>NC_086102.1:165634621-168522121 GCF_963921235.1 Mobula hypostoma
GAAAGGGAAAAAGATAGAAATAGAGCTGTTCCCGAAGATGCAAAGCGAAGGAGCCGCCGTTCAGTGCCATCGTCACTCCGCTCTGCCTTCCGTGATGTTTGATCATGTAATCGCGTGTGGGCAGGGAGTATAGGAGTGTGCTCAGCACACAGCCCGGGGGGGGGGCGCAGGGGGAGGGTTACCCATGTTGAGAATGATGGAGAGGCAAGTGTGGTTGTGCTTCCTGACTTTCTGAGCTCTGTTGGTTAGGACGTTCACCACTGTTGCACAGCAGTGTATTTAGATGGAGGAGTAGGAGTCCGTTCTCTAAGGTCTTTGGGACAGTAGTGTTCAATACCGAACAGAAATCCAAAAACAACATTCTGACTCATTCTAGGTGTGCCAGGGCCATCTAGACACAGCTAGAACAGGTGAATCAACTTAATCCGGCTAAGTTACAGCCTGACAATGTATGCTGGTTATCAGCCAAGTTATGGAAGGTGACATTGATAGTCCTGTGAAATGTCACCACTTCCAGTCATCTGCTTATGGATGCCCATTTTGTATTAATGAAAGCCACTTATTTAAATGTCGTCGAGCCTTTATGAAACATGAGAAAGAGACATTTTCCAGAAGTGAGGTGGTAAGTGAAAGTGACAACTCCTGATATAAAGGCACTGTTTGACTGTGTCAAGTGAAGTAGGTTCTCAGATGGGTATGACTGTGGATGCTGGGGGTCAATCGCAGCTGCCTGGACGACACTGTAGGAGTTCCTGAAGCTGGTATCCTGGGTCTAACAACCTTCAGCTACTTTTTCAATGACCTTTACAGTGATCAATTGGTGCAGATTATTGCACGATGTTCAGTTCTATTCACAACTGAAATAAATGAAGCGATCCTTGCGTATCTCCAGCAGCACTTAGACCATTGCTGGTTAACATTTTTGAGAGTGTGCGCCCAAATTGATAATAATCTTCTTCAAAAAAAATCTCTCGCATTATAGTAATTTTGAGCAGGGACTACCATTGATTAACACATTAGAAATAATAATGATAGACACTTTTATTTTGAGTTAAAAGGTTGAGTCTTGTTGCTTATTTACTTGTTTTCATTGTTTTACTATTAATAAAAGCATAAAGAAGACAGATTGAAATAAGTGAGGCATTTTGGAGACTATGTCCAAAAATTATTAATATTAAGCTTTTTAAAAGACAATTTAAAACAACATAATTTCTGAATAGTACTGATACTGTAACTGTTTACTATCCAAGTATTGATGTGCACACCAGAAGGATTTCAAAACGTATCTTCCAACATCACAAGCTCTCGCAGCCATCTACTGGTGCTAACCTCCGTAGCAGGGCTGTTAGCGTGACGCTATAATAGCTTGGGGTGTTGGAGTTCAGAGTTCAGTTCTGGTGTCGTCTGTAAGGAGTTTGTATGTTCTCCTTGTGGCAGCGTGGGTTTCCTCCGGGTACTCTGGTTTCATCCCACAGTCCAAAGACACAGTGGTTAGTAGGCTAATTGGTCATTGTAAATTGCCCCATGATTAGGCTGTGGTTAAATAGATGGGTTGCTGGGTGGCGCAGCTCATTGGCCCAGAAGGGCCTGTTCCATGCTGTGTGTCTAAATAAAATTTAAAAAATAAAAGCCAGTTTCCTTTGAAAACATCTCACCGCTCTTGGGTTGAAAAAAATCGATGCTCCATTTGGCAGTAAAGATAATCATTATGTACCTTTTCATTATGGGTGGGGTTTATATAATCAAGGGGAGTCACTGCATGCCATGTGCCAACAAAATGTTTGCATGTGTCATTAGTTCACCCCTGACCTCGACAGCATTCAGGCATAAGTGGCAATCTCACTTCTGCCATGAAACGGTCAGATAATGACCATATTCAACAAGAGACAGTCTCGTCACTTACCCTTGATATTCAAGAGCAACACGACTGCAAGTGGAAATGTGGAAGGAAGTTAAAAGTGAACAGGAGTTGAATTCTGGAGATGAGATTCAGAGCAACTAAACTGGAGAAAACAGGATAGACCAGCCAGGCAGTGAGATAATCTGAGAGAGGTCCTCGGAGCCACGAAAGGGTAGTTAGAGAGAAAGATTTCATTTATGCTCAAGTCCATACCTGTGGAGGCATAACTTGTCAAGGATTCAGGCAAAAGTTTATTGCTGAGTGAAGTTGGACCTCCTTCCCCCAGCAAGAGATGACAGTATGAGATGGAAAGGGAGAGTACATTGAGAGTGAGGGTCTCAGCGTGTTTTGTTTCAGGCAACAGTTGTGTGCAAATTTGTGTTTTTTTAAGATAAACATAGTTTCTGAAATTCAATGCAATTTTAAAGAAGCACATCACAAGAACTGCTAAAAGTTCACAGTATGGATTAATTTTTTTAGGCTGCCAATGAACTTTTTGAGCACGCACTGCTGTTGTCTTACAAAGAGGCTAATTCTCTTAATGACTAATTGCAGCTGCTTTTCTGAGATAAGGTGAATGTTCGCTGGTGTGAACTCTGCCTTGTCTGACCCTTTTTGTATCAGAGTCTAGAGTTACAAAGATTAGTAAATACTGTATCTTGGGTGTGCGATTAAAGTGGTGATTTTCTTTCCAATTTATATGGATACTTTATAATTAGTAATTTTCTTCAAACTTAAAAGAAGAATGTTTGTAATAAAAAAAATAGAAGCTGCTAGCAAAACGTGTGTTGCCCATCACAAGTTGCCTGTAATGGGTAATGTGCCACCTGCTTTATCTGCTATAGTACGTTATCTCACACAATCTTTGGGCTTCTTGTGCTTATGTCTGCAAATAGTTGTTCTGCATTTTGATTTTTAATTAGTTCTCTTAGTAAAAGAAAACATAAATTTTGTTAGATCTTACAGAAATTAACAACATTACACAAAACGCTTGCCTATTGCACTTGAGAAGCTCACTGGGCAAATTCTAAACTTAGTCTCAATTTCTGATTTTCCCTAATGTTCCAATAAATACTTTTGTTCCACTTTGTTCATTTATTTTTCATTCTGCTGCTATTGTTCCTTTGATGCTTCATCTTCTAAAATCCTTCAGTGGAGAAATTATTTTAAAAGTTAGACCTTGGTGTATTTGATGTTCAATTTGGTTCAATTTCAGCTCCAGTCAAAATAATTTGTGAGAACTACATTTGCTTTGCATGTCTTGTCAAGATAGTTTTGAAAACTTTTTTTTCAAATATAAACATTATTCATAATATGTACGGTAAATACGGTCAGAACCTGTCTTGATCTATGTTCATTATACAATCAATTACAATGTGTCCAAAATATTTTTTCATCCTTAACTGTAGCATCCATGAAGCATCCGAAAGTCTGTTCTTCAGGGTGCAGTCTTTCAGTCTGTAATAGCAGTGCGACCCCAGATTGTGGTGCTTCCCTACAGAGAGTCTGAGGTGGCTACTTGAAGCATCATTGTGTTGCTTAGCATGCACTCTATCTCTTGGAATGTACCATTCAACAGTATTTACTTGCTGATGTCTCCTTCCACTGGAAGACCAATAAGTTTTAGGCAGACCAGAAGGGCTACTACAGGAGATTAAATAGAGGCAGAGATCTCTGTTTTGCAGACCACTGCCGTACTCCCAAAGGGGGGTTCTGAAATGCATGAAGGCAACTTAGATGTACTACAGCTTGTGACAGCTGTGGTATAGGCAGGAAATTCTCATCATTTGCATTTCCTAAATGTGTAAAATCATGTTTTTCTTGTGAACATGTCTTATTTCATGCTACGTGCCTGTGGTGCTGCTGTGGGAAGTTTTTCATTGTTCCTGCATATACTTGTACTCGTGCATGTGACAACAAACTTTAACTCTGGCTTTCTCAAGGAAATATTCTTTGCTCAGTAACTGCTTGATGGCAGGAACTGAGCTAAACCCCACTGATGGTTAGCATGCCACAGTTCTTGGATCCTGCCACCCTCCCAACCCAACCAAACTTCTGATTTCCCATCGTTCCTACCGTGTCTGATAAGGAAATGCTCTAAATGTTGCTAAGAGGTAATTGATGATGGAACAGATAAGAGGAGTATGTGTGTGAGGCCTGTTTGCAAAGCTAAAATGATTACGTTTCATCCTACCTTTTTGCATTTCGTATTGATAGTCATAGCACCTTTTCTTGTTGTTGCTGTCAATTGTGTGTATTTCACCTCTGAGATCGCATTAACTCACTTTTCACTGGAGCCAATTTCAATGCTGTGTTTCCATCTGGCCTATAAAGCTCCTCCAGTCGATTCAGAACAGATAATCCAGAAGTGTGGTAAATTCAGCTTTGATCGTAAGAGTGCTTAGTCCCATTAAGTGTTTTGTCGTGAATATCGGACTTTGGAGTGAAAATGCCCCAAATTAATAGTCCTGTATTATGGAAGAATAATTCATTCTGAAGAGGCTTATATTTTTCTCCCTGACTTTGGTTTCCGACATATAAATAAGTGTAGTTAATACTGGTGATTTAAAACCTTTATTTCTTTTCTCAATAGGTTTGTTTTCAATGACCATGAGAGAACTTCCTGGTGTTGCTCATAGAGGTCCAAAGTGGATTGTTTTAGATGGAGATATTGACCCCATGTGGATAGAATCACTCAATACTGTAATGGATGACAACAAGGTTAGTAGATTATACAGTATGTGGTTTAGTTGCTTTTATGGTTTGTTTATAGCAATCTCAAGGAATCTTTAGACAGTTTATATTCCCCATCCCTTCCAATCTTTCAACTCCAGTATTCCCTTATTCCTCCATCGAATCCAAGTGCAAGCCTCAAACCTCAATGTACTGAATTTGGCAGTGTAGGAGAAGATGCATCAAGAAGCGGTCAGTACCTGGACCGTTGACAGGGCAAATTAAATATACACCTTGAGGTTGCCCCTGTGAATAGAGAGGAAGAGATAACCACTGGGTGTATGTCAGTGGGGACGGGGAGGCGCAGGCGAGTGTGTCAATGATTATACTTTGGAAACAGTCAAAAAGGAATGGATCTGATTGCAATTAGTATTGATCATTTAAGTTTATACGGTGCTTGCTTATCCCAGCAAACTACTGTTGCAGCAGAGTTCAGAAACAGGCTTTAGACATTGGCTGTACACCTCTTTTAAGCAAAAACAGCCTGATATGGAGGGTAGTGTACAATTCCTGCCTGGTGCTTCAGTGCCTTAAATTCCCAATTTAACCCCTAGAAACTTAAGTCTAGTTTTACCCTTAATGAATAAAAACATTAATTTTGGAAGTGATATTTGTTAACTTATTGTGAACATTGATAAAGGTTTTTAAGTCCTGAAAAGAACTTCGAATTAAAAGAACTGTATTTGGTTTTGTATCCAGAGTATTTTCTTTCTTGTTTTCTGTATTATGACCTTTCAATATCCCCCAAATCAGGTTTAATATCACTGGCATATGTCGTGAAAATTATTTGTTTTGCAACAGCAGTTCATTGCAATACATAATTCAAAAAATAAAAATTACAAGTATGTGCAAAAATAAATAAGTTGTACATAAAGAGAGTCTAAACAAAGTAAGGTGTAGTGTTCGTGGGCCGGTTTTGCTCGGTTTGTTTGAACCACCATTGTTGGTGGTATGAACTTAGAAGAGTTGTTTTTGAAGGAGAATGGTTGACATTAAATCATTCTCCAAGTTTATATGATTTAAATCATGGGGCAAATGAATTTAAACCTTTCAAAGATACATAATTACTGATGCTGACAAAAACACACCAAGTAACCCCTTTGTATTTTAAAAATGGCTTGGAGTGGTATGAATGCTCTTTTCTTAGTGCACCTCTCATGAAAGGAGATGAGAGTGTTCTTCAGATAATGGTCAAAAGGTGGAAAGTGCTTGTATTTTCATTGAAAGTGAAAGCTGCAAATGTGCCCACAGAATGCTAGCAAAGCAGTGTCACTTCCAGAATATCTCAGGCTCCATCTCTCTTTAATTTGCTTGATGGTTGCCTGTCAGGATCCCCAGCACTGATATGTTTTCTCACGGTGCGTTTAAGACTGACTAACGTGTACCCTGTGCATTCTCTTAGGCCCAGTCCCACTGACTGCTCATTCTGTGCTCCTCATTTCAGCTGTTATCTCTTCAAATAACAAGCTCAAAGACGTTTTGAAACAGTTGAATGGTATTTAATTTTTAAAAATTAATGAACTTTAAATATTGAAGTCGCAATCAAGGTATATTCAAAAACAGAGTGTTCCCTCAAGATATATTTGGTACATTTTCTAAGAATTAGGTCTAGTTACTTTCCTCCCATTGTGTCCATAAACAGGGTAGATGGTATCATGAACTTCCCTTCCACTTCCCCTCCCCTAACTTGTTCGTCCATCTTGCCCCTTTGACAATTTCAGAGATATCTTTGTAACAAGATGAAATTAATATGCTGAAGAGTATCTTGCAGCTGGCAGTCTGTATTATTCAAATGTCCACTGCCTGCAAAGTTGAACTTAATGTTCCTACTTTTGTGTGCTGTGTTCTTGCTGTTTTACTGACACCTTGAACACCAAAAACAAAAAGCTGGGTGATGTCAATGAGATTTCCTCTCATGGGAAACCACTGTCTGTACCAGGATTAAATTTGCTGGTTTCTGTTGTTCCCTTGTGAATAAAATGCAAGAGTTATTCAAAAACCATGATGAAGATTGTGAAAATAAGAAGAAAGAAGTTTTGAAGTCCCTGTGATTATATACTGTACTGTACTTCCGGTGGTCACATTCTGGGCACCTACTAGACTACAGGTCAAAAGCTGAGAAGTGAGTAACGCGGGTCATTCCAACCTTGGCTGATATGAACACATTGGGCTTCAGTACATTTCTATGATTCTAAGGTACCTGTTGTAATTTAGAAAGTACAGAAAATACCCGAATTCCTGACAAAATGGCACAAAAATGTCCATAATCATGATTGAAGGACAGCAATTTTGAAAACTTTGATCATAATCTAATCATATATATATATATATATATATATTCTGGTTTAATTTTTTGTTATTGATCACGACATTTTTGTCATTTCAGCCAAGTTTCTGTTAGAAATAAGTATATATTACCGTATTAATTATTGTCCTTTAGAGAGGTTATCCTTGGTATAATTGAAGGGGGTGTCAAATGCTGATGCAAGTAACCCAGTTTCAAAAAACCAACAAGATTTGATATATTTAATAGTGATGTTTTGGGTAGGAGTTAAGGTGAGAGAGATGATCAGAGTTTTCAAGGTATCGTTAATAATCAGGCAAGACTGGCTCGGGACAGTTAGAGCTTCTGCCAGGATGATTAGAGATCTGGATTTTCATGAGCTCTGAGTTCTTGGAGGGCTGGGATATTACTGGACTGGGATAAGGGAAATCCAGATGTGATTGTCGAAAAAAAATCTGAGGGGATATTATTTTGGCATCATATATTCCAATATTTGCTCTGCACCAAGACAACCTGGTGACATTAATTCTCCTCTTCCTGAGTCACAGTGAGTTAGTTGGTTATTTAATGAGGATTTGGAACTTACCAGATTTATTGAACTAACACACATAAAAATTGCTGGTGAACGCAGCAGGCCAGGCAGCATCTATAGGAAGAGGTACAGTCGATGTTTCGGGCCGAGACCCTTCGTCAGTACCTCTTCCTATAGATGCGCCTGGCCTACTGCGTTCACCAGTAATTTTTATGTGTTGCTTGAAATTCCAGCATCTGCAGATTTCCTTGTGTTTGAGATTTATTGAACTCTATGTTCTCATCACTGCCATAGAAACATAGAAAACCTACAGCACAATACAGGCCCTTTGGCCCGCAAAATTGTGCCGAACATGTCCCTACCTTAGAAATTTCCAGGGTTACCCATAGCCCTCTATTTATCTAAGCTCCATGTACCTATCCAAGAGTCTCTTAAAAGACCCTATTGTATCCCAATTGTGCCAGTTGCATAACTTAGGTAAATTGAAGTCTGGAACTTGGTTATTGGTTAGAGTGGGATGGTTTGCGAGCAGAAGTTGCAGAGGTTTTTTTGACGGGCATTCACATGGTTTTGGTTAATGGCAGTGGCAATTGAACTGGGTTTTGGAAACTGGAGGATTGCAATTGTGATGAGCAGGAAAATAAAAACAATCAAGATCAACTTGTACACGTGGGATGGCGTGTGAAGGTCTTGGATACACTGAAGGCAGAAAAATAACAATCAACCAAATCTAAGCCAGCATATTAAACTTCAGTAAAGTATTCAAAATTGAATTCCAGATTCTCAAGATAAGGAATATACCACCGTATCATTTATATGACATTGCACGTCATTTTCAGAAGGAATGAGCGTTTTATTTTATGTTCAAATTTTAGCCAGTAGTTCAATGCAACCCCAATTAGTATTCTACGCTGCATTAATTTGAGGTGGTCTGAAATTTCCCTGCTCGTGTCCAGTCTTATATCATCCCATTCACCCATCAAGCCTGCTGACCTACTAACTGCACCTAGTTATTGAATTTTAAATTCTCACCTTTGTTTTCAATTAAAATTCTTACTTTTTGAATCCTGTCACAACCCCGCTCCTCTGTGCTTCTCTAGTTGTACTGTGGAGAGCATTCTGACAGGCTGCATCACTGTCTGGTATGGAGGGGCTACTGCACAGGACCGAAAGAAACTGCAGAAGGTTGTAAATCTCGTCAGCTCCATCTTGGGTACTAGTCTACAAAGTACCCAGGATATCTTCAGGGAGCGGTGTCTCAGAAAGACAGCGGTCATTATTAAGGACCTCCAGCACCCAGGGCATGCCCTTTTCTCACTGTTACCATCAGGTAGGAGATACAGAAGCCTGAAGGCACACACTCAGTGACTCAGGAACAGTTTCTCCCCCTCTGCCATCGAATTCCTAAATGGACATTGAAGCTTTGGACACTACCTCACTTTTTAAAAAATATACAATATTTCTGTTTTTGCATATTTTAAAAAATCTATTCAATATACATGCAAACATGCTCCGCTTCTTTTTGGATTCCAGCCTAACCAGTTCCCCACTACCACCACTCTGCTCCGTCTAGCGGAATTAGTCCTTACTCTTAATAATTTCTCCTCTGGTTCTTCCCACTTCCTTCAAACTAAAGGTGTAGCTATGGGCACCTGTATGGGTCCTAGCTATGTCTGCCTTTTTGTTGGCTTTGTGGAACAATCTATGTTCCAAACCTATTCTGGTATCTGTCCCCCACTTTTCCTTCGCTACATCGATGACTGCATTGACGCTGCTTCCTGCACACATGCTGAGCTCATTGACTTCATTAACTTTGCCTCCAACTTTCACCCTGCCCTCGAGTTTACCTGGTTCATTTCTGACACCTCCCTCCCCTCTCTAGATCTTTCTGTCTCTATCTCTGGAGATAGCTTAACTACTGATGTCTACTGTAAGCTTACTGACTCTCACAGCTATCTGGACTATTCCTCTTCTCACCCTGTCTCTTGCAAAAATGCCATCCCCTCCTCGCAATTCCTCAGTCTCCGCCACATCTGCTCTCAGGATGAGGCTTTTCATTCCAGGACAAGGAAGATATCCTCCTTTAAAGAAAGGGGCTTCCCTTCCTCCACCATCAACTCTGCTCTCAAACACATCTCTCCCGTTTCACGCACATCTGCTCTCACTCCAACCTCCCACCACCCCACTAGGAGTAGGTTTCCCCTTGCCCTCACCTACCACCCCACCAGCCTCTGGGTCCAACATGTTATTCTCCGTAACTTCCGCCACCTCCAACAGGATTCCACAACTAAGCACATCTTTCCCTCCCCCCCCCCCCCGGCTTTCCGCAGGGATCGCTCCCTACGCGACTCCCTTGTCCATTCGTCCCCCTCATCCCTCCCCACCGATCTCCCTCCTGTCACTTATCCTTGTAAGCGGAACAAGTGCTACACATGCCCTTACACTTCCTCCCTTACCACCATTCAGGGCCCCAGACAGTCTTTCCAGGTGAGGCGACACTTCACCTGTGAGTCGGCTGGGGTGATATACTGCGTCCAGTGCTCCCGATGTGGCATTCTATATATTGGCGAGACCCAACGCAGACTGGGAGATCTTTTTGCTGAACACCTATGCTCTGTCTGCCAGAGAAAGCAGGATCTCCCAGTGACCACACATTTTAATTCCATGTCCCATTCCCATTCTGATATGTCTATCTACGGCCTCCTCTACTGTCAAGATGAAGCCACACTCAGGTTGGAGGAACAACACCTTATATTCCGTCTGGGTAACCTCCAACCTGATGGCATGAACATTGACTTCTCAAACTTCTGGTAATGACCCACCTCCCCCTCGTACCTCATCCGTTATTTATTTATATGCACACATTCTTTTTCTCTCTCTCCTTTTTCTCCCTCTGTCCCTCTCACTATACCTCTTGCCTATCCTCTGGGTTCCCCTCCCCTTTTCTTTCTCCCTGGACCTCCTGTCCCATGATCCTCTCATATCCCTTTTGCCAATCAACTGTCCAGCTCTTGGCTCCATCCCTCCCCCTCCTGTCTTCTCCTATCATTTTGGATCTCCCCCTCCCCCTCCCACTTTCAAATCTCTTACTCACTCTTCTTTCAGTTAGTCCTGACGAAGGGTCTCGGCCTGAAACATCGACTGTACCTCTTCCTAGAGATGCCGCCTGGCCTGCTGCGTTCACCAGCATCTTTTGTCTTACTGGCAAGGTTGCTGCTGCAACACCATCAACTGGCTGGTATATCGCTCACCCTCTTAAGCCCTGCCAACAATGATTGTATCATCAGCAAGTTTTGTAGATGGTATTTGATCTCTGCCTAGCCACACAGTCATGTTTATAGAGAGAGTAGAGCAGTGGGCTAAGAGCACATCCCTGAGGCGCACCAGTATTGATTGTCAGCAAGATGGAAATGTTATTGCCACTCTGCACAGATTGTGGTCTTACCGTTGGGAAGTCAAGGATCCAATTGCAGAGGGAGGTACAGAAGCCCAGGTCCAGTAGCTCTTCAACCTGGACTGTAGGAATAATGGTATTAAACCCAGAGTTATAGTCAATAAACAGCATCCTGACATAAGTATTTGAATTGTCCAGGTGATCCAAGGCCCATGGAAAGCTGTTGAGATCGTGTCTGCTGTTGACCTATTGTGGCCATAGGCAAATTGCAGTGGGTCCAGGTCCTTGCTGAGGCAAGAGTTGATCTTAGCCATGACCAGCTTCTCAAAGCACTTCGTCACCGTAGATGTGAGTGCTTCTGGACAATAGTCGTTAAGGCAACTCACACTGCTCTTCTTGGGCACTGGTATAATTGTTGCTCTTTTGAAGCAGATGGGAACTTCTGATTGTAGTAGTGAGAGATTTTAAATGTCTTTGAACACCCCTGCCAGTTGATTGGCACAAGGTTTCAGAACCTTACCAGGTATGCCATCGGGGCCTGCCATCTCGCGAGGGTTCACTCTCCTGAAAGGCAGTTTGATGTCGGTCTCCGAGACAGAGATCACAGGGTCACCGGATGCTGCAAGGATCCTCGTTGCTGTAGTTTTATTCCCCCTTTCAAAGCGAGTGTAAGAGGCGTTGAGCTCATCTGCTAGTGAAGCATCACTGCCATTCATGATGTTGGGTTTCACTTAGTCGGAAATAATGGCCTGCAAACACTGCCAGAGTTGACGTGCATCTGATGTCACCTCCAACCTTGCTCAGAGTTGTTTCTTTGCTCTTGAAATAGCCCTCCGCAAGTCATACCTGGCTTTCTTGTGCAGACTTGGGTTGCCAGATTTGAATGCCACAGATCCAGCCCTCAGCAGGCTGCCTGCAAGCCTCCTGGTTCATCTATGGCTTTTGATCTGGATATTTTCTAGTAAATTCCCAGAGGCACACACTCATCCATGTTGATTTTAATGAAGTCAGTGACAGCTGTGGCATACTTATTCAAACTCAAAAATGAATCCTTGAATATAGTCCACTCCACTGATTCAAAGCAGTCTTGTAACTCTCCTGTTTCTCCCTTGTCCGTACCTTCTTGGTCCTCACTACTGGTGCCGCAGTCTTCAGTCTCTGCCAATACTCAGGGAGTGCAACTACAGCCAGGTGATCAGACTTTACAGAGTGTGGGCATGGAACATGTTTGATGGTGTGTGACAGTGGTCCAACATGTTGGTTCCTCAAGTGCTGCAGGTAATTTGTTGATAAAAATTATTTAGTGACTTTATCTAGCCGGCCTGGTTAAAATCTCCCAAAATGATGGGGAAGACATCAGGATGTGCTGTTTTATGCCTGTTGATCACCTCACAAAGTTTGTCTAGGCCTGAGGTGGAATGTACACTGCTATAAAAGTAATTGCTGAAACATCCCGCAGCAGGTAAAACAGGTGGTACTTGGTCGTGAGATCTTCCAGGTGAACAGGACTGTTTCAGCACCTCTGCATTTGCACACCATGAAGAGTTGATCATGAAGCATAAAAGACTCAGCAGTCCTATCTGGGTGGTGTATCATGAACCCTTCAGTCTGAATCACTGTGAACAGAGGGGGTTAACCAAACTCCTGTGAAACAAAAGGCACGTGTGGTCATAATGCTGCCTGATCTGAGTTCCTCCAGCATTGTGTGTTTGTCGCTCAGATATAATAGTTGTGCCTTCAGCTATCAAAGTAATGGACTGCAAGATTCCCTCCCTAATCCTTTCCATGTTGCTCTTTTGCTTGCTTATAACGTTGCTCTTTAATGTAAATCTTAATGCTTTTAAGCTTTGGGACATTTGCCCTGATACTCCATGAGTGACTCTATTTCATCTGTTTTTGTGCTAACGCTGCTGTCAAATATCTTGGAATATTTTTGCAAAATTAAATTGTAAATAAGAAGTTGTTATTGGTACCTTGATATTGAACTGCCAATCTAACATTATCCAATATATTTTTTCTGTTCCTAGGTACTGACTTTAGCTAGCAATGAGCGTGTATCCTTGACTCCATCCATGAGGTTATTATTTGAGATCAGTCATCTACACACAGCGACTCCAGCTACAGTGTCCAGGGCTGGCATAACATACGTCAATCCACAGGATTTAGGGTGGAGTCCGTAAGTAGCTTGTGGATTTGAACTGTACTCTGAATTAATACAAAGTACTCGAAGCATTCAGTAGGTCAAACAGTATCTCCAGAAAAGGTCAGAATTAATGTTTAAGTTATAGACCCTTTGTCAAAGTTTCAACCTCAAACATTCTCTGCTTTTTCCACAGATGCTGTCTAACGTTTTCATCATTTTCTGTTTTTATTTCAGAATTCCACCATCTTGAGTACTTTTAACTTTTTGTTCACTATAATACTTGAGCTGTTTTACTTTTCGAGTTACAAAAATACTCTGTTACAAAATTCACAAATCATGACCCAGAAGTTTGAGAGATGGAATAAAGTTTGCTGTCACAGAATTTGTGTGAAAAAAAACATAAACAAATCACTCTTTTTTAACTCTAATTTTTTGACGCATACTCAGATAACGTGGCTCTGCATTGCAGAAGATCATGATATGGCCCATTTTCTAGGGACATGATTCTCTCCTCCCCCCCCCCCACTGTGTAAAGAGAGGTCACCTGCATTTTTAGTCAGATATGCAGTCACTTTTCATTCTCTTGTAGGTATGTCACTAGCTGGATTGACACACATGAAGCCCAGTCAGAACGGGCAAATCTCACCATACTGTTTGAGAAGTATGTTCCTATCTGTCTGGAACAAATGCGTGGTAATCTCAAAACTGTTACTCAAACTCCTGAAAACAGTATCGTACAGGTACAAAGCATTTCTGCTTTTATGTTTTTGCTCCTAAGTTTTTAATTAGATGTGACTATTGAAGCATTTGAGTTACTATCACCACTTTCAATTGTTAAAAATTTTGTTGAAGTTATGTAATTGAAGGAGCCTACTTAGCTCATGCCAGTCTAAATTTATGTTTTAATATTTTTCTTTGTTTCACTAAACATTTTCTTCTCTTTCAGACCTTATGTTCTTTGCTAGACTGCTTACTAACGCCCAAAAATACACCCCCAGACACTCCACGTGAGATCTATGAGATGTACTTTGTGTTTGCTTGTGTCTGGGCTTTTGGTGGAGCACTGTTACAAGATCAAGTACGTTTCAAACAATTTTCTTCTTTGTATTTGAAACTTGTCTTTTTTTCAATTGGAACAGTTCAGTAAAATGTTCACAAGTCATAACAAATAGAAAACTGTAGGAAAAAATATGTTTAAAACATTGATCAGTGATTTGAATTAAACTGGATATTTAAATATTGAGGTTTACAGATCATACTTTTAAGCTAACTAAGAATTCTGACAAGCTAGGATTATTAACAAAGATAACTATGTGTCTGCCCCTGGACTGAGGGGAGGAGCCACAGGGGCAGTCAGCAGAGGGGCATGTCCAGACAGGTAACCCAGTTACAACATATTACCACATTTACCACATTCACCCCTCTTTTTTTTAAAAGAGTCCTGCAGGGTGAAGTGACTGACAATATTTAAAACAAGTATATTTACAGGTCAAGTCTATCAGGCGGTCCAGTCCGTCGCTGTGATCTCCGTAGCACCAGTGGTAATTACACCAGCGACAGCGTTGTGCTGGCTCCGGCCTGACTTGAGGTGCCAGCACGTTAGGCGTCGGTAATCCCTCGTGCGTGTGCGTCGCGCCCGGTATGGGAGTGTAGCATGGTGGCTGTGTAGGGCTTGGAGTGCGCGGTGTCTCGTGGGTATATATATCGGTGGATACGGGGTTAATAGTCACCATGGAGTGTTCAGCGTAGGGGCCCAGTGCTACCAGTGCCACGTGCTAGTCAGAAATAGGAGGATATATCAGATGAATACGTGGCTTAAAAAATGGTGCGGGGGGGGGAGGGATTCAAATTTTGGGGCATTGGAACCAGTTCTGGAGGAGGTGGGACCGGTACAAACAGGACGGTCTGCACCTGGGCTGGACTGGAACCAATGTCCTAGGGGGAGCGTTTGCTACTGTTGTTCAGGAGGATTTGAACTAATGTGGCAGGGAGATGGGAACAAATGCAGAGAGACAGAGGGGTGTAAAATGAGGTTAGAAGCAAAAAGTAGTAAGGTGAAATGTAAAAGTGGCAGGCAGTCAAATCCAGGGCAAAAATCAAAAAGGACCACTTTTCAACATAAATGTATAAGGGCTAAGAGTGTTGTAAAAGAGCGCCTGATGGCTTTGTGTGTCAATGCAAGGAGCATTCGTAACAAGGTGGATGAATTGAATGTGCAGATAGTTATTAATGAATATGATATAGTTGGGATCACAGAGACATGGCTCCAGGGTGACCAAGGATGGGAGCTCAACATTCAGGGATATTCAATATTCAGGAGGGATAGACATGAAAGAAAAGGAGGTGGGGTAGCATTGCTGATTAGAGAGGAGATTAACGCATAGAAAGGAAGGACATTAGCCGGGAGGATGTGGAATTGATATGGGTAGAGCTGCATAACACTAAGGGGCAGAAAACGCTGGTGGGAGTTGTGTACAGGCCACCTAACAGTAGCAGTGAGGTTGGGGATGGCATTAAACAAGAAATTAGAAATGCATGCAATAAAGGAACAGCAGTTATAATGGGTGACTTCAATCTACATATAGATTGGGTGAACCAAATTGGTGAGGGTGCTGAGGAAGAGGATTTCTTGGAATGTATGCGGGATGGTTTTTTGAACCAACATGTCGAGGAACCAACTAGAGAGCAGGCCATTCTAGACTGGGTATTGAGCAATGAGGAAGGGTTAGTTAGCAATCTTGTCATGCAAGGCCCCTTGGGTAAGAGTGACCATAATATGGTGGAATTCTTCATTAAGATGGAGAATGACGGGACTTCCGGTAGCGCTCATGGAGTGAAGTCGCGTTCTTGACTCGCTCCATTACCTCTGAGTTTTTTTTCTCTATGGTCAGCTATACTTTAATTAACCATTAAGGCATCAATTCTTACAATACTTTGAATTAAACTGAATTCTCCGACAACTGGATGATACTTAGATCTGCTATGTCTAAGAACGGGAAAAACGGCAAGGATGGTAAACCTCCGGTTAAACCGAAAGCTACGGATCTCCCCCCGACTGAATCACCGGTGACTTTGAATGCTATATCGGAGTTAATTCAGAGGGAAATTTCAACCTCTGTTAGGGAGATGATTCGTACGGAAATTGCAGGCCCTGTTAAAGACCTGATTCATACGGAAATCTCAACTAATTTCCAGAAAATTGCCGATTTAATTGATAAGATGCAAACATGTATTGCGGAACATCAGTCGGCTATATCTGATCTTCAAAAATTCGCGCAACAAAGTGAGCTTAAGATGGGGAAAATCGAAGAAACAATTAATGTAATGAAGAAGAAACTTGACTTTTTGACTTTTAAAAACTCTGACTTGGAATCTAGAATGCGACGGCAGAATTTACGAATGATCGGGGTGAGGGAAGCTGTGGAATCTAACAACCCCATGAAGTATTTTTCTCAACTTTTAAAAGATGCATTCCCTACTGTATTTCCTGACCAACCACCGCTTCTGGATCGTGTTCACAGAATCCCATCATACTCGTCTAGGTCAGATAGACCTAGGCATGTTATCTTACGTTTTCATTACTTTCAAGACAAGGAGAGACTGTTTCGATTCGCTCGATCTAAAGGTTTCATTGATTTTTCGGATCTTAAGTTCCGATTCGTGGAAGATTTCAGTAAACCAATCTGGGACCAACGGGTTCGTTACAGATCCGTGATGTCGGAATTCTATAAGATGGATTTAAGACCAGCGCTGCTGTACCCTGCACGTCTAAGGATTCGCATGTCAGATGGAGCCCTTCGTTTTTTTGATTCTCCATCGGATGCCCAGAGTTATCTGGATCAACTTTCATCTTCAACATCTTAATTGCTTTTTTTTTAATTATCTCCGTTGATCAGAGGCTGTGAATTGGTTGGTTTTAACTTTTTCGTGCCCTATTTGGGCAGAAAAGTTTATTTTTGATTTCTTAATATGGTTGCTAAACTTTCTTTTTAACTGCGTCATTTCTTTCTTTTCCCAGGGGATTCTGGGTGGTTACTTCCTTTTTGTCATCTTACGTATTTCCTGTGTGGCCTTAAATGTTGTAGTTTTTTTAAATTTTATTCTGTTTTGCTTTTTATAACCACTTTATGTCAATAATCTTATTTTTTCTTGTTGCTGTGTCTATTCATGGGTTTGAGGTTTGTTGTGGTTTTTTTTAATATATATTTTCCGGCTTTTGTTCTGTTCTGTGTGTATTTTAATTGAGCTACCTTTTTTTTTACTTTTTTACTGTTTTACAATTAGCTGATCCTTTTCATATTTATACCGTTTTT
The DNA here is from genome assembly GCF_963921235.1 of Mobula hypostoma. NCBI lineage: Eukaryota > Metazoa > Chordata > Chondrichthyes > Myliobatiformes > Myliobatidae > Mobula > Mobula hypostoma. The sequence continues at coordinate 165,651,921 of NC_086102.1, forward strand.
TTTAGGGAGCGTATACCGGAAGTCATGGGGGTAGTTTTAGCGCTTGCTTCTTTCTGGCGGGTCTGCTTTAGATTTTGCCTTGGGGTCTTGGGGCGGGGGGTGGTGGGAGGGGCTTCACGTTTTAGTTTGTTTCTCTTTGGGCTATATACATTATTGAAGTACTGGTTGCGTCCTTTTTCCCGGTATCTTTTGTATGTTCTGTTTCCTCTCCGGGTTTGTGGGTCGCGCCTATCGTCAATCCTCCTTGTTGTGGGTTGACTTTAGGATTTATGGAGTCTATTATTAATTTTGTCTCCTGGAATACTAACGGTCTTAATCATCCTATTAAAAGGAAAAAAAGTTTTTAAAGTATTCCGGAGACTTAAAGCACAAATTTTATTTTTACAAGAGACCCATGTACGGAGGGGGGACAGACTACGTTTTTTCAAATTCTGGAAGGGTCAACAATTTCATTCGAACTCCAATGCTAAGATTCGAGGCGTCTCTATTTTTATAGATTCCTCAGTTACTTTTATACAACAGGATATTATCTCTGATCCGAATGGTAGATTTTTATTGGTTAGTGGTTTACTATTTAATAAAAAAGTAGTTTTGGTTAAAGTTTATGCTCCTAATATGGATTGTCCGGAATTTTATAAATCATTGTTTGATCAGTTTCCGAATTTGAACGAGTTTTCATTGATCTGGGGCGGAGATCTTAATACCTGTTTGTCTCCAGCTTTGGACCGTTCGGCTCCTTTACGGACTTTACCTAATAAATCTGCAAATCTGATTAATTTTTTCCTTTCTGATTCTGGGTCGACGGACATTTGGCGTTTTCTGCATCCTCAGGAAAAAGATTTTTCCTTCTTTTCACATGTTCATCATTCCTATTCAAGAATTGATTATTTTTTCATTGATTCTCGTCTTATTCCTTCAGTGATTAAATGTGATTATGATTCTATAACCATTTCGGATCATGCTCCACTTAAGCTTTCTATTAAAATTATGGCCAATATACCAAACAATAGACAATGGCGTTTTAATTCGCTGTTGCTTCAGGACTCGGACTTTGTTAATTTTATGAATGAACAGATTGAGCTTTTTTTTACAATTAACCATACAGAAGATATTTCGGTTAACACTCTTTGGGACACTTTTAAAGCCTATATTCGGGGTCAGATTATTTCGTATTCTGTTGCTTTGAGGAAGAAACAGAAGCAGGAGGAGATGGCAATTGTGGACAAGATTAAAGAAATTCATAAGAAATATGTTATGGCTCCTTTTGAGGAGTTATACAAACAAAGAACTGAACTTCAAATGGAACACAGTTTACTACTCTCGTCCTCGATTGTAAACCAATTAAAGAAAACAAGAAGTGACTTTTATGTTCACAGTGACAAAATTGGCAAGCTGCTGGCTAATCAATTGAAATCTAATTATGTTAAATCTCAAATCAATCAGATTTATAACCAAAATGATCGATTGATACTGGATCATGTGGGGATTAATCAAACCTTTTGTGATTTTTATTCTTCTTTATATCAATCAGAGTCTCCTCGAGATTCTAAATATATGAATGATTTTTTAGATAAGTTAGACTTCCCTCAGATTTCACAGGATATGTCTTCTTTATTAGATACTTCCATTACAATGGATGAGATTAAGAATGTTATTTTTTCTATGAATCTGGGGAAAGCTCCTGGCCCTGATGGGTTTACCGTTGAATTTTATAAATGTTTTGCTTCTTTATTGATTCCTTGGCTCTGTAGGGTTTTTGAGGCTTCTTTGAAACTTGGTAAACTTCCTGAATCTTTTAATAGAGCATCAATTTCTCTAATACTAAAGAAGGATAAAGACCCTGCTCAATGTGCATCTTATAGACCAATATCTTTATTAAATGTTGATTCTAAAGTTTTTTCTAAGTTATTAGCAAATAGACTAGAAAAAGTACTTCCTTCTATTATTTCGGAAGACCAAACGGGTTTTATTAAAGGTCGTTACTCTTTTTATAATATTCGTACATTGTTAAATATCGTTTATACTCCCTCACAAAATGTTCCTGAGTGTGTTATTTCTTTAGATGCCGAGAAAGCTTTTGATAGAGTAGAATGGCCTTATTTATTTAAGGTGCTTGAAATGTTTAATTTTAGCTTGAAATTTATATCCTGAATTAAACTGTTATATCATTCCCCTGTAGCCTCGGTTCGTACTAACTCTTTAAACTCACCTTTTTTTCCTCTCTTTCGTGGTACTCGACAAGGCTGTCCTCTTAGTCCCCTATTATTTGATATTGCATTAGAACCTCTTGCAATTGCTATTCGAGAATCTTCAAATATTACTGGGATAACTCGGGGATTAAAGTCCCATAAATTATCACTCTATGCTGATGATTTACTTTTATATATTTCTAATCCTGAGAAATCCATTCCTGCTGTTTTAGAGTTATTAGCACAATTTGGTCTTTTCTCAGGTTATAAATTAAATCTTAGTAAGAGTGAACTTTTTCCGATTAATAAACATCTTCCCTTATATTATAAATTTCCATTTAAATTGATTAATAATTATTTTTCATATCTTGGGATTAAAATTACTTGTAAATACAAAGATTTATTTAAGACTAACTTTTTACCATTAATAGACCTTATTACTCAACTTTCATCTAAATGGTTTCCCTTATATTTAACTTTGATTGGTCGTATTAATGCAGTTAAGATGTTTTTTTTGCCAAAATTTTTATATGTGTTTCAGGCATTACCAATTTTCGTTCCAAAATCTTTTTTTGATAAAGTTGACTCTAAAATTTCTTCATTTATTTGGCAGAATAAGAATCCGAGACTGGGTAAAATACATTTACAGAAAGATAAGAGAGATGGAGGTTTAGCATTACCTAACTTTAGATTCTATTATTGGGCTATTAATATTCGACATATGAAATTTTGGTTACTTGACCAGGACATACTATCTATTCCTAAATGGGTAGCATTGGAATTACAATCTGTTCAGGGTTATACACTTGGTTCTATTTTAGGCTCCTCTCTCCCTTTTGATTCGAAACGTCTTAAGCAGGTCTCTAACCCGATAGTTAAATATGCTTTGCGCATTTGGTTTCAATTCAGAAAATTTTTTGATCTTAATCAATTCGGGTTAGCGATTCCTATTTTAGGTAACATATTTTTCCTCCCTCTTTTACGGATCGTGCTTTTCAAACTTGGAAGACTAAGGGTATTTTACGGTTTTTGGATTTATTTTTAGATGGTTCCCTTATGTCTTTTGAACAATTATCTAATAAATATAACTTATCAAGAATACATTTTTTTAGATATTTACAAGTTAGAAATTTCCTAAGTACTATACTTTCTTCCTTTCCAATGCTTCCTCCTACATATATTTTAGATTCGATAATTAACCTCAATCCATGTCAGAAAGGTGCATCGGCTATGATTTATAATATTATTATGAAACTTAGGAAAGCTCCATTTGATAAGATTAGGGTAGATTGGGAACAGGAATTGGGGCTTACCATTTCTGTGGATGATTGGGGGCAGATTTTACAATTAGTTAATACTTCCTCTATTTGTGCTAAACATTCCCTAATTCAATTTAAAGTGGTTCATAGAGCACATATGTCCAAAGATAAGTTAGCGCGTTTTTACTCGCATATTAATCCTTTCTGTGATAGATGTTCGGGGCAGATAGCCTCTTTAACTCATATGTTTTGGTCTTGCCCTACTTTGGAAACTTTTTGGAGAGATATTTTCAATATTATTTCTAAGGTATTAAATATAGATATCTCTCCTCACCCTATTACTGCTATCTTTGGACTACCTAAAATCTCTAGTAATCTTTCCCCTTCAGCCCGTAGAATGATTGCATTTCTTACTTTAATGGCGAAAAGATGTATTTTACAACATTGGAAAGAGCTTAATGCTCCAACTACCTTTTTTTGGTTTTCTCAGACGATTTTATGTTTGAATTTGGAGAAAATTAGAAGTAACCTTTATGATTCTTCATTTAAATTTGAACAGATTTGGGGACCTTTTATTTGATATTTTCATTTAATGTAATATTTACCCTTCTTGTTTTTTTTTCACTGTTTTTAATGGAGGTCGGGATTGAGGACGTGATTTTAAGTTTAACTCTGTTTGGTTTCAAGTTAGCCCATTGCTTTGCCTTGCTTTTAGTTAGCTGCACGGTGGGTTTTTTTTTGGGGGTTTTTTTTTTCCATTGATATATATAAAATTTAGTATACTATTATGTTATCTTGGTTTCTTATGTTTAAATTACATTGTTTGTAGTATTTTTTTTGGTATTGATATCTTTTGGAATTTTATTATACTTTAACATTGTATTAATGTTTATATGGCTTACCTTTTTTGTATACTTACTCAATAAAAAGATTTAAAAAGAAAGAAAGATGGAGAATGACATAGTTAATTCAGAAACAAAGGTTCTGAACTTAAAGAAGGGTAACTTTGAAGGTATGAGACTTGAATTAGCTAAGATAGACTGGCAAATGATACTTAAAGGGTTGACGGTGAATATGCAATGGCAAGCATTTAAAGATCACATGGATGAACTAGAACAATTGTTCATCCCAGTTTGGCAAAAGAATAAACCGGGGAAGGTAGTGCACCCGTGGCTGTCAAGGGAAATTAGGGATAGTATCAATTCCAAAGAAGAAACATACAAACTAGCCAGAAAAAGCAGCACACCTGAGGACTGGGAGAAATTCAGAGTCCAGCAGAGGAGGACAAAGGGATTAATTAGGAAAGGGAAAAAAAGGTTATGAGAGAAAGCTGGTAGGGAACATAAAAACTGACTGTAAAAGCTTTTATAGATATGTGAAAAGAAAATGATTGGTTAAGACAAATGTAGGTCCCTTACAGTCAGAAACAGGTGAATTGATTATGGGGAGCAAGAACATGACAGACCAATTGAATAACTACTTTGGTTCTGTCTTCACTAAGGAGGACATAAATAATCTTCCGGAAATAGTAGGGGACAGAGGGTCCAGTGAGATGGAGGAACTGAGGGAAATACATGTTAGTAGTGAAGTGGTGTTAGGTAAATTGAAGGGATTAAAGGCAGATAAATCCTCAGGGCCAGATGGTCTGCATCCTAGAGTGCTTAAGGAAGTAGCCCTAGAAATAGTGGATGCATTAGTGATAATTTTTCAAAACTCTTTAGATTCTGGATTAGTTTCTGAGGATTGGAGGGTGGCTAATGTAACCCCGCTTTTTAAAAAAGGAGGGAGAGAGAAACTGGGGAATTATAGACCGGTAAGCCTGACCAGTGGTGGGGAAAGTGATAGAGTCAGTTATCAAAGATGTGATAACAGCACATTTGGAAAGCAGTGCAATCATCGGACAAAGTCAGCATGGATTTGTGAAAGGAAAATCATGTCTGACGAATCTCATAGAATTTTTTGAGGATGTAACTAGTAAAGTGGATAGGGGAGAACCAGTGGATGTGGTATATTTGGATTTTCAAAAGGCTTTTGACAAGGTCCCACACAGGAGATTAGTGTGCAAACTTAAAGCACACGGTATTGGGGGTATGGTATTGATGTGGATAGAGAATTGGTTGGCAGACAGGAAGCAAAGAGTGGGAATAAACGGGACCTTTTCAGAATGGCAGGCAGTGACTAGTGGGGTACCACAAGGCTCAGTGCTGGGACCCCAGTTGTTTACAATTATATATTAATGACTTAGGCGAGGGAATTAAATGCAGCATCTCCAAGTTTGCAGATGACACGAAGCTGGGCGGCAGTGTTAGCTGTGAGGAGGATGCTAAGAGGATGCAGGGTGACTTGGATAGGTTGGGTGAGTGGGCAAATTCATGGCAGATGCAATTTAATGTGGATAAATGTGAGGTTATCCACTTTGATGTCAAGAACAGGAAAACAGATTACTATCTGAATGATGGCCAATTAGGAAAAGGGGAGGTGCAACGAGACCTGGGTGTCATTGTACGGCAGTCATTGAAAGTGGGCATGCAGGTACAGCAGGCGGTGAAAAAGGCGAATGGTATGCTGGCATTCATAGCAAGAGGATTCGAGTACAGGAGCAGGGAGGTACTACTGCAGTTGTACAAGGCCTTGGTGAGACCACACCTGGAGTATTGTGTGCAGTTTTGGTCCCCTAATCTGAGGAAAGACATTCTTGCCATGGAGGGAGTACAAAGAAGGTTCACCAGATTGATTCCTGGGATGGCAGGACTTTCATATGATGAAAGACTGGATCGACTAGGGTTATACTCGCTGGAATTTAGAAGATTGAGGGGGGATCTTATTGAAAAGTATAAAATTCTAAAGGGATTGGACAGGCTAGATGCAGGAAGATTGTTCCCGATGTTGGGGAAGTCAAGAATGAGGGGTCACAGTTTAAGGATAAAGGGGAAGCCTTTTAGGACCGAGATTAGGAAAAACTTCTTCACACAGAGAGTGGTGAATCTGTGGAATTCTCTGCCACAGGAAACAGTTGAGGCCAGTTCGTTGGCTATATTTAAGAGAGAGTTAGATATGGCCCTTGTGGCTAAAGGGATCAGTGGGTATGGAGATAAGGCAGGTACAGGGTTCTGAGTTGGATGATCAGCCATGATCATACTGAATGGCGGTGCAGGCTCGAAGGGCCGAACGGCCTACTCCTGCACCTATTTTCTATGTTTCTATAGCTTTATAAGGCAGCTTGTGGTCGAGCCCACCAGGGAAAAGGTAATTCTGAATTGGGTGTTAAACCAGATTTGATTAGGGAGCTTAGGTAAAGGAACCCTTAGGAGGCAGTGATCATAATGTGATAGAATTCACACTGCATTTTGAGAGGGAGAAGCTAAAGTCGGTATTACATTGGAGTAAAGGGAATTACTGAAGCATGAGAGAGATAAGCAGGCCATAATTGATTAGAAGGGGACACCAGCAGTGATGATGGTAGAGTAGCAATGGCTGGAATTTCTTGGAGTAAATTGGAAGACACAGGATTGGTTCATATCAAAGAAGAAGAAGTATTCTAAAGGAAGGATGAGGCAACCCTGACTGATAAGGGAAGTCAAACACACCATAAAACTAGAAGAGAAGGTAAATAATAAAGTGTTAAATTGTGGGAAGCTAAAAGATTGGGAAACTTCTAAAAACCAACAGAAAGCAACTAAAAAGCCATAAAGAAAGAAAGGACGAAAAATGAAGATAAGCTGACCAATAATATAAAAGCAAATACCAAAAGATTGTTCAGATGTATAAAGAGTAAAAGAGAAGCAAGGATGGGCACTGGATCACTAGAAAATGTCACTGGAGAGGTAGTAATGGGGACAAAGAACTCGAGGATGAACTGAGTAAGTATTTTATGCCAGATTTTGCTGTGAAAGTTGACAGCCATATGCCAAAAATTCAAGAAGGTCAGGGGTCAGATGTGAGTGTAGTTTCAATTACTGAGGAGAAGGTGCTTTGGAAGGTGAAAAGTCTGAAGGTAGGTAAGTCAGATAGAAGAGATGAACTGAACCCCAGAGTGGAGGCATTAGTAGTGATCTCTCAGGAATCACTAGATTCCAGAATGGTTCCAGAGGATTGAAAATTGCAAATCTCACTCCACTTTTTAAGAAGGGAGGGAGGCAAAAGACAGGAAATTACATGCCAGTTAGCCTGATGTAAGATGGCGGAGTCCATTAATAAGGATGAGGTTTCGGGGTACTTGGAAGTACATAAGGAAGTAGACCAAAGCTAACATGGTTTCCTGAAAGGAGAACCTTGCTTGACCAATCTGTTGGAATTCTTTAAGGAAAAACAGGCAGCAAAGACAAAGGAGAGTCAATGGATATTGTTTACTTACATTTTCAGAAGGTATTTGACAAGGTTCCACACAGGAGGCTGGCAAAGAACATAAGAGCGAATGGTATTGCTGGAAAGATATTAGCATGAATAGAAGCTTGGCTGGCAGAAGGCGAAGAATGAAAATGAAGGGGACTATTTCTGGTTAGCTGCTGATGACTAGTGGTGTTGGAGTACCTATTTTTCTGATCTGGATAACAAAATTGATGGCTTTATAGCCAAGTTTGCAGATGATACAAAGATAGGTAGTTGGGCAGATAATGTTGATGATTTAAAGAGTCTGCAGAAGGACTTGCACTTATCCCCCTATCCAAAAGGATTTAGGAGAGTGGGCAAAGAAGTGGCAGATGGAATACAGTGTATGGAAGTGTCTGGTCATTCACTTTAGTGGAAGGAATAAAGGTATAAGCTATTTTTCTGAATAGGGAGTGAATTCAGAAATTGGAAGTGCAAGGGGTCTTGGAATTCCTAGTGCAGGATTTCTGAAAGGTTAACTTAACTGATTCAGTCAGTGGTAAGGAAGGCAAATGCAATTTTTGGATTCATTTCAAGAGGACTAGAATAAAATTTAAAGTAAGGATGTATTGCTGAGGCTACATAAGACATTGGTCAACCTCATTTGGAATATTGTGAGCATTTTAGGGCCACATACCTGAGGAAGTCTAGAGAGCGTTCAGAAGAATGATACCAAGAAAAAAGAGGTTAAAGTATGAGGAAGATTTGATGACTCTATGCCTGTACTTGCTGGAGTTTGGAAGAATAAGAGGGATCTTATTGAAACCTATCTAATATTGAAAAGCCAAAATAAAATGGACACATAATAAATGCTTTCTATAGTGGGAGAGTCTAGGAGCAGAGAGCACAGTCTCAAAATAGGAGGATGACTCCTGAGAACAGAGATGAGGAGGAATTTTTTTAGCTGGGAATTGTAATTCTGCGGAATTCATTGCTACAGATGGCTATGGTGGTCAATTTATTTGGGATATTTAAAGCATAGGGTCCTAAACAGTAAGGGCAGCAAAGGTTATGGAGTGAAGGCAGAAGAATGGGGTTGAGAGGGATCAAATGACAGAACATTCGATGGGCTGAATGGCCTGATTCTGTTCCTATGTCTTATTGAAACATACACTTTTGTATTTATTATCTGTAAAACAAATCTACCAACTTACCATCATTTTACCACAAGCCCCCACTCACATCAGTAAGAGTCAAAATGAGATCCAGTTTCCCAACCTCGGAAGCCAACTTTCATCAGTGAAGAAGTTTACCTTCGCCTTCAATGCGAGAGCTCAGCCTTTGGTTACTGAAGCAATGTCTGTATAAAGAATGACGTCTCAAGTCTGGCATGATTCTTTTGATCTACCAGGCAGGAGTGATTGTTGTCTTCCCACATACTTTGGAAAATTTGACTTCCTGCAGTTGAACTGACTGGAGAGATGCCACCAAGACTAGCTCCCCTAAATTTTCCAAATCACTGGTGTGATAAGTAAACCATCATCAGTATTCTCTTCCAGGCTGACATCCCCACATTGCAGCTCTTTGGGCAGGCTCAACATCAGACTCTCAAAATACACACATTATTAACAATCTTTGTTATGAGAAGAGGTTACAAGGTCAACAGAGAAAAGCAATTCGAAGATATCCCCAAAGTCTCATTGAAAAAATGCAACATCCACACTGAGCATAGGGCACAGTACAGGCCCTTCAGCCCACATGTTGTGCTGACCTTTTACCCTTCTGTACGATCAATTTAACCCTTCACTCCCACACAGTGCCCCATTTTTTTTCTTTTATCCATATACTGCCTATCTAAAAAGTCCTGAGTGTATCTGCCTCTACTACCACTCCTGGCAGCTTGTTCCACACACTCACCACTTTCTATGTTGTAAAAAATTCTATATCTGATATGCCCTCTCTTTATTCCTCTGATCACTTTAAAGTTATGCTCCCCCTTATTAGCCATTTCCACTCATCGAAAAAGTCTTTGGCTGTCCACTCTTTCTATGCCCCCTATCATGTTATACAACTCGATCAAGTCACAATTGGCTTATGACTTTCAAGCTGGACAAGGAACTTTTGGGATGTCGCTAGGAATGTGTCAGGAGCATGTGGGAAATTGGTGTGAAATGATATAATTAGCACACTGCTTCCAAACTATCCATCTACCTTCCTCATCAGCCATCTCTTTCTGTGTGAGTGGAAGCATTTGCAGTCCCCATGCTTGTCTCATTCGTCAGCTCAAAACCCACAGAAATGGAATGGAGGGAAGTCATCTTTGATCTAGAAATTTTATAAGAGATAAATATGTTTATAAAAATGCTTATTGATACTTTGGGCTATCCTATGAGGGATGTTCAAATAGGATGGTTCCATTCTCACTGGAGCTTAGAGGAATGAAAGGTGATTTAATTGAAACAAAACATTCTGAGAGGATTATGGGATAGTTGGTGAGCAGGTATTCCTTAAGGACTGAAATCATAAAATAATTCCTTTGGGGATTGTGAATATTTGAAGTTCTATCAAAGAGGGTTTTGGATTTTGAATCAAAGTGGGAATGAGAATCAGACTCTGGTTTAATAGCACCGACATACGTCAAAAAATTAGTTGTTACATGGCAGCAGTACATTGCAATATATAATAAAAACTGCAAATTGCAGTAAGAAGTATATGTATATTTTTAAAAGTTAAATTTAATAATTAGTGCAAAAAGAGTGTTCATGGGATAATTATCCATTCAGAAATCTGATTGCAGAGGGGAAGAAGCTGTTCCTGCATTACTGAGTATGTGCCTTCAAGCTCCTGTACCTCATCCCTGATAGCAGCAATGAGAAGAGGGCATGTCCTGGGTGATGGGGGTCCTTAATGATGATCACTGCCTTTTTGAGGCATCGCTCCTTGAAGATGTCCTGGATGCTGAGGAGGTCAGTGCCCAAGATGGAGCTGATAGAGTTTACAACTTTCTGCAGCTTATTTCAATCCCATGTGCAGTGCCCCCATCCCATACCAGACAATGATGCAGCCAGTTAAAATGCGCTCCACAGCACATCTGTAGAAATTTGTGAGACCATGGACTGAAGGGTTAAAAGTCATGAGATTTGGTGACTGGGTGAAAAACTGGACACAGTACGGTCTTGGTGAAAGGTCCTAGCTCAAAATGTGGACTGCTCATTTCCTTCCATTGATGCTGCTTGATCTGCTGAGTTCCTCCAGCATTTTGTATGTGTAATTCAAGCACATGATTAGACAGATTCTTATTGGAAAGGCAGGGCATTTTCGAAAGCGGTGTAATCCTTTTTCTATTTTGTCTGCGCAGTTCTTAACACAACGTAAGCTTTTGTACTTAATGACCTCCCAATAATGTAATATACAAGTTGATTGTGCCTTTTTTTTTAACCAGCTAATTGACTATCGAGTTGAATTTAGTAGATGGTGGACAAAAGAGATGAGGACGATTAAGTTCCCATCCCAAGGAACAGTCTTTGATTATTATATTGACCCTGATACTAAAAAGTTTGCTCCATGGACAGAAAAAGTCCCAACTTTTGAAACGGATCTAGATACCCCTCTATAGGTAGGATATATGAGGAGCATGCTTGCAACTCAGAAGCGATTCATACAGAACAGAATTAATTATTGTTTCAAACAGGAATTAAATGGTTTTTAACCAGCTTTCAGACAACTGAATGTCACCAAATTGGATGTTGCTTTTATGTGGTTGGACTCAAAATTCAGTCGAACAAAGTACAGATAGTTTAAAAATTCAAGGTTGATGGTGACTAGAACTGGCATTGATATGGCTCTTTCAAATCCCTGTTGTATATTTAAATTTTAATGTTTCCATCATTTGTTCGTAAGTGTGAATTAACAGCCTTGATCTTTCTCTTTAGTTACTTTTCTGAGAAAGGACTCGAATTTAATTCAACACTGTAGATTTAGTGCTTTTCTATATTCCACCAGGCAGAATCAATAATGTGACTGAAGTGAAGAAGATAAAAATTTATGGTATCTTGCAATTTAATGGTTGAAAAGATGCAATTTGAGAGATCATAAATTGTGAAGGAGTTTATGCTTCATTGCCTCTGATTCACTGCTTGCTGTTAGAACTTGATTTGTGACTGTCCATGATGTGTGATTAATGATGTGATCAATGCTTACCTCTGTGCAAGACTTCATTGCTAATGCTCTTCATTAGAATAAATAAAAGATGGTAATTTAAAAAGAAACTTTGAAACATATAACGTAAGATAGCAGATTTTGCTTTGGAGGATTTGCTGTCTTGATGACTGCCTTTAGAATGTTCATCTGCACTGCACTAACGATTAAATTTATTTTTTAATGAATATTATAGAAATTCCTGTTGTATCAACTAACGTTCACAATTATTATTACAGTGGGTGAAAAGAAATGTAGGAATAGCAAGGTCCAGGCCCTTTGTTGGTGTTTTAAGATCTGCCCAACAACTTTGATCACACCATAACTGAACAAAGATAAATAATGTAATTTGCAGCAGTTTTGAAATAGGTTATATATGTAAATTATAGGTAAACTTTGCTGAAAGCTATATATTTTCTGCCTAATCAGCCCTGATATATTGACTGAAGCATATCAGTAAACACAATTTTGCAAGTTTGTCTTTTATTTTGTAGTTCCACTTATTTTCAAATTTACTACATAGAAGTCTCTTAAAATGTATTTTGCAAAGAATTTTCAAATGATATATTATCAATGTTAAGTTTTAATGCTTTCCACCTCCTTTATATAGAAAGTGTTCAGATACAGAGCTGCTAATTGTAATTCACTACACTTCTGATTTTTAACAAAAGCATTGCAACTAACCTGCCCTGCACATTTAAAATGTGTTTCTCAATTCACTGAAATCAACTGCAGCAATCCTTAAAGGCATTTGATACATTTAATCTCTTTGGCTCTTAATGTTTTTGGATTAAAATACTCATTTAAAAAACTTTGTTGCAAATTGCTATCCATGCTTCCTGTAGTGCATTTATAGTCTATCTAAATACATTTTAAAACTGGTGCTTTTTTCCTAAAGTTTATCAAAGGTGCAAAGTTTATCAAATGATAAATGCATTTGGCAACATGTGCCCATAAGTTTGTGTGCTCAAGGTACATTGAAGGCTTGCACAGAGTCTAGGCTGATACTTTACTGGAGTATTGAAGAAAGGCTGCTTTGTGCAGTCTTTCTTCAATACTCCAACTGTCTGTTGTGAAGGATGTTAAATTAAGACCTTGTCAACTTGTTCCAGGTGAACATAAGACCTAATACCACCTATTTATATAAAATTTAGAGTATTTTCTCAGGATCCACAATCAACACTGATCAATTAAGATATCTGGCTCTTTATTTGATTTGCTCTACATGAAACATTTTTTGCAATTTGGCAACGTGAAAATGAGAAACATACATTATAACTGTAAATTATTTTCTAATAGACGGGAAAAATGCAGTTGTATGAACTATTTTAATCATTAATGCTTTGCGGTAGAATCACTACGAAGTTTCAGATTTTTTTTGATGTGTTTTTCTTTTTCTGTAAATAGGACGTACTTGTACATACTCAAGAAATTGTTAGCCTGAAATATTTCATTGATTTACTTGTGGAACAGGGAAAACCAGTGATGTTGGTTGGCAATGCAGGGGTAGGAAAGACTATCCTTATATCGGAGGAACTTTCAAAGTTAACAGAAAATTATATTGTAACTAAAGTTCCTTTTAACTATTATACAACATCAGCCATGCTTCAGCGTAAGTATTTTCTGGCTTGTTTTAATGTTAATTCTACAAGTCACTTGTAGTTACAAAGCCTTTTTGGCTCTTTAAGACTATTGATTTGAGTTACTTAGTTGTAACAAAGCACATAGTGTTACGTTCGATTGATATCTGCTCTCTCTGAAATCCTAAAATGAAACTGTTAATTTCTGGCTAAACTTTGCATTCCCGCATAACGTATGGAGGCATTTACAGTTTTGGAAGTTTTGATATGTGTGATTGATTGCAGCCAATGTGTGTGAGGATGTGGCTTGCAGCGTACTTGGGACAGATCAATGGTCTTTGTGTTTTATTTGGAAAATTTGTCGGACAGCAATTTTTGATTGGCAGCTATATTTGAATGAAAAGTAGGTCAGACTTGTAAGCTACTTTATGGTTCTCTGGGTGGACATTTGTAGTCAGGGCTTTTTTCCCCCCTAAGTATGGTGTCATAGTGGTCTGTTTGCCTGTCTGCCTCTGTCAGTCCAAGCAGAGAAGAGTTTGGATCTATATGTTGGACGGATAACAGCCAATGAACCATATACAAGATTTCAGTTTTCAATAATAGTTCAAAGCAATTAGATTTAGCAATTTTTGATGTAAATATGATGAAGGATAGATTGTAAATCTATAGTGCTCATTGGAAATAAACCACTTGTTCATTTACAATACTGTAAGTCCCAGACAGATAGCTCATTTAGCTTGCCAACCAAATGCCAAGAGTCAATAGATGACTAGGTTGCAGTGTGTCTTTAGAAACACCATCTATGAATCTTGGACTTGTACTATTTACAATAAGTTGACTTTCAACTTCAAAAAATGCAAAATTAATTACTGTATTGTAGGTGAGGTTTTATAAATTGGCATATGTCCATTTTTGCATATAGGTCTGACCCTGCTATCAATCAAGGGTTTTTACCCCTGCATGCACAAGGATCTTTAAAAGTTGAGTAGCCAGTTACCCAATGCTTTAATTGACCTGCCTCGTTGCCACATTTCAATGACCATGTCAGTGATGTGTAGCACCAATTGATGTCTGAACACAGGGAAAGTGTCATCAGATTGTGTAACTTGTAATAACTAATCTTGATCTTGTGTGTTTTTATCTATGTATCAATAAGAAATTCCAATTCATAAACACACTGTTGTCACAGTCCTGTCTCTTGAATGGTCATTTAATTTGATTAATGTTATCCATGTATTATAAATTGTTTGAAAAGTATTTGTAACGTCTGCCCTGCCATTCCCAATCTTACAACTCCAGACTGGGATGGGCAACGCATGACTGTCAATGCATACTTTTGGCAAAATAATTTTTACAATGCAGTGGATCAGGTGCCAGGGTCTGATTCCCAGAAACGGTTTTAACTTCTGGAATACATAATTGTGCATGCAAGCCACCCTTTGTTCCTTTTGGTTTTGTTCAGTTCCAATGTGCTGAAATATGGCTGTAATTAAGAGCTATTGTGACATCAACAGATCACTTTCTGGAAGAAGCCTTCATACAAGTCCCTGCAGAGATGGGATTTGTCCTCTAAGCTCATTCACAGCAGAATGCATCAGCTGGGTAGATGATCTTCAAAGGCCTATTGTGTTTTTTAATGATTTAACTTGATGTCAGAAAATGATTTGTTTCATAATATTAAAAATGCCCATAATTGCATTTACTTTTTAATATAAGAACATTAATTATGTTGTATATATTGAAAAGTTTAATCACTCTAAAGAAATCATTGTCATGCCGGTTTTTTTTATTAACACAGGGGTACTTGAGAAACCTTTAGAAAAAAAGGCTGGAAGAAATTATGCTCCTGAAGGCACAAAAATCTGATTTATTTCATTGATGATCTTAATATGCCTGAAGTGGATGCCTATGGTACTGTTCAACCACATACTCTAATCAGACAACATCTGGATTATCATCACTGGTATGTTTCATGTATTAGAATGTTTTTATGGTGTTACTGATAACTGCATAAAGAATTATGGGCTGAATCTTGAGATGTTGGTGCTTGAAGAGCAGCATATAGAGTATTTAAGTTAAATGTTCTTCCATGAACAAAGGTCCATTTGCCCTTCTTGGCCTGCCTGCCCTTTCCTTTAATTGCATGTTCTTTCCTCAGATAAAAGATGTTGCTTTGTAAACTACGTCCTAGCAATGCCTGGTTCTTTGTGGGGTTTGTAGAATATTTTCTCCACCCTGTTTGGGTCCTTTCTATCAACTCTTTTTGTTTTACATCAGGATCCATATCTCTGCTGTATACAATTTCTTCAACTCTTCAAATTCCCTCACCCTATTTACATGGCCCATCTTGGGCTCTTCCCTTTCCTGGCTTAACTTTTAAAATCTTTATTGAAGGGGATTTGCTAGTATTTGAAGGGCCTCAAATTGCTGTAGTTATCATGATTATGATTTGTCCATCTTGCTTCCTGTAAAATTCCATTCTTCCATTTCCTTACCAGCTTCTGTTCACTGAGCATGACTCCAGTTTCCCTGTTCCTTGTCACTATAATTCTTCATCCCTTTCTTGCTTTGCTCTCTCCTTACCTAGACAGTGATCCAGAGAACCTGAACATTAGCTTGGACAACTGCTCCCCATTTTCTTACATGACGTGTGTATTGTTCTGGACTCCACATTTTCTGTGATGAGCATTCCCAGTCTTTGCAGTTTCTTTTCTAATCTCCAGTAATTATTTTGCTGCTTCCAGCAGGCTATTTTCAGACTGATCTTTTGTTTTGTGATGATTCTTTCACCATTTATTATCAACTCTTCTTGTCATTTAATCACTCCTGTAACCTACTCTTTCACAGATCTTCTCCACTGCTGTCCTGTTCCTCTAAACCTTAACATCTGCTTATCACTGACTCATTTCAGTCCAAGGATCGGAATGTTAATTTTGTTTCTCAATAGCTGCTGCCGGACTGTGTTGAGCACTTCCAACTCTTTCTGTTCTTAACCCAGATATGCAGCATCAATTGTGTGTTTTTAACTGCTCTTGTTAGTTAAAGGACACATGAAGCAAAAATTCCCATTGATAATTGTGTTGGTCGGTCTAAACAAATAAAGCATCCTCACTCAGTCAAATTCTCCTAACTGTGCAATCTTAACAGTCGTCAGTTGCCTCCAAAGGGGTGGCCACTTAATTCCAGTGCTCTGTATGTAGATCCCAAAACAGACATGAGTTCTGTCACAGGAAGAGATTACCAGGAGAACAAAGGAAATTAACATAGAACTGTGTAGTACAGTACACGCCCTTTGGCCCATGATAATTGTGTTGACCTTTTAACCTATTTCAAGATCAATCTAACCCTTCCCTCTCATGTAGCCTGCCACTTTTCTTTCATCTATGTGCCTATTTAAGAGTCTTTCAAATGTCCCCAATGTATCTGTCTCTACAACCAGCATTGAGCTCAGCATAGGACTATTTTAGGGACTCCAGCTCCAGATTTTCCCCTTGGGGTTTACTCCCGAAGCCTTCTCCATAAAATGATTCATATATACTCAAGGCTTCCTTAAAAGTGTATCATCTTGCCTCACTTTTGAAATTCCCTACCTTTAAATTGGAAAAGGAACATTGAGTACAGTGTAGAGAATTTTGAGTGTATTTGTCATAGTAAGTACACAGAGACCGAGAGTAAATGACAGAAGGAACTTCCCACCTCCCACAATACCCACCTTACTACCCGTTGAAACTTTATCTCCTGCCTTCCCCACTTGTGAGAGTGTTCACCTCATCAAATACTTCAGAATCCACTGAACTGAAATGGAAACAAATGACCTTCGATGTTGAACAGTTTCTTCAAAATTCAACAGGGGGTACTTTCAGAGTTCCTTAAGGTTGTTATAGCCAGGGTAGTGTTAATGGGGACAAGCTCCTACTACCTATTAAATGCTCCCAGTGGCGTGCGCCTCAAATAGGTTTTGACAACCAGGTCCAGCTCCTGGCCTTCACATGTGGCTTAGCTACTAAGCCCGGCAGAATTGTTTCTACTGACAGGAGAAGGCGCAAAGGCGAGTTACTGGCACCTTAAAACCATTCGCTTCGGTTGGCAACTCAATCAGGAGAAGGAAAGCTGTGACCTCAAATCTCTGGGGCCTTGCGGGTATACCTACTCATGTGGTAGGCTTCGAGGGTAAGCCCTGAGCGAAAAATCCAGAGCTGGAGCCCATAAGCCAGTCCTACACTGAGTTCAATGCTGACTGGTAACTCCTGCGACACTTCTGGTACCAAACTATGACAGCCTCTGCCGTTCCTTTGGGTTCATCAGCTGCATGGAGGGGGGAGCTTGCCGCATGGGCAACAGTTTAATCTCCAGATTGTACTGCCCAGTCTTGAGTAAACAGCTAGGACACAATATCCATTGCCAGTTCTGACTGGCGGAGGCCTCAGAGACTCAGACTTACAGGATTCTAATAATTGAATTAGAATTAGCTTTCCTCAATCTTTTGCCATCCAAGTTGAGAAGCTTCAGTATGTAAAGTGAGTTTACAGTAAAGTTGGGAAATTTCTGACTCCTTAAGGCTTTCAGCAATTGAATTAACAATCTAGCCGTGTTAAGGTGTGGATCTTAATAGATGCAGAACATTTTACTCACTTCTGGTGACTGTGGAGAAAAGACTTCTACTAAATACTATCATCAGAAAATCAGATGAACCCAGAAAAAACACTATTTTACAGTACTAAACAATTTAAAAAAGGACATGGAACTGTCTAAAATGCCAAGAACTTGACTGACTGCTGTTTCTTTTTGTCATTAGGTATGACAGACAAAAGTTAGTTCTGAAAGAAATTCATAATTGCCAATACATCACTTGCATGAATCCTGCAGCTGGCAGTTTCTCTATAAATATGCGTCTTCAGGTAAGACTATCCTCTGCTGAAGGTAGTAGGGTTAAGGACAATTCTGCTTGTATTAGAACAAAAGGAAACTAAAGGTGAAATAAAAGTCACATGTTCTCATGGCTGCTACTTCTTGCATTCTAAAAATTTCAGCCACCATTCCAGCAATGTATGTGCCATGTTTATCGGATTGTTTTAAATATGGAAGAGCATTTACTTTTAATCTCTGTATTAGTTGTACGTTCACAATTCAGATTTTTGTTCTTTGGTATGATCTTTTTTCACAAATCACATTTTAATTATTTGGGTCACTGGTTTAAGTCTTTGTACCATCTCCAAGTTGTGCATTTTCCTTTTTTTTTGGTATGATATTAAAATTGTACTTAGGTGCAGTTTAATTGTGCTATAAAGTCTCAGTGAACATTCAATCTCTTTTGCAATTCCAATATTCTGACATCAGACAAAATTGCTTTATTCCAATGTATACATTTCATATCATACAATTGTTGAATATTTGTGATCTTTTGTTTGAGTATCTTTTACAGTTAATGCTTGATGTCCTCAATAAAAGGACTATTAGTGGTAATAACTTAATTTCATTAATCTGAACCATCCTAATGGTGTATGACTTATAATGAATGTCTCTCATATGCAGTGAATCTTTGTGTGATTGAAAATGAACCCAGTGTCTAAATGCTTCTCCAGCAGTGCTGTTAGCTGCGGCTCTCTGAGCTTGCATCCAAAGTCTCCAGTCTGTACCTTCGTCTGTCCCTTACAGTTCAAGAGGTTTCCATGGGTTGTGGCACTTAGCGTGAGCACTTTATTCAAAGGGATACAGAAATGGGAAATTGTTATGCACCTATTTAAAATTTATATACTAACACAGTTAATAAGGTGTACAACTGCTTGAGGCCACGAAATTAGCTATGAACTGGAAAAAGTCCAACATATTCAGTGAACTTACCATGAACTTAGATAGCTAGAAATAGTGAATGGGAGATTTTCACCCTATAATACAAGACTGTTTATTTATAACAACTATTGAAATTCTGAAAGCTTCGTCGTTGGATTTTGGTGGTTCTTTAGTACAGCCTTTGACTTTAGACTTTGAGTTGACTGCTAGATGTTCATGCCTGTATAATGGCAGATAAATCTTAAGATACCTATTAGCATTTTGGAACATCATTATCACAGGCAGTAACAATTTTCCTAAATAAATTTAACTGACCATGACTTCATCTTTGAAACTGAATTCCAAAATTCCATGAATGTTTCTACTTTGTCTATCATTAATATAAATGATGTAACCATTGATGCACATCTTTCCAAAATAGAATGTTGGAACACCGAATATCAAATTGTGCTCGTTTGAAACAAAGTGCAAGATGGTACAATGTAATCCATTGCAACATGCATGAAAAATAATGAGTTTGATTCTTGCAAATCTGCATCTATTTTTTCAACAGTCAAATTTGGATTATGATTTTGCTCTGGCATCATTGTCATTTCAAAGTAGTAAATGGTGTATATTTGTAGCTATCATATTTCCTGACCTGCCTGTAGTCTTTGATGTGAACGATCACAACATGTGTCCCTCCGGTGCCTCTCCTGCCCTTCCAGTTGGTCAAAACACTCACCTTGTCCCATTATTACCTATCCCATCAGAGCCAGGGAATTATTTACAGCAGTACTTGAATCATTAACCCCTGCTTTCCCCATGGATGTATTCTTGTCCTATTCCTATCTATGTTGTCTCTGAGAAAAATCATCTGGAAAAATACAATGTTTTCTGTGAGTACAGTATATTGATTCTGCCTGGCTTTAGTTTCTCACTTCCTCATTCAACCTCAGTTGATAAAGGCATTGAAATTTTTGGATGTCAAGTTGGATTTTAAGGTCTGAAGGTGCTGAATTTGTTGAATATGAGAATGAAGTGACTGTGGAAGCAGCACGAGAATGCAGCCAAGGTTTAGAGGTTGATATCCAATCTGCAATGTGCATTATATATTCGAAAGGATTGAAGCAAATAGCAAAATTTAAGACCACTTATTACACCTCAGACAGAGGGGGGCATTAACAGCAGTGGGAAAAGGAGGGCATAAAAATGAAGTTGACCTCTCGCTGTAATGCAGAATGGGTTAAATCAACTAAAACTTCCGGAGAGGGGAAAGGGATGGTATATTCAAAACCAGAAAGGTGTCTCCACTCCAAAGCTTGGATGCAAAGTAGGAAGTGGAAGGATTCAAAGAGAAAATGGACTATGGCTCCCATCATTCAGGTTATTAGTCCCACATGACTGATACATGTGGCTGTGGTAATGCAGATTGAAAATAATTTAACTATGAATGAAATGGTAAGCAAAAAAATCCAGCAGTTTACTCTGTGATCTGGGCAATGAAAGATTAAGCCTTGTGCAACCAGTTAATTTTGCTTCCCCTCCCGGTATATTGTAGCCTCATCACAATGTGATTGCAGCTAGAGTTTTCGCACGGAGGCAGTGAGAGGGTCCACAGCAAAATTTCAGAAGGGAAATAAAAGGGAAGAATAGTTTAAGAATCGGCAGAGGAGGAGGGTCAATGTGGCATCAAATCAAAGGCAAAATCATAGCAGAGACCGCGTTTTCTGAGTTTATTGTACGTGATAGGTTGCAAACAACATATTGTAACATTGTTCTGTTGTAGGCTTTACTTAGCTTTATTATATTCTGTAATTATAGACAGCTTAACATCTTCAGAAATGATCGTTTCAATTTGGAGTGAAGGAGGGGACTGAGCAATTGAATCAACTTGAATTTAGAAATGGTTATGAATATAAATAGTTAATCTATTGTAAATTGTGCGTAAATAGGTTCATTCAATGGATAGTTTAAAGGAACACTGCATTTTTATATGAGTATAGGTGCATTTATGTGCACAGCACTTTTAAGAAATGTTTGACTCATATATGATTGACACTTGTTTAGTTGTAAGTTCACTGTCTTAAAGAATGTCCTGTTTATAGTTCAATCTGTTGAACTGCTTGTGTTTACATCAATACAATGAAAACCCACAGAAACAATTGAAGTGTACTATAATCACCTTACAATAATAAAATGATAATAGTATATTAAAGAAAAAATATTTGTCAAAAATCCTTCCCTCAATATCAGCCAAAACAAAAGAGCTGGTCACTAACTCCAGGAAGTGAGTGTGGTGCACAGGACCCTTTCTACATCAACAGTGTTGAAGTTGAGAGGGCTGATAGCTTCAAGTTCCTAGGACTGAATATAACCAAAGCCCATCCTGGCCTAACCATGTAGATGTCATGGCCCACAAGGCTCACGAAAGCCTCGACTTCCTCAGGAAGCTAATGCACTTTAGCTTGTTGCTGTCGACATTCAATGTTGTCATTCCCTCCAAATTAATCAATAAGCTTCAAAACCTTGGTGTCAATGCCTCCTCATGCAATTAAGTCCTCAGTTTCTTCACTTGCAGACCACAGTCAGTTTGGATTGGCAACAACATCTCCTCCACGATCACCATCAGCACTGGTGCACCATAAGACTGTGTGCTTAGCCCGCTGCTCTACTCACTTTATACTAGTGACTGTGAGGCTCAGCACAGCTCCAATGCCATATGTAAGTTTGCTGACATCACCACTGCCATTGGCTGAATCCAACTTGGTGACGAATCACTATGTGGGAGGGAGATTGAAAAACTAGCTGAGTGATGCCACAACAACAACCTCCCATGGAATGTCAGCAAGACCAAGGAGCTGATTCTCGGCTTCAGGAAGAGGAAATTGGAGGTGCACAATCCTCATTGGAGGATCAGAGGCTGAGAGGGTCAGCAACTTTGAATTCCACAGTGTTATTATTTTGGAGGATCTGTCCTGTGTCCGGTGCATAAGTGCAATGACAAAGAAAGCACCACAGTGGCTCTACTTCCTTAGAAGTTTGCAAGGACTCATCATGACATCTAGAACTTTGACAAACTTCTATAGATATGCAGTAGAGAGAAGACTGACTGGTTGTATCATGCTGTAGTATGGAAACACCAATGCCCATGAACAAAAAAACCTACAAAATGTTGTGGACACGGCCCAGTCCATCATGGATAAGATCCTCCACACCATTGAGCACATCTATATGGAGTATTGTCACAGGAAAGTAGCATCCATTATCAGGTACCCCAACACCCAGGCCATGCTCTCTTCTCGCTGCTGCTATCAGGAAGGAGGTACAGGAGCCTCCCATCAAGTTCAGGGAAAATTATTACTCTTCAACCATCAGGCTCTTGAACCAGAGGGGATAACTTCACTCACCCCATCACTGAATTGTTCCCACATCCTATGGATTCACTTTCAAGGACTCATCTCATGTTCTTGATATTTATTGCTTACTTTTGATGATTAATTTTTCTTTTGTACTTGCACAGTTTCTTGGTTGTTTGTCCGTCCTGTTGGGTGTGATCCCTTGTTGATTCTATTCTGTTTCTTGGATTTACTGCATATGCCTGCAAGAAAGCAAATGTCAGGGTTATATATGGTAACATATACTGTATGTACTTTGATAATAAATTTATATTGAACTTTGTTACCAGTTTTTATCGATGAGCCATAGGTTAAATAATGAACTGAGGAAACAGCTCAGTTCGTCATGAAAACCAGCCTCTCCTCCATGGACGCTCTGTATTTTTTTGCTGCTTCAGTAAAGCGGACTGCATAATCAAAGCTTGCACTCACTCTGAACATTCTCCCTGCTCCTCTCTTCCATCGAGCAGAAGACAGGAAAGCCTGAAGGCATGTATGACCAGGCTGAAGGGGAGTTTCCACCCTGCTGGGTCATGGTATAAGGTAGTCTCCTGATAAACAGAATCCGCAGTCTATCTTGTTATGATCTTGCACTTTATCATTAACCCTCTCTAGATGAAGCTTCTCTAAATGGAAGATTACTAACTGGAGAGAACCCATTAAATAAAGCACACAGAACTAGATGTATAACCATTGTAGACAATTCTAAAATTAATTGAATTACAAGAACAATTTTGAAATTCTCATGCAATGCAAGCCAGCCATGTATTTTATGAGAACTTGCAATTAACAAAAAACTTATTTTCCTCTGGATTTCTACTTTCATTTGCTGTTGAAAAAGTTTGATAATTTTGATTTAATGTTCTCTTATTTTGCAGAGACACTTCTCCGTCTTTGCAGTAAATTTACCAGGAGTGGAGTCTTTGACTACAATATACAGCAGCATTCTTAATGCATACTTTAAAGAAAACAATTTCAGTTACAATGTTATGAAAATGATTAATACTGTTGTTTGGGCTTCTATCTGTCTTCATCAAAAAATGAGCCAGATTTTCTTACCAACAGCAATCAGGTTCCATTATGTTTTTAACTTACGAGATCTATCCAACATCTTCCAGGTATGTTTACATGTTCTGTGTTGATTCACGAAACTGGATGTGTTTAGCTACCAGAATAGTATCTTCTAGAAATAACATTTCTAAAGTACCTTCCTTTTAAAATCAGTACATTTGCTTACAAGTTTGAGTGTGATATTCTTAATACTTTTTATATTTCCTGTGAGTTTTAATGATGATAAACACAGTTATCATTTAGGTTGTAAATCTAGTCAGCTCCATCTTGGTTACTAGCCTACAAAATACCCAGGACGTCTTTAGGGAGTGGTGCCTCTGAAAGGCAGTGTCCATTATTAAGGACCTCCAAGACCCAGGGCATGCCCTTTTCTCTCTGTTACCATCAGGTAGGAGATACAGAAGCCTGAAGGCACACACTCAGCGATTCAGGAACAGCTTCTTCCTCTCTGCCATCTGATTCCTAAATGGACATTGAATCTTTGGACACTACCTCACTTTTTTTTAAATATACAGTATTTCAGTTTTTGCATGTTTTTTAATCTATTCAATATACATAATTGATTTACTTGTTTATTATTATTTCATTTATTATTTATTTCTCTGCAAGATTATGTATTGCATTGAGCTGCTGCTGCTATGTTAACAAATTTCACGTTACATGCCGATGATAATAAACCTGATTCTAATTCTGATTTTGTGCTTCCAGGATGAGTTTGTAGCTCTTGAGTTAACATTTGGATCATAATATAGAGCTTGTAGTATACAGAATGGATTCCTTCAACAAAAGCTAGTTGTGAGTGTGAGAACACTAAAACTTTACCAGAATGGCAAGTGTTCAATTGTGTACAAAGCAGTAAGTTAAGACATTGTTCATGCTCTGTCCAACTTGGCTCATCCCAGACTGTGGGAAGATAAAGCTGCATTTTTCCATTCTTTGCCTTGGGTACAGTGGCAGAGCCCAATTACTCTGGAGAGTTGTCCTGCTGATTCTGTGCCAGGTTAGATCTGGCATTGGTTTCAAGAACCTATTCATTATAATGAGCCACTTGGGGCAAAGATTCAGAAGATGAGCATTCTTAATTACTTACATACACACAAAATAATCTGCAGATGCTGGGACCTCCGCAACTTCCGCCACCTTCAACAGGACCCCACCACTAAGCACATCTTTCCCTCTCCACCCCTCTTCGCTTTCCACAGGGATCGGTCCCTCCGCGACTCCCTTATCCACACATCCCTCCCCACGGATCTCCCACCCGGCACTTATCCCTGTAGGCGTAAGTGCTACACCTGTCCCTACACCTCCTCTCTTGCCACCATTCAGGCCCCAAACAGTCCTTCCAGGTGAGGCAACACTTCACTTGTGAGTCTGTTGGGGTCATCTATTGCATCCGGTGCTCCCGGTGCGGCCTCCTCTACATCGGTGAAACCCGACGCAGATTGGGGGACCGCTTCGTCGAGCACCTCCGCTCCGGCCGCCACAACAGACAGGATCTCCCAGTAGCCACCCACTTCAACTCTGCTTCCCATTCCCATTCAGATATGTCCATACATGGCCTCCTCTACTACCATGATGAGGCTAAACTCAGGTTGGAGGAGCAACACCTCATATACCGTCTAGGTAGTCTCCAGCCCCTTGGTATGAACATAGAATTCTCCAACTTCCGGTAATTCCCCCCCCCCTTCCCCTATCCCTATTTCACTCTGCCCCCTCCCCCAGCTGCCTACCACCTGCCTCATGGTTCCATCTCCTTCTACTACCCATTGTGCTTTCCCCTATTCCTTCTTCACCTTCCCTGCCTATCACCTCCCTGCTTCCCCTCCCCCACCCCTTTATCTTTCAAATTACTGGTTTTTCAACTGGACCTACCAGCCTTCTCCTTCCCACCCTCCCCCCACCTTCTTTATAGGGCTTCTGCCCCTTCCCTCCTCAGTCCTGATGAATGGTTCCAGCTCGAAACGTCGACTCATCATTTCCACAGATGCTGCCCGACCCGCTGAGTTCCTCCAGAGTGTTAATTATTTGCATTATTTGATGGCTTTGATGAACTGATTTTAAAAATCAACTTTAAAAAATTACATCATCAATAGGTTTCAAATACCTTTAAAAGTCAGAAATATTTAAAGCTACCTTTTAAGTACCTTTGATTTATAGCTAGCAAAACACTGTCCCAGTTACCAGATACCCGAGGCATTTCTGGGATAGAGCTCATTCCTGTGTTTCAGAAGACCTTACTGGAGTCAATTTAATGGATTATCTCAGTCAGACAATGCTTTCAGATTGGGCTTTTTGCTTAAAAAGTATTTTTTTTACTGGAACTGCTGATTTTTAACCAACATAACTGGGCATTCGACTGCCAAAGTTTGACCTTCCACTCTACCATTACAATGATCCCAATACACAAGCTCTGTTATTTGGCTTTTCATCAGAATCATAAACTTCCCTATCTTGACCTTAGCTGGATTGGGAAGTCTGCGTGGTGAGAATATAGCAGTCTAATAATTTCATTGGGAGAGAATAATTACTTTAAATTCATTCAATTGCTTTGAATTATGTTCTTAGTCCTTTGATATTTTCTTTGTGTTTTTGCAAATGCGTGTTACATGAATGGGCAACTGTGTGTGTACCAGACTGCCTTGCCCTTCTCAAGGCAATGGAAGGATACCACTAATGCTGTCCGCAAATGATCCAAACCACCCCCCCACCCCCATTCATCGAAAAGGTAGGTGAACTGACATACACTTTGATTCTCAGGGCAACATCCCTTGCAGAGAGAACTTAACTACACTCACCATGTCACTTGAGTACCCAACACTCTAAAACTGACACCCCGTATCAAACTCCATACAAAAAGATATCACCAAGTGGGCAAAGAAAATAGTTTAAGCTTGTGTTTAAAACCTTGTAGAAATGCAGTATCCTCACTGACTCCTGGCAAATCATGGCCAGTCATTGTGAAAAGGAGGCACTCAGTAGTGTGTAGAACCTCAAGGGTATTCATTAGGAACATAGAGTCTCCATGTGGGTGACATCTGGAAAGGAACACTTCACAAACTATCCATCTACCCATCCCATCAGCCTCCACTTGCCCCCTCAATGTAAGAGCTTAAGGCTTCCTCTCTGACTCCATCAGCCACCTCGAAACATACAAAACTGAAGTAGAAGCAAGTCTTTGATTTCAAGAGCCAGCCCAAGAAGAGGATATAAGATATAGGAGCAGAATTAGGCCATTTGGCCCACTAAGCCCCAGTCTCCTGCCTTCTCCCGTATCCCTTCGTGCCTTGACCAGTCAAGAATCTATCAACCTCTACCTTAAATATACATAAAGACTTGGCCTCTGCAGCTGCTTGTGGCAAGGAATTCCACAGAATTGGAGTGTGTGCATCAAGGATTTCTGCTAGCTTTGGGGGGCAGGGGTGGAGGTTTACTTTGTTTAAATCAGCAAAACTATAACCATATAACCATATAACAATTACAGCACGGAAACAGGCCATCTCAACCCTTCTAGTCCATGCCGAACTCTTACTCTCACCTAGTCCCACTGACCTGCACTCAGCCCATAACCCTCCATTCCTTTCCTGTCCATATAGCTATCCAATTTAACTTTAAATGACAATATCGAACCTGCCTCAACCACTTCTGCTGGAAGCTCATTCCACACAGCTACCACTCTCTGACTAAAGAAGTTCCCCCTCATGTTACCCCTAAACTTTTGCCCTTTAACTCTCAACTTATGTTTGAATCTCCCCCACTCTCAATGGAAAAAGCCTATCCACGTCAACTCTATCTATCCCCCTCATAATTTTAAATACCTCTATCAAGTCCCCCCTCAACCTCTACACTCCAAAGAATAAAGACCCAACCTGTTCAACCTTTCTCTGTAACTTAGGAGATAAAACCCAGGTAACATTCTAGTAAATCTTCTCTGTACTCTCTCAATTTTGTTGACATCTTTCCTAAAATTCAGTGACCAGAACTGTACACAATACTCCAAATTTGACATTACCAATGCCTTGTACAATTTCAACATTACATCCCAACTCCTATACTCAATGCTCTGATTTATAAAGGCCAGCATACCAAAAGCTTCCTTCACCACACTATCCACATGAGATTCCACTTTCAGGGAACTATGCACCATTATTCCTAGATCCCTCTATTCTACTGCATTCTTCAATGCCCTACCATTTACTAAGTATGTCCTATTTTGATTAGTCCTACCAAAATGTAGCACCTCACATTTGTCAGCATTAAACTCCATCTGCCATCTTTCAGCCCACTCTTCTAACTGGCCTAAATCTCTCTGCAAGCTTTGAAAACCTACTTCATGATCCACAACACCTCCTATCTTAGTATCGTCTGCATACTTACTAATCCAATTTACCACCCCATCATCCAAAACTGATAAAGATAATTGAATTTTAACTGCATATTATGTTCTGTGCAAGTAGAATTGCTATTATGTTTTGTACACATTTAAAATAGATTGTACAGGAAGATAATTTCATCCACAGGTGCACCAGTTTGAATTTGTCCAAGAGAAAAAAAAGTTCCGAGGAGGACATAAGGAGTTTGCAAAGACAGACAGACAGATTGTGTGAGGTGGCAGAGATATATCAAATGGAGCATATTGTGGGAAAATGTAAAGTTGTCCATTTTGGCAGAAATAAAGAATGACAGAACAGCAAAGTGTGGGTACAGGCCCTTCTGCCCCCCCCATGTTTGTGCTAACCCTGATGCCATTGTCAATTCATCCCATCTGCCTGTACATGACCTGTATTCCTCTGCCCTCAGCCTGATTTGTCTTAAGTACCACCATTGTATCTGCTTCTCTATCTTCCCTGGCAGCATGTTCCAGGCTCCAACTATTCGGTGTGTAAAAAAACATAATCGTACAAATTTTCCTTTAAACATTTCCCATCTCATCTAAAACCTAGTATTTAAGATTTTCACCCTAGAGGGCAAAAGACTCTTGCACTCTATCCTATCCATGCCTCATAATTTTATGTGCTTATGTCAGGTTTGGGTGGTGGGGTGGAGATACGGCTCTACCAAAGGAGATGTCAGAATCAGAATCAGGTTTATTATCACTGGCATGTGACGTGAAATTTGTTAACTTAGCAGCAATACTGTACATAATCTAGCAGAGAGAGAAAAAATACTACGAATAATAATAAATAAAATAAAACATAATAAACAAGTAAATCAATTATGTATATTTAATAGATTATTTAAAAATGTGCAAAAATAGAAATATTGTATATTAAAAGAAAATGAGGTGGTG
This sequence comes from Mobula hypostoma, assembly GCF_963921235.1. Lineage (NCBI taxonomy): Eukaryota > Metazoa > Chordata > Chondrichthyes > Myliobatiformes > Myliobatidae > Mobula > Mobula hypostoma. The sequence continues at coordinate 165,680,979 of NC_086102.1, forward strand.
TCCAAAGCTTCAATGTCCATTTAGGAATCAGATGGCTGAGGGGAAGAAGCTGTTCCTGAATCGCTGAATGTTTGCCTTCAGGCTTCTGTATCTCCTACCTGATGGCAACAGTGAGAAAAGGGCACGCCCCGGATGCTGGAGGTCCTTAACAATGGACTCTGCCTTTCTGAGACACCGCTCCCTTAAGATGTCCTGGGTACTTTGTAGGCTAGTGCCCCAGACGGAGTCGACTAAATTTACAACCTTCCCTCCACTAGCCTGCTGGTCACCCTTGGGCAAGGTGTAGTGATTGCTTAGCATCTCCACTCCCATTCTTCTGCCTCAGCGACCACTCCTTAGTTGCCTTGATCTCTGGAGCCTTGCTCTTTCGGTTCTGTCTGTATGTAGGAGTACAGCCAAATGATCTGACTTGCCAAAATGCAGTCTAGGAAAGGGATGATAGGCATTCCTTATCGTGGTGTAGCAGTGGTTTTGTGTGTTGGGACCTCTGGTAGAACAGGTTATATGCTGGTGTTAATAGGTACAATTGTTTCAGCTAAGAAGCTCTTGGATAGGTAGATGGAGGGGAGAGGCTGAATGCAGGAAATTAGGTGGATGACATGATTAGCACGAACTTGTATGGGTGAATAGTCTGTATCAGTGCTGTATTGCTATGACTCAGCATCTAAAAGGTATTGGTGAGGCTGGACTGGTGTTTTCAGTATTGGTTTCCTTATTTAAAGAAAGATGTTCATTAATTTGAACAGCATCTAAAAACTAAACTTTTTCAAGTGGTAGAGTGTGAGATGACATGTTTTATGAACTTTTGAGCATAATTTTAAAGATTGATATCATGTGTGCATCTGCTTAAGTCACAAATGATTCTGGCTGCGTGTGTTTTAGGGAAACTTTCAGAATTAAATTTTGGTTATTTACAGATGGTGGATTGAGTACTCATTCAAACATTTGATACTATGCAATTTTAGCTGAATTAATCTGACTGTAATTGCAGTACTTAAATATATCAAGATATTTCATTTTTACATGCAAAATGTATTTTGGAAAAAAAATCTCCTTAGACAATGTTTGATTGGACGCACATGTGAATCACTATATAGCGACGTGCATTTGGGTTTGAATGGAAATTTGATGATGGTGGTGGGGGATGTTGGTGTTTGGGGCAGGAGGACCTTTCATCTTTGGATATTTTTGCCACCAGCTTACCATTTGTTTCCAAAGTAGTATCTCTACCCATAAGTTTCCAGTTTACAACCACAACTTGTTAAAATTCAATGAAAATGGTGATTTTCCAAAATGCGATGGTTTTGATTATGGTACTGAACCGTTAAAAATGCTCTGTAAATAAATACCCAAAGTAACAAATAAATGAGGTGTGGTGTGGCTTTAACAGTTTCTTTGGTTTGGAAACTGTGGGCGCTGGAGTGCAAAGAGAAGGTAGTATGATTGATCAGATATTGTATGTGGGAGAGCTGGTGAGAGTTAGCAATCTAATCTTTTGCTATGCATTTCTGCCTCTTCAACAAGTGAACTTCCCTCTCCCTGTTGCGTGTACTTCAGTCACAGAAAGGCAGTGGGAAATGTACTGGAGATTTCTCGCTGGTGCCACTTTTCAGCCATGCTGGGTATAGCCTGTTCCAGTTTCTTACACGATCTTTCATTTTCTGTCCCTGATTTCTCTTCAATAATTCTTTTTATTTTGTCTTTAAATTGAGGGGGGAAGGAGAAAGAGCAATCCCTTTATTAAAATGACACCTACTGTGGCTGCTGACTTCACAATATGATTTATTGCTTGTGAAACAGGAGGGTGTAACATAGAAACATAGAAAATAGGTGCAGGAGTAGGCCATCCGGCCCTTCGAGACTGCACCGCCATTCAGTATGATCATGGCTGATCATCCAACTCAGAACCCTGTACCAGTCTTCCCCCCATACCCCCTGATCCCTTTAGCCACAAGGGCCATATCTAACTCCCTCTTAAATATAGCTAATGAACTGGCCTCAACTGTTTCAGGGTATCAAGGCTATTGGTTTATTATTGTTAAATATACAAAGACAAACTGAAAAGCTTGTCTTGTACACTGTTTATAGTACAGATTAAATCATTACACACTACATTGAGCCAGAATAAGTTAAAGTAATAACAATGCAGAGGGACGGTGAGCAGAGATATGGGTGTGAGTAATCAAAATGTCACCATGGCCAGATCTAGGTGTTTATACTTTCTCATTAACATAATGGAGAAGAGATGTGGAGAAAGTTGGGAAGATAACTCCAAAGCTTGTGGCCTTCGAATGCAAGCAACCAGAATAAGAGATCTCTAGGCTTTATGGGGATGGCTTTGATAGAGACAGGTTAAGTTCATGGAAAGAGGAACACAAGATTAGTATTTAAATTAAGTCATTGCAAGATTAGGACTAAATTATGTCTGATGGTAAATTAATTTTTAACCGTATTTGAAGTACAACAGTGGAGTTTTAGATAAGCTCAAGGTGTGATGGAGAGGGGTTGAGAAAGGTAGTCAGGAGATGTCCAAAGCACAAAATAAGGGTTTCAACGACAAATTAAATGGGCGTAGTATTGAGTGATTTTATTAAGGTATTCAGTGACCCTGATGCTGGATTTTTAGGGGGTCAGATATTCATTACCGAGTCAAACAGGGACATAATATTTGGAAATAGTCTGGTTCGACTTTGGATAGCCATTACACAGAATCATCACTCAAATTAGACTGCACCTCATTCCTGATATATTAATAGCACGTAGATAAAATGCCCTAAAGTGCTCAATCAAATTCATGAATAGTTCTACTGTAGCTGCAGATATGAACATTTAATGATGAAATAATTCTGTGTGAAGCAAATACAATGTTACTTGACCAGCACCGTAAACCGAATAAATGTACAATTTTTGAGATAAATAACTGATGGACTGATTCTGATGTTTGCCAAATATTCCTGTTTCCAGGGAATTCTTTTTGTTACTCCAGATTATGTACGGCTGCCAACAGATTTAATTTCTTTATGGCTTCATGAATCGTCCAGAGTATATGCTGACAAACTAATGGAAGAAAAAGATATTGAACTATTTTACAAAGTCCTTTTTGATACTGCAAAGAGATACTTTGAGGTATTGTCTCATGAGAGGGCACCAAGTGCTCTTTGTTTCATAACCAGTCTCAAGCCCAGAGGCAGCCACAATCACAATCAACTTCCAAATAGAACTTCGTGTTCCTGACTTGAAAATATCTCCATTAGTAAATGATTAACTGAAACAACTAATTTTGAAGTAATAAATCCATTTATCCACTTAAACATTTTGATAATCAACCCAATTTGACTAAAGAACTCCACATCAGACTATGAAGCTAATGTTTCAAATATTTGAATATAACTTCGTGTTATTGTGACAAATTCACTGTTATTTTGGTTTTAGGTCATTGGTGAGCATATTTTCACCCAAAAGCCATTGATTTACTGCCACTTCGCCCAAGGTGTCGGAGAGCCTCGATATTCGCCTGTAACTGATTTGAAGAAGCTACATAGAATTCTTACAGATGCACTTGAACATTACAATGAACTACATGCAGTGATGAACCTTGTTCTATTCACTGAGGCTATGCAGCATATGTACGTATTATATAACATAAAGCTTCTTTAATGCAATACTGATAAAAGTAGATTAGTAAAAATATTTTAAGTGACCCAATATAAAAATATATTATGTCCCATGACAGCTGTTGAAACGCAATATTTGCAATTGCATAAATCTGATCTGCTTCAATTTCCTTAAACATTCTAAACACTGCAGCACACATAACCGGACTTCTGCAGAATATACCTCGATCCTCTCTAATTTCCAAAGTATCTAAGGTGTCAGAATATTCAAGTGACTTATTGCTATTTAAGATGACTCACTTCTATCAAGATGATTATAATGGGAGATCGGGTTGAAAAACAACAAAACACAAAAACAAATGCAAATATCCTTTTCAAAAGGGTCCTCCTTAGGCATTGGCTAATTAATTCCTTCATAGTGGCCTGCTGTTTTTGCATGAGGGAATTTTAGACTTTGTAATCAATGGTATTGGCAGTTTTTTGAGGTCATCTGGCAATGACATTTTTTATGGATTATAACAACAGATTATCTGACAGATTAAAATTACTAATGTGCAATATGGTAAATATCTACCCTTGTATTTATATTACAAACTTTTTTTAAAAAATCTTTTCCCTGGGTTCTTATTGTAAATTGCCCTGTTCTTCCTGTATAGGACAGTTTTTAGTCCAATATGGAACCTAAATTTTAATTTAGACTAAATCATTCTGAGTAGAGTGTTATTTTCCGATCAGCTCTCGTTTCAAAAAATTCACAATTGAATATTAGAAATGTAAGCCATACTGACATTCTCCGAACAACATTTTCCACCTGTCAGGTTGTAGAAATGTAAAAACAAAACTAAAAACTGTGTTTTGTTTTGGACTGATGAAGTAAAATGGAATAATTGAAATTCGGTGTTTCATTTAAAGAGAAAATGTGTTCAGATACTGACTGGTTTAATTAAGTGTATTCTCAAACCAGATTTTAAAAATAACATTAATCCATCAGTTTGCATGTTGCTTAAAATACTATAATGGAAATTTCTATTATGTTGCTGTGACAAGTATATTTCCATTGGGAAATTCTGGATAACTTGCGCCTGTTTGAGTGGAGAATTTGTCCAGTGAGGCCTATTTCAGATGCCTAGTTTCTCTTATCTAAACAGCAACAGATGCATGCCGAGTTTGGATATCATAAAACCATAAAACATTCATTAATCTCTTCGAATGTTATATTAAGGTCCTGTATTAGATATTGGTTTGTCCTAAGTACAACCACCAAGTAGCCAGCTGTTTTGTAGCTAATTGGTTTACGCTAAATTGAGCCAGTAGTCATTAAAGGCCTACTACATCCTACCATAACAAAAACTATCTTTAGGCCCCCTTGCTGCCAAAGAAAATGACACGTCATTGCCAGCCATTAGTTGTTTCCTCCTCAGATGCAACCCAGGTTTGTGGTCAATATCCTAGTAATAGTGTGTCTACGTTCTGTCCTGCCTCAGGTTCCATCCAGAACATCTACTGGTCACATAGCTCATTGGTACTGAACCAATGCAGACATCAACTTCTGTTTTACTTTACTCCTCAGCAGAACTCATTCAGCATGTTGTGGACATTCTACCACGATGATCCGTATATCCATCCAGTTTTGAGGCCTTAACTACTTGAGGGCAGCTACAGTGAATATGTATTTAGTTGGATGTTCAGACATAAATGTCTGTCATCATTTAAAATCTAGGATAAAAATACACAAGTATGGGTGGGGACATTCAGCTCTTGAGCAAAATTTACCATTCTGAGAGATCATGACTGTTAAAGGGAATCAAATGATATGAGATTAGTGCAGAAAAATGGTGTTAATCTCATTTACTGATGGACCTGGCGCATGATTCTTTATGGCCGACTTCTGCTTGTTTTTTTTAGTGCTTTTTCGTTCTTATGTAACTCATTTCCTACATCATTCCCATATAAAATATTTTGATCACTGTTTTGAATATTTTCATTTCATGGATCCGCAGCCTGTTGGGCAGAGAATGCCAGAAATTCACAATGTTTTAATGAAGAGATTTGTACACAACTGACTTCAATGTCTTGTACACTGAGGAAAAATGCACACACAGGGCAACAAATACTTTTTCAGGTCTTAAATTCCTTTATCTGTTTTAGATTTTTTTTGCAGAAAGAGGGTATCAAAATAAATTTTTTAAGAAGTTCCCGCTATTACAATCTCAGTTTAACTTCAGACCACATCCTTGTTACGTATGCAATATGAAAATAACTAAAACAAAATATACAAAACCATTACGGTAGTGGCAATTCTTAAAAAAACAATACAAATAATGCTAGAATCCCACTAACCCTGCACCTTATACATGACATTGAAAATATGAATACATCTCATCTTACTAAGAGATATACTCACATTTGGCACACCCGTGCTTAACTTCCAAACACATATAGTCTAGACCTTGAAATGAGTTCTCCTCGCTCACGCTGCGTGAACAGAGATTAACACATTCACATTACTCTGTTAAATTCACGTTTGGTCATGAAACAATAAAGAAAGACAAATAAACCTTTACGATATATTGCCTTGTAGTTGAATGACTAAAAAGCCTAACCTAGTAGGCCAATTAAGGAACTTCACAATCAGGCTATTCAGCAGTGATCAATTTACTCGTGAAAATCTGAAAGCATCCACATGAGACTTGTTCTGGAGCTGCTCTGGCCTATGGTCAGGCCACACGTAGATCCCCTCCAGTTCACCTACCAGCCCTGACTAGGAGTTGAGGATGCTATCGTCTACCTGCTGAACCGTCTCTATGCCCACCTGGACAAGCCAGCGAGCACTGTGAGGGTCATATTTTTTGACTTCTCCAGTGTGTTCAACACCGTCCGCCCTGCTCTGCTGGGGGAGAAGCTGACAGCGATGCAGGTGGATGCTTTCCTGGTGTCATGGATTCTTGATTACCTGACTGGCAGACCACAGTACATGTGCTTGCAACACTGTGTGTCTGACAGAGTGATCAGCAGCACTGGGGCTCCACAGGGAACCGTCTTGTCTCCCTTTCTCTTCACCATTTACACCTCGGACTTCAACTACTGCACTGAGTCTTGTCATCTTCAGAAGTTTTCGGATGACTCAGCCATAGTTGGATGCATCAGCAAGGGAGATGAGGCTGAGTACAGGGCTACGGTAGGAAACTTTGTCACATGGTGTGAGCAAACTTATCTGCAGCTTAATGTGAAAAAGACTAAGGAGCTGGTGGTAGATCTGAGGAGAACTAAGGTACCGGTGACCCCTGTTTCCATCCAGGGGGTCAATGTGGACATGGTGGAGGATTACAAATACCTGGGGATACGAATTGACAATAAACTGGACTGGTCAAAGAACACTGAAGCTGTCTACAAGAAGGGTCAGAGCCATCTCTATTTCCTGAGGAGACTGAGGTCCTTTAACATCTGCCGGACGATGCTGAGGATGTTCTACGAGTCTGTGGTGGCCAGTGCTATCATGTTTGCTGTTGTGTGCTGGGGCAGCAGGCTGAGGGTAGCAGACACCAACAGAATCAACAAACTCATTCGTAAGGCCAGTGATGTTGTGGGGATGGAACTGGACTCTCTGACGGTGGTGTCTGAAAAGAGGATGCTGTCTAAGTTGCATGCCATCTTGGTCAATGTCTCCCATCCACTACATAATGTACTGGGTGGGCACAGAAGTACATTCAGCCAGAGACTCATTCCTCCAAGATGCAGCACAGAGCATCATAGGAAGTCATTCCTGCCTGTGGCCATCAAACTTTACAACTCCTCCCTTGGAGGGCCAGACACCCTGAGCCAATAGGCTGGTCCTGGACTTATTTCATAATTTACTGGTATAATTTACATATTACTATTTAACTATTTATGGTTCTATTACTATTTATTATTTATGGTGCAACTGTAACGAAAACCAATTTCCCCCGGAATCAATAAAGTATGACTATGACTATGTAAAACACATCAAATTACTGATATTCGAGATTTACAAACAAATATAAACAAATTTATATGGATATTATCAAATATTATTCACTTTTCCTCACCAAACCTGGAAAAAACATTTGAACATCGTCCTTTCCTGAACAAGGCAACTCTTTGTTTTACTCCATCCGTGAAAAATGACAACACCGTTTTCTCTTAAAGGCACAGGCAGCTATTTTAGGTGAATACATAAGTGCACTTTAACAATAAAAAAAATGATATTCATCAGTCACCTGGTAACAAATGTTATACTTATTTTGAGATTTTAACTCTAATTATTCCACAGCCAGCCAGAGGAGGCCATTCTTCTCACAACTAGCTTGAAGGACTCTGGAGAATTGTATAAGAGTCAATTAAATCACCATCTAAACCCAAGGGAACACATTGAAAAGCAAACGCTAGAAATCTGAAATAAATAGAGAAATGCTTGGGATACTCTGTAAGATGGACTGCAGCTGATGAAGGGTCACTGACTTGAAACATTAGTTATTTATCTACCCCCATATGGTGTCTGACTTATTGGATGTTTCCTGCTTCATTCAAGGGAATACAGGCTTTCTCAGCTCCTCTTACTTTAAGGAAAGACATGAACTTGTGTTTACTTTCTGCAACTTGTGTAAGGAAGGATCTGTATATTAATATTTCCCAGTAACTGCCAATTCAAAATCATGGATATAATGATTTTTAAAACAATGGACCAGTAACTGGAGTTTACAACATTAACATCACAATAACTTAAAATTTTGAATTCATGCTCTCTCTAAAATAGCCTTGTATTGATTCATATTAAAGTGAGGCCACTATTCTCGGACTTCCTTAAAATCCTGATTGATCAACTGATTACACTTCTCCATGTCCGAAATGTGTCGGACTCTGTTTATCTGTGCCAAAAAATCTATCAAACTATGGTTCATAATGGGTCTGTAGGGATAGGTAACATATTACTTATATCAATCATCCCTAGATGCATTAAGTTAAATGTTATAAATATTATTTTCAGGGCATATATTCAGTGTTTTTGTGGGTGGGGGGAGAGAGGATGGGGGGTTGATGTGACTGTTCCATTTTTGTTCAGGGAGGAGGGATTTGGGGGTTGAAGATCATGATGCCTTCCTTTTTAATTTCATGGCTATCCGGAGAAGAAGAATTTCAGAGTTGTATACCTTGATAATAAAATGAATCTTTGAACTTTTGGTATTTATCTCCTTTTGACTTTCATGTTCAACAAAAATAAATTGGCATACTTTCCAAATATTTTTGGCACTATAGCTGTTTCTTTAAGACCTTCCAAATATACAATCTTAATGCTTAAAATTTTTAAGGGAACAGGTGCATAAGGATAAAATTGCCTGCGTGCTCATCTCCAAGTTATGCATCATCTAGACTGGAAGTCCATTGCATAGCCTTCAATAATAAAACAAACATCTGAATTTCATTCTTAAACTCACAGTTGGAGTATCTTCATCGCACCAAATACAAGTGTTCAAGTAAAAGGTTCATCCACCACCTCTTTTTTAGAAAAGGTGGTAATTGTCTCCAAAAGTGGAAACAATCTTTTCCCTAATTATCAATACATATTATACAGGCGTAGCATTTTTAAAAACTCTTTTCACACCTATGAGGTGAATTTTCCAGATTTTTTTTTGCTGTGAATTTGGTGTAGAAGCACTTTATATTTTAGTACTTTCGAAGTACTTGCATGACATTAAGATGCCAATTATTTAATTGATGCAGCTGTCATATAAGTCGTATTTTGGAGGCTCCACGAGGCAATGCTCTTTTGGTTGGTGTCGGAGGGAGTGGCAAACAAAGCCTGTGTCGTTTGGCAGCATTTCTCAGCTCACTGGAGGTGTTTCAGATAACCTTACGCAAAAACTATGGAATTCCTGACCTCAGGGTAAGGTTGCTAATTATTAAACAAGACAATGACTTTTTCACTTCCAGCTCCTTACAATTTTTTTTATCTTGATGATCATTCAGGCTGATATTGCTGCTTTGTATATTAAAGTTGGAGTGAAGAATATTGGCACAGTATTCCTTCATACAGATGCTCAAATACCAGATGAACGATTCCTAGTTCTAATTAATGACATGTTGGCTTCAGGTAATAAATCATTTTAATTCAAATGTAAGTAATTCAGTTTGATACTTTCTGGTAATAGCACCACAAATTTCTGCACAAAGAGTTTGACAGGAATATTCATTCTTGGAACATTTCAGACATATGATATTTAAAATGAGCAGAGGTCACTGAATTACTGAATAGGCCTCATCAGTGGAGGTGAGGGGTCAGCCATAAAGATTAGTTATACAACATCCATTACCTCACCTTTTGTAAAATATGCAAGCCAAACATAATTTGCTGCAATCAATAAATGCTGAATGCATTTAGGAAAGACCTTTACAATATTTAGCATAGCTAATGTGTAAACCTTATTTTAAACCTTTAGAGAGTTCATTTTACAAGTTTATTTTCTCTATTGAATTTTGAGTCTACATAATTGCAAGTACAGCTTTCCTATAGATAAAAACCATGCCTATGTTTACATAACTACTCTATATATGAACTGAATCATTGAGATCTTTACCTATGTAAAAGAATTTTCTTTGTTGTTACCTCATTATTTAATTCATATGCTTTGTCGTCTCTGGGTGTCAGTTTGCCATTGATTTGAAACTGACTATCACAGTGCAGTGACATTCACTGAGATGCAAGAAAGTTACAGTTGTCTTCAATACATTGAACCTTTAAATCTATTTCAAGTGCATATTTTAAGCACATTCTATACTATTTAAACAATACTGGCACTCCTTCCTCTTCTCTATAGGCTGTCCTTTGGTTTCAAGGATACAGCAACAATTTTGTTTTAAGTATACCTTATAATGTCTCCATATTGCAGGCAATTGCTTTCACCTTCCTTACAGCACTTGTGACTTGGTTCTTGTGCCATTCCTGTTTCAAAACAGTGCTGTTATAGTTATGCCTCTTTGTTAATCACTATTTTTGCTTCATTTTATAGTGTTTTAAGAAGCTGCATTAATCCATAGCTGAGCTCTCAAGCAACCTATAGAATGTACATCATATGAAATCTGATGAATGATTCATTCATAACCACATGAATTTACCACTGCATAATGTAGAATTCCAGTGTAATGTCAAACTGGTTTCTAAAGAATTTTCAGAAGGGCAATTAAAACTTGCGAATTTATTAAAACAAGCTGAGAGACTAGTTAAGTACTTAGAAGGTATTGATCAGTACTCAACCTATCAGCTGTATGGGTGGGGCAGAGGCACTGTGACATTTAATGTACCTTGTCGACTGTATCCATTCAAATATCGTGTAACTATATGAAATTCAGAAGATTCCATGTGTGTTGCGATAATAGGGCAAAATGCAGGCTAATCTTGCCAATGGTGGTGAGACAACTTGGATGTAAAGATGCCTTTCAGCTACAATATTTGAGAATTTGTCTCCTCTATTAATACCAAGATAGAATACAAGATAATTTGTTCTGCTGTAAATGATCTATAATTGTGGCTGACGGGTCACATCGAGGTACAAGCCCAACTCTAAGTATGTGAAGTCAATTCAGCAGAAAACATATAACATGTATAACTAGTTGATATACTTAAATTTCAAAAATATTAGGCTGGCTGGTGGCACAATGACATCAGCGCCGGACTCTGGAGCGGAGGTTCCCGGGTTCGAATCCAGTCGGGGCCGCTCCCGAGTATGCTTTCCATCCATGCGGGGTTGAGTGTCGAGATCGCAACTCGACCTCGTAAAATAAAGGGAAAAATACTGCGATATGTCTGTGTGAGGAGTGACGTGTCACACAGTCTCTCTCTCGCTCTGCGCCTTGTAAAGGCATGAAAAAGACATCGTCCTGCCAACATCGCACGCAGACACACACGCACAGACACGCACGCACGCACACTGCAAAAAAATTTTTCAAGTTACTTATATGCAGATAATTATTCTCTACATTGCTGAACTACAACATATTAAACCCTTACATATAAAATTTACAGCAAGGAAAGGAGTGAGCATTTGAAATGGATGAAATCAAGACACCATTATCACAACAGTGAATACAGCTGAATCCAGAACAGGGCTGAACTGTTACTGTTTCAGTTCTGGAACAACTTTAAATGAAAAGATGGTTATGGAAGGGAGAGTCAAGAAATTATAAATCGGCAAGAACATTTAAGATTATCTACTGAGAGAAATGCTTAGGCAGTTTCTTTCTACCTCTGAGTCAGAATGTTTTGGGCTCAATCTCCATTCTAGAAACCATTGCTTAAAAATCTAGCTGGAGTATTAAACAGGTGTGCCATATTTAGAATGAGATATTAATCTGAAGCTCTAACTTCCTGTTGAGTGACACAAAAACTCCATGATAGTAACTCACAGCAAAATATTTGGTCAAGCAACTCTATAGCCCTTTTAAATAACACTCCAAAAATACAAATACTTTTCTAACATAAGAAAACTAAAACATATGAAATCACCTAATACTTTAAGAAGTTGTGAACAATTAAGAAACTCAAAAAGAAAGCGTAAGTGTCCTGTTCATTTTCTCCAACAACCATTCCTCACTAATCAAATAAATAGAAGTTTTCCTTCCATGATTCCAAGTATAAGGAAATCCTAAATTTGGTGGCTTTTCCATGGCAAAATACCTCGCAAAATCTAGACCTTTCTTTGACAGTGCTACAGTATTGACACACACTTGACTTTTAGTAGCTTTGATATTTATGCAAGTGAATGTTGTGGTAGCTATTAATGTAGATGTATACAACTGTGTTTCAGGGGATATTCCAGATTTGTTCAGATATTCCAGATTTGTTCAGTGAAGAAGAAGTGGACAATATTATTTCAACCATAAGAATGGAATTACGTGGCCTAGGATTGCTAGATACCAGAGAGAACTGCTGGCAATTCTTTATTGCCAGGATTAGACAACAATTAAAGGTCAAATGCATTGTGCCTATCACTTAATTTTAAGTACATTTTGCTTTCTTCTGTTCAATATTCATCTTAAATATGTAAATAAGCCTGAAATAAGTGGTATTATTTGTCAAAATTTTAGAGATCAATATATGTCACCAAAATAACTGTGGCTCAATTGCTGTTTTAACAAAGCTTTTTAAAAAATATTTAACCAAAGATTCTGTACTCTTTTATATTTGCATGTTCCACCTCTAAATTTTAATTACAGGATAAAATGGGAATTTTCCTATTTTAGTTATAAAGGAACCTTCAATCTTTTATTTCTAACATTTCAGTAAGATTTTGATTGGCATTCTGGTTGCATACTCTATAACAGTACTTTATACTTTATTGTCGCCAAACAATTGATAATAGAACGTAAAATCATCACAGCGATATTTGATTCTGCGCTTCCCACTCCCTGGAGTACAAATCGATAGTAAATATTAAAAATTTAAATTATAAATCATAAATAGAAAATAGAAAATGGAAGATAAGGTAGTGCAAAAAAACCGAGAGGCAGGTCCAGATATTTAGAGGGTATGGCCCAGATCTGGGTCAGGATCCGTTCAGCAGTCTTATCACAGTTTGCAAGAAGCTGTTCCCAAATCTGGCTGTACGAGTCTTCAAGCTCCTGAGCCTTCTCCCGGAGGGAAGAGGGATGAAAAGTGTGTTGGCTGGGTAGGTCGTGTCCTTGATTATCCTGGCAGCACTGCTCTGACAGCGTGCGGTGTAAAGTAAGTCCAAGGATGGAAGATTGGTTTGTGTGATGTGCTGCGCCCTGTTCACGATCTTCTGCAGCTTCTTCTGGTCTTAGACAGGACAACTTCCATACCAGGTTGTGATGCACCCCAGAAGAATGCTTTCTACGGTGCATCTATAAAAATTAGTGAGGGTTTTAGGGGTTTTAGTGAAATATTTTTGCAGGGTAATATTGAAGATATCCCTTCATGCCCTGACCAATCAAGAATCTGTCAACCTCTGCCCAATATATACATAAAGACTTGGCCTCCACTGCTGCCTGTGCTAAAGAATTCCACAGACTCACCACTCTCTGGCTAAAGAAATTCCTCCTCAATGCTGTTCTAAAGGGATGCCCCTCTATTCTGAGGCTGAATCCTCTGGTCTTAGACTCTCCCACCACAGGAAACATCCTCTCCACAGCCACTCTTTCACCATTTGGTAGGTTTCATGAGGTCACCCCTCATTCTTCTGAAATCCAGTGAATACAGGCCCAGAGCCATCAAATGCTCTTCATATGACAAGCCATTCAATCCTGGAATCATTTTCATGAACCTCCTTTGAATCCTCTCCAGTTTCAGCATATCCTTTCCATGATGAGAGGCCCAAAACTGCTCTCAATAATCCAAGTGAGGCCTTATCGGTGCTTTATAAAGTCTCAACATTACATCCTTGCTTTTATGTTGAAGTCCTCTTGAAATGAATGCTAACATCACATTTGCCTTCCTCACCACAGACTCAACCTGCAATTTCTTTAGGGAATCCTGCACAAGGACTCCCAAGTCTCTTTGCACCTCTGATTTTCATATTTTTTCTCCATTTAGAAAATAGTCAACCCTTTCGTTTCTTCTACCAAGGTGCATGACCATACACTTCCTGACAATGTATTCCATCTGCCACTTTTTTGCCTATTCTTCTCATCTGTCTAAGTCCTTCTGTAGCCTCTCTACTTCCTCAACACTACCTGCCTCTCCACTTACCTTCATATCATCTGAAAACTTTGCAACAAAGCCATCAATTTCATTATTCAAGTCATTGACATATAAAAAGAATCAGTCCTAACACAGACCCCTGTGGATCACCACTAGTCACCAGCAGCCAACCAGAAAAGGCTCCCTTTATTTCCACTCTTTGCCTTCTGCCAATTAACCACTGCCTTATCCATGCTTGTATCTTTCTTGTAACACCATGGGCTCACATGTTAAGCGGGCTCACATGTTAAGCAGCCTCACATGTGGCACCTTGTCAAAGGCCTTCTGAAAATCCAATTACACAACATCAGCTGATTCTCCTTTGTCTATCCTCCTTGTTATTTCTTCAACAAAACCCTCCCAACCATTGAGCACATCTACATGAGAAGTTGCTGCAAGAAAGCAGCATCCATTATCAAAGATCCTCACCACCCAGGCCATGCCCTTTTCTTGCTGCTGCCATCAGGCAGAAGATGCAAGTGCTTGAGGATTCACACCATCGGGTTCAAGAGCAGCTACTACCCCTCAACCATCAGGCTCTTGAACAAAAGGGATAACTGCACTCATTTAAGGACCGTTTCATCTTGTTATTTCGTGCTCATTATTTATTGCTGTATATTTATATCTGTATTTGCAGATTGTTGTCCAATGATCCTGTTTACAGTTACTGTTCTATAGACTTGCTCAGTTTGCCCGCAGAAAAAGAATCTCAAGGTTGCATGTGGTGATATTTATATACTCTGATAATAAATTTTACTCTGACTTTAACAAATTTGTCAGGCAACCATGCTGACAGCAGCCAATTTTATCACAACCCTCCAAAAGCCCCGAAACCACATCCTTAACATTCGACTCCAACCATTGATGTTGGCCGATTATCTCTCCGCATTGTATGTACCCTTCAAATTGCTTCACTATACAAGATAGCATGATGATTAAATTGCTGGGCTAGCAGCCAGAGTTCTGGGCCATTGATCCAGAGGCAGGTGTTTGAATCTTGTTGTGACAGCTGGGGAACTTGAAGCCATTAAGTAAATCTGGAATTTAAAAAAATATATAATTTCAGCAATGGTAAACAGGAAACTCTTGGATTACTGCTGTTCTTTAGTAGTGCTCTCTTTAACTGACCTACCTGCTTAGTTTGAGCTCAACTAGGGATGAACAATAAATGCTTATTCACGTGCCATAAATAAAACATATATAAAAGTCTTCCAAAAATTAAACAGATGATCATTGATGTCTGACAACTGTTACATAAACTTGATAACTTCCCCTGCCTGCAATAAGTAAAACAGCATTAATCTTTCAGGTTGTACTGTGCTTCTCCCCAGTGGGGTTTGCTCTTCGGACAAGAGCAAAGAAGTTCCCAGCTGTAGTGAACTGTACAGCCATTGACTGGTTTCACCCATGGTCCAAGCTGTTCTGGAATCTGTCAGCTATAGTTTCATTGAAAAAATTGATGGATTGCAGGTAAATTTCATGCTGCTTGTAAGATTATTTAATTCTAATTGAGTTAAGACTTTGCATTGTTGCAATATGTGGACCATATGCGATTGCCAGTCAATTCAAACATCACTTTGAGTTTGTACAATATTAATCAAAACATTTGCCAAAATATATAAAAATCAAATAAGTTTGTGATTTTTACAATGTGGAGAAGCAAGAGAAAATTTAAGTACTGAATGACTGAATTATTTTTATTGGAGTATATGTCTTCAATATATGTTCTTTTCTATGACTCTGGTGCCAGCTCAATTGTTGAATGTAAAGGGATTAAATGACAATTCATTTTTTTGGTCTTACTCTGATCTCTGCCCATTGTGTGTGTGTGTGTGTGTGAGAGAGAGAGACACACACACACATTTATTGTTGATTGTTTTCTGTATATTTGCTCAGAAGCCCTGTTAGAACCTGTGTGGTCATACAAGGATGCAATTAGCAATATCAATATGTAATTTGAGTAAGACATCTGGTGTACTCAAATTCACTTGCAATAAAAATTTGCCTTTACAATTGCTTGCTGTCGATATATACATGGTAACTTTTAGTGAAGTCTGTATAAGGGTGTTTAGTCCCTTTGAGCATCCACATCTTCCAGTCGTAACATTGTAAGACACAGTGTGCTGGTCTTTATTCCTTTCTAAGCAGATCATCTCCTTTCTTTACAGTTTATGTTTCATCTATCCTGCCCTCACTCATTCGTTCATACCCCCTGAATCCTCTCTACATCCCCCTCACAACCCATGTGCCCCTGTGCTTGGTATCTTCACCATCCTTAGACCTTCTGCTTTACGTATTCCCGCAGTTTGAAGAGTTACCTACTTCCATTCCAAACTCCAGGTTAGCTGACGAGGTCAATATGGGACTTAAAGACTCTCTCACAGAGAAGACAGGAGATGAGGAGTACCTTCCACACTTTGCACTGATGAATGGACTCACGATCCTCAGTACCACTGTGAATATTTCTTCTCTGCCTTGAGGTCTCAGTTGGATGCTGTAGTTTTCTCAAGTAGATGTAAAAATGTCTTCTTTCCTCTGTGCAGCCAGTCCCCACATTACAACTGAGAACAACTTGTAACTGATTGCAAGTTTGAAATGAACAAAAGCAGTGTGTTGGAGAGAATCACAGAAACAGGAGTGATGGGAGAGTAAGCAGGTGTAGGCTGCCAACCAGCCTCGCTGGTTGTGACAAAGTTTGTGGATGATGCGAAGAGGGGTAGGTAGTGCTGAGGAAGCAATGCGATTGCAGCAGGACTTAGACAAATTGGAAGAATGGGCAAAGAAGTGGCAGATGGAATACAGTGTTGGGAAATGTATGGTAATGCATTTTGGTAAAAGGAACAATAGTGCAGACTATTATCTAAAAGGGGAGAAGGTTCAGACATCAGAGGTGCAGGGGGACTTGGGAGTCCTCGTGCAAGACTCCCAGAAGGTTAATTTACAGGTTGAGTCTATGGTAAAGAAGACATTCATTTCAAGGGGAATAGAATATAAACACAAGGAGATAATGCTGAGCCTTTATAAGATACTAGTCAGGCCGCACTTAGAGTATTGTGAGAATATCTCAGAAAGGGTGTGTTGTCATTGGAGAGGTTCACGGTGCATGAGGATGACTCCAGCAATGAAGGGGTTAACATATGAAGACCGTTTGGCAGCTTTGGCCCTGTACTCCCTGGAATTTAGAAGAATGTGTGGGGACACAACCAACTTAGAGGAGTACACAGCATCAGTGACTGGCTACATCAGCAAGTGCATCAATGATGTCACTGTGGCCAAGACCATCACTACACGCGCTAACCAGAAGCCATGGATGACCGCGGAGGTGCGTGCGCTGCTGAGGATCCCTGACTCTGCCTTCAGAGCAGGCGACAAGGCAGCCCTAACAACAGCGAGGGCCAAACTGTCCCGGGTCATCAGAGAGACAAAGCGTGCACACAGCTAACGAATCCACAGTCACTTCCAGGACAGTGGCGACATGAGGCGCATGTGGAAGGGCATTCAGGACATCACCAATTACAAGACAACACCACCTGCCTGTGCTGGTGATGCCTTCCTCCCAGATGCGTTGAATGACTTCTACGCTCGTTTTGAGGTGGAAAATGACGTGGCGGCGAGGAAGACCACCCCTCCTCCAAATGACCAGGTGCTGTGCCTTACTGTGGCCGATGTGAGGAGAACCCTGTGCAGGGTCAACCCACGGAAGGCTGATGGACCAGACAGTATTCCTGGCAGAGTGCTTAGAGGATGTGCAGACCAGCTAGCAGTAATTCTCACTGACATCTTCAAAATCTCGCTGAGCAGTACCGTTGTTCTTATGTGCTTCAAGGCCACCACCATCGTCCCCATGCCAAGGAAGTCTTCAGTGTCCTGCCTCAACGACTACCATCCCGTCACACTCACATTCATCATCATGAAGTGTTTCAAGAGTCACATCAAGACCCTGCTGCCCCCCTCACTGGACCCCCTGCAGTTCGCGTATCATCCCAACCGTTCAAAATTGCCATCACCCTCCACCTAGACAAAAAAGACATGTACGTTCGAATGCTGTTCATAGACTTCAGTTCAGCATTCAACACAATAATTCCTCAGAAACTGATTGGAAAGCTGAGCCTACTGGGCCTGAACACCTCCCTCTGCAACTGGATCCTAGACTTCCTGACTGGGAGACCTCAGTCAGTCCGGATCGGGAGCAGCATCTCCAACATCATCACACTGAGCATGGGGGCCCCCCAGGGCTGTGTGCTCAGTCCACTACTGTTCACTCTGCTGACCCACGACTGTGCTGCAACACACAGCTCAAACCACATCATCAAGTTTGCCGATGACACGACCGTGATGGGTCTCATCAGCAAGAACAACGAGTCAGCATACAGAGAGGAGATGCAGTGGCTAACGGACCGGTGCAGAGCCAACAACCTGTCTCTGAATGTAAACAAAACAAAAGAGATGGTTGTTGACTTCAGGAGGACACGGAAAGACCATTCTCTGCTGAACATCGACGACTCCTCCGTAGAGATCGTTAAGAGCACCAAATTTCTTGGTGTTCATCTGGCGGAGAATCTCACCTGGTCCCTCAACACCAGCTCCATAGCAAAGAAAGCCCAGCAGCGTCTCCACTTTCTGCAAAGGCTGAGAAAAGTCCATCTCCCACCCCCCATCCTCACCACATTCTACAGAGGTTGTATTGAGAGCATCCTGAGCAGCTGCATCACTGCCTGGTTGGGAAATTGTGCCATCTCGGATCACAAGACCCTGCAGCGGATAGTGAGGTCAGCTGAGAAGATCATCGGGGTCTCTCTTCCCGCCATTACAGACATTTACACCACACGCTGCATCTGTAAAGCAAACAGCATTATGAAGAACCCCACGCACCCCTCATACGAACTCTTCTCCCCCCTGCCATCTGGCAAAAGGCACCAAAGCATTCGGGTTCTCACGACCAGACTATGTAATATTTTCTTCCCCCAAACCATCAGACTCCTCAATACCCAGAGCCTGGACTGACACCAACCTACTGCCCTCTACTGTGCCTATTGTCTTGTTTATTATTTATTGTAATGCCTGCACTGTTTTGTGCACCTTATGCAGTCCTGGGTAGGTCTGCAGTCTAGTGTAGTTTTTGTGTTGTTTTATGTAGTTCAATGTAGTTTTTGTATTGTATAATGTAGCACCATGGTCCTGGAAAACATCTTGTTTTTACTGTGCACTGTACCAGCAGTTATGGTCGAAATGACAATAAAAAGTGACTTGACTTGACTTGACTTAGGATCTCATTGAAACCCACCAAATGTTGAAAGGACTAGATAGGGTGGATATAGAGATGATGTTTTCGGTGGTGGGGGTATCCAGAACTAGAGGGCACAGCCTCAATATTGAGGGCTGACCCTTTAGAACAGAGGTAAGGAGGAATTTTTTTAGCCAGAGAGCAGTAAATCTGTGAAATACTCCGCCATAGACTGTGGTGCAGGCCAAGTCCACGGGTATATTTAAGGCAGAAGTGGATCATTTCCTGATCGGTCAGGGCATCAAAAGGATATGGCGAGAAGGCAGGTGTATGGGGTTGAGTGGAATCTGGGATTAGCCATGATTGAACGGCAGAGCAGACTTGATGGGCTGAATGGCCTAATTCTGCTCCAATATCTTATGGTCTTATTCAGTGAGTGAGTGAGTCTACCAGGCACTTCCAGCTCTGCTCAGTTGAACCCAGCCCCTGATTCTTGCAGCTCAGGGGTGGGGGTGGAATAGGAAATGGTGGGGCATGTTGCAGCTGCCTTTAGCATGTAGAAGCAAACAAATTCACCCCCATCCATCCCATTCGTCTACCAAAAGCTCATTCTTGCGTACAAGCTGACCATAAGTCAGGCATCCATAACCTGGGGTGGGTGTGTGGTCTTTTCTAGTGAAAGAGCTTTAAATAGGTCCTGCTTTTAGAGTATATGGTGTCAGAGTCTGGCCAGCAAAGTTGACTGAGTGTAATGGGAGTGTTAGTGACCTAGGTAAGGGCATTGACGTTAGTTTGCTTCTCTCTCCACTGGATTTGGAAGATTTTGAGGGCTGGGTTCATGATCATTCTCCAATGCCTTCCTTGAACATATTCAGAAGGATACAATACACTTTAAACTTCCTGGCAAACTTCAGAGTTTCGTACTTGGTTTGAGAACTCGTCCTCAATCAGAGTTGTGAGAATTTCATCAGTATTTGCCTTTGCTTAGACGTTGTGCAGAAGAGGACAGGCCTTACACCCAACACCTACAGAGCAGGAGTGCTTTATTATTAGCCATTTATTGGACAGTTTCACTCTCTGGCAATAAAAGTTCACAGCAAGACCATTTCTCATATCTGAGAAGCTGCCTCTCAACAAAGGCCAGAATCAATGAATCCTGAATATATGACTCACGATCCCTTCACCCAAATGTAGGCACTGTAGGCCGATAGCAGCCACTCATCCCTGTAGCAACCAGCTTGTCACAGCCTCCCAGTGGAAAGTGATGCTCACTACCATACTGTTTTCTGCCCATCACCCAATATTTAATATACACTGGTATATTACATGACATCTTTAATTTTGCTGAATACCTGCTGTATGTCACCTCACTGGAGACCTTCCGGAAGTACAAATATATAACATCTACTGGTTTCACCAATTTATTCTGATTATTATAACTGAAGGGCCTCAGATCTGTCAAATCTGATTTCCCCTTCATAGATCCATACTGCCTTGCTACCGATTCGCCGATATTAGCTTTGAGCATTATCCCTGCTATTGATGCCAGGCTCACTGTTTACTCTTTTTTGTTTTGTTAAATAAGGGGTTTAGATTTCCTTCCCTCCAATTTGTGAAAATGCACTGAAAGGTATAGAATTCGGGAAGAGTTTAACAAATGCATTTAAGGTCCCTTGAAATCAGAATTTTCTAAATTTTGGGATGCACGCATCATAGAACACTACAACACAAACAGCCCTTCAGCCCATCTAGTCCATGCCAAACCATTAATTTGCCTGGTCCCATCGACCTGCACCCAGACCATAGTCCTCCATGCCCTTCCCATCCATGTACCCATCCAAATTTCTCTTAACTGTTGGAATCAAACCTGCATGCACCACTTCTGCTGGCAGCTCATTGTGCACTCTCACCACTCTCTGAGTTAAGAAATTCCCCTCAAACATCTCGCCTTTCACACTTGACCCATGATCTCTAGTTGTAGTCTCACCCAGACTTAGAGAAAGCTGCCTGCTTATGTTTGCCCTATCTATACCCCTCATAATTCTGTGTATGTCTATCAAATCTCCCCTTAATCTTCTGTGTTCTGGGGAAGAAAGTCCTAACCAATTCAACCTTCCCCTATAACTCAGGTCCTTAAGTCCCAACAACATCCCTGTACATTTTCTCTGTACTCTTTCAACCTTGTTTACATCTTTTCTGTAGGTCGGTGACCAAAACTGTGCACAATACTCCAAATTAGGCCTCATCAATGCCTAATACAACTTGACATGACATCCCCACCTCTTGTAGTTAATATATTTATTTGTGAAGGTCAATGTGCCAAAAGCTTTCTTTACAACCCTATCTATCAGTGACCCCACTTGTAAGGAATTATGGATCCATATTCCCAGATCCCTTTGGTCCACAGCATTCCTCAGCTGGTTGGTCCTGCTGAATTGCAACACTTTGCACCTGTCTGCATTAAATTCATCTGCCATTTTTCAGCCCATTTTACCAGCTGATCCAGATCCCACTACAAGCTTTGATAGTTTCTTCACTGTCTACTACACACCCATTCTTGGTGTCATCTGCAAATTTTCTTATCCAGTTTACTACATTATCAACTAGATCTTTGATATAGATGACAGATAACATCAGACGCAGCACCGATCCCTGCAGCACACCATTAGTTACAAGCTTCCGGGCACCCACGTACAACCACTCTCTAACTTCTCCCACAATACCAATGTCTAATCAAATTTACTACCTCATCCTGAATGCCGAGCGACTGAACCCTCTTAACTAGCCTCCCAAGCGGACCTTGTCAAATGCCTTACTAAAGTCCAGGTAGACAACATCCATTACCCTGCCTTTATCCACTTTCCTGGTAACTTCCTCGAAAAACTCTATGATTCGTTAGACATGACCTACCATGCACAAATCCATACTGACTATCCTTAATTTGTCCACATCTATCCAAATACTTATTATCTAATATCCAGTTCCTTAGAATACCTTCCAATAACGTTCTTATTGATGTCAGGCTCACCACCCTATAATTTCCTGTCTCATTCTTAGAACCTATCTTAAACAATGGAGCAACGTTATCTTTCCTCCATTCCTTCAGCGTGTCATCCGTGGCGAAGGATGTTTTAAATATTTTTGTTAGGGCGCCTGCAATTTCTGCACTAGCCTCCCATGGGGTCGAGGGAACACCTTGTCAGGCCCTGGGAATTTACTCACCCTAATTTGCCCCAAGACAGCAAACACCACCTCCTCTGTATTTTGTATAGAGTTCATGTCCTCACTGCTGAATTGCCTCACATTTATAGGCTCCGAGTCCATCTCCTGAGTAAATACAGATGCAAAAAAATCCATTTAAGATCTCCCCACCTTTTTTGGCTCCACTCATAGATTACCACTCTGATAATCCAGAGGACCAATTCTGTCCCTTGTTACCATTTTGCTTTTAATACATTTGTAGAAACCCTTAGGATTCTCCTCCTCCTTGTCTGCTAGAGCAACCTCTTGTCTTTTAGTCTTTCTGATTTCCTCCTTGTGCTCTCTTGCATTTCTTGTACTCGATAAGTACCTTGTTTGTTCCTATCTGCCTATGCCTTTGATGCACCTCCTTCTTTCCCTTACCAGGGCCTCAACATTTCGCAAAAACTGAGGTTCCCTTAAACCTCTCATCCTTGCTTTTTATTTTGACAGGAACATACACCTCTGTACTCACAAAATTTTACTTTTAAGGCTTCCAAATTACTAAGTACACCTTTGCCAAAACACCTGTCCCAGTCCACACTTGTCAGATCCTTCTGATACCAATAAAATTGGCCTTTCTCCAATTTAGAATCTCACTCCGAACACCAGACCTATCCTTTTCCATAATTACTTGAAACTAATGACATTATGATCACTAGATGCAAAGTGTTCAACTACACAAACTTCGATCAGTGGCCCTTGGTCTTGATAAGTATCACTTTAAAGTCCTTTTTTTTAAAAGCTAGAGTTAATTTCTTTCAGCTCCTCATTCACTCCAGACCTATTGTCTGCTAGTTTCATAAAGATGTTTACAAAATATTTGTTAATTTCTCTGTCGTTACTTTATTCATCAATATAATTTCTCTTGTCTCAGTGTGTAAGAGAACTGCTGTAAATTTTTTGTAATCTTTTTGTATTTCTATTGAAGCTTATATATTCTGTGTTTTTTGGAAGATTGCTCTTGTATTCTGCCTTTCTTTCCTTGTCTATTTCATGTTCTTCTGTTACAGTCTGAAATCTGCACGCTTGCTTATATAGTTGACCGGTAGAACTCTCTTTTCCTCAGCTAACCTTTCTTATTTGCTGTGACTAGATTACTTCCACTTCAATGCCTCAAGGCATGACGTACTTGCTGTACTTCTCCAAACTGCCATTGCTCATTTGCTTCATGGACTCTAATGTAGTTTATAATTCACCATAGTCAATTGACACCTCATGCTTCATAGCTGGATTTGTATTGAATTATTTTTAAGCTTTAAATTAGGCCCTTTCATATTACAATCGCTATTCCCTAGGCTTCTTAACTAAAACATAATTAATTAATTGATTCTTTCTCATTGCACAATGCTGGATCTAAATTTGCTTGTTTACACATTGATTCCTCAACATGTTGACCTAGGACGATATCTTGTATTTATTTCATTAATGTGTCCCCCATAGTATTACTTTAATATGTTTTATCCTGTCCAAACTTGTATTCAGAATCCCTCATATGTGTTGCAATACTTCCTTACCTGTGCTTCTGATTTTCTGATTCATATTATCTCCTGGGGGTCTTCAGACAACTTCCACCAGTGGTTTGCAGTTTCTCTGCTTCACTCAAACTGGTTCTGTTACTTGATTTTTCTGAACTATGACCCGTTCTCTATTTTTGGCTTTAACTGGTTCTTTATTATAAAGGGCTTCTTTTGCTTGCTTTTAGAAGAGATTAGCAAAAAAAGTATCCTGAAATACTTTCTTCCACCTTGAGCACTTTGCAAACATTATTTCTATTTGGACCATTGATTCACGCATCTCATTATGAATGCTGTAATTATTCATAGCATCATAGTATCATACCTTTTAAATTTTGCTAATGTGCTTGCCTCACTTCTATTTGGGGCAGCTTATTCCAAATATATACCACTCTTTGCATGAAGAAATTGCCCTCCCATGTCACTTTGGATCTGAATTTCCTCTTGTTCCTCTTCCTGGGAACAAAACTATGTGTTTTCACCCCTGCCCATGTCACTAATGATCTTGTGTGTCTCTATCAGGTCACCCCCAACCTCCTACATTTTCCAGGGAATAAATTCCCAGTCGCTGCAACTTCTCCTTGTAACTCAGTCCCCCAAGTCCAGGCAAAATCCTGGTAAATGTTTCCTGTCCTCCTCCTAACTTAATGACATCTTTTCCAATAAGAGGGTGCCCAAAACTGTACATGACACTCCAGGTGCAACCTTACCAACGCCTTGTACAAAAGCAACACAACTTCCCAACTTCTGTACTCAGTGCTCTGTCTGAGGAAGGCCAGGATATCAAATGAGTTCTTCACCACATTATCTACCTTTGAAGTTTCTTTTAGTGAATTATGCACTTCTTCCTCTAAATCCCTCTGTTCCATAACACTCCCTGAGCCCTACCATTCATTCTGTAAGTCCTACTGTGGTTTGATCTCTCAAAATACAAAACCTCGTTTATCTGGATTAAAATTCATTTCCCATTCCTCAGCCCACATACCTACAGTAGTTGATCAAGCTCTCCTGTAATTTCACATCCAGTTCTGTTAGATGAATTGCCAACAGCAGAGATCCTAGCAGCAACCCCTGTGACACAATACTTGACAGATGCCTCCAGTCTGAGGAAGAACCCTTGACCTTTGCCCTCTGCATCCTGCCACTGAGCCAATCATGAATCTGATCTGCAATTTCCCCCTAGGTCTCATGTGATCTAAGCTTTCAGATTAGCCTACCATGAGGGATTTTGTTGAAGGTCTTCCTAAAGTCCATATAGACATCACATACTGCCTACTATTATCTGCCCTCTTGGTTACATCCTCAAAGAACTTCCAAGAAATTTGTCAGGCATTGCTTCCCACGCACAAATCTATGCTGACTGTCCCTAATTAGACCACATCTCTCCAAGTGTTTATAGATCCTGTCCTTCAGTGTCTCCTCCAGCAATTTACCCACGGCTGATGACTGACTCACTGGCCTGTAGTTTCCTGGTTTGTTTTTGCTACCCTTTTTAAACCATGGTGCCACTCTCCAGTCCTCCGTGGAAGGAAGCACAGAGAAAACAGGGTTGTTTCTCAGACTGGAGGCCTGTTTCAGTGGCCAAAGTCCATAAAGCCAACACAATGCAAACTAAAGATTAACATATGACCCTTCAAATCTTTGTAACCCATAATCTCACCAGAAGCACACTTCCTGATTAGAAATGGAATCCTTCTGTCAAATTAATTTTTAAGGGTATTGAAATTTTATCTATAATTATGACTTTTTTCTGTTGTAGTAGAATTAACAGTTGAGTTTACTTAGTATATTGCACAAGCAATAATAAAATGATAATTTAATTGGAAGTTAAGAATTTGTACCCATGACTAAATATACCAACCAAATCTTTGGCAGTTTTTAACTTCTTGATCAACTCTGCCTTTCACTTGCATAAAAATGATTGTATGTTTCATAATCTCAGAATCTGGTTTAGAAATGCAACTTACCAGACTTGGAATTTATTGATTTTTTTTCCCTCAAAGTGTATCTTTTTTTCTTGAGTACTTTGCAATAAATCCCAAATCATGGTCTTTATATCAAATGGTTAAACACATGTTTGCAGTGAAAGTTAATTCTTTATGTTCTCTTGGGTTAATTATGCACCATACAGAGCCTTTCATGCAGTAATGCATTTTATATTTTTCCCCTAAAAGAACTTAAGCTATTTTTCTTGAGTGAAGTTCCATGTTTGTTAACTTTATTTGTATTCAGATAAGGTAATTTAAATTTATGGCTTGTCAAGCTTAAATTGACCCCATATTTTTTAATAAGTCAAGAAGACTGGCAGTTAATTTATCTAAAACTGGAGCATTTTTTCCAGAACATATTGGACCGAGAGGCATGTATTAAAAGAGTTTTTTAAACACTTCTGATACAGTGTGCATTAGTGTGAAAACTGAGTTTAGAATATCCCATTAATGACGCACTGATCAGTTACCAATGGAAATAAATAATTCATGATGAAGGAAATTACTCTAATTAGCAGGCAGTTCAAGTCCTTTGATAAAACCCAGCTCTAAATCCGTGAAGGGCAGGAAGTGCTGTCATCAGTCAGCCCTGAAAAGATTAGCATCTATTATGAATGAGGTTAGGCAACCTAGTGAAGCCATGTGTGTCCTGGAGACAAACTTAATATGTTAAAAAACGGGACACAGTTAGTCTCACCAACACACCATGACTCCTGCTGAGCTATTGTGCGTAGGTACAAGCAAACAGCCACTGTCTGATCATTCTTCTCCCGTCCATCATACTGACAACTGTGAAAATACATTTTCCATGCAAAGGAGGAATAGGGTAGAAAGTATTTGTATAACAGCATGATGCGTCAAAGAGTTTGATTTTTTTTCAAATAAATCTTTTGAAATGAAGCTTTATTATCCCACAAGTATAGCTCTCTAAGTAACGGCATGCGTTTGTAGAAATGCAGCAAAGTTAAACCTTTTGCATTTCTTTTTCCTTAAAGTAAATGAATTCCCTGTTAGGAGATAAATGTTGGGTAGCCAAGGTAATTTTCATGTTTGCTTTGTGTGCAGCAGTTAGCTACTTAAATCTCCCCAATTTAGGTTTTCTTTCAGAAATTCATTGTATGATGAAGTCCTGTACTTTTGCAATAATTATCAGTTTATCATGAATTTCTGTGGAAAGGTAGAAACTTGATGTGCTTTTGGATCATAAATTTGCCAAACTGCAAACTCATTCCTGGACACTCAGTAGTGGACAGGTAAATGTTAAAACATTTTGACCTGTTTCGTAAAAATCACTTTCAATATATGGAATAAAGTGAGGTTAATTTTAACGGTGTTATAAAGTATGTGGGCAAAGTAATGTCCACCTTATCCACCCAAACATAATGTAGAAGTATTTTTTACAATGAAATTGGGGGAAAAAACTGTTAATTTAAAGCTTTGGGGAAGTCCGATGCTTTTTTTAAAAAAAAACTTCAATGTAATCTATTGCATGTTATGGTTTTATGTACTGCATTAAACATCTTTCTTGCAGCCGGAAGTGAAATCTTCTATAAGTCAGTTTATTGCATACGCACATATCAGTGTGAATGAAATTAGTGTGAAATATCAACAGAACGAGAAACACTATAACTACACCACTCCAAAAAGCTTCCTCGAGCAAATTAAATTGTATCAAAATCTCCTGCATAAGAAAAGGAAAGAGCTAATGCAAAAGAAAGAATGTCTAGAAAATGGGCTGCAAAAACTACAAACCACAGCTTCACAAGTGAGTATTCAAAGGGTAATTACTACAGAATGAACCAATGCATGGATTATATAATTTGAATATAGTGACTTAGGTAATCATGCCAAAAGTAAATTTTCAATCAAGTATCTGTTAAAGCTCATCGCTGGCAGTTTTCCTCATGTGTATTTGTCTCATTTGGCCTTGTGGAGAAAATTTATAACTTTGAATGTATCCATGGAGGACTGAAAATAATTAAACTGCTTCAACCAAGGCTCAAAGGAACGCTTTACAGTTCCCCAGACACCAACTGCTTTTAACTTTCTGACCACAAAGATAATGGATTGTGTTATTATATAATAAAATTAAAAACATACAGTAGTTGCCTCAGTCTGCTTTTATAATTTAAACAGTGCATGTTTCTGCTTTAATTATCTAGGTAGAAGATCTGAAAACAAAACTAGCCGCTCAAGAAATGGAACTTGAGTACAGGAACAAAGACACTGAAGCACTGATTGTTAAAATAGGGCAACAGACTGAGAAACTGAATCAAGAGAGAGCGATTGCAGATGGTGAAGAGCAAAGGGTATGTGTACGACAGATGATCTAGGGTGCAAGGGTATGTTTTGTCAGATGTTCACAGTGCTGATTACATGTTCACAATAAATAAATGAAACTTCAGAGCATAAATGACGATTTAAAACATTATTCCACGTATTTTTTTTGTTTCATAGTACTAGATAGGACAGGAAAAAGTGGCATTGAAGTGAGAAGCAGGAAAAATACTATGCTAATTAGTTTTTAAGAATCATTGTGAGAAGACTAGAATATAAAAGCAAGGATCTAATGTTCAGGCTCTATAAAGCACTGATGAGACCTCACTTATATTGAGAGCAGCTTTGAGCCTCTTATCTAAGAAAGGGTGTGATGACATTGGAGAGGGTTCAGAGGAGGTTCACAGAAATGATTCTGGAACTGAAAGCTTATCACATTAGGAGCGTTTGATGGTTTTGGGCCTATACTCACTGGGGGGGGGGGGGTGTCTCATTGAAACCTATCGAAAGTTGAACGCCCTCAATAGACTGAATGTGGAGAGGATGTTTCCTTTGATGGGAGAGTCTAGGACCAGAGGACACAGCCTCAGAATAGAGGGATGGCCATTTAGAACTGAGATGAGAAGGAATTTCTTTAGCCAGAGGGTGGTGAATCTATGGAATTCGCCAGCTGTGAAGGCCAAGTGTTCACATATATGGCAGAGGCCGATAGGTTCTTGATTAGTCAGAGCATGAAGGGATATGGGGAGAAGACAGGAGAATGGAGCTGAGAGGGGAATGGATCAGTCATGATGAAATGGTGGAGCAGACTCGATGGGCCAAATAGCCTAATTATGCTCCTATATCTTTGAACGCAAACAACAGGAATTCTGCAGATGCTGGAAATTCAAGCAACACACATCAAAGTTGCTGGTGAACGCAGCAGGCCAGGCAGCATCTATAGGAAGAGGCGCAGTCGACGTTTCAGGCCGAGACCCAAGGGTCTCTTCCTATAGATGCTGCCTGGCCTGCTGCGTTCACCAGCAACTTTGATGTGTGTTGCATGCTCCTATATCTTATGGTTTTATGGTCTTATGTATAGTCACCTTGATTAACCATTTTTTTTTCTCTGACATTTCCAGTTTGTTTATATTGGACTAATACTTACCAACAGAGATGATAGTGATGCAAAATTTTTAACGCTTAGTTGGCAGATTAGCAATGTTAACTTCAGACTATTTAAATGAAGATTATCGATGATTACATGATTTCAGAGACTACAAATATCTTAAGATTTGCAAAGTCTGAACAAGTACCTGAATGACAACAGCAAATCCTCCCTAAAGGCTTCACTGATGAAATAATTGTTGCAGGTAACTGCCATGCGGACTGAAGTTTCAAAGCGACAACAGGAATCTGCAGAGGATCTGGCCAGGGCTGAGCCTGCACTCAGTGCTGCAAATGCTGCGTTAAACACATTAAACAGGGTATGAAGATACGGCTGCAATATCTGCGAATGATGATCCATTACCGTGCGCAAATTTATAAAACTGTTACCTTTTTTTCCCCTTTTTGTGTTTTAGTCAAACTTGACGGAATTACGCACCTTTCCAAATCCGCCTGCAACTGTTACCAATGTTACCGCGGCAGTGCAGGTGCTTTTAGCTCCGAGTGGAAAAGTCCCGAAAGATAGAAGCTGGAAGTCTGCTAAAGTATCTATGAGCAAGGTAACATTATATTAAGGTCCATGCCGTTAAATCTGTCAGAATCAGGTTTATTGTCGCTGTCTTAAATGCCATGAAACATGTTGTGACAGCAGGACAGTACAAAGACATAAATTCCTATAAATTACAAAGTAAATAAATAGAGCATAAAAGGAATAATGAGTTAGTGTTTGTGGATCTCTTGGAAATCTGTTGGCAGAGAGGAAGGAGCTATTTCTGAATTATTATGTGGACCTTCAGGCTTCTGTACCTCTTTCCTGATAACTTTGGTTATCCATCAAAATCCCATGACGACATCCACTCCTTTAACGGTGAGATCTTTGATGACTATACAGCCCTATCCTGGACCCACAAGCTCTATTGCAGGTGGGACATGTATATGTGGTAGTGGTGGCAACCATGGCTGCATTTCTCCTGGCTCTTCTGCTGTCTTCTGGTTGTTCTTTCCATCTCCAGAATACAAACCCCGTCCCTACACAGCTGTCGCCAAGTGGTACGGTCAGCAGCAACATCCTCCAGGTCCTCGGGTCTGATCTTGCACTTCCTTAAAGCATTTTTCATCTGATCCTTATAGCACTTCTTCGGCTCTCCAGCTGAGTGTCGACCATGATGTAGCTGGCCGTATAACACTCTGCGGGGTAGCCAAGGTGGGGGCATCCTCATCACGTGCCCCAGCCACTGCAGCTGACGCTGGGTGATCATGGCATCAATACTCCTGCTAACAGTAACATGAAGACCGCACGTCCTTGGATGGTGAGGGTCCTGGAGACACCATACGTTGAAGATGTCCTTGATAGTGGGGAGGGTGATGGCAGTGTTGGAGCCGGCTGAGTCGAAACCCCTCTACAGCCTCTTTCAGTCCTGTGCATTGGAGCTTTTATGCAACCAGGCAGCATGCTCTCTATTGCACGTCTGTTGAAATTTTCAAGAGTCTTTGGTGACAAATCAAATCTCCTCAAATTCCTAATGAAGTAGAGTCACCGGTGTGCCTTGTAATTGCATCGATATGTTGGGCCCGGGACAGATCCTCAGAGATGTTGACACCCAGAAGCTTAAAGCTGTTCACCTTTTTCACACTGACCCCACAATGAAGACTGGTGTTGTTCTCCCCGCTTCCCCTTCGTTGGTCTCGCTGATGTTGAGTGTGTGATTATTGCTGTGACACCACTCAGCCAGCTGATCTGTTTCACTCCTGTAAGCCTCCTTGTTGCCAGTAAACAAGACTTTATCAGGTGGGTAGTGTAAGCATTTTTAGCACTTATTAGCATTTTAGAATTTTAATATTTTTTCAGTCTTAGTACAATTATAATCAAATTTTCAGAGAGACTTATTGCAAATAAAATGCCATGTATGAGATTTTTGCCCGCAGTTTCTTTTACTCTGCAATTTTCATAGAAATAAAAATGGGTTTCTTTTTATCTTATGTGAATCAGAAATTTATTGAAATTGCCCATTGCACTTCATATCTAAAAATTACATCATATTTTTATTTCTACAGGCAAGTCCAGCACTGGTAACCTGAAGAAAATTTACCAAATATCACATAAAATCTTTGATTTGGAAATTAAATAATTAACACAAATTATTCTGTACAGTGATAATCACAGATTTTTGTAATTGATTTCCTTCACCCCAGAGGGATATTAATAACTGATGACTAGCATGTTGATTTATGCATTCTTGAAGATGAGTTACTGTAATTCCTCATTTACAAAATAAATTCTGAACATTTCACGGTTTGGAATTTGTTTTGGCTGTTTAGATCAGCTGAGTTCACAAATTGTATGTTTAATTCAAAGATATCCCAAACCATGCCTTAATATCATGTTACTAAGCCCTCCTTTTCAGAAAGTAACCGGAGACAATACAGTCAATTACTGTGCACTTTGTCCATTATTTGCTTTATACATTTATCTTTGTATTTGCATCACATTGAATTTCAGGCTTGGCAATCCAGTTTACTTACAATATTTTGTTCAGAACTAATTTGATTACAAGAACTTCATGGCAATTATATTTATTTCAATTAATTAAAAAGGTGGTAGATTTTCGTCATCACTTATGTTTTTAGTATGGAGGGTTATTGTCTTACCATTATTCTTTCAGTTTACAATGAAGAATATTTAAGATCATTTGCAAGTAAAATCTGTGAGGGTTATTACCAAAATGCTGATCTAGCAGCCTCAATGCATTTTCATTTAATCAATTTGATTTACATTTCTATCTAACAATGTAGTTCTGTATACTTATCCCAGAGCAAGGTTTTGAAACACATCTGCAATCACTTTTTACTGTAATTACTCATTCCCATCATTAACAATAATTATTTTTGATCCAACCTTATTAGGCAGAGTAAACATCAGTACTAAAGCCCTGAAAAAATGAAATACACAGCATGACTTTGTTTCATGTCCCCACAATTAAATGAAGCCAAAACAAAAACAGACATCATAAAATCAAAATAGAAATTTCAGTAGGGAAAATTTATTGGTTTTGTCTAGTAAACTGAAGCGACAATTGTGCTGCAGATATCTCAAGAGTTGGAATTGCAATCGAAAACCAAGTTATAACCCAGGCATGCACTTCACCATAGATTACACTGAACTCAATGACAAAAGAGCCCTTGCTGTTCAGACTTGATGCACATACAACAAGTTTCATTCATGAGATAGCCATTTCTTTTTAAACACAAAAGGTCTGTAGAGCACGATGAGAAGAGTTTTGCTTATCTAACTAAAATATCCAAATAGGTTTTAAATTTCTTGATAGGAATATGAACTGTGTAAAATTTGGCCTTTCACCACAAATATGTAGGATATGATTTTACAGTGTGCTCTGAACACAAATATCAGATTTGACTAATTCTGCATTTTTTTAAATGAGTTCTTTGCACTTACAGATGCCAGTGCAATCCTGACTTGTTTAACGTGAGCCTAACTGCATGGCAGTTAACAAAGATGACAAAATGAGGGCAGCCTCTGAAATCCTTCATGCTAATATATTTTACATTAATATTCACTTATTTCTCTTTGTACATGTATCTAGGGGCAAAGGATGGAGTAAGTAGTTATGACAGCTTTGCCTGAATCAGGTTTCATTTTTTTCCCCAGGTAGATGAATTTCTTCAAGCTATTGTTAACTTTGATAAGGAGCATATCCCAGAAGCCACTATCAAAACTATAAAAGAAGAATACCTTAAGGATCCTGAATTCAATCCTGAGTTTGTTCGAACAAAGTCATCAGTTGCCGCTGGTCTCTGTACTTGGGTTATAAATATTGTTAAATTCCATGAGGTAAACATCTTAATTTTTTAATTGTTTTACTTATTTTCAGTTGCCATTTAAATCTTAGTTTTTCATTTTTCTTTTAACTTTTGGGTTGAAATATACAAATAAATTGTGATAGATTCTACGGAAGTATGAAATGAGTGATCTCCTTCCTCAACTCCTTTCTCCCTCCTTCCCCAATTCTGATGACCAAGATTTTATGAAATGACAGTGAAACATAATTCAACATTTATTTTGTTTACAAATGTTTTCAGAATATTTTGTAGACTATTCTGTATACTGTGGAGGGAATCTGAAACCTCAAGTGGAAAAATAACAGCGTCTCTTTTTATTTAGTCAGTAAGGATTTTCAGTCTGAGACACAATGGAGTTTTGGGGAAGGAGGGTCTTGAGTACCTTAAATTGGCACGTTGTCTGCATGAGTATACATTTGGAATGAATATTCTCCACTGTGAAAATGTCATAATTAATCTGTGGAAGACTTTAAAGAATCAGAAAGCAGTAAAGTTGAACAAGATAAAAAAGAAAATTGTAAATTGTGCCAGAGACCAGATAAAATGAATGAAAAAGAAGTGACAGTATATTAAACAGTAGTCTAAAAGAAAATTACTGCATATGCTGGAAATCTGAGATTAAAACACGAAATGCTGGAAGTTTCCAGCAGGTCATGCAACATCTATGGAGATGACAGAGAATTAAATGTTTCAGGTTGATGATTTTTTTTAAAGCATTGTAAAGCCTTAAGTGATTAAAGATATGAATTAGAACTGTCAAGGTAAGACTGTTTAGAGTTATCATTTTGTACAATTTCCTGACTTGAAGTCCACACAAATATGGTGCACACTTTCTGATACTTCAGGTACAGGTACTTCAGAAGCCCTTCAATAAGATCATTGAAAAACTCTTCAGGCGAAATCACTGGGTTCTCTGATCCTTTCCCAGGTGTGATCTGACTGACAATGTTCCCATCTTTGCTGGTGGACTCCACATAGACTCTTTGTTAGCCATAAGTCTCTGGTGATGCATGTGTGGAGTTCTGACACTTAACAAAGCTTCAGCAACCATTGACTCCAACCAGCAAGGATTTTCCCCACGTGTTTACACAATTGGAGAAAGCAATACCAATTAAGATATGGTTTCCATTGTAGGACATTAAAAAGTGTAGTTGGTGAAGTGGCATTTATATTAGTTATAATTTATCAAAAATAAATCTTTAGGCTTTAGAATAGTTTCAACTGAAAATTTGGTAATCATTCCAGGAAAAGGAGTGACAATTGAAGCTCAAACTTGCCTTTTTAAAGCCACTTCTAGGCTGCGATACACTGTATCATAGGGAAGTAAATAACAAGAATGAACTGAAGGGCAAAGGGAAAATCAGCTAGAATTTATTGAGTCTTATCTAACCAATCTGGTTGACCTTTAAATGAGATTGCTAATGAGGTGGACAGGGAAGTGTCCATGGAAGTTGCTTTGACAGGTATGTTGCCGTTTGTTTCTTGTTAGCTTGTTAGCTCCAGGGACCTTTGATGTGATTATTGACAAAAGTCAAAATAAATGGATTTGGATGGATGTGTTGATGTTAAGTTCATTGGAAGAAGGCTTAGAATAGAAATAGACAGAACATACATGCAAAGGGTTCGGCCTGAGAGTCCTGCTTGGACTTGGAAGCCTAAGATCTCTGGGCTGTGGAGACGGGCAGATCGGGTGTCGGTGTCACTGCAGGAGACTCGTGTGTTGTCGGGGGGGGGGGAGTCTTTCATTGTGGGCCCGAAGACCCGAGATCTTTGCGATCTTCAGGCACGGAGCTCGAAAAAAGCAACAAAATGGACTTTTAACATCGTAAAACAGCGGGTTGTTGTTGTATCTCCCCGCTCACTGTGAAAATGAGGGATACCTCCCTCTCCCTTACTAGGGAGAGAGAGAACCTGTGGTTTATTGACTGCTGGATGAAATGCGAAGTCTTTGGGGTAACTGCAAGTCTGCGTCTTTGCTATCACCGAGCTCACACTTGTGCTCGGTGGAGGTGCTGATGCTTGCTTTTTTTTTGCCGGTGAGGGGAGGGGGGATTGTTGCTCGCTGCTACTTACGTGCAGGAGGGGGGAGCGGGGGAAGGACTTTGGGGTTCTCATATTTAACTGTCATTCATTCTTTGGGGCACTTCTCTGTTTTCGTGGATGTTTGCAAAGGAAAAGCGTTTCAGGATGTATATTGTATACATTTCTCTGACATTAAATTGGAATTTTGAACCTTTAAACATATTCTGTTTGATAAGACATAAGGCATGTTCTTCAGGAATCCATAATGAAGTTTTAGATTTTCAGCATCTGTATGTTGTATATCAAAGGCTGCACACTGATTTAGGGGATGGAAGTTGTGCAATAATTAGAGTGTGTGAAACCAAGGGGTGTGGACACACTGTATGAGTGGGAGGGGGAGATCTGAAATGATAGGAGAAGACAGGAGGGGGAGGGATGGAGCTCTCCCCCTCTTTCTCCCACTTTCAAATCTCGTACTATCTCTTCTTTCAGTTAGTCCTGGCGAAGGGTCTCGGTCCGAAACATTGACTGTACCTCTTCCTATAGATGCTGCCTGGCCTGCTGCGTTCACCAACACTTTTTATGTGTATTGCTTGAATTTCCAGCATCTGCAGATTTCCTCGTGTTTACATCCTACAAATATTCATTTTCATTGTAACATTGAAGATGATTGTCGATACCTACCTTGAAATCCTCTATAGCCCCGAAATTGAAGTAGTGAAATCATTTCATTTTTACTTCCAGCCATTCCTGGCATCTCCAAGCCTGAATCCTTGAAGATGCAGGAGTAAAACAGTTCTGTATTGTTTTACTGCCTATTTCTCACCAACTGTCAGTGACAAAAATCATTGTTTTTTGTACACGTGCTTGCAACTGATGCTGTATAAAAGCTGTTCTCTCTAAGCATGGTGTAGTGTCCTATGGCTGCACAATTATCTGAAGCTAGTTAGAAACTATTCAGCAATGATCTCCTGCCCCAATTAAGCAGTATAGTGTCCCAACTAAATTAACGCAATTCTCACAATTTTCTCTGTTAGTTTTTTTATTTAAGGGTTGTCCTAAATATGTGTCTGCCCTGATTAACCGATGGCCCAATTAGCTGGAATCCACCCTATGTGTCATCTATGTATATACCAGAGATTAGCTTAGAGGCTGAATCTGCTCTTTTGGAGACACTGACACAAAGGCCAAGAGGCAAAAAGAAACACATTTGTCTATCCCTGATAGAATGAGATCTCACTTGCTCTACTACGGCAGACCTCAGTGAGACAGTCCACAGAAGTAGTCTTGCGTGCACAGTGAAATATACAACAGAAATACTGGTCCAACAAAAACCAGGCACCGAGTTATGTTCTCCTCTTTGCCCACTCTGCTCCACTATTATCTTGTCATCATCGAGCAATGGATCTGGCATGTTGGCGCTATCCAAAGATAAGCGTTCCATGCTCAGAACGTTCAGCCTCAATTTCCAAGGCTTCTGCAAGTCAGTAACTATCTCCAACTTGCAGCCTTTGGGCTAACACCAGGACAAACAAAACAACATGGAACACAGATGTTGAACAAATATGTGGGTTATTCGATGATCCCTGCAGATTATTTTGAAATATTTATTTTGCAAGATGATTATTTTGAAATATTTATTTTGCATCTCTAGAGGTTTTCTGCTTCCTCCCCTTTCCCCTAACTTAAGTCCTCAACTGTTCACCACGTGAAGGGTGTTCATCATGCTGAGGTTGTACCCTAATCTTTATACCCTAATGATACCTCCCCTGTAGGTCTCTGCATTTCACAAGCTGGCTCTATTGCATTCTACATGTTGCCCTGTCTTTAATTAGAGTAGTTTAATATTCCCAGATGTGGAGAAAAGGAGAGTAGGGAACTGCAATATTAGTTTAAGTGAAAACAATCACAGTTCTAGGAAAGGATAATATGTTCAAGTAAACATCAAAATATGGTGATATGAGTTTGAAAACAAAAGGACAATCAGATAGTTGAGATCGTATTGTAGAGAGTTGAAGGGCAACAGAAGAGCAAATTTCTGGAATATGTGAAAACACTAAGGCAGTAATGGTGGAAGATTCCAATTACCTGAATATTAAATGAGATGCATTCACCATAAAAGGCGCTTTTAAATTGCTTCCAGAACAATTTTATTTAGTTGGCATGTAGCCCAGCAAGAGGGGGACAAATGGTGAACAACTCTGGATTTGGATCTTGTGAATGAAGTTGGGCAGGTGAAAGGATTATTAATGGGACAACAATCTGTGATGGTAATCATAATTAAGTAAAGTAGTTATGGAAAAGGAAAAATAAGAGCTAACATTTTAAACTGGAATACGGCCAAATAGTTCCGGAAAAGTGGATTGGAAACAGCTTTTGAAAGTTAAATCAGTCTCAGATAAATGGGAGGTATTGGAGGAGGAAACTCAGGGTAAACATGTTAATATAAAGAGTATGACTGCGACTGGCAGATCCAGAGTCCCTGAATGATATGATGGTTTTATCAACCACAAGAAGAAGGGAAGCCAGTTTCATGAAAAAGGACAACATCTAGAAAGGAGAAACTGAGAAAAGGAGATGGCATCCTTATCAGATACGTGGGAGTCAGTGAGCTTACAGTAAATATCAGCAGATAAGTTTGTCTCCAGAAATGGAGACAGAGAGATCCTGAAGAGGAAGAGAAATGTCAGAAATATGTTAGTGGATTTGAGGGAGGGTGGTAACCAATAGTATAGGTGATGAGTTCTGCATGGGTGGAGGAAACAATATCAGTGGAGGACTGTCAGAGTAGATTCAGAACAAGGACTGCTCGTGTAGTCATTGACAAAGCTGCCACAGCAATGGCCCATATGAATATCCATGGCTAGGCCTTGGATTTGTAGGAAGTGAGGTGAGTCAAAAGGAAAGTTGTTCAGAGCAAGAACCATTCAGCCAGGCAGGGGAGAGTGCTGGTGGAAGTGAACTGGCTGGATCTTGTTTGCAGAGAAAAAAAACTGAGGGTTTTAAGACTTTATATGGGCTGGGAGAGTTTCCTTTCTGTCAACTGCAACAAAATCCCTCTACTAGCCTCATCTTATTCTGCATGCTGCCAGGACCACTTCTCCATGAGTCCCTGGTGCACTTATCCCTCCCTCATCCTCTCATCTCTCTCCACTCACTCTTCCTTACTACCATCAAGGCACCAAGCCAGTCCTTCCAGCTGAGGCAATGTTCCATGTGCACCTCCTCCAACCTCGCCTCCTGCATTCAGTGTTCCCAATGAGCTCTCCTTTGCAAAAGTGAGACCAAATGCAGACTAGGCAACCCGTGTGCAGAGCACCTGCACTCTGTCTGCAGTATCCATCATGAGCTCCCATCATTTGAATTTCCCTTCCCATTCCCGCACCAACCTGCGTGTCCTCGATCTTCACTGTCAGGATGAGGCAGCACACAATTAGAAGAGCAGTGTCTCCTTTTTTGACTGGGTAATCAATAGCCAAACATTAGGTACATTGACTTTTCCCATTTCTTTGAACCTTTACCTCCTCTGTGTGTCCCACCACCATCCTTCTGATCTACCTCTGGTCCTTACATTTTTTGACCCCTTTTCCATCTGGTTCCATCTACACTTCATCTCTCCCATAATGGTTCCCATGATCACTTCTCATCAGCACTTGCTAACCTTTGTATTCCTGCTTATTACACTTCCATCTCCACCTTCTCTCACCCCTCATCCCACCTGGTTCCATCTGCGTTTTCTTTTTGGCTAATGTTAAGGATACAGGCAACCATTGTGTTACGGGTTGAGTTCCTCGAAAGTAGGCCACATAACCATTTTTCTTAACCTGAAGCCAAGTAATCTGCTTGCAATTGACAAACACAGGTTGAAAAGTAAGTTATTTTTGCATTGAGGTACTCACCTTTTCTCCCCCCCACATAGTTTTTGTGAGAGCAAACTTTATTTCGTGTTTCAGATTTTTGTGTAATTTTGTGAATTATGCAAGGGTAACATTTTGTTATCCAAAAGTCCATCACACAGTATCTCTGGTATAGATTAAAGGCAGGTAAATTAAACTGAGGAACAATAATTGAAGACAATATTGGTGGAAAAGAATTCAAAAGATGTTGGAAATCAGTTATTCTTATTAGTTATTAGTTATTCTTACTGACTCTCACAGCTATCTGGACTATTCCTCTTTTCACCCTGTCTCTTGCAAAAACACCATCCCCTTCTCGCAATTCCTCCGTCTCCGCCGCATCTGCTCTCAGGATGAGGCTTTTCATTCTAGGACGAGGGAGATGTCTTCCTTTTTTAAAGAAAGGGGCTTCCCTTCCTCCACTATCAACTCTGCTCTTAAACGCATCTCTCCCATTTCACGTACATCTGCTCTCACTCCACCCTCCCGCCACCCCACTAGGAATAGGGTTCCCCTGGTCCTCACCTACCACCCCACCAGCCTCCGGGTCCAACATATTATTCTCCGTAACCTCTGCCACCTCCAATGGGATCCCACCACTAAGCACATCTTTCCCTCCCCCTCTCTCTCTGCATTCCGCAGGGATCGCTCCCTATGCAACTCCCTTGTCCATTCGTCCCCCCCATCCCTCCCCACGGATCTCCCTCCTGGCACTTATCCATGTAAGCGGAACAAGTGCTACACATGCCCTTACACTTCCTCCCTTACCACCATTCAGGGCCTCAAACAGTTCTTCCAGGTGAGGCAACACTTCACCTGTGAGTCGACTGGGGTGATATACTGCGTCCGGTGCTCCCGATGTGGCCTTTTATATATTGGCGAGACCCGACGCAGACTGGGAGACCGCTTTGCTGAACATCTACGCTCTGTCCGCTAGAGAAAGCAGGATCTCCCAGTGGCCACACATTTTAATTCCACATCCCATTCCCATTCTGACATGTCTATCCATGGCCTCCTCTACTGTAAAGATGAGGCCACACTCAGGTTGGAGGAACAACACCTTATATTCCGTCTGGGTAGCCTCCAACCTGATGGCATGAACATCGACTTCTCTAACTTCCGCTGATGCCCCACCTCCCCCTCGTACCCCATCTGTTACTTATTTTTATACACACATTCTTTCTCTCACTCTCCTTTTTCTCCCTCTGTCCCTCTGAATATACCCCTTGCCCATCCTCTGGGTTCCCCCCCCCCTTGTCTTTCTTCCCGGACCTCCTGTCCCATGATCCTCTCGTATCCCTTTTGCCTATCACCTGTCCAGCTCTTGGCTCCATCCCTCCCCCTCCTGTCTTCTCCTATGGATCTCCCCTTCCCCCTCCAACTTTCAAATCCCTTACTCACTCTTCCTTCAGTTAGTCCTGACGAAGAGTCTCGGCCTGAAACGTCGACTGCACCTCTTCCTAGAGATGCTGCCTGGCCTGCTGTGTTCACCAGCAACTTTTATGTGTGTTGCTTGAATTTCCAGCACCTGCAGAATTCCTGTTGTTATTCTTATTAGTTTTTAATGATTGCTAACTAAAGTTAAAGGAAAAGTTTGTAGATGTAATGAAAGTGCTTGGTAGGATGACAAAAACACGCTTTGGTCCCGATACTGAGTATCTATCACCTTGAACAGTCCATTTTACTCTGAAGCAACCATGTGCCAAGTGTCACTTCCTATCTGATCAAACACCAAGCTATGCAATTTTGGAATCAGTCAAGTTAAACAATGCAAGTCATCAAAACTTGCTTCTAAGCATTTGCAAGTAATTTTATAATACTGTTAATAGGACAATTTTTGTCATACATTTTTCCCTTTGACAGTCTTAATTAAGCTAGTTGCCAATGAATCTCAAAGTACAGAAATAAAATAATGAGTTGTAGTCATTTGTAAACATTTTCACTTCCAGTCCACAGGTGCATTACAGCAATATTTTTAACCAATCAAAAGTGCTTGTTTTGGCATGATTGAATGCTTTGCAAGAGAACATATGTCAAGTGAACATTTTCACTGCTGACTTGAGTGTTATCATGATGTATTTTGCCAGTAATAGCACATCTATCATACATGGACTTTAAACCTACACAAAATGTACGTTCTCATTAATGATGAGTGGCTAATTCATCTTTTCTTGGTGTAATTAATGTTTTTTGCACAGAATAATTTTTCATTGTTTGTTGTGATGCATTTTCAACATTTTCCGTTACCTTTTCTCTATCTGCATGCCTGTCACGGTGTCATTTTCAAAAGATATATGTAAGTATTAACCTAGTTTAATATTTGCTTGCAGTTTGTGTGTTCCTTTAGAAGCCCAGATAGCATTTCAAGACACTCAATATTTGATCAACCATGTACCATAATTTCTTGATATATGCACATTTTTAAAAACACAGCTGGGGGCAAAAAGATTAATTATTAACATGCAGTTCCCATGGACCCTGCAGTGCTCTTAACCATTTTAATTTTCTAATGTATACTGTAATTTAATAATGATGTCTATGTCGGCAACTCCTTGAATCAGGGAACTACTTTTATTTGAATGTTAACTCACTACAATATAACTGTATGTATTTGTGTGAATATATTAAAATTCTCATAGTTCTTTTATGGTAACCACAAAGTGGCATCAATGTACCAGCATAGGCTGCTAATCAGGGAGAACTATGTTCCCAAAATGGAATTATGGCTTTTGCATCCAGATGAAGATGAATTATGTTTCAAATAAAGCATACAGGAACCGTGGAGGGTGAGAAATAGTTAACTGTCAAGCTTAATCAAGCACCAATATTGAGAGTATCCAGAATGTTATCTGTATACTGGAGTGCTTCATGCTTGAATAAAATAGGACCACACAGTGCAGTGGGGAGACCAGAGAGATCAGGAAAACAGGAATTGCTGTATATAAACGATACACAGAGCTGATGACACATTAGTTTTAATATTGCAAATTTCAAATATTCTGAACATACCTTTGCTGTAACTTTAATGTCAGTCTTATTTGTACATTAATAGGTT
Source organism: Mobula hypostoma (assembly GCF_963921235.1). Lineage (NCBI taxonomy): Eukaryota > Metazoa > Chordata > Chondrichthyes > Myliobatiformes > Myliobatidae > Mobula > Mobula hypostoma. Next base: position 165,723,527 of record NC_086102.1, read on the forward strand.
CACCGTGAAGTAGAATTCAAATGTAAAGCCCTTGTGCAAGCCAACTCTGACTTAGCTGCTGCAGCAGAGAAACTTCAGGTCATCAGGAAAAAGCTCACTGCAAGTACTAAAACTTGACCTTCACCTGTAAAATATCTTGTTTTTATCAAAGAGAACTCATTAGTTGTAACTTCAATGATTCATTAACAACTAACTTCTTACAGGATTGTACATGGTGCAATTGATTATAATCCAAGTGTAAATTTGTTAGAACAATTGCTATAATGAGGCAAATTCATCAAACTAACAAATGTTAAATAGCTTTGATAATGTTTGTTCCTTTATTCTCATGTTCCTTGAAAACTGATAAATGCCAACAGTGCCACAAGGCCAGGGTTAATTTAATTTCCAAGCCATTCTAAAGCAGCAATTTTGACATTGCTGAGGGTAAACCATAAACCAATTACAAAATCTATTGAATTTGCCCTTGATAATTCCCCAAAATGTGAGAGTAGCCAATCAATCCCATGTTAAATCAATCCTATGTTAAAATTGTTTCTGAATTTAACACAGATATTAAAAATATATTTGCTGGAAGCATGTTCGATTTTGTATGATATTCTTTATGACCATTTATTCTGAAGTGCACATTGCTTATCTACAAATGTATTTAACATGAATATTTTATTTTAAATGTTGTACTTGTAGATGCTTCAAAAAGCTGCAGCCTGAAGCCAAGATCAACTATCTTAATAAAATAAAGGGCAAACTGTATTAGCAATAGTAAATCTTAATTTAAATTTGTATTATTAGATATCATGAAATCCACTGAATGAAGTTACACAATCATTTAATAAATCAGTAGAAGTTGTATTTTCTCAATAACTAAAAATCTATCAAAATTAAATTCAGTGATTCTAATAATTATGGAGTGACATGATGGCACTTTCCATAAGCCATCCACTGCAAATCTTTATATGTTCCAAAGATTTTTGTGATCTGAAATGACAAACAGAAGTCACATAAGGATGCCAAGTTAAGCCTGAACTAGTATGGAAGTACTATCATTCAAAAGTACCTTATCAAAACAACTTTCTTTTCAACCTTTTTAAATTCATTTTTGTCTCTTCCCTCACCCTTTTAAATTGCATGAAGCTATAGTGGTCAGCTTGCTCTTTAAGGATGCTTTATAAACCGTTGCACAAGTGCACAAAAGGATTCTGTGATGATTTGGTTCATTTTTTTTCCAGTCAACTATAGCCTTACAATTTCTCAATCATGGATAGATTGGCACATGGAGAATTGAATGTACAAGACCAGGATATAGAAGTACGGCAATCACTTGATGCATTGTGACTGTGATTACTCTTACTACCATGTGAGCTTTGCCTGACTGACTATTTAAATTTGGTATTGCAAAACACTTGAACTAAGAAATCTGTTTTGCAAAGTATATGTTGCAAAAATTGCCCTGGATTTTTAACAAAATTATAATATTAATATATTGTCTCTCACTGTTCCTTTAAAAAATAAGCTTGTTAAATTTAAGCAACACACACAAAATGTTGGAGATACTCTGCAGGCCAGGCAGCATCTGTAGAACAGAGTAAACAGTCGATATTTCGGGCTGAGACTTTTCTCAGCCCAAAACTTTGACTGTTTACTCTTTTCCATCAATGTTGCCTGGCCTCCTGAGTTCCTCCAGCATTTTGTGTGTGTGTTGCTTGGAATTCCAGCATCTGCAGACTTTCTTGTGCCTGTTAAATTTAATATGTTTGCGCGCAGTGTACCCATTTCATTTGGGAATGGATCTACACCCGGTATGGAGAGAAGATGATTTTTTTATTAAATTCTTCAACTCTTTCTTAACACCAACATCTGAGGACCTTCCTAATTTCAAAATAGAGCAAGGTGGCACAAACAAAATGTTGAAGTTAAGAAAAATTAAAGAAGGTTTCACAAGTTAGCAAAAGCATGAAGGAAAGATTAAAATTGTAAATGGTAAAATAGTAAAGACGTAGAAAAAAGGAAGTGAGTATTTTAAAAATTTACACTGAAGTTGTATTTTAACTTTATAATTTTGTTTATAACATAGCAAGGAAACTGCTTCTGACTTACGTTCACACCTGCGTTATTTGGTTATTACCACTACATTTAAAGGTGAAGATGAAAAAAAATTCCAAATTGAAATGTCTGAAATTTACATAGAATAAACAGTGGGAGGTTAATCCATGTTAACATAGTAGAAGATTAGCGAGAGTGGCCATTCCACCTGACCCAGCAGCATTCCGATAATCATGCCCAGCTTGCACTGTACTCCATAGAGATGGGGGAAGTGAAACTGAAATACTTTCAGCTGGTCTCTGTCATGTGGAGATTAACCCAGAGGACTTTAGTGGCCCGTAAAATTTCGAAAGTTTCAAAGTACCCTCCACTGCCTCCACCTGCATTTAACTCCTTCGTCAGCTATTACTTAGGAGAGGACCCACAATCTAGCAGAAAATTCTCCTCAGTTTCTGCAGTGTTAAGAAGGTCATTGCACCACCTTCTGGATGCCTCAAAAAATGCTTTGCAGTCAGATCCAGGAAATGGGTAGTCCTCATTCTCAATACTGAGGATGAATCTGGCAGGCAGAGATCTTGGTCTCTGAAGTTTTCCATTGGCACCCATTGTTGTGCGTTGGCATTGGTGATATCTTGCAACTCTTTACTCGGAGGACTATGTTTGGAAATTTTAAGGGGTAGATGAGTACCAGGGAAATACTGATGGAATTATCCATTCCTGTCAGGTGGGAACCATGGAAAGGAAAGAAAATATTTAGTAGCCCCATTAAACGCTGATGCTCTTTGAGATATTTAACCAGATTTTTATTGGTGACGTTTCCTGATTTTATAACCCTGTCACAATTTATTGACTGCTTAGCTACTGAGGAGCATAATTTTGAGAGTTAACAAGAATACAACCTGCATTTTACAAAAATCTTGAAGCTGGAAAATTTGAGGATGGCACTACATTTTATACAGTGAAAAAATTCTTGAATGTGGATACCGAAAATACAAGGTGTAATGCTACTGAATAATAAATACTGGATCATTACCCAAGTTGCATAAAACAACGTTCCTTTTAAATACTTCTCTGCAATCAAGCATTTTAGTTTTGCAGGGTGGATCGTTACCATACCCTTGAATGTTGATAATCTGTAATAATGTCGCAACAGCCAAACCTGTGAAAAGGGTAGCATTTTCAGCTATAACCGAATACATTAAAATGGAGGAATCTAGTTAAATGCTGGATATGAAGTGTGTTTTAAATTGCACCTGATGATTAAGAACAAATGTACTGGGCATTTAATGTGTAGAAGGACTGAAAGATAATTAACTGGCATGCATAAAGATTCATGTTTTAGACAAAATTTTAATTTCGCACATAAATGTGCCTGCTGTAGGCAGCATTTAATCACATAGCTGACAGGAGTAACTACTTTCATTTAACCTTGACTGAAGATCATGAATTCTAACAGGTTTAATTGGATACATCATTTAACAGAATGAACAGAGCAAATTTTCTTCAATTCATAGGTTCTGATTGACATGCACCAGCAATAAGGCCTAGTACAATTAAAGCTGATCTGCATTTGTGGCCCTGGCAGACATTGCCATAGTGATGTGACACTGTTTGATCATCATGGCACCAAAACTTGATTGAACTTTCACTTGTTTTGAAAAGGGCAGCACTTCAAATACAAAGAGATTTAGAGAGAAAATGTAGCTATTTTGAAATTATCTGCAAACATCGCAATATGCATCATTTATTCTCACTGTATGCATGATAATGGATTAAAAAGTATTTATGCTTTTACAAATTTAAAACTATTTTAATATTGATCATAGACATAACATACCTATTTTATGCAAATATTTAAAATAGTAAGATGCTTTAATCCCATTATCTTTATGAAATACATATTTTAAAACATAAAATATCTTTATAATATTTGTTATCTGAAAGGTATTTTTAATTATGCATAGTAATACGTCTTTGACTAAATTTAAGCTGTAGAGGAATTGAATGTGAATCAACAGCCAGATGCTATGACAACTCAACATAAATTGGAACCGCTCATTGCTATTTATTTTGACTTGGTGATTTATCATTTCGATTCCAAACCTTTTTCAGAAAATTATTTATCAAATCAGTTTTTATGTTGTGATACATAATTTCTCACTACTGTGAACTTTTCCCCCACTCATTTGAAGAAAATGAGAAAATTGTTGGTGCCGAAGCTAAATGACTTTAGTGCGTTGACACTGCTCAAGATATTTATTTAAACTACAACTACTTTATATTTTTAAGGAATTAGACACAAACTTGGCTGAGTTAACAGCAGCCTTTGAAAAAGCGAGTTTTGAGAAAGTCCGTTGTCAAGATGAAGTGAACCGAACCAATAAGACGATTGAACTGGCTAACAGATTAGTGAGAGGACTGGAGGTAAGAACTTACAGAACCACCTAGTGCAGAGCACTAATATTTTATTTTTTCTCCAGCATTTTATGTGTGTTGCCTTGGATTTCCAGCCTCTGCAAATTTTCTCATCTTTTAGATGTAGTAAACACCAGCTTTCTAGTGAATGTTACTGCAGTTCTTATTTTAAATATTATGCAGTGAGATGGAATAGTTTTTATTTAGAAGATGTTTACAAATCTGCTTTATTTGGGACAAAGTATAATTAGCAAGGCTGTACTAGTTTGCTATATGGATATTCATTACCGTTAAATTTTTGTCTTTTCATTTCATGTGGCAGTCAGAGAACTTGCGCTGGGCTCAGTCTATTGCACAGTATCGTGAACAAGAAGAAACACTCTGTGGAGATGTTCTTTTAATGGCAGCTTTTATTTCTTATGCTGGCTCTTTCTCAAAGAGATATCGCCATGAACTTGTTCAAAGCATGTGGATGCCTTACCTGAGAAACCAAAAGGTAAACATTTAACTAACCAGAAATATATTTTCCTGTGGCATTTCCTGGAACAAATATTTATCATAACATAATTGCATGCTGAGGTGATCTTCATAGTGTTTACTGCACTATAAATATAAGGTTCATACATATAAGTTATTTTTAAAACTATCAAACTGGTGGAAGTATTGTCTCAGGAAATTGAAGCATAATTAACTGATGGGAAATAATTTTTGCATAAGAATTTAAAAAGTTATATTCCTTTGGTAGTGAAATATCACAATGCAAACAAATATTTACTACTGTGCATTATAATGTAATTTAGACCACACGAGCATTAGATATTGGAGCAGAATTAGGCATTTAACCAGTTGAGTCAGCACCGCCATTTCATCATGGCTGATCCCTGATTCCACTCAACCCCTCACACCTGCCTTCTCACCATAACCTTTGGAAACTATCATTTCTCGCTTTAAATAGACTCATGGTCTCGGCCTCCACAGATGTCTGAGGCAGAGCATTCCACAGATCCACTACTCTCTGGCTAAAAGAATTCCTCCTTTACCTCTGTTTGAAAGGGTCGCACCTCAATTTTGCGGCCGTGCCCTCTGGTTCTGGACACCCCCACCATAGGAAGCATCCTCCTTATCTAGTCCTTTCAACATTCGGTAGCTTTCAGTGAGATCCCCCTGCATTCACTGATTTGACTTCACTGAGTCAGTTTGGGAAATAAATAAATTTTCTAAGTGAGTATTTTATTTATTTTGTTTACCCCACATCGTACCATTATACCTGTTTAATGATTTGGAATATGAATGTATTTCTTTTTTTTAAATTTTATTTTTATTTGGATGAGGAATTCACAATTATCATGTACTTTTTTCACACATATAACCTTTTCCATTTTTTTTATATGTATAAAACTACAATTATTTATACATTCTTAAGTACACATTGAGATGATATAAAAGCAAAATAAACATTTAAATAGATAATTATGTACTGTGGTAAATCTAACCTATTAGGCTAAGTAATGAAATTAGTTGTTAAGAAAAATGGTAATAATAGTTTCCATACAACCCTTCTGGACCATTTCCACTGGTCCAAAATGTTGCATACAAGCCTATATACCAACCATTGTAGGTGTTTATATCCCAATTTGTTCGTGCTTGTTCCTGCCCGCAGACATAATTATCCAATCCCTATGTACTTATATATAAGAAGCTTAACTTGGAAATATCAGGCATTTATAATCTTTAGTGTGCAATTTATGGTAGTTTTCTTTCTTTGACGGATAAAGTGTTTCGTAATAATTCTCACTTTCCTCAGGATTTGGTTAGAATATTGAAAAGAAAAGACAAAAAAAAGTTACATAAGATAATGTCTACGATATAGACTCCACTTAAAAATCATGAGAGATTCTACAGGTGCTGTAAATGTTAAGCAACACACACAAGTTCTGAAGGAGGAGAGGGGAATAAACAGATGCCATGTTGGGCTGAGAACCTTCATCAGGACTGGAAAGGAAGAGTAGAAACCAGAATAAGAAGCTGGGGAAGGAGGAAGGGTGCAAGCTGGCAGGTGATGGATCTCACCTGGTTTCCCCTCTCCCACCCACCAACCATCCCCCTCACCTGGTCTCACCTCTCACCTGTTTAATCAAGCCAAGTATATTTGTGTTCCTTTTGTGATGGTACAATAATTGGACTATGCCTTTTACAAAATTCTTCCAAACCTGTTGTATTTGAAATTTGCACATTTTTCTTGCTGATGGCAGAATGCGTGGGGTTTGTTGACCAATCACCTAAATCTTTGGCCCACCATTTCCATGCTGAACATCACGTACCTAATGTATCTAAACTATTTATCAATGCTTAGTCAACGGCATTTCAAATTATCCTTGGAAATTCAGATGTTCATCCAGATACTTAAACATTATGAGATTATCTACTTTCACCGGACTTCCTGACTGTGTGTACCAGGTTCCAACCATCTTCTGGCTGGAGAAATCCTCCTCTGATCCTCTGGAAAACTTGCATCTCTTATTTGAAACATAGGTCCTCGAGCTTTGGACACTCCTTTTATGGGGAAGATCATTTTCTACTAAATCCCTGACAGCTTTGCCCATTCTTCACACGTTTCCATGAGCTCCCTGCAGATTTTAGAACCACAGGGTTCCTCGGGCACTCTCAGCACCAAGACTGATTGTTCTGCTGGGCAGAGCAGGCAATGCACTACAAGCAGCCTTCAGATGGTTCATACTCAGGCCCCACCCACAGACCACCCCGATGGCTTTCTAACAAGTTGTGCTTTCAGATGGCCTATTATCTTTAACATCTCATCAAACACATTTATGAGCAACGGAAATATATTTTAAATGAAAATGGGAAATATTGAAGACATAACTATTAAAATAAGGATGTATGCGGTATAAATAGGGACAAAATACAGAGTATTCCAGTCAAGTGGGACACTTTAGGACCAGTACATTTTGGCCCAATTAAGCGGTTCCCCAATTAGCTGAAGTTTCAGAGAAATTGTTAAAAAAGTATTAAAAAAATAAACTACATTTTAACTGAGTAACAAATTATGTTTTAAAATTAAATACAAAACTAATTAGAAATACCAATACTACTACAGTACTATAAAACAATGTATTAGTTCCCAATAGTTATCAAAGGAGGAATTCATCCAGTATATGCTACCGTGTTCTTTTGATTGACTGTAAATGAACAAAAACAGCGCAGACACCTAGTGTAGATAACAGACTGGTTTCATGCAATGCATCCTCCAAATCTTCATTTTCATTGTAACGTTGAAGTTGATTGATGATACCTTCAAATTCATCATTGTTTCTAACTTATTGAAGTAGTAAAATCATTTCATTTTCACTCCCGGCATTTTCTGGCATCTCCAAGCCTGAATACTTGAAACCTCAGTGAGCAAAATGATTCTGAATTGTCTAGCTTCTAATTCCCGCCATCTATCAGTGAGAAAAATCACTTCTTTTTGAACACAAACACGTGCAATTGATGTTATTCAAAATCTGATCACTCCAAGCACGATGTAGTATCTAACGGCCACAAGTGTGTGCAACTGCACTAGTTTGGCAGCAGTCTCCTGGTCCAGTTAAGCAGCACGGTGTCCCAAATAAATGAAGGGGATCCCAGCTATTTTCTCAATCAGTTTTTGTTCTTTAAGTGTTATTTCAAATAAGTGGTGCCCTGATTAACGGATGGCCCAATTAACCGGAATCCATTGTATATAAATTAATTGTAAGTATTAATTGTGACTAATTAACTTTCTAATGTGGGAGGAAGCTAAAGCACCTGGAGGAAACTCACGTACCCATGGGGAGAATGTACAGACTCCTTACAGACTATGTTAGAATTGAACCCAGGTTGCTGGCGTTGTAATAGCATTATGCGAACCACTACGCAACCATGGCCTTTTGAGGTACTCTGTGGATCTAGCACTATCTGATGCACCCTAAAAATTGCAGCCTTCCATTGTAGGTGAGCACAGATGATGAAGCCATAGTGAAAAAAATTCCTGGCTGCCATATACAAGTTGTTTCAGCTTTTCCAGTGTCACAGATAGTGGAAAAGATTGTTTCACCACTAAATCTATGTGCACAGACATTAAGATCTCTTGTTTTCCTCTCTTTCTTATAAGTTCTTTCCTATCCATCTTGTAGGGACCAATATCATAGACACTGATGCACTTTCAGTTCCTCACTGAGGGCCAAAAGGTAATGAATTCAAACTATGAAGCTTTTTTTTAGATTATGAGGACATGCAGTCCTTTTATTGTCATTTAGTAATGCATGCATTAAGAAATGATACAATGCTCCTCCAGTATGATATCACAGAAACACAACACAGACCAAGACTGAAAAACTAACAAAAACCACATAATTTTAACATATAGTTACAACAGTGCAAAGCAATACCGTAATTTGATAAAGACAAGGCCTTGGTGAGACCACACCTGGAGTATTGTGTGCAGTTTTGGTCCCCTAATCTGAGGAAAGACATCCTTCCCATAGAGGGAGTACAAAGAAGGTTCACCAGATTGATTCCTGGGATGGCAGCACTTTCATATGAAGAAAGACTGGATGAACTGGGCTTGTACTCGTTGGAATTTAGAAGATTGAGGGGGGATCCGATTGAAACGTATAAAATCCTAAAGGGATTGGACAGGCTAGATGCAGGAAGATTGTTCCCGATGTTGGGGAAGTCCAGAACGAAGGGTCACAGTTTGAGGATAAAGGGGAAACCTTTTAGGACCGGGATTAGGAAAAACTTCTTCACACAGAGAGTGGTGAATCTGTGGAATTCTCTGCCACAGTTCATTGGCTATATTTAAGAGGGAGTTAGATATGGCCCTTGTGGCTACGGGGATCAGGGGGTATGGAGGGAAGGCTGGTGCAGGGTTCTGAGTTGGATGATCAGCCATGATCATAATAAATGGCGGTGCAGGCTCGAAGGGCCGAATGGCCTACTCCTGCACCTATTTTCTATGTTTCTATGTTAGACCAAGGGCATGGTAAAAAAAAAAGTCTCAAAGTCTCTGGAAGGTCCCATCATCTCACGCAGACGGTAGAAGGAAGAAAAGCTTTCCCTGCCATGAACCTCCAGCGCTGCAAACTTGCCGATGCAGCACCCTGAAAGCACCCGACCACAGCCGATTCTTGAGTCCGTCTGAAAACTTCGAGCCTCCGACCAGCCCTCCAACACCGAGCACCATCTTTGCCGAGCTGTTCAACCGCGGCCCCAGCCACCAAGCAATAGGCAAAGCCGAGGATTTGGGGCCTTTCCCTCTGGAGATTCTCGATCGCACAGTAGCAGCGGCAGCGAAACGGGCATTTCAAAAGTTTCTCCAGATGTTCCTCCGTGCTTCTCACATCTGTCTCTGTCAAATCAGGATTGTGCACGGTCCCCTACTTGACAAATACAGATATCATTCCAGAGCGGCCGCGCCGCCATCTTCTCCTCCCCTCCTCCCCTTTTGGTGCCCCAACTAGGATCTGTTGACTCAAACTTGAAACTAACAATGCTGAAATCATTCAACTCAAGTTGCAGGTGAAAAGAAAAACTTACTGTTTCTCTCTCTCTCTCTCTCTCTCTCTCTCTCTCTCTCTCTCTCTCTCTCTTCCAGTAAAGTAATCTTTTTACTTCCTTTCTCATTTCTGATGAAGGATCTTTGATCTAAAACTGCAAGGCATTCTCCCTTTCCACATCTGCAGAATCTCAAAGTTCAAAGTAAATTAATTATGGAAGCACATATATCTCACCATGTACAACCTGAGAGATTGGTTTTCTTGTGGGCATACTCAGTAAATCCAAGAACCATAACAGAGTTAATGAAAGACAGCACCCAACAGGGCAGACAAACGACCAAAGTGCAACACACAGCTAACTATGGAAATAAAAAAGAAAGAAAAGGAAATAATAAATAAATAAGTAAGCAATAAATATTGAGAACATGAGATGAAGGGTCCTTGAAAGTGAGTCCATAGATTGTGGGAACTTTTCAGTGATGGGGCAAGGGTATTACCCCACTGGTTCAAGAGCCTGATGGTCGAGGAGTAATATCTGTTCCTAAATGTAATGCTGTGAGTCCTGAGGCTCCTCTACCTTCTTCCTGATGGCAGCGGTGAGAAGAAAGCAAGGCCTGGGTGGTGGGCATCCCTGATGATGGATGCTGCTTTTCTGTGACAGCACTCCGTGTATATGTGCTCAATGGCCGGGAGAGCTTTCCCCATGATGGACTTGGGCGTATCCATGACTTTCTGTTCAAAGACATTGGTGTTTCCATATCAGGGTGTGATGCAACAAGTTAATATACTCTCCACACCATATCTACAGAAGTTTTCCAAAGTTTTAGATGTCATGCCGTATCTTCATAAACTTCTAAGGAAGTAGATGTGCTGCTGATCATTCTTCATAATTGCACTTGCGTGCTGGGCCCAGGCCAGGTCCTCTGAAATGAAAACACCAAGGAATTGCCTTCTCTCTCCACCTCTGATGCCCCAGTGAAGACTGAGTCATGGACATCCGGTTTCCTCCTCCTGAAGTCAATAATCAGCTCTTTGGTCTTGCTGATGTCAAGTAAGAGGTTGTTTTTGTGACACCACTCGGCCAGATTTTCAATCTCCCTTCAATATGCTGATTTGTCACCATCTTTGATCTGGCCTACGACAGTGATGTCATCAGCAAATTTAAATATGGCATTGGAGATGCTTAGCCACACAGTCGTAATTGTAAAGGGAGTAGAGCAGGGGGCTAAGCACATAGCCTTGTGGTGCACCTGTGCTGATGGATTGCGGAGGAGATGTTGTTGCCAATCCAAACTGACTGGGCTCTGCAAGTGAGGAAATTGATCCAATTGCACAAGGAGGTATTGAGGCCTAGCACTGCAAGTTTATTGATTATTTTTGTAGGGATGATAGTATTGAATGTGGAGGTGCCGTTGCTAAAGAGCATCCTGATGTATGCATCTTTGCTGTTCAGATGTTCCAGGATTGAGTGAAGAGTTAATGAAATGGCATCTGCTGTGGATTTGTCATACTGGTAGGCAAATTGGAGCGGATCCAATTAGCTCCTCTGGCAGGAGTTGACGTGTTTCAAAACCAACCTCTCAAACCACTTCATCACAGTGGACGTAAGGGCCATCAGACTGCTTAACTGATGTCGACACAACTGTATTTCTATGTTATATTGACTATCCTGTTGTACATAATATTTATTATAAATTACTGTAAGTTGCACATTTAGACGGAGACATAGCGTAAAGATTTTTACTCCTCGTGTATATTAAGTATGCAAGTAATAAAGTCAATTCAATTCAAAGTGCTACTGGTCGAAAGTCGTTGAGGCAGATTACCATGATCTTCCTGGACACCGGTATAGTTGAAGCCTGCTTGAAGCAGGTGGGTACCTCAGACTGCTGAAACAAGAGCTTAAAGATATTGGTGAACACTCCAGCCAGTTGATTAGCACAGGTCTTTAGTACTTGGGCAAATACACTATCTATGCTGGATGCTTCCTGTGGGTTCACCCTCCCGAAGGTTGTTCTCACATTGCCATCAGAGACTGAAATCACAGGGTCAACGGGAGCTGTATGGGTTTGTGAAGGTTCCTTTGTGTTTTGGTCAAAGCGAGCATAGAAAGCATTCAGCATTAGGAGGTGAAGCCCTATTGTCACCTATATCGCTTGATTTCACTTTATAAGAGGTGACAGCATTCAAGCTCTGCCACAACTGTTGAGCATCCTTCATTGATTCAAGTTTAGTTGTGGAGTTGCCACTTTGCCCATGAGGTGGCTTTCTGGAGGTCTTACTTGGTCACTAGACCTGACTGCCTCTGATCTGGCCCTCAGCGGATTGTGGATCTCATGGGTCATCCAGGTCTACTGGTTGGGGAAGACTCTAAACGTTTTTGTGGGGACACACTCCTCTACGACTGTTTCAGTAAAGACCTTAACAACTGTGGTGTATTCATCCAGACCTACTGATGAGTCCCTGAATATGGCCCAGTCCAGCAACTCGAAGCAATCCTACAGTCGGTCCTCTGCCTCCCGCGACCACCACATTGTTGTCCTTGCTCTTTAGCCTCTGACTGTATGCAGGTAGAGAAAGGTCAGATAGGTGTTCAGATTTACAGAAGTGCTGTCTGGGCATGGAATGGTAGGCACCCCTTTTTGTAGTATCTGCTGAGTATTTCCAGCATTAATTGTTTTTATTTCAGATCCCTCATCTGCAGTTATTCAATTTCCATAAAACCAGTGAAAACCAAAGAAAATGTGAAATAAATTTGAATGTTTTCTTACATTCTCATTTTCAGGAACATCCTTTAACCCATTTTAATTGACATAGACAACAGGAATTCTGCAGATGCTGGAAATTCAAGCAACACACATAAAAGTTGCTGGTGAACACAGCAGGCCAGGCAGCATCTCTAGGAAGAGGTGCAGTCGACGTTTCAGGCCGAGACCCTTCATCCTGACCCTTCATCTCTTCCAAGAGATGCTGCCTGGCCTGCTGCGTTCACCAGCAACTTTTATGTGTGTTAATTGACATAGAAGCCAGAGAGCTCAATGCTGGTCTGTAAATTGGGATTTCGTGCTTAAACACTTTTATCCTTGGGAAATAGAATTGGGACCTCTACCTCCAACACAGCCATGACATTGCTCCAATTTCTTTGGTTATACATCTAAAGTATATATGGCGGTACCTAATAAGATTTCTGCCAGCAAGTAGGAACCCAGAACAAAGGTCCTGTGGTATCAAGGGAGTCATAATAAACAATCACTGTCCAGTGATTAAGGTCCTGAGCAGGTATCTGCTGGAGCCACAGTTGGAGGAGAGAAAACAAGAGAAGTCTGTAGCTATTACCTTAGGCACTACCTACGGGCTACATGAAATGAAACCCAGGGAACAGAAGGCACAAGAACTGATTGAGGGACGTTCAGCGTTTGGCTGCTGTGGTCTTGAAGCAGTGGCTCAGGATGATGAAGTGAAATAAACCCCTGTTTTGTATTCACCGTGTGACAATAATTATAACTTTGCCTCCTCTTTCTGCCCATGGAAGAGATGCAGGCCTTTGCCTGACACTTTAAATTCTATCTGTGTGCGACGGCTAATATTTTTGAATTCATTAATGATGCGGTTAGGCTGGTTGCTAACACTAATTTCACTGTATAAGAACTAATGCGAAACATATACTTGAAGACTAAGATCTGCATCTCAGAATCCCTGCATTGTCTTTACTTGACACCTCCCCAAATTAGGCTTGAAATTGTTCATCATTTCAAATTCTTTATAACTATTACTTTGGCAAGGCCATTGTGAGTAGTGGCTGAGTGACATTGAATGTTGGATTAATATGAGTGGGAATTTCTTTCATAATGTAGAGAATCTTGGTTTAAACAGAACTTGTTTTCATTCTATGTCTATTGCATTCCAACCTCTTAAAAAATGATTACAAATTCAGTAGAGCCCCAACAATTTGCCATCTGATTATTGGGAAATCCTGATGATTAGATACCTGAATTAACAAGTGATGTTTGCTGCATTTGTCATCTACCTGCTGGCACATCAGTTCCTGAGCTAACACTCTCCAGACCATTAGAATCATAGAAACATAGAAAACCTACAGCATAATACAGGCCCTTCGGCCCACAAAATTGTGCCGAACATGTCCCTATCTTAGAAGTTACTAGGCTTACCCATAGCCCTCTATTTTTCTAAGCTCCATGTACCTATCCAAAGGTCTCTTAAAAGACCCTATCATATCTATCTCCACCACCGTTGCTGGCAGCCCATTCCACGCACTCACCACTCTCTGAGTAAACATCTTACCCCTGACATCTCCTCTGTACATACTCCCCAGCATCTTAAACCTATGTCCTCTTGTGACAACTATTTCAGCCCTGGGAAAAAGCCTCTGACTATCCACATGATCAACGCCTCTCATAATCTTATACACCTCTATCGAGTCACTTCTCATCCTCCGTCGCTCCAAGGAGAAAAGGCTGAGTTCACTCGACCTGTTTTCATAAGGCATGCTCTCCAATCCAGGCAACATCCCTGTAAATCTCTGCACCCTTTCTATGGCTTCCACATCCTTCCTGTAGTGAGGCGACCAGAACTGAGCACAGTACTCCAAGTGGGGTCTGACCAGGGTCCTATATAGCTGCAACATTACCTCTCAGCTCCTAAATTCAATTCCACGATTGATGAAGGCCAATACACCGTATGCCTTCTTAACCACAGAGTCAACCTGCACATCTGCTTTGAGCGTCCTATGGACTCGGACCCCAAGATCCCTCTGATCCTCCACACTGCCAAGAGTCTTATACTATATTCTGCCATCATATTTGACCTACCAAAATGAACTTCTTCACACTTACCTGGGTTGAACTCCATCTGCCACTTCTCAGCCCAGTTTTGCATCCTAACAGTGACCCGCATTCTCCAAGGCCCCAGCTTCCTCCTCACCCCGTCTACTGTCTCGGGCTCCAGTTACCCTGCTCCCTGTCCGCTTGGTTCCTGCACTCAGTGACTGTTTGCTGAAACCCCAATTCCTAAGCTGGGGCTTTAGTTCCTGCACTCATTAGTCTCTCACTGAGGTATCAATTCCTCGTCATCCTGTCTGTTTGCTTGGGCTCTGGTCTGCACTCTTCTCATTCACTCATTGAGGCTCCAGCTCCCTTGTTCCCCAGCCACTCACTGCAGTCCCAGTTACCCCAACTCTCTGCACTCTTGCTGAGGCCTTGGTTTCTATGCTCTCTTTGAACCAATTAACTTAATTGGAATTTAAAAACCTTTTTTTTAAACGTGAATTTAAAATGTTGGAACGTTCATGAAATAACACCCTCAATTGTCTGAAAAATAGTCAAGCTTATCAAAGTCCTGAACGTGCTAGATTAGTTCAATTTGGAGGACAACAGAGACATTTTCACAGCAAAGGAGTTTTCAGCTATCATAAAGTCACCACTTTTTTATATTAAGGACTTAAAGTAAAGCATCTCACTAAATTAATATCTTAATCACTGTTGTACATGGCTACATGTAGAAATTGTAATTTTGACTTGGAAAGCTCTGGTGCAGAGATTGTTAAAACTGGCAAATGTTATAATTCCCTCAGTAATGAGAGAAGAATGTAGTTCAGATGGATATATTTTAGATCAGAACAAGATAGTTTTATTTTAAGTTGGACTAAAATATTCATTGTTTAAGTACTTTGCTTTTGTGAAGAAGAAAACAAAAGATACTGTTAACTTCACTAACATGGAAAATTCTATGATTAATTTTTGGAAATATTCTTGTTTAAGTTTTGTTTGTTTAAAAGTTAACAAAATACAAAATAATTCTATTAGGTTTTACTACAGCACAAATTTGAACAAGAATCAATTTTAAATATTCTTAATGAACTTGCTTCCTTTGCCAGGTTCCAGTTCCAATGACCGAAGATTTAGATGTCGTTGCGTTACTAACAGATGATGCAACAATTGCAACCTGGAACAACGAAGGCTTGCCGAGTGATAAGATGTCCACAGAGAATGCCACTATTGTTTCTAATTGTGAACGTTGGCCACTCCTAATTGATCCTCAGCTCCAGGGAATGAAATGGATCAAAAACAGATATAACAGCAATTTGAAAGTTGTCAACTTGGGTCAAAAAGGGTGAGCTGACAGCAGCTAAATCTGCAAACAAGATGACAAGCAGCAATTATAGAAAGGAATAATCACTTGCATTTGAACTGTCTTATTGCACTTGAACAGACAAAAGGATACTTTACTGCCTTTGCAACGATGCTGGAGATGATTTTAGTTTTCCAAGAGGAGAGTGGCTTAGTGGGATGGGTAGAGATTATTTCTGCCTGGAGAACACTAGGGGTGAAAGACCATCTTGATTTGCAGGTTGCCTTTTGTACGTGATAGACAACAGCTTGAAGACCTGCCCCTGATGTGCATTTTGCCAATTTAAAGATTGAAATTTTGAAATCTTGCAAGCTCTTGAGGATCTCGTGTAACTTAAAGAGTGTTCAATTTTGTGTGGAAAGCAAAACTTTGCGTCACTGTAGGTGTAGGCAAAGACTCAGAGCAAGAAGTGCTTCGGTCATTCCCAAGGGCTTTCGAATACTGTATATTGTTGTGAAAGCTAATGGGATACGTTCAGGAGAGGAGAGAAGACATCTTACTTTCAGATGAATTGAAAGTGCTTGCTCCATTGAAACAATGCATTCATCGGGGAGGCTTTAATATTCTACTAGTAAGAAACTCTAAGTATTATGCAGTAGAATAGTTCTTTCCTCTGTTATCATCAGTAATTGCTGGAAATGAATTTTGGAGAAGTTGGTAGGGCTGGTGTGCCAGAGAGGATAAGAAACAGATGATGATTGGGCACATAACTTTTTTTGAGTGGCCTGGTGCCTAGCAGATATCTTGGAGGAGATTCTGGGGGAGGTAGTCTGCTGAGACAGTTAATGTGGGGAAGAGTGGTCGAGGTCGGATGCTTGGAGAGTGAGTAGAGATGGAAGCAGCTTGATCCTCCAGAGTACCTCAATCCTCAGGTTAAAACTGGCTTCATGTTTTCTTAGTCCTCTGATTTGCTGCAGGACTTGGTACATATAATGCCAAACATTGTTTAATGTTACTGTGTTTACGGAGCAGTGCTTATGTGCAAGTTTGTACACAGGAGAGCTGACGGCAAATTCTTCCAACCTGTAAATCGTGTTTCGTTTTCAAGCAAGATGTTTGCATGATGCTGTTCACAACTATGGTGATGCCCACTAGTATGGGGTTCTTGAAGTGCTCCCCAGGCAGCCACTGGATGTGATTTTTGACACTCATGGTGTCGCGTTAAAAAGAAATTACAAAAACATGATAAAATATGAACAGATGCTCTGTGTTGGACCATTTCTCACTGTCATTCACTTTGATCTCCCTCCCACTGCTTAAAATGTCTATAAATTCTCCTCTGGCAGGAAAAGATATATACACGACATCTGATTTCATGATACATAAGAATTTCTTCTGTCATGGATTAGGGGAAATATTACTTTGAAAACTAAGACCGTTAGATTCATAAAGTAATGCAGCACAGGGACGGGCCATTTGATCCAACTAGTCCATGCTGACCACAACATCCTCCCTGCTTATCCCTGTTGCCCATAACCCTCTCCTTGCACCTACCTAAATACCTTGTGAATGTTGCCATTGTGTTCTCCTTGACCACTCCCTCTCGCAGCTCATTCCCGGTACTCTCTACCCTCCATGTAACCAGGTTGCCTCTTGGGTCTCCTTCTCTTCTTGTCAAAATGGTGCCAGTAAACCACACGACCAACAGCGACATCCTTCAGACGGTTCACAAAACTACTTTTACTTCTTCTTTGAAATATGATTCTACTACTAAGCTGTGTGCAATTGGAACCTGTGATTGACATTTTGATGGTGTGTTTTTGGGCCAGTTGAGCGATCTGGCACTTTGCTGTCTGCGAGGGAGTTCGGTGAGGTTTGGAATGGAGAGTGCTGCCTGGAGCACGGAACTGAACTGAACTGAACATTCCCCGACTGTTTCAAGGACTCTGTCGTTTGATGTTTTATATTCTGTGCGTTATTCTCTCGTTTTTTTGCAATTTGCATGATTTGTTTTTTTTTTGCGTGTTGGCTGTTTGATGTTTTCTTTGAACCATGGTGTTTCTTTGTTTTGTGGCTCTCTGCAGGAAGACAAATCTCAGGGTTGTATTCTGCATCATACTTTGATTCTAAATCTACTTTCAATCTTTGAATCTTGCATCTGTGCTCTCTCGTTTTAGACTTCCCAAGCCCAGGGAAAAGTCCGTAACTGTCCACCTTATAACCCATCCAATTTATAAAATTCTGTGAGGTCACCCCTCATTTTTCTGCGCACAGGGAATAAAGATCCAGCATGGCCAGCCTCTGAGAGTAACTCAAGTCCTCTAGCCCAGGCAGCATCCTCGTAAACCTCTTCTGCACCCTCTCCAGCAAATCTGTGCGCACACAAGTGTGGCCTCACCAACTGTTGTGGTAGAGAAGTAAAAGATGTGAGGTAAGAGATGCAATGGTGGCAACATCGAGAATGCACTGAGAGGAGAGGAAGAACAAGGAGTAAAATAGATAGGGCAGTGATTGACCCAGTGATCTATTGACCCAGGCCTTTCAATCCCTCCATGTGCTTTAACCTTCGCCACCTAATTCTGAGCACTTCACCTCTGGTTTTTTTTTAAAAAATTAGCTAGGCCAGGTGGAGGCAATACCCAGATCTGCTCCAGTCTATCATCACTCAAAGCAGTTTTCCAGTATTAGTGATCTGTAGAAAATGTTGCTGCTTGTATCTGAATGAGGTTTCTGCCATTTCATCTTTTTGAAAAATAGATAAATGAATGTTTGATTGATCTAATCATTTTTATTTATGTGAAAGAGAAGTTTAATGAAAGGCTTACTGTGGATGTCACCCATGTGGATTGAGAAATTGGAGCAGGACTAAGATCTCTGGCCCTTGAGTCTGCTCTGCATCCTCTGAGATCATGGCTCATCTTGTAGCTCAGAGCTACTTCCCAGCACTACCCTTGATTCCTTTGATATCCAGCAATTTATTAATTTGAGTTATGACTGGGCCGGCTGGTGGCGCAATGACATCAACACCAGACCCTGGAATGGAGGTTCCCGGGTTCGAATCCAGTCGGGGCCGCTCCCGAGTATGCTCTCCATCCGTGCCGGGTTGAGTGTCGAGATCGCAACTTGACCTCGTAAAATAAAGGGAAAAATACTGCGAAAAGTCTGTGTGAGGAGTGGCTCACCACACAGTCTCTCTCTCTCTCTCGCTCCGCGCCTTGTAAAGGCTTGAAAAAAATATCATCGTGCACACGCAGATGCACACACACCAAAAAAAAATTTGAGTTATGACTGAGTCTCCACAACCCTTCAGCAAAGAGAATTTGAAAGGTTTATCACCTCCAGAGTGAAGTAACATAGTGATTTTCAGAAGACGTTTGCTGAAGTCCCACACAAAAGTTGGAAAGTGGCATTCAGTAGTGATAAGAAAAATAGAGGCTTGTGGAATTAAAAGATCACTAGTATCATGGAAGAGAAATTGGCTTAAAGGCAGAAAGCAGAGAGTAGTTGTGATCTACTTGGGAGGACCCTTTTTTAAAGAACTAGCAGTAATGCATGATATGAATTTGATGCATTGCTGCATCAGTGACTGCAGTTTAATTTGAAAATTGTTGCCTTCAGTGAAGTCTGTTCTGTTACATCTTGTCAAGAATCAGAATCGTGTTTGTTATCACTGACTTGTATGATGTGAAATTTGTTGTTTTGCAAAGCGTTAAGAATTACTACAGATTACAAAATAAACGGTGAGAATAAGGTAAAGATGAGACAGTGCTTATAGGTTTGTGGTGCCTTCAGAAATCTGATAGCAGAAGTGTTGAAGCTTTTCCTAAAGTACTGCGGGTAGGTCTTCAGGCTCCTGTATCACCTCCCTGACGGTAGTTACGAGAAGAGGGCATGTCCAGGATGGTGTGGGTCCTTCATATGAATGTGCCTCTTGGAGGCCTCTTGAAGATGTCTCTGATGCCGAGGAGGGTTGTGTCCTCAATCCTCTGCAGCCTCTTGTGATCTTGTGCACTGTGTCCAGGTGATCATCCAATAACACCAAAGACAAGAATTGAGAGCAGCTTGGGTCTGAGATTTGATGCTCGTTGGAGTGACCATTGGCAGAGATCCAATCGTCCTGAGCTTTCTCTTGCCTGGGTGAGATCATGATTACATATATGCATATGTTAAATTCATAATTTCCTGTCTGTAAATACTACTATAATTTTATGTTGATGAATAGTTTTGCTTAGGCTCATTTCTTTAATGTGGAGCAGTATAGTTTGCATTTTCAAGAACTGAGTTATTTTTGTTTCATATGGCAGGTTTTTTTCTCTTCACACTTCTAATTGGGTTTTTGGCAAGCCATTCCTCCAGCTCACGGCCGTATATGTTGGCTTGATTCATAATGAAGTGTGGCCCAGGAGGGGCAGACATGAATCTGTCTGTTCGGGAGCCGGGGTTGGATCAGTCTTCATCCGGCATCTTGTCCACAGCTGTTCCAACGTGGGTGGCCCTGAGTTGGCATCGCCCGATGGAGTCCTTGAAGCATGCAACCCTCCACACGATGTCAGCGTGTTGCCCAGGTCATGGAGGAGGAACTGAGTGTAGCACCTAGTATGGCCCTGATGAATTGGGAAGGTTAGGGTTACGTGCTGATCAAATCAAAGGAGTAGCCTATTGATGATGGTAGATGAGGATGCATTTGGCCTCCAAGCAGCAATAGTCAATAGCCAGCAGTGAACGGCGATTGATTCGGCAGCAGGAATGGGAACCGGAGTGATGGGACTGAAGATTGGGCATTTGGTATACAAGTAGTTCCAGTGTGTAGTGAAACTGTGAGGAAGCACAGGTAGATGACAGGGCAAAATTTCAGTCAGTGGGATGAGCTGAAGTGTAACATGAGAGCAAAATCAAAGAGAGTGATGAATACAAGAATGAAGGTGTTACATATGAAAGCATGCAATATATGGAATACATTAATGATAAGGTATTTTGGCTATATAGAACAGTCCCTGTTCTAAGCCTTCTCTGGTAATGCTTCCTAACTCTTCCTGTGCGACATGGACAGCTGCATTGGTGCTGCTTCATGCACCCATGCTGAGCTTGTCAATTTTTTCAAATTTGCCTCCAACTTTCACCCGGCCCTTAAATTCATTTGGTCTATATCTGACACTTCCCTCTCCTTTCTTGATCTCTGTCTCCATTGCTGGAGGCAAACTGTCTGCCAACATCAGAATCAGAATCAGGTTTATTATCGCTGGACACACATTAAAAAATGCTGGTGAACTCCCGTTAATGCCCCACCTCCCCTTCATACCCCATCCCTTATTTAATATTTATTATTATTATTTTCTCTTTCTCTTTTTTTCTCCCTCTGCCCCTCTCACTATAACTCCTTGCCCATCCTCTGGGCTCCCCTCCTTTTCTTTCTCCCTAGGCCTTCCGTCCCATGATCCTCTCCCTTCTCCAGCCTCATATCCCTTTTGCCAATCACTGTCCAGCTCTTGGCTCCATCCCTCCCCCTCCTGCCTTCCCCTATCATTTCGGATCTCCCCCTCCCCCTCCCAATTTCAAATCTCTTACTAGCTCTTCTTTCAGTTAGTCCTGACGAAGGGTCTCGGCCCGAAACGTCAACTGTACCTCTTCCTAGAGATGCTGCCTGGCCTGCTGTGTTCACCAGCATGTTTTATGTGTGTTGCTTGAATTTCCAGCATCTGCATATTTCCTCCTGTTTACGTTTATTATCACTGGCGTGTGCTGTGAAATTTGTTAACTTAGCAGCAGCAGTTCAATGCAATACATAATATAGAAGAAAAAAACAAAATAAAATAATAATAATAAATAAATAAGTACATTAATTACAGAATATGTGTATTGAATAGATGAAAAATCATACAAAAAACAGAAATAATATGTTAAAAAAGTGAGGTAGTGTCCGAGGGTTCCATGTCTGTTTAGGAATCGGATGGCAGAGGGCAAGAAGCTGTTCCTGAATCGCTGAGTGTGTGCCTTCAGGCTTCTGTACCTCCTACCTGATGGTAACAGTGAGAAAGGGGCATGCCCTGGGTGCTGAAGGCCCTTAATAACGGGTGCTGCCTTTCTGAGACACCGCTCCCTGAAGATGTCCTGGTTACTTTGTAGGCTAGTACCCAAGATGGAGTCAACTAAATTTACAACCCTCTGCAGCTTCTTTTTTGGTCCTGTGCAGTAGCTCCCCGCCCCCCCATACCAGACAGTGATGCAGCCTGTCAGAATGTTCCCCACGGTACAACTACAGAAGTTTTTGAGTGTATTTGTTGACATACCAAATCTCCACTTCTCCACTTCTGATCCATCTATGAGGACTGGTATGTGTTCCTTCGTCTTACCCTTCCTGAGGTCCACAAACTCCTAATGAAGTATAGCCGCTGTCTTGCCTTCTTTATAACTGCATCGATATGTTGGGACCAGGTTAGATCCTCAGAGACCTTTACACCCAGGAGCTTAAAGCTGCTCACTCTCTCCACTTCTGATCCATCTATGAGGATTGGTATGTGTTCCTTTGTCTTACCCTTCCTGAAGTCCACAATCAGCTCTTTCATCTTGCTGACGTTGAGTGCCAGGTTGTTGCTGCGACACCACTCCACTAGTTGGCATATCTTACTCCTGTATGCCCCTTTGACACCATCTGTAATTCTACCAACAATGGTTTATCATCAGCAAATTTATAGATGGTATTTGAGCTATGCCTAGCCACACAGTCATGTGTACAGAGAGAGTAGAGCAGTGGGCTAAGCATACACCCCTGAGATGCGCCAGTGTTGATCGTCAGCGAGGAGGAGATATTATCACCAATTCACAGATTGTGGTCTTCTGGTTCAGAAGTCGAGGATCCAGTTGAGGATCCATCTTTTATAAACTAACTGATCCCCATGGCTACCTTGACTATACCTCTTCCCAGCCTGCCTCCTGTAAAAATGCTATTCCCTTTTCTCATTTCCTTCGTCTCCACCCACCATCTGTTCCTAGCACGAAGCTTTCCTTTCCAGGACATTAGAGATGGCATCCTTCTTCGAAGAATGGTACTTCCCTTCCTCCACCATTGATGCTGCCCTCACTCGCAAGATGTAGGATCCTTGTGGGTTGAGTTAAGAAACTGCAAGGGGAAAAAGACCCAGATGGGAGTTAGATACAAGCCTCTGAACAGTAGCCAGAATGTGGATTATAAATTACAATGGGAGATAGAAAAAGCATGTGAAAGAGAAAGTGTTATGATAGTCATGGGGGATTTTAATGTACGGATAGTTTGGGAAAATCTGGTTGGTGCCGGATCTCAAGAGAGTGAATTTGTAGAATGTTTATGAGATGGCCTTTTAGAGCAGCTTGTGGTTGAAATCATTGGGGAAAAGGCAATTCTGGACTGGGTGTTGTGTATCGAACCAGATTTGATTAGGGAGCTTAAGGTAAAGGAACCCTTAGGAGACAATGATGATCCTATGATAGAATGACAGTGGAACAGCAGTGGCTGGAGTTTCTGGGAACAATTCAGAAAGCGCAGGGTAGATACATCTCAAAGGAGTAGTTGTATTCTAAAGAGAGGTTGAAGTAAGCATGGCCGACAACGTCAAAGACAGCATAAAAGCAAAGGAAAGGGTATATAATATAACAAAAATTAGTAGAAAGTTAGAGACCATATAGATAGGAGTCAAATTAGGCCATTTGGCCCATTGAGTCTGCTCCACCGTTCAATCATGGCTGATCCTTTTTTTGATTGGGGGGGTTGGGAAGTTTTTAAAAACCATAGGCAACTAAAAAGCAATAAAGGAAGATAAAATATGAAGGTAAGTAGCCCATAATATAAAAGAGGATCATCATCATCATCAGGTGCCATCCCCAGATTGAGCTTTGGCTGCCATGGCCCACACACCCCTGTTTCGGGTCAAGTGGATCAATTCATTGGTGTTCATTTCCAGTTCTCTGGCTGCTGTCTCCATCATCATTTATCTTTGTCTTCCTCTTGCTTTCTTCCCTTCAATCTTTCCATAATTACCGTGCATTCTAACTCCTCTTTCCTAATCACATGTCCAATGAAGTTACATTGCCTTTTCATGATCCATTACATTATTTCCCTTTTTGTGCTTGCTCTGTTTGTGATATCCTCGTTAGATATTCGTTTCATCCTTGATATTCTTTGCATCCTCCTCAAAAACCACATCTCTGCTGCTTCAATTTGTTTCCTCATGTTACTAGATATTGTCCAACATTCTGATCCATATAACATAACTGGATAAACATAACATTTCAGTACTCCGAGGCGGGTTTTCATGCCTAGTTTAGTGTTGGTCAGTATACTCTTCATTCTCGTAAAGGTGTCGCACCTGCCATCTGATGTCACCCAGCATCCTAAGTAGCTAAAGTTCTGTACTTGTTTTATGTCTTCCCGGTTTATTTTCAGCCTGCAGATAGGAATCTCCTTCTTTTTGGATATCACCATACATTCTGTCTTTTTGCTATTGATAGATAGACCCATTTTTGTACTTTCTTCAATAACTATATCAATTAAGTTTTGTAGTTCTTCCTCCATACTTGCTATTAACACAGTGAAATTATTGATGTTTTCACCGCCAACTTTGATTCCCAAGATGTCTCTCATTTTTTGTAATATTGTTTCACTGTACACATTAAACAAATCAGGGGAGAAAACACACCCTTGTCTAACGCCTCTCTTGATTTTCGTAAACTGACTCACTTCTCCGTTTATTTTTACAGCGGCAGTTTGTTCCCAATACAGATTTCTGATTAGGTGGAGGTCTTTCAAATCTAGATCTAGAGTTTCCTGTAATATTTCAAATAACTTATTGTGCTTCACTTTATCAAATTCTTTTGTGTAGTCGATAAAACAAACAAATCTTTTTGCACTTGAATAGCTCGTTCTGATAGTATCCTTAACATCAATATCGCGTTTCTTGTACCTTTGTCTTTCACAAAACCACATTGTTCTTTACCTGTTTCAGCTTTTATCTTACTTTTAGCTCTTGTCATAAAAATTCTTAGAAGTATCTTAGTGATATGACTCATTAAACTTATGGTCCTATGTAATTCACATTCTATTGCTCCAGGTTTCTTATGAACAGTGATAAATACTGATTTTTTTCATCTCTTCTGGTATTATTCCAGTCTCATAAATGTCATTGATTAAATCAGTAAGTTTTTCAATTCCATAATCTTCAAGGGTGATAATTTGTTCTATCACTAAATAATTAATAAAAGAGGATACCAGAGGTTTTTACAGATATATAAAAAGTAAAAGAGGCAAGAGTGGATATTGGACCCTGAGAAAAAGACATTGGAGAGATTGTAATGGGAGACAGAGAAATACTTAATAAGTATTTTTGATTAATACTTAATAAGCCTTCACTCTGGAAGACACTCGCAGTATGCCAGAGACTCGGGATTGTCAGGGGACAGAAGTGAGTATCGTTGCTATTACAAAGGAGAAGGTGCTTGGGAAGCTGAAAGGTCTGAAGGTAGATAAATCACCTAGACCAGATGGACCCCACCCCAGGGTTCTGAAGGAAATAGCTGAAGAGATTGTGGAGGGATTAGTGATCTTTCAAGAATCACTAGGTTCTGGAAGACTGGAAAATTGCAAATATCATTCCACTCTTTAAGAAGGGAGGGAGGCAAAGGAAGCAAATCTGCAGGCTATTTAGCTTGACCAGTATTGGGAAGATGTTGGAGTCGATTATTAAGGATCAGGTCTCAGGGTACTTGGAGTCATGTGATAAAATAGGCCAAAGTCAGCATGGTTTCCTGAAGGGGAGATCTTGCCTGACAAATCTATTAGAATTCTTTGAGGATGAAACAGGCAAGATAGACAAAGGAGAGTCAGTGGATGTTGTTTACTTGGATTTTCAGAAGGCCTTTGACGAAGTTCTGCACATGAGGCTGCAAAACAAGATGAGAGCCCATGGTACTACAGGAAAGATGCTAGCATGGATAGAAGATTGGCTGATGGAGCCTTTTCTGGATGCTGCCAGTAACTAGTGTTATTCCACAGTTGCCAGTGTTCTTTTCACTTTACACATCACTGATTTAAGTGATAGAATCGATGGCCTTGTCACCAGGTTTGCTGACCATACAAAGAGAGGTGGAGGGGAAGGTAGCTTTGAGGAAGCAAGGTGTCTGCAGAGGAGATAGGTTAGGAGAATGGATAAAGAAGTGGCAGATTGGATATAGTGTAGGGAAGCATATGGTCATACACTTTAGTAGAAGGAATAAAAGTGTAGACTTTTTTCCTAAATAGTGAGAACATTGGGAAATCAGAGGTGTAAAAGGACATGGGATTCCTTGTGCAGGATTCCCTGAAGGTTAACCTGCAGGTTGGGAAGTGGTAGGGAAGGCAAATACAATGTTTTCATTCATTTTGAAAGGACTAGAATATAAAAACAAGGATATAATGTTATGGCATTGGTTAGATTGTACTTGGAGTATTGCAAGTAGATTTGGACCTCTTATCAAGGAAAAGATGTGCTGACATCGGAGAAGGTTCATAGAAAGTTCAGGAGAGTGATTCTGGGAATGAAAAGATTAATGTATGAGGAGCGCTTGATAGCTCTGTACTCACTGGAGTTTAGATGAATTGGGGGGGGTGGGAGTGATCTCATTAAAAGCTATTAAGTATTGAAGTGCCTAGATAGAGTGGATGTGGAGAAGTTGTTTTCACTAATGGTGGAGTCTAGAACCAGAGGATCTAAACTCAGAATAGAGAGGCTCCCCTTCAGAACAGAGATGAGGAGAAATTTCATTCACCAGCAGGCAATGAATCTGTGTAATTCATTGCCCCAGATGACTGTGAAGGCCAAGTCATCAGGTATATTTAAAGTGGAGGTTGATAAGGTTCTTGATTAGTAAGGTTGACAAAAGTTAGCTGGAGAAGGGAGGAGAATGTGGTTGAGATAGGTAATAAATCAGTCATGATGGAATGGTGGAACAGACTTGATGGGCCAAATGGCCTAATTCTGTTCCTGTGCCCTATGGTCTTATTGAAAGTTTCAGTTTAAAAAAAATAGACAGCAGACTGTCTGCATAGAAAGATGAAAGGCAGATGATGCTTAATACAGTAATAGGTGAAATGATGCATTGTGGCAGAATGAAAATGGATAGCAATGTAAAGTAAATGGCACAGTTTTAAAGCATGTGCACAGACAGGCGATCGGCACATAAGTCCCAGAAAAAGGGAGCACACATCGATAATGTGAATGGGATCACCCATTTATAAATAGAGGTCTGGACTAGCAAGCAGGGATGTATATAGAACTATTTGTTCTACAAAGGGAGATTTATATCCAGTTCTGTTCACCAATCTACAGGAAGAAGTGAAGGACCTATAACATGTAGAAAAAAATTACTAGATTGATTCTATAAATGGGGGGTTTTACCTATGTGTTGAGAATGGGCATGCTGGAGTGATTCTGTTTGGAAGACAAAAAAAAGACTGGAGATTTCATCAAGATGCACAAGTTTATGACTGGCTTAGGTAGGTGAGATAGAGAGCTCTTCCTATTTGCCAATAATACAAGGATCAGGAACACAAATTAAAACATTTGGGCAAAGGATATGAGGGACATGCAATAGAAAGAATTTTATTCAGAGTAATTGCAATCTGGAATTCAATTTATGTGAAGGTTGTGCATCAAAAACAATTTGTACTTTCAGAAGAGAAGGGAATTGTGAATGATTATAATCTTGTACTTTGTCTGATGGGCACTAATGTGACTTCCTATTGTAGATTTGTTTAATAACAAGCAATGCTGTTGGTTTATTTATGTAGTTAATACCCTGTTTGCATCATTAAACATACTGTAGATATCGGAAATCTTTCACTGACAATGTTATGTTCCATTTAATAGGTACATGGATGTTTTAGAACAAGCACTTGGTGTGGGAGACACTGTTTTAATAGAAAACATGGAAGAGATGATTGATCCAGTGTTAGACCCTTTACTTGGAAGGAACACAATTAAGAAAGGAAGGTAACATTAGATTTTAATCAACACTGTCTGCAATTTATGTTTATATAAAGCACAAGTACAGAAAAATAATTAAGCTAATTATTATTTTTAAAGGTTCATTAGAATTGGAGATAAAGAATGTCCATTTCATCCCAATTTCCATTTGATTCTACACACCAAACTGGCTAATCCTCATTATAAACCTGAAATACAAGCACAAACTACTCTAATTAACTTCACCGTCACCAGGGATGGCTTAGAAGACCAGATACTTGCAGAGGTTGTGAACTTTGAAAGGCCTGACCTGGAACAACTGAAGGTAATCTGCTTGTTGATTCCTTTTTGAACACCATCCACAGAACTATACAAAATGCTTGAGAGGTTTAGAGGGTAAGGCAGCTTCTATGAGAGGGAACCATTAATTTGAGAATATTCTGCTTTTGTACAAAAGGTAACAGTTACAGAATAAGAGTGGATAGATTTAATTTTCAAATTCACAGTCAATACAAAAAAAAAGCTTTATTCTTCATTCTTCACTTTTCTGTTGTATCCAAGAAAAGAAATTGCTGTCAATGCAAATATGTAAAAGAGAAGTATCCTACAACCAGATCAAGCATCATAATACATCACATGATGGGCGTAATTATTGAGATTACTGTCGTCTCAAGGTTATATTGAGAGTGTGTGCATTCGGAGAAGTTTGGGTCTATTTTGCTGTGGCCTGTTTTTGTAGAATGTAAGATGTCAGAATGGATCCAACATTAATTTAAAGATAGAATTTTGTGAGTGAAATTGCTAATTTTGGGTCAGGACGGAAGTGTAATGCTATTGCAGTGCTAGTAACCTCGGTTCAATTCCCGCTACTATCTGTCAGGCGTTTGAATGGTCTCCTCATGGATGTGTGTGTATCCTCTGAGTGCCCTGGTTTCCTCCCACAGTTCAAAGGTATCTGGGCTAGTAAGTTAATTGGTCACAGGTGTAACTGGGCACCGCAGGCTCATGGGCCGGAAGGGCCTGATACTGTGCTGTATCACTAAGTAAGGTGAGCATTGGGAGAGTATCTCTATTTTTTTGTTTGGGAAGAAATGTGGAAATTTGAGATTTAATGAATGAAAGCAGTACAAAAAAAAACATTAGTGTTCAAACACTCCTTGGAACTGTTAGAAGGAGAGGAAGGAAGAGGTAGGATCGGAAAATGTGCCATTTTTTATGAAAGGGTGAGGAGATCAGCTCTGCAATCCACCAAGATCTACTTCACTTTTTAATGTATATTATTTCTGTTTTTGCATGATTTTTAATCTAAATATACATATACTGTAATTTATTTATTATTATTTTTTCTTCCTCTTCTATATTATGCATTACATTGCACTGCTGTTAACAAATTTCACGACACATACCAGTGATAATAAACCTGATTCTGATTCCGAAGATCTTGAGAAGATGCTCGGAAATTCAGCACCTCACAATGATTCCAGGGATTTTGCTACTCAAGTAGAGTGTGGCTTGTTCCATACTTGGAAGGAAGCAAAATATCGGCAAGGGCCTTCATAATTTCTTCTCTAGCTTCCCACAAGCTCCAAGTATGCACTGGGTCAGGCCTTGGGGATTCATTATCTCATCTCTGCTAATTCCTATCTGGCCGAGGCAATACCGCTCATTTCCCCCCATTTCCTTCGTTTCCACTGATTTCTCACAGACAAAAAAACTGAAGAGAAATGTTCATAATAAATCTCACCCATATCCTTTTATTCCACATACAAATGGTCATGCTGATCTTTAAGGGTTCTTATTCTTTTCCTAGCTACCTTTTACTGTTCATGTACCAATAGAATCTCACCTTGCCTGTTAGATCTCTCTAATATCTCCTTTTTGCCCACCAAACTGCACTCTAAGTGCACCCTTACATTTCTTGTACTCATCAAGAAATTAACTAGTTCCCAACTAGTGTAGAGCAGCATATGCCTCCCTCTTTACCCTAACTAGAGCCTCAGTATATCTTATCAGCCAGGGTTGTTGAAACCTGCCAGCCTTGCCCTTCACCCTAACAGGAACGTGCGGGCCCTGAACACTGGATATCACACTTTCGAAGGCCTTCCAATTGGCAGACACTATGTTCCAGCAAACAATCTTACCTGGTCAACCTCTGCAAGATCCCACTAAATGACTCAAAATTTATTCTGCCCCCATTCAATACCTTACCCTGTGTACTGGCCGCATCATTCTCCATGACTATTTTAAAACAAATAGAATTATGGTCACTGGACCCAAAGTACTCACCAACAGGCATTTCCGCCATTTGATCTATTTCATACCCCAGGAGGAGTGCTGCATCCTCTCTTGCAGGTTCCTTTATGTATTGATAAAGGAAGCTTTCTTGGGCATACTTCACAAATTCTACTCTGTCCAAGGCTTTTACACGACGGTTGGTCCATGGAAGTTAAGTTCTCTCACTAATACCATCCTATTCTGTTTGCAACTATTTGAGTTTATGTTGTGTATCTGCTCCTCCGTTTCCCACTCACTGGTAGGATGGTGGCTTATAATACAATGCCATCAGACCATCCTCTTCTTTTCCAAGTTTAACTCGTATGTCCTCATTGGTTGATGCCCAAGAATATCATTTGTAATGACCATTGTTATGTCCTCTTTCACCAGGAAGGCAACTCTCCCTTTCCACTCTTACCTGCATCTTTGTTAGAGCTGGTATCTACTAGTCCAGCTATTCCCTCAGCCACTTTTCTGTTATGTCTATGATATGCTGCAGAATCTCCATCTTGACTTATCAGTCATCTCAGAACCCACAAACCAGAATGAAGAGAAGTTACCCTTGATGCTGAAGGACTATCTAAGACAAAGAAGATATTATTTTCTGGTCTAGTGTTATAAATTGTGTAATAGTATATTGAATTACTATCAATTGAATATAATAGGAACTGATGTTTCACATTTTAAATGTTGCAGTACATTTAGACTCCTTGCTATCTCAATGAAAAAATTTTTCTGTAAGTATTCTACATGGTGTTAAATTACTATCACCATAAAAGTGATTCAGCACTCAAGAAGTCATAACTGACAGTGCTATAAATCTAAAACTGCTGGACCACCATTCCTATTACTTGTAAAGCTACTGATGAAATGAAAATTATGTTGCTACTCAGTTTATTAGAAATAGCATCAGAGAAATCTTTTGTTTTCTTAGTCTGACCTCACCAATCAACAGAATCATTTTAAAATTGAGCTGAAGTTACTTGA
Organism: Mobula hypostoma; assembly: GCF_963921235.1. Lineage (NCBI taxonomy): Eukaryota > Metazoa > Chordata > Chondrichthyes > Myliobatiformes > Myliobatidae > Mobula > Mobula hypostoma. The sequence continues at coordinate 165,754,839 of NC_086102.1, forward strand.
GGATGAATTATTAACATGGCTTTCAGCTGCAGACTGGAATTTCCTTGGAGATACATTACTGGTAAAAAATCTTGAAACCACTAAAGATACAGCAGCTGAAATAGAAACAAAGGTACGGAAAAGCCAATGAATACAATATTAAAGGCTTGTTACTAGAAGCTTGTTCCATTTTCACTTGCAAATCCATTGCTTAAATGTTTCATAATGGTGTAAGGTAGGGGTCACCAACCCGTCCATCGCGATCGACCAGTCAATCTTTGAGACTTTCCCAGTAGATCCTGAAGAAAAATCAAAAATAAATACACAAATACTGTTGTAATGTGAGCATTATAAAAGTAAGTAATACTAATTAGGATAATGGTAATATAGCAATATTTTCGCTAAGATAGATAGATATACTTTATTGATCCCGAGGGAAATTGGAAAATTGGGTAAAAAGCTATTTGTAAAGAGAGATTGTTTCCGGGTTGCGGGGGTTTAGTTCCGTTCTTTCTGCCCAGCGTGCATGTGTGTAGTTCCCCCGCCATGCACCGTGTTTTCAGCGTAGCCTGTGCTGCATCAAAGTGACCAATCAGATTAGATAAGAGTACAGACTGTCGCAAACATCAATATACGGCAGTGTCCCCAAACTCCGGGCCGCGAAGCATGCAGTGGTGCAGCGGTAGTCGGGATGCACACAGCACATCTTTAAGAAAAAAAGCCGAAATAAACAAGCTAATTAATTAGGTGCCGCCCGGCATGTAAATGTCGGCTCAGATCAGAGGCAACGCAATCGGCAATCACTCGTGATATCCTGATAGCATAGCGGAGGCTCCATGAAAGAAGGTGAAAACATACAAATTCCATCCAGAATGGGAAGAGGAATTTCTGTTTGCCTTGGTGAAAGACAAGGGTGTATGTATGTTGTGCCACCAAACACAAGCACTGACTAGAAGAGGGAATCTGGAGCAGCACCACAACACCAACCACCAGGAATTTAAAGACACCTACTCCCCAAAGAGCACAATTCGTGCCTGGAAAGTTGAGCTGAAATCGGGGTTGAAGGCCCAGCAATCGTTTTCCACAAAACATACTGCTCAAAATAAGACTGTTATTGAAGCATCATTTTGTGTAAGTCACCTTTTGGCTGAACACAAGAAGCCTTTTACAGATGGCAATTTATTCAAGGAAGCAATGGTCATTACTGCAGAGACTGTTCTTAATGACTTTAAAAACAAAAACGGCATCACAACCACAATACGTAATATACTGCTTGGCCCTGCAACAGTGACAAGGAGGGTAAAGTCACTGTCAGAGGATGTGAATATTTTTCACTACAGTTCAATGAATCCCTGGATGTAATGCAAACAGCTCAGCTTATTGTATTTGTCAGAATGGCTTTCCAGGATTTTACAACAAAGGAGGACTTCCTCAGTCTTTTGCAATTAAAGGAAAGAATGAGAGGTGAGGATATTTACAATGAGTTTTAAAAAATATGTCCGTGAAAATGACATCCCCATTCATAAACTGGTGGCAATTACTACTGATGGGGCCGAGCAATGCGGGGTGTGCGCGTTGGTTTTATACCACTAAAAGTCAGTGCCTACTTTGGGTCAACTTATAAGACCATAAGACAAAGGAACAGAAGTCGGCCATTCGGCCCATTGAGTCTGCTCCGCCATTTTATCATGAGCTGATCCATTCTCCCATTTAGTCCCACTCCCCCACCTTCTCACCATAACCTTTGATGCCCTGGCCACTCAGATACCTATCAATCTCTGCCTTAAATACACCCAATGACTTGGCCTCCACCTCTGCCCGTGGCAAAAAATTCCATAGATTCAGTACCCTCTGACTAAAAAAATTTCTTCGCATTTCTGTTCTGAATGGGCGCCCTTCAATCCTTGAGTCATGCCCTCTCGTACTAAACTCCCCGATCATGGGAAACAACTTTACCACATCCACTCTGTCCATGCCTTTCAACATTCGAAATGTTTCTATGAGGTCTCCCCTCATTCTTCTAAACTCCAAGGAATACAGTCCAAGAGCGGACAAACGTTCCTCATATGTTAACCCTCTCATTCCCAGAATCATTCTAGTGAATCTTCTCTGAAGCCTCTCCAACGTCAGCACATCCTTTCTACCAGTGCCTTATAGACCCTCAACATCACATCCCTGCTCCTATACTCTATTCCTCTAGAAATGAATGCCAACATTGCATTCGCTTTCTTCACTACCGACTCAACCTGGAGGTTAACCTTAAGGGTATCCTGTACGAGGACTCCCAAGTCCCGTTGCATCTCCGAACTTTGAATTCTTTCCCTATTTAAATAATAGTCTGCCCGTTTATTATGTATTATCTATGTGAAATTGCATTTTCACAGATGAAAATTATTAAATCTAAGTACAGGAGTTGATTTACTGACAGACACCTCACTAGGGCTGGCAACTTTCTCACTCCCAAATAATGGACAAAAGTAGCAGTCAAATCCCGGGACATTTGTGTTTACCCCGAGAAAGACTACCATGACCATGAAGCCTTGCGCGGGCACCTGTGTGCTCATGTGCGTACGTGCTGATTTTTTTTTACCCCACGAACTGGTTTTGGCTTAATTTTCATTATTTCTACTTTATATAGGCTGTGTATTTATCATATCATTCCTGCTTTTACTATATGTTAGTGTTATTTTAGGTTTTATGTGTTATTTGGCATCATTTGGTAGGTTATTGTTTTGGGTCTGGGAATGCTCAAAATTTTTTCCCATATAAATTAATGGTAATTGCTTCTTTAGCGTAAAGCATTTCGGCACAAAAGGTTTCATAGGAACGTTCTACCTTAGCGGGGGGGCATACAGGACAGTTGGCAACCCTACACCTCACAGACTGTCTCAGACTGGCTGTCTGTAGTTATGAGCCAAATTTCAGGGAACTAGCAGAAAGTATTCAGTCCCAGTTATCACACTGAGTGCAAAAGTCAATTTTTATCCATTTATTTTTCATGTTGAAATAAAATTAAATAATGAAACTTAGAATTAAAGGTGTGAAGTATTGTAATATTCTTAAATAAAGACAGCTATGGCCTGTTTGATATGCTAGTTACAGTGTTTTCTTGTTTGAATTAATCTGAAAGTTTGACAAAAGTATTTTGTGTAATTCAAATACAATTCGCCCAAATAAAAGGCCTCAAATTGGAAGTACAATGTGAGCTGTTTTTTCTCTAAGCGATTTAGAAGGTAGATCTTGTCTTTCACTGAGGTCAAGGTAGGGGATCTTGTAAAAAGGTTGGTCTACCAATAATCATTACTAATCATCTACCCATCATTTTATGAAATTTGAGTGGCAGTTACAATTTCCTTTCTTTAAAAAAAAATTAACCAGTTAGTCCTGACGAAGGGTCTCGGCCTGAAACGTCGACTGCACCTCTTCCTAGAGATGCTGCCTGGCCTGCTGCGTTCACCAGCAACTTTTATGTGTGTAACCTTGTATATGTTCAGTATACACAGACAATCAAACAGTGAATTCTTGTTTCCCAGTGTCAGGCCAAATCATACAGTCTAGAAGTTGAACTTCATGGGATCCTACCCTATGCTCTAATGCTATATTCTGTCCATCCATTTCTAGCAATACTTGTCCCCATGCTGCCTCAGCTCATTTACCGCTAAAACCCCATTCATACCTTGTCACTTCCAGACTTGACGTTTTCTATATGATTTTGGACAAATTTCTATGTCTTCTATGAACATTAGTTCATCTTAAAACCAACTATCCATATCATTTCCACTCTAAGTGAGCTCATGTCCTTGTTATTCTGCATGGCCAGTTGTTCCAGTGCGTCAAATTTAAAATTCAGATCCATGTTGTTAAATTCCATCAAGTTCTTTGTCCTTCCCTCTCTGCAGATGTCTCCATCCCAGCCTTCTCCCAACCAGTCTTCTCCTTTGAACCTCTGACTTTGACATCTGCTGCATCATGTTTTTCTTCTCCTTATCTCATTGCTGAGAATGCCTGGATTCATCTCTGAATTTTCACCTTTCAGCCTACTCCTTGGTGAGTTCCTCTGAATTCTTCTCTTACGGCCAAACATTTTCATCAACCATCCCAATATATTCTTTTAATTTAATGGAAGTCTAATGATGAGAACTAAAGTACTTCAGGAGTGTTGTAGAGCCATATTTAAAGTAACATTTTTGTGACCCATTGCTTCACTTAAACTAAAAATAATTTTGGAGCAAAATCAGTTAGAAAATAGAAAGTCATCAGGCAATTGCTTTAATGATATTTTCAGGATATTTTCACACATCAGAAAGATGCACATCTCAAATCTATTCTGTACTTAATTGTCACCATGACTGACTTCAGCAACCTTGAGTTCTCACTCCTGAATCTCAGTCCACAAATTCCTTTGAAATGAATGTGGTTGGGTTTAGGCCAAGGGCAGAGTCTGAGGTGACTGGGATGTGGTGTGGGCTGTCAAGCAAAGATTACGTGCAAATATTGGCCTTTTGAGCCAGGTGTCAGTCTGCAAGGGTACACATCTGATCATTCTGAAAAGACCGGGAGATTGGCAGTTGCTTAAAAATGTTTGATGCTGCACCTTAATTGTTACTTTTTTTCTTTGCGTAGGCCCTTGAAGCTAAATTTAATGAAGTAACAATCAATGAAGCTCGTGAACATTATCGTCCTGCAGCTGTCAGAGCTTCACTGCTCTATTTCATCATGAGTAATCTAAGTATGATCAATCCTATGTACAGGTTCTCACTCAAGATTAATATTTTTGTGCACTATTTGTACATAACCTTTTCACAGTCACAATAAACAGCTAACAATGTGATTATCTTTTAGGCGTTTGCTGCTGTGTTTCACAAAGCTATACAACAGACTGAAGAGTCTGGTAATGTTCATGTGCGGGTGACTAATCTAATTGATGCAATCACATACTCAACCTTCCTCTATGTGAGCCGTGGGTTATTTGAAAGGGACAAACTTACCTTTACAGCTCAACTGGCATTTCAGGTGTGCATTTGAAACGTCTAACCAAACATTGCGTGGCACTTATATTTTTGTCTCAGAAATGTTGACGACTTAATTTGAACTATGTAGAGTTTTGATATTCTTATATTAGGTATACCAGGATTAGGAAAGTAAAATGTTGACAATGTGGAAGGATTAGTTGTAAAATTAGATATTAAATAATCATTCATGTCAAAATAATAACATTGATTCCAATTTTCCTTGTCTGGCTTTTACTTTTGAAAAAGGAAATAGATGCTCATGAACTTGACTTCTTGCTCAGATTTAATATTGACCATAATTACAACAGTCCTGTGGACTTCCTGTCAAATGCAGCATGGAGTGCAATAAAGGTATATGCTTGTATCTTGCAGTCTTGTTTATTTGCAGAAAGAATAGCAGAAGTAAATAACATAAAATTTTTAAAGAGAGTTACTCACGGGCAGCTATGCAGTTGTTCTTTAGATCCTGTATATTTTTGTCAAAATATAATCGGCAATTCAAAATTCCATAACTCGGTTGGACTTGGTAATAAAACTGTACTTTCATTATTGTTGATCTTGTTATGAATTATGCTCATTATCAAGGTAGAAGGGAACAAAGAGGGCCATTTTCATGGGACCCTATCCTGAATGCAATAATTCCATAAATATGCCTAATCATGTTGATGAGGTAATGCATTTAGGCACGCAAAACAGCTATTAGAAAGTTGTGTGAGTTAATCATGGCTAAGCGTTTGTTCTTCTATACTTTCCAGAACCTTGGTTGCATTGGGACCTGGCTGTCAGACAAGTCAGCAAGGTTATTTTGGATAGATGAATGCTGAGCTTCCTCTTTGCGTGTGATAAGTGCTGAGGGATTCATGCAGTTCATACAGGAAGGCCTTAGATTCTCCTGCTTTAGTCACATGAGGAATCTGTTCATTACACCCTGAAAAAGTAACCATAAGGAATTTCTAATAGTTTCAACAATAAATTTATGAACAGAACCAGGAAATCCCCTCAGTTCCATGTAAATTCTCACACAACCCTGGAACATCTGGACAGCAAAGATGCATATATCAGGATGCTCTTTATTGATTACAGCTCAGCATTTAACACCATCATCCCCTCAAAACTAATCAGTAATCTCCAAGACCTGGGCCTCAGTTACCCCCTAGTGCAACTGAATCCTGGATTTCCTCAGTCGGTTCGGATTGGCAAAAGCATCTCCTCCACAATCTCAGTCAGCACAGGAGCACCGCAGGAATGTGTGATTAGCCCCCTGCTCTACTCACTTTACACCTATGACTGTGTGGCTAAGTACAGCACCAACACCATATACAAGTTTACTGACGACACCACTGTTGGGGGCTGTATCAAAGGTGGTGATGAATCAGCATACAGGAGGGAGATTGAAAATTTGGCTGAGTGGTGTCATAATAACAACCTCCTATTCAAAGTCAATAAGACCAAGGAACTGATTGTAGACTTGAGGAGAAGGAAATCAAAGGTGCATGATCCAGTAATCATTGGAGGATCAGAGGGTCAGTAGCTTTAAATTCCTAGGTGTCCCTATCTCAGAGGACCTGCCCTGGATCCATCATATAAATATTATTGTAAAGAAAGCACGACAGTACCTCTTCTTCCTCAGGAGTCTACAGAGGTTCAGCATGTCATTGAAAACCTTGGCAAACTTCTACTGATGTGTGGTGAAAAATGTGCTGACTGGCTGCATTATGGCCTGGTACGGGAACACCAATGCCTTTGAGCGGAAAATCCTACAAAAGGTAGTGGATTCAGCCCAGTACATCACGGGTAAAACCTTCCCAACCATAGCACATCTACATGAAACATTGCTATGGAAAAGCAGCATCAATCATCAAAGAACCTTACCACCCAGTTTCTCGAACGTTCGGTCATGCTTCCCGCACCCCCTTCACCTCTTCCCTCTCTCACCTTATCTCTTTGCCTGTCCATCACCTCCCTCCGGTGCTGCTCTTCCCTTTTCTTACTTCCATGGCCTTCTGTCCTCTCCTATTAGATTCCCCCTTCTCCAGCCCTGTATCTCTTTCATTAGTCAGCTTCCTAGCTCTTTACTTCATCCCTTCCCCTCCCTGTTTCACCTATCACCTTGTGTTTCTCTCTCCTCCCCCACCTTTTAAATCTACTCCTCATCTTTTTTTTCTCCAGTCCAGCTGAAAGGTCTTGGCCCAAAACGTCGACTATACTTTTTACCATAGATGCTGCCTGGTCTGCTGAGTTCCTCCAGCATTTTGTGCATGTTGCTTGGATTTCCAGCATCTGCAGACTTTCTCTTTTCCATGCTCTTTTCTTGCTGCTGCCATCAGGCAGAAGGTACAGGTACCTCAGGACTCGAACCACCAAGTTCAAGAACAGTTACTTCCCCTCAACCATCAGGCTCTTAAGCAAAAGGGGATAGTTACACTCATTTAAGGTCTCTGTTATACTATTTCATGCTCATTATTTATTGCTATATATTTATAGCTATATTTGCACAGTTTGTGTACAGTTAGCAGTTCCTGATGCTTGCAATTTACAGTTACTCTTCTATAGATTAGCTAAGTATGCTCGCAGAAAAAGAATCACAGTATTGTATGGAGTGACATGTATGTACTCTGATAATAAATTTTACTTTGAACTCTGAACTTCTGAACTTTTAGTTCTTAACTTCACTTACATATCTGACTGTAATAATCCCTAACCTGCTAACTGATTCCAGCAGGCAATGGGTTTGCATTCAAAATACAAGAAAGGAACAACCTTATACTAACACTACACCTGGGTGCAGGTGTTCAGATTCAAGATGGAGCAGCAACATTATTTTCCATTTCTTAAACACATTTTGGCTCCCATAAGGTTATTGGCCTAACGCTGTCTTCTCACTATTTAACTGTTGAGAATTACCAGCACTTTTTGTTTTATCTTGGTATTGGACTTTGATTTTTTTTTTGCAATACTATGAATGAAATAGAAATGTAATCTTCATGCATATTTGTGCCCACAGACAATGAGCTTCATGGATGAGTTTTGTGGTTTGGACAGGGATATTGAAGGTTCAGTCAACGTTGGAAAAAATTTGTTCAATCCGAATGCCCAGAAAAAGAAGAGTTTCCTCAAGAATGGAAAAATAACAGCTCTCTTCAGAAACTTATTATGATGCGTGCTTTGCGTCCCGATCGCATGACGTATGCAATAAGGTAATCTGATCATTATGCACTGTTATAATTACTTATTCTACAGAATCTTTAGAACCTTGGTATCTTAAAGTACTTAACAGCTAATTATTTAATTTTGAAGGTGACATACTGTTGCAGTCTGTGTAATCTTGCTTGAAATAAAAATTAGGTAGTATTTATTATGATCCAGTTCCTTAAGGTTGTCATAGCCGGGGGGAAGTAGTGGAGATAAGCTCCCACTATTTATTAAATGTTCCCAATTGCGAGCACCTCAAGTAGCCTCTGACAACCAAGTCCAATTCCTGGCCTTCACGTGTGGCTCATCCATAAGTCTGGTGGGACTGTTTCCACCGAAAGGAGAAAGGGCAAAGGTGGGTCACTGGTGCCTTCAAGCTGAACCAGTCACTTCAGCCATTTGGGGTTCATCAGCTGTGCTTGGCAGCTCATCTAGGAGAAGGAAACTCTGATCTCAAACCTCCACTGCCTTGGGATTATACCCACTCACAGGGAAAGCTTCAGGAGTAAACCCCAAAGGAAAAATCCAGAGCTGGAGTTCAACTATGACTGGCAGCTCCTGTGACGCCGCTGGTTGGTGCCAAACTATCAATCTCTACTGCTCCTTTGGATTCATCAGCTGCTTGGAGAGAAGGAGTTTGCTTCATGGACAAACATCCTGCTTTTCATATCGTACTGCCTTGCAGATCAGATAGACAGCCAGCAGTCAACGTCCATGGTCGACCCTGATCAATGACACTTATTGTGATCCAAAGTACTCATTACCTAACGAAGTACTTTGGACTCTGCAATATTGGTAAAACAGATACTTATAAAGCTATTTCTTTTGTTGTGAGGACACAAAAATCTAGAATTGCTTCACATTTGCAGTTGATTAGTTCTTTGATCTCCTTATCATCAGTCCCAATTTTCTTTGGTAGACAAGTAAAGAATCTCTGCACAGATACAAGACATTATGGACCTCAGAGCTGCCCCAAAACTGTAGAAACTATGGCTCCTGGAATCTGGGAGTTGACAGAATTTTGAGAAGAAATGCTTTTGTGGTATCCATGAGACACACTCTTGCTTCAGTGCTTGTTCTGAAGATGATGCCTGACCTGCCTCACCCAGTGTGGCAATGTCAAGGTCAAAGCTTCTGAATTACCCCAGGTACGATAGCATAGCAGTATTCACATCCACTGCTGTTGGGCTTGTCGACAAAGGTACTTATGCTCACAACTTCTCCTTTCATTCCATTCCTTTTTCTCTAATAAAAAGTGTAGCTATGTGTCCACACACCCAATCCATACCTTTTTTTTGGTGGATGAGTGGAAATATCCTTGTTCCAGACTGTTAGGGATCACTCCCTCAGTTCTTTCTCCAAAGCTATAATGACCGCATTGGTGCCATATCCTGTACCCATGTAAAACTTGACAATTTCTCCATTTTTCCTGCTAGTTTCCATCCTGTTCTGTTGTTCATGTTGTCCATCTCCCAAGTTTGCCTTTCTAGATCTCTCAACCTCCATCTCAGGAGACAGAAAAGTCACTAACATCTCTTACAAGTCCAAGGTCTCCCACAGCTGCCTTGACTATGCATCCTCTCAGCTGCCGTCTGCAAGGATGCTGTTTCCTCTTCCCAGTTTCATCATCTCTCTCACACTTGTTCCACGGATGGGCACTTACACTCTGGTGCTCCCGCAATGTTCTGAAACACAGTTTTCCCTCTGTCATTGTGGAAGGAGCTCTCAACAGAGAAGGTTCTGGGCCCTGAGATCTAGGAAGAAATGAGTGACTTGAGTTTAAAGGCTTCGAAGATAATTTGATGGATGAGAATGCCTGAGATCAGTCGGGGAAGAGGACCAAGGGTTAATTTTTTTAAATTGAACTGTCACATTGCCAAATATGATCAAATGATGATGAGCAAATATGGCCAGTGAAATTTAAACTAGGCCTGCACTCCATGTGTGTTGATAAGCTCAGGCAATCAAAGCTGTGCTGAGCCAAGATGAATTTGATCAAAAAGTGACCTAGTTTGGATAATTATGGAAGCCAGTGATAGACTGAAAGTAAGGTAAATGAATGCAGAAAAAAGCAAACATAAGCAAAAGCAATAGCCACTGTTGGGAAAGTAACAGCTAGTTTCACATCTCAGGGCAATAATCATACAACATTATTGCAAGCTGAAGCAAAGTTTTAACATCTTGTTTCACTTGTAATGATTAAACTTTATAGCGTTCCTCCAGTTTCTTTTATCATAAGTAATGTTAAAGAATTTTTAGGATAAAAAGAGTTGTAGATGAGTGTGTCCTCACAAAAGCATTCAGTCTTCCCCAAGCGGAAGCCCTGGATGAACCATGAGATCCGCAGTCTGCTGAGAGCCAGGTCAGTGGCAGTCAGGTCTGGTGACCAAGTACCGGTAAAATACAAGAAGTCCAGGTATGATCTCCAGGTAGCCATTTCACTTGTGCAGTGACAGTTCTGGACCATCTTGAATCACTAAAGGATGGTCAACAGCTGTGGCAGGGCTTGAATGCTCTCATCTCCTACAAAGTGAAACCAAGTGACATAGGTGACAGCAAGGGTTCACTCCCAGATGAGCTCAATGCCTTTTTAGCTCACTTTGACCATCAAAATATGGAGGCACTTTCACGAGCTACCATGCAGCTTCTGAAGACCCTTTGATTTCACTCTCTGAGGCTGAAGTGAGACCATCCTTCAGGAGGGTGAACCCATGAAGGGTTACCTGGCTGAATACTAAACAGCTGTGCTGATCAACTAGCTGGAGTGCTCACCAATATCTTTGACCTCTCACTTTGGCAGTCTTAGATACCCGTTTTCTTCAAGCAGGTTTCAATTATACCAGTGCCCAAGAGAGCGTGGTAATCTGTCTCAATGCCTATCATTCCAGTAGCACTTACATCCACTGTGATGAAGTGCTTTGAGAGGTTGGAGATGAAGCATATCAACTCCTGCCTTGGAAATGCTCCAGTTTTCCGACTGTCACAACAGATCTACAGCAGATGCCATTTCCTTGTCTCTTCACTCAACCCAGGAACATCTGGATAGCAAAGGTGCATATATCAGGATGCTCTTTATCGGCTACAGCTCAACATTCAAACCCTCAAGATTAATCAATAAGCTTCCAGACCTAGTCTTCAATACATTTTTATGCAACTGACTTTTCGATTTCCTCACTTGCAGGCTTCAGTCAGTTCGGATTGGTGACAGCATCTCCTCCACAATCTCCATCAGCACAGAAGCACCACAAAATTGTGTGCTTAGTCCCCACTCTACTCGCTTTACACTTGTGTCTATAAGCTAAGCACAGCTCCAATGCCTTATTTAAATTTGCTAATGACACCACTGTTTTTGGCCGAATCAAAGGTGGTGATGAATCAGAGAGAGATGAACAACAACCTCTCATTCGATGTCAGTAAGACCAAGAAACTGATTGTTGACTTCAAGACGCAAACACGAGGAAATCTGCAGATGCTGGAAATTCAAGCAACACATGTCAAAGTTGCTGGTGGATGCAGCAGGCCAGGCAGCATCTCCAGGAAGAGGTACAGTCAACGTTTCGGGCCGAGACCCTTCGTCAGGACTAACTGAAAAAAGAGTTAGTAAAAGATTTGAAAGTGGGAGGGGGAGTGGGAGATCCAAAATGATAGAAGAAGACAGGAGGGAGAGGGATGGAGCCAAGAGCTGGTCAGGTGATTGGCAAAAGGGATATGAGAGGATCATGGGACAGGAGGCCCAGGGAGAAGGAAAAGGGGGAGGAGAGGGAAATCCCAGAAGATGGGCAAGGGATATAGTCAGAGGGACAGAGGGAGAAAAAGGAGAGAGAGAGAAAGAATGTGTGTATATAAATAAATAACGGATGGGGTACAAAGGGGGAGGTGGGGCATTAGCGGAAGTTTGAAAAGCCAACGTTCATGCCATCAGGTTGGAGGCTACCCAGACGGAATATAAGGTGTTGTTCCTCCAACCTGAGTGTGGCTTCATCTTTACAGTAGAGGAGGCAGTCGATAGACATATCAGAATGGGAATGGGATGTGGAATTAAAATGTGTGGCCACTGGGAGATCCTGCTTTCTCTGGCGGACAGAGCGTAGGTGTTCAGCGAAACGATCTCCTGGTCTGCGTTGGGTCTCACCAATATATAGAAGGCCACATCGGGTGCACCGGACGTCCCATGATCCTCTCTTATCCCTTTTGCCAATCAACTGTCCAGCTCTTGGCTCCATCCCTCCCCCTCCTGTCTTCTCCTATCATTTCAGATCTCTCCCTCACCCTCCCACTTTCAAATCTCTTACTAGCTCTTCTTTCAGTTAGTCCTGACGAAGGGTCTCAGCCCGAAACGTCAACTGTACCTCTTCCTAGAGATGCTGCCTGGCCTGCTGCGTTCACCAGCAACTTTGATGTGTGTTGCTTGACTTCAGGAGGAGGTCCATGTTGTCATTTCAGAGGGTCTGTCCTGGGTCCAGCATGTAAGTGCCATTACAAAGAAAGCACAGCGTCACCTCTAGTTTGCAAAGATCTGGCATGTCATCTAAACCGTTGACAAACTTCAATAGATGCATGGTGGAGAGTATATTGACAGGTATGGTCACAGTCTGGCATAGAAATAACAGTGCCCTTGAATGGAAAAACCTACTAAAGTGGTAGATATGGCCCAGGCCATCATGGATAAAGCCCTCCCCACTGTTGAGCACATCTATATGGAGCACTGTCACAGGAAAGCAGCATCCATCACTAACAACCCGTAAAAACCAGGCCATGCTCTCTTCTCACTGCTGTCATCAGGAAGAAGGCACAGGAACCTCAGGACTCACACCACCAGATTCAGGAACAGTTATTACCCCTCAATGAGGCTCTTGAACCAAAGAAAATAACTTAACTCAACATCACTTGCCCCATCACTGAACTGTTCCCATGACCTATGGACTCACCTTCGAGGACTCTTCATCTCATGTACTCTATACTTGTTGCTTATTTATTAATTAATATTATTAGTTTTTACTTTCTTTTTGTATTTGCACAGTTTGTTGTCTTTTGTACATTGATTGTTTGACTGTCCTGTTGGCTGCAGTCTTTCATTGATTGGATTGTGTTTCTTGTACTTACTGTGAATGCCTGTAGGAAAATGAATCTCAGGTTTGTACGCGGTACTTTGATGTTAAATCTACTTTGAACTTTGTGACTGTTAACATTTGCAATAAACTGATGATGAATGCTTTTACAGAAAATTTGTGGAGGAGAAGCTCGGAACAAAATACGTTGAGGGCCATCAGACAGAATTCATTAAATCATCCAGAGAAAGTAATCCTGCATCTCCAGTCTTCTTCATTCTGTCTCCTGGTGTTGATCCACTGAAAGATGTCGAGGCCTTGGGTGCGTATGCTACTAGAACAGGGACAGAAATATAATTATTTCAAATTATTGTGCATGTGTATTCAGTGGTCACTATGGGAATTGCAAGTCCAAGAGACCTTCTGTGACTCTAAGGATGTTGTGGTAAACTGTTAGATTATCTTTAGCTTTTCCTTTTGCATCCGATTGTTCTTCTGTATTCATTTCAATTAATTGCTCAATTCCATATCAAAATATTTATGGTATTTGCCTTTGCCCTGATAGCTGTTGATGATTTTTTAAAAAGCATAAATTTCAATGGGCCTTTGTAACTTGTTAAAAAATTATTCTAATATTTATGGGATAATCAACAATCTTATTGTTTTAGCTAGCTGATGATTTAGTCGCAGTGGGTTGAATAAAACCCACTGTTCTAACTTGCTGCTGTGGTTTCTACTTGCTTACCCTCTCTGTCTGAATAACGAAGGAAAGAGGGTCAGCAAGGTGACATCCTGTGCTTAAGATTTGTCATTAGCCAAACGTAATGAACTGGACTTGGAGAATTCTGACTGCATTTTCTTTTTCTTTTTGTTCTTTTCAAATCTTTTTATTATTATTATTATTATTATTCAAAAAATAACACGAGTACATCGAAATAAGCAACACTTACAATGTCACAAGGAAAAAAGCATATTAAAGATTGAAAAATGTTTGTGATAATAATAAAAAACCCTACTAAGCAGAAAAGTGAGAATAAAATCCCCACTTGGTGTACAACCCCAGAGCCATGCGTCGAACAAAAAGCTTCTAAAGATAAACATCAAACCGCCAGCAAGAAAAAAAATACCAGAAATTTACAATTAGATCGTGGAGAAAATCTATCAATTAACTCAAATGATAATAACGAGCAAATTAACCCCATCTTTTCTCAAAATCGAATAAAGGTTCAAAGGTTCGATCTCTAATTTTCTCCAAACTAAGACATAGCATCATTTGAGAGAACCATTGTGACAAAGTGGGAGCTGATGTATCCTTCCACTTCAACAAAATGGCCCTCCTGGCTATCAATGTAACAAATGCAACAATATGTTGGTCAGACACAGAAATACCACGGATATTTTGAGAAATTATTCCAAAAAGCACAGTTAATTTGCTAGGTTGTAAATTAGTTTTAAGTGCTTTAGAAATTGTTGGAAAAACTGACTTCCAGAACTGTTCCAGGATAGAACAAGACCAAAGCATATGTGTCAGTGTAGCTATCTCAGTTTTACATCTATCACAATAACTATCAACATTAGGCAATATTTTAGACAGTCTCTCCTTCATCAAATGGTAACGATGTACAATTTTAAATTGAATCAGTGAATGACTAGCACAGATCAAAGAAGAGTTAACCAGCTTCAGAATCCGCGTCCAATCCTTCGTCATAAAAGTCAAATTGAGTTCCTTTTCCCAATCTTGTTTAATCTTAAATAAAGGACGCTTATCCCATTGTAATAGTAAATTATAAATTCTTCCAATGAAACCCTTTATCAAAGGGTTCATACTCATAATAATATCTAACAGGTCAGCCTCCAATATGTAAGGAAAATTACTTAAATATTTTTGTAAGAAATGTCTAACTTGAAGGTATTGTGAGAAGTGTGAGTATAAAAGAGAATATTTATCAACTAATTGTTCAAAAGACGTCAATCTATCTTCTTTAAATAAATCCAAAAAAGAATTAATACCTTTATTTTTCCAAAGTAAAAAAATTGGATCACTCAAAGAAGGCTTTAAAAAGTAATTCGATAAATTAAACTACAAAGTTTAAATTTTTTAAGATTAAAAAAATTGCGGAACTGGAGCAAAATTGTAAAGAATGCTTAATTACAGGGTATAGGTTTAAATTGGCAACTTTAGCTAATCGTATAGGTAAAGCAACTCCCAATAACGAGGTTAAGTAAAACTGTTTCACAGCTTTCAATTCCAGGTCTACCCAAATTGGCCGATCGTTCTTATCAACCCAATATAACCAAAAGGACATGTCTCACATATTAACAGCCCAGTAATATATTCTTAAATTAGGCAAAGCAAGACCTCCATCCTTTTTCAACTTTTGTAAGTGATATTTACTAATTCTTGGTCTTTTATTATTCCAAATAAAAGGTAAAATAATAGAATCAATCTGATCAAAAAAACTTCTTAGTCAAAAAAAGGGATATTCTGAAATAAATGTAAAAATTTTGGTTAAATCATCATTTTAACTACAGCATATGGATATGACCAACAAGTGAAAATGTAAGTGGACTCCATCTACTAAATAAATACTTCATAAAGTCTACCAAGGGAACGAAATTGGCTTTATAAAGATCCTTATATTTTTTAGTAATAACACCTAAACATCTAAAAGAATCCATCACTTTAAAAGGAGTATTATCATATATAGAGACAGATTCATTTAAAGGAAACAATTCACTTTTACCACAAATTTATTTTATATCCTGAAAAATCTCGAAATTCACTGAATAATTTTAGCAAGGCAGGAATAGATTCTTTGGGATTAGATATATAAACCAATAAATGGTCAGCGTAAAGAGAAATCTTATGAATGGTCTCATTCACAAAAATCCCATGAATATTTTTAGCTTCATGAAGAGCAATAGCAAGGGGTTCTAATATTAAATTAAATAACAAAGGACTTAATGGACAACCTTGTGTTGTCCCCCATGAAAGCTGAAAAAAAGGAGACCTACAGTTGTTAGTAACAACGGTAGCAATAGGAGCTTTATATATCATTCTAATCCAATCATTAAAATTAACACCAAAGCCAAATTTCTCTAACACATTAAATAAATATTTCCATTCAACTCAGTCAAACGCTTTTTCAGCGTCCAAAGAAACGACGCATTGTAGAGTTTTAAAAGAGGACGAATATATAATGTTAAATAGTCTCCGAACATTTGAAAAAGAATAACGACCCCTTATAAAGCCTGTTTGATCTTTAAAAATAATTTTACCTAAAATATTCTCCAACCGATTGGCCAATATCTTTGACAGAATCTTAGCATCAACATTCAATAATGAAATAGGTCTATATGAGGCACAGTCAGTAGGACACTTATGCTTTTTAAGAATCAAAGAAATAGAAGCCTCATAGAAAATAGAGGGTAAATCACCTTTCACAAAAGAATCCTAAAACATTTCCAACATATATGGAGAAAGCAATTTTCCAAATTTTTTATAAAATACTACAGGATAGCCATCAAGTCCAGGGGTCTTACCAGATTGCATTGAAAAAATAGCTTTGTGAGTTTCGGCTTCATTAATTTGGGCATCAAGCATTTTTTGATCCTCAACAGAAATTTTAGGAAAAGCAATCTTTCGTAAGAAAGCATTCATTTCAGAAGAATCTAATGGACATTGAGATTTATAAAGTTCAGTATAAAAATCTTGAAAAATCTTATTAATTTCTTCATATTTCCAAGCCAAGGTACCATCTTTCCTACGAATTTTCAAAATTTGCCTTTTGGCTCTAGCCGTTTTTAATTCAGATGTGAGCAGTTTGTTATTTTTATCTCCAAACATATAAAATTGGCCCTTTAACTTAAGCAAATAGCCTTCAATGGGATGAGTTAGTAATAGGTTATATTGTGATTGAAGTTCCACCCTTTGTTTGAATAAATCAATATTAGGGGAACTTGCATAAATATTATCTAAATCTTTAAATTGTTTTGAAATCTTATCTAATTCTGCTTTAGTCTGTTTTTTAAGCTTAGCTGAATAAGAAATGATCTGACTACATAAAAACGCTTTAAATGTATCCCATATAATTAATTTGGACGTGCCCCCTATATCATTGAAAAGAAAAAACTCATGTGACTGCATTTTGATTAGGTGTCCCGCAAAAGGCCTTTGAACAGTTTTTAAATATTCTTGACCAAAATATTTAAAACTGGCTCAAGTACACTTCATAAAAGTAGCTGGTGAATGCAGCAGGCCAGACAGCATCTCTAGGAAGAGGTACAGTCCGAAAAGTCACCAGCAACTTTTATGCAGACATCCCACCTCTCCCGGAACTTCCGGGAGTCTCCCGCATATTAATAGTGGCTCCCTGATGCCCGCAAATTATATACAATATCACGGAAATCAATTTTTTTGAGAACGAGCGAGAGAAAAGCAAGAGAGAGCGCGAGAGAGAGAGCAAATGAGAGTACTTGAGAGCGCGCAAGCGACCGAGAGAGAGAGAGCGCCATTGCAGAGTGTTCCAAAAAAAATAAAACGTACCTCACCCCAGACTACCCTAAAGTGTACCCCTGCCTAATAGGGGTCAAAATAATGACAGGTTGCTCGCTGCATTGTTTGCAACAATGATTTTTCTATTGCCCATGGTGGGTTAAGACTGTAAAAGACATGTTGAGGTGAGTTTAACAGGTGTCATTCGCTCATTAGCCTAGCTAACGTTATTTAAACTAGCAGGCCAGCTGCTAAGGAGCTACTCTATTGCAGACATCCCACCTCTCCCGGAAGTCTCCCGCAAATTGATGGTGCTACCTCCCTGAAATGAGTTTTTGCAGGGTGGGATGTCTGTTTATGTGTGTTGCTTGAAATTCCAGCATTTGCAGATTTCCTCGTGTTTGCAAGTACACTTCATGTCTATTTTGTAAATTATTTATTAAAACATTAAAATATTAATACTTTACAGTCTTAGAAATGAACCTGAAACTTTAAGCCAAAAAATATTATGCAGTTAACTGCACGTGTCTTTATTAATAAGGATCGGCAATACCATTTTAACAATTGGGGTGGCACTCTGTACACCTGCGGTCCCTGGCAGATAGTTGAGGAACAGATGTATTTCACATCTGGCACTGACATCGGTGAAGCACTGAAGAGTGAGCACCACTTTGCTGGCATTATTGTATGGAAATGGAAGTAAACTTATACAATCTGGCCCCTTACTTCACCATAACCCTTCCACCACATAGATTTAAAATCTTCTGCATCCCCTTTTTAAATTTTGACTTGGTTCGGGTTAGAAATTTGGTGTCAGGAAAGGCATGTGAATGCAGTTCTGCTTGGTGGCTATTTCTGCTTTCATGCATGACCCTTGCAGCAAAGTTTGGTCACATATGAGGTACAAAGTGCTCTTTTAGTCAAGTGACCCTGGCAATGGCAGAACCCAAACTGAGCATCAATAAGCAGGCAAATGTTGGATTAATGCCACTTGAATGCACTGTTAACACCTTCCACCTTGCAAGAAGAGTTGGTGATGATTAATTGCATTACTGCTCTTTTGTGATGGTTTATGGGCAGTGGGGCAGTCAGTGGTTTCATTATGGCAGAGTGGTGATTAGAGGGTAAGGGCTGGGAGTTGCATAGACAGGGGATTAGGGGATAGGAATTGGGTAGGTAGAATAAGTGTGAGAAGGCCTTGAGGACATCACCTGGTTGTGAATGAAATACAGAGGACCACTCTGCAAGTTAGATGTTGGACCCAACAAGAAATTTGCTTTTAATTGGCAGCAAGCAGCCCCAAACCATTTGGTTCAGGCCTGCTTTTATTGCAATTTGTCTAAAATATGCATTGCAGTCTATTTGGCGAAGCTGTATACATCCAGTGGACTCCTACACCAAATGAACACACTTCCAACTGAAAAGCATAAAACCAAATTTTGACAGAATCCTATCACATGGAGAATAAAAGGTTATACCAAACAGTGTAACCTTAAAGCTCTAATTTGTTTTTATCAAACCTTTCATTCATTGTAACAGCAAATATGAAGCAGTTGATTTTTAATTAGATTCAGAAACTCTTGGGCTTCCAGCCATGTACAGGTATGGATTTTAATTGACATTTCAATGACAAACTCTGCTGTCTTAATCAAGAATGATGCCTGGGCATGTCTAGTCCAGAAGTATTTATACCCCCGTCATCTGTTCCTCCTGTTTGGTTAGTCCTCATCCAATCAGGCTTCCACTGTCCCACCTTGTTTACAATTGAACGCCAGCTCTTACTTAGAGCGAGACCTTCATCTTTGTTAAAAATCCTTTTCTTCTAGTTTTATTTCAATGGTTTCCTTCACTAGGCGGTCCCAAAAGCCAATGGTGCGATACTGTAGTTATGTGCCATCGAAGTTGAAAATCAAAACCTGAACCCGGCTGGAAGCCTGAGAAGAGTTTATTTGTCATTTACACCGGAAAAGCATTAGACACTTTTTAGATTCAGAAACTTAGATCTCAAAATTTAAAACAATGTCATGATTTCATTCAGTATAAAATCAAAGGGAGAACAAAACTTGTACTGTCTTTTCATCGCCATTCTTATTTCTGTTGTGATCATCCCAACCGTGTTCAAAGTTCAAAAGTTTTAAGTACATTTATTATCAAAGTATGTATACTATATACAACCTTGAGATTCGTCTCCTTACAGGCAGCCACAAAACAAAAAAACCCAATATACAGTTAAAAATATATTTGGATCTAAAAGAAATTGAGAAGGTGCCACATTAATGATTATGATCCAATATATTAGGATGTACTGGTGTTCTCACTAATATATTGGCATGAATAGAAGATTGGCTGGCTAACAGGAAATGGAAAATAGACACAACTAGATCTTTTCTACAAAAAATGATGCAAACAATAAAAGTAAGCATGTCTTTTCTAATGTGTGTCTTCTCTCTCCACATGTTCCTTTATTCACAACATTTGCTGTATAGACATTGAACATCATCACCTTCTGTTGTATTTTGTTACCTTAAGAAAATCTGTATTCACTGATGGACAATCTTGCATCAATTTGTACTTTGTGTTCAATGCGATCAGAGAGCCATGAAATGTCAGAACACACCAAGTATCTTCAGTCTACCTTCAGCAACAATCAATCATTTCCACTGTTAATGAAGGAACATAGGGGAATTTTCAGAATGAAATGATAAAAACCCTCAGACAAAAATAAAATGGCACACTATGTGAAGCACTGCTTAAGGTTTATTAGAAATTTGATGGCATATAATTTTGGTTAAAATGTTTTGAAAGCTTACGTATGAAGCTGCAAAGAATGCTTAAGTTTTGATACTTGCAGTGGCCTGAGTATAGGAGTATACAGTATACCTAACATGTGTACATAACTGTTACAAACTCTGTATTTATGACATATTGAATAATGCCATTTTTGTAGCTCTTGGTTTCTTTTTGCTTCCTGTGACAAGAATGGAGCAAAGCTAAATGGGAAGTGGCTGTCTCTGGCACTCAAAACTGGTGCCACGAAGCATTATCTATTACATTCATGATGTCATCAAGAATATTATCTGGTGGATATGTAATTGTGATGACAGAGCAAGAGGATTTAGCTTTTCTTTAGTTTTTACTGATTAGCTACGCTACAAAATGATGTTGGGTCAAAGTTAAATGATGGCTTTAAGGATTCTTGACAATATTGTGTCAGCTGAGTGAAACTAATGTTATTTTGCCAGACTCTTATTATACTGAATAATATTGTCTATCTTACTAGATGGGGACAATGTATATGTCTTTTAGAAAATATTTATTCAGTCAAAATAAACTATTGCTTAAATATTTTGTAATACATCATCCAATTCAGGAAAAAAGCTTGGTTTCACTATTGATTCCGGAAAACTTCACAATGTTTCCCTTGGGCAAGGACAAGAAGCAATTGCTGAACAAGCTTTGGTAAAAGCTTCTGAAGAAGGACACTGGGTTATCCTGCAGGCAAGTTAAGCTGCACTGCTGATATGTATTTCTTTTCACAACTTGAAGTAAGCATTGTTCTGTGAAAAGGAAATCATACACAACCAATTGATTGGAATTCATTGACGACGCAGCACATGGATAAAGTAGATCTGAAGAAGGTGCTATCATTGGAGTTCTAGAAGATGTTTGAGAAGGTGCCACATCAATAATTATTATGGACAATAATAATCCAATATATCAGGATGTGTTGATGTTGTATCTGATACATTGGCATGAATAGAAGATTGGCTGGCTAACAGGAAATGGAAAGTAGACATAAGTAGATCTTTTTTCTGATTGATAAGATGTAATGAATGATGTGTTACAGGGATTCAGTGCAGGGGCTTCAACTTCAATAGGCAGTGTAAGTGACTTGGACGAAAGCACCAAAGGCATGGATGCTAAATTTGCTGATGACACAAAGATTGGAAAATGAATTATGAAATGTATATGAATAGATTAAATGAGTGCAGAGAAAACCTGTAAACTGGAGTGTAATGTAGAAAAATAAGAGACGTTCCACTTCAGGAGGAAAATAAGGTGGAAACATGAGGTTTAAAAAAAATACAGGACCGGATATATAAACATTCAGATAGACATGAACTGATTAAGGATAGTCATCATGGTAGGTCATGTCTAACCAATTTCATAGTTTTTCGAGCAAGTTACCAGGAAAGTGGATGATAGCAAGGCAGTGGATGTTGTCTACGTGGACTTCAGTAAGGCATTTGACAAGGTCCCGCATGGGAGGTTAGTCTTCAAGGTTCAGTGGCTTGGCATTCAGAATGAGATAATAAATTGGATTAGACATTGGCTTTGTGGGAGAAGCTAGAGGGTGGTAGTAGAGGGTTGCCTCTCTGACTGGAGGCCTGTGACTGGTAGTGTGCCCCAGGGATCAGTGCTGGGTTCTTTGTTGTTTGTCATTTATATCAATGATCTGGATGATAATGTGGTGAACTGAATCAGCAAATTTGTGGATGGCACCAAGTATGGGGGTGTTAGTGGGCAACGAGGAAGCTATCATGGCTTGCGGAGGGATCTCCATCAGATGGGAAAATGGGCTGAAGAAAGGCAGATGGAATTTAATGCGGACAAGTGTGAGGTTTTGCACTTCAGGGTGGGTCTGACACCGAACGGTAGGGCACTGACGAGTGTGGTAGAACAGAGGGATCTGGAAATGCAGGTACATAATTCATTGAAACTGGTGTCACAGGTAGATAGGGAAGTAAAGAAATCTTTCGGTACATTGGCCTTCATTAATCAATGAATTGAGTCTGGAAGATGGGATGTTATACCAAAGTTATACAAGACATTGGTGAGGCCTAATTTGGAGTATTGTGAGCAGTTTTGGTTACCTACCTACAGAAAAGATGTAAACAAGTTTGAAAGAGTACAGAGAAAATTCACAAGTAATAAGGAAAGATGGAATAGGTTAGGATTGTATTCTTCAGAATGTAGAAGATTGAGAGGAGATTTGACAGAGGTATACAAAATTATGAGGGTTGTAGATAGGATAACTGCAAGCAGGCATTTTCCATGGAGGTTGGGAGGGACTACAACCAGAGGGCATAGTTTAAGGGTGAAAGGTGAGAAGTTTAATGAGAACATGAGGGGATATTTCTTCACTCAGAGGGTCGTGAGAGTTAGCTGCCGGTACAAGTGGTGCATGGGAGCTCGATTTCAACTTTTAAAAGAAGTTTAGATATGTACATGGATAATAAGGACATGGAATGCTATGATCCCAATGCAGGTAGTTGGGAATTGGCAGTTTAAGTGGTTTCAGCATGTTCTCGATGGGCTCAAGGACCTGTTTCTGTGCTGTACTTCTCTGACTGTTTCAGCCCACCAAGTCCACCCTGACCATCAGCCACCCATTTACACTAACCCAACATTAATTCTATTTTTGTCACATTCCTATGAACTCTCCCCTGTATTCTACCACTCATATGTCCTGGGGCAATTTGCAGTGGAATTGGCAGATACAGCCGAATATCTTTGGTATGTGGGAGGAAATCTGAGCACCTGAAGGAAGCCATGCAGTCAAAGAGAGCACACTCAAACCTGACACTGCCAGTACCCACAGTCAGCATCGAACCGGGAATATCTTGCACTCTGGGGCTGCTCCTCCACTCACTTCACCATCCTGCTGCCTCTTTGGTAATAACATTGGGATGCAGAGGGGTCTTGGTATCCTAGTTCGAGATTCACAGAAGGTTAGTATATACTACGTCAACTCAGGCCTGGGGGCCGGCATCGGAATATAGGAATGACAAATTATTAAGAAAGCTAATTGGATGTCATGAGTTATTGTTAGGTGAAATGTATATAAAGTAGAAAATTACATTTCAGTAATATTTATTTATTTAGTTATTTATTTAGAGATATTTATTTATTTATTTAGAGATGTAGAGTTTTTTTTCGCAGTTGCTTGATCTTGAGGATAATTAATTTCTATTCCAGTGCTGTAGGTTCTGAAGTGACTGACAAGGTCAATGTAGGATTGCCAACTCTTCTGTAAATGGGGTAGGAGGTACCTGACATGGCTGGTGTGTGGATGGTTTGTAAGATGGTATCTTCCTTCCACAGTTTACATTGAGTCTGCTTTGTGCTTCTGATATATGTTCTCAAACCACCCAAATGCAGCTTTCTCCAGACTGATTAATCATGGAACCATTGATTCCCAAGAGTTGGAGACGATGAGCATGTCCTTGAATCCTTTTCTCTGTTCACTGAGTAAATTGTCCCTGTGAAAGTTAGGTACAGATTGATTGGTTCTGGAGTCTTGGGTTAGACAATACGAGGGAGGTTTTCCTTCAGATGTGCAGATGTGAGCTGTCATCTGGAATACTCCGTATTGTCAGTGAACTGTGGAGATAATTTGAGGATGTTCTCAAAACCTCATTAGGCCGGTATCCTTTTACACCTTGCTTTTCATCTCCATACCTTGATCAAAGTGAGGGAGAAGCATTTAGGGTGGTATTGAGAACCTCGAGCATTGCAGTGGGAGCACAGAGAGACCCTGTGCTAGTGCTGGAAGGAGTGCACCATTTCACAAGCTTACCATCCACTTGCCCTGGTGGCCACTGCCTGTCCCATCTGTAGAAAAGTCTGGTTTCTATTAGCCACCTCAGAACCTCGAAATGCAGAGTGGATGCAAGGCAGTCTGGTCCTGAGGGAGTGCCTCAGATCAGTAGAGCAGTTTGCTCTTCATTATTGCATATGTTTCACATTTTAAAATATATGTTTGGCAATATAATGCTGTATATAAAATCAAAAATATGTGTGCATGTTTTGCCTGCAGAATATTCACCTAATGGCGAAGTGGCTCGTATTTTAGAACAACTTCTTGAGAAGTTCACTGAAGGATCTCATCCGGACTATCGTGTATTCATGAGTGCTGAGCCTGCCCCAGCTCCCGAGGAGCATATTATTCCACAAGGAATCCTTGAGGACTCGATCAAAATTACCAATGAACCACCAACTGGTATGTTAGCTAATCTCCATGCAGCTTTGGATAATTTTGATCAGGTATGGATAACATCATTTCAATATTTTGACAGACAGTAAAGATTGATTTGCAGCTGAAATGTCTGGGCATGGGGCATGAATGGGAATGGTAAACTGTGAACAGTGACTTGTTTCACAAATTTGTGTTAACATTTTTGACTTTGAATTGCAAGTCTAAATTCAAAATTTCAGGATTCAGGATATTCGGTTTTGCTTGTGGAGGAGAAAGATACATTTGCTTTTTATAATCATTTTTGCCTTTTATGTGAAATCCATTATCATTGCAATGTAAGTGTGAGTGTGAAATACAGCACAGAAGAAGACCCATCACTGTATCAAGCTGACATCAACCATTATTTTTATACTATTCCTACTCTAACCCATGTAATTCTCTCCACATTCTTATTAAAGAACAATGCTGCCCAAGATTCACCTACACATCAGGGATAATCAACAGTGGCCAATCAGCCTAAGAATCCACAGGATTTTGGGGTCTTGGAGGAAACGGGAATACTTAGAGGAAATCCACATCAGGAGAACATGTAAATTTTTTTAGAGTTAGTATCGGAGGTCAGGTTTCAACTTAGTTTGTTGGAACTATGAGTCAGGAACTCCACTACCTGTGCGATTGCGTTGCCCATTTGCTCCTTTCAAACAGGTGCACATCTGCAGTTGTACAGATGTTTCACAGAGCTAGTACCAGCATGTTCTGGATTCCCACCCTGTTTGACCTGTATAAGGATAAGATGGGAATTGTGTTTGAACTAACTGCACAGCACTGATCTCACACATGCCTTGTGGGTCAACACAGAGTTGGAACCAGAATCTTTCCAACACTGAATAAGGGGAAAAGAATCAAGGTAGGTAACTGGCCTTGCTTCCTTATGGCAAACTTCCAATAATGTTGGTGAAGGTTACCAGTCCACCTTTGCAGTTAGAAAGCAGCTGGGACTTCTGTACTCAAGAATGCAAAGAGAAACATTAACCTCAAATGAAGTGTAGACCTTTGGTAGCACAAAAGAAATCTTGCAAAATCACTTGTTTGTAATTTTGTTTCCTGACCTACTTTCCATTTGTAGATGATTTGAAAAATGGCTATGTCATGTGAGATAATCTAGCTCCATAACTTAGCTTCACAGAAGGTGGCTCAAATGTGGTCCACGCTGTAACATGCACACACATCTCCTTTCACTCATCGGCAATAGAACAGTAAAGCTGCTGAGCCCATTGGGAACTACATTAAAAAACTGAGCTCAGGTGGAAAATTATCAATCCAAAATATCAACTCTCTATTTCCCTCTTCAGATGCTGCCTAACCTGTTGAGTTCCTCCAGTACATTATGTGTTACATAAAAAAACCTGCAAAACGCACATTGTTAACATAGGATAAATGGTGCATTTACATTTTGTCACCAAAACCCATATAGTTGCATGTATGTCCAGCTCTTGGTAGAATAGAATAATATATTTAAGATTCAGTCTGGCAGACTGACTGGGTTAGCTCAGATACGCTCATCCAATGTAATGGAGAAAAATTGTATATATTGTACATTGTTAGATGAGTTTTACTTATTTTTATTTCTTCTCTCAGCAAAATCGTGTACCTTCTTCACAAATTCATGTCCCTTCATCGCAGGATATTCTCGATCAGTGTTCCCGTGAACATGAGTTTAAAACAATACTGTTTTCACTGTGCTACTTCCATGCCTGTGTGGCTGAACGACGGAAATTTGGACCACAGGGCTGGAATCGAAAGTACCCTTTCAACACAGGAGACCTGACAATTTCAGTGAATGTTTTATACAGCTATTTGGAAACGAACACGCAGGTACATCAGAGATGTGCAAAAATACAATTGAGTAGAAATCAGAGTGTGGTAATTTAAATTATATACTGTACATGGAGAGAGTAGGTGGGAAATAAACTGTAAAACTATGTGTATTGCGCTAACTATTCTCAGAACTGAGAACAGAATTTAAATTTGCCTAGATTATGGGCTGAAAGAGCATGGACAGCTTAGCAGGTATCTCTGTGTCTGGTTCACATTGCCTTTCTCCCACGGCAGACTTGTTCATGCTTGTCACACCCTCATTTGCGCACTCACTCATAAACAGTGCCCCGACCCGCCACAGATCCATTGACCCTGTTCCACCTCTACATCTCTCATTCACACTCCCTCTCATTTCTCTGATGCACACTTAAAGTGTCATGCACCACTGTCTGCCCATGTTGTGCGAAATACCCGTGTCCCTCCATCTGGTGCACGTCCCCATCTCCCTCTCTCTCTGTCACTCCCCCATCTCCCTCTCTGTCACTCCCTCTCTCTCTTTCACTCCCCCATCTCCCTCTCTGTCACTCCCTCTCTCTCTTTCACTCCCCCATCTCCCTCTCTCTGTCACTCCCCATCTCCCTCTCTCTCTGTCATTCCCCATCTAACTCTCTCTCTGTCCCTCCCCATCTCCCTCTCTCTCTGTCCCTCCCCATCTCCCTCTGTCACTACCCCATCTCCCTCTCTCTCTATCACTCCCCCATCTCCCTCTCTCTCTATCACTCCCCCATCTCCCTCTCTCTCTGTCCCTCCCCATCTCCCTCTCTGTTGGTCACTCCCCATATCCCTCTCTCTCTGTCACACCCCCATCTCCCTCTCTCTCTGTCACACCCCCAACTCCCTCTCTCTCTGTCATACCCCCGTCTTCCTCTCTCTCCCTGTCACCCCGATCTTCCTCTCTCTCTGTCACTCCCTCCCTCTCTCTCTCTGTAACTCCCCCATCTCCCTCTCTCTTTGTAACTCCCCATCTCCCTCTCTCTCTGTCACTCCCCCATCTCCCTCTCTCTCTGTCACTCCCCATCTCCTTCTCTCTCATTCCCCATCTCCTTCTCTCTCATTCCCCATCTCCTTCTCTCTCATTCCCCATCTCCTTCTCTCTCATTCCCCATCTCCTTCTCTCTCATTCCCCCATCTCCATCTCTCTCTGTCATTCCCCCATCTCCATCTCTCTCTGTCATTCCCCCATCTCCTTCTCTCTCATTCCCCCATCTCCCTCTCTCTCATTCCTCCATCTCCCTCTCTCTCTGTACATACCCCATCTCCCTCGTTCTCTGTCACACCCCATCTCCATCTCTCTGTCACTCCCCATCTCCCTCTCTCTGTCATTCCCCATCTCCCTCTCTCTCTGTCACTCCCCCATCTCCCTCTCTCTCATTCCCCCATCTCCCCTCTCTGTCACTCCCCCATCTCCCCCTCTCTCATTCCCCCATCTCCCTCTCTCTGTGCATACCCCATCTCCCTCTGTCACTCCCCCATCCCCCTCTCTCTCTGTCACACCCCCATCTCCCTCTCTCTCTTTCATACCCCCATCTCCCTCTCTCTCTGTCATACCCCTGTCTTTCTCTCTCTCCCTGTCACCCCCATCTTCCTCTCTCTATAACTCCCCCATCTCCCTCTCTCTTTGTAACTCCACCATCTCCCTCTCTCTCTGTCACTCCCCCATCTCGCTCTCTCATTCCTCCATCTCCCTCTCTCTGTACATACCCCATCTCCCTCTCTCTGTCACTCCCCCATCTCCCTCTCTCTCTGCCACACCCCATCTCCCTCTCTCTCTGTCACTCCCCATCTCCCTCTCTCTCTGTCACTCCCCATCTCCCTCTCTCTCTGTCACTCCCACATCTCCCTCTCTCTCATTCCCCCATCTCCCTCTCTCTCTGTCACACCCCATCTCCCTCTGTCTCTGTCACTCCCCATCTCTCTCTCTCTGTCATTCCCCATCTCCTTCTCTCTCATTCCCCCATCTCCATCTCTCTCTGTCATTCCCCCATCTCCATCTCTCTCTGTCATTCCCCCATCTCCTTCTCTCTCATTCCCCCATCTCCATCTCTCTCTGTCATTCCCCCATCTCCCTCTCTCTGTCACTCCCCCATCTCCCTCTCTCTCATTCCTCCATCTCCCTCTCTCTCTGTACATACCCCATCTCCCTCGTTCTCTGTCACACCCCATCTCCATCTCTCTGTCACTCCCCATCTCCCTCTCTCTGTCATTCCCCATCTCCCTCTCTCTCTGTCACTCCCCCATCTCCCTCTCTCTCTGTCACTCCCCCATCTCCCTCTCTCTCTGTCACTCCCCCATCTCCCTCTCTCTCATTCCCCCATCTCCCTCTCTCTCATTCCCCCATCTCCCCTCTCTGTCACTCCCCCATCTCCCCCTCTCTCATTCCCCCATCTCCCTCTCTCTCTGTGCATACCCCATCTCCCTCTGTCTGTCACTCCCCCATCCCCCTCTCTCTCTGTCACTCCACATCCCCCTCTCTCTCTGTCACACCCCCATCTCCCTCTCTCTCTTTCATACCCCCATCTCCCTCTCTCTCTGTCATACCCCCGTCTTTCTCTCTCTCCCTGTCACCCCCATCTCCCTCTCTCTTTGTAACTCCACCATCTCCCTCTCTCTCTGTCACTCCCCCATCTCGCTCTCTCTCATTCCTCCATCTCCCTCTCTCTGTACATACCCCATCTCCCTCTGTCACTCCCCCATCTCCCTCTCTCTCTGTCACACCCCATCTCCCTCTCTCTCTGTCACTCCCCATCTCCATCTCTCTCTGTCATTCCCCCATCTCCATCTCTCTCTGTCATTCCCCCATCTCCTTCTCTCTCATTCCCCCATCTCCATCTCTCTCTGTCATTCCACCATCTCCCTCTCTCTGTCACTCCCCCATCTCCCTCTCTCTCATTCCTCCATCTCCCTCTCTCTCTGTACATACCCCATCTCCCTCGTTCTCTGTCACACCCCATCTCCATCTCTCTGTCACTCCCCATCTCCCTCTCTCTGTCATTCCCCATCTCCCTCTCTCTCTGTCACTCCCCCATCTCCCTCTCTCTCTGTCACTCCCCCATCTCCCTCTCTCTCATTCCCCCATCTCCCTCTCTCTCATTCCCCCATCTCCCTCTCTCTCATTCCCCCATCTCCCTCTCTCTCATTCCCCCATCTCCCCTCTCTGTCACTCCCCCATCTCCCCCTCTCTCATTCCCCCATCTCCCTCTCTCTCTGTGCATACCCCATCTCCCTCTGTCTGTCACTCCCCCATCCCCCTCTCTCTCTGTCACTCCACATCCCCCTCTCTCTCTGTCACACCCCCATCTCCCTCTCTCTCTTTCATACCCCCATCTCCCTCTCTCTCTGTCATACCCCCGTCTTTCTCTCTCTCCCTGTCACCCCCATCTTCCTCTCTCTATAACTCCCCCATCTCCCTCTCTCTTTGTAACTCCACCATCTCCCTCTCTCTCTGTCACTCCCCCATCTCGCTCTCTCTCATTCCTCCATCTCCCTCTCTCTGTACATACCCCATCTCCCTCTGTCACTCCCCCATCTCCCTCTCTCTCTGTCACACCCCATCTCCCTCTCTCTCTGTCACTCCCACATCTCCCTCTCTCTCTGTCACACCCCATCTCCCTCTGTCTCTGTCACTCCCCATCTCTCTCTCTCTGTCATTCCCCATCTCCCTCTCTCTCTGTCACTCCCCCATCTCCCTCTCTCTCATTCCCCTATCTCCCTCTCTCTCATTCCCCCATCTTCCCTCTCTGTCACTCCCCCATCTCCCCTCTCTGTCACTCCCCCATCTCCCTCTCTCTCATTCCCCCATCTCCCTCTCTCTCTGTGCATACCCCGTCTCCCTCTGTCTGTCACTCCCCATCTCCCTCTCTCTCTGTCACTCCCCATCTCCCTCTCTCTGTCACTCCCCATCTCCCTCTCTCTCTGTCACTCCCCATCTCCCTCTCTCTCTATCACACCCCCATCTCCCTCTCTCTCTGTCATACCCCCGTCTTTCTCTCTCTCCCTGTCACCATCTTCCTCTCTCTGTCACTCCCCATCTCCCTCTCTCTCTGTCATACCCCCGTCTTTCTCTCTCTCCGTCTCCCCCATCTCCCTCTCTCTGTCACTCCCCCATCTCCCTCTCTCTGTCACTCCCCCATCTCCCTGACTCTCATTCCTCCATCTCCCTCTCTCTGTACATACCCCATCTCCCTCTCTCTGTCACTCCCCCATCTCCCTCTCTCTGTCACACCCCATCTCCCTCTCTCTCTGTCACTCCCCATCTCTCTCTGTCACTCCCCATCTCTCTCTCTCTGTCATTCCCCATCTCCCTCTATCTCTGTCACTCCCCCATCTCCCTCTCTCTCATTCCCCCATCTCCCTCTCTCTCTGTGCATACCCCATCTCCCTCTGTCTGTCACTCCCCCATCTCCCTCTCTCTCTGTCACTCCCCATCTCCCTCTCTCGGTCACTCCCCATCTCCCTCTCTCTCTGTCACTCCCCATCTCCCTCTCTCTCTGTCACACCCCCATCTCCCTCTCTCTCTGTCATACCCCCATCTTTCTCTCTCTCCCTGTCACCCCCATCTTTCTCTCTCTCCCTGTCACCCCCATCTTCCTCTCTCTGTCACTCCCCATCTCCCTCTCTCTCTGTCATACCCCTGTCTTTCTCTCTCTCCCTGTCACCCCCATCTTCCTCTGTAACTCCCCCATCTCCCTCTCTCTCTGTCACTCCCCCATCTCCCTCTCTCTCATTCCCCCATCTCCCTCTCTCTCATTCCCCCATCTCCCTCTCTCTCATTCCTCAATCTCCCCTCTCTGTCACTCCCCCATCTCCCTCTCTCTCATTCCCCCATCTCCCTCTCTCTGTACATACCCCATCTCCCTCTCTCTCTGTGCATACCCCATCTCCCTCTGTCTGTCACTCCCCCATCTCCCTCTCTCTCTGTCACTCCCCATCTCCCTCTCTCGGTCACTCCCCATCTCCCTCTCTCGGTCACTCCCCATCTCCCTCTCTCTCTGTCACTCCCCATCTCCCTCTGTCTCTGTCACACCCCCATCTCCCTCTCTCTCTGTCATACCCCCGTCTTTCTCTCTCTCTCCCTGTCACCCCCATCTTCCTCTCTCTGTCACTCCCCCACCTCCCTCTCTCTGTCACTCCCCCATCTCCCTCTCTCTCATTCCTCCATCTCCCTCTCTCTCTGTCACTCCCCATCTCCCTCTCTCTCTGTCACTCCCACATCTCCCTCTCTCTCATTCCCCCATCTCCCTCTCTCTCTGTCACACCCCATCTCCTCTCTCTCTGTCATACCCCCGTCTTTCTCTCTCTCCCTGTCACCCCCATTTCCCTCTCTCCTTGTAACTCCCCCATCTCCCTCTCTCTGTCATTCCCCATCTCCCTCTCTCTCTGTCACTCCCCCATCTCTCTCTCTCTCATTCCCCCATCTCCCTCTCTCTCTGTGCATACCCCATCTCCCTCTCTGTCACTCCCCCATCCTCTCTCTCTGTCACTCCCCCATCCTCTCTCTCTGTCACTCCCCATCCTCTCTCTCTGTCACACCCCCATCTCCCTCTCTCTCTGTCACTCCCCATCCCCCTCTCTCTCTGTCACTCCCCCATCTCCCTCTCTCTCGGTCACTCCCCATCTCCCTCTCTCTCTGTCACTCCCCATCCTCTCTCTCTGTCACACCCCCATCTCCCTCTCTCTCTGTCACTCCCCATCCCCCTCTCTCTCTCTGTCACTCCCCCATCTCCCTCTCTCTCTGTCACTCCCCCATCTCCCTCTCTCTCTGTCACTCCCCCATCTCCCTCTCTCTGTCACTCCCCATCCCCCCTCTCTCTGTCACTCCCCCATCTCCCCATCCCCCTCTCTCTCTGTCACTCCCCATCCCCCTCTCTCTCTGTCACTCCCCATCCCCCTCTCTCTCTGTCACTCCCCCATCTCCCTCTCTCTCTGTCACACCCCCATCTCCCTCTCTCTCTGTCACACCCCCATCTCCCTCTCTCTCTGTCACTCCCCCATCTCCCTCTCTCTCTGTCACTCCCCCATCTCCCTCTCTCTCTCTCACACAGCCTCCTCTCATCTATTTTTCTTATCTTTGTCTTTTCCATGTTACTCCCGACTTGAACTTACAATTTGAGCCTTCTTTTGGCCGATCTTCACACTGTGGTTGAGTGATTACTGGCCACTTTGATAACCTCGTGAAGTGATGATGCTCATATTCACATGTCAGAAATTCTCTCTGTTTCTGATTATCAGTTCCGTACTACAAGAGGCATTGAGAATGTTGTTCAGGTTTCTAATTTTTAAAACAAGTATCTCAGTAGTTGGTGGTGAACAGTTGATCTTGCCAGGTGATAGTAAAAGGTCGTTATTGTTTGTATGTTTGATCCCTTGCACAGTCCCAAAGTACATTTGTGTTTCAAATTCCTCGTACTTCTACCTCTTGGTCAGAAAAGGGTCACATCAAGTTATTAAGAGTGATGTAACTGTTTTCTTCTTCATGTTACTGGCTAGCAAGGGATGGTCAGTGCTCTATTCCCCCTCCCCCATTAGCAATTTTTGTTAAATTCCTTATAAACTCTATGTATCAGTATATGAATTAACTTTACTTCATTGATAGTGCATTATACCTAATGGCTAGGGCTCAAATATTATGATTAAACCATTAAGATATGGATGGAAGAGCAAGCAGGGCTATGATACTCTGTGCAGACATGTCACCATTATTCTCCAACAGTGATCCAAGACTATTATTGAAGTGCCAGCCCTCCCTGATTTCTCGATTGCAGTAGTTATGTCTCAGCTGATGGATTTCACTCTGTTGTGCTAGGTGATATTTTTATTCTCTCCAGTCAGCCTGACAATTGTAACCTGGAATAATGAATACAGAGCAGTTTGGCATTTTGGAATCCATTTACCTCGGTGTTAGAAGAAGACATTGGAGACCTTTATTTATCGTAAAGCAATTTTAATTATTCTGTAATGATGCTGAATTTTGGCTTGGTGTTAAAGTAACAACTTAAACGATTGAAAGAGGAGACATATATTGCCAATAAAGTACCTATCTGTTTAGTTGGGTCAGTATGTCTTCAAACAAGGTTCTGAGAATCCAAAATAGGTATTGGAGTTGGATTTCTGTCCATTTGGGATGAGTATTTTATGCACAGCAGGCACAAATAAACTTTAAACAGAAATGGTTTCTGCACTGATTGTACCAAGGCAGTAGGAGACCTGTGAGGGTGTTATTAATTACACAGATGAATTTATTTTGCATTTATTGGAGAAGCTTGATCATGCTATTATCAATTTGGTGTAAAATTATGAGATTTGGTGTCAGTGATGCCATGATGTTAAAAACATTATTGGGACTGCAAAAGGCCAAAAATCCAGTTGGGAAGTTTTTCATGAATGAATGAAGATTGAGAATGCATCATCAGTAATGATTCATTGTACTTAAACCCAGACATGCTTTATAAGAAAGTTGCAAGGTTGCTTTCAGTGGGCAATTTTGCTTGTTCTATAATTGTCTTTCTGTACAATGAAAGACCAAGATAAATTTATCTTAGACCATATTAATAAAATACTTGTCTATATTATTTAATGGCATTGAAGTATTATTCCTTCATAATTAATTTATTGTTGGTAATTTTTAAAATATTTAGATATTTGCTATTTTCCTTGCCGCAAAATCCTTGCTTGTTATAGGTACCCTGGGAAGATCTGCGTTACCTCTTTGGTGAATTTATGTATGGTGGCCATATTACAGATGACTGGGATAGAAGACTGTGTCGTACTTATCTGGAAGAATACATGCAGCCTCATCAGGTATTCTGTATGGTGAAGATGATTCTGAATTGCACAAGGTGCTACTTTTAAGGTTACTGGAGCTAGGGCTCCCCCTACTGGAAAATAAATATTAAATTTTCTCTGGGCAAACATAAATAATTCCATTTTAAAGCAATTAATGAAATAAATTCCATATTTTCACAATGCTAGGTTTTTAATTTTGAGTTTTTTTGGTGGGCTATCGTTTGCAACTGAATAGCTGTGCGCACTGGTACGTCAGTGGTAAAACATCAGCAGACCATACTCTATCAATTGTTTTTCATTTACCCACTTGTCACTTGTGGTTTCTACTGCTCTTTCTGCCTTTTTCACTCATCTTTTATTTTTATCTTGGTATGTCCTGTACTTTCCTGGCATAAAAGGATATCTTTACTGTCATCAGCACCGATTCTTTAGAATCTTTCAGTAAGGCAGTTAGTGGTACAGTAATACTGGGATGAGAGAGCAGGGGAATGTTTGAACAATGAAAAACCAAATTACATTTTGAAAGAAAGTAGTAAATTTGTTACTTTTGCTCCTATTCTTTGTCCATTTGTAGATTTGTGGGTGCCCACTGTTATAGAAAATCTGTCAAACTAAGAGTAAACATTTAATGATTTCATTGTATATTTAATTCTTCATCAATAACAAAAGGTTATACTGCTCGATCCTGCTCAGCATTTGAGAAGATCATGAATGATCCTTAACACCATTTTCTCACTCTGTTCTTGTATTCCATATCCTTTAAAATTCAGAATCCATTGATCTATTGAATTCAAGTGATGACTGAGCCTCCACACACCAAATTCCTCACATTTATTCTGTTGCACTTACATTATTTGTTAATGGTGTGCCTCATTTTAACTGGATCATTGGAAAAATAAGTTTAAAGTGATTAATATATGAAACATATTTTAATAAATCAGG
Source organism: Mobula hypostoma (assembly GCF_963921235.1). NCBI lineage: Eukaryota > Metazoa > Chordata > Chondrichthyes > Myliobatiformes > Myliobatidae > Mobula > Mobula hypostoma. The sequence goes on from NC_086102.1 coordinate 165,790,146, forward strand.
GTGTTCACACTGATTTCTTTCTCTCTCTTGTTCCTTGCTTTATTCCAGTTTGAAAGTAAGCTAGCTTTAGCTCCTGGTTTTGTGGCACCGTCAAATCTTGATTACGATGGTTATCACAGATACATAGATGAAATGTTACCACCTGAAAATCCAGCACATTATGGTCTCCACTTGAATGCAGAGATTGAATTCCTGACTGTAACTTCAGACAATCTTCTACATACCTTACTGGAAATGCAGCCCGGAGACTCAGTGACTGCTGAAGGGGTAACGCAAACTGTTGAAGAAAAGGTCAGCAATATAAAACTGTTAAACTGTGCATTTTTAATATTTGGAGAAACAAAATATGGCATTGCTAGCTGGTTGTATTTAACCCGAGAACATGTGACAAGGTATTTCTGATGGTTAAGTTCAAGTTTATTGTCATTTGCCTGTACTATGGTGTTGCATTAGCAATATGTACAATTACTTCGTGTTGACAATAATGCAGCTAACTTTGGTAGGTTTAGCTTTGGCGAATGCTTAAACAATTGACATGGATATTGCCTGTAAAGGTACCCAATGCAAGCTGGGGTTCATTCAAAAAGATCTTGAATAATCCTCTGCTTCAACACCATTTTCCTTCCTCGTCCTCATATTCAGTTTCTTCCATTGTCAACAGTTTTAATACATGAAATGAAGCTGACTATGAAATCTGTTGATATTTTTTAGCAGAAGAAAATGAAACTAAAGAAATCAGTGCATATTAAGAAATGTAATTTTATTTATAATGAAATCTTAATATATTACTTTTAAAGGTAAAAGCTATCTTGGATGATATAGTAGAAAAGCTACCAGAGGAATATAATATGGTTGATATAACCTCTAAACCAGCTGAGCGCTCCCCGTACATTCTGTTCTGTTTCCAAGAGTGTGAAAGAATGAATATTCTAATTCAAGAAATGAGACATTCATTAAAGGAACTTGATCTGGGATTGAAGGTAAGAATTGAGTAAAACTGTGCCCATGGTGGTGTACAATACAAAGACATTCTCAGTCAAAATACTTTACTGTATTTCACTTCCCCTCCCACCCCCGGCTAATCCATGGCGCTTTACGAAGTTATGAAAAGTACATTTTTGTACCTTATCAACAATTAATACAATATTGAAGCATTATAAAAACACTCTTTCTACAAATGCTAATGTTAAGTTGCAACATTTTTCTTCAATAATACTGCAGTTGTGTTCTGTTCAGTTGTGGTTCACTAGTTTATTTGATACTCTCCCAAAATAAAGCACAGACTGATCTTGCACAGATTTATGAAATAAAGTGGAAGAAAATTTGCTCTAAAGGACATCCTCAATGATGCTGTATACAATAAAATATACTTTCTGAATTCATTTTCAGGAGTTGGGCCCTAAATTGCATTATCTGTAGCCCGTTTTCTGAGTCCATAAGTTATAGGAACAGAATTAGGCCATTTGGCCCATTGAGTCTGCTCTGCCATTTAGACATGGCTGATCCAGTCATGGCTGAGACATGGGATAGGCTTTCCCTTTTAGTTTGCCTGTTGCCTTCCCTACCTGCTACCTGCTAGGTCGGTAATTGAATGTGGCCAGCTTGTGTGAACCTTACCAAAATCTGGCAATCAGTCTGTGCTCACCGACAGGATGGTTGCACAACCAGGAGGTACACTTGCACTTCTGGCTTCAAATAGGCGTAAGTTTAAATACAGATCACCTACCTTTCTCTGGAGTGTCAACAAACTTTTAACCACTGATTAGGCAACAAATGTTTCATAGCTAGTTTACATGCATTTTCTGTTGATTTTGCAAATGGACTCACTGCAGTTTCATAGTGCCCAGATTAGTGCATTCAAAGGGGCTCCAGTGGCAGTGCTAGTTATTTCAAGGCAGCATCTCTAGGAAGACACTTATCTGTGTAAGCGGAACAAGTGCTACACATGCCCTTACACTTCCTCCCTTACCACCATTCGGGGCCCCAAACAGTCCTTCCAGGTGAGGCAACACTTCACCTGTGAGTCGACTGGGGTGATATACTGCATCCGGTGCTCCCGATGTGGCCTTTTATATATTGGCGAGACCCGACGCAGACTGGGAGACCGCTTTGCTGAACATCTACGCTCTGTCCGCTAGAGAAAGCAGGATCTCCCAGTGGCCACACATTTTAATTCCACATCCCATTCCCATTCTGACATGTCTATCCACGGCCTCCTCTACTGTAAAGATGAAGCCACACTCAGGTTGGAGGAACAACACCTTATATTCCGTCTGGGTAGCCTCCAACCTGATAACATGAACATCGACTTCTCTCACTTCCGCTAATGCCCCACCTCCCTCTCGTACCCCATCTGTTACTTATTTTTATACACACATTCTTTCTCTCACTCTCCTTTTTCTCCCTCTGTCCCTCTGAATATACCCCTTGCCCATCCTCTGGGTCCCCCCCCCTTGTCTTTCTTCCCAGACCTCCTGTCCCATGATCCTCTCGTATCCCTTTTGCCTATCACCTGTCCAGCTCTTGGCTCCATCCCTCCCTCTCCTGTCTTCTCCTATCATTTTGTATCTCGCCCTCCCCCTCCAACTTTCAAATCCCTTACTCACTCTTCCTTCAGTTAGTCCTGACGAAGAGTTTTGGCCTGAAACATCGACTGTACCTCTTCCTAGAGATGCTGCCTGGCCTGCTGCGTTCACCAGCAACTTTGGTGTGTGTTGCTTGAATTTCCAGCATCTGCAGAATTCCTGTTGTTTGCCTAGTTATTTCAAGATTGTCAATGCACTTTCAGGTGAAGTGAGAGTGTCAGTCAAATGCACAACTTAAGCCTTCACTTTGACCTATGAAACAGACTGAACACTAGTCCAAAAACTTCCTTGGTAATTCTAACCAGGAACAAAATATTTGCTTTCTAAGTTTATTGTGCAATTCCAGAGCATTACAGCTGTTTCACTGTAATTAGTAAAAATTAAAAGTTTTTTTAATTGCTTGCTAATGTTCATAAAATGATCTAAAGAAAGATGAGGACTGAACAGAATGACGCAACCCAAGATGGTATAATCCACTGATGCTTTGGTTGTTTCCATTGTACATAAATTTATTATTTTTCTGATTAAATCAAAGTTTAAATCACATCCTCATTAATCTGTGCATCTAATCCCATTCTTTGTCAAAACTAGCAAAGCAAATTGCTGTCTTAATTCCAAAGGTCTCTTGACATCGGTCATCTGAGTTCAATATGGTAGCACAATCTATTTTGCACAAACTGCAGGTTTTAAAAATTCTTGTACGTAAAGTATATAATTTTCTACTTTTTGTAGTTTTTGCAAAAGCCTTTTTGTAAGGGCTAGGTTATTTATCACGTGCAAACTTCATTCCTCCTTGCTTTTGTTAGGGTGAGTTAGCAATTTCATCCGAGATGGAGCTACTGCAAACAGCACTTTTCTTTGATAATGTTCCTGACACCTGGACCAAGCTGGCATATCCATCAGTGTACAGTCTTGCACAGTGGTAAGTAACATGTCAAGACACAAATAGTTTGTACATGGCATTCTGTCTGTCAAGATTCCACTTGAATTACTAGTATTTCTTGTATGGAAATTAGTGTTGCTTGGTATTTTTATTGGGATATTTACAACGATATTTCCAACACCCCCCCACCCCCACAAAGTACGACAGTGTTTTGATGTAGCTATTATGCATCACAGTGATCTGTTAGTCACAAACCATTCGGTATCTACTTGCATAATGTATAACGAGTCTCCAGGGATCACTATGGTATGAGAAATGCAAGCAAGGAATCATGTTTAATAGTAGTCATAATAGAAAATGTCTTATCCACTCTAAATGAAGACTTTGTGTGCTCATGTGCATGACAGCATGCAATACGGCAGCATTTACCCCACTAAATAATAACTACGAAAATTATACTGTGCAGCCTTTGGTTAATTTCTGTACCAATATTTTATCATTTTCCTTGCAAAATAATCCATTTGCCTGTGTTTTTTTTGTACTATCTTGACATGCCAATGCTGATGTTGGGCACGTATGGAAAAAGGGGAGAGATTGAAATTTATAGAAAACAAGTAATTGTGCACTATAGGGAAAAAAAGACATTCAGTTCAATCAAGTGTTTTTTTCTTTGGAGGCTGCGCAATATGATAAGGAGATATGATAAATAAATCCTTTCTGGGTGAATTTATGATAAATATCAATTGTACATTTTTATTTCTTTTGCAAACAAAAGAGTTTCTATCCAAAAAAAAAATTCAAGTTGAGGAAATGCTAAATTGAAAACTTAGCTTAGTTGCCTTTGAATTTGAGATGGATAAAGTAATTTTGCACAATCTGTTAATGGTGAAACCACTAGTATGAATGTCAATTTCTGGAGTTCTTACTTGTGAACCTTCACCAAATGATAGCTGGATTCTGACATAACTCTGCAAGATTTTGTTTTATACAAGCAAGGCCGTTAACTCAGGTTCTAATAAAATTCAGGCCTCAATAAAAGCAACAATTGTAGTCTTCATCAGATTATAACAAATTTCTGAATGAATACAAAATATTTGAAATTTTCTATGATATAATTATTGCAAAATACAAAGCTCCATTTAAAAGTTACTTTTTATGTGATCTGAGATCCAGAAGTGAATTAATGTACAGCATTTACAAAACTGAATAACTCCCAAACTTGATGCATGCAAGCTCAATTCCAATGTTTGAGAAAAATTTGGATTGGTACATGGATGGGAGGGCTGTGGCCCCCGGTGCAGGTCGATGGGAGTAGGCAGTTTAAATGGTTTGTCACAGACTGGATGGGCCAAAGGGCCTGTTTCTGTACTGTACTCTCCTATGACTACAGATATAGAATAAAATAATGGGTATGATAAATTACGTTTTCAAGATGGTTTGCAGATTCTGAATACAAATGTGGCTAAGCTGTTGACTGATGCAAAAGTTGAAAACTGATGACAGATTCTGTACACAAATATACTCAGCCCTGACCATCAGTTTTACATTTCTAAAGATGTTTTCATTTACATTGTCTCCATTGTCAGAAATGACTGTGGACGAGGAAAGGCAACAGTTTGAGAGATCAGCAATGCAATAATAAAATCTGGTTCTCTCAGGATACTTTGATTAATAATCAAGTACAATTTAGACTAGCCACTGTTGTATGCCAATTATATCAAGCATGCGATCTGCCAGGGCTCAATCATTTTAAGCACAGGCTGAGATTTCGCACTATAAATAGACCCACTTATCATTAACACCATTTCTTCTGTAAGACAGAACTGATACTGCAAATAGTCTGTACTTGCAGTATATAACCTTTAGAAGACAAAATAATTTACAAATATAATTATTCTTTTAAAAACATCAGTACATGAAGCTGTTTAGTGAATGCTGTACAACCCAGAGATTGGAGTGTGAAGTCGAAAAACAATCTTGTCTAAACGTTATGAGGCATACTTCAGCTTTCCCTGAAACTGGCTACCTTCTACAAATCACATTTCATGCACTGATGGCAGATTGAAAACTGCCTTGTGAAATCACTTGCTATATCCTCAAGTCATTCTACATTATTGTGGTAATGACACCATCCAGTCTTCTGGTGACATTGTTAGTGTGAATAAGAGAAAACTTGACTGTTATGTGAATGTAATTGAATTGTATTTTTCGACCCATATTTTATTGTGGCAATAAGGCAAATATTGTTTTCAATTTTTAAGTTGCAATTTAGTCTTGTGCATTTCATTACAGATAAATTCTGTGTAACTACGTTAGGGTATTTTTTCACATTCACTCAAGGGATGTCGACCTCACAGGCTCAGTCAGCATTTAACTGCCCTTGAGAAGGAGGTGATGAGCTGCCTTCTTGAACCTTTGCACTGAGGAGTGGGTACCTCCACAGTGGTTAGGGCGAGAACTCAGCAGGATTGTGACCCAGCAGGAATGAAGGCACTATGGTAATATTTCTAGGTTAGGGTGGTGTGTGGCTTGGAAGGCAATTTCTAGGTCCTTCCAGCTGGTAGAGGTCATAGTTTCCAAAAAAAAAAAAATTCTCTAAAATAAAGGGGACCCAAAAAAAAACAACTACTGGACAAGCTTTGGGGATTGATTTGAATCTCTTTGAGTTTCTTTTTTCCCCGGGGAACAAAGGCAAAGCTGAAGATATCTATCCCTTACTGCCTTGAGAAGAAGGTAGACCATTTCATTGAAATGTACTCTCAGAGTTCATTGTGCTCCTGTGATGATGCTGGGCAGCCAGGTCCAAACGTGGTCCAGTAGCAACAAAGGAACTGCCTTGAACATCCAAAGCAGGATGTTTGTTATGAGGTGCATTATTCACACAATATTGCCTACTTGAGTTGTCGTAGAGATTTGTGAATCGCTGAGGAATTTTGGGACAATTATGGATTTAGTTGGTGGAACAAATGAAAAACAATGGATGGTGTTTAGAAGGCAGTTAATAAAGTCCCATCTAAGTGTGTAAAATTGAAGAGCATGTTGCACTATTTCCCTAGCCTTTTGCTTTATTTCCCAAAAACATAATTGCATCGAGGGGTATGAGAAAAGTGGGGGCACAGCATTGAGATGTAGGATCAAGTATGTTTGATTTGAATGGTGGAGCAGGCTGAAGTGGCTAAGTCTTACTCCTACTTTTCAAAGTTCTGTGTTTCCACACATTGCTATGTGGAGCTGCATCAATCTATTGGCATACCGCTTACTTTGAAATTATTTTAAGGTATCTTTATTAATCGGAGGGTAAAGCCACAATAACCTCTACCAACATTATAATAAAGAGCGAGAACAAAGAAGAGCTGGGAAATCAGTAGTGAGAAGTAGACAGGGTTTCAACAATGCCTGGTGAACATGGGGCTGAGTGGACTGCAGCACCTGATTTCCCAATGCTCCCAGCAGACTCAACACTAATCCTGTTTTTATAATGTCAATGCAAGATTGGTTGCCTTGAGAAAATCAATACACCCAAAAGCAGCCTTCAAATTAAAAACACGAGATTCTGCAGATGCTGGAAAGCCAGAGCAACACACACAGAATGCTGGAGGAACTCAGCAGGTCAGGCAGTATCCATAGAAATGAATAAACAGTCAATGTTTCAGGTCAAGTCCTGTACGTTGCTTCAAATTAAAAATCAAATGCAATTTTCAGTCCTGGTTTCCTGGAGTTCATCGTTGGGAGTTTGCAAAAATCATTCCGTGTTTTTTTTGTGTGAAATCAGTTTGTCTTATATAGCTGTGCTGAAAAATACATCTCCTGGTCTGGAATCCAATGACCAAAATCACGTTATCCAAAAACAAAGTGCAGCATGTGTGAACAGCATCATACTTTCGCCTGGCCTGTCCTCCTCCATATTTAAATAGCACATCCTTGAAACTGTAATAAATATCACTATTCAGAAAGGGAACAGAGAACAGAATGTTCCTCTGGTATCCTGTAAGCCTTTAATATTTTTCTCAATTTGAGATTTTATTGCGTTATAACCAGTGTCAAGTCTTTTAATCCTTCAGCATTTCATACCTGAAAAATTGCATTTAGCTTTAAGTAAACCTTATATGCTGACATAAATATTTAATTGTTGATGTGGATGTGTCACATTATATGGAGATGAAGTACAATTGATGCACATGCTAAGAATAAAATTTATCCCTCTGTTTTTGGAGCACACACCATAAAGTCTGTATAGGTGCTTAATTTAAAGAGTGAACAATGAGTTTCTAATGGACACATAGTTAAGCCATTGAAGATCTGACAGATAAATTGTAGCAAATCAGACGTAATTCAGCTTGAAACCACAGTACTGCACCAGCGATGATAAACAAGAGAAAAGGGTTTGATTGGAAAAGAAAGTAATTAAATGAATGGGAAGTTTAGTGGTACACCTGTGGTAAGCAATGATATTTGAAGAAATAATTCAGATATTTATGTTGGCATAATTCTCATTTTAAAAATGACACCATGTTAAAAAAGAGTCTCTACTCTGAACCTTCAGCTCCAAGATGCTCTGGTCTTGCACGCTAGGGCTGGGGATTTGGGGGGTTGGGTTGGCAAGAAAGAGCTGGTACAGCGGGTGGGGATTGATACCAATTTTTTTAAAGTAAATATCAAAATATATGGTTGCACTTGAAGAAAGATAAGGAATAAAATTCGTTTTTACTGGGTCAGACTAACGAGAAATAAAGATTTTAATAATCTTAGCAACACACACAGAATGCTGGAGAAACTCAGGTCAGGCAGCATGCTTGGAAATGAATAAACAGTCGATGTTTTGGGCAAACAATAACTTTAGTTTTCTTTATAACCCAAAATACTGGTTTTAGAATGTAGGAAATGTAGGTCAGTTTGAATGCAGTAGCATAAAGTGACATTATTAGGAGTAGCTGATGTTGACAGTTGGTGAGAGATTGACGTCTAACTGGGACAATTCCTCACAACACCATCCATTAGCACACAATTAAGTTTAGTTTTATGCCAAATCTGATCAACAGTGGCTTCAGGAACACAGTTGATACAATGGAGTATCAATCTATATTTTATGTTCATGTGCCTGGAATGTGACTTGCACCATCTGAGACTGTTATCACTGAATTATACCTGATACTCTTCCCCTCAGCCCCCCATCATTCTGAGAGGAGCAAAATGGTTTCCTTCAGTAACAGCAGCAGAATATGAACGGAAGCTAGATCTTACAGACTGTTGTTGCCGAACATCAGGCAACAACATTCACAGCAGGCGCTGATAACCAGACCAGCATTCTCAAATCAGTTAGTGTGCTTGATTTTTGCTGACTGATGACATGAGGTGGACTTGTACCTGAGGCAAGTTCAGCCCGTGCTAATTGCTTAACTTAGAAATTCTCAAGTACTCAATTAGAACCAGTAAGTCTGCGTTATATCTGCAAAACCCCACACAAAACCACCTCCCATCTTGAGTGTTGATTCTGTGTTGCACTACAGTGAGCATTGAATCTTTTCACAGCAGCTGAGTGCCAGCTGCTCCTTTGCTATATATGTTATTGAAAGGGAAAGGCAGAGCTCATGCATGCACACTTAACTACATAATGGAGCACTGTTCTCTTAGCATGATGCATATGAAATTCCTAATGAGAACTAGTATGAGTCAGCTTGTCAACTGTACATTTAAAAGTATTGTTTTTAAAGTAACAGCTCTGGAACAGTGAGTCAATTCCATCTGTGCACTCATTGCTTGAAACCACTCAACATCAAAGTGGTGAGACATACTCTCAGCTGAGATAAATCAAGAATGTTCCTTGTCCTTACTGTCCCCGTGTGCACAGAACTAGAAGCATTGAGAACATGTTAGTGGAGAACATGGAAATAGGTGGCCCAAACAAAAAGGAAATATGAATTAATCTGTTAAACTATTTGGTTTCAGAATGTGTAACTTGTCAAGATCAACCTGTCACTGAGATCACTTAACAGCTGTTAATGTTAAGATGCAGATAATGATGAATACTTGGATCCCCATTAAACCTATACCCTCTGCTATGAGGAAATATTTCATATGAGGTCAGCCCTCATTCTTCTAAATTCCAGTGAATACAGGCCCAGAGCCATCAAGTGCTCTTCATATTACAAGCCATTCAATCCTGGAATCATTTTTGTGAACCTCCTTTGAACCCCCCCTAATTTCAGCCATATCCTTTCTAAGGTAAGGGACCCAAAACTGCTCACAATTCTCCAAGTGGGGCCTCACTGGTGCTTTATAAAGTCTCAACATTACATTCTAGCTTTTATATTCTACTCCTCTTGAAATGAATGCTAACATTGTGTTTGCCTTCCTCAACACCGACTCAAATTAATCTTTAGGGAATCCAGCACAAGGACTCCTAAATCCCTTTACACCTCTTTTTTTTTGTATTTTCACTCCACTTAGAAAATAGACTACCCTTTCATTTCTTCTACCAAGGTGCATGACCATACACTTCCCGACACTGTATTCAATCTATTTCTTTGCCCATTCTCCCAATCTGTTCAAGTCCTTCTGTAGCCTCCTATTTCTTCAAAACTACCTACCCTCCACCTACAGTATCTTCGTGTCATCTGCAAACTATGGAATGATTGTTGGTGCCAGGCGGGGTAGTTTGATGATCTCAGAAACTCTTGATTTCTGGGATTTTCATGCACAACGGTCTCCAGCATTTAGAGAGTGGTGTGAAAACAAAAAACATGCAGCGAACAGCAGTTCTGTGGGCATAACGCCTTGTTATTGAGAGAGGACAGAAGAGACTGGCCAGACTGGTTCAAGATAGCAGGAAGGTGACAGTCACTCAAATAACCAAGCATTACAACAGTGCTGTGAAGAGCATCTCTGAATGCACAACACATTGAATTTTGAAGCGGATGGACAACAGTAGAAGATGACCATGAACATACATCAGTGGCCATTTTAGTAGGTGCATGAAGTACCTAATAAAGTGGCCACTGAGTGTATATTAAGAGATCGTTTCCAGGAGTTGGTTAACCTACTGGAGTGGAAGAAACTGATGTACCCAGCAGAAGCCCATACAGTTTCAGGGAAAACATACAAAGCTCCACAGACAGCACATTCATTTAGGAATATATATGAAACCCCATCACTGGAACTGTGCAGTGTGCAGATCAAACTGCTGCTCTACAACATTGTCCATTTCAGCAGCTTGTGAAAGGGAGAGGCCAAAGATTCAATGCAGCAAGTTTGAGCAAGACCAGGTGCAATTCAGCCTTGGCAAAATAACTGTGAAGAAACCTGCCTTTAGCCTCTGCTTGTGGAGAAACTGCTGCAATCATTGTGGTAAGCCCAGCAACAGTCATAAAGCAGAACGTTTAGTTATCTTCATCCGACATGTACAACTGTAGTCACTGCGAGAGGCTTCACCACATGCACAATATGGTCTTCTCCCACACCGTAGTACTATTCACTAGCAATTTTTATTTCATCTGTTGAGCTGTTAGTTTGCTATATGCCAATACCTATCATGTATACAACAGAATGGATCATCAATTTTAGAGTTTTTTGAGGCAAATGAAGGAAAAGCAATTTAATTCCACTCCCCATTCCCATATGTCCATCCATGGCCTTCAGTCTCTTTCACCAATCAACTTCCCAGCTCTTTACTTCATCTCTCCCCCTCCAGGTTTCACTTATCACCTGGTGGTTCTCTCTCCCCTCCCCCCACCTTTTAAATCTACTCCTCAGCTTTTTTTTCCTCCGGTCCTGCTGAAGGGTTTTGGCCTGAAATGTCAACTGTACTTTTTTTTATATAGATGCTGCCTGGCCTGCTGAGTTCCTCCAGCATTTTGTGTGTGTTGTTTGGATTTCCAGCATCTGCAGATTTTCTCTTGATTGGATGTTGCCACATCGACTTTAGCAAGGCCTTTGACAAAGTCCCGCATGGGAGGCTGGTCAAGATACAGTTACTTGGCATTTGGAGTGAGGTAGTAAATTGGATTTGACATTTGCTTCATAGAAGCCAGAAAAAATGGTAGATGATAGTTGCCTCTCTGACTAGTGGTGTGCCACTGGGGTTGATGCGGAGTCTTGTTCGTCATCTATATAAATGATCTGAATGATAACGTGGTAAATGGGATCAACAAATTTGCAGAGGACCCACCAAGACTGAGGGTGCAGTGGACAGCAAGGAAAGCTAACAAAGCTTGCAGCGGGATCTGGACCAGGGGAAAACAGCAGACGGAATTTAATAGAGACAAGTGTGAGGGAGGACTTACACAATGAACAGTAGGGTACTGAGGAGTGTGGTAGGTCAAAGGGGTCTGGGAATACAGCTCCATAATTCCTTGAAAGTAGTGTCCCACATAGATGGGGACACAAAGAAAGCTTTTGGCACATTGGCATTCATAAAATATTGAGTACAGGAGTTGGGATTTTAGTTAGAATTTGCCTAAGATGTTGGTGAAGCCCAATTTGGAGTATTGTATGTAGTTCTGGTCACCTACCTAAAAGAAAGTTATTCCTCTGAGAATGAGGGGAGATTTAGTTGGATTATACAAAATTGAGGGGTATATATAGGGTAAATTCAAGAAAGCTTTTTACAGAGGTCATAGATTAAGGGTGAAAGGTGAACTATTTAATGGACCCCTGATGGGTAACTTCTTCCCTCAGTGGGTGATGATAGTGTGGAACGAGTAGAAGGGTGTGGGTTGAATTTCACTATTTAACAGAAATTTGGGTAAGTGCATGGTTGGGAGGTTATGGAGGGCTGCCGTCCAGGTGCATGCTGATGGCACTCGGCAGAAGAACAGTTTGGCACAGAATGGATGGACCAAAAGGACTCTTTCTGTGCTGTAGTACCCTTTGACGAGGTAACTCCATCTTCTCCTATGAAGTAAAATAAATATGAAAGTTGAAACTTGAGGTGGAGAGATGTCAGGTGGAATTTTATGTGGACAATTGTGAAGTGGTGCATTTTGGGAGGCACCACTTCACACAATGCAAGGCTAAAATACACAGTATATGGCAGGTCCCTTACATGTTGATGTAGAGGGAGGTATAAGGCTATAGTTCTCTGAAAATGGCAACATAATTCAAAGTAAATCTATCATCAAAGTACTGTACACATATGCTACTATAAACTTTCAGATTCATTTTCTTGCATTTACAGGAAAACAGAATTTATTTTAAACAATAAACTGTTATTGAGAAACAACCAAGGTGCCAAAGACGACAAAATGTGCAAATTTTAAAAATGCTGAACATGAACTGTAGAGCCTTGAAAGTGAGCATGTTCAGCTCAGAGTAGTCGTGATTGAAGTTGTTCACACCAGTTCAGGAGCCTGATGGTTGTAAGGTAGTAACTGTTCCTGAGCATAGGGATGTGGGACCAAAGGCTTTTGTACCTCCTGCCCAATGGTAATAGCAAGGCGACGGTACGGCCTGGATGGTGAGGGTGCTGCTTTCTCGTGGCAAATATACTCAGTAGTGGGGAGGGCTTTCCCAGTAATGGACTGGGCTGTGTCCACGCCTTTCTGTTCCTGGCCATCTAGTGTCAGTTTATGGTGACATACTGAATCTACAAACTTCTAATAGAGGTGCTGTTGTGCTGACACCTACATGCTGGCCCCAGGATAGATCCTCTGATATGTTAATAGCAAGGAATTTAGAGCTTCTGACCCTCCCTACCTCCATTCCCCTAATGAGGACTGGCTGATGGACTACCTCCTTCCTGCTGTAGCCAACAATTAGCTCTTTGGTTTTGTGGATGGGGTGGTGCAGAAGGTGTACAGCATCCTTGCCTTCATAAACATTTGGCAAGTCATGTTACAATTGTATAAATCTCAGGTTAGATTATACTTGGGAGTGTAAACACAAAATACTCTGCAGATGCTGGGGTCAAAGCAACACTCACAACACGCTGGAGGAACTCAGCAGATCGGGCAGCATCTGTAGAAATGGTCAGTCAAACATTTGAAGTGTTGTGTTCCGTTCTGGTCACCACATTAAAGGAAGGATTTCATGTCGCCTGGATTTAACAGTATTTGCTATAAGGACAGGATGGACAAACTTAGATTGTTTTCACTGCAGTGTAAGAAGGTGAGGAGTGACCTCCAGGAAGTATGTAAAAAGGGAGCATAGATGATTATAACCCTTGTCCCAGATTAAAAGTATCAAATACTAAAGGGTGTGGGGATCCAGAGAGAAAGGCAAAGCTTAAAGGTGATTTGAGGCAAGCTTCAGTTTTCCACTGAGGGACAATGGTAGATGCAGATATGATAGTGACATTTAAGAAGCATTTAGCTGGACACATGAAGAGGCAGGGAATAGAGCGAGATGGATCTTGTGCAAGATGTGATTAGATTGGCATCGTAATTTGTGCAGACTTCATGAGCTGAAGCATCTGTCCTGTTCAGCCAAAACATAATTGAATTGTTTGAAAGAGCAGATATTGTACTTTCAAAAAATATAAAATTTACAATTGGAAATAGCAACTTGTTGCTTACTTGAAGTTTTAAGTTAACATGAGGATACCGCTTGGGGTTTGTTTAATTAGTTCACTCTCAGAATTAAATCATGAAGGTACAAGGAAATGACTATCAAGCCTTTTGCTAATAATTTGCCACAACAATGCAAGATTTAATGAGTAAAATGGTTTCTGCTGGTAACTTTGCACTTTCACTGGTTTGAGCTATCTTACATATATCAGGCTTCCCTTCTAGAAAGACAGTTACATAGGTTGTTGGGATACAGGTGAGGATATAGAAACATAGAAACATAGAAAATAGGTGCAGGAGTAGGCCATTCGGCCCTTCGAGCCTGCACCGCCATTTATTATGATCATGGCTGATCATCCAACTCAGAACCCAGCCTTCCCTCCATACCCCGTGACCCCTGTAGCCACAAGGGCCATATCTAACTTCCTTTTAAACATAGCTAATGAACTGGCCTCAACAGTTTGCTGTGGCAGAGAATTCCACAGATTCACCACTCTCTGTGTGAAGAAGTTTTTCCTAACCTCGGTCCTAAAAGGCTTCCCCTCTATCCTCAAACTGTGACCCCTCGTTCTAGACCTCCCCAACATCGGGAACAATCTTCCCGCATCTAGCCTGTCCAATCCCTTTAGGATCTTATACGTTTCAATCAGATCCCCCCTCAATCTTCTAAATTCCAACGAGTACAAGCCCAGTTCATCCAGTCTTTCTTCATATGAAAGACCTGCCATCCCAGGAATCAATCTGGTGAACCTTCTTTGTACTCCCTCTATGGCAAGGATGTCTTTCCTCAGATTAGGGGACCAAAACTGCACACAATACTCCAGGTGTGGTCTCACCAAGGCCTTGTACAACTGCAGTAGTACCTCCCTGCTCCTGTACTCGAATCCTCTCGCTATAAATGCCAGCATACCGTTCGCCTTTTTCACCGCCTGCTGTACCTGCATGCCCACTTTCAATGACTGGTGTATAATGACACCCAGGTCTCGTTGCACCTCCCCTTTTCCTAATCGGCCACCATTCAGATAATAATCTGTTTTCCTATTTTTGCCACCAAAGTGGATAACTTCACATTTATCCACATTAAATTGCATCTGCCATGAGTTTGCCCACTCACCCAACCTATCCAAGTCACCCTGCATCCTCTTAGCATCCTCCTCACTGCTAACACTGCCACCCAGCTTCGTGTCATCCGCAAACTTGGAGATGCTGCATTTAATTCCCTCATCCAAGTCATTAATATATATTGTAAACAACTGGGGTCCCAGCACTGAGCCTTGCGGTACCCCACTAGTCACCGCCTGCCATTCTGAAAAGGTCCCGTTTATTCCCACTCTTTGCTTCCTGTCTGCTAACCAATTCTCCACCCACACCAATACCTTACCCCCAATACCATGTGCTTTAAGTTTGCACACTAATCTCCTGTGTGGGACCTTGTCAAAAGCCTTTTGAAAATCCAAATATACCACATCCACTGGTTCTCCCCTATCCACTCTACTAGTTACATCCTCAAAAAATTCTATGAGATTCGTCAGACATGATTTTCCTTTCACAAATCCATGCTGACTTTGTCCGATCATTTCACCGCTTTCCAAATGTGCTGTTATCACATCCTTGATAACTGACTCCAGCAGTTTCCCCACCACCGACGTTAGGCTAACCGGCCTATAATTCCCCGGTTTCTCTCTCCCTCCTTTTTTAAAAAGTGGGGTTACATTAGCCACCCTCCAATCCTCAGGAACTAGTCCAGAATCTAACGAGTTTTGAAAAATTATCACTAATGCATCCACTATTTCTTGGGCCACTTCCTTAAGCACTCTGGGATGCAGACCATCTGGCCCTGGGGATTTATCTGCCTTCAATCCCTTCAATTTACCTAACACCACTTCCCTACTAACATGTATTTCGCTCAGTTCCTCCATCTCACTGGACCCTCTGTCCCTTACTATTTCTGGAAGATTATTTATGTCCTCCTTAGTGAAGACAGAACCAAAGTAATTATTCAATTGGTCTGCCATGTCCTTGCTCCCCATAATCAATTCACCTGTTTCTGTTTGCAGGGGACCTACATTTGTCTTTATCAGTCTTTTCCTTTTTACATATCTATAAAAGCTTTTACAGTCCGTTTTTATGTTCTCTGCCAGTTTTCTCTCATAATCTTTTTTCCCCTTCCTAATTAAGCCCTTTGTCCTCCTCTGCTGAACTCTGAATTTCTCCCAGTCCTCAGGTGAGCCACTTTCTCTGGCTAATTTGTATGCTACTTCTTTGGAATTGATACTATCCCTAATTTCTCTTGTCAGCCACGGGTGCACTACCTTCCTTGATTTATTCTTTTGCCAAACTGGGATGAACAATTGTTGTAGTTCATCCATGCAACCTTTAAATGCCTGCCATTGCATATCCACCGTCAATCCTTGAAGTGTCATTTGCCAGTCTATCTTAGCTAATTCATGTCTCATACCTTCAAAGTTACCCCTCTTTAAGTTCAGAACCTTTGTTTCTGAATTAACTACGTCACTCTCCATGTTAATGAAGAATTCCACCATATTATGGTCACTCTTACCCAAGGGGCCTCTCACGACAAGATCGCTAATTAACCCTTCCTCATTGCTCAAAACCCAGTCCAGAATAGCCTGCTCTCTAGTCGGTTCCTCGACATGTTGGTTCAAAAAACCATCCCGCATACATTCCAAGAAATCCTCTTCCTCAGCACCTTTACCAATTTGGTTCACCCAGTCTACATGTAGATTGAAGTCACCCATTATAACTGCTGTTCCTTTATTGCACACATTTCTAATTTCCTGTTTAATACCATCTCCGACCTCACTACTACTGTTAGGTGGCCTGTACACAACTCCCAGCAGCGTCTTCTGCCCCTTAGTGTTACGCAGCTCTACCCATATCGATTCCACATCTTCCCGGCTTATGTCCTTCCTTTCTATTGCGTTAATCTCTTTTTTAACCAGCAACGCCACCCCACCTCCCCTTCCTTCGTGTCTATCCCTCCTGAATATTGAATATCCCTGAACGTTGAGCTCCCATCCCTGGTCACCCTGGAGCCATGTCTCTGTGATCCCAACTATATCATAATCATTAATAACAATCTGCACTTTCAATTCATCCACCTTATTACGAATGCTCCTTGCATTGACACATAAAGCCTTCAGGCGCTCTTTTACAACTCTCTTAGCCCTTTTTAATGCTTGCCCTGGATTTGTCGGCCTGCCACTTTTACTTTTCCCCTTTGTACTTTTTGCTTCTACGCTCACTTTACACTCCTCTGTCTCTCTGCACTGGTTCCCATCCCTCTGTTGTGAACTAACCTCCTCACACCTTGCCGCTTTAATTTGATTCCCACCCCCCAACCATTCTAGTTTAAAGTCACCTCAGTAGCCCCCGCTAATCTCCCTGCCAGGATATTGGTCCCCCTAGGATTTAAGTGTAACCCGTCCTTTTTGTACAGGTCACACCTACGCCAAAAGAGGTCCCAATGATCCAAAAACTTGAATCCCTGCCCCCTGCTCCAATCCCTCAGCCACGCATTTATCCTCCACCTCATCGCATTCCTACTCTCACTGTCGCGTGGCACAGGCAGTAATCCCGAGATTACTACCTTTGCGGTCCTTTTTCTCAACTCCCTTCCTAGCTCCCTATATTCTTCTTTCAGGACCTCATCCCTTTTCCTACCTATGTCATTGGTACCTATATGTACCAGGACCTCTGGCTCTTCACCCTCCCACTTCAGGATATCTTGGACACGATCAGAAATATCCCGGACCCTGGCACCAGGGAGGCAAACTACCATCCGAGTCTCTGGACTGTGTCCACAGAATCGCCTATCTGACCCCCTTACTATCGAGTCCCCTATCACAACTGCCCTCCTCTTCCTTGCCCTACCCTTCTGAGCTACAGGGCCAGACTCTGTGCCGGAGGCAGGGCCACTGTCGCTTCCCCCGGGTAAGCTGTCCCCCCCAACAGTACTCAAACAGGAGTACTGTTGTTAAGGGGCACAGCCGCCGGGGTACTCCTCATCACCTGCCTTTTCCCCTTCCCTCTCCTAACCGTGACCCACTTGTCTGCCTCCCGTGGCCCCGGCGTGACCACCTGCCTTCCACTCCTCTCTATCACCTCCTCGCTCTCCCTGACCAGACGAAGGTCATCGAGCTGCAGCTCCAGTTCCGTAACGCGGTCCCTTAGGAGCTGCATCTCGATGCACTTGGCGCAGATGTAGACGTCCGGGAGGCTTGGAGACTCCAGGGCCTCCCACATCCGACACCGAGAACAGCAAACTGCCCTCACAGTCATAATGCCCCTCTCCTCAAATAGCAACAGAAAATGAATGTCAAACCTTCCTCGCCTCGCCCGCTTCCGCCTAAGCCCGTTGAGCCGAAGCCCTTAAGTCTTCACTCTGCTCCCGGCTCACTCCGCCGCCCGCAAACTACGCTGCCCGCTCTATGAGGCTTTGTTCCTTTTAAATCTGCTGCACTGCCCGACGTCACACGCCTGCGCAGTCCCGCCTCTCAGAAAGCCGTTGGAGAAAAAAAAAATAACGAAAATTTCAAAAATCTCTTTCTCGGCACTCCCACTCAGACTCTCAGACTCCTTCTTCGAATCAAATCCGAAGCAGGATGTCTGCCCTTTTAAATCTGCCGCGCTGCACTGCCCGACGTCACACGCCTGCGCAGTCCCGCCTCTCAGAAAGCCGTTGGAGAAAAAAAAATAACGAAAATTTCAAAAATCTCTTTCTCGGCACTCCCACTCAGACTCTCAGACTCCTTCTTCGAATCAAATCCGAAGCAGGATGTCTGCCCTTTTAAATCTGCCGCGCTGCACTGCCCGACGTCACACGCCTGCGCAGTCCCGCCTCTCAGAAAGCCGTTGGAGAAAAAAAAATAACGAAAATAACGATATATATTTAAAAGCAATACATTATGAATAAATTAAGCATTTATTACTTAAGTGAACTTCATTTAGGAAACAAAGTTGTGCACAAATAATTTGCATGTATTTTCAGTGACCCTGCAAGGCAAAACTAAATTGATAAAAAGGAAGTGAAACTAAATTTGCATAAATTTAGTCCTGATCTGGTGCATGTTTGCTGTGACCGTGGGCTTGAGTGATTCTGTCTCCTTCCACATTCCAGTCATGTATAGTTTGGTAGGTTTATTGGCTAATAACTTGCCTCTACTGTATAAGTGAGTAGTAAAATCTCAGGGTGGGAGTTAAGAATCTGGCTAGAATAAAGGATTAATGCAAATGGCTGTTTAACTCGTGTGAACTCAGTGGGCAAAAGGGTCCAGGTTTTGTGCTGAAGGTCTCTTTGCAAAACAAGACAATTAAATCCAAGCCATTATAGTTTGCATTTCATCATTGTGTGTTGAGAGGCTCTGGTATTAAAGTATCTTAAACTTTCTAAGACTGTCGTCCATCAGGGTCTGCCACAATCTATTACTTAATATATCCCCCATGTATGCAATATACAGCTAAAGGTACCCAAACTATTATTGAACTTTTGTATTCTCTGCAGGTACAGTGATCTTCTAATGCGCTGCCATGAACTTGACATTTGGACACAGGATCTGTCTCTTCCTAGTGTAATCTGGATCTCAGGTTTTTTTCAACCCACAGTCTTTCCTTACAGGTATTTTCTATTTGGAAATACAATCTATCATACAAGAGATCTTAACTCTATGCATATTATAACTTTGGAGTTTGTTTAGTCATGGATAACAGATGACCAATGTAACAAACAAAAATCCTAAAAGGTTAGTGTAATCCTTTAAGATCTTCTTAAAAATTCCATCTTGCTAATTTACTGCTGTGTGGTATAATTACTTTGAAAAACTTTGAGACTTAATGGCTGCTTTGATTAACGTATTTTTAAAAAATTACTTTGCTTTATTTTTCTATTAAATCTTCTCTTCCTGATGGGTGGCCATTCAAGCAGCTCAAACCAATCCTAGATTCTAATTTGCATGCCATATGGTGCTGATGTACTTAGCTGCATACCTTTAAAATATAGTCAGAGTAAACTTCATTACTTAAGTAATTGATGTAAACAATATCCATGATTTAATTAAGCCCAGATGTGAAAAAAATTTTATCAATTTTTGGTAAAGTTTAACAGCTCTGGTGTACAAACTAAACTGCAAACTTTAATACACTCTTCAAGAAGGGGTGGAGGCAAAAGGCAAAATGTGGCAGTTAGCCTGACTTCAGTGGTTGGGGGGAGTTTATTCTTAAGGATGTGATTTTGGGGTACTTGGACGCACATGATTTAACAGGCCAAAGTCAGCATGGTTTCCTTAAGGGAAAATCTTGCCTGACAAATCTGTGAGGATTTTTTGAGGAAATAAAAGGCAGGATAGACAAAGGAGTCAGTAGATGTTGTATATTTGGATTTTCAGAAGGTGCTACCCAAGGCTGCTTAAGAGCCATTGATAGTACAGCAAAGATACTGGCATGGATAGACTGGCTGACAGGAGGCAAAGAGTGGGAATAAAGGGGGTTTTTTCTATTGGCCAGTGGTGTTTCACAGGGGGTCTGTTGGGACTGCTTCTTTTCATGTTAATGGTTTTGTGGGAAGGTTTGCAGACATAATGAAGAAAGATGGCAGGACCAGTAGTGTTGAGGAAGCAGCGAGTTTGCAGAAGGACTGGAATGAGTTAGGAGAATGGGCAAAGGAATGGCAGATGAAATACAGTGTTGGCAAGTCTAAGGTCATGTGCTTTGATAGAAGGAATAAATGCACATACACTATTTTCTAAACATGGAGAAAATTGAAAGGTGCAAAGGGACAGGATTCTCTTGGGCAGGATTCCCTAAAGGTTGAGTTGGTGGTAATGAAGGCAAATGCAATCAATGTTAGCATTCATTTTGAGCGGAATAGAATATAAAAGCAATGATGGAATGCTGAGGCTCTATGAGGCAGTAGTCAGATTGTGTTATGAACAGTTTTGGAGTCCCTCTTCTAAGGAAGGATGTGCTGGCATTGGATTAGGTCCAAGGGAGGTTCATGGGAATGAAAGGGTTAATATATGAGGAGTGCTCCGGGCCTGTACTCACTGGAGTTTACTCAACTATTGAAAAGCCTAAATAGGGTGGATATATCTTACAGTAGGAGTGTCTAGGACCAGAGGGCACAAACTTGCAGCTACTGTGTTTGTATCGTAAAGTAATTATGTTGGAGTTCATCTAAGTGCTAAACCTGGTGGATTAGAGTTTTACTCCAAATCCCATGGTGGCATTAAAATGGCTTGAATGACAAACTCCACTCTTTCTGGTCTGGTGTCTATGTGCAGCTAAATAATTCTAAATGAAACTCGACAATTCTCTGCAGATGTGAATTATGGGGTAATTGATTATTTTTGTCTTGCACCTAGCTGAATGCCATCAGTACACCAGTTAAAATAATATTCCCATTTTTTCAGCTGTAATGCAAAGTATGGCCAGAAAAAATGCATGGCCCCTTGATAAGATGCATCTAACAGTAGATGTCACCAAAAAATTAAAGGAAGACTTTACACAGCCTGCCAGAGAAGGAGCATATATTTCTGGATTTTATATGGAAGGTAAACTCAGTATCACTTAAGTTTAAATTTTTAGTATGAGTTGCTTGCTTTAATCCTATCCTGTCACATCGCAGGAGCACGATGGGACACACAGAGCGGTCATATAGTAGACGCACGGTTGAAAGAACTTACACCGATGACGCCTGTTATATTTGTTAAGGCGATTCCCATTGATAAATAGGAAATGAGAAATATTTATGAATGTCCTGTTTATAAGACAAAATTGAGGGGACACACCTATGTCTGGACTTTCAATTTGTAGACCAAAGAGAAGCCTGCAAAATGGATTCTTGCTGGCGTTGCTTTACTGTTAAGTGTGTAGATGTACTGTAGTGCAGTGGTGCCTTTGGTTACAGGCTTGCAATATCAGCCTGTGTGGCACAAATTTGAGAATGACAATTATTGAGGACTTGGAATGAGATAAGTCACCCCAAATCTTCCTGCATTCATTAGCAAACCGTGCAGTATTACTGACCAAAAATACAGTTAAAGTTTTCAGGACTCTTAATATCAACCCATATAACACCCTCTCTTTTGATCAGAGTCATTAATGAATCTAGTTGGAGGCAAATTTCTTTGCAGATTAAAACAATCTGTTCTTGTAACCTGTTCAAAGTATGCAGAAATAATTCAACCACCTCTTTTTCTACCTGTTATGGCATACAAGAAAAAAAACTTTATTTTGGCAATCAACTATAACATGTTACAGTATCTGAGATGGTCAAGGTATGTTTTAATAAAAATATTTTTACAATGGCACTGTGCTTGTACACTAGCAAATAATTAAAAAAAATCCTGGTAACGTGTGTTTAAGATCCGATGTATGTCTTCCTGCTTAAATTCATCTCTCCGAGTGCAAATAGCCAACATTAGGCAACCATGTAATACCATGGTGCAAGTGGGAAAACATAACATTAAAATGCAAAAGACCAGTATTTCTCCCTCCTTCCCAGACATTCAAGTACCTTTTAGATGCAAATTATCTCAAATTTTGTATGGCTTCAACAAGAGTGCATTTTGTGATGTTAATCCTTCACGCACAATGCAAGCATAATGGGGGAGGCAGAAGGCAGAATTGCAAAAAAAAATGTTTTTTCACTTGCCACTTCTGGCCTGTGTAGGGAAGTGGTGGTCTCTTTCCTTCCCAACCCCCAAAACACACGATTTAATAGAAGCTGCAAAGCTAAGTATGTGAATATTGTTAATTGCTAGACTAATAATTTGATAACATTTTAAATGAACTACTTATGGCTTTATTTCAAAAATGATTTTAAAAAAAGGTGAAAGTCATCTGTTATTTTAGCCAGCAACAGGTTAAGAATATGAAGCAATTAGTCTAAGACGGAAATACAAATTATCTGAAACTTAGAAATTGAGCAACTGGATGTTTAAAAACAGACTAACTGTATTAATGCGCGGAATGAGGGATTTACTTGCTGCAACACGCAGCAGGTCATTGTGCAAATAATTTTGACGTTACTATCTATGAAACATCAATGGCATTATAGACTAAGCTGCCAACAAACCTTTAAAATCATATGCAAAATTGTTAACACCCTCTCCTCCGAAATCTAAGTGATTAGGATAGCAAAGAAAACAATGCAAGTATTTTACTGTAGTTTTGTGTAATCATTGCTCAGATCATTTAGCAAAAATTAAAATGGTGTATTGTGAAACTTAAATGTAAACCGTTGTACTGTGCATCGATACATCTTTTCAGTCTTCCACTTGAAGTTCCTTTTGCAGGCTGAAAAAAAGTTTTCATGAATTAAAATGCTGTACATCAAGATTGTCTGAAATGAACAAAAGCTATCAATTAAACTTACCTTTTCAAATATGCATGAACGTTATCATATCCATGATACTTGGCCAGGTAAACAAGAACACCTGTAGCACAGCGACCTTCACGCTGCCGGCAGAAACTGCAATTACAGATTCCTCTGCAAGGAGGACAATGCCAGTTCTGGAGGGGGAGCAAAGCACAAAACAGCTTTCCTACTAGGTGTTCTTGATTCTGCAGCCCAGTGCTTAAGTTATCTAATTAGTAACAATGCTGATTATTTTCAAGAAATCTCTTCTTTAACAAGGGGTTCAATATATCCAAGCAAAGGTAACTAAACTCCACAAGTTAACTAAAAGTCTTTTCTTGCTAACATGTTAAAATAACAAGGCAGACTAGCTTGTCAATCAAGCAGTTATAAACTTGAAAAGAACAGGATGGCTTTAAGTATTTGAGAGCTTTAAAAGTAACTGGTTTAATAATAAGAAATTGTGTTTTTGTAATTGTTAGTTTCATTATTGCTGTAGTGAAAAATCAATGTTATCACTCACTGGATCTAATAAAGCATTCTTAACGAGCTCGCCGTATCGATTACGAAGACATGGTCCACAGAACTGTCCACGGACACCTACACATTCTGGGTTGCGACAGCATGTTTTCGTATCAATTGTTTTCTGACGGCATTGATGGCAAGTTGTACCCTGTGGGGCAAAAAAAGATGGTTCTGTTCACAATGAAAAACACCAAGATTATAAACAAAAGCACACATATTATGGTAAAGTGATCATAAGACATTACCTTCAGTACATTCACACTGAAGAATTGCTTAAAAGATATCACAAATTTTGGGTTGAAATCACAGATAAATTACTGATGGGAAATATCCTCCACCTAGTTACCAGCCAATACTGACAATGAGCTATTGCCAAGCAAAGACTATGTAGCAGAATACAACCGAAGGCCAGCTCAGCCGTGCTGCTTCAGACACCAACAACATTCTCAGATTTCACAGCTCAGGCTGTGAAACCCACGCACTAATAGTGCAAAAAGATCAATTGTTGGAAGTATTTTACTTCACTTAGATGGATTTTATTTGTTTAAATAGTTCTTTGTTGTGTTTATTTGTTAACTTATTAATATCTGATTCTAATAATTTTACATTAGTGAGACAACGCTTGGAGAAATAAGAGTGATGTACATACTGAGGGAAACCTTCCAGCTTCTCTCTCCTCTGCACTTTTTATCTGCAACTTATTTCAGTACTGCTTGGTCAGATGTTAATGCTTACCATTTTTTTTTTTGCACAGCATTTTTTCCCCCAGGTAAGTGAAATTGCTTTCTAAAAAGCTGTACTAAGATGACAAAAATGTGTGCATGCCTTTGGGAGGGGGACAATAGCATCAAGGACAGGAATTTAAATCAAAAGCATTTTTTCCATATTTAAAAACAGTAGAGACTGGGTCTTTGCATGGTCAGCATCCTGCGTGAATTAAGAGTCTGCAACTTTTAACATGCAAATGCATTCATGCTTTAAAATTAATAATGTATTCAATGCAAATTATGTCATTGTAGTAAGCGAAAACACGTTAAACTGAATAATCCTGTTATTTCAAATAAGGACACATGGTTATAAAAGCACAGAATAAAGGGCACTGGGTTAGAAATTCTAGTTTTACCTTGGATCTAAAACCACAAGACACTGTAGCAATTACCTGTGGTCACACTGCCCACACCTTAAAACCTACACTGAAAATATTGAAAAAGCACTTTGCAGATCTGTACCACCAAAACAGCTTCTAGTTAGCAACCTACAATGGTTGGTGAGCAAACACAGAGCATTCCAGAGTAGAA
Source organism: Mobula hypostoma (assembly GCF_963921235.1). Lineage (NCBI taxonomy): Eukaryota > Metazoa > Chordata > Chondrichthyes > Myliobatiformes > Myliobatidae > Mobula > Mobula hypostoma. The sequence goes on from NC_086102.1 coordinate 165,815,312, forward strand.
CTGAAAGGATGATAGTGAGAATGTCTAAGTTTATTAAACAGATGCCATTGCTATGCTTAGACAAAGACTGTACGATTCCATATGGATAAAATGATGTAATTTATCAGATTTCTCATCAATTGGTTACTTCCCATAAACACATGATCCACCAAAGCTTCAGTCCTAACACTCAGAAAGGTTGTAGCGTGAGCAGTACCGAAGAACCTGGCCTTTTGGCCCACTATGCCGACCCACTGCCATTCACCCCATTATGCTTGCATCCGCCTGCAGCTTGCCTATCCAAGTGCATGCCTAAATACCCTTAAACATATCTGATCCACCATCAGCTATCAAAGCATCAGATACCAAACACTGCATAAAACAATTAATTCTGATTTCCATTCCAGTTCTGACATGTCGGTCCATGGGCTCCTCTTGTGCCAGGATGGGGCTACCCTCAGGGTGGAGGAGCAACACATTATATTCTGCCTCAGTACCCTCCAACCTAATCACATGAATATCGATTTATCCTTCTGGTTAAAAAAAAAATTGCCCCCCCCCCCACCTTCCCAGCTCTGACCTTTTTACCTCTTCTCACCTGCCCATCACTTCCCCCTGGATCCCCTCCTCCTTTCCTTTCACCTGCAGTCCAATCTCCTCTCCTACCAGATTCCTCTTCCTCCAGCCCCTGACCTTCCTCACCCACCTTGGCATCTACCCCATCCTTCTCAGTCCTGAGGAAGGTCTCGGCCCAAAACGTCAGCTGTTTATACTCATTTCCTGACCTCCTGCGTTCCTCCAGCATTTTGTTACTTTATGTAAAACAAAACCCTCTCTCAAATCTTCTGACCTGAACCTATGCCCTCTTGCCGGGGGGAGGGTGGGGGGGGGTATTATCTGTGCCTCTTACAGTTTCATATACCTAACTCAGATCACCATTCAGCCCCTTCCACTTCAGGGGGAGGGGCACAGCTAATGCAATGACCCCCTATAATTGAAGTCCTCCAGTGCAGGCAACATTATGATCGATCTCCACTGCACGTTCTTCAGTACAGCCTTGCACTTAAATGGTGTCAACGTATTTAAAAAGCAAGCATCCCTTTTGGAGAAAATACCTGGATCAACTAGATTAGTTACACAACTTACACTTGCTTTTTACTTATTTGTTGACAAGCATTAATACATCATTTTCAATGTTCTTGCTATGATTAGAAAAAAAGTTCACAATGCCTTTTCGAAGTTATTTTAGTTGGTTGACAAACTGTAATTAAAGTTAGTCACTTGAGCAAGAGTCAGTGTTAAGATTCTTACTGACTTTTTCCCAAGCTACACATCTCAGATTGAACCTAACCTTGCTCCACTCAAATAGTCAGACTTCTGACAATGGCACATGACATCCAGTAACGAGTACTTATTGCATATCCATGAGGGAAATAAATCTTTTTCCACCTCAAATGTCACAAAAACAATCCAATTCTAGCATACAGTGCAAACCAATTTTTCTCCCCATTTCTAGAAGCTGGAACAGAAAAACCTACTGTAGCTCGATTATAAACTTTCTCCTTTGCTGAAAAAGAAATGTTTTCCAACTCTTCCTGAGTGATGTCTTCAACTGGCCGCACCACATGTGGGATGGCAAGTACACTGGGGCGGCTTCGCCTACGCAGGGGTACATCCACCTGAGGGTCGACAGAGCAGCAAGGGTAAAGTCAGCATCAGTACACAAACTTCTCCAAACTACATGACAAATTATTCATGTTCCTAATCTGATATCTCAACATTTAATTAAATGAACAGAAGTTTACTTTTGTCTGCACACAGCATTCCAGATATGCAAATACACTGATGTGGCTGGCATTCAGCCTTAGGCAGCTTAAAGTTATACACCTCAGCATTCAATAAACACACAAGGCAACAATAAATGAGGGACGGACTTGCAGTATCCTGTCAGCCCCATTCAGAAATGCAGCGGCCACAAACATCTGCTCTATCAATCAGGAAAAAAAAACAGAAGCTATACATTGGGAGGATTACATTATTAAAAAATGTGATGCAGAAAGATTATTCAGCCTGTCAGGTTCAAGGTAGTTCTCAGCAGAGCAACCCCAATCTTAATTTCCAGCCAATTATTCTCCCTCATATACCATCAACTCCCCTTTGGTTCTTTGCCATTTACCTACATTTAAGGGGTAATATACAGTAGCCAATTAACTTAGACAACTGGAAGAATAGTGAAGCACCAAGCAGAAACTCACCTGATCGCAGGGAAAACAAATGGTGCACCCTTGTTCTCAGTTAGCAAAAGAACATTCCATGTTTGCCATAATCCCAAGGAAATGTTCCTTGGTAGTTGCCCTTTGCATTAATGGATGTAAGGCAAAACATATTCTCACAAAACCAGAAAGCTTTAAAAAAAAAACAGCACTGCTAGAATTTAAGTGCCAGATACATTTGATAAAAACCATATTTGATGCATTGCACTTGACGCTGTTGGCATCATACTGGTGTGGACAGAAGTGAGCGGGCTAACAATTAGGAGCAGCATTAGTGGCTTCTCTCCAGTTGACAAGATTTATCAAGCCAGTTTCAACTTGATACAATTTGTAAATGACTTGGATGATTGTTACTGATGACTTAAAGATAAGGAAAGCTAACTGTGAAGAGGGCTTAAGGATGTATAAAGGAGTATAGGTAAATTAGATAAATAGCCAAAAGTTCTGGCAAAAGGGGTATATTGTGGGGAAAAATGTGAAGTTGTCCATTTTAGTATATAGATTGAAAAACTTGACATGACAAGGAATCTGGGCATCAGAATATTATTGTTTACAGTTAAGAGAAATTAATGCAAAAGTAGTAAATTATGTTTTTGATATGGAAGGTATTAGTGGGACCACATTCAGGTACTGTGTACTTCACTGGTCTCCTTATGAGGGAAGATAAAAATGCACTGGAAGCAAGTTTAATGGAGTAATACCTGGAACAGATCGTGTGTCTTATGAGGAGATGGTTACGCCAGGTTTCTATCTTTAGAAAATTTCAGAAACATAAAAGGAGACTTAATCAAAATACACAAAACACTGATGGTCTTGACATGATGTATGTGGAGGTGTATTTTTTTTGTAGAGAACTAATACTAGAGGTTCAGTTAAAATAAGGGGAAAAATTGAGAGGGAGATAAATGTTTTCTTCTCATAAGCCAATGAGCCTTTGCAATTCTCTTCCTCAAAGGGTCATGGGAGCAGGGTCTGAGTGACTTAAGGTAGGTATTGATAAGATTCTTGAAAAGTGACAGACTACCTCAGTGGTGCGCAGAAATGCAGAATTCAAATTTCAATCACATCAGTCATGACCGTAACAAATGGTGGAGCAGGCTTGAGAAGCCAAGTGGCCTACACCCGCACCTAATCTGTGCATTTACGAGTAAAGAGTCAACTGAGTTTATGTGGCACCTGTGATGTGGACAAACTTTTCCACCAAAACATAACAAGAATAAAACACAGTACGTGGGCCAAAGCAGGAAAATGGGAAATTGTCTAAAGATGGTCAGTAAGATTTTAAAAGGAGTGCACTGGATAGAAAGAGGTATATCAGGAATTCCTACAGTATTGGATCTACAAGGCTGAACAATGGAAGCTAACAGAACTCAGCAGAGATGAAATGTCCTCTTTTTGATCTCTTGGGCCTATATTTATTATACTAAATGTCATTGTAGCTCCATGATGTCGAAAAGGATACTGCAAGGACCAGCTTGCAGAAAAAGGATGCTGCAGCTTTGGATGTGCTGAAGCTTCTGGAAGATGTGAAGCTGGCGTGGGAATAATAAAGCATGTAGACAACAAAGCCACAGATGCCAAATTTAGCAGCAGATGGGCTGAGGGACAAACCGCATGATAGAGTTAGAAGCAGGTGGTCTTTCTGATGGAGCGGCTAGGGGCTGCAAGGTCAGCACACAGTTGAACAGGGCACAAAAATTGCTTACACGAGCAGTCTGTGAAAAGGCAATATATTAATTTAATTATCCTTGCCAGGATTTGACAAATGTGAAATTTAAGGATGAACTGAAATATTTCCTTGCAAAGCTGTTGTTTAAATTGTGAAAGCTATCATATCATGCCTCTTCTGGATAAACTAATACTCGAGGCCAATTGTTTCAACATGCTAGTTTTCAAACTGCCTGCCAACCTGCAACATCAAGTGCTGCAGAAAGCTTCAAAACAAAATATATTGACTTTCAATATTTCAATATTTCTTAATGAGGCATTTATTCCCAAGTGTTTAATTGCAGTCACTGCAGACACCACTGGAATAGATCTCTTATAATTTTTATGAACATGAAGTCTTTAACTGCAAAGGTTATTAGACTTTACAAGTGACCACCAGAAATGCAGATTAAGCTGGCAAAGTCAGTGCACCATGAAAGGTGTTGTTAATAGCAGCACAAATGACTTAATGGCTCTACCTCGGAGAAGTCATTATCTAGAAACTTCCTTTTCCTCATAAAGCTGACATTATCTTCTTGCTCAAATGATGGAGAAGGAGGACCATCAACCAAGGATCTTGACCGAGTGTGAGGTCGCGCACTGCGCTCGGGATTCTGTCTAGAAACATTTTCTATGAAAGAATTCCTTGGTGGACGTTTTAGTTTCTAAAGAAAACAACAAACCACAGTTAATTTTCTACCTCTATATCCATGTTATAAACATTATTGAGATTATGTACTTAAAAATACAGAAAGTTTTAGCAAACCCTATATTTTCTGTAATTTAAAAACATTGTCAAATGATTTCAAAGAAAACCAAATTTTAACCTTTAATACATCCTACCCTTATTTTAATAAAAATCTTTAAGAATATATTTTGCAGATTTAAGGACATCTGTTTTGCTGTAGATGATCTAGAAACAATTAAGACAATTTGTAAAGCTAGACTATGAGACGCACCACACACTCACAATATTAAAATCACATATTCATATAGTAAAGTTTCTATTTAAGTAAATAAAATGTGGCTACTTTAGTAAAGTAAGTCTATTAATCTTAAGTGTAATCCTAACAATTTCAGTTCAATATGCTCATTGTTAAGATATCACAGTTCAGAAAATGATTAAGTGTCTAATGCTTGCAAGAACTTCCATGTCACTGTTGAAGAGTTTTTGAGCAAATACAAGCAAATAGCAAGCATATCCTATCACCACTTACTGATGGCGTCCTTTGAATAGAAACTCTCCGTGGAATGAGTCCCGGCACAGTTTCCAACTCTGCTATCAGCTTAGCCAGCTATAATAAATACAAAAAATATAAATAAAAGTTTACATTAAGACATTTACTACCGCTAGATTCTGCAATAGCCTTTTAAATTGACAGAATTTACAGCACAGATACACATCGTTCAGGCTAACTAGACCACTTTGATTTTTATATTCCACAAAGGCACCCAACCATTTATCAATTATGCTTTCATGTACTTACTAATTTTCTCTAAAAATGTATCAGTGCTATTCACTTCAACCACTCCATGTGGTAGCATTTTCCACATCCTCATTATACCATGGGCAGCAATTTCTCACAAACACCTTGCTGACTTTTAGCTTTTTCCAAATAGTTGCTCCTAATCCGGTCTTCCTTTGGTATGTTTATCCCGGTATACCTTACAAATATTTTAGAATTATAACAAACATAAACGTACATGAAGCTATCACCTTTGTGCTGCTTTGTTAACAGAGCAACTCCAGTTTCACCACCCACTACCTTCTTAGTTAATTTTCCCCACAAAATATTCAACCAATTCCCTCAAAGGCCACTAAACCCGAGGTCTACACTTTCCAGATTCCAAACATGTACTATATAAAAGTTTTTTCACGTCATTCTTGATTCATTTCCCCTTTCTTTTACACCAGTGGTCCCCAACCTCCGGGCTGTGGACCGATACAGGGCCGCAAAGCATGCAGCAGTAGCCGGAACGCACCCAACACACCTTTAAGAAAAAAGCCGAAATAAACAATCTAATTAATTAGGTGCCGGTGCGTTCCGGCTACCGCTGCGCCCCTGCATGCTTCGCGGCCCGGAGGTTGGGGACCACTGTTTTACACCCAACATCTAATCCTTGACTATTCCAACAGGAATAGCCTCTATTGTTCACTCTGTCCAGACTGCTCATTGTTTCTATATACTTCCAGCAAAGCATCCCTCTTCAGTCTTGTCTCCAAAAACCATACCACCTCTGTATTCCACCCTTGTAGTTGTAGTTGTCTTTTAAGTCTTTTCTGGATGCTAATGCCTTCACATCTTTCCTTCAATATGGTAACTAAAACTGAACAGAATACCGTGGGCAAGGCCAAACCAATATAAAGGCTCAGTGTGACCTCTTTACTTTTAGATTTTATGCCTCTAATGGTAAAGGCCAGAATAGTCTGTGTCTTACCCAGTTTAAATCCGCCCCACCATTTTGAGATTTGCACATGTATGCTCCCCCGATCCCTCGCCCCGTTAGAATATTATTCCACATCCACCCTCATTAAAACTTAATTTCACATTAAACTTTATCTAACACACTTTTGCCCATTCCACTAGCTTGGCTATATATCACTGCAATCACTCACTCCTTCACAGTTCATAATTTTCAAGTCTTGAATAATCTCAAATTCAGAAACCATGCTTTGCGCTCCAGTGCAGAAAGAAAACTCGATGGAACAAATCATTCAATTCTGCAATACCACACAGGTAACCCCAGCATTACAGAAATTCACCCTTACAGAATTCACAACCTCCCCAATAACCTGAGGTAGAAAATAAAATTCACCCTCACAGAATGGGTTCAACTCATCTTTTTTGCCATCTGCAGATGACACAGCCTTGTATTTATAGAAAACCATCACTTCCGGCTGTTTACTACAAATGTACCAGAACATGGGTTACCTGTTTGCCTACAGATCAAATCTGGTTTACAAGATGGACTCTCTCTACCTTCCTTGCCATTTAGTATTTCATACCTCAAACTTAGCACACCTGACATCAAATTTAAATAACCAGGTCAAACTTCTGCCCCAGGCAAATAGTCAGAAGGGGAAATTCGATTTTCAGGTAACATTATTTCCAAATTGCTAAAATCCCCAACTCAATCACAGTATTCATATATGTCAGAGTTAAAGGCAATTACCATCATCTATTCCGCCCCCCCCCATCTTTTAAAGGTCAGTCCCAGCAATTTAATCTACAATACAAACAGCATTCAGACAAGATGACACACTGTTGTTGCAGGATTATCCTTCTCTGTGCTGAAATTTCTATCAGTAAAATGATCTACAGTGGGTGGGGTAAGCAACTATGCCTGCTGAACTGCCGGATTGTGGTCAATATCCCTTTCAGTTCCACCTTCTCTCTTTAGGCAATATGCAATTACCGATCTACAGCAATGTAGCAAAGCCTCAACTATTCTTGTTCTGGCCCAGCAAACCAGAAGCCTCAGGGAGATTTAGAGCTGTGCAATCTATTCGAGTCAGTGAACAAATAAATTACAAAAAAGTGTGCAGTATTTACCATGGCTTTGTTTTCTTTAATGTTTAGAGCTCTCTTTTCTAGAAAGCTTGATCCTCTGGGTTCATTGAGGTCAGAGTCAGATTCGGATTCAGAGGCTGATTGATTACTCAAGTCAACAGTAGAATCTGGCACTGATACATTTTTGTTTTTTCGAGATGGAAACCTAAAAGCCACGCGTAATGGAAAAGAACGTTTGTGCTGCATTCTAGAATTCTCTTCAATATCTTCATCACTTATTTCCTCCTCAGATTCAGATTGAACACTCTACAAAACAAATAATAGATTTATCAGATATCCTTAACAAAATGCAGTATTCATATTTTTAACTAGGAACGCATCCAAAACATGACAGCCAAAATATAATGGGACAAATTTCAATTCAGCAGTTTTCTTTGAATATTTGAAAAACCTTGAACAAAGAAAACCTGTGAAAAGAAATCTATAGTGCTCAAAAGCAAGACATTATATAATCCCTCTTCTCTTAATTTATCCCAATCCCAACAAAATGCAAACAGAAATTGTAAAAAAAAAATCACACACGTCACTGTTTACAACACACATTGTGACAGAATGGTTCCAAAAGCAGCAAAGAAATCCAATTTCGGCAAAATCACTGATTCAAGAGTCTAAATAATAACTTTCAGACAAACTATTAATAAACTGGAAACAAGCATTAATGCAAGCCAGTTCCATACTTTATAGATTAAACATAAAGTTCACAGTTTATCTAAAAAGTTTCAATGCTCAGTAATACCATGGCTTCCATTACATCTTTGAGGTCGCTCTCAGAAAAGCCATCAAATGATTCATTATCGTCAGAGTCCTCATTAAAAATCCGAGCCAGTTCATCTGTCAGGATCTCTGTTCTGAATTTAGCTTTCTGAGAAGAAATAGAAAACTTGTTATAATATAGCAACTATCATATTACAGGTAATTGTAGTCGACTTCTTTTGCATTCACAATCTTAAATTACACTTACACTGTTCGTAAAATTGTCTGAAGCAAAACTATCACAGCTATCATCTGATGATGATGTTTCCATGGGAACCAATGCTACATTTCTGAAGTCTTTAAATTCCTCCTTTCCAGAAAGGTCTATCTGCTGCAAGAGAAGAGAGAAAAAAAAAATACAATCTTGAATACCTTTTAAATAATTTCTTTTAGTGTCAGGTTTTAATGATACGAATTGCAAGGAATTCACTTAGCATAACACACAGTTCTACTCTGAATCTGCTTTGTGCTATGTAAATGGAATGCTGAGCCAATTTATTTGAGCTTTGCAGGCTGGCTTTGAGATTTGTAGATATTTATCATCAGTTGTGCTTATTCAATATTCAAACAGCATGTTTTGGTTAGTTTGAGAAACCAAAGTAGACAGATAAAAGTTTTATTGTTCCATACAGAAATCTGCTATACCAGCTGGAACACTGACAACTGGTGGGGGGGGGGGGGGGAGGTAAGAGAAGCAGCTAATCTATAATAGTAACATGACCTGCATGCAAATCAATACAACTTCAAAATGTATTTCTCCCTGATTGCAAATTTCACACAGAAATAACATTGTTTATTAAAACTCATTGTTACATACAGCACCCAGTGGATTGCAGAGAGATTTTTCGAAAGATATATATATATTTTAAACTATTTTCATTGTAATACTGGAAAGATGTGAAATTTTACAGAATAAAGTTACCAGTTTCAGGCACAATATCCAAGATATGCAATTAAATAAAATCTTAAATGGCAAGGCTGCAAATCACCCAACTTTCACTTTATATCAGTGTAACTGACAGCTGCACCACGGCGAGAACTGAACAAACTAAAGAAAACAGGTCACGGACAGCCTGTATTTATACCCTGACCCAAAGGTGGTTTCACTGCTCGACAGACATGACAGCCTGCAAGTCTTTTCAAGGATCTCTACAAGCAACACAAAAAAAACATGCCTGGTGCCCCACTGGGCTTTCACATTTGAAATGGTAATACTGCTAGGCCTCTTAGATCATTACAGGGTTTTCATCAGCAAAAGACATCAGAAAAACACAAGAGCATGGAACCACTCTTCCTTTTACCACACAGGAAACCTTTCCTTTCCAACACCAAGCCTCAAGCTCAGATTTTAAGATACAACTTAGGTTTTTATTAAAAGGTAACACCATGAAAATGGTGCAAGGCGTTCCTGGGTTACTTGTAGCCTGATGCATGTTAAAAATCGCAAAATCCGAACACTAACTAGGAAGTGTTTACTCTGCACATTTTCTTGCAGAATAATAAATCCAAAAGCCTCTAACCACAGTAGTCTACATGATAAAGGACATTCTCAAAGGTGCTTCACAAAAATGTTAAACAAGTTGATACAGAGTCACACGAAGATCAACGTAGACGAGTCAGTATAAGGTGTGTTTTAAAGACGAAGTGGCAGAGGGCTTTTGGACGGGATTCCAGAACTTCAAGGCTATGTCAGCCAATCCCATTGATTGGATATTTTAATTTGGGGAAAACTGATGAGGTCACAATTAGCCACAGGTGGCTGCATGCCAGAAGAGATTACAGAAGGGCAAGGCTGCAAAGGAGCTGAAAACAAAAATCAGATTCTTAACCAGGAGGCAGTGTAAATCAATTGAGCACAAACGGTGATGGGCGAATAAAGCAGGGAGGGAAGGGGGCCAAGAAATGTCCTGTCAACGGTGGTGTGTTTGAAGTCTTGATTAACAAGCAGATGGGCAAGTTTCAGCAATGGAGGCGCAGAAGCAGGGCAGAATCATGTTGCAAAGATGGAAATCAGTCATCTTAATCTCATGAAGAAGAAATTACCCAAAACTTAACTTGTGCAGTCATATATAATGTCAAGGTTTCAAACAGAAATCAAACATGCTTCAAGTTACAGACTATATTTCTCATTTCCGATAAAAGGTCAGTGACCAAAAAGTTAATTATGCTTTTCTCTTCACAGATCTGCACGACATGCTGAGTATTTCCTGAATTTACATTTCATTGCTTTTCAAACAGTCTGATAGAATTTCAGACACTTGGCATTGAAATGAATGGAGCTGACCACAAGGGAATACAATCTGTGTTAACACAACTCATCTACTGAAATGAATTGGGTAATTTCAGGACACCCACACGGAGAGTGAAAGTGTACCTTTTGTTACCAACATTTATGGTGCATTAGAACAAAAACAATAGTGCAAACTGTAAGTTCCTATGAAATAGACTTGACTTTTACTGACAGTATTAAAAACTGACCATCAATCTCCTGTTCTTCTGTTGATTATTTCTCTTTAACAGCAAGCACTGATGAGATATTAATAAACCTGATAATGTGAGGAAACTGAATTAACGTGCAGTTAAAATGAGGGGAAATGGTTTAAGCGCCCTGGGTAATCGACTCTGACAGTTCAATTCCTAATAATGTCAAGATCATTAATTCCTCCAGGCAGTTCCCCACTCTGAACTTCACAGTACCCAGTTTAAAAATAAATATTCCAACAACTTTTCAAAAAATAAATTAAAATACAGAATTAAAATCTGGAGCATAGGAAGAGACCATTTAATTCATCCTCCCATGCTGTGCAAAAACAAACAGCTGTTTCGGCCATTCCCAAATCCCAGCACTCATCCTCAGCCTGGTGGGTTACTGAATACAAGTGACATTTTGGAGGTCTCCATCTCCACCGCACACGCCCCCCCCCAAAGAAGTGTGTTTCAGATCCCCAGAACTCTTCTTAACATTCCTCTTCCACTCTCCTGCTGTCTGTATCCCCTTGCTATTGATTGAATTAATCCCGGACATGCAAGCACACCCTTCCAGCCAAAAATTTGCAACTGCCTTTCAAAAGGTGCATTTTGAGAGAACACACCACCCACCCCAAAATCTGCGTTAGTTGCACTTTCGGTTGCATTTGTGCACTGCAGACTAAGGTGCAGAGTCCCTCCCACACTGAAACCAGAGACCCACACCTGGCTTACCTCTGGACGGGCAATCTGGACATCAGACCTCATTCATGGGGTAAAGTGGGGCTGAAAACAAACATCCAACTCTCACCAACCCCAAATGCTCTGTGAAAGGAGATGAATCCCATCCCACCCCATTTTATTAACAATTCCCCCATGAGGCACAATTATATATTAACATGGCCACTAACCTCCTCCACTGTCCAGGGCTACAATAATTTCGTACAACCCAATGGTTAAGCTTCTTTCCCACAATAAAAGCAACTCTAAAGTAAAATTCTCTCTTGATTGAAATTATTCCAGCTGTGAACTTGTGTCTTGTGCAGCTTCAGCAGAAGCTCCTTACACATATACTTAAGATAGGAGCAGAGGCAAGTAAGTGTATGGTGTGCCTTCTAAACCACCTCTGCCACCTGTCGTATTGTTAAGCACCTCCAAGATCCAACTACTCCTCATCACGGCCCAAAAACCCATAATTTAGCCCATATTTATTGTCCTTGTTTGCTCTTACTGGAAATCTAAAACAAAAAACACAAAATGCTGCAAATACTCGGGCAGTGTTTGTATAAAAAGAGAAGTAGTTCTAACATTTCAGCTCATAGACTTTCAGTAGAATTCAAGCACAATCGGGATTTTTTTCTGACAGGTGGTCTTTGAGGTGAAATGTCAGTTCTTGCTTTTTCCACGAATGTTACCTGACCTGCTGAGTGTTCCCAGCATTATCCATTTTTAGATCATTTGCTCTTGTCTGACATTTGAAAATGAAACATAGATAGCCTGATGAGGGACAAGCAACAAAAGGTACAGGGGTCTAATTTCACTAAAGGATATTAGCACTTAAGATGTTGACACCTGAGAAATGATGGTCTCTTATTCCCAACACTGTTAATCCTTTTTAAGCACTAACAGGATTTTACTAGAAACTATTACGTGGAATTCAAGTTTTGAAAACATTTTAGTATATTTACTTTCTGCACTGAAATATAATGCAATAAACACCCAGTTAAGAAGGTTGTCTAATAAGATTACAAAACAATGACTTTCATTAACTAAAACTCATTTTATTTTAGTCCTGAAGAAGGGTCTCGCTCTTCCTGAAACGCTGACTGTTTGTTAATTTTCATAGATGCTGCCTGATCTGCTGAGTTCCTCCAGCATTTTGTGTGTATTGCTTTTATTCTAATAGTAGGCTTTGTCAATTCAGAAAGTGGTATTACTCAGGGGTGGGGGTGGGGCGGGGACTTCTTTAATCATCCCAGTCTCAGAAAGAAATTTCAAAGCATTTGTCAGCACTGAATTAAATCAAGACCACCTGGTGGAGGTAGTAATCAGCCCTCAAGCCTTCTCCTTGATTCAATAAAAGTCTTGGCTGATCTTTAAATTCAGCACCATGATCCTCCACTAACTTGCGCCCTGATAGAAGATGAGGTCCTTGGACTGGCACAAGCCCTTGTGAAGACCACAGATAGAAAAGTCAGTATAGGAATTTAAACAGCAGCCAGCTACTCAACACTTTGTTTCTGTTTTCATATTAACATTAGAACAAATCTGCTAGAATTGAACAGAACATTCCAGAAGCATGTTAAAGCAGCCCTCTGTCTCGAAAGTCAGAAGGTGAAAGAGGTGGAAAGTTATCAAAAGTGGGGTTTGAGAGGGAGCTCAAGGCAGATCACGTGTTCTGTACATTTGAAATTAACTGTGTGGTTGGCTTACAAACACACTTTCACTATACACCAATTAAAGACATTTTCCATCAGACCATAAAATGAAACTACGTTTAAGATAGTAAATAAGTGACAGCCACTAGCTGCCACAACTTCAGTAAGTTCCTAATATTGAAAGTATGATGAGCTGAAACATTTAAAAGAATTGGTTTACAACCAAATATACATATTAAGAGAAAACTTTACACTTTATATCTGTAGGTTTTAATTGGACCTGATCCATCTCAATTCATTTGCTAACATTTTGCACTGACAGAATAAAAGCCACTTCGCACACATGCTGGAGTGGGAAGAACAAATGTGTAATTCAACATTTATCACTTGGCTAATGAGATCAATCACATCTACTTAAAAAATCCAAAAAAACATTCACATCTGCAATTGTTCATTCTGTCCTTTTGAATTTGAACAAATATACGCTGTTGCAATTGTGACAACATAAAATTTTATCTTCTCATTTTTGTACATACAGTATGGACAATTCTGGCAGTGCAAGTATTTAATTCCCAACTATATAGGATGTGATGGGCACAATTGGAAACAACATCTCCACTTCACTGACAATCAACACTGGTGCATCTCAGGGGTGTGTGCTTAGCCCACTGCTCTACTCTCTCTACACCCGTAACTGTGTGGCTAGACACAGCTCAATACCATCTATAAATTTGCTGATGATACAACCATTGTTGGCAGAATTTCAGATGGTGGCATGGCAATAGGGCATACAGGAGTGCAATATACAAGCCAGTTGAGTAGCAGCAACAAGCTTGGACTCGTCAGCAAGAGCACTTGGACTAGGTAAGAGTTTTAAACAATAATCCAGGGTTTTCGTTGCTTCTGCTAATGAGACTTTAATTTTTTCCCATTTGCAAGAAATCCAAATCTTAAGTCACTGAATTTCTCCCACTGCTCTAGTATCTCTGAAAAGCATGGTAAAAAGTGCACAAATGCAGTCCTAGACTTATTTTGTGACTCTGACACTAAAAGATCAATATTAAAAACTGCGATTACAGATTATTTTCTAAAAGTACATCTTTGATTTCTTAGACAGAGGTGTGCCAATAAAGAAGCTCATGAAAGCCCTTTTCAAACTGTGGGCAACACTTTTCTTTTGGCTCAATGCTAATTACTTTCAAGGCCAACTGATATTAAATTGACAGAAGGCCATTCAGAGCCTTTATCACTTCTGAACCCTGCCTCAAACATGCCCAGCTCCAGATATCCACTTACACCACTTTACGTTTAGACATTGTCAGCCTTATCATGGAATCTTACTGTATACAAGTATTTTATTACAATCTTTTAAAAAATTCTTCTCCAACTTGTAGAGTATTTAGTTTAACTATTAAGTTTGATACATTTCCTGCTGTAGAAATTTTCTGAATATTCAAATGTTTGCACATCTCTTCTCTAGCACTGTACACTACACCTATTGACGTTTTTAAACCCCAAGCATAACTTCAGCTGTAATCAGCTTTTCCCAGACTTTTTTTTAAATCACATTTACACAACATTCAAATCATCTGAACCTAAACACAGCTCTCACCAGTAACAAAACTTAAATGTTTCAACAACTCTTATCAACTGAGCACGTCAAAGTAAAACAAGCAACAGAACACAAATTAAGTAAAATTGCAACACCTCAATAGAAGAAATATCTCACGTCAACTTCATCTTTCAAATAGAAAAAATTAAGTCAAATTTTTAAAGTAAAAAGTCAAAAATTTTGTCATGTGCACAAGTACATACACAGGTATAATGTAAAGCTTATTTGCAGCAGCCAGCAACTCTGCAGGCACATATTATCAATAAGAGCACATTCACAAGTAAAACATAATTTAAACATTATTTTTAATAGAAACATTAAAAAGACCATTTTAATGCAAAGAGGTCAAACTGCAATGATTAGGGCTTTGCCAGTTGGTTCAAGAATCTGACAGTCAAAGGGAAGTAACTGAAGGCCAATAGAGTGAGAATCTCTGTAATAATCTGAAAATAACTTGGAAAATGTGTAGCTCGGGTAGTCGATGTTTGGGTTGCGCTGTTCTCCAATCTTGGCATCGTCTCTGATGATGTCTCCTTGTATGGAGGCGAAATGTTTGCAAATGGGTTGCAGAGATCAGAGATCAACTCAACCCAACCTGTTATAAGTCTCTCTCAGCTGCTACTTTGGGTAGAACTTGAAGCCATAAAACTTCCTCTAAAAACGTCCCAAGACAACAGACAATGAATGTTATGAAACAAAAGACAAATGATGCTATTCCACATAAGAATACTGGGTGATCTCTTAGGAAGTAAACTTTATAAGAAGCATATTAATAAAGAGGTAGAGGGCAAACAAGTTTAGGGAAAAAAATTCCAGGACTGGTTAGTTGAGGCATAGCTTCCGTGGTGGAACAATTAAAATGGGTTATCTCACAATCTACTTCTTCATGGTCCTGCACCTTACTCTACACCTACGGAGCGCTCTTTTTAACAGTAATGCTATATTCTACATTACCTTGCTTTCCCTTGTACTACCTGGATGTACTAATGTAGTGAAATGATCTGTATGGATGGCATGACAATGTTTTTCCAATGTACCTCAATTGATAACACAATAATAAACTATTTTACCTATGTGCAAGATAGCAGAATTATAGCAATGCAAAGACAAACTTCTGAAACTTCATCATGTCTGCAGTCGGCTGTTTATTTCTCTTCATAGGTGCTGCTTGACCTACTGAGTTCCTCAAGCATTTTGTGTGTTGCTCAAGACTTCCAGCACCTGTAGTATCTCTTGTCCTCCTCTACCGCATAATAACTAGAAATGCCCAAGGCAATGCTCATGACGAATTCATCACTGTACCCCTGGCATTAAGTTTCATAAAAGCAAAACTGTCGGGATCATTTTAACTTGACTATTGTGGAACGTTAAGGATTAACTTTCATGGAGGTAATTTGGTCTGCCTTATCAACAAGAGCAGTGAAATCTTACTTCCTGTTCACTTCTGAATGAGACCAGTAGTTCCACCAATCCAGATCCCGTGCCAGATGGGTTCAATTCTAGAAGCTAGACCAACCTACTTCTACTTCAATGGTGATTCTAGGCCTGGAATTCAGAGGCAAAAACGTAAAGCAACGCAAGTTAAACAAAACGTTTCGTTAAATAATATATTTCTACTGAGATTTTACATAATTTGAATTGCCTCTGAAGGTCAGAACCTTTTCAAAACTAAAATGGCTCCAAGTTAAAGCTTCCTGCAAACCTTGCCAACAGCCTTCCAAGCACTTGCACGTGGCAAACCCACACTGGATTTAAGGGCAAGGAAGGCCAAGCAAGGAGCATGCAGTAAACTACATTCTGAAATTCTGGGCAACAGGCCAGATCCAACACAACTCCACCCTAA
Source organism: Mobula hypostoma (assembly GCF_963921235.1). Lineage (NCBI taxonomy): Eukaryota > Metazoa > Chordata > Chondrichthyes > Myliobatiformes > Myliobatidae > Mobula > Mobula hypostoma. The sequence continues at coordinate 165,831,895 of NC_086102.1, forward strand.
AGCAACCCACACAAAATGCTGGAGGAATTCAGCAGGCCAGACAGCACCTAGAGAAAAGAGTAAACAGTTAATGTTTCCAGCCGAGACTCTTCAGCATGACTGGAAAGAAAGAGGTTGGAGTAAATGGGGGGGGGGGGGGAAAGAGTGAAGAAGAGAAGAGGCTTCCACACTATATATTTTTAAATGTGTACCAGAACAGGGACCCGGGTGTCCACGTGCACATACCCAAGAAAATGGCAGTCATGTTGAGAGAACATGTTAAAATTATCACATTGAACCCTCAGCTACACAAATAAATACACTGGATAAACGATGTGACCCTACAATGGTAAATGACTAGAACTGACGAAGACAATACTCTTGGAAACATCCAAAAGATCAAGTGCTGCAAAGATTTTACTGGATCTTAGCTAAAATGTTAGGCAGGGCTGTGTTTCAAGGAGCAAAGTACTTGTTTGAATTTTAGGAGAGGATCATGATGATCATGAAAGGATGAATCCATTTCCAGAAGGTAGATAGTTACAGACTGGCACCACAGACTTAAATGAAAATTCAGAGTGGGCATCGGGAGGAGGAAGAGATTTGAGGGTAAAAGGTTCTCTTTTCAAAAAGTACCTATATCATTAGAAATAGTCCCACCACCAGGTTCAGTATGAGTTACTATCCTTCAACCATCAACTTCACTTGCCCCACCATTGAGATGCTCCCACAACCAATGATCTCACTCTAAAGGGCACTTTATGTGCTCCAGTTATTTATGTTTGCATTTGCAGTTTGCTGTGTTGTGCACTCTGGTTGATCTTTCATTGTTATTGTTCTACAGATTTGCTGAGCATGTCCAGAGGAAAATGAATCTCAGGGTGGTATATGGTTTCGTATATGCACTTTGATAATCAATTTACTTTGAACTTCGAAATGAGGTGGCAACTGTCAATCAGACCCTTCACAGTGCAACTGGTGAGGCAAAAGGGGAGGTGTAATGTGAAGCCTGTGGAATATGAACGAGAAGCCTGTGGAACATGAGCAAGAAATGAAATTGTCCGCATTATGGGTGTTATTGTTTTGTGCATAGTTGCACTCAAGCAGCTTCCCAGACAAATCTGCAATGGCTTATTAGAAGGACGGACGGTGGAAAGAAAGGGGAAGAAAGTAAAACATGGAAATAGGCTATCTCTTACCAATTTATTTTGGGCTAATCAAATTTCCATTTTTAATACGGGAAAGTAGTGATAACTAAAGAACGCAATCAAGTTATAGAGGAGAATGGAGGAGGATGACCATTTTTAAAATATTGATTCCTGATTTAAAAGCAGTTTAAGTATGCATCGGTGCAAAAGGAGGACGCATTAAGCTTGTACGAAACAAAGTACGTCCAAAGTAAATTATAAAGAACCTCGAGCTCCTGCTCAAAAACTATAATCCTCATATTCGAGGAGGCCCAAGTTCTCAAAAAATAAGGTTCAAATTTTAAAAAACACTGGCAAAAAGATGGCTAAAAAATCAAGTTGAAGCGCAAAATGTCATCTTCACTTTCTAGCGTCGGATACTGTTTTCAGCTAGGTGGAATGTCATAGCTTTAGTGAAAGACAAATCACTGTATCCAGTTTCCAAAATTGCCTTGAATTCAGCAGTCTAAAGCGGTATGACCATCACCCCTACCACCAGCAGACCACGTACACTATATAATTATTGGATCGCCAGATCAATTTATTCTCTCCGGGTCAGCTTGGTATTAGACGGGCTCAGATTTCGTGGGCAATTAGGAGGGTATGGTTAACTAAAGCCATCCACAATTCAGTCGAAGTGCACCGTTAACTACTTAACGAGCTCACATCAAGTAGACTACAAAGTTATCCTTGACGACATAAAACGGTGAAGCAAAGCAGGCCACGGCAACAACCCACTCCGCCACTCCGCCGCGCGGCGCCCCCGCGACCCTGTCAATCATCTGAACCTTTTCCCGCGTCAAGTCCTGTCACGTGACCGGGCGCCCGGTTTAAATCCCAAAACCGAAGTTCAATGCAGAGATTTCACCTCAAAATGGGACATCTAAAATACACGACTTACAATTTAAAAACTGACAGGAAGGTGCGACTAACAGGACCTAAAACTCGGCATTTAGCCTTAATTTTGACATTTATAAAATATTAAAATTTCACAGTAAAATAATTCTAACCCTGGCCTTTTGAAAACCTGTTCCATCAAAAACCAACAGGCACATGATTTTAAGGGCGACATTTTTATGTTCTTAAAGCGAGAACACGACAGAATGAATGATTCCGCTATGGAGCGTAGAGAAAGTTCTCTTCACCGAACCCAGTACCGATTCGTAGAAATGTAACTTGTGCGCTTACCTTGCCCCGCAGTTTCTTCATTTTATGCGTAATTTCAAGAAAGTTGTTTAAAACAATGCTAACTTGTTTGCCGCAGACTCACGGCGATGCGAACGAGAGGCACGCCGGCTGCAAATCCCCCAGTCTGGAGGCGGAGCCCGTGCGAGTTTCGCGCGCTACCGGCTCCTTCCCGCAGCAGCTCGTACAATGAGCCAGATGAGACGTCCGGCAGCAACGGTGCTGGGAAAACTTGCTCAAAACTGACAAAGCCTTTCGAATTTACTTCTTATTTAACAAATAGTGACTTTGCATTAAAAGACCACGCTCTTTTCTCTTCACAAGTATTAATAAACGAATTCCACCACCCTTATCATATTTGGCGTTGATTGAAATTACTTCTCCACATTTTTATACACGCAAATAATATCTCACCGCCATTGAGTCCTTTTTCTTTCTGCATCATAAATGAATCTAATGACAGCTTATATTTATATACTGCTGCAGTAAAACATCTTAAAGTGTTTCACGCAAAGAATTTCCATTCCCAGTCATCGAAGAGCTTGGTTCAGACAGTTAACATAAACATAAACTTTGGTCTTATGTAGCGTGAAAGAAAGAAATAGGCTGAGATTTTGCGGAGTGAATTCCAGGGATTTAAGGGCTATACTTTATGCCAGAAAACAATGATGAAGCGCCTTCAAAAAGAAAACGCACTTTGAGATTTGACCCCGGCTTCCAGCAGTCCTAATATTCAGGGACTTTGAAGTAAATATTGTGTCACTGCAGAAAGAATGATTGCCTTTCATTAAGTCACACGTGAAATGCCAATCTGTGGTTTTGCCTGCGGTTGGAAAGGATCTAAACCTTTTACTCACTGCAAAACTTCCCAAATAAGATTTAGCGAAGTGTGGAAGAGCTCAGAGACTTCGAAACAAGGCAGAGATGAGAACGGGGAAAGATAAGCCGTGGTGGTACAGGATCTGAACACATGATCATTTTACCTGGGAAAATCACAATTCGTATAACAAATGACTTAATAAATGGAAAAACAATCAAATAGAGATCTAGTTGTAAATTAAAAATATTACACTAGTCTTTCACCCTCATGTACTTATAACCAGGTCATTTTAGTGTAGCCTATATATTAGATATTTTTTGTTAAAACATAAAATGTTAAAATATCTGGATAACTAAAGGTAAGTGACCAAACATTTCCCTGTTCCCAGTGTGGTCCTTGGCAGAATTTTCCCTCATAAATATAACTCGGTCTGAATGCAGACAACATGTGTAACCCTCAGGTTTCTGATAGTCGTGAGCACTTTGCTCTTGCCCCACCCCACTGAAATCCAGTGCTTGGGAATGCTTGTGAACACCTTTGACATTTCCAAGTACTCAAGTTCCTTATTACATTGTCAATAAAAAAAGTTTACTTCATCAGGACTGAAAAGAAAGAGGGCAGAAGCCAGAATAAATGTCTGGCCTCAAAGTAGTTTCTGGGTTGGTTACTGCATCTGGTGCTTCCAGCCCAGTTTCCTCTACACTGGTGAGACCTGACACAGGTGGGAGGAATTGTTTCACTGAGCATCTTTGCTCCGTCCACCATAACAGCCAGGACCTCCTGTTGGCAACCATCTTAACTCCAATTCCTGTTCCCACACTGGCATGGCCTCCTCTAGTGCCATGTTCAGGCAACAGCCAGGTTGGAGGGGCAACAAACGAGAATCTGCAGATGCTGGAAATCCAAGCAACACACTCAAAATGCTGGAGGAACTCAGCAGGCCAGGCAGCATCTTGGGGAAAAAAAAAGTATAGTCAATATTTTGGGCCGAGACCCTTCGGCAACACTTCATTTTCTGTCTGGATGGTCTCCAAATTGATGGCATCAACATCAGCTTCCAGTACCTAGTGATCTGTGTTCCCAACTCCCCTGTTTTCCCTTATCCTTTGGCCCCTTTTGCTCCTCCTTGTTCCCCTTCCCTGCCCTCATGATCACTCACAACTTCCATCTTCAGATTCCTCACCTTCTTCCCTTCTTTTCCATGGTCTACTGTGCTCTCCTGTCAGATTCCTTCTACTTCAACCTCTTGTCTGTCCTACCTAACCCCATCCCAGCTTCGTCATTCCTTCCCCCCCCCTCCCGACCTTCCAACCCCTCACCTGGATTCACTAATCACTTACCAGCTTGTCTTCTCCCCTCACCCCTACCCTTTCATCCTAACTTCTGCCCTTTTAGGGCTGAAGAAGGGCTGCGGGGGTATGTGCTGAATTTTGGTGCATCCAGTGCAAGAGCTCAGTGGGGAATGACAACAGTGCAGGGCTCTTCTCCTACTGGAGGAGGAGGAACTGGGCTGGAGGAGGAAGACATTCAATTATTCTTGTAGCAGTCTACTACCTCAGAGCACCACGAGTGGCAGTAGTGGTATTGATATGTAGGAATGCAATAGAACAGTACAGAAGACATTGACTATGAATGTGAACGATGAAAAGGCATTGAACAGTTTACTCTTGTAAATTTTTTTTATTATGAAGTAGGTTTTTTTAAAGATGCTGCCTGACGTACTGACCTCCTCCAGCATTCTATGTGTTGCACTTAATGCTCCACATTTTTTTTTATTTCACCCAGCTCTTTATTTTTCCCTTCATTGGAATGCAACCACTAAAAATCTTCAGATGTTAGTGGTGTACTGTAGAGCTGGTTATGAGTGCGGCACTGAGACAACTTGTAGCAGGGCAGAACACATCATTGACAACCTAAGCTCACAATGGTGCTGGAAACCAGCTCTGCAGCTGAGAAATTCTTGTTACAGCAAATCCTAGTAGGCACTGGCACCAGATGAAATAATGGTCCCAATATTAAATGTAACTAGCAATCTGCATTCAAAAATCTAATATAACAGTGTTCATCGCTGCAACCCAGTGTGCAACAATAAATATCCCTAAAACACACAACATAAAACCAACTCTGATGCCATTCTCTCTCAATATATGTGCATATCTGATTATACATGACTGTTCATCACTGTATGCAATACTTATGTCACAATACTATTAATTGAATATAGCTTAGCATGTAACATCATCATTCTTACAGTCCTGATTGAAGCCAGGCCTCTGTACCTCCCTCTGCAACTGGCTCCTCAAATTCCTAACCAGAAGACCACAATCTGTACGGATTGACAATAACATCTCCACCTTGCTGACGATTAACACTGGCGCTCCACAGGGCTGTGTGCTTAGCCAACTGCTCTAGTCTCTCTACACCCATGACTATGTGGCTAAGCATAGCTCAAACAGCATCTATAAATTTGCTGATGATACAACCATTGTTGGGAGAGCTTAAGATGGAGACAAAAGGGCGTCCAGGAGTGATATTTACCAGCTAGTTGAGTGGTGTCGCAGCAACAACTTTGTACTCAATGTGATCCTGAACTTCAGGAAGTTTAAGACCAGGGAACACAAACCAATCCACAAAGGGAGATCAGAATTGGAGAGAGTGAGCAATTTCAAATTCCTGGGTGTCAATATCTCCGAGGACCTAACCTGAACAATATATTGATGCAGCTATAAAGAAGGCAAAGACAGTGGCTATATTTCATTAGGAGTTTGCGGAGATTTGGTTTTGTCAGCTAAAACACTGGAAAACCTCTACAAATGTACTGTGGAGAGCATTCTGACTGCATCATCGTCTGGTATGTGGTGGTGGGGCTACTGCACAAGATCAAAATAAGTTGCAGAAACTTGTAAAATTAGTCAGCTCTATCATGGGTACTAACCTCTGTACTATCCAAGATATCTTCAAGGAGCGGAGCCTTAGGAAAGCAGCGTCCATCATTAAGGATCCCTGCCACCCAGGACATGCCCTCTTCACCTCTGTTACTGTCAGGAAGGAGAGTCAGAAGCCTGAAGGCAGACACTCAGTGATTCATGAACAGCTTCTCCCCCTCTACTATATAATTCCTAAATGGGCGTTGAACACATAAACACTACCTCACTACTTTTTTTTATTTCTGTTATTTTTTTGCTACTTATTTTAACTTAACTATTTAATAGACATGTATATTCTTAATGCAACACAGTTTTTTTTCTATATTTATTTCATCATGTATTTCATTGTACTGCTACCGTAAAGTTAATAAATTTCCCTCGGGATTAATAAAGTATATCTATCTATCTATCTATCTATCACAATTATAGCAGCAACGGACAACGTAGTAGAGTATTGATGTTGTTTAAATTGCCAAACATAATCTAGACTTTGCTGAAGATCAATAATAATTCGGTTAAGTTTTCTACAAAATCAAGATTTGGTATTCTTTCTACTTCTTTGATGCCCCCTCTCCTCTGTTCTTCTTCCACTCTCTGTTTCTTCGTAAATTTATTGTACATCAAAAGCAACAATTAATTCCTTAGTAACTAACATTCAATACATTTACTCTGCTTGACTACTTCTTGTCAACCTGCCTTTTTCAAATCAATCAAAGTGTCTTCTAAACTTGATTTAGAATGCCTATTGTTGTAACTAGGGTTTTAGTACGGAACTTTGCAAAATTATGAAATTTTAAGCAATACAGTATTTTAACAGCAATTTGAGATATACCTCCATTCATACTACCTTGCCAAAAAGGTTTAGAAGACTATATATATCTCTGAAACAACCCCTATTACATCTTTGTTAGAGATCATTATGGGGTTATGAAATAAGAACCAGTCTTCAGGAAATAAAAGCTGCACACAATTTAACTTGCAACTGATACTTTGTGGTTAGTCAAACCAATTAATGGGTGTGGAATATTCTGATTCTGTCCCATTGAAACTACATAGGGGGTGACAACAGATGAATTTTCCTGCTTTTAGCACTTTGTTAAAGGCGCATTCTTGCAAATTAATGCACAGTTAGGACAAGACAGTTATCACTCAGCCTTCTGGTTAGTTGTATATTCAAGGAGCCACCCTTCAACACTGTAACAAAAGGGATATATTTTGGATGTCTGCAGTTTGTACTCTGAGGCTTCTGGAAAAGCCTCCGAGTACAAATTGCTGACACTCAAACTATGTTCCATCAGCCAAATTTGGAATTTCCCAGGATGGCCCAACATTTTAATTCCAATTCACATTCCTGTTCCAATATGTTGGTCGACGGCCTTCTTTTGTGCCATCAGCAGGCCACCCTCAGGGTGGAGGAGCAACACCTTATAGCCCGTCTGGGTAGCCTACAGCCTCATGGCGTGAATATCAATTTCTTCTCTCCCTTCTTCTATTCTCCAGTTTGGACTCTTACCTCTTCTCACCTGCCTATCACCTCCTCCTGGTGCCCCTCCTCCTTCCCTTTTTCACATGGTTCACTCCTCTCTTATCAGATTCCTTAATCTCCAGCCCTTGACCTTTCCCACTCACCTGGGCTTCACCTATCACTTCTAGCTAAACCTCTTCCCCCTCCTTTCCAGTCCTGAAGAAGGGTCTCAGGCTGAAACTTCGACTGCTTGTTCAGTTTCACAGATTCTGCTGGACCTGCTGAGTTCCTCCAGTATTCTGTGTGTGTTGCTTTGGATTTCTGACATTTGCTGTTTTGTAGTAGTAGTACATTGCAATGCAAAATAATAAAAACAGTAAGAATAATAAAATTAATAACAAAATCACAATAAGTAGTAGTATGAAAGGAAAATTAAATTAATAGTGCAGAAAGAGAGGGGAAAATAGTGAGGTAGAGTATACAGATTCATTGTCCATTCTGAAATCTGATAGCGGAGGGAAGAAACTGTTCCTGAAATGTTGAGTGTGTGTCTTTAGGCTCCTGTATCTCCTCCTCAAGCAACACACGTCAAAGTTGCTGGTGAACGCAGCAGGCCAGGCAGCATCTCTAGGAAGAGGTACAGTCGACGTTTCCGGCCGAGACCCTTCGTCAGGTCTAACTGAAAGAAGAGATAGTAAGAGATTTGAAAGTGGGAGAGGGAGGGGGAGATCCGAAATGATAGGAGAAGACAGGAGGGGGAGGGATGGAGCCAAGAGCTGGACAGGTGATAGGCAAAAGGGATACCAGAGGATCATGGGACAGGAGGCCCAGGGAGAAGGAAAAGGGGGGGGGACCCAGAGGATGGGCAAGGGGTATAGTCAGAGGGACAGAGGGAGAAAAAGGAGAGAGAGAGAAAGAATGTGTGTATATATAAACAAATAACGGATGCGGTACGAGGGGGAGGTGGGGCATTAGCGGAAGTTTGAGAAGTCAATGTTCATGCCATCAGGTTGGAGGCTACTCAGACGGAATATAAGGTGTTGTTCCTCCAACCTGAGTGTGGCTTCATCTTTACAGTAGAGGAGGCCGTGGAAAGACATATCAGAATGGGAATGGCATGTGGAATTAAAACGTGTGGCCACTGGGAAATCCTGCTTTCTCTGGCGGACAGAGTGTAGGTGTTCAGCAAAGCGGTCTCCCAGTCTGCGTCGGGTCTCGCCAATATATAAGAGGCCACATCGGGAGCACTGAATGCAGTATATCACCCCAGCAGACTCATAGGTGAAGTGTCGCCTCACCTGAAAGGACTGTCTGGGGCCCTGAATGGTGGTAAGGGAGGAAGTGTAAGGGCATGTGTAGCACTTGTTCTGCTACTTCGTTCACCATCAACTTTGATGTGTGTTGCTTGAATTTCCAGCATCTGCAGAATTCCTCGTATTTGTATCTCCTGCTCGATGGCAGCAATGAGAAGATGGCATGTTCTGAGTGATAGGAGTCCTAAATGTTGGATGCTGCCTTTTTGCGGCATTGCCTTTTGAAAGCATCCTTGATGCTGGGGAGGCTAGTGCCCATGATAGAGCAGACCACGTCTACAACTTGCTGCAGCCTTTTCCGACCCTTTGCAGTGGCCCCTCCAAACCAGGTGGTGATGCAGCCAGTCAGAATGCTCCTGTAAGCCACCTCATCACCATCTCAAATTCTGCCAACAATAGTTGTGTCATCAACAGATCTTTAGATGGTGTTTGAGCTGTGCCTAGCCACACAATCATGGGTGTAGAGAGAGCAGAAAAGTGCGCTAAGCACGTATCCCTGAGGTGTGCCAGTGTTGATTGTCAGCGAGGAGGAGATGTTATTTCCGATCCACACAGACTGTGATCTCCCAGTGAGGAAGTCAAGGATCCAGTTGCAGAGGGAGGTACAGAGGTTTGGGTATTGGAGCTTGTTAATTAGAACCGAGGGTATGATAGTTTGAACACTGAGCTGTAATAAAAAAAAATAGCAGGCTGACGTGGGTATTATTGTAGTCCAGATGATCCAAAGCCAACTGGAGAACCAGAGAGATTGATCCGCTATAGACCTATTGTGGCAATTGCAGCAGGTCCAAGTCCTTGCCTAGGCAGGAGTTGATTTTAGCCATGACCAACCTCTCAAAGCATTTCATCACAGTAGATTTGAGTGTCACTGGTTTGTAGTCGTTGAGACAGCTCACCCTGCTCTTCTATGTATGATTGTTGCCCTCTGACTGCAACAGTGAGAGGCTGAAGGTGTCCCTTGAACTTTTCCACCATGGTTTTCAGAGCCCGACCATGCACACCATCAGGGCCTGATGCCTTGCGAAGACTCACTCTCTTGAGAGATGTTCTGACGTTGGTCTCTGACACAGAGGTCAAAAGGTCACCACATGCTGCGGGGATTCCCTTTCAAAGCACGCATAAGAAGCTTTGAACTAATCTGGGAGTGAAGCATCATAGGCATTTGTGATGTTAGGCTTTGCTTTGAAGGAAGTAATGGCCTGCACACCCTGCCAGAGCTGATGTGCATCCGATTCCGTCTCTAACCTCAATAAGAATTGTTTTTTCGCCCTTAGAGTAGCTTTCTATTGGTTTTAACTGGATGTCTTGTATAGTTCTGGATCACAGGTCTTGGATGCCACAGAAATAGTCCTCAGCAGACCACCAAGCTCCTGGCTCACTCTTCACTTTTGGTTTGAGTTTTATCCATCCAGTATGATCTCAAAGGCACTCACAGGTGTTGAAGAAGTCAATGACAACTGTGGGGTATGCTTTCAGAGTCAAAGCTGAATCCCTGAATATTGTCTAGTCCACTGACTCAAAGGAGTCCTGTAAGTGCTCCTCAGCCTCCTTCGTCCATATCTTCTTCGTCCTCACCACTGGTGTTGCAGTCTTCAATCTTTGCCTATATGCTGGGAGTAGAAGTACAGCAACGATCCCTCTAAAGCGCGCGCACACACACACCTTTTGCTACCAGCACACAAAGGAATTTAAACTGCGCACAAAAGGTTGTCACCTTCTACCTCATTGGCATGTTAAGTATATTTCACGATCATACACAATTACTTTTCCTTTTCCAGTTTCTGCTGCAGACGGTGTTGACAACGGCAGGTAGCAATGATTTGTCTGCAGATTTTAGAACTGCCTTATTTATAGTATCTTTATTGAATAAAAATATTTAGTGCCTACACGTTGCTGTCACTGGGCAAAAAAACTGCACAGTGCAAGATTTTTGTGATTGGTCGTATTAATGCAGTTAAGATGTTTTCTTTGCCAAAATTTTTATATATATTTCAAGCATTACCAATCTTTGTTCCAAAATCTTTTTTTGACAAAGTTGACTCTAAAATCTCTTCATTTATTTGGCAAAATAAACACCCGAGACTGGGTAAAATACATTTACAGAAAGCTAAGAGAGATGGAGGCTTAGCATTACCTAATTTTAGATTTTATTATTGGGCTATTAATATTCGACATATGAAATTCTGGTTACTTGACCAGGATATACTATCCATTCCTAAATGGGTAGCATTGGAATTACAATCTGTTCAGGGTTATACACTTGGCTCTATTTTAGGTTCCTCTCTTCCTTTTGATTTGAAACGCCTTAAACAGGTGTCTAACCCGATAGTTAAATATACCTTACGTATTTGGTTTCAATTCAGGAAGTTTTTTGATCTTAATCAATTTGGGTTAGCGATTCCTATTTTAGGTAACATATTTTTTCCTCCCTCTTTTACGGATCGTGCTTTTCAAATTTGGAAGACTAAGGGTATTTCACGGTTTTTGGATTTATTTTTAGATGGTTCCCTTACGTCTTTTGAACAATTATCTAATAAATATAACTTATCAAGAAATTTTTTTAGATATCTACAAGTTAGAAATTTCCTAAGTACTATACTTTCTTCCTTTCCAATGCTTCCTCCTACATATATTTTAGATACTATGATTAACCTTAATCCATGTCAGAAAGGTGCATCGGCTATGATTTATAATATTATTATGAAACTTAGGAAAGCTCCATTTGATAAGATTGGGGTAGATTGGGAACAGGAATTGGGGTTTATCATTTCTGTGGATGACTGGGGGCAGATTTTACAATTAGTCAATACTTCCTCTATTTGTGCTAAACATTCCCTAATTCAATTTAAAGTTGTTCATAGAGCACATATGTCCAAAGATAAATTAGCGCGCTTTTATTCTCATAGTAATCCTTTTTGTGATAGATGTCTGGGGCAGATAGCCTCTTTAACTCATATGTTTTGGTCTTGCCCTACTCTGGAAACTTTTTGGAGAGACATTTTTAATATTATTTCCAGGGTATTGAATATAGATATCTCTCCTCACCTATTACTGCTATCTTTGGACTACCTAAAATTTCCAGTAATCTTTCCCCTTCAGCCCGTAGAATGATTGCATTTCTTACTTTAATGGCGAAAAGATGTATCTTACAACATTGGAAAGAGCTCAATGCTCCATCTACTTTTTTTTGGTTTTCTCAGACGATATTATGCTTGAATTTGGAGAAAATTAGAAGCAATCTTTATGACTCCTCATTTAAATTTGAACAGACCTGGAGATCTTTTATTCAATATTTTCATTTAATGTAATATATACCCTTCTTGTTTTTTTTATTGTTTTTAATGGAGGTCGGGATTGAGGACGTGATTTTAAGTTTTTTAACTCTGTTTGGTTTCAAGTTAGCCCATTGCTTTGCTTTGCTTTTAGTTAGTTGCACGGTGGGTTTTTTTTGGGTTTTTTTTTCCTTTTCTCTATTGATATATATATATATATATAAATTAGTATACTATTATGTTACCTTGGTACATTATGTTTAAATTACATTGTAGTATTTTTTTTTGTAATAATATCTTCTGTAATTTTATTATAGTCTAACAGTGTATTAGTGCCTATATGGCTTACCTTTTTGTATACTTATTCAATAAAAAGATTTAAAAAGAAAGAAAGAAGATTTTTGTGTACACTGGCCATTACAAATTAGAGGGAACATTGAAATACAGCGAGGTAATTTGAATTTCCAAAGGATCAGTCAACGTTTCGGGCCGGAACCCTTCGTCAGGACTGAAGAGGGAAGGGGCAGAGGCCCTATAAAGAAGGTGGAGGGAAGGGTATGAACATAGAATTCTCCAACTTCAGGTAATTCCCTCCCCCTCCCTTCCCCTATCCCTATGTCACTCTGCCCCCTCCCCCAGCTGCCTATCACCTCCCTCATGGTTCCACCTCCTTCTACTACCCATTGTGTTTTCTCCTATTCCTTCTTCACCTTTCCTGCCTATCACCTCCCCCACCCCTTTATCTTTCCCCTTACTGGTTTTTCACCTGGAACCTACCAGCCTTCTCCTTCCCACCCTGCCCCCACCTTCTTTATAGGGCCTCTGCCCCTTCCCTCTTCAGTCCTGACAAAGGGTTCCAGCCCGAAACATTGACTCATCGTTTCCACGGATGCTGCCCGACCTGCTGAGTTCCTCCAGCGTGTTGTGAGTGTTGCTTTGACCCCAGCATCTGCAGAGTATTTTGTGTTTTGAATTTCCAAAGTGTGGCCGCGGGAAGGCACAGTAAGCATTCTTGATGGTGGTATAACAATGGTCAAGTATGTTGGCTCCTCTTGTTCCACAGGTGATAAATTGGTGGTAGTTGTTTAGGACTTCTTCAAGCTGGTCTGGTTGAAACCTCCCACAATGATAGGGAAAGGATTCTGCTAGTTGGGATTTGCTACCATTGTAAATAAGTAATTCTGTAAATTTTCCTGATTATGTGTTAAATGTTAGGGTTAAGTAGGTGATTATGGCAATTGAAACTGTGGTTAATCATTTATTGTTATCTTTGTTGAAAAAGCATAAAACACAAACACGAGGAAATCTGCAGATGCTGGCATTTCAAGCAACACACATAAAGGTTGCTGGTGAACAACTTTTAAGAAGTATAAAACATTGTGTCAGGAGAGTGAGATTCCTCTCCTGTCTCCCCTGCTGGTTTGCTGTGAAAATAAAAAATCTTTTATAGTTCCCAGTTACAGTTTCTGTGTGGCCTCAGTTGGAAGTAGAGTCCATTCCATTTTATTTCTAGTCAATCGTTACTCGTATCTTAAATCTATTAAAGCTTCATTAAATGCACTTAAATACTTCTGTTTCAATTACTTATCCACATTCTTTTCAGGATTTGTATAAAGAACTTCCTCCTGAATTCAATATTAGATTTATGTATGGTTATATTATGTTAATAATTTCTAGTTTTAGACAACAAAAGTATTTTTTTCCAGTTTATGATCTGTTAAACTGTCCTTAACCTAAAATAATCAGATTGCCTCTCAGCTTCACACAGTATTTTCAGGCTTTCCTGATTAACATATCCTCATTTTCCCTGTCAACCTTTGAACTGCTTTTAGCACTTCCAATGTGCCTAATTTAGAAACTTGAATTAAAAGATTTAGCGTAGTTCTAAACATGTCAAAGACAAGTTCATTATCTCCCTCTATATTGCTGACGTAACATGCTTAATTACTATTTTTACTTGATCTAAATCCAAAATCCTTTGCTATTGCTCTAATCAGGAGACATCCTGGGATTACTGCTCGAAAGGTCTTGCACTTTCTCTATGAATTTAATTGGTCAAATTAAATTCCATTCAAGGTTTGTTATATAACTACTGTTGTAACGTGTGCATTTTTAGAACCCTTGCCTTGAAAATATCACCAAATGAAGGTACTGTATCTCACCTACTGTGTCGTATGACATGGTCTTCGACCATGATCGTTCTTGGCAAATATTTTCTACAGAAGTGGTTTGCCATTGCCTACTTCTGGGCAGTGCCTTTACAAGATGGGTGATCCCAGGCATCACCAATACTCTTCAGAATTGGCCTGGTATCAGTGGTCATGTAACCAGGACTTGTTGATATTCACCAACTGCTCATACAACCATCCACCACCTGCTCCCATGGCTTCAAAAGACCCTGACTGAGGGTGCTAAGCATTGCTCAAAAGTGACTTTTGCAGGCTAGCAGAGGGAAGGAGTGCCTTATATCTCCTTTGGTAGAGACATATCTCCACCTCACCACCCAATGCGGCATAGGGGAATATATTTATGGTCAGCCACACTAATGAAGTCACTGAAAGCAAGTATGCAAGTGCAGCAGGCAGTGAAAAAAGCTAATGGCATGCTGGCCTTCATAACAAGGCGAATTGAGTATAAGAGCAAAGTGGTCCTTCTGCAGCTGTACAGGGCCCTGGTGAGACCACACCTGGAGTACTGTGTGCAGTTTTGGTCTCCAAATTTGAGGAAGGACATTCTTGCCATTGAGGGAGTGCAGCGTAGGTTCACAAGGTTAATTCCTGGGATGGCGGGACTGTCATATATCGAAAGATTGGAGTGACTGGGCTTGTATACTCTGGAATTTAGAAGGCTGAGAGGGGATCTTATTGAAACATATAAGATTATTAAGGGATTGGACACGCTGCAGGCAGGAAACATGTTCCCGCTGATGGGTGAGTCCAGAACCAGAAGCCACAGTTTAAGAATTAGGGGTAGGCCATTTAGAACGGAGTTGAGGAAAAACTTTTTCACCCAGAGAGTGGTGGATATATGGAATGCTCTGCCCCAGAAGGCTGTGGAGGTCAAGTCTCTGGATGCTTTCAAAAAAGAGATGGATAGAGCTCTTAAAGATAGTGGAATCAAAGGTTATGGGGATAAGGCAGGAAGTGGATACTGACAGTGGATGATCAGCCATGATCACAGTGAATGGCGGTGCTGGCTCGAAGGGCCGAATGGCCTACTCCTGCACCTATTGTCTATTGAACACAAGAGCAAGCAACAGGTACACTAGAATGTATGAGTGGAAAGAGAGTAAGAGTAGGAGTTTGGGAGATGATTTTAAAAAAAGACAAAATATTAAGACGCAAACACGGGGAATTCTGCAGATGCTGGAAGTTCAACCAACACACATCAAAGTTGCTGGTGAACACAGCAGGTCAGGCAGCATCTGACGAAGGGTCCTGGCCTGAAACGTCGACTGTACCTCTTCCTAGAGATGCTGCCTGACCTGCTGCGTTCACCAGCAACTTTGATGTGTGCTGCCAAAATATTAAGAGCTAATTTGCAAAAAATGTGGTTAAAAATGCCAGCCTTTGCTTAGTAAAAGCAAGCAGATCTATATATATATATATACACACACTGTACTGCTAATCATAAAACATTATTCCAGCAAAGGAAAAGAAATGAACAAGCTGTGAAATTATTCTTCATGTTGAAATAATAGAATGTGATTGTAAGCCAATTGATCAATATAACAAAATTCATTCACTATTTAAAGCAGTCACTGTTTTGGCAGGATAGATTTGCCATGTACGTTCTCCCTGTGACTGCGTGGGTTTCCTCCAGATGCTCCCTGTTTCCTCCCACAGTCCAAAGACAGTACCGGTTGGTGGGTTAATCGGTCATTGTAAATTGTCCAGTGATTAGGCTAGGATTTAATTAGGGGATTGCAGGGCAGTGACGCTTGAAGGGGCGGAAGGGCCTATTCCATGCTGTATCTCAGTAAATAAATGATCACCAAATAATCAAATAATTGCTTAAACTGAAAGCTGATGAGCATAGGTGCACACTTGTGCTCTTTTAACACACAAAAAAAACTGCTCAACCATTCTAGCATTTCTGTTGCTTTTAGTTTCAATCTAGTAAATTAACTTAAAGACCTGTACACACATTTTATAATTTCAATGTATTTTTAACGTACAATCTTGTATTCTATGGCCTTGAATCTGTAAACTCTTAAGAGAGGAATCAGGGAAGATGTTCCCACATGAGATTAAATTATTTTGGGTTGGATCATAGTTGAGTGGTTGATTGTGTCGTGAACTTTTTTATTCCAGGCTTCCTTTTTGTTTTTTTTGTAATATGGTACAGACAGTTTTCATAGTGACAAAGGAGTTAACGTAAATTGCATGTTACATTATCTACTTACACAATAACATTTTGGAGAGTTTCCTGAATGTTAAAGGTTTGAAAGGTGACGCTTTTCTTCCCGGAGGAACTCCTGTGTGATACGACCCCTCAAGGCAACAATGCATGATCTGTTTTAGGCCTTTTCCGGTTTCAAAGCGGGCTTTAGTAAATAGCCTAGGGAAATGCTTATTTTGACAGTTAATGTTTGTTATTTTCTGATGCTAATGTGGCTGAAAAATATATTTAAGTGCCAAATCACCATTGCACAAGGTTGCATAATGAAGATCCATTGCAGCTGTGCCAAAGTAGTTCCGCCTCTCAACGTATATTTTTGGAACAGTCTTTTATTGCAATATTATTCTTTAAAATATGTTGCATCACCAACAATTTCAGTTGTAAATAATATAGCCTCGTCAAGTCAGTTTTCCAGAAGGACATGTTGTACCTTTCAGGAGATTACCTGACAATGCTTCAGTAAGTAATTTGTGTCATTTCTGGACTTTACATGAGAAATCACCAGTCTTCTCATTACAAGAAGCTTGAAATTAACATCAGCAGGTGTGCATTCAAAAATGCTAATTAAAATATGTTACTGCACGTGCTCCCATTGACAAATGACAGCGTGAGAAGGCAGTAAAATTGCATTCTGCAGCATCTCTATTTTTATGCTGCTATGTTCGCATTTGATTATGTTCAGTGGTGTTAGAAAACACAAATGCAAAGACCCAAGCTGTACATCTGAGACATAGCTCTACTTCAGCTTTTTAACATTTTTTTTAGATTTCATGATTCAGTTTTGAAATGGTGTATAGTGTCCGTATACAATAGGATATTCCTGGATTTCTTTAACATACAGCCCAGGACTCTTTCAGTTTAAAGATTCTTCACTACTTGGGAAATTCAAAATCATGTATGAACAAAAAGAGGAATAGAAGAGACAGAGCAGACATGTAGAAATCTGCAGATGCTGGAAAACAGTCACAAACAGTCCTTTCAGGTGAGGTGACACTTCACCTGTGAGTTTGTTGGGGTCATCCACTGTATCCTGTGCTCCCAATGTGGCCTCTTGTATATCGGTGAGACCCGATGTAGATTGGGAGTCTGCTTCGCCAAGCACCTACACTCTGTCCGCCAGAAAGCACGGGATCCCCCAGTGGCCACCCATTTTAATTCTACTTCACATTCCCATTCTGACCTATCAGTCCATGGCCTCCTCTACTGCCAGGATGAGACCGCACTATTTCCTACAACCTTGTATTTCTTCCGCCCCTCCCCCAACCTTCTTACTCTTGACTTCTCCCCTTCCTGTCCAGTCCCGATGAAGAGTCGCAGCCTGAAACGTTAACTGTTTACTCTTTTCCATAGATGCTGCCTGGCCTGCTGAGTTCCTCCAGCATTTTGTGTCAGATAGATTGAGACTCTGTGGTAAGGTGGGATAATAACAGAAAAAACAGAGGTAGAATAAAGGGCACTGAAACACCGGTTGGGAGGAGTCTAAAGATTTACAAATAAACAGCAGGAATTCAGCTTGTGCACATAAAGAAAGAGAGCCAATTGGGACAAACAAGCACAAAAGGGAAGAGAGAGTGAAGATTATTTAGAATTGTTTTAGAGCAATGGAATTTATGTGGCTCAGGTGACTGACATAAATAGTGTTTTTGTATTGGTAAATTATTGCTAAGTGTACCAAAATACAGTGTTACTGAAGGATTTGGGAGAAACAACATCATGGTTTAGGGGTTCAGAAATGGTGAGATACCTCATCTCATACTTCTCAGGCAGTGATGGATTGTAAACAGTCGTTAGTCTTGGGTATGAAAAGGAGGTCAGGAGTAATAGAACTTTTACATGTAATCTTCAAGTTTGTGTTTACACAGTCCATGACATATGTAAAACAGAGAACTTGTGTTTATGTGGCTTGATAGGGGCTTAGAAGAAAGAAAGCTGACCTTATTGAAGTATATAAGATGCTAAGGAGGAGTCAACTCCTGCCTCAGAAGTGACTTGGATCCCCTTTAGCTACAACAGGTCAACAACATGTGTCTTCGTTGGTTATCTATTCTCCCTTGGACCACCTGGACAATAGTTACACACATACCAGGCTGCTGTACACTGACAGCACGATCATTTTATCCAATATTGTTACCAAGCTCCAAGACCTGGGCCTCTGCACCTCTCTCTGCAAACAGACCCTGGCTTCCTCACCAGCAGACCTCAATCAGGCAAATACGTCCACCTGACTGGAGTTGGATGTAGGGGTAGAGCCATTAAATGTATTTCAGGGAAAAACTTGAGGTACATTAAGCTACGGGAGACTCAAAGAGCATGGGAGTGCACAGGAAAATCAGGCCGAAGCCACGACCGGCTCACCCACAATTTTATTGAATGGCACAGCAGGCTCAAAAGGCAAATGTTTCACATTGTTGCAATAAGTATTTTGTTTTCAAGTCCAGTCCTATAAGGAAAAAGAACCTTTTCCTTTTTTGATGTGTTCTGTCAATTATCTGAGCTAATTTACATAAATGAGGGTACTGAAGGAAAGTATGAGAGTGGGAAAAGGGAAGGATGAGAGAAGGTGATGTGAGATGTTGTGCTACTACACCGAATCAGATTCCAGCAACTCTTGCTGGACACTGGATAACAAAATGGCTGAGTTTTCAATAGTTGGCAGTGTCCTTTTCTATGAGGGATAAAACAAAGAACAATTCCAAATTGGGTGCATTAATAAAAGAATATTGCTCCTTTATAAATCTATAAAGTTACAGGAATCTCTTTTAAACTGTACTGGCAACATCAAGGAAACACCAGTGTTAGTCACGTCAGTTATGATCATGTGCTGATTGGACTACAAGTTGCATTACACACTATTTATCCAGGGTGTAGAGCAAATTTCCTCAAAAATGTAACAACTACCACACAAACTTTCAGGACCATCTTCCACTCTACCCAGCCAACCTCTCTTCCCAACCCAACTGCCTCCACCGACTCTCCATACCACTGCCACCCACTACCACCATCTCACCAATCTCTGCCAGTCAGGGTAATGTGAGGATCTTGCAATTTCCTGTCTTCCTACAGTCAGTAGGCTGAAAAGAGCACATTTCTGTTACCTGCAGCTCACCAGCTTCCTTTTATATAAGAAAAGCACAGGCATACTGAGAGACAAATACATAGGCATACTCATTGAGAAATGTGCATGCGGAGGGTCTTTGCCAGTTATGTAGAATTAGAGCTGGAGACAGGATCAAAAGTTTGAAATGAGCACATGTATTTTACAAAAAGCAGTTAACGTTGAAAATATTCTTATTTGCTCTGGCTTTGCATAAGAAAGCAGACAGAATGAGTAAATACAAGACATTCATATATTTAGCTCCCTCTAAGGGACTTCACCATTAATGAAGTTATGTTTGAAGTATGTTCAAAATTGTTATGCAGATGAATGTAAGGGTCAGTTTGTAAATCCCCAACAAATATGAGAGAGAAGTGACCATTTTATCTGCTTTTCTGTTGATAACTGAGTTAATTACAGGGGACACAGGGGCCTACTGAGGCTGTAAATTGGAGCTACAAAGAAGAAACTGTACACGAAGGGTCTTGACCTGAAACATCAACTGTCCATTTCTCTCCACAGATGCTGCCTGACACACTGAATTCCTTCACCATCTTGTTTGCTGCTAATTACTAGCCACGGTAGCCAGAGAACATCCTGCCTATTTGTAAATTACTTCAGGCCTCCGGAATAGGCAAGGTCTCTTTCAGATAAAATCAGAGAATGTTGGAGATACTCAGTGATACTCAGAGACAAAAAATCTGAGGCAAAAAAAAAACAGATAATGTTTCAGGTCGGTGACAGTTCAACCTGACAATTTTCCTTTCTTTTTTCTACCTTTTGTGAACTTGCTATACCCCTTCAACCTCTGTTGCTCCAAGAGGAGCAACCATAACTTCTGTAACCTAAGCTTAACGTGAAAAGCCCTCATTGTAGAATTGGAGTCATACAGCATGGAACAGGCCCTCAGCTCATGATGCCCTATTAAAGCTCGTCCCACTTGCATGCACTTGGTCCATGACCTCCTAAACCTTTCCAATTCATGTATCTCTCCAACTGCCTTAAAAGTTATTTTTGCACCTGTCTTAACCACTTCCTCTCGCAGTTAATTCCACACAGTTATCAGCCTTCATGTTTTAAAAAAAAGTTGCCCCTCATGTTCCTCTCAAATCGTTCACCTTAAACTTGTGCCCCAACTATGGGAATATGACAGGACATTCACCCTATCTATACTCCTCAAGATTTAACACACCTCTGTAAGATCACCTTTCAGTCTCCTATGCTCTAAGGAATGAAGTTCTAGTCTGTCCGAGCTCTCCATATAGCTTAGATCTTCAAGTTCTGACAGCTTCATTGTAAATCTTTTCTGCACGCTTTCCAGTTTAATAACATCTTTCCTATAGCAGAGTGACCAAAACTGAACATAATATTCAATGTGTGGCCCTACTGTGTCCTTTACCACCTCCCACCCTTTGTACTCGATGCCCTGACTTATTAAGGCCAGCATGCCAACCCCGTCCACCCGTGATTGAACTTCAACCATGAGACCAGAAGGCTGAGGAACAGAATAAGGCCATTTGGCCAATCGAGTCTACTCCACCATTCTATTATGGCTGATTTATTTTTCCTCTGAACTCCATTCTCCTGCCTTCATTCCATACCGTTTGAAGCCCTTACTAATCAAGAACCAGTCAACCTCCATTTTAAAAATACCCAATGATTTGGCCTCCACAGCCGTCTATGGCAATGAATTCCACATCTTTGCCACCCACTGGCTAAAGGAATTCCTCATCTCTGTTCTAAAGCGGCTTCCTTCTACTCTGAGCCTGTGCCCTCTCTTTCTAGACTCCCACATTATAGGAAACCTCCTCTTCACATCCACTCTATCTTGGCCAGAGGTCCCAAATGTTTTAGGACTCCTGCTCCCTTGGCTCCCAGACCACATACCCAGCATCCTCCTCTCCCTTTCTGGTCATTACATAAAAACTATAAAGAATTTTGATTTCCAATGCACAGCGAAATATAGGAACTGCAAATTCAAAGCAATGACAAATAGTTGTGAAAATTAATTAAATCCTTTAAAGCTACAAATAAAATTGTTTCTTTAATTACAGTAAAAACAATTTTCTTCAACAATTTTAGAGTGTACATTAGTAGTACAACTATTCATTAGTTCATTGCTTTTTCACCTTTCAAGGAGATGGATGGGCTCGGTGCAGTGATATCAGCTTCTCAACATCAGGCTGAATGTTACTCAGGAGTCTCTGATCCCCATGTACAGTAATTTGCACTCTGTTTCATTGCCTTGAAAGAAGTTGGGCAACTCCACTGAAACCGCACTCCATAAATATGATGTTGGAAAGGCAATTAAAAACATTTTGACCCTTTCCACAATGCAGGATAGCGATCAGAGATTTCTTTCTGCAACCAAAAGTCTTGCTATGATTTTTTAAACTTCAGCTTCAACTCAAAAGTCATTTTGTAACGGGATCAGTTCTTCCTCCATCCTACCTGATCCGGAATGGGTTTATTACCCAATCTGGAATTTGCATCGAGAGAAGATCCTGAAATCTCTTTGACGTTTCTTTATGTAGCTCACCCAGGTGGGCACAGTATATTTGAAGATCATCATCTGGCATTCTTACTTTCAATTTAGAGAGGCTCGGAAATTGGAAAAGGTCACGACAACCAATGTCGCACTTAAACAGGGTTAACCTGGACAGAAATGTGGAGACGATTGACTTGACTTTTTTAAGATTCACATAATTTCCTTGCAATTGAAGATTGATTTCATTAAACTTTGTGAATAATTCTGGCAAATAAGTAATGTCATGCCTAATAATCAAGGACACCACCCACCCAACCAACACACTTTTCGTCCCTCTTCCCTCCGGGAGCTTGAAGACTCGTACGGCCAGATTTGGGAACAGCTTCTTTCCAACTGTGATAACACTGCTGAACGGATCCTGACCCGGATCTGGGCCGTACCCTCCAAATATCCGGACCTGCCTCTCGGTTTTTTTTGCACTACCTTACTTTCCATTTTGCTATTTTCTATTTATGATTTATAATTTAACATTTTAATATTTACTAGTTTTTACTATTTTTAATATTTAATATTTGTAATCCAGGGAGTGGGAAGCGCAGAATCAAATATCGCTGTGATGAGTGTACGTTCCAGTATCAATTGTTTGGCAACAATACAGTATGAAGTATAATATTCTTGAGTTGATTACTGAATGAAGCATTCCAGTCTTCAAAGAATTTTATCAGTTTCAAAAAGCACATAAAAGCACCTCAGGCAGTTTCCTTTTGAGAGTCATTTGACTTCTGTGTGCAACAGCAAGTGTTCAAACAAAGCTCTCAAGATAGTCAAGGATTGAGAGCTTGGGACTTGATTTTATTTACCATTGTGATAACAGCATTTAATGACTTGTGCAGCTGATCACTTAGGTTTTTTGTGAAAACATGTTGTCTATGAATTACACAGTGAATGGTAAATACATTAGGTACAGCTTTTTTCAAGAAAGTAATATCTCCACAGTGGTGTCCTGCACAAGCAAGAATTCTGGTGAGTCACTGTGTGGTGAGAGTTTGGGAATTGTATTACCTTGCAGTAGTGAACGGCAACAAAGCGCGAGCTGGGACCAGAAGTAACACAATCCTTCAGAACAACACACACAAAATGCTGGAGGAACTCAGCGGGCCAGGCAGCATCTATGGAAAGAAGTAAACATTCGATGTTTTGGGCCGAGACCCTTCAGTGGGAAGGAGGTCTCACGAAGAAGGGTCTCGGCCCGAAACATTGACTGTTTACTCTTTTCCACAGATGCTGCCTGGCCTGCTGAGTTCCTCCAGCATTTTGTGTGTGTTGCGTGGATTTCCAGCATCTGCAGATTTTCTCTTGTTTGCACACGGAGGCTGTAACTGGGCACTATAAAAATGTTTATTCTCACAGCAAACCTCCAGGAGAGTGTATCCAGGAGAAGCCAAGAGATTCTCATTCTCCTGACATGATAGTTTATACTTCTTCACACAAAGATAACAATAAACAATTAACTACAGTTTTAATTGCTATAATCACCTACTTTAACATTTTGAATATAGTCAGGTAAATTTGCTGAATGACTTTACTTACAACAGTAACACATCCCAACAAGCAGTCCTTTGAATATTCAATACTGGTGTCTGTTCCAAAACCCTGATGGGGAAAAGACTCCAGACACCCAAAATACACCATTTTGTTACAGTGTTGAAGGACAGCTCTATGAATCTTTAACTAAGGAGGCTACCCAACAAAACAGGTCTGTCCTGAACTGTGCATCACTTTTAACAATGTGATAAAAGATCTATTATCATCTCTTATGTCGTTCCAAAGGGACAGAATGTTCCACACCCAATGATTGGATTCACTAGCCACAAAGCATCTGTTGGAAGTTAAATTTTGTGCAGGTTTTATTTCCTGAAGACTGGTTCTCATTTTAGCTAATCCATAATAATGCTATCCATAATTTTATAGAACATAGAACAGTACAATACAGGAACAGGCCCTTCGGCCCACAATTTTGTGCCAAACCTATTAAATTAGTAATCAAATGGCTAACTAAACGAATCTCTTCTGCCTGCACAATGTCAATATCCTCCATTCATATTTCTATCTAAATGTCTCTTAAAAGTTTCTAGTGTATCTGCCTCTACCACCCCGCCAGGAAATACATCCAGGCAACCACTGCTTCCTGTGTTGAAAAATCATGCCCCTCACATCTCCTTTCAAATGACCACCTCTAACATTAAATGCACGTCCTTTGGTATCAGATATTTCAACCCCAGGAAAAGGATACTCTCTGTTGGTTCTCAAGGGATATTGCAACTCTGATAAAGAAGAGGGAGTTGTATGAAATGTATAGGAAACGGGGTAAATCAGGTGCTTGAGGAGTATAAGAAGTGCAAGAAAATACTTAAGCAAGAAATCAGGAGGGCTAAAAGAAGACATGAGGTTGCCTTGGCAGTCAAAGTGAAGGATAATCCAAAGAGCTTTTACAAGTATATTAAGAGCAAAAGGATTGTAAGGGATAAAATCGGTCCTCTTGAAGATCAGAGTGGTCGGCTTTGTGCGGAACCAAAGGAAATGGGGGAGATCTTAAATAGGTTTTTTGCGTCTGTATTTACTAAGGAAGCTGGCATGAAATCTATGGAATTGAGGGAATCAAGTAGTGAGACCATGGAAACTGTACAGATTGAAAAGGAGGAGGTGCTTGCTGTCTTGAGGAAAATTAAAGTGGATAAATCCCCGGGACCTGACAGAGTGTTCCCTCGGACCTTGAAGGAGACTAGTGTTGAAATTGCGAGGGCCCTGGCAGAAATATTTAAAATGTCGCTGTCTACGGGTGAAGTGCCGGAGGATTGGAGAGTGGCTCATGTTGTTCCGTTGTTTAAAAAAGGATCGAAAAGTAATCCGGGAAATTATAGGCTGGTGAGTTTAACATCAGTAGTAGGTAAGTTATTGGAGGGAGTACTAAGAGACAGAATCTACAAGCATTTGGATAGAGAGGGGCTTATTAGGGAGAGTCAACATGGCTTTGTGCGTGGTAGGTCATGTTTGACCAATCTGTTGGAGTTTTTCGAGGAGGTTACCAGGAAAGTGGATGAAGGGAAGGCAGTGGATATTGTCTACATGGACTTCAGTAAGGCCTTTGACAAGGTCCCGCATGGGAGGTTAGTTAAGAAAATTCAGTCGCTAGGTATACATGGAGAGGTGGTAAATTGGATTAGACATTGGCTCGATGGAAGAAGCCAGAGAGTGGTGGTAGAGAATTGCTTCTCTGAGTGGAGGCCTGTGACTAGTGGTGTGCCACAGGGATCAGTGCTGGGTCCATTGTTATTTGTCATCTATATCAATGATCTGGATGATAATGTGGTAAATTGGATCAGCAAATTTTCTGATGATACAAAGATTGGAGGTGTAGTAGACAGTGAGGAAGGTTTTCAGAGCCTGCAGAGGGACTTGGACCAGCTGGAAAAATGGGCTGAAAAATGGCAGATGGAGTTTAATACTGACAAGTGTGAGGTATTGCACGTTGAAAGGACAAACCAACGTAGAACATACAGGGTTAATGATAAGGCACTGAGGAGTGCAGTGGAACAGAGGGATCTGGGAATACAGATACAAAATTCCCTAAAAGTGTCATCACAGGTAGATAGGGTCGTAAAGAGAGCTTTTGGTACATTGGCCTTCATTAATCGAAGTATTGAGTATAAGAGCTGGAATGTTATGATGAGGTTGTATAAGGCATTGGTGAGGCCGAACCTGGAGTATTGTGTTCTGTTTTGGTCACCAAATTACAGGAAGGATATAAATAAGGTTGAAAGAGTGCAGAGAAGGTTTACAAGGATGTTGCCGGGACTTGAGAAACTCAGTTACAGAGAAAGGTTGAATAGGTTGGGACTTTATTCCCTGGAGCATAGAAGAATGAGGGGAGATTTGATAGAGGTATATAAAATTATGATGGGTATAGATAGAGTGAATGCAAGCAGGCTTTTTCCACTGAGGCAAAGGGAGAAAAAATCCAGACAACATGGGTTAAGGGTGAGGGGGGAAAAGTTTAAAGGGAACATTAGGGGGGGCTTCTTCACACAGAGAGTGGTGGGAGTACGGAATGAGCTGCCAGACGAGGTGGTAAATGCGGGTTCTTTTTTAACATTTAAGAATAAATTGGACAGATACATGGATGGGAGATGTATGGAGGGATATGGTCCATGTACAGGTCAGTGGGACTAGGCAGAAAATAGTTCGGCACAGCCAAGAAGGGCCAAAGGGCCTGTTTCTGTGCTGTAGTTTCTATGGTTCTATGGTCTACTCTATCCATGTCTCTCATTATCTTATGAACATCCATCCAATCTCCCCTCAGTGTCCACTGCTCCAGAGAAAACAACCCAAGTTTGTCCAACCACAAAAAATTGTCCTGCTGAAGGGTTTCGGCCCAAAATGTCAACTGTACTTTTTTTTCCATAAATGCTGCCTGGCCTGCTGAGTTTCTCCAGCATTCTGTTTATGTTGCCAAGCTGCATAACTTCCTGATTTTTGAACTCAATGCCTCGACTAACAAAGGCAAGCATGCTATAGCCCTCTTAATCACCCTATCAATCTGTGTAGCCACTCACAGGCAGTAATGAACTTAGACCCCAAGATCCCTCTGCTGATCAACACTGGTAAGCCTTGCCCTTTACAGTGTACTGTCTCTTTACATTTGACCTACCAAAGTGCAACACTTCACATTTGGCTGGGTTAAGCTCCATCTTAGCCGGCCAGTAGTGTAGTGGCATCTGTACTGGGCTTTGGGGCAAATGGTCTCCGGTTTGAATCTGGCTGGCTCCCTGCATGCTGTCCTTCCGTGCTGGGTTAAGCTAGCAACTTAGCCTCGTCAAATAAAATGGACAAAAATGCGAAAGAAACAACAAGGTTGCCACCCGAGGTGCCACAAGGTGCAGGAAGGAGCAAAAGAAACTCCAACCCATTCCTCCACCCACATCTGCAACTTTGTATATCCTTCTGTATTCTTTGCCAGTCTTCTACATTATCCACAACTCCACCAGTCTTCATATCATTTGCAAAATTGCCAATATACCCATCTACATTTTCATCCAGGTCACATATACAGTACATCACAAACAGCAGAGGTCCCAGTACAGATCCCTGCTGATCACTGCTAATCACAGACCCGCATCTAGAATGAGCCCCTTCAACTGCTATCTTCAATGGCCCATTCAAAGTAAATTTATTATCAAAGTACACACGTCACCATATACAACCCGAGATTCACTTCTTCACCATAGATCCCATGCACCCTCATCTTCTAGGTGAGTCTCCCTTGAGTGTCCTTGTCAAATGCCTTGCTAAAACCCACGTAGACAACATCCACAGTTCTACTTTCATCAATCACCCTTATCACCTTGTCAAAAAACTCAATCAAGTAAGTAAGACAAGACTTGCCCCGCTTAAAGCCTCAAAGCCACGGTGGCTCTCCCCAATTCGGCCATCGTCTTCCAAATGCTCATAAATCTATCCCAAAGAATTATCTCCAGTAACTTCCATACCACTGACATGGGACTGAATATTCTATGGTTTCCAGGATTATCCCTGGTTCCCTTTTGAATAATGGAGTATTAGCTACTCACCAGTCCTCCAGGTCCTTAGAGAGGACACAAAGATATTGGTCAAGAGCCCACAATCTCTTCTCTTGCCTCTCTCAGTAACCTGGGGTACATCCCATCAGGCCCTGGAGACTGATCTGTGTTAATGCAACACTACTTACTCCTTTAACTCTCAGAATGATCTCTAATCTAACACTGTCTCCAAATCATCCCTCATGCACATACCCTTTATTAAACTGAAGAATTATTTCCCTTTTGTTATTTGGAAGAGAAAAGAGTAACTTCAGTAGTGTGATCATTTTCTTTTTGTCAATTTGAACACAATGTTGTATTCCATCCCCCAAGGATGTTCTCTCTTTCCAACAATATCATCCCTCAGCAGTACTGCCTCTTAAACTTTCCTTTCACTTTCCCCCCTTTCTGTCCCAAGAATTTTGCTTTATATATTTATAACCATGCTCAAATTTATCACATGAATTTAATCACCTGTAAGTATTTACAAAGCATGTAAGCAAAATGATTTTGTACCATGATGGCTTCTTTTACACTGAACCAAGTAAATAATTTTGCAAGTGATTATCATTTCTTTATATAAAGTTCAAAATAAAAGGTACTTACATCACATATTGCCTGTCACTCCCAGCTGCTTCTCCAAATTTCCAAAAACATTATGAAGTCCGTGATCCAACCTGTGTTCAAATGATTTGCAGACGAAACCTCATTGTTCAGAATCATAGCACTGCATCTTTGGAGATTATCCACACCTCAAGTGCTTTGCCTGCAGTTTCCCAGGATTTGCAGGTATTGGTTTTATTGGTAACTTCATTCAGCTGGGAGTACGGTAGGTCCCTTAAAAAGAGTAACCTGAAGGTTTCCCTTTCCAACACCTTCTGATGTTAAGAGACACCTTGACAGAAATCCCTGGTGTCCAGCAGATGTGATTTAATTAAACAGGCTTTAAAGCCAATCAAAAACTTTCACCTCATGAAAACCATAATTAACTCATTAAACATGGTCAAATAAAGACTGGAACATACGTTATTAAGGAAGTTTTAATATCATAAATAAATATTTTATTGACACACAAAATGTTGGAGAAACTCAACAGGTCAGGCAGCACTTATAGAATTTCATGAAACCCTTCATGAGTCTTTTGTGTTGGGCATGTGGCCAAGTGGTTAAGGCGTTCGTCTAGTATCTGAAGGTCGCTAGCTCGAGCCCCAGTTGTGGCAGCGTGTTTGTGTCCTTGAGCAAGGCACTTAACCACACATTGCTCTAGTGTCTGTGCAATGAGTGGCGCCCCACACAGACTTCCAATCTGCGCCTTGTAAGGCATGAAAATGCCCAACACAGGCCTCTCATGGTCTGAGTTGACGTTCCCCCCTCCTTCATGAGTTCCGATGAAGGTCTCAGACCGTAACGTTATTCATTTCCATAGATGCTGCCTGACCTGCCGAGTACCACCAGCATTTTGTGTGTATCAGTCTGCAGAATCTCTTGCATTTAGTATTATCAATACTTCTTTTTAGTATCCAGTATATTTTGAAATCTTCATGTGAAGTAATTGGAAATTAGTTTGATTTAGGACCAGTTTGTTTCATAACTATTAATTTTGGTTCAAAGTTCAGTTGGACCTCATTGGCACAATAGTGCAGCAGGTGGTGTTGATGCCACACAATTCCAGCAGTTCTGGCTATGTGGAGTTTGCACGTTTTCCCCTTACTATGTGGGGCATTGCTGGGGTGCTCTACTTTCCTCTCACAACCCAAAGATGATAGGTAAAGTGGTTATTGCAATTTACCCCTTCAAAGTTCAAAGTAAATATATTATCAAAGTATGTAAACACTCAGTGGCCTCTTTATAGATACACCTACTCATTAATACAAATATTGAAACAGCCAATCATGTGGCAGGAAGGTGACAGTAACTCAGATAACCATGTGTTACAACATGCTGAATCTTGTATAGGCTACAGCAGCAGAATACCACGTACATACACTCATGGGCACTTTATTAGGTACAGGAGGTAGAATGTTACCATATACCACCTTGAGATTTATTTTCTTGCTGGCATTTATGGGAAAAATATAATGGCTATACTTTATTAGGAGCTTGAAGAAATTTGGCATGTCAACAAAGACCTCTATAGTTGCATCGTGGAGAGCATTCTGACAGGCTGCATCACTGTCTGGTATGGAGGGGCTACTGCACAGGACCCAAAGAAGCTGCAGAAGGTTGTAAATCTAGTCAGCTCCGTCTTGGGTACTAGCCTACAAAGTATCCAGGACATCTTTAGGGAGCGGTGTCTCAGAAAGGCAGCGTCCATTATTAGAGACCTCCAGCACCCAGGGCATGCCCTTTTCTCACCGTTAGCATCAGGTAGGAGATACAGGAACCTGAAGGCACACACTCAGTGATTCAGGAACAGCTTCTTCCCCCCTGCCATCCGATTCCTAAATGGACTTTGAAGCTTTGAACACTACCTTACTTTTTTAAATATAGTTTTTCTGTTTTTGCACATTTTTCAATAATCATTCAATATACATAACTGATTTATTTGTTTATTTATTATGTTTTATTTTATATATTATTATGTTTTTCTCTCTCTCGGCTAGATTATGTATTGCATTGAACTGCTGCTGCTAAGTTAACAAATCTCACGTCACATGCCGGTGATAATAAACCTGATTCTGATTTTGACATTTATGAAAAGTATACATAAACAGACAAAGATTAACAAACAAATAATGTGCAAAAGAAGACAAATTGTGTAAAAATGAGAACATGAGTTGTAAGGAGTCTTTGAAAGTGAGTCTGCAATGAGTCGTAGAATCAGTTCCGAGTAGTGGTGATTGAAGTTATCCATGCTGGTTCAGGGGCCTGATGGTTGTCGGTTAATAATTGTGAACCTGGTAGTGTGGTGATCCAAGGCTTCCGTAACTCCTGCATGTTGGTGGTGGGTGTAGGTGGATGACAGAAGGATCTGGATGGAGTTTATGGGTAGGTGGAGAGCCAATGAGCTGGGAGGTGTGGGATTGTTCTGAGAACCACCACAGCATCAACAACATTAGCTTGGCAATCATTACTACCACTAAAAGTAACCCAATTCAACATGAACACTGGGCCACTCAAAGATAATTTTACTAGAAAGTTTAATATGATGTATTCAATATTAAAAGTCTTCCTCAAAGCCTTGATTTTTTTCCCTAAGTGTAGTATCCTTACTTTCCACTTTATGTTTGATTTTCCATTTGTAAAACAGACTCACAGATATACCGAAAAAAAGACTTTATTTGTGTTGGTTCAGTTTACTGACTGGAGGTCTAGCTGAGAGAGCATGCTGGCAGTGTAACCTGTTGTAACTTGCTGGGTAATACTGGCACTTGCATGACTAATTGTTGGAACTCTTCGCATAACTACCACCAAGAATGGAATTCCTATGCAAAGGTGGAAGTGAAGTTTTCGCTGGTCACATCTGATGGCGTTTTCTTAAACTCTGGATTTTGGACTCCTCACAGATTCTGCAGAACACAAACTTCAGCAATTGGCCAGCAGTTATGCTGTTAAGTCTGCTGAAACAACAGAGCGAGTTCATTCAAATGAATGAAGAGAAAAAATGACAACCAAAAGTAATTTACAATTTTTGGATTTTTTTCCTTCTAAACATTAAAAATTAAAATTAAAATATTTTGTAACTTTTAAAAATATTTCTGCAACTTTTAAAATATTTCAATTAATTTGGCCTGTTTTAATTACTTTAATAGCTTTTGGTTATGAAGCACTTTCAGTAACATTCATTTATTTTTAGCAACACACACAAAATGCTGGAGGAACTCAGCAGGCCATGCAGCATCCATGGAAAAAAGTAGAGCCGAGGCCCTTTGGCAGGATGGACATGAAACAAAACGTCTCGGCCCGAAACGTCGACTCTACTTTTTTCCATAGATGTTGCCTGACCTGCTGAGTTCCTTTCTTTTCCTTTTTAAATCTTTTTATTAATTTTCAAAATTATAAACTCAATAACAAAGTTGGTACAAAGAGATTGGAATAATAATCAGCATATACAAAAAGGATTTTAAGTAACATAGGTATAATACACTTCCAAACTCATAATGAAATTAGTCATAAAAAAATAAAGAGAAAAAAAATATATATATAAACAAAGAAAAATCCCCAAAAGAAAAAGAACCCCCCCCCAAAAAAACAGAACAAAACAGGGCTAGACCAATATCTTGAATCAGACACGTTCAGTAATGTCGTCAACTCCGCTCCTCTATTCATATAATTTAAGTTAAAAAAAAGATTCGGAAAGGTCAGATTACATCATATGAAAACGTTGCATAAAAGGTTTCCAAGTTCCTTCAAATTTAACCGAAGGGTCAAAAATATCACTTCTAATTTTTTCTAAATTTAAACTTAATATAGTTTGAGAAAACCATTGGAACGTAGTAGGAGGATTGATTTCCTTCCAATTCAACAAAATAGATCTTCTAGCCATTAAAGTAACAAATGCTATCATCCGACAAGCTGAAGAAGACAAAGATCTATTTTCTACCATTGGCAATCCAAAAATTGCCATAATAGGATGGGGTTTTAAATCAAAACACAGAACTGTTGAAATAATATCAAAAATATCTTTCCAATATTTTTCCAAAAGAGGACAGGACCAAAACATATGAGTTAAAGAAGCCACCTCAGAATGACATCTATCACAAGCAGGGTTTATATGGGAATAAAAACGAGCTAGTTTATCTTTGGACATATGGGCTCTGTGTACTACTTTAAATTGTATTAATGTATGTTTAGCACATATAGAAGAAGTACTAACTAATTGAAACATTTTATCCCATTTCTCTATAGGTAGACAAAGTTGAAGTTCCCTTTCCCATTCGTTTTTAATTTTATCAGATATACCCGGCTCTAATTTCATAATTATATCATAAATAATTGCTATTAATCCCTTCTGAAATGGATTTAAACCTAAAATTTTATCAATAATGCCAGTAGGATTTGAAGTCAGAAAGGTAGGCAACGTAGTATTTTAAAAAATTCTGATTTGTAAGTATCTAAAAAAATGGGATCTAGGCAAATCAAATTTCTTAGGTAACTGCTCAAAAGACATAAAACAGTTATCCAGAAATAAATCACAAAAACATATTATACCTTTTGCAAACACGAGGAATTCTGCAGATGCTGGAAATTCAAGCAACACACATCAAAGTTGCTCCAGGCAGCATCTCTAGGAAGATGAACAGTAGATGTTTCGGGCTGTCCTGATGAAGGGTCTCGGCCTGAAACATCGACTGTACCTCTTACTAGAGATGCTGCCTGGCCTGCTGCGTTCACCAGTAACTTTGATGGATATTATACCTTTCGTTTTCCATATCAAAAAGGCTTGGTCCATTACCAAGGGTTGAAAAAAAGAAATTAGATATAATAGGACTTGATAACATAAATTCATTCAGGCTAAAAAATTTATGAAATTGAAACCATATTCGCAATGTATGTTTAACTATAGGGTTAAACATTTGTTTATTTAATTTAGATAGTACAAAAGGAAGTGAAGTTCCTAAAATGGAAGCTAAGGAAAACGCTTGTACAGAGTGGCCTTCAAGGTTTACCCAATATGGGCTTGCAGTTATATTCCAATCTTGCGTCCAAAATATTAGATATCGAATATTAATTGCCTAATAATAAAATCTTAGGTTAGGCTGTTGGAGTGGATTTCTTTTTGGGTAGATGATTTGTTAACACTTAAATGACTTTGGCCAACAGACTTCTATTTTAACTGTTTGACAAAGGACTGTGGATTGAGTCCACCACAATGGGCTTCCTAAAAGGTGTAAATACCAGATGCTTCTGGTGCCTGATGCTGTAGTTTTGAAGACAGTCTTATCTATACATTATAAATATTAATTGTCTTCTATGTTAGCACATAAAATGCCAAATAAATGTATTGTGGATTGAACTAAAGGCTATGGATACCAACACAGACATGTTGGCATCAGAAGGAAAGGATGAAATCTGAAGGTGTGATGTTTGTACGTAACTTCAAAAGGAAGCATTGTCTGTAACTTTTACAGTAGCGATTGCCTATGTGTTTAGCATATAAATATCGAGCCCACATTTTAGCTAGCAGACCTTTCTGCGGAAAGCATCTCCGTCCGTAAGATGCCTGCTGTACCTTGTGTCGAATAAAGAAGCTGCTTTGTATCTACCAGTGACTCTGTCTCTCCGGTAATTTCATCCACGCTACAACAAGGCAATGCCAAACCACCCTCCTTCTTAGATTTCTTAAGTATTTTTTACTTAATCTGGGATTTTTATTTTGCCATATATAAGAGGAAATTTTAGAATCAATAGTATCAAAAAAAGGATTTAGGAATAAACATTGGTATCGTTTGAAATAAATATAAAAATTTAGGTAAAATAATCATTTTAATAGCATTGATTCGGCCAATTAATGATAGAGACAATGGGGACCACATAGTAATCAGTTGTTTAACCTGATTAATTAATGGTAAAAGGTTAAAATTGAATAGATCCTTATGTCTCTTAGTAATTTTAACTCCTAGATAAGTAAGATAGTCAGTAGTCACTCTAAATGGAGAATTTCTATAAGTGGGAACCTGCATATTTAATGGAAAATTTCACTCTTACCTAGTTTCAATTTATAACCAGAAAAATTACTAAACTGAGCAAGCAAAGTTAATACTGCCGGAATAGATTTTCCTGGGTTAGAAATATAATTCAGTAGATCATCTGCATATACAGTAGTGATAATTTATGAGTTTCATTTCCACGGGTAATGCCAAATATATTAGGGGAGTCACGAATGGCAATAGCTAGCAGTTCCAAAGCAAGATCACGGGTGTGTTTAAACTAAGTAGTGGGGGGGAGGGGATGAACTGGTAACATAAGGATAGAGATAAAGGGAAAGTGAGAATAAGAAAAGTTAAGAAAGACAGCAGAATTAACGGAGCAGAAAGCTCAAGAAGGGATCGTACAGTATGGCCAAGTGAAATAGGAATTGATATGGGAGGTGAGGGGAGTAATGAATTAAACGTATTATATATGAATGCACGAAGTATAAGAAATAAAGTGGATGAGCTTGAGGCTCAGTTGGAAATTGGTAAGTACGATGTTGTGGGAATAACAGAGACATGGCTTCAAGTGGACAGGGCCTGGGAAATGAATATTCAAGGATATACGTCCTATCGAAAGGACAGACTGATGGGCAGAGGGGGTGGGGTGGCTCTGTTGGTGAGGAATGATATTCAGTCCCTTGCGAGGCGGGACATAGAATCAGGAGACGTAGAGTCAATATAGATAGAACTGAGAAATTCTAAGGGTAGAAAGACCCTAATGGGAGTTATCTACAGGCCCCCACACAGTAGTCTGGATGTAGGGTGTAAAGAGTTAAAATTGGCATGTCGCAAAGGTAATGCTACAGTTGTTATGGGGGACTTCAACATGCAGGTAGACTGGAGGAATCATGTTGGTACTGGACCCCGGGAAAGGGTGTTTGTAGAGTACCTCCGAGACGGATTCTTAGAACAGCTTGTACTAGAGCCTACCAGAGAGAACGCAATTCTAGATTTAGTGTTGTGTAATGAACTGATTTGATCAGGGACCTCGAGGTAAAGGAGCCATGAGGAGGTAGTGACCATAATATTATAAGTTTTAATCTACAATTTGAGAGGGAGAAGGGAAACTTGGAAGTGTCAGTATTACAGTTGAACAAAGGGAACTATGGTGCTATGAGGGAGGAGCTGGCCAAAGTTCAATGGAACAATACCCTAGCAGGGATGACAGTGGAACAGCAATGGCAAGTGTTTCTGGGAATAATGCGGAAGGTGCAGGATCAGTTCATTCCAAAGAGGAAGAAAGATCCTAAGGGGAGTAAGGGGAGGCTGTGGCTGACAAGGGAAGTAATGGGCAGTATAAAAATAAAAAAGAAGTATAACATAGCGAAGACGGTGGGAAGCCGGAGGATTGGGAAACTTTTAAAGAGCAACAGAAGGTAACTTAAAAGGCAATACGCAGAGAAAAAATGAGGTACAAAGGTAAACTAGCCAAGAATATAAAGGAGGATAGTAAAAGCTTCTTTAGGTATGTGAAAAGGAAAAAAATAGTTAAGACCAAAATTTGGCCCTTGAAGACAGAAGTGGGTGAATTTATTATGGGGAACAAGGAAATGGCTACAGGTTGAACAGGTACTTTGGATCTGTCTTCACTAGGGAAGACACAAACAATCTCCCAGATGTAATAATGGCCAAAGGACCTAGGATAATGGATGAATTGAAGGAAATTTATATTAGGCAGGAAATGGTGTTGGATAGGCTGTTGGGTCTGAAGGCTGATAAGTCCCCGGGACCTGATGGTCTGCATCCCAGGGTACTTAAGGAGGTGGCTTTAGAAATCGTGGACACATTGGTAATCATTTTCCAATGTTCTATAGGTTCAGGATCAGTTCCTGTGGATTGGAGGGTGGCTAATGTTGTCCCTCTCTTCATGAAGGGAGGAAGAGAGAAAACAGGGAATTATAGACCGGTTAGCCTGATGTCGGTGGTGGGAAAGATGCCCAATTATAAAAGATGAAATTACGACACACCGGGATAGTAGTAACAGGATCGGTCTGAGTCAGCATGGATTTACGAAGGGGAAATTGTGCTTGACTAATCTTCTGGAATTTTTTGAGGATGTAACTATGAAAATGGACAAGGGAGAGCCAGTGGATGTAGTGTACCTGGACTTTCAAAAAG
Organism: Mobula hypostoma; assembly: GCF_963921235.1. NCBI lineage: Eukaryota > Metazoa > Chordata > Chondrichthyes > Myliobatiformes > Myliobatidae > Mobula > Mobula hypostoma. Next base: position 165,868,394 of record NC_086102.1, read on the forward strand.
CCTTTGATAAAAGTCCCACATAGGAGATTAGTGGGCAAAATTAGGGCACATGGTATTGGGGGCAGAGTACTGATACGGATTGAAAATTGGCTGGCTGACAGAAAACAAAGAGTAGCGAATAACGGGCCCCTTTCGGAATGGCAGACGGTGACCAGGGGGGTACCGCAGGGTTCAGTGCTGGGACCGCAGCTGTTTACAATATATATTAATGATTTAGATGAGGGAATTAAAAGTAACATTAGCAAATTTGCCAATGACACAAAGCTGGGTGGCAGTGAGAAATGTGAGGAGGATGTTATGAGAATGCAGGCTGACTTGGACAGGCTGGGTGAGTGGGCAGATGCATTGCAGATGTAGTTTAATGTGATAAATGTGCAGTTATCCACTTTGGTGGTAAGAACGGGAAGGCAGATTATTATCTAAATGGAGTCAAGTTAGGAAAAGGGGAAGTACAATGAGATTTAGGTGTTCTTGTACATCAGTCACTGAAAGCAAACATGCAAGTACAGCAGGCAGTGAAGAAAGCTAATGGCATGCTGGCCTTCATAACAAGGGGAATTGAGTATAAGAGCAAAGAGGTCCTTCTGCAGCTGTACAGGGCTCTGGTGAGACCACACCAGGAGTACTGTGTGCAGTTTTGGTCTCCAAATTTGAGGAAGGCCATTCTTGCTATTGAGGGAGTGCAGCGTAGGTTCACAAGGATAATTCCCAGGATGGCGGGATGTCATATGTCGAAAGATTGGAGCGACTGGGCTTGTATACTCTGGAATTTAGAAGGCTGAGAGGGGATCTTATTGAAACATATAAGATTATTAAGGGATTGGACACGCTGGAGGCAGGAAGCATGTTCCCGCTGATGGGTGAGTCCAGAACCAGAGGCCACAGTTTAAGAATAAGGGGTAGGCCATTTAAAACAGAGTTGAGGAAAAACTTTTTCACCCAGAGAGTGGTGGATATATGGAATGTTCTGCCTCAGAAGGCTGTGGAGGCCAAATCTCTGGATGCTTTCAAGAGAGAGATGGATAGAACTCTTAAAGATAGCGGAATCAAAGGTTATGGGGATAAGGCAGGAACTGGATACTGATTGTGGATGATCAGCCATGATCACAGTGAATGGCGGTGCTGGCTCGAAGGGCCGAATGGCCTACTCCTGCACCTATTGTCTATTGTCTATTGACTATGTCAAATAGTAGTGGACTAAGTGGACAGCCCTGCCTAGTACCACGGAATAGATTAAAAAAAGGGGGATCTTTGATTGTTAGTCAATACCAAAACCAAAGGGGTAAGATCTATCAGTTTAATCCAAGATATAAATATCGAACTAAAATTAAATTTCTCAAGGGTGTTAAATAAATAAGTCCATTCAACTCTGTCAAAAGCTTTCTCAGCATCCAATGAAATAACACATTCTGGAATTTTGGGTGAAGGCATATAAACAATATTCATTAATCTCCCAATATTAAAAAAAGAGTAACGATTTTTAATAAATCCAGTCTGATCAGCAGAAATAATTTGAGGTAATACATTCTCCAATCTCATTGCCAATATTTTAGAAAAAATCTTAGAATTCACATTCAGCAAAGATATAGGCCTATAAGATGCACATTCAGCAGGATCCTTATCTTTTTTAAGAATTAGGGAAGTAGAAGCTCGATAAAAAGATTGTGGTAATTTACCTATAGATACTGCATCCCTAAAAACACTACATAGTCAAGGAGTCAGTGTAATAGAGAAAAATTTTAAAAATTCTACCGTAAATCCGTCTGGGCCAGGTGCTTTACCTGAGTTCATCGAAAAAATAGCGTTATTTCCTCTACTGTAATAGGTACATCTTGTTTTGAACGTTCATTAGATGATAATTTTGGAATATTCAATTTCTTTAAAAATTCATGCATTACAGTAGAGTCATCAGGAAATTCTGATTAATATAAGGAGGTATAGAATTCTTGAAAGGATTTATTAATCTCGTCATGGGCAACTGTCAAAGTGCCATCTTGTTTACGAATCTTAAGAATCTGTTGCTTAACCGAGGCCGATTTCAGTTGATTAGCTAAAAATTTCCCAGTTTTATCACCAAGTATATAAAATTGACTCTTCGTTTTGATTAATTGACTTTCAATTGAAGATGATAATAAGAGATTATGTTCCATTTGAAGTTCAACTCTCTGTTTATAAAGTTCCTGATTAGGAGCTATAGAATATTTCTTATCAACTTTAATCTTGTGCTGAGTTCCTCAAGCATTTTGTGTGTTGCTTGGATTTCCAGCATCTCCAGATTTATTTTTAGATAAGGTTGAAATAGCTGAGCTGACAGCCACCATTTCCACTTGTTTCTGGTTATCTCATCTGATAACATAAATCTGCAAGTCCCAATCACTGCACCAGCCATTTTCCCTTTAGGACTGGAATGGCACTTAACTCCAGATCCACTATACTTAATTATGCATTTATAGCACTGAGAAACCACAAACATAGGCAGCTCACTCACTGCTGATAGCAAGCTCTAGCATTTTATGGTGTGGCTATTGTTTTCTAGTAAGTGGTATAGCTTTTTTTTCCATTTGTTATCTGATTTAGTTTTTAATAACTGTTTAAATTGACTTCAAGGTCAAATATATGTTCCCAGAAGGCAGCAACGGGAAACCGCTTCTGTAGGAAAATTTGCCAAGAACAATTATGGTCATGAGACCATAATCACCCACGTCGTATGACACAGCAGTTAATGATGATGATACATACCTACAAAAAGCTGGATTGATGCAAATCAAACGCTGATTTTATTTCACTGGAATTACTGGGATTTGATGTTAACAATCACTATTTTTTTTTAGTGGCCCTACACGTGAAGTGGACTCTGTGGCAATACTACAATCCCTGTCATTAATCCCTGGAACTAACTTATTTCCAATTCAATTATTACACCGATATGTGAATTTATCACTATTTCATCATTGCTCCTGGTGCAGCCTCTTCTACCTCGGTGAGACCCTACACAGATTGGGGACTGCTTTGTCGAGCACCTTCACTTTATCTGCCACAGAAGGCGGGATTTCCTTTTCAATTTGACTTCCATTTCTGACATGCTGGTCCACAGCCTCCTCTACTGCCACAAAGAAGACACACTTAGGGTGGAGGAGCAAACATCTCATATTCCATATGGGTAGCCTCCCACCTGATGGCATGAGCTTTGATTTCTCTAACTTCCAGTAATTTCTCTCCCTCCCTCTCCGCTCTTTTCCTTTCCCCAGTCTGGTCTCACCCTCACCTTTTCTCTTCTCCTCACCTGTCCATCACCTCTTTCTGGTGCCCTTCCTCCTTTCATGGCCCACTGTCCTCTCCTATCAGATTCTTTCTTACTCAGCCCTTTACCTCTTGAGGAAAAACGCTTAGCTTTTTACACCTGGCACCCAGCTTCTTACTGGGAAGAGTGGGGGCATCCCACTCCCCCAACCTTCCCCCTAAACTGGTTTCACCTACCACTTGCCAGCTTGTACTCTGTCCTCCCATGCGCCCCCCCACCTTTTTCTGCCTTCTTTCACCTTTCTTTCCAGTCATGATAAAGGGTCTCAGCTCAAAACATCAAAAGTTTATTCCTCTCCACAGATGGTACCTAACATGCTGAGTTTCCCCAGCACTTTATCTGTACTGCACAAGATGTCCAGCATCTGCGGAAACACTTCTGCTTACTATTCCATCAATTTGGAGATCACTGATCCAATGGGCAATCTGTACTGGTCGTGCCACAGACACCCATATTCACAAATAAAAAAACCACTTAGGTGGCCAAATCCAACACTTTGTTATTGTATTTCATACCCAATAGAAAGGAGAAGCTGGAGGTTAGGCAGCAGCTGCGGCAACAGAAACATCACTACTGTTTCAGTTGATGACTTATATCAACGTCTCTTGTAGAGGTAGGGCAAATCTATGGTTTTTGTTATTTGTTTGCAAATATAGCAGTTACTGGCAAAGTATGCATCATTGTCCATGAATTGTAACAGCAAACAGTGAACATTGGTTGTTTCTATGTCAGATTTACAGCTTTTGCAGGTTTTTGATCTCAAATCCCCTGCTATATGCAGATAACATCAGCCAATTGTTAAGAATTTAGCATGAGCCACTGGGCTAAGTGCAATGATTCTTGTCTCTGCATCTCACTGTTATTCAGATTCTTATCTTCTGCTCTTTGCCTCGGAATCAAATATGATAGATCAATGTCTCTAAGTATGAAATTTCTTAACTAGATGGTTGTGGATTTGACCAAGAGACATTTTTAAATTGGGGGGAGGGAAATCAATGGCATTACTCCGTTTGTGAACTTCTCAGCTGAAGGATTACAGGTATGCAATCATGTTAACTTTCAACACTTAATACCGAACATTAAAGATGTTAAGTGTACAAAATAGACATTAACATGGTTGTGGCATATTACTTTACAGCTACCACGTACACTAAAATTTTATTCTAAAGTAAATTCAAGCCAAGCCTGTAATTGTTTATTTTAGCCGTACATAGGTCTGAGAATAAAATAAGTCTTTCAGTGCGGGTGTCAATTTACTGAACTTTGCGGTTTCTTCATAGACCTCGAGTTTTACTTGAAGGGCCTTGTTTTGCTTGCTGTTTGTAATAGGATACACAAAGAGCTGTAATATTCCAAAGACAATGAGAGCAAAGAATAATTCTATTGAAATGGAAGTCAGAAAGGTGAGTAAAGAAAAATAAAACATCAAGACATAAATTGCTAAAATGCAAAACTTAGAACTTTTGTTAAAATGTGAATCGAGATAAAGAGCCTTTACACGAAGGAGCTGGAACTCAGCAGCTTCTGTGGAGGATTCTTCCAGCTCCAGATTTCCGGCATCTGCAGTCTCCCCTGTCTTGAATAAAGAACCTTTACTGACCTGAGGTTGGCAACAAATACTATTACAGGAAGTGACAAAATTGATCTGGGATTAAAAACAAATATATATGGAGAGATCTCACCATTTGAGTATGCAGCATTTATGTTACCCTTCTGAAATGTGAAAGAATTCTCACAAATCAAATGCAAGAGTTTCCATCAAGTGAAAATCGCATAACAATTTTATAAATAAATGAATAGATTTACTGAATAGGACAATATAGAGATATTTGGTTTAGATTTCCAATTTTTGCAGGTTTGTCAATCATGTTTTTCTCTGCCAAACAGTAACTTGCTTGGCCCACTGCACATACAATAACCACCATCTCTTCTCCATGGTCCTCCTTTTCTGGAATCCAGGGAATTCTTTTTTTCTTCCAGGTATGTTAACAATTTGATCTAGAATTTCATGAATATCTACTTTTCTATCTGGCAACCCACTCCAGCTCAATGCCACCCATTGCATAAATTAATATTGTCACTTTTATTGATCATCACACTTTAATATTAACTCTTCAGGCTGTGGAGAATGTTTTTTCTTTATTTCCTTCATTTATATCTTTCTTGACTTTAAACCACTGCTGCAGATTTTTTTCCTCAAAAATATGCTTTATTCAATACAACGTAGTTATACAATGTAGGCCATTGCTCCGTAACAAGCATATCATTACATTAATTTAGAATTGTTACACTATATTAATATAACATTTTAATTTAGTCCCAAATATTCCTGCAGAGATTTGCTTGAGATGTTACTACATGTGGACCAGTTTCTCAGTGTCTAGTGCTAGAACTCTATATTGTGGCTTTTCCCTGAAGGAGTATTACAGTGATTGCACCAAACTTCAGTCTGTCCCTCTGCAGAGAATCCTGTACGTTGGAATGTGCCACTCTGACATTTCATTGTGGACAATTCCTTGCACTGGTAGAGAAACAAGTTCTGTGGAGACCAAAATGCGTCTTCTCCCTGGTGATGGTGTTCCAGCAGAGATTGATGCTATGTCTCTGGGAACAACTCTTGAGCACCGAGTCCTGTGTTTTGCAGCATTTCAGGAGGAAACTCAACAGAGACTTGCATTCTTTTCCCGACCTCCTTTGCAAACATACAGTCCAGTAGATCTCATCCTGACTGCGGCCACTTTGAGTGCCGTGTGCAGTAGGATGCTTTGCATGAAGGACCTGACTCCTCTCCAATCGGGCAAGGTCTTGGTCCTTTAGTTAAGAGTTCTAGAAATGAGATGACCTTAGAAAATGTTCAAGAAACCATTTAACAGGATCGACCATCACCTGCTTCTGCAGGGCTTCAAGCGCATTTCAGGCAGATCACTCTATGACTTGTGGTCAAAGATGCTTTATTACAGAAACTTTTCCACAAGGGTCAGGTAGTACAACTTAATGCAACCGTAAGTCCTGGCCTAGCTTTTTGCAACATTAAGGACAGATAAAACTTCAGCATTTGGTGTTTAGAACTACTTAAAGTTTATGTACAGCTTGCTACAGCCACATACCGATAAGCTTTCCTCTCCTGAGAACTTCCTGAAATATCATGTTCCTATAGTGCAGGACCATGTGTAAGATACAGGAAACTGGCATGGCATATCCCATATTATGTTCCCTCACCCATGGCTCTGGGATAACTGGCACAATGAATATGTGTGGCTACTAAAATTTCTAGTTCTATGATACTATTCAGTAAAGTCCACAACTGCTTCATTAATCTGATGTTTATCTTCAAAGATGTGCCTTGTTCTTGCATCTGTCCTATCTCTCTTTTTCCTAGTGAAGTGCATCAACCCTTACTAAAAATATAGAATGCAGATTTCGCTGCAGTGCATTTTAACTGCCCATTCCACTAGCCTGTGCCTTATTAGTTTTTTGGCCCATACACACAATAATTACGTTCCTTAAAGAGTTAACTGAAGCCTGCACAATCTGTTACAATAAAATATTTCATACTATGCATACACAATTACTAATCAATGAATTTCCTTTAAAAAGGCTATTTATTGGTCCTTGTATAAATATATTTGCAATGACAGACGACATACAAAAATCACCCATATCTCTCACGTACATTTCTACACATAATGCCAGAAGTATTGGCATTGAGAATTTATTCAAAAACATATACGCGGCAGCACACGAAATGCCTGCTAATTACTGCTACTGAGACATCTATTCTTTGTTGGGAAGCTCGAGATAAGCCAGACCTAAATACACAATTGTCATAATTGCCAATCCATTTGAATTGTAGTCACACAATCCAAGAGATGTAAATTACATAATGTCAACTCTTCCTCCCCTTCACACTGAGATAGAACACTTAACAAACAGCAGGCCAATCAGAAATCTCAAGGTTCATCTGTCTAATGTTGGTAGATTCAAGGATACAGTCTGGGTGACATGGTGAAAATGTCACAGCTTCCTATCCAGAGACTAGTTATGCAATCCCTTTAACAAGGGAAAAATACAATAAATTTGTATGATATTTTTTGTGTTCAAAGTGTTTCATATCCAGTTAATTCTTTTCATTGTGCTTTCATTGTTGTGGAGACAAACATGGCAGCCAAATCGTTTACAGGAATGCCTTACAGGCAAATGGAGTTCTCTGAGGTAAGCAGTCAGTTAAATATTTTAGTGACATCAGCTTTTTCCTAATTCTTTTACAATATTTGCCTTCTCCCAATTGCTCACGCATTGAGAGGCTAGCTAAATAATTTGCGAGGTCAGACATATCAAAAGGATGGGGAAGCTTTAGAGAAGGGTGCAGAGATTTACCAGGAAGCTGTCTGGAATAGACAGCAGGTCTTATGAGGTAAAGGTGAAGCAAGCTAGGACTTTTTGGAGCGAAGGAAGATGAGAGACTACTTGATAGAGATGAACAAGATTATGAGAGGCATAGATAAGACAACCAGCACCTTTATCCCAGGGTAAAAATGACTAATATCAGAGGACATCCTTTTCAGGTGACTGGAGGAAAGTTTAGGGGATGTGTCAGAGATAGGTATTTTTACACAGATGTTCTGAATGCATCACCAGGACTAGTGGTGGAGGCTGACACATTTACGACTCGTAGATAGGCACATGGATGAAAGAAAATTGGAGGGTTATGGGCTGTGTAGGAGGGAAGGATGAGATTGCTCTTGGAGTAGGATAAAAGGTCAGCACAACATCACAGGCTGAAGGGCCCGTGCTGTGCTGTACTCTTCTATTGTTCTGTCCAAAGTCACATAATGGCTGGAGCAGGTAAGTGCCACAGGGTTTCTTTGCTGAAGGATGCTGGTGAGTCAGAGGTAGTTTACATCCATCTGACAGGATCATACTCCTGCTACTAATGCCAGTTTGACAATCAGATTGGCTGAATTTAAATTCCCCATTTCCCACGGTGAGATTATAGTTTTACATTATCAAAACATTAGCGTAGATAATTAGATTTCTAATCCAGGAAGGTAACCACTACATTACCTTATCCCGTTAGCTGAGAGATGGGTGTTGGTTGGAACATTATAGGAATTCCCTGCTTTTCTCTAAATAGTGCCTTGGAATAATTTAAATCCATCTGAAGCAGACAGGATCTCAGTTTTATGTAACAATACAGAAATGTTGCAGATGCTTAGCAAGTCAGGCAATATCTATGGAAAGAGTATAAGTGAACATTTCAGATTAGTGACCTTGCATCAGTACCTCAAATTAATGTGTTATCTGCTGAATGTTAAAAGCAAGAAGACAATATTGCAACTTCATGGGCAAATTCCTTTCACAACAAAATAGAAGCTTACTGACTCTCAATCTATAAAAATATTATCAACATTGAATACCTGCTCCAGTCATTGAGTTATTTATATGCAATGTATTATATATAAAAATCATTTCAGATTTGTACGTTCAGTTGCCATGTGAACATTTTCTTGCCATCTTCACTCATGAAGCATATTGTAAACTGAAAACTCACTTGGAATAACAATTTTCTTTCTTTCATATATTTTCAGCAGTATCAACACCTATCCACATTATCTCTAACTGAATATTGTCAGAAATTGACTAAATAACGCTGCAGATGCGATTTAATGAGAAGCCAGAGAATGAGTGCATACAATTGTGGTTGCACTGTGTTGGGTTTGTGGAGCAATTTTCAGGGCTGGTGGTGAGGAAGACAGGGCTAGAAGAGGTCAGAGGAGGATACTCAGAGAACAGCATTCAGAAATAAATGCAAAAAATATAAACTAACTGAAATGCTTTGAAACTCCAAGGGGGCAAATGGAACATAATGATCCCCTTAATCCTGTAGAAATCAAATAGTGGCAGGAAGTAACGTGGTATCCATATCTTCAATACATTTTATTGTGCAGCCTATGAAAATGGAGGTTTCCAGAAGTTCCAGTTACTTCATGGCACTTGGGAGTCCCTACTTGTAGAAAAGTTAAGAAGCCGTTAAGTGCCAAAATAATATTCTTGCAACACATGTTAAGAGCACTAATCTGTAATGCATGCTTTTAAGAAAAAACAACATCTAATTTCATAATTAAATAAAAACAAATGGAAGTTTTGTGTTGATAAAAAGTTCTAAGTACATATTTTTCAGGTATAATTTCACTTATTGTAATTTGCCAAAAAACATTGGTTTCTTGATTTAGAGCTAACAGGGAAGTCAGGAAGAACAGTCGAGGCAAATATAAACAGATATATACTGATTCACAGAATCGGGGCAGTGCTTGTTACCATATACAGTATAAGGAGGGTCCCATGTACACAACACATTCTGAACACAATATTTAATCCACACATATCGACCGTCAGTGGAAAAACAAACCACTGGACAAACTCAGCAAGTCAAGCAGTATCTGTGGCACATTGTCACCTATTCAGTGCACAATCAAACACAGATTGTCCTTGTACTCACTACCTCAGATATATACATTTTAAAATATCAGTGGATTAATGTTCCTTTGAAACCTCAGTCAAGCATATGTATTCCATAAGTTTACTGAGCTCATTTAATTACTGTAATACTGAATTTAGACATAATATAAATTAGTACAATGAAAGGTTTGAATGCGACTTAAATCTTTTGTACCCTCTATTAGGGCACATAGTTATCAGCTGTCAGTCACACAAATAAAAACTGAAAATAGAAATGCCTTTTTTTCCTGATGTTTACAGAAGTAATCTTTTCGGTATTTCTTCAATACTATTAGTTGCGAACCCTTCTTTGTCCTCGTCCTCTGCCTCTGGATACTTTAAAACAGTCACCTTTTGTGGGTTTCCTGTGACGTTCAACTTTAATCCACTCACCTTCATTAGGTTTGCCTGGCCTATCATCTGTTGATTCTTGTGGACCCTTGGCATGAACATCTGATAATTCTGGGACTGTGCTTTTATCCATGTCTATTTGCTCTTGTATTCGCTTTTGCAAACATCTGTCAGGGCCCCATGACTTAGCATGGTGAGAATGACTTGCCTGACTAACTCTCTTTTCTGACGACTGGTGCCCAAAGTTATGCCCAAGAGGTGAGCTTTTGCTCCTTTCCCTACCACGTCCCTTCACCCTGTTCCAAGTTCCATTACCAGGTGTGAACGCTGGGCTGCCCCCTTTTCTATCATTGGTATTTAATCCTTCTGAACCGGTTAGTTTATTAAATGAGAAGCCATTGGAATCATTGCTGTGATAGCCACTGCTTTGTCTACCGCTGATCTGGTCTCTTTCCATATTGAAGCTCGAGCTTGCACTGGACACATTGCTCCCTGCAGGGCTCAGGTGCAAAGCAGAAAGGCGACTGCTTGTTGGTATCGGGCTAGAACTTCGTCTGCATTGAGCCATAGTAGCAGCAACATGGTATCTGCTGGGGCTCTGTACTCTTCTCACAGCAGCAGCATAAGAGTCTTGTTTAGCAAATAATAAATACCGAGGTAATGTGATTGAACTGGAATTGCTATGGTTGGGAGGTAAAACTGCAGAATATTGTGGAGAGTCACTCGAGGATATGCTCTGCAACTTCAAATCATTGAACCACTGCTGACGAATATCTGAAACAGAAAAATATTCAAAAATTATCGACAATACATTTTAAATATCATGTTTCTGAAAAGGAAAAAATTATACATTATATAACAGTTGATTTTATCAAGCAGTCCTGTATGTAGAGTCAGATTTGCCTTTCAGAATGATGGTGAAGAGATCAAGAAACAACTCTGCTTGTTTACATCTTCTTTTACCCTGCAGTCAACATTAGTTTAGCAAAAGAACCAGACCTGGAACATACGATCAATGATTGGACCGAAAATTTTATTTGATGCAGTGAGGAATCTGCCCTTTCACCTTATTGGAAAAAATATAAGTATTATATAATAATAGTAAGTCCAACCATTATGCTAATATCAGTTACAGTTTAAGGTTACACTTAAAAATTATTTTTACAACTTTTTTTGAACTCTGTATTCCATATTTGGAACAAATGCATCAATGCACAGTCTGAACAAGTGTACATTTCCAGTCAATAAACATAAGTAAAAGGACTCTGTCCTGAAAACAGCAAAGGCTTTGTGGCTACCTTTGCGGAAAATACGAAGATAGCTGGATGGGCAGGTATTGTTGAGGAAGCAGAGAGTCTGCAAAATATCGTGAACAGATTAGGAGAATGGGCAAAGAAGTGGCAGATAGAATACAGCGTAAGAAGTATATGGCCATGCACTTTGGTAGAAGGAATAAAGGCATAGACTATTTTCTAAATGGGGAGAAAATTCATAAATCAGAGGTATAAAGAGAATGAGAGTCCTCATGCAAGATTCCCTCAAGGTTAACTTGCAGGTTGAGTCGGTGGTGAGGAAGGCAAATGCAATGTTTACATTCATTTTGAGAGGACTAGAATATAAAAGCAATTCTGAGGCTTTACAAGGCACTGGTCAGATCACACTTGCAGAGTTGTGGGCCTCTTTTTTAAGAAAAGATGTCCTGGCATCAGAGAGGGCCCAAAGGAGGTTCACGGTAAACATTCTGGGAATGAAAGGGTTAACCTATGAGAATCAGCCATAACAAAATGGCGGAGCAGACCCGATGGGCAAAAATTGCCTAGTTCTACTCCCTTGCCTTATGGTCTAAATCTAACAAAATTTCTGGGCTGGGTTTAGCTGAACATACCACCTGAACCACCCTGTCAGTTCTATAATCCACCAACACCTCACACAGCCTTCCCAATGTGATCTGAATTTGAAAGGCCAATCTTACCAGCCTGAGGTATTCTGAAGTCGATGACACAATCAGGAGTAGGACCTCCAGCTACTCAATGAGAAAGCCTAACATTGAAGACTGCCCTGAAAACTCTTGTCAGACAAAGCATTCCTTTGGATTCACCTAGTCCAATAGCAACAAGTGACGATTAGCTGTGTTCATATATCTCTGAATTTCAGAGTTTAAAAACTATTAAGCTGAAGTGGATAACTTTAACTTTGAAAAATGTAAAATTAAAATTCACTATAATATATAACAACCAGATTAATTTAATAAAATGGCTTTCTTTCCAATTCTGACTCACTGGCCTATAATCTCTATCGAAGTTTTAAGGTCTTAGAATGTGCACAAGCCCGAAACTGACACCGGTTCCGAGAGGAGGTATCCTCAGTGTAAGTACTATTGAACCTCAACAAAAGCGGGTCCTGCTGGTGGATGGATTTGCCCATCTGTTTCTCTCAACATGCATTTAACAGCACGCGCAGGTAAGTACTGGTCTCCTCACTGTTAAAAATCATTTAGGACCACTGGCATCAGTCAGCAAGTTCTAGCCCAAAATCAATTTGTCAGGTGTAGCACTGCATTTAAGACATTTGTTGTATTTTTAACTTCATTTTGCCTTCATTTAGGTGAATATCTGTTGGCAAAAAAAGATAACACCTTTAATTAAAATTATATCCGGTCAAGATGGCGCCTGTCTACAATGCTCCTTCGGTCGACCTCTCCTTGATAGATTATGAAACTATATATTTAATTTCTGTTATGTCTTTTACATTTGTTCTTTTGGCTTGATTGTGATTCTGGAACTGTTGGATCCTGCAATTTACAGTTTGGAGATCGTTTGGGTGTTTCAGCGCACTGCTCTCTCTGAGAGGAGGCACAGGCAGCAGGCAGGAACCTCGTGGTCAGAAGGCAGTGAGCTGATTTTCGACTCCATTTCGTCAAGTAAAGCTTCCATTGTTCACCAATCAAAGCACTGAGGGAGACTGAACTACCGAGGAGAATGCAGAAGACGAGTGCCGGCTGTCTGCCTTTTGATTGCTGGTGAGATCGCTCTGTTATGGAAAGCGAAAGGCCTGCTGTTGTGCCTGGAGAATGTTACCCAGGTTTTCTGCGTTTTGGATGTGGACTTGGACTATAGACTCATGTACTTTGATAATAAATGAACCTTTGAACCTTAAAATGATCTATGTCTACAATATTGACACAAGAGTTTCTGCAGATGCTGGAAATCCAGAGCGACACACACAAAATGCTGGAGGAGTTCAGCAGGGCAAGTAGCATCAATAGACTGGAATAAAGAGAAAAGTTTCGGGACAAGACCCTCCACCAGGACTGGAAAAGGAGGGAGAATCCAGACTCAGAAGGTTGAGGGAGTGGAAGGAGTATAAGCTGGCAGGTGATAAGTGAAACCAGATGAAGGGGAAGGTGAGTGGGTGGGGGAGGAGGAATGAATTGAGAATTTGACAGGTGAAAGGTAGGAGAGATAAAAGGCTGAAGGAGAAGGAATCTGATAGGAGAGGAGAGTGGACCATGGGAGAAAGGGAAGGAATAAAGTCATGATATGGGAAGTGGAGAAACAAGAAATTAGATGGAATGATAGTGTTGGAATCCACAACAACCTTCAAGCTGCTGGTGGAACTCAGTGGGTCAGGCAGCATCTGTGGAAGGGAGTGAGGAAGAAAGATTTCTCCATGTTTCAGCTAGAAACCCTGCACGAGAGCTGTTGAAGGGTTTCCATACAAAACATTGACGAGTCCTAAGCAACACACGCAAAATGCTGGAGGAACTCAGAAGCTCAGGTAGCATCTATGGAAATGAATAAACAGTCAACGTTTTGGGCCGAGACCCTTCTTCAGGACTCAGGAGAACAAGTCCTCCTCCCTCTTCCCACAATTCTTCCAGCAAATTGTTTGAAGTTCTGGGAAGTTCCTGGAGGATTTTTACCCAAATTTCAACTAAATGGGCCAGAAAGAGAATCTGTGAGGTGATTTCTGTTGTAAATGGTAGCATTAAACGAAAAAAAACCATATGAAACTGAAAGAGGTATTCACTAAACTCTAGCATTGTACAGTATATTCTCAAAACCACGGAACACAGTAATGCTGTTTTTTTTTCTCCCACTTCGAGAAAGTATGGTTTAATGGTTTCAATAAATGACTTACTTGATTGGCACTTGCTCTGAAATTTGCTTTCTGAATTTACTGAGACAGTCTGGATAACTAGCACCACCTCCTTAACTTCGGTTATCAAATTATCCAGCGCAATGATGTGATGATGCTTGGTTGTTTTGGGAGTTTTGACATCAGTCTGTTGAATAATTTTCAATAGATATTTTAGACATCAAAAGCATAGTTTCTTAAAATTTATTTTTCTGATATCTTTACTAACCAAATTACTTTGATTACAAAACCTTCCCCATGAAGATGTTGCCTCATACAGTACTCCTTTAGCGTCCAAGGAGAGTTTTTCTATGCATAGGCTAGAAATAGAATTTAGATTGGCTAGTAATTTTGGTAAGGTGGGAGAGGTCGAAAGGGGAAGAATTCAAAGTAAAAGAAACATCATACTAAACACATTTCTCATCTGAAGCAATCTATTAAAAGATAAACAGGTGATGTGATTTGGGATTCTTCTGACATCAGCAATTTATTAGTGAATTAAGTGTGTAGGGTTCTCAGTAATACTAGATGGACTGTTAACTGTTAATTGCTTATTACCAAAATGGCTTCTCATACTGTTAACTGCTGAGCAAGGGGTTCTCTGTAACAGCATGTTTGGATTACACTTAATGATAATGGAAATTGTATTCACTTGCTAGCCAATGGAAGTCATGTTATGTTACCTTGTATGTGCGTGCTGAGTTGAGGAGCGCAGGCTTTTTTGGGAGGTGAGCAGAGAGAACAGACGTGCGGGGAACGGACAGCAGTTCCAGGGCGGCAGATACCAGACCTCAGGGGTTCGGATGGTGGCCGGAGTCTCGGAAGGACGTTGTGGATGGAATCAGAGGCGTGAGCTCCAACGTATTAAAATATTATGTGCACAAGGCTGATAAGTTACTTCTGTGGCGCCTTTTCTTTTAGTTGTTGCTACTAACCCATCACCAAAACTTGCTATAAAGTATAATTCTTTACTCGCACTTGGTATATTGTTTGAAATTTGTGTTGTGGGTGCCTCACACCGTATCCGCACCAAAGCATTTGCACTGTTTGGCGGGGTCGATGGCCATTCACCCTAGGCAAGGGGAGTTAGTTGGGGCAAAGGCCGTTACAAGTGCATGGTACCCCTCCACAATTCGGTAACATTAATATTTCTTATTAGGCAATTATGTACTTCCTTTAGATTTATCAATCTTAAAATGTATTTGAAACATTCAGAAGAAATGTGTAAAGACTATTTGAAATATGGGAATCAAGGAACAACTCATCAAATCATGAAATAATAGTAGATTTCAAGTCTTCATGGATAATTATTTAAAGTTCTTGCATTACAAAAACAATAAAACCACAGAATCTTCATGTATCCATGATAACCAGGAAAGGAGGCATGTGAAAATAACGCAATGTGTTCCATCTTCTGATGTAAAGGTTATTTATGGACATCCAGCAGGGCAGTCTTGATATCCAAAATACCAGTCTAATGTAATATAGAATACAAATTATTATTTTTCATAGAAATATTTTCTTTATGTTCAGACAAAACATAATACCACAACAAGCAAAAAAGAATATTAAGAGAGGCAAAATTAAACTTGTGTTGTTTAAATTCTAGGAGTATTTATGTTGAGATACTGAAAGTGAAATATATGCATAAATAGAAGGAAGGTGCTGGCATTAGAGAACAACTAAGGCCTTGAAGCTAAGAGATCCTGTATGAATGTGACAGGTTATGAACAAGTCATTGAAGGAATTTAAGCATAAAAGTCAACAATTTAAATGAGAACACCAGAAGGATTGATGAATGAGCATCCATAACAAAGTTTTAGGAGAAGTGAAGTCCATGGAGAATGTTTGGTGCAAGGTCAATCAGAAAAGCATTGACATAATCAAACCTGGATGCTAAACATCTGCACGAACTTTCAGATATGGAAAGGTTGAGATTAGGTAGAGGGGTTGTTAACGGTATACGTGGAAGTATACTGCACGGAGCTATGCAATAGATTTTGATAAACAAAGTAACAGATTAAATTAATAAAGCAATACAGTGTGGAGCAGGCTCTTCTGAGTTACGCCTTCCCAGCAAACCCAACAAACTCAATTAACCCTAACCCAATTACAGGACAATTTCCAATGACCAATTAATCTACCCGGTACATTTTTGGACAGTGGGAGGAAACAGGAGCACCGGGGGAAACCCACACGTTCCACGGGGAGGGCATATAGAGACTCCTTAAAGAACGGCGCCGGAACTGAACTCCAAAACGCCCTGAGCTGTAATAGCATCCCACTAACTACTATCACACAAGTTCCATGCAGCAGTTGGCAGAAATTGATTTTGCTAAATTAGTTGATCAGCTATTTCTGGTGATCCCAACAGCTCCTGCTTCTTTGTCTTATGTTTGTAATTGTACAGGGTCACACCTGTGGACAGAAATGGAGGTCCTCAGTAAGTGGTCTCCTAAACTGTACACAATTTCCCCAAAAGACACAAGGGTTGTATCATAATTGGGGAAGTCAATGTACTAAGACATTCATTTACCCCATGAGAAGTGTTCAGCACACCAGACATTAGCAAATAGCCATCTACCATGTAAAGGTGCAGGTGAGAGAAAGCAAGTGATACTGTGACTGGAAGAGTAGGTCTGGGTGTCATAGGAGGGAAATAGTCTTTTCACAACCAAGGGATCTGAGGGTAGGGCAAGTTGTAGACCATGTTGTGGATGGCGGAAGATTATCCATAAAGCTTGGAGACTGGCTGGGTGCAAAGTGAGGGCAATCACAAATGTGGAACAGAAAAGGAATAATGGGGGAAACAAGGTGTGCCAGACCGAAGATACTGTCTGCCATGGGATGGGAAACTTGGCTGATGACCAAAGAATTCACTTTGGAAGCTCATTTGCTGAGACAGCACCAACAGACCCGATGAGAACTTGCTGTTAATATTTGAAGGATCACTGGACCAGGACATCTGACTAACTGCTTGATTAAGGTCGTTGGTTTTAAGAAACATTTTAACATAGGAAAGAGAGACAGAGAGATTTCATGGCCTAGACCTACTGTGCTTAATGGTACAGCTGTCAATCGGAGCAATTAAAGTCGCAGATGCTCAATTTAGTGCATATCTTCATCATCACCTTCCCACGTTGTGTCCACTTCCCTTCATTCACTTAATTTTAAAAATCCACCCATATCCCCATTGAATATACTCAGTGACCAAGCCTCAAAACTCTTCTGGGCTGAGAATTCCATGGGTTCACTACCTTCTCGGTGAGGAAATTTCATCTCATTTTCTTGAATGGCTGACCATTTGTTTTGATACTATAACTTCTGGATTCAACTAGTCCATAAAAAGATCATCTCTGTACCTACTCTCTCAACAACTAAGAAATTTGTAGATGTTACTCAGATCACCTTTAATTCATGCAATAAATGGCGACATATCATTTGCCTTGCTGATTCTCTTTTGCAGAGACCTGGTTCACCACAACTCTCCAGACCCATCGGTTCACCCTGAGGGTTTCTCCATACATTGTATGGACTGGATGGCGGTGTGTGTTTTATAACCAACTTGTCCTGGTGCTCAGAAGTGATAATCTTTTCCCAGCTCTGCTCCCCTGATCTGGAACATCTGGTCGTGAAGTGCTGACTATCCATCGAAGGAGTTCTCCACCACCATCTCGACTGCAGACTATGTCCCGACTCAGGCAGACATCCAGCTGGTATTTGAGGAACTGTGCGCCCTAATCAACAAACATGAAATGTTGTACCTTCCATCCTCACTGCTGAGGATTTCAACCAGGCAAATTTGAAGAAATCTCTGGCTAACTACCATCGACATGTCACCTTCACACCAGAGGACCAAACACACTCAATCTCTGCCATACCATTATCAGGAACACCTACTGCTCCATCACTCGCCTGCACTTGAGTAAATCTGACCAGTTAACTGTGTTTCGTCTTGTGTCCAGGCAGTGAGGGCGAACACACGAGAAGATGGCCCGGAAGATGTACCTGACTGAACGTTGAAGATCTGCACAGACCAATTGGCTGGTGTATTCAAGGACATCTTCAGCCTTTCAGTTCTGTGTTCTGAGGTTCCTACTTGCTTCAAAAGGGCATCTGTAGTATTGGTGCTCAAAAAAAAGCACCAGTGACCTGCCTCAGTCACAACCATTCAGTATCACCTATATCCAATGAGGTGCTTTGAGAGACTGGTTTTGGTGCAAATTAAGTCCAACCTTAGAAATGACCTGGATAGGACAACAGCAGATGCTATTAATCTGGCTCTCTGCGCAGTGCTGGACCATCTGCACCAGAGTTACGTATACTTCAGGCCACTGCTCATTAACTACAGTTCAGCTTTCCACACTATCACCCCTTCAAAGTTATCAGTGCCTGGGCCTCTGAACATTCCTTTCCAACTGGATCCTTGACTTGCTCACTAGTTCACCTCAATCACTGCGGATCAGTAACATCTCCTCCACAATGACCATCATATCACAGCTCTATCTCAAGGATACGTACTTAGCCCCCTGCTCTAGTCTTTTTACACACATAACAGTGTGGTTAAGCACAGCTCCAATGCCATCTACGACATCACTGACAACATCGCTGCCAAGTAGATCAGAGGCGGAGAGAGTAAGCAGCTTCAAATTCCTGGGCAATAATATTCTTGGGTTACCTGTCTTGGGCCCAGAACATTGATGTAATCATGAAGGAGGCTTGCTAGAAGCTGAAGGAGATTTGGCATGTCATCAAATACTTTAAGTTCTACAGATGCACTGGTGAAGGTATCCTGACTGGCTGCATCACCGATTGCTATGGACAATCAGCACAAGCGCACTTCACGGATGTGTGCTTAGCCCACTGCGCCATTCTACCTAAACCCATGACTGTGTGGTTAGCCACAGTTCAAGTGCCATCTATAAATTTGCAGACGACATAACTGTTGTTAATAACATCCCAGAAGGCAACAAAGAGACATACAGGAGTGAGATAGATCAGCTGGTTGAGCGATATCACAACACCTCACACTCAACATCAACAAGACCAAGCAATTGATTGTGCACTTCAGGAAGGGGAAGGGGAAACTCCAGTCCTCACTGAGGGGTCAGGGGTGGAAAGAGTGAGTGGCTTCACGCTCCTGAGTGTCAGCACCTTGGTGGACTTTTACTGGGCCCAACACATTGATGTGATCATGAAGAAGGCCTGCCAGCTGCTCTAATTTGTTAGGAAGTTGAGGAGATTTGGTATGTCACCAAAGACTCTGGCAAATTTCTATAGATGTACAATGGAGAGCATTCTGACTGGTTTAATCATCAGTCTGGCATGGAGGCTCCAATGTACAATAATGGTTAACTATATTAATTATTTGGATGACAATGTGGTTGCCGTGGTTAATAAATTTGCAGGCCGCACCAAAGTTGGTGGCATAGTGAATAGGAAAGATTTTTTATCTAAAATTACAATGGGATCAAGATTAACTGGGGAAGTCAGCCAAAAAATGGCAAATGGAATTTAACTCAAACAAGTGTGAGGAGTTGAACTTCCGTAAATTAGACGAGGGCAGGAGCCTAGAGAATGTTCTAGAACAAAGCGACTGAGGGGCTTCCTGAAAATGTTGGTAAATGGTGTTTTGGCACACTTGCCTTTATCGATCAGGGCAATAAGTACAGAAAGTGCAATGTCATATTACACAAGTACAAGTCACTGGTCAGACCTCATTTGGAATATTGTGTGCTATTGTGTTCAACCAGCCTAAGGAAGGAAGTAATTAAGCTGGAAAGGGTGTAGAAAAGATTCATGACGACGTTACCAGGACTGGAAAGCTTGAATTACAAGGAGACACTGGTAAACTGTGACTGTTTTCCCTGCAGTGTAAGAGGGTCGTGGAGTCTGAGACTAGGGCAAACGTTGAAGGTGAGAGGGGAACGATTTTAAAAAGAGAACTTTTTCTACAAAGGGCAATGGATATATGGAACAAACTGGTGGAGGAAGCTGCAGAGGTTGGTATAATTACAATTTAAAAAATACATTTAGACAAATACATGGATAACAAAGGTTTAGAGAGATATGGGCCAATTGGGGGCATATAAGACCAGCTCATATAGACAATTTGGCCAACACAAACAAATTTGGGCAAAATGGCCTGTTTCTGTGTTGTGTAACTCTATAAATGTTTTGGGATTAGACATCCAGCATGATTCAGATAGAAAAGACCTTTACGTTTTATGTATCATAATGTATCTCAGACTTTTGTGCTACTTTATGTAAGACTGAGCCTATCTTTGGGAGAAAAAGACTGAAGGACTCAACCCAACTCAGCTGTACCTATATTTTAGAATTACATCACTAAATGCCTGATATCAGTTTTGCTAGGCCACTAAAACTAATTGTACTGGGATTACTGAGAAGGGCTCCTGAAAGTCGAGGAGTTTTTTAATGATGATGGCAGGGACGATGACATTTTTTTGAAAGCTGCTAATCATGTTGAAATGATCTTGTTGACCTCTCAAAATATTCTCTAACCACTGGGTTTCAATCTTAAATTCCTTATAAATAAGATGATTATTATATTCAAAATGCTTTCAGGACTGACCTCATAGGTAACAATACATTCCACAGTCTGGTTCTCACTTATTCCCACAATCCACTTCTCCATTAGGTAGGGAGGCTGTGAAAATACAAAGTTAATTGAAGTCTGATACATGAAAAGTAAAATCACATTTAATGTGCAATCTGAATCTGAGGAATGAGGAACTCTGAATCACTCATTCAATGATAATAAAGCAATACAGAAAACGTTGAAGGCAAAGGGTGATAGCAGATGGAATGTTTTCTTCCTGGAAGTCGGTAACCAGTCGTTTTCTACAGGGACCTGTTCTGGGACCCCTGCTCTTCGTGGTTCTTATAAATGACTTTGTGGTTCTTCTAAGCGACTTGGATGAGGATAACCTGGGTTAGTGAACTTACAGATGACGTGGAGGCTGGTGGTGTTGTGGATAGTGCAGAGGAATGTCGTAGACAACAACAGGACATTAACAGGATGCAGAGCCAGGCTGAGAAGTGGCAGACAGAGTTTAACCTGGAAAATCGTGAGGCAATTCACTTTGGAAGGTTGAACTTAAAGGCAGGATAGAGGGTTAGTGGCAATTCCATAGGTCGCTCAAAGTTGCCGCACCTTAGTAAAATAGACGGCTATAGGTAAGCCTAGGAATTTCTAAAGTAGGGACATGTTTGGCACAACTCTGTAGGCCGAAGGGCCTGTATTATGCTGTAGGTTTTCTATGTTTCTAGTTGATAGGATTAGTAAGAAGGCATATGGTATGTTGGCCTTCATTAGTTGGGGATTGAATTCAAGAGCCATGAGGTTATGTTACAGCTCTATAAAACCCTGTTTGGACCACACTTGGAATACTGTGTTCAGTTCTGGTCGCCTCATTCTGGGAAGGGTGTGGAAACATTAGAGAGGATGTGGAGGCATTTACCAGGATGTTGCCTGGATCAGAGAGCATGTCTAATGAGAATAGGATAGCCTATGGCTTTTCTCTTCGGAGTAATGGAGTAAAGGAGGATGACAGGTGATTTGTTAGAGGTGTATAAGACGATAAGAGGCATAGTCAAGTGGACAGCCAGAGACTTTTATCCCCAGGACGGAAACAGCTAACACGAAGGGGCAAAATTGAAGGAAACTATAAGAGGGATGTTAGAGTTAAGATTTTTTTTTAAAACACAAATTGAGGTGGAAGCATGAAACACACTCCCAGGGATGGTAGGAGAAGCAGCAACATTTGGGGCATTTAAGAAACTCTTAGATGTTGATAGAAAAATGGAGGGCTCTGTAGGAGGGGAGAGTTAGATTGAACCTAGAGTAGGTCAAAGGTCAGCAAACATCATGGGCTGAAGGGTTCATACTGCACTGTTCTATATTCACTCAGCAGGACGGGTCGATCCTGTGGAGGGAAATAGACAGTCAACATTTTGAGTTGAGACCTTTCATTTGGAATGAAAGATTGAGGTGAGATAGCCAGTATAAAAAGGTGGAGGGGCGGGATGGAGCGTAAGTGGATCAAGAAGAGGTGGTGGAGCACTGATAAGGGGGAGGACAGAGTGGGAATGGTATCAGGGAAAAGGATATCTCTATTCTTCCCTTTCAGGGTTCTTTTGAAGACCCTGACTGGAGTTACATGCTGACTACGGTTCTTTGCGGGAATGTGACCCGCTCTCAGGGTTTCACAACTGACCATTATTCAGCACGCCAAGAGCTCAGCCTAAAAGGTCATCTTGCCTTCAGAGGGCCGAGATCTCGAGACTCTGGAAATGGGTGGATTGAAGGTCGGTGTCTGGGCAGGAGATCGGTGTGTCGTGGGAGATGGAAGATATAAGTTTGTGTGCCCAGGGACCCGAGATCTTCGGGCACAGAGCTCAGAAAAAGCAACGCAACGGACTTTTAAAATCGTAAAACCATTGAGTGGTTTGTTATGTCTCCTTTCTCATTGTGAAACGGTGACACCTCTTTCTCCTTTATTAGGAAGGGGAGAGAGAGCGAGGGGTGTGGGGAGAGGGGGATGGAGAGGGAGGGAGTGGGAGAGGGGGGAGGGGGGAGGGGAGGGAAGGGGGAGAGAGGGGGGAGGGGAGGGAAGGGGAGAGAGGGGGAGGGGAGAGGGGGAGAGAGAGAGATATTATATAACAAGTCATCTTTGGAGTACTGCAAGTCTATGACTTTGCTGTTCCTTTGCTCACACTTGAGTGCTTGGTGGCGGGTGCTGATGCTTCTTTTTTGCCAGTGGGAGGATGGGGGATCGTTGCTTGCTGCCGCTTATGTGCGGGAGGGAGGGAGGGGGGACTTTGGGGTTCTAACATTTAACTGTCATTCATTCTTTGAGGACACTCCTCTGTTTTTCGTGGATGGTTGTGAAGAAAAAGTATTTCAGGCTGTATATTGTATGTATACATTTCTCTGACATTAAATGTACCTTTGAAAACTTTGAGACCTTTGAACATCTATTTCTCTAACTCCCAGTAATTTCTCCCCCTCCCCATCCTCTCTTTTTCAATTCCCATTCTGGCTCCCCTCTTAGCCCTTCTGTTCCCCTCTCCTGCTCTTCGCCTACCTCTAGTCCTCCTCCTCCTCCTCTTTCTCCCATGGTCCATTCTCCTCTCCTCCCAGATTCTTCCTTCTTCAGTCCTCTACATTTTCCACCTATCACCTCTCAACTTCTTACTTCATCCCCCTTCTCACACCCACCCACCTTTCCCTCCACTTGATTTCACCAATCACCTGTCAGCTTGCGATATCCTGTCACCTACCACCTGTCATCCCCCCACCTCCTTATTCACCAATCACCTGTCAGCTTGTACCCCTTCCCATCCCCCCACCTCCTTATTCTGGCTACATCCCCCTTCCTTTACAGTCCTGATAAGAGTCTCAGCCTGAAACGTAGACTGTTTATTCCTCACTTTAGATGCTGCCTGACCTGCTGAGTTCCTCCAGCATTTTGTGTGTGTTGTTCTGTATTTCCAGCATCTGCAGAATCTCTTGTGTTTCGGGTTTAAAACAAAGTTTGAACGTGTTTGTCTTATTACAGTAGCTTGTCTCCATCAGCACAGGTGCACAAAAAGGCTCTATGCTTAGCTCCCTGCTCTAGTCACTTTATATGAACCTAAGTACGGCTAATGTGCCATATTTAAGTTCGCTAATGTCACCACCAACACTGGCTAATTCATCAAAGGCGGTGACAACAGGAGCATTTAGGAGGGAGGTTGAAAATCTGGCAGAATGGTGCCACATCAACCATCTCTCACTCGTGTTGGCAAAATGAAGGAGATGATCATTGCTATCAGGAGGAAGAAACTGGAAGCCAGTCCTCATTGGGGATCACAGGTAGAGAGGGTCAGCAGCTTTAAATTCCTCTGTGTTATCATTAGAGAGGATCAAAAAAAGCTCGGCAAAACTTCTACTTTCTTAGAAGTTTGCACAGATCTGGCAATGTCTGGTATGAGGGGAGACTACTGCACAAGATCAAAATTAAAAGTTGCAGAAACTTGTGAAGTTAGTCTGCTCCATCATGGGTACCAGCCTCTGTAGCATCTAAAACATCTTCAATGAGCAGTGCCTTAGGAAGGCGATGTCTATCGTTAAGCACAGGGCACGCCTTCTTCACACTGTTACCGCTGGAAGGAGGTACAGAAGCAAGAAGGCACATACTCAGCGATTCAGGAACAGCTTCTTCCCCTCTGCCATCGGATTTCTAAATGGACATTGAACCCATAAACACTACCTCACTTCTTTTTTATTTCTGTTATTTTGCACTAATTTTATCTTAACTATTCAATCAATTTTTTCCTCTATATTTATTTAAAATGTATTTCATTGTACTGCTGCTGTAAAGTTAACAAATTTCACGATGTACACTGGTGATATTAAATATGATTCTGATTTATAACTTTGACTAACTTCTATAGATGTGCAGTGGAGAGTAAAACTGACTGGTTGCATGACGGCCCGGTATATAAACACCAATGCCTTTGTAAAGAAAAGCCTACAAAAAGTAGTGGATACAGCCCAGTGCATCATGGGTAAAGCCTTCCCCCACCATTGACCACACCTACACGGAGTGCTATCACAGGAAAGCAGCATCCATCATCATGGATCCTACCATCCAGGCCACAATCTCTTCTTGCTGCTGACATCAGGAAAAAGGTACGGGAGGGTCAGGATTTACACACCACCAGGTTCAGAAACAGATACCACCCCTCAACCAAAGGGGATAACTTCACTTGCCCCATCACTGAACTGTTCCCACAACCCACGGACTCACTTTCAAGGACTCTTCATCTCATGTTCTCAATATTTATTGCTTCTGCTTTGATAATAAATTTCCTTTGAACTTTGATTGTTGTAATACACATTTTGTGGAGTTAAACCATCAGATAGACAAGTAGGATCAACTGACCTCCTCAAAAAAAGTGTTGAGCAAATATCTTTCAATAATGGCTTCATTTTTTTTAAGACTGCAATACGTGCATATCTCAGCGACCCTGATTTGATGCAAGTGTTTACATTTATGGATGAAAAAGAGGAGATTCAGAAATAATCTGGGTTTCCATTGCTGACAGGTCACAAAAGTGGGTTTAGATTAAGTGTAAGAGAACAGAAGAAACATTTTTCCTTGCACAGAAAGCTAAATAGTTACAGTTAGCAAATGAAGCAGGAACCATGTCAATTTTTAAGGATCGGTTAGGTAGCTGGTTTAAGGAAAGGGAGATATGGAGTTATGGAATTAAGGTTTGTGATTGCACGAAGATAAATTACCAATATTAGCTGTCAAATTCTACTCAATTTCTGCTATGCAGGAGCAAAATTGCACCACATTATACTGTAAGAACCTGTCACTATATCACAACCAATGAATTATCTAAAAAGGTGCAGTTGCCACTTATAGGCAGATATCGTGTCTAACATTTCATAAACCTCAATGAAATGAATTCTGATTTTTTTTGCACTTATAGAGGACTAAATATAGACCAGGAGAACTCCCTGGTTTTTGTCAAAAACAGCCATGAAATTGTCTACATTTATCTGAACAAGTGGAAGAGCGAAACAGATGCCATGCTGAAATGAGGCTGGTGCAACTGTCTTCGAACATAAAATCACATTTAAAAGGCTCAAATCATCCATCTTATTATGGTAGAAAATAATAAGTCATGGGCTAAAATCAAGCACATGAATCAGAATGGCAATATACTAACACATGAGGTGATACCATAACAGCTGTGTATTGTTCCATTTTTATCTCTTGTAATAATTTGTCAATACTCCATTATGCTGTGCATATAGAAATATTAAGAACATAAGGAAAAACATCTAGAAGAAATTCCATTTCTTGCACCCAAGCATGATACCCACATGGTACTTGTCTTAATACACAATCAAGCTAAAACAGATCTGTTTAAACATTCAACAACACACTAAGTGACATGAATCCTCTACACAAACACCTTTACCTTGGTTATTTTAACTACATCTGTGTCTTGTCTATTAACGTTGAAAGTTACGTCCTTGATATAGGTCAATGCAACATCGTCACCATCCACTTCTACGTACATTTTCCATTTACAATCCTGATTTTAAAACAGAGAAACCAGTTGTTACTAACATTTACAATTCTGTCATGTTTTCCCAAAGCACAATAGCAGACATCAATCGGACTGAATGTGCGTAACAGACTTGACACACCTATTGGGATCAACACTCAACGGGAAGTACAATTTCAAACTGAAAATATTCACTTAATCTTCCAAATATTTATAGTTTTAAACATATTTTTCATTTTTTCACATTATTGAAATAACTTACTATTAGAAATTTGATTAACAGAATTAATGTATTTCATTGATATTTTGCAAAAATATAACCAAATGGTGATATGACTAGAAACCTTTACTGAGAACATGATTAGACATAGAGACATTTAGACATCCATTACTTATGAGAACATTGCGAATGTAATTTAATAATTTACATTATTTTTTAACATTAAGCAAAAAAGCGAGGAGTAGGGCCTGCTGGCCCTTCAAGCCACGTTGCCCCAGCAACCCTAACCTAATCAATGACCAATTAACCTACCTGCCTTTGGACTGTGGGAGGAAACCAGAGCACCCGGGGAAAACCCACACATTTCACAGGGAGGATGTACAGAGACTCCTTACAGACTGGAGCACCCGGGGAAAACCCACACATTTCACGGGGAGGATGTACAGAGACTCCTTACAGGAGGGCATCAGAATTGAACTCTGAATTCCAGAACACCCTGAGCTGCAATAGCATCGTACTAACCGCTATGCTACTGTGGAACCCTTAATAATTTGAAATGTTATTAAATCTCATTTTAAAATCTGGCTAAATATGCACAAGAAGCAATGAAGGATATGAAACTATTCAGAAATACTTTACGGTTCTACATTTCGTATCAGCAGAAATCCAGAAAACATTCACCATGGGAAAGTTGATTCAACAGCACAGCCTACAGGCTGCTACACACATTAAAATGTCGATGCTTAAAAAAGAGATGGCTTCGGATATTACCTTTGCACACGCAGACGCAAAGTTGATGAAACATTTACCATTATTAAGCATTGATAATTATAAAATTATACCAGATTGTCGTTTGAGTTAACAACCAATACAACTTGAGGATGTGTTTGGGGCAATTCACAATTATCACCACATTGAATGCCCCCAATGTTCATAGCACAACACAAATAACAACAATAACAAAACAAGCCCCTTTTCTTCCTCCCACTCTCTCTCTCTGTCTCTCACACACACACACACACAGGCCTCCAACCCCAGGACAGGCCACTACTGGGCCTCCGGCCTCCAGTGGACTTGCAGACACTGGGCCTCTTACTTCCAAACACACTGACCTAGGGGCTTTGACCATCCGACCTCAACTTCTGAACTTGCCAACTTCGGTTTTTGATCTTTGCTATCCATGCCAGGGCACACTGATCAGAGGGCCTTGAACGCTAAGCCTCAAACTATGTTTCACACAGATCTCCCAACCCAGGACTCGTTGAAGCACTGGCCCTTGTTTAACCTGCCCACATGCACTTTCTGAACCTGATCCTGGGACTCACCCATCTTTAGCCAAGATTAGCTGCTCAATGAAAATGCACTGTCGCTGAACACACAGACCCCACCCCTCCCCCCCAACCACTCAAAGACATAAAGCTAGCTGAGAGAAGTGAAATTTTTGACTCCCACCCCCCGCCCCCCCCCCCCACACACACACAGTTTCACCCATGGCATGTGGCAGGTGACAAGTGCAGTGACAGCAGGATACTGGGGGTGGGACCTCTGCATATTTGCAAGGTGTGGGATAGATCTCCTATCTACCTCCTCCTCTCCCACAGTCACCCATCTGAAGGAGTTTCCAGTGAGACCACCGCCTACAACAACTCAAACCATGTATCATCTCTGCAGTTGGAAAGATGACAGAATGGAGAAGGGAGGGAAGATTCAGGGGGTAAAGGGGAGGCTGGAAGGCCTGGAAGAAAGGGGTGTGGAATGGGGCACTCTACTGCTTAAAATACTACTGTAGACATGTAGTCTCAATGAGCCGAATGGCCCAATTCTGCTCCTATGTCCTATGGTCTTATGCCTGCTTCTCTACCCTTCCACACCATGGACAGACCAGACTTTGGTTTCATCAGTGCCAACCTCCACACCGCCTTCGACCTCAGACGGTTTGCCTGACATTGACCATTGGTACCAGCTGCCTCTGGATCTCAGAGAGAAATCAGACCCAGCTCTATCCATCCTCTAACAGCCTTGACAAATTAGCAAAGCAATTATTTTCAATGTAAGTTTCCATTTAAAAATTTCTAAACCCAACAATCTTACAGTAGTCCATTGGGCAAGAGTGCAGTAAACTATGACTGGACTTCTTCACAAAGGACTATTCAGCCCAAATAGGTCGATAAAGAAAATGGTTAGCACCTATGATTAGGAAACATGCATCAGCATTTCTTTTGGAAAACTGAAATACAAAGAATTTTTCACACTCAGTCAACAATACATTCTAAATCTGAATTTACAGTAATAGATAAGATTTGCTTAGATGATTTGCATGGCTTTGCAGGCTGCAGTGACTGTACTTGGATGTGATGCCTCTTCTGATTCCCTACCCTTTCAGAAGGTACGGCTTACACGTGATCCTGAATCTTGCGACTTGCTGGGTTAGTCGGCTGTAAAGTCAGGCAACCAGACGCAGCCCTAGCCTCATGTGGCATGCACAGATGTAGACTTCCTAGCAGGAATCAATGCTGGATATTTTCCTCCCAAAATCAGGACATGTCAAGGTCAACAGTAAAAGCTGGGTGTCACCCTGGATCAGCGAAGTATCAAGATGCTGATCTCGTATGTTTGAATAGCACATGTTTGGTATTGAATGTACTAATTGAGATGCACTACTAACAGATTTCAATGCAGACTTTATTTTACTTACAAATGGTTATTTACAAGGCAGATGCATCCATAAAAGAATTGGCATAGCATCTGAGGGGTTTCTAATAATCTATGGTTATAAATTTTAAGAACTAGCATAAACAGTAGCTTAACTGCTTCCCTTTTCAAATCTACATCAGTTTTGTTATAAACCTTGCAAAATTTTTTACTTATACATTAATCATTTTTATCTTCTTCCAAATTAAGTCTGCTTTGGTGAGGGTAGTGCTGAGCAAGGGTGCCTGACTTTTTACTAAATATTAGACTAATATATCATCTGCATGACCTGATGTAGTTACAGTTTTAACCTACATGGAGGTATTTTCACTGTGCTTCAATGCTGCAGTAACAAATGTATTTACACTTGGAAGGAGCACTTTCAATGCTTATTCACAATGAGCTCTGAACTGCAAAGCTGAAAAAAAGGCATGACAAGGTGATATATCCTTTGTTTGTCCCCAAAGATTTCTGTTAGTTCACTATCAGCAAAAGAATGTGCACTTGCACAAGTAGGTCTCTTGATCCCCTTGACCTTCACCAGAAAAGTTATTTAAATCTGTGTAACAACTTTAATTCTTGTTAGGGATTGACATTCCACGTAAGAGCAAGCTGAAATGCTGTAGCAGACCTTAAGGTGAGTTCAATAATTTATATATAAGGAATGAGAATTTATATGAGAATCAATTATGCATCAATTTCTCCCACTAAATACAACATTTTACTTACAAATTTTGTGCAATTTTTTATGTCATGTAAATCTTGCTGACAATTTATACATTCCTCAAAGATTTGAAGCATTTTGTGTCATTCATGAAATCTGATGATTTTGTGCACTGATATACACAATACTTCACTGCCAATTACATGTTACGTACTCACAGCAAAGCAAATATGGCCTTTTGAATAGAATTATGAAATCTTCACTTTGTGAGCAACAACAAAACATCAGGATACCAGAGGATAATATTTATTTGCATGACTGCTTACAAAATGAATTCCCGTTGTTAATTATTACGAAGAAAACACAGAAGTGGAAGAAGTCACATTAGGGCACCAGTCATTTTATAACCTATGATTTAAAATCATGCAGTTAAGCTCCTTGTCCACACCTAAACAATCATACGAGCACCACTAACTTCTTTGCCGTTGCGTTCACAGTCAAATTCTTCCAAATAAATTGAAACATAGGAACACGAGAGCAACATTCAGTGCCACGAATATTCCTCTATTGAATTAGACTATGGCTGGCATGTTTCTCAAATTCATTTAACCATCCTTATTCCACTCTTCACTTACCTAACAAAAAGTCCATCAATTATCAGTCTTGAAATTTTAACTCCTCCAATCAATAATTCTTTGTGGGAGTGTGTGAAGATCAGCTTTCTGACTTCAATTATAATTCAGTCCCAATTAGTTTAGTTCCAGTTTTATGATCTTCT
This sequence comes from Mobula hypostoma, assembly GCF_963921235.1. Lineage (NCBI taxonomy): Eukaryota > Metazoa > Chordata > Chondrichthyes > Myliobatiformes > Myliobatidae > Mobula > Mobula hypostoma. Next base: position 165,899,127 of record NC_086102.1, read on the forward strand.
CTATAAGAGGAAATAGTTTCTTTTTGTGTATTGTGTTGAATTCTTTAATTTTCTCTAATCACAGAACTGTAGCTCTGAACATTCTAAACTCAGTGGAATACAATCCAATTTGTTCCTGGTCTCATTCTGATGAAAGTTATACTCAAAACTAATATAATCTCATATACACAACCTTCTGTTTTACTTTCTAGCAATAAATCATGAAGCACAAGGTTGGAAACAAATTTTATCCCAACTTCTTCATGCGGGAACAATGCATGATGCAGAAAAAGAGCATCAATATTCAGTTGGGAACATATTGCTTGTAAATCAAATTCTGGATATATCAGCTGTTACCCACAAGAGTGCTTATCAAAAATGACTGCCCAAAAAAGATGACATTGATTGAAATATCCTGAGATGTTGTTAAATGTAACACATGTCTGTGCAGGTCTCAAAGTCAAGCCATTCTTCTAAGAGGTCACAATTACCAACTAAACATTTTTTAATAATGATTTTCAGGAAGGATTTTATTTAACATAATAGACTGATGAAAGTTCAGTAAACTTTGGGAATTACCAGTGTTAAATGACTTCCAAGTGTAGTTACATGTCTAGTTTGCATCATTATCTTGGTCTGCAGATCGGCAAATGTCATTGCTGTTAGTTTTAAGTAGAAATGAGGCCTGAGATCAGATAAGTATCTGTTCATCAGTGTTACTCCATTCTGTTTACAATGCCATTGCCTACTGTTCTAACATCCCATGAGACATTTGTAAATAAAAAATGAATCAACAGGAAGCTGCTCCGATAGAACTACTCAAGTAGACCTCACTAGCATGTAGGGGTTACAACTAGGTCTTGAACAGAGGATTTTGTTTTAATCGCCTCATGAGAAACAATGTCCCATAATGATGTACAGAACTATTACTGCACTAATGAAGAATCATACATAATTCAGCACCTTTCACTTGGCACCACTGTGATATACTCATTAGCACAGACACACAGTGGAAGTCAGATGGTGTCCATGCAATTGCAGGCATTATTTGCAGTGCAGCTGCTTTCATGACATTGCCAGTATATAAAAACATGATGCCAGTTTGTTTTATTTAGTGCTAAACCTTCTAGTTTGTAAAAACAAGCCTGACACCAACCTGACATGAGCAAGTGAAAATAATTAGCTCTCATTTTCTCAACCTCCTATTTCCTCCTCCCTGCTGCGTTTTCTTCCCACTAAACCACCACATGTCATTGGAAATAGGAGGCAATTAGTGGGCTCATTTCAGCCCCACAACTGCAGCAAGAAGAAAGTATTTATGATGGCACAATGAACAGCTGAAAGATTAAATAACATTTGTCTTTTGAAAAGAAAATGACTTTGGACTAAATGGGGCATTTTTGATTATATTCAACCAGCCTCTGAGTAGCAGTTTTAAATTGGGCCTGCCTATGTGATATAGGATCCTCAGAGAACACAAAATGAACCACTTACAAAAAAAATAAAATACAACTCCAGCGGGCAATTTGGTGTTGCACCGAATATTAGAATGCATCTCTGTATAAAAGTTAATGAAGAAATGTAATATTATTGTAAATGCAAAGGTGACTTTGAAGTTAAAAATTAAGATTTTCTCTCTGTTAAAATAGATACACAGCATTCAGATGATTAAGAGCCTGCTGCATTCAAGAAGCATTGCAAGCTTTAAGTAAGCAGGGAAAGAAAAAAATAGAATTGATATTGCTTAAATGTTAAAATGATGAACAATGCTTGTCTGAGGAATCAGATTAGTCATAAATGGAAAATATATTCTATGCAATATACTTACAGTTCTGCAAAATATACCAAAAATCAACAGCAAAAACAAAAATCTTTACATTAATTAATTTGTAGCAGTTTTAATTCAACAGCAATTTCTACTCATTTGATCTACTGTCTTTAATGTATCAAAGGCACTTCATGGAACTTCACTGAAGAAACGTTGATACTGAGCAACAAATTAAGTATTAGGGCAGATGACCAGAGAGGCAGTCTTCAAGAAATGTCATAAAAAAGAGGGACAAAGATTGATAGTTTTGGGGGAGTCGGTGTAGGGATTTTTTTTTCAAATTATTCATCATTCAGGATCTAGGCATTTCTGGGAAGGCCTGCCTTTATTTCTCACATTGAATTGTCCTCAATCAGATGGAGATCAGTTGCGTTCTTCAACTTCTGCAGTGTTTCGGATGAAGGTACTACATAACGATACTAGCTAGCGAGTTCCAGAATTTAGATCTGGTGATGTGAAGAGCAGTGATATATTCTGAACACACATAAAAGTTGCTGGTGAACGCAGCAGGCCAGGCAGTACCTCTTCCTAGAGATGCTGCCTGGCCTGCTGCGTTCACCAGCAACTTTTATGTGTGTTGCTTGAATTTCCAGCATCTGCAGAATTCCTGTTGTTTGCGTTGATATATTCTGAAGTCAGGGTGACGCACTTGGAGGGAACATGTAGCTGGTAGAGGTTATGGGATTGTGCGATGCAGTACGGAGAGACAAGAAACTGCAGTTTGTCTTGAAGAGAGTACACCTTGCAGGTAAAAATGGGCTACTTTGTCCCGCAGCTTCGGTAATTACATGGTACTGAAGCTGCTCACAGCTAGGCAAGCAGTGACTACTGTGTTAAGAGTGATTTTTGGGTTTAGGTCATTTACATTTAGCAAATGGCTTTGGCTACCAGTCTTCTGTTCCTTGAAAATGTATTGTGGATTTAATGTGGAACAATGGATTCCTAAAAGGCTGTGAATCCCAGTCCAGACGATGCTGGCGTCTGTGGGATGGATGTGAATCAGAAGGTGTGAAGTTTGTATACAGTTGCAAACGAAAGTATTGTCTATACTTTATAAATATGGAATTGTCCTTTGTGTTTAGTACATAAATAGCGAGCCCCACGTTGGGCCAGCAGACCTTTCCACCAAAAGCGTCTCCATATGATGCCTGCTGTACCTTGTTCAGTCAAATAAAGAAGCTGCTTTGTATCTATCAGTAATTTTCTTCAGCGATTTCATTCACGCAACAATATACTGTATCACATCCTGACTTGTGAATTATAAGAAGAAGGAAGACTTTACAGTGCCAGGTGGGTCACTTGTTAAATCTGAACTGCTCTTGTATCCATGGTGTCTGTGTGGTTTATCTTGTTGAGTTTCTGGTTAATGGCAATGATAACTGTCAGCAATGGTAATGTCATCGGATGTCAAGGGAAGTTAGACTCTCTCTTTTTGGAGGTGGTCAATACCTGGCACTACAGTGACATGAACATTACTTGCCACCTGTCAGGGCACGTTTATATATTGTCTAGTCATTGCTGCATGCAGGTATGGACTGCTTCATTTGCTGAAGAATTAAGAATGGAATTAAGCATTATTTAACGTGAACACAGGCACTTCTGATTTTACAATGAAAGGTAGATTGATGATGGATGTTTTTAACTAGTGGGAGAGTCTTAAATGGGGAAGCTGAGGGGCTGGTCGTTCACAATTGTGGTGTGTAGAAGTCTATTCTCGCAGGAAGTTGTGAATCATCGAGTTCATGGACCTGGAGATCAGTGGAGGTTAAATCATTAGGAATATTTAAGGTGGAGATAGATACATATTTGAAAGATTGAGTTGAGATCACATGACATACTGTAGGAGCAGAATTAGGCCACTCGGCCTATCGAGTTGCTCCACCAAATGATCAAGATTGACTTATTTACCCTCCCAACCCCATTCTCCCACGTCCTTCCTGTAACCCTTACTAATCAAGCACCTGCCAAACTCCGCTTTAAATATAGCTAATGATTTGGCCACTGGAGCCATTTGTGGCAATGAATTCCACAGATTCACCACGCTTTGAGAGAACCTGGGCAGAAATACTTCAATGCTCTGCACCTATGAATGAATCTGAACTGACAGGCGTGTTTGAGGCTTTGGGTGGACGCAGGACAATATCTTTATGACATGCTTCAGATTCTGACAGCTGTAGCTGACCCCTGATGAGAACACAGACGATTTCATCACAAGATTGACCCTAGCAGTGCAGGAATCTAAGTACAAAGAAATACTCATGAGCAAATTCAAAGAAGTGATGGCTATTCAAGCACTGATTGTTGGAGTCCAAGATGGGAGGACACAGGAGAGCTCCCTGTCCGAAAAGCTCAATTTGTCCTGGGACAAAGCAAATTCCACTGCTTACCAGCAGGAGGCAGTCAAGTAAGGCATTATACAAATTCAGCCATCACCATCGCCACTGATTCAGGCAGTACTGGAGCAAGAGCCCCACCCAAAAGTATCAATGTTTGCTGCAGGAAACTGATTCACAGCCTAGAGTCTCCAAAGAGATCATGTACTTAGTATTATTTTTCTATTAGTCACCTATGTATAGACACTCTTGTGCCTAGTGTCACTTTATGGACATATAATCAATTTATGTATATAAGCAACCTTATGTATTTAAATTTAATGTGTTTTTTATATTATTGTGTTCTTTATCTTATTGCGTTTTTTGTTTTAGCTGCATCAGATGCGGAGTAACAATTATTTCGTTCTCCTTTGCACTTGTGTATTGGAAAGGACATTAAACCATCTTGAATCTTGTAAGCCCCCTCAGGGACGCAGTCACTAACGGGAAAGTCATGCCCAGTGGTCTGATTCCAAGCATCAAAAGACAGTCTGCAAGTTTTGTCAGAAGGTAGGGGACTTGAAAATGTATTTTTTACTCAGTAACATGTAATGAGAAAACAGCAGAACTCAACCATCAACTCCATGTAAGGAGACAGCTGGAACGAAGAAGTGAGCACTACTTTCCTCTCCCATGACATGGGCCACTGAAACCAGCCTCCCAACTTGGTTACTTGACATCATTTCAGAGGACCTGTCCTGGGCCCAGCTCCTAAATGCAATTATGAAGAAAGCACAGCTACTTCCTTAGAGTTTTGCGAAGATTCCGCATGACATCAAAGACTTTGACCAATTTCTGTAGATGTGTGGCGGAGAGTATATTGACTGATTGCATCACGGCCTGATATGGAAACACCAATGTTCTTGAACAGATAATCCTACAAGAAGTAGTGGATATCCAGTGTGCACATCCACATGGAGTGCTGTTGCAGGAAAGCAGCATCCTTCATCCAGGAACCCCACCATCGAGGCCATGCTCTCTTCTCACTGCTGCCACCCGGAAGAAGTTACAGGAGCCTCAGGACTCACACCACCAGGTTTAAGAACAGTTATTACCCTTCAACCACCAGGATCTGAACTTTACTTGCCCCGTCACTGAAATCTTCATCTCAAGTTCTCGATATTTATTTATTTATTTATTATTAGTATTTCTCTTTTTTCCTTTGTATTTGCACAGTTTGTTGTCTTTTGCACGTTGGTTGCTTGTCCGTCCTGTTGGGTACGTCTTTTCATTGATTCTGTTCTGGTTCTTGGATTTTGTAGAGTATGCCCGCTTAATATACGTACTTTGGTAATAAACTTACTTTGTACATTGTACCAGCGGGTTTTCCAAGCTGACACTTCAGGTCAATACTCTGGTTTGGCAGTGAAGTTCAAGGTTAAGGAGAACTGCTAACTGAAGCTTTACAAGGCCCGCCCAGTGCCATATGCAGTGGGCCTAAAGGTAGAAGAAGAACTTGAGCAACTATAGTGAGCAGATGTGATAGAGCCAGCCGTACAGGAGCGAATTTGCAGCAAGCAAGAGGCCTTGAAACAAAAATACAATAGGCACACCAGACCATGAATGTTTGGTGCCAGAGACAAAGGAGGAAACATGACTACCAGTTGTCATCTGGCATTGTCATGGTCAAGTCGGAGACTTAAGCTGACAGGCAGATGAACTGTTAGGTGACATTTGCATCATATACGCAACCAAACTGACGGGGGGACTGAGGGAACGTATAGCTGAAGCTGATGAAGCCAGTGTCCCAGCCAATGAAGCCAAATGGATGCTTCATCAAGAAAAGGAGATTCATAGCCCACTGCCCTCAACTTCAGCTGAGCAGGAAGGCACAGAAAGAGAAGCTGACCCTCTGGGGCAGTGCAAAAGGGTGTGCCAGCCAGTTAAGCGCTACTATAATTTCTCTCAGAATACCTCACTTATTCCCTTCCTCCGTGGTTCCCATCAACAGAGGGAAAGATCTCCTGTATCAGATTGACTGTGAGTATGTGGTGAGTGCACTTGCTGGCCGATCAATCGTGCAGTGAATTGACTGAGCGTTCTACGTGCGGGAGGCATTCTCTTTTGGGCCGGGGCTTCCGAGCGTGCACGCTTTTCATCTTAGTTTGCAGCTCCCACACTGCCAGTTGCCCAGTCTGTACCATTACTAACATGACTCAGTGAAAACATTTAATTATATCACTGCTTGCTCTGTGCATACTTAACACCCATGACCATCGTAACATTGTGGCTTTCACATGCCTTTTCTGTGCCCTATTGTAATTTTACCCCACATCCAGTCTACTGTTCTGAGGCCTGTATACAACTCCAGTCAGACTTATTTTCACCCTTGCAGTTTCTTAACTCTACCCACAAAGATTCTATACCTTCTGATCCTCTGTCACTTACTTCTAAGGATTAGACATATATTTTTAACCAAAAGAGCCACTCCATCCCCTCTGTCCTTTTGATACGATGTGTATCCTTGGATGTTAGGCTCCCAGCTGCGATCTTCTTTCAACCACGACTCAGTGATGTCCATAAGGTCAAAACTGCCAATTTCTAACAGCTCTACAAGGTCATCTACAGCAGCCACCGGGCCTCAAAGCATGTGCTACCGGGCCGCAAGGAAACGATATGATTCGGTGATAGGAGTCAGCTCCACCTTTCCTCATTCCCTGTCACGCCCACTGTTGAGCTTGAACGCACGCGAGGTCATGACGCACGCGTCATCCATGTCAGCGCGGGAAGATCAACTCCTCGAGCTTGCAAATGACGACGGGCTGAAAAGTATGTTTGACATAACATCTCTGCCGGCATTCTGGATCGAAGTCAAGGCTAAATATCCTGAGATAGCCACGAAAGCTCTGCTTCCATTTCCAACATATCTGCGAAGCGGGCTTTTCTGCAATGAATGCAACGAAAACTAAACTGCAGAATAGACTGGACATAAGGAATCCCCTTCGAGTATCGCTCTCTCCCATCACCCCTCGATGGCACTGTCTTGTTGCAGGAAGACAAGCCCAAGGCTCCCACTGATTCAGCCATATTGGTGTGTTGCAATGATTTTATATGCTCATACGGGGAAAATACGTGCTGTGTGTTTAATATCCAAACATTACTTAAAATGTTATGATGCTATTGACTTATAAGTGACTTATAATTGACTTATCACTATATTCATGAGCTGTTACATAAAACCTAAAATAACAGTAACATATAATAAAAGCAGGATATGATAAATACACTGCCTATATAAAGTAGAAATAATGTATGTACAGTGTAGTTTCACTGAACAGAATTGCCAAAAACGATTTGTAGTAAAAAAATGGGCACGTATACGCATGTGCACACAGGTGCCCGTGCAAGGCTTCGTAGTCATGGTAGTCTTTCTCGGGGTAAACGCAACGTATTTGACTGCTACTCTTGCTCGTTGGCAACCCTACCACCGCCACCCCCCCCCCCCACCCGGTCGGCCGGTCTGCAAGAATATTGTCAATATCAAACCGGTCCGCAGTGCAAAAGAGGTTGGGGACCCCTGATCTACCGTACTACGTATGCCGTGTGCATTCAGTCCTATAATCACCCCCTTTTCAATTTTGGCTACATTACCTGAAAGTTAAATTCTTATCCGTTTCTAAATGTTTTGTCTTTTTTTCATTCTGACCTTCTGCATAACCGTGAATTAGGATAAGAGTAGTGACATGGGGAGGTCAATTACAATGGTATTAGGCAGGAACGTCGGAGTGTAGACCGGGAACAGATGGTTTTCAGGAAATGCACAGCCGAAATGTGGAAGTTGCCTGGGGTTCTGGACATGTTTGTCCCACAGAGGAAGGGAAAGGATGATAGGGTAAAGGAACCATGACTGACAAGAGAAGTGGAATACTCTGTCAAGAGGAAGGAGGAAGCACATTTAAGATTTAGGGGAAAACATCAGGATGGGCTTCTGAGAATTATGAAGTAACCAGGAAGGAGCTTAAGAAGGGACTTAGGAGAGCTAGAAGGCGACATGAATGACAATGGGAGAAAGAAAAGACAAGCTAAAAGGGCAATGTTGCAACAATCATGCTGTATTTCAATATCCAGGTTGAATGGGAACATCAGATTGGCACTGGATCCCAAGAGGGAGAACTTGTAGAATGGCTATAGCGGGAATTTGTAGACCAATTCACAAGGGGAACGACAATTCTGGATTGGGTGTGACGTAATGACCCAGATTTGATTCCAGAGCTTAAAGTAAAGGAACCCTAAGAAGACATTTTTCCAGCTGGTCAAGATCCCACTGCACGATTTGATAGTCTTCGTTGTTGTTCACTATGGTCCCAATCTAGCCCAGAAGACCATGTTATCATCCAGAGCGTTGAAATAGGTGACCCTGCACCAATCCTAGTGGCACACCACTAGTCACAGGCCTCCAGTCAGAAAGGCACCCATCCACTACCATTCCCTGGCTTCTCCTGTTAAGCTAATGTAAAATCCAATTTAATGCTTCATCCTGAATGTCTATTGGCTGTACCTTCTTAACCAGCCTTCCACATGGGACTTTGTCAAAGGTCTTGCTTAATCCTACTTTTTAAAACTTTTCCTTAATCCTACTTGCCAAAGCCTTCCAGCTCTCCCAAGTCCCTTCCTTATGTCCTTCCAGGTTACCTAGTAAATCTCAAGTACTCTGTCTGATTTTTGTTACCTAAATCTTAAGTATGCTTCCTTCTTCCTCTGGACTAAATATTCCATCTCTCGTCAATCATGGTTCCATTACACTATCATGTTTTCCCTGTCAAACCGGTTCAGAACCCCAATAAAGGAACATTAAGGGGAGTCGCCAAAGGTAGTTTTCGTTTACACAGAGAATCATGGGTGCTTGGAACATACTGCCAGTAATGTCTGACAGAATGGGGACAGTTGAAAATCTCTTCCCTAGGCACATCTGTGTAGGGAAAAAAGGAGGGTTATGGGCTGTGTAGGGGGGCTAGGTTAGATAGGTTTACATTGGCAGGCACAATATCATGGGCCAAAGGGCCCGTACTGTGCTGTACTGTCTACGTTCTACGATCTACTAGGTATGAAGAGTAAAAACTGAGACACTACTTACTGAGGAATTAACATTAATCGGCAAATACGGGAGACAGAAGAGAAACATTGGACATGGATTAGGAAACAGGCAGCAAGGTTTTTGTGAACAGGGAGTAGAACAATGGAGGACAGCGATAATACATGTCAATAGTTAAGGGCATTAGTTAAGGTATGGGCATTGATAAGGACTTTGGTAGAAAATGCACGGAGGCAAATGATTTGTCAGGAACAATTAGGTAAAATGAAATAAATAAATCTTGACAAAGGCATGGTTATGATTAAATATGACATAAGGAACACAAAAAATTTGGTTCGGTGTCACTCTCTCCGAGAAGGGGACGAAGCTAATGATTAGGGAATGGACATCAGAAAAACTGCAACTGTAAGGAATGCTCATCAGCTCAGGCAGCAGTTGTGGAACGAGGATCAGACTGAAGATCTCACTGGAACTGGGAAAGAGAAAAATGCTGGTTTTAAGTTACAGATAGGAACAACGGGAATATCTGCGATAGGTTGTGGCCAGATTTGCTGAGGGAATAAGTTTTTCTTGGAGTAGTTGGAGGGTAATCAAGGTGGTGTGATATGCTGCAAACAGCAGGCCAGGGTTTGCTCATGCAGACAACAAAAAAAACTGAGCTAATATTACGGAAAGATGACTGACAGCAAGATAAGCCAGTTCTGATATAGACACAGAAAATGAGGCTTTAGAACCTTCTGAAATCTTAGAAAACTGAATAGTATTTAAGTCTATAATGTTCACAGAAGGGAGTGCTGTTCCTCAAGTTTCCACTGGGTCCTATTTTTTTTATGATTTAAATTTTATTGAATTCTTTTAAAAGTTTTCCCCGAACCCTTGAGTCAGTGTTGGAATTATACAAATCATAGCTTACAAAACATACAACATGCAGAAATAAATATCAATATAATAACCATGTGTGTCTATTCAGGCCTCTAATAACAGAAAAAACTGCCATTCAGCAATATGCTTCACCACTATTTCCCCCCAGGAAACCTAAATATTTGCCCCATTTTTGTGTATAGATGTCCAATCTATCAAACTGATTGTAAGACATGTGTTCAAAAGCTGCCACTTTGGCTATTTCTGTGACCCACTCCTGAAATGACAGTCCCCCCAAGTTCCTCCAACCTCTTAGTATAATTTGTCTTCCTACCATCATACTTGTCTGGGTCCAACTTTGAGAGTGTTTATCCCCAAGTGTGTCTCCCTATTTAAACAATGCAGATGGATACAGACAGACAAGTCAGAGTGAGAATTAAAGTGGCAAACAAGAGAAGCCTCAAGTTTATTCCTCCACACTAAACACAGACACCCTGTGAAGAACTGACTCAACCTGCATTTGGTAGAGGAAACCACACTGTGAACACTGAAAGCATTATGTCACAGTGGTAAAAGTGCAAGTGAACTGCAGGTTACACAGAGGGTCGGCTGTGGCAGTGTAAAGAAAGAATCACTGTTCACACAGGGAGCTTTTGTTGCAATTGTACAGGGAGATGGTGAGCCCACATCTGGAACACTGTACACAGTTACGATCTCCTTACCTAATGAAAGATATAGAAGCTTGGGAGGCAGCCCAAAGAAACTAGACAGTTTGCATCTGCATTCCGTGGAGTTTAGAAAACTTAACTTAAGAGTGCTTGGCAATGTAGGCGTTTAGGAACTTTTACCAGTGAGAGTCATGATCAAGAAAACATAAGATAAAGGGCAAGTTCTTTTTAAAAACTGAGGGCAGATAAATTTCTCCTCTCAGGGTTGTGAAGCTCTGGAATGTTCTGCTCAAAGGATTATAAATACCGTTATATATGTTTAAGGTGGAGTGAGATACATATTGGAAAGATGGAAGGATTGAGGACGATAGGGAACTGGCATAGGAGAGGAACTGAGGCCAGCATACATCATAGAATTGTACAGGCCATTCAGCCCAGCATCTTGATACCAATTTATACTAAATATCCTCCTCCCATCTATCATTCCTATACCTTCATTCCCCTGATATAAATGCGCCCATCTAAAAACCTCAAAGTCCACGGCTGTTTCCACTTCTACCTCGGAAACCTATTCCAGGTACCTACTCGAAGAACTTGCCCCTCACGTCACCTTTAAACTTTCCCCCCTCCCCAACCTTAAGAACAGGAAATCTAGCATTTGACATTTTTACCCTGGGGTACAGTTTCTGGTCATTCGCCCTGTCTATACGTTATTTTGTTTATTTAGACATACACCTTGTTAACAGACTCTTCCGGGCCAACGAATCCCTCCACCCAATTAACCCACAAACCTCCACCCAACAAACCCCTCCACCCAATTAACCCACAAACCTCCACCCAACAAACCCCTCCACCCAATTAACCCACAAACCTCCACCCAATGAACCCCTCCACCCAACGAACCCCCTCCACCCAATTAACCCACAAACCTCCATCCAATGAACCCATCCACCCAATTAACCCACAAACCTCCACCCAATTAACCCACAAACCTCCACCCAATGAACCCCTCCACCCAATTAACCCACAAACCTCCACCCAACGAACCCCTCCACCCAATTAACCCACAAACCTCCACCCAACGAACCCCTCCACCCAATTAACCCACAAATTCCACCCAACGAACCCCTCCACCCAATTAACCCACAAACCTCCACCCAATGAACCCCTCCACCCAACGAACCCCCTCCACCCAATTAACCCACAAACCTCCATCCAATGAACCCATCCACCCAATTAACCCACAAACCTCCACCCAATTAACCCACAAACCTCCACCCAATGAACCCCTCCACCCAATTAACCCACAAACCTCCACCCAATGAACCCCTCCACCCAATTAACCCACAAACCTCCACCCAACGAACCCCTCCACCCAATTAACCCACAAATTCCACCCAACGAACCCCTCCACCCAATTAACCCACAAACCTCCACCCAACTAACCCCTCCACCCAATTAACCCACAAACCTCCACCCAATTAACCCACAAACCTCCACCCAACGAACCCATCCACCCAATTAACCCATAAACCTCCACCCAACAAACCCGATCCACCCAATTAACCCACAAACCTGTTTCTTTTTGGAATGTGGGAGGAAACCGGAGCACCCAGAGGAAACCCAGGGAGAATGTACAAACTCCATACAGACGGGACAGGGAATTGAACCAGTTGCTTGCTGTGAAGAGTTACACCAACAGCTACACGACCATGCCGCCCAACCTCTCATAATTTAAAAAAAAACCTCTATCAGCCTCCAACACTCCAGGGAGAACAACCCAAGTTTATCCAACCTGTCCTTATAGCTCATACCCTCTAAATCAGGCAGCAACCTGGTGAACCTCCTCTGCACCCTCTTCAGAATCTCCACATCCTTCCTATAGTAGGTGGCCAGAACTCCACAAAGTATTCCAAGTGTAGTCTGACGGAATTTAAATATAGCACACAGCATGACATCCTTACTCTTGTACTCAACACCCTGATCAACGAAGTCAAGCACACAACACACCTTCTTTATCACCTTATCCACTTGCGTAGCCAAGCACAGTGAACTTTGGACCTGGAACCACAAGATCCCTTTGTAACTCAATGCTGTTAAGGGATCTATCATTAACTGTATGCTTTTTCCTTTCACTTGACCTCCCAAAGCACAACATCACACACTTGCCCAGATTAAATTCCATCAGCCACTTCCTGCCCAGATCTGTGAGTGATCTATATCCCACCATATTCACTGGTGGTCCTTTATACTGTCTACAGTTCCACCAATCTTGATGTCATTTGCAAACTTGCTAATCGACCCATCGACATTTCCTTTCAAATCCTTGATATATATCGCAAAAGACTGAGATCCCGGCACCAATCCTTGTGGTACACCACTAATCATGGACCTCCAGTCAGAATAACAGCCTCCTATTCCTTCTCTCTGTCTTCTACGGGCAAATCAGTTCTGATCCAGTCTTGCAATTCACCCTGCACCCCATAAATCTTCTGAATCGACCTACCATGAGCAGTCCCATCAAACATCTTTCTAAAGTCCTTGCAAATAACATCCAGTGCCTTACCTTCATCAAGCTCCTCTGTCACCTCCTTGAAACGCTCAATCAAGTTTGTAAGGCATGACCTGCCCTGCACAAAGCCATGCTGACTCTATTCAGCAGGGCATGGCTTTCCAGATCTGTATAAATCCTATCCCTCAGTCTCCTCTCCAATAGCTTCCTTACTACTAATGTGAGGTTCATTAGCCTATAATTACCTGAATTAGTCCTATTTCCTTTCCCTTTGCTTTCCTTTCATTTGCTAATTTCCAGTCCTTTGGGACCTTGCCCGTTGCTACTTAGGGCACAAAGATCTTTGGCAAAGCCCCATCAATCTCCTCACTTGCTTCTATCTATATTTTGGGGTATCTGCCATCAGGTCCTGGGGACTTACCTACCTTAATGCTTTTCAGAAGATCCAACAGTACTTCCTCCTGAATCTAAAATGCCCAAGCAAATTAGCATGCCCCATTCTACCTTCATTACCCTCCAAGTCCTCCTCAGTAAATACCAACACTAAGTACCCATTTAGTACCTCAGCCACTTGTTCCGACTCCAAGCAGAAATTCCGTCCTTTATCCTTGAGTGGACCTACCCTCTCATTCGTTACCATCTTTTCCTTAAGTATGGCGGTCTAATCCTGCTCTCATTTTCTTGTGTTCCAGCGTTCTAAAATCGACAGTACTTTTTACGTATAAAACTGTAGAACTACCTGCAAGGCAGTTTTTTATGTCTCCCATTTGCTGGGAAAATGGAGACGCCTCTTTCTCCCTTACTATGGAGAGAGAGAACCTGTGGTATGTCGAATACCGGGTGAAACGCCAAGTCTTTGGGGTAACTGCAAGTCTGTGTCTTTGCTGCTGTTTTGCTCATGCTTGAGTGCTCGGTGGCAGTGTCGATGCTTTTTTTTGCCGGTGGGGGGAGGGGGGGGGATCGTCACTTGTTGCCGCTTACACATGGGGGGGAGCAGGGGGGACTTCAGGGTTCTAACATTTAACTGCCATTCATTCTTTGGGGCACTCCTCTGTTTTCATGGATGGTTGCAAAGAGAAAGCATTTCAGGATGTATATTTCTCTGACATTAAGTTGTACCTTTGAACCTTTGAAGTTAGAGCAGCTCTGCTTAATCTTTAGATAATTCATAAATGTAAAGTAAAACAATCTGAAGCACTCCCAAACCAGAGACTCAGAAGGTTCCACAAACTACTACTGAACCTTCACTGAGCTGTAAATTGTCTTACAAAAGTAACAATTTCCAACAGTCTACTACACGAGAATTCTAGCTTGCACCACAATACTGCCAGCCCTCTGGCACACCACACGACTAACTAACCCCACCAGGACTTTCAAAGTCAGCACAACAAAACTAGCGACCTTCAAAGCATATTACAAGTTAATAACAAAAAAAGTGTTTTAGAAAGCAGTGGATAATGCAAAAAAAATTTCATGAAACAATGAATCATGCAACCCTGTTTAATGAATTACAGACCTTGCAACATCCTCCCCGAGCATCAAGCATCTTCTCATACCAAGCTATGGACATGAAGCATCCTGCTCAACATAGCAAGAACAACTTCCACATGCCAAAAGCAGAAAAAAACCCACAAAATTGACATGCTGTTTCTCTTCCAGTTTCTAGCATCATGCTTAAAAAAAACACCGTTAGAGGGGATACCAGGTCAGGTCACTTGGTAGAGTAACGGGGGAAAGTTTGTTTGGCTTTTGTGAATTTATGGCAAAGATTGTTGGAAATAGTCTGGGATTCCAATCATGAAAGCAGAATGAATTAATTACCTACAAGGGCAAAATGTCCAAGTCAGCATGCCTGCACCAGCCTGGAATCTACTCTGCACTTTGCTCCTTTGCATTGAAACTAGTTTCATGGGTGCTGTAAAAGCCTAGCCTGGTACTACATCGGTGACCCACAGCCAACGTGCAGTTAATGCAGTTGTACTCACAGAGCAACGTTCACAATCACCTTTAACCAAAAGAGCCACATGGTTATTGCATGTTCTATGCATCACCCCACCAAACACACACATACAACTGTAGATGTGGAAAGAACCTCTAAGTTTTTCACCAAATAAAATTTCAATGCAATATAAACTAAATTTAACTAACTTATCTATTGTAATATCGTTAATTACCTCTGTTGACAATATGATGTATGGATATCCTATTGAGACACACGCTCTGTGAAGCTGGGTTCTATGCTTGAGACAGCAATTTAAAAGGACTCTTTTGTGTATTGGAGGGCAAGATTATTTCGCCTGTGGCTTTTAATCTTTGATATTTTTCAATGGGCAATCAAATTGTTACAGATTGGGCAGCTGTATTTATCTCCACTACTGGGCACAAAGAAGAAATCATGTTCCCATCCCTCTCTTAAAAGATCTGTATTCATCTTTGTACTTTCATTTGATTTGGTGCTTTCATCATGCTTAGTTTCACAGCCACAGTGGGGGTACGAAGGTCAAAAGAGGAATGCATGCGATTGTTCAAAGAATTCTAATTGGTATTCTAGTTGGCGTCTTAGCGTTAGCAATGTATGATGGTGAACAGAGTATAATTACTATAGTGTATGATAATAAAATTTCATATTCTAATATAGAAATTAGAGGTCTTGAAGAGCTGCGGGGTGCACATCAGAAGAGCCACATGTGGCTTGGTTGTGATTAGGACAATGTTTTGAGTGCAAATCCTATAGGCTGTAGACACTGCTAGATCTTCCACTCTTTCCAAAAGGCCAATTGCACAAAAGTAACCATATATAACCAAACCTTTCATCTTACAGTAGAGAATTAGCCTTAGTCATCTGATGACATCGCTGCCTAATTTGCTCCAGCAATGTAACACAGAACTCATCTTCTGAGAACTGCCACTGATCAAGCTGTTGGTAGGCTTGATCAGACTGGTGATCTCAGCAACCGCAAATCTTCTACTGGGGGTAAAGTCTATGTGAAAATTTATCAAGGTGCTGGAAGGACTTAATGCTGGCAAAGGCTTCTAGCATCACTCATGCATTATATAGTACTAATATAAATGCCAGAGCACTGAGATGTAAAAGGCATTCAGATGTCATTTACCTGAAATCCTTTCCCCGGCTTTAAATGATAACCAAAGAGCAGGTCAAGGCTCAGTATCTTTTCTCCAAAATCATCTTCTTCAGAATCATCTCCCTTCAAAAAAAATTGTTCAGTGATTTATATTTGTCTTTGCAACCAAAATATTGCTAATTATAGTACAACGTGTGCACAGTGAAACACAAAGGGGTACGAGCAATAAGATTTGTAAAGTGCAACATCTTTAAGAGTTAATATTTTTACAGTGTGAGGAAGGAGTCTTGCTTTTATTTTAAAAGAGTCAATTCATAAATATCCGTGTGACACCAGGATGGAAAGTAAGGAACAAAATTCAGACCATAGTGATTATGCAATGCTAATAATTGATTTTAAAACTTGAAGGTGATATGGAAAGTAAAGACAAAAGAGACAAAGTGAGTTCAACATTGTGAAATCCTCCAGAAGAATGACTTGGTGCAGGAAACAGTACCCACTGAACCGTGCTAAGTATTTGTTTAGAGAACATAACATTGAGCTGAGATTAACACACACTCAAAATGCTGGAGGAACTCTGCAGGTCAGGCAGCATCTATGGAAAAGAGTAAACAGTCGACGTTTCAGGCCGAGACCCTTTGGCAGTACTATTTTCCATAGATGCTGCCTGGCCTACTGAGTTCCTTCAGCATTTTGTGCGTGTTACTTGGATTTCCAGCATCTGCAGATTTTCTCTTGTTTGTGACTGAGTTCAGATTGACAGATTTGTGTTTTAATTCAACTGAATCAGGTGTCTGTGATAAAAAAAAATGACCCTTTAAGTTCTAAATCAATTCTGGATTCTTGGATCAATTTGGTCTATGAGTAATTTACATAGCTTAGGCCAATATTGTCAAACCCTAATCAGTGTAAAGAATAGCCAGTGAGAAACATTTATTTTCCCTACTCACCAGCATATAAAGCTGTGATAAAACACAAGTGGATCAGGTTCTGATACAACAGGCAGAGATTTCAATTATCAACCATTACAAACGCAAATCCTAAGATATAGTGGGTCCTTTGCAACAGTAACTTGTCCCCAAAGCTGGTTCCTAATCAGAAAGGCTTTGCACAGCTCTGACAGTCAGATGCAACACATCCCAGGTTCACTCGATTCAGTACTATCAAAACACTTTGGTTGTCTTTGATATTCACAGGTATTCATATTAAAATAGAACTATTAAAACATATAAAATATTAAAAATAGATAAACAATTTAAGCACCAAAATACAAAAATATTTGCACTTAAATTAATAATACACATAAATCAATTAATTTAAAACAATGTAAGTTGCCAGAAACTTGCCCATCTCCCAGCACAGTAGTGCCATTCTTCACTACTGAAATGAATGGATTTATTGAACCTGCTCAGTGGGCAGATTTCCCAGCGTGCCTGCAGGGAAACTGTAAGTAGTTGGCCCTCCAGAAAGAATCCAATGTCAGAGAACAGTTCAAGTGCCTCACAGATAATAAAGTATATTCTGCTAGTTTCATGAACTAGCAAGAAAACTGACATTGAATTTATTCCTGTAGCATCAGGTAATAAATGTAGCGCCATTTAGCTACTAATATAATTGAGATAGGTATGTATTAATCCTAGTCTTTAGAGACCATAAACAATTTCCAGAGTAACGGACCCTGAGAATGAATGAGTTTTCTTTTATTTCTTAATGCTTCATGGAATTTCTGCTGTTGCCTCCCATCAGAAGGGATATTATTGGAAAATTATCTCTAGGGAATCTACTAAAAGCAAACAAGACTGTTAAAAACAGGAAATTGACTTTAAAATTTTAGGAACAAATCAGGACACAAGCAAAGAGTTCAAAGTACATTATCAAAGTGTGTATATGTGAGGGGTTTCTTCTTTTATGTTACTGCGTAGGCTAATTAAAATGGCTTCTCTATAATGTTAACTGCTGAGACAGTGGTTCTTTTTCTAGCAGCTTGTTTGGGTTATATTATTGATAAGGGAGGGAATAACCAATGGGTGTCCATGTTATTCTTTTTATGGGTGTCTCATATGGCTGGGAACCGTGTGGTTTGGCGGGGTTTTCAGGAGGAGACTCGGGAGAAGAAGGATGTGCTGGAAGCGCTCTGGTTGACCACTGTTGTTGGTCCTGAGCGGCGAGTCGGAGGGGATCGCAGGGTGAAGAGAAGACCCCGTTATTTGAGCTCCAACTTGAGTGCATGGAGAAGTTGAACTTTGATAAGTCTGGTGCTTTTTTCTTTCTCCTTTAAATTGTATCTCCATTAATCTAATAGTCCCAGTAAGATTTATAAAGTGCAATCTGTAAAGTGTACATTGTATGCTGTCTGATATTTGATGCGTGAGGTTGTACCAGGTGGCATTACACAGCAACGATGCAACCAAGAGGCACAGTTTGGCGAGCGGACGGGGTTTCCCCGAGATAAAGAGCCGATAGAACTAAGCGCTACATATACATTAAACAACCTTGAGATTACTCTCCTTACTGGCAGCCACGGTTATATAATGTATACATACTTTGATTATAAATGTACTTTGAACATTCAACCTTATGCTTGTATCCTGATTTGTTCCTAAAAATTTTAAGTCAATTCTTTGTTTATAATGGTCTTGTTTGCTTTTAGTAGATCCCCGAGAGATGATTTCCCAATAAAATCCCTTCTGACGGGAGGCCACAGAGGAAATCTGAACAATGCACTGTGATTATGTTTTGACCATCTGCATTGATTTCTCCTTTTTTAATCTGGCGGGACAACGTCCAAGAAGTAAACCTATTGCCAATTCAATTGAAAACAATGACTCAGTATAAAGAAGGAAGCAGCAAATTACACCTGTCTACAGCCAGAAGGCCCAGATGACCAAGAAGGAATTACCACTTAATACAAAGCATTTCAACTATGAAATATTTTAAAGGAAGCTATTAGATTAAATGCAATTACTATTTGATCAGTGGAGTAATGCGTGAGATGTCATAAACCATAGCTGAGTCTGGCACAACAAGTGCTGAGAAATAACTGAACCTCAGTAAAAAGGATTGCCAGTTGTAGCCTATAATTCTGTCCAACAGAAATAGCATAATCAGCTTATTTCACTGCTTGCTGATTTTGTGGTCAGGATTATAGTGTTTTTACAAAACTTAAACTATAGGTGATGCATTCTCTGACCTACCTGAACCAGCAATCAACAGGACTTTGTACAAAGTATAAAAATCTTTACAGTTTAGAGCAAATAATTCAAAATATATTTTTGATTCTCAGCAGGTGCTTAATAGATCCATGATATACATGTTGTGATAAGTTTTCTACAAATCTTTGCATCTCATTAATATTTAAACTCACTGGTCTGTTTTACTTTCTAAGCAAGTAGCTAGAAACAGAATCATAAATGCATCAAGAACTACAAGCTCCGAACAAAAAATTAACAAGGTGCTTAAAATACAGTGCACTGTATGTGATCTGGTTTAAAACGATGTTATTTTTTTCTTTACCTACCTTAATTAAAGGAGGAAAGTGAAAAAGGTTCAAGTAGTCAAGGGTCAGTTTTTCAATTTCAGTCTGAAAGGGAAGACATGGGCTTGTTAACAGCAGGCAATCCTTTCCATCTTTTCACTAACTTCCATCAACACTTCATCAATTTTCTGGGAACTATTTTAGACTGACAAATGGAGCTACTTATCCTTCTTTAGATTTAAAACAAAATATCTATTTTCTTAATTTTGCTTTTGCTTTATTATACATTTGAACAGTCGTAGGCCATTCAGCCCTACAGGTCTATTCTGGCAATCCGTCAGATAATGCATATGCATCTCCAGCAAAATTCATCATTCACCTTGATACTAATATATTCCTTTTAAGTTTCAAAATTTTATTGATTTGTCCTAACACAAAACTAGAGGAGCTTACTTCTCTGTTAAGAAGAAGGAGTTTTATTGTCATTCATCAAAAGGAGCAAAATCAAAAGCAATGAATTTCATATATCTCGAAAATAATATCACATCTCATGGAAGAATAGAACATTTTCAAAACATTCTTGAAAAGATATTACATAAATAAGCATAAATAAACTTGAATAGATCATCATAAATTTATTAAGTAATAACTGGTATGCTTAATAAAAAATGAAAATACTCGAGGGTGCTTAGTGGCACTGGACATGAAAATAGAAAGCTTGTTTCCTAGAACCATGCTGCATGCAAAATTTCACCAACACAAATCAAAATTCTAACAATAGAAAACAGACAATAGGTGCAGGAGTAGGCCATTCAGCCCTTTGAGCCAGCACCACCATTCACTGTGATCATGGCTCATCATCCACAATCAGTACCTTTTTCCTGCCTTCTCCCCATATCCCTTCACTCCACTATATTTAAGAGCTCTATCTAACTCTTTCTTGAAAGAATCCAGAGAATTGGCCTCCACTGCCTTCTGAGGCACAGCATTCCACAGAATCACAACCCTCTGTGTGAAGAAGTTTTTCCTCAACTCCGTTCTAAATGGTCTACCGCTTATTCTTAAACTGTGGCCTCTGGTTCTGGACTCCCCCAACATCGGGAACATGTTTCCTGCCTCTAGCGTGTCCAATCCCTTAATAATCTTATATGTTTCAATCAGATCCCCTCTCATCCTTCTAAATTCCAGTGTATACAACCCCAGTATACAACAGCTCAGGTTTCTAAAGCACCTCTTGAAGTTTTTTTCCTTCATACCTTTAAATGAATGATATGTCCTTTGGACTGGATTCCTATGTCTTTCAAATCTTGATCTTTCAACAAGAGCAACCTTCGGCCAGTTATGTGGTGATTTCTGAACAGTTCTGCATAGCCTTTCATTTCACAGTCTGCGTCACCTATTCGCACAAAGTTACAGAAATACATCATATCTGCAAGTCAATGGAATTTCCAGAATTCCAAGAATCAATCGCAATCTTTATTACCTTTATCTAACAATTGCTGTACCCAGAAGTACTGTAAGAGAGAAATAAGGACAATGATTATAATAAGATGGAGGGTAAAGAATAATATTCAATGTACTTTGCCTCCAAAGTATTGCAATCAGAAATAATGAATGTATTTTTAAGATTGTTAAAGGCAATGAAAAGGCTTAATTAACAAAAATATTTATTACGATCTGAGACACATGACATAAAATACAATGATTTAGTGCAGCCCTGTTCAAAAAAGTAGCTCAGATTTTCTTGAGAAATGACAAAAGATCTATGTGGAATTGTCTGCTTTATCCTATATAATTATCAATAAGTTTAGGATGTTCGAACTATTGTTTGCAAATGAAGCCCGGGAGTTCCCGAGGGTTCGTCACTGCTCTTGTTATGACTGAATTCTGATATTGGATTCCTCATAGATTCAGAAAAAAAATCACCAAAATTCAAAGTTTTTCAGACTTCTGATAGTGTACACAATGCATTTGCGTGAGCAGAGATTGCCATTTATGGAGACACAAGAGCCTGCCGGTGCAAAAAGGAATGAGCTGCTGAAGGGCCTCAGCAGGTAAGGTAGCAACTGCAGAGGAAAACGGATAGTTGATGTACTAGGCCAAAACCCTCCATCTGAACTAATCCTAATGAGGTGAAGTCTTCCTACAGCTTGTTTTTTTTTAACCATCACCAGGCCTTACAAATTCAATGGGAGCCAGTTCTTACACCTTTATCTCCTGATCACCCTAAACGCTCACCCTATGGGGTGGAACGGGGGTGGGATCTGGTGAGGCATTGCATGAGTGACTCATTATTTCCAAGAAATTTTGGATTAAGGTTACTCAAATATAGCTGCTTTTTTAAAAACTGATGTTATTTTAGAATTGTTTTGCTAATTATGACTGAAAGTGAAAATGAAAAACACTGTGAGGCGTTATCTAAAGCTATCTTCCCCCCAAAATGGTATCTCTTCCACTGTACTCGCAGTTTGCTGCAGAAGCCATTTCACTTAAATGACCATATATGTGCATCAGCCTCGCTCACGAAAGTAATTTACCTCATATGTGTTAAATGCAGAAAAATTCATTATTAACATGTTGTATTTTATTATTCGATTGTTCAGCTTTAATTTCACAGGGGAATCATATGCTTACCACATCTTCCTCTGTCCAGGAATATATATCTAAGGATGGCAGCAACTGTGTAACAAAAAGTATGAACATTACTACAGAATCACGATGGCATTAAATCGACTATGATGGCACACAGAAGCGATTTTATTCAGACAACCTAAACAAACCAATGCTTGCTGTTATAGCCTGGTTGTATACCCCATGGTGTGGTTACCTTGTTAGCATTAATCAGGTTACTGCATTGCAACTGGGATGCACTTTTTTGTTTTTTCTTTACATGAACTGTGTAAAACCACTACAGCTGTTTGATATTTAAATTTAGCTATGAAGATAGAGTTTCACACCACGGATGTTTACTTCAGCAACACAGTTGGTGTCTATTTTGTGAAGCGTTCTAATGAAGGGCACTCTTGTTTCTTATCATCCTTGAAGCTCCTCCATTTTCGGCTCTCTCAGTACCATGCCTTCCTCTTTTAAATGAGATGCAGAGGTTTGAAGATTTTCACGGTAGTTTTCAACCCTTTTTATTGCAAAGCAAGAGAAGCTGATTGTAGAATACAAGTGGTCAACATGATCCTTAAGCAATTGAAACGAATGGTCTGGTACAGAGATGGAACAGTAAAGATGAACTGAACACCAGTAATTGTGGATATTACCTCACCAATCCTGAAACTCGAATACCGGGCATGGATGCAACATTACATCAAAAAGAGATACTAGGCCACCTCAGATAGTAAATTTTTCAACACCTTTTTCCAAACAGCAAGGTTACACAATCCTTATGAATAGAAATAGAAATACCTACTGGATTTTCAATTTGCAGCACACTTATCACCATGGTCGCCTGATTGCATTACATTTAAAAGACAAACATTCATTTAAATTTCAGGTTAACATCTGAATGATAAGTTTTATTCCAACAATAAATACACATACATTGCTTGGCTGGACGACTCCAATGATTCATCTGCACCAGGAATTTCTCTTTTACCATAATACCAGCATTGAAAAAAATCACACCTGAAGCCACTAGAACCATTATTTTTTCATTACTTGATACGTTTCTTCATATACTCTGTATTTTAATCCTATCTTATCCATTTGTTATTTATTGTGCTTCTTTGGTGTTCACATTTTTTGCCAAATTTCCCTATTTTAGATCAATGAATAATATAATTTAAAATTCAGAGCATTGCAATAACAATTCTGTACATGTATTTACGATTTTAATATTTCACTACACCCAAGCAAAAAAACTTCTGGTGCAACATTTTTCTCCAATGACAGAATTGATAGTATTGAGTATGATTTTGACAATGGCTGTACCTGAACCACAAAAATTCTTACCTGCTTACATTTAGAAAGTCGCCTGAGTGAGATTCAGCAAAAATTTTACCAGAAGTTTAAGGTATAAATTTTGACTCCCAATACCTTTAGAGCTTTAGTATCAGAATCAATTGAAGAAGTGCTTTTGTAAATCAACCTAGTACTTGATAGAGTGATTGTTACATCAATTTACACAAAAAAACAGGAATAATACAAGGACATCCTAAAAATTTAACTGCTTCTCTATTGACAGAAGCTGTTTTCAATAACTTTTTATTTTCGTATCTGATATCCACCATTTGCAGAATTTTGTCTTTGATGTTAAACCCTAAGAGGCACTGGAAATTAGCCCCCTAACTCGTTAATGGCAAAACTGGCTGCAAATTACACAAGTTGGATTCAGTAGCGTGATTCTGTCCAGCCACCGAGAAGAGTAAGAGATGTTTATTGAAAAATACAAGATTCTGAGGAAAATTAATGAGAAGAATAAGAGAGGAGGCATCTCCTAGTGGGGGTATCAAGATGAGGAGTCTTTATCAAAATGAGGAGTCAGCCATTTATGACAGAGGTTGGAAGGTATTTCTTCCTTGAATGGATCATAAGAGTGGTGAAGGCAGAATTGCTGAACACATTCAAGGCAGATATTGATAGTTACTTGGATAATAAGTGATGTGGGAAGAAAGCAGGCATGTGGTGTTGACACCAGGATTGGAACAGTTGTGATCTTACTGAGCAGTGGGCAGCCCAAACAGGCGACTGGCCTGATCCTGATTATTACGTCCATATGTTGACTTGTAAGTGTGGAATGTTTTACAAAAACTATTTCTGAAGTGCCTGCATTTAAAGTAATTCACTTTATAAGGGCTGAAGTAGAGACGAACAATAAATATTTATATGGGCTAGTCTTTTCTGAATTAGATCGCGGAAATCATAGTTTCTGCTTTTTAATGGCATTTATCATCAATGTTTGGTGATTTTAAAAAAAAACAAATAATGCATGCAGAACTTTTTAAATAGAGAAATTAATGAACTTATGAGGAACAGTACAAGTTGTAAAAAAGACAATTTGACTGTTTTCCATTAAAGGTAAAAACTGTTCGAGTCACATATGGCTGTGCTGCCCATTGCACTGTGTAAACGTTTCATCAGCCCTCTGACTTTAAGTACAATCTCAAAGCTCCCCTAAGTTCACTCTCCTGCCAAAAATGTAGTTTTACAAGTGTTGAAAAGATTGATGAGATAACTTTCAGCTCACCAGGAAGAAATGCATTCCAAGATCATACGTAAAATACTTAAACCCCACAGACATGTAAATAATGCAGCATTTTTTTAAACAAAATCACTGGCTAATGCATTCCTATGACCTTTTATGTCTTTAATTAAAGTAAGCTGAAAAAGCTTAACATTAAAGTTAAACGCTTAAATACTGAAACATCTGTTAATAATAAACTTATGTATTTCTGGAAAATGAAGACCTTGATATACTAAGAGTACTCTAGATACAGAACTGTGTCTTAGGCACATCTATATAGCTAGGGTGCCTAATACTTTTGCACAGCACTGTAGTAATTTTATGTATTGCACTGTACTACTGCCACGAGAAAAAAAAGCCCATTTCATGATATGTGTGGGTAATGATAAATCTGATTCTGATATGGGTCTCTATTGTGGACTGAGAGTGGGAAGGGGGCAGGGAGAGGGAATCATGGTTAGGAAAAGGAAAAGGGAGAGGGTAGGGAGTAGGAAGTACCAGAGAGACACCCTGTAATGATTGATAAACCAATCGCTTGGAATCAGATGACCTTGCTTGGTGTCTTAGGGCTGGATGTGTCAGCACATACGCCACCACCTGTCCCGGCCCTCGTCTGCCACCTGTCCGACTCTCCTCCCGCGGTGCGGGGCTCCACCCTCACCATTCCCAACATCCTTTGCTTCCACCAGATTTACAAACTTTACTCTTCGCTCCACTTTCACAAACACAGCACTGTAGCTAGGTACTCCAGTTAGGTGTACTCTATGTGCCCGAGTCTTTTGCAAGGTACTGTACTCACAACATAATACACCAGATAACGTGTAGAATATTTTCTAGAAAACGGCATTGAATATGCCATCTGCTCTACTTCAACATTCCATGAAAGACCCAAATTTTTTGTTCTGATTAAACAAAATTAATGAGGGCTGAGCAATCCCAGTGCACTGTGGTGACCTTATTTGATAAAGGCAATATTAAAGAGTTTTCTACTTCATCGCTAAAAATAGCATTTTTTCTTTCATTAGTCAAAAGACACTACTGCTGAAAGCAGAATCTAATTTGGAATAATAAGTTACAATAGGTTAGACAGCAGAGCCCATGAGAAGACTCAAGTTGATGTTTATCTGCCCTTCTGCCCTTCATTATTTCAGCAAGCAGGGAAGCAGCAATAACCAACATTTCTACCTGGTGATGGAACTGACACCTGGACTTCATCCAGGTAGAAACAGTTCAGAAACAGGGATGGGAATTAGTTAATTAATACCACCAATAATAAAAGTTATTATAAGCAAAGTAGCATGAACAGTCACCATAACCACAGAGGGAAATTTGATGAACCTATATGAAAAATGCCTTAGCTACTTATAAAAATATTCTGAAAACGGAGTTAAATTTTTAGAATTTACAGTAACTAATAAACTCTTCTTGGGCTTCCAGCTGGGTACAAATATTAATTTTAACCAATGTTGCAATGACAAACTCTGCCACGCTTCTCTGCATTCACAGGGAATTCCATAAACGCCAGCCGTCCTGAGTCCCAGGTCATCTTTAACCCATGTAAGCTGTGATTCAAGCTTCCTTACAGGTTTGTGGATGGTATAATCTTAACAAAGACGAAGGATTTGCTCTAAGTAAGAACTGGAGTTCAATTGTAAGCAAGGTGGGACAACAGAAACCTGATTGGATGAGGATGAACCAATCACGAGAGACGGATGATCGGGATATAAATACCACTGGCTAGACATGCCCAGGCATCATGCCTAATGAAGATGGCAGAGTTTGTAATCAAAACGTTGGTTAAAATCGATACCTGTACCCGGCTGGAAGCCCGAGAAAAGGCTATTTGTTATATATGCCGGGAAAGCACTAGATCCTTTTTTACTGTAACTACTTCTGTCCATCTACTCTCCAAACATATGACATTAAGTGGGAGCAAACAAGCTTGAGATGGATAAATTTTACTTTTGTCCTTCATTCTCTTTGTTATTGACCCACATAAACCTGGGGGTGGGGGATGGACAGGAACCATCCACCCCTATGCACTAATCTGCCTGTATAGTCAGGTACCAGCTCCACTTCCAAGTCTCTTTCCTGCCTCTAAGCCCTGTGGTTCCAGGAAACGCTACATTCATTGAACTCGAGCCTCTAGCAATGCATTCCATCTTACTTCACTCAACCACCATCTTCCTGCTCTTTCTCCTGCTTTAAGCTGTCCTCTAAAACTCCCTCTTTACCAAGCATCCAAAACTCCCCTAAAATCTTGTCAGGTTTTGTTCCAGTAATTGATCTCCTGGAAGGAGCTTCACACTGAAGCTGTTATATTAATGCAGACTGTTGCTGCTGTGCCATTTAGTGAAAGATAGAAGAACGACATGCTTGATCTTTCCTTTCTTCAACAAAGTGAGGCTCAATCAGTTGGACAATTCAACCTGGTACCCTAATGCCCAGAATGTGAACAGGACATGTTCTGACCTGGTAGGTAGTTATTCAATGC
Source organism: Mobula hypostoma (assembly GCF_963921235.1). Lineage (NCBI taxonomy): Eukaryota > Metazoa > Chordata > Chondrichthyes > Myliobatiformes > Myliobatidae > Mobula > Mobula hypostoma. Next base: position 165,926,622 of record NC_086102.1, read on the forward strand.
TTTTAACTACCAGCAGCAGCCAAGTTAAATTTGAAGTGTAAAGAAACTGATTATTCCACGCAATTTGTGATAACTCCAGTAGGTGGCACTCACATCTGAAGTATTCAACCCTGACTAGTAATGTGATCCTGGTATATATACTATGATCTTTAGATACAGGAACAAAGCAAATATTTATTTAGAATTTTATTTTGCACTGTAAATACTAGGCAACATGGTGAAAAGCTGTAACTTTTCGAAGCTATTTTCACAATATCAAATTACTGTGTGAAAGACATGATACTTTCAAGTCTTTGATGGAACTTGACTACTGAAGTGCTTGGTATGACCCAATGTAACTTTTTAAAGCAAGAACTTTTCTGGTAACAGAAGACAATCAGTTATTCTAACTAATGGACCTGAAGTATTTACTTGTTTGTAGCTGAGCTTTGATGAATTTGCTTTAAAACTAACTGAACAATAAGTTGGTTCCTCAAACTCAGCAAAGAAATAATACAAATAACTTTTAAAAATATTGTTAACAAAATGGTTAAATAAATGTAATGCAGAGCACATAATACTTTGCAGTAATGAATATAGTAAGGCTAATTTAATTTTCCTCTTAAATGGAGTCAGATTAATTTTATTTTAATTATTACTCTACAAAATAAATACGGACTTCTTGCAGTTTATAAAACAATAGGATTAAAGATTTATCAATCAGATCATTCACAACATCACCCTTTTGTTCTATTGCAGTTGAATCAAAATAATTAGCAATTAACTTGACATTTCAAGAGAAGGTCCCCTGGGTTTAGAAACATAGAAACATAGAAAATAGGTGCAGGAGTAGGCCATTCGGCCCTTCGAGCCTGCACCGCCATTTATTATGATCATGGCTGATCATCCAACTCAGAACCCAGCCTTCCCTCCATACCCCGTGACCCCTGTAGCCACAAGGGCCATATCTAACTTCCTTTTAAACATAGCTAATGAACTGGCCTCAACAGTTTGCTGTGGCAGAGAATTCCACAGATTCACCACTCTCTGTGTGAAGAAGTTTTTCCTAACGTCGGTCCTAAAAGGCTTCCCCTCTATCCTCAAACTGTGACCCCTCGTTCTAGACCTCCCCAACATCGGGAACAATCTTCCCGCATCTAGCCTGTCCAATCCCTTTAGGATCTTATACGTTTCAATCAGATCCCCCCTCAATCTTCTAAATTCCAACGAGTACAAGCCCAGTTCATCCAGTCTTTCTTCATATGAAAGACCTGCCATCCCAGGAATCAATCTGGTGAACCTTCTTTGTACTCCCTCTATGGCAAGGATGTCTTTCCTCAGATTAGGGGACCAAAACTGCACACAATACTCCAGGTGTGGTCTCACCAAGGCCTTGTACAACTGCAGTAGTACCTCCCTGCTCCTGTACTCGAATCCTCTCGCTATAAATGCCAGCATACCGTTCGCCTTTTTCACCGCCTGCTGTACCTGCATGCCCACTTTCAATGACTGGTGTATAATGACACCCAGGTCTCGTTGCACCTCCCCTTTTCCTAATCGGCCACCATTCAGATAATAATCTGTTTTCCTATTTTTGCCACCAAAGTGGATAACTTCACATTTATCCACATTAAATTGCATCTGCCATGAGTTTGCCCACTCACCCAACCTATCCAAGTCACCCTGCATCCTCTTAGCATCCTCCTCACTGCTAACACTGCCACCCAGCTTCGTGTCATCCGCAAACTTGGAGATGCTGCATTTAATTCCCTCATCCAAGTCATTAATATATATTGTAAACAACTGGGGTCCCAGCACTGAGCCTTGCGGTACCCCACTAGTCACCGCCTGCCATTCTGAAAAGGTCCCGTTTATTCCCACTCTTTGCTTCCTGTCTGCTAACCAATTCTCCACCCACACCAATACCTTACCCCCAATACCATGTGCTTTAAGTTTGCACACTAATCTCCTGTGTGGGACCTTGTCAAAAGCCTTTTGAAAATCCAAATATACCACATCCACTGGTTCTCCCCTATCCACTCTACTAGTTACATCCTCAAAAAATTCTATGAGATTCGTCAGACATGATTTTCCTTTCACAAATCCATGCTGACTTTGTCCGATCATTTCACCGCTTTCCAAATGTGCTGTTATCACATCCTTGATAACTGACTCCAGCAGTTTCCCCACCACCGACGTTAGGCTAACCGGCCTATAATTCCCCGGTTTCTCTCTCCCTCCTTTTTTAAAAAGTGGGGTTACATTAGCCACCCTCCAATCCTCAGGAACTAGTCCAGAATCTAACGAGTTTTGAAAAATTATCACTAATGCATCCACTATTTCTTGGGCCACTTCCTTAAGCACTCTGGGATGCAGACCATCTGGCCCTGGGGATTTATCTGCCTTCAATCCCTTCAATTTACCTAACACCACTTCCCTACTAACATGTATTTCGCTCAGTTCCTCCATCTCACTGGACCCTCTGTCCCTTACTATTTCTGGAAGATTATTTATGTCCTCCTTAGTGAAGACAGAACCAAAGTAATTATTCAATTGGTCTGCCATGTCCTTGCTCCCCATAATCAATTCACCTGTTTCTGTTTGCAGGGGACCTACATTTGTCTTTATCAGTCTTTTCCTTTTTACATATCTATAAAAGCTTTTACAGTCCGTTTTTATGTTCTCTGCCAGTTTTCTCTCATAATCTTTTTTCCCCTTCCTAATTAAGCCCTTTGTCCTCCTCTGCTGAACTCTGAATTTCTCCCAGTCCTCAGGTGAGCCACTTTCTCTGGCTAATTTGTATGCTACTTCTTTGGAATTGATACTATCCCTAATTTCTCTTGTCAGCCACGGGTGCACTACCTTCCTTGATTTATTCTTTTGCCAAACTGGGATGAACAATTGTTGTAGTTCATCCATGCAACCTTTAAATGCCTGCCATTGCATATCCACCGTCAATCCTTGAAGTGTCATTTGCCAGTCTATCTTAGCTAATTCATGTCTCATACCTTCAAAGTTACCCCTCTTTAAGTTCAGAACCTTTGTTTCTGAATTAACTACGTCACTCTCCATGTTAATGAAGAATTCCACCATATTATGGTCACTCTTACCCAAGGGGCCTCTCACGACAAGATCGCTAATTAACCCTTCCTCATTGCTCAAAACCCAGTCCAGAATAGCCTGCTCTCTAGTCGGTTCCTCGACATGTTGGTTCAAAAAACCATCCCGCATACATTCCAAGAAATCCTCTTCCTCAGCACCTTTACCAATTTGGTTCACCCAGTCTACATGTAGATTGAAGTCACCCATTATAACTGCTGTTCCTTTATTGCACACATTTCTAATTTCCTGTTTAATACCATCTCCGACCTCACTACTACTGTTAGGTGGCCTGTACACAACTCCCAGCAGCGTCTTTGGCCCCTTAGTGTTACGCAGCTCTACCCATATCGATTCCACATCTTCCCGGCTTATGTCCTTCCTTTCTATTGCGTTAATCTCTTTTTTAACCAGCAACGCCACCCCACCTCCCCTTCCTTCGTGTCTATCCCTCCTGAATATTGAATATCCCTGAACGTTGAGCTCCCATCCCTGGTCACCCTGGAGCCATGTCTCTGTGATCCCAACTATATCATAATCATTAATAACAATCTGCACTTTCAATTCATCCACCTTATTACGAATGCTCCTTGCATTGACACATAAAGCCTTCAGGCGCTCTTTTACAACTCTCTTAGCCCTTTTTAATGCTTGCCCTGGATTTGTCGGCCTGCCACTTTTACTTTTCCCCTTTGTACTTTTTGCTTCTACACTCACTTTACACTCCTCTGTCTCTCTGCACTGGTTCCCATCCCTCTGTTGTGAACTAACCTCCTCACACCTAGCCGCTTTAATTTGATTCCCACCCCCCAACCATTCTAGTTTAAAGTCACCTCAGTAGCCCCCGCTAATCTCCCTGCCAGGATATTGGTCCCCCTAGGATTTAAGTGTAACCCGTCCTTTTTGTACAGGTCACACCTACGCCAAAAGAGGTCCCAATGATCCAAAAACTTGAATCCCTGCCCCCTGCTCCAATCCCTCAGCCACGCATTTATCCTCCACCTCATCGCATTCCTACTCTCACTGTCGCGTGGCACAGGCAGTAATCCCGAGATTACTACCTTTGCGGTCCTTTTTCTCAACTCCCTTCCTAGCTCCCTATATTCTTCTTTCAGGACCTCATCCCTTTTCCTACCTATGTCATTGGTACCTATATGTACCAGGACCTCTGGCTCTTCACCCTCCCACTTCAGGATATCTTGGACACGATCAGAAATATCCCGGACCCTGGCACCAGGGAGGCAAACTACCATCCGAGTCTCTGGACTGCGTCCACAGAATCGCCTATCTGACCCCCTTACTATCGAGTCCCCTATCACAACTGCCCTCCTCTTCCTTGCCCTACCCTTCTGAGCTACAGGGCCAGACTCTGTGCCGGAGGCAGGGCCACTGTCGCTTCCCCCGGGTAAGCTGTCCCCCCCAACAGTACTCAAACAGGAGTACCTGTTGTTAAGGGGCACAGCCGCCGGGGTACTCCTCATCACCTGCCTTTTCCCCTTCCCTCTCCTAACCGTGACCCACTTGTCTGCCTCCCGTGGCCCCGGCGTGACCACCTGCCTTCCACTCCTCTCTATCACCTCCTCGCTCTCCCTGACCAGACGAAGGTCATCGAGCTGCAGCTCCAGTTCCGTAACTCAGTGATATCTCCACTCGGTTCGGGCTATCATAAACGCAGGAAGATGTTTCAGAAATAAAACAAAAAGGAACATGGAACCATAGGTAATGACATATACACTTATAAACCCACTTGAAGATATAAGCAGTAAATGAATCCAATTAAGTTTGTACAGAAAGGCTACCAAGGTGATCAGGAATAGTAAATATTAGAGATCTGAGCAGCTCCTTTCTTCAAAAATGAAACCAAACTAATTCCTTTTCACTTAATATAAATGGAAAATCTTTAATATTCAAAAAGAAAAGATTCAATGAGGTTTTGAATCACTTTGCAGAATGACCAATGTGGAGAAACCAATGCTCACGTTACTCATTTTGATCCCCCTTTTATATTCTCTGCAGTTTCTTGCAGTGTTGGTCGCAAATCTCTAATTGCTCATTTATTGCTCCAAACCAATCCTGGCTTAATTTTCTCCTAAAAGCTGTCTGATAGCACAGAGAGTTTTTACTTGCAGCATTCAGCTTGAACTCAGTGATATCTCCACTCGGTTCGGGCTATCATAAACGCAGGAAGATGTTTCAGAAATAAAACAAAAAGGAACATGGAACCATAGGTAATGACATATACACTTATAAACCCACTTGAAGATATAAGCAGTAAATGAATCCAATTAATCTCCGTCTTGTGACATTGAGTAGCTGTGGCAGGTAAATTTTGACAAGTAGTGTAAGTATAAAGTAAGTTTTGTTTATTTCAGGTTGTGTTTATCACTAGGACAAAGACATTTTTCAAAAGTCTATATTACATAATTGTTATCTGGATAGTAATTATCAGATTGTCATGCATTTGACATTCAATATGCGGATGAGAAGAAATATCACCAATTAATAATTTCAGGAAACTGTTGAATTTAATTAGTGATTAGGAAAAAAAAATTAATGTGAAGCAGTCATTGGGTCCTTCATACCAAAGCAGTTGAGATGTATCCCGTGATCTGGAGGACAAAGTTTCAACTGAGGTTGAAATTCTAACCTATTAAACACCCAGGAAGAAATTTATTTTGGGAGACTAGAGTTAAACAACTTAGCAGGTGGACATGCGTTCTACTCCATGTCTAAAATTTGGGAAATGTCCCTTAAAACAAATTTGATAAGCAAAATGTGCAGTCATTACTATACTGTGCGATTAATGCCCACATTTGACGGTAAAGTTTTTTGCTGTGTGGAGTCCCGGAAATTGATCTATCCAGCAAAGATAGAATGCTGAGATATTTCCCACCAACTGAGCTTAGAATGCACTTCATCTCTAGTTGGAGGAGAATTTGGAACTAAGCAACTGTTCTAAAGCATGGAACAGTAAACAGAAACAGCAACACAATTTAGGAAGGGAGCCTTTATTCCCCCCAGTTTGTACAGAAAGGAAAGAGAACACAGACAAAAGTACATATGCTACTACGTCAAGTTTATTGAAAAAGAAGAAATAGAAAATAAGTGAAAGTCAACAAGGAAAAGCAGTTTACATCAAAACAGCCATTAATAATGTTAATAATCTCAAAAGTTGTATAAATAGATTTCTGATCTGTTATAAAAATGTGTTTAGTAATGAAAATTGAAATGTTCACATATTTTACTTTCCACATTCAAAATTTAAATTTTTATACTTTTTTTTCCATTAAAGGTTGCAGTTCCTCAGAATTTCGGTTGATAATGTCAGGAAATAACAATGCTTCAATCTTTGTCATGCATACAAATACCACTTGGAACAAAACTACAAAGCTTACAGCATTAAGCACTGCTCTAGGAATATTAAAAACTTTGAACAGCTTTGATTCGTTGCAGAAAATGAAGAAAAGATTTACTAGTTTTAACATTTTTGTTGCTTTTGTAACTCATATAAGCTCTGATATTTAGATTTAATCGCTATCATGTAACCAATGACCAAAATCCATTGTCATGTTAATTTTTTTCCCTCTCCTTACAGAGGTAGATTTGGATGAATTCTGTTTTGCTTGCATATTTATCTGAATCCCAGACTGCATGACAGGTCCTGCTAGGTTCACAGGCAGGATACTGTCAAAACCTTTCATCATTTGGTGCAGACTTTCATTCATGCCATCTACCTCCCCGTTACTCGTAGCTGTGATCTGACATGACATCTCAGAACTGTTTGACTCCTCTGTCTTAGACTCATAGAAAGACTCTTCAGAAAACTTTGCATGAATAGGTAAGAAAGGCTGAGTAAAGAAAGAAGAAAGACCACAGATGAACATAAAAGCAAAATAAGGCTAAATATCAGTAATGGAGAAATCTAGATGGCACAAAAAATTGACATGCTTTACTACTCCATTTTTACTTACCAAACATTTCAATGAAGTTCCACTCCATGCAGCATGGACAGTACTACCAGCCAGACAATACATAGGGAGTTTTATCAAGAGAATTGAACTTTTAACTGCATACAACCTTTCAATCTTGTGCTCCTGAAAACTTATTTTTATTGTTTTGTAGCAGGAAAGTTAATTCATATTTTTTTTAATTACAAAAAGTAACTTTCTCTTATTTCTTTTGGATTTTTCTTTACCTACTCTTGAATAGTTCATTTTATTAACTAGATACTAAAATGAAACTATGCAAAGAAGTCCTTCATTGCTATTAAATACATGTACATGTGACACAGATTGCTGAAAGTTGCCTCACAGGTGGATAGGGTAGTTAAGAAAGCTTATGAGGTGTTAGCTTTCATAAGTCGAGGGATAGAGTTTAAGAGTCGCGATGTAATGATGCAGCTCTATAAAACTCTGGTTAGGTCACACTTGGAGTACTGTGTCCAGATCTGGTCGCCTTACTATAGGAAGGATGTGGAAGCATTGGAAAGGGTACAGAGGAGATTTACCAGGATGCTATCTGGTTTAGAGAGTATGCCTTATGATCAGAGATTAAGGGAGCTAGGGCTTTACTCTTTTGAGAGGAGGAGGATGAGAGGAGACATGATAGAGGTGTACAAGATAATAAGAGGAATAGATAGAGTGGATAGCAAGCGCCTCTTCCCCAGGGCACCACTGCTCAATACAAGAGGACATGGCTTTAAGGTAAGGGGTGGGAAGTTCAAGGGTGATATTAGAGGAAGGTTTTTTACTCAGAGAGTGGTTGGTGCGTGGAATGCACTGCCTGAGTCAGTGGTGGAGGCAGGTACACTAGTGAAGTTTAAGAGACTACTAGACAGGTATATGAAGGAACTTAAGGTGGGGGCTTATATGGGAGGCAGGGTTTGAGGGTCGGCACAACATTGTGGGCCAAAGGGCCTGTACTATGCTGTACTATTCTATGTTCTATGACACAGTGACCTTTATCTCCTAACAGTAGCTTTCAGGAGAGAGCTCCTTATGTTATAGCAATGATCCCTTCTATAGAAAAGCTGAAAAATATGTACAAAGATAGTGAAGTCACAACTTGTGACAGTCATAAAAGGGAACAACTTTCTGAAATATATCAAAATTTTGAAACCAACACTCTGTATAGTTGGGTTTCTTCAAAATCTAAAAAATGAACAAAAAGCTAACTCAGTTTACCCAAATATATTTTGTATTATGGGCAAATCTCGGGCACCACTGAAGCAGTTACTGTGACGCTATTACAGCTCAGAACATTCCGGAGTCCGGAGTTCAATTCTGGTGCCATCCTCCCCGTGGAATGTGCGAGTTTTCTCCAGGTCCTCCGGTTTCCTCCCTCAGTCCAAAGACTTACCGGGTAGGTTAACTGGTCATTGTAAATTATTCTGTGATTAGGTTAGGGTTAATCATGTTTGTTGGGGGTTCCTGGGACGGTGTAGCTCGAAGGGATGGATGGGCTTTCTCCACACTACATCACTAAACAAATAAATCTCGATATAATTAGATTTTCCCTCAAGTACAGAAAGTTATGTAGGTAGTAGATGATCTGAAGAAGTCTGTAATCTGTACGGCAAAGCAGTCGGCACAAAGCTTCCATAGTAATGAAGTCATAATGTTCCGCAACAAACCTAAAAATCTTGTTGTTTTTTAAATGATAGATTACCCTTCTTACATGCAGAACGACAAATGAAGAGCTGGAGTTTTGTTTAGATGTTTCAGTTGATGATTAAGTGATCTTTTTTAATCACAGTTAAATATAAAAGAATAATTTTAGTATTAATATTTCGAAGTCTGTAAACTGAAGTCCAAATACAGTAATAAGGTCGGACACTTACCGGAGCACTGGATTGTTCCAGCAGGTTTTGCTCCCACATTTTCAAGCGTCTTTCTCGTTCCTTCAACTCTTGTTCTTTTGTGCTCAGATCACGTTCCAGTTTCTTTAGCCTTTCCAAAGTAGCCTCAATTTCACATCTGTCGAAGACAATCTTACTAGTCACTAACAGATACAATTTGTTCCAGATTCCCACATATGGGAGATCACCCATTTTTTAAAGCTGAAATCAAAAAATCATTTCATTTATGAATTTGGAAAAAGGTTCTATATTTTGCATCTTATTTCTGCATCTCAGTTCATCTGCAACGCCTACTATTTTGTAAATAAAATTAATTTTCTATGGTGTGTTTTAAAAATTGCTTTTTTTTTTGGGGTATAATGTCAAAGAATATCCTCGGGCCAAGATGATTTCCACTCTCAGAGTGGCATAGAGTAGACAGACAATATCTTTTTCCCGGGATTGAAATGTCCAGCACCCAAGGGCATACAACTAAGGTGAGGGGTTAAGTTCAAAGGGGATGTGAGGGGCAAGCTTTTTTTCAAACAGTGATGGGTGCCTGGAAAGTGCGGTCTGAGGTGGTGGTAGAGGCAGATACATCAGGGATTCTTAAGAGATGTTTAGATAAGCACATGAATATGAGGGAAATGAAAGAATATGGATATTATGGAAGCAGAAGGGATTAGTTTAGTTGGCAATTTGATTACTAACTAGACAATGGGGTGACCCGCTGGGGCACCCTTTGAGAGAAGGGTAGTGCAGTCTGACGTGACCAGAATGAACATTAAGTTTTCCTGAATGCTATTGATATCGCTTTGCTTTGGAAACTGAAGTAGAAAACCACAGTTTATTGAAGAAGAATGACGCGTAGCAAAGCAAATAGAGCTGCTCCTCATTTAACGAAGGACACTTTTGATGGCATCATTTCTGGTTTATCTGCCACCCTCGTGCCTCTTATTATCATTCTGAAGAAGTGCAGTCTTTTCATCCCCCGTTTCTTCATCTCTTCTGCTGTTTGTTGTTTGTCTCTGATCCTGGAGATGTGCATGCCTCTCCTCCTCTGTCTTCTTCTCTCATCTTTTTTTGTCCTGACTCTTTGATCCTGGAATCGTGCGGCCCTGGCCTCATCCAATTCTTGTTCTCTCCCTCTCCTTGCCACTTCCCGACGACGTTTGGCGTCATCTCTTGACCATTTTTTTTTTACCTAATGCTGGATAGAAGATACAAAGCAGTAACACCAAAGGATGCTGATTATTGTTGATGATGTGCTTGGCGCTCTCCTAAATGGACGTGATATAATCACCGCTGTCCTTTGACTGTAGCAAAGGGTTTTATGGGTGTCTTGAAGTACATCATTACAATAAGATTTAATTATCTCTTATTGATGGGTGGCAGTTAGATCTGTCCCAATCCTGCACATGCTGATGGTGATTAGCAGAATGTGACCACTCGAAATAGAGCTGGCCTGCCCTTTTGCTCCAGTAGGTGTCGCTGCTGAGACTGGCCGTGCGCATGCGTCGGGCTGTCACGTCCTGATTTCTATGATGGCGGATTGGCTCTTGGGTTAAAAGGGAGCCTGCTGATTTTTGCGAATGAGCAATTTTATGCAAATATATAACCCTGAACTTTGCCTGCATTCTGTAAGTTAGTGCATTTTAATTCGATTTAGCCAAAAAAAGTGCCGCTGTAATGCGCCGTTTGCACTAATTGGAGGTCACAAACAGACAGACAGAGCATGAGAGTTTTAGTATTATATAGATCCAACTGGGTCAGCACAACATTGCAGGCCGAAGGGCCTATTCCTGTGCTCTACTGTTCTATGTTCTATACCTGACTGTCAGGGACATGAAGAAACACTACGAAAAAAAACCTTCTGGCGCACATGGGTCTCTCCAGGTCCAACCAAAGGCATAATTGTTAGTTCTTTACAGCGTTTTTTTGACTGGATATAAAGATTGTCAAGTTCTGTAGGTCTACCCCATCAGCGAAATGCTCGATAGCGATGGAGCTGGACTTAATCTGCACCGTGTTGTCACCTGGATTTGTTGCATGCATTGTTGTACAGAGGTGGCGCACAGCTCAATAAATGGTGCAAATGATGGTCTTGGATGATTTTATTGTGATTGCAAGACACTATTGGACATTGGCAACGTAAAATACTGCAAGTCCAGTCCACTGGTTCAGTGGCAGACCAGGCCCTCACGCCATGGTGTCACCTGTTGCAGCCGCCCAGGAGAGGAGAGGCCGTTGGTGGTGTGGGAGACAGCAGAGGACTCTGTGGATGTACTGGAATCCATACCGGGATGGGGGCTAGCTGCTCCCATCAGTGCTGCCTTCCAGCGTTCAGTCGGTGGAAGACAAGGTGTGCCACGAATCGACAGGCTATGCTCAGGGACTTGGGCTATTTTAATTTGTGTGACTGCGTGTTTTTCTACATTCGTAACTATAAGTGCTATTTGCTTTTGGTACCGTGTTTTGTATTTTAGCCCCAGAGGAAGGCTGTTTCATTTGGGTATGGTTGGATAGCAATTAAACTTGAACTTGAAAAGCTTTAAACAATATGATTTGTTGGGAAGCTTTGGCTTCTGCTGCTTGCAGACTTTTCCTCTTTGCACAAATTCAGGAATATGTTCCAAACTACATGGCCAGAAGATGCAAATGAAGCTATGGGGTAGCATGGGGCTAAACGTGAGCCATGGGCTGGGTCTAGACAATAGACAATAGGTGCAGGAGTGGACTATTCGGCCCTTCAAGCCAGCACCGCCATTCACTGTGATCATGGCTGATCATCCACAATCAGTACCCCGTTCCTGCCTTCTCCCTTGACTCTGCTATCATTAAGAGCTCTATCTAACTCTTTCTTGAAAGCATCCAGAGAGCTGGCCTCCACTGCCTTCTGAGGCAGGCTAGCATGATAGTGTTCATCATTTTTACAACTAGAATTTGTTATTCTCCTTTGTATTAGCATTTTCATATGTCACCCAGGTTTCCTCATTCATTGTTGGGGAAACACTTTGAACAGGCCACTTTATTCTCCAACGTCAGCCTGTATCTACTGTACCTCACTCTGACTCTCCATTTCTCAGTCTCCAAAAAGACTAAGCACCCTTGAGGTTTCAAGTCCATCATTCCCAGAAAAACTCCTTCCCCATGCATTTATCAGTGCCATCCCATAATTTCCAACGTAGTAATTCACACCCGGTAATACATCCGGTACCCATATCACCCAGTAATTTATCCCGTACCCCATTTCAATGACTTCTATATCTCAGACAAACAAGTACATGTATTACAACTTCCCTCCCCTGCAGCTTGATACACTCTCCCGTTTCGTGAGTATTGATTTGCACAGTTAAACATTTCAATGCTATTGGAAACAACTGTTTAGAGCAATCAATAATAAGACATCAACTGTGTGTGAAATGTTAAATTTTTGCTTGGCTTTGGTAACAACTTAATAGTAAAAAAAAATCCCAATGTCATTTTTTCCACTGTCAAAACACAGCAGCTGATCTTGACCGGCTGAAAGCAATGCATGTGATATCTGTACTGAGCAGTAAATCACCATCTCTCATAGCTGAGAAGTGTTTTTAATTGGTTATTATTGATGTAAAAATCTATAAATATTGGTGATGGCTTTATATGTGATGACCGTGAATGTAACTCGAAACCGCTACCATCTGAACCTATGCAACTCAGCTGCTTAACATTTAACTTTTAGTTTTGTATCATTACTTCTTTTTAAAAAAAATCGAAAATGCCAGAAGATTTCTAAAATGTTAGATTTTTAAAATTTGCTTTATGACAGCTGTCACATAAAATTAAACACATCCTTCAATAGAAATCAGACTGGCCATCTTAATGGTTAACTGAAGCATGAGTGTAGAGGAAACTCTAGTGCTCCTATAACCGTGCCAGCAGGGAACAGCTCAGTACCATATCAGGCAGTAAATTACTCACTGTGCTACTGCTCAGAAATTCTCTCGTGCACAACACTCTTGTACTGAACCACACTTTTGAACGTGGGTTTTAAACCCTTTGTGTGTGGAATGGAAGCAGACGGCTGAGTACACAAAGTGTACAGCACACATTTGGAACACCAAGCACCAACGCTTACATATTCAGGCCTACAAACGGCATGAGACATTCACATGGAAAGAGGAGAGTCAATGCCTGCCTTGGTATTAGTTAAAGGGGTTTGGCCTTTTCTGGTCTACTGAAAGGCAACGAAAGCATGGATATTCTGGCATGCAGGAATGAAGAATTTTACTTGAAAGGAAAGGCCTTTGTTCTATTGTATCCAACCATGACTGTAACCTAAAAGTATTAACATCTGAGCCTGTTTCTAGTGCCTTGGGCATTGCACTTGATGTATGATGCTGTGGAGGCCTCGTAAACAAAATTAGCTCCATCCATTCCACAGTGCATGCTTGATGTGCCTTTTTAAATGTGTTTAAGCAATCTATATACTAACTTAATTTGAAAGTGCATGTCTGTCCGCACAAAAGTAAGGCATATGATAATTTCTTTTCTAAGCTCCTAGAGCTAAATCTATTAGTACAGTTAATCTGCATTAAAAAAATCAATTAAAATTCAAGGTACTGGCATACCAGTGATCATAATACGTCACACTATTTAGAGCACACTATATGAGTTAATTGCATTTTGTCATCTGAACATTTTTCCTGCAGGCTGCTACGCTGAAAACCAGATGCCACAAAGTTCTTTATAAGGTGTTCTAAACCTACATTTTTGAAATTTATAAAAGAATGCTGCATCAGACTTAACTGAAAATTGCAGGCTCATTTAAGTGTCAAACTATTTCATTCAAACAGCATTGTTCAAACTGAAGTCTTTCTATGGAATATACCTCTCCATATATAACGGTCGGTATTCTCTAGCCATCACAATCACTCATATTTACTATTTGTTAAACTCCCTTGCCAGTCACAATCTTCTCAACTGCTCAATAATGTCCAGTCTCTGCCTACATCAAAAATGCTTTTCTTTCATATTATTTTTCCTTTATTTCCTTATTATTATAGATAGATAGATAGATATACTTTATTAATCCCGAGCAAAATTTGGTTTCGTTACAGCTGCACCAACCAAGAAAAGAGCGTAAATATAGCAATACAAAAAAACCCCAGCAATCAAACAACAAAATGCAAACTATGCCAGATGGAAAATAAATCCAGGAGCAGCCTATTGGCTCAGGGTGTCTGACCCTTCACGGGAGGAGCTGCAATTTCGATGGCCACAGGGAGGAACGATTTCCCGTGCCGCCAAGTGTTGTATCACAGTGGAACGTGGCCGAAGTCTAACAGTAAAAAGTTCAATATCCAGTCTGCAAACACATTCCTCGATCGTAATGTGCCCCGGATTGCACCATCTGTTATTAATCAGATCAGTAAGCCTCTTTCCTCGATTATGCTTCTCTTTGTGCTTATATATCTATCAAAGTGTTCTATCCATTTTGAGTCCAATCTATCTCTGCTCTCAATTTTCTACCATCCTTTCCAATTTAGTTTTCGTACAGAAATTGGTCTATACTGTCCAGATCACTGCTTCACCCACAACTACTCAAGAATTACACTGCCCAGCAAGATTAAGGTCTGTTTTAATCTTTCTGCCAGAATATTAAAATGTGGGCTGTTACCTTCCACCAATGGAGTTTCTGATCTCAGTCGCACAGTCAAAGAAAAGTGTTAGCTGGGAAGGAAGACCAGATATTCCTTTTGCAGTTTTTAAAAATATCACAAGTCGGGGCACAGAAAATGCTCCAAGCAAAATAAAGGAGCAAATAATCAATTTATTTGCTAATTCATTAATCAACTATAATTAGCTATCAAAACTACAGTATATCTTATTTCTAAAGCTACTGGTTTACAATGGCAAAATAATTTAACTGAAACAAGATTGCATTTCATCAGTCCTTATTTTGGATCACATATTTCTGTAACTTTAATTAAAGTTATAAACTTCTAGTTTAACTATTATCCACATCTCAGTGCTTGCACCATCATTTAAAAATGTTCTCATATTAGTGGGTATGATGCAGAAATTGTACAGTATCTAACTTCAATTTGTGAACCCTATGCCATTCATTAGTGTCTGCTGAGTCACTGCCAGTATGTTTTCGGGGAGAGCAACGCTATTTATATGATCTCATGTGACACATAAAAATAAAGCTTTACCTCATGCTCATGGTCACTTTTTCCATTCAGTCAACTCTGTCATACTGATTTTCTTGGGGTCATAATTTGATTAAAAATATTCACGGAATTTATTACAAGTCTATTTGCATTGTCCTACTTTGACTTGAACATTTTATTCTGCCTAGATTTTTTTTCTACTTTGGTCCAGCTACAGGAAGCACATAGTCTTGAACTAACGTCACCACTTTCAAGAATAAAGCCTGTAATTACTTAATACAGATCTGAGTGAAAATCATTCTCCCCCCTCTTCCTCTGTTGTCCTAACTTTTACCTCCTCTCGCCTACCTATTACATCCTATGTCCCCTCCTTCTTTCCTTTCTCCTGTAGTCCACTCTATTCTCCTTCTTCTCCAGCCATTGACCTTTTCCACCCACTTGCTTTCACCTTTCACCTTCCCCTTCCCCCCACTTTTTTATTCTGGCATCTTCCCCCTTCCTTCTCAGTTCTGAAAAAGGGTCCTGGCCCAAAACGTCGACTGTCTGTTCATTTCCACAGAAGCTGCCTGACCTGCTGAGTTCCTCCAGCATTTTGTGTGCGTTGTTTTGGAATTCCAGCATCTGCAGAATTTCTCATGTTTACCTTTAACAACAATATTTATTTATTTACTATAATCTACAAAAAAAATCAATTAGTTTCCCCATAACTTACAATCAGAGCTATCAGATCAATGAGATTTAAACATCTAACCAATGAATCCTGAACATAATGACTGAATTTTTGTTTTTGAGGAAGTGAAAAGGAGCTAGTGAGAGAAATGAGTTTGATTTGATGCTTTAAATTCAATCCATGGCCAGGTACAAGAGGGTGAGACAGGTGAGGGATCCCAGAGGTAGTGCTGTTGGGAGACTCAGACCTTGGGCTTGCCCAACAGTCTGATATTCTCACTCTCAGTGCGGGCAACAGTAGGAGCAATCCAACCATTGCACTGTGGTTCTTGGAGCCATCCTGTGGGGTGGGAGAGAAGAGAAAAGTCATTGTAAATGGTGATAGTATAGTCAGGGAAAAGACCGAGAGTCATGAAGGCTGTGTCTCCTGTCGAGTGTCCAAGTTTGGGATATCTCATCTGACCTGAGGAGGAATCTGGAGGAGGAGGAAAAAGATCCAGTTGTTGTGACCCATGTGGTTAGCAACGATGTGCATATCCTAGAGAACAAGAGGTTCTGCTGAAGGAATATGAGCAGATAAAGACTAAAATTAAAAAGCAGAACCAAAAAGGTAATTATCCCTGGATTGCTACCTGACCCACAGGCAAAATGGCACTGGGTCAGTAACATTACACAGCTAAATGTTCAAAGACTGTTGCAGGAGAAGTGTTAAAAGTGTAAAGTAAATTTGTTATCAAAGTACATATACTGTATGTTACCATATACTACCTTGAAATTCATTTTCCTGCATCCATTTACAGGAGAAAAGAAAGACAAAAGAATTTTACCAAAAAAAAACTGTACATAAACAGACAAGGCTGACAAACACCAATGTGTAAAATACAGGCTGTGATCATGCTGGGTTGTAAAGAGTACTTACAGTGAGTCTGTAGGTGGTAGAATCAGTTCAGAGTCGTGGTGAATGAAGTTATCCACACTGGTTCAGGAGCCCAATCGTTGCATGGTTATAATTGTTCCTGAACCTGGTGGTGTGGGGGCCTAAGGTTTCTGTACCTCCTGCCCAACCCCACAACCCTGATTAACCCTAGCCTAACCACAGGACAATTTACGATGGCCAATTAACCTACCTTTGGACTGTGGGAGGAGACTGGAGCACCTGGGGAAAACCCGTACAATCCACAGGGAGCACACACAGAGACTCCTTACAGAACGGCACCAGAATTGAACTCCAAACGCCAGAAATACCCCGAGCTGTAAAAGCATCACGCTAATTTCTACGCTACCGTGGTCCATTATATGCTGATTCAACACCACCTTTGATTTGGCCATCAACAAACTTAAATGCTTGGGGCTGTACTTAGCCACACAATCACAAGTATAAACTGAGTAGGGAGCAGGGTGGGGTGGGGGAGGGGTGGTGTTAGGAAACAGCTCAGCTGTCTACTTGTGTGGATGGAGAGTGCGAAGGAGATGCTGCTGCCAACAGTGTCTAACAGTGAGGAGATTACGGATCCAATTGCATAGGGAAGTACCAAAGTCCAGGTCTCAGAGCTTGGTGGATTTGAATTCATCGGAGATTGACAACAGCATTGGTGAAGGAGGGAGCTCTTCCATTGAGCTAGGCTCCATCTGAAGAGTCTCAGCCCGAAATGTCAACTGCTTGTTCATTTCCATGGATGCTGCCAGACCTGCTGAATTCCTCCAGCATTTTGCTCTGCTCACTTTACACCTATGACTATGTGGCTCGGTACAGGTCCAACACCATATACAAGTTTGCTGATGACACCCCTGTTGTGGGCTGTATCACTGGTGGTAATGAATCGGCAAACAGGAGGGAGACTATAAATCTGTCTGAGTGGTGTCATAACAACAACCTCTCACTCAATGTCAGCAAGACCAAGGAACTGATTGTAGACTTCAGGAAACAAACACCAAAGGTCCATGTGCCAATTCTCACTGGAGGATCGGAGACGAGGGGGATCAGTAACTTTAAATTCCTGGGCGTCACTACCTCAATGGACCTGTCCTGGACCCAACATATAAATCTTAATTCCAAAGAAAGCACAACAGTGCTTCCTTAAAAGGCAGCAGAGATTCGGTGTGACATCAAAAACCTTGACAAACTTCTATAGACTTGTAGTGGAAAGTGTATTGACTGGCTGCATTATGGCTTGGTATGGGAACACCAATGCCTTTGAAAGGAAACTCCTACAAAAGGTAGTGGAATCAGCCCAGCATATCACAGGTAAAGCCCTCCAAACCATTGAGCATATTTACATGAAACACTATCCTAGGAAAGCAACAACCATGAAAGATCCTCATCACCCAGGCATGCTCTTTTCTTGCTGCTGCCATCAGGCAAAAATGCCTCAGGATTTGGACCACCAGGTTCAAGAACAGTTACTACCCCTCAACCATCAGACTCTTGAACAAAAGAGGATAATTACATTCATCTCTTGAAATGTTCCCACAACCATTGATCTCACTTTAATGATTCTTTATCTTGTTATTTCATTGCCATTTATTTATAATTGCATTTCTACAGTTTCTTGTCTTCTATGCACTTGCTCTTCCATTCATCTTGTTTACAGTTACTATTCTATAGATTTGCTGAATTTGCCTACAGAAAAAAGAACCTTAGCATTGTTTGTGGTGACTTACGTACATGTAGTCTGATAATAAATTTTACTTTGAAGTTTTGAACTTGTATGCAAGGCTCCACCTGAACCATTCTGGGACCAAGGTCCAGGTGAATCGAAACACTGGGGGTATGGATAGACCTTTAAACTAAATAGTAGGAGGCTGAGTTCAACAGACTGTAAAGGTATGGATAAAGGAAAAGGGAAGGGGAATTTTGGAGAGGTTACTGAATTAAAAAAAGGCAGGAAGTTTAAGAAGTTAAAGAATCTATCTTCAGGCAACATGGAGGCAAACTCAAGAAGAAGGGTTGTGAATTCAGGACTGATGGTCATCAAAGGCTGCAAATACAGCAAAGGTGCACAAGACTCAAAAGGATAGTGGGGACTGGAACTAGATAACACACAATGATTTACAGGACTTCTTGTGACTGAAGGCCAGTGGAATTCAAGAATGATCAACATCTTATCTCCTGCATTTTTGGATGAAGTCATGGTTTATTCTTAAATATAGGAAGCATGATGATACAAAAGCTGGCTGTGTTTTGTATTAAGGAGGAAAGCTTTTGATTTTGAAAGCAAATAAGGTGGACTAGTCAGTTAGGCAAGAAGTCAAGAGTTAATATCTTGTTTTATTTTATTCTCATTTATCATCATAGAACACTATTGCATAGAAGGTGGCCATTCAGCCCATCTAGTCCATGCCAAACTATTCAACAATCTAGTCCCATTGGCCTGTACCAGAACACAGCCCTCCATACGCCTATCAAAATTTCTTTTAAATGTTGACATCAAACCTACATCCACCACATCCGCTGGCAACTCGTTCCACTCTCACCACTCTCTGAGTGAAGTTTTCCCTCATGCTCCCCTTAAATGTTCCAACTTTCACCCTTAACCTATGACCTCTAGATCCAGACTTGCCCAACCTTAGTGGAAAGAGCCTCCTTGCACTTACCCTACCTACACCCTTCATAACTTTGTAATTCCGCTTATTTTTCTATAGTCAAGGAAATAACTTGGACAGTTTGGGAGACTGGGAAAATAAGGAGCAGATGGAATATAGTGTAGGGAAGTGAATGGTCATGTACTTCGGTAGATGGAAAAAATGCATAGTCTATTTTCTAAATGGAGACAAAATTCAAAAATCAGAGGTGCAAAGGGACTTATGAGTCATTGTGCAGGATTTCCTAAAGGTTAACTTGCGGGTTGAGACGATGGTAAGAAAGGCAAATGCAATGTAAGCATTCATTTTGAGGGGAATAGAATTTAAGAGCAAGGATGTAATGTTGAGACTTTATAAGGCATTGGTCTGACCGTAATTGGAGTATTGTGAGCAGTTCTGGCATTGGAGAGGGTCCAGGGGAGGTTCAGAATGAGCCCAGAAATGACAGGGTTAATGTACGAGGAGTGTTTGATGGCCTCTGGGCCTGAACTTGCTCGAGTTTAGAAGAATGGGTGCAGGGGGTTGGGGGTTGGAATCTCATTGAAACCCATTGCACGTTGAAAGGCCGAGAGAGAGTGGATGAGGAGAAGATGTTTCCTATAGTGGGTAAGTCTAGGACCGGAGGGCACAGCCTCAGAAGAGAGGAACATCCATTCAGCGTAGAAGGAAGAGGTGGCATTTCTTCACCCAGAGGGTGGTGAATCTGTAGAATTCATTGTCAAGGATGGCTGTGGAGGCCAAATCATTGAGTATATTTAAAGAGGATGTTGAGAGGGCCTTGATTGGTCAGGGCATCAAAGGTTACAGGGAGAGGCAGGAGAATGGGGTTGAGAGGGATAATAAGTCAGTCATGATGTAATGGCAGAGCAGAATGTCCTAATTCTGCTCCTTTGTCTTATGGTCTTATTCCTTTATTCTATTGCATTGCTCTACTGCTCACCATGCAAGACCTACTCTGGTTTGTCCTCCCAAACTGCAACACCTCACACCTGTCTGCATTAAATTCCATCTGCATTTTTCAGCCCATTTTTCCAGCTGGTCCAAATCCCGAAGTTTCGATTATGACTGTCTTTAAAAAGCCATAATAAAACTCTGCTTAGCCCAACTGATCACAAAGGATTTTGATTGTATACTCAGTGGCCACTTTGTTAGGTACAGTATACTCTATACTCTTGAGATTAGAAGAATAAAAGATGGTATTTTATTCTCATTACTGCCATCGGGTAGGAGGAAAAGGAGCCTGAAGACGCTCAATATTTTAGGAAAAACATTTAAAAAAATTGTTCTGCCAGTACATTCTACCAATATGGAAAAATC
Organism: Mobula hypostoma; assembly: GCF_963921235.1. Taxonomy (NCBI): domain Eukaryota; kingdom Metazoa; phylum Chordata; class Chondrichthyes; order Myliobatiformes; family Myliobatidae; genus Mobula; species Mobula hypostoma. The sequence goes on from NC_086102.1 coordinate 165,947,259, forward strand.
TCCACCATGGGCACGACTCGTGCTACCATCTGGAGTACATTCAAGGGCTAGTGCCTCAAAAAGGTGGTACCCATCATTAACCGGGACATACCCTCTTCACATTTCTACCATCAGGGAGGTGAAGACCTACACCCAGATTCAGGAACAGTTTCTTCTCTTCCATCACCCGATTTCTCAACAGTCTATAAATACCGCCTTGTTATTCCTTTTTTTTTGCATTATTTATATATTTTTGTAATTTTTAGATTGCTATATTATTGCACTGTACTGCTGCTGCAAAACAACAAATTCCATATTATTCTTATACAACACAACCTGCAGAAAACAGTCCAATATCATATGGAAATGGTCACCTTAACAGGTGATTTTTGGATAATCTTCCCAAGCGACTTACAGACATATGTAAAAATAGAGCCCACTGATCATCTGGGAATCAGCTGTAAATCCATTCTAGTCAATGGCTGCCCATCAGACTCCCTTCAATCAGCAAACCGATGGAAGTTACTGTCAACAGTATAAACAGCACTCACTAATGCCCAGCTTGGGTTTCACCACAACCATTCAGCCCCACGTATCACTGCAGTCTCGATCCCAGACAAGAACCAAAGAGCCAAGTTCAGAAGGTAACATGAGAACAATTGTCCTTTAACATTAAGGCAGCATTTGGCCAAGTGAGGCATCACAAAGACCTGGTAATGGATGGAGTTACACCTTGCATGAAGGAGAACAGCTACAGTTGTTAGAGATCAGTCACCTTTTCCCAAGTCATTGTTGCAGGAGTTCATCAGAGCATTATCCCAACTATCATCATTAGTGTCCTGCATCATAGGAACGCTTGCTACGGATTGTACAATGCTTAATTCCATTCAGACCTCTGCAATAAATGGAGTCCATGCTTACCTGCAGCATGTGCTGGTAGATGACAAGTAACACTCACACCACTAAAGTGCAGCTGGACAATGACCATCTCCAATGAAAGAGAGTTTAACCACTGCTTAACCATTGCCAGGTTTCCCGCTACCAACACTTTGGTTATCATCAGAAGTTTGACTGAAGCAACCATATAAATTGTGTTTACAAGAGGAAGTTGAAGACTTGGTGTTCTGTGAATGCCTAATGCCTTTCACCATCCACAAGACACCAGAATGTAGCCCCCCTGGCCAGCCTCAGGGTCGCTCGGCTCGCTGTCATCTAGGGAAACAGCCCTCGGCCCCGCCAAACTGGGTAATCAGTTTGTGTGGATGCTGTGTGATGTACCCCACCCCGCCCAAATAACAGACAATACACCAGATACGATTAAATGATTTACAGTTTATAGATATTACTGGAACTACATATTTAATAGAGAATAAAATATAAAAGGAAAATAAAAGGTGCCACACTTACTAAAGTTCAATCTCTTCGTGCACAAACAGTTAGGAGAATGATGGAATAATCTCCACTTGTTTCGATAAACTGTGCTCCAACAACACACAGTAGCATGCTATCATCCGGAACAAAGCAGTCTACTTACTTGATTGACACTCTGCACTACCTTAATCATTCATGAGACCAGTTTTGTGAACTATCTGTATACTTCACTGCAGTTACTTACCTAGTGCACTCTCACAGTATCTCTAAACCAGGGGTTCCCAAACTTAATAGTATTGGTCCGTGGCATTAAAAAAAGTTTTGGAACCCGTTGTTATGTGAATGAAATCGCCGGAGAGAGTTACTGGTATATACAAAGCAGTTTCTTTATTCCACAAAACAAGGTACAGTAGGCATCATGCGGAGACACTTTGGGTGGAAAGGTCTGCTGGCGCAACGTAGGGCTCGATAGTTATGTGCTAAACATAAAGGACAAATTCTATATTTACAAAGTATAGACAATGCTTTCTTTGAAACTACATGCAAACTTCACACCTTCTGATTCACATCCATCCCACAGATGCCAGCATCGTCTGGACTGGGATTCACAGCATTTTCGGAATGCCTTCTTCCAAATGGGGTGTCAGGGAGGGGTAGCACTTCTGGTGGGGGAACATGTCGCGTCCTTTTCAAGGCGGTTAGTCCACCTTTGGTCCCCACCTGGCACTCAGCTCTCACCTGTGGCTCCCGGTAGCTGTTTGCATGCGACAGCGGCCACACCCCGGGCAATGGCTTCCACAAGCTGGCTAAACCAGGAGAGGGTAGCCAATGGGTCTCAAACCCTCGGTGAGATAGGGAGTTGTCTATCCCAGCATGTGAAGAGAGACTCCGGCGGATTGAATGGACGAGATCAATGGAAGGTCCAACAGTCAAGAAGGCGGTCTCTGCAAGCATTGTGGAATGTGTAGAGCAGGACAAGACACAGAAGACGTCCTGGTCATCCACTGCGCCTAGTCCCATCTCCAGCCGCCTCCACTCTGTCTTGCCACTGGATCCAGATGGGAATTGGGAACAGAGAGTGAGGCTGACGCTGCGCAACTCTCCCTCATCTATATCCAAATCACACGCTAGTCTCAACACCATCATAATGGTGTCGAAGTCCTCATCGACGTTGACAATGGACGAACACATGTTCCAAATTAAATCCACGATACATTTTCAAGGAACAGAAGACTGGTAGGCAAAGCCATTTGTTAAATGTAAATGACCTAAACCCAAAAATCACTCTAACTGAACCCCTACTCTAAACTGTTGCAGATGCATTGGAAAAGCGTACACCCTGCACGTTCCCCTCCAAATTGTATACATGTTACAGAAATGCTAATATTGTATTAATAGTTTCTGCAGAGCTTTGCATCATGGTATTCTTTGGGTTAGAACCAAGTGAATTACACATTAAACAATAAAAAAAATAAAGGTTTTCACAGTTGTAATAATTTTTTAGCACTGCAGAGAATCCTCCACTATGCTCACTACTTCAAAGGCTATTAACACTTGCAAATGACATGAAAAAGGGAAAGATGATTTAGAAAGAACTTTTCCTAAGAACTATTTCATGCCAGAAGTTATTTAATACAATATTAGAATTTCTTTTAATATTGTTAATTATAAGACAAAAATTTCTACTAATTAGTACTGTTTCTTATCTAGATTGTAGAAGTGGAGAGTTAAGATTTTATAATAAAAATATATTGCATTCAAACAGCTGGCAGCACATCACAAATATAAAGGAGGGAAACTCTCCTCTTCTGCTACATTAGAAACCAGCGCAGGATGTAACCCCTGGCTCCATGGACCTTCTGATGACATATTACACTGGCACGCAGCTTGCCAGTCTTTGTAGGCTGTTCTTCTGGCCTCACAAGTGAAAATAAAAATCTGAACCTTGCTTCCCCACTACCCCCACTGCTGTGCATTTCACACCAACATTTAAAACCTTAATAGAATAAGCTATTAGAGGCGTACTGAACTGGATCCAAGCCTACCTCCACTGAGCCTTGTTGTGCAGAAAGGAGTTACACTGGTCTGGAAGTTTGCTGTCATGTGACATAACCTCAAGGGACGCCAAGATCTGCTTAAAATTTGGCCTTTTCTGTGGGGAATCAAAAACAAGCAAATCTAAATACCATTATATTATTCTGTACAGAATTTATCTTCTATAAATCTAATTTAATTAAATGATGCACAACCATAATATTTGGGACAAATCCTCTCACCTGGTTGAAGTATGCAGGCACTGATTAGATTGCATCATGAAGTCATGAATGGCAACGTAACAAATGGTATGAAAATAAAACATTACACGGGCAGTTTAAGGAACAGGCAGGTGGATTTCAAAGCAGGTTAGAATGAAGTCAGTTATTTTGGACCAAATAGCAAGAAAAGAAGTAATGGAGGGTCAAATAGATTTTCGGATTATGCTGATCATTAATATGCATTAGTAAGATGCTAAAGAAAAACTGAAAAGATTTTACCATGGAAATATGTTTTTTTTCCCTACACTGTTTTATAAATGAATCTATATATTCCAGCTTTTCTGTGATCAATGTTAAAGTGCCAATTATTCTCTTGTGTTAATTACAGAAGTGTGACCAATGGGATTCATTGTACCACCTTCCCTATGTGAATGCGTGAACCACCAGCTTCTCACAATAACAATGTCTTTCTGGCACATTGCCTTTTCAAGCTAATTTACTTTAAACTATTGTGCTGCAATATCAGAGGTCCACAATTTTCTTGGCACCGTCCAGTGAGTTCAAAGGTTCCACAGGTCCTTTTATATTAAAGGAGTGCGGTTGATAGTAGATACACACTCTGCTGTCGACATTTGCACTTTTTAACATGAGCTTCATTATTCTGACAGCAGTAAACCATGGTTGGGTCCATCTTGCAAGATGCTGCCAGATTTACTGGCAACACACACAAAATGCTGGAGGAACTCAGCAGGGCCGGGCAGTGTGTATGAAAATGAATACACAGTTGGCGTTTTGGGTCAAGACCCTTCATCAAGACTGGAAAGGAAGGGGGGAGATGGCAGAATAAAAAGAAAGGGGAGGGGAAGGAGGATAAGCTATAAGGTGATACATGGGTGGGAAAGGTAAAGGGCTAGAAAAGAAGGAATCCGATAGGAGAGGAGAGTGGACCATGGGGGAGAGGGAAGGAGGAGGGGCACGGGGGGAGGTAATAGGCAGGTCAGGAAAGAAGGTAACAGGCCAGAGTGGGGAATCGGGGGGGGGGGTGGTGGAGAAAAACAAAAGGAAGAAAAAAATTACTGGAACAAGAAATCCATGTTCATGCCACCAGGTTGGAGGCTACGCATACGGAATATAGGGAGTTGCTCCTCCACCCTAAGAGTGGCGTACATTGTAGCAGAAGAGCTAGCCATGAACCGACATGTTGGAATGGGAATGGGAATGGGAATTGGAATTCAAATGCTTGGCCAGTGGGAAATTCTGCTTTTGGTGGATGGAGCAGAGGTGCTTGACAAAGCAGTTCCCCCAATTTATGCTGGGTCTCACCAATGTAGAGGAGACAATAGACGACCCCGACAGGTGATAGACTGTTTGGGGCCGTGAGTGGAGGTGAAGGAGAAGGTGAATGGGCAAGTGTAGCGTTTCTCTTGCTTGCAGGGGTAAGTGCCCAGATGGAGATTAGTGAGGAAAGGATGAATGGACAAGGGAATCACGGAAAGAGCAATCCCTGTGGAAAGCAGAGAGCGGGGAGAAGTAAAGATGTGATTGATGGTGGTAGGATCCCGTTGAATATAGCGGAAGTTGTGGAGAATGACATGTTGGACGTGGAGGCCCGTGGGTTGGTAGATGAGGACAAGAGGAACTATCACTGTTAAGGCAGCAGGAAGATGGGGTGAGCATGACTGTCCAGGAAATGCAGACGATGGGGTGAGGCAGATTTACTGACTGCAATTCTGGTTTAATAAATACAAGTCACAATATACATGTCAGCGTCAAGAACACTGTGCATACACACTAAATGGCAAAGATCTTGTCAGTAATTTTCTGAAAGAATAGCCCGTGATTTTTCAGATAATTGATGCTGATTGTATTTCTACAGGAGGGAAGTGTACAGTTCTATTTAGTAATATTGGCCTCGAGAAGAACAGTGGCAGCTTCAAGATGTGGCATACTGCTGATCGTGGAAAGCTGCCCAATGAGAAATTGATGGAAACAAAGACCTGGAATGACATCACTGTGCAGTAAACATTCAGAAGAAAGCAGGTTAGCAATCTCAAAACAGCCTCCTATGGCTAGCGGAGCCACAGTGTATGAGTAATATAAATGGTAAACAGCAGCCTGTGAAGTTTTAAATAATCTAACAGGATTAGAAAATAAAAGCTTCATAAAAAAAAAGTGCACGTTTGAAAAGCACAGCTGTTTTTTTTCTTTCTCTCCATTACATTTTAGTGGACTGCCCTGCCTCTCAATTTGTCATTCTAAGGACACTGTATTAGGTGTTACGGCCCTGTGGGGAGGATTCGTCTAAGTGGCTACAAGTGTCAAATTCATTGACACTTAGGGAGGCTGAAAACTGAGAGAACAAGGGAAAATGGACACATTGCAGTCCTTTGTTATCGAACCTTTAACACAGACAACCCCTGTGTCGGGTAATGGAAATGCCCTTACAGAATTCACCAGATCACTACCCAAAAATGTAACATACAGAATAAGATGCACTCTCCTCGAGTTTATATGAAAGAGCTAAATATATAAACACATTTTTAAAAACTTGCATTTCTTGACACATACATAGGTAGCACAGTTCTGCACTACAGAAAGCTCCCATATTTCCATGGTAAAGGGGAAACCTGCACACCACAGACTCTTACATTCAACATCTGGGCCCTCAAATAGCTCCATTATCATTAATATTTTATTAACTGGATAAATGGACAATTCGAGACTGAAGGAGGCATCTGGAATCAACAAAAAAGTATCTTGAAAAGCTCCGATATTCACTCGATAATACCGTAAGTTGAAGATGAGTTCCACCCCAATGACCACCTGCACCCAAATCTGTTGTCAAAAGCCTTCTCTCAACAGGAAGCAACACACACAGTGCTGGAGGCACACAGCAGGCAGGCAGCGTCGATGGACGGAAAACGGACGCCGACATTTTGGGCACAGATGCTGCCAGACCTGCTGAGTTCCTCCAGCGTCTTTGGTATTGCGCCAGGTTCCATCATCTGCAGCCCCTTGTCTCTGTCAACAGGAAAGATCATTAAAGGTCTCAGTACTTACTTTGGGATCTGTTTCCCAACACTGATGCAATATTTCTGCAAAACTGGCAGGACAGCTCTTTGGAATGGTCAACCTCTGAAGTAAGAAAAGCAACACATTAGCAATTGGAAGTGCACAAAAATAATTAAAATACATTCACATGAGCAAAGCCTCCCCGTTGTGACATGATTACAAAAAGCGCCAGGAACACTCAGGCTTTATTCAGCTAATCAAAGCTTGTTTTGCAGAGATTACCAACCGCAGACAGCAATGCAATCTCACTGGAAGTCAACATGTGCAATTTTTGGAAAGATTCTCCAAATGCTAAAAAGATCAAGTGAGATGGTTGAATTTCACCATAACTCCCCAGGAAAACAAGCCAATTTTTATCATCATTGTATATACGGGAGGGAAGAATCAGAAACAGGAAGGTTTGATGTCCTCTCAAGCTGTTCTAATCTTTGGATACATGTCCATTTTCCTGTTTGTCTCCTCTAACCCAGTAGCACAAGTCCCTTCCTCTCAGATTTGAATATACACATTGACTCAGCATTCATAACTCTCTTAAGAATCTCAGGTGGTGATGAGAGGGTGTACAGGAGTTGTTAACTAGTGGAGTAGTGTCGCAGCAACAACTTGGCACTCAACGTCAGTAAGACGAAACAGCTGACTGTGGACTTCAGGAAGGGTAAGACGAGGGAACACACACCAATCCTCATAGAGGGATCAGAAGTGGAGAGAGTGAGCAATTTCAAGTTCCTTGGTGTCAACATCTCTGAGGACCTAAACTGGTCCCAACATCTCGATACAGTTATAAAGAAGGCAAGACAGCAACTATACTTCATTAGGAGTTTGAAGAGATTTGGCATGTCAACAAATACACTCAAAAACTTCTATAGATGTACCGTGGAGAACATTCTGACAGGCTGCATCACTGTCTGGTATGGGTGGGGGGGCTACTGCACTGGACCGAAAGCTGCAGGACCTCCAGCACCCAGGGCATGCCCTTTTCTCACTGTTACCATCAGGTAGGAGGTACAGAAGCCTGAAGGCACACACTCAGTGATTCAGGAACAGCTTCTTCCCCTCAGCCATCCGATTCCTAAATGGACATTGAACCCTTGACCACTACCTCACCTTTTTAATATATATTATTTGTATGAGCTTTAATCTTTTCAATTTTCGTATACTGTTATTTGTTTATTTATTATTATTATTTTATTTTTTCCCTCTTCTTCTATATTATGTATTGCATTGATCTGCTGTTGCAAAGTTAACACATTTTATGACACATGCCGGTGATAATAAACCTGATCCTGATTCTAATTCTGAGGAAGACAAATCAAAGATTCACAACTGTGAGAAACATCTCTCCTTGCCTTAGTCTGAAGTAGTTGACCCATAAGACTATGCCCCATTTTGACAGCCCTAAAAGTTGAAAAGTTTTCATAGAAACTATCTTAAGTCCATTAAAAATGTTCCAATAAAATTCTCTTCTCCATTCTTCAAGCCCACTCTTCTTAATTTTTCCTCATAAGGCTGAAATAATTTCGAACTTGGGATGGTGCCACTTACAGGTCTTGTTAGATACAGAGTGAAACAGCACAGGGACTGGCCATTCAGCCCCACTGTCTCCTCCTAGAACTAGTAAAACAGCTCAGGAACAGGCCATTCAGCCCATTGTCTCCTCCTAGAATCAGTGAAACGGCACAGGGACAGGCCGTTCAGCCCATTGTCTCCTCCTAGAATCAGTGAAACAGCACAGGAACAGGCTCCTCAGCCCCACGGTCTCCTCCTAGAATCAGTGAAACAGCAGAGACAGGCCATTCAGCCCCACGATCTCCTCCTAGAATCAGTGAAACAGCACAGTAACAGGCCATTCAGCCCCACTGTCTCCTCCTAGAATCAGTGAAACAGCACTGGAACAGACCATTCAGCCCATTGTCTCCTCCTACCATCAAGCACTCATTTACACTAATCCCATTTTATTCTCCTATTTTACTCAGATTCTGACCACCTACATCTGAGGGGCAATTTACAGGGGCCAATTAACCCCTCAACCTGCACACCTTTGGAATGTACAAGGAAACTGAAGCACCCACTGGTGGCGGTCGGGGGGGGGGGGGAAGGTGTGACATACAGACCGTCTAGGGAGAGTGTGCAAACTCCACAGAGATAGCACCCGAGGTTGGGATTGAACTCGATGTCTCTACCAAAATGCTACTGTCAGCATATCATTATATTTCATTTACTCACCAAATCAACAAGGGACTGAGGAGCTGGAAAATAATTCCTAAAATGAAACGTTTCTTGGGGTGAGTTGTGTAAATTGTGCAGTTATTAGTGGGAGGTGAGCACAGTGAATTTATATGCTTATACAATCATTTGGATAGTATACACTAACTCCCCTCCCTATTCCAACCACAAAGCCATCCATGGCAGATTCTCACGTATCCACCTGGATTCAGGATCACTGATCAATTCTGGAAATGGGCTTGCTGTCCCTACAATCAGAAGTGAATATTTTTTTAACAACAAGGATAAACTGCCAATTTGCTCATACTATAATCCTTACATACAGCTTCTAATAAAATAGAACATATACACTTTCCTCTTCAGAAAATAGATCAAAACAAACTGAATGAGACAAGCTGTGGCTACAAAACCCAGAGGGATCATTTCCGTTTCAGAAGGAGATCAATTTGCTCGAGTTGAACAATAAAACGACAGGAAAAAGGGCACTAATACTCTGCACGCAATCTTGTTTCAAAGGTGAAACAAGCTAATTGTTAACCTGTGCTACAGGCTGCATAACCTCACATAACCTCTGTAAAGTTGTGCTAGGGTAAATGAGGAAGAAGAGCTATGGTGAGGGAAAGAGATTGACTTTAACGATTTTAAATTTGAGTTCAATTACCAATTAAGTACAATAATCAATTACAGTAATATATCTGTCATCACTTTTGCCTGATTCCATGCAAATTATCATCTATTCTTAATAGCTGATCTGATAGCCCCATTTTTCATCAATAGTTCAGAAGTAACACCTAGATTAGAAGATAATGGGCCCTGTTTTCCTTAGCAAAATTTTAAGACTGAATCTGTGTAACAATGGAAAAACCGTCAGTCATTCAAAGAAAAATAACTGCAAATAGCACTTAAAATTAAATAACGGACAGTTGTAGTCAGTTGAAAAGATATGGGCTCATATAATGAATGGTCATTTTTTGACACAACCAAATATTAATCCAACTGTATTAATATTAATCCAGCCTTGATCCAACTGTAGTTTACTATTATTTTCATGATGGAGGATTAGTTTGACTTTGAGGCTCAGATATGCAATATTGGTGACTGTCTCTGTCGACTTGTGTTTAACAACTGAATCCCCTACAAAACTACTCATGCTTGACAGGGTGGCAGATAAAGGCAATGTGCATGATATGGTAAAAAAAAAGAGGCTGCAGGTGGAGGTCCATGAGCCAGTCCTCATTAGGGCAATGGAGAGGCAGAACGTCAATAATTAACTTTAAGTTGTTTGGGGTTATCATAATAGAGGATGCATCCTGGGACAGATTTATGTTCAACAACTGGATCCCCTACAGAACTACTCTCGCATGAGAGTAGTGGGAGATAAGGCAGTACCAAAGAGGCTGCAACTAATCTTCATCTAGGGCTGAATAAACTAGTGATCTTAGAACTGGCTTATTTATGCTGTTTTTATTGAAGAAATTATTCAGTGCGCACAGGCTGTTGTCACTGGGCAAAAAAATTGCACAGCACAAGATTTTTGCACACAAGTCATTACAAATTAGAGAGAACATTGCTCATCACCCAGGCCGTGCTCTTTCCTTGCTTCTGCCAGCAGCTGGAAGGTACAAGAGCCTCAGGACTCACACCAGGCTCAAGAACAGTTACCACCCCTCAACCATCAGGCTCTTGAACAAAAGGGGATATGTACTCATTCTATTTCTGTTGTTCCCAAAACTGATGGTCTCTCTTGAAGGACTCCTTACCTTGTTAATTCATGCTCTCGTTATGTATTGCTATTTATTTATATTTGCATTTGCACAGTTTGTTGCTCATTGATCCTGTTTACAGTTACTGTTCTATAGATTTGCTAAGTATGCCTGCATAAAAAGAATCTCAGGGTTGTATGTGGTGACATGCATGTACTCTTGACAATAAATTTTACTTCGAATTTTAAAAAAAATTATTTATTTACCTATCTATTTATTTGTGTGTTTGCTGAAACTGTCTTCATTTGCACTTTTTTTTGGTCAATGTTTGATTCTATTGTATTTCTTTGTTCTACTGTGAATATCTGCAAGGAGATGAATCTCAGGGAAGATTATGGTGACATTTAAGTAATTTGATAATCAATTTACTTCATACTTTGAACGCACTTAATTATGGAAACAAAATAATCACTTCGGCATTTTAGTACGGTTTTAGATTATGAACTTTAGCCTCAATGGAATGAAAGACAAATGTTTTGAGAAGGTCAGTTAAAACTTCAGGGTATCCAGAAAATTTTGGATGTATAATTGCTGTTATTGTTTATTTACTCAAACAACTGGGATAAAGGAAGTTCTTATGGTTAGAGATAGCACAGATGTTGTTAACAGCATGTAGGATGAGATGTATGTATTCACCCCCTTGTTCTGCCATTCAGTAAATCATGGCTGACCTTTCACCTCAGTTCCACCCTCCTGTGCTAACCATATATCTATCACTTTTCCTTCTATTTAAATCTCCTCCAGGCGGATCATTTGTGATAAATAAACCTCATCATCACCAAGTCTCTACGTTATCACAGACATTCTTTCTTCCCTCCATCCTTCAATACACTTGAATTTTGTTTTCTTAATTCTTAACCGTCTATACGAGACATTAATCCTGTTCCTCTCTCTATGGATGCTGCCTGGCCAACAGGATAGTTGTTTACTGTTTTTGTTTTGGATTTCCAGCACCTGCAGTTCTTGGTCTTTGTCTTGAAACATCAGTGAACCCTGATGTGTTTTGCCAGATCAATGCTTCAGGATCACAATAACTGACCAGAAGAACCACCTTATGAAGCCTCAGCATCACATCCTTGTATTCTAGACCTCTTGAAATGAATCCTAACATGGCATTTGCCTTCCTCACCACCAACTCAACCTGCAAGTTAACCTTCAGGGTGTTCTGCACAAGGACTCCCAAGTCTCTCTGCCACTCAGATCCCTGGATTTTCTCCCTGTTCAGAAAATAGTCCGCACTTTTACTTCTACTACCAAAGTGCATGACCATGCATTTTCCTCATCTTAACTGTGGAGTATTTTAATTAACGTGTTTTAGTTTTAGATTTCCAGCATCAGCTGTACTTTGTTCTTTGCTTTTTCAAAGTCAAACTACTGACCTCTTGGGTATAACTGGAGTTCTTCAAACTACAGTACACGGCAAAGACACAATGAACACAACGATTTGGCTTAAGGAATGCCTTTATTGGTCCAAATCAATGCCTAGGTTGCAGTTGAGTGGCTGGTCCAGATTTGTTAAGCACTGCAGTAGTTCGATTACATTGAGAGATTTGTTAGGCAAGTTCAAGATGCAATTACGAGTTAAGTGGAATGTTTATGTTACAAATGAACCAGGGCAGGCAACGACAGTAGTTTTTAAGTAAACCATCTTAGCTTATTGAATTAAAGCTCTTTACTCCCATTCATCTTAGAAACACAATTCTAGCTGTGAAATTGTCGCAGTAATGTTTGAGATCTCACTTTCTGGATTATCAATTGAGGCCTCTGGTTTGTATATTCAGTAAACAGTCATTACAATATGATGTGCATATATGAGTGGGTGATGTAGTCAAAGAAACAAAATTAATGCTTATTTTGAGGAAAAAAATTAAGCAATGCTTATATCAAGCATTTAAATCAATAGAAACATTATGAAAAGTATGAAAAACAAAAGCATACACCGTACCTCATTTTTTTCCACAACTAGCCAGGCCACCTGTAAGCCTTCAAAACCTTTAAATGGGATCTCCCGTGTCATCATTTCCCAAAGAACCTGAAAAACGTGAGCCTTTTAACATCTATCTAATCTTAACAAATATCATAAATTTTAAAATACTTTCCATCTATAGAAGACTGAGCGATGTCATCTCCACACTTCAGGAATAATCTCAATGCCGTGGGGCTACTGTCATTTTAAAAGCAGCTATTTCTTAGAAAGAGGCAACAGTGTATTTTATGAATATTAGGTTTTTGCAATGTCTGCAGGGAAGATGATAATCTTTCAGGCACGACAGAAAGGGTCCCCGTTGCCAAATTTCATTGCGGAAGATAATCATCCTTCCATTCCGAGCAGACATTTGGCCAGCTGGGTTAAACAAGTTCTGGACTGCTAAAATCTGCCCAAACTTCCCAAGATGACATTCCTAGTCAGCAAGACTGCAGACACCCTCTGGTTTACAACCCAGGAATTAAGTCCATAGCTTCCAGAATGAATCAACCACACAATAGCTTGGTCTACTGAATCACAGCCATTCATGGCCTTCGAAATGCTGCTTAAAGTTCAGCCATTTACCCAAGCACACCCCGCATCAATATATCAATAGGCGCTTTTTAAAAATATGCTCAATGCATTTTTTCTTAATTTACAAAGAACCTTCTTTCGTTAAGAATGTCAATTTCAGTTTTCTCAATACAAATTTAATGTAAGCATTGGCCTGATCTGAATAAAATAGGCAGGATAATTTGTGCTTTACCTACCACACCATAGGAATACGTATCACATGTCTCAGCCACAGGTAAGCTCTGTATAACTTCTGGTGCCATCCATGGGAAGGTACCCACCAGGCTCATGTGTGTAGTATGAGAGTGAAACCTTGAAGCACCAAAATCACATATCTGAGAGAAGAACAAAAATGATCTATAATCATTTATCTTTTCAGATTATTGACCTTTGAAACAGCTTCAGATTAAAAAAAATTCTTCGGTAGCTCACCTTTAAAATTTTGTCTGCAGCAAGCACCACTACATTAAGTAAAGGTAAAAAGAAAAACATTAGACACTATTCCAAATAGGAAATTTCTACATTCTATGCATCTGAAACTAAAATATACTGAGCGATCTTTAACATATCAGTCACTAATGTGGAGAACAGAAGTTTTGGCAAAATATTACTCTAAAAGCATTGGAAGAAAGAAATTGTGGAGATGTATCAACTGCAGTTATGAAATTTGTTAACATTTGCATAATTTTCTAATTGTAAAGGTCCTAGTTTACTTATCTGCATTAATCCACATAATACAAATTCGCAGAATGAAGGAAAATCAGTGGAAGAACTCAGATTCAACACTGCACCTTTATATAGTGCAGTGGCCAGAGTGATGTTTAAATCTGTGCTTCTTTGTTAAAACCCCCAAACCCACAGCTGTAACAATGTTAAACCAGTGGGAGAAACAGCATCTTCTGTTATGTAAACAACAGGAATTCTGCAGATGCTGGAAATTCAAGCAACATACATCAAAGTTGCTGGTGAACGCAGCAGGCCAAGCAGCATCTATAGGAAGAGGCGCAGTCGACGTTTCAGGCCGAGACCCTTCGTCAGGACAGGTCTTCTGTTATGTCACTGGTGCATTGCATTGGTGGGCTTCCCAGAGAGTCCAGAAGGGCCGTATGATGTTCTGCAGATCTCCCAGCTCTTAGACAGCGAAATCTGCCCACTACTCCTGCACCACACCACCCCTACAGCGATTAACCATTTAAAACAAAATTGACTTAATTTATTTAGTTTAAATGTGGAACAGACTCAAATGGCCTAATTCTGCTTTACGTTTTATGGCCTTTTTAGTCAGGGTGTCAAAGGTCATGGGGAGAAGGCAGGAGAATGGGTTGAGAGGGATAATAAATCAGCCATGATGGAACGGCAGAGCAGACTCAATGGGCCGAATGGCCTAATCCTGCTCCTATGGCCAAGTGTTTCCAAGTGTGTGAGGGTACTTTTGAATTCTTAATAAATCAAAATTTTTATTTTCCTAAAACTGTTATTTGATGGTTTGAATTTCAGTGAGAGCTTTGACAGTAATTGAGGTGGGTCTACCTGGCTGTCAAATCCTCTGTTGGCACAGCTGACGAGAGAGCCTCTGTATTACATGACTCTGCATTGGGACACAGCAATATAGACATTCCACCCAGGATCAAAGTGGGCGATAGGTGTCTGCTGAACAGGACGAGGATGCAAGATTGTGCACAGCAGGGCAAATACACCTCATGCATTTATGACAGTCATTCTCCAACAATTCAAACTTAAATGTTATCCACCCTGCAGAATTCTTCTACAGGTCATAACACTACCACGCTCCTTTAAAACAAAGTTACAGAACGAGTACAATATAGTTGTTTGCTTACCATTTCGTGATTTGAGGTCCCGGTGGATTACTTTTACTGGAGCATCCATGTGTAAATAATGCATACCTGGAAGAAAATAATGAAGCAGCCTTTCATGGGATGCCATTACAATATTGCAGCAACTCAGGAAGGTGGAAAGGTAAGGTGTGAAGACATTTATAAAAGGAAAGCATCAGACACTGACTTGTTGAATATCAAAAGCTGGAGAATGGTTCTCAGCAGGCCAGGTAACATCCATGAAAAAGAGCAAACAGGCGACTTTTCTGGCCGAGACCCTTCATCAGGACTGGAAAGGAAGGGAAGAAGTCCGAGTCCCATTTCTCCCCTTCCTTTCCAGTGCTAATGAAGGGTCTCAGCCTGAAATGTCGACTGTTAACTCTTTTCCGTAGATGCTGTCTGGCCTACTGTGTTCCTCCAGCATTTTGTGTGCGTTGCTTTGGATTTCCAGCATCTGCAGATTTTCTTGTGTTGGAGAATGGTTCTGATTGTTAGGCCATGGGTGGAGCAGATATCATTCCAGAGGGAAAAATGCATAAATAGAAAAGATTGTTAGAAATACAAGGTTTAACTAAATGCTAGAAAGGGTTGAAAGGCCTTTTTCTGTACTCCTTCAACCTTATTTATATCTTTCCCCTCTCCTGTACTCAATACGAGGGGTGACTGATAAGTTTGCAGCCTAGGGTAGAAAGAGTCAATTTTAGAAAACTTAGCACATTTATTTTTCAACATAGTTCCCTCCTACATTTACATACTTAGTCCAGCAGTCGTGGGGCATACGGATCCCTTCCTTGTAGAAGTCGGCATCGTGGTCCACAGCAGGGGTGATTGATAAGTTTGTGGCCTAAGGTAGAAGGAGATGAATTATACAGCTCTCGTTATATGCACGTGCAGTTTAACTCTTTGCGTGATTATGCAGAAAGTTTGAAGTTAATAACTAATCTCCTTCTACCTTAGGCCACGAACTTATCAATCACCCGTCGTACTTTCAATTATGAAGGCCAACCAAAGCTTTCTTTACGACCCTATCTACCTGTGCCGCCAATTTCAATGAATTATGGACCTGTATTCCCAGCTTCCTTTGTTCTACCACACTTTTCAGTGCCCTATGTTCGCTGTGTAAGACCTGGCTGGTCCTACTGAAATGCAACACCTCATACTTTTCAGCATTAAATTCCACCTGTCATTTTTCAGCCCATTTTCCCAGCTCAAGCAGATCCCACTGCTGGCCCTGATAGCCTTCCTCATTACCTGCTACGTGCCCAAACTCGGTATCATCCACATATCTGCCAATCCAGTTAACTACATTATCATCCACATCATTGATTATAGACGATAAACAACAACAGACCCAGCACCGATCCCTGCAGTACTCCACTAGTCACAGGCCTCCAGTCAGAGAAGAAACCATCTTATATCACTCTTTAGCTTTTCCCACAAAGCCAATGTCCAATCTAATTTACAACCTCATCTCGAATGCTGAGTGACTGAATCTTCTTGACCGACTTCCCTTGCAGGACCTTGTCAAGTGCCTTGCTAAGGTCCACGTAGACAACATCCACTATCCTACCTTCATCAACTTTCCTGGTAATCTACAAGAATGGTTAGACATGACTTACCATGCACAAAGCCATCCTTTACCTAGTATATCTGCTGCTGGGGAGGGGGAGAGGGGGGTGAGTGGCTGCTTAAACTCTTCCCCTTCTTACTGTCACCCAGTTTCCTGTGTCCTGCACCTTGGGTGTAACTATCTCTCTACACGTCCTACCTATCACCGCGTCAGCTTTCCAAATGATCTGGATTTCATCCATTTCCAGCTCCAATTCAATGCAGTGTTAGAAGCTGCAGCTGGATGCATTTTTCGCAGGTGTAGTGGTCAGAGACACTGGAGGTCTCCCGAACTTTCCACATCCTGCGAGAGGAGCATTCCACTATCCAGTTCCAGGTTCTGGGTTCTTCCAAAGTGCATTGTTTTATGCATGATTTATATAGGATGTTTTCAGTTTTGGGTGGGCCACTGCATGTAGCTGCCAGAAGAGAGAAATTCTACACAAAAAAGTTCCAAGGCAGAATTGCTGGAGCTCTGAGAACAACCTTTATCTTTTGAGTCAGGAAATTATACATCATAGCACACAAAATTGCTGGAGGAATATGACACATAGTGCAGAGCACCTCAAAAGAGACAACGCCCCTAATGAAAATGATTGCAAAATTATGCACGTCACAAAGCAGATTAACAGGATTGCTATTAATTTCTGGAACCACAGTGGAAAGAAGATTTAAAATCTGATTCCTGGATGCTAACAGGCATCTTGTTTTTCTACTTGCTAATTTACTATTGTACTAAATTCTTCCTCAAACTAGCAAGAACTAGAAACCTACATTTTGAAACATAAATATTATAATATTAAAGTGTTTGGAATTTGAAATACTTTGCTAATAAAACTTCTAACGTACAATGTCTCAATAGTCCAGTCTCTCTGTGTTCAAGTTACAGAGAGCAGCTGTTTTGCAGTCCCACGGGAATTAGAAATTAAGATGATGATGTCAAGTAAAAGGATTGGCAAAGAACATGGCTGGGAAGTCATAAATTAAATACTGTCAGTGCTTGGTGCATTCAGTCAGCATGAGCTGCGCGCAGACACGGAGAGCAATTGTAGGCAGGCTTGGTTAAGAGTCAAAATGAAAGATCAAGAATGGATAAGTAGACTGGAAAAATAGACGTGTACTGAAAAGTACGAAAAAATTCAAAGGCAATGAAAGATAAAAGGGGGGAGCAGCACAACTTTGTCTCCTTCAACAAGAAATGTAAATGTTTTATGTAGATGATTAAATCTGAAAGAAGTTGTCTCGTTTTTACTGTGTACTGTACCGGCAGTTATGGTCAAAATGACAGTAACAGTGACTTGACTTGCCTTGACTTCATGGGAACCTAACAGAATCATAGAAAAGTACAGCACAGAAACCAGCCCTTCAGCTCATTTTGTCCACGCCTAACGATTTAAAATGCCTACTCCCTTCGACCTGCGCCAGAATCGTAGCTCTCAGACCCGCACTATCCATGTACCTATCCAAGCTTCTCCCAAACGTTGAAATCAAACTTGCCTGCACCAGTTGTGCTGGCAGCTCGTTCCACACTCTCATGACCTTCTGAGCGAAGAAGTTTCCCCTCATGTTCCCCTAAAACTTTTCAACTTTCACCCTTAACTTGTGACCTCTAGTTGTAGTCCCACCCAACCTAGTGGAAAAAGCTTGCTTGCATTTATCCTCTCTATACCCTTCATAAACTTGTACACCTCTATCAAATCTCCTCTGAAACTTCTACATTCCAAGCAATAGAGACCTAACCTACTCAATCTTTCCAAACAACTCAGATCCTCCCAACCTGCACCTAATGAACACAAGTTAATTAGAGATCTATTATGATGATTTCTTCTCGGTTCCTTTGCTGCTATTTTGAATTCTGCCTTGCTCTTCCCTTCCTCTTCCCTGCTTGTAATTCTGTTTTGTTGTTTAATGCATTTTCTCTGCTGCTGGTGGTTTTCAAAATGAAATCACACAATTCACTGCTCTAAGGCCTTGAGATTCTCACATTATTTCATTGGTAGCTCTTCAAAAACAGCTACAAAAGATTTTCTCCTCCCATTTTCCATCTTCTACCTACATTTTTTTGAAATTTACTGTTACGGGTCCAATGATCTCAACTAATTTCACTGCATTTTCTACACTTCATTTCAATATTTCATTAAGGATTTTTCACGTCAATTATTTCCTTTGGGGCTTCTGAACACCATGAGGTACAAATTTAGCTTGGGCAATTAAAGAATGCATCCATGATGGCTTTCTTGAACAGTACGTTACTGAACCTACAAGGGAAAGTGCTATCTTGGATCTGGTCCTGTGCAATGAGACAGGTAAAATTAGCAATCTTGTGGTTAGGGATCCTCTTGGAAAGAGTGATCACAGTATGTTTGAGTTTCTCGTACAAATGGAGGGTGCAATAGTTCGATCTAAAACCAGTGTATTATGCCTAAACAAGGGGGATTATAACAGGATGAGGGAGGAATTGGATAGGGTAGACTGGAAACACAGACTATATGGTGGGATGGTTGAGGAACAGTGGAAGACTTTCAAAGAGATTTTTCACGGTGCTCAACAAAATATACTCCATTTAAAAGCAAGGACAGTAAGGGTGGGGGGAGCCAGCCATGGACAACTAAGGAAATAAAGGAAGGCATCAAACTAAAAGCTTGTGTGTTCAAAGTCAGCAAGAGTAGTGGGAAACTGGAAGATGGGGAAAACTTTAAGAAGCAACAAAGAAAGGGAAGATTATGAAAATAAACTAGCACAAAATATAAAAACAGATAGTAAAGGTTTTTATAATTATACAAAGCAGAAAAGTGAACATAGATGAGAAGGGGGAATTGATATTTGGTAATCAGGAAATAGCTGAGGCTTTGAATGACTATTTTGTGTCGGTCTTCACAGTGGCGAATACGTCTAAGATGCTGAAGACAGATGATACGGATGCGACAGGAGGTGAGGACCTCGATACAATAGCTATCACTAAAGAGATAGTGCTGAGCAAACTTGTGGTCCTTAAGATAGATAAGTCCCCTGGGTCCTGATGGAATGCATCTCAGGGTACTGTAGGAAATGGTAGAGGTTATAGTAGAGGCTTTGGTAATAATTTAGCAAAATTCTCTGGACTCTAGGGAAGTCCCAGCAAATTGGAAGAAGGTGTATGTCACGTCACTGTTCAAAAAAGGATGTTGGAAAAAGGCAGGTAACTATAAGGCCAGTTAATTTAACAAATATACGGGGAAAATACTTGAAGCTATCATTAAAGAAGAAATAGTGAGGCATCTGGAAAGAAATGGATCCATCAGGCAGATGCAGCATGGATTCAGCAAAGGCAGGTCCTGTTTGACAAACTTACTGGAGTTCTTTGAGGATATAATGAGCGCAGTGGATAGAGGGGAACAGATGGACATTATTTACTTGGATTTCCAGAAGGCGTTCAATAATGTGCCACATAAAAGACATCCATAAGATAAGGATGCATAGAGGTGGGGGTGATGTATTAGCATGGATAGAGGATTGGTTATTCAATAAAAAGCAGAGAGCTGGGATACATGGGTGTTTGTCTGGTTAGCTATCAATGGTGAGTGGTGTGCCACAGGGGTCGGTGCTGGGCCTGCAACTGTTCACGATATACATTAACGATCTGGAAGAACGGACCGAGTGTAGTGTATCTAAGTTTGCTGATGACACTGAATTGGGTGGAAAAGCAAACTGTGCAAAGGATATGGACAGTCTGCAGAGAGATATGGGTAGGTTAAGTGGGCAAGAGTCTAGCAGACAGAGTACAATTTTGGTAAATGCAAGGTCATCCATTTTAAAAGGAAAAATGGAAGATCAGTATTATTAAGTGGTAAACGATTGCAGCACGCTGCTGTGCAAAGGTTCTTGGGAGTGTTTGTGCATGAATTGCAAAATGTTAGTTTGCAGGTCATCAAGAAGGCAAATGGAATGTTGGCCTTCATTGCTAGGGGGTTGGAATTTAAGAGCAGGGATAGATAAGATAGAGGCAGGAAAGGTGTTTATGCTGTTGGTGAGACTAGAACTTGCAGACAAAGCCTCAAGATTCAGGGGAGTAAACTTAGGACAGAGATGAGGTGTGCTCTAAGAGTGGTGAATCTGTGGAATTCTCTGCCCAATGAAACAGTGCAAGCTACCTCAGTAAATATATTTAAGACACAGTTGGATAGATTTTTGCATAGTGGGGGAATTGAGGGTTATGGGGAAAAGGCAGGTAGATGGAGTTAGTCCATGGTCAGATCAACCACGATCTTACTGAATGGCGGAGCAGGCTCGATGGGCCAGATGGCCTACTCCTGCTCCTATTTCTTATGTTTTCATGTTCCAATGACCTAAAATAGGGATTGGAATGGTTGTCCATTAAGTTAAATCATGCTTGAGTGCGTGGACACATTGTTGTTGGGGTAGGTGAGTGAGTATTTCAGATGAGAGGAATGTTAAAGAAACAGGATCAGGAGTGAGTGAGGTGCAGTGGAACAGTTAATCATTAAACTATGACAAGGAAGAATAATGCAAGAGTACACCTGGATATAGAACCAGAGTAGGGGAAAATGGTAAAAGGACAAGACTAGAAGCTCTTTATCTGGATGTCTGCAAGATTAGCAAAATTAGAAATAAATGTCAATAATCTGGCATCCATTATAGATGAAAGGTTGCCAAGCTGGAAACCAATAAGTCCAGTGTGCTAACATTTTTGAAAGGGTAGGTACTCGGGAAGAAATATGGGGTATCACTGTGTTGATAAAGGCTGAGACTGGTACGGTGGTAAGTAATTATTTTGGGCCAGTAAATCAAGGTGTAGAATCATGAACATCTATTTCTCGAACTTTTGGTAATGCCCCCGCTTCCTCTATGCCCCATCTCCTTTTCCCTCTCTCACCTTATCTCCTTGAATGCCCATCGTCTCCCTCTGGTGCTCCTCTCCCGTTTTCTTTCATCCATGGCCTTCTGTCCTCTCCTATCAGCTGCCCCATTCTCCAGCCCTGTACCAATTTCACCAATCAACTTCCCAGCTCTTTACTTCACCCCTCCCCCCCTTTTACCGAGCACCTCGTGTTTCTCTCTCCCCTCCCCCAACCATCTAACTCTACTCCTCATCTTTTTTTCTCCAGTCCTGCTGAAGGGTTTTGGCCTGAAATGTCGACTGTACTCTTTACCATAGATGCTGCCTGGCCTGCTCAGTTCCTCCAGCACTTTATGTGTGTTGCTTGGATTTCCAGCATCTGCTGATTTTCTCTTGTTTATGTAGAAACAGTTCTTGTTGCAATAAGAAACAGCAAGGTAAAGAAGTTGGCAGTGAAAGTAGTGTATAGGCTTCCCAACATGAGCTATACATTAGAACAGAATATAAGACAACAAATAATGGCAGGCTGAACAGAAAGATTCTGAAATAACTTTAAGTGACTTATCACATAAACACAACGTATCAAGTTGGTAAGGAAGGCCTTGAAGATAAGCTCATTGAATGAATTCAGGATAATTCCTATCAATATGTTGTGGAGCTGGGCAAGGATAAGGCTTTTTAAATGCATTTTTAAAATTTATTCATTTACAAGATATGGGTGTCGCCAGCTAAACCAGCATTTATTGCCCATCCCTAGTTGCCCTTGAGAAGGCGGTGATGAGTTGTCTTCTTGAACTGCTGCAGTCCTTGGGGTGTAGGTACACCCACAGTGCTGTTAGAGAGGGAATTCCATGATTTTGACCCAGTGACAATGAAGGGACGGCAGTGTGTTCCCAAGTCAGGATGGTGGGTGACCTGGAGGGGGATTTCCATGTGGTGGTGTTCCCAGGTATCTGCTGTTCTTGTCCTTCTAGATGATAGTGGCCATGGGTCTGGAGGGTGTGTTGTTGCAGTGCATCTTGTAGATAGTACACACTGCTGCAACTGTTCATTGATGATGGAGGGATTGGATGCTTGAGGAAGGGGTACCAATCAAGAAGGCTGCCTTGTTCTGGGTGGTGTCAAGCTCCTTGAGTGTTGATGGAGCTGCACTCATCCAGGCAGGTGGTGAGTATTCCATTACACTCCTGACCTGAGCCTTGTAGATGGTGGACAGGCTCTGGGGAGTCAGGAGGTGTGTTACATGCTGCAGGATTCCTAGCCTTTGACCTGCTCTGGTAGCCACAGTGTTTATATGACTAGACCAGTTCAGTTTCCTGTCAATAGTAACCCCCAGGATGTTGATAGTAGGGGATTCAGTGATGGTGATGCCACTGAATGGTAAGGGACGATGGTTAGAGCCTCTCTTGTTGGAGATGGTCATTGCCTGGCACTTGCATGGCTCGAATGTCACTTGCCACTTGTCAGCCCAAGCCTGGATATTGTCCAGGTCCTGCTGCATTAGGGTATGAACTGATTCACTATCTGAGGAGTCACGAATGGTGCAGAACATTACATGTAAAGAACACAAATTAACATCTCATGGTGAAGGATCATCTGGTGAACATGACATCATAACATTTCATATTTGGTCTGAGAATCAAGTCTAATCAAGTTTATTTGTCATTTAATGTATATGACCATACAATGCATATAGAAACAAGATCACATTTCTCCGAATCAGGGTGTAAAGCACAGTAGTACACATTATGCATTATACTCATGAGGGTAAGGCTAAAATCTACAGTTAAATCACACATTAATAACAAACTAAAGTGCATTAATACTAAATATTGTAACAACAGAACAGATTAACCAGAGACACTTCGAATATGATGCGGCCGGGAGTTCAGAAGCCTAATGGCCTGGGGGAAGAAACTGTTTCCCAACCTAACTGTTCTAGTTTTTATGCATCAGATTCTCCAGCCTGATGGTAGAAAGTCAAAGAGGATGCCGGATGGATGGGTGGGATCCTCGATAATACTAAGGGCCCTGCATACGCAGCGTTCCTGGTAACTGTCCCCGATACATGGTAGGGAGACCCCTAGGATTCTCTCAGCTGTTCTCACAGCTGAATGAGACTTTTCAGTTTGAAACCAACAACATAAACTTAAATAATGGTAACTGCAATAGTACAAAGACAAAATTGACCAGAGTGGACGAGGAACATAAATTTAAAAAAAAGGCAAGACAAACAATGGAAGATATTTAAGAAGATAATTAATTACCCTCAACAAAAGGCTTGTCACACTGAGAAATAAACACACAAGAAAAGTCTGATCCATCCATGTTTATGGAAGTATAGTATCAAATTTGAAAGAGAAGCATATATTGATTAATTAGGGGCAGTGTTTTGGAAAATTTAAGAAATCCAAAGACCATAAGACATGGGAACAGAATTAGGCCATTTGGCCCATTGAGTCTGCTCTGCCATTCAACCATGTTTGATCCTTTTTTCCCTCCTCAGCCCCACTCCCTGGCCTTCTCCCCGTAACCTTTGACACCATGTCCAACCAAGAACCTATCAACCCCTGCCTTAAATACATACAACAACCTGGCCTCCACAACTGCCCGTGGTAACAAATTCACCACCCTCTGTCCAAAGAAACTTCTCTGCATTACTGTTTTAAATGGACACCCCTCTATCCTGAGGCTGTGCCCTCTTGTCCTAGACTCCCACACCATGGGAAACATCCTTTCCATATCTACTCTGTCTAGGCCTTTCAACATTTGAAAGGTTTCAATGAGTGAAAGGTTTCAATGAGATCCCCCCCTCACCCTTCTAAATTCCAATGAGTTCAGGCCTAAAGCTATCAAACATTCCTCGTATGATAATCCTTTCATTTCCGGAAACATCCTTGTGAACCTCCTCTGAACCCTCTCCAACACCAGTAAATCTTTTCTAAGATGAGGAGCCCAAAACACAATACTCAAGATGGGGCCTCACTAGTGCCTTATAAAGCCTCATCATCACATCCCTGCTCTTGTATTCTAGAAGAAGAAGAAAGCCCTTAATTCCGAGTGGATTCATCAGGACGTCGTCATGACTTTCTTATTTTTACGAGGCCGAGTTGGTAGCTCAACGCTCAACCCAGCACAGATGGAAAGTGTGCAAGGGAGCCGGCTGGATTCGAACTCAGGAACCCTCGTTCCGAGGTCCAGCGCTGATGCCACTACACCACCAGCCGGCCTGCTCTTGTATTCTATCCATCTTGAAATCAGTGCAAACATTGCATTTGCCTTCCTCACCACTGACTACCTGCAAGTTCACCTTCAGGGTGTTCTGCACAAGGACTCCCAAGTCCCTCTGCATCTCAAATTTTTGAACTTTCCCTCAGTTTAGAAAATAGTCTGCACATTTATTTCTACTACCAAAGTGCATGACCATGTATTTTCCAACATTGTACTTCATTTGCCACTTTCTTATCCATCCTCCAAGGACTTGTCCCCTGTTCTCTCAACACTACCTGCCCCTCCACCAATCTTCATATCATCTGCAAACTTGACAACAAAGCCATCTATTCCAACATCTAAATCATTGATATACAGCATAAAAAGCAGTCCCAACACCAACCCCTGCGGAACACCACTAGTCACAGACAGCCAACTGGAAAAGGATCCTTTTATTCCTACTCATTGCTTCCTGCCAATCTGCCAAACCTCTAACTATGCCAGTAATTTTCCAGTAATACGATGGGCTCTTAACTTGGTAAGCAACCTCAAATGTGGCACCTTGTTAAAGGCCCTCTGAAAGTCCAAATATACAACATCCACTGCATCCTCTTTATCTATCCTACCTGTAATCTCCTCAAGGAACACCAGGTTCATCAGGCAAGATTTTCCTTGAAACTATGCCAACTTTGTCCTATCTTGTCCTGTGTCACCAAGTACTCCATAACCTCATGCTTAACTATTGACTTCAACATCTTCCCAACCACTGAGGTCAGGCGAATTTCCTTTCTGCTGCCTTCCTCCTTTCTTAAAGAGTGGATTGACATTTGCAATTTTCCAGTCCTCTAGCATCATACCAGAGTTCAATGATTTTGGAAAGATCATTACTAATGCCTGAACTATTTCTATCGCTACCTTTTTCAGAACCCAAGGGTGCAGTTCATCTGGTCTGGGTGACTTATGTACTTTTAGGTCCTTCAGCTTTTTGAGCACCTTTTCCCTTGAAATATTAACTGCACTCACTTCTCTTCCCTCACACCCTTCAACATCTAGAACACTGCTAGAGTCTTCCACAGTGAAGACTGATGAAGAATACCTGTTTAGTTCATCTGCTATCTTCCTGTCCCCCATTATTCTTTCTCCAGCCTCATTTTCTAATGTTCCTATATCCACTCTCATCTCCCTCTCATTTTGTTTTACATACTTGAAAAAGCTTTTACTGTCTACTTTGATATTGTTTGCTCGCTTGCTTTTATATTTCATATTTTCCCTCCAAATGATTCTTTTAGTTGCTCTCTGTACGTTTTTAAGTTTCCCAATCCTCTTGTCTTCCCACTAATTTTTGCTTTGTTGTATGCCCTCTCTTTCGCTTTTACATTAGCTTTGACTTCCCTTGTCAGCTATGGTTGTACAACTTTGTTATTTAAGTATTGCTTAGTTTTTGGAATACATCTATCCTGCACCTTCTTCGTTTTCCCAGAAACTTGACGCCATTGCTGCTCTGCTGACATCCCTGCCAGCAGCTCCTTCCAATTTACTTTGGGCAAGTCCTCTCTCATACCTTTACTCCACCAAAATACTTCTACTTACTTCTTCCCTATCAAATTTCAATTTGAACTCAATCATATTGTGATCAATGCCTCCTAATGTTCTTTTACCTTAAGCTCCCAAATCATCTCCGGTTCATTATATAACACCCAATCCAGTACAGCTGATCCCCTAGTAGGCTCAATGACAAACTGCTCTGAAAAGCCTTCAGTGAGGGATGACTGAGGACAGAGAGGTTTACGTGAGAATACAGCCTCAGTATTGAGGGGCATCCTTTTAGAAAAGGGATGAGGATGGATTTCTTTAGCCAGAGAGTG
Organism: Mobula hypostoma; assembly: GCF_963921235.1. NCBI lineage: Eukaryota > Metazoa > Chordata > Chondrichthyes > Myliobatiformes > Myliobatidae > Mobula > Mobula hypostoma. The sequence goes on from NC_086102.1 coordinate 165,973,816, forward strand.
GTGAATCTGCGGAATTTGTTGCCACAGGCAGCTGTCAAGGCCTCGTTTTTATGTATACTTAAGGCAGAGGTTGATACCGATTCTTGATTGTCAAGGCATGAAAGGATATCGGGGTGGAGGTGGAGGGGGGAAGGGGAAGGCAGGACATTGCAACTGAGAGAGAAAATGGATCAGCCATGATGAAATGGTGGAACAGACTTGATGGTCCATATGGCCTAATTCTGCTCCTGTATCTTATGGTCTTATGACTTAACAGAGAAAAAACAGTAGAATGTATATTATAAGAATAAGCTAAAAACAAAATTGAAAGCACAGATGCATGAGAGAGATAGAGAGAGAGAAAGGAAGAAAGAAAGAAAAGCTAAAGCAATTTTTGGTCCTACAGATTCCCATTTAGAAAACAAAGAAATGGAATAGATTATGAACAAATAATTTGTATGACTTCAGGGTGGAAGTCACTACAAGAACCCCAAAAGTAGCAGAAAATCAGGGTATAAAAAAAGACCATAGAACAATCTGAACCCATCAAAGGAGATACAAGACAAATGAATGGGACTGAAGATTGACCTCAATATTGCAAATTGGTAAAAGTAGTGACTGAAGAGATACGAGATGATCTTCCAAAATTCCCTGAGTTCCAGGAAGTTCCTAGTGAATTGAAAAGCCATAAAACAGCATTATTCACCAAAGCAGATAGAAATTCAGTTGGACTACAAGTCGACATTGGCACAGAGTTTAATCCATTACAAAGGAAGTGTGGCATGACATTTATAATATAATCAGACATCATCAAATGTGACTGCAAAGAAAAGAAATCATGCTTGTCAAGTTTATTAGATCAGCGTTGGGAACTCTACAATCTAATCAGCATTACCAAAAAGGGAGGAGGATTTTAAGCAAAGAATGTCAGAGTCACATACCTTTGGCAATATCAGTTGCCCAAGCCATAATCTGATCCATATCCATTTCCTCACTTTCATCACTGGACAAATAGTCAAATAATGAACCCCCAGGAGCATATTCTACAAAGTACAATAAAAAGTCAAAAGTCAAACCAATTTTTATGTTTTTTTTAAAAAGTACAATATACAATTTATGGTAAATATTCTTCAATTCAGGACAAGCTGATAACACTTCACAGGCACAAAGTGTGTATATTTTGGCCCAAAGTACAAAATATTCGTTGAAGGAAAATACCAATAAATATACCTACCAAACTTTTCAAGGCTGGATTGCCTATGTACCTCCATAATTTAAGCAAATATCAGGCAACAAAGCACAATATTTTCAGGGTATTTTAAGTGATTTCACTTGATTCCACTGAATATAGTAAAACGGGCAATCAGTAACACCTGCGGACCATGAGTTGGCTACTTTTAAGAAGTTTGAAATATCATGTTAACCTGTGTATTTTCTGAAATCTTAAAAGTATGTCACCTGTACAAATGGTCTTACCAGCATTACAACCTCCAAAGTTTGAAGTGTTTGGAGTGACTCGATTCTATTTACATTTTCATGTAACTTAACTTCCAGGATGAGAAATGCACAAATATTGAAAATAATAACAATTTTAAAAATTAGATATGGGAAATCTGAAATTTAAAAATCCAAAAATGTTGGAAACATTTCAGCCTGAAGATTCCTCCATCAGAACCGAGAAAGAGAGAGAAAGCAATTTCGTCATAGAGGCAGCGAAGGTAGGAAGGGCAATGAATGGAATTTGCCACCTTCAGGTAACTGGTTCTTCTACAACGCACACAAAATGCTGGAGGAACTCAGCAGGCCAGGCAGTATCTATGGAAATGAATAAGCCGTGGACATTTCAGGCCAAGACCCTTCTTCAGGACTGGACTGAAAAAAGAATGGGGAAGACACCAGAATTGAAAGCTGTGCGGGGAGGGGCAGGATGATAGGTGAAGCCAGGTTGGTTAGAAAGATAAGGGCCTCTTTTCTTCTGTTTAAATACAGTACAGTATACAATTTAAAGCTAATGTGCTTGCCTTTCATCTGCTGGCCCCCGTCTCCTTCGTTTTCATTTGCTTAATCCAACATCCTTAGTATGGCTCAATAGACCAGACCGTACAACACGTTATATGGAGCAGAAGCTGAACTGTTATGTTCAATGGCTCCATCATTTCAATCTATTACAAACATTCCCTTTGTTCCACCCATTGCCAACCCCCCCCCACCCCTTACCTGCCACTTCGACAAGCTCACTTCAATTTGTTTTAGACCCAGAACATTAAATCTTTCTCTCTCCACAGATACTGCCTTTTCTGTTCTTATTCATACAAAAGTATTGTAACACTTGTCTGCGGCACTACGTGAGCTGATCGTGGTTTTTTAAACAGCCCTGATAGTCACAAAAAGTGTAAATACGCAGTGTAACTCTGCTTAGCCTATAGATGCTGAAGAGTTCTGTGAAAAAGGTGCCAGCATTTATCTTTTTATCTCCAGTCCTGCCGAAGGGTCTTGGCTCAAAATGTTGACTGTACTTTTTTTCCACAGATACTGCCTGGCCTGCTGAGTTCCTCCAGCATTTTGTGTGTGTTGCTTGGATTTCCAGCGTCTGCAGATATTCTCGCTTCCAACATTTATAAAAACAGGGTAATGACAGCTAGCTAGGCGTTCAGAGACAGAGGCACAATGAAGGTCGCAACGTGATTAGGGAAATTATAAATGTTAGTGTGTAAGTCAACTTTCTGAGAAACACTGTGTTGCTAAGCATCAGCCTGATAAACAGATACAGATAAAGGCTAACAACTATATTCTAAATCACACCAGGCATGAACAGAGTGTTATCCTTAGAGAATGAGGGAACAAAATGTGAGTGGGATAAATTGAAAAGAAAGTCTTGATTTAAAAAATTGTAATGTCTGACATGTGTTCAACTTTAAAGTAAAACATTTACCTAGGTGAACAGAGCAAGCTTCTACAGGTCCTTTCTCCCAGATGATTGTACTGCAATTTGTGTAATGTACTATGAAAATTTAGTTGTCGTCTGATTGTAAAAGCTATTTATATATTCTCAAGTTAAACAGAAAGATGTGAAATGTGTTTCTGGCTGTCTTCTAACAATGATTACAACTGCACACTTAATTTTCATGTCACTGTAACTATTACTTGTTAGAGTTCAATTTCAAAATCCAATCAAATTTGAAGTAATATATGTACACAACTAAAGCAATTTATACACGCATTAGAGTTGCTATTTGCAATTCATTCATCTGCCCTTTATTAATATTGAATATTCAGTCTGATCCCTAGCAACACAGCCTTTCTCGATAACTTGTCTTTATTACTGGAGGAAATAAGAGCAGCCAAAGCTAATAAAGAACACTTTTTTTGGTAGACATTGTCTTTTTTCAAATATAGTTGCAATAGCACAAACTCTATTGCAGGTGGTATCAAGCTGATCTGGTGGTAACCCTCCTGATGCAGCCTGATAATAAATTTTCTGTAGGCTCTGCCAGAATTATTCTCTACCAAAAGTCTCCAGCTGAAAAATCATAGTACAGGCAGTTCGCATGGTGCTGTTCCTGAGCACTGTTCATAACGTGAACTGTTGGCAAGTCGATAATGAACAGGAACAGCTGTGATGGGACAGTGAGCAGGTGTAGTGAAAGTGGCTGCCAGCCAGCCTCCGTGAGCAAGGCTGCTCAGCACTTCAGCTCTGCTAGGGTGGCAGAAGCCTGCAACAGCCAGCAAGCCCATCCCCATCCACCCCACGCATCCCCCAAAGGGTTATTTTGTACGTAAAACCTATTCATCAGTTGAGCTTTCATGGGGAGGACTGTACAGAAATTCTAAATGGATTGCAGGATAACAGATGAATACCCATTTTAAATGCAGCTTAACATTTAAACTCAGGCATTTTCTTTAGAAACATAGAAAATAGGTGCAGGAGTAGGCCATTCGGCCCTTTGAGCCTGCACCGCCATTCAGTATGATCATGGCTGATCATCCAACTCAGAACCCTGTACCTGCCTTCTCTCCATACCCCCTCATCCCTTTAGCCACAAGGGCCATATCTAACTCCCTCTTAAATATAGCCAATGAACTGGCCTCAACTGTTTCTTTGTCTTGTTCTATTTTAACACTTGCAAAAGTCTCTCAAATTTGGCAATTTACTTTGTCATTTAGGACAAGTGTTCCAAGATATTATACAAGCTTGGAGATTATAAGTTTGATGCATGTTGCAGAGTCACAAAATAATCATTATGGAAAAATGATGACCAATGGATTTCAGTGTTGGAGACGCAAAAGTTGTAGACATTGGATAGGAATGAGATAAAGGGAAGTATTTCATTGTTTTTGAAAGACTCAAAGCCGTGGAAGATTAAAAGAGGTTTATGTGTTCATCCACAACCATCCAGAATTAGCCCTTCAAGTTTAAAAATTGCAATCAACAAGATTATTCGAGAGTTGCTTTAGAATTCAAAAGATGGGAAGTTATACTTCTGTTTGGCAAGCCCCATTTGGAGTATACCCTCTAGCCCTGGACATGACATCACAGGAAAAATACAATCAGCTCACAGAGTTATATTACAAATTGCATAATACTGGTTGGCTGCTTAAGTTTAAGCATTTGAACTGTGACGTAAATCAAGTTTGTAAAATGTGAAGGGTATTGAAAGGGTAGAAAAAGAAAGACAAATGTTTTAGTGAGACAGAGACCAAGGGCTATAGCACACATCCAAGCTGAGTCACTTCCATTGGAAGCAGATAGTTAATTCCAACACAGTATTGGAAAACCAAAAATATAAAATGATACTGGGTTACTTGAAAAAGATCAAAATCCAGTAGATAGTTATTAAGTAAAGATGTATACAGCAAAGGCAAGTCCAGAAACAGATCAGCCTCAATTTAATTGAATGGCAAACCATTCCCAAAAGAAAGAGCGGTATATCACTTTTGGTGCTTATAAAGCACTTCATGGAACTTGTTCACCTTGACACTTCAATAAGTATGCTGCTTTTAGATGTGCAAGAAAGGTCTCTTTCGCATCAGCCGTTATGTTCCACACAGAACACTAAATCATTCACTCAATTAATCATATTCTTTTACTACACATATAAACAATTTATTGTAGTTATTTTATTTATATCACACATATCTGGCCATAACACAATTTAATATTTTCAAGCAAACGATTTGCAGATTATAAATCACAGGGCACTTTATTTCTACCCCCCCTCAAAAAAATTAGTCTCTAAAGCACAGTATAGAAAAAAAAGTACAATTTAAAAATTAGACTTGAAACTTATATTATGTCAAAAACTACCTTTAAGGTAGTAGAATTATGTACATTAGGAATATCCTCTAACTATACATATCTATATATGTAAACAACAGGAATTCTGCAGATGCTGGAAATTCAAGCAACATACATCAAAGTTGCTGGTGAACTCAGCAGGCCAAGCAGCATCTATAGGAAGAGGTGCAGTCGACGTTTCAGGCCGAGAAGGGTCTCGTCGACTGCACCTCTTCCTATAGATGCTGCTTGGCCTGCTGCGTTCACCAGCAACTTTGATGTATGTTGCATATCTATATATGTGATGCATTTTGAAAGGACAAACCAGAAGTCTGAGTACAGGGTTAATGGTCAGTTACTTAACAGTGGTGAACAGAGGGACCTTGGGGGTTCAAATCCATACATCCCTCAAGGTTGCTGCACAGGTTGATAGGATAGTTAAGAAGGCCTATGGGATGCTAGGCTTCATTAACAGGGGGATTGAGTTCAGGAGTAGAGAGGTCACTTTGCAACTCTACAAATCCCTGGTGAGACCACACTTAGAGTACTGTGTTCAGATCTGGTCACCTCATTATAGAAAGGATGTGGAAGCTATGGAGAGGGTGCAGAGGAGATTTACCAGGATGTTGCTTGGACTGGAAAACAAGTCTTATGAGGCAAGGTTAGCAGAGCTGGGACTTTTCTCTTTGGAGCATAGAAAGATGAGAGGGGACTTGACAGAGGTCTACAAGATTATGAGAGGCACAGACAGGGTGGATAGCCAGTACCTGTTTCCCAGGGCACGAACAGCAAACACCAGAGGGCATATGTACAAAGTTGAGGGAGGGAAGTTTAAGGGAGACATCAGGGGTAAGTTTTTTTACACAGAGGGTTGTGAATGCCTGGAATGACTTGCCAGGGATGGTGATGGAGGCTAAAACCCTCACTAGTTTTTATAGATGCACCGTAGAAAGCTTTCTTCTAGGGTGCATCACAACCTGGTATGGAAGTTGTCCTGTCCAAGACCGAAAGAAGCTGCAGAAGATCGTGAACATGGCGCAGCACATCACACAAACCAATCTTCCGTCCTTGGACTCACTTTACACCGCACGCTGTTGGAGCAGTGCTGCCAGGATAATCAAGGACATGACCCACCCAGCCAACACACTTTTCGTCCCTCTTCCCTCCAGGAGAAGGCTCAGGAGCTTGAAGACTCGTACGGCCAGATTTGGGAACAGCTTCTTTCCAACTGTGATAAGACTGCTGAGCGGATCCTGACCCGGATCTGGGCCGTACCCTCCAAATATTCGGACCCGCCTCTCGGTTTTTTTGCACTACCTTACTTTCCATTTTTCTATTTTCTATCTATGATTTATAATTTGAATTTTAATATTTACTAATTTTTACTGTTTTTAATATTTAATATTTGTAATCCAGGGAGCGGGAAGCGCAGAATCAAATATCGCTTTGATGATTGTACGTTCTAGTATCAATTGTTTGGCAAAAATAAAGTACAAACCCCATTTCCAGAAAAGTTGGGATATTTTCCAAAATACAATAAAAACAAAAATCTGTGATATATTAATTCACATGAACCTTCATTTAACTGACAAAAGTACAAAGAATAGATTTTCAATAGTTTTACTGACCAACTTAATTGTATTTTGTAAACATACACAAATTTAGAATTTGATGGCTGCAACACACTCAACAAAAGTTGGGACAGAGGCATGTTTACCATTGTGTTACATCACCTTTCCTTTTAATAACAGTTTTTAATCATTTTGGAACTGAGGATACTAATTGTTGTAGATTTGCAATTGGAAGTTTTGTCCATTCTTGCTTGATATAAAACTTCAGCTGCTCAACAGTCCGTGGTCTCCGTTGTCTGATTCTCCTCTTCATGATGCGCCATACATTTTCAATAGGAGATAGATCTGGACTGGCAGCAGGCCAGTCAAGCACATGCACTCTGTGTCTACAAAGCCACGCTGTTGTAGCCCGTGCAGAATGTGGTCTGGCATTGTCCTGCTGAAATAAGCATGGACGTCCCGGGAAGAGACATCGCCTTGATGGCAACATATGTCTCTCTAAAATCCTAATATACACCTCAGAGTCAATGGTACCTTCACATACATGCAACTCACCCATGCCGTGGGCACTGATGCACCCCCATACCATCACAGATGCTGGCTTTTGCACCTTTTGCTGATAACAATCTGGATGATCGTTCTCATCTTCGGCACGGAGAACTCGATGCCCGTTTTTTCCGAAAACTAGCTGAAATATGGACTCATCTGACCACAGCACACGGTTCCACAGTCTTTCGGTCCATCTGAGATGAGCTCGAGCCCACAGAACTTGCCGGCGTTTCTGCATAGAGTTGATGTATGGCTTCCTCCTTGCGTAATACAGTTTCAAGTTGCATTTCTGGATGCAGCGACAGACTGTCTTGAGTGACAATGGTTTTCCGAAGTACTCCCGAGCCCAGGTGGCTATAATTGTCACAGTAGCATGACGGTTTCTTAGGCAGTACCGCCTGAGGGCTCGAAGATCACGCGCATTCAACAGTGGTTTCCGACCTTGCCTTTTACGCACTGAGATGTCTCTGAATTCTCTGAATCTTTTCACAATATTATGTACTGTAGATGTTGAAAGACCTAAATTCTCTGCAATCTTGTGTTGAGAAATGTTCCTTTTGAACTGACTAACAACTCTCTCACGAATTTTGGCACAAAGGGGTGAGCCACGACCCATCCTTGCTTGCAAAGACTGAGCCTTTGATGGACGCTACTTTTATACCCAGTCATGATACCTCACCTGCTACCAATTAGCCTGCTTAATGTGGAGTCTTCTAAACTGGTGTTACTTGAATATTCTGCGCACTTTTCAATCTTATTTTAACTCTGTCCCAACTTTTGTTGAGTGTGTTGCAGTCATCAAATTCTAAATTTGTGTATATTTACAAAATACAATTAAGTTGGTCAGTAAAACTATTGAAAATCTTTTCTTTGTACTTTTGTCAGTTAAATAAAGGTTCACGTGAATTAACATATCACAGATTTTTGTTTTTATTGCATTTTGGAAAATATCTCAACTTTTCTGGAAATGGGGTTTGTATAAAGTATAAACATTAGGGGTATTTAAAAGCCTCTTGGATAGGCACATGGATGGAAGAAAAATAGAGGGTTACGGGGTAGTGTGGGTTTAGTACTTTTTTAAAAAAAGGAATATATGAGTCAGCACAACATCGACGGCCGAAGAGCCTGTACTGTGCTGTAGTATTCTAGTGTCTAGTGTCAATTTCTTTTAACCATTCTATTGTTTAAAACAGGCTGTAGCTCTTCACAAAAATTAGAAATCTAACGATATAAGCACCGATGCAATGCCCACGAAATGCTGGAGGAACTCAACAAGTCAGGCAACATACATAGAAATAATTAAACAATTGATGTTTTGGGCCAAGACCCTTCTTCAGAAGTCGTGGTTCTCGTGTTTGGAATACAAGCACCAAGATATTTAGTTTTCAAACATCAAATGCTGATAATCTATCAATACAATCAATCTTTGCAGTTGTGGAAAAAAAATACTGGGGTATTCTATTCTATCTTATCATGTTTAAAATGAAATAAGTAGCAAGTAAAATCTTAGATAGATACAAACAGTATGCTGCAACAATTCTCTGAATATCAACATTTATATATGTACCAAGAAGACACAAGGCAATGGAATAAACACAATTAAAATTCCCCTCCTTTTCTTCCCGTTAGTTTATTTGTATGTGTGGAAAATTAAACATGATTACAACAATACTTTATCTTATGTGCATAAGCTATTGACACATAACAAACAAGCACTCGCAAAGTAAACGTTAAGTGCTGAATTTCATGGAGGAAACCACGTTTCCTAAGACAACTGCACTGCTCCAAGGAGCCATATATGAGGTCATTCTTACCCTCGGCCATTAGGCTCTATAATGAGTTAACCTATAGCCAGGGAAGTGATGACTCCCTCCTGTTAGACTGTTTGAGGAAACTTGTTTTTTTAAACTTTTCTTCTAATGTTTGTCTATCTGTGCACTTGTAATGCTACTGTGACACTGTCATTTCCTTTGGGCTCAATAAAGTATCTTTCTATCTACGTAAATAAAACACAAGGCTGTACAATAAATTTCAATCATCTTGTGTCACCTCTTCTTGGGCAGTGCTCTGGGACCAAGGATAACTTGCTTCCATTTCAGTTTGTGGCTTTGTGGAAACTCACAAAAGGCCACTGTGAGAGCTGCAGACTGTTCCTGAGCAAACTGGAAGTGCATGACTGGATGGGTATGTTTGTGAGGAGCTGCATCCTTTCTACCACTTAACCAGGGCTTGTGTGAGCTCTGAAAGCATTGACTCAAAATTCTCAACAACAGCCTCTCTACTTTGAGAAGCCATGAGCCAGGAATTTCAATCACTCGAGATGTTGTGTTTGTACAAGGCAACTTTGACATATTCTCAAATCCTTTCCTTTGCCTGGTTATCTCTTTCAGAATAGAGTGATGCTTTGGGATTCTGGTAGAAGGAATGCAAGGAATTTATGAAAATCACAATCTGCAGATGCTGGAAATCTGAAATAATAACAAAAAAAACACAGAAAACACTGGACGCACTCAGTGGGTCGGGCAACATCTGTGGAATAAGAACCAAAGTTAAAGTTTCAGAATGAGGATCCATCATCAGTACTGGGAAGGAGAGAAAATGTTAGCATTTTGTAAACAACCCTTTGCACTTTTCCCACTGCTGCCATCATGTAAAAGATACAAGAGCCTCAGAACTTGCACCACCAGGTTCAAGAACAAATATTACCTCTCACCATCATGCTTTGAACAAAAGGAGGATAATACACTCATCTATTGAGATGTTCCTACAACCAATGATCTCATTTTAAAAACTCTTTCCCTTGTTATTTTATGCTCTTGTAAGTTATTGTAATTTATTTATACTTGCATAGTTTGTTGTCTTCTGCACTCTTGCTCTTGCATTGATCCTGTTAACAGCTACTTTTATATAGATTTGCTAAGTATGCCCACAGTAAAAGAATCTCAGGATTGTACTCTGATAACACATTTTATTTTGACTTCGAACAACTCTGTCTATCCCGTACAGCTAACTGAATGTAATTAATGATAATGTTGGTCTGAGAGAGGACACTGATACTGATTTGCTTGACTTTCAGATGATTTTTGGAGAGACAGCGTGGTGTCATGCTGCTGGTAGTCTAGATGATAGAACCATGGGAGAAGGGCAGGTATTAATGTTGCAGAGCAGATCAGATCTTCAGTTTTGATTTTCAAACACATTTTTCCTTAATTGACCAAAGACTGCACTGGAAAAATGAAAGTGGCAGCAAATTTTATTCTTGATATCTGCCTTCACCAGAAATGAATCCCAAAGTGGTCCACATTCCCCATGGTCTTACCATGAATCTTCATTGTTGGAGGACCTCAGCAGAGGAATTCTGCCTTGTGGATACATGGAGCAATACAGCAAAGGAGCAAGCAGAAGAGATTCTGCAGATGCTGGAAATCCAAAATGACTGAGACCACACACACACACACACACACACACAAGATGCTGGAGAAACTCAGGAGGGTAGGCAGCACCATGAAGAGGACTAAACAGTCAACATTTGGGCTGAGTCCTGATGAAGTGCTTCAAGCCAAAACATCGACTGTTTATTCCTCTCCGTAGATGCTGCTCAACATGCCAAGTTCCTCCGGCATTTGGTGTGTAGAAAAGGAACAAGCACTTCAGCATTCAATGGCTGCGCCAAACATGTACAAAATTAAAGTAATTCACTTTTGCATGTACAAGATCCACATCCCTCCATTACCGTATAGCCATCTGTCTATTTAAAAACCTCTTTAATGTCACTATTGTACCTGCTTCCACCATTTCAAGAGTACCTTCCACTCACTTGTCCTGCATATCTCCTTGAAACTTTCTCCCCACTCACCTCAAACGTGTTGTCTGGTACTTTGTACTTCTCTCCTGAGGAAAAGATTCTGTCTACCTGATCAGTGCCTCTTATATAGATTCAGGGGCATTTGTCACATGTACATCACAACATAAAGCGAAATGCATCGTCTGCATTAACAACCAACGCTCCCAGGATATGTTGGGGCAACACATTCTGGCACCAACGTAGAATACCCACTTATGTTCAGCTGCTCACTCTCTTATAAACGTCTAGCAGGTCTCCATTCAACCTCCAATGTGCTAGAAAAAACATCCCAAGTTTATCCAACCTGTCCCTTATAGCTCATTCCTTCTAATGAAAGTACCAACCTGAAAAACTACCCCTGACCCCTCTCCAAAGCCGCAACATCCTTCTTGGCATGAAGCGGCCAGAATTACACACAGTACTCTGAGCGCAGATGCTAAGCGCAAGGTCTGTCCTCTTTCTCGCTTCAGTGAGAGAGCTGGTTTCTGAGTACTTGCAGATGTCAGCATGGGCAGTTGACTGCCGAGACTCGGTAATACTGCAGTGCAGTCGCAGTAACATGAATAGTTTTGTGCTGATGCTGAATTTGGCTCCACTCCTAGGAATGCATGTACCTTTATTTGGAGAACACTTAAATAACCTCTGGCAATTTTGTCAAATATCCAGGGGCCACAGGAAAACTTTGCAAAGCTACTGTGCTGCACTTGTATCACATTTTAAACCCAATGGTTAGAGAGCACCTTCCGCCACAGCAAGTTCAAACATTTCCGTCTTAATACATCCCAAACGGGCACAGTCTTTTGTAATATAAACATTTAATAGTTTCCTTATTTTAACCTCAAGTTCCTACACTTGGATTTTGTCTTGAATCATTATTATTTTTACATGCAATCTTTGTGGTTGATCAGTTAACAATTTTCATGAGTTTAGCTACAGTCTCTACACAGGGACATGGATGGGTTGGGGCTGAGAAAAGGAAAGAGCGGATTTCTTAGATGTGGCCCAACTTAATTCCTGTCTCTCTACTTGTGCCATTTTCACAGTGGTACATTCTCTGCATGAATTTCAACCCCTTTGTGACAAAGTGAGGGGGGGGGGAGAGAATGACTGTACAAAATGGGGGTCCTACCACGCTGAAGCTAACACTGCGACTTTGGAAAACTTTTGAGACAAATGGAACGTGAATATGTTACAAGAATGCTGTAATACAGATGAGCCGGTCCAATAATGTTCAAGATATTATCAGGATATGATAGCTAAAAAATGCTTTTGAAAAATTAATAGTATCTCAAATATTTTCCTTTGTTGAGTGACAGATTTAAAACGAGGAAATCTGTAGATGCTGGAATTTCAAGCAATACACATAAAAGTTGCTGGTGAACGCAGCAGGCCAGGCAGCATCTCTAGGAAGAGGTACAGTCGACGTTTCAGGCCAAGACCCCTCGTCAGGACTAACTGAAAGAAGAGCTAGTAAGAGATTTGAAAGTGGGAGGGGGAGTGGGCGATCCAAAATGATAGGAGAAGACAGGAGGGGGAGGGATGGAGCCAAGAGCTGGACAGTTGATTGGCAAAAGGGATATGAGAGGATCATGGGACAGGAGGTCCAGGGAGAAAGAAAAGGGGAGGGGAACCCAGAGGATGGACAAGGGGTATAGTGAGAGGGACAGAGGGAGAAAAAGGAGAGAGAGAAAAAAAGAACGTTTGTATATAAATAAATAACGGATGCGGTATGAGGGGAAGGTGGGGCATTAGCAGAAGTTTGAGAAGTCAATGTTCATGCCATCAGGTTGGAGGCTACCCAGATGGAATATAAGGTGTTGTTCCTTCAACCTGAGTGTGGTTTCATCTTCACAGTAGAGGAGGCCGTGGATGGACATGTCAGAATGGGAATGGGACGTGGAATTAAAATTTGTGGCCACTGGGAGATCCTGCTTTCTCTGGCGGACAGAGCGTAGGTGTTCAGCGAAACGATCTCCCTATCTGCGTCGGGTCTTGCCAATATATAGAAGGCCGTATCGGGAGCACCGGACGCAGTATATCACCCCAGCCGACTCACAGGTGAAGTGTCGCCTCACCTGGAAGGACTGTCTGGGGCCCTGAATGGTGGTGAGGGAGGTAGTGTACGGCACGTGTAGCACTTGTTCTGTTTACAAGGATAAGCGCCAGGAGGGAGATCGATGGGGAGGGATGGGCGGGATGAATGGACAAGGGAGTCGCGTAGGGAGCGATCCCTGCGGAAAGCAGAGAGGGTGGGGGGAGGGCAAGATGCGCTTCGTGGTGGGATCCCGTTGGAGGTGGCAGAAGTTACGGAGAATTATATGTCGGACCCAGAGGCTGGTGGGGTGGTAGGTGAGAACCAGGGGAACCCTATTCCTAGTGGGGTGGCGGGAGGATGGAGTGAGAGCAGATTTAAAAATATTTTGCTATTTTATCTATTAGAAGAATGGTCTTTACAGCAAAGATAAATTTAAAACTTAATACCAATTAATCAAAAGATGTATCGGCAAACATACACATACGTAGGGGCAATTTAAATATTTGGAGAGAGGAAACAGTGATTTAAAAAAAAATGTAAACAATACTATGGAAAAAAAGTAAACGATGACCAGAGTCCTGTAAAACATAAACATTTACATAAATAGACTGAAAATTCATTTGAAGCAATGTAATAAATTTAACAAAAGTAATAGATGCTTATGTTACACTTGCAAGAACAAAGTCTAAAGCTACTTGGAATGTATGAACTGCAGATTTTCTATTGATAATGAAACTAGTAGGAACTGTATTTCACTAAAGCACCACGTTGCGTAAGCAAGAAGAATGGTGTAGCCTATTAGATGCCTACTCACCAGTGACGATGGCATAGTTTGGTGACTCTAAGACAGCTCCATAGAATTGAATGATATTTCTGTGGCTGAGAACACTGAGAATTTCTGCCTAGATTTAAAAAAAATCATAAATTATTCATTCATTTACCAACAATATTATTTTAATGCTAACGACTCTCTAAAACGAAGGTATGTTATGATTCACCTGTAGGATGTTATGGCCTTTAAAAAGTCAAACATCTTAAAATTAGAATATTTAGAATTAAGTACAACTCGACCACTCCAAAAGGCATGGGCTACCAGTGTCAATCAAACAAAAACTGAACACCATAATGTATTAAGATCATTTTCTCCTAAAAGCAAATTGCACTTAAATGAAATTTCCAACAGAAATGGATCATCACTTAAGTGAATTAAAACTGGAAATAGTTTATTCTACAAAATGATTTATTTGAAGAAACATTCCATTCAGATAACTTGAATTGAATTGACTTTATTAGTCACATCCTTCATATATATGAGTAAAAATCTTTATGCTACATCTCCGTCTAAATGTGCAATGTGCGATTTATAGTAATTTATAATAAGTAGTATGTACAACAGGACAGTCAATATAACTTAGAAATACAATTGCATCAGCATGAATTAATCAGTCTGATGGCCTGGTGGAAGTAGCTGACCCAGAGCTTGTTGGTCCTGTCTTTAATGCTGTGGTACTGTTTCCTGGATGGTAGAAGCTGGAACAGCTTATGGGTGGGGTGACTTGGGACCCCAATGATCCTTTGAGCCTTTTTTACACACCTGTCCTTGTAAATGTCCTGAATAGTGGGAAGTTCACATCTACAGATGTGCTGGGCTGTCTGAATCTCTCTCTGCAGGGTCCTGCGATTGAGGGAAGTACAGTTCCCATACCAGGCAGTGTTGCAGCCAGTCAGGATGCTCACAATTGTGCCCCTGTAGAAAGTTCTTAGGATTTGAGGGCCCATACCAAACTTCTTCAACCGTCTGACGTGAAAGAGGCGCTGTTGTGCCTTTTTCACCGCACAGCCGGTATGTACAGACCACATGAGATATTCATTGATGTTTATGACGAGGAACCTGAAACTGTTCACCCGCTCAACCCCAAATCCATTCATGTCATAGGGGTTAGCCTGTCTCCATTCCTCCTTTATTTTTGCGACATTGAGGGAGATGTTGTTTTCTTGACACCACTGTGTCGGGGTGATGAGTTCTTCTCTGTAGGCTGCCTCATTATTATTTGAGATTAGGCCAGTCAGTGTAGTGTTATCAGCAAATTTAGTTAGCAGATTGGAGCTGTGGGTGGCGACAGTCATGGGTATACAGAGAGTAAAGAAGGGGGCTTAGGACACAGTCCTGAGGGGCTCCTGTGTTGAGGGTCAGAGGGGCAGAGGAAAGGGAGCCCACTCTTATCACCTGCTAGCGATCTGACAGGAAGTCCAGGATCCAGCTACACAAGGCAGGGTGAAGGCTAAGGTCCCTGAGCTTCTTGTCGAGCCTGGAGGGAATTATAGTGTTGAATGCTGAACTGTAGTCCAAGAACAGCATTCTCACATAAGCATCCCTCTTCTCCCGGTGTGTAAGGACGGTATGTAGAGCAGTGGCTATTGCATCATATGTCGATCGGTTGTGTCTGTAGGTGAATTGTAGGGGGCCCAGTGTGGGTGGCAGCGTGCTACAGATGTAGTCCTTGACCAGCCTCTCAAAGTATTTGCTTATTATTGAGGTGACTTGAAAGAAAAAAATGAATAAATCCAAGTATCTGATCAACAGATTTTCTCCATCAACATGACCTTTTACTTCAAACCTGAAGGAATGAGAGTTCGACCAAGTATCTTCTGGCTTAAGGGTTTCATATATAAATAAAACATACAGTCCCCTCTGCACTGATTGTTGTTCAGGAACAGCATGTCTCAGAGTTACCACACATTTCTGAGCTAACAAGTTTTGATTGGTTTGGAATCAAACTCGGAGAACTTGACACTGGTATTTTGAAGATAGAATCTTGTAAGACGGTATCCATTACTCTTGATCTGAACAAAAGATGGAGTTTCATAAAAGCTGTAATTGGAAGTTCATTTCTGGTTTTTATCAAGAATAGTGGAACCTAATATTATCAGGTTCAATTTATTGTCTTTCAACAGTACAAACAAAACAACATTCCTCTCGACCAAGGTGCACAACAAAGTACATATAACCACACACATAACACAAAGTAATATTATCACTAATAAATTATCAAATAAGGTGCATTTATGACACACATTAAAAAGTAAACAGTATAATGCTGCTGGTGCTTCATGCGTGATAAAACCTGGATGCAGTCCAGGAGAGGAGGTGCCAGAGGTGGTCCATGCTCGGTTGGAGGCTGGCATCTCCTGTCAGTGGCGCCCTCCAATGTTCGACCAGCGGAATGACAGGTTGGATTGAAAGCATGTCGTTCAGGACTTTGGAGTATACATGTGTTTTCTTGCACAAGGATGTGTGGTTATTTTTCTCTCACTATTTTGAATACATGTTGTGCACCTTGACCCCAAAGGTACACTATCTCAGTTGACAGTACCCATGTATGGTTTGAATGATAATTAAACTTGATTTGGTTTGGATTCTGATTTTGAATGGCGGCAGGGAATTCAATAGTCATACGGGGAAGAAGCTGCTTCCCATCCTAACAGCTCTTGTCCTAATACTCCAGTACCTCCTGCCGGATGGCAGGGGGTCAAAGAGACTGTGGGATAGACGGGAGGGATCATTGACAATGCTGATAAATATTTTTGATAGGTAGAAGGGCAACCCCAATGATCCTTTCAGTTCTTTGGAGGGACTTGTGGTCAATTTTCTTGCATAATAAAGCTCTATCCTGTAAAATACAAGCGTCCAAGTTCACTCGTTTCAATTCCAGACCAATCAAGTACAACTGTGGGTGTCTGAATTCAAAGCAAAGCTAACCAAACAGTCTCTGAACTTGACCAAACAATCTGGACAAAATGACTTCCAGTTAACAGCAGAAAGAGTGATTTGGGGTTGGGGGAATGTTACTAAGGTACTAATCTTGGGATTATTCTGGATGTATATGGGAAGCTTGTGGCCTATTTTTTATTGTACTTGGAACCTTCTCCCCACATATCTAGAGCATAGTTCATCTACGGATTAACCATATAACAATTACAGCATGGAAACAGGCCTTCTCGGCCCTTCTAGTCCATGCCAAACTCTTACTCTCACCTAGTCCCACCGTCCTGCCCTCAGCCCATAACCCTCCATTCCTTTCCTGTCCATAAGCTGTCCAATTTAACTTTAAATGACAACATTGAACCTGCCTCAACCACTTCTGCTGGAAGCTCATTCCACACAGCTACCATTCTCTGAGTAAAGAAGTTCCCTCTCATGTTACCCCTAAACTTTTGCCCTTTAACTCTCAACTTATGTCCTCTTCTTTGAATCTCCCCCACTCTCAATGGAAAAAGCCTATCCACATCAACTCTATCTATCCCCCTCATAATTTTTACTGAACTCTTCATTAATTTCTCGATTACAAGTTGGAGGCGCAGAAAGTGGTGGTCAGAACGGAGGCTGGGAATTAGTGATGTGTCATAGGGGTCGATGTTGGAACCCTTGTTACTTGTACAAATCATTCTGAAGGACTAGATCGGCAAGTTTGTGAATGCCGCGAAGTTAGGTTGCAGTTCATAGGGAGTGATAAATGGATTTCAATGCAGATAAGTGCAGTATGGTTTTGGAAAGTCAAACCAGCGTTGGACTTGCACCTGGAATGGTCAGGCACAAGGAAGCAGCAAGGAATGGGCGCATAATTTGTTGAAAGCAGCGTCACAGGTAGCCAGGACGGTGTAAAGAGCATTTAACACACTGGCTTTCATCACCCAGGGCACTGAATTATAGGCATTGGGACATTACATTGCAATTGTATAGATAGTTGGTGAGGCCGTACTTGGACTACCGTGTACAGATATGGTCTCCCTGGAAAGACATTTCACAGCATCAACTAAAATTGACTGCTGTTGCAATGGCTTGGCTGTACCGTTGATACAGATGACTACACATTCCATGGCATTGTAGAGTGCGTTGAACTCATGCTGTTGAACGCGGTGTGAATACTTTGAGGGGGGCTAATTTTCAACAAACACAAGCATACAGAAACTAACTTTTTCTTAAACACACAACCCTAATTCAGGAGGTGTTGAGCAGAACTGAGACCCTGTAAGCCACCTCGCTCACTCAGAGAGTTGCTTGTAAAGTTTCCTCTCTTTCACAGTCCCTCATGTTGTCCTGTGCTAGGGATGTTTACTATGATACATTATAATTTACTTTAAAACACTGCTGTTCCAAATGAAACTTGTCAGAGTAATTAAGCTTTTTTTTCCTAAAAATGCTCTTAGGATCGGCATTTATCTTTCAACATTTTGTTAACAGATAATAAAGTTGAAGACAGGGCACTAGAATGACATCATCACTCCAGAATACATCTACATACTGCATTTCCAGTGCAACAATCTGCTGCCCTTCATGCTCAGTGTCCAGCTCTTAACCTCTTCATGGCAACTACTCCAATTGCTCCTGAATGCAACATGGAGCCAATGTCTATTTTAAATTTAAGCTTTCATAACTCTTGAGCTTTAAACACAAGGAGTTTTGATCTCTCACATCCAGAGCAATGGCACAGGTTTTATATCAGAAGGTCCTGATTTCTGTGTGAGGGTGGAGATCTGGAAGTTGCACTCATTATTGTTGTTAACACAAATCCATTCAGTTCCTAGTCATGGGAAGTCCACACAAGCATCTGTGCTGGGCTAGAGCTGGCACAGGGACAACTTCCCCATTAGTTTCAATGGAAGGGAGCAGCTGCAAAGGACTGGGATAAGCATTAATTAATACAGATTTTTTTAATTGTTTATTTAACACCTTTAAGTTTTTCTTTCTTCATTTGTAAATCTCAGAAACATCCAAAGTGTTTCATATGCTCTGCTGAAGATTATTTTCAGCTTTTGTGGATGAGGCTTGTTTTACAACTCCATTCCCCAGGGAGCTCATTACATTATGGAATGTCCTGTTGACGTCCAGGGCCTTGCTTCCAGTAACTAAGCCAGCTCCCAGTTGCATATTGTTGCTAGGGTACCCAGTGTCAATATGAATTTCATTCTAGTATCAGAAGCATGTCTTCTCATAAAAAAAAACTGAATCTCAGAACTGAATTTCCCTCGAGGCACATGGATTTTGAGGGTATTGAGTTTTATCTCAGCAACGTTCAAAGTTTCAAAGTACATTTTCTTATCAAAGAATGTATAAATTATATAACCTTGATATTTGTTCGCTTACAGGCAGCAACAAAGCAAGAAACCCGAAAGAACCCAATTTAAAAAATAGACCATCACCCAATGTGCAGAGAAAGGGAGAAAAAAAAACACAAATCATGCAAACGATAGAAGCGAGCGACAATATTCCGAGTCCTTAGATCCGAATCCAGGAGCAGCCTGGAGCAGGCCCAAGGCCTCGGTATCAGTCCATCCTATTACATAATGTAGCAAATATTCCAAGCCACTTCACAGAAGCAATCCCAAATAAGAACTGGTAGTGGGCCACCACCTAATGAAACAACAGGTTGATCAAAAACCCGTTAAAACATATAAGTTAAGGAGTGTATTAAAGACAAAGGGGAAAGATTTAAAGAAAGAACTTCAGAGTTTATGGGCTTGGTAACTGAAGGTGCAATTTGCAATGGTATTGCAACTGAGGTTGATGATACTAGGTAAGAACTAGAGATGGAAACATATCAGAGATAGAATCATGGCAGGAATTTAAAAACAAAGATTTAAACATTAAGATCGAAATACTGTATTGCTTAACTGGGTTCAAATGGCTACCTAGTGAGCCAGTCCAGCGGAAGAAGTGAGACACTTACATAGGACATATAACAATATAGCACAAAAACACTTTGCCCCACAATGTTATGCCTAACTAATCCTTTCTGCCTACACAATGGCCATGTCTCTCAACTCTCTGTACATTCATGTACCTATCTCAGAGCCTTTTAGACACATCCATTGAATTCACCTCCACTGGCAGTACATTCCAGGAACCCATCACTGTCTGTAAAAAATGTGTCCTGAACATTTCCTTCGAACATACCCCCTCACCTTAAGATGCATATCTTCTAGTATTAGACATTTTAACCCTAGGAAAAAGATACTGGCTGTCTATCATTGCCTCTCATAATCTTACAAACTTTGATCAGGTCTCCTTCTCTCAACCTCCACTGACTCTAGGGGAAAAAAACACAAAATTTTACCTCTCCTCATAGCACATGTACTCTAATCCAGGCAGCATCCTGGTAAACCACTTCTCTATCTTCCTCAAAGCCTCTTTTCTGTAATGGGGTTGCCAGAATGTAATGGAATACTCTCAATGTGCTGCAACATAACTTCCTGACTCTTGAACTTAGTGATTTGACTAATAAAGGTAAGTATGCCACATGTTTTCTTACCAGCCTTTCAACCTGTGCTGCCACTTTCAGGGAGCTATGAATATGGACCCTAAGATCCCTCTCTATATTAATACTGTTCAAGGTCTTGCCATTATTGGTTTGATGGAAAGAGACTGGATGTCAGTAAACTGGAAAGGGTACAAAAAAGATTCAAGAGGATGTCACTTGGACAGGAAGGTTTGAATTTTAAGGAGAGGTTGGATAAACATGAACATTTTTCCCTGGAGCACAGGAAGCTCAGGGATGACCGTATAGATGTTTATAAAATCATGAGGGGTACAAACAAGGTGAATAGCCATGGTCTTTTCCCAAGAGTAAGGGAGCCTAAAATGAGAAGGCAAAGATTTATAAGGGACCTGAAAGACAATATTTTTACACAGAGCATGGTGGGTATATGGAACAAGCTTCCAGAGGAAGTGGCAGAGACGGTACAACTACAATATATAAAAGACGTTTGGTCAGATGCATGGACAGGAAAGGTTCAGAAGGTCACGGGCCAATAATAGGCAAATGGGACTAGCTCAGTAAGGGAATGGTTGGCATGGACAAGTTGGGTCAAAGGGCCTGTTTCCTGTGCTGTAATAACTTTATGACTATGTCGGTAATTTCTCCTGAAAAGTGCAGTGTGGTGAAGGGTAGTTACATATGTATGTATAATGTGCATAAAATCAAGCGGGGACACGGCATTTCGGGCACGAAGCTTAATGTATAGGAGAATTAGCTAGCTGGCTACAACATTGTCACACTGTATATGCAGTCTGCTTCAAATGCTTTCTTTTTTGAAAAATAACTCTGAAATGATAGATGCATATATAAGTTATGTTTGATCTCCCAAATGCAAAACCTCTCAGTTAGCTGGATTAAACTCCATCTGCATTTTTCTGCCCATATCTGCACTGATCCATATCCCATTGTATCCTTTGGCAATCTTCCACACAATCTACAACACCACCAATTTTTGTATTGCATGCAAACATACTAACTAACCCACTCATTCACACTTTTATCTAGGTCATTTATATATCATCACAAATAGCAGAGTTCCAAGTACAGGTTCCTACAGACCACAACTGGTCATAGACCTCCAGCCAGAATTCAGTCTCATCCGCCACTATTCTCTGTCTTCTATGGGGAAGTCAACACTAAATTCAAACACCCATTGATCCCATGCATGTTAAATCTTCTAGATGAGCCTACCATGAGGGTCCTTGTCGAACAGCTTACTAAAAATCCAAGTAGACAACATCCACAGCTCTATCTTCATCAACACCTTTGTTACGCCCTAACAAAACTCAATTAAATTGCTTAAAAAGATAGCAACCCATGATATTAGAGGAAAGATCCCAGTATGGATAGAAGATTGGCTGACTGGCACGAGGCCAGGAGTGAGAAGAAAAGAAGCCTTTTCTGCAAACACGAGGAAGTCCGCAGATGCTGGAAATCCAAAGCAACAGACACAAAATGCTGGAGGAACTCAGCAGCCCTGGCAACATCTATGGAAACAGTAGAGGAATTAAGGGTTACGGAGAAAAGGCAGGTAGGTGGAGATGAATCCATGGTCAGATCAGCCATGATCTTATTGAATGGCGGAGCAGGCTCGACAGGCCAGATGGCCGACTCCTGCTCCTATTTCTTATGAAAAGAGTAAACAATTGGCGTTTTGGAACGAGATCCTGCATCAGGACTGGAAAGGAAAGGGAGAAGTCAAAGTAAGAAGGTGGGGGAAGTAGCACAAGATGGCAGGTGGTAGATGAAACCAAGAGAGGGGAACCTTGATACTGACTAGTCTGTAGCTTCTAGGATTATCCATTTCCCTTCCTGAACAATGTCACTCAGCAGATTTCTAGGACCTCATCTGTGGCTAGAGAGGGAATGAAGATTTTGGTCAAGGCATCAGCAATCTCATCTACTGCCACTTTCATTCTAATTACCTGGGGCATATCCTGTCAGGTTCTGGGGATTTACTCAACTTAAATGTTCTTCACTAACTCTTTCCTTATCTCAAAATGCACTAGCGTATGAGCAGAATCCACACTGATCTCACTCTCCTCCTTCTCCTTGGTAAATGTTAATACTAAATATCATTTCAGCCCTCATCCATATCCTCTCTTCTAAGCACATGTGGTTTCTTTTATCCTTGAGTGGTCCTACTCTCTCCCCAATTATCTTCTTGCTCTTTATGTATGTATAGACTATCCTGGGATTCTCATTTATCCTACTTGCCTTATGATGGAATGACTGGATCTCATGCTTAAAAAAAGTGACTGAACAGCAGATGAAGCGAGAATAAAATTGAGTAATAACAGCCATACAAATAGGTGGCTTTAAGGTAAGACAGGTTTGCGATTTGACATTCATTTCCGGCACCGGAGCTGTGAACAGTCTAGTTTCATATAGTCATCATCGAGAAGAATATTGTGAGTGGCTTGGAATGAAGCTTATAATGACAGGCAAGTGCAAGTCTTCCCTGAATCTAGTAAGTAAATATTTCTGCTCACCTGGTACTGGATACTTGAATAATCATCTGAAACTTTAGAGGTTGCGGAGAGATCAACACAGGAAGTGGTAGGGTAAAGCTAGATGTGTAAAATGATAAAGCTTGCCACCAGCCGAAACAAAGTGGATCCATCAAGCCCCATTTCTTGTGTTAAATCTAGCATCGAATTAAAAGATTGAAGATGGGGGAGGCAAGATTTTTTTTAATAGCACATTGTCAGCTTTGTCCAACTACTAATGTTGTCAGACAGTCACTGCAGTTGTTCGTCACGAGAGCGAAAGTAGCTACTTATGTTTCTGCAACAAACTTTTATTTCCCTGCTTTGCTCTGTGCCTTTCCTTGCAGCATTTCTTCTCCATAAGGAAACAGTTTGTGAATGCCAACACAAATGTATAAAGCCAACATAATCAAAGGACCGTCCACAATTCCTCTCTCCTCTCAACAGTTAATACAATGCCCAATAAAACATGCATTGAACAGATACATCAAAACCAGAAAAATACCACATGCACCAGATAAATTATTGACCATTTGACTTAACCACTCAATTGTAGTAAGTCAGTATCTATTATCTGAGTGTATCTAACTGTGGTGAAACTTCAACAAAACCACTAAATCCAAAGCCTACATTTTGCAAGATACTTTGCCAATGGGGAGCAGCTCCAAAGGTGGTGTCAATCAGAAACTGACGGCAGATATGGCAACACTTAATGGGGGTGGGGGGGAATTCAAGACACTGTGATAAATATCAAGATGAAATATTATTTGCCTGCCTTCATATTGAAGATACTCTATAATTGACAAAGTAATGCAACAGTTAGGCAGAAAAATTGTAATGAATTTATTGCAATGGTGAGGGTAATGTGTTATTATTTTTCATGACTGTTCTGCCTGAAAACATAATAATAAAAAGCAACACAACAGGTAGCGCAAATTAAGGAGGTCTAGGCCTTACCTCTTTTTCTATTTTTAGCAATTTCTTGACAGCCACCTCTTTGCCTTGTGACGACCATGTTGCTCGGTAAACACTACCGAAGCTTCCTCCACCGCAATTTTCATGGAATTGTAAATCGTCAAACTTGATTTGTAAAAATGATGGACTGGGGGACAACATTGCATAATGACCACTCCGGAATCTGAAAAAACAAATGAGGTTATCAGTTAAACAAATTGTCACTGAACGATAAACCTACAACCAAACTGCCTCGTTACAAAGAATTACCTTAACTTCAATCTCAAAAAATGTATTTCCTGATCGTGCCCGCGTGTTGAGAGCTTGATAACGAAAAAGGAACGATGTTCAATTTATTTTAAACATAATATAAGCACTTCGGTCAAACCTCGTTTCTCCTTTCAAACTTGTGATGAGTTCGCTCAACAACGTAGGCTTCACTACAAAGGTGCTTCAGTTCCAAGGTGTTTTGGTATGTCCCAAGCCCATGGAAGGCGTTATATTATGCAAGTGTTTGGCGCTTCCAGCAGACCTCCACGAGAAAAGCTGTTGTCACAGGTCACCAGGCTAAAAATAAAAAAAAACTCTAGCCACCGAGCATTTCCAACATCAGAAGTCTCTAACAGCTGTAGCCATTAGCGACTGGGATGATTGCTGGCACGGGGTAACGTGGTGTCAGCTCGCAAGCTGGCCAGTGACCAAGGAATGCCCGGCACGTCGTGTCCGACGGCTGTGATCACTAGCCCACCCCACGTCTCTTTAACTCTGCCGTGAAGCACACGATAAAACAATTGCAAGAACTGACAGAGTAAACGAAATCACATTTTTAAAAATTACACAAGTTTAAAACAATCCTGGGAACAGGAAGGCGCCTTTAGGCGAATGTCACGTGAGATCGGGATAACTTGTCTGGGACCCCGGTCAGAAACATCATGTCCCATGGTGACATGAAGAACACCACCAGAAGTTTGCGCCGCCCATGCACCCTGCCATCAAAGACAACCGCCCTTCCGAACTCACACCACCATTCGAATTGCACAAGACTGCGGAAAGTACAGACAATACCACCAATGTCAGGCGGGATCCATTTGGGTCTGTCTTGTACTTCCGGACTCCACAAACGCAGAGAGAGGGCCTTCCCCCGGGGAGAGGGGAAAGGCAAGATATTAGTTCTCTTACCTCCGCTGTACTTGCTTTGATCTGTGACTGGGAACGAAAACAGCCGAAGGGAGCAAGGACAATGATTCCTGGCAATACGCTGACTGACCAGAAGGTCCCTGCACCGAGAGCCCGCCCCTTACAGCGAGGGAGGTAGCGCCTCCTGCAGCCCACCGAGATTGTGGTTCCGCTGTTGTCCCGAAGCTGCTAGCTGTGAGGGCGTGCTGTGCTACCTTGTTCCAGCTCTTCGTTAGCTGTCGTTCATACTTTTTGTTTTCTGTTGGGACCTATGATTATGAACTGGTGTGTTGCCGGAAGTCCCAGGCTAGGCTTGGACTCCGAGCAGAGATACAAACTGCTGGAGTAATTCAGCGGGTCAGGCAGCCTGTGGTGAGGCAAATACAATCGACGTTTTGGGTTGAAACCTTCACCCTAATTTTGTGAAAGATTAATCAACCATGTGAAATTCAGGATTAGGAAGACCATGGGTCAGTGATGTTATTTCTTACTTTGTGCTATTCGTTTGCATAGGCAGTAATCCTGATATATTTGCTTCCATTGCCTTTATACAGAGCCATCTGAAAATACAATCAGATTATAAAAATTATTTTCCTTTAATGTGGGAAAAATCATTGCTCAAACTTCCAAGCACCACTTCCTGCAAAAGTGTTGAAAATGGTAAAGTGAAGATTTATTATAATGCTTTTTTTAAACAAAATAAATTATAAAAATGGTCTAGAGAAACAGTCCTGACGAAGGGTCTCGGCCCAAAATGTCAACTGTACCTCTTCCTATAGATGCTGCCCGGCTTGCTGCGTTCCACCAGCATTTTGTGTGTGCTGCTTGAATTTCCGGCATCTGCAGATTTCCTCGTGTTTGTATAGAGAAACAACTGATACTTAATGGGAATCCAAAATCTAAAAGGGCCATTGGAATCCTTCTATTTCCTCTTGGAGCAATCCAATTAATCAACTTAATCCTGCATTTTCTGTATCTACATAACTGCATTTTCACCTTAATTATTGTTATCCAATTCCATAGCGACAATCTTCCATCTTGATTTGCATTGTCAGGCAGTCTATTTTAAGTATAAGCCAACAAGATAGCAAAAGATACCGTAGGTGTCAAATCTGATTCTTTTGTTAATTAGTTTTAATGTGTGCCTTCTCATTAAGTGTATCAAAATAAAAATACACAGTTGCTGGAAATCTTATAAATAAATCAGTGTTGGGAGCACATAACAATCAGGCTGCATCTGTGGGGGAAGTTAATATACTGAAGCTCAAAGTTAAAAGTAAACTTATTATCAGGGTACACGTATGTCACCATATTCAACCCTGAGATTCATTTTCTTGTGTGCATTCACAATAAATACAGGAAACACAATAGTCAGTGAAAGACCACACCCAACATATCGCACAAACAATCAATGTGCAAAAGACAACAAAAAGAAAAAAAACAATAAATATTAAGAACATGAGATGAAGAGTCCTTGAAAATGAGTCCATAGGTTGTGGGAACAGTTCAGTGTTGGGGCAAGTGAAGCTATCCCCTCTGGTTGAACAGCCTGGTGGTTGAGGGTTAATAACTCTTCCTGAACCTGGTGCTGCAGGTCCTGAAGCTCCTGTACCTTCTACCTATGAAAGTAGTAAGAAGAGAGCATGGCCTGGATGGTGGGGGTCCTTGATGATGGATGCTGCTTTCCTGCGACAACGCTCCCTGTAGATGTGCTCAGTGGAGGGGAGGATTTTACCTGTGATGGGTTGGGCCATATCCATTACTTTTTGTAGGCTTTTCCACAGAAGGGCATTGGTGTTTCCATACTAGGCCATGATGCAACCAGTCAATATACTCTGCATCACAAATCTATAGAAGTTTGTCAAAGTTTTAAATGACATGCCAAATCTTCGCAAACTTCTCAGGAAGTAGAGGCTGCTGTGCTTTCTTCATAATGGCACTTACATGGCGGCCCAGCACAGATCCTCTGAAATGATAACGCTGAGGAATGTAAAGTTGCTGACCCTCTCCACCTCTGATCCCTTGATGAGAACTAGCTCATGGACGTCCGATTTCCTCCTCCTGAAATCAATAATCATCTCCTTGGTCTTGCTGACATTGAGTGAGGGGTTGTTGTTGTGGCACCACTCAGCCAGACTTGCCCAGTCTTCGCCAACAGCATTTCCCAGACCCATGGCTTCCATTGCCAAGAAGGGCAAGGGCAGCAGACACATGATAACACCACCATCTGCAAGGTCTTCTCCATCATGCACCATCCTGACTTGGAAATCTATCACTAGTCTTCTTCGTCACTGGGTCTAAATCCTCAAAGTCCTTGCCTACGAAGCACCATGAGAGCACCTTTGCCATAAGGATTGCAGAGAGTCAAAAAGTAGCTCACTATTATCTTCACCAGGGCCACTAGGGATGACCTTCTGGTAAAGCTCATATTCTGAATATGAAGAAAGCATGGTCATTGCCACGTACTTCCAAGGACAGAATAATGAAGTCAATGTTCCATTTTATGAACCTTCCAATTTTCTCAATTTTACATTTTCTGAAAACTTCTTCACCGTCAATGTTAAAGTCACAAATGAGAAAATCTGCAGATGCTGGAAATCTGAGCAACACACACAAAATGCTGGAGGAACTCAGAAGGCCAGGCAGCATCTATAGAAAAGGGTGGATGCTTGGGGTCAATATCCTTCATCAGGACCGGAAAAATAAAGATGAGAAGTCAGAGTAAGAAGTTGGGAGGAGGGAAGGAATCAATGTTAAAGTTACTGGCTTTTTCGGGGTGGTGAATCAATGGCACACGTGCCCAAGATGGCACATGCGAGGATTTTGTTGACTCGCAGCATGCAGTGCCCCCATTAACTCTTTAAACACCACCCATAATAAAAAGATACCTTACTATTATCTTTATTGCCAAATCAAGCAGTGAATGAGCAGTAAGATGTTTTCACAGGAAATGTCTTACATCAGCTTCGTACCAGGTGCACAGTTGCGAGACCCCATGACGTTGCATGATATGTTTTAAAGTCCACACAGACCTGGTATTACATTAATATTTGGATAGTAACCGATTGGGCCAGATGGAATTGGCTTTGCTTTGCTTATAATTTTCTACTGTGGTTTGTGAATGAACATTGGATACTCACTGATATTAACGGTAAATATTGTATGTGGTTTAGTGCCTCCATGTGCATCTACCTTTTCACAATAAACATAGTTTATTAATGTTAATAAAACTATGTTATTGAAGTTAATTGGTGAGATATTTTTAAATAGTGTTTTCATAATTTTTCAGCTTGTTTCAGAATGTCAGACATGCCTGGAAAGAAACGAAGATGTTCAAATGATGGGAGAAGTGGCAGAGATTTTCAAGAGTGATGCAGTGAGAGATGATTAACATAACTGAAACAGGTCACGTATGAATACACAACCCCTTATATTCTCATGTTAACATTTCTTAGGTTATATACATGGTATAATAATAATACAATTTAGAAATCATTATTTTTCAATTAACTTTTTAAAGGGTTAATATTAATAATTTTTGAACAGGTTTCTAAAATGCCTAATTTATTTCAATCTGTCTCTGTTATACTTTAAAACAATGAATATGCATAAATAAGCACCAGTACTCTTTCTTTTTCCTTTAAAAAGTCCATAATTATTGTTACTAATTATTTAATCAATGATAATCTCTGTTCAAAATTACCATAACATGTAAGATTTTTTTTAAAGAAGATTATCGACAGTTTGGGCACACACTCTTAAAAAGATGCAAAGTAAGTTTATCAAAGTACATGTATGTTACCATACTGTACTACCCTGAGATTCATTTTCTTGAAGGTATTTACAGGAAAAAAGAAATACCATTGAACTTTACAAAAAAAATTAAACATAAACAGACAAGGAGTGACAAGCATTAATGTGCAAAAGAAGACAAACTCTGCAAATAAGAGTAATATTGAGAACATGAGTTATAACAAGTCCTTAAAAATAAGCCTGTAGTTCAGAATTAGTTCAGGGTACTGGTGAATGAAATTATCCACAATGGTTCAGGAGCAAGATGGTTATAGGGTAATAACTGTTCATCACTGCTGCTAGATCAAATAGTGTCTAACAAAGATCTGAAAATTATGAAGAGTACTTTCGGAATTTGTACCCCTTCTTCATTCAGCAATCCTTGATGGATCCCATTTGGATCATGTGATAACTTGAGTACCATCCACTTTTCCAGTGCTTTCCCTAAAGCAGGGGTTCCCAACCTTCTTTATACCATGGACCAATACCATTTAGCAAGAGGTCCGTGGACCCGAAGTTGGGAACCCCTGATTTACAGTGAAGGATCAATACTGAGGGGATGGGCAAGAGGTGGGGGGGATGGGATAAGAGTTGATGGTGAAAATTCCCAGGCATCTGGAGCCACTGGGTCAAAGATGTTGATTTGTGCTAATGTGCTAAATATCCCTTTTTTTTAAAGAAAGGCATTAATTTACAGGGATAGAATACACTTGATTGCACCACTAACTGGACCTGGACCTACTGCATTTTGCCTATCACCACAATAAGTCAAAGGCAGATGCAATATCAATGGCTCTTCCCACGGCCTTAGACACCTGGACAATACAAACACCTATGTCAGGCTGCTGTTCATTGACTATAACTCAGCAGTTAATATAATCATTCCCACAATCTTGATTGATAAGTTACAGAACCTGGGCCTTTGTACCTCCCTCTGCAACTGGATCCTTGACTTCCTAACCAAAAGACACAATCTGTGTGGATTGGTGATAATATCTCCTCCTCACTGACAATCAACACTGGCGCACCTCAGGAGTGTGTGCTTAGCCCACTGCTCTACTCTCTCTATACCCATGACTGTGTGGCTAGGCATAGCTCAAATACCATCTATAAGTTTGCTGAGGATACAACCATTGTTGGTAGAATCTCAGAAGGAGATAAGAGGATGTACAGGAGTGAAATATACCAACTAGTGGAGTGATGTCACATCAACAATCTTGCACTCAACGTCAGTAAAATGAAAGAGCTGATTGTGGACTTCAGGAAGGATAAGATGAAGGAACACATATCAATCCTCACAGAGGGATCAGAAGTGAGGAGAGTGAGCAGTTTCAAGTTCCTGGGTGTCAAGCTCTCTGAGGACCTAACCTGGTCCCAACATATCGATGCAGCTATTAAGAAGGCAAGACAGTGACTATAGTTCATTAGGAGTTTGAAGAGATTTGGTATGTCAACAAAAACACTCAAAAACTTCTACAGATGTATCGTGGAGAACATTCTGACAGGCTGCATCACTGTCTGGTATGGGGGGTGGTGGGGCTACTGCACAGGACCGAAAGAAGCTGCAGAGGGTTGTAAATTTAGTTGGCTCCATCTTGAGTACTAGTCTACAAAGTACCCAGGACATCTTCAAGGAGTAGTGTCTCAGAAAGACTGAGTCCATTATTAAGGACCCCCAGCACCCAGGGCCCTTTTCTCACTGTTACCATCAGGTAGGAGGTACAGAAGCCTGAAGGCACTCACTCAGCGATTCAGGAACAGTTTCTTCCCCTTTGCCATCTGTTTCCTAAATGGACATTGAACCCATGAACCTCACTTTTTAAATATATATTAATATATTATTTCTGTTTTTGCACGATTTTTAATCTATTCAATATACATATACTGTAATTGGTTTACATATTTATTTATTATATTTTCTTCTTCTTCTGTATTATCAGATATTGCATTGTACTGCTGCTAAGTTAACACATTTCACGACACATGCTGGTGATAATAAGCCTGATTCTGATTCTGAAGGTGGTGAAGATGAGAGATGAAACAGAGTTCTAGGAAAGGAATAGGGAGGAGATGGGAGACCAACAGAGGCTGAAGCTTAGAATATTTTGAGAATTTGAAAGAAAATTAATGTTGAGGAGTTGATGTTTAAGATGTGAGACTCAATGAGAGATCAGCATTAATACAGCTTTGCAATTTTGGGAGTGATGGCCAAAGTAAGTTATGTCAAGTTTTGATGCACAAAGGCCAGCACCAGGGAGAATAATGGCTTTGCTTTCCGGACTCACAGCAGCAAATCTGATGAATTAATGTTGGTTTGGGGGAAGATTAGAGAGAGGTGTAGTGGAGAATGCAGAAATTAAACATGACAATGCAAGAGAAAGAATGAAGCATAACTAACAGGAAATTGAATTGACTTTACTTCTTACATCTTTTACATACATGAGGAGTAAAAATCTTTATGTTATGTCAAACCAGCATTAATTCATCAAATTAATTGGGGCACATGGCCAAGTGGTTAAGGCATTGGACTAGCAACCTGAAGGTCATGAGTTCAAGCCCCAGCCAAGGCAACGTGTTGTGTCCTTGAGCAAGGCACTTAATCACACATTGCTCTGCGACGACACTGGTGCCAAGCTGTATGGGTCCTAATTCCCTTCCCTTGGACAACATTGGTGTTGTGGAGAGGGGAGACTTGCAGCATGGGCAACTGCTGGTCTTCCATACAACCTTGCCCAGGCCTGCGCCCTGGAGAGTGAAGACTTTCCAGGCGCAGATCCATGGTCTCGCAAGACTAATGGATGCCTTTTTACTTTGTAATTGGGGCAGGAGTCTAGAGTGCTAGGAAAATACACAAGAGAAGCTTAAAATTAACTAAGAATGGTTATGATTTGGCCTTAGAATGGGAAAAGGAATATATTTTTCAAAACACTCAGACAGTATTGATACAAGGCACAACCAATTAAAATGTATTAAAACTAAAATTAACCAACATACACCTTAAAATGCATCATTTCAAATAGATAGTGAAAAGCAACATCCAACACTTACCTTTGTTCTTCACAGATTCAACAGAATGTTGGATCTAGAAACAGATACCTCAGAGTAGGTGCAGGAGAATTCCAACAGTGGAACCCTGCCAGGAAATCGGCAGTGGAGCAAGGCCAGCTGGCTCTGAGCTCCCCAAGTGACAGAGGGGTCTCAAACCTAGCAATTACTCTGAGAAATGTCAACAGTTCCATGATAAGTAATTCCTGTTATGAAGGGCTGTCAAGTACAATGGGCTTCTACTCACTGGACTAAGGAAAATCCATTTGTTTCATGGCTCCTGAGAGACAGGAGGCAGGAAGCTTAAAAGAAAGAGACTTTCTGATTGGCTAAATGTTCTCAGAAAAACATTTCCACTGTGAGACACATCAGCCAATAAAAGGAAAGCAGAGTGGCCAGGGTAAGACTGAGCCAGTATCAGAGTAGTAAGTAACGAGGCTTTGCTGGGCAGAGGCACAGGTGATGTTTCCTAAATCTCCTTGTTAGGCTGAGAGTATTCAGATGGCAGTTTAGGGCAGTGGTGTGCCCATCCCGCAGGATGTGGGAGATCAGGGAGACTTCCTGAGCACCTGTGGGAATTGAGTCCTGACTCACCATGTCAAGAAGCTGCAGATGGATGTTCCCAGGGTCATCCAAGATGCTGAGATTTTCCAAGATAAGGATTTTAGTGAGATGGTATTGTCACACCTAGGATACAGACAGAAAATTATTGGGCAACCACCAGGAGAAGAAAAAGTAGTAGGCAGACAGTGCGAGATTTCTCTGAGGCCATTCCTGTCTCAAACATTTGGGATAGTTTTGAGGGAGGTGGGGGAATGACTGTTCAGGAGAAAGCAGCAGTAGTTGGGTCTTTGGTACCAGGAGTAGCTCTGAGATTCAGTAAGGAAGAGTGAATGCAGACAGGACTCTAGTGATAGCTGGGGGGAGAATGGCAAGAGATTCTGTGGCTGAAGTAGGTACTGTGGAATGGTGTTGCCTCCACGCCACCCCGGTACCAGGGTCCGGGGAGTCACAGAATGGCTACAGAACATTCTTCGAAGGAGGGTGAGCCACTAGAAGTTATTCTGCATGTTGGTATAGGAGTAGAACAGGATGGGGTCCTGTAGAGTGAACATAGGGTGCTAGGGAAGAAGTTAAAAAACTGGACCATGAGGGTAGTATTCTTTGGATTACTACCACATCCTAAATAAGGGTACAAATTGGAGGATATGACAAATTAATATATGGCTGAAAAGTTGATGTGGGGCAGGGATTCAAATTTATGGACCATTGGGATCTTTTCTGGAGCAGACATGATCTGTACAAGAGGAACAAGTTACACCTGAATTGGAGGGGGCCAATATCCCAGCTGGTAGATTTGCTAGTGCTCCTAGGGCAGTTTTAAACAAGGTTGGCAGGGGGTGGATCCCAAGCATCAGGAAGGCTGGAAAATGATGCAGAACCCAGTGACAGCAAGTTGAATAAACATGACAGGTAGGAAATTGGCAGAGACCGTGAAATCCTATAGATTAAATTGTATTTATTTCAATGCAAGAGGGCTGACAAGTGAGGTGGATGAACATGGAACAGCACAGCACAAGCACAAAGGTCAAACCCATGACCTGATGAGTCCTGAGACTGAGGCCCAAAAGCTAATCCCATAATTGGCGAGTCCTGGAGTCAATACCCAGACGTCGGGGTTTGGCATGAAACATCGACTGTACTTTTTCCCATAGATGCTGCCTGGCCTGCTGAGTTCCTCCAGCATTTTGTGTGTGTTACCCAGATATTGATGACGTCCAACAGCAACACTAAAGGTTGATGTCTGGAGCTTGGTGAGTCCAGAGATAGTCCTGAAGGAATAACAGAGGCCAGTAACCCTCTCCCTGGTGACCAGGGACACAGGTCTGTGCAATTGCAGAAGTCAAAGACCAAATGTCAACTTCAAGATTGATAAGTCCTGGGGTCTAGGCCTGAAGATTAAACCCATGATCAGCGAGTCCTGGGATAGACACCCAGAGGTCGGCGAAGTCCAAAGTTGGAAGCCTAATGTCTGTGACTGAGAGTCCGGGGCTAAGGACTGGAGGCCCAGAGGTGTCCTGTCCAGGGGCTGGAGGCTTGTCTGTGTGTGAATGGGTGCTTGAGCGGTTGGGAAGGGTGGAAAGTTATTGTTTTGTTATTGTCATTGCTTCTTGTGCAGTTGTGCTGAACATTGTGGGCACGCATGGTTGACACCAGAATGTGTGGTGGTACTTGCAGGCCGCCCCCAGCACATCCCAGGCTGTGTTGGTTGTTAACGCAAAAGAACACATTTCACTACATGCTGCAACGTTCATGTGATAAATAAATCTGAATCCGTGTGCTTATAAAATGTCTCTAATGGATCTGTCTCTACCCCCTCCACTGGCAGCGCATTCCACTCAGCTACCTCTCTTTGAGTAGTGGACAGAGAAATGGCGTGTGGAGTTCAATCTGGAAAAGTATGGAGTGATTCATTTTGGAAGGTCAAACTCGAAAGCAGAGTACAGTATTCCTAGCAGTGTGGAGGAACAGAGGCATCTTGGAATCCACATTCATAGATCTATCAAAGTTTCCACACAAGATGATTGGGTGGTTAAGGTGTATGGTGTGTTGGTCTTCATTAGTCAAGCAATTGAGTTCAGGAGCTGCAAGGCAATGTTTCTGCTCTATAAAACTCTCGTTAAACCACACTTGGAGTGTTGTGTTCAGTTCTGGTCGCCTCATTATGGCGAAGGTGTGGAAGCATTAGAGAGGGTACAAAGGAGAATTTACCAGGATGCTGCCTGGATTAGAGACCATGTTTTATGAGGATAGACTAAATGAGCTATAGCTTTTCTCTTTGGAGTGAATGAGAATGAGGAGTGACCTAATAGAGGGGTATAAGATGATAAGATGTATTAATAGAAAGGACAGTGAGAGAGTTTTTTCTCTGGTGGAAATGGCTAACATGAGGGGGCATCATTTTAAGGTGATTGGAGGAAAGTATAGGGAGGATATCAGAGATAAGTTTTTGTTTTTACACAGAGAGCGGTGAGTGTACGAATGCACTACCAGGGTTTCTGGTAGAGGCAGACACGTTAGCAACATTCAAGAGACTCTTAGATAGACACATGGATAAAAGAAAATTGAGGGCTGGGTGAGAGGGAAGGGTTATGTTGATCTTGGAGTAGGTTAAAGGGTTGGCACAATATCATGGGGTGTAGGGCCTGAACTGTGCTGTACTGTTCTATGTTCTATATTCAACAGTGAGTATAAGTTTGCAGTTAATATGTAAATAGTGGACCAAGATTTGGCTGTTGGTCAGAAGAATCCTTTCCATCAGAACCCTCATGCACAGCTCATAATGGACTATGTGTTTGCCAAGAAAATTTGGAATGGGAGGTTCATTGCTAGCAGCTGCATTACACAGGAATTGTAGCCACTGGGTTATTTCCAAGGATGCATATGGACACAGACATCAAACGCTGCTGGATTTGGGTCTTTTTGAAGCTTCCATTCCAGGGAGTTGGCTGTTAACTGACACATTCCGACTGAAACTTGATGCTGCAGCAGATTGATTGGAGTCTTCCTGCCCAAGGACACTGAAGGGCATGGCTCTTCATAAAAACCTCTCAGTCAAGTCACTGATGGAATGACTGGGCTGAAACATCAGTGACACATTGACTTATTGTAAATACATTAAGTGTCTTCATTGGCAAGTGAATATAATGCTGTTCCCTGATTGTATCAATGGATAACCGTATATTTTAAAAACAGATTATTTTGAGAAAATCCTTTGCAGTTTCTTTATATCCTTCTATATTCACAATCTCACCTGGTTTACGATAATCAGTAAACTTGGAAGTATCTCAGCAAACTATTGACTTTCACTAAATGGCTAGAACTCAAGGACCAATTCTTCTGTACCCACTAGTCACACTGCTCCATTGAGAGTGATCAGTTTATTCCTATTCTCATTTTACTGCTTAACAACTTATTTTCAATTGATATAGTATATAAGCTAGCAATAAAATTCTACATGTCAACCTCCTGAGTGAGATTGTACTGAATGACTTTCAAGGATACAAATACAGCATATGTACTAGTTCCCCTTTAACCATCTAGTATACATATCCTTAAAAATTGGTTAAATATGATTTTTCTTTCTTAAAATGATGCCGACCCCACTCATTCCCTTTATTCTTTTATAAGTGTTGTGTTGCTACACACATCTCCATTGATTCCAATACTCTCTGCATCAAAGACGTCAGGTAGATTTTTAAATGATGCTACTGGGTCATTTTTGTAAATGAAGCTTTCACTCGTCTAGGATGAACTTGGTCTGCCAAAAATATGCATAGTATATAAGAGATAATGTGGGCTCTTGTCCCCAGTCAAGGTGAAATGGCAGGCAGTGACGTGTGGGGTACCACGAGGCTCAGTGCTAGGACCGCAGCTATTTACAATATACATTAATGATTCTGATGAAGGGATAAAAAGTAACATTAGCAAATTTGCAGATGACACAAAGTTGGGTGGCAGTGTGAAATGTGAGGAGGATGTTATGAGAATGCAGGGTGACTTGGACAGGTTGGGTGAGTGGGCAGATGCGGTTTAATGTGGATAAATGTGAGGTTATCCACTTTGGTGGCAAGAACAGGAAGGCAGATTACTATCTGAATGGTGTCAAGTTAGGAAAAGGGGAAGTACAACGAGATCTAGGTGTCCTTGTTCATCAGTCACTGAAAGTACACATGCAGGTACAGCAGGCAGTGAAGAAAGCTAAAGGCACGTTGGCCTTCATAACAAGGGGAGTTGACTATAGGAGCAAAGAGGTCCTTCTGCAGTTGTACAGGGCCCTGGTGAGACCACACATGGAGTATTGTGTACAGTTTTGGTCTCCAAATTTGAGGAAGGACATTCTAGCTATTGAGGGAGTGCAGCGTAGGTTCACGAGGTTAATTCCTGGGATGGCGGGACTGTCATATGTTGAAAGATTGGAGTGACTGGGCTTGTATACACTGGAATTTAGAAGGGTGAGAGGGGATCTGATTGAAACGTAAGATTATTGAGGGATTGGACACGCTAGAGGCAGGAAACATGTTCCCGGTGTTGGGGGAGTCCAGAACCAGAGGCCACCGTTTAAGAATAGGGGGTAGACCATTTAGAACGGAGTTGAGGAAAAACTTTTTTACAGAGGGTTGTGGTTCTGTGGAATGCTCTGCATCAGAAGGCAGTGGAGGCCAATTCTCTGGATTCTTTCAAGAAAGAGTTAGATCGAGCTCTTAAAGATAGCGGACTCAAGGGATATGGGGAGAAGGCAGGAAACGGGTACTGATTGTGGATGATCAGCCATGATCACAGTGAATAGCGGTGCTGACTTGAAGGGCTGAATGGCCTACTCCTGCACCTATTGTCTATTGTCTATTGAAATTAAGGGCTAGAAAATCAGCATCATTATATATTGGGTAATGGAATTCTACTGAATTGAACATTTTAATTCGGGTTGATGAATGGCTGAACAACTGCTTTGTACCCACCAATTTACAGGAAATCCAGCTATGGCTGCTACTTTTTGTAAAAATCAGCTTTGCTTTTATTTGACTTGGAACAACACATTGCAATGGTTACTTCATTCGTGCTTACATTAGAGCTATTTACTGTACAATTAGAACATTTAGAGATAATTCAAAATTGAAAGTTAACTATAGAGGAAATATGCTGTGTTATATAATGGGTGTCAAACCAACCTTTAAACATGCATTAAATTAAAAAATACATTTGGCACGGTATCCTTTAAAGAACTGCCATTGACAATACCATTAAGCAAGATTTTTTTTTACTATTTACACTTGCTTAATAGTGCTAAAACAAAATAATCAACACTCTGGGTTTCCCATGGAATCTGAAGCTGTGCGCTTCTGTCACAACATGATTATTTATAAAATTTTCAGGTGCTTGGAGATATGATTCTTTAAGAGATGGAAAAAGAATTGATTGAGATTACAGAAAGCAAGTTAAGTGCACTCTGAAGGCATACTGAAATTAAATTCTGATTATATGAAATTCATATATGGTTTAAGAAGTACAATATACAAAAGATTAAGTAGAATAAAATTCTGATGCCAGTGGGGTGCTCAAAATTATTTAGCTGTGTTTTGCTTAATTAGTGTGCTACTGACAAGAACAGCAGGCTCCTGCAACATGCTGTTGAGAGCTACAAGGACAAACTAACATCTTGAATGAAGTGCCTTATGAGCAAACAGAATATGCTTTGGTTTAGTGAAAATTGTTGTTGAATTAATTAAGTCTAATTGACGTTAGAGAAATTCAGAAAAGTTACCTAAAATGGTGGCATACCTCATCAATTCACGATGTGCAATTTGTGCTATTTTCCAAGTTTAACTTCAAAATGAACAATTTAGAAAGACATTTTAAAAGCAACAATCAGCAGAAATATCAAATTTTTGTGCTCTCAACAAATATTAGTGGATCATCTTATCACTGTGCTTAGGTACATCTGTAGGTTATTTCTTGGCATAAAACCTGATGCAGCATAAGAACCTGGGGGAAAAAATACCTTAATCCTTTTGCCAATCATCAATTGTTAATAAGGATTTTCATTTGGTAAAATGTTATAAATTTCAGTTATAGAAGAGGCAGTGACAGTAACTGAAACAGCAGAGTTCAATTCGGAATGGCCTTCTTTCCTCTGGAGAGGAGGTCGTTATAATACACCTGGTTTCAATATTAATTATTCTTTATACCATAAACAACAGAATGCCCATTTGCTCAAGTATAAATATTTTCTTTTATGGCAGTGCAATTACGGAAGGTAACTTATTAGGACCGGCGTGGCTCCAGTCTGTGTGATAATTGTGATAATGTCCTCTGATTGTCTATTACATTTAGCTGTCGTACATATGCACGCACGTCCTGATGGTTCTTGTTTGCAAGTGATGCATCTGGATCTGATGGAGAGAGAAGAATTATTAGCATAAATGTCTGTTTGGACTTGAACAATTAGAATCAATAAGTTCAAGAAACAGCATAGCTTTAGAATGAAAAGCACTACAGAATACAAAATGTTAAATTCTGGGACCAGCTTGTAGGATATCAATGGACTTTTGGACCTGTACATTCCTATGTCGTTATAGGGAACAACCCCAGACTGTTTATTTCTTTCACTATGTGCAAAAGTACACACTATTTGCATAACTTGCCTTCCTCTGGAAGATTGATGCAGTATGTACTTACCAGAAGGAAGGAAATGAATACAGGCAGTCCCCGGGTTATGAACGAGTTCCGTTCCTGAGTCTGTCTTTAAGTCGGATTTGTACGCAAGTCAGAACAGGTACATCCGGTATTATTTAGCGTCCGTTAGTCAAACATTTGTCTTAGTATATAGCATATATTTTGCCTTTCTATGCATGTAAAACACTGAAGAAATATATGTATTTCAATAATTAAATCAGTGCGTTGCTTAGTAATAATTGTAGCTTTCATCGGGGCAGGGCCTTTCACATGCTCTATTATTCTCACTTTATCCTCTATCATTTAAAATTGTTCCAATCGTTGACCGACTGTACCTTAACGATTTTCCAATGACCAATGGCATTTCACCTCTTTCCGATCGCTTTATTATTTCCACTTTATTTTCGATCGTGATCGTTTTCCGTCAACGGAACAGAAACACTGTGGATTCAGCAGCAGCCGTGGGCGGCGGGTCCTAAAGTCCACCCACACTGAGATAGGTTAAATGGGACAAGTGGGAGTGGTGCTGACTGGAAAAGGGGGGGGGGTGTCAGGGTGAATCTTGCTAAGAACAATTTAAGCCAAATACAAAGTTACACACTCAACACAGTGTTAATGGCAACGACTTAAAATGGCGGATGGCGTCGTGATCCAACTTAAAATGGCAGATGGCATTCTTCTTCCTCCATTCATAAGTACAAGTTGTTTGTAAGTCGGACGTTCGTAACTCGGGGACTGCCTGTATAGTAGAACCGCATTGCTCAGTTCAGGGTAATTTTCAATCAGAATCAGGTTTATTATCACTGTTTGATAGGATATGAAATTTTATTGTTTTGCTGCAGCAGCAGTGTAAAGACATAAAATACTGTAAATTACCAAATAAATAAATCATGCAAAAAGAAAAGGAACAGTGCAGTAGTGTTCATGTATTCATGGACAATTCAAAAATCTGTGGCATAGGGGAAGAAGGTCTTTCTGAATCATTGATTGTGTGTCTTCGAGCTCCTGTATTTCCTCCCAATGGTAGGAATGAGGAGAGGGCACATCCTGGATGGTGAGGTTCCTTGATGGTAGTTGCCACCTTCTTGAGTCACCACCTCTTGAAGACGTCCTTGATGGTGGGGTGGGTAGTACCCGTGATGGAGTAGGTTGAGTCAATAACCTTATGCAGTCTCTTATGATTCAGTGCATTGGAGCCTCTACAGCAGGCTGTGATCAAACCACCATACATATGTAGAAATTTGCAAGACGCCAGTGACATAACAAATTTCCTTAAAATTCTAATGAACTAGAGCCACTATCATGCCCACTACTACATGATTACATCATTCCTGTATGCCTCCTCATTGCTAACTGTGACTCTGCCAACAGCAGCGGTGGATCTACAGATGGTGTTTGAGCTGTGTCTATCCATATAGTTACAAGTGTAGAGCAGTTGATTAAACACACATCCTTGACGTGCACCTCTATTGACTGTCAAAGAGGAGGAGATGCTATTATCAACTTGCACTGATTGTGGTTTCCCAATGAGGAATTTGAGGATCCAGTTGTAGAGGCAGGTACAGAGGCCCAGGTTTGGAAGCTTGGTGACTATTGCTGAGGAGATGATCATATTGAATGGCGAGCTATAATTGATAAACAGCAACCTGACATATGTTTTGCTGCTGTCCAGGTGCTCCAAAGCAGAGTAGAGAGCCAGTGAGATTGCACCTGATGTAGACCTGTTGTGATTGGAATCGAACTGCAGCAGGTCCAGGTCCTTACTCAGGCAGGAGTTAATTTTAGCCATAACCAACCTCCTGAAGCACTTCAGTATGGTACATATGAGTCCTACCAGGAGAAATTCATACTCTTCTTGGACACAGGTATGATTCTTGCCATTTTGAAGCAGGTGGGAACTAAGATATCCTTGAACATTCCAGCCAGTTGATCAGTACAGCATTTCAGTCCCCTGCCAGGTACACCGTCAGGGCCTGATGCCTTGTGAGGATTCACCCTCTTGAAGGACATTCTGACATTGGCCTCTCAGGATTTTTCAATTTCTAGTAAGTTGCTCATGCTTTAAAAATATCTTAATAAAGGATTGTGCATTGTCTACCTGAAGCTGCTGTTCAATTTTCAGCAAGGCTTCAAAATGGAGACTGTTGTTGTGTGAATGAAATCACTGGAGAAAAGTACCGGTGGATACAAAGCAGCTTCTCTATTTGACAAAACAAGGCGCAGCACGCATCATTTGGAGATGCTTATGGTTGAAAGATTTGGCTGGCCCAATGTGGGGCTAAACATCAAAGGACAACTCCATATTTACAATGCATCCACACTGCTTTCACTGAAATTACCCACAAACTTCACAACTCCTGATTCGCACCACACCACAGACATCCAAATGAATTTTAACCAGCATTGTCTGGTCTGGGATTCATGGCTTTTGGGAATCCATTGTTCAGAGCTGCAGTCCAAATTAAATCCACAGTACATATTCAGATGTGAAGACAGGTAGCTGAAGTCATTTGCTAAATGTAAATGTGCTCAACCCAAAAATCGCTCTAACAGTGATCTGTCAAATAGAAACCCACAGTAAGATATACTGTGCATATATCTTGATCATATAATTAAATAATAGGACCAAAATACAAGATAATAATTATATTTACAGTATTTTCTTACTTGCTACTGTCTGGTTAGCAACTCCCCACTATGTGCTTCCTAATATT
This sequence comes from Mobula hypostoma, assembly GCF_963921235.1. Lineage (NCBI taxonomy): Eukaryota > Metazoa > Chordata > Chondrichthyes > Myliobatiformes > Myliobatidae > Mobula > Mobula hypostoma. The sequence goes on from NC_086102.1 coordinate 166,015,788, forward strand.
GCCGTCAAGAAATAGCTTAGGTTGCCACTTACAGCCCTCACCAAAACCATCCCCACCTACCAGTATGTTATTTGTCAGCTCTTGTTTGGCAACAACTACATACACAAAATATTCAAATGAGGAGCAACTATGAAAATAGTGTAACACCCTGGTTAAGATTTTTACTGCTATGCTGTAGGTATTTCATTTTAGCAGTTCTGTAAGAGCAAATATGCTTTTAGCATACAGAATTTGCATTTGAGCTAAAGATAAGGGGCTATACTGTCAGCCAATCAGGATGGTGGAATTGGGAGAGGTTTCTAGAGAACGCTGGACGGAAAAGTTTTTGTGACGGACACTGGTGTGGGTCAAGGTCTTCTTGGCAGGAGCTGGGAGAAGGCGGGGGGGGAAGGTGGCTGAGGATGTTATCCCGGTTGCACAAGATATTTTGTACAAATGAATGGCTTCAAGGAGGCAGAACCAATACTCCCGTGGGGGAGCTTATTTTGTTCGAGATGGATTTCCATTGTCATTCAGAAGGTGGTCTGTGCTTTCATGCAGACTGTGGGTCCAGCACATTAGTTAAAGACAACTTCAAGATGAGCTCCAACTTATGTGCACATTTGGACTGGGTTAACTGCAATGGGCCCTTTTTATTTTTTTTCTTTTTCCTACTAACTGTTCAATAAAGTTGAAATTTGTAAATATACTTTCTTTATAATTGTATGCAGTGTATGATCTGTTATTTCTTACTGCACAGTGACAGTATTTACACAGTATTCGCTCAGATTGGGGTGTGGGAGGTCGAAACATCCCGGCTCTCCTGGTCTGGTGGGACCCAAGTCATTGACCCTAGATGTACAGAGTTTGAGGAAGTGTTTTCCTCACTGCTGAGTCCGGTGGCTGTTAGCGAGGGGCTACCGAGCCACATCTCCAGAGGTGCAGGTAAAAAGGGGTTGCACTATGGGGGCTTGTCCACAATTGGATTCGCTGAATACTGTGTAACTACTCTAAGAACTGATTAAGTAGTTTGAGTGCTTTAAAATATATGTATTAAAATAGTTTCCGGGATAGTGATTAAGATACGTGACTATGGATGCCACAAGTTTTAAGCATTGGTACGAGTCAAAGAGATTACTTGCAATTAAGGCTTGTGTTCTGAGCAGGGTGAATATCCATAGCCCAGATGAATTGCTGATAAGAGTTTTAAGTTTGGCTCCAGTATCAGGGAAAGTTACAATTATGGAACGGCAGTTTGACCAAATGGCGGGCAAGGTTGCCGTTTTAGTTCAGACTAGTAATAGATCTGCCTGTTTATGATTAGGGCACCTGGAAAGGCGGGGCCATGGGCTGTCCATATTTTTAGAGAAGAGAGGAGTGTAGGCGAGGGTGCCAAATTGAAAGTTGAGTTTCCCATAGCTGAGGGTGGAGACTTTAAAGACAAGCTGCTCTCATTTCTGTGAAGTGAGGGGAAGGTCTAATGAGTCCTTCAGAGATTCTGAGCTCGTTTTGGCTATGGCTGATAGCTATGGCTTGAGCACTGGCTGATAAATGCACAAGTATATCTGCGGAGAGTCAAAGTTATTGTAGGCTGGGAGAGTTCTCTGGGGTCAAGCCCACACCCAATGGGGAAGACAAATGTGAGCCTTGGGCTGAACAGACACCTCAGTTACTGGATGAATGGCAGTGCTCAGATAATATGAAAAACTGAGACTGGTAGAGAGCTTAAAGAGCCCAGCGGCTGATATAGTGAGGTTCCTCAAGGCAGAAAATCCATTAGCCACATCAGCTAATTACCTTTGCAAGTGCAGCCAATCTTAGGATGAAGATAAGACACACATTTCAGGAGGAAGGAGAGAAGTTGTCTGCCTACATTTTCAGGGTTGGGAAGCTGCTGCACTATTTGCTCTTTCTCTTAGTGCAATTGGGCAGGCAGTCAGGTCTTCTCGTCATCTCTCTGAGGTGCACCCAAAATGAAAATCATTCCTAAGCACAAAATTAACATATTTCACAGGGCAGGAAGAGTTTTGCTAGTTCAGCAGGTATAGCAGTTTAGAAGTTAGAGCACCAAAAGAGAGAGCAAGTTATAGAGCACAAGTTATACAGCACCAAAACAGGCCATTCGGCCCACTCTGTTCATGCCAACTAATGAACACCCAATGGGACCAAACCAATATTTCCTTTTGCATCCCTATCAATGGCACCCCCCACCGCCACCAACCACGTATATTAAGGGAACAGCCAACTAACCTCACAAACAGGATATCTGAGCTGTGTGAGAGGAAACCAGAGTACCAGGCACCCAGGGGTAACTTACATGGTACAGACAGACAACACTTAAGGTCAGGATAGAATCTGGATCTTTGAAACTTAGAGGAAGCTTTGCTAATTGCTGCACTGCTGTGCCGTCCATCAAAGACAGCTCGGAATCTAGATGCCCTTGATCATACAGAAATCCATTAAAATCTAGAAATAAATTTCACTCTCACTCTCAGAATACAGGATTATCACTCTAGGTCAGTAATGTGTTTTTAAGGGAAAGAAATCTGGATTTCTCTATTTGATTAAATGTTGCATTGAAGAGTCTGATTAAAACTAAAGTCAATAAAGATTGGAGAAAAAACTCCCTTCTAACCTGAGATACTTAGAACACAAGGGAAGGTGCTACTGCTACAGCTTGCCCTCCATTAAAACATTAGAAGTGGGGATGTGCCCAAATAAAAATGCACATAGCAATCAGAGGCTGGCTAGTAACATTCAGGCACACAAATACCAGACCATGACTATTTCCAACTAAAAGAAATCAACCACCCGACAGTCAATAGCAATGCCATCATGAAGTCACCTACCACTATCATGGGTCACCAAAAACATAAAAACTTGGGCAGCAATTAGTTATGTTGCATTTGGTGACATGCTCAGCAATGCAAACGCTTTTCCACCAACTGCAAGGCACAGCTCAGTGCAATAGAACACTCCCCACTTGTCTGTGAGAATGCTTTTTCCATTAACAATCAAGAAGCTCCACCCAGATTAAATCAGCTTGCTTGATTGCTCTGCCCCCAAACTCTCTCATCCCATAATTTTAAACAGTCAATCTCTCCTCCCTCAATACAGCGTGGCACCCGTAGGTTATAAAATGCACTGCAGAAACATGCTGAGAAACCTACTACCTCTACTTTTCAGAAAGACAAGAATTAACACTACAACTTCTGAAGTATATGCACCACTTTCCTGTTCAAAATGTTAAAACTTCTTACCAAACGATGCTGTAAGAAGATCTTCACCTCAGGGATTGCGGAAGTTCAGGAAGGTGACTGAATAACAGTCACAAGGAACCAAGGATGGGAAATGATTTAAAACATTGGGAGAAACTCCGACATCCAGAGAGGGTGAAGGAAAGAGAAAGTTGCCACTCTTTGATTTACCTGCAGTTGAATAGGATTTGCTGTGTTTGCTCTTTTAATTAATTACAATAATGACAGGGGAAAAGTAAATTGTTCCATGAATATTAATGGTGCAAGATGCCATTTCTCTAGTCTACCCAGTACACAATAAAAGAATACATGTTAAATTATATTAAAATATATTTAAACAAGAAGCTGAAACCTTTAACAGGATTATTACATTTTAGTAATTCAAAGCAGGGCCAAAGTGTCTTTGACAGTACATAGAAAATCAGAGAAATGCAGGAATCTTACAAGTCATATTTGTTATGTCACCATATAAATAACATAAAGAAGTTGATAAGCATTTGAATGCTTGATTAAGTGAGAAATCAATGGCACGAATGAGATAGCACATATAATTAACACGATACTAATTTTTATTATACCCTCATACCCTGGTGAGATAAGGACATGCCTGTCTCAGCATGCGAAGTCAGCTTCAGCAGACTGGGTGGATGAGGTCTATAGTGACATCCAGCGACCGGGAAGGTGTTCTGCCACGCTCCATAGAGAGCGAAGGGCGTGACAAGGCATCAACCAGCGAAGACCCTAGTTTGTGACGCTTGTTCATACCGCTGGACCCGGACTTGTGAGGTCAAGAGAATGGAACTGCCCCATTGCAATGGCTTTTCCATTATAAAAACTCTTCCGGACAGGTCTTATGTCATCGTCCGACACGACGGACAACTACCAACTTTTTTTATGAGAGAGTGCATTGTAAAGGCAATTTCAAGGTTAGTGTAGAAATCAACCAGAGTTAAGATGAAAGTTTTCAAATTGAGATACCAACTCTGTTTCAATCTTCATTTTAGCCTGACCATTTTAGAGTTTCCAGTATTTAACAACAGTCTATCTCCCAGATTGTCAGATAGTCACATCTTACAACATACTTTTAAGATTCATTGATACATCGGTAGATTAAATTGATTGCTCATCATTAGTTTGAATACACAATCTTTCAGCATCTTTTTATACATTTTGTTAACATGATTCTGACTCTATACTTCCAGATTTCTCAGGGAATTCTCTGAAATGTTCAAGTTAGAATGAAAATCTAAATGCACAATACACTTGACATTTGTTTTGTAATTACACATTGTGGACTTACTGAAAGGCTGACTTCGACAGTGTCGGGCTGACCTTACTGTATTGCCAATCATATGCTGAAACAAAAAAAAATGTTAATGTCAATTAAACTACTAAAATATTGCTTTTGCAGGAATCCTTTTACTCATTTGGAGAATGAAATACAAGAAAGAGGCAAAGAGCCAACTAAATGCCATTCAGATCTAACATGGCAGTGGCGCTGGAGATGACCAGAAGGTCAAACTGCATAACCATCAGAGATGAGGACTTCATACTACTTGGATGGAATTCAACATTGCCTGCAACATTCAATCATATGATCATAGTCAGCATTAAAAATATTCACACAGTTAGGGGCAGAAGCTTCTTTGAGGAAGTCTCTTACTTTGGAGAAACTAATTCACGCAGGATGTGGGCATCTCAGAGAGGGAGGGAGGGAGGGAATGATGCAAATGAACAAAAACATAGAACCATTAGGACAGAAAGTATCAGAATTACAGAACGTCAAGACAAATGGTATGACCACCACCTTGAATGAAATACATACAACCATGGCTGATTATTGTCGCATTGATTTGTGATGATGGACTATACCAGCCACAGGAAATATTTGTGTGTTTTGATGGTAGCAAAGAGATGATGGTGTGAAACGATATGCAACTGGGGGCTTTCCCCAAAGCACTTTCACTTCTCCCTAATGCCCTTTGAGTCTTCCACTAGAGATACTGTCAGCCTGTGACAAGGCTGAGCAGACAACAAGGTGCAGATGGAGTAATTGATCCTCACCATCCAGGACACGCCCTCTTCTCATTACTGTAATCAAGGAGGAGGTACAGAAGACTGAAGGCGCACACTCAATGCTTTAGGAACAGTTTCTTCCCCTCTGCCACCAGATTTCTGAATGGCCCATGAACCCTTGAACACTACCTCTCTACTTAGGTCTATTTTGGAACCATTTATTTATTTTTAAGTATTTCTTATTATAACATAGTAACTTTTTATCTGTTGCACATGCTCATGGAACCTATGGGGCCCCCAAACTGCAGACTATATTCCAAACATTGTAATACTTCGGCTTTATAGGGTATTGGTCAGACTGCACATAGAGTACTGTGAGCAGTTTTGGGCCTCTTATATTAGAAAGGATGCGTTGGCATTGGAGAGGATTCAGAGGAGGATCACAAGAATGATCCCAGGAATGAAAGGATTAATGTGTGAGGAGTGTTTGATGGCCCTGGGCTTCTACTAGCTGGAGTTTATAAGAATAAGGGGGGATCTCATTGAAACCTATTGAATATTGAGAAGCCTAGATAGAAAGGATGTTCCCTATAGTGGTGGAGCCTAGGTGAATCTGTGCAATTCACTGCCACAGATGGCTGTTGAGGCCTTATCACTGTGTATATTTAAAGTGGAGATTGATAGTTCTTGTTTAGGAAGGTCACCGATGGTTACAGAGAGAAGGCAAAATAATGGGGTTGAGAGGGATAATAAATCAGCCATGATGGAATAGTAGAGCAGACTCAATGGGCCAAATAGCCTAATTCTGCTCTTATGGTCTTATAGAATCCCGCATTAGCACTCCCAAGTCCCTTTGTACCTCCAATTACTGAATTCACCCCCAATTTAGAAAATAGACTACATCTTTATTCCTTCCCTATGCTGTGTTCCATATGCCACTGCATTGCCCACTCTCCTAACCCGTCCAAGTCCTTCTGCAGGCTCCCTACTTCCTCAACACTGCCTGCCCTTCACCTATCATTGTATCATCTACAAATACAGCCACAAAATCATCAATTCCGTCATCCAGATGATTATATATACCATGAAAAGTAGTCAACTCAACATCGACCCCTCGGAGCACCACTAGTCACTTGCAGCCAACCAGAAATAGCCCCCATTATTCCCATTCTTGGCCTTCTACTAGTCAGCCAATCTTCTGCCTATGCTAGTCTCTTTCCTATAATGCCATGGACTTTTATTGTGTTTAGCAGCCTCATGTGCAGCACCAAGTCAAAGGCCTTCTGAAAAACCAAGTAAACAATATCCACTGACTCTCCTCTATCAATCCTGCCTTGGTCTATCATGCAGCAAGGATGAGGAAGCTGGTTGCTATGTGGCACACAAAACTTTTCTCCTTCTCTAGAACTTTCAAGTATCTGCAAATACAGGTCAGATGTGTGTCAGGCAGTATCCTCTACTTGTGTGAATGCAGCTCCATCAAAACTTAAGCTAGACACTATTCAGAACACAATATTCACTACCTTGTATATTCACTCTTTCCTTATCCCGACGACAAGAAGCAACACTGAACTCACAAGTATTTCTTTAGCAGAATGCCTCAAGTCCATGATCACTATCAACTTCAAGGTCAAGAGCAACGAATGCATGGGATTGCCACTAGTGGTGAATTCCTCCTGGGTCAAAATATTCTCAACTGGGAACGTATTGCTGTTGCAATACACAGGGTAGAGAATTCCAGGATATTCCCAATGCCAAACGAACTATGGAGATTTCTTCAGGGTGGACTGCAGTGATTCAAGGCATTGGTTCACTACCACCCTACTTAAGTGCAAGTAAGGCTGGTCCTGCCATGGACATCTACAATCCATTGATGAACGAATAACTTTTGTTGTTGCCGCAAGAAAATACAAAATACCAAAACATAAAGTTATTTTATAATCTTCATCTATGAAAAAAGTAGATTCTCCCCAGTTCTATCTTTCAGATATGTGGAACGGTAAGACAGGAATTGGTAGTGGGCTCTGAGGGGATGTTAAATGCTGTTTGCAACGCTGCTTTTTGTTGGAGGAAGCATAGTGGTGAAAACTGAAATCTAGACTGATTGAAATTTGCAATAGTGAGGAGCATCTTTGCCAGCAATGCACCTGGTTCCTGTTGCATCATGATATCTATGTTCTTGATTCTCCGTATTGCCTGGTTCTGTGCCTCCACTGTTCCGTGGGTCCAAATCCTCCGACTGGACATTGCTTGCTGGAGTGCAGCACATGAAGCCAAAGCACACCTTCAGCACACCAGTGACTCGTTCTATATTGTAGTTGGTTATGGGTCAATTTTTTTGCAACACTGTCAGGTTTCATCTTCTTAGGTCCCTCACGATTTCAAGAGCCATATTTTACGAGGGTGCAGAAGAGATTTACTAAACTGGTTTCAGAGGATGCAGGATTTGGGTTAAGTTGGCAGAATGGAATAACTGAGGTTGTTGTCTAACAGAAAAAAAGATTGCAAGGCAGCTTGACGGAGGTATTTAAAGCCATGAGGGGTGCAACTATGGAAGGCAAAGGGAGAAAGAAAATTAGGGAGCACAGGATGAAAATTACTGGCATAAACAGAACTATTCCAATGCTTTCCATTTAATGAATGAACAGATTATCAGTATTTGCCTCTAAATAGATGAACATTAGAAAAACAAGGATTACATAGAAAGCTGTATTCATTAGGAGTGAAGATGAGTTGCTTCCACTCCGTTTCTAAGGGCTTATTCTAAAGTCAGGTGGCCGTTGTATACCCATTCCCACATGGTCCTGACAGAATGGGTTCTTCATCCAGCATCAAGGAGATCAAGAAGAACGGAGCTCAAACATTGTTGCCTGGATCTACACACACTTTTTCCCTCAGTCGTTCTCCTTTTACTCCTCCCCTCTTTAGTCTCCATTTCCCTCAATTAGTTCCCCTCGTCCTCTAACACCCTCTTTGTTAGTATCCTTCCCCATTCACTCACCTGCTCAGTCCTTCCAAACATTCCCTCTCCACTGTGCCTCTCTCCCTCTGCACTTTCACCATCTCCACTCCTTGCCACTCTCTCTTTCTCACTCTCTCTCAGGAAGAGGCTGTGTGTCACCACCCACCTTTGGCCTCTCCAAGACCACTCCCTGCTTGACATTTATTTATTTATTTACTCAGCTGCAGAGTGGAATAGGTCTTTCCGGCCTTTCAAGCCACAGTCCCCAGCAATCCCCTGATTTAATCCTAGCCTAATCACAGTACAATATATAACGACCAATTAACCTACAGTCTCTGGACTGTGGGAGGAAACCCGAGACCCCAGAGGAAACCCACGGGTCACGGGGAGAAGGTACAAACTCCTTACAGGCAGTAGCAGGAACTGAACCCTGGCGATGGTATTGTAAAGCATTGTGCTAACCACTACACTACCGTGCTGCCCCGATCCCCCCCCACTTCCCAACAACTGTGTCATCCAATGTGTCAGCCCGCTGAAGTCTCCTCATAATTGTGCGAGACTTCTGATAAAGAAAACTTGAAGAGTGGGACAAAGTTCGAATGGTTCAGAGTGAGAAAACATCAATAACTCATCAAAGCAGAATGACTCTGTTTTATTTCCAAAATAAACTTTCTGAAGCTTACCATTTTTTCGAAATTGACAAGGTCGCCACTTAATGTTTCATTGCCTTCATGGGTAAATGTCATGTCTGTTAATAAAAAGGTAATCAACACACAATTTCTTCCAACTGCAAACACTTCAAGCTGACATTACATTCTTCACACATTTCTGAACTGATTAATTTAATTAGGCAACATAACTTAACCAGTTTAAGCTACGTATTATAAATATTGCTCGCTGCTATTTAACTGTTTTGGGTAAAGTTATTAAAGCAATTAACATAAACTGTAGTTCCAGCTTTAAAAAATGACACTTGTAATATGCAAGAGAAGAAGAATGATTGAAATACCTTTTATAAGTAAAGGCATAAAGGGAATGATTGGTGGCTCCAGTTTAGCTACCGTAAGTCTGTATGCCCGATGGTTCCTGGAAGGATCCTACACAGAATTATTTAATACTTAATTATTCAGTAATTAATTCACTTCAAAGTGCTAAGCAGGATTTTGATAAATGAAATATAATTGAATATAGGTATTAAGAAATTGCTGTAGATAAAGATTTTTGCAAATAATAAGTCTCAGGTTAAACAAATCTTCAAAAAGGAACAATTTTTTCCTATATTATCAGTATTGCATTGCATTGCTGTCATAAAGTTAACAAATTTCACGACATATGTCAATGATATTAAACCTGATTCTGACTCTGAATACTTGTGGTACTTGCTAACATTTAGCTCTTAATCCACTACTAGTCATTGGTCACTAGTTTAGGCAACACTGAGAATTTACTTCTCTCTGATATAACCCAATTCTTTTCCTCTTCAGCTACCTCCACCAGCACCCTCCTCTGTCTGGCAGAACTGGTCCTCACTCTCAATAATTTCTCTTTTGGCTCCTCACATGGGCCCCAGCTCTGCCTGCCTTTTCTTCGTCTACATGGAGTAGTCCACATTTAAAACCTTCACTGGTAACACTCCCCAACTCTTTCTGCACCACACTGATGACTGCATTGATGCTGCTCCATGCACCCATGCTGAACTTGTCAACTTCATCAACCTTGCCTCCAATTTCCAAAGCTGTTAAATTTCTCCTCTCTCTCGATCTCTCGGTCTCCATCTCAGGAGACAAACTGTCTACTGATACATTATATAAACCTACTGACACTCACAGCTATCTTAATTATACCTCTTCCCACCTGTTACTTGAAAAAATGCCATTCCCTTTTCTCACTTCCTTGGTTTCTGCCAAATCTGTTCTCAGGATGAGGCTTTCCTATCTTGAAATTCTGAGAGCCCATTTTCTTCAAAGAACAGTGTTCTCACTTCCCCTGGCATTGATGCTGCCCTCACCTGCAACCTCCTCCATTTCCCAGACATCCACCCTCACCACATCTTCCCGCCACCGTAACAGAGTCTCTGCATCCAACACATCGTTCTCCACAACGTCGCCATCTTCAATGGGATGCTACCACGAAACACACCTTTACCTTATCTCAATGTCCGCTTTCTGTATGGATCATTTCCATGATTCCCTTGTCCATTTGCCGCTCCCTACTGAACTCCTCCTCTACTATCATGATGAGGCCTCTCTCAAGTCGGAGGAGGAACAACTCATATTCCATCTGGATAGCCTCCAACCTGATGGCATGAACATCAACTTTTTCAACTTCTGATAATTTCTCCTCCCTCACCCTTCTCTCCTTTTCCATTCCCATTCTGTCTCCCCTCTTACCCCTCCCCCTTTTCCTCAACTGCTTATCACTTCCCTCTGGCCCTTCCTCCTTCTCTTCCTCCCATGGTACACTGTCCTCTCCAATCAGACTCATTCTTCAGTCTTTTACCTTTTCCACCTATCACTCCCAAGCTTCTCACTTCATCCCCCCTCCCCCACCCATCTATCTTCCCCTCACCTGATTTCACCCATCAACTTCTAGTTTGTACTCCTTCTCTTCCTCCCACCTTCTGATTCTGGCTTCTTTCCCCTTCCCTCCCAGTCCTGATGAAGGGTCTTAGCCCAAAATGTCGACTTGTTATTCCCCTCCATAGATGCCGCCTGACCTGCTGAGCTCCTTCAGCATTTTGAGGATATCTCAAGGGTGTGAAACAGGTATTACAGACACATGAAATAATGAAAATAAAATTGGCATTTTTTTATTGTGTGGTTTAAATTTCTATTATTAATATTAAAAATCTGAAGAAAAGCAAGACAAACAAAACTGACAAAAACAGACTATTTTGGAACATGTGTTAATACCTGAAAAGTAATGAGTCAAAAAATTTATGACAATACCTACTGATGTAAGTAATTCAGCTCTGAAGTCATCAGAGATGGATACATTACATTGGTAGCTCAACTATTTATCTGAAAATCTACAACCCATAGCAATCTGGACAATTATCATGGATAACAACAAAATCCAAAAGTCATAATGATTAATTTTTTTTGACATACAGTGCATTCTGGCTAATTGGGTCATCAGTTAATTGGGGCAGCTGCTTATTTTGGACAACTCTGAAAGAACAAAAAACTAATTGAGAAAATAGCTGGGATTCCCTTTGTTAAGGGTGTGCTGCTTAATTGGGAAAGGAGACTGTTGTTGAACAGTTTCTAACTTGCATTAGTCACATGCACTTGTGTGACCATTAGATAGTACAACATGCTTAGAGCGAACCATTTTTAAGTACCATCAGTTGCAAGTGTTTGTCTTCAAAAAGCAGCGATTTTTGTCACTGATAATTGGCAAGAAATAACCAGTAATGGGATTAAGAACCATCTTGTCCACTGCAGTTTCAAGCTTGAAGATGCGAGAAAGAGACGGGAGTGAAAATGAAACAATTTCACTAATTCAACAAGTTAAGCACTATGAAAAATTTGAAGGTATCAACAATCTTCTGAAATGTTACAATGAGAATGAAAATTTGGAGGATGTGATTGTCAGCAACATTGTATGAAGCAATCCATTATCTGTACTAGGTATCTGTGTTGATCATTTTGCATTTACTGCAAAAGAATGCAGCAACACACACTGAATGAATTCCTCCATCGATAAATATTAGGAATTAATACACAGCTTTATAGTACTGTAGTGGTATTGGTAATGTTCTAATTTGTTCTGTATTTCATTTAAATATATAACTTGTTACTTAGTTTGTCTTTTTTTTTTATCCCTTTTCATGAAACTTTGGCTAATTGGGGCAGCTACTTAACTGGGCCAAAGTGTATTGGTTGCTATATGTCCCAATTAATCAGAATCCACTGAACTTTTAAAAACTGCATACACACCATCAAGTTTTCAAATTCCGCATAGATTTTCTTGAATTTACTTGGAAGTTTCTGTAAAGATGGAATACATTTTTAAATTCAGCATTAAAATCAATATATATAAATATACATCACAGTCAATCGAACCTGATCAAATCTATAAGGTGGATTTGTCACAGTTTCTGAGGTGCATTATGGCCTGTAGTAATGGCTATGGTATTATTTCTTATTATAAATGAAATATGTTCTTATTTTGCCGGTCTGTACAGATTCCCAAGACCCACCCCCAACACACTATCCTTTGATAATAGTAAACCTTCTATGTCATAGCAATGTCATGACTACAAGATTTTTGTCCTCATTATCATTTCCAAATTTGATTACTACACCTTCTGTGATTATGTCTTCAACTACAAAGCTCCTGAGCTCTGAAATTCTCAGGAATGGAGACAGGCTCACCCCGATCAACATTAATAGGAATGCAGTTGAGGGGGTGAGCAGTTTCAAGTTCCTCAGTATACACATTACCAAAAGATCTCACCTGGACTGTACACATTGGCTACATGGCAAAGAAAGCACAACAGCATCTCTCCCACCTCAGGTGACTGAAGATGTTCGGCATGAGCCCCCAAATCCTCAAGACCTTCTACAGGGGAACCATTGAGAGCATCCTGACTGGCTGTATCACTGCCTGGTAAGGGAAATGCACCGACTTTGATCGCTGGGCACTGCTGAGAGTGGTACAGACAGCCCAGTGCATCTGTGGATGCGAACTTCCCTCCACTGAGGACATCTGCAGCCGCAGGTGCAGAAAGAAGGCCTGGAAGGTCATCGGGAACACCAGAGACCCCAACCATAAACTGTTTCAGCTGCTTCCGTCTGGCAAACGATACTGTAGCATAAAGCCAGGACCAACATGCTATGGGACAACTTTTTACTACAAGCCTAGACTTATCAATTCACACGTCTGTACATTGCAACAGAGTCATAATGCAAAGATTTTTGCTCCCTCACGTTGTACGACGGATGTAAGATTGAAATAAAATCAATTCAATTCATATCCAAAATCACACTGTCTCTCTAAACCTTTCTTTGTAACTCACTTCCTCTGTTAGATATTTTTCACAAGTTCGGCATCAGAAGATCACTGCAGTAGGTGAACAACTTTGCTTTAAATTATACAAAATCCAAATCTACATCATGAAAAGGACTATCATTGTAACAAGAAGTGGAGAGAGTGAGCAGTTTCAAGTTCCTGGGGGTCAAGATCTCTGAGGATCTAACCTGGTCCCAACACATTGATGTAGTCATAAAGAAGGCAAGACAGCGGCTATACTTTATTAGGAGTTTGAAGCGATTTGACATGTCAACAAGTACACTCAAAAACTTCGAATAGTTGTACTGTGGAGAGCATTTTGACAGGCTACATCACTCTCTGGTATGGAGGGCTACTGCACAGGACCGAAAGAAGCTGCAGAGGGTTGTAAACCTAGTCAGCTCCATCTTGGGTACTAGCCTACAAAGTACCCAGGACATCTTTAGGGAGTGGTGCCTCAGAAAGATAGCGTCCATTATTAAAGACCTCCAGCACCCAGGGCATGCCCTTTTCTCACTGTTACCATCAGGTAGGAGGTACAGAAGCCTGAAGGCACACACTCAGCGATTCAGAAACAGCTTCTTCCCTTCTGCCATCTGATTCCTAAATGGATATTGGACACTGCCTCACTTTTTAATATACAGTATTTCTGTTTTTGCCCATTTTAAATAATCTATTCAATATGTGTAATTTACTTGTTTATTTATTATGTTTTATTTTATTTATTACTACTATTTTTTTCTCTGTCTCTGCTAGATTATGTATTGCATTGAACTGCTGCTGCTAAATTAACAGATTTCACGTCACATGCCGGTGATAATAAACCTGACGCTGATTCTGAAATATCATGTGCACTCTCATAACCTAAGATTTAAGTAATTTACAGAGTAAACGATGGTGCAATGCTTTTAAGCTACAAAGAACAGGCCTATTATATATAACAGGTGGACAATTTCAACAGACAGTATGCATAACTTTTATTAGGAATATTTAACTCCTACTCTATTGTATCAATGCACCAAGAAGGATGGCACTCGATTAAATCTGTTGATAATAAATGTGGAGTGCCTCAGTTTTATTGTATCACCCATAAATCTGCCATGGTTCCAGCATGAATAACAATATTGAAAAATACGATCCTTAAAATCAAACAAGTAGATAATGTCATCAGCTTCCATCTAACAGGAATTAAACTTAATTGATTGCTGAGTTTTTCAAACTTTCGGCCAGTTTACTAGAAAGTGAACACTGTGCCAAGTAGTTGTCAACTAAAGATAATTGTGAACTGGCAGTTGTATTATGAGCTTCAAGAAATTACAAAACATGAACATGAGTTGCTGTTGGCTTAAATATTCAGGGAATGATAGACTCCACAATGAGTTCTCAGATTTCGAAAGGAAAGGGGAGAGATGGAGATTAGTATTTGGCCTGCTGAGCTGTCAATCACTCTCCACTGTAAATTGCTTGTCTGTCATTGAGTAGGTAATTAACACTTCAAATTACCATGCCAATCAGACAAGATTCCTGCTTGCAGATTTAAGGTGTTCTTCTTTCTTAGTTGTACTGATTAATGCTACTCTTAATCTCCTGTTATCCTTAATTGGTTGTAGCATTCTCACTCCACTTTCCCTGAGGTACGTCCAGGGTAGTCTGCTATTCCTATGTCAATGTTCTGGGAAATCCCTCTCGACACAATCAAAGGAATGACTCAGGTAAAACCAGAAGAGAAAGTTAAACAAGAAATATAAAATATTTCCTGAGAGAGTAGTGAAGATAGTAAAACTGGAATCATTTAAGAAATAATAAAACACCAGAAGTTACAGGCAGTCTTGGACATTTTGTGTGAACCAAAATGTGTCAAAAAGCTTAATTCAGTCACTTCATCGTTGCATCACATAAACACCAAAATAATATCAATTGATGTATCTTATTCACATTTTCTGACTTTCCCTTCTCAGAATCCAGATATCCTGAATGATTTCACATTCCTTTCCAAAACTCGATACTGTATGTTGAATGAAGTTTGAACAGAATGGTGCTATTCAATTACGAATTGGAACTAAATTGGTTTTATTATTCTCACATGTACTGAAGTACAGTGAGACACTTGGATATACTTTATTGTCGCCAAACAATTGGTACTAGAACGTACAATCATCACAACGATATTTGATTCTGTGCTTTCTGTTCCCTGGATTACAAATATTAAATATTAAAATTAGTAAAAATTTGTAAATATTAAAAATTTAAATTATAAATCATAAATAGAAAATAGAAAAATGGAAAGTAAGGTAGTGCAAAAAAACCCGAGAGGCAGGTCCGGATATTTGGAGGGTATGGCACAGATCCAGGTCAGGATCCGTTCAGCAGTCTTATCACAGTTGGAAAGAAACTGTTCCCAAATCTGGCCGTACGAGTCTTCAGTTTCCTGAGCCTTCTCCCGGAGGGAACAGAGACGAAAAGTGTGTTGGCTGGGTGGGTCGTGTCCTTGATTATCCTGGCAGCACTGCTCCGACAGCGTGCGGTGTAAAGTAAGTCCAAGGACGGAAGATTGGTTTGTGTGATGTGCTGCGCCGTGTTCACAATCTTCTGCAGCTTCTTTCAGTCTTGGACAGGACAACTTCCATACCAGGTTGTGATGCACCCTAGAAGAATGCTTTCTACGGTGCATCTATAAAAATTAGTGAGGGTTTTAGGGGACAGGCCAAATTTCTCTAGTTTTCTCAGGAAGTAAAGGCGTTGGTGGGCCTTCTTGGCAGTGGACTCTGCTTGGTTGGACCAAATCAGGTCATTTGTGATATTGACCCTGAAGAACTTAAAGCTTTTGACCTGTTCCACTTGCGCACCATCGATGTAAATTGGGTCGTGCGGTCCGCTACTCCTTCTGAAGTCAACAACCAATTCCTTCATCTTGCTGACGTTGAGGGATAGGTTATTGTCTTCACACCATGCCACCGGGTTCTTACTTTCCTCTCTGTACTCAAACTCATCATACTATTCATACAAATCAATCCATGCATTCCGTCTGGATGGACAACAATTTAATATGGCTGACCACAGACGAGCACATCGCAGGATCCGAACTTCCCTCTATGGACTCTGTCTATACCTCTTGCTGCCTCAATAAAGCAGCCAGCATAATCATAAAGCAATCTATCCCCTCTCCCACCTGACAGAAGATACAAAAGCCTGAAAGCACATACCACCAGGGTCATGGGCAGCGTCAATTCCACTGTTATCAGACTCCTGATGGACCTCTTGCCTCGCATTCTACCTCGCTATGACCCAGCACTTTATCCTTTACCTGCACTCTTCATTCTGCATTGTTATTGTTTTATCTTGTTCCAACTCAATGCACTGTGTAACGAGTTGATCTGTATAAACAGTACACGAGACAAGCTTTTCTCTGTATCACGGTACAGGTGATAGTAATAAAGCAAAATGACTGCCAATGACAGCAGTACGAACAACAGAGTGCAGAAAAACAGAGTGTAACAGTTAGAGTGAAAGTGCAGTGCTGGTAGGCTTTCAGGTGATTAGTCCCTAATGAGGTTTATTGTGAGGTCAAGAGTTCATTTTACTCTACCAGGGAACAACTCATTTGTCTGATAACAAAAGCTGTAATGCTGAGGCTTTAGACGGCACTGGTCAGACCAGGCTTGGAGCAGTTTTGGGGCCTTTATCTAAAAAAGGATGTGCTGGCATTGCAGAGGATTCATGAGAATAATCCTAGGAATGACAGAGTTAATGTATGAGGAGTATTTGACGGCTCTGGGCCTGTACTCTCTGGAGTTCAGAAAAATGAGGAGAGGTTTTCTCATAGAAATCTATCGAATATTGAAAGGCTGAGACAGAGTGGAATGTGGAGATGATGTTTCCAATAATGGAAGAAGTCTAGGACCAGAGGGCGAAGTCTTAGTATAGAAGGATGTCCCTTTAGAACAGAGATGAGGAGAAATTTCTTTAGCCAGAGAATAGTGAATCTGTGGAATTCATTGCCATGGATGGTTGTGTAGGTCAAGTCAATGGGTATATTTAAAGCAGAGGTTGATAAGATTCTTGATTAGTCAGGGTGTCAAAGGCTATAGGGAGAAGGCAGAAGAATGGGATTGAGAGGGATAATGAATCAGCTGCGATAGAATGGCAGAGCAAACTCTATGAGTGGCCTAATTCTGCTCCTATAGATTATGCTGATAATGGTTCTTCTAAGTTTATTGTACATTTGTTATGTTAAATACAAGGCAATCACTTGTTTAATAAACATGCACATGCCACGCAGCAAATTACATAATATAATTCTTTGGATAGGAGACTTGGAGAAATGCAGCAGGAGAAGAGGCCATTGGGCCTATTATGGCCATACTGGTTCTTTGAAAGGGGAATCCAATTAACCCCAGTACCTGCTCACATTCCACTGCCTACGTGTTTCCTATAAACATACACAAGGGGTCTTTGTGAAACTAAGTTGATGCTGCTTCCACCATCCATTCACCATTAAATTCCACAATGCATCACTGCTTCAAATATTCACACTTTCTTCTGCCAATTATCTTAAAGCAGAAATATATAAAATCACACTAATATTTGAGCTTAATTTCCTTACTTATTATATATAAAGTTATCGGCATGATCTGAGCAGGAAAACATTCAATAAAAATAACCTACCTCCCAGGTCTGTGTGAGGCGGCTAACGGCTACATTACCCAATCCCATTATTAGAGCAAAAAATGAGTTCATATTTCTATATTCTTTGCAACTGAAAAAGGATAAGAATGATGCATTGGGGTTAATACAAGACACAACAACACTTGCTACTGTTTTGTACACTTCTCACACACAACTCACAATAACATCAAATAGTTCAAATACAGATCTGATACTATGTACCGTGATGCTGCTGCAAGGAGTTTTGCACCATGTACTTGTGCAGATGATAATAAACTTAACTTTGACTTTACTGCTATATTCCACAAATAGTATGCTTTTTACATTCAAAACCCAATACATTGTTTCAATACGCATCAGCACCGGTTAAAGTTATTTGGCCTGATTTTATTATCGACTTACGTAATTTACTTTAAATGGTCTGGTGTTTGATTTAAAATATTAAAAGAAATAATTTAAAAATGAAGTAATGCTTTTTGACACACAACTCAAGAGTTTTCCATTTTTCACTAATTCACCCCATCAGCCTGGGCGGAGACTGCTTCAACATTAACTTGTCTTTTCCAGACAAAAGAAATGACAGATTGTCTGCGTAGAGCAAACAGCATAAACTTACAGAAATGATGGTTCATTTAGGTACTTACGGACAGCTTAGAATGCATCAATACCCTTCCAGATCAGCACTGATATTTTATACAGAGCGGTAGTGTATGGAAGCACAGAATAAAAGCTGAACAATGCCAAATCTTGTTATGGGTCAGGGCTTGTGGAGAGAGGGATGTTTCACAACTTAATTTCATTATTTCAACTGGGAAATAACTAATGAAAATGAGAGCAGTAGATTACACTGGACGACAAAGATTTTGCTTCCTGAATACTTTTGGGTGTATCTTAATGAATTTTGGGCTGCTGATCATGAAAGTCATCAAGAAATTTCCTTCGCAAACACGAGAAAGTCTGCAGATGCTGGAAATTCAAGCAATATACACAAAATGCTGGTAGAACACAGCAGACCAGGCAGCAGTTATAGGAAGAGGTACAGTCGATGTTTCGGGCCGAGACCCTTCATTAGGACTAACTGAAAGAAGAAGTAGTAAGAGATTTGAAAGAGGGAGAGGGAAGATCCAAATTGATAGGAGAAGACAGGAGGGGGAGGAATGAAGCTAAGAGCTGGGAAGTAGATTGGCTAAGGGGAAACAAAGCTGAAGACACGGGAGAAAGAAAGTGGGAGGGGAGCACCAGAGGAAGATGGAGAGCAGGCAAGGAGTGATTGTGAGAGGGAAAGAGAGAGAAAAAAGGTGTGGGGGGGAGAATAATAAATGAATAAATAAATAAAATAGGGGATGGGGTAAGAAGGGGAGGAGGGGCATTAGCAGAAGTTAGAGAAATCAATGTTCATGTCATCCGGTTGGAGGCTATCCAGACGGAATATAAGGTGTTGTTCCTCCAAATTGAGTGTGGCTTCATCTTGACAGTAGGGGAGGCCATGGATTGACATATCAGAATGGGAATGGGACATGGAATTAAAATGTGTGGCCACTGGGAGATCCTGCTTTCTCTGGCGGATAGAGCGTAGGTGTTCAGCGAAATGGTCTCCCAGCCTGCGTTGGGTCTCACCAATATATAGAAGGCCACATCAGGAGCACCGGACGCAGTATATCACCCCAGCCGACTCACAGGTGAAGTGTTGCCTCACCTGGAAGGACTGTCTGGGGCCCTGAATAGTGGTGAGGGAGGAAGTGTAAGGGCATGTGTAGCACTTGTTCCGCTTACAAGGATAAGTGCCGGGAGGGAGATCGGTGGGAAGGGATGGGGGGGATGAATGGACAAGGGAGTCGTGTAGGGAGTGATCCCTACGGAAAGCAGAAAGTGGGGGAGAGGGATGGAAAGATGTGCTTAGTGGTGGGATCCTGTTGGAGGTGGTGGAAGTTACAGAGAATTATATGTTGGACCTGGAGGCTGGTGGGGTGGTAGGTGAGGACCCGGGGAACCCTATTCCTAGTGGGGCGGCGGGAGGATGGGGTGAGAGCAGAGGTGTGTGAAATGGGAGAGATGCATTTGAGGGAAGAGTTGATGGTGGAGGAAGGGAAGCCCCTTTCTTTGAAAAAGGAGGACATCTTCCTCATCTTGGAATGAAAAGCCTCATCCTGAGAGCAGAGGTGGGGGAGACAGAGGATTTGCGAGAAGGGAATGGCATCTTTGCAAGAGACAGGGTGAGAAGAGGAATAGTCCAAGTAGCTGTGAGAGCCCGTGGGCTTATGGTAGACATCAGTAGATAAGCTGTCTCCAGAGAAAGAGACAGAAAGATCAAGAAAGGGGAGGGAGGTATCGGAAATGGACCAGGTAAACTTGAGGGCAGGGTGGAAGTTGGAGGCAAAGTTAATGAAGTCAATGAGCTCTGCATGCGTGCAGGAAGTGTGCCAATGCAGTCGTCGATGTAGCAAAGGAAAAGTGGGGGACAGATACCAGTATAGGCTTGGAACATGGACTGTTCTACATAGCCAACAAAAAGGCAGGCAGAGTTGGGACCCATACGGGTGTCCATGGCTACACCTTTAGTTTGAAGTGGGAGGAGCCAAAGGAGAAATCATTAAGAGTAAGGACTAATTCCGCTAGATGGAGGAGAGTGGTGGTAAAGGGGAACTGGTTAGGTCTGGAAACCAAAAAAGAAGCGGAGAGCCTTGAGACCTTCCTGGTGGGGGATGGAGGTCCTTATCACACACTATTTTTATTGAAATCGCCTACATTTGTTATTTCAATTCATAATTCAAGTCAGAATAACGGATGCCAACATTAAGGAATGCATTTTTGTTAGTCCACAAATCAATCAGATCATTAATGACAGGCAGTTCGAAGAACTTCTAGTGGGACCGGAGAAAATCACATGGAAGGCATTCAAGGATGTTGTTGAAAATTTTCTTGGCAACTACAGCACACCAAATTACTTGCAGCTAGTTGACAACACGCTTCAAGCATACAAAACGAAGTGCCACATGTCATTAAAGATTCATTTTCTTCATTCCCATTTAGAATTCTTCCTTGTAAATCTCGGTGCTGTCAGTGATGAGCATGGTGAAAGGTTTCACCAGGACATTGCGGTCATGGAGAGAAGGTATCAGGGCAACTGGAATCCATCAATACTAGTTGATTATTGTTAGACACTTAAGTGAGAAGCCTCAGACACAGTACAAATGGAAATCACCACTAAATATTTTAGCTTAGTGGAGCTAAAGCAAAGCAACCGATCAATTATGCAAATATATGTATTATATTTAATAAAAGTTAATTTCTTGTTTCTCCAAATTCCTATGTGATACAAGTAGTGTGAAATTCTATTTGTGTTCAGCTTCAAGCTGCCTATTATAAACTAAAACAATTTCTGAGGTAGCAACACTTCCAAAAAATTTTGTTGTCCAGTATTATTAAATGAAGATGCTATTATATATCAGACTTACTGGGCTGCAATCTTGATAAACTTCTTCAACAGCTGAACCCGTTTGCTGAGCTGAGAACATAGGCAGATTTCTGTTGCAACCCAGAATTGAATCTCATTGAATCGTCGCAGAAACAGATCTAGATTGGCTGTTGTTTTCTTGAAATTATGCCTTCCAAATATGTGATAAATTAGTTCCAACTGGGGGAGAAAGATAGTCAGTAGTTATGCAAGTGCACTTTATACTTTTAATCCAACGCCTACTTGCTGTATCAATGTGAAATGCAGAATCAGATCACTGTGTTACTAACTACGCATGGCAAATGAGTAACATGTTCCATTAATTTTAAAATGTTGACACCCAAATCCTTCTGAAGACCAACAGCTCATTGAAATTGAATAAGCTCACAGCCTTCCCAAATCTACTCCATTCGCTACCTTCTTTCTTATCCATCCAGCAGTGGTGCGGACAGCCCAGCACATCTGTAGCTGTGACAGGACATTTACAAGGACAGGTGTGTAAAAAGGGCCCGAAGGGCCATTGGGGACCCAAGCCATCCCAACCACAATCTATTCCAGCTGCTACCATCTGGGAAGTGGTACCACAGCATAAAAGCCAGGACCAACAGGCTCCGGGACAGCTTCTTCCACGAGGCCATCAGACTGATGAATTCATGCCGACTTGAGTGTACTCTGTATTACTTTGACTGTTCTATTTATTATAAATTACTATGATTGCACATTGCACATTTAGATGGAGACATAACGTAAAGATTTTTACTTCTCATGTATGTGAAGGTCAATTCAATTCATGTTGCACCCTCAGCTGATATTCCCACCAGCTTTTGTCAAGACACATTGAACATGACCCATCAAGACATACTGTAATATAGCATGGGAGTAGTTCAGGCACAAGCAGCAATCCTTTTGCCAACCCATGAATAACAGATTGTTAAACTTAAATTTATTCCTCTTGTCCTCTTTGTCCTTTAAACCAATCCTCTATTCACGCTTACATATTATCCCAAGCCACTGAGCATTTAACTTTTCCAGTAGGCTCTAACCATAACAAGTGCCTTTTGAAAATCTTAAGATACTGTCGTCACAGATTTCTATTGGATGTTATCTGGACACTTCCAGTATCTTCTGTTTTTGTTGCTTTTTTGCAAATTACTTCCTTTTTACACACTGGCAGAACTTGCATGGTAGTGTAGTGGTTAGCACAATGCTTTAAGTACCAGTGACTAGGGTTCAATTCCCGGTGCTGCCTGTAAGGAGTTTGTACGAACACCCCGTGACCGCGTAGATTTCCTCCGAGCTCCCCGGTTTCCTACCGCAATCCGAAGATAGGTTAATTTGCCACTGTAAATTGTCCCGTGATTAGGCTCGGATTAAATCATGGGAATACTGGCACACAGGGCACTGTATCTCAACAGATAAACAAACACACTGTATTTGCTAGTTCACTCGTATGCTGTTATCAGCTATCAATTTTTGAACAGAAAATGGTAAAATTTTGGAAGTACTACAAAACCAAAAATCATACTCTTATTTATCACAGCAATGATATTTACTAGTTATAAGGAAGCATATATCAGGCTGGATAAAGCAATGTGTGAGAGGCATGTGTAAGCAGCTGGTAATTTTAGGTTATTTATGTGACACAAGTTTGATCACACATTCAGGCACAAGAATACTTCTTTCATTATCTTTGAGACTATGATCTGTCACTGCAATGACATCTTAAATAATCTATCAGTCTACCTGCATAAAAGATTACAGAGAAACACTGAGTCTACAATCCACCAGCTTGGCAAGGATGATTACAGACCAAATTAAATACTAAACATTATTTGCAATTTTTACAAAATAATTAAATCAACTTTTCAATGATTATTCAGCAATTATATTTTATCAGCTGCCTATGTATTTCAGATACATCTGAATCTGAATTTTACCTTGAGAAACCAAGTCAGTCAACTTAATTGGTAAGTCTAAGGCAACTTCAAATGTCCGCAATGTGAAATATTCTTTTGATGCTGGGGCACGAATGCAAGGGTACAAGGTACATATTTGATGTAGCTTGTTCCTGAAGTGGATGAAATCGATTCAGTTTTTCTGGAAAAGAGGTCTTGTGGACCAGTCCACGAAGGGAAATTGATAGCTCCTTGCCCAAGCTAAGAGAGGTCTTGGGCCTTCTCATTCAAATTATCACTTATTTTCAGCATTACATGTGAAGAGGCTTCATGGAGATCTGAAGGACTTTACAAAGCCATTAAGTGCAAGAGAGTTATACCAGGTTAGCAACTTATCCTAATTATTTTTTTAAAATTGAGGAGGGAGTATAAATGATTTAAAATTCACTGAAAATAGTCTCTCTCTGCTGCTGCTTATCTTGCATTTAATGAGTATATTTAGTAGTTCATAATCTAATCTACAAACTGATTGACAGCAGAATCCAGCACACGGTGCACAAGACCAAAACTGGCAAAGATTATTAATAGAGTGTTTGTTTCACATTTAAACATGGTGCAAAAATATGTTTTGCACATAAAATTAAAGGAGGTTATAATATGAAAATTATGGACATTATCAACATTGAGGAAACTTTTTCACTGAACTGCAATTCCTGTCTGACAACATATGTACTTCCATGAGACATACTTCACTTTAATATGAATGAACAACTAAAAATAGAAATTAAGGCATTCACTGCTCCTGGCAATGTACCAACGATCTGTGTTTTAAACATACATTCATTTTGATGTGAAACACTGTTCCTTTGCACTGTATGACAACATTTTAATCTTTCTTTTAAGAAGGTCATCGATCTTGTGGTACCACCAGCTTTCCTAGGCCAATGTCGGTTTCATGACATTTAAGTGGAGTGGATGAAATTTCAGGCTGCAAGTTCGGGAAGTGCAGAGGGATATTATCTTGCATAAGGTTAATAACGGTAAAGGTTATGCAGTGGTGAAATAAAAACGGCAGGAATAAAATGACCAAGTCCATGCTGCAGAAACACTTAAATGTGACAATACATTTAAGAGGGTAAGCTTAATAATTTCCTTGAACTAACTTGCTTGCAAGTTGCAACGTTTCTTGAGAATCTCTTTACAGCCAGAAAAAAACTGGAGATAAAACTAAAGGCTGAAATCAGAATCAGGTTTACAGTATTATCACTGACATAACTAAGACTTGCTGCTTTTTGCAGGAGTACAAAGGTGACACGAGATGCAAATAAGTACCCACAAATATTCGATAAATGTGTATCACTGAGTAATCTAAGACTACAGTGACAATGTAGAGGAGGCTGGGTAATGGCCAGAAACTGAGAATCGTGGCAACTGAATATTTTGTAATTGTAAACACTTCTGCCACTGTAAGGTCCTATCTTTTGCAAAGCAGCATGGGGTGGAAAATATAGACAAAAAGGTAGAACCTCAAAAGAAGTAGATGAACAACGAGAGTCAGTATTAATTTACTTTGGTGGGGGATTAGGTCTGTTGGTGAAACTGCATAATTAGCATTTGGAGTCACAAGATTTAATGCTCTGACATGAGCAAAAAAGTGACAACAATGGGACAGTCTGTAAAACCCCCATATGAGCCTAAAGGCTGGATATAAATCCCATTGTAGAGGCCTGAGCACACAACTTAGGCAAAATATCCACTGGTGCATTACTGATGGCAGAGATATTGTTATTCAATTAAAGCCCCGTTTGTGCTCTTAGGTGAAGATAAAAGGGTTCAATGGCACTATTTCAAAGAAAATGGACCCTTTATCTTCACCTTAGTGTTCTTCTGGTGCTCTGACTATAATAAATTACCCGATACACTCTTAACAGCAACTTACTTCCACCTTGCTGAGCACAGAATGGCAGTTGCTTCAATGTTTTAACAATAATAAAGCTTCTAAAGTAATCCATTGGCTGTAAAGGTTCGAGTAATATTTGGGTGTGAAAGGTGATATACCAATTTATGCTCTCATTCTAAAAAAAATGTTTTATCTGACTTGGCTTAGGTGCAGTGGGTGTCCTCTTCACACCCTCACACTGGAGCCCATGTAGAGGCTACGTTAGTGATTTACAACGGAAAGCTAACAAACTAATAGAACAGAAAACAAGATGTCTGCACTCAGCATGATACCAAATTAAGCTAATCCTATCTGCGTGCACATGGTCTATGCCTCTCCATTCCCTGCCTGTTCACGTGCCTTTTAGTAGCAGCACTAAAGTCAAGTAACATGTTGTCCTAAGGGGGTCCTCAGATGCAGACATCCCACTCTGCAAAAACTCATTTCAGGGAGGTAGCACCATCAATTTGCGGGAGACTCCCGGAACTTCGGGAAGAGGTGGGATCTCTACAATAGAGTAGCTCCTGAGCAGCTGGCCAGCTAGTTTAAATAACGTTAGCTACGCTAATGAATGAATGACACCTGTTAAACTCACCTCAACATGTCTTTTACAGTCTTAACTCACCATGGGCAATAGAAAAGTCACTGTTGCAAATAGTGCAGTGAGCAACATTGCCATTATTTTTGACCCCTATTAGGCAGGGGTACACATTAGGGTAGTCTGGGGTGACGTATGTTTTATATTTTCTTTTTTTGGAACACTCTGCCATGGCGCATTCGTTCTCATTCTCTCTCTCTCTCTCTCTCTCTCGTGGTCGCTCTCGCACTCTCTCTTGCTTTCTCTCTCTCGCTCTCAAAAAAATTGATTTCCGTGATATTGTATATAATTTGCAGGCATCAGGGAGCCACTATTACTATGCAGGAGACTCCCGGAACTTCCGGGAGAGGTGGGATATCTGCAGATGGCTGCAGAGGCTGATCTGGGATCCACATGTACTGGTGCTGTGTGGACACGAGCAAGTGGTGCCTGTGGTTAGTTGTTGGGTTTCTTAGTGTTCAGTCTCTCAGTTTGCAGCTACCTCTTGTCTTCTGTAGCACAGCGGAGCTAGCTCTCATGTAGTGCAGATCCCTCTTGAACAGATTTCCCCAAGTGCAATGTCTTCCCAGTTTTTAGATGTATTTTGTTAAGTACTTCTTAAACATTGCAATCAGATCTGTTCCATCACTGCACATTCCAGTCACCTATCCCTCAGTGTAAAAAAAACTTGCCTCGTAAATCTCCTTTAAAATTTACCCTCTTGCCTTAAACTATGCCCTTAGTATTTGGTATTTTCACGCTGGGGAAGAGTTCAGTTCAACTGCACCTCCTTGTGCAATTGGATCCTTGATGTCCTCACTTGCAGACCCCAGTCAATTTGGATTGACAACAACATTCCTCCACAATCTCCATCAGCACAGGTGCATCACAAGGCGCGTGCTCAGCCCCCTGATCTACTCACTTTACAATTATGACTGTGAAGCTAAGCCGAGCTCCAATTCCATTTTTTAGGTTTGCTGACGACACTACTGCCATTGGCCATATCAAAGGTGGTGATGAATCATCATATAGGAGGGAGACTGAAAATCTGGCTAAGTGGTGCCACAACAACAACCTCTCATTCATTGTCAACAAGACCAAGGAGTCGATTATTCACTTCAGGAGGAGGAAACCAGAGGTCTGTGAGCCAGTTCTCATCAAGGGACCAGAAGTGGAGAGGGCCAGCAATTTAAAATTCTTTGGTGTTATCATTTCAGAGGATCTGTCCTGCACCAAGCATGCAATTGCCATTACGAAAAATGCACAGCAGCACCTCTCCTTCCTTATAAGTTTTGCGAAGATTCAGCATGACATCTAAAGTTTTGACAAACTTCTTTAGATGTGTGATGGAGAGTATATCGACTGACTGCATCCCTACCCGGTATGGGAATGCCACTGCCCTTGAATGGAAAATCCTACAAAAAGCTCCCGCTCAGTCCATCATGGGTAAAGGCGTCCCCACCAATGAGCACATCTACATGGAGTACAGTTACAGTCACAGGAAAGCAGCATCCATCATCAAGGACCCCCTCCACCCATATTCTCTTCTCACTCCTGCCATCAGGAAGAAGGTACAGGAGCCTCAGGACCCACAACACCAGGTGCAGGAACAGTTATTACCCTTCAATCATCAGGCTCACCAGTTGCTTGCCCGACCTGTTGCATTCGGTCTTTCCTAATTTCTATTATGGTTCTTGGATGTACCGAGTATGCCCTCAAGAAAGCGAATCTCAGTGTCCTATATGATGACATATATGTATTTTGATCGTAACTTTACATTGAACTTTAAAGACTTTGACTATCTTCCCTCTATGCATCTCACGATTTTATATATTTCTATCCAGTCATCCCTCATTCTCTGATGCTCCAGAGAAAACAATCTAATTTTGTCCTATCTTTCCTAATTTGTTAATATCCTCTGCTTCAGACAACATACTGGAGAAGCTCTTCTGCACCCTCTCTAAGCCTCCACGATCTTCCTGTAATGCAGCAACCGGAACGGCACACTCTACTACAAATGTGGCCCAGGCAAAGTTTTATACTGCTGCAACATGATTTTGTGATTTTTATACTCCCGCCAATGACTTATGGGTAGGTGGCCAGGGCTCAGAGGGAATGGGGAGGGGCTAGAAGAAAAACAGTGGCACTTTTTGGTATGATGGATAAGGTTAAGAAGAGGTCTAATCATCATGTTCAATGAAACACAAAATCCTGGAGGAACTCAGTAGCATCCGTGGAAAGGACCAAATGGTTCACATTTCAGGATGAGACCCTTCAACAGGACTCAACAGGAAGGGAGAAGAAGCCAGAATAAGAAGGTGGGGGTGGAGAAGACATGCAAGTGAGAAGGTGATAGGCGAAACCTTGTGAGGGGGAAGGGTGGTGATTAGGGGAGGGGGGGATGAAGTGCGAGGTTGGGAGGTGAGAGATGGAAAAGGTAAAGGGATGAAGAAGGAGGAATCTGATGGGAAAGGAGAGTGGACCATGAAAGAAAGGAAAGGAGGAGGGGCACCAGAAGGAGGTGACAGGTAGATGAGGGAAAGGTGAAGGTTAAGAGGTGAGTCAAAATTGGGAATGGAAAAAGAGTGGGGGGGGGGGGAGAAATGACCAGAATTTAGAGAAATTGATGTTTATTCCGTCAGGTTGGAAGCTCCCCAGACGGAATACGAGTTTTTGCTCCTCCAGGCCGAATGTGGCCTCATCGTGGCAGTAGAGGAGGTCGTGGCCCAACATGTCAGAGTGGGATTGGGCAGTGGAATTCAAATAGTTGGCCTCTGGGAAACTCTGCCTGTGCAATGGAGTGAAGGTGCTCAACAAGGTGGTTCTCCAATCTACGTCAGGTTTTACCGATGCTGAGGAGACAGCACCGGGAGCACTAGATACAATAGACAACCCAACAGACTTGTAGGTGAAGTGTTGCCTCACCTGGAAGGAGTGATTTAGGCCCTGAATGCTGGTGAGGGAGAAGTTGACTAGGCAGTTGTAGCACTTCCGATTGCAGGGATAAGTGCCAGGAGGGAGATCAGTGGGGAGGGACAAATGGATAAGGGAATCATGGAGAGAGAGATCTCTGCAAAAATGGGAATGGGTGGAGGTAAAGTTGTGTTTGGTGGTAGGATCCCATTGAAGATGGAGGAAATTGTGGAGAATGAGTTGTTTGATGTGGAAGCTCCAGAGGTGATAAGTAAACCTACCTCCCCATGGGTCTCTGCAGGTTCAAAGTCCTGGGAAGCTTCAATAAAGTTAATAGGGGAAATTTTTACCAGTTAATGAATGAATTACCAGGAAATGAAAATCAGAAATTTTACTTTTCATTTCATACTAAAAGAATGAGGAGCTCAAGACAATTTTTCTTGATGCAGGAAACTAACAAGCCATCCTACCATAGACGTCAAAGTGCAGTCAATTCAGTAATTTGTTAAAAAGCAAATGGACACACATTTGAAAAAAAAATTCAGAAAAGATACAGTATGGTATGAAATAAACAGCTCTTCCAAAGATAATGGAACAAACAAAAGCAAATTTCTATTGCTGAAGCTGAATACATGTTTACTGGGTATGATTTTTCAATGATCATTCATGAATGGGTAAAATTAACAGTTTTGTACAGTCACACTGAAACTCATACTGTACCTCATGTACACAATTGAATAACTCCCAGTCATAAATTGTCATCTGGTAGGCTAAGTCTTTAGAACTCATCAACTCAAAGGTTGCCATTGTTCCCATAGATGGACCTTCCTGATCCGGCAATGGCATCTGGAAAAGACCAAACCAAATAAAATTTATCAATAGATACACAATCGAACCCGCATTTCAAACCTGCTGGGAAGATGCACTTGTGTTTTTCCAAATTCCTCAGGACAGGGTTTACAAACTTAAAAAAATGGTATTTTAGGGGATAGTCATTAAAAAATTATCCTTGAAGAAAAAGAATTTTCAACAGAAGTCAGGGATGACAGTGCCCTGATATACAGTATCTTGATGTCTAAATATTTGGTCTGACATATTTAAAACTAAGAGTAACATCTGTACAGATTCTTTATAAGCCCTCTTTCCGCTTCACAGGAAGATACTGCACCAATGGACCAATTGGCACAATGTGTACTAATGTTCCCTATTAACATAATGGGACACCTTCTGCTCTCCTAGATGTTCCAGCAAAGTTATTTTCCCCCCAATTTACTGATATAGAAAGCTCTTGACCACCATCATACATCAATACTTGACCACCAGATAAAATAAGCCAGAGCCACTCTCGTGATTTGAAGAATTCCCTTCATTTCACCAAAGTGTCAGAAATCAGCATGTCTGGAAAAAGCTGTAAATAATTACTTTTGACTCATAACTTTCTCTTTCCTGTTGCAACCTTGTGTAATTAATTTGAGAAATCTGGCAATCTGTGATCCACATGAGTAGCTTGATATGTATTTCAGGGATTCTAAAGCTACCAATTAAGCAGAAATCATCTCCCAAATCACACAAAATGCCCGAGGAACTCAACAGGCCAGGCAGTATCTATAGAAAAAAGTGCGGTCGATGTTTGGGCCAAAACCTATTGGTAGAACCTTTTTTCCCATAGATGCTTCCTGGCTTGCTGAGTTCCTCTGGCATTTTGTGTGCGTTGCTCCAATTTCCAGCATCTGCAGATTTTCTCTTGTTTGTGATCTCCCAAAATCATCTAACTTAATTATCTACTATTACCATCTTATTTTTAAGCTCATCCATTTTTTACAAATTAGTTGCCATCTTATGAATGTATCCCATGCACTTGTGTCAATGTTCAACTAACTCCTATTTGAATAAGTTCTGTTCAGTGATCCAATGAAAGCTTATCAAACTGGAACATTAACTCAGTTTCTTTCTTCATGAACGCTGATCAACCTATGGCATATTTTCAACACCTGCTTTGTTGTCTGATTTCCATTATCTGACCTATTTTGCTTTTGCCATACACTGCTATATTTTATTTTTCCTTTGATCAAGTTCCATCTTTGTCTTTTAAAATTGTGATCAAGTAAAATGAAGAGTCAGATTCAGCTAAAGCTGTAGTTTGCAAAGGTGAAATAGGGTGTTCACATCTGGAGATCTCATTTTCATTTCCAATTGATTATTTAGATTCAGAAGACTGGGCATTCCCTGAAAAGTATTATTACCATTTTCAAATTAAATTCTACTGGTTTAGATCAAAACAGAGACACGCAGTCTTGAGACTTGTCTTCATCTGTCTATAGACCTAGGGAATTCAGTTTCCAGTTAAGAGTTAATCCCTCCTATGGCAAAAACAATTGCTTTTTGAATACTCTGCTGAGGATGCTCAATTGTCCAGTATAAATATCACTGATGCTTGCTTGTAAGATCTTTATATGCCAGGGGAATCAAGAATCAATAAAATAGGATTGAATTGGGATCAATAAAATTTGACACTGTGGGCCAACAGGGCTGTTTCTGTGCTTGATGACTGTACGGACTATATTTCAACTAGCACTTCCAGAGAGGACCACCAGCTAAAAAGAACACACACCAACTGGTTTTGGCAGTTTGTAAGTGGGGAACATGGAGTTCAGATTTCAGTACATCCGATCTCTTGCTCCACTGCTGGACTCAGTTATAACAGCCATGGTTGGCACCTGAAATAGGGGGTTGGCAACTTAAATGGAAGAACTTAACAAAAGTAGCATTTTGTTAAAATTAATATTAGCTATTCAATTAATTTCAGTTAAATACATTAAAAAAGATAACTTTGATTGAACTTAGTTTTTTTTTAAAAAACATTTAAATCTATTTCTACTGTTTTGAAATGCCTGATGGAAATAGTTGTAGAGGCCTCTGACAGTAAGGGCTTCCAAAAGGAAGATGATTAGATGTCACGTATGGTGATCAAAGGTGCAATATAAGAGGCAGCAGCAGCATGGATAGAACATTGGCAAGGAAATGGGAAACAGTAAGACTGATTGGAAGTGTTTAGTGTTCCATAAGCGTCAGTTCAGGGCAGCACTTTTCCTAATATACCTTTACAAGCTCATCTTTCACATTGCTGATGACACACAACTTGGGTGTGTGGTGACCTGTGAGGAGGACAGTATTAGATTTGACGGAGAAATGGAGAAACTGACGGACAGGGAGGATAGATGGCAAATGAAATTTAATGGTTACAAACGCGGAGAGTTACAACTTGGTAGGACAGAACAGAACCAGAACCTTCAATACTTTTGCAGCTTTGCTGGGCAAAATGACCTTCAGGCAGAGAGGCCTAGAGCTTAATTTGACCTACAAGTCTGAAAATGGTTGGTGTGACTGTAGGAATCGTGTGGGGAGGAGAGGGTGGATACTAGGCTTGGTCTGGCCCATTACTGTTTCTGTATATTAAAAAAAAACAGTTTGGTGCAAGATGATCTTCTCCCCAGGCCTTTTCTCCATTTTCCCAACAACTTTAATAGTTCTCCCAAATCTCCTTTGCATTGATTTTATGTTCAGTGTTTGATCTTTCTCCTATCTTTTTTTTTTGTTGTTTTCTCTTGGAAGTTAACAAATTGCTGCCTCACTTCAAATCTGGAAAAACACGGTTCAGACCAATGAACCAGAAGATCAAATCTTCAGCCTTCAGAAGTTACTAGTTCAGTATGTTTAAAGGTGTGCATGTACATAAAAGACTAATCTCCAATTATTTCTGCATGGGGTTCAGGTATGTAATTTAGGGATCATGGAAACCCGAACACTACACAGCTTCATATTATCTCAGATAAGATTGTTATTTTTCACCTAATATCATGAGCTGACAGGAAGTTAATAAACGATCTGTAATCTACACTGAAATCCTGGTAAGAAAAGATTAAATAAGTAACCCGTCTGACTAAATTGCCAGCAGTGATGTCATTCGTTTGACTTTAGAGAGCAAAATATCAGCAAAGTCTAATCTTACTGATTCACTTAAACTTGTAAAGTGTTTAAATGAAGATAAGTAATTGAAATGTTTATCAGTTTGGGTGATCAGTTGCGAAGGCAAATCTATGTATGGTTGATTCATAATGTGGACAGTACATTTTAAAAACTAAGGTATATTTCCATTCTACAACAGGGTATAAGAGAACTTGTACACAAGGTGACAAATATATAAACCAGATTCAGAAGATACATACCAGAGAGTCAAATTGTTCCCTCGGACAAACAAACAAGCGTCCATTTACATTGGTCGTTGTGAAAACTGAAACATCGTTTGGATTCAATACCATTTTTTCTGAAATAAATGAGGAACAATGAAAGTGAACATCAATGATATTATCTTTTTCTTTCCATTATACAATCTTTTATTTATTTTAGAATATTGAGACATCAGTGATTCAGGTGCTCAAGCACACTGGGACCACATCACAATATGGTATACCCTTTCCGAACCAGAAAAAGTTAATTGAACAAACAATTCTTCCTATGGAGAAAATGGAAAAGATGAAATCAAATTAATTGGATGAGATATTCGTTGGGCATAATGTTCTATTTTCACGATCTTACTTAAGACACAGTAGGAGACCATTTGCCCTGTCTGGTCCATGCCAGCTCTCAGCAGAGCAATCCCATCAGCCTCTTCCCCCGAGACCCAGCTACTCATTTTCTCTTACATGCCCATTCATTCTTCTTCAATTAGTGTAGGCACTTACCTACGCTAAAGGATAATTTACAACCACCAATTTGACAACCAGATTGAGAGCGACATCGACTAAGCCTTGAAGTTAGGCTGCCAACCTGATCGCTTGTCTAAATAACACTGGATCACAGAAAGAGGCTTAAAAAGGCAAAAATAAATTGAAGTGAAATAATTATTTGCATATACATTTACATTACTATTACCAGTGAAATTTTGCTGCAAAATGTGATCTGAAAATTAATAACCTAATTTTGTAATATTCAGCCTGAATAAATGACATCAGTAATGAACTGCTGCTCGGCTGACTTGTTCAGTTTAATGAGTAGTTTATTGTGACTGCCAACTTCATTGTTAATAAAAATACAGCAACAACTTTCCATTCCAGTCGATAGAAAGCAAGTGCAAGTTAGTATGTTTTAGTCAATAAATTATGGAATTGGGTAAATGAATCACAAAGTCATGTCCATTTAATTGAGCATTTAGAGGATTCAGCTTTCCTCAGTTGTAAAGATCAGCTCCAGCAGAATCTAATGATCTGGATCCCTGTAGTCGAGAAAGACATGTTGAAACTTTAACTGCTAATGTGAATTTTTTAGATTATCTTAGATTAGATTATGAGGACAGTCAGTCCTCATTTATTGTCATTTAGAAATGCATGCATTAAAAATGATACAATGTTCCTCCAGAATGATATCACAAGAAACACAGGACAAACCAAGACTAAAACTGACAAAACCACATAATTATAACATATAGTTACAACAGTGCAAAGCAATACCATAATTTGATAAAGAGCAGACCATGGGCACGGTAAAAAATAGTCTCAAAGTCCCGATAGACTCATCATCTCACGTAGGCGGCAAAAGAGAGAAACTCTCCCTGCCATGAACCTCCAAGCGCTGCCAACTTGCTGATGCAGCACCACTGGAAACACCCGATCGCAGCGGACTCTGAGTCTGTCCGAAGACTTCCAGCCTCCGACCAGCCCCTCTGACACAGCCTCTCCAAGCACCATCCTCTGTCGAGCACTTCGACATTGCCCCGGCCGCCAAGCAACAAGCAAAGCCGAGGACTTGGGGCGTTCTCCTCCGGAGATTCTGGACCACACAGTAGCAGCAGCAGCGAAGCAGGCATTTCAGAAGTTTCACCAGATGTTCCTCCGTGCTCTCACGTCTGTCTCCATCAAATCAGGATTGTGCACGGCACCCTACTTGACAAATAACAGACATCACCACCAGAGTGGCTGCTGCCAGCTGTGTTGCGCTGCCATCTTCTCCTCCCTTTTTATGGAATTTTTATGAAAATCTGAATTTACAGTACTGTGCAGAAGTCTTAGGCACCCTGGATTTTTTAAATACAATTTTTGTTTTAGATGTTTAATGTTTTTTATTTTCTGCATTAGTGTGGCAGTAGAAAAGAGCAAATTTTCGATTTCCAAATGCTCATTTTCCAAAAAAAATTAAATGAAACAGAGAAATTTTTGTATTTTGCTAAAGAAAGTAATATATTAGATAATACATCACTTGTCAAATAAAAGCTTGTTTACTTTGTAGGTGTATAGCCCAGTGCATATTTAAACAAAGATAACAAACAGGAAGCTAATGTGCCATGACACTGAGTTGAATGAACAAAACTGGTTAACTGAAACAGAAGAGGATGTAGAAGGACTCAAACTGGGTGAAGGACAACCAAACTAAAAAGGTGAGGGTATGACAGATGTGACAGGTTAACCTTCAGATCATTAACCCTTACATCATGGTGAAAGGTAGCACAGCAATAAGACATAAGTTCTGCATCAGCAGGGTCTCTCCCAAGAAGAAATTTCATAGAAGACAGGAGTTTCAAGATGTGCTGTCCAAGCTCTTCTGAAGAAGCACAAAGAAATAGGCAAGGTTGAGGATCAGAAACGCAGTCATTGGCCACGGAAACTGAGTGCAGTTGGTGAGAGGTACATCAAACTAAATGTCCCTTCTAAATCGGAAGAAGTCCAGCACTGCTATCAGCTCGGAACTGACAGAAACTACCGGAACCCAAGTACACCCCTCACCCCTCTACAGTCCAGAGAAGAGTTGCTGCCAAAAAGCCATTCCTCCAAAGTGGAAACAAAGCCGACAGACTCACCTACACGCAAAAACACAACTGAGGTGCTGAACAATGGCAGCAAGTGCTCTGGACTGATGAGTTAAAACTTGAAATTTCTGATTCAAGCAGGAGGCAGTGAGTATGTAGAAGAGCTGGAGAGCACTACGTGGGTGAGTGTCTGCAGCCAGCTGCGAAGCATGGTGGAGGTTCCCTGCAGGCCTAGGGCTGCAAATGGAGTTGATGATCTGGTCAGAGTTAATGGAATCCTCAGTCCTGAGAAGTACAAGCAGATTCTCATCTATTATGCAATACCATCAGGGGGGGGGGGGTCTACTCGGTTCCAACTTCATTCTGCATCAGGATGCTGACTCCAAACGAACGGCCAAGGACATAAAGAACTACCTTCAGCGAAAAAACAACAAGGAGCTCCCTAACAGATGGTACAGCTTCCACGGAACCCTGATCGCAACATCATCGAGGCTGCCTAGGATTAGCTGGAGAGACAGAAGAAAGCAAGACAGCCAAAGTCTGCAGAAGAACTATGGCAAGTCCTCCAAGATGCTTAGAACAACCTACCAGCAGATTTTCTTATAAAACTGCACAACAGTGTCCCTAAGAGAATTGATGCAGTTTTAAAGGGAAAGAGTGATGACACCAAATATTGATTTAGGTTAGATTTAGTTTAGTTTTTTTTCTGTTTACTATCCCTTATAGTTTTTTTTGATATTTGGAATATCTTCATTTCATTATTTTTGAAAGTATTTTTGCTTTGCAGAGTTTTTTTGCACAGTGCTGTACATTTATAATCAAGATACAAATACAAACCCCATTTCCAGAAAAGTTAGGATATTTTCCAAAATGCAATAAAAACAAAAATCTGTGATATGTTAATTCACATGAACCTTTATTTAACTGACAAAAGTACAAAGAAAAGATTTTCAATAGTTTTACTGACCAGCTTAATTGTATTTTGTAAACATACACAAATTTAGAATTTGATGGCTGCAACACACTCAACAAAAGTTGGGACAGAGGCATGTTTACCATTGTGTTACATCACCTTTCCTTTTAATAACACTTTTTAATCGTTTTGGAACTGAGGATACTAATTGTAGCAGATTTGCAATTGGAAATTTTGTCCATTCTTGCTTGATGTAAGACTTCAGCTGCTCAACGGTCCGTGATCTCCGTTGTCTGATTCTCCTCTTCATGATGCACCATACATTTTCAATAAGAGATAGATCTGGACTGGCAGCAGGCCAGTCAAGCACACGCACTCTATGTCTACAAAGCCACGCTGTTGTAGCCCATGCAGAATGTGGTCTGGCATTGTCCTGCTGAAATAAGCATGGACGTCCCGGGAAGATACGTCGCCCTGATGGCAACATATGACTCTCTAAAATCCTAATATACGCCTCAGAGTCAATGGTACCTTCACATACATGCAACTCACCCATGCCGTGGGCACTGATGCACCCCCATACCATCACAGATGCTGGCTTTTGCACCTTTCGCTGATAACAATCTGGATGGTCGTTTTCATCTTTGGCACGGAGAACTTGACGCCTGTTTTTTCCGAAAACTAGTTGAAATATGGACTCATCTGACCACAGCACACGGTTCCACAGTCTTTCAGTCCATCTGAGATGAGCTCGGGCCCAGAGAACTCACCGGCCTTTCTGCATCGAGTTAATATATGGCTTCTTCCTTGCGTAATACAGTTTCAAGTTGCATTTCTGGATGCAGCGACGGACTGTGTTGAGTGACAATGGTTTTCCGAAGTACTCCCGAGTCCAGGTGGCTATAATTGCCACAATAGCGTGACGGTTTCTTAGGCAGTGCCGCCTGAGGGCTCGCAGATCATGCCCATTCAACAGTGGTTTCCAACCTTGCCCTTTATGCACTGAGATGTCTCTGAATCTTTTCACAATATTATGTAATGTAGATATTGAAAGACCTAAATTCTCTGCAATCTTGCATTGAGAAATTTTCCTTTTGAACTGACTAACAATTCTCTCATGAATTTTGGCACAAAGGGGTGAGCCACGACCCATCCTTGCTTGCAAAGACTGAGCCTTTGATGGACGCTACTTTTATACACAGTCATGATACCTCACCTGCTACCAATTAGCCTGCTTAATATGGAGTCTTCCAAACCAGTGTTACTTGAATATTCTGTGCACTTTCTAATCTTATTTTAACTCTGTCCCAACTTTTGTTGAGTGTGTTGCAGCCATTAAATTATAAATTTGTGTATACTTACAAAATACAATTAAGTTGGTCAGTAAAACTACTGAAAATCTTTTCTTTGTACTTTTGTCAGTTAAATAAAGGTTCACGTGAATTAACATATCACAGATTTTTGTTTTTATTGAACTTTGGAAAATATCCCAACTTTTCTGGAAATGGGGTTTGTACATATTCTTTCATGAAATTTCCTGATTTTCAATCCAATAGGATAGAAACTATTAAAATAAGAGGCAAAGAGTGGGAATAAAGGGTGCCTTTTCTGGTTGGCTGCCAATGACTAGTGGTGTTCCACAGGGGTCGGTGTTGGAGCCACCTGTTTTCATGTCATATGTCAATGATTTGGATGACAGATTTGATTGAGTAATCACCCAGTTTGTGGACGATATGATGACAGGTGGAGGGGCAGGTAGTGTTAAGGAAGCAGGGAGTCTGCAGAAGGACTTAGACAGATTGTGAGAATAAACAAAAAAAGAGGCAAATGGAATACAGTGCAGGGAAATGTATGGTCATGCACTTTGGTACAAAAAAGAAAGGTGTAGACTATTTTCTAAGTGGGGAGAAAATTCAAACATCAGAGGTGCAAAGTGCCTTGAGAGTCCTTGTGTAGGATTCACTAAAGGTTAATTTGCAGGTTGAGTGAGTGGTAAGGATGGTAATGCAATGTTAGCAATCATTTCAAGAGGACTAGAATATAAAAGCAAGGACATAATGTTGAGGCTTCATAAGGCATTGGTCAGACCACACTTGGAGTACTGTGAGCAGAGTTGCTAGCACATATTTATCTAAGAAAAGATGTGCTGGCATTGGAGAGTGTCCACAGGAGGTTCATAAGAATGATTCTGGGAATGAAAGGGTTAATGTATGAATCAGAATCAGAATCAGGTTTATTATCATTGGCGTGTGATGTGAGATTTGTTAATTTAGCAGCAGCAGTTCAATGCAATACATAATCTAGCAGAGAGAAAAAAATAATAATAAATAAACAAGTAAATCAATTACATATATTGAGTAGATAAAAAAAACGTGCAAAGGCAGAAATACTGTACATTAGGGAAAAAATGTGAGGCAGTGTCCAAGGGTTCAATGTCCATTTAGGAATCGGATGGCAGAGGAGAAGAAGCTGTTCCTGAATCGCTGAGTGTGTGCCTTCAGGCTTCTGTATCTCCTACCTGATGGTAACAGTGAGAAAAGAGCATGTCCTGGGTGCTGGAGGTCCTCAATAATGGACGCTGCCTTTCTGAGACACTGCTCCCTGAAGAATTCCTGGGTACTTTGTAGGCTAGTACCCAAGATGGAGCTGACTGGATTTACAACCTTCTGCAGCTTCTTTCGGTCCTGTGCAGTTGCCCCTCCAAACCAGACAGTGATGCAGCCTGTCAGAATGCTCTCCACAGTACAACTATAGAAGATTTTGAGTGTACTTGTTGACATACCAAATCTCTTCAAACTCCTAATAAAGTATAGCTGTTGTCTTGCCTTCTTTATAACTGCAGCAATATGTTGGGACCAGGTCAGATCCTCAGAGTTTGATGGCTTTGGGCCTGTACTTGCTGGAGTTTAGAAAATGAATGGCATCTCATTGAAACTTATCAAATATAGAAAGGCTGAGATAGAGTTCATGTGGAAAGGATGTCCTATAGTGAGTGACTCTAGGACCAAAAGGACACAGCCTCAGAATAGAGGGGTGTCCATTTAGAACAGAGATAAGGAGGAATTTCTTTAGTCAGAGGGTGGTGAATTCATTGCCACGGATGGCTTTGGAGACCAAATGACTGGGTATATTTAAAGCAGAGGTTGATAGGTTCTTGATTAGTCAGAGCGACAAAGGTTATGGGGAGAAGGCAGAAGAATGGGGTTGAGAGGGATAATAAATCAGTTGTGACAGAAGAGCAGAGAAGACTTGATGGGCTGAGTGGTCTGATGCTGCTTCTATCTCTCACGGTGTTATGGTCTAACTACTACTTGAAATACTCATCAATTTAGCTGTATGTCAGAAAAATTTCCCTCATCTTAGCTGGACCAATATCAATGTTTCTTTACAGTTCAATACAAGTACTATTGATAAAACATTTCATTACATAACTTTCAACTAATCAAGGAATAAAACTATTACCAATCCTGCACTATGGATTTATTGAGAATGAAAAGGAAAGACAACACCAATTGAACAAAACAGAAACAAATTATTAAACATCGAAAAATAAAGAAAGTAATTTTGCATGTGCACAAGACAGCAAGAGGCGACTGTATAAAAATGTTGAACCTATACTTGAAAGGAAGAAGTTTTTGTCAAGGTTTTCGAGATGAAGGGCAGTCAAGTGGCATGTGGTCTCTAACTTTGGTCTTTTTAAAACACAAATAGATATTTGTTTTAAAATAAGTGTTAAGTTCTTTGATTGATACAGTAATTTAGAACAACTGCAATTTCAAGAACCTGCGCGAGATATAAAAACTTTATAAACGTTGTCTTGTATTGCAAATGAAAAATAATACCTCCAGCTGAGCTCAATTTCACAAGGATGGGGTCTTCCACTGATCCGAGTTTGTCTATAACTGCACTGATGACGTCTCTTACAGAAGCTGCTACGTGGACTCGGATTGTGATGTAAGTATGATCAAGGCAGTAAACCTTAAAGAGAACTAGAAATAACATGTACGATTTAACAACTTTGTGAGACTGCACGGAAAATTCCACAACACAGAACTTATTGAGTCTGCAACCCCAAGAACTAAAAGAGAAGACTGTATGGCAGATAGACTGGCATCTGGCATCAGCCAACAGGAGGTTCACACCATGGACCAGTGCTCGCCAACCTAGAATGGAACTATCTAATCCTAAGTGGCCCCTTCTTAACATAGAACATAGAATAGTACAGCACAGTACAGGCCCTTCGGCCCACAATGTTGTGCCAACCCTCAAACCCTGCCTCCCATATAAGCCCCCGCCTTAGATTCTTCCATATACCTGTCTAGTAGTCTCTTAAACTTCACTAGTGTATCTGCCTCCACCACTGACTCAGGCAGTGCATTCCACGCACCAACCACTCTCTGAGTAAAAAATCTTCCTCTAATATCCCCCTTGAACTTCCTACCCCTTATCTTAAAGCCATATCCTCTTGTATTGAGCAGTGGTGCCCTGGGGAAGAGGCACTGGCTATCCACTCTATCTATTCCTCTTATTATCTTGTACACCTCTATCATGTCTCCTCTCATCCTCCTTCTCTCCAAAGAGTAAAGCCCTAGCTCCCTTAATCTCTGATCATATTGCATACTTTCTAAACCAGGCAGCATCCTGGTAAATCTCCTCTGTACCCTTTCCAATGCTTCCACATCCTTCCTATAGTGAGGTGACCAGAACTGGACACAATACTCCAAGTGTGGCCTAACCAGAGTTTTATAGAGCTGCATCATTACATCACGACTCTTAAACTCTTATCCCTCGACTTATGAAAGCTAACACCCCATAAGCTTTCTTAACTACCTTATCCACCTGTGAGGCAACTTTCAGGGATCTGTGGACACGTACCCCGAGATCCCTCTGCTCCTCCACACTACCAAGTATCCTGCCATTTACTTTATACTCTGCCTTGGAGTTTGTCCTTCCAAAGCGTACCACCTCACACTTCTCCGGGTTGAACTCCATCTGCCACTTCTCAGCCCACTTCTGCATCTTATCAATGTCTCTCTGCAATCTTTGACAATCCTCTACACTACCTACAACACCACCAACCTTTGTGTCATCTGCAAACTTGCCAACCCACCCTTCTACCCCCAC
Organism: Mobula hypostoma; assembly: GCF_963921235.1. Lineage (NCBI taxonomy): Eukaryota > Metazoa > Chordata > Chondrichthyes > Myliobatiformes > Myliobatidae > Mobula > Mobula hypostoma. The sequence goes on from NC_086102.1 coordinate 166,057,297, forward strand.
ATCAAGGTCGTTAATAAAAATCATGAAAAGTAGAGGTCCCAGAACAGATCCTTGTGGGACACCACTAGTCACAATCCTCCAATCTGAATGTACTCCCTCCACCACCACCCTCTGCCTTCTGCAGGCAAGCCAATTCTGAATCCACCTGGCCAAACTTCCCTGGATCCCATGCCTTCTAACTTTCTGAATAAGCCTACCGTGTGGAACCTTGTCAAATGCCTTACTAAAATCCATATGGATCACATCCACTGCACTACCCTCATCTATATGCCTGGTCACCCCCTCAAAGAACTCTATCAGGCTTGTTAGACACGATCTGCCCTTCACAAAGCCATGCTGACTGTCCCTGATCAGACCATGATTCTCTAAATGCCTATAGATCCTATCTCTAAGAATCTTTTCCAACAGCTTTCCCACCACAGACGTAATGCTCACTGGTCTATAATTACCCGGACTATCCTTACTACCTTTTTTGAACAAGGGAACAACATTCGCCTCCCTCCAATCCTCCGGTACCATTCCCGTGGACAACGAGGACATGAAGATCCTAGCCAGAGGCTCAGCAATCTCTTCTCTCGCCTCGTGGAGCAGCCGGGGGAATATTCCGTCAGGCCCCGGGGACTTATCTGTCCTAATGTATTTTAACAACTCAAACACCTCCTCTCCCTTAATATCAACATGCTCCAGAACATCAACCTCACTCATATTGTCCTCACCATCATCAAGTTCCCTCTCATTGGTGAATACCGAAGAGAAGTATTCATTGAGGACCTCCCTCACTTCCACAGCCTCCAGGCACATCTTCCCACCTTTATCTTTAATCGGTCCTACCTTCACTCCTGTCATCCTTTTTTTCTTCACATAATTGAAGAATGCCTTGGGGTTTTCCTTTACCCTACTCACCAAGGCCTTCTCATGCCCCCTTCTTGCTCTTCTCAGCCCCTTCTTAAGCTCCTTTCTTGCTTCCCTATATTCCTTAATAGACCCATCTAATCCTTGCTTCCTAAACCTCATGTATGCTGCCTTCTTCCTCCTGACTAGATTTTCCACCTCACTTGTCACCCATGGTTCCTTCACCCGACCATTCTTTATCTTCCTCACCGGGACAAATTTATCCCTAACATCCTGCAAGAGATCTCTTAACATCGACCACATGTCCATAGTACATTTCCCTGCAAAAACATCATCCCAATTCACACCCGCAAGTTCTAGCCTTATAGCCTCATAATTTGCCCTTCCCCAATTAAAAATTTTCCTGTCCTCTTTAACCATTTCTAGACTGGCCAGCACTGCTGTCCAAAGGAGCTGTCTCTTTCCTTCAGATTTTGATGTTGTAGATTTAAAATAGATTATTTTATCCTGTCAGTTCTAATTTTAAAGTATTAGGTATTCCACAATCGGTTTTAAAATGCAATCTTTTTCTGAATGGTCTTATCTCTCCAGTAGCTAAGGGAAACACTATTTTAGCATCTCTGTAATCATATCCTGGCAAATGTTTCACAAATCAATGAAAAGGGTGAAAATAAATTCAGCATTTTATCAGTGTATTTGATAAAGAAACACTTTGAACTTACTTTCATTCGTACTTCTTATGGGCTGTCTCTTTTGAAGTCTATCCTCACCAAAACTAAACTGTCGTAAAATAACTTTGTGCTGTAATCATACAAAGAATAGTTTTATCCTTTACTGAGATGAAGTTTCAAATACCTGACAATCAGAAAGCAGCATTGTGGACTGATGATGAGATAATTTCATTATATATACATGTATTAATAAATGTAGTTAAGCTTTCAAACAAAGTACTCATAATATTAACAAATGCACAATAAATCTACATTTTGAGGAAAAGGCTTTCATCAAATATTTTTATTCAGTAAAATAAATGTTTCAAATTTTAAAAGTTATAATGTTGGTACCTTTTTCTGTGACGTCTTGCCATTTCCTTCTTCAGAGCTATTTGAGTGAAAGAAGTTCACTGTTAGCTGGTACAACATAATTAAATCCAAGAGGGACACAGATATTAATTAGAGAAAATGCGTTTTAATGATACAAGTATCATGTCTGTAGCCAAACTTTCATGCTAGTCAATGGCAGAACAAATGATTTTGCCATCAACACCCTGAAGAGGTGAAGGTAACTCAGGAACCAAAACATCCGGCAGTAATGGATAACATTGAGAAATATGCCATCCAGTTGCAGGTACTCCAGGAAACCAGTGAGCGGATAGGAAAGCTCCCATGTCAATGTACAAGAATTCAATAGAAAAGAGAACAGATATGACAAAGAGCAAATAGTTTTACTTTCAAATAATAAGAAAATTAAATCAAGGATATAACAGAGCAGTGGGCTAATCAGTTATAAAGAAAAATATCTTTGCTGAAAATAAATCAGTAGCCAAGACAATGAGACTAAGAAAATAGCATAAATTTTGTTGGAAAAATCATCCTTATTGAATCTTTGAAGATTGGAGTATAGTATAAATGGACTTTCAGAAGATGTTGTCCTCTTAGCGACAGTCAGGTCATCTGAAGTTAAAAAGAAAGACGACGACAGAAAACCAAGGGCTGAGCACTGGGAAAGTGTTTGCAAACTTTAAAGGTAGGTATTGAAATCTTGCAGGTCTCTTGTAGGATCCTGATAAGTAAAGGGGGTTTCCTGTAGGTGCTCTGTTTTTCTCTCCTGTATTCCAAAGACATATGATTAGGTCAGTGAATTGCGAGCATGCTATGTTGGCGCTGGAAGCAGATGATACTTGTGGGCTGCCCCAACAATCCTTGCTGACTTGACTTGATGCAAATGATGCACTTCACCGATTTTTTTCGATGTTCATTTGATAAATAAAGCCAATCTTTAATCAAAGGGGTAATAGCTTACCGAAATGCAGAGTTGAGGTTACAATGATACTATCAAGAGGCAAAAGTACTGATTCTTGCTTGGAATTTGTATGTTAGTATTACTGTTGTTCATATATACTTTACATAGATTATTTGCACACAGGAATTGCAGACATACTACCAATAGATGAAGATGAATGCATAACTAATAATGTGGAGGACTGCAACAAACCAGTTCAAGCACAGTACTTCCCAAGGCTAAGTGGCCAGTTCTGGTTCCAGACTGGCTCACAGAATACTGGAATAATACAGCACAGAAGCAGCCAACCATCCAGTCTCTCCTAACTCCACTTAATTCTAACAAGTGGACTTGTCTCTTTATTTCATTTTTGTTTATTTCGTTTAACTTTATTTCATTTCTGTGTTTCTACGGTTGAGAGAATTTTCACCAGAAACAAAATCTTCCTTCAATATTTCTGTATTTCATATTTCGATCTATCCTCTGCAAGGACGGCTATCAATTGGCCGCTTCTTTTTGCAATGTATATCGATGATTTAGATTATGGATTAAATGGTTTTATGGCTAAGTTTGCGGATGACACCAAGATAGGTGGAGGAGCAGGAAATGTTGAAGAAACGGAAAGGTTGCAGAGAGACTTGGTCAGTTTAGGAGAGTGGGCAAAGAAATGGCAGATGAGATACAATGTTGGGAAATGTACGGTTGTACACTTTGGAAGAAGAAATACAGTTATCGGGCAGATTATTACTTAGATGGGGAGAAAATTCAAAAATCGTAAGTGCAAAGGGACTTGGGGGTCCTCGTGCAGGATACCCTAAAGGTTAACCACCAGCTTGAATCGGCAGTAAGGAAAGCGAATGCTATGTTGGCATTCATTTCAAGAGGAATAGTGTATAAGAGTAAGGAGGTGTTGATGAGGCTCTATGGGACACTGGTGAGACTTCATTTGGAATACTCTGTGCAGTTTTGGGCCCCATATCTTAGAAGGGATGTACTGATGTTGGAGCGAGTTCAGAGAAGATTTACGAGGATGATTCCTGGAATGCAGGGGCTAACATATGAGGAGCGTTTGTCGGCTCTTGGAGTGTATTCATTAGAGTATAGAAGAATGAGGGGGGCATAGAAACGTTTCGAATGTTGAAAGGGTTGGACAGAGTAGATGTGGAAAGGCTGTTTCCCTTCGTGGGTGAGTCCAGGACAAGAGGACACAGTCTTAGAATTAGAGGGTATCCATTTAAAATGGAGATGAGGAGAAATTTTTTTGGCCAGATGGTCGTGGATTTATGGAATTCGTTGCTACACATGGCTGTGGAGGCCCCATCATTGAGGGTGTTTAAGGAGGAGATTGATAGGTATCTAATTAGTCAGGGTATCAAGGGATATGGGGAAAAAGCGGGAAACTGGAACTAGATGGGAGAATAGTTTAGCTCATGGTGGAGTGGCAGAGCAGACTCGATGGGCCGAATGGCCTACTTCTGCTCCTTTGTCTTGTGATCTTGTGAACAAGCAAGAAAATGATATGATATGCAAAAAGATTTTCCTTTATTTATTTTTTGACAGATCCAAGCCAGAATTTAATGGCCATCTCCAATTACTGTCAAAAAAGTGGTAAGGAGCTATGTTCCAGTCCTCCCACAATAGGGACTTCCATGACTACAGTCCAAAGGAATGGTAATCTATTTAAATTGGGATGGTGTGATTTGTAGCTGGTGGTGTTCTCATGTGCTCACTGCCCTGGTCCTTCTTGCTGGTAGAGGTTACAAAGTCTTGGAGGTGCTGCTAAATGGTATACATGTCATCACAGTGTGATGTAGTAGAGGAAACAAATTTTCAGAGCAGTGGATGAGATACCAATTAAACAGGCTGTTTGTTTCTGTGCGGAGAGCATTCCACCACATTCCTGCCTTCTGTCTTGTAGATGATGGCATTCACATTTGGGCTCTTAACTTCCACACTGCCATGGGTATGTGGCCAGATTTTGCTGTAGCAGTTGTGGAAAGGCCAGCAATGTTCACTGTAATTATACACAAATCGCACATTAATTGCTGGAATCTGCACCAGTTAGATCACATGCACAATCACAATGCCAGAGATTCTTCAATACCTCTCCTATAAATGACACCTTACCATCTGCTCACAATTCAATTACTGTGAGCAGAGCCCAGTTAGTCTATTTATCTCATTAGATAAAGTTTGCCAGAAGAAGTCGGGGCTAGAAATTCCAGTGACAAGTCTTCATTAGTACCACACAGTCTCTGGCATTTACAATTCCAAAGGAGCTGTCTCTTTCTTTCAGATTTTGATGTTGCAGATTTTAAAATACGTTTGTAGATTACTTTATCCTGTCAGTTCTAATTTTAATAGTCATAGTCATACTTTATTGATCCTGGGGGGTCAATAAAGTAATTAAATAGGTATTCTACAATTAGTTTTAAAATGCAATCTTTTCCTTAAGCCAAAATTCAATTATAGAGGGAGACTCTGTGAACATTTTGAGACTTTGAACAAAATGTAAACATAAAGTTTGGCTTTATAAAACAAACTTTTCAAATGATAAGTAATCAGGAAAAATACTCACTTTTGCTTTACTAGTTTCTCCAGTTCTAGGAGCTGTTCCTTCAAAGCAGGAATCATCCTTGAATCATCAGACACAGAGACATAGAATTCCTGCAAAAGTCTGTGAATTAATCTTATATACACATTAAAATTTTAAACCTATGATTTTCTATTTGGCAATTTTCATTAAAAATCCCTGAATAGTGAAAAGGGATCTTATTCCACGCTGTTGTCAACAAAGCCATTGGGTTATTTTCAGCATAATTGTTGGACAATTTGGTGATATGTTACATATTAAACACTGTTAATGGTAACTATTAATATGGATTAATCTCTTCTCAAACTGTATGATAAAATAATCAAAACCACACCAAGATACTGTATTAATTTGAGTTTAGTGAGAAGGTGATTACATTTGTTTAATTTTAACTGTGTTTTGCTTTAAGCAGATAAAAAAAACGCATTCAAGGAATGTGACTTCCAATTACTCCCTTAAATTAAAACCTGATACAGAATGATAGATGCGCAGAATGTGCCTCGACATCTTCTGTATGGGGAAAGAAAAAATTAATGATGATGCATAAATTTTAACCCAATGAAACAACGTCCTCATTTTAACTTGCGTACAAGCCACTGTCTTCCCAGTTTTGCAATAATGAAATAAATCATGACAGGATATCACCTATCACGCATCACATACCACAGATTCAGGTGTCCATCCATGACTTGTCGTCTGGCATCACTCTATACCATTAACAATTCATTAAAAGACATCAGCGAGTCACACAAAAACCGTACACTAGAAATTTCTCTAGAGTGGTAAGTCTGGAATACAGTGCAGACTTTATTGGTTTCTTGTTTCATGAATAGGCACTTGTCTGTCTACAACCTTGATTTAAACTTGCAGATAGTGCACAATTATCTGTGAAACAAAATATTTTCTACAGATGACACATGTGCACCATCTAGTGTTTAACTGGGTAGCTTTCTTTTGAACTTTGTGTTCATACCCTATAATTATTTTTAAAATGTCCATGGCTACATCTTCACACATCGCTTCACTAAAAAAATACAATCAACATTTGCAAATGGCATGGAAGCAAATGCAAATCAAACAATAATTATAGTTTCAATGTACTAAAGTTTACTAATGACTTAACTACATTTGTATCACATAGCTAGTCCATTAACACATTCACTCAACTAATTATTGAATCCAAAGCTTATAGGAGAAAATTGATAGAAAAAGATGACGACTAAATCTGTGAAATTAAAATTATTTCAGTTTAAGCTTTCATCATCTTTGGTTTAGGACAGAAGGATAATTATAATATCACAGATCTTTGTTAGCATCAGTTGTTAAGCAGTGATATTGGCAATTACCTTTTCTTTTATACAGAAGTCTAAAATGATTCTCAAGGAAATGAAAACAAATTTTCTGGTGTTCTAAGCATATACTTAAGATTTTTTTGAAATATAATTGGAGTTAAATTAAACTATTAACAAATGTCTCAGATATTGAGGTTAAAGACAAGCAAAAAAAGTCCTTAAAGAATAGTTAATGCACCAGAAGGGAAATTTTAGAAGGATCATTCACTATTTATTGTTTGGAATCATTATGTAATAGCAGCATAGCTGTAATAGTACGCTATCAAATACAAACCTCAGAAAAAGGGTCTGTTGTAAAAAATGATATTTGCTCAGCAAATATCAAGAATTGAGCCTGATCAGGAACAATCTGCTTGCTGCAACACTCAAGGGTTTCATTGCCCATCTTGTATGGCATTGCGATTTGAACCATCTTTTGCCGGGAATATACTTTGTCTGCTCTTGCCATCTAGCTTGGTACCTGGAAGGAAACTGCACTAGCCACAGTGCTTTTCCTTTCTATTTTACTTGCCCTTCAGTGTGGAAGCACTAAATTCCTCTTTGTACATTATAAATATTCCTCTTCAATTTGCGACAACAGCTTTTTCCTCAAGTTTATTTGAATTTTACTCAAGTTCCCTCTCCTCCTTCTAAATAGCCAGCAGCTACAAGCTTAGCTTATCCAACTTTTCCTCAAAATACAACCCATTCCACTTATTAGTCTGGTAAACCTCTTCCAAATTTCTTCTGGCCATTTACACCTTCCTTAAAGAAGGAGGCTAATACTATATACATTGCATTCTCCAAATGTGCCTTTGCTGATGCCCCAAATAACCTAAGCAAAACCTCCCCCATTTTATATTCATGTACTCCACAATTAATGAGAAAATTTTCATAGCCAGCAGAATTGCTTCTCATATCAGCATGCTAGCCTTCTGAAAATCAGGGACTTGGATACCAAGGTACCTCTGCACTTAAGTGCTCTGCCACCTCTCATCATTTCAAACAATATCCTTCTTTTTATTTTTCCTGCCAAAATTAACAATTTCCTACATTATATTCCATCTTCTCACTTACGTACTGTCTCTTATCGCTCTGTAATATCCTTGAGTCTTTGCAACTTCCCTCTCTACTTATCTTTGCATCATCAGACTACTTAGCAACCATATTTTCAGCGCCTTCATCTGAGTCATTTATATAACTTTAAGCTATAGCCTCTGGCACAGAATCTTGTGGTGCACCATTGTTGTACCATGACAACCAATAAAAACCCTCCATTTTATCAGGTAGCTTATCTTCTACGAACACTATTATGTACCTGAGCTTTTACTTTCCACAGCAAATTTTTTTAGCATCTTATCATTTGCCTTCTGGATATCAACATCCACTAGTTCCCCCTTTACCTACAGCGCCCATTATTCCAAAAAATAAGAAGAGATTCTTGTGCATTCATGCATTATATCACCGACACTATTATTAGTCAGTTTAAATATAAATACAGCTATAGATTCAAATATTGCCTAATTAAGAGTACTTTATTCAATAATCATCTTCAAGGAGCAGTGCCTCAAAAAGGCAGCATCCATCAGTAAGGAGCCCCACCACCCAGGACATGTCCTCTTCCCATTGTTGCCATCAGGAAGGAGGTACAGACGCCTGAAAACACACTCAGGAATTCAGGAACAGCTTCTTCCTCTCTACCATGCAGCTTCTGAATGGACAATGAACATGAGCTCGCGACTATTTATTCCCATGTTTGCACTACTTATTTAACTATTTATTTGCTGTAATTCACAGTTTTTAAAATATATATTATCATGTATTTCATTGGACTGCTGCTGCAAAGTCAATAAATTTCGTGACATAGGCTGGTGATATTAAACCTGATTGAGATTCTGATTACTCTTGTCCTTTAAGTAACAAGCCAGAAATGAAGATTTGGAAATAATTTGAAAACGATCCTATGATAGAAACATAGAAACATAGAAAATAGGTGCAGGAGTAGGCCATTCGGCCCTTCGAGCCTGCACCGCCATTCAGTATGATCATGGCTGATCATCCAACTCAGAACCCTGCACCAGCCTTCCCTCCATACCCCCTGATCCCTTTAGCCACAAGGGCCATATCTAACTCCCTCTTAAATATAGCCAATGAACTGGCCTCAACTGTTTCCTGTGGCAGAGAATTCCACAGATTCACCACTCCCTGTGTGAAGAAGTTTTTCCTAATCTCTGTCCTAAAAGGCTTCCCCTTTATCCTCAAACTGTGACCCCTCGTTCTGGGGTCTTAATCAATGCAGCTTCCTTTACAGAAATAAATATGAGAAATGTGCCCTAAATATTGCTTTAAAAATCTACGAAAATACTGCAGATAAAATGCGTTCACATTTTGTAATTGTATCGGAGAAAAGGTTATTTTCCTATCAGCAAATGAATGTCGTGTCACTTTGTGTCTGGCTGCATCACTCACTTCAAGAAATGCTACAGCAGCTTCTTCCTCTTGCAAGAGATCTGCATATACATTTGCCCAATGCAAGACAAGGCGGATGACACGTTTCTTGTTATTGAGAGCATAGTCCATTTTTTCCTGTTCGGTGCCTTGCGATGCTTCTGCATGGTAAGTGCACATATATTAAGGAAATCTACAACAGAATGCCTGTAAAACGGAAGTAGACCCAGTCAAGAGTTTCTGACCCCACTTCACAATGTATCTAAATTTTTCTATTTCTGCCATATGCTTTTCACATTGTTGGACATCATAATTACAACTATGTAAATGTTTTTCCATCCAAAATAAAAATTACAGCCATGACAAAAGACAATAACAGTATAGATCACCCTAGTCAAAAATAATAGTTTGTTTATGAGTAAAACACCAAAGGTTTTATTTGATATTTGAGGGAGACATTAAATCGCATTGTGAAATAACATGGGCATTTAACTGTCCTCTAATTTAACCAGTTTGTCTCTTGGTGGAACAAAAACACACTTCCAATTACAAGTTAGAAAACAAGCTCAAGAAACCTGAGCTGCTAATTGATTCCAGTGTTGAATGGGTTACTACAAGTTCTAATCTATTTTTGGCACTGCAATTATGCTGAGAGCTTGTATATAATTGTCAGAATCAAAGGCTCATACAGATACTTTGTGCACAGTACTCACCTGTAATTCTCGTTTTGTTCTGCAGATTTAATGTCTCAATCAAGCATTTGAGTAATAACCATGTCTGTCATCTATATATATTCTCCAAAGTACTCTATTCTGAACAATTCCTATTATAATCCATGGGAACAGTACTTGATGAATTATAATGCATTTATTACAAACAAAAAGGATATTGAGCCATTAGAGCTGAGAAAAGCTGGCTGTGTTGCATGAAAGTGCAGTACATCAGAACAAAGTCGTCAACGAATGGATCTGCTAAAATAACTAAAAACAAAAATGAAAACATTTTTACTTTGTAAAAAATATAGAATCATGGTAGTTTAGCTGGAAAATATCATACTTATCCTGAAAATGCAACCACACAAAAGAATTTTGTCATATTGTAGAAAAAATTTTGCCTAGAAACTGGGCAGAGAAAACTCCTTTGCACTCAATTTTTGGGCAATTTAGTGAGCAACATAAATTATGGCATGTTTTGCACTGTCTGTCCACATTTCCTCTTGAAAACTTGCCAATGGAAATTAGAGTAATCACTTTCTCATATGATCACACTAACATTTACCAGTCATGTTTTACAAACACTATGACAACATTATTTGCTAAGCACCATAAATAGGCTAAAAATGTGAAGACTTTGGATCTGTGTCATTACGACACAGTTCAGCAAAAAAGTACATCAGGGCAAGAGTGGGGAAGCAAGTGTCATTAAAAGTTCATTGCTTTAACAACTGAAAAGATTGCTGCTTTTTCATCTAAGTTGTATTTTAATAATTTCAGGCTTCCATTGCTTGGGGAGGGATAGTATTTCTTCACTTCATCCCTGGCCCCTTGACTCATTTAACCGAAACCTATTCTCCTTTCTCATTCCTGCATCTGGCCTAGTCTCGCTCGATCATATTTCCTGGCACTCTGTGTCGAGTTGGGGATATGCCACAGCACAGGTGATGTAATGTCAATTGGGACCTCCACTAGCCCCAATTTCTCCACCTTCCTATCCTGCCACTGCATTTCGACTCCACCACATCACGCCAGTCTCCTCCTCTCTAATCCCTCATTTCTGCCAGGGCCTGCGTAGCTGTCATGGGAAGAGATTTCTAACAACACTGACAGCCTCCCAAGGATCAGCAGCCAAATGCCATTGCAAGCCACCTGGATCTGCTGGGGCCCAGCAGGAGTCTGCAGGCCGACAACATCAGCCAGCACGAGGAGGGAAGATAAAGATTCCCCCAGTATCTTCCAGAAGTGGCCATGGATTTTCAGCTCAGCTGCAAGCTTTGTCTGGCATACCTGCTAGACCAGGCATGGTGAAGGCAATTGAGCCAAGCAAGTCAGCGGCAGTGGCTAGAGGACTCCTTACTCAGAGAGAGCAAGCTGTCAGCAGCTGGAGATTGGGGTGCTGCAGAGGCAGAAGGAGAATCAATCAAAAGAGAAAGGAAGAATGCGGGGTAAATGGGAGGAATGTGAGTGAAGTGAGAGGGAGCCAAGAAGTACACTGAGGAAAGAAGTTCGGAATAGGATCCTGGACAAAAATACAAGTTTGTAGCTGTGGCACGTTCACATACATAGTGAACGCATATTTGAATGCCCTGCCTCATGCAAGTATCTGCACTGTGTTTGTGTGCGTGTGTGTGTGAGTAGCAGCACCCAACCTCCAGTTATCTTGGACCTCTTTCTCACTGGGATGAGACCTTGTTCCATTGAGAGCACATGGTAGCTGGTGTGCAATGGCTATCGTACATGAGAAACAATCACACACAGGCATCTTCCATTCCTCAAAGCAGGCACATCATTCCTCAACCCCCAAGGACTGCTCTACTGGATATCGCTCAGGTGATGGATCTTGAGTTTGGTCGCAGGAATGTCATGATGACTCTTTGACAGATTACTCTTAGAAAGGCTTTTCGAAAGGTTAACATAGTGTCTATAAAAAGTATTCCCCCTCCTTTGGAAGTTTTCATATTTTATGGTTTTACAACATTGAATTTCAGTGGATTTAATTTGGCTTTTTTGACACTAATCAACAGAAAAAGACTATTTTGCATCAAAGTGAATACAGATCTCTACAAAGTGAGCTAAATTAGTTACAAATATAAAAGACAAAATAATTGATTGCGTAAGTATTCAACCCCTTTAATATGACACACCAAGTCATCACTGGTGCAGCCAGTTGGTTTGAGAAGTTACATAATTAATTAAATAGAGATCACTGTGTGCAGTCAAGGTGTTTCAATTGATTGTAATAAAAATACACCTGTATCTGGAAGGACTAACTGCAGGTGAGTCAGTACCCTGGCAAAAATTACACCATGAAGACAAAAGAACACTCCAAGCAACTCCGTGAAAAGGTTATTGAAAAGCACAAGTCAGGAGGTGGATACAAGAAAATTTCTGAGTCACTGAATATCCCCCGGAGTACAGTTTAGTCAGTCATCAAGAAATGGAAAGAGCAGGCTGTCCTCAAAAACTGAGTGACCATGCAAGAAGGGGACTAGTGAGGGAGGCCACCAAGAGACCTATAACAACTCTGGAGGAGTTACAAGCTTCAGCGGCTGACATGGGAGAGACTGCACATACAACAACTGTTGCCCAGGTGTTTCACCAGTCGCAGCTTTATGGTAAAGTGGCAAAGAGAAAGCCATTGTTGAAAAAAGCTCACATGAAATCTCAGAGTTTGCCAGAAGGCATGTGGGAGACTCTGAAGTCAGCTGGAAGAATGTTCTATGGTCTGACGGAACCAAAATTCAGCCTTTTCGCCATCAGACTAAACACTATGTTAGGCGAAAGCCAAACATTACACAGTATCAAAAACACACCATCCTTACCATGAAACATGGTGATGGCTGCATCATGCTGTGGGGATGCTTCACTGCAGCAGACCCCAGAAGACATGAAGGTAGAGGGTAAAATGAATGCAGCAAAATCCAGGGAAATCCTGAAGGAAAGCCTGATGCAGTCTGCAACGGAACTGTGACTTGGCAGAAGATTTGTTTTCCAGCAAGACGATAATCCCAAGCATGAAGCTAAAGCTATACATGAATGGTTTAAAAACAACAAAGTTAATGTCCTGGAGAGGCCAAGTCAGAGTCCAGACCTCAGTCCAGTTGAGAATTATTGCTGGATTTGAAAAGAGCTGTTCACTCACGATCTCCATGCGATCTGACAGAGCTTGAGCAGTTTTGTAAAGCAGAGTGGGGAAAAATTGCAGTGTCCAGATGTGCAAAGCTGATAGAGACCTATCCACACAGACTCAAGGCTGTAATTGCTGCCAAAGGAGCATCTACTCACTACTGACTTGAAGGGGCTAAGGAATTGTGCAATCAATTATCTTGTGTTGAATAATTGTAATAAATTTAGACCAATCTGTCGAAGTTTGTTTCACTTTGACATGAAAGAATCTTTTCTGTTGTTCAGTCAAAAGAAGTCAAATAAAGTCTATGGTGATTCAATGTTGTAAAATAATAAAACATGAAAACTTCCAAGAGGCGTGAATACTTTTTACAGGCACCGTGTCTCTGATAATCACTGAGATTTAAAAATAGTTCAAATAGATTTATTTAAAATAAAACATATCATTACGTTCTAAGAAATACAACCTTCCACTTCCTAAGAGCCGCAGTATTTTAACTCTGACACCTAATTCTGATGGAGATCGTCAACCTGAATCATTAACTCTGTTTTTCTCTCCATAGTTACTACCTGTCCTGTTGAGTATTCACAGGCAATTTTTAAAAAATTTCAGATTTCTGACATCTGCAGGTTTTTTGTTTTAAAATCAATTGCCTTCCAAAAGGGCACTTTGAACATGCATGTTGTATGTACATGTGAACATGCATGTTGTATATGCTTAACAAACATTTGGCTCAGGGACGGATTGCACTTCTGCAGCCATCCCAATTTTATACCGGTAGAATCTAGGAACAGATGTGTGCTCACCCTCGCCTTTCTTGTCAGCCAGAGACCACGGTGTAGGAACACCTAAAAGGAGGAAGGCAAATAAAACAAAAAATTAGAATATATTTTGCATTTCCAATCTATTTATTGCTAATTAAAATAATCTTATTTTAAACTTCTTGAGATATTTCTCCATTAATCTAGATTTTGAAACAGAATAGTCCTTATAACTGATTTTTTTTTTAACAGTCTCAAATTCTATCAAACTTTTGAGATGAAAGTACATTTCCATTCGTATTATGCTCCAACAGCAGAAATTTAAATGAGCATGGTTGATGATTCTGGATGGATAAACCTAAAACTGGGATTGTTCAGCATCCTGTTCCTGCTTCGATGATGTAACTGTAGTGTATTAGGACTTTCAGAAAGCAGTCAATAATGGAGCACATAAGACATGAAAATACAAATTTAAAGCACGTGGGATTGTGAGGAAGGTGGTGACGTGGATAGAGAAACTGGTTTGGCTCACAGGAAATGGAGAATGGAAATAAATGGGTCTTCTTCCAAGCATCGAGCTGTGCCTAGTAGAGTGCCACAGGGATCTAGGCTACGATCACATCTTTACAAAATATATATTAATGATTTTAATGAGAGAAGTCAATGTAATATCTTCAAGTCCATGGATGGCACAAAGCTGGATGGAAGTGTGAGCCTCGAGGGGGTTGTAGAGAAGTTTCAGAGTGATCTGGTCAGGGAACAGCCGATGCATAGCAACGCAGTCTAACGTTGATAATTGGTCACGATGTCAGGAAAGCAGGTTATTGGCTGAACAGTGATAGATTGGGTAAGCAGTACCAAGGCCTGGGTACAAGGCAAGGTGTACCAAGGCCTGGGTGCCCTTGTGCGCACATCACTGAAGGTAAGCTTGCTGGTGCCGCAGTTGATTAAGAAGGTAATTGCATTCTGGCTTTCATAGTGTGAGGATTCAAATCTGACAGGAGGGATATCTTGCTATAACTTGCTATAATTGTAAAGGGCCTTTGTGAAACTGCACCTTGAGTACTGTGGGTAGTTTTGATCTCTTTATCATAAGAAGGATGCTCTTGCTGTGGAGGGAGTTCAGTGAAGGTTCACCAGACTGATTTCTGGAATGGTAGTACTGATTGAAGACAGTTAGGATCACATAGACTTGTATTCATTAGCGTTCAGAAAATTGAGAGGTGAATTTAATTCAGGTATGTGAAACAGATCAATCAAACTAAAGGAAATAATTTTCTCAATGAAATATCTATAATGGTAATAAGTCAGTAATCCTGAGTAAGTCATTATATTATGATATAGAAACATAGTAACATGCTATGATGAATGTATTACAGATTAAACCTGTTGATTCATTAGCAGGCAAATCCAGGCGTATAGTTTCCAGAAAGTGTTCTAATATTTTTTCAGGAGTGCCTGACTTCACAGTGTATCTGGAGGAATGAAAAGACGATTTGGTTAACTGCAGAAAATACAGTTTACTTGTTGCACACTTTAAATATTGTCTTCTTAAAAAGTCTAAACAGATTAACATATAACATCTGATTTGAAATTTGTAAATTAATTTAGAAAGTAATTATCTTAATTAAATTTGTTAGTTCAGAACTGCAACTTTACTTCAAGTAGTAGCTAATTCAATATTGCTTAGAAAGTCCCAATTTTGATGAAAAGAACATAAACAAATCCAGAACACTATTTTATATATAAAAGAATGAAATTCTACAATAATATATTGTGCTTGTCACACTAAAAAGTCACAATCAGATATAAACTCATAAAATACGGCAGCCTACAGCACAGAAACAGGCCCTCGGGTCCAGCTAGTTCATGTCAAATTGTTGCTCTGCCTAGTCCCATCAACCTGCACTCTAAATTATAGCCGTCCATACCCCTCCCATCCATGTACCTTTCTAAATTTCTCTTAAATGATGAAATCCTGGTTTTCACCATACTTACGAGGGTTGACTAATAAGTTTGTGGCCTAAGGTAGAAGGAGTCAATTTTAGAAAACCTAGTGCATTTATTTTTCAACATAGCCCCCTCCTACATTTACACACTTAGTCCAGCGTTCATGGAGCATACAGATCCCTTCTTTGTAGAAGTCGGCATCTTGGACCTCCAGAAAGTGGTCCACAGCAGGGATGATTGATAAGTTCGTCGCCTAAGGTAGAAGGATTTGAGTTGTACAGCTCTCATTACATGCACGTGCAGGTCAACTCTTTGAGTGATTATGCAGAAAGTTTGAAGTTAATAACCTGCACACGATCAGAAACATCCTGGACCCTGGCACCTGGAAGGCAAACCACCATCCGTGTTTCTTTCCTGCATCGACAGAATCACTTGTCTGACCTCCTATCTATAGGGTCCCCTATCACTGCTGCCATCCTCTTCCTTTCCCTACCCTTCTGAGCCACAGGGCCAGACTCTGTGCCAGAGGCACGGTCACTGTTGCTTCCCCCAGGTAGGCCATCCCCTCCAACAGTACTCAAACAGGAGTAAGGGGGACAGCCACTGGGGTACTCTCTTGTATCTGATTCTTGACCTTTCGTCTCCTGACTGTTACCCACTCATCTGTTTCCCAAGGCCCCGATGTGACTACTTGCCTATACCTCCTCTCTATCACCTCCTCACTCTCCCTTACCAGACGAAGGTCATCAAGCTGCATTCCAGTTCCCTAACATGGTCCCTAAGGAGCTGCAGCTCGACGCACCTGGCACAGATGTGGCCATCCAGGAGGCTGGGAGTCTCCCGGACATCCCACATCTGACACCCAGTACAGAACACCAGCCTCACAGACATGCTTACTATTCCTCACAAGTAGCTTACCTCGCCTTGACCCGCTATCACCGAAGCCCCATTGAACCAAAGCCCTCCTATTCTGTCTCCCCCTACTCTGGTGCCCGCTCTGTAAAGCTGTCTTCTTTTAAATCCTTCCCATCGGTCTAACTCGGTGATGTCCACGCGCTTGTGCAGTCGTGCCTCGATCAAACTGCTGGGGAAAAAACTGTCTTCTTTTATATCCTTTCCCCCCGGTCTAACTCACTGATGTTCACGCGCTTGCGCAGTCGTGCCCCAATCCCCTCAATGTGGTCATCCCTTTCTTATTCCTCATTTCCACCCAAAAAGCTTCAGTAAGCAAGCTCTCCAGTCTGTCTTGATTGAGCACTGCCGCAACATTTTCCCTGATACCACCCCTCCCCCTTTAATCCCTCCCCACCCCCATGCCCCGGCTCTATCATGGAACATTGAGCTCCCAGTCCTGTGCCTCCTGTAGCCAAGACTCACAAAGGGCTACAATGTCATAATTCTACGTGCTGATCAATGCCCTAATCTCACCTGCCTTTCTTTACAGTATTCTGTACATTAACATTATACACAATTCAGAACCTTAGTCCCACCATGCTCAACATTTGATTCCTGACTTTGTATGTCGGTGTATCAACATATTTCCCACAACCATTCCACTGTCTGTTCTGGTGCTCTGGTTTTCGCCTCCCTGCCACTCTCGTTTAAAGCTCCTCACAACCCCCTTCCCTACCCCCGTGTAGCACTAGAAACATTTCCTGCAAGGATATTAGTCCCCTTCTGGTTCATGTCCCTTCTGGACAGGTTTTACCTTCCCTGGAAGAGAGCCCAATGATCCAAAATTCTGCAGTGCTCCCTCCTGCACCATCTCCTTTTATAATCGGCATCCGTTTGTCTCATGAGACCGTGGATTTGCGCCTTGGAAGGTTTCTAGGGCGCAGGCCTGGGCAAGGTTGCATGGAAGACCAGCAGTCTCCCCTCTGCACGCCACCGCTGTTGTCCAAGGGAAGGGCATTAGGCCATACAGCTTGGCACCGGTGTCGTCACAGAGCAATGTGTGGTTAAGTGCCTTGCTCAAGGACACACACCCTGCCTCAACAAGGCTCGAACTAGCGACTTTCAAATCACTAGATGAACGCCTTAACCACTTGGCCACGCGCCAACACACCATCTCCTTAGCCACATGTTAAACTGTATAATCTTCTGATTTCTGGCCTCAGCACGCAACGTGGGTAGCAATCTTGAGATCACAGCCCTGAATATCCTGTCCTTTCACTTTGCACCTACAGCACCTATACAATAGCCGTTGCAGTATATGTTTTGGGATTAACTGGTAAGAAAATGAACATTTAATGTAATGGTAAACTTACTTGTGTTGTGCCTGTGTGCTTCCCTGGCTGGACGTTCTGCTACCCATTGGGATCTTCTCCAAAACCAGTACATCTTTTCCATGTTCTTTAAGTCTGACTGTATTGGCTTCAACATCCTATCATGTATGAGGGTTATGGTGAAGGCAGAGATGAGGGAAAGGGGGAGGGGGGGAAAAGAAAAAAATAAATTGTTAAAAGAAAACCACATCTATGCAAATGAACAATTCAAGTGATCAATTTGAGCATCTGAATAAACTGGATAAAGTGAACTTTACTGGAATGCCACTCTGCAATCTTTTCAGACAGACAACAAATCATATAAACACATAATACTGCAATTTGAAGCTTCAGTGCAATAAATACAATGTGTTTTAGGTCAAAACTGAAGATGATTGCTGTTGGCTGCTAAATAATTAAATATAAGGTGGAAATATAAGAATAGTAAGGTAGAAGGGCTGAAATGTGTGTACCTCAATGCAAGAAGCATCAGGAACAAAGGTGATGAACTGAGAGCTTGGATACATACATGGAATTATAATGTAGTGGCCATTACAGAGACTTGGCTGGCACCAGGGCAGGAATGGATGTGCTTTAAAAGGGATAGAGAGGGTGGAAAAAGGGGAGGAGGGGTGGCATTACTGGTCAGGGATACTATTACAGCTACAGAAAGGATGGGCAATGTAGCAGGATCCTCTTTTGCGTCAGTATGGGTGCGAGCCAGGAACAGGAAGGGAGCAGTTACTCTACTGGGGGTATTCTATAGGCCCCCTGGTAGCAGCAGAGATACAGAGGAGCAGATTGGGAGGCAGATTTTGGAAAGGTGCAAAAATAACAGGGTTGTTATCATTGGTGACTTTAACTTCCCTAATATTGATTGGTACCTGATATAGTTCCAAGGGTTTAGATGGGGCAGAGTTTGTTAAGTGTGTCCAGGACGGATTCCTGTCACAATATGTGGACAGGCCGACTAGGGGGAATGCCATACTAGATCTAGTACTAGGTAATGAACTGGGTCAGGTCACAGATCTCTCAGTGGGTGAGCATCTGGGGGACAGTGAACACCGCTCCCTGGCCTTTAGCATTATCATGGAAAAGGACAGAATCAGAGAGGACAGGAAAATTTTTAATTGGGGAAGGGCAAATTATGAGGCTATAAGGCTAGAACTTGCGGGTGTGAATTGGGATGATGTTTTTGCAGGGAAATGTACTATGGACATGTGTTGATGTTTAGAGATTTCATGCAGGATGTTAGGGATAAATTTGTCCCAGTGAGGAAGATAAAGAATGGTAGGGTGAAGGAACCATGGGTGACAAGTGAGGTGGAAAATCTAGTCAGGTGGAAGAAGGCAGCATACATGAGGTTTAGGAAGCCAGCATCAGATGGGTCTATTGAGGAATATAGGGAAGCAAGAAAGGAGCTTAAGAAGGGTCCGAGAAGAGCAAGAAGGGGGCATGAGAAGGCCTTGGCGAGTATTCTTCAATTATGTGAAGAAAAAAAGGATGACAGGAGTGAAGGTAGGACTGATTAGAGATAAAGGTGGGAAGATGTGCCTGGAGGCTGTGGAAGTGAGCGAGGTCCTCAATGAATACTTCTCTTCGGTATTCAACAATGAGTGGGAACTTGATGATGGTGAGGACAATATGAGTGAGGTTGATGTTCTGGAGCATGTTGATATTAAGGGAGAGGAGGTGTTGGAGTTGTTAAAATACATTAGGACAGATAAGTCCCTGGGGCCTGACGGAATATTCCCCAGGCTGCTCTACGAGGCGAGGGAAGAGATTGCTGAGCCTCTGGCTAGGTTCTTTATGTCCTCATTGTTCACGGGAATGGTACCGGAGGATTGGAGGGAGGCGAATATTGTCCCCTTGTTCAAAAAAGGTAGAAGGGATAGTCTGGGTAATTATAGACCAGTGAGCCTTACGTCTGTGGTGGGAAAGCTGTTGGAAAAGATTCTTAGAGATAGGATCTATGGGCATTTAGAGAATCATGGTCTGATCAGGGACAGTCAGCATGGCTTTGTGAAGGGCAGATCGTGTCTAACAAGCCTGATAGAGTTCTTTGAGGAGGTGACCATAGATGAGGGTAGTGCAGTGGATGTGATCTATATGGATTTTAGTAAGGCATTTGACAAGGTTCCACACGGTAGGCTTATTCAGAAAGTCAGAAGGCATGGGATCCAGGGAAGTTTGGCCAGGTGGATTTCGAATTGGCTTGCCTGCAGAAGGCAGAGGGTCGTGTTGGAGGGAGTACATTCAGATTGGAGGATTGTGACTAGTGGTGTCCCACAAGGATCTGCTCTGGGACCTCTACTTTTCGTGATTTTTATTAACGACCTGGATGTGGGGGTAGAAGGTTGGGTTGGCAAGTTTGCAGACGACACAAAGTTTGGTGGTGTCGTAGGTAGTGTAGAGGATTGTCGAAGACTGCAGAGAGACATTGATAGGATGCAGAAGTGGGCTGTGAAGTGGCAGATGGAGTTCAACCCAGAGAAGTGTGAGGTGGTACACTTTGGAAGGACAAACTCCAAGGCAGAATACAAAGTAAATGGCAGGATACTTGGTAGTGTGGAGGAGCAGAGGGATCTCGGGGTACATGTCCACAGATCCCTGAAAGTTGCCTCACAGGTGGATAGGGTAGTTAAGAAAGCTTATGGGGTGTTAGCTTTCATAAGTTGAGGGATAGAGTTTAAGAGTCGCGATGTAATGATGCAGCTCTATAAAACTCTGGTTAGGCCACACTTGGAGTACTGTGTCCAGTTCTGGTCACCTCACTATAGGAAGGATGTGGAAGCATTGGAAAGGGTACAGAGGAGATTTACCAGGATGCTGCCTGGTTTAGAGAGTATGCATTATGATCAGAGATTAAGGGAGCTAGGGCTTTACTCTTTGGAGAGAAGGAGGATGAGAGGAGACATGGTAGAGGTGTACAAGATAATAAGAGGAATAGATAGAGTGGATAGCCAGCGCCTCTTCCCCAGGGCACTGCTGCTCAATACAAGAGGATATGGCTTTAAGGTAAGGGGTGGGAAGTTCAAGGGGGATATTGGAGGAAGGTTTTTTACTCAGAGTGGTTGGTGCGTGGAATGCACTGCCTGAGTCAGTGGTGGAGGCAGATACACTAGTGAAGTTTAAGAGACTACTAGACAGGTATATGGAGGAACTTAAGGTGGGGGCTTATATGGGAGGCAGGGTTTGAGGGTCGGCACAACATTATGCGCTGAAGGGCCTGTACTGTGCTGTACTATTCTATGTTTCTATGTTCTGTACTCAATGGTTAAGTATATTCTAGTCAGGTGGTTTTTTCCCCACCCATAGGAAGATTTTGAACATCATCGTTGTAAAACATTAACTGTAAATAAAGAGTATTGGAGAAATGAATATGGATGAAATGTAAGAGGTCATCAGGATGTGATGACCGGGATGGTAAGGTTTTGATGGCAATAGTGATAGAGGATACACTGGATGTCATTACCAAAATTCATTTAATTCTAAAGTGGTTCCCATAGATTGGTGCATGTAACACTACTAACTAAGAAAACAGAGAAGAGAGAAAACAAGCAATGGGACATATCCTGAAATCCATTGAGGGGAAAATGCTCAAAGCAATTATTAAGAAACTGGTAAGAGCCCCTTATAGAAAAAGCATTAACAGAGACAACATTGATTTATAAAACAGAAATTGTGCTCTCTGAGGTTGCATCTGGTGGAATAGAAAAAAACAAACCAGGTAAAGTGAACTTGCAGAATGTTTTTAATAAGATTACGATACAAAACCAGACTCTATGGCATTGGTGATTATATACTGGCATGGACTGGAGTTTAGTTAACAGACGTATATCAGACAGTAAGAACAAACTGGCCATTTTCTCTTTGGTACGTTGTTGCCAGTGCTGTGTCTCAGACGTCAGCAACAGGAGTCCGAGCTTTCACAACCTTGTATCAGTGTTTTGGATGAAGGAACTGAGTGTATATTTATGTTTGCTGATGATACTAAACCATTATTTTTCTAAAAAGCCACTTACTCGAAGAATTCTGTTGAAATCTTCTTTATCCACCCTTAGAAAGTGACAATTATCTTCACGAAGTACTATGGAAGCTGCTCTTGGCGCATCATTCACCAGAGCCAATTTTCCAAAATCATCTCCTTCCTGTAATGTGCAGACTACTCCCTGCAATATCACAGCAGATTACAGTCATTTGCTCTGAAGCTTTGCAACAATTATCTAATAATTATATAACTTGGATATACACTACAAAAGCATATTTTTTTATATCCACACACAGATTCTTTGCACACCCAACTAAATATGATGGTAGAAATTATTTACATTTTAAATAGAGTAGAGAAATACAGTAGTGATACAACCACTACATGTTCTTCTATACATGATGGCATTGTCAAGTCTGAGCACATATTTTCAGCTGTAATTTAATGATACTTGACTAATTTTTAGTTCAGTGCTCCTGGAATCATAATTGCATGCATCTTTCAAATCTTGCAGGAAAGATGGTGAGTTACATGTCATACCTTGCCATAGATAACAACATTCACTGAGCCCCTGAGGATAATGTACCATGAAGTGCCCTCTTCTCCTTGATTGAACACTGTAAGAATGAAAGCAAGAATCATCTCATTTCAAATGCACAAGATTCATTAAATGTTTAAACTACAGTGGCAATTTGTTTTTAAACTGTATTAGAGGTGCAGAAAATTGAACAGTTATTCTCTTTTAAGTGCATGGAAACTTGTATGACTTTTGTGAGAGTGAGAATGCAAAGCCACTGATAGGCAAAATGTAGATATAAGGCTAACTTTAAAACCAGACTCAACCTTTGTTGATGCTTGTATAACATAAAATATAGCTCATTATGCAGCTTTTTGACAAAGTATTGTTATTGCAGCACAAAGTTGCAGGAAAAAGATGCCTGTATTTCCATTGCTAATGAAATAACATGTCAATGTTTAATCATTTTAGCATTAAACACTTGTATGTTCATCAATCCATGTTTATCTATTTATTTATTGAGATACAGCACGGAATAGGCCCTTCTGCCCCTTTGAGCCCCATGGCCCAGCAACCCCCTAGTTAACCCTAACCTAATCATGGGATAATTTACATCGACCAATTAACCTATCAATTGGTATGTCTTTGGACTGTGGGAGGAAACCGGAGGACCCAGAGGAAACCCACACAGTCATAGGGAGGATGTACAAACTCCTACAGTCAACGTTGGTAATTAAACCCAGGTCACTGGTACTGTAAAGTGCTGTGTTAACCCCTATGCTACCGTGCAACATATTTGCTTGCAAAATTGTACTGTTGGTGCAGACAACAAATTTCAATGACATATTTCACAATCAAGGATGTTGCCTGGATTGGGGAGCATGCCTTTTGAGAACAGGTTGAGTGAACTTGGCCTTTTCTCCTTGGAGCGACGGAGGATGAGAGGTGACCTGATAGAGGTGTATAAGATGATGAGAGGCATTGATCGTGTGGATAGTCAGAGGCTTTTAAGGTGCTTGGAAGTAAGTACAGAGGAGAGGTCAGGGGTAAGTTTTTTATGTAGACAGTGGTGAGTGTGTGGAATGGGCTGCCAGCAACGGTGGTGGAGGCGGATACGATAGGGTCTTTTAAGAGACTCCTGGACAGGTACATGGAGCTTAGAAAAATAGAGGGCTATGGGTAACCCTAGGTAATTTCTAAGGTAGGGACATGTTTGGCACAGCATTGTGGGCCGAAGGGCTTGTATTGTGCTATAGGTTTTCTATGTTTCTATTCCGGTGATATAAAACCTGATACTGATTCTAAGAAATGTGACAAAATGATCAACTCAGAAAGCACAGCAACTCAGCAGTAGACCTGCCGCCTCACAGTTCCAGTGATCAGGTCTCGATCCTGACCACTAGCTTACACATTCTCCAAGTCACTGCCCGGATTCCCCTGCCCCCACCCCCACCGCACTCCTGCCAGGGGCTCTGCTTTCATGTGAGATGCTGGTTAATTGGATACCATAAATTGTCCCCAGAACGTTGGGTGGGAATGGGGGTGGAGAAGTTGCTAGGAATGCAGGGAGAAGAGATCAACAGGAAATTAGTGGGGAATGTGATTGCTGTATGAACTGACAGAGACTCAATAGGCTGAAATGGTCTCCTTCTACATCATATGGAATCACAACATGTTGATTGCTTCTTTTGCCACAGATGCTGCCTGACTGGCTACTCATCTTTATGATTTTATAATTTTATTTCTCATCAGAGGAACACACATTTACATCATGGGGCAAACTACGCTGATTGCATCCAGTAGTTCTGTAGGAAACCACTGCATCCAGTCGCTCCCACACAACTCCAGATGCCGTGCATCTGTCACTCTGCTCCATCATTAGACTCTGACTGAATATCTTGCTGATTTTCCCAGAATCCTCTTCCATCCTTCCCCATTTAGAGCTGGTGTAGGACATGAAGACTCATTTCATTTGAACGGGGATTTTTGGCCGAGAGATGAGGAGAGCAAAGGCAAACGCTTTCGATTATTTCTAAGTTTTCAACAATTTATTTAAAACATAAAAATATTACCTCAATTTTAATAGATTTTACATGATTCCAATAATAGTGTTGGCTTTGACAGGTAAATAATGCTTGCTTCCTGTCAAAGCCTGTCAATCTCATGATGGATCTCACCACCTAGTCCAGTGGTTCCCAAAATGGGCAATACCGCTCCTCGTCAGGCCAGTGGGAGTTTCTAAGTATCAATAAAGATAAAGGGGGTAGTGGGGGAGGGCCAAGGCTCGGTAGCAAGGGCGGCAGGCCACAGCCTCAGGCTCAGTTCGGCACCGAACCGAGTAAACGTCACAGAGCACTCAAATATGGATCCCGGAGCAGACCACAGCCTCAGGCTCAGATCAACACAGAGCTGAGTAACCGTTGTGGAGCAGCGAGCAGAATAAGTCTGAGCCTCGCCTCTTGTCCCAACAGCCTGCCTTTTCAATCCATCTGGCCCAGAATCTAAATTGTTCAACCACTGGGTCGTTCCTCGCTCTGGGACCCAGCCCCTGTCACATAAATACACCCTGGGCCTGGACACTACCGCCGTGTTCCGGCCTGTACTTGGCCCTTCCAAATCGGCCTGGCGCTCAGATCGATCAAACCCTGCTCTCGGTTTAGGTGGACAGGCCTCGAATCTGCCTCTCCTCTGCTCGCCTGACTTTGCCTCGAATATGTCTCAAGCTTGTCTCGACCTGGCACTTGTGTGCTCTGTGACGAGAATACACGTAGATGTTAGCTGTCCTGTGAGATCAGCAGTTGGTCTGCCACCTGTCCTCAGGGGAAGGAGAGATAAGGAACAATGAAGCAGCATCTGGAGATGTGTAATGAAGGGACGGGAGAGAGCTGTCTAGAGCGGCTCCCCCTTTGAACCCTGAACTGTTTGAAGTGATGGACAGGCGATACCCCAGCAGGGGGATTAAAAGGGACAGGTTCGCTAAGGCAGCACACACACGACACCCGAGGTAACGAGACCCTGGAAGCGGTGCGCCTCTCACGAGTCGGTGGGAAGTACCGGGCCATAAACGCACAGGGTGGAGAGGTACGATCAGCGGGAACCCGGTGTGTGTCCACCCTCGCTTGGGTGCCGGGTTCACTGCAGAGGATCGACCGCATCTGGAGGAGGGGTCACAGTCGGTGACCTCAGGTGACATCACAAAGGACCCGCCCAGAAGCTGCTTGTGAGCAATATTGCAGGTCTGTGTGTGGAAGCCGTTCTGAATCAGTCGTTCCTGTTCTCTCTCTCTCTCTCTCTCTCTCTCTCTCTCTCCCTCCCCCCCACCATGTTGTCCATCGCCATGGCAACGATTACTGTGAACTGAACTAAATTGGACTGAACTTTGTGTCACTTGGAAATTGGTCATTTGCCCCTAGACAACGATAGAGCTTGATTGATGCTGTTATCTTAATTCTGTGCACATGTGTGTTTATCATTGCTGAACTGTTGCATTTATTATCCTTTCGATTACTGTGTTGCTTGTTTCTTTAATAAAACTTTCTTAGTTCTAGTAATCCAGACTCCAACTGAGTGATCCATTTCTGCTGGTTTGGCAACCCAGTTACGGGGTACGTAACAGCTCTAACCCGCGACTCAACCTTGCCTGGGATAAGTCAACTTTGCCAGGGAATGAATCTTTGCTTCTTGGTTATGTTTGCCTCATAAAAGATGAAAGCATAGTTATTTGCAAGGGGACTAGAAACAGATACAAAGGGGGCCACAATGTTTCGGGCTGTGAGCAACTTTTGAAAGAGAAAGGCACTCCACTCACTAACAACCTTGCTTGTGCAACAAGTGGAGCACCATCAATACACACAAAATGCTGGAGGAACTTCGCAGGCCAGGCAGCATCTATGGAAAAAGGTACAGTCGACTTCTTAGGCCGAAACCTTTTGGCAGGACTGGGTTTGGATACTGCCTGGCCTGCTGAGTTCCTCCAGCATTTTGTGTGCGTTGCTCAGATTTCCAGCATCTGCAGATTTTCTCTTGTTTGGGGCACCATCAATGACAGGAACACACACAAAATGCTGGAGGTCAGGCAGCATCTGTGGAAATGAATGGATAGACAACGTTTTGGGCCGAGACCCTTCTTCAGGACTGGAAAGCAAGGGGGAAGATGCCAGAATAAAAAGGTGGGGGGGGGGGGGTAAGGAAGCTTGCTGGAAGATGATAGCCAGGTGGGTTGGAAAGGTAAAGGGCTGGAGAAGAAAGAATCTGATAGGAGAGGAGAGAGGACTATGGGAGAAAGGGAAGGAGGAGGGGACCCAGGGGGGAAGTAACTGGCAGGTGAAAAGAAGCAGGTGGTCAGAGTGGGGAATAGAGGAAGTGAGCAGCATGTGTGTATTGATGGTATTGGGGATCGATTTGTTTACTGGAAGGAGAAATCTATATTCATGCTATCAGATTGGAAGCTACCCAGATGGAAGACAAGGTGTTGCTACACCACCCTGAGGGTGGTCTTATCTCGGCACAAGAGGAGGCCATGGACCCACACGAGGGAAAGTAAAGATTCATTTAGTGATAGGTCCCTTTGGAGATGGTCACAGTTGCGGAGGATGATGTGTTGGATGCAGAGGCTGATGGGGTAGTAGGTAAGGACAAGTGGAACTCTATCACTGCTAAGGTGAAGGGAAAAGGGGGCGAGTGAGGATGTATAGGAAATGGAGGAGATGCAGAATAAGGGCAGCATCAATAGTGGAGGAAGGGAAATCCTGTTGCTAAATGGAGGATGGCATCTCTGATATCCTGGAACAGATTCAGTGGAAGCAAAGAAACTGAGAAAAAGGGATAGCATTTTTACAGCAGGCAGGGACAAAAGAGGTATGGTTAGAATAACTGTGGGAATCAGTAGGTTTAGAAAAGACGTTGGTTGTCAGCTTGTCTCCAGAGGTGGAGACAGAGTGATCGAGAAAGTGGAGGGAGGTGTCAGAGACGGACCAAGTGAAGTGGAGGGAAGAGGCAAAATTGACAAACTCAGCATGGATACATGAAGCAGTGCCAATGCAGCGGAGGAAGAGTTGTGGAGTATAACCGTGGAAGGCTTGGAACACAGACTGTTCTACATTCTACATTTTGTCATTGTTCTACAATGACAGGACAGCACTATGGGTTAATACATTCTTGAAAAAAGCTGTACCTAACAAATTTACCATTCTCTGTGTAATTTACAGACAACATCTTGTTGTGATCGGCTGCATAAAGCATTAAATACTGTTATCACAGTAATTAAAATCAAGTCCCATGCTTTCAATTCTCAACTATTTTGAGAGATTGTGTTGAGAATGATGGACAGTTTGAATACTTGTTGTTGCACACAGAAGTCAAATGGCTCTCAAAAGAAAACTGCTTGTGATGCTTTTATGCGCTTTTCGAAACTGTGATAAAATTCTTTGAAGTCTTGAATACTTCATTCAGTAATCAGCTCAAGACTATCAGGCATGATCCTGCTTACTTGTGAGAATTATTCACAAACTTTAATGAAATTAATCTTCTATTGCCAGGAAATGATGTGAATCTTATTAAAGTCTAATCAGTCATTGCCATATTTCTGTCCAAGTTAACCCTATTTAATTGCAACATTAGCCATCGCGACCTTTTCCAAATTACGCGTCTCTCTGAGTTGGAAGAGAAAGAAAGCATACCAGATGGTGAGCTTCAAATAAACAGTGCCTACCTGAGTGAACTACCAGACATGTCAGAGAGATTTCAGGGTCTTGTCTCGATCCAAATTCCAGATTGGGTAATAAATCCATTCCTGAACACTTGTAATGAGGAATTAACAGGAAGGACAGAGGAAGAAATGATCTCGCTACAAAATGACTTTGAGCTGAAGCCGAGGTTCAAAAATCATACCAAGACTTTGTTTGGTTGCAAAAAGAAGTCGCTGAACGTTATTCTGCACTGCGGAAAAAGGTCGAGATTTACTGCCTTTCCAACACATATTTAGTAGAGTGTGGTTCAGTGCAGTCACCCGACTTCTTTCAGAGCAACAAAACAGACTGCAAATTACTGAACGTGGGGGTCTGGGACTCCTGAATGATGTTCAGCCTGATGTTGAGAAGCTGATATCACTGCACCAAGCCCATCCATCTCATTGAAAGATGAAAAAGCAATGAAGTGGTGAATAGTTGGACAACTAATGTACGCCCTAAAATTGTTTATAATTGTTTTCTCTGTAACTGAATAAAGAAATAATTTCATTTGTAGATTTAAATAAATTTCAATATTTCTGCAATTATTTGTCACTGCTTTGAATTTGTGATTTTTATTTTCTTTGACTGTGCATCATAAATCAAAATTCTTTGTAATTTTTATGTAATGGCCAGAAAAGGAGAGGGAGCCCTGGGGATGTGGTCTGGAGGCCAAGGAGACAGTAACCCAAGTAAGATCGGGAACCACTGACCAAGTCCCCTCTTCCCCGGCAGAGATACTGAGCCTCCTCACCACAGAGAACTTGCTGTGTTTCATTTGATACTTCTCGGGGTCAGCTCAATTGCCCCTTTGCACCCAAGCCAGGTAAGTGCTGGCAAAGATGGTCAACTCAGCCAAATGTCATATAGATGGATATTTCAAAGAAGTTGTTCAGCCTAAATTTTCATGATTTTTGGCTCCTTCCCTTTTAAGTCAGTCAAGACAGACTGTGGAGGAAAATACTCTCAGTTAAAGATTTTGATAGATAAAGAGCTAATATTAGCTTTTTGAATATGGAAGCCAGTTTGCAGCTTAGTTTGTTATAGATATGGCCTTGGATTTCAGCAGAGATGATTCTGAGAATAAATACTTGCAGTTGCTTATCTTGTGAGAATTAAATCCAAGGATATGAGACAAACTGTTTGTTAATATAAAGTTGTACACAGGACTGAATTTTTAATTTTTGGCTGTTGCTATGGGTATAGTTTATTACAAGAGAACTGCATGTAAACCTAGCTTATCTTTTCCAATTCACAAGGTTAATCAAACAACCTTTGCTTTTGCAAATGCTTTGTACAGACATAAAAGGAGCTGTGCTCTCTGTATTATTTGGAGTCTGAACCCGACTTTTAGCGGTTCCACTCCCCAGGATACTGTGAATAAAACTCTCTTAACGTCGAAGTCCGTGTCTAATTTACTTGCGATCAACTTTAATCAAATTTTCTTAGCAAATTAATTTCCCTAACACAAACAAAATAAGACCATAAGACAAAGGAGTAGAGTTGGGCCATTTGGCCCATCGAGTCTGCACCACCATTTAATCATGGCTGATCCTTTTTTTTCTTTTCTCCTCAGCCCCAGTCCCCGCCCTTCTCCTCATAACCTTTGATGCCGTGTCCAATCTAGGACCTGCCAAGCTCTGCCTTGAATACACCCAACAACCAGGCCTCCGCAACTACCTATGGTAACAAAGTCCACAAATTCATCACCCTCTGGCTAAAGAAATTTGTCCGCATCTCTGTTTTAAATGGATGCCGCTCTATCCTGAGGCTGTACCCTCTTGTCCTAGACTCCCCCCCACCATGGGAAACATCCTTTCCAAATCTACTCTGTCTAGGCCTTTCAGCATTCAAAAGGTTTCAATACAATTTCCCTCCCCCCACCACCATCCTTCTAAATTAAAGCAACTACAAACCCACAGCTATCAATTGTTTCTCGTATGATAACCCTTTCATTCCCAGAATCGAGCTTCTGAACCTTCTCTAGACCCTCTCCAATGCCAACACATCTTTTCTCAGATGAGGAGCCCAAAGCTGTTCACAATACTCAAGACAAGGCCTCATCAGTTCCTTTAAAAAGCCTCAACATCACATCCATGCTCTTGTATTCTAGTCCTCTTGAAATGAATGCTAACATTGCATTTGCCTGCCTCACCACCGACTCAACCTGCGAGTTAACCTTTAGGGTGTTCTGCACAAGGACTCCCAAGTCCCTTTGCATCTCAGATTTTTGGATTTTCTCCCAGTTTAGAAAATAGTTTGTACATTTATTTCTACTATCAAAGTGCATGACCATGTATTTTCCAGCATTGTATTTCATTTGCCAGTTCCTTACCCATTTTCCTAATCTGTCTAAGTCCTTCTGCAGCCTGCCTGTTTCCTCAACACTACCTGGCCCTCCAACAATCTTCATATCATCTGCAAACTTGGCAGCAAAGTCAGCTATTCCATCATCTAAATACAGCGTAAAAAGCAGTCCCAACACCGACTCCTGTAGAACACCACTAGTCACAGGCAGCCAACTGGAAAAGAATCCTTTTATTCCCACTCATTGCCTCCTGCCAATCAGCCAATGCTCTAACCATGCCAGTAACTTTCCTGTAATATGATGGGCTCTTAACTTGGTAAGCAACCTCAAGTGTGGCACCTTGTTAAGGGCCCTCTGAAAGTTCAAATATACAACATCCACTGCATCCTCTTTATATATCATACATGTAATCTCCTCAAGGAACAACAGGTTCATCAGGCAAGATTTTCCCTGAAGGAAACTATGCTGACTTTGTCCTATCTTGTTCTGTGTCACCAAGTACTCCATAACCTCGTCCTTAATCTATTGACTCCAACATCTTCCCAACCACTGAGGTCAGGCTAATTTCCTCTCTGCTGCCTTTCTCCTTTCTTAAGGAGTGGATTGACATTTACAATTTTCCAGTCCTCTGGCACCATGCCAGAGTTCAATGATTTTTGAAAGATCATTACTAATGCCTCAACTATTTCTACCGCTACCTCTTTCAGAACCCAAGGGTGCAGTTCATCTGGTCTGGGTGACTTATGTACTTGTAGGTCTTTCAGCTTTTTGAGCACTTTCTGCCTTGTAATATCAACTACACTCTTCCCTCACACCCTTCAACATCTGGAACACTGCTAGAGTCTTCCACAGTGAAGACTGATGGAAAATACCCCTCTAGTTCATCTGCCAACTCCCTGTCCTCCGTTATTCTTTCTCCAGCCTCATTTTCTAGTGTTCCTATATCCACTCTTATCTCTCTTATTTTTACATTCTTGAGGAAGCTTTTACTATCCACTCTGATATTGTTTGCTAGCTTGCTTTCATGTTTCATCTTTTCCCTCATAATGATTCTTTCAGTTGCTCTGCTGGTTTTTAAAGGCTTCCAAATCCTCTGTCTTACCACTAATTTTTGCTTTGTTGCATGCTCTCTCTTTTGCTTTTACATTAGCTTTGACTTCCCTTGTCAGCCATGGTTGTACAGTTTTGCCATTTGAGTATTTCTTTGTCTTGGAATACATCTATCCTGCACCTTCCTAATTTTTCCCAGAAAAACACAGCATTGCTGCTCTGCTAACATCCCTGCCAGCACCTTCTTCCAATTTACTTTGGCCAACTCCCCTCTCATAGCACTACAATTTCCTTTACTCCACTGAAATACTGCTATGCCTGACTTTTCTTTCTCCTTACCAAATTTCAAGTTGAACTCAAATCATATAGTGATCAATGCCTCCTAAGGGTTCTTTTATCTTAAACTCCCTAATCACCTCCAGTTCATTGCATAACACCCAGTCAAATATAGCTGATTCCCTAAGTAGGCTCCGTGACAAAGTTCTCTAAAAAAAAAACCCATCTCGTAGGCATTTAACAAACTCACTCTCCTGAGATCCATTTCCAACCTGATTTTCTCAATTGACCTGTATGTTAAAATCTCCCATGACTACCATAACATTGCCCTTTTGATACGTCTTTTCTATTTCCTGTTGTAATCTGTGATCTACATCCCAGCTACTGTTGGGAGGCCTGTATATAACTGCCATCGGGGTCCTTTTACCCTTGCGGTTTCTTAACTCAACCCACGAGGATTCAACATCTTCTGATCCCATGTCCCATCTTTCTACTGATTTGATGCCATTCTTTACCAGCAGAGCCACACCACCCCCTCTGCCTACTTTCCTATCCCTCCAATACAATGTGTAACCCTGGACATTCAGCTCCCGACTACAATAATCCTTCAGCCATGATTCAGTGATGGGCACAACATCATACCCGGCAATCTGTAATAACTTTTTTCAACTTTCCATGCATAAACAATTCTAATATTTCCAAATAAAATTTCCTCGAATCTGTTAGGTTGGTTCAATACTTACAAACTGTCCCTGCTTTTGCATGAGATTCAAATACCAAAACACCTGCAAGTTCTCGTTTCACCTTGAAAACAATGAAAAATATGTTTTAAAAGAAAGCTTTATTGGCTGGATTTATTATAATGACAATCGTTTTCAATAATATCTTTAGTCACAGTTAACAATATTCCTAGACTTGGTAGGTAGGTTTAAAATACAGCTTTAAAATGAAAATAAATCTGGTTTTAATAGAATATTTTAATATTTGAGAAACTGATACAATTAAGCATCTTGTGATTTTGTTCGCAGTGAGAAAGCTATAATATTGCTATGGAATGGGCGTTCTGTTGGGCACTTAGATAGTCTTGGATGTGGCAGAATTTAAGGGCCAGTGTGCAAGTGTGTTGTAGAGGATAAAAACAAGAGAAATGCTGTCAATGAAAAATTCAAGAACACAGAGGCTGGATCTTTGAACATAGACCATAGGACATAGACCATAGGACATAGACCATAGGACATAGTACAGCACAGAACAGGCTCTTCAGCCACACCACATCCAGTTGGCCTTTTCATCTACTCCAAGATCAAGCTAATCCTTCCCTCCATAACCCTCCATTTTTCTTTCATCTTTGCGCCTATCAAAGAGTCCTTCAAATGTCTCTAGTGTATCTGTCTCTACCAGCACCACTGCTTTGTCACATCCTCAAAAATCTCTATCAGGCTTGTGAGGCACCACCTGTCCCTCACAAATCAACACTGACAATGTTTCTCCAAACGTTCATAAATCCTGTCTCTAAGAACCCTCTACAATAGTTAGCCCACCACTGAAGCAAGATTCACTAGTCTACAATTCCCAGGATTATCCCCATTGCCTTTCTTGGACGTTGGTGGGCAATGGCGTACAATAATGTCGTACATGAAAACTTCAACCCGATCCACAGGGTGAAATTACATAACTTCCTGGAGCAAAAGTAACTAAACTGCATTCCCAACTAAAACAAAATTACATACACCTAGAAACCTGGAAGTCATCATGCCTGAAACGTACTTGCTATGAAATGGAATGGAACAAACATCTAGCAACAATCCTCATGTTGATCTTTTCCAGAAAATATAGCTGGTATATACAGTACCATTGGTTCCAGATACAGGTTCTGGAAATGGAAGTTGGGAACTAGGAAATGGACATTAGCCTGAGTGAGAAAGGTTCCAGTTCCACTCACTTCACACTGACTGAAATGGAAATATTTAGAATCATTGCTGGACCTTGAATAAGTAAAAACAGCCCACCAAATGTTCGATAGGTCAGGCCAGGAATGCAGCCCCCTTCTCCATAACAGACTGAGGAAAGGGAGCAAAGACAGACAAACATGAATATTTACACAGGAAAGACAATATATTACCATCGTGCTTGGAAGTATCAAACAAATGGGAAACTGGCCATGGTGGACAGCGATAATTATTTGCTGAGAGTATATTAATGAAGTAATTTATTAAATGCTCCTAATATCGTGCACCGCAAATAGCCTCTGACAACCAAGTCCAGCTCCTGACCTTCACGAGAGGGTCAGCTACTAAGCCCACCTTCTACTGACAGAAGAAGGGGCAAAGAGGAGTTGCTGGTGCCTTAAAACCAGTCACTTAAGGCAGATGGGTCTCTTCAACCCTGGTTGGCAAGTCAGGGAACTCTGATCTCAAACCTCCGCTGCCTTGCGGCTATACCCACTCATGGGCAAGGCTTTGGGAGTAAACCCTAGGGGAAAGATCCAGAGCTGGAGTTCCTAAGACAGAGCTACATTCAGTTCAATGCTGATTGGCAACTCCTATGATGCTACTGGTGCCTGACTGTATCGGTCTCTGCCGTTCCTTTGGATTCATCAGATGTGTGGAGACAGAGAGCTTGCTACATGAGCATCAGCTTGGTCTCCATTTCGTGCTACCTTAGCTTGCATATCTAGACAGCTAGGATGCAACACCCATGTTCAACTCTGACCGACAGAGGCCTCAGCCTCAGGAACCTTGCTCAACATGTACATGATTTGAGATGGATGTGTTCAGCACAAGTCAAATTGACCCTAAACAAAGTTAAACTGTAAGTAGTTACTTGCAAGTTCTAAAACTCATGCCCAATTAAGTACTAGTTGCACAGCATTAAAACCTTTCATTAATGAAATTAGAGAAAAGAGGCTTACTGCGGTAGAAAATTGTAATAAGGCTTTGATATGCAACAACTCTTCATATATGATTTCTAGATCATCAACGGTCCTCTGGTTTGGCCTGTGAATTACACATAAACAATAAAAATAACTGAGTAAGTGTCTCCAAAATCACATTAGTCAGTAAGGAGTCTTAGTACGCATGCTAGTAGAAGATTTCCTACTGTTCTTGCCCCCTCAAAATTAGAGAGCCATCTGAGGAAAGAACTGGCTTTTTTTTTATTAACTTCAATGATCTTACTAAACTTGCTTTGGCTGACCTTGAACACATATGCTATACATTAAAACATAAAAGTAGATCAATATTACTGTGTTACATGATTTATTAAGATAGCACTAGTTTATATTTCTGACTGCAAAGACTCACTGGAATAAAGATGGAAGGCTAAAGAAGAAACTTAGATGGCAAGTTGGATGTACAATGCCTTGTAAAAGTATTCAGCCCCCACCCCTTCGCTCATATAATTCAATATTGCAAAGTCTTTACAGGCAAGGATATGCTTTTCTCAGCCAGGTTTCATATTTTTCCCACTGTTTCCTGATGGATTTCCCTGAGCTCTGAGGTATGTTCAGTGTCTTTGAGGTGGTCGTTTCTCCTTCCCCAGATTTGTGCTTCTTTATTGTGATTTCCATGACTTGCCTGGATGCTCTTTTGTCTTCATTTTGCTCTGGTCTGTTGAAAATCTACCATACTGTTGGACCCTTACAGAGAGAGAGGTTATTTATTGAGGTGATTCTCCAATTTTTCTATCAAAAATTGGGTGAGTTGGTAAGTTATTATACAGTACTGTACCTGGGGAAAGTTAGTGTAATAATTACAGAGTGGATGGATACCTCTATGGATTTTAATTTTTAGTACATGTTTTTCTTTTGATTTGACATTATACACAATGTTTTGTAGATTAGCTCAAAAAATCTTACTTCAATATATTTTAAATTTAGAAAATGCGACAGTAAAATGTGAAAATAGTTGTGGGGGCTGAATACTTTTTCAAGGCGCTGTATAATTTGACAATCAGTGAACCAAGAAACTACCATCTTGGTCTCTCCAATGATGAAGGTCCAATGTGGATAAAGTTGTCATGTAGGGTTAATTTAATATCTATAAATGATATAACAGCATTGATTTGAAATATTACACAATGAACTGACCAGGACAGCATAAGTTAACAAAAATTAATGAAAGATAATCTTTTAACTTACACGATGCAAGTTAGCATGTCATCTTACTCACGGTTTTCTTAAAATCATTCTCATGTGGGCATCCGGTCCAATCTGTGAAAGCAGAAGCATTGTTTCCTGCAGCTCCTCCTCACATTCTTTCTTCTCTTCATCCGTGGGTGCACGGGCATCCTCCTTTTCATCGTCCAGGAAACGATAGAACAGGTACTTGTCCTGGAAATTGTGCTCCTGATCCGCTAAGACAGCATTGATTTACACATTTAAATGACACCAGTGCTTTATAGTGGTAGGTTACAGTGTTATTGTGCTAATAACCAAACATTTCACAAAGTGCAGTTTTCTTGTAGTATAATATGCAGCTTCAATATGACACCTTCAAAAATTCATTCCACTGTCTTCGTTATTTAGGTTAAAATTTGCTTTAAATTTGTTTTTCTGCAATTACTGTATATGGTCAAGAAAGTGCCCAGTAATTTTGCTAAATCAATCTTAACCTTCCCCCCCCCAACATGTTCAATGCCTTTCACTTAATATATCCCCAGTTTTCATTCATGTGTAAGAGCTTGTACATTTCTGCATCACAAGGAACTACAAGTCACAGTTACAAAGATTATTTTGGAGTACATCTAATCTCACCCACTGTGTTAGCTTCAACAATCAAACTACTTAGTGGAAAAGCTTCAGATTTGTGCTCTATCAGAAGCATATGTCTTGCACAGCATATATCGATGCACAGAAAGGTTGGTCCCCTGATTCAAGATGCCTCCACCAACTGAGGTCCTGGTGTTCTTCTAAAACAAATAAACAGGGAGATACTGGGCCACCGTTCATCCTTGAATTCTGAATATAGGAAGACCCTGTGAACTTTTCTCCAATCTACACATCCTCTGATGTCAAGTATGACCCAAAATCTATTCTCAAATAAATAGTATATCCATGGCACTCTGAAGCAACAAGCTCACATTTGCCAATGAAATACAAGAGCAGAATTAGGATTATTTTTATGCAGAGCTAGGATGGGTGTCAGGGGAAATCTGAAACTTTGGAAAGAAACCATATCAGTCTGTTTAGTTCTTAATTCTGTATCCAATAAGCTTGCCAAGTGATACTGCACATTTTGTCAAAGGTTTATCAAAGCAAACACTTGTCAACATTTCCAGATTTTGTGCCATAATTTCAATTTTCCCATTTTGAATAGATTCAACTACAGTTTTATTATTTTATTATTAAGTTTTAATTATTTCTTTAAAGTTCATATTTATTTAACATACCTATTTTTAATTCCATTTTTAATTTTACCTTTGATATTACACTTCATAAAAGCCACTATCAGTAAAAGAAGTGGCTAGTAATTGATTTGGTGTAATTCTTTGAAGACACAGTGATTGTTAAAACACAATTTTTACCATGGTTTAGGACTCCTTCCTCAAGAAGAACTTGCCACATGCCCACAGCCTGTGCACGAGAATGGACACATGCTGTCTGCTGAATCATCCAGTCCACTAACTCTGTGCCAACACAGCATTGTCTAGGTGCAAAGAGCATTTTAAAAGAAGTTATTTTCAGCAGTACATTGGAATTAAAATGTTTTATTTTTCCAGAATTAAGATTCAGTCAAAATAGGTCTAAGATATTACATTACAGGGGTTCCCAGCCTGGGGTCCACAGACACCTTGCTTAATAGTATTGGTCCAGGGCATAAAAAAGCCTGGGAACCCTACATTGGAAAAAGTTGTAAGCAATGTGGCTTTATTCTTGCAGTACCCCATTTTAATTCAGTAAAAGTTTGTTAGCTTTTCTTTTCAAGTTTCAAGCACTATAAATTGGCCTGGTTAAAGAACGAGGTAAATGGCATCAACATCAACCCAATGCATGAGCTGATGCTCCAACGTAGAATTAACAATTGTGCAAATAAATATCAAACTACAGCAGTCGCAATCTGAGCTTACCACAAAAATCACTTCAAGTGATTATCCGGACCTGAACTTTAAAACAATGCAACACTTCAAATACACTTTGTACAAATCTCATTCTTCAGTGCTTGCTGCAGTAGAATTGGCAAAGTACACTGACAGAAACAATACTAAGGCATTTAATTATCTTTCTGCAGAACCAATCGTCACTATTAACCTTCACTTAACATTTTCTGCCAACATAGAGGTATGGTAAGTTTAAAAAGCACTGATGATGATGATATTGTGCTTGCTTCTGGCTTTCATTTGCCCCCTGATCCATTTAACTGAGATTTCAGCTCTCAAGAATGAATCTCTGTTTTTGAAATATGTGACAGAATTTTATTCAAAACAAATACTTGGTTACAGTGGAAGTTTCTAAATTTTGTTTCTTTTTCTAAGTAATGTTTTCTAATAATTTCTTGTGCAAAATAAAGGGAATGATGAGGTTCTTGGGTTCGTGGACCATTCAGAAATCTGATGATGGAGGGAAGAAGCTGTTTCTAAATCATTGAGTCTGACCAGGTTTCACTGAGCTTAATTCCACAGATGTAATTAGTTTCATGGAAATGTAGTATTAATATCAATAGATATGAAGCATGTAACTTAGGGCAGACGTTGATTTTTCAAAAACTTATGTCATGAAGAGGTGGAGCAATAGTAGAAGAATAGGGTCCATGGCTAAATTCAGAACATCAAGACAACCAGAACAGTGGAACGTGGGTAATGTTCTCTATTACAGAGTCAAAGAGTCATAAAGTCATAGAAAACTACAGCACAGAAACAGGTCCTTTGACCCACCTAGTCCATGCTGAACCATTTAAATGGCCGATTCCCATCGACCTGCACCAGGACCATAACCACATTGGAAGGAGTGACAGGAGCGAAGATGGCGCCAAAGCTCTTTGTGGACTTGGGCAACTTCTTCCAGTTCACCCGCAAAACAGTTTAACTTCTTCTCATTTAATACCTTTTCTTTCCTTTTCAAGGTGGTTGGAATCCTGACTATCTACAGCTGCAGTCTGGTCAAGCTGGTCCAGATCTTGCTGCAAGCCATGAGCATTTTCCTCGCTGTCCACTACACCCCCAGCCTTGGTGTCATCCGCAAATTTGCTGATCCAGTTAACCACGTTATCATCCACATCGTTGATATAGATGACATACAGCTACTGATCCCTGTGGCACCCCACTAGTCACAGGTCTCCAGTCAGAGAAGCAACCATTTACTACCACTCTCTGGCTTCTCCCACAAACACAATGTCTAACCCAATTCACTACCTCATCTTGAATGCCAAGTGACTAAACTTTCTTGACCAAC
Source organism: Mobula hypostoma (assembly GCF_963921235.1). NCBI lineage: Eukaryota > Metazoa > Chordata > Chondrichthyes > Myliobatiformes > Myliobatidae > Mobula > Mobula hypostoma. The sequence goes on from NC_086102.1 coordinate 166,096,595, forward strand.
CTCCCAAGCAGGAGGTTTTACATAATGGTAAACTGATAACCTGTCAATCTGATTATGTTGATTAAACCCTCCCCTGTCCTCTAAAACCTTTGCTAATTTTTATAGATGCACTGTAGAAAGCATTCTTCTGGGGTGCATCACAACCTGGTATGGAAGTTGTCCTGTCCAAGACCAGAAGAAGCTGCAGAAGATCGTGAACACAGCCCAGCACATCACACAAACCAATCTTCCATCCTTGAACTCACTTTACACCACACGCTGTCGGAGCAGTGCTGCCAGGATAATCAAGGACACGACCCACCCAGCCAACACACTTTTTGTCCCTCTTCCCTCCGGGAGAAGGCTCAGGAGCTTGAAGACTTGTACAGCCAGATTTGGGAACAGCTTCTTTCCAACTGTGATAAGACTGCTGAACGGATCCTGACCCGGATCTGGGCCATTCCCTCCAAATATCCGGACCTGCCTCTCGGTTTTTTTGCACTACCTTACTTTCCATTTTTCTATTTTCTATTTATGATTTATAATTTAAATTTTTAATATTTACTATCAATTTGTACTCCAGGGAGCACGAAGAACAGAATCAAATATCGCTGTGATGATTGTACGCTCTAGTATCAATTGTTTGGCGGCAATAAAGTATAAAGTAAAAGTAAAAAAAAACTAATCTCAAATGTATAATCTGAAGAGAGGTCATCAAAGAACACAGCTCTCAAAGAAAAAGATGAATTCACTTTTTCATTCTTTGAAAATCTCCCATTCTTCTATGCAGTTTTGTGTCCATCCATTAGCTTATAATCAAGAGAACAAGCAGACCCTGCCTTGTGTAGCTGGATCCTGGACTTTCTGTCAGATTGCCCTCACCTCTGCCCCTCAACACAGGAGCCCCTCAGGGCTGTGTCCTAAGTCCTCTCCTTTACCCTCTGTATACCCGTGACTATGTCACCACCCACAGCTCCAATCTGCTAACTACGTTTGCTGATGATACTACACTGATTGGCTTAATCTCAAATAATAATGAGGCAGCCTACAGAGAAGAAGTCATCACCCTGACACAGTGGTGTCAAGAAAATAACCTCTCCCTCAATGTCGCAAAAACAAAGGAGCTGGTTGTGGACTACAAGAGGAATGGAAACAGGCTAACCCCTATTGACATCAATAGATCTGGGGTTGAGAGGGTGAACAGCTTTAAGTTGCTCAGCATACACATCAATGAGTAACTCATGTGGTCTGTACATAATGGCTGTGTTGTGAAAAAGGCACAACAGCGCCTCTTTCACATCAGACGGTTGAAGAAGTTTGGTATGGGCCCCCAAATCCTAAGAACTTTCTATAGGGGCACAATTGTGAGCATCCTGACTGGCTGTATCACTGCCTGGTATGGGAACTGTACCTCCCTCAATCGCAGGGCCCTGCAGAGAGTGGTGCGGGCAGCCCAGTGCATCTGTAGATGTGAACTTCCCATGATTCAGACACTTACAAAAACAGATGTGTAAAGAGGGCCTGAAGGATCGTTGGGGACCTGAGTCACCCCAATCACAAACTGTTCCAGCTGCTACCATCCGGGAAATGGTACTGCAGCATAAAAGCCAGGATCAACAGGCTCCGGGACAGCTTCTTCCACCAGGCCATCAGACTGATGAATTCATGCTGATACAACTGTATTTCTATGTTATATTGGCTGTCCTGTTGTACATACCATTTATTATGAATTACTATAAATTGCACATTGCATATTTAGATGGAGATGTAACATAAAGATTTTTACTTGTATATGAAGGATGTAAGTAATAAAGTCAATTCAACTCAGACCAAAATTCACCAGTCTTTCAAAAAAGGACACAAACACTCCCTCACTCTCTAGGAGCCACCCAACAGAGCTCAGATGGTTCCCTGTAAATGAAGGACTGAAGGAGCATAGGATGGAAATTGAAGAGATGAGAACTGGTGATGCTCCATTACACTCACATTTTCAAAGATGGTTTAATCATTTTTTCTATTGGCAGTACTCATTTCTAACCAGCCAGAAAAACTGTAAAGAAAGCATTATTCTAAAGAATGACCAAAATAAACATCACAATCCTGCTGTACTGCACTCACTTGTACGTTTTCAGGTGGTATTTCCGATCTCTTATCATGTGAGGAGCTTGAGCCAGTATTGCATTTCGTAAAATCTTTCCAGCTCGAAGTATGTTTTGAGATGGAACCTAGTAAAAAGTAGAAAATTCAAGCCATCAACTCGCTCTTTATATATTTGAGTACGCTCTAGGTGTAAGGAGACATTTCTTTACAGTAAGGAAGCTATAATCCAACAGCAATTGCTTTGTTAGGAAAAGGAAACTTGCATTCATACAGGACATCTCACACTGATTTCAGAACACCTGAAAATGGTTTGAAGCAAATGAACCTCGATGAAGTGGTGTTGTAATGAAGGAACTGTAGCAACTCTAAATTATGCACAACAGGCTCCAACAACCTGCATTGGTGAAAATAAAAAGAAAAACTCTTTATATTAATGTTGAATATTGACTTGAAGACCAATTATCTAAAATTATTAAACTTCGTGTTGATTGCAGAAGGCTACAAATTGTTCAGTTAAACCGTACAGTCTCGATCATTAGCTCTTTTCAAATGTTGCCAGATCTGGAGGACCTGAGTTATATGGGAAGATTGAATAGGTTAGGACTTTATTTCTTGGAACGGAGAAGATTACGGAGAGATTTGATAGAGGTATACAATATTATGAGGCGCATAGATACAGTAAATGCAAGCAGGTTTTTTTCACTGAGGTTGGGTGGAACTGAGGTTCTAGTGTTGAAATTGCGGTGGCCCTGGCAGAAATATTTAAAATGTCGCTGTCTACGGGTGAAGTGCCGGATGATTGGAGAGTGGCTCATGTTGTTCTGTTGTTTAAAAAAGGATCGAAAAGTAATCCGGGAAATTATAGGCCGGTGAGTTTAACATCAGTAGTAGGTAAGTTATTGGAGGGAGTACTAAGAGACAGAATCTACAAGCATTTGGATAGATAGGGACTTATTAGGGAGAGTCAACATGGCTTTGTGCGTGGTAGGTCATGTTTGACCAATCTATTGGAGTTTTTCGAGGAGGTTACCAGGAAAGTGGATGAAGGGAAGGCAGTGGATATTGTCTACATGGACTTCAGTAAGGCCTTTGACAAGGTCCCGCATGGGAGGTTAGTTAGGAAAATTCAGTCGCTAGGTATACATGGAGAGGTGGTAAATTGGATTAGACATTGGCTTGAAGGAAGAAGCCAGACAGTGGTGGTAGAGAATTGCTTCTCTGAGTGGAGGCCTGTGACTAGTGGTGTGCCACAGGGATCAGTGCTGGGTCCATTGTTATTTGTCATCTATATCAATGATCTGGATGATAATGTGGTAAATTGGATCAGCAAGTTTGCTGATGATACAAAGATTGGAGGTGTAGTAGACAGTGAGGAAGGTTTTCAGAGCCTGCAGAGGGACTTGGACCAGCTGGAAAAACGGGCTGAAAAATGGCAGATGGAGTTTAATACTGACAAGTGTGAGGTATTGCACGTTGGAAGGACAAACCAGGGTAGAACATACAGGGTTAATGGTAAGGCACTGAGGAGTGCAGTGGAACAGAGGGATCTGGGAATACAGATACAAAATTCCCTAAAAGTGTCGTCACAGGTAGATAGGGTCGTAAAGAGAGCTTTTGGTACATTGGCCTTCATTAATCGAAGTATTGAGTATAAGAGCTGGAATGTTATGATGAGGTTGTATAAGGCATTGGTGAGGCCGAATCTGGAGTATTGTGTTCAGTTTTGGTCACCAAATTACAGGGAGGATATAAATAAGGTTGAAAGAGTGCAGAGAAGGTTTACAAGGATGTTGCCAGGACTTGAGAAACTCAGTTACAGAGAAAGGTTGAATAGGTTAGGACTTTATTCCTTGGAGCGTAAAAGAATGAGGGGAGATTTGATAGAGGTATATAAAATTATGATGGGTATAGATAGAGTGAATGCAAGCAGGCTTTTTCCACTGAGGCAAGGGGAGAAAAAAACTAGAGGACATGGGTTAAGGGTGAGGGGGGAAAAGTTTAAAGGGAACATTGGGGGGGCTTCTTCACACAGAGAGTGGTGGGAGTATGGAATGAGCTGCCAGACGAGGTGGTAAATGCGGGTTCTTTTTTAACATTTAAGAATAAATTGGACAGATACATGGATGGGAGGTGTATGGAGGGATATGGTCCGTGTGCAGGTCAGTGGGACTAGGCAGAAAATGGTTCGGCACAGCCAAGAAGGGCCAAAGGGCCTGTTTCTGTGCTGTAGTTTCTATGGTTCTATGGTTCTATGGATCTCAACTGGAGGTCATGTGTTAAGGGTGAAAGGTGAGAAGTTTAAGGGGAACAGGAGTTGAAATGTCTTCACTCAGAGGGTTGTGAGAGTGTGGAACAAGCTGATAGTGCAAGTGGTGCAAGCTCAATCTCAACATTTAGGAGAAGTTTGGAGAGGTACATAGATGGTAGGGATATGGTCCTGGTTCAGGATGATAGACAGTTTAAATGGTTCGGCATAGACTAGATGGGCTGAAAGGCCTGCTTCATTGCTGTACCTTTCTATGACTCTGTGACTCTAAATGAGCAGCATGGAATCTTTTAACTCCACTTGAGCAAGCAAACAAGCCTTCAGCATAACACTGCACTGTTAATAATATAGTACTCTCTCAGCAGATTGACATATATATTTATACATACATTTTTGGATAGGTCTATTTAGTTTACACATAAACTTCTGGAAGTGGGACTGGACCTTGGAGCAAACAAGAAAGCAACTGACTGATAAATCACAGTTAACACAACATCTACAGAAAAAGGCCCAGTAATGATGTTCCAAGTCAGAACTGGAAGACCTGGGAGATTAACACTGTTCCTATTTCCATCAATGGCACCTGACCTGCTCCGTGCTTCCAGCATTTTATTTTCACATTTCCAACATCCACCATCTTTTCACTTTCAGTCACTATGGACAGAACATATTCTGTGGGGTTGAATTATTTTGGATTATAATCATAAGACATCACAATTTTTACAGTAATCACAATAGATTCTGCAGCTTTGCCTCCTGATCTATTCCCCAGTGTCTCTGTTGCTGTTGGGGGAACTGTATAGAATACTCGTAATAGAGTGATCACACCCCCCCCCCGCCCCGTCCCCCCGTTTCTGACCTTCCACCAACCGGTAGACAATCTCCACTACATCCTTCCTTTCTGCAGCTGTGATGCTACCCCTGATTAGCAATGCTACTCCCTGACCTTTTACCTCCCTCCCTCTTCCCTTTGAAAAATCTAAAACCCACCAACATCCTGCCCTTGTCACAGCCAAGTCTCTGTCACGATCACAACATTGTAGTTCCATGCACTGACCCATGTTCTAAGTTCATCACCCTTGTTCCTGAAACTTTTGCATTAAAAGACACACTCTAACCTATCCCACTGACTGCAGTTTTGCCCTAGCAACTGCCTATCCTTCCTCATGGAGTCTCTACATACTGCAACTATCTGTATCACTCTGGTTCCCATCCCTCTGCCAAACTAGTTTAAACCCTCCCCAACAGCTCTAGCAAATCTGGTTGCGAGGATATGGCCGACCCACCCCACCATCAGTTTCCGAGTAACCCATTCTTTTTGTACAGGTGATACATTCCCCAGATCTCCTGAAACCCTGCCCCCTGCATTTCCTTAGTCTCCCATTCCTTTGCCAAAACACCCTATTCCTAAAGCTCAATGGTGCATGATAAGGGTAAGAAATTGGATACAAAACCAGAAATTACGGGAAGCACTCAGCAGGGTCAGGCAGCATTGATGGTATTTTTTATTTTTATTTCTCTTTCCAGAGATGTTGCCTGATTTTCCATTATATTTTTTATATATTGTTTTCAAATTGCATTCATTTATGTCATCTTAACGTTTAATTTACATTTTCTGAAACATTTTACAATAGGTACATTCAAGTATTTTGTAAAAATAAAGTTGTTAAACCATAGATAACTTTATAATTACAGTCATTTTGTATAAGTGTAGTTTTTTCTTAAGAATCACACCTTGGAATCTGTTACAATTAAAACTTTTGATTAATCCATTAAGCACAGTATGACTGTCAACCAAAAACAAACTCTACCAACTACAGAGAGCGAATTATTCCACATTGTCAACAGTCTGTCAAATCAAACTGGTTAAAGAATAATCTTAATTTGTCACGAGTTATATGTCTATCCTGAATAGCCAGTATATTGAGGTAGGTTTTTCACAGCCCCAAGATGGTAATTTCCCTTTCCAGGCTATGCAGTTTCATCCACCCTCAACTTGAGAGCAGCTCTCCACTGAGATCCCAGCTCCTCAGTGTGGCAGAGTGGAGCAGAATGGTTGCCAGCAGAAGATAAGCTCATGGGATGGTTTAGAGAGGTGCTGAAACCTCTCCTCCAGGATCACAATCTGTGAAAGCTCAATGTCTGACTCAAGATTGATCAAAATTAGTTAATAGTGTAAAGTAAATCTTCAAAAGTAGTTTAAATCTTTAAACAATTCTAAATAATGGATAATATTAAAAAAGAGTGGGAAAAGGATTTGGGTACAGAGATAGAGGAGGTTATATGGAATGAGGCTTTGGAGTATGTTAACTCCTGTTCCATCAATGCCAAGCATTGTTTAATACAATTTAAAATCCTACATAGACTACATTACTCAAAAGTAAGGATTCATAAAATATTCCCAGAGGTGTCCCCAGTGTGTGAGAAATGCAAGTCCTCGGAGGCAAATTTGTTACATAGTTATGCTTTATGTCCCTGGATACAAGAGTATTGGAAGCAAATATTTGAGGTCCTATCGAAGGTGCTAAAGGTTCAGATAATACCAGACTTCATTTTAATAATGTTTGGAACTTCTGCGAGGTCAAATAAATTCCAGGCTACCCAGCAACAACTCCTGACCTATGGCATACTTAATGGAAAGAAACTCATACAGATGTTCTGAAAAAAGGAGGGAACTCCATCACTCAGACAATGGCTGGCTGCATTAATGGATACTCTGCATCTAGAGAGGACAAGATACGTTATCAAGGACAGACTCAAGAAATTTGGAACTATTACTGTTACATTTAGAAGAGATCGACAGCTGAACTAAGTGTGTGGGGGGTGGTAGGACCTAAACAGCACATACGGGAGGGTAGGGCTGGGAAGGGGAAAGGAGACGGGGTGGTAGGGTTTCCCTTGCTTTTTGCTTGTTTACTATACATACATTCGTTTGACTTTCATTATGTTGTTATAAGAAAGAAAAGAAAAAAGGACCATTGTACTTTAGGACATTGTTGGTTGTGGTTAAGCTGATGTTGCTTCACAATAAAAACATTTGAAAACAATTTCAAATAAATGGGGGAGAACAGCTCAATGTATCTTTTACCCCAGGCTGGTTTCTCCCATTTATTTGGACTTGATCACACCAGGTTCATCCGGGAGAAGACTCAGCAGCCTGTTACAGCTCCAGAAGGCAATGGGCTAAATCCAGGAGTCAGCATGTTCTGACTGCCGTCCAAAACTACTTGTTATTCCTCAGATCGTTTGGTGGCCTGTAATCCTTCTGTAAAGTTAAGACTGTACAAATGCACTTGAACTTGTGTTGAATCCAGTTAATTGGGACACATTGTGACCAGTACATTTGGGTCCAATGAAGCAGCTGCCCTAATTAGGCAAAGTTTCATGGAAATATTTAAAGATACAAAAAAAAGACAAGCTACCATTTAACTGAGTAACAGATTATTTAAGTGAAATACAGAACAAATAAGAACACTACCAATGCTTCTAGCGTACTATAAGACTAGATTAGTTCCCTTTAGTTATTGACGGAGGAATTCAGTGTACGCTGTTGAGCACTGGGGTGTCCAGGGAGGGGTAACACCTCTGGGCTTGTTGCGTCCATTCTGGTGCAGCCCACTCAACCTCGGTCCCCACCGGACACTCAGCTCTCGCCTGTGGCTCCAAGTATTTGTTTACTTGTGGCAGCAGCCATACCCCGGTACAGCTCTCAACAAACAGGCTGAACCAAGTGAGGGCAGCCGGTGGGCCTTATATTCTGAAGAGACAGGGACATGCCTGTCCGAGCATGTGACGTCAGCCCCGGCAGATGAGAATAACGTTGAGATCCGATGGCCAAGAAGGTGGTTTTGCAGCACTTTGTGGCAAGCAAAGGGCATGACAAGACACAGAAGTCGTCATGGTTATCCTCAGTAACCAAGGCAGACCCCACTTTGTGATGAATACTCTGTTACATGCTCAAGGAGATCTGTTTTTTTTGTGAGAATGATGTAATGGTCTTTTGGAGGTCACCTGATGTGATTTTCCCGCCGATGTGAGGTCACATGGTGACACATGCCCCGTGACTATATAAGGGTCGACCCAGGTGATGCAGTAGGATTTTGAGTTTGTAGATTTCCAGGTAGAACGTGTTGTGTCTACGTTTCTGTTGCGTGTTTGTTTTTGTGATGCAGTTTCATTTTTAAAACGGAAGGTGCGTTCTCTTACAAGATATTGTATTATTGGCCTGGGAATTTGTGGCTGGAAGTGCCAATTTGCTCAATTCTGACATTTGAAGGGAGAGTGAAGAATTCATCGAAGGATCGAGAGAAGTAGGCATCGTTTGGCAGTTTAATAAAGAATCGACCTTATTGAGTCTTCATTGGAGAGAACCTGCATCGAGATAACTCTTGCAAAAGGGCTATGAGTTCATGCAAAAAGGTGCTCTCTCTCTCTCTCTCTCTCTCTAAAGGAATTTAAAGTCAGTCGAATTAAACTGTTTATTTTCGGCATCGGGAATCCTGTGGACAGAACCAGCAGTAAAGGTGCGTCTGTGAAGAAATCCTTCTCCAGAGAAGTCTCTCCCAATTGAACATGTAAATCTGTTGGACTTTCGAAGTTATTGCTTTAAGAACTATATCTGACAGTATCGCTTTAAGAACTGTTTTCACATTTAACGCTTTAAGAACCAGAGCTGAGTGGAGTTGATGAATGGCTGCATACCTGTTAACCTCCGGTTAAAGTTTTCCTTTGTTTTTTTTTCTTATCGTTTATACGTGTTTAATAAATGTTTGGTTGTTTTTATATAACCTGTCTCGATTGATATTCCTTGTTGCCAGTTACGTAACATAATTTGTGGGGGCTCGGCCAGGAAATGTTCTGATTTTGAGTTTAAGTGCTGGTAATTGCCATTTTGATTTGGTAAAAGGGAATACTTGATTTTTTTTGGTTTGATTGGTGTGTGTGTTGTATTCGGCAACAATGGATATTGATGGGTTTTTGAAGACGCCTGACTCGGGATTTTTAGAGAATGCGAGAAAACCTGTGGTATTGGAGATTGCTAAGAAGTTGGTTATTAAAGGAGTTACAAGAAATTCTACCAAGGCTTTCATACAAAGGAAAATTGCTGAACATTATATTAATTTGGAATATTTTGAGGAGGGGGTGTTAGAGAAGTTTCCAATGAGTAATCTGGAAATGCAGTTGCATCTTGAACAGTGAAAGTTTGAAAGATTTAAAGTGGAAATGAAAGAAAGAGAAACTGAAAACCAGAGGAAATTTGAGCTAGAGATGGAGAAAATAAGGTCTGGGAATCAGTCTTCTGGTTCTACGAAACAATTTACTGCTAGTCGTGAGGTTGTTTTGGCTCCTCCATTTAATGAAGCTGATGTGGATGCATATTTCGAACATTTCAAAACAGTTGCTTTGAGTTTAAAGTGGCTGAAGGACCAACGGCCAGTGATGTTACAAAGTGTAATTAAAGGCAAGGTACAACAAGTTTATACGGCTTTAAATGCTGAACGAACAATGGATTATGATATTGTTTAGCAGAATATATTAAAGGCATACAAAATTGTTCAGGAAACGTATAGAGAAAGATTTAGAAGTTTAAAGAAATCGGTGGAAAAAACTTATGTGGTACTTGCCTGCTAGAAATCTGTGTGTTTTGAGAGATGGGTTTCCTCTAAAAATGTGAATGGGGAGTATAAAAAATTGAAAGAGCTGATTTTGCAGGAGGAATTTAAAAGAAGCATTCCTGTTGAAGTGAGAACATACTTAAATGAACGGGACACTGCTACATTGCAGGAGATTGCTAAGTTGGCTGATGAGTATGTTTTAATTCACAAGAATAAATTTTCTCCAGGTAAAACTTTTAAAAAGAAAACTAGCACGGAGAGTCAAGGTAAATCAGAAATTAAATCTGAAGTTGATGAGAAAAGTAAGGTTGAAGGGAGACCTGTGTAGGAAAGACATTTTGGTATTATTCGTAATTACTGTAAGAAACCTGGACATGTAGTGGCTAATTGCTTCCGATTGAAACGGAAAGAGAAAGAAGTGGCCCCAGATGCTTGTGTGCAGCATATGGAAAAACCTGTAAAGCTACAGGGTTTAGAAAATATTAATGAAGATGTGTCAGAGTCTGACCAAGTTAAGAAAGGATATGAGGCTTTTATAACAGAAGGATTTGTATCCTTGAAAGGAGGATCCAATGCAGTACCGATAAGGATACTTAGAGATACTGGAGCTTCACAATCACTATTATTAGACAGTGTGCTAAGGTTTAGTGATGAGTCTGACATTGGTGAGGTAAATTATATAAGAGGAGTAGAGAGTGCCCTTATGCCAGTACATTTGCATAGAGTAAATTTAAGGTCAGGTTAGTTACAGGGGTTGTTAAAGTAGAACTACAATCCAGTTTACCCGTGAATAATGTTTCTCTTTCGTTAGGGAATGATTTAGCAGGTGGACAAGTTTTTCCTGAAGTGCATTTGACAATAAATTCAAATTCTGAGGAATCACAGAGGGATTCTAACATAGATTCTTCCTGTGTTGTAATAACAACTATGACTAAAAAGACTGATGTAAAGGATGAGGTTGTTACCCATGACAGTTCAAATCAAGATTCGAATTTTGAGGATGTATCAGAAACTTTCTTACCTACCTTATTTGATCAGGATTTTGATGGTAAGTCTGATCAGGAAGATGTGTCTTTATCTCGGAAGGAGATGATAGCAGAGCAGGGTAGAGATCCTGAGACAGTTAAATTAAAAGAACAAGCTCTTCCAGATAGTGAAATTGAAAAAGTACCATTTGGATATTATTTTGAAATGGGGGTATTAATGATAAAGTGGAGATCGCCTACAATTCCTGCTAGTGAGGAATGGGAAGTTAATCATCAGGTTGTTGTTCCTAAAATTTACCGGAATGAGATTTTGACTATGGCTCATAGTATTCCTTTGGGTGGGGGGTCATTTAGGGGTAAAGAAAACTATGAACAAAGTTTCTAAATATTTTTATTGGCCTAGTTTAAGACAAGATGTGACAACATTTTGTAGAACGTGTCATACATGTCAAATTGTTGGTAAATCTAATCAGGTTACTCCAGTGGCTCCACTGCAACCAATTCCTGTATTTGGTGAGCCGTTTTCAAAAATCATTGTAGACTGTGTAGGTCCTTTGCCAAAAACTAAAACTGGACAGCAATATTTATTAACTATTATGTGCACAGCATCTAGGTTTCCAGAGGCAGTACCTCTTAGGAATATAACAGCTAAAACTGTGACAAAAGCTCTTATGAAATTCTTCAGTTATTTTGGGTGGCCTAAGGAAATACAATCAGATCAAGGTAGTAATTTTATGTCTGGGTTGTTTCAGCAGATAGTTTATAAACTGGGAGCAAAGCAGATTATTTCCTCAGCCTATCATCCAGAATCACAAGGAGCCTTGGACAGATTTCATTCTACACTAAAAACTATGATTAGGACATATTGTGTAGAAAATGAAAAGGATTGGGATGAAGGTATACATTTACTACTTTTTGCAGTAAAGGAGGCAATACAGGAATCATTAGGTTTTAGTCCTTTTGAACTTGTGTTTGGACATAGAGTTCGAGGACCTTTGGCTTTGTTAAAGGAACAGTGGATTAATACACACTAGTTTGTTAGATTATGTTTTGAAATTTAAAGAGAGATTGTACAAAGCTTGTAGTTTGGCCAAGGAAAATTTAAAGTTAGCTCAAGAGAAGATGAAGACATGGTATGATAAGGAAGCTAGGATGAGGTCATTTAAGTCTGGAGATAAGGTGTTGGTTCTCTTCCCAGGGCAAACAAACCCATTACAAGCCAAATTCCATGGTCCTTATGAGATTAAATCTAAGGTAAATGAGGTGGATTATGTGGTAAAAACCCCAGATAGGAGAAAGGCAACACAGCTGTGTCATATAAATATGATAAAACCGTATTATGAGAGAGAGGTTGCTACTGTGACTGTTAAGGAAAAGGGTTAAGGAAATTAAACTCCAATTTAATAATCCAGTTTAATATTACAGGAGTACAATATTTTGATCACTCATATTAAGGGTAAAGACAATGTGATCGCTGATTGTTTGTCTAGATGTTAAATGTACAATGAAAATTTGTTTTTTTTGGAGTGATATTTTATCATTTGTAACACTCCTACTGTACATTCGTTTGTAAAGGGCTGAAAGATAAGTTTGTATATATTGTGTATTTTGTAAATTTTATACCTTTTTTTTGTATAAATTGTTAAAATTTTGTTCTTCAAGAGACCAAATTTTTTTTTGGAGGGAGGTGTTACATGCTCAAGGAGATCTGTTTTTTTTGTGAGAATGATGTAATGGTCTTTTGGAGGTCACCTGATGTGACTTTCCCGCCGATGTGAGGTCACATGGTGACATGTGCCCTGTGACTATATAACGGTCGACTCAGGTGATGCAGTAGGATTTTGAGTTTGTAGATTTCCAGGTAGAACGTGTTGTACCTCCGTTTCTGTTGCGTGTTTGTTTTTGTGACGCAGTTTCATTTTTAAAATGGAAGGTGCGTTCTCTTACAAGATATTGTATTATTGGCCTGGGAATTTGTGGCTGGAAGTGCCAATTTGCTCAATTCTGACATTTGAAGGGAGAGTGAAGAATTCATCGAAGGATCGAGAGAAGTCAGCATCGTTTGGCAGTTTAATAAAGAATCGACCTTATTGAGTCTTCGTTGGAGAGAACTTGCATTGAGATAACTCTTGCAAAAGGGCAATGAGTTCACGCAAAAAGGTGATCTCTCTCTCTAAAGGAATTTAAGTACAGTTGATTTAAACTGTTTATTTTCGGCATCAGGAATCCTGTGGACAGAACCAGCAGTAAAGGTGCGTCTGTGAAGAAATCCTTCTCCAGAGAAGTCTCTCCTAATTGAACGTGTAAATCTGTTGGACTTTTGAAGTTATCGCTTTAAGAACTATATCTGACTGTATCGCTTTAAGAACTGTTTTCGCATTTAACGCTTTAAGAACCAGAGCCGAGTGGAGTTGATGAACCGCTGCGTACCTGTTAAACTCCAGTTAAAGTTTTCCTTTTTTTTTCTTATTGTTTATACTTGTTTAGTAAATGTTTGGTTGTTTTTATATAACCTGTCTCGATTGACATTCCTTGTTGCCGGTTACGTAACAACTCATACCACTGAACCCAGACATCCAAGGTTGAGTGAGTGGAACTGTCCCAGTACAATAGCTTTTCCACTTTAAACTCTCTCCCGCACAGGCTTTGCTGTCATCGTTGGATATTATGGGCAACCAACAAGTTGCTGTGTTCTTTTGATTAACTGTAAGTAACCAAACTTAGCAGAGCCACCTAAAGTGGATAGTAGACTGTCTTTATACAATGCTTTTGATGATTGCATCCACCAAATCTTTCTTCATTTAATTGTAACATTCAAGATGGCTGTTGATACCTTCAAATTTCTGTAGTAAAGTAATGAAACCATTTCATTTTCACTCCTGGCCGCTTCTGGCATCTCCAAGTCTGAATGCTTGAAACAGCAGCGAGCAGAATAATTTTAGATTTTCTTATTACCTATTTCTCGTCAACTATCAGTGACAAAAATCACTGCTTTAAGAGTAAATGCACACACAACTGAAAACACACACCTTCTTACAAAACTTTTTGCTCTAAGCACAGTGTACTGTTCAACGGCCACACAAGTTCACGCAACTGATGACACTGAGAAATTTAAAGTTGCTGACCCTCTCCATCTCTGATCCCTTGATGAGGACTGGCTCATGGATGTCCGATTTCCTTCTCCTGAAGTCAATAACCAGCTCCTTGGTCTTGCTGAGTGAGAGGTTGAAACCCTGTCTACTTCCAATTACTAAAAGAAGGGATTATTGTAAGGGCAAAAACTAAAACTTACATTAAAAATTCCTCTAATGTCGAAAGTACCAAGATGAAGTTTGCAGTCTATCACAATGATATTGTTCTGCCTTATATGCAAGGATACAATTTAGAAATTTGGCACTTACACAACTGTGAACACTGGAATACACTTAATAAAGAACTCTTGCCCATGCTACAGAAGTGACAAAGCCAGTTTTAACATTAGAGGCCAGGTGGCTGATAGGAGAAAGAAGGTCATTAGAACTGTAGGAATCAGAGGGGTGCCGATGGCTTGCAGAGGCTTCATCTTTAAACTTCCTATTAATATACAGGTCTGAAGGAAGCAGCAGGAGGATAATATTAGCTAAAGAACCAACAACAGTGACTTTCCATAACCATTTAACACCTGCATCACGATGCTTTTAGAATTCAGCAATATGTATCATTGCACTATATCCTAAGAAAATCTCCACAGATCCTGAATAATTTCAGTTATTCTGGTTTGACCTTTCCTCCAGAAATAATGAGAGAGCTAAAGGCTATTATTAGAAGATATTTAACTTTCATTTGCATGGAATTAAAATATAAGATTTAGAAGCCTTTCAGCCCATTTTGCCATTCATTGACATCATGCAGATGGTAGTAGTGAAGGCACAAGAGCAATTATACTACCCACGGTGCTTAAGGAGAGCTAATTTGCCTCAAAAATTGCTGTCCAGCAGAGAGCAATACTGACATACAGAATGACAGTGAGGTACTCGAGCTGCAGCAAGACAGATCACAAAGCACTCCAATGGGTGATTAGGACAGCCGAGCACATCATTGGGACCCAACTACCAGACTGGAGACAATCTACGACTGCCAATGCCCATAGTGCGTTCGTAACATCATTAAAGGCTCATCCCGTCCCAGACACCGTCTGTTCAATCTCCTGCCATCTGGTAGGAAATACAGAAGCATCTTAGCCAAGACAGCTTCTTCCCGGCGGCTGTTGTGCGGGTGAATAATGCTGCACTCTGGCTGCCAGTGGCCTTCGAGTGTTATGGACTGTCGAAGTCAGTTGTTGCATAAATATGGCAATTTTTATTTATTTATTTTATGATTAAGCCATACAGCATGCATTATAAATATCTGTTTTGCACAGACCGGAGAAGCACAACAATCTCATTGTCTTGAACAGTGACAATTCTTTACTTCAACACCATTTTCCTGCACTATTCCCATATTCCTTAATATTTAGAAGTCTGTAAAGATCTGCTTTGAATGATCCCACCAGTAAGACTCTCTTCACTACCCTCCATGTGGAAAAAAAGTTTTTATTTTAAATCTCAGTCCCTAACAGTCTTTTCACCAATCTTGATTAGTAAATCTTTGCTGTATATCCTCTATAGCAAAACATCACTTCTTGGGAAAGGAGACCAAAGCTGTGCACAGTACTCCTGGTGTGCAAACTGTTTACTCTGTCCACAAACGCCATCCTGAATTTCCAGTTGTTTGTTATTGCTACAGGTTCATTAAGACTTCCTTATTCTGGTTTTAGAGTAATTCAATATCATGTTACCAAAATAAACAGCAAGTTCATGTAAAAGTAGATTCCAGTTATGGAGCAATACAGCAGGAAACATTTCTAGCGTTTCCCCCCATTTTTATTCCAGACTCCAGCATCTACATTTTTTTTTTTGCTTTTCAACAACCTGTGAAATGTTTTAAAACTGAATAGGTAGAAAATGCTTGACGTTTTCCTCCCATGTCAATTGGCAGCAGTAGCAATAATGTTCTGTTGCAGTTTCTTCAGGAAAAACATCTTTCTTTTAAAAATGCTAAATGTGACAAATATGTAATAAATCATGTACCTATTTTTATAATCCTAAATATATTTCTGGTAATATTCTTGCTGAAGTGCCTGTATGGAAACCCTTTATAGATTAGAATAAGCTGCAAAAGAATTTGAATTTCTCGGTGCTCAGAGCCATTGCCTTGGATTTTCTGATGAAGGGTCAGTCCTGGTGAAGGGTCTCGGCTCAAAATATTGACTATTTACTCCTTCCCTAGATGCAGTCGGACTTGTTGAATTCTTCCAGCACTTACTGCAGGTATGTCTGCTCCACCAAGTTTGCAGATGCTATGCTAAAACATTAAAATTTTAACCAACTATTAATAATTTATATATCTAACAATTTCAATTAATAATCTGATGTTAGAGTACCAATTTTAGTTTGTTTTAGCAAACTGAATTGTGATCTAGGAAGCATCTCTGTCAGAAGCAGAGAGCATTTTTATGGTACACAGAAGCCAGTTATCTTCCTGCCTTGGTGAAATGTTACACTTTAATTGCCTTCCCACCCCCTCACTCCCATATTAAATTAATGAATTGAGTTACCACTATAACTTATTCTTACTAGTTTGATTTTTCTTTAAAATTCCAACATGTTACTTGTTTCCCCAATTCACAGAATGCCCAGTTTGCCAAAATACAACCTTTTCATGATGCTGAAACGCGCACACTCTGTGCATAAGCAAGAAAACATTGTTTTTGTCGTTCTAGTCGCAACTGACAGCAATTACCAAGTAACATTTCCAGCTGACCAGATGATCAACTGCTTCTTTCTCACAGACCAACGTCTTACAGATTAAAATTACTTCAGAATCCAAATGGTTCCTTACTTAAATTTTCCACCCATCACCAAATTCTGACCTTTGCAACCCACTGCACTGCTTTTGAGAACACGCACCATGATGGATCACTGGGCCAGAAGGAGTTATTTAGACCAGGAACTTTGTTCTCCATATTCATGAACTTGCCTTAAAATTTAGGGAAGTAATTGGTCTCCAAGCACTTCTGCAAAAGAGAGAAGTCAATAACACCTGCACAAAAATCAGCCTGTTCTTTGGCCCACATATACCGGATATTGCATTTTTATAATTATGGTGACCTTTTGCCCAACTCCCATTAGAACATCTTATTGTACTTACCCAGTCATAGTCCTCCTACATCCTTGGCCAAAATGACATGATGTAACAATGACAATGTTCAGGTCTTTTGCAGTGCTCTCACTGCTTTTCTGAATCACGCTACTTAAGAGTCATGAAGTCATATAGCACAAAAACAGGCCTTTGCCCAACTGGTCCATACCAACAAAGAAGACTTTTTTAAGTAAGTCCCATTTTTACAAAATTGGCCCAATATCCCTCCAAACCTTTACTATCAATTTGCTAGTCCAAGTTTCTTTTAAATGCTTATGCACCTCTCTCAACCATTTCTTCTGGCAACTCATCCCATAAACAGACTACCCTGGGCGAAGAAAGTAGCCTGCCAAGTTCCTAATAAATCTCTCTTCTTGCCTGAAACCCATGCCCTCTCATTCTTGATTTCCCAAGCCTGGGGCGGGGGGGAATGGTGTGCATTCACTCCATCCTGCCCCTCGCCATTTTATACACCGCTATAAGATCACCCTTTATTCTCTAACGCACCAATGACTGAAGTTCTAGCCCGCTTAACCTCTCTGTTACTCAGTCCTTCAAGTCCTGGCAACATGAATGGAACACTTTTCTGCACTCTTTACAGCTTTTAATAGCAACTTTCCTAAAGCAGTGTGACACAATATTCCAAATATGGCCTCACCATTGTCTTGTGCAACTGCAACATAACATCCAATGTCCACTACTGATGAGAGCCAGTGTGCCAAAAGCCTTCTCCACTACTCTGTCTACCTGTGACATCACCTTCAGGGAAACAGGTACCTGTACCCCTAGGTTTCTCTGTTCTACAACCCTCCCCAGGGCCTTATCGTTCGCTGTGAAGGTCTGCCTTCATTTGTCTTCCCAAAATGCAGTTTCTCACACTTACCCGAATTAAACTCGTTTTGCACTCCTCATCCCACTAATCCAGCTGATTAACATCCTTTGGTAATCCTTGATAATCATCTACGACACCATTTATTTTAATGTCATCTGCAAACTTACTAATTGTACATTCTCATCCAAACAGCTGCAGGGATGTGGACTACAAATTACAACAGGAAATAGAAAAGGCTTGTCAGATGGGCAGTGTTATGATAATTGTGGGGGATTTTAACATGCGAGTGGATTGGGAAAATCAGGTCGGCACTGGATCTCAAGAGAGAGAATTTGTAGAATGTCTGTGAGATGGCTTTTTAAAACAGCTTGTTGTTGAGCCCACTAGGGGATTGGCTGTACTGGATTGGGTATTCTGTAATGAACCGGAGGTGATTAGAGAGATTGAGGTGAAGGAACCCTTAGGAGGCAGTGATCATAACATGATTGAGTTCACTGTGACATTTGAAAAAGAGAAGCCGAAATCTGATGTGTCGGTATTTCAGTGGAGTAAAGGAAATTACAGTGGCATGAGAGAGGAACTGGCCAAAGTTGACTGGAAAGAGACACTGATGGGAAAGACAGCAGAGCAGCAGTGGCTGGAGTTTATGCGAGAAGTGAGGAAGGTGCAAGACAGGTATATACCAAAAAAGAAGAAATTTTCGAATGGAAAAAGGATGCAACTGTGGCTGACAAGAGAAATCAAAGCCAATGTTAAAGCAAAGGAGAGGGCATACAAGGAAGCAAAAATTAGTGGGAAGACAGATGATTGGGAAGTTTTTAAAAGCTTACAAAAGGAAACTAAGAAGGTCATTAAGAGGGAAAAGATGAACTATGAAAGGAAGCTAGCTAATAATATCAAAGAGGACACTAAAAGCTTTTTCAAGTATATAAAGAGTAAAAGACAGGTGAGAGTAGATATAGGACCAATAGAAAATGATGCTGGAGAAATTGTAATGGGAGATAAGGAGATGGCGGAGGAACTGAACGAGTATTTTGCATCAGTCTTCACTGAGGAAGACATCAGCAATATACCGGACACTCAAGGGTGGCAGGGAAGAGAAGTGTGCACAGTCACTATTATGACAGAGAAAGTACTCAGGAAGCTGAATAGTCTAAAGGTAGATAAATCTCCCGGACCAGATGGAATGCACCCTCGTGTTCTGAAGGAAGTAGCTGTGGAGATTGTGGAGGCATTAGCGATGATCCTTCAAAAGTCGATAGATTCTGGCATGGTTCCAGAGGGCTGAAAGATTGCAAATGTCACTCTGCTATTTAAGAAGGGGACAAGGAAGCAACAAGGAAATTATAGACCTGTTAGCCTGACATCGGTGGTTGGGAAGTTGTTGGAGTCGATTGTCAAGGATGAGGTTACGGAGTACCTGGAGGCATATGACAAGATAGCAGAACTCAGCATGGTTTCCTTAAAGAAAAGTCCTGCCAGACAAACCTATTACAATTTTTTGAGGAAATTACAAGTAGGCTAGACAAGGGAGATGCAGTGGATGTTGTATATTTGGATTTTCAGAAGGCCTTTGACAAGGTGCCACACATGAGGCTACTTAACAAGATAAGAGCCCATGGAATTATGGGAAAGTTACATACGTGGATAGAGCGTTGGCTGATTGGCAAGAAACAGAGAGTGGGAATAAAGGGATCCCATTCTGGTTGGCTGCCGGTTACCAGTGGTGTTCCACAGGGGTCCGTGTTGGGGCCGCTTCTTTTTACGTTGTACATCAACAATTTGGATTATGGAATAGATGGCTTTGTGGCTAAGTTTGCTGATGATACGAAGATAGGTGGAGGGGCCGGTAGTGCTGAGGAAACAGAGAGTCTGCAGAGAGACTTGGACAGATTGGAAGTATGGGCAAAGAAGTGGAAAATGAAATACAATGTTGGAAAGTGTATGGTTATGCACTTTGGCAGAAGAAATAAACGAGCAGACTATTATTTAAATGGGGAGAGAATTCAAAGTTCTGAGATGCAACGGGACTTGGGAGTCCTCATGCAGGATACCCTTAAGGTTAACCTCCAGGTTGAGTCGGTGGTGAAGAAGGCGAATGCAATGTTGGCATTCATTTCTAGAGGAATAGAGTATAGGAGCAGGGATGTGATGTTGAGGCTCTATAAGGCGCTGGTGAGATCTGACTTGGAGTACCGTGGGCAGTTTTGGGCTCCTTATTTAAGAAAGGATGTGCTGACATTGGAGAGGGTACAGAAAAGATTCACTAGAATGATTCTGGGAATGAGAGGGTTAACATATGAGGAACGTTTGTCCACTTTTGGACTGTATTCCTTGGAGTTTAGAAGAATGAGGGGGGACCTCATAGAAATATTTCGAACGTTGAAAGGCATGGACAGAGTGGATGTGTCAAAGTTGTTTCCCATGATGGGGGAGTCTAGTACGAGAGGGCATGACTTAAGGATTGAAGGGCACCCATTCAGAACAGAAATGCGAAGAAATTTTTTTAGTCAGAGGCTGGTGAATCTATGGAATTTGTTGCCACAGGTGGCAGTGGAGGCCAAGTCATTGGGTGTATTTAAGGCAGAGATTGATAGGTATCTGAGTAGCCAGGGCATCAAGGGTTATGGTGAGAAGGTGGGCGAGTGGGACTAAATGGAAGAATGGATCAGCTCATGATAAAATGGCAGAGCAGACTCGATGGGCCGAATGGCTGATTTCTGCTCCTTTGTCTTCTGGTCTTATGGTCAAATCATTGATCTAGATGACAAATAGCAATGGCTATCACCAGTAGTCTGAAAGCAACCTCCAACATTACCTCCTGCTTCTGAACATCAACCTGATTGTTTGCTCAATTCACTAGCTTTCCCTGGATCCCATATGATCTAACTTTCCTTGGCAATCTGAGCAACACACACAAAATGCTAGAGGAATTCATCAGGCCAGGCAGCATCAATGGAAGAAAGTACAGTCAATGTTTTGGACTGAAACCCTTTGGCAGGACTGGGAAAAGAAAGCTGAGGAGTAGATTTAACCGGGGCAGCGGGGGGGGGGGGGGCGCAGAAACTAAGAGAAACACCAGGTGTTAGGTGAAACATGGAAGGGTAAGGATAAAATAAAGAGCTGGGATGTTGGTTTGTGATAGAGCCGGAAGGCCATGGAAGGAAAGGGGAGGAGCAGTAGATGAGGCGATGGATGGGCAAGGAAATAAGGGGAGAGAGGGAAAAGGGGACAGGAAATGGTGAAGGGAGGAGGCATTACCAGAAGTTTGAGAAATCAATGTTCATGCCATCAGGTTTGAGGCTACCCAAATGGAATATAAAGTGTGGTTCCTTCAACTTAAGTGTGGCCTCATCATGACAGTGGAGGAGGCCATGGATGGACACATCGGAATGGGAATGAGAAGTGGAATTAAAATGGGTGGCCTCTAGGAGATCCCATTTGTTCTGGCAGATGGAGCATAGATGCTCGGTGAAGTAATATCCCCATGTACGTCGGTTCTCAACGATACATAGCAGGCCACACCGGGAGCAACAAACACAGTAAATGACCCCAACAGACTCACAGGTGAAGGGCTGCCTCACCTGGAAGGACTGTTTAGGGCCCTGAACGGTAGTGAGGGAGGAGGTGTAGGGGCATGTGTAGCACTTGTTCCACTTGCAAGGGTAAGTGCCAAGAGGGAGATTAGTGGGGAAGGACAAATGGACAAGGGAGTCTTGTAGGGAGCGATCCCTGCGGAAAGAAAAAAGTGGTGGGCGGGGGGGGAGGGGGGGAGGGAAAGATATGCTTGGTGGTGGGATCCCGTTGGAGGTGACGGAAGTTTTGGAGAATTATGTGCCTGACGTGGGAGGCTGGTGGGATGGTCGGTGAGGACAAGAGGAACCCTATCCCTGGTAGGGTGGCAGGAGGATGGGGTAAGAGCAGACGTGCTTGAGAGAAGGGGATGGCATTTTAACAAGCAGTATGGCAATCTGCCAGCTGCAGGGGTCCCCAACTGTTTTTATGCCAAGGACCAATACCGTTAAGCAGGAGGTCTGTGGACCCCAGATTGGGAACCCCTGACCAGGTGAAACCTTATCAATGGCCTTACTGAAGTCCATACAGACTAATGCTTACCTCCCTGCCCTCATTATACTTCCTGGTATGGCTTCAAAAAAGGCCAGTCACATTCAGGAGGATTGATCTCACAAGTACAAAGATGCCACAACCCTCTCCAATCTTCCCACAAGGTGGGCAAGTCTTCAGTTGGACTCTTGTGGTGTTCCAACTCCCTGTAATGCTTCCAACCTTTGTTAAAAACTTTATCAGCTTTCTTTGGTAATTTTTATTATCTGACCTCTGATGAGTTAGCCTTAGAGTTTTCCATAAATTGTTTTTGACAGAACAACATTTTTGCCAAGACTTTAATTCCCACTCATAATTCAGTGGGAATTTGGTGGCTAATTAGAAACTGCACTGAAAATAATATGCAAGGATCCATTTCTTCCTAGAGAGTATGGTGCTAGTAAATTGAGAAGGTGACAGCAGTTTCACTAACTTAAAGAAATACATTTGCCAATGGATGATAAAGGACATAAAATCAGCAAGTTAGCAACACTGAAAAGTTTTTGTTCTTAACTTTTACTATTTATAACTATGTACCATAGTTCCTCAGGCTGCCGGGAAAATATACAGAACTGCGTCAAAGGGTAAATTATCTCTGGTAAGTGAATACATGCAGAAAATATAATTTAAAGCCATTTTAAAATACTTGTAAGCATTCATCAGATATCAAGGCTTTAAAATTACTTACTCTTTCTTAACTGCACCTTTCAAAATGTTTGATAATTCCCAAATTAAGAAACAGGTTAGATCTTAGAATTTCCATAACTGTGGATAATTTTCAACCATTTTCCAAATGCAAAAGACAAGTTCAAATCAGGTAAAATTTCAAATAAGATAAAATATTAAAATAAGAGATAAATTCAATTTATTTCCTTTTTATTTCCTCCTCAGGGACAAAATTAAACACAAATTTTCTAATTTATTGGGTATCAGTGACCTTTCACCCTCAGTAAAAACACTTCAAGGCTTCACAGTAATTGTCATTTCAAATTTTGCAGAATTACAGCACATTATGCATCACTTCAACAAGGTGCCATTAAAAAAGGCATACTTAGAAATTAAATTTGCAACATAAACTATGTGAAATTCCTGATGCAAGATATTCCAATTTGATCTTTTTCATAAAAATTGGCTGCACTGAGGTAGATTTTTTTTCCCTGAGTTTGAAAACACCATATTACATTCAATTTGTATGAAAAAAAAATTACTTACAAACTTACAAGGCTGCAGATGTGTTTCAAAGAATAACTTAAGGGCTAAATTATGATCTATTTTTCCTGATGTAGGCATATTTCTACATGAACCAACATACACATACCATATAGTCCAATAACAAAATTTTGCATCAACATTTGTTTCAAGCATGGGTTCCCGATCTGGGGTCCATGGACCCCTCAGGTAATGGTAAAGCTCCATGGCATAAAAAAATTGGGAACCCCTGGAGTTTCTAGTCTTAGACTGAGCTGTTTCTGACATTAACAATTTGAATTACTATTTTGTAATCAAATAAATAAATAAAATAAATTCTACAATCTTATTTTTTTTAGAAAACTAGTGTTGTAATTAAGCTCAGTATCCACTTTAAATCTCTTTCATGTTTCAGTTAGTGTACAGTACATGAAAGCACCGAGTTTGCTTCCATGTACTCTCTCATGAAATTACCTGACAAAAGCCGAGTTCAAAACTAAAATAAATCTGCAATAAGCATTGGTACATATGATATAATCCTATGACTCTGGAGTTGGAGTTCACTGTAATCCCCATAATTAATGGAAATAGAGTCATTCACTAATAGTAGTTCTTCCACAGACTGCCACATTGGTAATGCTACAAGCTAAAATTAATGCCACATCTTTGGTGTTACAGGATTAATTTAGATACAAAAGTGAGTCACAAACATATACATCTCCATAGGAGTTTAATGTGAATTTACACTCTTTAAATTATCAGCTTCTGCTGCATTTCACAGAGTCAGAATGTCAGTACAAAATAATTCATTTCAAAAAGCAGTATCGATCAACCTACCAGGGGCTCATTAATCTTTGCTTATAGTTACTACCAACTGTGCTAATTTTGTGATTATTAAGGTCAATTCACTAACGCTGCAAGTTTTGCGTTTAGACACCCAAGTATTGACATTTGAAAGGACTGGAAACAAAGATTCTGGGACAATGTGAAATTAATACCAGCAGCTTATAATTTAAAAGTGTTTTCAGCGGATACCCATGATTTGCGGTAGTGGTATGCTTGAGAGCTCAACAAAACTGGCATATCTGATGTTACTCAAATTCAGTTTGTATGCTGTAAGGGTGGTGCATTTGCTTAGTAGATTAAAAATAAAAACTCCCAAGACTAAAGAAACGGTCTTGATGATTCACAGATTTCCTGATGCTGCACTGAATGGCTCTCGTCCAGGAAAATAATGCAGGAGGTATATGAAAGGAACTCGGCAATGAATGTAAAGCTGTAAAACTAAAATGTACTTTTCTCAAGGAAGTTCTCTAAATACAGTATATTGCACACTTAATATCTGCTCACATTTTCAACCACACTGTTCACAATACAAGACCATAAGATCAGAAGATAAAGGAGCAGAAATAAGCCATTTGGCCCATCAGGTCTGCTCCAGCATTTCATCACGGCTGATCCAATTTTCCTCTCAACCCCAATCTTCTTCCTTCTCCTGTATCTTTTCATGCCCTGACCAGTCAAGAATCTATCGACCTCTGCCTTAAATATACATAAAGACTTGGCCTCCACAGCTGTCTGTGGCAAAAATTCCACAGATTCACCACTTTTTGGCTAAAGAAATTCCTCCTCATCTCCATTCTAAAAGGATGCCCCTTTATCCTGAGGCTGTGTCCTCTGGTCTTAGACTCTCCCACCATAAGAAACATCCTCTCCACAACCACTCTATCAAGGCTTTTCACCATTCAATAGGTTTCAATGAGGTCACCCTCATTCTTCTGAATTCTAGTGAATACAGGCCCAGAGCTATCAAATGCTCTTCATATGACAAACCATTTGATTCTGGAGTAATTTTCATGAACCTCCTTTGAACCCTCTCCAGTTTCAGCACATCTTTTCTAAGATAAAAGGCTCAAAACTGCTCACAATACTCCAAGTGAGACCTCACTAGTGCTTTATTAAGTCTCAACATTGCATCCTTGTTTTTGTATTCTAGTCCTCTTGAAATGAATACTAACATCACATTTGCCTTCCTCATCACAGGCTCAACCTGCAAATTAACCTTTACAGAATCCTGCCAAAGGACTCCCAGGTCCCTTGGCATATCAAGTTTTTTTTCTGTATTTTCTCTCCATTTAGAAAATAGTTAACCTTTCATTTCTTCTACCAAGTGCATGACCATACACTTCCATCTGTCACTTCTTTGCCCTACTCTCCTAATCTAAGGCCTCCTGTAGCCTCTCTACTTCTTCAAAACTACCTGCCCCTCCACCTATCTTCAAATCATCTGCAAATGTTGCAACAAAGCTATCAATTCCCTCATCCACATCACTGACATATAACGTAAAAATAATCAGTCCCAACACAGACCCCTGTGGAACATCATGTCACTGACAGTCAACCAGGAAAAAGCTCCCATCATTCCCACACTTTGCCTCCTGCCAATCAGCCAATGCTTTATCCATGCTAAAGTCTTTCCTGTATTACTATGGGCTCATAGCTTGTTAAGCACCCTCATGTGCGGCACCTTGTTAAAGGCCTTCTGAAAATCCACATGCACAACATCAACCAATTCTCCTTTATCTATCAACAGATTCATCAGGCAAGATTTTCCCTTGAGGAAACCATGCTGACTATGGCCTATTTTATCATGTGCCTCTAAGTACCCTGAGACCTCATCCTTAATAATCAAACCCAACATCTTCCCAAGCACTGAGGTCAGAATAACTGACCTATAGTTTCCTTTCTTCTGCCTTTCTCCCTTCTTGAAGAGTGGATTGACATTTGAAATTTTCTACCCTTCCAGAATCATTCCCAGAATGTAGCAATTCTTGAAAGATCATTGCTAAAGCTTCCATGATCTCTTCAGTGATCTCTTTCAGAACCCTGGGGTGTACACCATCTGGTTCAGGTAACTTAGCTACCTTCATAACTTTCAGTTTCCCAAGAACCTTCCCTCTAGTTATGGTAAATTCACACATCACACCATTTTCCAGTGATCTGATATCCACTCTCACCTCTCTTTTTCATAGTACGTATCTGAAGAAACTTTTAGGATCCTCTTTAATATTATTGGCTAGCTTACTTTCATATTCCATCTTTACCTTAATGACTTTTTTGGTTGGTTTTAAAAAGCTTCCCAATCCTCTAACTCCCCAGTAATTTTTGTTCTATTACATGCCCTCTTTGGCTTTTATGTTGGCGTTGACTTCTCTTGATAGCCATAGTTGTGTCATCTTTCCTATAGAATACCTCTTCCTCTTTGGGATGTATATATCCTGTACCTTCCGAATTGTATCCACAAATTCCAGCCACTGCTGCTCTGCCACCATCCCTGCCAGTATTCTTTTCCGAATAATTCTGGCCAACTCTCCTCTCATGCCTCTGTTATTCCCTTTACTGCACTGTACTACTGATACACCTGACTTTACTTCTCAAGTTTCAGGGTGAATTCAATCATAGTATGATCACGTTCCCCTAAAGGTTCTTTTACCTTAAGCTCTCTAATCAATTCCAATTCATTGCACATCATCCAATCCAGAATATCTGATCCCTTAGTGGGCTCAACCATGAGCTGCTCTAAAAAGCCATCTCATAGAAATTCCCCCTCTTGGGATCCAGCATCAACCTAATTTTCCCAACCTACCTGCATATTGAAACCCCCATGACTGTTGTAACATTGGTCTTTTGGGATGCATCTTCCATCTCCCGTTGTAATTTGTAGACCATAGCCTTACTACTGTTTCTTAAACTTTTCGATGATTTTAAGTTCCCTGGCCCCCACCGCTTTATTTTCACCTTGGATGTCCAGTCCCTATATACTTCCATCCCCCATCAGGAAGGTCTCAAAGCTCTACGCTTCTTTTTGGATTCCAGACCTAATCAGTTCCCCTCTACCACCACTCTGCTCCGTCTAGCAGAATTAGTCCTTACTCTTAATAATTTCTCCTTTTGCTCCTCCCATTTCCTCCAAACTAAAGGTGTAGCTATGGGCACCCGTATGGGTCCTAGCTATGCCTGCCTTTTTGTTGGGTTTGTGGAACAATCTATGTTCCGTGCCTATTCTGGTATCTGTCCCCCACTTTTCCTTCGCTACATCGACGACTGCATTGGCGCTGCTTCCTGCACGCATGCAGAACTCGTTGACTTTATTAACTTTGCCTCCAACTTTCACCCTGCCCTCAAGTTTACCTGGTCCATTTCTGACACCTCCCTCCCCTCTCTAGATCTTTCTGTCTCTGTCTCTGGAGACAGCTTATCCACTGATGTCTACTATAAGCCTACTGACTCTCACAACTATCTGGACTATTCCTCTTCTCACCCTGTCTCTTGCAAAAACGCCATCCCCTTCTCGCAATTCCTCCGTCTCCGCCGCATCTGCTCTCAGGATGAGGCTTTTCATTCTAGGACGAGGGAGATGTCTTCATTTTTTAAAGAAAGGGGCTTCCCTTCCTCCACTACCAACTCTGCTCTTAAACGCATCTCCCCCATTTCACGTACATCTGCTCTCACTCCATCCTCCCACCACCCCACGAGGAATAGGGTTCCCCTGGTCCTCACCTACCACCCCACCAGCCTCCGGGTCCAACATATTATTCTCCGTAACTTCTGCCACCTCCAACGGGATCCCACCACTAAGCATATCTTTCCCTCCCCGCCTCTCTCTGCATTCCGCAGGGATCGCTCCCTACACAACTCCCTCGTCCATTCGTCCCCCCCATCCCTCCCCACTGATCTCCCTCCTGGCACTTATCCGTGTAAGCGGAACAAGTGCTACACATGCCCTTACACTTCCTCCCTTACCACCATTCAGGGCCCCAAACAGTCCTTCCAGGTGAGGCATCACTTCACCTGTGAGTCGACTGGGGTGATATACTGCGTCCGGTGCTCCCGATGTGGCCTTTTATATATTGGTGAGACCCGACGCAGACTGGGAGACCGCTTTGCTGAACATCTACGCTCTGTCCGCCAGAGAAAGCAGGATCTCCCAGTGGCCACACATTTTAATTCCACATCCCATTCCCATTCTGACATGTCTATCCACGGCCTCCTCTACTGTAAAGATGAAGCCACACTCAGGTTGGAGGAACAACACCTTATATTCCGTCTGGGTAGCCTCCAACCTGATGGCATGAACATTGACTTCTCTAACTTCCGCTAGGCCCCACCTCCCCCTCGTACCCCATCTGTTACTCTTTTTAATGCACACATTCTTTCTCTCACTCTCCTTTTTCTCCCTCTGTCCCTCTGAATATACCTCTTGCCCATCCTCTGGGTCACCCCCCCCCCCGTCTTTCTTCCCGGACCTCCTGTCCCATGATCCTCTCGTATCCCCTTCTGCCTATCACCTGTCCAGCTCTCGGCTCCATCCCTCCCCCTCCTGTCTTCTCCTATCATTTTGCATCTCCCCCTCCCCCTCCAGCTTTCAAATCCCTTACTCACTCTTCCTTCAGTTAGTCCTGACGAAGGGTCTCGGCCTGAAACGTCGACTGCGCCTCTTCCTATAGATGCTGCCTGGCCTGCTGCGTTCACCAGCAACTTTGATGTATGTTCCTTACTACTGTTTGCAGGACTGTATACAACCCCCATCAGGGTCTTTTTACCCTTGCACTACCTTAGCTCTATCAACAATGATTCAACACCTTCTGACCCAATGTCACCTCTTTCTAATGATTTGATTACATTTTTTACGAACAGATCAACACCGCCCCTCTTCCTTCTGAGAGCTTAATGTCCATTCGATGCGATGTTTATCTTTGGACATTATGCTCTCAGCTATAATCTTCTTTCAGCCATGATTCAGTGATGCCTACAGTATCATACCTGCCAATCTGCAACTGTGCTACAAGTTCATCTACCTTATTCCGTATACTGCACACATTCAAATTTAACACCTTCAGTCCTGTATTCACCTGTTTCAATTTTGTCCACCTTTTTCATTGCAACTCATCCTTTTGACTGCCATTTTGCCCTATCAGCAGCCTCTCCTCACTACACATTGCCTCTGTTTATGAACCAGCTACCTCATCTTGAGCACTATCACTCCGGTTCCCATCACCCTGCCAAATTAGTTTAAATCCTCCCGAAAAACTCTAGTCAATCTGACCACAAGGATATTGGAACCCCTCTGGTTCAGGGGTAATCCGTCCCTTTTGTACAGGTTGAACCTCTGCCCCTTGCACCAGTTCCTCAGCCATGCATTCACTTGCCAAATCATCCCATTCCTACTGGCACGTGGCACTGGAGGTGACTCCCTTGGAGGTCCTGTTTCTCAGCTTTCTACCTAGCTCCTTGAAACCTTTCTTCAGGATCTCCTCACCTTGTCAGTGGTGCCAATATCGACCAATACTTCTAGCTGCTCACCCTCACCCTTGGAATGCCATGGACCCGACCTGAGACATCCCTGATCCTGGCACAGGGTGTCTCTATATCCTTTTGTATTTGCATTTCACTTCATACAATCACTGAACTTTACATACATTCTTCACCCTCATACTCATACAATCATCTTTACTCCAATCTTCACAATCTCCATAATTTGCAAGCTTCCAGAGAACTACTTAATCACAAGATGACCTTTCTATAAACATCCCACAAATATATCACAAATAAGCTTTCTTTACTCTTGTTGTAAGGTCATACAGTACATGCTCCACATCAGAAAGTTAACACAAGTGGCCAAAGGTGTTCAGAAAACCTCTTTCCTGTGGAAGTTCATGTTTTGGTGTTTTAGGCAGTGGAGAGAGGCATCTGACCAATGCTGAACAAATGATCCTCTGTTATGTCAAGTGACAGGAAAATGTTTCACTTCTCAGGCACTTGAAGCTGCATCATCATTCAACCCAATCTGTAGCTTAGAAATTGAATGTGATACTCCAGCGGAGTGGCTGTAGTTTAAGAGACAGTCTGTCCTTTCCATTTCTAGAGATTGACCCGTAATATCTGTGTGTGGTTTGAGTAAATGAAAGTTAAAATGCGCCAGATGGTGAAAATCTGAAATAAAAATGAAACACCCCAAACTACCCCTGGCGTCATTCAATCCCTTTTTGGCTTCTACCTTATTATAGACATTCTGTACCATATGTTCAACTTAAAAGATATTTTTTGGTAGTGATGAGAAGTCATCTACTGAAGCACTAACTCTGTTGCTCTCTTCACAGGTGCCTGAGCTGTTGCACATTTCTCGGATTTTCTCTGTTCTTATTTTATCCTCAATGGACACTCAACAACTTCCCACTTTTCCAGTATTAGCTATGGTCATGCAGGTCACAATTCACAGAATGCTAAGTGGTGTTACAAGCACTGGAGGATGATGATGTATGCAGATCAAGAGCTAGACTAGAGGATGGCAACAGAATTGTGGATCTATTTACAGTGATAGAAGGGCTGTGGTATTAATCGTGCAGTCAGTACAGGAAGCATGCTCAGGTGAAATGTTCTCAGATAAACTGCTCTTGAAAAGCTCTGAGAAATAGTACCTGGTGATTAACAGCCACCCTCTTTTTGTGCAATGTCTTCTTTCTCTTGTATTTCAGATGTTAGTATATCAACTACTAATCTTGAAAATCACCTGGAATTATACAACAAGGTTCTTTCTAACAGCAGGAAGGTTACTTCAGCACAGTTGAGAATGAGAATCAGTTTTAATATCATTGGCATATGTCGTGAAATTTGTTAACTTTGTGGCAGCAGTACCATGCAATACATGATAAACATAGAGGGAAAAATCCAAATTACATTAAGTATATACGTATATTAAATAGTTAAATGGTGCAAAAACATAAATTTTGAAGAAGGATTGAGGTAGTGTTCAAGGGTTCAATGACTATTTAGAAATTGAATGGCAGTGGGGAAAAAGCTGTTCCTGAATCGTTGAGTGTGTGCCCTCAGGCTTCTGGACCTCCTTCCCGATGGTAACAAGGAGAAGAGGGCATGTTCTCAGTGCTGGGAGTCCTTAACGATGGATGCCGCCTTTTTGGGGTACCGCTCCTTGAAGATGTCCTACAGAGGCTAGTAACCATGATGGAGCTGACTAACTTTTCAACTTACTGCATCTTACTTTGATCCTGTGCAATAGCACTCCCCACCCCCCAAACCTGACAGTATTATATTACCTGTAATATAATGGTGCCATGGCTCATTTGTGGCAGTTACAAAAGTCATGAGCTGAGCTGAAGAAAACATTCCTTGTTCCTCAGTAATCACTGTGACGTGGCAGCCTGTTTTTCATAGAGGCACATAGCAAAGAAATAAGGCATTGGCCCAAGACTAAACTTCACCAAACCTATTTAATTCTCCCCACATTCTCATCAGACCACCCCTCAGCCCACGTTTCTACCACCCACATGCAACACTGACAGTCCGCAGTTTCCAATGATACCACCAAGAAGTGTGGTAGGGGACAGAACTGAAACAAATGGTCACAGGGTGAACACACAGGACCAAAAAACAGGTGTCTGGGGCTGTGAAGTGGCAGCACTACCAGCTTTGCCACGGTGCTGCCCCAAGTTCCACTCTCTAAAGAATAAAGACGAAATGTCCTCATTGTCTGTTAGTCTCATAACATCCTGAATGAACTCACTCCAAAGTAAATTAGGCTCAGCTCAGTTTCAGAAAAAAATAGCAAGGTTCCTTCTGTAAAGATTATACGCTTTGCTAATTGTTCACTGTCTACAGCCATGAGGTTTCAGATAGCACACTTCTATCTCAGGACAGGCCTGCGAAATGGTAGGTTATAGAATGGGTGCACATAAATCGGCACGTACCAACAAATATTTTAGTCCTGGCACCTGTATTAATGGTTAGATATAGAGTTAAGCTACTTACAAGCAGTATCTCAAAACAATGGGTTTTTGGTACACCCCCTCTACACTCAAGGAAGCAAATTGCATCCACATAAATTGCAATATATTCCACTTGCCCCTCTTGGCTATGGAGAGTACCACTCATAGAAACGCACAGAATACTAATGGTACCAAGCATGTTGTTGGCTGTGCAATGAATTTTTTAATGTTATCACAGCATAGTACATACTGAGCATACAAGGACCAGTAGCAGTTGACATAAAACAAAAGGTTTCCCTAGAGTCTGATCTTTTTCAAAATCAAAATGGGTCTGTCTTACTGTCAGGTGAACGAGACACACCCAGCAGCAATTAGTGATGTCTACAGAGCGTCGTATCGAGCTTCAGCCCTAATGTCAAAAATTGAGTAATGCCATTTGAATCAAAATTTCAAGTTGCAGATAATGCACAGCCATTACTACTTAAAAAAAACACAAATGACTCCCAGAAACAAAACCTGTAAGCTAAAAAATGTTCAGAATAACACCAGACTCATATTCTGATCTTGCAACTCAGCTTTGACTAAATCATCACAAGGCATTCCTGCAGAAGGATGAACAAGTCTTTTCTTTCGACACTGGTTTACTTGCTTGCATGGTTTCTGTATGTACAGTATTTCACATTTTGTATTTGTTTGCAAGTACACATGCACTGTCATGGAAGATCAGCAATAAATGCAGTCATCTATATTAACTTGCTTTCGACTTTTCCTACAAGACTTGCCTGTATAACGAACATCTTTCTTGTGATCACAAGACCCTCTTGGACATTGCTAAGGTAGAATACTGCAAATCTAGTTCACTGGTTCACTGAAAAGACTGACTGCATTGCCTTGGTTGTGGCTCAGACTAGGCCCTCATGACCCAGGACCGCCTATTGTTGCCGCCCAGGGAAGGAGATGTCAGAGGAGCATGGGAGAGAGCAGAAGCCTTTGTGGCAAGTTGAGATCTGTATTGGGTTGGGGGTTCCATCGGCGCTGTCCTCCAATGTTTGTTTGGTGCTGCCGTCTGGTATTCACTCTGTGCTGTTACCAGTATTCGCTCAGTGGAAGAGCAAGCTGTACCAGGACATCAATCTATGTACCATCAATCCACAGGCCAAGCCACTCGGGGACTTGTGATACAATTTTTTTTTGTGACTGTATACTTTCCTGCTATCATAACCATATATGCTATGTGCTTTATGCTGTGTGCTGTTGGTAACATGTTTTGCATCTTGGCCCTGGAGAAGCACTGTTTCATTTAGCTATATTCCTGTATAGTTGCTGCCTGTTTCGTTGCTGGCACTTAGGGTCACAAGATCACAAGATCACAAGGCAAAGGAGCAGAAATAGGCCATTCGGCCCATCGAGTCTGCTCCGCAGCTCCCCCATGAGCTAAACTTTTCACCCATCTAGTTCCAATTTCCGGCTTTTTCCCCATATCCCTTGATACCCTGACTAATTAGATACCTGTCAATCTCCTCCTTAAACACCCTCAATGATCGGGCCTCCACAGCTGTATGTGGCAACGAATTCCACAAATCCACGACCACCAAATTTCTCCTCACCTCTGTTTTAACTGGGTACCCTCTAATTCTAAGACTATGGCCTCTTGTCCTGGACTCACCCACCAAGGGAAACAACCTTTCCACATCTACTCTGTCCAACCCTTTCAACATTCGAAACGTTTCTATGAGATCCCCTCTCATTCTTCTGTACTCTAATGAATACAATCCAAGAGCCGACAGACGCTCCTCATATGTTAGCCCCTACATTCCAGGAATCATTCTCGTAAATCTTCTCTGAACTCTCTCCAACATCAGTATATCTTTTCTAAGATAGGGGGCCCAAAACTGCACACAGTATTCCAAATGAGGTCTCACTAATGCCCCATAGAGCCTCATCAACACCTCCTTACTCTTATACACTATTCCTCTTGAAATGAATGCCAACATAGCATTCACTTTCCTTACCGCCAATCCAACTTGGTGGTTAACCTTTGGGGTATCCTGCACGAGGACCCCCAAGTCCCTTTGCACTTCCGATTTTTGAATTTTCTCCCCATCTAAATAATAATCTGCCCGATTATTTCTTCTTCCGAAATGTACAACCGTACATTTGTCAACGTTGTATCTCATCTGCCATTTCTTTGCCCACTCTCCTAAACTGACTAAGTCTCTCTGCAATCTTTCCATTTCTTCAACATTTCCTGCTCCTCTACCTATCTTGGTGTCATCCGCAAACTTGGCCACAAAACCATTTAATCCGTAATCCAAATCATCGATATACATCGTAAAAAGAAGCAGCCCCAACACCGACCCCTGCGGAATACCACTAGTAACCGGCAACCAATCAGAATAGGATCCCTTTATTCCCACCCTTTGCTTTCTACCTATCAGCCAATGCTCCACCCATTTCAATATCTTTCCTATAATTCCATGGGCTCTCATCTTGTTAAGCAGCCTCATAAGCGGCACCTTATCGAAGGCCTTTTGAAAATCCAAATACACAATATCCACAGCCTCTCCCTTGCCAATCTTATTCGAGATTACCTCAAAAAATTCCAATAAGTTGGTAAGGCAGGATCTTCCCTTCATGAAACCATGCTGGCTTTGGCCTATCTTGTCATGCACCTCGAGGTATTTCATAACCTCATCCTTCAGGATTGACTCCAATATCTTTCCAACCACCGATGTCAGACTAATAGGTCTGTAATTTTCTTTTTGCTGCCTCCTTCCTTCCTTAAATAGTGGAACTACATTTGCAACCTTCCAGTCCTCTGGAACCATGCCAGAGTCTATTGATTCCTGGAAGATCATTTCCAATGCTTCCACAATCTCCAAAGCCACCTCCTTCAGAACCCTTGGGTGCACCTCATCCGGGCCGGGAGACTTATCTATTCTTAGTCCACTTAGCTTCCCAAGCACTTTCTCTCTAGTTATCTTGACTGTATCTAATTCTATTCCCTGGTACCTCTGGCTATCAGGTATATTGCTTATGTCTTCCACTGCGAAGACTGATGCAAAATACTCATTCAGTTCCTCCGCCATCTCTTTGTTATCCATTATAATTACTCCAGCATCATTTTCAATCGGTCCCATATCTACCCTTGTCACTCTTTTACTCTTCATATATTTAAAAAAACTCTTAGTATCCTTTTTTATGTTAATCGCCAACTTCCTTTCATAATTCATCTTTTCTTTCCTAATGACTTTCTTAGTTTCTTTCTGTAAGTTTTTAAAGGTCTTCCAGTCCTCATTTTTCCCACTAATTTTTGCTTCCTTGTACGCCATTTCTTTTGCTTTTATTTTTGCCTTAACCTCTCTCGTTAGCCACATTTGTGCCATTTTTCCATTCATGATTTTCTTTTTTCTTGGAATATATTTTTCCTGCATTTTCCTTATTTCCTGTAGGAATTTCATCCAATTCTGCTCTGCCGTCCCTCCATTTAGTTTACTTTTCCAATTGACTTGGGCCAGTTCCTCTCTCATACCACTGTAATTTCCCCTGTTCCACTGAAATATCGATACAGCTGATACCAGCTTCTCCTTTCCAAATTTGAAACTGAACTCAATCATATTATGATCACTACTTCCAAGAGGTTCCTTTACCTCCAGCTCCCTAATCGCCTCAGGTTCGTTACACAGCACCCAATCCAAAACAGCCGGTCCCCCGGTGGGCTTCTGGACAAGTTGCTCCAAAAAGCCATCCTGTAGGCATTCTACAAACTCCCTCTCCTGAGATCCATTACCTTTCCGACTTTCCCAATCCACTTTCATATTAAAATCCCCCATAATTATCTTGACAGTGTCCTTCTGACACGCTTTTTCTATTTCCAGCTGCAACTTGTAGTCCACATCCCGACTGCTGTTTGGAGGCCTGTGTATAACTGCTATTAGTGTCTTTTTACCCTTGCCATTTCTTAATTCTACCCATAAGGATTCCACCTCTTCTGATCCTATGTCCCTTCTTTCTAATGATTTGATATCGTTACTTACCATCAGGGCCACGCCACCCCCTTTACCTACCTTCCTATCCTTCCTGTACACTGTGTATCCTGGGATATTCAGCTCCCAATCACATCCATCATTTAGCCATGACTCGGTGATGGCCACAATGTCATACCTTTTAACCTGCAGCTGTGCAGCAAGGTCATCCGCTTTATTTCTAATGCTGCGTGCATTTAAGTACAGTACATTTAGATCGGTACCTGTTGCCACTTGTGCTATCTATCTATTTTGCAGCAAATTATCCTGTATATTCACCGGCCTGTCCTTCTTACCATCTTTGCTGCACAGTATTTTTGACTTATTTCTATTTTCCTCTTCCTCGATCCTAACACCTTGGTTTCCTTCCCCTTGCCAACTTAGTTTAAACCCTCCCTAACAGCTATATTAAACAATCCCACTAGGATATTAGTACCTTTTGAGTTCAGGTGTAATCCATCTTTTTTGTACAAGTCATACCTTCCCCAAAATAGATCCCAATGATTCAAGAATTTGAAACCCTGCCCCCTGCACCAGTTACTTAGCCACACATTCATCCGCTTAATCCGGGTAGCGATGAAGGTCCTCCATCTCTGTCCGTCCTTGGCCATCTTCTCTATTGTGCCCCAGGTGTGGTTCAGAGTCCTCATTTTGGCCTCTACAGTATGGTGCCAAGTTGTATATTCATGTATAGTTGAATGATAATTAAACTTGAACTCTTGGATTATTTGTTTTACTTTTACCTGCAAATTGGCCAGAGTGTTAGATAATACTTGAAAGAATAATCAAAGTAAAGGCAAGGCAGGTTACCAGCTGAAAAGAAAGAAATGGGGTCAGTCTTTAACACCCGAATCTTCTTTCATTTTGACTCTTTACAAAACTTTTACTGATCTTTTTCTCAAACTAATGAAAGATGCATTAAAAAAAAGAGGAAACAATAACAAACAAGAGAAAATCTGCAGATGCTGGAAATCTGAGTAACACACACAAAATGCTGGAGGAACTCAGCAGGCCAGGCAGCATCTCTGGAAAAGGGTGCAGTCAATGTTTCGGGCCGAAACCCTTTGGCAGGACTGGAGGAAAAAAAATACTGGGGAGTAGATTTAAAAGGTGGGGGATGGAGAGAGAGAAACACAAGGTGAATACAATAACATTTGAGGATTAAGAAATACTCCCAAAATGCACG
Source organism: Mobula hypostoma (assembly GCF_963921235.1). Taxonomy (NCBI): domain Eukaryota; kingdom Metazoa; phylum Chordata; class Chondrichthyes; order Myliobatiformes; family Myliobatidae; genus Mobula; species Mobula hypostoma. The sequence goes on from NC_086102.1 coordinate 166,133,878, forward strand.
GTGCCAAAAGGAGCAAGTTGATGTTTTGGATCAACAGCACTGAGTGGGAACAGGAAAGGAACCAATACATAGAACATGGACATCCTTCTTCACCTCTGCCCTTTATGACAGAGTCCTCAAACTTATTTCCTGCACATCTGTTCTGACAACCCCACTCTCAGCCCCAGCTACTACTCTCCCCAGGCAGAATAGGGTTAGAGTTCCTTTGGTGCTCAATTTTCGTTCCGCCCGCCTGTACATAAAACAGCTCTTTGGCCAGCTCCAAGACAATCCGACTGCCAGTTACACCTCCCCTCTCCCCGGTTGCATGCTATTTTAACGTTCCTTCACCTTTGGTTTTCTTCAATGCTAAAGAGCGGCCAAATGCAAACTCGAAGAACAAAACAACATATTTCCAATTGGGAAGTTTTATGAATGTAGTGAATTTCTGATTTCAGGTAATAAATAACCCAGGAGCTCCCCCCACCCCCCCAACACACACACACACACACACAATCACTTGCCTACATGGGTTTATTCTCCCTTTTATCATTCACTCATCTCTCTCCCTCCCCCACCTGGTTCCAACCACCATCTGACTCCACCCATCACCTAACCTCTATCAAATCTCCCTACATTTACTATATACTGGCAATCTTTCTTGTTCCCTCTCAGTCCTGATGCAGGGTATCAAAATGAAATGCTTTCACCTCCACAGATATTGATTGACCTGATGACATCTCCCAGCACTTTTTTTTTGCTCCAAATTCCAGCATCCGCATTTCTTTTGACTTTATTCTTCCAATAACCACCAGGGAAAGGGAACTTCTTGAATTCTTCAGAACAGCATTGCTGCTTGTGGGAATCAGGCTGTACACAGACTGCCTGTCTTGTTTCCTGCATTACAAGACAAATAGCTGATGGTGGCAGAGTACACACACAGGATGAACCTGCCTCCGATGGCAACAAACTGCACTCCATGATCCCCCAATCCAACTGCAGAACATTCGATCGTGGCAGGCGGTACCTGGTAATTGGTCAAAGGTTCAAAGCTTTCCAGGGGAAGGCGTGGGTGAATGAAAGGGGAGGGTTGCCTATTGAACTGTGAATGCTGAGAGGCAAGCTAAGTGAGGGTGTGGAGATGCTGTCGGTGAGAGATCAGGGCAGATGCTGAGGCAGTGGATACTGACAGGGTTTGAACGGGATGTGTGCACAAAACACCCACCTTCTTTAATCAAACCCCCTGCACACTCACGAGTGTTGAGCGAGAGGATGCCTAGGACTGGACTGAAGCAGGTCAGTGCAAAAAGGAGAACAGGAGTGTGGAGGTGGATGCTGAAAGGGAGAAGTGAATAAAGTGGATAGCTGCTATATAAAGACATGAGGTTAACTGAAGATTGGTTAGACATGACCTACCACACACGAAACCATGTTGTCTATCCTTTATCAGTCCATGTCAATCCAAATACTTATATATTCTGTCCTGTAGAATACCTTCCTATAACTTTCCCACATCTGATGTCAGACTCACTGGTCTGTAACTTCCTGATTTATGTAAAGAGCCTTTTTAAAAAAAAAAGCAGAACAACATTGGCTACCCTCCAATCTTCTGGTACCTCTCCTATCGCTAAGGATGATTTAAATATCTCTGCTAGGGCCCTAGCAATTTCTGCACTTGCCTGCCGTAGGGTCCAAGGGAATACTTCGTCACGCCCTGGGGATTTGTCCACACTGATGTGTCACAGGATAGCAAACAGCTCCTCCTCTGTAATCTCTATAGGCTCCATGAGGTTGATGTCGCTTTGCCTCACTTCTGTAGACTCTGTGTCTGTCTCCCGAGTAAATACAGAAGCAAAAGATTTATTTAAGAACTCCCCCATCTGTTTTGGCTCTACAATGGATTACCATTCTGATCTTCCAGAGGACCAGTTTTGTCCCTTGCAATCCTTTTGCTCTTAATATATCTGTAGAGTCCCTTGGATTCTCCTCCACCTTGTCTGTTAGACAACTTCATACCTTCTTTGAGCTCTCCTGATTTCTTTCTTAAGTGTTCTCTTGCATTTATTATGCACCTCCTTTTTTCTCTTAACCAGGGCCTCAGTATCTCTTGAAAACCAAGGTTCCCTACCCTTGTTATCTTTACCTTTTATTCTGACAGGCACATACAAGCTTTGTACTCTCAAAATGTCTCTTTCAAAGGCCTCCCACTTACTAAGTACACTTTCGCCAGCAAACAGCCCGTCTCAGTCCACACTTGTCAGATCATTTCTGACACCATCAAAATTGGCCTTTCTCCAATTTAAAATCTTGACCCACAGACCAGACCTATCTTTTTGCATATTTACTTTGAAACAAATGCCATTATAGTCGCTAGATGCAAAGTATTCCCCTATATAAACTTCTGTCACCTGCCCTGTCTAATTCTGTAACAGCAGATCCAGTATTGGACGCTCTCTCACTGGGACTTCTATGTACTGATTAAGGAAACTTCCCTGAACACATTTGACTAACTCTGTCCTATTTAGTCCTTTTACAGTTTGGGATTCCCAGTCATATGTGGAAAGTTAAAATCACCTGCTATTACTTACAAAGGACCGCAATCACTCTACAAACTTGTACCTCGAAATGCCTTGGACTGTTGGGTGGTCTGTAATATAGCCCCATTAACGTGGTCATATCTTTCTTATTTCTCAGTTCCACCCGTAATGCCTCACTAGACGAATTCTCCAGTCTGTCCTGACGGAAAACTGCTGTGACATTTTTCCTGGCTAGTAACACCACCCCTCCTCCTTTAATCCCTTCCACATTGTCACGTCTAAAACAACAGAACCCTGGAATATTAAGCTGCCAGCCTTGCCCCTCTTGCATCCAATTCTCACTAATGGCTACAATATTATAATTCCAGGCGTTGATCCATGCTCTGAGCTCATCCACCTTTCCTACGATACTTCTTGCATTGAAATACAGGCAGCTCAGGACACTGGTCGCACCATGCTCAACCTATTGATTCCTGACTTTGATGGAGGTCTTACCAACATCTGTCTCCACAACTTCTCCACTAACTGTTCTGGCATTCTGGCTCCCACCCCCTCCAATTCTAGTTTACACCCCACCATGCAGCATTAGCAAACCTTCCCGCTAGGATCTTAGTCCCCCTCCAGTTCAGGTGCTCCTCCCTTCTGTACTGGTCCCACCTTCCCTGGAAGAGAGCCCAATGATCCAAAAATTCTTATGCCCTCCCTCCTACACCAACTCCTCAGCCAAGTGTTGAACTGTATAATGTTTCTAGTTCTGCCCTCACTAGCACGTGGCACAGGTAGCAATCCTGAAAACACAACCCTGTAGGTCCTACTTTTTAACTTAGCACCTAAATCCCTCAACTCCTTTTGCAGAATCTCATCACTCATTCTACCCATGTCATTAGTATCTACATGGACCACGACCTCTGGCCGTTCTCCCCCCCACTTAAGACCCGATCTGAGATATCCCGGACCCTGAAACCCAGGAGACAACATACCATCCGGGAATCTTATTTTCACCCACAGAACCCCTTTCCATTCCCTTAACTCGTGAATCCCCTATCACCACAGGTCACCCCTTCTCCCCACTTCCCATCAGAGTCACAGAGCAAGACTCAGTGCCAGAGATTGACTGCTGTGACTTTCCTTTGCTAGGTCATCCCCCCAACAGTATCCAAGCTCCAACTCCTTAATGTGGGTTGTTAGAACCTGCAGCTGGATGTACCTCGCAGTTGGAGTGATCAGGGATGCTGTAGGTCTCCAAAAGCTGGTCAAAGCTCCAAAAAACTGCCACATTGTTGCCTTTTATACTCAGTCAGTGAATGTGAGTAAAATTTCCTCCTGTAGTGAGTACAGTTGATGGGATATTATACTGAAGTTATATAAGACATTGGTGAGAACTAATTTGGAGTATTGTCCACAGTTTTGGTTACCTACCTACAGGAAAGATGTAAATAAAGTTGAAAGAGTACTGAGAAAATTTATAAGGATGTTGCGAGGACTGGAGGAACTGAGTTATAAGGAAAGATTGAATGGGACTTCATTCCTTAGATCATAGAAGATTAAGGGGAGAATTCATAAAGGCATACAAACTTATGAGGGGTATAGATAGAGCAAATGCAAGCAGGCTTTTTCCACTGAGGTTGGGTAGGACTACAACTAGAGGTTAAGGGTGAAAGGTGAAAAGTTCAAGAGGAATTTGAGGGGAAGTTTCTTCCTTCAAAGGGTTATGAGAGCAGAAGTGACTAAGCCGCTAGCAGAAGTGGTGCACACAAACTCGATTTCAATGTTTAAGGGAAGTTTGGATAGGTACACAGTTGGGAGGGGTATGGACGGCTATGGTCCGGGTGCACCATTAATCAAGTCCTCCAGCTAGAATAAATCCCTTCAACCACTACACTCTGTCTTCTGCGGGCAAGCTAGTTCTGAATCCATACGGTCAACTCACCAGTAGTGCCTTTCATCTTTATCTTCTGGATGAGCTATCCACAAGGAACCTTGTCAAATGTCTTGCTAAAGTCCATGTAGACAACATCCACAGCTCACCCTCATCAATCACCCTCATCACCTTGTCAAAAAACTCAATCGAGATAGTAAGACATAATCTCCCTGTACAAAGCCATGCCAGCTCATCCTAGTTAGGCCATGGTTTTCCAAATGCCCATAAACTCTATCCTATGAATTCTCGCCAGTAACTTCCCTACCATTGATGTGCAACTCACCAACCTATAGTTTCCAGGATTATCCTTGGTTCCCTTCTTGACATATAAGCATTAAAACAGCATTGATGGGTATAATCCCAGACTGCAACCTACTGATCTCCAAAACCACGAGCCACCTTGGGCTGGTCCAAGTAGTATTTTGTGAATAGTGATTAAAAACTGGAAAATGACTAATTCTCATTAACCAGTACAGATGTCTCTGTGTCACAGCTGTTTTAAGTAATGGAAAGTTGACCTTACAGAATTCACAAATGTTACGAGAATACACATAAAATTAAGATGTTTGCTGGCCTGGGCTAGCATCAGTGGCATCAGCAGTTGGTCTGCCACCTGCCCTCAGGGGAAGGAGAGATAAGGAACAATGGAGCAGCGTCTGGAGATGTGTAATGAAGGGATGTGGGAGGAAGAGCTGTCTGGAGCGGCTCCCCCCTTTGAACCCTGAACTGTTTGAAGTGATGGACAGGCGATACCCCAGCAGGGGGATAAAAAGGGACAGGTTCGCTAAGACAACACACACGCCACCCGAGGTAACGAGACCCTGGAAGCGGTGCGCTTCTCACGAGTGGGTGAGAAGTGCCAGACAACGACAAGGGTGGAAAGGTACGATCAGCGGGAACCCGGTGTGTGTCCGCCCTTGCCTGGGTGCCGGGTTCACTGCAGAGGATCGACCGCATCTGGAGGAGGGGTCACAGTCGGTGACCTCAGGTGACATCACCAAGGACCCGCCCAAATGCTGTTTGTGAGCCATCTCGCTGGTCTGTGAGTGAAGCTGTGCTGAATGATGAGTTGTTCCTATTCTATGTCTCTCTTCCCCACCTTGTCCATCGCCATGACAACGATTACTGCGAACTGAACTACTAAACTGGACTGAACTTTGAGTAATTTTGAAATTGGTCATTTACCCCTAGACAATGATAGAGCTTGATTGATGCTGTTATCTTAATTCTGTGCACATGTATGGTTATCATTGTTGAATTGTTGCATTTATTATCCTTTCGATTACTGTGTTGTTTGTTTCTTTAATAAAACTTTCTTAGTTCTAGTACTCCAGACTCCAACTGAGTGATCCATTTCTGCTGGTTTGGCAACCCAGTTACGGGGTACGTAACACAAATCACCAAACAAAAACTTGACATAAAATTTGCTCTCACAGAAATGATGTGTAAAGATATGTATACCTGTTTCTGGAGTATTAGAAAATGAATCAGCTTTCATATCACTGACATAAGTTGTGAAATTTGTTGTTTGTGGCAGCAGAACATTACATAATAGAAAAACTAAATTACAGTAAGTATATTGGATATATATAAGAAATTAAATTAAAAAAATGAACACTGCCTCACTATCTTTCCTCTCCTTTTGTACAAGAGAGGAAAGATAGTGAGGCAGTGTTCATGGATTCATTATCCATTCAGAGGTCAGATGTTGGAAGGGAAGAATCTGTTCCTGAAACATTGCGCGTTTCAGACTCCTATACCTCCTACACGATGGTGGCAATGAGAAGAGGGCATGTCCTGGGTGATGGGGGACCTTAATGATGGATGCCACCTTTTTGAGGCATCGCCTTTGAAGTTGTCCTGAATGCTTGGGAGGATATTGGCTCATAATGGAACTGACCGAACTGCAGCTTTTTCTGATCTAATGAAGTGGCCCCTCCACGCATACAATGATGCAACCAATTAGAATGGTCTCCATGTCCATCCATAGAAATTTGCATGACATACCAAGTCTCCACAAACTCCTAATGAAATATAGCTGCTTGTAGTTGCATCAATATGTTGGGCCCAGAGTAGATCTTCAGAGATGTTGACACTCAGCGACTTGAAATTGCTCACCCTTTCCACTGCAGATTGCTTGATGAGGACTGGGGTGTGATTCCTCGCCTTCCCCTTCCTGAAGTTTGCAATCAGTTCCTTGGTATTACTGACACTGAGTGGAAGATTGACACCACTCAATCAGCTGATCTATCGCACTCCTGTATGCCTCTTTGTCAGCATCGGAAATTCTGCCAACAATAGTTGTGTCACTGGCAAATTTATAGATGACATTTGAGCTGTGCCTAGCCACACAGTTGTGGGTGTTGAGCGTGTAGAGCAGTGAGCTAAGGAGCCTCGAAGTGTGCTGGTGTTGATTGTCAGCAAGGAGACATTATTTCCGATCTGCACTGACAATGGTCTCCCAGTCAAGGTGACAATTGCAGAGGGAGGTACAGAGGCCCAGGAGTTGAAGCTTTTTGATTAGAACTGAGCGTATGATTTTGTTTAACACTGAGCTGCAGACTGTCCAGGTGATCCAAGGCTGTGTGCAGAGCCAGTGAGATTGCACCACTGTAGACCTTCTGTGGAAATAGGAAATGGGTCCAGGTGCTTAGGCAGGAGTTGCTTCTAGTCATATCCAACCTCTCAAAGCACTTCATTACAGATGTGAGTGTCACTGGGGCAAGCTCACTTGTGTGATTGTCACCCTTTTGAAGCAGGAGGGAACCTCTGAATGCAGCAATGGGATATTGAACGTGTCCTCGAACAATTCCGCTGGTTGGGTAGCACAGGTTTTCAAAGCCCTGCAAGGTACTCCATAGGGGCCCGACACCTTGCGAGGATTCACTCTCTTGGAACGCAGGCTCATACTGTGAGTATGACTTTAACAGCGCCTGAGTCAGGTGGGACTATGACGTCAGTCATAGGCTGCGGCAGGGAGGTGGGGAGGGGGAGGGGGAGACCGGACAAGCAGTTGGAACCTCAGCTTGTCACTGCTATGGTTTGGAACTCTTCGACGCCCAAAAGGTTGGGTTGATTATCGGCACGTAGTGCACAAAGTATGTGTGACTGTCACTTCGTATAACCCATATGTGTGGATTTGTTGGAGGATCCTGTGGTATCACTTTTGTTGGCCCTTTACCTGGAATCGGAGTGTTGTGGTAACCACTTGAAGACGATATTCCTGTGACCGTCATCTGGTGTTATTTCTAAGTGGATTTCAGAACGGCTCGACAGACAAGATCTTCGACGACAGTTATTTTGTTTACCCAGAGGGTATTTGTGGAATTCGACGTAATCACCTACTCTCTTTACATTATATCCTGGATTACAAATCTCTCCCCTCACTCACTCATTTTGCGGATTACTGAATCTTATTAACTTGCCATCTTAAGACTTTAAGTATTGTTCCTAGGCTTGATAGTTTGGGAGCTACATATACACACACATGTATACGCATAACACTGTTAACTTCTGTTTATTTCGTTTAACTTACTATATTTTAGGTAGATACTAATAAAGACAGTGGTTTTAACATTAAAACCTGACTCAGTGTATAATCTATTGCTGCTGGTACATAACAGCTCAGACTTCTGAACAGCTACCACTAACGTGATAAAAGTGTTATACTCTGTAAAAGATGTTCATTGAGGTGTCCTTTAGTCATGCTCATAACAATCCTGCCATTGTTTCATCTAGACCAATTAATATTAGTTCCTCAACAGTTCCCTGTTCTGGCACTATGACAGAATTTTGATGATGCATTCTTTCCACCTGTAGGGAACAACCAGCCCTATGCCTTTTGCTGTTTATGAGGCCTAGAGCCTCAGTGCATGCACGTTAAGCACACAGAAGTGTGAAATATTTAGGGACAAGATAGCACTGCATGTAACCTACAGCTCTGCCCCTGGTCTCATTATTGAGTACAATATGGGCAATGGAGGAGAAGGGTCAAAACATTTCTTATCCAGTCCCTCAACTGTACACCACGAGGTTGAAGGTATAACACCCTCCTCTAGTGAATATGCGATCTCTACTGCTGTACCCACCAGGGTGGGCTCCATCCTGTGGCTCTTTCACAGGGTGAAACTTGGCCTCTCATACTGGAACCCAAAGCCATGCCAGTCTCCTCCATCTCCAAACCAGCAACAACCCCAACCACACCCCTCACCCGTTGTCATGGTTTATGGCACCTTGATGCCGCTAAAAACATCTTTTTGTCATTGCAAATGCTAACGTTCAGAGATTCTTTTCAAAAGCATGGAAACGGTCTACCATAAAAAAGTCAAAAGTTGATAAATAAATTTAGTTATAAATGTTTACTTTTAACAGGTTAATAAAATTTTTAAAAAACACTTTCCTCTTATTACTGAAGGCCAAATGAATGGAGCAGCTGCTTCTGCACGAGCCATGGATGGCAGGACACTGAAGAACTGAATATCATGTATCAGGGCTCTCAGCTCAATTCATTCCCGAGTCTGCAGTGGGCTCAAAGCAAGGCCACTGACAAAGTGGAGGTCAGATGCAGCATATCCATCCTTGGTGCATCCAAAGATTCCACACGGCAGAACACCAATGTAGAATTTGAAGGCACGCTGAAGAGCAGAAAGCCTGCTGTCTCCTTTGCTGCTGCTGCAGTATGTAATGACGAATTTTGTCAAGACACCTGAAGTTCAATCCACTATTTCTGAAACTGACATTTAGAACAGTAGTGGAAATATACAGTATATAGAGAAAGTAACAGGGTTTCACATCGATCAGTATAGACACCATCTGTTACCTTATTCCTTGAAATAGAATGCAACAGGTTGCTGCTTATGCCATCCTTCTCAGGAACCCCTAAAAAATATCATAAAAGTGTAAATTATTAAAATTGAGTATTTCAAATTTAATTTTATTTCAGATTACTTAACATAGTGAATTGTTTCTTGAAATATTCAAATACACTTGCAAGTTTAGTTCTCATGTTATTCTAAATTTAATAGTGAGAAATACAGGCAATGGGGCTAGGAATACACTACAGCAGCAATACTTTAGCACTATAGCCATGTTCAGAATTGGAAACTTGTTGGAGAGAAGTTCACATGAGATTTGACAAGGAGGTGTGGTTATACTGCAGAACTGCTGATGAGAAGCTGAAGAATGTGAGTGAAAACACGAGAGACTGCTCAGGTTGGAATCAGGAGAGAAAACAAAACAAACCTCTTCAATCATTTGAAACTCCTGTCAAAACCCTATTCCTTACAGTTTAGCGATACTCTAACCACTTTCCGCTAAAATGGATTTTGTTTTTTTTTAAAATTCTAATTGTGTTTTCTTGTTTTAAATTTACGTTGAATTTACATTTTTCTGTGTGAATGCTGCTTCTATGATGCTAGGTACCTGCATTGCAGGTAGGTGTTTCATTGAACTTGGGCATGCAAGCACTCCTGTATTTTTGCAGTGAGAGCAGAAGAAAGGAAGATGGCATAGTTGGAATTCATCCTCAAAAATATATTGAAAGCAGTGACATAAAAGTGGCATCATTGTTTACGCTTACACTTTATTTCTGGGATGTGAGAGGAAATCAGAGCTCTGAAGTCACAGGGAGAATTCCACACAGCACTAGAGTTCAAACTGGTGCTGGAGCTGTGTGACAGTAACACTTCCTGCTGACCCACTGTGGCGAGAAGCAGTGTTAGCATTCCAGGTTCATCATCTTTCAGCAGAAGTGGGAAAAGCTCAGTACAGTATATAAAACAAGCTTAACACACAGTGAAAGGGGAAGAATGAAAAAGGGGGACAAAATGAAAGGTCAGTCATAAATGTGGCAGGAAAGACTGAATGGCGAAAGGATGAATTGTTAACTTGGTTTATCATTGTCACGTGTACTGAGGAACAGCGAAAAAACATGTCTCGCATTCTCTTCATATAGATCAATTCATTACAACAGTGTACTGAGATCTTACAGGGTAAACCAATCACAGTGTAGAATTAATAACAAGTGCAGAGAAAGTTCAGTGTAAATAGACGATTAGGCATAAGGTCATAATGAGGTTGACCATGAGCTCAAGAATCCTTCTTATCACACAGGGAAACCATTCACTAGTCTTGTAACAGGGAACTAGATCGTGCCTTTCAGCTGTGGAATGTGTTTTCAAGCCTTTGTAATTTCTGCCCCTTGGGAGGGAGGAGGAGAGAGAATATCCAGGAATGGGTGGGGGTCTTTGATTATGCTGGCTGCTTTCTTGTGGTAGCAAGCACAGTCCATGGAGGGGAGGCTGGTTTCTGTGATGGGCTGTGCAGTGTCCACAGCTCTCTGCAGTTTCTTGAGGCCCTGGGCGGGTAGTTGTCATACCATGATGCATCAGATTGGATGCTTTCTAGGGTGCAGTGATACAGGTATACAGAGTAACTAATCAGAGGCCAATCTGGAAGGCAGGGGATATACAGAATAATTTTCCACATTCAGGCCCCTTTTGGATGAAAACTGGAGAATTTAGTAATACAAAAATAGAAATTAGGAACACTCAATCCCTTACATCTGCTCTGACATTAAGTGAGATTATGGGAGATCAGAATGCAACCTCAAATCTGCATTTTCAACTGTCCATCTAGTTCTTTCAGCAATACGTTTCTTTTCGCCCACAATAACCTGCCACTCCTTTGCTCATTGAGACTTATCTACCGCTGTTTAAAAAATATTCAAAGATTCTTCTTTCACTTCACTTTGAAGAAAATTCTGAAGCCTCATGACCCTCTGACTGAGAAAAACTTCATTGCTGTTTTAAATGAGCAAACACATTTATTTCAATGACCCCCCCATTAGATTTTGCCTTCCTTCTTGCTCTTCTAAACGCCAGTACAACTACCTATCAGAAAACAATTCACTAAATCTAGTAAACTTTCTTCGACTGTATCCAATGTATCAGCATCCTTTTTTGCTTAAGCAATGACCAATACAATGCAAAGTACTTCAGATGTGGTCCCATCAATGCAGTATCAACTCACAGATTCCCACTGTTGTTTTCAATCTCCCTATCAATAAACAACCACAAACACAAGAGGTTCTGCAGACGCTGGAAAATCAGAACAACACACACAAAAGATTCAAAGTTCATTTATTATCAAAGAGTCTCTTCAGTTCTGGTCACCTCACTACAGGAAGGATGTGGATACTATAAAGAGAGTGCAGAGGAAATTTACAAGGAACTTGCCCGAATTGGAGGGCATACTTTATAAGAATAGGTTGAGTGTACTTGGCCTTTTCTCCTTGGAGTAACAGAGGATGAAAGGGAACCTGATAGAGGTGTATAAGATAATGAGAGGCATTGATCATATGGATAGTCAAAGGTTTATTCCCAGGGCTTTAGGACCTGACTACTGTGAAGGACCTGGGGCGTAGACCATGCTGCCCAGCGACTCATCCCGTGCCCAGATTTCACCACCCAGCCCGAAGCCACTCTCAAGCTCTTCAAATCAGCCTGGCAGCCAGAGTGATCCAACCTCGCATCTGGGCCAGTTGTATAGGCATTGGAACTCCACCTGCATCAACTCTGCGGCACACTATCCCAGCTCATCCCCCGAACTCCCCTCGCCACTGCTTGCCCCTTCACTGTTTGTGGCGATAATTTAGCACAATTTACCTCAGAAAAGGTATTTTTACTGATGTTTTTAGTCTGACTTCTTGACTTCTTAACCAGCGGTGAGCTGTTGCACGCGTTAGGTAGCGTAATCTTAACCAAAAGTCAAGGGTAAAAGGCTGAATGAACTCAGCAGGTCAGACAACATCTATGGAAGCAAATAAACAGTCGACATTTCAGGCTGAGACTCCAGCTTCAGGACTGGAACAGAAGAGAGAAGATGCCAGAATGAAAAGGTGGGGGCAAGAGAAGGGGAATAAATAATTACATCCACTTTCTTTCCTAATTACATGTCGTACCTGATCACTAACCTTTTGCAAATGACATACCTAAATAACCAGATGAATCTGCAGTCTCATCATTTATTTCATAAACATTTCCCTAATTTTGTCAGTTAAAATAAATAATTCTACATTTTCTCATTTACCAGAACCTTGCCCTTATCAATTGTCCTATCCATACCATAATTTCACAACATAATTTCCTGACTTCATCAGCAAATTCAGCAATCACATGCTCAGTCCTTCTCCAAGTAATTTTGAATGAATTTTAAAATGCTGAGGACCTAGAGCTCACCTCTAGTTATGTAACACTGTCAGGCCTGCGCAGGCAGGCACCTCCCAGCCTTCACCCAGCTAACAGGAGACCAGCCACTCATTTCCAATTCATCACTTACAGTTTATTTAAGCCCAGCTCTCATCCACAGTGCTTGTTCACTCAAACGAGCCAGCTGGTCTCGACCAGTTGCTCCGAGCTTTCAGTTACCTTGTTGCCTTGTTGTGTTAAATATCCCTTCTCTCTGGTTTTGTGGCCCCTCGGGGCATGTTATTTCGCAGTTTATTATTCAAGTGGCCCCTCACTGCTAAATCGTCTCCGTTGCTCTGCTATTTAGGTCAAGCCTCCTCAACGTTTCCTGACAGGATGGGTGAACCACCAATTGACCCAGCGGAGTTTGCTTGCCTAAAGGAAGTCATCTGTCAGCACACAATTCTGAAGCAGCAGGAAACCACTGACCATCCGCTCACCTCTCTCAACCAACTCTGTCTCGTTACAGCAGCCCAACATTACAGTCAAACCATTCCCTTGGTGCCCAGACGCATCGACAGATCCCAAGACCAGCACTGCAACTCCCTGTCCCAGTGCACCTTACCCTTCAAGCTCCAGCCATCTCTGTATGTTACAGATCTTCATCACTTCTCTCTTGGCTGGGTGGGCTCTGACTTGGCCCCCCCACCCCGCCGATAACGGGGGCAATAAGACGCCCACTTGCAACCAAGGTGAAGGTTTTGCAGTTGAGATGTACTACCTTTGCGACCATCTGGGAAGTGGAAGGGAGGCAGTGGATCGGATACTTTGCCTGTGTCTAGGATCACGCTCGGGGCTGGATTACACCGTGGAATTCAGGATCCTTGCGGCAGAGCGCAGCTGGAATACGGAAGGAAGCCCTGCTGGCCCGTTACCATCACAGCATTTCACAGCACTTGAAAGCTGTCTACCTGGGAGAGGCCCACCGACCTTTAAAGTCTCTTCATTCTGGCTCTCCAAAACAGTGACAAGCGTTTTAAGGAACCGCTCTCCAGATTACCAGCCAGAACGCCAATTCTGCTCCCAGAAACATTGCAGTAATCCCTTAAGTCACCAAGATCATGAGCGTCAACTTACTCTTACTGCAGAACAGCTGATAACCCACACATCAAATGCCCACTGCATCCGGAAAAACGGGTAGAGTCGAGGGGCCTTCTATCTGGTGAGCTCCCTCTGGCCTCTTGTTGCAGCACCATAGTCCGACGCACTCTCCCTGTCATCCTGCACAGTGTGACAGTTCCACACATACAGCAGGCAACTTTCTGGACTGGATCAGGCTTCAATTCCTGCCGCTGCCTGCAAGGAGCTTGTGGGTTCTCCCCGTGACCACGTGAGTCCCTTCCTGGTGCTCAGTTTTCCTCCCACAATCTAAAGATGTTTCTGTTAGTAGGTTAATTGGTCATTATAAATTGTCCTGTGATTGGGCTAGGATTAAATCAGGGGTTTTCTGGGCAGTGCAGCTTAATGGGGCTATTTTGCACTGTATCTCAATAAATATATTTCTGTGTGAAGCTTGGACTCCCTAGTGAGACTATTTCACATCCCTTCTGCATCACTGGGGTCTGGGACGGTCAGAGTGCACACACTGCCTGTGAACATGAGCATCGGGGAACACTGCAAACCCATCCAAACCCCCCTTCTCAACTCACCCAACACTCCTCTCATCTTGGATTACCCCAGCTCTGCACTCCTGATTCTCACTTCGCCTGGTCATCTGCTTCACTGCCGAGTTGGGCAACGTTCCCTCTAAGGTGTACGCGTGCACACGCTTTTTGCTACGAGTGCACAAAGGAATTTAAACTGCGCACAAAAGGTTGGCACCCTCTACCTTGTTGGCACGTCAGGCATGGTCCACAATCACACTTCCGTTTCCGGTTTCTGCTGTGGATGGCGTTGACAACGTGGAGTTGGCGATGATTTGTCTGCAAATTTTAGAACTAGCTTATTTATAGTCTTTTCATTGGAGAAATTATTCAGTGCGCACATATTGTGGTCACTGGGCAAAAAATTGCCTAGCACTATATATTTGTGGGCACTGGTCATTACAAATTCGAGGGAACACTGGAGTTGGGTGCCCACCTGCTCAACCACCTTCCTGCAGCCTCATTTGACCTCACCCTGTAAATCCATGGAGACCGAGGAAATTCTTGACCCTGCCAAACTCCCACAGGAATACCACAGGTTATCTTTTACTGAAGGTGATGGCTAATTCAGCACCCTGCCACCTCACAGATCATACAACTGTGCAATCGACTTCCTCCTGGGCACCACCCCTCCCTAAAGTTGTCTGTTCTCCCTCTCCCCTCCTGAGGCCCAAACCATGCATGACCATGTCACAAAGGTACTACAGCACAGCTTAATTCAACCATCCCAGTAGCCAGCCAGTGCAGGATTCTTCTTTATCAAAAACAAAGATGGCGGTCTTCGTCCCTGTATCGAGTACTGGGGACTCAAATAAAATCACTATTTTGATTTTCTGCTCCTTGATGGATGGTGAATTCAAAACAATCTGCAGGGCCCAGGCCTTCACCAAACTGGATCTACAATGCACACACAACCTGATGCACATCTGCCAGGGGGATGAGAGAAAGAATGTGTTCATAACAAGTGAGCAAGGTCTGAGCAGATACAGTAGTGAAGTTTAAGAGACTACTAGACAGGTGTATGGAGGAATTTAAGGTGGGGGGGGTTATGTGGGAGGCAGAGTTTGAGGGTTGGCACAACAATGTGGGCCAAAAGGCCTGTACTGTGCTGTACTATTCTATGTTTCTATTTATAACACCCACTGGCCACTACAAATACTTGGCGATGCCTTTTGTATTTGTTTGTTATTTAGAGATACAGCGTGGGATAGATCCTTCTGTCTCTCCGAACCATACTGCCCAGCAACCTCCGATTTAACCTCAGCCTAATCACAGAACTATTTGCAATTACCATAACCTACAACGTGGTACGTCTTTGGACTGTGGGAGGAAACTAGAGGAACTGGAGAAAACACACACATTCCACAGGGAGAATGAACAAATTCCTTACAGATGATGTCGGTACTCGTCATCAAATGGGCCTTGGAGGAATGGAGACATGGGCTGATGGGAAACACCGAGCCCTTCCTGGTCTTTACTGACCACTAGAACCGCATCGACCCAACCCACATCAGGCTCACTGGGCCGTCTTCTTCACACAATTCCACTTCCTCTCCTACTGAGCTAGCTCCAAGAACACCCTGTCACAAAGTTCGACCCAGCTGAAATGGAGATCGACCCTCAGCCCATCATTTCATCCTCGCACTGATCACGTGGGACCTTGAGAACCAGACCTGCCAGGCCCTACAGGCAACACACCTGACAACGCGTGCACGTGCTGGCAGCCGTGCGCTCTGAGGTACTCTAGTAGGCCCATTCCCCACACCTCTCTGGCCATCCAGGCAGATGACAGAGTCCGGGTTTTCTGCGATGCTGGTTCTGAGCACCTACCATGATCACAAAATTATGTCAGTTTGTGGCTGCCTGCCTTCAGTATACCCAGTCCAACTCTCCCAACCTGTGGCCCCTCTGGGCTTCTGCAGCCCCTGCCATTGCATGGTGCCACATCGACATGGATTTCATCAAAGCTTTAGGTTCAAAGTACATTCATTATCAAAGAATGTATAAATTATGCAACCTTGAGATCTGATTACAGGCAGCCCCAGAACGAGAAACTAGAAAGAACCCATTAAAAAAAGACCAAACAACGCTGATGTGCAGAGAGGGGGAAAGCACACACACACGTTGTGCAAACAATGAAAACAAGCAACAGCATTCAGAACAGAAATGAGTCCATGGAACAAAGCCTGGAGCAGGCCCATTGCCTCAGCCCATCACACAGTGGGGCAAATCGTCTTGGAGCTCACAGCGAGAGCAGCCTCGCAGCCTCAGCCTCAGCGCCGGGAGAGCAGAGTAAGTGTCAATGTGCAGCGAGCAGAACCAGCCCAACCCTCACCTCTGGCCCCGACACCCAGCCTTTTCAGTCCATCTGGTCCACCGTTTAAATTGTTCAAGCATCGGGTTGTTCCCCGCACTAGGATCCAGGCCCTGTCGTCTTGATACACTGTGGGCCTGACCCCATTGCCATGAACCTGACCCTTCTAAATCAGCCCGGCGTTTAGATCGATCAGAGTTTGCTCGTGGTTCAGGAAAACAGGTTCTGAAACTCCTCCTGTCCAACGTCCTATGCTTCAACCTCATTCTGACTCCATCTCACACTCGCAAGCCTCGACCCCCAGGTAAGCTTCGCCTCTTCATCATTTGCGGTGATCGTTTACCACAACTTTCCACAGAAAGTGTTAATAAGGAAGTACTGGGTTTTATTTCTTGCTTTATGATCCACCAGCAAGTCGTCGCCCATCTTCAGCAGCGTCACCTTAAAGTGGCATCATGGGTTTGCCACCTTCTGATGGAGCCACAGTGATCATGACAGCGGTGGACAGTTCTCTAAGGTGGCCCACTTCATTCCTCCCCCCAGACTTCTGTCAGCCACCGAGATGGCTGACCTAGTTCTCCAACATGTGGTTCGCCTCCACATCTTCCCGCAGAACGTTGCATCGGACTGGGCCTACAGCTCGTCTCCCACTTCCGGTGATCCTTCTGCTCCTGCCTTCGCACCTCAGTGAGTTTGCCGCTTGGCTATCATCTGCAGGCCAATGGTCTGTTAGAAAAAGCCAACCAGCAAGTGCAGGCGTTTCTGCAATGCTTTGCTGCCTCTAACCCTTCCACATTTTAAGGAGCTTGGAAGTAGGTAAAAGGGGGACGTCACGGATAAGTTTTCCCACACAGAGAATGGTGGGTGCGTGGAATGCACTGCCGGCGACAGTGGTAGAGGTGGATACAATAGGGTCTTTTAAGAGACTCTTAGGTAGGTCCATGGAGCTTAGAAAAATAGAAGGCTATGTGGTAGGGAAATTCTAGAGTAGGCTGCATCATTGGCACAGTATTGTGGGCCGAAGTGCCCATAATGTGCTGTAGATTTCTATGTTCTATGTTCTATGACAGAAGAATCTGCTCTGGGCAGAATTGTGCCACAATCTTCACTCCTCCTCTGCCACAGGTGTGTCACCCTTTGAAGTGCTTCTTGGCTACCAACCCTTCGTTCCGTGGAGGAGGCAATGGTGGAAGACCTTTCTACTAAGGCCCTGGTTCACCAATGCCAGAATGCTTAGTAGAGGGCATAGAGGGCCATCCTAGCTGCCAACTACACTTACTGCAGACAGGTTAATTGCCGTTGGTGCCCAGCCAAACTACTCTGGCCTGGAGACCATGACTGATTGTTGTCCCGAGGTCTGTCCCTTGTACGCTGACTCACACAAGCTTTCACCCCCGTTCACTGGTCCCTTTAAGATGACCAATCCAGTCACTTACTGTCTCCAACTGTCACCATCCTTCAGGATCACATCTACCTTTCGCGGATCCTGCTTCAAGCCTCTTGTCTATAGACCACTCAACTCATCTGAGCCTGCAGAACCCAGCATGGTGAAAGGTGGGCCAGTGTACACCGTTGGCTGGTGTGGACTCTTGCTGTTGCGGATGGGTATGCAGTACCTGTTCAACTGGGAAAGATATGGCCTGGAGGAAAGATCTTGAGTGCAATCCAGTTTAATCTTGGATCTCTCACTCATGGAGGTTATTAGGTGCTAGCTCTGTGGGGGGGGGGGGAATTCTGGCAAGACTGCATAGGCAAGCACCTCCAATCTCCATCCAGCCAGCAGGAGTCACTTGCCACTCGCTTCCAATTCATCTCCTGCAGCCTATTTAAACCCAGCTCTCATCCACAATTCTTGTTCACTCATATGAACCAGCCAGCCTCAGCCAGTTGCTCGAAGCCTTCAGTTACCTTGTTGCCTCGTCGTGTCAAGTATCCATTCTCTCGTGTTTTGTGGCTCCTCCTGAATTTGCAGTTTATTATTAAAATTATTGCTCAGTGCTAAATCGTCTCCACTGTTCTGCATTTTGGTCAAACTTCCTCAACATTTCCTGACAGACACAATACTTGTCATGTCTTTTTAACTAGAATACTGTAGCACTCCTTTGTACCTTCTCTATTTTAAGTAGCTAGCCAATCTTCTCTCCACGTTGACATGTGATTTCCTGTACTTTGCAAGACAATGAGAAATGTGTTTGACACTTAACCCCCTCCTCAATTCAAGTGCAAATAGGGATGAAAAATAAATGTACACATGGTGGTGCCAATATCTTGTGACGGAAAAACTAAAAAAAAAGCTCTAACCAAGATCTTATGTAGAAAACTAACAAATGATCATAGCAGATAATTTCAGATAGGAAAAAGTCTGTATTGGTCCCAAGGATGCATGGACCTGGCAGGAATTCAATCTATTACTGGCAGGGGATGTGACTTATGATGACTAAATGCTCTATTGCACAAGCAATCTACAACAATTGCTAGTTTACTTTCCCAGCAAACCATCCAACCCAAACCAAAGCAAAATAACAGGCACTTGGAAACTGGAAATAAACAGCAAGACAGTTGACATGTTTTCTGATCAAGTGCATCTGCAGACCTTAGTGGAGGTCAGAGAAGTAATCATGGAGGATAGTTGTTTCGCCGTTAGCCACTGGTGAAGTTCTAGAAGACTGGAAGGTGGTTAGTGCTGCTCCATTGTTCAAGAAGAGTAACAAGGACAGGCCAGTGAGCCTGACTTCAGTTGTAAGGAAGTTACTGGAGCGGACTCTGAGGGATAAAATATAGCATCACTCAGATTGTCAAGCTATAGTTCAGGAACAGTCAGTGTGGTTTTGAGCACAGCATGTCATATCTGCTGAACTTTTTTGGAGTTTTTGAAGGTATAGATCAGGGGTGGCCAAGCTTTTACATTCCATGCGTCAATTTTTTCACGCTCGAGTTCTATATTAACATATTTTTACAAGAATTGAATGGGGGTACAAAAGTTGTATGGCGCATCTGAACTCGTGAGTGAAAAAATTGACGCATGGAATGTAAAAGGTTGGCCACCCCTGGTGTAGGTGAAGGTAGAACAGTGGATGTTGTCTATCTGGACTTTAGTAAGGATTTTCACAAGGTCCCACATGGCAGGCTTATCTGGAAAGCTGAGTCACATGAGATCCAGGGGGAACGAGCAAGATGGATTCAGAATTGGCTTTTTGATAGTAAATCAAAGGTGATGATGAATTCTCTATTCTCTGACTGGAGGCCTGTGACTAGTGGGATCCCCTAGGGTCAGTAATGGGACCTCTGTACATGGCACAACTAATGAGTTTGCTGAGGATACTAAGTTGGCACATCTTGTTGATTAGTACAATGAATTAGAGATCTTGATCAGCTAGGGAGATAGGCTGAAGAATGCAAACGGATTTCAATTTAGATAACTGTGAGGTGATGCACTTTGGACAGTCAACCAAGATAAGACCTACAGTAGTAAGTGGCAGGGCTTCAAATGCTGAGGGAAAGAGGGACCTGGGATTACAGGTGCAAAGTTAGATAAAAGCACTCATGCAAGTAGACAGGGTGTGAAGAAGGTATTTCGCATGCTGGCCTTCATCAGTCAGGGCATCGAGTTTAGTAGTAGCGTCATTATGTTGCAGTTACAGAAGTCATGGTAAGTCTGCACTTGGAGTATTACATACAATTTTGTTCAACTGTTATCATCACGCTGCAGAGGGGTGCTGAAGAGATTTACGAGGACACTGCCTGGACAAGAGGGCCTAAGTTATAAGGAGAGGTTGGCCACACTGGATCTTTATTCCTTGGAGTGTAGGAGAGTAAGAGGCGCCCACACAGAAGCTTATACAGTCATCCTTAGACTCCCCAGAGTTGGGGAATCTAAAACCTGATGGCACAGATACAAGATAAGAGGAAAGCGATTTAAAAGAGACAGAGGTTAGAGAGTACCTGGAATGAGCTGCCGGGGGAAGCGGTTAAGAGGAGGAAAGACGCAATACTTGAGAGGCATTTGGACGGGTACATCAAAGGGAGGGAGATAGAGGGTTACGAGCCTAACACGGACAACTGGGACTAGCAGGAAGGATGCTGTGGTCAGCATGAATCAGTCGGGCCAAATGGCCGGTGTCCATGCTGTACTGTTCTGCGACCCAACAGTCACGGCAATGAACACTGTATTAGAAAGCAAATGTCTCCCTCCATTTCTTGCCTTTCATTCCTGTTTTTATTTTGGTTTGACTTTTACTGTCATTTCCAGTCCACAATCCAGTTACCATGTAATTACTGACCTTGGCCACTAAATGGCAATATATTGTATTTTTTCCATTAAATTGCTCAATGACTTCATGAAAAGATTCAGCTGTTCTCACTCAGGGGCTATTTGCTAACAAATAGAGACACTAGGAACATTTGTACGGACAGAAGAAAACAAAATGAGACCAGCCATTATAGGAAGCAGCAAACAAGAGAGAAGTGATAGAGAAAAGTGTTCAAATTCTGAACAAAGGAAGGGAGTTCTATAGGAACCCTGTTATCATCGTAGTTGCTTTTAAACACTCACGCCAAGTGTGTAATCACAATTGGCTTCTTATTGCCAACATGGTTTTATTAGTTGCTTCAGGATTGATCAGCCTGCAATTGCTGACAGCCAGCTAGTGTCTGGAAGGGGAGAGAAGAAATTGAGGGATCCACCCCCCCCACCCCAGTTTATGTGCTGTATCAACCCTTTTATTGAGTCCATCAGCAAGCACATAGGCATAAAAGGAGTAACAATTCCAGGAAACAGAGAGGCTCTGGCCAAAGGCCCTCTCTACAATGATGTCTGTCCAAGCCATTCTTCGCTTGGATTTACTGTAGGTCCACAGGTTGATGAGGCTCTGGACTGGTTTATGCTGGCCTCAGCAACCAGTGTTAATAACAGAAAAAAAAACAAGGAAATAGCCATTGGCAACCGGTCTGACTGTTGCCATAAGCGATCACTGAAGGTGTGTCAGTATGATTCGGGGGAAGCTCAGACATGCACCAGGAGCCAGGTGGAACGCACAGCCAAGGTGCTGCACGCGCTCTCCACAGTGCAAAGAGCTGACTAATTAAGTAGGGATTGCTATTCGTGTTGTCATACATGGAGCAGATGTGTCCTGCGCACTGCACTTGTGCTGCAGCTGTCACTTAACCCAAATTCCATTTAACTAGAGAATGAAAATGAACTCTCTGCTCAGACTTAATGGATCAATCTCCTGGAAGGAGGGGGCTGCCCGATGTGGCCCTAATGCTGATGACTACATCTATGTGTGGTTACTACCAGCTCTACATCAATCTGGAGTACATAAATACTAAGTATCTCTATATGCTGTGGTTCCATCTCCCTTCCCACCCCCCACTCCAGTGCTGAAAAGGACAGGTCTGGCCATTTGGATAGAATGGGCTACCCACCCATTCATTGTAGCAAGCAGCACACAGATAAACAGCTTCAACCACAAGTCAAACAATCTGGCAGTGGTCTTTGCAGATGCCTCTGAGCATTTCCTGCAGGCAAAGGAAACGGATCCTCTCAGATTGCTTCCAAAGACAACAATTCATCATTTGTCAGAAAGACTCATCAGCAAAAATAGGACTTTCCAACAGGCTTTGAGATATTGCTTTGCTTTGCTGGGAATGAGATATTTTATGAACAGATAGAATCTCAACACCTCACACTTACAGCAGCTACATTTAGAAGGCCAACATCTACCTCCTTCTGGAGCATCCATTTGCCAAAGATGTGTGGAAAGAGATGCTGTTGTGTTTGAGAAATCTGTGTCAGCAACAAACATTAATTGCATCTGGAAGTTAATCAACTTGGTGAAAGGTGCCCTTTGATCTGTCTGGATCTTGCTGATCTTCCAGTGTGATATACTGTCCTTAATTAAAATTTGTCACTGAGACGCTTGAAAATCTTGAAGTCTGTGCTGAGGACACACAGAAGCTCAGTGTAATTATTACATAAGTCTACAAGAACAGACCAGTTTGAGATGTTTGCACGACTGCACACTGAGGGACTGGAATTGTGCAAGCACCTTTCAAAGATATCACTCATGGAGTGTTCAGGAAAGGCAAAGAATGCCTCGCTGATGTTACTTAATGCAAATCTTGTAAATAAATCCAATGATACATCTCAAAGGGTGAACACAGAATATATTTCCACACAACAATTATTTTCAAAGGCATTTTAAAAAAATGTAATTATATTTGTAATCAAATATCATGGGTAAAATATACTTTTGGCAAAGGAGTGGCCACAGACAGCACAGATCATGTGCTGACCAATGAAAGGATTATAAAAATAATATGGATGTATGCTTTGCAAGTGGAAGATAGAAGAGCCTCAGGACTCACACGACCAGGTCCAAGAGCAGTTACTACCCCTCAATCATCCTGCTCTGGAACAAAAGGGGCAACAACTCTCATTCTATTTCGGGTGTTCCCACAACCCATGTCTCACTTGAAGGACTCTTTATCTTGTTACTACATGCTTGTTATTTATTGATATTTGCATTTACACAGTTTGTTGTTCATTGATCCTGTTTAGTTACTGGTCTATAGATTTGCTAAATATGCCCACAGTAAAAAGGAATGTCAGTGTTGTATGCAGTGACATAGAAACCATAGAAAAACTACAGCACAGAAACAGGCCTTTTGGCCCTTCTTGGCTGTGCCGAACCATTTTCTGCCTAGTCCCACTGACCTGCACACGGACCATATCCCTCCATACACCTCCCATCCATGTATCTGTCCAATTTATTCTTAAATGTTAAAAAAGAACCCGCATTTACCACCTCGTCTGGCAGCTCATTCCATACTCCCACCACTCTCTGTGTGAAGAAGCCCCCCCTAATGTTCCCTTTAAAATTTTCCCCCCTCACCCTTAACCCATGTCCTCTGGTTTTTTTCTCCCCTTGCCTCAGTGGAAAAAGTCTGCTTGCATTCACTCTATCTATACCCACAATAATTTTATATACCTCTATCAAATCTCCCCTCATTCTTCTACGCTCCAGGGAATAAAGTCCTAACCTATTCAACCTTTCTCTGTAACTGAGTTTCTCAAGTCCCGGCAACATCCTTGTAAACCTTCTCTGCACTCTTTCAACCTTATTTATATCCTTCCTGTAATTTGGTGACCAGAACTGAAAACAATACTCCAGATTTGGCCTCACCAGTGCCTTATACAACCTCATCATAACATTCCAGCTCTTATACTCAATACTTTGATTAACAAAGGCCAATGTACCAAAAGCTCTCTTTACGACACTATCTACCTGTGACGACACTTTTAGGAATTTTGTATCTGTATTCCCAGATCCCTCTGTTCCACTGCACTTCTCAGTGCCTTACCATTAACCCTGTAAGTTCTACCTCTGTTTGTCCTTCCAACGTGCGATACCTCACCCTTGTCTATATTAAACTCCATCTGCCATTTTTCAGCCCGTTTTTCCAGCTGGTCCAAGTCCCTCTGCAGGCTCTGAAAACCTTCCTCACTGTCTACTACACCTCCAATCTTTGTATCATCAACAAATTTGCTGATCCAATTTACCACATTATCATCCAGATCATTGATATAGATGACAAATAACAATGGACCCAGCACTGATCCCTGTGGCACACCACTAGTCACAGGCCTCCACTCAGAGAAGCAATTCTCTACTACCACTCTTTGGCTTCTACCATTGAGCCAATGTCTAATCCAATTTATTACCTCTCCATGTATACCTAGCAACTGAATTTTCCTAACTAACCTCCCACGTGGGACCTTGTCAAAGGCCTTACTGAAGTCCATGTAGACAATATCCACTGCCTTCCCTTCATCCACTTTCCTGGTAACCTCCTCGAAAAACTCCAATAGATTAGTCAAACATGACCTACCACGCACAAAGCCATGTTGACTCTCCCTAATAAGTCCCTATCTATCCGAATGCTTGTAGATTCTATCTCTTAGTACTCCCTCCAATAACTTACCTACTACCGACGTTAAACTTACCGGCCTATAATTTCCCGGGTTACTTTTCGATCCTTTTTTAAACAACGGAACAACGTGAGCCACTCTCCAATCCTCTGGCACCTCACCTGTAGACAGCGACATTTTAAATATTTCTGCCAGGGCCCCTGCAATTTCAACACTAGTCTCCTTCAAGGTCCGAGGGACCACCCTGTCAGGTCCCGGGGATTTATCCACTTTAATTTTCCTCAAGACAGCAAGCACCTCCTCCTTTTCAATCTGTACAGTTTCCATGGTCTTACTACTTGTTCCCTTGTTTCCCTTAACTCCATAGACTTCATGCCAGTTTCCTTAGTAAATACAGACGCAAAAAACCTACTTAAGATCTCCCCTATGTCCTTAGGTTCTGCACATAGCCGACCATGTATGTACTCTGATAATAAATTTGACTTTGACATCAGAAATCACCGAGTCTTCTTTCTTTTATAGCTTCAGATACATGGAGGTCCTGAAATGTTTAAAATAAAATTTCCAACTATGTAAAACAGCTATGATGCTTCTGTTTTTTATTTTAATTTTATCTTTTTATTGAACTGGATTGTGTAGAACACAAAAAGATGGTGATGTGGAATTTAGTTTCCATCAGCTTTGAAAACACGAATGAAGAAGCTGAGCATAAATATGTTGGAAGAAAATATTTAATCTCATGTTATACACGATCAAAATGACAGAGAGCTTCAAGAATGTGGACTTCAAGAAGAATGTTCAGTGAATTTATGTAGCTAGGATATCATCTACATTAAAGAAAGATTGCAGTACATTTGGAAATAACGATTGTGTGAAAATGTATTCTATGTAAAGCAGAACCTTAAACCACAAGAGGGCACTAAAATCAATATTTGGAGGAACCTTTCCAAATTAAAATTTCAATAGATCATTGGTCAGGGATTATATTAGTTCTCCATTTTTAGCACCAAAAATTTTTAGTTTTAATTTCTCTCCAATTTCATCTGCTTTACATACATGTTCCTTAGGGTTGTTATAGCTGGGGGTGGTAATAGGATAAACTCCCACTACATATTCAATGTTCCCTATTTAGTGTAACTCATACAGCCTCTGACAACCAAGTCCAGCTCCTGGACTTCACATGTGGCTTAGCTACTAAGCCCGGTGGAACCGTTTCGCCTGACTGGAGAAGGGGCAAAGGCAGGTTACTGGCACCTTAATGCCAGTGCTTCGGATAGATGGGCTCATCAGCTGTGATTGGTAGCTCATCTAGGAGGAGGAAAACTCTGATCTTAAACCTCCACTGCCTTGTGGCTATACCCATTCATGGAGAGGGCTTCAGGAGTAAACACAGAGGGAAAAATCCGAAGCTGGAGTCCCTAAGGCAGTCCTACATCGAGTTCAACACACACCAACAACTCCTGCGATGCTTCTGGTGCCAAACTGTATCGGTCTCTGCCAGTCCTTTGGGTTCATCAGCTGTGTGGAGAGGGAGAGCTTGGTACATGGGCAACAGCTTGCTCTCCATGTCGTACCGCCCAGACTTGTGTATCTAGACAGCCAGAACTCAACATCCATGGTCGACCCTGACTGACAGAGGCCTCACATACATGGAGTGTCATCCGTTCAGCTATCGACAACATAAATACCTCTTCATATTATTAGTTCCAAACTAGACAAACCATGAAGTTGCTCAGCCTTGTTTCTCCCCTTTCGACAGTTACACTTTGATTAAGTTCAGTTTTTAAATCTATAATGTATTTGTGCCATTTTCAGGGAAGCCAGCATGCTTGCAATATGGTAAACCTGGCAGGAGAGCTTATGGATGGACAAAGGTTAGTCAATAAGGGAGGATGTCTACCATATGACTTGAAGACACATGATTATGAAATATATAGCAAAACACACACTGTTGGAAAAACACCTCAGGTCAGGTAGTGTACTGTATGTGATAACAAAGGGATGGTCAATGCTTTGGGTCAAGACTTCGTGACTACTTTATTAGGTACACGTGTACACCAACTCATGAATGCAAATATCTAACCAGTCAATCAAATGACAGCAACTCAATGCATAAAAGCATGCAAACATGATCAAGAGGTTCAGTTGTTGTTCAGACCAAACATCAGACTAGGAAAGAAATGTGATCCAAGTGACTTTGACCCTGGAATGATTGTTGGTGCCAGGCGGATGGATTGATTATCCCAGAAACTGTTGATTGCCTGGGATTTCCACACACAACAGTCTCTCGATTTTATAGAGAATGGTGCAAGAAACAAAAAAACATCCAGTGAGTGGCAGTTCTGTGGGTGAAAACACCTTGTTAATGAGAGAGGTCAGAGGACAATGACTAGACTGGCTCAAGCTAAAAGGAAGGTGGCAGTAACTCAAAAAACCATGCATTACAAAAATGGTGCGCAGTAGAGTATCTCTAAATGCATAGCATTTCATACTTTGAAGTGGATGGGCTACATCAGCAGAAGACCACAAACATACCCTCAGTGGCCACTTTATTAGGTCCAGGAGGTAACTAATAAAGTAGCTACTAAGTGTACAGAACTGGTAAGGATTGTTGAGACAGAGGCCAGTAAGTGCAAGTCAATGGAAGCAGATAAAGTAGGAAAGGATTAGGCTGGTGAAGAGTAGAAACGGGAGCTTTTAGGTGATAGGTTGACCCAAATAAGGAGGGGCTGATAGGCAGCCAAAATCAGATGGGGCGAGGGGATAGGAAAGTTGAACCAAGGAGAGATAACTGAGAAAGATAAGTATGTGAATGATGGACAGATGGAACCAAGTGGGGCAGGGAAGGGATAGAAAAGATTAATAAAGAAGTGTACCTTGGATTCACTGATTGGAGTGAGTGATCTGAAAATTCAATGTAAGCTTCGTTCTGTGCATCATTGTTGTCTAGGGTATGTTCCTGTTCCAACAGCCAAGGTCAACTACTATTAAAGCAGTTTTGTCTTTTCCAGATTGGAAGTTATTTGACTACTATGAATGCAAAACTTGAGCAATAGTGTGAATAAATTTTCTCAGTACATTTCCCTGAGAAACCTCAGGATTCCTGGATTCAAACACGTTTCTTCCATGTTCATCACTCTATACGATGGCAAGAAACTGAAGAGCTAGGACAGTTGCATGCAGTTAATATTAGAGGCTCATTGAAAAATAGCTACGTAACTTCTTTGAAATTACACAGTTCCAATTCAATGTGGATTTCAGTATTTCGTAAATTGAAGTACAGTACTTGGGAATTAATTCCACATCTTGTTTGGCTGAGAGGTCCCAGAGTTAGATAGGTGCATGTCGCCATTTCAAAAATCAGCCTGTCAGTTGTAGTGTACTTTATTCATGACTTATTTGTAAATAATCAGTCAGAAGATTGTTGTTTTAAAAAGAAATTCTTTTAGTTTCAGACCACTACAAAATCAGTGCTGTCTTGTTTCAAGATCAGCATTATCATTGCCAGCCTTAAAGAGGGTGGGAGAGTTCCAATCCAATAAGATTCATCATACATATTTAAGAGTGGGACTAGTAATTTTTCTTGAAATGTTTTGCAGAATTCAATTGGTAGGCCATCAGGCCCTGGCACTTTACCACTGTTAATATTTTGGATAACCTGTGATATCTCTTCAATTGTTACACCTCTGTCTAAATCCTTTTCTGCATCTTCTGTCAGTGTCTGGAATTGAAACTGATCAAGAAATGTGTCCCGTTCTTCTGAGGCTTGGGGGCATTCTGATCTATATAAATGTTCATAAAATTCTCTAAAACTGTTTTTAATTTCCAGTGGGTCTACTGTTAGGCTTCCTGAAGAGGTTATTATACTGTTAATTGCTCTATCAGACTGTATTTTTTAAATTCTCCATGCCAAGAGTTTCCCAGCTTTTTTTCCTTGATTGGAATAAGATTGCTTCAGCCATATTAAACTTCTTGCAGCTTTATCAGCAGATAATTTATTATATTTGGCTCTCAAAAGTAGCAGATCTCCTTGTTTTGTTGGATCATCTCTTTCATTTAGTTCTATCTCTAAAGATTTAATTTGTTTTTCCAAAGTTTCCATCTCTATTTTTTGTTGTTCGGCCTTGGAGCTTGTATAACTAATGATTTCTCCTCTAATATATGCCTTGAACGCCTCCCATCTCGTGCTGGCACTAGTTTGATCTGTATTTAACTCAAAATAACTATCTATTTTAGTTCCCATAAATTTAACAAAGTCTGGGTTTTGTAGCCATTTCACCTGAAATTGCCAGTTAGGGGGACTGTGAATAAATTTCTCTTTATGAATACTTAATGAAATAGTAGCATGGCCGCTTATTACTATGCTATCATACCAACAACTTTTAATCTTTGATAAAAGCTCTCTTGAGACAAGAAAATAATCAGTATAAGAACGAGATTTACATGTACTTGAATGACAAGAGTATTCTCTTTTGCCGGGTTTTGCTCTCTCCATACTTCAACCAAATTTATATCCACAATGTATTGTTTTAGTAATTTTCTAGTTTGTGCCTTATAGGTATCAGAGCCTGTAGAGCGATCCATTGCTGGGTTTAAAGTGGAATTAAAGTTTCCTCCAATGATATAAAAGCCTCGTAAAGTGGAAACAGTAAGGAAAAAATTTTCAAAAAATTTAGGATTATCCTTATTTGGGCCATATATACTGACTAGGTTTAATGTGAAAGCGAGGATATTACTTTGCGTAATAACACGCCTTCTGGCTGAGTCTTGGATTGTTTTCATAGTTTGAAATGGTGTTGTTTTATGAATAAGAATAAGTACACCTCTAGCATAGTTGTTGTATGTTGCATATGTTACTCGGCCAGGCCATCTATTCCGTACCAATTTAATAGCTGAGACTGTCAGATGGGTTTCTTGAAGAAAAATTATTTTGGACTTAAGCTGTTTGATCCTATTTATAACCTGTTTCAACTTGGTTAACTTCTTTAGTCCCCTAACATTCCAGCTTGTGACTTTTATATTAAAGATATTCTGAGTGCTCCCTTGTTCCATATACAGTACATGTCAATTACACCAGGAAAAGGAGTAAGAAATATTACTGCTGTATTGGGTGCGTGACATACATAAAGAAAAACAAAAAACACATACACATTTACACATATAGACATTTGAACTCTTGAATTTCCCCTCCCTTACTCAAAACAAGAAACTATAGGGCTTGCGCTGATCCACTCTATGGAGGAGCAGCTAAACTATGCGAACCTAACTCCATAGGCAACTAGTGGTGTCCATCAACCATGCACCTTATTATGTCTTGGACATTATATACTCAACCCACTTAGCATAAAAATAAAATCAAAGTAGCCACTGAACTGTATGCCGGTATTGCCTATTATAAATGTTCATTCAGGCCACGGAGTTCCATCTCAATAGAATTAAGGTTTCAACAAACAAAAATGTTATAGAAAGAGTTCACCGCCGAAACCAAACCAGAACAGAGCGGTTCTCATTCGTTTCCTGAAATTTCAAGATCAGGAGTTTGTTTTCCGCTCCCACTAAACAGCGTAATAACACGTATGAGGGAAACAAGTTTTACTTCGCTCAGGACCTCTCAGCTGAGACCATGTGACAGTGAAATGAGTTCAACACGGTCAGAAGAGTGTTCGTCGAGAAAGGAACTTTCCGCGGATTTCAACACAATCCACGCAAGATGAGGGTCCTTCACAATGGGAAAATACACCTGTTTTCATCACCAAAAGAGGCGGAAGATTTCCATTGATGACACACCTGAGGGGTCTGATTAAGGAGTGGTGAGATTTGTTTACTTTCCATACCCATGATCATCAGCTGATGCCGACTGCTTAACAGGTATAAGCCTACACTGAGTCCCAGAAAACATCTTTTTTTCTTCCCTTTTTTTTTACTAGACCTGCCACTTTAGCCTCTTTTATTCTATACTTGAAAAGATACTGTATTTAAGAGGTTGTTTATGCCGCCAGAATAGTTTTATTATTTTGTCTATTTTTATTATTTACAAAATCAGTGCTATCTTAATATTTTCCTCTGCATAAAATCTTCCAGCTATTGAAAATGGCCTGTACTCACTGTCATTACCAGGTGTTGTTTCCATAATTCCATAGGGAGGGACCAAGAGTCCTGCCATATAGTGTCGATATTTCTGAAATAAAATATAACGCAGCATTAGTCCAAAATACCTTTACTTCGTTAAGTCTCAATATACAGAAAACTTTGATGTAAACCTGTCCATATTTTTAAGTGAAATTAAAATGATTTTAAGCATAGTCTAACACGGTCCAATTAAGTTAGGTTATGTCCAGTATAAAGGGCTGATCAATACATGAGAGAAAAGGGTCTTGGAGACTTCTGCACAGTCATTGGTGTCCTTAAAACCGAGAATGACAAACTACCAAATACGACAATTACATTTATGAATATAGTTGATCAGTATCAGAAGCCAGATTTGGGCTGTGTCCAGCAACTTATTTTTGGTTTACTGTTGCTGCTACAAATCTGTCACTTTGCTTTATGTAAACATGCAGCTGATTCTCACAGCTGTTCCAGCTCTATCACCACATCATTTCAGAAGAGTCAAAGTACTGACTACATGATTAGTAAACTGACAAAATTTAATCTCTGTGCATGATCTTTGAAATATGGCCAGAAATATAGCCCTTAACCAAAAAGTTTTACAGATTTCCTTTAAACATTAAATGAAGGAAGAAGATAATATACAGATATTTTGTTTCATTGTTACAGTCATTCTGACTTCAGCATTTTATGCTTTCTATTCTTATAGCCTCAGACAGAATTACTTTCTTGACTCTCCAATCATTCACTTCTCCTGATTTCCCTTATTCAATACAGTACCTTTTCTTTCATTTATTTGTGTGCAAGGTTGATTATCTGGGCAATGTGATCTGCAGTCATTTTCCAATTTTCTTTCCTGGGCAGTAAGTACCACAGTGAGCAGAGCTGGTGTCACAAAAGTCCAGTGACTTGGGTTAAGTTCTGAAGATTGGTCCTGTTTAGAATTAGTATGTCCTTCTTGTGACTGCATGGGATTCCTCCACGTCCTCCAGTTTCCTCCCACGTCTCAACAATGTTTAGGTATTAGGTGAATTAAATATTGCTGTGGCCGCAAAACCAAACTGAACCAAACAATTGCTGCTGCCTGTGATTCTGTGGGTTTGTTATACTTGCATGATCCGCCCCCAGCTCCAATGATTGCTCCAAAAACCAAATCCTTTATGAGCAATTAGCAAACATACAATCTTGAAGCGATGAAACTTAAGTGTACCCTAGTGTAAGCTAAGAATAATGGAGCATCATTGAGCAGTCAGCAAAAGATACGACATCCGCCGGTCCCCAGCGACTACAAGCTGCAACGAAATAAGCAAGGATACGTAACTTACTCCCTTCGCTTTTACCATGCCCCACTCATATGACTAGTTACCATAATAAATGCGCAAAACAAATTACAATAGATGCATGGCTCCTACATGTTGCAAATTGTGTCAATGTGCAAGTGAGGAGTAAAACAAGAAGGAATAGATGAGAATGGAAGGTGAATTATTTCGGGGACATCGGCATAGATTTGATGGGCTGAAATAATTTTCTCTACACCATGAGGAAATTTGTGAATTCTTTCTCTAGACCCTCTGCAACCTCTAATCACTTACATTTTCTACTTTCTATCCATTTCATCTTCTCAGCCACCATTTTAATAAGATTGTTGTAGTATTTAAATTCCTTCTCTGTTCCACCAACGCCTTACCCACTGATTGCATGACCCTCATCCCTGCCACCAGCTCTCTGATGGATCTCTTTCCCCAGATGTAACCCACCCCCTTTCAAAAATCACTCTCAAAAAACCTCCTTCTCCAATTAATGTGCCATTTCTTGTTTTTTGTTCTTTGACTTCAAAACACCAACAAGTCCTATGTCACCTAAACATTCACAGGACCCACTTGCAGCCTCTTTCAACACACTGGAATGAAGACTTTATTCCTCGATGTCTGTATGTTTTTTTTGTTTATCTAATTACTTTATAGAAAAATGAAACAATCATGCCTTACTTTTCTGCTCAAGAGTATACAGATATAACTACACATTGCTTAAACCACAACCAGATTGTGGCTGTAGTGCCATTACTGCTATCAATCAAAGAGGTGCCATCAAAAATACCCACTACGAGTTGTCTTCTGTTTCTTAGTTCATCATAAGGAAGTAACCTAATATTTTAAAAGCCACAGGATAACAGATGCTGGGGTAGAAATTACAGTCATTTTATAAGGTACCTTCATTGTGCTGTGCTAAAACGATGACTTACCCAAGCTCGACGATAACACCATTGATCCTAGGTAATTTCAAAGATAGAGAACTGTAGAATATATTTGTATAACAGAGTGCTTTGTAGTGACAGCATTAATGCCCTATTCATCAGGATTTCATTAGTGTCTCCAAATCTACTGTTTCTAAAAACAGTGTGAGGCAGCGGATTAACAAAGATTACAAATTACTCTGCAGGTTTAAACATTACAAATCTGATGGATTTAAATTAACAATTGCAGTGTATTTTACTTTGAAATTATTACAGACCTGGATTGAACTCTCAGTAATTTGGCATTTTAAACAGAGATGCTATTTAGGAATGAATGTGTGACATGAAGTATTATGGAAATCAGATCAGCCTTTACTGAAAAGTCACAATTACTTAGCACGTGAAAAACTACTGCAGAATTTTAGCATGCGTGTTATTTGGCACAGCCGTGACATTAATTAGACACAGTACACAGTCAATGTCCTGCAATATAGAGCCTGCCTTTTAAGTGTGCCAAGTCTGAAACTTGGGTTGCTGCCCTCTTACTGCACAGAATAAAATCCCAAATGACCAGGTCTGTCTGTCAGTAAAGGAAATACAGCAAGTCAGGGCATATTCATTTGTTGCGCCATCAGGAAATACTTAAGAGCTCTTGCTTAGCCTACAAGCTCAAAAGCTAATCAAAGAAATGCAACCAAGGCAGATATGAACGTAAATTATAATGAAAGGAGAATTAAAAACACATTTAAAAAGGAAGTGCATTAACCACATGGATAAAGGAAATCACAGAGCACAGGCAGTATGGTGGTTGGTAAAAGGATGAATACAGAGCCGTGGTGGAGGATTTTGTCAAATGGTATAAGCTGAATAATCTGCAGCTCAACATCAGTAAGACTAAGAAGATGGTGATGGACTTTAGGACTAAGACTGCACTGCTCCCTGCTACTATTGATGTTGAGGACATTGATGTCATGAGGACCTACAAGTACTTGGGGGTGCACTTGGATGACAGACTTGAGAGGAGCACTAATACCACAGAGATCGTGTACAAGAATGGCCAAAGTCACTCTACTTCCTGAGGAGACTAAGGTCCTTTGGAGTACGCTGGCCTCTCATTCAGATTTCTACCAGTCTGTTGTTGCCAGTACAATCTTCTATGTGGTGGTGTGCTGGAGCAATGGCATCAACACGGGTGATGCCCACAGGCTTAATAAACGGATTAGAAAGACTGGCTCTGTTATAGGAGTCAGACCGACACACTGGAGGCTGTGGTAGAACAGAGGAGTCTCTGGAAAATCCTGGCAATTCTGGACAATATTTCCCGCCCTCTGCATGGCACCTTGGCTGAACAGGGGAGCACTTTCAGTTATAGACTAAGACCACTGCGCTGCTCCACAGGACACTATACTAGATGATCCTTACCCTTGGCCATTAGGCGCGACAATGAGTCAACCTATAGCTGAGGAAGTGATGACCCCCTCCTGTTAGACTGTTATTAACCTCTGTTTACCAGAGCTCTGCTTAAGTTCTGTTTAGCTCTGTTTACCACACCCTGCTAACTCGGACACCCTGTGCAATACTACCATTACTTTTTATCTGGTGTGAATGTGCATCCATTACTCTATAATATTACAGTAATTCTTGCATTACCATCTTATCAGTGTGAACTTGGAAATCTTATAAATCTTGTAATCTTTGATTTATAAATCTTATACATCTTATTTTTAAGGTAAAATATCTTTTTATTCTTTCTTACTTTTCTTCTAATACATGTTATTTTTGTGACTTATAGTGCTATTGTGACATTAATTTCCTCTGGGATCAATAAAGTATCTTTCTTATTTCTTTGTTTTACTGTGAATGCCTGCAAGAAAATGAACCTCAGGGTAGTATATGGTGACATTAGACCAGGGTGTCTCAACCAGGGTTCTGCGACTGATCGCTAGAGCTTTTGCGAGAGATCATGGTTAAAAAAAAAAGATAAATAAACATTGCATTTTGAATTTCACACAACGTGTGATGGTAACACTCGCAGTAGTAGGCCTTGACTGAGCTGCTGTGTTAGTGATCTCGTTAGAGTTCACTCTGCCCAGTAGGGCAGTGCATAGTGGGATGGAGTTTTTTTGGTTGAGTCCATTCTCTGTTTTTAAATGCAAGATAGGGGAGTCCATTGATAATTAGTGAGCACTGTATTTCACAGAGGTCAGGACGATAGGCTGATAATTGGTGAGCACTGTATTTCACAGAGGTCAGGACGATAGGCTGATAATTAGTGAGCACTGTATTGCACAGAGGGGAGGACGGTAGGCTGATAACTGGTGAGCGCTGTATTTCACAGAGGGGAGGACGATAGGCTGATAATTAGTGAGCACTGTATTGCACAGAGGGGAGGACGGTAGGCTGATAATTGGTGAGCGCTGTATTTCACAGAGGGGAGGACGATAGGCTGATAATTAGTGAGCACTGTATTGCACAGAGGGGAGGACGGTCGGCTGATAACTGGTGAGCGCTGTATTTCACAGAGGTCAGGACGATAGGCTGATAATTAGTGAGCACTGTATTGCACGGAGAGGAGGACAGTAGGCTGATAATTAGTGAGCACTGTATTGCACAGAGGGGAGGACAGTAGGCTGATAATTGGTGAGCGCTGTATTTCACAGAGGTCAGGACGATAGGCTGATAATTAGTGAGCACTGTATTGCACAGAGGGGAGGACGGTAGGCTGATAATTGGTGAGCGCTGTATTTCACAGAGGGGAGGACTATAGGCTGATAATTAGTGAGCACTGTATTGCACGGAGAGGAGGACAGTAGGCTGATAATTGGTGAGCGCTGTATTTCACAGAGGTCAGGACGATAGGCTGATAATTAGTGAGCACTGTATTGCACAGAGGGGAGGACGGTAGGCTGATAATTAGTGAGCACTGTATTGCACGGAGAGGAGGACAGTAGGCTGATAATTGGTGAGCGCTGTATTTCACAGAGGGGAGGACTATAGGCTGATAATTAGTGAGCACTGTATTGCACGGCGAGGAGGAGAGTAGGCTGATAATTGATGAGCGCTGTATTGCACCGGGGGGGGGGGGGGAGGACGTAGGCTGATGAGCAGCATGAAGTGTGTTTTTCCGACCATTGAATGAACTCACCCAACATGGGCTGTGACATCAGCCTCTCCCAACTTCCCCTAACACGCTGCCAACTGACTTATGGGAGCAAATAAACTCTACCGGTGTAACAGAAAATTGGAGGGAAATTTTCATTCTAAAGATGGTCCAATGTGGCGATTTTTGAAGAGGAGGTGTGTCAGAGAAATTTACTATCACCAATTAGACTTAAAGACACAGACTCCAGTACTCTGCTTAATTACTTTATTACGTGACCACAGAGAGCCCACTATGAGACTCTGCTGAAGCAAGCACAAGCACAGTCTTTTACACCTTAAAATACAAGTTCAGCAGTTTTCAGGGGTCAAGAGTTCCTGCTTAGCCCTTATCAACAAGGTTCAGGATGCTTCCATATCATACACAAAATTAGGCATACACAATCAGTTTCCCATTAATTAGAAGAAACCAAGCCGTCAGCCCTGTAGCCTTGAAGGCTGGGAATCTCCCCATTAATCATAAGAAACCAAGTCACTAGTCATATAGCCTCAAGGGCTAAGGGTTCCTCCTTACACATAACATCCGTGCTTATCAGTTCTTTATCACTAGCAGGACTTACTACATTTGTCTGTTATCAGTTCTTCATTTCTAACAGGACTTATTGCTAATTAGTATGAGTAGACAGACAGACAGATCCCATTTGCTTCTTAGCCTGCTATTCTCATGATTTTGTTAACCCTTAATTCTCAGGCTTAATTTTCTTCTACAAGGTGTGGGAAGGAAGAGGATTGTAGGCCTGGGCCTATGGACAATTTTTATAAGGTTTTGATGAAGAATTACAATCCCGAGTCATTTCACTGCACTAGTGCAACATCAGACACAAAAAAGTCCATCTTCACAATGAAAGCTACTTATCAATGGGTTTTACATGGACTGGTGATCCAAGTTGTCCTAATCCACTGTGCCTAGTCTGTGGCAAACAACTTACAAATGTAGCAATGACTCTAGCAAAATTGAACTGATACTTAACTACAAATCACAGCCATATAAAATGTAAAAGTGCTGATTGTTTTAAATGGCTATTGGAATCTCAAAACAAACAGAGTAAAGCTTTTGCTAATAAAGCTACAGTCAATAAAAGGATTCAGGAAGCAAGTTATTTAGTAGCAGCACTTATTACCCAGAAAAGGAAAAGTCATATAGTTGGTGAGAACCTAATAATGCCAGCATGTAAAATTACAGTAGGTAAAATATTAGGACAAGATGCAGTATGAGAAATTGAAAAGGCCTCACTTTCAAACAGTATGGTAAGTCGATGTATTGATGACATATCACATGATGCTGAAGTGGTTTTGTGGTGATAAACTGAAAAACAACAGCTTTCTATCCATGTTGATGAGTCAACAGATTTCACAAATAAATGTCATGTTGTAACATTTACAAGATTTGTAAATGATGGTGAAGTTCAAGAATTTTTTTTTCTGTTGCAAAGAGTTGCCCAAAACAAGCAAAAGCCAAGGTATATTGAATGTTTTATCTTCATAACAAAAGGACTGTCATGGAGGAACTGTGTTGGCATCTGTGCTGGTGGTGCCCCATCAATGGTTGGCTCCGTGACAGGTTTCGTTTTCCCTTGTGAACAAAAAAGGAAAATCCTGACTTTGTCATAACACACTGCTTTCTTCACAGAAAGGTGCAGATGTCAAAACCTCTTGGAGATAAAATGAAAAACTTCTGGATGATGCTTTAAAAAAAAGGTCAACTTTATTAAACAAAGACCAATCACTCAAGAATGTTTTAAAAACTGTGTGAAAACCGAGACAAAGCACACTAATCTGCTACATACAGAAATCCGGTGGCTTAGCAGAGGAAGAGTCCTCAACAGGTTGTTTAAGTTGAAAGGTGAATTGCAGGAGTACTTCAAGAAAATAGTAGGTCAGATTTTGCTGAGTGTTTTGAAGAAGATGAAGAATGGGTGCAGAAACGAGCCTACTTCACATACATTTTTAATCATATGAACCAGTTGGACAAGTCTCTGCAAAGCCATGGAGAAAATGTTTTGACTTCAAGTTACAAGATTCTTGTATTTAAAAGGAAACAGAATCTTTGGAAAATCATGTTGCAAAAGGAAATCTTGAAAGATTTCCATTGCTGCTTGGGCTTGAGAGTGAGGAAGGATATCAGAAAGTCTTGAGTCTTATTGAAAACCTTCTGGAAGAACTGCAGAAACAAATTGAACAGTATTTTTCCTCCCATTCAACACAAGTGTATGACTTGTTGAGAGACTCCGCTCAGCCTGAGAACTTGACTGAGAGAAGAGGAAGAACTTTGTGAGCTGCAGTCTGATAGTGCACTCAAAATGAGATTTACTGACCTGCCCCGGGCATGTTCTGGATTTCTCTGAAAGAAGAGTATCCTGCCATTCATTGGAAAGCAATGAACATTTTGCAGCAATTTTCAACTTCTTACATATGTGAACAAACTTTTTGTTGTTTAACAAGCATCAAGAGGAAGGATAGAAATCGTCTCATTTCATTTGAAGGTGAAATCTGTGCGCGTGCCTCTCTCAAGTTTGACCCCAAATTGAGTATTTAAGCAGCAAAAGACAAGCACAGGTTTCACATGCTAGACCTATATTCGAGCCTGATCATGTTGCTTAGTAAGAAAACATTTTTTCAAAGTCTTGTATAAAATTGTGTCTTAGGCTATATTTTTATTCCTATTGCTTTGGCTAATGGTTTTTAGTAACTTTACTATTCAACATTGTCAGTAAATTTTCATATTGTAAATAGCAATAACTAAAATCAATTTACAACCTTTAATTAGACAATAGGGTCCCTAAAATACCTTGAGCTGTAGATATAATATATTTTACACAGGGGTTCCCTGAGACCTGTAAGTTATTTCAAGGGTTCATCCAGGGCAAAAAGGTTGAGAAAGGCTGCATTAGACCATAAGACAAAGGAGTAGAATTAGGCCATTCGGCCCTTTTAGTCTGAACTGCAATTCCATCATGGCTGATTTATTATCTCCCTCAACCCCATTCTCTTGCCTTCTCCCTGTAACGTTTGACACCCTGATTAATCAAGACCTTATCAGTTTCTGCCCTCAATATACCCAATGACCTGGTCGACACATATACATAATTTGCTAATAGATTTACATTGAACTTTGAAACTGATCAAATAACAAAACTAACAGTAAGAACTTCTTTGAATACAAAAGTCAACAGAGTAGATAAGGGTGGCATTTATGGAAATGGAGACTATGGAATGAATAATGGAAATCCCACATAATTTAAACCAGTACTTTTTAAATCAATTTTCACTACAGGGGAGAATGCAAATATCTCAAGAATAACAATATAGGATGGTTTCAAATGGGAAGTAAAAGCTTGTAACAATCTCTCCCATAAAGGATAAACCATTGGAAAATTCATGGATTAAGGGTAAAACCTGATAATCTGCATCCAAAGTTTTTAAATAAAGTGGTGCCAGATATAGGTAAAGGAATAGTAAGTCACTTAATGTAATAAAACCAAGTCAATGTGGCTTTATAGAAGGAAAATCACATTTGATAAATTTGCTTGAGTCCTTTGAGGAGGGAGGTTAACTGAAGATGTTGTATTTGAATTTCCAGAAGGCATTTGATAAGCTGCCATGTAAAACAATAAAATAGGAGCTCTTGCCATGGGGGAATGGGCATACACGGATGAATACTGATCATCACAGAGAAGACAGTTGGAATAACCGCATCGCACACAAAATGCTGGAGGACTGAACGTGTAAAGCAGCATCTCTGGAAAGGAGTAAACAAAGCTTGAATGCTATCACCTCCTACAAAGTAAAACCAGGTTTCGCTCCCTGATGAGCTCAGTGTATTTTATGCTCGATTTGACCAACAAACCGTGAAGACATAGACTCCCACAGCTCCCAACAACCCTGTGATTCCAGTCTCTGAGGCCGAAATGAGAGTATCCTTTGGGAGGTTGAACCCATGGAGAGAAGCTGGCCCAGAACGTGTCCCTGGTCAAGTACTGAAGATTTGTGGTTGGAATGTTTACTGATATCTTTAGCCTCTCGCCTCAGCAGTATGAGGTGCCCACCTGCTTCAAGCAGGATTCAATCATACCAGTGCCCAAGAAGAACATGGTAACCTTCCTCAATGACAATCACCCAGTACTTAAAGTACATCCACTGGTTGAGGGGTTGGTGATGAAACATAGCAACTCCTGCCTGAGGACTGATTTGGATCCACTCCAACTGGCTTAACGTCACAACAGGTCCACAGCAGATGCCATTTCATTAGCTCTTCACTTAGTCCTGGAACATCTGGACAGTGAAGATGCATACATCAGAATGTTCAAATTGACCACAACTCTGCACTCAACACTGTCCTCCCTTTGAAACTAATCAATAAGCTACAAGACCCCGACCTCAATAACTCCTTATACAACTGGATCCTCTATTTCGTCATTTGCAGACCCCAGTTAGTTTGGATTAGTAACAACATCTCCTCCACAATCATCATCAGCACAGTTGCACTCTAAGGTATAAGCATAGCCCCTTCTCTGCTCGATTTATACTTGTGACTATAAGGCCAAGTACAGCTCCAGTACCATATTGAAGTTTGCTGATGACACCACCATTGTCGGCCAAGTCAAAGGTGGTGATGAATCAACGTATAGGAGGGAGATTGAAAATCTGGCTGAATGGTGCCACAACATCAATCTCTCACTAAATGTCAGCAAAACCAAAGAGCTGATTATTGACTACAGGAAGAGGAAATCAGAGGTCAATAAGCCAGTCGTTATCAGGGGATCAGAGGTGGA
This sequence comes from Mobula hypostoma, assembly GCF_963921235.1. Classification (NCBI taxonomy): domain Eukaryota; kingdom Metazoa; phylum Chordata; class Chondrichthyes; order Myliobatiformes; family Myliobatidae; genus Mobula; species Mobula hypostoma. The sequence goes on from NC_086102.1 coordinate 166,174,720, forward strand.
GGGGGTCAGTAATGTTAAATTCCTTTGTGTTTTGGGTCCAGCACATAGTGCCATTACAAGCAAAGCATGATGGTGCCTCCACTTTCTTAGAAGTTTGTAAAGATTCAGCACGTCATCTAAAACCTTGACAAACTACTATAGATACACGGTGGAGAGTATATTGGTGGGATGCATCACATTTGGTATGGAAACATCAATGCCTTTAAATGGAAAAGCCTACAAAACATATTGGGATACAGCCCAGTCCATCGCAGGTAAGCCCTCCACGCCCTGAGCACATTTACAAGGAAACCAGCATCCATCATCCAGGACCCCCATCTTCCTGACCATGCTCTCTTCTTGCAGCTGCCATCAGATACAGGAGCCTTAGGGTTCACACAACCAGTTATTACACCTCAAACATCAGGCTCCTGAACCAGACGGCTTACCTCAACACTAAACTAATTCCACAACCTATGGACTTATTTTCACGGACTCTGCAACTCATGTTCTCAGTATTATTTATCTATTATTTATTATTTTGTTTTTCTTTTTGTATTTGCACTATTGTTGTCTTTTGCACATTGATTGTTTTTCTGTTTTGTTTGTAGTTTTTCAGTGATTCCATTGTGTTTATTTGTATTTATTGCAAATGTCTGCAAGACAATGAATCTTAGGGTAGCATATAGTGACATATGTGTACTTTGATAAATAAACTTACTTTTGAACTTTGAGCTTTGACCTGTAAAGTTTCTCTGGCATTTTGTGTGGGTTGCACTGGATTTCCAGCATCTGCAGAATTTGGAATAAATCCATGTTTTTCCACATGGAAAGACAATTACTGGGGTGTTGCAAGGAGAAGTCATTGGCTCTTTGTTATTTACTACCTGTATGATCTTGGAGGAGAAGAGAGGAGAGGAGAGAACACAAGATACGGGTATGACTCTATAACAGGATGTTGAATGAATAGGCAAACACCTGGCAGTGTAGTTTAAAGTAGGACACTGTGAGATCATGCACTCTAGCAGGAGGAATTGAAAGACAGACTATTATCTAAAAGGACATGGCAAATGAATGGACTACAGAGATTTAGGCACTTTTATGCGTGAAACAATAAGATGGCGAATGGCTTATTGGTCATCATTGCTTGGGGGTTGAATTTAGAAACAGACATTTTCCCATTTCACATGGTGTTGATGAGGCCATACTAGAACGCATGTGGTTTTGGTCCTTTTATTTAAGAAAGGATATGTTAGCATTGGAGGCAACCTAGAAGAAATTCACTTGGCTTGAAAGGGTTAGCTAATTATGAATAGCTAAAACCATTAGAGTGGCATATTTCGGAGTTTACCAGAATAGGAGCTGATCCTAGTGAAATGTATAATGATCCTAAGGGAGCCCAGAGATGTAGATAGTGTGATTTTCACTAATAGGGAATCTCACATGAGGGAACATTCAAGATAAACGAACACTCACTTAAAATAGAAGTGTACAGAAATTTCTTCTCAGATGATGGTAAAACTTTGGTATTTTCTAGCCACGTAGGATTTAGAGGTTAGAACACTGAAAAAAATCATGGATTCTTGATTACCTGAATGGCAGACCACAGTACGTGTGCTTGCAACACTGTGTGTCCCACAGAGTGATCAGCAGCACTGGGGCTCCACAGGGGATTGTCTTGTCTCCCTTTCTCTTCATCATTTACACCTCGGACTTCAACTACTGCACAGAGTCTTGTCATCTTCAGAGGTTTTCTGATGACTCTGCCATAGTTGGATGCATCAGCAAGGGAGATGAGGCTGAATACAGGGCTATGGTAGGAAACTTTGTCACATGGTGTGAGCAGAATTATCTGCAGCTTAATGTGAAAAAGACTAAGGAGCTGGTGGTAGACCTGAGGAGAGCTAAGGTACCGGTGACCCCTGTTTCCATCCAGGGTGTCAGTGTGGACATGGTGAAGGATTACAAATACCTGGGGATACGAATTGACAATAAACTGGACTGGTCAAAGAACACTGAGGCTGTCTACAAGAAGGGTCAGAGCCGTCTCTATTTCCTGAGGAGACTGAGGTCCTTTAACATCTGCCGGACGATGCTGAGGATGTTCTACAAATCAGTGGTGGCCAGTGCTATCATGTTTGCTGTTGTGTGCTGGGGCAGCAGGCTGAGGGTAGCAGACACCAACAGAATCAACAAACTCATTCGTAAGGCCAGCAATGTTGTGGGGATGGAACTGGACTCTCTCACGGTGGTGTCTGAAAAGAGGATGCTGTCTAAGTTGCATGCCATCTTGGTCAATGTCTCCCATCCATAACATAACGTACTGGGTGGGCACAGGAGTACATCCAGCCAGAGACTCATTCCACCGAGATGCAGCACAGAGCGTCATAGGAAGTCATTCCTGCCTGTGGCCATCAAACTTTACAACTCCTCCCTTGGAGGGTCAGACACCCTGAGCCAATAGGCTGGTCCTGGACTTATTTCATAATTTACTGGCATAATTACATATTACTATTTAACTATTTATGGTTCTATTACTATTTATTATTCATGGTGCAACTGTAACGAAAACCAATTTCCCCTGGGATCAACAAAGTATGACTATGACTATGACTATGAAAAGATAAATTTTTGAAAAGTCGGCTATATGGAACTGACACAGATAAGGGCCAGGACAGGTCATAAACACAAGAGATTTTGCAGATGCTGGAAGGTATGATCTCCAGAAAGCCATCTCACAAGCAAAAAGTGCAAATTCTGGACTAAACATGAATCAATAAAATCAAGTGAATTCAGGTGACATGGGTGACAACAGGGCTTCACTTCCAGATGAGCTCAATGCCTTCTGTGCTTGCTTTGACCATCAAAACATGGAGGAACCTTCACAAACACCCATAGCCCCTGATGACCCTGTGATTTCAGTCTCTGAGGCCAACGTGAGAGCATCCTTCAGGAGGGTGAACCCGTGGGAAGCATCCGGCCCAGACGGGGTACCTACCCAAGTACTAAAGACCTGTGCTTGATCAACTAGCTGGAGTGTTCACCAAGATCTTTAGCCTCTCACTTCGGCAGTCTGAGGTATCCACCTGCTTCAAGCAGGCTTCAATTATACTGGTGCATCAGAAGAACATGGCAACCTGCCTCAACGACTATTGTCCAGTCATAACTACATCCACAGTGATGAAGTGTTTTGCGAGGTTGATGATGAAACATATCAACTCTTGCTTGAGAAGCAACTTCCACTCTAATTTACCTACTGGTTCGCAGCAAATGCTATTAAATTGGCTCTTCACTCAACTCGAACATCTGGACAGCAAAACTGCATACATCAGGCTGCTCTTTATCGACTACAGCTCTGCATTCGATACTATTGTTCCCCAAAAACTAATCAATAAGCTTCAAGACCTTGGCCTCGATACTTCCTTGTACAATTGGATCCTTCATTTCTTCAGTTCCAGACACCAGCAAATTCGGATTGGCAACATCTCCTCCACAATCTCAATCAGCACAGGTGCACCAGAAGGCTGTGTGCTTCAAATACATGTTTAGGTTTGCTGATGACACCACTGTCATAAGCCAAATTAAAGGAGGTGACGAATCAGCATACCAGAAGGAGATTGAAAATCTGACATCTTATTCAATGTCAGCAAGACCACAGAACTGATTATTGACTTCAGGAGGAGAACACCAGGGTCTATGAGCCAGTCACCTTCAGGAGATTAGAGGTGGAGAGGGTCAGCAACTTTAAATTCCTTGGTGTTACCATTTCAGAGGACTAGCCCTGCTCCAGCAATTAAGTGCAATTACAAAGAAAACACAGCAGAGCCTCTACTTCCTTACGTCTGCAAAGATTTGGCGTGACATCTAAAACTTTGACTAATTTCTATAGATATATAGTGGAGAGTATACCGACTGCCTGGTACAAGAACACCAATGCCCTTGAATGGAAAAACATACAGAACATAATGGTTATGGCCCAGTCCGTCACGGGCAAAGCCCTCCCCACCATTGAGCACATCTGCACAGAGCACTGTCGCAAGAGAGCAGCATCCATCATCAGGGACCCCCACCACCCAGGACACGCTCTCTTCTTGCTGCTGCAATCAGGAAGGTGGTACAGGAACTTTAGAACTCATACCACCAATTTCAGGAAAAGTCACCCCCATCAGGCTCTTGAACCAGAGGGGATAACTTCACTTGTCCCATTACTGAATTGTTCCAAATACATTTCCAAATATTCAATATTCTGCAAAAAAAAAACCTAAGGAGCTGCTTTTACCACTATATAATAAGTACAACCTACAATACTTAGCTACTGAATGGCACGCATTCACTTTTATGTATAAAATTGGTAAAAATTAGCTGGAAGAATTCCTCATTTTTCCCAAACCTCTCAAATAATATTATTGCTTCATATCTTGCTGCATCCTGCATCAGATATTTAAAAGCCACATTGCTTTCTTCCAGGCAATGACACTTGAGTGAACCAATATGGAAGAAAGCCTCTTTGATAATTCTCTGCCCCAATTGAATCTCAGAAAAAACCTCAATTACAAAGCAAGCAATTGCATTTTGTCGCTGGGCAAGGTAGCATAATTGCTTGTGTATTAAAGTCAGAAATGACCACAAATGATCTTATGCAGCAATAATTCACAAAATGCATTAAAACTATCTCCTAGTGTTTTTTTTCATGTAACCAGTAAAACGAGAACTGAACATTAAAAGCCTCATATCTGGCATCAGCTTGGGCTTTTGACAAGATAAAATGGTTTCATTCCTTTACAGAAGCAATCCAGCTGTTGGAGCTTTGAAAGGGTGTTGACAGGGACCTGAGCTGTTTTATGTATCACTTGGAGCAGGTGATTAGATTATAGTGACGATTTATGACTGGATAGTATTGTTGTGTCCCTTTAGGAAATCATCTGTCAGACACTTAATATCAAAATACGTTACAGGATATTTGAACCTGTTCATTCAAAACTGTTTAATTTGATGTGTGAATTGCTAGAATTCATTAGATTCATTGGAATGAAAGCTGGGAACTAAAATAAGGTCACAAATTACAGATTCCCATTTCTACCAGGAGACTGTTGGCAGTGTGCCATGATTAAAAAGTTGGCCCTACCATCCCAGGTTTGTATTGCCTTTCATTCATCAGAATATAAGCATTTAAGTCACAATAATTAACACCTTTGCATCTCAGGGAGGGTAATAATGAAGGAAGCATGTAGTATGCATTAAATATGGCTTTGTGAAATTCAAAAATGAAAAGCAACTATGATATTAAAGCTTCAGAATTGATATTAAATACTGTGAAATGGTTTTAAAGCTCTGTTTTATTTCGACATACAACTGAGTAACAGGCACTTTTGGCCTCAGTGAGCCTGTGCTGTTCAATTATACCATGTGACCAATTAATCTACTGACCCCTACTTCTTTGAAATGGAGGAGGAAACCAGAGCGCCCAGAGGAAACCCACACGTACAAACAACAGGAATTGAACCCTGATCACTGGCACTGTCATGGTGTTACACTAAATGCTGTGCTGCAGTTCCACTCCTCGAGGGAGTCTGAGACACAAATTTTCCAGCTGTATTTCAATGATATATTCAAGAGTAGTCAAGTAGCCTTGCTTACATTGCCTATTCACACTGCACTCAAAAGACAGGAAATAAAGAGTTCCGCACGTACGCAGTCCAAATAGGTTTTGAAGAGATGACAGATGAGTGCATAAGGAACCCACCTGGGGTGACATGGTTGTTCCGCCTCTTTCTACTACTGCACATTGTTCTCCTGCCAATCACCTCCCTGCTTCCCCTCCCCCACCCCTTTCTCTTTCAAATTACTGTTTTTTTTTCCAACTACCAGCATTCTTCAAACCCTCCCCAAAGTTCTTCCTTCAGTCCTGACGAAGGGTTTCGGCCCGAAACGTCGACTAATCTTTTCAACTGATGCTGACTGACCTGCTGAGTTCCTCTAGTGCATTGTGAGTGTTCCTTTGACAACAGCATCTGCAGATTATTTTATGTTCACTGATAGTGCCATACTATACATTTCTGTTGACATATTAAAAGAAAATACCAGGTCATGTTGAATCTCCAGTTTTACAAGTGCCCATGGTTATTTAAATGACAACAAGGCGATGACTATGGGGAAGCAAAGGAAGGTTTACTTCTGGATACAAAAAAAAATGAAAACAGTTAATGGTGTATTGGTCTTAATTACAAAGATACTTAATTATAAAAAAGTGTTAGCACAATTAAACACACTCTTTACTCAGACCCCTTGTCAGATACATTTTCCATCTTGGCTCTGTTTTTTTTTTGCCTACTTTGCTCTCTGGTAGACTATAGCAGGATTTGTCACAGGAACACAACAGCTTTATTGCTCTAGCTGTTTTAATTAGATCAAACACGAGGAATTCTGCAGATGCTGGAAATTCAAGCAGACAGAGAAAGATTCTGCTTTCTCTGTCCGCCAGAGAAAGCAGATCTCCCAGTGGCCACACATTTTAATTCCACGTCCCATTCCCATTCTGATATGTCTATCCATGGCCTCCTCTACTTTAAAGATGAAGCCACACTCAGGTTGGAGGAACAACACCTTATATTCTATCTGGGTAGCCTCCAACCTGATGGCATGAACATTGACTTCTATAACTTCCGCTAATGCCCCACCTCCTCCTTGTACCCCATCCGTTATTTATTTATATACACACACATTCTTTCTCCCTCTCTCCTTTTTCTCCCTCTGTCCCTCTGACTATACCCCTTGGCCATCCACTAGGTTCCCCCACCCCTTTTCCTTCTCCCTGGGCCTCCTGTCCCATGATCCTCTCATATCTCTTTTGCCAATCACCTGTCCAGCTCTTGGCTCCATCCCTCCCCCTCCTGTCTTCTCCTATCATTTTGGATCTCCCCCTCCCCCTTTCAAATCTCTTACTAGCTCTTCCTTCAGTTAGTCCTGACGAAGGGCCTCGGCCCGAAACTTCGACTATACCTCTTCCTAGAGATGCTGCCTGGCCTGCTGCGTTCACCAGCAACTTTAATTAGATCAATCCTTATCACTTAACAAGGGAGTGAAATCTGTGTGCATTCAATTCATCTTTGTAAGTTAACCCTTAAAGGGAGTTGATAGGATTGACACAAAAATCATCTGATGGTGCAAGCAACTAAAACTACTCTTTTGCCTTTTAGGAGTCAAATCTGGAAGCAGAATTTCAAGGGAGGAAAGAAGAACCCCTACCCACTATTCTTCCCCCCATCACCCTCAAAAAGTGGAATTGTAGATGCTTATTTTGGGGACAGAAGAGGAGAAAAGGGGTGGTGAGACGAGGAGAAAAGGGTGAGGGGAGAAAAAGGAAAAGAAAATAATGGCTAAATGGCCAAACCTATTAATATAGTCAAATGATACTTCAGCATCAGGAAGCATTCTAAATTCATGGAGAACGTATTGTGTTATTATGGCTGTACATAATAAAGGACTTCAATTCCCAGTGTGCAATGAGGGCGGTTCACCCGGAACTGGATGTGATGTTGGGGAACGGGTCATACACACACACTCGGCAGGCTGAAGGCCTTGAGTGAAATATGGTCAAGCTGAAGCCATTGTGTAAATCTGTAAATAAAATAGTTCTAGTGTTTTTACCCATGCAAGTTTGTCTTTGCTAAAGAACAAAAACAACAAAGATAGTACACCATCAACTAGAATGTAAACCAGAACACAAATGTCCAGAGTTTTAAGATCCCATACAGAACAATCCAGTTTAACAGTTATTCTAGCTCACTATGAGAACCTAAGGAGCTAGTGATTCTTCTGATCCAGATAAATCTTCACACTAATTATTACAGTTAGACCTAAACAAGTAGTAAGATCTGCCAGTAATAGTTTTCACTGGGTAAATTTCAGCTCACCAAACTCAAGGACACCACATCTCATTAGACAAACAGAAACCTAATCAGTGGGAGGAGATTTTACACTTGATTAAACTGCAAACACTTTATCATAGTTACTGGACATGCTTCTCATCATGAGCAATCATTATTATTCATGTTTGAGCTTGTCAAACAAAATTTAGGAATGAAGCAATGAACTACACAATTTTGTTGAATCAATAATTGATTTGGGCAAAGTAATTCACTCAAGTAGAAGGTTAAAGAAATGTAGTACAGCCTGCTCCTTAGTCCTAAGAATTACATTGCTAAAATCTTTGCCATCCTTCATTGCTCTGTTTTATGCCAGAGAACTCTTGGCAAACGACAGTCTCTCTGGGAAGCATATCTTTTACGTTTTGTTTTTCTTGCTGCCTTGTAAAACAGTTCATGCACAGTGAATTCAGGCACAACCAAGTTACCTGTGTGCATGAATGGAAAAAGAGTTTTCACAGAATGTATGCTCCAAAAGCATTTCTTCTCATCCTCGCTAAGTTACTGCATAGGGTAATGAGGATACATCATTAAATCTAGGGGTAACCCTAATGTTACCAAAGGAGTTAAGAAATGATTCAGTAAACTATGCAACTAAATTAAAATTGTAAGGTACAATTAACTTAGAAAATATTATTGAGGCAGAGACTGAAAGTTTAATCTCAATGAATGGAAATGTACCATTCAAAGTGTGAAATAACATCTCAATGATACGTGGACACAATCTGATTGAAAATTTTAACAATTTAGGGTTTATGAGGTGAAGAAAAAAAAGGTATCATTCCAATTCCCATAGTATGCCCAATTCTAAGTTGTGTCAATATAATTCCTCCCCTTCTTATTTTACCCTCTTCTCCAATAAACACAACAGTTTTACATAACCTGTAAAGGTGTCTCCACCTATGCCCATTATCCCACAAGCCTTGCCATAACCCCCAGTACTTCGCCCAACCAACCGCTTAAGATTCTGATTTGCTAAGTGGAAGGTCTATATCCACCGTTGAACTTTTAACAGCTTTTTCAGCTAAACAATCAACCAGCTCATATGTTTTGGGTTGTTTCTTTATTTTCTTGTTTATATTTGAATATTATCCAAAGAGGGAAGGGAAAAATCACTCGTAAGAATCCACTTTATAAATTTCTGCAACCAGGCTACAATAAAGGTGAGCAGGTGCTTGTAATTAGTGGTAATAGCCTCAGATGGTTTGCAGCGTGAAACAGTGGGAAAGCATTGATACGATATTCTGGCTTACGTTCCCCGTGGATGTCAGGAGAGCACAGGATTGAGGTCAGATGCAGTATTTCCTTTGATTGAACAGCATGCTGGCACTGACTGTCAAGGCTTAAACATGAATAATGATCATTATTGCCAGCCGTGGAGCAATAACAGAGCCACAAAACCTTGCCAAGCCAAAAGGGAAAGGAAAAACAGAAACCAAAAAATTAAAACTCAGGTTTCACAAGATTAGCCGGAAATCCAATTAACAAATTGCCATGCTGCAAAGCATCAAAAAATACTTAATATGAAAGGCAAGTGACTTATAGAAAAGAACTTTGGTTGTGCAGTTATTGTTCACTGGAGGACGAAAAGAACGTTAAAATCAAGAACAAACTGGTGAAGGATGTCTGGAAAAACTGTGCACTCTCCAGATTTTTATTATTCTGTAAACAAAAGGGATTTGAGGTGGAAGTTTCTTCACTTTTTCTCCCATCTACTAACCACAAAATTAATATTTACCAGCTGCAGGGAAAACACTAGGTCTTGAATATCGCATTCTCGCAGCAAAATGGCGTAATTTTGCCTCCAAAATGGCAGCCACAATATTTTCTGATTGGAATAGCACTGCATCACATACTGAACTCTTAAAGTTCCCATTGTGCTTAGTACTCCTGCTGATAATGTTTGAGTAATGTGTGTAATGGGTCTAATGAAGTCACTTCCCTTGTTATGCTATAGTACTGTATCTCCCTCTTGAGATTTAATGCAATAGCTTCTGCCATCCCTGTTTTCACAGCAGGGACCGTTCTTTACATGCAGTCTTTTCTTTGCAAGGTTGCTATACTCAGAATCTGAAGGCACTCATCTGGACCTCAAGTCCCCAGCTAATCATTTCTGCTATATTAGGACCTCACAACACATCTACATGAGAACCGTAGATGACTCCTCCCTTACACATAATTAAGAATATAACATTGAGAACATTTATCACAGGCATTAAATGTGTACAAGAGGACTGAAGAGGGACTCCAGCTAAAATCCCAAACCTCATACCAGTTTTCAGGCAAATGTGGACTTGGATTTTTCTGAAAAGCTGAGTACATGCAGGCCCAATCTCACCCCAAACAGCCCTCAGTAAATATTCAAACTTCAACATGACAATTTTAAACTGAAACATAGACATCACCTGCTTTTAATATAGAAGAGGAAGTTACCGTATGAGCAAGAACTAAAACAATCAATATTTACTAGAGAGAAAGATGTGGAAACTGAAAAATTAAGGAAGGGATATACTGGCTTAGTCTGTATTAGAAAAAGCAGAAGTGCTAGAGATAGGCTGGGTAAATTCCCAGTGTCTGACATAATCTATCCTACGATGCAAAGGGAAGCAAGTGGGAGATGTCTGTGGCTCTGACATAGATCGTTATGGAAAAATCTCCAAGACCAGAGGATACCTAACATTATTCCCAAAGGAACAATAGAAACAAGCCTAGAAATTGCAGGCCAATAGCCTTATATCAGTGGTAAGGAAGTTGTAGAAGATCGCAAGGGACACTTGGAATGGTAGGGATGATTTTGAGAAGTCAGTGTGATTTGTGCATGGGATAACATGTCTCACAAATTTAAATGAATTTTTTTTAATAAAAAGATGGTGACGATGAATATTGACAGTGTTGTAGACAGGACATTTTTTTTCCAATTTAATCAAATATATTTAGGTTGCACAAAGTTAAATATGCACACCTGGATGCTTATCTGGAACCTTATATGTGACTCTTGTCCATAGACTACTTTTTCCTGTTGTCAGTACTTCCTTCTTATATAAAAAGAAGTTTGAAACTTATAATGTGGAATTGAGTGTGCAAACAAAGATGATCTAAAACTTTAAACCGATATCTCAAAATAACTTGTTGGTTAAAATATTTATAGACCTTCCGCTGGTAGGTAACATCTTTTGTTCCCATTAGCTTCTTGCACAACTGCTCAAAACACTGTCCCATCTTTTTTCCCTCCTTCAAAAGTAACTAAATTGGTTGCCATTTGTGTCTCAGTTCTTGCTGCAGTGTTCTGTTTTGGGCCTTTATCATTGGCTCTTCCAAAAGTATCTATTTACACCTCTGCTATTTTCATTCCCTTCTCCCATCGTCATCTCCTCACCAGTCATGCACCAGAACATAAGGTAAAACAGATGTGCAGACAAAACCATGCACCTTTAACCTTTGATACATTTTTCATAATCATTGGCATCACAAGAAAGTCATGCTCCATGTGTATTTACAGAAAACCAACATTTGATTCAAGCTTTATTTATTTTTGCAAGTTAAGTGAAGAAAAACCCCATCTCCAAAAAAGCTCTCAGAATATTTAATAAATCCAGAGGAAATGACAGAGCAGTGGCACAGGATAGTGCAGGGGAAACTGACGAGCAAAGTGTGGCTGGGCGGGATGGGCAATATCAGGAGAAAGAAAAGCAGAGTTAGTAAAAGCTTTATAAGAAAATGAAAAGTTTAACAATTTATTTGAATGCACATAACACTTGGAATAATATTGATTAATTGACACCACAGAGAGAAACATACGAGTATGATATTATAGTTATTATGGAGATGTAACTGCTGGATAGCCAGGTTTGGGTGTTCAGTATTCCAGGTCATACGATGCCCCAAAAGAATTGACCAAAAGAGAAAGGAGAGTAAAGCAACGCTGGACAGGGAAGATGTCGAGTGATGTTGAGTTGCAGCATCAAGGCAGTGGATAGGAATTCGGAAATAGCAAGATAGGACAGATGAACATGTTGTTCAAGAGACCAGGCCTCTCGGATATCTTTTCTTACAAGAGCGAGGGAGGGCTTCTGCTTTTTGGTAATCGACCAATGTGACTTATTTGTTCATAAAAGGAAAGAAGGTAGGAAATTATACACCAGTTAATTTAATATCTATCGTTGGCCAGATGTCGTAGTCAAGATGTTGCCTGTGGTAACAGGTTCCACAAATTTACCACCCTCTGGCTAAAGAAATTTCTCTGCATCTCTGTTTAAATGGACATCCCTCTATCCTGAGGCTGTGCCATCTGGTCCTAGACTCTCCCACCATGGGAAACATCCACATCTACTCTGTCTAGGCTTTCAACATTTGAAAGGTTTCAATGAGATCTCCCCCTCATTCTTCTGAATTTCAGTGAATACAGACCCAGAGCCATCAAACGTTCCTCGTATGATAACACTTTTATTCCCAGAATCATCCTTGTGAACCTCCTCTGGACCCTCTCCAATGCCAGCACATCTTTTCTTAGATGAGGAGTCCAGAACTGTTCACAACACTCAAGATGAAGCTTCACCAGTGCCTTATAAAGCCTCAGCATCACATCCTTCCTCTCATATTCTAGACCTCTTGAAATGAATGCTAACATTGCATTTGCCTTCCTCACCACCAACTCAATCTGCAAATTAACCTTTAGGGTGTTCTGCACAGGAATGCCCAAGTCTCTTTGCATCTCAGATTTTTGGATTTTCTCTGTGTAGAAAATAGTCTGTGTATTTATTTCTACTACCAAAGTGCATCACCATGCACTTTCCAACATTGTATTTCTTTTTCCACTTTCATGCCCATTCTCCTAAACTGTCTAAGACCTTCTGAATCCTACCTGTTTCCTCAACACTACCTGCTCCTTCACCAATCTTCGTATCATCTGCAAACTTGGCAACAAAGCCATCTATTCCATCATCTAAATCATTCATATACAGCACAGCATAAAAAGTGGTCCCAACACCGACCTCAGCGGAACACCATTAGTCACTGGGAGCCAACCAGACAAGGGTCCTTTTATTTCCACTCACTGCCTCTTAACAATCAGCTAATGCTCTAACCAAGTTAGTAACTTTCCTGTAATACCATGGGCTCTTAACTTGATAAGCAGCCTCATGAGTTGCACCATGTCAAAGGCCTTCTGAAAATCCAAACATACAACATCCACTGCATCCCCTTTATCTATCCTACTTGCAATCTCCTCAAAGAATTCCAACAGGTTTGTCAGGCAAGGTTTTCCCTGAAGGAAACCATGCTTTTTCCTATCTTGGCCACCAAGTGTCACTAAGTACTCCATAACCTCACCCTTAACAATTGATTCTAACATCTTCCCAACCACTGTTAGGCTAACTGCTCTATAATTTCCTTTCTGCTGCCTTTCCCCTTTCTTAAAGAGTGGCGTGGCATTTACAATTTTCCAGTCCTCTGGCACTATGCCAGAGTTCAATGATTTTTGAAATATCATTGCTAACGCCTCCACAATCTCTAATGCTACGTCTTTCAGGACCCTAGAGTGCAGTTCGTCTGGTCTGGTCGACTTATGTATCCTTAGGTCTTTCAACTTTTTGAATACCTTCTCTCTTGCAATAGTGACTGTACCCATTTCTCTTCCTTCACACACTACAACATCTGGCCCACTGCTAGTGACTTCCACAGTGAAGTCTGATGCAAAATACTCATTTAGTTCATCTGCCATCCCACATTATTATTTCTCCAGCCTCATTGTCTAGCAGTCCTATATCCACTCTCATCTCCCTTTTATGTTTTAATTTTTTTTTACATACCCAAAAGAGCTTTTACCATCCTCTTTGATATTGTTTGTTAGCTTGCTTTCATATTTCATCTTTTCCCTTCTAATGATTTTTTGAGTTGCTCTCTGAAGGTTTTTAAAAGCTTCCCAATCCTCAATCTTCCCACTAAATTTTGTTTTATTGTATGCCTTCTCTTTTGTTTTTACATTAGCTTTGACAGTTGTACTACTTTTCCTTTTGAATATTTCTTCATTTTTGGAATACATCTATCCTGCACCTTCCTAATTTTTCCCAGAAACTCACAGCATTACTGCTCTGCTAACATCCCCGCCAGCAGTTCCTTCCAATTTACTTTGGCCACCTCTTCTCATACCACTGTAATTTCCTTTACTCCACTGAAATACTGCTATGTCAGCCTTACTTTCTCCCTCTCAAAATTTCTAGTTGAACTCAATCATATTGTGATCACTGCCTTCTAAGGCCTTTTACTTTTACCTCAACTCCCTAATCGCCTCCATTTCTTACATAACACCCAATCCAGTATAGCCTACCCTAGTAGGCCCAATGACAAACTGCTCTAAAAAGCCATCTTGTAGGCATTCAACAAACTCACTCTCTTGAGATCCATTTTCAACCTGATTTTCCCAATTGACCTGCATGTTAAAATCTTCCATGATTATCATAACACTGCCTTCTTGATATGCCTTTTCTATTTCCTGTTGTAATCTGCGGTCCACATCCCAGCCACTGTTGGGAGGCCTGTATATAACTGCCATCAGGATCCTTTAACCCTTGCAGTTTCTTAATTCAACCCACAAGGATTCAACATCTTCCAATCCTACATTACATCTTCCTACTGATTTGATGCCACTCTTTACCAGCAGAACTACACCACCCCTTCTGCCTACCTTCCTATACTCCGATACAACGTGTAATCTTGGATATTCAGCTCCCAACTATGACCATCCTTCAGCCATGATTCAGTGATGGCCGCAACATCATACCTGACAATCTGTAATAGTGCAACAATATTATCCACCTTATTTCTTATACTCCGTGCATTGAGATATAACACTTTGAGTGCTGTATTTGCTACCCTTTCAGATTTTGCCTAGCTCTCTAAATTCTCTCTTCAGGACCTCAATGCTTTTCCTTCCTCCGTCATTGGTACCAATATGTACTAAGACGTCTGGCTGTTCTCCCTCTCTAAAACGCTGTGGAGGTGATCAGAGACACCCCTGACCCTGGCACCTGGGAGGCAATGTATTCTGTGTTCCATTTACATCCACAGAATATTCTGTCTGTTCCTCTATCAAGTCCCCTATCACTACACTTCCCTCTTCTCCCTCTTTACCTTCTGCACCAAGACCAAGCTCACTACCAGTAACCTGGTCTTTCTGGCATTCCACTGGGAGCTCAGCCCCCACATCAGTATCTGAAACTGTATAATTTTGTTTGGGGGGGGGAATGGCCACAGGAGCTGCTCGGCGCTAACTGCCTTTTCACATTTCCATTTCTTCTGACAGTCACCCAGCGACCCACCTCCTGCAACTTCGGGGTGATTACTTCCCTGTAACTCAGCTCAGTTACCTCCTCAGTCCTCCCATGTAAGCCAAAGGTCATCCAGCTGTTGCTCCAGATCCCCAACACGGTCCTCAGAGAGCTGCATACACTTCACGCAGATGTAGTTCCCTGGGAGACTCTGGGTATCCCAGGACTCCAACATCCGGCATGAAGAACACACAATGGCCATTTACTACACTAAGTACAGCAAGAGGGAGAAAACAAGGGAACCTTTTTTCCAAACGCCTCTTTCAAGCCGAAGCCTCCTTAAGAGTCAAAGCTTGACACTCCTACCCTCAGCACTGGCCTACCCCCAACAATAGTTGCCCCGTTTGTCCCTTCTGTACTTTTATTTAATTCACTGTGCTCTGCTCCAGCTGCTGACTGGGCCTCCGGAATGTCCAAACGTCCATGAAGCTCTCCTTTTAAACAAGTGCCATCGACCTACGAGCAACCTCATTGCTGTCCTCTGCTCTGCTGCTGATTGGGCCTCCATTAAAAGACAGAAGCCTCACCATTACAAGCCACATTACTGAAATGTACCCAGCCGCCATATCACCTCAACTTCAAAACAGGACTCCTCTAAAACCGGCCTTCATCGACTTGCTTCATTTCAAAAGCATTCCACACAAAACAATAGTATGAGCATTATAAAGTGCACTATTCTCAGTATCCATCAAAGGCATTCCTCATCCTCTTAATATATACGAAACATGCTACGTCCAGTTTTACCTGGAATGCTGAAGCAGTGTTCGGAAGTCAGACCTTGTACAGCATGCGTGGAGACTGAAGACTTCAGTTCAATACAATAAATACAATCCCTTTGAAGTTGCGACAAGTACCATTTTGAAAAGAAAACTACATTTTGAACAATTACATTGGATGGTCAGCCAGTTTTAATCAGGATGTTCGTCCTCCTATTTGAACTAAACAATGAAAGCTTCACCCAGTCTTAACACAACAGATCAGGTACAGCTTAGTGCTTGTAGTAGCATTTGAAATATTTTATTTCTACAGGTTTCAACCATGGATATATCAATGCAAGCAGTTTCCTGCTGGTAAGTATTTACATACAATGGCAATGATTTAAGGCCATAATCCTGCTTTTTTCAAATATGGATCTTAACCAAAGTTGAATATAAATTTTGGTTTGCAGAAAATACTAGCAATAATCCTGTATCGTAATATTAAATTTGAATCCTTAAACAACTGCAGTCAGATTTATATTTTATCAGATCAACATTTTACGTGATACTTTAATCAAATTTTTACCAGAAGAAGTGTCTGGAAAAAATGTATTGTTAAACTTTTACAATTAATTTGCTCTACAATGGCAAAATCATTCTCTACTTGAAAAAGGGCACGAGTACGAACAAGAATTCAAAGTCAAATGAATAATATGTTTTTAAATGTAATACTTAAAAAATAGACGAGGCTGTTCACTAAACCAAGTCTTGAATTTAAAGTAGTCTGGTACTTTAGCTGGAAAGATTCCTTGAGCTATATACTTAAAGCGGCTCTAGAAAATTAGACATAATAACCCGCCTTCAACCCAGGAACAGGATTCAAACATTCTCCAAAGCATCAGAGTGCAAGATCACAGGCAATTTGTCAGTTCATTAACGTCCTATCCTGCTATATTAAACCAGGGAAATGCTGAAAG
Organism: Mobula hypostoma; assembly: GCF_963921235.1. Taxonomy (NCBI): domain Eukaryota; kingdom Metazoa; phylum Chordata; class Chondrichthyes; order Myliobatiformes; family Myliobatidae; genus Mobula; species Mobula hypostoma. The sequence continues at coordinate 166,191,624 of NC_086102.1, forward strand.
CAATCACAGCCAGCTGTCCTGTGGTCAATCAAGAGAGCCAACGGTTGACAATTCAATTCACTAAGAAAACAAAATAGAAGCAACACACTTTTAATTCCAAACTATGCAACTTGAACATTATTCTTAATAATTTTTGTTGAGAATCTTAAAATGTTTGGATCAATTCAGGTACAGTATTAGTGAATTGCAACAATAAAGCAATCATAAATTAATAGTTTCATAATTTGTTGCATTACTTAAACCAGAATTTAAGGATTGAATTACATCATTGGCTATCCCATATTTTCAAAATCAAAAATGTCTAAAAAGCAGTTAATTTATTATTTGAAATCATTTGGACAATGTGCAGCTCAGGCGGTTGGGTTGGGTTGTTCTCCGATCTGGGCAACTTACAATTATTGGGTTTGTCTGAGAGACCCATTTCAATTAGCATTGAACTAAAGATATTTTGTGACCATTTGCTAACAGAAGATTTTTTGTGAAGTATTATGAGTCATTTAAGCATTTCCACTGCCTGCATAATACTTTAGCAATGGCAATGCAGAATACCAGCCAGAATCAATTTGGCATTTGTTTCCTTATATTGGGGGGATTTCCTGGCCTTATAAAATTCTAATGAAAATAAACAAGTAATAATGTAAGTAGAGGTGCTGGGTCAATTTGGGCTATATTCTTAATGAATTAAATTAATCAGAATTTTAATGAATGATTTAAAACAACAGACTACACAGGTTGTATTATGAACATCCAGAGCCCTCAGACATAATTGGGTTTTGAGAGTCCAGATAAAACATAACTCTCTCACCCGGACAATACAAATACCCATGTCAGGGTGCTGTTTATGGACTACAGCTCAGCTTTTAACACAGTTATTCCCACAGTTCTAATTGAAAAGCTCCAGAATCTGGCCTTCTGTATCCCCCTCTGCAACTGGATCCTCAGCTTCCTGATCGGAAGACCACAATCTGTTTGGATCAGAAATAATATCTTCAACCTCACTAACAATTAATCCTGGTACACCTCAGGGGTGTGTGCTTGGCTCACTGCTCTATTCTCTCCACACCTATGACTAGGTGGCTAGCCGCAGCTCAAATGCCATCTGTAAATTTGCTGACAGCACAGCCATTGTTGGCAGAACCTCGGATCGTGACGAGAGGGCGTACAGAAACAAGATATGTCAGCCCACTGAGAGGTGTCACGGCAACAACCTTTACTCAACGTCAGTAAGACCAAAGAACTGATTGTGGAGTTCAGAAAGGGTAAGACAAGGGAACACACACCAGTCCTTATAAAGGGATCAGAGGTGAAAAGAGTGAATAATTTCAAGTTCCTGGGTGTCAATATCTCTGAGACTCTAACCTGGATCTAAAAAAAATCAATGCAGCTACAAAGAAGGCACACACTCAATGATTCAGGAACTATGCCATCCGATTTCTGAATGGACATTGAACAAATGAACACTACCTCACTACTTCATTTAATTTCCATTTTGGCACTACTAATTTAATTTTAATTACTGTAATTCATGTTTTTTTCCAGTTATTATGTATTGCATTGAACTGCTGCTGCAAAGTTAACAAATTTCACAACATATGCCAGTGATATTAAACCTGATTCTGATTCTATAAGTATACGGAGCACCTGACCCTGGGGGCCAGTGAATACAATATCTATTTTGGTTCATTTATATTATCAGATAATGGAATGTACCATCCTTGCTCAGTCTCCTTCATATGTGATTCCAGGACCAATGTGGTTGAATTGTAACTGGTCTCTGAAATAGTCTAATGAGCAAACAACAGGAATTCTGCAGATGCTGGAAATTCAAGCAACATACATCAAAGTTGCTGGTGAACGCAGCAGGCCAGGCAGCATCTATAGGAAGAGGCGCAGTCGACGTTTCAGGCCGAGACCCTTCGTCAGGACTAACACTAGTCTAATGAGCAATTCACTTCAAGGGAGAAATTAAGAATATACAGCAAATGGTGGCGTAGTTGGCAGTATCCACTGTCTGTGAATGAGTAACTTTAAAAACAAGGCACAGTGCATAATTTTTAAGCCAACATGGAACTCCTAGGAGAAAATAAGATGTGCTGATTAGAAGAGGCAGCCAAAACCAGAAGGACACAGTTTCAATATTAAAAGCTTAAATACATTTCCAGATAATATTAGTCAGTCAACTGAAAATGGGTTAATTCACATTGGGTTAGGATGGTTTCTCCTGTTGCTGGCATTATGAAGTTAAAGGGGGTTGGGTTTACAATTAACGTCATAAAAGTTCAGTTTAGAGAGCAACAGTTGGATTTATTATGGAGTGGCCACTTTTTTCAAATAGACGAAAAGGTAAAATATGTAATGATTATATCTTTTATTTTTGTGAAAGGCCAGAATACAGCTAAAATATTAATAGTGATTAAAGCAGGCCTCATTTTTTCCCACTTAGCAATATTTTCTTCCAAATTTGCTCTTCTCGGACAAAGGACACATTTCCCACCAATATACTGTTGCTTAGTTAGAAGATAAAAGACCTCAACAGCTCAAATGTTAAAATTTACATTGTTGTAACTACTTTACACTATTAATTGATGGGATTATTAATTACTATTTTATCAGCTAATATAAGGTCACAAGGGAAAGCATCCGTTCAGGATGGCGCAGAGCACAGCAGTTAGCATAACAGCATCAGTGACCCAGGCTCAATTCCACTGCTGTCTGTAGGAGTCTGTACATTCTCCCAGTGATCGTGTGGGTTTCCTCCATGAGCTGTGGTTTTCCTCCCACATTCCCAAGGCATAGGAGTTAGTAGCTCACATGGGTGGCATGGGTTTGCTGGGCCAGAAGTGTCCATTACCTTTCATTATCTCTAAATAAATGCATTAATTAAATCAATAAACAGTGGAAGATGGCAAACATACAATTTCACAAATGCTATTTAATGCTGGGTGGTAATTAAAGGGAGGCCTCTTGAATCAATACTGTCTTATAGGACCAATCCTACTGCTGACAAACCTTTTTAAAAAAAAGTCATTCAAAAGAAGTGGCAAAGACAATAGTTATTGTCCACTTTTTAAACTGCCCCAGGACGAGAAGGTAGCTTAGAGACAGCCACAAAACTGGGTTTGATATCACAAAGATCTAAAATGTTAACTCTGATTTTCTTTCCATTTGAAAATCTCTAGAACTTTACGTTCTAACAATAATATAAAACTAAAGAATAGTCACAAACTTAGTTCACTTTTTAATTAAAATTGAATGCTGACCATTGGATGTTTTTAGGGTCTAAATCATGCAACATGTTGTCTGAGAACTTTAACAACTAAACCAATGAGGATCTTTATTTATACCCGTAATTAAAATTAAAATCCAAGTTGCACCAAATTTACATTTTAGAAAGTAACGGAAAAGAACTTACAAATATATTCTTAGACTTTAAGTTTATCTAATCTTTAAACTCTTATTTGAAATGTTGCATTTATGTCTACTGAATGTCATGATATGTGATTTCCGTTCCAGAGGCATGGCAAGTTTGTTCTTTGTGACACTCACTTTATGTAGAATTCAGTTTTGTGCTCCTTTTCAAAAGCTAAACTTTGCTTCAAACATTGAAGGGCAATTTTAAAATTATGCACCCAACAGGAACTAGGAACAGATCAATCAAAACTGAACAAAGTTGTCAACAATTCTCAGTATTAGCATGCCCAAACAGAGCAGGCAACAAGGTAATCCATCCAACACGAGAACCTCAGCCAGCCCAGTTGACTCAGCCAGCTCCATCACAGGCGTAAGCCTCCCCACCATTGAAGACATCTTCAAAAGGTGACGTCTCAAAAAAAGCTCACATTCATCATTAAGGACCCTTGCAGTCTGGAACGTGCCTTCTTCTCAGTATTATTACGATCAGAGAGAAGGTACAGGAGCCTAAAGTTCCACACTTAATGTTTTAGGAACAGCTTCTTCGGCTCTGTCATCAGAAATTTGAACAGTCCATGAACTCAGGAACACTACCTTGCTATTCCCCTTCTGTACTAACTATTTTTTAAAATTAATATTGTAACCTATAAGTTGTTATACCTGTAGTGTACTGCTGCCACAAAACATCAAATTTTGCAACTGATGTCAGTGACAATTAATCTGATTCCAAATTATCCTCCCAAAACCTGCCCAGAGTTTAAAAGAAAAAGTCTGAATAACGAAAATTTCATTAAAAAAATCAATACAACACACCAAACCAATCATTCTCTTTGTCAATGCAAAATTACTGCAAGTATACATTTCTGATACAAGGAACACAGTGAACAATGATGATAAGGTTATGGAGAAATCGCATCATTATTTGATTTTTTAAGATTAACAATACTGAAGCAAATTAAATCATCCTAATGAATTGTTATAACACGAGACTAAACAATTTCATTAGCAAATGAAAATATCATGTGGCTAACCTCAATACAAAATAATCAGTAAATTAATCTGCAAAGGTATAAAAGCTTCATTTAATACAATCTTAATATTAATTCAAAGTTACAATATTTGCTAAAATATCCTGTTAGCTATTCTGCAGGACTTGTGGTTCTGAAACAACATCTTATGAAATCAAATATCTCTGCCCAAAATATTCATTAAAGACAGAATAAAAACACAATTGTAAAAAATGCTACTGAGATATTTCAAAATTTTTTTTTAAAATCACAAAATAAATCACAATCTTGCATCATCAGACAGGTTCATATATTTATATATTAGCACACTGAATAACATTAACTAAGTTCTATATTTTACAAAAAATAAGTAGAATACCAGTAAAAGAAAATTAAAGTCTTACGCAGATGGAGTAAAATCATCCTAGTTCAGTAAATATCCCCAGGCTATGGTAGAATTTAAAATCATAGTCAGCTCTGTCGAACGCTGAGACTTTGCAGACACATGGTTGCTGTCTAAATGGGGTTGTGCAATCAACAATCAGCTCTTCACTTCACATTAAATAAAACCGACACTGATTAATCTGGCTATCTGCAGTAAATTAGCATGTACGTGAACTTTTCTTAAACATCTTTCTCCTGAACTATTCACACCTTTATCATCACCATGGACAACATGCCATGTTTCTGCTGTAATCTAATGAATGAATCACTGGAGAATATTTCAGGCATATGCAATAATGTCTCTAATGCAAATTTTTTTCACATCTCTACCATACTTTGAAAGAGTGATATACAAGTGAGGCCATGTCCCAACAGATGTGGCACAAAAGGTCCATTTATAATTCATGCCATTAATCTGAGGAAACAGAAGTGCCTGCTGTGCATATAATGAATGCCTTTTACTAAATGATCCAATAGAGCGGGCATACAAGTTCACACAATTCAATTACTTTAAAAAAAAGTCTTTGCTTTTTAGTGATGTAACCTAAATGACAGTGATATCAAAAGTACTGAAACACTCATGTTCATCTTATTGCTCAGCATGCAGTTTCATTTTACTGCATTATTTGGACCCATCTCTTAAATCTAAGTGAGTTAAAAACAAAAAAAATTCTTCTAGGATTTTTGTTTTGGTTTGAAAATTGTCTCAACTCCCAGCCCACAAAGAGAACGTACACAAACTTGCACTGCTGTTGGTACCTTAAATAAGTTCCAGTTGCCATGCATTAACCTAGGCAGCGGATTTTGGTATGCTGTTCATCCATTGGGAATGCCTCCATAGTCTGGGACATCTTCAAGGAGCAACACCTCAAAAAGGTAGTGTCCATCCTTAAGGACCCCCATCACCCAGGGCATGCCTTGTTCTTATTGCTACCATCAGGAAGGAGATACAGAAGTGTGAAGGCACACACTCAATAATTCTGGGACAGCTTCTTCCCCTCCGCCATCTGATTTCTGAATGGACCTTGAATCCATCAACACTACCTCACTACTTTTTTTTTCTCTATTTTTGCACTACTTAATGTAATTATTTACTTACTGTAATTCACAGTTTTTGTCTATTATTATGTATTGCATTGTACTGCTGCCACAAAGTTAACTAATTTCACAACACATGCCGGAGATATTAAACCTGATTCTGATTCTGACAGATGGCTTGCAATTTAAAAAAAAACAAAAATATTTTTTGTGGGTGCATCACCGAAAAATTCTTGTGAGCAACAAGACCTGATACCTCGCATAATACCTTCTCTGTGCACGCCCATCATTGCAGGGCTTGAGAAGAAATCAGCAAACTACTGTGTTGGGGATGGCAGGGAAAAGGTTCTAGATGCGAGAAGTGGGAAATGGTCTAGGGCAGGGGTTCTCAACCTATTTTATACCATGGACCCTGACCATTAACTGAAGGATTTGTGGACTCCAGGCTGGAAACCCTGGTCTAGAGTGTCAAGGTTAACTAGAGGCTAGAAAGATGGGACTGGGAATCTTGAGAAAAGGAGTTGTCTGATCGTGGTGTATACCTGCATGAGGAATCAGAATACCGTAGTAGGTTTGGTGACGGTCACAATCTTGAGCAGAGGGAAGAAAGCACTTACCCAAAAGCAGAGGTTGGTAAGTATCTAATTAAGAGGAGCCTGACCCAAGTCAAGGTTGACAATCCACACATGTAGCGCTGAAGATTTACATGGCCTCCTCTACTGCCATGATCTACATGGCCTCCTCTACTGCCATGATGAGGCTAAACTCAGGTTGGAGGAGCAAAACCTCATATACCGGCTAGGTAGTCTCCAGCCCCTAGGTATGAACATAGAATTCTCCAACTTCCGGTAATTCCCTCCCCCTCCCTTCCCCTATCCCTATGTCACTCTGCCCCCCTCCCCCAGCTGCCTACCACCTCCCTCTTGGTTCCGCCTCCTTCTACTACCCATTGTGTTTTCCCCTATTCCTTCTTCACCTTTCCTGCCTATCACCTCCCGGCTTCCCCTTCCCCACCCCTTTATCTTTCCCCTTACTGGTTTTTCACCTGGAACCTACCAGCCTTCTCCTTCCCATCCCCCCACCTTCTTTATAGGGCCTCTGCCCCTTCCCTCTACAGTCCTGACGAAGGGTTCCGGCCCGAAATGTTGACCGATCTTTTCCACGGATGCTGCCCGACCGCTGAATTCCTCCAGCGCGTTGTGAGTGTAGCACTGAAGATTATAAGTGTGTTCTTGGCAGAAGATGCACATCACTGGATGTTATTTCTGAGATTTTGGCTTTCGTGTATACGCAGGACATGGAGAGAAAAATTACAAGCCAAGCAACTCTCACGAAGTCCTCAATTTTCAGTGAAGTTTTATTCGTCTTAACACTGCACACAAAAACCAGATGCATTCATTTAAAAACTTATTTTTATATAAGGAAAGCAAAATGTTACAAAAAAAAAGCAAAAAAATACTAAAGCTACACCTGCCCATTTACTTCCTCCCCCCTCACCTTTATTCAGTGCCCCAAACAGTCTTTCCAGGTGAGGCAACACTTCACCTGTGAATCTGCTGGGGTTGTCTATTGCGTCCAGTGCTCCTGATGTAGCTTTCTCTACATTGGTTAAAGCCATCGTAAATTGGGGGACTGCTTCATTGAGCACCTCCACTCCACCCACCAAAAGCAGAATGTTCCTGTGGCCAGCCAGACTTTGGCTTCTTACCTCTTTTCATTTACTCATCACCTTCACCTGGATCCCCTCCTCCTTCCCTTTCTCCCATGGTCCACTCTCCTCTCCCATTAAATTACTTCTTCTCCAGTCCTTTATCTTTCCAACCCACCCGGCTTCATCAATCACCTTTGAACTAACCTTCTTTCCACCCTCCCCTTCCATTTCAGTCCTGAAGAAGGGTCTCTGCCCAAAACATAGACTATTTATTCATTGCCTGACCTGCTGAGTTCCTCCAGCATTTTGTGTGTGTTCCTCTGAAGACTTTTTCGTGTTTAACATAAAACTAAAGTACATTACATCAGTGACAAGTATGTCAAATATAACATTGATTACATCAAGATGAAACAACAACTTATTACCTTTCAAGAAATGGTTTTCATAATATAGAGGATTTCAGTTAATTTGGACACATCAGGACTGGTACATTTTGGCCCGATTAAGCAGCTGCCCCAATTAGCCAAAGTTTCATGGAAATAGTTAAAAAGGTATAAGACAAACTACTGGTTTAATTGAGTAAAAAATTATGTATATAAATGAAATACAGAAAAAAATAGAATCAATGCTACAGCAGTACTACAAAACTGTGCAACAGGTTCCTAAATTATCGACAGAGGAATTTCCTACCGTGTCCTTTTGATTGACTGTCAATGAACAAAATCTAGTGCAGATAATTGACTGCCTTCATACAATTTTCAACAATTGTATCCTCCAAATTTTCATCATTATTGTAACATACAAGATTATTGATACCTTTATATTCTTTGTAGCTCCCAGTTTTGAAGCATGAGCAAAACAAAAAATGCTGGAGGAACTCAGCAGCCAGGCATCTATGGAAATAAGTACAGTCAACGTTTCGGGTCCTGCTGACGGGTCTCAGTCCGAAATGTTGACCGTACTCTTTTCCATACATGCTGCCTGGCCTGCTGAGTTCCTCCAGCATTTTGTGTGTGTTCCTCGGATTTCCAGCATCTGTAGATTTTATCTTGTTTGTTGAAATGTGAAATTATTTCATTTTCACTCCCAGCCGTTTCTGGAATCTAAAAGCCTGAATGCTTGAAACTGCAGTGAGCAAAACATCTCCGAATTGTCTTACTGCTATTTCTCACGAACTCTCACTGACAAAAATCGCTGCTTTTTGAACACAAACACATGTATCCAGTGCTATTTGAAAACCATTTGCTCAAAGCACAGTGTATTGTCTAAAGGCCACATAAGTTCATGTGACACTAGTTAGAAACTGTTCAGCAACAGTCCACTGCCCCAATTAGGCGGCATAGAGTCCCAAATAAACTAAAGGAATCCCAGTTATTTTATTCTTTAGTTTTTGTTCTTTAATGGTTGTCCCAAATTAGCGGCTGCTCTATTAATCGATGGCCAAATTAACCAGAATCCAGTGTATATAATTATCAGGTGGATTTGTGCAGATTAACATGGAGCTGTGTTTCATGCAGCTCAAAGCTAAAGCTGATTCACTTAATTTATCCAGATAATAATACACATCTCAGAGTAACGTGGTATTTGGAACATCTAAGACCAGCAAGGTCAGCTCAAGTGTCCATATGAACTAGTGGTACATTAACAAAAACCTTGAGCGTTTGTGAAGTATTAATTATGCAGAAAAATGGCACCATTAATGTTCAGCTGAATTGGAATTCAGGTACTATACCATAATGTTATTGCAAGTCTAATGACTCATTCAAACATATTTTGAGGACACAGCCTAGACTAGATATTCCCTTTATTGTATTGTGAACATTTCCTGTATCTGTGCTGTAAAGAACTAAAATAATTTGTGAATTAGAACAAATATACAAGCCAGCTTCCTCAGGAATTGGGTATTATGCTGCACTGATCCACTGAAATGCTACAAAAGAGAAATGCGAACAGCCAAAGTGTAGTCACCACAGTATAAATTTACAATAGGATAAGGAATGCTGAAAGACAAGGAGACACACATTTTTAAAAAGGTCAGCAGCATCTGTGGAAAGAGAAACAAATTTACGGCAAAAAGTCTGAAATACCTTGTCAGAATTGGGAATGAGAGAAAGCAAGTTGGTTTCAGTAGCAGAGAGGGTGGAGAGGGAATGTGTGGACCAAAGAGAAGATCTCTGGTAGGCAAGACCAAATGCATCGCTCTGCGGCAGATATGCTCTCTGTGTCTTCCATTTTGTTAACAGCAGGACCATAGGATATGCCCAGCAGTTCAGGCTATGCTAATGGAGAGAGAGAAACAAGACAAAATCTCTCCGCAAACCTCTCGTTTTATGCTCCTCTATCCTTGTGAAAACACTATGACAGTCTACCCTATCTATTCTGCTCATGATTTTGTCAGCTTCTAAATTCACCCCTCAGTTTATTCCACTTCAGGGAAAACAGTCCTGGCCAATGCAGTTTTTCCTCATAACACAAACCCTTCAGTCATAGTAGCATCCTTGTAAAGGTGTCATTAACTGTGTTGTCAATCCTTGATATGGTATCGTATGCATTGAAGGCCTGGCAGAGACTCTCTACAAACACTCACAACCCCTAAAACCTGATGCTCATCCGCGCTTCTAAAGTGTTGCTTTTATATTTTTCTCTTTCTTTTCTTCCTATACTTTTGGAAAACTCATAAATTTTATTATTAGAGAAAATGAACTCAACCCTAGTTACTTGGCAATATTTCAACATCAAGATTTAAGCTCCCCCAGAGTATACTTTGATGGTTTGTCACCTTGAATGTATACTCAAATCGTTTTGGTTTAGTTTAGAAGAAATACAAGTCACGTTCATTATTTTAGATATGGTTATTGGGGAACTGCCTTGCAGTCACTCTGTATACAAGTTGGTAGTAATCTGTAATTTTAAAAATAGGACAGACAACAGAAGCATAATTTACATCTAATCCCCATTCTGTTCGGTACACAGTGGCACAGCAACTAAAAATCATGAAAGCCACCATCAAATTCTTAGCAAATGACTCAGAAAAGCACTGCTATTAACTTTGAAGTCTGCAGATATCACCACATGGTTCCCACCGTCCTGAGTGCTCCAGTTTTCCAAAGATGTGCAGGCTGGTAGGATAACTGGCTGCTGTAAGTTGCCCCTAGTGTGTACATGAGTGCCAAACTCTGAATGGAATTGATGGGAATGTTGGGACTATCACAGGAGGAGGCCATTCAGCCCATAATCTAAATGCTGCCTTGTTGAAAAACAGTTAAGCCAAAAAAAATCACAATAATTTCTTCCCTACAACTTTTTAAATTCCACCTTCTCGTGTGCAGTTACTTATAGAATCAACTTTTATTATTTTGTAATTCCAGAAGTTCAGATCCTAACGACTCAGTGAAATAACTATCCGCTGTGTTGCCCTCGCAGGTTTTTCCCAATGAGGTTTAAAATCTGTGACCCCTTAAATTAATATGCCTGTACTAGAGGATAAAGATGGAGGAAAACAGGGGAAAATGACATTTACATTCATGAGAAGAACCACTTCACTGATCCAGTTCATCATTCCAATGCAAATTAACAACCATGCACACAATTACAGAATGATGGCTCTAGATATGGCCAAGTGCCTACAAATGAAAATTATTGTTCACTGCTCTGCTGAGGCAAAATTCATAATATACTGAACAGGAATTAAGATATTTAAATAATTTATAAAGCATGTTGAATGTTGATACGTGTTCACAAATTTTAAAAGAATGCCATTGAAGGCTGACATTCACAAGGCCTCCAACCTGTTTATTCAATTTAAAGATTCCTGGTGGGAGGTCAAACTCTGAGATATTAAAATCTGGAAATCTTCTGACACAAAATACTAAGGGAGAATCTCTGAATGTCATTTCTCACATAACACTATAATTATTATTTATGGTTAGATTTTTTTTCTCCACTTAGAGTCATAAAGTCACACAGCACTACATCGCACAAAACAGCCCTTCAGCCCATCTAGTCAGTGCCAGCCTGGTCTTCTACCTTGTCCTGTCTATCTTCAGCCAGACCATAGCCCTCCATACCCCTCTCATCCATGTACCATTCCAAACTTCTCTTAAATGTACAAATGCCCCTGCATCTACCACTCTGCTGGCAGCTGGTTCCACACTTGCACCACCCATGAGTGAAGAAGATTCCCCTTAAATATTTCACCTTTCACCCTAAACCGATGACATTTAGTTCTGGTCTCACCCAACTTGCGAGATTGCATGCATTCACCTTATCCTATTTTGCATACCGTTACAATGTAATGCCCTGGTTGGTTCATATTTTTATTGTTATCCTGAATGTATTTCATTTAGCAGTTCTGTAAGAGCAGTCTGTTCTGTTTTCAGCTTGTTTGGGTTATTGTTGAAGATAAGAAGTAGGAGAATTGTGTGCTATCCAATTAGGATGATCAAATTAAGGGGAGGTTTCTCTGGTGAGGGACACTAAGGGGTTGAGCTTGGGGCTTTTGTTCGAGACGAAACAAAGAGGGAAGACACAAGAGAGAAGAGGTCGTAGGATCCGACCGGAGTGGAACTGTGATTCGATGAAGCTAGGGGCAAGATCGATTGAGGATTCGTGACTATGCAGAAACTTTGAGCTCCTACTTGTGGACATTTGACTGTTTCGCTAAAATGGACCCTTTTCTATTTTCAGTTCTTTTCTTTACTAACCCTTCAGTCAAATTAAGATTCATAAATATAACCTTTTAATCATATGTGGTGTACGGTCTGGAATTTCATGGCACTAATTTGTAACAGGGTAGCAAATCACACAGCATCCACACAAACAGGGGTTTAGGGTGGGAGGGTGCTTCACACTCATGAGTTTGGCGAGGCCAGGGGTTGTCTTCCCTGGACGTACCCAGCCAAGGAAATCAGGGGGCTTCAATAAGATCTCCCCTCATCCTCCTGCACTCCAGTGAATAAAGTCCTAACCTATTTGACTTTTCCCTATAACTGTCCTCAAGTTCTGACAACATCCTTGCAAATTTTCTCTTCACTCATTCAAGCTTATTAGGCTGAAAATGTTACTTTGCTTTGCTACTGAGATCTTCATTGAGCCCAACAATGAAGTGATGTCTTGCCTATGCTTTCTGATCCTGTTCCAAGTAAGATGTTGCCCAAATTCCCCAAGTACCCAAACATCAAATAAACCTTAAATACTGGGTATCTAAAATAATAACAGAAAATGCTGGAAATACTCACAAAGTCAGGAGAACATACACCTCATTGGAGGGTAAGTGGTTCAAAGATCAAAGTAAATTTTTAATCAAAGTACATATAGGTCATTATATACTGCCCTGAGATTTGTTTTCTTGCAGGCATTCGCAGTAGAACAAAGAAATACAACAGAATCATTGAAAAACAACACACGAAGACTGATACACAAATAAAGTTTAAAGAGAGGAGTTCAAACATTAAAGTTAAACTTGGGGCACAAACCCACAACCCTGAATAACATTAACTAAGTTCTATATTTTACAAAAAAAACTCCTCAAGCTCCTAATGAAATATAGCCACTGTCTTACCTTCCTTATAGCTGCATTGGTATGTTGGGATTAGATTAGATTCTCAGAGATCTTGACACCCAGGAACTTGAAATTGGTCACTCTCTCCACTTCTGATCCCTCTATGAGGATTGGTACGTGATCCCTTGTCCTATCCTTTCTGAAGTCCACAATCAGCTCTTTGGTCTTACTGACGTTGGGTGCAAGGTTGTTTCTGTGATACCACTCAACTAGCTAATGCGTGTACACCCTCTCTTCTCCATATGAGATTCCATCAACAATGGTTGTATCGTCAGCAAATTTACCAATGGCATTTGAGCCATGCCTAGCCACAATGTCATGGGTATATAGAGAGTAGAGCAGTGGGCTAAGCACACACCCGAGGTGCGCCAGTGTTGATCCTCAGCAAAGAGGAGATGTGATTACCAATCAAACAAATTGTATGAAGAACCCTCCCCATCTGGAACATGCCCTCTTCCCAATACTACCATCAGGGAGGAGGTACAGGAGCCTGAAGAGCCACTCTCAAACATTTGAGGAACAGCTGGTTCCATGGATCTCTGAATGGTCAACGAACACTATTGCTGTTTGAACAGTGTATTTATTTTATTGTAACCTGTGGTAATTTGTTATATCCGCACTGAACTGCTGCACAAAAGAACAAATTTCACAACACGCCAGTGGCGGTAAACCTGATTCTGATTCTTCCATTCCATTTTCCATTGCCACAACCAATAAAGTGTCCTACCCTGCTGTTAATTTCTTTCACTGCTTTGTAAAGCAGCAATATATTGCTCCACTCATATTTTATGCCCTGACATATGCCTTCTTCTTGGCCACTGTTTCCACTCCGGATGTCACCTTCAGTGAATTCTGGACTTGTACCCCTTGGTCTTTGTCCATCAACGTTCCTTCATTATGTTCACGTCCTATTCCTACTTGACTTCAAAAAAGCAGAGCCTGCAGAAAGACTTAGATAGTTTAGGGGAATGGGCAAAGAAGTGGCAAATGAAATACAATGTTGGAAAGTGTATGGTCATGCACTTTGGTAGAAGAAATAAACGGGCAGACTATTATTTAGATGGGGAGAGAATTCAAGATGCAAAGGGACTTGGGAGTCCTTGTATAGGATACCCTAAAGATTAACCTCCAGGTTGAGTCAATGGTGAAGAAGGCGAATGCAATGTTGACATTCATTTCTAGATGTAGAGAATACAAGAGCAGGGATGTGATGTTGAGGCTCTATAAGGGACTCGTGAGACCACACTTGAAGTATTGTGTACAGTTTTGGGCTCCTTATTTGAGAAAGGATATACTAACACTGGGAGAGGATTCAGAGAGGATTCACGAGAATGATTCCAGGAATGAAAGGGTTACCATATGAGGAATGTCTGGCACTCTTGGGCTGTATTCTCTGGAGTTCAAGAGAATGAGGGGGGGATCTCATAGAAAAATTCCGAATGTTAAAAAGCCTGAACGGATTAGATACGGCAAAGTTATTTCCCATAGTAGGCGATTCTAGGACAAGAGGGCACGGCTTCAGGATTGAAGGACGTCCTTTTAGAATTGAAATGTGGAGAAATTATTTTAGTCAGAGGGTGGCAAATCTGTGGAATTTGTTGCCACGAGTGGCTGTGGAAGCCAAATCACTGGGCATATTTAAGGCAGAGATAGATAGGTTCTTGATTAGCCAGGGCATCAAAGGGTATAAGAAGAAGGCAGGGGAGTGGGGATAACTGGAAGAATTGATCAGATCATGATTGAATGGCAGAGCAGACTCGATGGGCTGAATGGCCTACTCCTGCTCCTATATCTTATGATCTTATGAAAAATGCTTCAACTCACACTCGGTCAGTATTAAGTTCTATCTACGCATGATTTACCCTACTTTCCAAGTGATTAATGCCCTGCTGTAGCAGTAGACAACCTTCCATTGCTGTCCACAAAACTACCAATTTTTATGTCATCCACAAACTTACTGATCATTCCTCCTACATTGACATCCTATGTATTACAATCAGCAAAAGTCCGAGTACTGATTCCTGTGGTGCATCACTAGTCACAGACTTCCAATCAGAAAAACATACTTCTACCACTATTCTCCGCCTTCTACCACCAAGCCAATTTATGATCTAATTCGCCCTGTCACTCATGTGACTAAACCTTCTAGACCAACCTACCTTTTGAACATTTTCCTATGATTTCCCTTCCATGAATGCGAGGCTTACCATCCTGTAGTTACCTGGCATATACCTGCTGTCTTTCTTAAAGAAAGGAACAACCCTAGCCATCCTCTCCACTCTGCTGGTACTTCACCTGTGGCTAACAAAGATGCAGAAGTTTCCTTCTGAATGCCACCAAACCTCTCCCTTGTTTCCACGCTGCATTCTGATAGATCTCATCCATCCCTGAATTCATCACCCTCTAACATTCCAAGGCATCAAACACCTGCACTTTTTTAATACTTACATGGTCCAGACAATCAACATATTCAACCCCCGCCCCCGAACTCACCATCCTCTACGTCCCTCTCCTTGATGAATGTAGATGAGGTGCACTTATCTAGAACCCTGTGAGATACCATCTATTAAAGGACCTACTCTTACTTAACCCCAAGATGCTCAGAATTACTTGGGATTTTTCCAACTCCTACCCACCGAGGACACCTTATGACCTCACTTTGCCCTGTTCTCTCTTCCCCACGCCCAAACTCTCTGCTACATCCTCTATATTCCTCAAAGGACTCACTTGATTACATGCACATCTGGTGGAAAATCAGTGAAATATAAAAGTAAAACCTGATTAGTTCAGTAGGCAGAGCAGGTCACAATAGTCTCGCCTTCTAACTCTCCTTATTTCATAGTATTTAAGAATCTGAGTTCTTTGTGCACGGCAAGTTGTGTCTGACCAAACTTATAAAGTTTATTAAGGAAGTTACCAGGAAAGTTAATGAAGGCAGGGCAGCAGATGTTGTCTACATGGACTTTAGCAAGTCCTTTGACAAGGTCTGAATGGGAGGTTGATCAAGAAGGTTCAGTCACTTGGCGTTCAAGGTGAGGTAGTAAATTGAATTAGACATGGCTTTGTGGGAGAAGCCAGAGAATGGTTTTACATGGTTGCTTCTCTGACTGGAGGCCTGCGGCTAGTTGTGTGCTGCAGACATCAGGGCTGGGTTCATTATAGTTTGTCATCCACATCAACAATCTGGATGATAATGAAGTAAACCAGCAAATTTGTGGATGATACCAAGATTGGAGAAAGAGTAGACAGCGAGGAAGACTATCAAAGCTTTCAGCAGGATCTGTACCCGCTGGAGAAATGGGCTGTGAAATGGTAGATGCAATTTAATGCAGACAAGTGTGAGGTGTTACACTTTGGGAGGACAAACCAGGGGAGGACTTACATGGTGAGTTGTAGGACACTGAACAGTGCAGTAGAACGCGGTACCTGGGAATACAAATCCATAATTCCTTGAATGTGTCATATGGAAAGCTTTAATATGAGTCGGGGGGGGGGGTTGGTGGAGAGATTTGATTCAGGTATACAAAAT
Organism: Mobula hypostoma; assembly: GCF_963921235.1. Classification (NCBI taxonomy): domain Eukaryota; kingdom Metazoa; phylum Chordata; class Chondrichthyes; order Myliobatiformes; family Myliobatidae; genus Mobula; species Mobula hypostoma. The sequence goes on from NC_086102.1 coordinate 166,208,264, forward strand.
TATGAGGGAATAGATAGGGTAATTACTCGTAGACTTTTTCCACTGAGATTGGGTGGGACTAGAACTAGAGGTCATGAGTTAAGGGTGAAAGGTGAAATGTCAAAGGGGAACATGAGGAAACATAATTTCTTCACTTGGCTTCTAAGTCTTCGAGGGCGGTGAGAGTGTGGAACAAACTGTTAGCGGAAGTTGTGGATGCGGTTCGATTTCAATGCTTAAAGAGAAATTTGATTAGATACATGAATGGGAGGGGCGTGGAGGGTTTTGGTCTGGATGTAGGTCAATGGACAAGACCGATTGGACAAGTTGGGGCAAAGGGCCTGTTTCTGTGTGATAGCATTAGTCTACATCTCTTCATCACAGCTTTGACTTTGAAACTGAAAGCTGGTCACTTTAGGATAAAGTTATCTTGATATGTAGATAAATATTATGCACAAATTCACAATGGATTTAATGATTATTGGAGCATCCACACATGCCCTTACAGTCATTCACCTCATGATCGCCTCTTACTGACATCCCCCAACAAACCATCACACACCTTTGCACCTTTATTTTCAATGACCCATTGAATGTCGTCCACTGACCCACTGGGCAGTCCCTAACTAAAAGGTTACATTTTGAAAGCTATAGTAGCGGACGTGGTCACGAAGCAGTTTAGAATCATGAAGAGAACAGCTCCAGATGGTGCACTGTGCATTGCAATTCCATTCTCAATGACCTTGCAAGCTTAGCTCTCAGTTAATAATGCCTGTGCTTAAAGAGTAACATTTTAATGAAGGGATTTGTCCTGCATACAGTACCAATAGATTAATTTAAATGTACGGCTAATGGAGGACACCTTATCAGTAACGAGAACACAATGAATTTTTCCCCCATTGCTAAGGAGATTCCAGAATATGACACTTTCTACGGCTGAAGTTATTATTTCGATTTGTTTTAAATACTGGCCATTACCTTAGCTTACACATTATTCATAAAGCTTGCATCTGCTTTCTACTATCAACAGGTAAAGTATCAAAAGTGCTGAGCAGGAATTCAGCAACGTCCATTAACTTTATTTATTGAGATATAGTGCAGAATAAGTCCTTCCAGTCCTCCGAGCCTGTGGTGCTCAGCAATCCCCCAATTTAGTCCTAGCCTAATCATTGGACTAATTACAACGTCCGATTAACTTGCCAATCGGTACGTTTTTTGACTGTGGGAGGAAAGGCAGCGGTGGGAATTGAACCCAGGTCACCTGCACTATAAAGCATCCTGCTAACCACACTACGGTGCCACTCCCTGCGGGGTCCTGCTGTTACGGACAGATACTGCTCAGGTTGAGTGCCAGACAGACGGAATACAAGGTGCTGCTCCTCCCGCCCGAGGGTGGCTTCATTGTGGCAGCGGAGGAGGCCCTGGACTGACATGAGAACAGAAGCCGAATTAAAATGGGAAAGCCCTCCTTTTGTGGTGGAACAATAACTGGCAATTACTATTAAAAGAGGACACACATTAAACTGGATGGGAAATAAAACAATTCAATAAGGTGGTGGTGAATCTGGAACAAAAATTGGAAGGTAAACTTCCGAAGAATCAACTGAATCTACTTCTGGAGGGAAAGGAAACCCGTTACAATTGTCAAATTTGCGGTATTTTTCATTCAACTACAGAAAAAAATGGGGTGATGCAGTCGAGTTGAAATGGCAAATTGCTCAAATCAGGCACGAATTTATGACAACATTGAGTTTGTCTCCTGATGCAATGAAGCAGATGAACTTAAAAATGTTCACTTGACTGATTCCTGGGATGAAGGACTGGAGGAAACTTGTCCTATGGGAGGGGTGAGACAGTAACCACTGAAGTCTGAACTAAAAGGAGATCACCTTATAAGTATAAAATAGTTAAGCATTGTTGCAAACTAATTTACATAATGGCAACCATGATTCCATTTTAAAAAATAGGTTTCTTCAAGGACGCCGAATTTATACCATTTAGCCCTTGAACAACACTAACATTCAAAGTCTGAGGTCCATAGAGCACAGATACCTGTCCTTCACAATGACACCAAGTACCCCTTCACACTGCCCTCATTTCATTCTACTCCCACACACAAAAGTAGCCAGTTAACCTGCCGAGTTTCACCTATTTGGGATGAAGGAGGAAATCAGAGCACTGGAGGATATCCAGGCAGTCACAGGGAGGGTGTGTAAACTTCACACAGACAGCAGCAGAAAGTCAGCATTGAACCTGCACCACTGGAGCGACTAGACAGCCTCCGTACTAGTTGTGTCCTTCTTGATCTGCCAACTGCATACAGGCGACGCAGGGATAGAATCACAGCTGGGCCTCTGCTGCTGGGCCTATAAAAATGTGGTACTGCCTTAGCACATTGTCCCATGTGTGTGGAGTTAAGTGAGGAAAGAATTGTGGAGCATGGAAACAAGCCCTTCAGCAATCCCAGTCTGTACCAATCAAGCACCAAATTATAACAATCCATTTCTATTCTCCCCACATTCCCACCGTCTTACTTCAGATTCTAGCACCCATCTACACACCAGGGACAATTTACAGTTGTCAATTGAACAACCAACCTGCACATGTTTGTGCCGTCAAAGGAAACCGGAACCACCAGAGAAAACACACAAGATCACAGGGAGAACATGAAAACTCCAAACAGGCAATACCAGAGGGCAGGGTTGAATCCGGCCTGCTGGAGCTATGAGGCAGCAGGTCCATTATTTGCTCTACTGTGTCACCCAATTTCCTGTTATTTAACTTCAAATGTTATACTTCAACATACAAAAAAAATGTTTGAAAGATACATTTACTAAAAATAAGTTATTGGATCAAGAGTAACCCAAACAGCCCAGGAAATATTTGTTTTAACAAGAAGAAAGGGAAAGTTTTGAAGGGATGCATAAATATTGATGCTGTCCTGCTTTTCTTTCCATCTCAAAACCCAAATAAAACATCACATTCTGTTTACATCTTGGCATGTTGGACCCTTAAATATAGAGCAGATCACTGTGAAGTCTGCATTAGTTTAGATGGGGCAGAGTTTGTTAAGTGTGTCCTGGACAGATTCCTGACACAGTATGTGGACAGGCCGACTAGGGGGAATGCCATACTAGATCAAGTACGAGGTAATGAACCGGGTCAGGTCACAGATCTCTCAGTGGGTGAGCATCTGGGGGACAGTGACCACCGCTCCCTGGCCTTTAGCATTATCATGGAAAAGGATAGAATCAAAGAGGACAGGAAAGTTTTTAATTGGGGAAGGGCAAATTATGAGGCTATACGGCTAGAACTTGCGGGTGTGAATTGGGATGATGTTTTTGCAGGGAAATATACTATGGACATGTGGTCGATGTTTAGAGATCTCTTGCAGGATGCTAGGGATAAATTTGTCCCGGTGAGGAAGATAAAGAATGGTAGGGTGAAGGAACCATGGGTGACAAGTGAGGTGGAAAATCTAGTCAGGTGGAAGAAGGCAGCATACATGAGGTTTAGGAAGCAAGGATCAGATGGGTCTATTGAGGAAGCAAGAAAGGAGCTTAAGAAGGGGCTGAGAAGAGCAAGAAGGGGGCTTGAGAAGGCCTTGGAGAGTAGGGTAAAGGAAAACTCCAAGGCATTCTTCAATTATGTGAAGAACAAAAGGATGACAGGAGTGAAGATAAGACCGATTGGAGATAAAGGTGGGAAGATGTGCCTGGAGGCAGTGGAAGTGAGCGAGGTCCTCAATGAATACTTCTCTTCGGTATTCACCAATGAGAGGGAACTTGATGATGGTGAGGACAATATGAGTGAGGTTGATGTTCTGGAGCATGTTGATATTAAGGGAGAGGAGGTGTTGGAGTTGTTAAAATACATTAGGACAGATAAATCCCCGGGGCCTTACGGAATACTCCCCAGGCTGCTCCATGAGGTGAGGGAAGAAATTGCTGAGCCTCTGGCTAGGATCTTTATGTTCTCATTGTCCATGGGAATGGTACCAGAGGATTGGAGGGAGGCAAATGTTGTCCCCTTGTTCAAAAAAGGTAGTAGGGATAGTCCGGGTAATTATAGACCAGTGAGCCTTATGGCTGTGGTGGGAAAGCTGTTGGAAAAGATTCTTAGAGGTAGGATCTATGGGCATTTAGAGAATCATGGTCTGATCAGGGACAGTCAGCAGGACTTTGTGAAGGGCAGATCATGTCTAACAAGCCTGATAGAGTTCTTTGAGGAGGTGATTAGGCATATAGATGAGGGTAGTGCAGTGGATGTGATCTACATGGATTTTAGTAAGGCATTTGACAAGGTTCCACATGGTAGGCTTATTCAGAAAGTCAGAAGGCATGGGATCCAGGGAAGTTTGGCTGGGTGGATTCAGAATTGGCTTGCCTGCAGAAGGCAGAGGGTGGTGGTGGAGGGAGTACATTCAGATTGGAGGATCGTGACTAGTGGTGTCCCACAAGGATCTGTTCTGGGACCTCTACTTTTCGTGATATTTATTAACGACCTGGATATGGGGGAAGAGGGGTGGGTTGGCAAGTTTGAAGACGATACACAGGTTGGTGGTGTTGTAGATAGTGTAGAGGATTGCCAAAGATTGCAGAGAGACATTGATAGGATGCAGAAGTGGGCTGTGAAGTGGCAGATGGAGTTCAACCCAGAGAAGTGTGAGGTGGTACACTTTGGAAGGACAAACTCCAAGACAGAGTACAAAGTAAATGGCAGAGCAGAATTGGATGAAATTCCTACAAGAAATAAGGAAAATGCAGGAAAAATATATTCCAAGAAAAAAGAAAATCATGAATGGAAAAATGGCACAAATGTGACTAACGAGAGAGGTTAAGGCAAAAATAAAAGCAAAAGAAACGGCGTACAAGGAAGCAAAAATTAGTGGGAAAAATGAGGACTGGAAGACCTTTAAAAACTTACAGAAAGAAACTAAGAAAGTCAGTAGGAAAGAAAAGATGAATTATGAAAGGAAGTTGGCGATTAACATAAAAAAGGATACTAAGAGTTTTTTTAAATATATGAAGAGTAAAAGAGTGACAAGGGTAGATATGGGACCAATTGAAAATGATGCTGGAGTAATTATAATGGATAACAAAGAGATGGCGGAGGAACTGAATGAGTATTTTGCATCCGTCTTCACAGTGGAAGACATGAGCAATATACCTGAAAGCCAGAGGTATCGGGGAATAGAATTAGGTACAGTCAAGATAACTAGAGAGAAAGTGCTTGGGAAGCTAAGTGGACTAAGAATAGATAAGTCTCCCGGCCCGGATGAGGTGAACCCAAGGGTTCTGAAGGAGGTGGCTTTGGAGATTGTGGAAGCATTGGAAATGATCTTCCAGGAATCAATAGACTCTGGCATGGTTCCAGAGGACTGGAAGGTTGCAAATGTAGTTCCACTATTTAAGAAAGGAAGGAGGCAGCAAAAAGAAAATTACAGACCTATTAGTCTGACATCGGTAGTTGGAAAGATATTGGAGTCAATCCTCAAGGACGAGGTTATGAAATACCTCGAGGTGCATGACAAGATAGGCCAAAGCCAGCATGGTTTCATGAAGGGAAGATCCTGTCTTACCAACTTATTGGAATTTTTTGAGGTAATCTCGAATAAGATTGGCAAGGGAGAGGCTGTGGATGTTGTGTATTTGGATTTTCAAAAGGCCTTCGATAAGGTGCCGCATATGAGGCTGCTTAATAAGATGAGAGCCCATGGAATTATAGGAAAGATATTGAAATGGGTAGAGCATTGGTTGATAGGCAGAAAGCAAAGGGTGGGAATAAAGGGATCCTATTCTGATTGGTTGCCGGTTACTAGTGGTGTTCCGCAGGGGTCGGTGTTGGGGCCGCTTCTTTTTACGATGTATATTGATGATTTGGATTATGGATTAAATGGTTTTGTGGCCAAATTTGCGGATGACACCAAGATAGGTAGAGGAGCAGGAAATGTTGAAGAAACGGAAAGGTTGCAGAGAGACTTAATCAGTTTAGGAGAGTGGGCAAAGAAATGGCAGATGAGATACAACGTTGACAAATGTACGGTTGTACATTTCGGTAGAAGAAATAATCGGGCAGATTATTATTTAGATGGGGAGAAAATTCAAAAATCGGAAGTGCAAAGGGACTTGGGGGTCCTCGTGCAGGATACCCTAAAGGTTAACCACCAAGTTGGATTGGCGGTAAGGAAAGCGAATGCTATGTTGGCATTCATTTCAAGAGGAATAGTGTATAAGAGTGAGGATGTGTTGATGAGGCTCTATGGGGCATTAGTGAGACCTCATTTGGAATACTGTGTGCAGTTTTGGGCCCCCTATCTTAGAAAGGATATACTGATGTTGGAGAGAGTTCAGAGAAGATTTACGAGGATGATTCCTGGAATACAGGGGCTAACATATGAGGAGCGTTGGTTGGCTCTTGGATTGTATTCATTAGAGTATAGAAGAATGAGAGGGGATCTCATAGAAGCGTTTCGAATGTTGAAAGGGTTGGACAGAGTAGATGTGGAAAGGTTGTTTCCCTTGGTGGGTGAGTCCAGGACAAGAGGCCATAGTCTTAGAATTAGAGGGTACCCAGTTAAAACAGAGGTGAGGAGAAATTTTTTTAGCTAGAGGGTCGTGGATTTGTGGAATTCGTTGCTACACATGGCTGGCCCGATCATTGAGGGTGTTTAAGGAGGAGATTGAACTGTATCTAATTAGTCAGGGTATCAAGGGATATGGGGAAAAAGCCGGAAATTGAAACTAGATGGGTGAATAGTTTAGCTCATGGGGGAGCTGCGGAGCAGATTCGATGGGCTGAATAGCCTACTTCTGCTCCTTTGTCTTGTCTTGTGATACTTGGTAGTGTGGAGGAGCAGAGGGATCTGGGGGTACATGTCCACAGCTCCCTGAAAGTTGCCTCACAGGTAGATAGGGTAGTTAAGAAAGCTTATGGGGTGTTAGCTTTCATAAGTCGAGGAATAGAGTTTAAGAGTCGCGATGTAATGATGCAGCTCTGTAAAACTCTGGTTAGGCCACAATTGGAGTACTGTGTCCAGTTCTGGTCGCCTCACTATAGGAAGGATGTGGAAGCATTGGAAAGGGTACAGAGGAGATTTACCAGGATGCTGCCTGGTTTAGAGAGTATGCATTATGATCAGGGATTAAGGGAGCTAGGGCTTTACTCTTTGGAGAGAAGGAGGATGACAGGAGACATGATAGAGGTGTACAAGATAATAAGAGGAATAGATAGAGTGGATAGCCAGTGCCTCTTCCCTAGGGCACCACTGCTCAATACAAGAGGACATGGCTTTAAGGTAAGGGGTGGGAAGTTGAAAGGGGATATTAGAGGAAGGTTTTTTACTCAGAGAGTGGTTGGTGCGTGGAATGCACTGCCTGAGTCAGTGGTGGAGGCAGATACACTCGTGAAGTTTAAGAGACTACTAGACAGGTATATGGAGGAATTTAAGGTGGGGGGGTTATATGGGAGGCAGGGTTTAAGGGTTGGCACAACATTGTGAGCCGGAGGGCCTGTAATGTGCTGTACTATTCTATGTTCTATGTTCTATTAGTCCTATCCTTAATTAATTTTATTTACTGCATGGATACTCCATGTAGCATGTAGGAGCTATGTTTAGGCATCCGTTAGTCTTGTGAGACCATGGATCTGTACCATGGATTCATTTTCCAGGGCGCAGGCCTGGGCAAGGTTGTATGGAAGACTGGCAGTTGCCCATGCTGCAAGTCTCCCCTCTCCACGACACCAATGTTGTCCAAGAGAAGGGCAAGGGCCAATACAGCTTGGTACCAGTGTCGTTGCAGAGCACTGTGTGGTTAAGTGCCTTGCTCAAGGACACAACACGCTGTCTCAGCTGGGGCTTGAACTCACGACCTTCAAGTTGCTAGTCGAATGCCTTAACCACTTGGTCACGTGCCCACAGGAGCTATGTGAGGTGCCTATAAAACATATTCACCCCCCCCACCGTAAGTTTTCATCTTTTATTGTTTTACAACATTGAATCACAGTGAATTTAATTTGCTTTTTTTGGCACTGATCAACAGAAGACTTTCATATCAAAGTGAAAACCGATCTCAACAAGGGGATCTAAATTAATTGCAAGTAAGACACAAAATAATTGATTGCCCAAGTATTCACCCCCTTTAATATGACACACCAAATCATCACTGGTGCAGCCAGTTGGTTTGAGAAGTCACACAATTACTTAAATGGAGATCACCTGTATATGTTTCAACTGATAGTAAAAATACACATGTACTGCTGGTGAGTCAGAATCCTGGCAAAAAACTACACCATGAAGACAAAAGAACACTCCAAGCAACTCTAAGAAAAGGTTACTGAAAAGCGCAGGTCAAGAGATGGATGCAAGAAAATTTCCCGACTCTGCAAGAAGGGGACTAGTGAGGGAGGCCACCAAGAGACTTATGACAACTCTGGAGGAGTTACAAGCTTTAGTAGTTGAGATGAGAGAGACTGTGCATACAACAACTGTTGCCCAGGTGCTTCACCAGTTGTAGCTTTAAGGGAGAGTGGCAAAGAGAAAGCCATTGTTGAAAAAAACTCACATGAAATCTCAGCTGGAATTTGGCAGAAGGCATGTGGGAGACTCTGAAGCCAGCCGGAAGATGTTCTATGCTCTGATGAAACCAAAGCTGAGCTTTTTGGCCATCAGACTAAATGCTACGTTTGGCGTAAGCCAAACACCGCACATCATCAAAAGCACACCATCCCTACTGTGCAGCATGGTGGTGGCTGCAGGCTGCATCACTGCAACATGCCCTGGAAGGCTGTGGAGGTAGAGGGTAAAATCAATGCAGCAAAATGCAGGGAAATCCTGCAGGAAAACCTGATACAATCTGCAAGAGAACTGTGACTTGGGATAAGATTTGTTTCCAGTAAGACGATGACCCCAAGCATAAAGCCAAAACTATACAGGAATGGCTTAAAAACAACAAAGTTAATGTTCTGGGGTGGCCAAGTCAAAGTCTTGACCTCCGTCGAATTGAGAATTTGTGGCTGAACTTGAAAGGGGCTGTTTACTCATGATCCCCATACAATCTGACAGAGCTTGAACAGTTTTGTAAAGAAGAATGGGGAAAAATTGCAGTGTCCAGATGTGCAAAAACTGATAGAGACCTATCCACACAGACTCGAGGCTGTAATTGTTGCCAAAGGTACATTCACTAAATACTGACTTGAAGGGGGTGAATACTCAATCAATCATTTTGTGTTTTATATTTGTAAATAATTTAGATCACTTTGTAGAGATCTGTTTTCACTTTGACACAAGAGTCTTCTTCTGCTGATCAGTGTCAAAGGAAGCCAAATTAAATCCACTATGATTCAATTTTGTAAAACAATAAAACATGAAAACTTCCAAGGGGGTTGAGTATATTTTTACAGGCACTGTATCTTTTCTCTATTTGCTTTGTATTCTATGCTGTGTGTTTATTATGGAAACTAGTCACATTATTGGAGGCAGATCACAATAAAGCATTCAACCCTTTGAACAATAATTTCATTGGAGCTGCTGCAAGTGTAACAACCCTGTGGTGGTCCCAGGCTAGCAACATTTGTTTTGTTTTGATTTGGATTAGTTTTGCTGCGAAACAGCAAAAATACAAATAATAATATTGACTAATGTCACATAGAATAGGTTGGCATCAGCACCATCACCATTGGTACTATAATCTTACAGCTTTGAAAGTTTGTGGAATCACCAGTGCACCTGGTGATTGGAATGAAAACACTGGCATAGCTGCCCAGTGACAAAGATAAACGACACAGAATGGAAATTCAGTAGAATGCATGGCAAGTTTTCTGAACTGAAGTACAAAGACATGTTTACAAATTCAACAACACATAAATCTAAATGAATGGAATCTGTATTATTGCCGCATCTCATGCAAATATGGCATTTTTCTTACGTTCTTGTTTTGTGCTCTTTGACTTGAAATGAAATCCAAGATAATGTTTTAATCTATTTTAGGTCAGGTCTATGAACTGTACTGCAGAGGCAACAGCTACAATATTAAAGAGAGTGAAGCAGAGCTGCAGCCATGACATCAGTAGAACTATCCCAACGTGTTCAATTTGGTCTCCTTCCCCACCTCAATAGATGCTGTGTATCAGATGAGCTGCGGAGGGTGCATGCATAATGATGTAAATTCCTCGGATTAAATGGCCCAGATGATAGGGTTTTCTGTGCCCTTCATCAATCTTTTTGTTTAAAAAAAGGTGTCTGCTTTGTATCCCACAAAGAGGAAATGTCCTGTGAATTTCCTGTTCCTTGTGAAGCCATTTCCTCCCTGTCACCTCATCACATTGTAATTACAAAGCTGCTGCTAAACTGCCACCAAAACTGAGTAATTGAAATGTTTTAATACAACAAACCTCTACTTAATGCCACTATAATTTGTTTCCCGTATCCTTAACACTGTGCTTTCCATTATTATAACTGTTCATGCAAATCAGATGTTTTCAGTGTTTATCTGCTGTAGTTCTCTACATTTTACACTTTGTGAACTTGTCCACTGCTGCTGGGCTCTTGTCACTTTTCTCTTTCAAACAGTTAACCCACAACTTTTTTAAACCTCACCTCAAAACAATAGCAACTTTGAACATTTATTGCGTGTGCAACTCTATCCAGAATGGTTATACTAATTAAATGAAATCTTCAGTCTGTATTAATCAAAATACATTAGAGATGATTTTATCTGTTAATTTGGTGAAGTACTTACTTACTGCCCATTATGCTGCTGGCAGTTAGGGCAGCAATGAAGTTCTATCTCGTTCTGTCTTTAGCCATCTTTTGTGCCCCAGGTGTGGCTCGGGGTCCTCAGTCACACACAGATGTAGAAGGATTCTTCACTCTTGTTTCCGTAACAGATTTTTTTTGACCGTTCAAGGCTGAACCCCCAAACCTGGACGACTGTTGGACCACTTTTAGTCTGGCTTTTACCCTTTGACCTATTTGACATGGGTGACCCTACCAAGAGCGAAAGCATAAGGCACTGATTCCAGCTAGCATAGCTCTCCAGGTCATTAAGGTACACAAGCCTCCAAACCCTCCGCCAATATTGTGATCCTCTTGGAGGAACTTAGTAAAGTCGTGGCAATGCAATTTGCATCGGCAACTTGTTTCTAAAATCCCAGCACAAGCTGCCCCCTGCATTATTAAGTAAAAAGGGAGAGTCTTTGTATTCCTCAAAACCAGTACATACTGCAATTTTCCATAACACAAAGTTGTGTCATCTGCACACTTGTCAAGAAACGAGGATTGAAAAAGAAACTGTTTATTTATTTTACTCCATCCCTTCCCTCACCTCTAAGTCCCTGACTGAATTTTATTCCACATCTCGATTTTTTTGGTAAGTGCTCTACAAACACTTCCGGAGCCTTTTGCTACAGCGGTGCCCTGGTCCTAGTATGAGGTATGATGCGCGGTTTGGTCGATTGGAAAGACAGAGTGTCAGGATCGGAGGCGAGAGCTTATTTCGCTCGTCCTCTGGCCATGTTCACTCCTCTCTCAAGGGCGCTGAGTCTTTGAAGACTGCCTCGGCTGCTGTGCACCGTGCCCCAATATGATGGTGAACGCAGCAGGCCAGGCAGCATCTCTAGGAAGAGGTACAGTTGACGTTTCAGGCCGAGACCCTTCGTCAGGACTAACTGAAGGAAGAGTGAGTAAGGGATTTGAAAGTTGGAGGGGGAGGGGGAGATCCAAAATGATAGGAGAAGACAGGAGGGGGAGGGCTGGAGCGAAGAGCTGGACAGGTGATAGGCAAAAGGGATACGAGAGGATCATGGGACAGGAGGTCCGGGAAGAAAGAAAAGGGGGGGGACCCAGAGGATGGGCAAGGGGTATATTCAGAGGGACAGAGGGAGAAAAAGGAGAGTGAGAGAAAGAATGTGTGTATAAAAATAAGTAACAGATGGGGTACGAGGGAGAGGTGGGGCATTAGCGGAAGTTAGAGAAGTCGATGTTCATGCCATCAGGTTGGAGGCTACCCAATTCTTCCGCTAATGCCCCACCTCCCCCTCGTACCCCATCTGTTACTTATTTTTATACACACATTCTTTCTCTCACTCTCCTTTTTCTCCCTCTGTCCCTCTGAATATACCCCTTGCCCATCCTCTGGGTCCCCCCCCCCACTTGTCTTTCTTCCCGGACCTCCTGTCCCATGATCCTCTCATATCCCTTTTGCCTATCAACTGTCCAGCTCTTGGCTCCATCCCTCCCCCTCCTGTCTTCTCCTATCATTTTGGATCTCCCCCTCCAACTTTCAAATCCCTTACTCACTCTTCCTTCAGTTAGTCCTGACGAAGGGTCTCGGCCTGAAACGTCGACTGCACCTCTTCCTAGAGATGCTGCCTGGCCTGCTGCGTTCACCAGCAACTTTGATGTGTGTTGCTCGAATTTCCAGCATCTGCAGAATTCCTGTTGTTCCCAATATGATGGGCTCGGGCCTACTCCAGGCTGCTCCTGGGTTCGGATCTAATGGACTCATTTTGGTTCAGAATGTTGTTGTTCGCTTCTATTGTCCACATGATTTGTGTTTTTTTCCACCTTTCTCTGCGCATCGGGTGTTGGTCTTTATTTTTTTTCTAATTGAGTTCTTTTGGGTTCCTAAGCAAACAGATCTGAAGGCTGTATAATTTATACATTCTTTGATAATAAATGTACTTCGAAATCCTTAGAATTCTGTAAGGGCATATTTCTATTACTCAAACAGTTGTAATGCAGGAATCATCTGTACTATTATTGCTGCAATTCAGCTCTTGAAACTATTCTAGCAGCTATTGGTTGACACAATTCCATTCCAGAAACTCTCCCGCCCTAACTCCTGCAATGCCATCAAGTGGATGTGTCTGGGGAAATTCTGGATTGTGACGACTACAGAGAACGAAGATAACTAGATAATTGAAATTTAGTAATTCAAAATCTGTCACCATCTGGAAACCAACAACTTCCTCTCAGTCTAGTAGAGGACAGAAATACACTAGGGAGCTCCAAATTAAATATAGCAAAGACTGATTATCTTTCCAAGACACCGCATGCCTTTTATGCATTGTGAAAATTTAAAAAGGAGTTTCCTCTTTGAGAAATAAATATAGATTCGGTGGTTGGGGGTGGGGGGTTAGTTCTGGAGTACTGGAAGATTGCAAAAATGTTCCATTCTTGTACAGGCTTGTCAGTTTAACCGAGCTGAGGAATATTCTAGAAAGGGAAAAAGAGAATCAGGGATAGAATCAGCAGTTTCTTGGACAAGGATTAGAGAAAGCCTGCATGGATCTGCTGAAGGCAAGTCATGAAACAATCTTTTCAAGTAACAGAGAGGTCAATGAGAAAAAAATGAGTTTGATGTGAAACATATAGACTGCAAATAGCATTTGATAAAATGTAACGTTTCATATTGAACATTTTGGAGACAAGGGCTTCAGACACTATCTGTGGAAAACTGACCATGCCATAGAAAAGAGCAGCAAAAGTTGTTTTTTAGTCTGTAGGGAAGTGTATAGTGGAGTAGCCCAGGATCGGTTTTACAGCTACTGCTTTGCTTTAACATTAATAAGTGGCCTGTTTGAGGGCATACAATGCACAATTTCCAAATTTACAGATAGCACAAAACTTCGATCTGGAATGAATTGAACCGGAAGGAGGAGAGCAATAGATTTCAAGAAGAAACAGGCAGATTGGTAGATTGAATTCCATGCTGAAAAATGCAAATTGTTGTATTTGGTAGAAAAAAAGGAGAACAGGCAATATAAACAGGAGCAACACACACACAATCATTTGTATTTTCAGTATCTGCAGATTTTCTCGTGTTGGGACTATCAAGAGAACACCATCCTGGAGTTTCGGTGTATTGTGTCCCTTTCTGGGATCCACACTTCGGGGAAGGTATAAAAGATTCAGAGGGAGTTTGGGAGAAAGTTACCAAAGTTAATGCAGAGGTAAGGGACTTCAATTATGTAGATGGATTGAATAGAAACTGTGGACACTGAAGGAGTGGGGGAGTCTGCAGATGTTAGAATCCAGATCAACAAACACCGTTTGGAGGAACTCAGGAGGTCAGGCAGCATCTATGCAGGGAAACTGACAGTCTGAAAGATGGAGGGGAGAAAGTCAGTATAAAGAGGTCACTGTTGTGGACTGGGAATGTCTTATCTCGTTAAGCTTTTGGTCAATAATATTGACAGAGAGGCACTTGCTGAAGTTACCGAGTGGTGAAGTTCTCACGTGTTGAAGGACATGGTCTGGCATTTTTGTGGCATAACTATTCTTTGCCACTTACCTGATTATGTCAGCGGGTTGTCTGGGCATGGCCATCTGCAGGCATGGGACCAACTTGTGCAAGAAGCAGCAATCCAATCAATTTTCACTACTTTCATTGGAGAATGTACCACCCATGGGTTTACAAAGGAGGGAAGTTCAATTGAAATAGTTAAGGATGGCTGGGCCAAGGTTACATATGTGTAAAGCTTTGGCATTGATACCCCGTCGGAAGGGATTGGCTACTATCTTTTCTACCTGGTATACTCTCAGTGCTGCCAAGAGGACCACAACCTTGTCATTGGGTTTGGAAGCTTGTGTGCCTCAGTGACCTGGAGAGCTATGTTGGCTGGAGTCAGGGCTTTATGCTTTGGCTCTTGGTAGGGTCACCCACACCAAACAGACCAAGGATAGAGGCCAGACTAAGAGTGGTCCACCAATCCTCCAGGTTTGGGGGTTCAGCTCAGGACCAACAACCCTGACTGGTAAAACAAAATTGGTATGAAAACAGCAATGAAGAAACCTTCTACGTCTGACTGTGACAGTATTCCTGAGTCTCCACCCGGGACATGCATGACCAACATGAAAACCTTGAGAAGCTGGTGACATGATGAAGAAAGCCCTGAACACCACTGTGGTCCTCTTTGAAAACCATGAGGTATGATGATTCAGCAAGGTCAGTGTCAAAAGGAAGGAAAGACCAAAAGAGCACAAGATATAGGAACAGAATTAGGCAATTCCATTTTTTCTCTCAGCCCCAGTCTCCTGCCTTGTCTCTGTATCCCTTCATGCCCTGACCAATCAATAATCTATCAACTTCTGCCTTAAATATACATAAAACCTTGGCCTCCACAGTTGTCTGTTGCAAAGAATTCCACAGGTTCACCACTCACTAGCTAAAGAAATTCCTCCTCATCTCTGTTCCAAAAGGACACCCCTCTATTCTGAGCCCGTGTCCTGTGGTCCTAGACTCTCCCACCACAGGAAATATCCTCTCTACATTCACTTTGTCAAGGCCTTTCACCATTCTACGGGTTTCAGTTAATTCTAATGAATACAGGCCGAGAGCCATCAAGCACTCTTCGTTCAATCCTGGAGTTGTTTTTGTGAACTTCCTTTTAACCCGCTCCAGTTTCAGCACATCCTTTCTAAGATAAGGGGCCCAAAACTGTTCACAATCCTCCAAGTGAAGCCTCAGCACTTCTTTATAAAGTTTCAACATTAAATCCTTGCTTCTATATTCTAGTCCTCTTGAAATGAATGCTATCATCATAAAGTCATAATTAACGGTAATGTCTTGAAAGGTAGAATTTGAACATGGTGTTCTGGGAAAACTGAATGAAGATTTAGTTGGAGGTAGCACTTTCAAGATGAGAAGAAATACACAGCTGGTTATAACATGAAACACCTTGTAGCTTTATTTGTTTGCTTATGGTTATTAGAATTCAAAGCTAACATTTATTTTAAATGTTACCCATATAGTTTGGTCAAAGTTTTGATCTGCATTATTTTAATTCTGAAGTTTCAAAGCATTTTTGGAAGAAATGTAGAAATTGGATGCATTTTCCATTGAGCTTGGAGACTGGATAAAATATCCTTAACTAGAGTAGTCCGTTCAGGGGATTAACTGCTTAAAAGATAAAAATAGCTTGCTGTTTTCCTGTTTCAACTAATTGTTTTCTTTTAATAATTTTAAGCTGGAGAAGCTAGGGATATCCTTTCCAAGACATGTTACATTGCAAAAACGTTTTCTGATTGATGTGCATACCTCAAATTAATCAGTTTCTGCTAAAGCATAAAGCCAAATCCTTAGAGCATGCCACCATTTAGTCTTAAAATGAGGAAACTACCAAGGGCAAAATATTAGTTCTACACAATAATTAGCTCCTTGGAGTGAGACTTCTATTAGTACGGGGCAAATAAGAATGGTTTTAGCTACAATGGGGAACGTTGAAAGCAAAATATTAACTTGATGGCGAGGGTTCCAAACCTACAAGGTGGAAACGGTCAGGCCGGTCAACGGGGCCAATCCCCTGTACAGCATAAAAGCAAGAACCAACAGCTTCTTCCACCAGGCCATCAGACTGCTTAATTCACACTGACACAACTGTATTTCTATGTTATATGGACTGTCCTGTTGTACATACTATTTATTTACTATAAATTGCACATTGCACATTTAGATGGTGACATAACATAAAGATTTTTACTGCTCATGTATGTGAAGGATGTAAGAAATAAAGTCAATTCAATTCAATGGATTGCAGAAGTGTTGATGAACTCCAACCATGCTATCAACTGCACAGGACAATGGAGACGGGAGGTCATCGATGGTCCTCCTCTGGGAGCTGAGGACCAAGTAAGTACGAAGTAAGGAAAGGGTTACAAAAAAGCCTAGGATGTAGTTACGTCAGTGCTGCATTTAACATTAAAAAAACACAAAGATAGATATTTTCATATTGTTACATGCTAGCAGATACTTTAAATCTTGGACTAAAAATGTGTTTTCTTATGTGACCATGCACTTTTATTCCCCTTTCTCGTTATTTTGAATACGCAGGTATGTTCTTGCACCTTAGCCCCAGCGGATTTGATTTGCTATAATTGAAAATAACATGATAAAATATGAATATTAGTTGAGCATTGTGTTACTCATAGTAAGTATAAATTGCTGTGGTCTAGTTTCCCGTCCTTCCCACCTCTTTGCCCATTTTTTGGTTTTGAGTTTTCAGTCAAGCCTCTCATACTGTATCTGCATGTTAGACTTTCTTACTGACAAGGAGGGGAAGCTTCACTTATTTCCTTATATCCTCTTTATTTTAAAATAGTTTTGCTATCATCTCACCTTCCTGTGAAGTGGTAAAAAGAAACCAAAGGAAAGCGTGATATGGAGGACTGATGTAGGGCTGGAGAGAAACAAAATAAAAGTATTGTAGTCAGAAGCCATTGCAAGATGGATGGTGAGGGACAGAATAAAGCAATTAATCTCAAATTTATATAAACTGCATTCATATAGTGATAATACAACTTGTGTTCCCAAGTGATTAGAGCTTCAATTGATCGAGAAGGAAAATACACAACAATTTAGCAGAAGGATCCTGGAGTCCAATTGCACAGCTCCCTGAAAGTGCCGACACAGGTTGACAGGGCGGCTAAGAATGCATGTGGCATGTGGCACGCTTGCCTTTGTTAGTCGAGGCATTGAGTTCAAAAGGCAGGAAGCTATGTTGCAGCTTTAGAAAACTCTAGTTTGGCCACATCTGGAGAATGGCGCACAGTTCTGGTCACCCCATTATAGGAAGGATGTTGAGGCTATGGATAGGGTGCAGAAGAGTTTTACCAGGATGCTGCCTGAATTAGAGGCTGGACAAACTTGTGTTGTTTTCTCTGGAGTGGAGGAGGCTGAGGGGAGATCTGATTGAGATTTATAAGATTATGAGAGGGACAGATAGAACAGCATCTTTTTCCCAGGTTTGAAATGTCTAATGCCATAGGGCACATATTTAAGGTGAGAAAGGGCAATTTCAAAGGAGTTGTGAGGTGCAAGTCTTTTTTTAAAAAACACGAAGTGTTGGGTGCCTGGAATGTGCTGCCTCGGGTGGTATTAGAAGCACATAGATTAGGGACTTTAAAGAATCATTTATATAGGCGCAAGGATTTGAGAAAAAAAAGGAAGGATATGGACATTGTGTTGTAGAAGGGATTAGTTTAGCTAGCCATTCAATGACCAATTTATTTGGTTCAGCACAACACTGGGCCAAAGGACTTGTTCCTGACCTATACTGCTCTGTACTCAATGTTCTCATAAAAATGACCTGAAAATAAGAGGCAGAGGGAGGATGGCTAACACATTACGGGGGCCCATCTTAAAAAAAACACAGGAAGGTGGATTTTAAGCAGTCTAGAGAAGGGAATTCTGATGCTTAATGTTCACAAATGAAAACACAACTATCACCAGCTGGCAAAGTGAGTCAAATCACACACAGCTGCCATGAATCGAGAAACAAAATGCAGTTGAGTACATTGCAAAAATAAAGAATGATACAGCACTAAGACAATACTAAAATGATCCACAAATATGGAAATTTTACCAGAAATAAGCTTTTCTATATTTTGTATTTGAATTCAAGTACGCAGCAAACTGAAAAAATACAAACTCATTTGGATTTTCACTGTGACAAATTTTCATCACTGCAGATCAAAAGAAAGGTAGAATTTGGAAAGTCATAAAGTCGTAATAAAACTAATGATCCGTTTTGATGTTTACAACAAAATCAATAAAATCTATTTATATTTTTACCTACATAAAATCAAAATGTGTTGAGACACAAATATAGGCATGTTATTATCAGATTAGATTGCAATCGTGTTCTTGTCAGTTATCTTGCTTAGATTGTGATTAAATATACAAACAAGCAGGCAATGCAGATCGTCTGATTGATCTATGATACAATTGCCCATTTTAAGTCACCATAAGTAACATTTTGGCAAGAAATTCCGGCGACAATATCAGCCAGTTTCAGATACAATACTTTAGATGGAAAGCAAAGTTCTCTTTGACAACTTTGTACAACAAAATATTACACCTGTAGTTTGTAATCAGTAGAATTAAGAACTGCAATTTTAACCTAATGTAGTTTCAAGTACTTAACGAGTAACTGCAATTACAAAGTATCCAAAGTGATCATATCAATTACCACAGTGCAAGAAAAGTTTCAATGTTACAATACCAACTCAGTAATGAAAACCTTCACACTAACCAGAGAAATACAGTTGTCGAATGCATCAGGATCTTGACTTCATTATAGCAGCAAACATCAGATTTGTCCCTTCGCTTGCTCCAACTACTCTGTACGAATTCATTTACTTTAAAAAAAGTCTACATAAAAGGAAGTTTATTTTGGCTGTTATTTCAGGAAATCTGAGTAGCTTTTTGTAGAATGAGGAATGCTGCCATAGTGCAACCTCCCAGCATTTTCCCCTCCCTTCCTGCCTGCTTTTACAATAGATTGCAAATCTTTAGCAGCACTGTCTACATTTTTATTCGCAGTGACCTTTGTTGGCCCAAGCCATCACAGAGGTTCTATACCATTCATCCGGTGATGTTAAACTATATTTAATATAGTAGTATACTTTAAAATTTGACTTTATAATTCATAGTAATTAGATTATATTCTGTCACAGTGGACCGGACTTTCTTCACTGGCTTCCTTGCTAACCTCCCATCCTTGGCTTACCAGAACTCACTACAAGCTCTGTTGTTCATATCCTGTTCATTCTCCTAGCTTCACTTAGTAACATCCTCACCCTTGGACGAGTCTCTATATTGCCTCACAACACTCTGTCCGTAGCCACTCCCATGCCCTCTACTCGACATGGAATTTAGATGGTAAGACAAAGGCCATTTGGCCCATCGGCTCTGCTCCACCATTCGATCATGGGGTTGGTTTATTTTCCCTCTCAATCTCATTCTTCTGCCTTCTCCCCATACGCTTTGACACCCTTACTACTCAAGAACTTATCAGCCGCCACTTTAGATATACCCAATGACTTGGCCTCCACAGCTATCGGTGATAATGAATGCCACAGATTCATCACCCTCTGCCTGAAGAATATAGAAATCTACAGTACACTACAGGCCCTTCAGCCCACAATGTTGTGCCGACCACGTAACCTACAAATGCGTCCTTAACTCTATTCTATAGCTACCTCCTTCTATTCTGAGGCTGCGGCTTCAGGTCCTAGACTTTCCCACTATTGGAAATATCCTCCCAACATCCACTCTAGGCCTTTCAAAATTTGGTAAGCTTCAATGAGATTCCACCGCCTCCCCCCCCCACACCCAAACTCCAGCAAGCACGGTTCAAACCCAGAGCCATCAAACAGTCACGATGAGTTAAATCTTTCATTCACAGGATCATTCTTTGGTCCGTTTCCAATACCAGCAGATCCTTTCTTAGATATGGGGCCCCAAAGCTGCTCACAATACTGCAAATTTGGTCTCACCAAATACCTTATAAAACCTCAGCATTAGATCCTTACTTTTAGAGTCATAGAACATTGTAGCGCAGAAACAGGCCCTTCGATGCCAACCTGTTATTCTGCTTAGTCCCGTTACCTGCAGCTGGACCATAAATATCCATGCCCCTCCCTTCCACGTACTTCTGTTAAATGTTGCAATTGGCACAAAACCATCAAATCATTGACATATAATGTGAAAAGAAGCTGTCCCCATACTGACCACTACAGAACACCACTAATCACCGGCAGCCAACCAGAAAAAGCCTCCTTTATTCCCACTCACTGCCTCCTGCCAAGCAGCCAATCGTCTATTCATTCTAGTATTTTTCCTGTAATACCATGGACTCTTATTTTGTTTAGCAGCCTCACGTGTGGCATCATGTCAAAGGTGTTCTGTATATCCAAGCAACCAACATCCACAGACTCTCCTTTGTCTATCCTGCCTGTTATTTCCTCAAAGAATTCCAACAGATTTGTCAGGCAAGATTTCCTTTCATAGAAACCTTCAGCATATTTTATTGTGTGCCTTTAAGTACCCCGAAACCTCCTCATTAATAATGGACTCCAACATCTTACCGACCACTGAAGTCAGGCTAACTGGCCTACAATTTGCTGTCATGTCTTGCGGAATGACATTTGCAACTTTCCAGTCCTCCAGAAAATGCCAGAATCTAAAATCACTACTAATGGCTTCACAGTCTCTTCGGCTATCACTTTCAGAACCCCGGGGCATAGTTCATCTGCTCCAGATGATTTATCCAATTTCGGACCTTTCAGCTTCCGAAGCACCTTCTCCTTTGCAACACACACAAAATGCTAGAGGAACTCAGCAGGTCAGGCAGCGTCTATGGAAAAGAGTAAACAGTTCTTCTTAGTAATAGTGACTACACTCAATTTTGCTCCCCAAGACTGTTGAGTTTGAGGCATGCTGCTGATATCTTCCAGTGATGACCAATGCAAAATACTCCCATTTCTTTGTCTACACTACTGCATCTCCAGCAACATATTCCAATGTCCACTCTTCCCTCTCTTTTACCTTTCATATATCTGAAAACTTCTGGTATCCTCTTTTATATTATTGGCTAGCTTACCTTCATATTTCATCTTTTCTCTCTTTATGGGTTTTTAGCTGCCACCTGTTTTTAAAAGCTTCACAATCCTCAAGCTTCTGTTTAGGGTCTGCTCTTTTTTTTTGCACTCATGCCCTTTTTCAGCCACGGTTGCCTCATCCTCCCTTTGGAATACTGCACCTTCTTTGGGATGAATCAATCCTGCTCCTTCTGAATTACTCCCAGAAACTTCAGCCCTTGCTACTCAACTATCATCCCTACTCGTGCCACCTTCCAATCAACTTCGATCAGCTTCTCTCTTATGCCTTTGTAGTTCCCTTCACTCCACTGTGATAATGATACATTCGATTTTACCCTCTCCATCTCAGAATTCAGTCATATTATCATCATTGCCTGCTAAGAGTTAAGCCTGATTTATACTTCTACGTCAACTCAACACCGTAAGTACTGCGTCGCCGCAAACCCTACGCAGAGCCGATGTGGATCCCTATGCCAGAGCCTGACGCGCACTTCTCCCAAAATATAACTGCATGTCGCAGCAACACAGATCACAACAACTGTGATCGGTCCGCTTGGTAGCATCGCATTTCCACCTACGCTGCAATAGCTTCCCATTGGCCGACTGAAGGGCAGGGAAGGAATTCTGGCTGCAACGGTTTCCATAAAGCAGTACAGACCTCCGAAATTATGGAGGACACATTTCGCTTTTACGAAAAAAGACGCTCACTTTAAACTTGTTTACCCCGAGAAAGACTACCATGACCTTGAAGCCTTGCGCGGGCAGGTGTGTGCGCATGTGCGACGTGCCCGAATTGCAGAGTGACGCAGACACACCAACGCACAAGTATAAATGCTCACAACGCACGTCGGTCACTTACGTAGGTTACGGCGTCCAGTTGATGCAGAAGTATAAATCAGGCTTTAAGCTTAAGACACTCATTTCAAATCAACTGGTCAAACTGCTTCCCTGAATACAAGGAAAGCAAAACAGGGCCTTTAGAACAGCATCACCACTTGACAACTAACAAAACTTTCCTCTTATCTAAAAATAAACTGAACTGTAACCTCCAATTGCTCTTTCGCATAAAAAACAAGGCTGGCGTTTTGAGTAAGAAATTTTCATTTAAATTTACTGCCTGAACTTTTTGTGGCCGAACACAATGCAAGGATTGGACCAGAGTGTTTAAGATTTTTTAGATTACCAGAAAATGAAAAAATTGTATTCATAAAGTAAAGAGATAATGAGAGAAAACAAATTTTTCCAAACAGTAGCTGGCTACAAACATTACAATTTGCAATTCAGATCTTTCTGTAGGGAAACTATTGCACCCAGAATTTGCCATGTAATGTATGTGGCTCAGAAATCAGATTGAAGAATTCTCATATCAACAAATGAAGTATTTGTTTGAACAGTAATTATACTTATAGTGTGCTGTTAAGAACTTAATTACACCTCTTTCAACGAGGTGAACTTTGCCCATCAACTCCACCGCAAAAGGTTTTCAGATTAAAAACTTTAAAAAAGTTGAAGTTCACATCAGATCACAGATCCTGTATGGTTTGTACCCGGTCTCGTTTAATGAAATGGAACAGATCAGATTCAAAAGGGCAGACTTACTTTTGAAAGGGTTGAGTTACTTTCTTAAAACACAAAAGGGGCATTTAAAAATATCAGAGGAATGCGATCAATTGCATGTTCAAAAAGAAACTAAAGGTCCAATTAGGCAAAGAGAATTGAGAAAATAAACCCAGAAGCTCCAGGGTAGGCAAAGACTATTGAGAAAATCAAAGAAAA
Source organism: Mobula hypostoma (assembly GCF_963921235.1). Classification (NCBI taxonomy): domain Eukaryota; kingdom Metazoa; phylum Chordata; class Chondrichthyes; order Myliobatiformes; family Myliobatidae; genus Mobula; species Mobula hypostoma. The sequence continues at coordinate 166,231,401 of NC_086102.1, forward strand.
CCAGAGATTCTCACTTTTGCTACAATGCAATGTTACTTGTCTCGTGAGCAAGATGTTATTTTCTTGTGAGCATTATGTCATTATCTTGTGATGGGCATGATGTAATCGTCTCATGATAGCGGGGTGATGTGATGTCACATGATGGCAGGTTCCATCTGGTATAAAAGGGAAATGGCAGTTTGTTGCGTAGGTGCTTTTGTTGGGAATCACAGTCGGTGGTTACAAAATCGGAGAAGGAGAGAGAGAGAGAGAGCAAGAGTGAAGATTTTCCAGCTTTTGGACGAACCGAAAGAGTTGGGTAGAAATCAACGGCGTTCTGTGACTGACATTTGGTACAGCCCATATGGGTACAGGTTTCCCCCGCCATCCAACGGTAGAGCGTTCCTATGAAACGGTTCATAAGCCAGAATGTCGTAAAGCGAAGAAGCAATTACCATTTATTTATATGGGAAAATTTTGTGAGCGTTCGCAGACCCAAAAATAACCTACCAAATCATGCCAAATACCACATAAAACCTAAAATAACAGTAACATATAGTAAAAGCAGGAATGATATAATAAATACACAACTTATATAAAGTAGAAATACTTTTCCACAATCATTACCTGAACTGCTCTCCGTAGCGAAAATCTCAGGCAAGCGCCGTTGGCAAAAACATGACGCAAGTGCTCTCGGCAGAAAATCTCACGCAAGCGCTTTTGGCAAAAACACTCTCTCCAGTAACCTTTAAGCTATAAAGCTGTCAAATCATACCAAATAACACGTAAAAATACACAGCCGATATAAAGTAGAAATAATGTATGTACAGTGCAGTATCACTTACCGGAATTGGGAAGACAGCGTCGAGCACACTGATGATGGTGTGTTAGGCTGAGTCACAGGTTGGGGTGGTGCAGTGGCCCCCTCCCTCCAGGCCGCCGAGCGATACATTGCCACGAAGGCTGCAGGGGTCCAGCGGTAGCCGGGAGGCACACAGCACATCTTTAAGAAAAAAGCCGAAATAGACATGCTAATTAATTAGGTGCCGCCCAGCACGTAATTGTCGGCCCAGATCAGAGCCGATTGTATCGCCTCTGATTTGGGCCAACAATTACATGTCGGACGGCACCTAATTAATTAACATGTTTATTTCAGCTTTTTTCTTAAAGATGTGCTGTGTGTCTCCCGGCTACTGCTGCATTGTCCACGAATTGGTATCTGTCCATGACCTGGGTGTTGGGGTGGTAGGACACTAGGGTGTCATCTCGTCGTCTGTTTCCATTAGGGCAGGCAGCTCATCTTCTCCTATCACTGTCCGCCTCGACGTCAAAGGTCGAGGTTCGTCGTCTGCTGTGGCTGTGGAAGGCTTGCTTCACTGCTGAGCCTCGTGCATTTTTCTATCATACAGTTCTTTGTAAGCACTCAAACCATCCTGCAAATATCCCCTAAACCGACGTACCCTTTCAAAATTAAAGTCGTACTTTATCATTACTCATTCGGTTTCGATTGTTATCCTTTCCTCTTCCAATTGCATCAGCTCTTCATCTATCAGTTCTTGGTCATGGGATGCCAAAACCTCTTCAACATCATCTTCGTCAGCTTCCACAAGCCAAACACACTTAGTCCTTACTTCGTTCACCATGATCAAAACATTTAATTATGTCTAGTTTTATGTTAAGTGTAACACCCTTACGAGCTCTTTCAGGCTTTTCCAATACCATAAAACTCATCTTGCAAACGGCTGCTCACAGGCACGTGTTTAAGCAATGCCGGCTAGAATGCAGTTCCGAATCCGGGGGAGAGTGGCTGTTCGGCGTGCGTGCTGCTTTTTATCGCGCGCTGATTTCTTTTGCGCACTGCTTTTTTCGTAACAGTGAAAACACCTTCTGTTAGTGAAAACAGGGTACTAATGTAGGTCTTTCGTAACAGTGAGGTTTCGTAAAGCGAACGTTCGAAAAGCGGGGGACACTTGTATTGTTGTTAACCCCTGCACGGTCTCGGGTGTTGTGTGATGACCACCTTCGGAGAAAAGTCAGTTACTTTGAGAAAACTCATTCTTTGTAGTATCTTCGGAAAAAGGTATTTCTCGGCTGGAATCTGCATCCGCAGTTTCATCTATGCTTCAGGAATCGCTCGCTGGGTTGGGAAGTCTCTCCTCTCACTTACTTTATGAATCATATGGACTTATTAAACTACCACCTTAAGACTGTACATAAGTAAGATCTGTTAAGAATTGTTTTTAAGTTTGACTGAGAACTATAGATGCATAACACTGTTAACTTCCGTTAAAGTTAGTCGTTTGTTTACTTTTCGATGTTTTTGAGTAGAGGTTAATAAATTTCGTTGATAATTTATAAAAATCTGACTCAATTTCATATCTATTGCTGCTGGTGTGAAACAGCAAATAAAGTTCTGTTATATTGAAGTACTGAGAGAACAATTGTAACGCAAACCTCAATGGATCATTAAACTGATAGTTGTTCCAGCAATTTGTTACAGTACACCATTGCTACAGGGTTATCCAGATGACTCATTTGATAATGGAAAGTCAAATTTTTTTGTTTGAAAGACTATGCTTTGTCTGCAGAGTTAGAAAAATCCTTTGGTTAGTTGTGCAACTAAAAGGAATTGTGCAAATGTTATTCTGTAACTGGTCCAGAAAGTGGGAATACATGAATCCAAGGCAAGATGGCAAACTGGATTAAAACTGGATAGGTTGTAGGAGGAGAGAGTGGTAGTGCAGGACTGCTTTTCAGATTTAAGTCCTGTAACCAGTGGCGTGCTGTGTTATTTATTGTCCATCGTATACAAAAATGATTGGAAGAAAATGTAGGTGCATTGGCATGTTTGCAAATGACACCAAAACTAGTGGGATCTAGATCAACAGAGTGCGTTGACAAGGGATTGGCAGATACTCAGACAAGTACAAAGTGACGCATTTTGGGGAAATTAAGCCAGACTGGAACATAGGCAGTGAATGGCAGGGCCCTGGGGAGTATTATTCTCTTATCTTATTGGTCTATAGGCACATATAAACCGATAAAATGCATCACTAGCCTGTCCCCACAGTGGCCTGGATTTTTACCTTTTCAACCTTTTGTTGGAGCCATCTACGGCCTTCAAACAATTACGTCTTCCCTTTATTCCACAACTCTAATACAAATTCTCAGTTATCTCTAGGTGACAAATGTGCAGTCTAGATCTATCTGAGTAATCCGCTCTTTACATCTGCCTTTAAGGCCATCATTCAAGCACCAAATCTTTGATGAAACTTGTGGTAATCAATCAATCTTTTATCATGCTTCTATGAAGTGTCTGGGGGCAGTTTCCCTGTTAAAACGAGGTACTGAAAGTGCCAGTCACTGAACAGGACAAAAATCCCATACAGAAGCAATATCACTTCATCCTATTAAAGTATCTGATATGCAAATTGAGATTTGGCTTGATCCATTCTGAATTTAATCGTAGTGTTAAAAGGATTTCAAGTTATCAATAATCCTTTAATCATAATTGCATAGTTTGAAACATTCATTTCTAGACATTCTACAATATTTCCCTGCTTTTCAATCCTAGTTGAATATAGAAAATTGCCCAATGAGAATTTGCCTAAGAATTGCTTATACAGGCCCATTAAAAATGAAATATTTTTGCAACAAGATGGTAATCAACATGATGCAAAGAAAATTCAATTAGTTACCCTTAAATCCGCAAACAAGTGTTTGTGCTCATTCACTTTAAAGATAAACAGAAAATAGGCTGCAACAGAGAGCAATCTATAAAAACTAAGTAAAATTTCCAAAAGCTTTGTTCCAATTATCACAACTTCCACTGATTAATTTAGAAACACAAATGAATTACAGTTCTAAACTGCTTGCTTGCTTCAGCTTAATAATAGCCATTGGGGACATTCAATAATCGTACCATTGCAAGTTGTTCATGTTCCAATCAAACTTGCTCTTTTTCCAGCCTACACCTCTAACTCCTGTAATGCTTCCTCTCTGATCTTAATGGTCATGTTCACAGCATGGACATGCAGACCCCTCTGTACTCCAGCCAGGATGATCCAGAGTCAGCAAACCCCGGTAACCACTAGGGGTCAGTATTGCTATAGATTACAGGCTCTCAAGCGCATTCAAACTAGAACACAAACATCCAACTGGGGAAAGAATCAGTAATGAGGTTATAATCAATGCCTCATTTGAAAGAAACTGCATTTGTCAAGTGTCTGTTCAACCGTGAAAGTGGAATGCATTTCTTGTAGTCGATGATTCTCCTGAGAGACAATGGACAAGTAGATGGATTTGTTTGAGGCATTTTAAAATATTGTAATGCGAACTGAATTTACTGAGTTGAGATTTTACAACTTTATCCAGAAAATAGCAAATCACTGGAATTCTCTACCTAAGAGAACCGTGGACTACAATTTGCTGAAAATATTGAAAATGTTGTTTTAATATTAAAGGAATCAAGGGATGTGTTGGAATTGCAATGAAGAGGTACTGAGGTAAAAGGTCAGACAAGATCCCATCAAATAGCAGAGCAGGCACAAGGGAAAAAATAGCCTATTTCTACGTCCATGTTAACAGTAACTGTAATGAAAACTCAGATAACGGGTGCAAATTCTCTCCTTGAGTGGATACTAAAGCAGTTCCTTCTTACATGTTTCTTTCTTTCCAGCATTCAGAGTGAGGTAGTAAAATGGATTAGACATTGACTTTGTGGGAGAAGCCAGAGAGTGGTAGTGGAGGGCTGGAGACCTGTAGCTTGTGGTGTGCTGCAGACATCGGTGCTGGGTCCATTGTTATTTGTCATCTTGAGCAATAATCATTGATAGAGATAGCAAACAAAAAAGGATCAGCAAATTTGCAGAAAACACTACGGTGCATCACAACCTGGTATGGAAGTTGTCCTGTCCAAGACCGGAAGAAGCTGCAGAAGATCGTGAACACAGCCCAGCACATCACACAAACCAATCTTCCGTCCTTGGACTTACTTTACACCGCACGCTGTCGGAGCAGTGCTGCTAGGATAATCAAGGACACGACCCACACAGCCAACACACTTTTCGTCCCTCTTCCCTCCAGGAGAAGGAGTTTGAAGACTCGTACAGCCAGATTTGGGAACAGCTTCTTTCCAACTGTGATAAGACTGCTGAACGGATGCTGACCCGGATCTGGGCCATACCTTCCAAATATCTGGACCTGCCTCTCGGTTTTTTTGCACTACCTTACTTTCCCTTTTCTATTTTCTATTTATGATTTATAATTTAAATTTTTAATATTTACTACTGATTTGTACTCCAGGGAGCGTGAAGCGCAGAATCAAATATCGCTGTGATGATTGTACATTCGTATCAATTGCTTGGTGACAATAAAGTATAAAGTATAGTGAATGGTGAGGAAGGCTATCATGACTCGCAGAGGGTACTGCATCAGCTGGAAAAATAAGCTGAAAAATGGCAGATGGAATTTAATGCAGACAAGTGCAAGGTTTTGCACTTTGGTAGGACCAACTAGCGTAGCTCTTACACAGTGAATGATAGGGCACTGAGGAGTGCTGTAGAACAAAAGGATCTGGGAATGCAGGTACTTAATTCATTGAAAGTGGTGTCGCAGGCAGAGAGAGTCATAGAGAAAGCTTCTGGCACATTGGCTTTCATAAATCAATGTATTGAGTACAGGAAATGGGATATTATGTTGAAGTGCAAGACATTGGCCAGCCCCAATTTGGAGTATTGTATGAAGTTTTGGTCACCGATCTACAGAAAAAATGTGAACAAGACCATAAGGCCATAGACATAGGAGCAGAATTAGGCCATTCAGCCCATCGAGTCTGCTCCACCATTCCATCATGGCTGATCTCGGATCACACTCAACCCCATACACCTGCCTTCTCACCATATCCTTTGATGCCCTGACCGATTAGGAAATGATCCACTTCCGTCTTAAATATACCCATGGACTTGGCCTCCACTGCAGTCTGTGGCAAAACATTCCACAGGTTCACTACTTTCTGGCTAAAGAAATCCTCCTTACCCCTGTTCTAAAAGGACACCCATCAATTTTGAATTTTGTACCCTCTAGTTCTGGATAACCTCAACCATAAGAAACATCCTCTCCACATCCACCCTATCTAGTCCTTTCAACATTCAGTAAGTTTCAATGAGATTCCCCCTATTCTTCTAAATTCCAGTGAGTACAGGTCCAAAGCTGCCAAACATGCTTCACATGTTAACCCCTTCATTCCTGGAATCATCCTTGTCAACCACCTCTGGACTCTCTCCAATGACAACAGATCCCTTCTGAGATACGGGGCCCAAAACTGTTGACAATTCTCCAAGTGCGGCCTGACTAGTGTCTTATAAAGACTCAGCATTATCTCCTTGCTTTTATATTCTATTCTCCTTGAAATAAATGTCAACATTGCATTTGCCTTCTTTACTACAGACTCAACCTGTAAATGAACCTTCTGGGAGTCTTCCATGAGGACTCCCAAGTCCCTCTGCACCTTCTCCCCATTTAGATAATAGTCTGCACTATTGTTCCTTTTACCAAAATGCATTAACATAACAAGGTTGAAAGAGTGCAGAGAAAACCTACAAGGATGTTGCCAGGTCTGGAGGATTTGAATTATGAGAAAGATTGAATAGGTTAGGACTGCATTCTTTAGAACGTAGAAAATTGAGAGGAGATTTGATAGCGGTATACAAAATTTTGAGGGGTATAGATAGGGTCGATGCAAGCAGGTGTTTTCCACTGAGGTTGGGGGGGGGTGGGGGAGACTACAACTAGTGGTCATGGGTTAAGGGTGAAAGGTGAGAAGTTTCAGGGAAACTTCTTCATTCAGAGGGGTTTGAGAGTGTGGATTGGCCTGCCAGCATAAGTGGTGCATGCAAGTTCAATTTCAGCACTTAAGTGAAATTTATAGTAGTGCATGCGAACTCGATTTCAATGTTTAAGTGAAATGGATAGTAGAGAAATGGAGGGCTGTGGTCCTGGTACAGGTCGATGGGAGGAGGCAGTTCAATTGGTTTCAGTTTGCGCGAGATTGGATGAAGAGCCTGTTTCTGTGCTGTACTTCCCTATGACTATTAAATATTTTCATTCCTCTTCTTATCAGTGAACATTACAGTTATTGCACAGCAATTACAAACACATCCAGACTGGCGTAGTGAAATTTTATCTGTAAAGACATTTTGCTTCAGTGGGGCAGCACGGTCTGATTGCCAATCACTTATCAAGTGACAAAGACAACATGCCTAGCCAGAAAAATAGTACTCACAATAGAAAATACCTCACTTTCTCCAGAGTTCTCACAACACCATTTTCTGCACTAGTTTTCCAATGTGTCCTGGCAGTTGCCAGTTGTAAATGTGAATCAGGTACAGCAAGGCAAGGTCATAAACTGGATGTCATAATCATACAGTTGACCTGGTTTTCACAATCCAATGCTTTGCAACCAAAAAAGATCCAAAAAGCAGGTAAAGTTTTTTTTGTATGGGTCTTCACCACATTTTGAAAATGACATGAGAGAGGAGGGTGTTCCTTGTTTCAGTGCATGGCCCTGATTTCCTGGTTGTATATTACAAGACCATGTAATATTGCATGTATATTGCATGGCCAAGTGGTTAGGGCGTTGGACTAGCGATCTGAAGGTCATGGGTTCGAGCCTTGGTCGAGGCAGCGTGTGTGTCCTTGAGCAAGGCACCTGACCACACAATGCTCCAGTCTATCCAGCTGAGAATGGGTGCCGGCAAAAATGCTGGGGGTTAACCTCACGATAGACTGGTGTCCTATTCGGGGTGGGGGGGGGCGGAGGGAAGTCTCATACTCTTAGTCGCTTCACGCCATGGAAACTGGCACAAGCACTGGCCTGATGGGCCACAAGGCTCGTGACAGACTTTAAAATTATAAGACCATAGGACCAGAATTAGGTAATTCAGCCCATCGAGTCCGCTCCATCATCCCAGCATGGCTGATTTGTTATCGCTCTCTATCCCATTCGCCAGTCTTCTCCCTCTGATCTTTGACACCCTGACTAATCAAGAATCTATCAGCCTCCTATCAATTCCAATCACAAACAAGAGAAAACAACACACACAAAATGCTGGAGGAACTCAGCAGGCCAGGCAGTATCTACGGAAAAGAGCATAGTCGATGTTTTGGGCCGAGATCCTCCATCAGGACTGGAGAAAAAAAAGATGAGAAGTCAGACTCAGAAGGTGGGGGAAGCAGTGGAAGAAACACAAGGTGATCGGTGAAGGCGGGGGTGGGGGTGAAGAAAGGAGCTGGAAAGTTGATTGGTGAAAGAGATACAGGACTGGAGGAGGGGAAATCTGATAGGAGGGGACAGAAGGTCATGGAAAAAAGAAAAGGGGAGGAGCACAAGAGGGAGGTGATAGGCAGGCAAGGAGATAAGTGATAGAGGGGGGAAAGGGAGTAGGGAATGGTGAATGGTGAAGGGGGGGCATCCTATTCTCTCTATTCCTCCATCTCTGCTGCATTTGGCTCTGACCTCCTCCTACACCTCCTCCCTCACTACCATTCAGGGTCCCAAGCAGTCCTTGCAGGTGAGGAGACAGGTTACCTGTATGTCTGTTGGGGTCATCTACTGTACATGATGCTCCAGGTGTGGCCTCCTGTATAATCGGTGAGACCTGACGTAGATTGGGAGACTGTTTTTCCAAGCGCCCACGCTCTGTCCGCCAGAGGAAGTGGGATCTCCCAGTGGCCAGCCATTTTAATTCCACTTCCCCTTCCCATTCTAACATGTCGGTCCATGGCCTCCTCTACAGTCGTGATGAGGCAACAAGTCAGGTTGGAGGAGAAACACCTTATATTCCATCTAGGTAGCCTCCAACCTGATGGCATGAACATCGATTTCTCAAACTTCCGGTAATGCCACCCTCCCCACCACCTACGCCCGCCAACTTCACCATTCCCCTATTCCCATTTCCTTCTCTCATCTTATTTGATTACCTGCCCATCACCTCTCTCTGGTGTTCCCTCCCCTTTTCTTCCTTCCATGACCTTCTGTCCTCTCCCACCAGATTCCCCCTTCTCCAGCCCTGTATCTCTTTCACCAATCAACTTCCCAGCTCTTTACTTCACCCCTTCACCCCGGTTTCTGCTCTCACCCTGTGTTTCTTACTCTGACTCCTTATCTTTTTTTTCTCCAGTCCTGACGCAGGGTCTCAGCCAGAAATGTCAACTGTACTTTTTCCCCATAAGCACTGCCTGGCCTGCTGAGCTCCTCCAGCATTTTGTGTGTGTTGCTTGGATTTCCAGCATCTGCAGGTTTTCTCTTGTTTTTGACTAAATTATAACTGTTGTTTAGAAATCTCTGCAGGCTTTAGATTGTAAATGCAGTACATATTGCTGTAATTCCCTTAAGTAGGAGGAGAAGATAGCGGCGCGACGCAGATTGCGAGGCCACTCCGGTGAATGATATCTGTAATCTGTCAAGTAGGGTGCCGTGCACAGTCCTGATTTGATGGAGACATCTGGAGAAACTTCTGAAATGCCTTTTTCGCTGCCACTGCTACTGTGTGATCCAGAATCTCTGGAGGGGAAGGCCCCGAATCCTCGGCTTTGCTTGTTGCTCAGTGGCCGGGGTGGGGTCGAAGCGCTCGGCAGAGATGGTGCTCGGTGTCAAAGGGCTGGTTGGAGGCTCAAATTTTTTGGACGGACTCAGAGTCGGCTGTGGTCAGGTGCTTCCAATGCATCGACAGTTGTCAGCGTCTGGAGGTTTACGGCAGGGAGAGTTTCTCCCTTCTGCCGCCTGCTATCGGGGACTATCAGGAGTCGATCGGAACTTTGAGACTTTTTCTACCATTCCCTTGGTCTGCTCTTTATCAAATTATGGTATTGCTTTGCACTGCTGTAGCTGTATGTTATAATTATATAGTTCTGTCAGTGTTAGTCTTTGGTTTGTCCTGTTTTTCTGTGATTAGCAGCAGCAGTTCAATGCAATACATAATCTAGCAGAGACAGAAAAAAATGGTAATAATAAATAAAACATGATAATAAACAAATTACACATATTGAATAGATTATTAAAAAATGTGCAAAAGCAGAAATACTGTATATTAAAAAAGTGAGGTAGTGTCCAAGGCTTCAAAGTTCATTTAGGAATCGGATGGCAGAGAGGAAGAAGCTGTTCCTGAATCGCTGAGTGTGTGCCTTCAGGCTTCTGTACCTCCTACCTGATGGTAACAGTGTGAAAAGGACATGCCCTGGGTGCTGGAGGTCCTTAATAAAGGACACTATCTTTCTGAGACACTGCTCTCTAAAGATATCCTGGGTACTTTGTAGGCTAGTACCCAAGATGGAACTGAATAGATCTACAACCTTCTGCAGCTTCTTTCAGTCCTGTGCAGTTGCCCCTCCAAACCAGACAGTGATGCACCCTGTCAGAATGCTCTCCATGGTACAACTATAGAAGTTTTTGAGTGTATTTGTTAACATGCCAAATCCCTTCAAACTCCTAATAAAGTACAGCTGCTGTCCTGGCTTCTGTATAACTACATCGATATGTTGGGACCAGGTTAGATCCTCGGAGATCTTGACACCCAGGAACTTGAAACTGCTCACTCTGTCCACTTCTGATCCCTCTGTGTGTTCCTTTGTCTTACCCTTCCTGAAGTCCACAATCAGCTCTTTCATCTTACTGATGTTGAGTGCCAGGTTGTTGCTGTGGCATCATTCCACTAGTTGGCATATCTCACTCCTGTACGTCCCCTCGTCACCACCTGAGATTCTACCAACAACGGTTGTATCGTCAGCAAATTTGTAGATGGTATTTGAGCTATGCCTAGCCACACAGCTATGGGCATAGGGAGAGTAGAGCAGTGGGCTAAGCACACACCCGAGGTGCACCCGTGTTGATCGCCAGCAAAGAGGAGATGTTAGCACCAATCCGCATAGACTGTGATCTTCCAGTTAAGAAGTTGAGGATTCAAATGCAGAGGGATGTACAGAGGCCCAGGTTCTGCAACTTCTCAATCAGGATTGTGGGAATGATGGTATTAAATGCTGAGCTATAGTCGATATTTTCTATGTTTTTGCTGCTGTTGGTGCAGTCTCTTTTTTAAAAAAAAGCGTGTGAGGTGGGAGTCTGATGTTTTTCATTGAATGGGTTTCATGGCTTTGTTTTGTGTTTGTCTGTGGGGAAGCAGAATCCCAGGATTGTATACTGCATACTGTATGCAGTTTGATAGTAAATGTACTTTGAATCTTTGCTGTCTGGATTACATTTCACATCTTATGAGGCAAGGTCGTTAAGCTGCAGCTTTTCTCTTTTGAGTAATGGAAGATGAGAGGTATCTTGATTAGATTATGAGAGCACAGATAGAGTGGACAGCCAGTAACTTTTTCCTGTGGTGGCAATGGGCAACGTCAGTGGGCATCCATTTAAAGTGAGTGTTGGATAGTTTAGGGGAGATGTCACAGGTAGTTTTTTTAAAAAAAACAGATACTGGTGGGTTCCCAGAATGCACTGCTGGGAATGGCGATGGAGGCTGATACAATAGGGGCATTTAAAAGACTCAGATAGATACACAGATGTAAGAAAAATACAGGGTTATGGGCTGTATAGAAGGGAAGATATAGATGAATCATAGAATAGGCTTGTATCGGTCAGAACAGTGCTGTGGACTGAAGGGCTCATGCCGTGCTGCACTGTTTTATGCTGTAAATATAACATGTCTGGTTAATCACTGATCAAGCTTCATCTGATTACACCTTGAATGCACCAATCAGATTTGCAGGTAGTGTTCTACCTCGGTGCATAAGGAACTAACCTTGCCCATCATTTTGTTAAAGGCAGTTGTGCAACTGCTACTGAAAGGGGAACATCATTTTGAAGATTAGAAACTGATTCAAAACAATTAGTTAATTATTGACTACCAGCAAAAAAAAATGCATTGTGACTACAACATCTCCCAATATGCTTCAAGATCAGTGTTTAATCAATGTAACTTATTAATTTTACCAGAGGGGCAGTTATCCACAGATTGCTGGAGAAAGTGAGCAATATCCTTCCAAAATAATCTGAGAAATTATTACCATACTGATCAACAGATAATCATAATTTAGAAATGCGTTCATTAGAAGGAATGCACAAAATTAAATCTCAGTCATAACAAAAATAAGATCATTCACGTTGAACAGGTAGGGAAAGAAATGGTTTCATGCATTTATGCTTTGATCACCATTCATCAGGTCACAGCTGATTTCTACCTCTATTGCACTTTGTGCACTACTTCTACATCTCTTAATTTCATTCATATACAGAAGTTTATTAGCCTTGTTTTGCATTAAGGACCTACTTAAACCATCTCACTCACAAATGGTCTACCCCTCATTCTGTGATCACAGTCCCTCATCCAACATTCCCAAGCCCAGGGAGATATCCTACTTGTATCTATCCAGTTAAGCCCTATAAAAATTCTGAAAGCATTAATGAGATTGCCAAATTTTTCTAAATTCTGGAGAAAATGGTCCTAGCCTTGTTAATTTCTCAAGTGGTAAATCCAGCATCCCAGGAACCAGTCTGTATGGCAAGTCTGTACTTTGCAAGTATTCTCAACACTATGACATCTCTGGCTTTACACTTGAATCCTTCAGTTACAAAATACCAGCATACAATTGGCCTCCTTAACTGCAGGCTACATTTACATGATAACTTTCAGGCAACTTGTACAAAAGAGCACATAGATCACTTTAAACATCATTGTTTTCCCATCTGCTACCATTAAGAAAATACTCTAGTTTTAAAAATAATTAATGTAATAATTGACAGAAGTGATTGCTCAAAGATACTCACAACGGTTAGTTTCATTTTTCCAGCATTACAGTAATGACTTTAAGTGGTAGACAGCATTTCCATGAAAAAATTATATATTTAGTCCAGGGATAGATATTATTGTCACAAAGTTTCCCAGACTCAGTTACGCTACATTCCAATGTGGACAGATTAAACATTTCAAAGAACACATTGCATTATGACCAGACGATAACTCAGAAAACAGACAAATGGGTGAAACCCAAGACCATAGAATAGAGGAGTTAAATAACAACACATCGATGATGAGGAAAAGAAATCAATGTCCAATTCATCAATACACATGCTTAAGGATCTACCTGTTATATTTAATACCAGTTCATATAATCCCACTCTACATTTATCATTAGCTTACAGAATTAATAATATATTTAAAATAATGTTATAAGAATAATTTTCATATACAAACTTCCTTAAACAAAAAAAGTTTGAAGATGCAAAATCTTCTCATAGACTAGAATTACCTACATTCACTTCAATTGGACCACAGTGATCAATAACCCATGAAGAGCAAGTGAATACTATTCTTAGATAAACCTAGGAGCAGTTATTAGGTCCTTTCACCGGGAATCAAATACAACCTCCTGCTTTGATCTTTGATGTCAAGACTAAGCGGGTACGTCAATGTAGCTAGTAGTTTACTTTCATGTATCAAAGACCAGGTGGAGATCATTCATTTAATTTACTCATCCGAGTAAATTTGCTTGAAGAGGTTTTGCATGCATAGTTCTAAATTAGCATTTAGAAATCAGTCATGTGAAAATTATTTGCACTGTGAATTATGATATAGAGATGTCTCTCTTTTATTCATTAGTTACCAAGAGTTGAATGGTTTATGGGTGCTTAATTAATGGTCCACATTTGTTTTCATTACATTAAATGTTATTAATCACAGCTGAGTTTACATCACTAGAACGACTTAAACAGTACTTTAAAAACCTAGGAATTGCGCTCATATTATGAAAATATTTGGGAATTAAAAAATACAAATATCTGGCAGGTGAAGGAACACTTACGTATCTGTAGTTACTAGTGTCCCTCTCTGACACGGGGCTGCCCCATTCCACCAATAACTGCTCTGTGCAAAACAGTGCATCATAGAGAGTTTACGTCCCTAGTGCTTTGAGACCAGTAGCAGAATTAAAGCCAATGGAAATCTGTTTAGAAGAGCTTTTTATTTTATACTTTATTTAGAAATTGGTTTTATTCCAAAGTACTGGGTAAGGTCATGTACTTCACTGACTTCACACAGTGACTAGAGTTCCCAGCATTATCTTTGAGATATAAAGTTGGCTGTGTGGAGTGTACATTTCCTTTTAAGGTCAGGGTAAATTGATTATTGGAGTTTTCTGTTCTGCTGACTCTGCTGGCAGGACTGTCCATATACTTTATTTAGGCATGAATATTTTTGTCTCCTTTTCCATTAGGCTCTGCCTCACACATATGAGTATTTTCAGCAAATTGTTGGTTCGGGCATTTCCACCCAGGCAGAGAATTCAGGAAGATTTGGTTTGTGGTCTACCTCTTTTGGTTTGTGGCTGTCCTGCCTTCCTTAGGAGGTCATTTTATTCACACCTCCCTATTTGTTGCACGGGAAAAAAAAGGAGTGGAACCTGAGCCCATCTCTCCAGTGACCTTTCCAACCCTTTTGCTATGCTACCATTAAGAAAGGTGCAATGGGCTCAGTGAAGACGACCTCCGCTGCCTTTCAGAAGGCAACATGCCAGTCACGATAACTTTGTCCTTAATTTTCCCCTACATAAATTACTTGGTATTATGCATGTGCCACACGCTTTAAAGTAGTTAATGTCATCCTACTTTCTGGGTCTGAACCCACAGTTTTTTTTCCCCTTTTATAAGTATGTACCGCATTACATTTTAAAACTTACTAGATTTAATTCTGCCATCATTTTCAGGCAGTGCCATCCTCTTCATTACCAACAAATTTTCCCCTCAATCCTTTTTTTTTGCCAATTGTTTATATCTTAACGTGCTTCCCATTTGTGGAAACAATGTTTCCTCATTTTTGTTAATCAAAATCTGCAATACCAAATTAAATTAATTATGTTTACCTGTTGCTACTGAAGTAAATTACAAATATTCCAACAAAAGCACAACAATAAAAAACTACATAGACCTGTATTAAGTTCACTACACAAAAAAAACTGCATTTTGATGACATCACTTACTCCTATTTACAAATGGATTGAATTGGGAGTATTATTATTAAACCACATTCTCTGAGATTGATCTGGAATTAAGCTGACTTTGGTGGGATGGTATTTTTACTATATTGTTAAACTGGTAGATGTCAGCAAATTTGCACTGCTGAACTTACTTATTGTGAAGTTTGTAAATTTTTTTTAAGGAAATCCACACTTTGGGACATGTAAGCTACATATATAACTTTATAGATACTAAATTTAGTATTCAGAATGACAGGACATCTTCTGAATTAAGGTAGCAAATGCTGTTTTACCTCCCATAGTGCTTTAAAATCTTTCTGTTCAATACGAAGGAGCTCACTGTACTCCTTGGTGACAATCGTTGCATGTCGAGGTGTGTTGTCGAGAATCGATTCTCCAAAAGCAGTTCCAATTCCCAGGGTACAGAGTACGACCGAATCCTTTCAAAAATTAAATATCAAAAAATACAAAATGAGAAAAATGGCATAGTATTTCTTAGTTTAAAAAAACTGGATAATCTGTTTAATACATTCTCACAATGCAAGTCATTTTAATTCTTTACTCAGGGTCTACTATGGGTACTTCTGTGGGCTTGTGAACCTGCACATGGTGATTCGTGGGTCAAGTCAAAGGGAAAGGTGGAAGAACAGGAGAAAGAATGTGGGCAATGCAGGATGGAGCCTTGCAGTGGGGATGGTGTGAATGATGGAAAGGAGTGCAAAGAGGGATTACTGCAGGTGAACGGAAATGTTCTAAAGGCCCTGATGCTGGGCTTCAGACATCATGAAATACTTAGACAGCAAGTGGAAATGAACATGAAGTCGCAGTCATAACACAAATACTTCACAACTCTGTTAAGAGGTAAGAAGTTGAGATATGGAATCATGATATTCTGATGAAGGGTCTAGCCGATAGTTTACTCTTTTCCATAGATGCTGCCTGGCCTGCTGAGTTCCTTCAGCATTGTGTGCATTGCTTGGTTTTCCAGCATCTGTAGATTTTCTTGTCTCGGTGGAATCAGGAGCTGGGATTTTGAGGATGAGGATGGGCTGAGGATAGAGGTGGGGGTGGAGTGCATGCAAGGGTAGGAACAGAAAACTCTTAAAGAGGTATCAAGAGACTGGAACCTCGAGTAGCTGGAGGTGGGGAAAGGTGCTGCAAACTGTTCAGTGAAGGGGGAACAAATGATCCTTCTGAATTCTCATTCTGCTAAGTAATCACCAAGGATCAGGAAAGTTAGAAGTAGACCTCTAATGCTGAAGTTATTAAGAAATATTATCCTGACAAAGAACTAAGAAAATGAAATTAGTGCAATTAGCATCCAGAACAAGTTGAGCAGTAAAGACTGGTATATTAGAAAATTTGGAATATCTTTTATTTATGTTACAATAATGGTGAATGTCAATTGAAAATTTTTTGCTGAATAGTACATGCATCACTCTAATATTAAAGTTATTGTTTTGTAAACTAAATTGGCAAAGGTTTTCTAATTTCAAAACCAAGAACAACAGGTCAGTTGTAACAAAGCATTTTATTTCACCTGAAGGTTGGCCGTTTCTGAAACTTTAACGTCCAGTGATCCAGTCAATACAGCATACCAGCATGTTCCTATATCTCCTTGACGGAACACTATGAAGCAAACACATTAAAAAAAATTCTGAATTTTGTGTGGAATTGTTTATCTTCTGGAACCAGTAAGCACAGCTAAAATACTTAGAAGATATTTCATGACCTATATTCTATGGTTCTGGTCAATCTGTTTTATAACCTTACACAGCTAAGTCATAGAATCATTCAGCTGTTGTTTGATGGCAGAGACTAAAAAAGATAATCTTAAAGATAAAAAAAAAATAAAAATTTCGTAAAGTCTTGCATTATATTTCAGTGGAACCTGAACAGAGAACATATTGCCAACCATAGCTAACATATCTACCATAAGCCTAGTCATTTCAATAAGCCTATTCAATGTCAACCTGGTTAAGGAAAAGGTTATATGTTTCCTTTCATATTTATTAGTAACATGCTTTTAAATAAATGTACTATTGTTTAATGACTTTAATTTTTCCAAAAAGGGTGGACAGGAGGGTGTGGTTTGAGTTGACAATGATCCAGTCTATAGACGGAAATTCACTGGCAAATGTAACAGATCTAACAGGCACAGAGATAAAATCTTGGTTAAAATTTAACAAAATCCAGACTTACAATTCTCTACCAAACAGAGTATCAGAGTTTAAAATTCATCCTTTGATAGAAAGTTTGCAGAATGAGTGAACAATTTCTGTCAAGTATTGGTCAATCTTGATTTCTACCACATTGGATGCTAATAGTCATGAAGGATTTAAAATGGCGTAAGCTCCGATCAGCTACACTTGGTTCAAGAAACTTGCTTCTCAAGAGCCTTTATTTGGACTTCTGGCCATAACACTGGTATCTGGAAAAGTACACAAGAGCGGAGACTGTGGCACTCTAAATTCAATGACCTAGAAATTCATTGATTAAACATTGCTAACAATACATGCTGAACAAATAAGCTTGAATCATGCTTAATATCAGTCTTCAGCTAAATAAGTCTGACAAGCTTCATATGTCTCCTGGGGATCCTTGGTAGCTATCCGTCAAAAGAGATTTCAATTATACAATGCACTTCATTCCATGGTTCAAGTTAACATAATTAATTAATCCGTTTAATCCAGGATTCCTCCTTACCCTCTTCTATTCAAATTCACACACTTTCTCTTTAATCTCCCAATTTAATTCAATTGGACAAACTGAACTTCCACTAACCATACAA
The DNA here is from genome assembly GCF_963921235.1 of Mobula hypostoma. Lineage (NCBI taxonomy): Eukaryota > Metazoa > Chordata > Chondrichthyes > Myliobatiformes > Myliobatidae > Mobula > Mobula hypostoma. The sequence goes on from NC_086102.1 coordinate 166,249,201, forward strand.
CTTCTACACTCCATTAGTATTTAGAATTTCAGCTACTCCCTTGTTTTATATAACCCTGCCTTCTCTTCCCTTTCTCCTTATTGTAACCAATTTCATAATCTTGTCTCTTTAAGAAAAAAAAATCAGTTTTTCTTTCCATCTTCACTGATACCTAGTCTTCTTTCTCCCTTTTATAAATAAGCTTGAATCATGCTTAATATCAGATTAATATTAACCTAATTACATTGCTGCAAGTCATAATTACCGCACTGGTAAGTGACTTGCAGGACTATTGTTTTGAGACGTAGATGAAGCAAAAAGAAAGGATGTAGATGATGAAACACGAGCTTACACCCCGGGTCCTTCCCCCTCTTCAACTAAAACAGGACAGTCAACAATCCTGGTCTACAGCCATCTCCTATGGAGATGTTGGATTGCATAGCAGAAGAGAAAGTTCAAAAGAAGCAAACGAGGGTAATTGGGATATTATGTGCACCACAGTTCCTGAGGAGACATTGGAATGCTTGGCAGGAGAGAGTGTGTCAAAAGAAGAAAGTGAAGGCAGTCGGGACATTCTGCGCACAGCAGTTCCTTAGGAGACATTGGATTGTGCATAATCAGGCACTTGGTAAGGGCCAATAAAAAGAAGTTAGGTTTAAGTGGAGTTGCCATTTTGGGAGCGGCCATTGTGGGAATGGGCCAGAGTTAGCTCAGGCTTTGGCTCAGGGGATTCGGCGAGCAGAGGTGAAGGGTGTAGGGAGATATTTTTCATTTTTTCTTTCTTATTGTGCAGTTAGAGTAATGGGGATGCCGGGCGGGTTAGCGGAATTACCCTCCTTTGGGATGTGTGAAGTCAGTGAGATATCCAGTGTCCCTGATGACTACACCTGCAGAAGTATATCCAGCCGCACCGTCTTTCAGACCACTTTAAGGAATTGGAGCTGGAGCTGGATCTACTCTGGATCATTCAGGAGGCTGAAGGGTTGATTGAGAGGACATACAGGGAGGTAGTTGCACCCAAGGTGTAGGACACAGATACCTGGATGACCGTCAGGAAGGGGAAAAGGAGATAGGCAGCCAGTGCAGTGTAGCCCTGTGGCCGTTCCCTTCAACAACGGGTATACTGCTTTGGATACTGTTGGGGTGGGGGGGGGGGAGGAGGAAGAGAAGATGACCTAGCAGGGGAAAGCCACAGCAGTCAGGTCTCTGGCACTGAGTCTGGCTCTGTGGGTCAGTAGGTGGGGTGGTGAGAAGAAGAGTGCAGTAGTGATAGGGAATTCCATAGTTGGAAGAGCAGAGAGGAAATTTTGTGGATGTGAAAGAGACACCCGGATGACATGTTGCCTCCCAGGTACCAGGGTCAGGGAAGTCTTGGAACGGGTCACACAACATTGTAGAGGTGGACAGTAAGCTGCTGGGAGTCATGGTACATATTGGTTCCAACAACATAGGGAGGAATAGGGAGGAGATCCTAAAGAGAGAATATAGGCAGATGATAGGGCAAAATTGCAGTGGGGGCAGGGGGGAGATGAGTTGAAGTGTAACATGGGACCAAAATCAAAATGGGTGATGAATACAGGACTGAAGGTTTGATTGCACATAGTATATGGAATAAGGTAGATGATCTTTATTTTTTATTATTGAGATACAGCACAGAATAGGTCGAAAGGACAGGCTGGTAGGCAGAAGGAGTGGGGTAGCTCTGTTAGTAAAAAAATGAAATCAAATCCTTAGGAAGAGATGACATGGGATAGAAAGATGTAGAATTGTCACGGGTAGAGTTAAGAAATTGCAAGGGTAAGAAGACCCTGAATTTATATAAAGGCCTCCGAACAGTAGCCAGGATGTGGGTACAAATTACAATGGAAGATAGAAAAAGCATGTAGAAAGGGCAATGTTATGATAGACAAGGGAGATTTCAATATGCATGTAGACTGGGAAAATCAGGTTGATGCTAGATCTCAAGTGATGAAATTTGTAGAATGCCTACAAGATGGCTCTTCAGAGCAGCTTGTGGTTGATTCTCTAGGGGAAAGGCAATTCTGGATTGTGTAATGAACCAGATTTGATTAGGGAGCTTAATGTAAAGGAATTGTTAGGGGGAAGTAATCATAATATGTTGGAATTCACCCTGTAGTTTGAGAGTGAGAAGATAAAGTCAGATGTATGTATTACAGAGGATTAAGGAGAATTATAGAGGCATGGAAGAGGAGCTGGCCAAAGTTGATTGAACGGGGACACTAGGACAGACGATGGCAGAACAGAAATGGCTGGAGTTTCTGGAAGCAATTTGGAAAGCACAGAGTAGATACATCCCAAAGATGAAGTAGTATTCTGAAGGGAGGATGAAGTGACTGTGATTGACAAGGGAAGTCAGACACCATAAAAGCAAAAGAAAGGTCACATAATTGTTACAACCACAGATCTGCTGCAGGGTCTATGCGCCTGCACAGGCAGACTACAGAACAGGTTTGGCAGTCGTGCTCATGATAACGCACATTCCAGCTAATTACTGTTTCATTATGGTGGCATTTAATTCCCTTCTTTTCATTCTAGTCTTGTTGAGAATTGACCAAAAGCACAGCAACATTTACGCTCCCTGCTTACCCTTGTTGTTGTCTGGGAAAAGAAGACTACCATTTTAATTGATGCTGTCAAGCAGCAGTGTTCATTTAGTACTTAATTATTGCTTCCAGCTGCAGTGTTGACACAAACAACAGGAATTCTGCAGATGCTGGAAATTCAAGCAACACACATCAAAGTTGCTGGTGAACGCAGCAGGCTAAGCAGCATCTGTAGGAAGAGGTGCAGTCGACGTTTCAGGCCGAGACCCTTCGTCAGGACCCTGAAACGTCGACTGCACCTCTTCCTACAGATGCTGCTTGGCCTGCTGCGTTCACCAGCAACTTTGATGTGTGTTGCAGTGTTGACAATTAACTTTCCGTTTGAAAGTTTTAGTTAACAGCGCTGTTGGCCGAGCATTTGCTTTCCTTTTCCTTTAAATTCTGCAACAGTGCTCATTAAAGTCAGTGAAGTGCTGACTCCCTCTCCCTCCCTCCCCCTAATTGGGCCGTATCTGACATAATACAGCAAAATTAGTGGGATATAAGATGGCTGGGAATCTCTTAAACACCAACAGAAGGCACAAAGAGAGAAAAGATGAAATAACAAGGTAATCAAAACAATAATATAAAAAAGGAAATCAAAGGCTTTGTTTTCCAAACATATAAAGTGTAAAGAAGAGCAAGAGTGGATACTGGACCACTGGAAAATGATGCTGGAGAGGTAGTAATGAGGGACAAAGAAATGGCGGATGAACTGAATAAATATTTTGCGCCAGTTTTCTCTGAGGAAGAAACTAGCAGTATGGTAGGGTTTTGAGAGTGTACGTGGACAGAAGTGGGTGTAATTGCTATTGCTAAGGAGAAGGTGCTTGGGAAGCTGAAAAGTCTGAATGTAGATCAATCTTCTGGACCAAACGGACTCCATCCCAGGGTTCTGAATGAGGTAGCCAACAGATTGTGGAGGCATTAGTAGTGATATTCACTAGATTCCAGAGTGGCTCAGGAGGACTGGAAATTGAAAATGCCACTTTACTCTTTTAGAAGTGAGGGCAGCAGAAGAAAGGCAAGGAGGAGAGATGTTTCCTACAGTTGGGAATCTTGGACCAGAGGGCTCAGTCTTAGAACAGAGATGAGAAGGAATTCCTTAAGCCAAAGGGTACTGAATCTGTGGAATTCATTACCACAGGCGGATGTGGAGGCCAAGCCTTTGAGCATATTAAAGTGGAGTTTGGAAGGTTCTTGATTAATCGTAGTGTCAAAAGTTATGGGGAGAAGGTAGGAGAATATGGTTGAGAGGAATAATAAATCAGCTATGAATGAATGGCAGAACAGACACAATGGGCTGAATGGCCTTTTTCTGCTCCTATGTCTTATAGCTTTCACTGCATATCCTCCCCTCGCCAAAGCTATTTCCCTCTTCACTGGCAATCCCACTCCCAATACAACCTCGTTGCCAATTTTGAAAGTCCATCACTTCCACTCCTACCTTAACAAATAATCAGGGTTTCAAATTAATTTTGTGGTTGCTACACATTGCAACTAAGGTGTGGACTATCAGTGAAAGGAACAAGTGTACTGGGGAGTGCCAGTCAAACGGGTTGCTTTGTCCTGCACGCTGTAGGCTTTTTCAGTGTCTGCTGCTGCATACGTCCATAAAAGTGGAAAGCTTGGATCAAAATCAGAAGATAGAAAAACTGAAATTGGAAATGCTGGAAACATTTAGTAGGTCAGGCAGTATTTTTAGAAAGAGAAACAGAGTAATGCTTCAGGTCAAAATCTCTACATCAGAACAAAAGGAGACAAAACAAGAGTTTTACGCTGCAGGGAGAGAGCGAGGATGGATGGAAAGTGCAGATAGAATAGTCCTGATAAAGTCAGAGTTGCTATGGGGATATGGCATTAAAAAATACATCTGGTTGACAGGTTAATAAAGAAAGTTAATGATAGTATACCATTTGGAAGTCGTGTATCTCAGGTGATAGACAGCTGGGTTGAGTTGTTCTCTGTCCTTGGCAATTTACTTGCAAACGTTTCCTCACCACACGAGGAGACACGATCAGTGCGCTGACGTGTCCTTCGAATGCTTGGCCTTTATACACAACACAATGAACGGTGTACTGACGATGTCTCCTCGCGTGGTGATGAAACATTTCCAAGTAAATTGCCGAGATTGGGGAGCAACTCAACCCAACCATGATATACCATCTAGAGCTAGTCGATGGTAGAAAGGTTTTGGGGTATCAAGAGGTTCGTCACTTGCCACAGGATACCCTTCCTCAGATCTACTGAAGGCTATACATCTGGGAAATAATCTTGAGCAGTTATGGGACACTAATTTTTTAAGATACAAGTTTGCTTAAGATTTATCTTAATATTATCTAAAGACACAATCAATCCAGAAGCTGGTGACAAATTAGATTTCATGGCACATCATAATAAATAACTGGATATTTTACAAGTGGAATGCTGCATTACCAGTTTTCAACAATTTTTATATTTTCCAAAAATAAATAACTTCAATGTATCCTGGCATCATATGTGATATTTTCCTCATGTCTAATATATCAGTTAACTCGGGAACAGCTTACCTTTGTGAACGACACTTAAATTACAAACAGGAAATAACTCGGTGTAATTTTAGTCTGTGTAATCTCGATACAAACTTTTATATGGCAGGTATATAGAAATTGCATGCAAAGAAAAATAATGCTTACAGTGGATGAAACTACTTGAGGGAAATGTATTAACCCAGAAGGATGATACATAAAAGTATTATAAATAAAATAATAAAGCAGTATTGTCCTGTCCTGTGAAATTAGGAAAATATATTAGAGAGTTGTAAGTGAAAAATCCAACAAATATATATTAAAGCAACATGAACTTCAACTGCCAGCAGATATCTTTCCTTGTCATGGTTTATTTTAAGTATTACTGGAAATGATTCAGTACATATTTTGCAAAATCACGACTTATTTGTAGTAATTTTAAAATGGTTTAAGGTACTTCCTGAAACCATACGTGGTCATAGTAATAAATAATACTTGGTGACTCACATGTTACACCTTTCTCCAGGTTTTCATAATACCCACACAAGCAGATCTGGTACAGGAGGTTGGGGTGGAATTTCTCAAATGCCTTCACTTCTTTTAGCCGGGTAAATATAATGTCAATATCTTCACTGGAGCGCTCAGCAGGCCTGGGAGAAAATAAATAATTTCTGTGATGACAAGATTTATTGGAATAGCTGATGAGTAAATATAATTAGTAATTATTAGTTTGTGTTTCCATCTATTAGTATAATTAACTAATTGGGAACTTTAACTGATCACAGCACTAACAATAAAACTTAACTTAATAAGTATAGAGTTTTCTAGCAGTCATTTATAATATTCCAAACTAACTTTAATTCTAGTTTTGAAGCTTACTAAACAGTCTTGGTCAGGACGTATAGTAAAGGTGATACCTAACAGTTCTGTTTTTCCATTGGTGTCTCTGGAAATCATTTCCTTATTGGTGAGAATACAAAATGGTTCATATAAAACTATTTTGTAAAAGGTTATTTCATATAAAACCTCTGATCCATGCTAATAAAAATTTACACACATGCAAAGCAATAAATGACTATACTCTTCGGTGCTGAAATTCCAAGTAATCCATTTTTGGGGGTGTTGAGTATAATTTTTGCTTTGGAACGAGAATATCCAAGAGTCCGTGATACTGAACCACACACAGCTGTCCCCCGCTTTTGGAACGTTCGCTTTACAAAAACTCACTGTTACGAAAGACCTACATTAGTACCGTTTTCGCTTTCAGAAGGTGTTTTCACTGTTACGACAAAATCAGCGCACGCCCCGAGCAGCCACTCTCCCCCGGATTTGGAACTGTATTGCTTTAACAGGTGCCTGTGAGCAGCCGTTTGCAAGATAAGTTCTAAGGTATTGGAAAAGCCTAAAAGAGCTCGTAAGGGTGCTACACTTAGCGTAAAACTAGACATAATTAAGCATTTCGATCGTGGTGAACGAAGTAAGGACAACGTGAGTTTGGCTTGTGGAAGCTGACGAACATGATGTTGAAGAGGTTTTGGCATCCCATGACCAAGAACTGACAGATGAAGAGCTGATGCAATTGGAAGAAAAAAGGATAACAATCGAAACCAAATGAGTAATGATAAAGTACGACGTTAATTTTGAAAGGGTACATCGGTTTCGGGAATATTTGCAGGATGGTTTGAGTGCTTACAAAGAACTGTGTGATAGAAAAATGCGTGAGGCTCAGCAGTCAAGCAAGCCTTCCACATCAGCCACAGCAGACGACAAACCTCAACCTTCGACATCGAGGCGGGCAGTCATAGGAGAAGATGAGCTGCCTGCTCTAATGGAAACAGACGATGACGAGATGACACCCCAGTATCCCACCACCCCAACCCCCAGGCCACGGACAGATACCGACTCGCGGAGAATGTAATGGTAGCCGTGAGGCACACAGCACATCTTTAAGAAAAAGCCGAAGTAAACATGCTAATTAATTAGGTGCCGCCGACACGTAATTGTCGGCCCAGATCAGAGGTGACGCATTCAGAAATCGGCACTGATCTGGGCCAATAACTACGTGTCGGGTGGCACCTAATTAATTAGCATGTTTGTTTCAGCTTTTTTCTTAAAGATGTACTGTGTGCCTCCCGGCTACCGCTGGACCCCTGCGTGGTTCGCGGCAATGTATCGCTCAGCGGCCTGGAGGGTGGGGGCCACTGCACCACCCAAACTCCGACTCAGTCTAACACACTATCATCAGTGTGCTCTGCGCTGTCTTCCCAATTCCGGTAAGTGATACTACACTGTACATACATTATTTCTACTTTATATCGGCTGTGTATTTTTACATGTTATTTGGTATGATTTGGCAGCTTCATAGCTTAAAGGTCACTGGAGAGCGCTCGCAATGCGTTTTTGCCAACAGCGCTTGCATGAGATTTTCTGCCAACGGCGCTTGCGTGAAATTTTCGCTACGGAGAACAGTTCAGGCGATGATTGTGGAAAAGTATTTCTACTTTATATAGGCTATGTATTTATCATATCATCCCTGCTTTTACTATATGTTACTGTTATTTTAGGTTTTATGTGTTATTTGGTATGATTTTGTAGGTTATTTTTGGGTCTGCAAATGCTCACAAAATTTTCCCATATAAATAAATGGTAATTGCTTCTTTGATTTACGACATATTGGCTTACGAACCGTTTCATAGGAACGCTCTACCTTTGGATGGCGGGGGAAACCTGTATCTCATTATCATGTGGTAGGAGGAATGCTCTGAAAGAGACTGAAGCTAGATTAGCCACACAGAAACAGAGAATGTCGCTACCTCATCTGTTAAACAGATTCTTCTCATCTTCCATCCTTTGGATTTCATGCTAACACACTGCTTTCTTAGTCAATAACACTTGTTTAACAACCAAGGTAACTTATGCAGTTCGTACAGCTATCTCATTCCTGCCAGCTTTGAGTTAATCACAGTGAACAGTCATATAAAGCAAAGTTGCATCATTATTCTGACACTTCAAACAATTTTTGTTTTTGTTCAACACATTTTTCAAAACAAGATCATCTGATCATCAGTAGTCCAACTGCAATATGAGACGGCATTTGCACTGGCACTGCTCGGAGGCTGAGCTGATCCATCATCATCAACTTGTTTGCCGCAGCACACAAGAGGATGTAGAGCTTGGACTCAACACCCGCAAGACAAGGTTTGCCCACAAACTACCTACCAGCCCTCCCCATCAAGAACCACCTGCCTTTTGGTTGGAGGGTCTGTGGTTCCCACATTGATCTCATCCATCACCTCAGGGAACAAAAGCAAAATGATAATAAGTCATCTTGAGTCCCAGTGGAATCCTCAAGGTTACTTCTTCATACTTTGCATCTCACTCGAGAGTCTTTCCTATTCGTCTCTGCTAAGTGTTCAGTCTCCCAAAATGCTGCTTTACCTTGCTGCTGCTGTTGTATTTTTCCACTTTTACATCATGGGTCATGGGTAAACTAGAATAATTGGTATTTATTTCTCCCAACCAACCTTAATCACTTATTGTTTCCTTAAGTGATTAAAACTTTTACAAATTAGAAGAGACTTTCTAATTACATCCACCGAGCACAGAAACATCAGAAAATGGAAAATAAGTTTACTTTCCCTTGATTATTCTCTGTGAATAATGTTTCTTCAAGACAATGACTGTCTTTTTAGGGAGTCCAGAAGGACTCACTTCCCCTCTGGTTTTGTGGACTATGAAATTGCTAAAGAAGCACAAGAGAAAAAAAAAACGGTGGAAAGGACTAAACAGTTGACTTTTCGGTCCTGAAGAAGGATCTTGGATGAAAATTTGACTGTTTATCCATTTCCACAGATGTTGCCTGACTGGTTGAGTTCCTCCAGCATTTGTGTGTTGCTTTGGATTTCCAGCAATTACAAACTTCCTCGTGTTTAAGTAAGAACTGATGGAAAATGTGTAGTCAGAAGGGATTAGTTGATTAAGGCATTTATTTTTATTGGCATCCGTTAGTCTCATAAGACCATGGATTTGCACCTTGGAAGGTTTCCAGGGCGCAGGCCTGGGCAAGGTTGTATGGAAGACCGGCAGTTGCCCATGCTGCAAGTCTCCCCTCACCACGGCACCGATGTTGTCCAAGAGAAGGGCATTAGGACCCATACAGCTTGGCACCGGTGTCGTCACAGAGCAATGTGTGGTTAAGTGCCTTGCTCAAGGACACAACACACTGCCTCAGCCAAGGCTCAAACCAGCGACCTTCAAGTCACTAGATGAATGCCTTAACCACTTGGCCACGCACCAACACAAGGCATTTATTTACTAGCTCAATTAGTACAGCAAAATATCATGGGCTGAAGGGGGCCTGTTTCCGTGTTGTACTGCACTGTGTTCTGGAAATGTAAAACAAACACAGTAAATGCTGAAAACACTCATCAGGTCAGGCAGCATCTGCAGAAACACAGTCATAAAACTGTATAGCAGAGAAATGGGTCTTTTAACTCACTGTCCTTATTGACCATCTACATTCATCTCATTTGCCCGCATTGGGATCATAGCTTTCTCTGCTTTGCCTATTTAAGCATCTATCTAAGTGTGTTTGAAACACAGTAATTCTGTCTGATTTCAGCACCCCCTCTGTTAGGGTATCAACCACTTTGTGTTTGAAAAAAGCTTACCCAAAGATTCCTTTTAAATCTCTCACTCTCGCTATGTATGTTATATACAAGAACTGATTTGTACTTCAATGATTATTTGAAAGTTTGCAAAGACCACCAAAGATACAAAATTTGTACAAGTTCTTTGACTGCAAGTTTTATTGAACACATCTGAACCGTACCAGATAGACTGTGGAAATGTGGCAGGAGCGCGTGCAGCCGTTTGATGGCGCAGTGAATCGACTGGGCTTCCTACGCACTGAGGGCGCTTTCTTTTCACACGGGCACGTTGTCGTCTTGGTGGGCCCAGTTCATCAATCCCACACTGTACGTTGCCCACCAGGGTGTACCATTACTAATATGATTCAGTAAAAATACTTAATCATACTACTCCACTGTCCTTCTTGTTCTGCTCCTATGTAATTTTTGTGGGCGAGGATGAAAACAAGAATGGCCGTTCTACTCCAAGCACCCAATATCCATTTTGGCTGCAGCTTTGGCAAAACTGATTCCTGCAACGTGGCTTCAATGGAAGGAAACCTCCCTGGAGTACATCAAACTCCTACCAACTTTAACGTCAGCATCAAACCCTACCAACTTTAACGTCAGCATCAAACCCTACCAACTTTAACGTCAGCATCAAACTCCTACCAACTTTGACGTCAGCATCAAACTCCTACCAACTTTGACGTCAGCATCAAACTCCTACCAACTTTGACGTCAGCATCAAACTCCTACCAACTTTGACGTCAGCATCAAACTCCTACCAACTTTAACGTCAGCATCAAACCCTACCAACTTTAACGTCAGCATCAAACCCTACCAACTTTAACGTCAGCATCAAACTCCTACCAACTTTGACGTCAGCATCAAACTCCTACCAACTTTAACGTCAGCATCAAACTCCTACCAATTTTAACATCAGCATCAAACTCCTACCAACTTTAATGTCAGCATCAAAGCAGGAAGAAGCAATGAAACTCAAGCTGCTCCACGTGCACTTGCAAGAACTCGGGCAGAAATACTTCGATGTTCTGCACCTACAGAATGAATCTCAATGAACAGACGTATTTGAGGCTTAAGACAACATTATGGAACGCAGGACAATGTAATTATAGCATGGTTCAGGTTTTCACTGCTACGACAGATCCCTAATGAGAATATAATTCATTTCATCACAAGACTGACCCTAGCAGTGCAGGAATACAAGGACAAAGATATTTCCCTGAGCAAATTTGAAGAAGTGACGCTTATCCAAGCTTTGATTGTTGGAGTCTAAGATATAACTCCTGCCCAAAAGACACAATTTTTCCTGGGACAAAGCATGCTTCGCAGTTTGCCACTGGGAGCTCATCAAGAGAGACCTTGCACGGATTCAGTCACCCCCATCACCACTGATTCAGGCAGTACTGGAACAAGAGCCCCTTCTGAAAAACGTTAACGTTTGCCAACGGCTACTGACCCACAGCCTACAGTCTCCACACTATCTTCAGTGTAACTGCGGAACATCGAGTTTGGCAGTCAAAATTTTGGAATCTGGGGCAAGGATAATTTGCTTACCATGGTGACGGTTGACCCTGTAGCTAGCTCAAATCTCATTGGCGGGGAATCCTGCATTCAATTCTCTATTACAAAAGCACCAATGGGTTCTCCAAGCTGACACTTGGGGTTAATACTGTGGTCCAATGGCCAAGTTCAAGTTTCAGAACTGCCAAATGAAATTTTGCAAGGCCCATCCAGTGCTGTATGTGGTGGGCCCAAAGGTAGAAAAACTTGACCAATTACAGATATGATACAGCCGGCCTTCAAGTGCAGAAGTTAAGAAGTTTGTGGAGGAGAATGGTATCAGGCACCCGACAACAGCTTCATATCACACAGCATCAAATGTCCTGGTGGAGCGAGCTGTACAAATGGTAAAAAAAGAGGCCTTTCCAAACAAACACCGAGCAACTCAATGCCAAAATTAAGCCATTTTCTTTTCGATTAGCGGGTGACCCCAAACAAACTGACAGGTGCATCGCCCACTGAATTAATGTTTAAGCACACTTCACGCACCAGATTAGATCTCCTACAGTTGATCATCTAGGAATCAAGTTGCAGCAACCAAGCTGCCATGAAGCAAAAATACAACAGGTACACCAGGCTGTGGATGCTCAGTGACCGAGACCACATCGATATGCGCATCTCGCAAGAGGAAAGCTGGCCACCGGTTGTCATCCGGCATAGTCACGGTCAAGTAGCAGAACTTGACCCGACAGGTAGATGAACTGTTGAGTGACATTTGGATTACAAATGCTAGTGAACTGACTGGGGTCCTGGAGAAGCTACCTGAGCATCCTCCGCTGATGAAGCTAGCGTCCCAGCTGATGAAATAATGGAGGCTTCATCAAGAGAAGAGGAGATTCACAGCCCACTGCCCTCGACATCAGCTAACAAGGAGGGCACAGAGAGAGAAATTACACCACCCCCAACGCAGCGGTCCACAAGGGTGCGCTGGCCTGTTGCCCGCTACCAAGTGGGATAAACATTTCATCTTTTTTCTCAGTTTTCCTCACTTACCCCTTTCCTCTGCTGTTCCCATCTCTGGGGGAAAAAGGATGAATCGTGCCCGATTGATTGCAAGAATGAGTCAGGGGTGCGTGCAGCCATCCTTTTGGCATGGTAAATCAACTCGGCACCCTACATGCAGAGGTTTCTCACTTGTTGCGCGGCTTTCGAAAGCACACTTTTTGTTGATCCCACACTGTAAATTTCCCAGTGTACCATTACCAATGTGACCCAGTAAAATCACTTAATGCTCCATTGTAATTCTTGCTTCGCACATATGTAACAACATCAATTGGAAGAGCAAAGATCTCAACATAATATCTGATGAGAAACTACTAATCATAGAAACAGAGAAAACCTACAGCACAATTACAGGCCCGTCAACCCACAAAGCTGTGCCGAACATGTCCTTACTATAGATATTACCTCGGGTTACCCATAGCCCTCTATTTTTCTAAGCTCCATGTACCCATCCAGGAGTCTCTTAAAAGACCCTATCATATCCGCCTCCACCACTGCCGCCAGCAGCCCATTCCACACTCTCACCACTCTCTGCGTAAAATCTTACCCCTGACATCTCCTCTGTACCTATTTCCAAGCACCTTAAATCTGTGCCCTCTCTTGTTATCCATTTCAGCCCTAGGAAAAAGCCTCTGACTATCCACATGATCAATGCCTCTCATCATCTTATACACCTCTATCAGGTCACCTCTCATCCCCCATTGCTCCAAGGAGAAAAGGCTGAGTTCACCCAACCAATTCTCATAAGGCATGCTCCCCAATCCAGGCAACATCCTTGTAAATCTCCTCTGCACCCTTTCTATGGTTTCCAAATCCTTCTTGTAGTGAGGCAATCAGAACTGAGCACAGTACTCCAAGTACGGTCTGATCAGTGTCCTATATAGCTGCAACATTACCTCTCGGCTCTTAAAGTCAATCCCACGATTGATGAAGGCCAATGCACCATATGCTTTCTTAACCACAGAGTCAACCTGCATAACAGCTTTGAGTGTCCTATGGACTCGGACGCCAAGATCCCTCTGAACCTCCATACTGCCAAGAGTCTAACCAATAATACTATCTCTTGCCATCATATTTGACCTACCAAAATGAACCAGTTATCTGGGTTGAACTCCATCTGCCACTTCTCAGCCCAGTTTTGCATCCTTTCAATGTTCCGCTGTAACCTCTGACAGCCCTTCACACTATCCACAACACCCCCAACCTTTGTGTCATCAGCAAATTACTCTAACCCATCCCTCCACTTCCTTATCCAGGTCATTTAGAAAAACCACGAACAGCAGGGTCCCAGACCAGATCCCTGAGGCACACCACTGGTCACCGACCTCCATGCAGAATATGACACGTCGACAACCACTCTTTGCCTTCTGCGGGCAAGCCAGTTCTGGATCCACAAAGCAATGTCCTAACCATTAAGTTTTAGATCTGCTAATAGGATAAAAATCAATATTTTGCTTTCTGACTGTCTGCATCTGGTTGTCAATACTGAAAAGTGATATAATACACAGATAAAGCATAATGACTGCATTTTCTTTATCCATATTGTCAGACTATTCTAAACATGCAGCTTTAGCATTGTTACCTTGAAGTAAATATAAGTTCACATGAGCAATGACTGAAATATTTGCAAAGAAAAGCATTTTAATGATTCATATTGTGAGGTTGGGTTGTGGAAGATATTCTGCACAATGAGTCTTTGTTATAGAGAACATAAGCGTTCTTTAAGATCATCATTACAAATCCACAAACCTCCATAGTCAGATCTGCTATGAAAAAATGATTCACCTGATTGGCCTTCTATGATTTACAGTCACACAGCAATAATATTGTTGTAAACTAATAATAGATTAGATTATGAGGACACTCAGTCCTAATTTATTGTCATTTAGAAATGCATGTATTAAAAAAATGATACAATGTTCCTCCAGAAAGGTATCACAGAAACACAGGACAAACCAAGACTAAAACTGACAAAACCACATAATTATAACATATAGTTACAGCAGTGCAAAGCAATACTGTAATTTGATAAAGAGCAGACCATGGGCACGGTAAAAAATAAGTCTCAAGTCCTGATAGCCTCATCATCTGACGCGGACGGTAGAAGGGAGAAACTCTCCCTGCCATGAACTTCCAAGCGCCGCAAACTTGCCAATGCATTGGAAGCACCCGACCGCAGCCCACTCTGAGTCCATCCGAAACCTTCAAGCCTCCAACAAGCCCTCCGACACCGAGCACCGAGCACCATCTCTGCCGAGCATTTCGACCCCGCCCCAGCCGCCAAACAACAAGCAAAGCCGAGGATTCAGGGCCTTCTCCTCCGGAGATTCAGGATCACACAGTAGCAGTGGCAGCGAAGCAGGCATTTCAGAAGTTTCACCAGATGTTCCTCCGTGCTTCATGTCTGTCTCCATCAAATCAGGATTGTGCACGGCACCCTATTTGATAGATAACAGATATCATTCACCGGAGTGGCCGCTGCAAGCTGCGTCGCGCCACCATCTTCTCCTCCTCTGATAGCAGTGTTTACCTCTTCAAATGGCAACTAGTTCCATCTAAGATGGAATCTGGAGTAAACAAAAAAATCAAGCTATTGAATAAATTCATGTGGCAGGCAGCAACTGTGAGGGTAAAGGGACTGTCAACTTTTTGGATGAAGACTGAGACTATAAAGGAGAGGTAGCCAATGTGAGGAAACGAAAGGAAGGAGGTCCACATGAGGAGTTGATGGGCAGATGGGACCAGGTGGGAGAAGGAAGGGTACAAATAGTGACAGAGGTAGGGAAGTGATAGGTGGAGGTGACAAAGGGTTGTAGATATGGAAATAGATAAGAAGAGAAATTAAAAAGTGCAACTAGGTAAGGGAAGAAAGGTAGGAACATGGGAATGACAGGTGACCCTGGTGGTTGAGTCTGTAGATAACAGGCAAATGGATCCATTGAGTTAAAGAGGAAAGCAACTGAGCTCCAAGAAGCTCTTCCTAAGTAAACTCTCCTCTTTCTGTTTTTTTCATTTCTGGATTTGTGGTTATTTTCATTACAAATGAGGAAAAAATGTGCAGAAGTGATTCAGTAAGAGTAAAGGGAAATCTAAAATATTTAGAGACTTGGGTGGAGTGTGTTTAAGTCACCGCTGGACCTCCCTGAGGAACTGGATCAGTAAATTTAAGGAATGTTAAATTGTGGCAGCATATTGAGACATTTAATGCTAGTGTGATGTTCATAATATATTTGCTATGTTCCTGTCCACAGCTGTAACACCATGAAGTGAATTTCAATGAAGAGTTCTCCAACAATTCCTGAGAAGTAAGGCAACTTCAACATAAAAGAATAGTCATCACTGCTGAGAAACTGAATTGGTCATAAAATAGAACACCAAAGAGGGATTTCTGCCTAATTGTGTCTGAAAGTTGGATGAGGTTTTCAATCATGATCACTGTATTATGTCAGAGTGCACTTTGATTGTGTAACCCTTTGCTTCCCTTGCTAATGTGTAGTTAGGAATGATGAATGGTGCAATACTGTACATCTACAGTACAGAGGAGGAGGAGAAGATGGCTGCACGATGCAGCTTGCACGGCCATTCGGGTGAATGATATCTGTAATATGTCAAGTAGGGTGCCATGCACATCCTGATTTGATGGAGACAGACGTGAGAAGCACGGAGGAACATCTGGTGAAACTTCTGAAATGCCTTTTTCGCTGCCACTGTTACAGTGTGATCCAGAATCTCCGGAGGGGAAGGCTCCGAATCCTCAGCTTTGCTTGTTGCTCGGCGGCCAGGATGGGGTCGAAGCGCTCAGCAGAGATGGTGCTCGGTGCTCGGTGTCGAAGGCTCGAAGATTTCAGATGGACTCAGAGTCAGCTGTGGTCGGGTGGTAGGGTGCTTCCAATGCATCGACAGTCGTTGGTGCCTGGAGGTTTATGGCAGAGAGAGTTTCTCCCTTTTGCCGCCTGCTATCGGGGACTATCAGGAGTCGATTGGAACTTTGAGACTTTTCTTTACCGTTCCCATGGTCTGCTCTTTATCAAATTACGGTATTGCTTTGCACTGCTGTAACAGTATGTTATAATTATGTGGTCTTGTCAGTGTTAGTCTTTGGTTTGTCTCGTTTTTTTTGTGATATCCCTCTGGAGGAACATTGTATCATTTCTTAATGCATGCATGGATTTCTAAATGACAATAAATGAGGACTGAGCGTCCTCATAAACTAATCTAATCTATGAACACATTCATTTGCCGGTTGAAGCTAGATAGATCGGTAATTAAGCCAACTCCACAATACTGCTGGGTGCACCGTCTGAATGAAATATCATTGCGGAGCTGGGAGCTTCATTCTTGTAGGCATTAGGATAAATCAGATCATACGTCTGCTGCAGCTGAGAATTTTTTTTATATAGTATACTATCTATAGGTCTTTAACATGCTGTCTCCCTTCATAGAAATGAATGTTATCTCCATGTACAGTATATGCTTATATACTCATATCACTTCAGCACCCTTGCCTACAGCAAATTGCACTTACCATCACCATCAGCAAGCTCTTTCTGTCTTTAGCATTGTATAGTCCTGGGAGAGGAGGAAGAGTAGGAGAACAATACATTATTACATTTCATGCAGCTGGGTTCTGAGGTGATAGTTCATATGGAAAGGTACGAGCAGGCCACTCGTGGACCAGAGAGATGGGAAAGCTGTCCAAAGGGGGACATCACACATTAGTTTTGTCCCAGAAGACTCAAATTAAAACACAGAAATAGGAATAGGCCATTCAGTCCATCATGTCTACACAGATCATGATGCCAATCTAAACTAATCCCACCCCCTTCACATGATCCATATCTTTCTCTTTGCTGCCTGTTCACACTTCTGTCTAAATGACTCCCAAACATTGCTATGTATATCTCTTCATACCACCTCCCTTGGCATGTTCTAGGTACCTGTGTTATTAAGAAATACTTTCCTCAGAAACCTACTTTAAACTTTCCCCTCCCAGCATAAACCTTTGCCCTGCAGTATTTCCAAACTGGTGAAAACACTGTCTATCCATCCGATCAATACTTCTCATAATTTCATGTACTTCTTTAAGGTCTCTCCTCAGCCTCTGATATTCCACTGAAAAAAAATCCACGTGTGTCATGTTGACCTGAAATGTCTACAATCCCTTTTGGTTCCTCCTGCAGGTCGTCTGTCACTCCAGATTCCAGCTTGTGCAGTCTCTTTGTGTGTCCAGGTTTGTCCAATCTCTCCATATAGCTAACACACTCCAGTTCAGGAAAATTCCTCATGAACTTCCATACTTTCTCCAAAATCTCCATATTTACACATTTACCCCCTACCTTTCCTCGACACCCGAGCAGATGAGCACAATCAAGCTGCACACCTTCTTTACCATCCTATCCACTTGGGGGCGGCAGAGTGCCGTAGCGGTCAGTGCAGATGATTTACAGCACCAGTGATCACTGATCGGGGTTTGATTCCCACTGCTGTCAGTAAAGAGTTTGTATGTACTCCCTGTGACAGCTTGGACTTCTTTTGGGTTCTCTGGTTTCCTCCCACATTCCAAAGACGAACGGTTAAGGCTGCCCCCAGCACAATCAATCGTGGCTGATTTGACTTGATGCAAATGACACATTTCACTCGACGTACGAGACAAATAAAACTAATCTAATCCAATTACTTTCAGAGAGCTGTGTGCTTGTAGCCCAGGATCCCTTCATATGTCAGTGTTCCGTCCAGTCCCATCATTTACTTTCCCCTTACATTTGACCTGACAAAATGCAACAGCTCACACTTGTCTAGATTTAACTCCACCTGCCACTTCTCCACATGCATTTCCAACTGTCTATATCCTGTTATATCCTTTGACAACTTGTTATCCAAAGCACCACCAATTTTCGTGGTATCTGCAAATTTTCTAATCAGACACCTACATTTTCTACCAAATCTTTAGCATATTGTATAAACTGTAAAAGGTCCCAGCATTATCCTTGAGGAAATGGTCACAGATCTCCATTCGGAGACTCAGCACTCCATCACTATACAGCCAAGGGAATTTGGGATCAAATTTAGCAACTCATTTTGAATCTTCTGAAACAGCCTACCATGTGGGATATTATCAAGTGTTTGTTAAAATTTCATGTAGATATGGAAGCATACAGCTGCATGTACAGAAAGGAGAAAGCCTATGCACTTCACCCAGTAAAGCAGACAAAATTTAGTGATACTTCGGCTCACCGAGGAGCCTCTGAAGTTAATTGTAGCAGACTGAAGTAGCTGAATAAAGCTTTACATAAAATGACTGCGGAGAACAGTGTGATGAAAGCATAGCTTCCTTGAAGTAATAAAAGCTGTAATCATCCTGTTTCAGAATTAGCAGTGAATAGACAGATCACTCAGCATCTGCTCTTCAGATTAGATTAGGCTTCCTTCATCAGTTCATGATCCGTGATCACAACTGCACCCCTCTTGAATAAAAGCTAGCATCATCCTCCTATATTTGTCTAGTCTAGACCCTCCAATTCCTTCTGATTCATATCTCCTCACTGAGAACTTCATAAAATGTCTGTACCATAAAATTCCTTTGCACAAGCTTTGATATTTTATGAGGACTGGCCTTTTGATACTCAGCCCAACCTTCCTCATTATGCTTTAATGTTCTTCAACCCAATCAAATTAAAATAGCTAAGAGAATGTCTGCTGGGAATATAATTTCCCAATCATCCCGTAACATCCTCCTGCGTTGGCAGAAGCAAACTTTCTCCAATACTAGCACAGACTCTCAGAATTAGAGTGGCAAGTTCAGGCAGAAACCAAAATATCTGCTTAATAGTTCATCCGTAACATCAGCAAACAACGTTGTGATTTTCATAAGGTTCCAATATTCTCAGTAAAACATATCCACTAATCTCAGCTGATGTTGTAAATAGGTAAGCTTCCTTTCAGTTTGTCCCTGAGTACTTGGAAGTACATTCTAGTATCCCCCAGTACCAGGATGCCCAGATCCTTTTGTTCCAAGACATTTTGTGTTCTCACTTTATTGAAATAATCATAAAAGTCATAAAATAATAAATAATTTGCTGTTTCATTATTCCTTCCAGAATAATTCCTCATTATTTTCTCACAATAAACTCCATTCGCCAACTTCTTGCTCACTAACTTAACTTATTTATATCCATTTGAAGGCTTCTTGTATCCTCAATCACAAATTGGTAAACACTGTATAAGCATCATCAATTATGGAGAGAATGTACTCAGTTCCTTCATCCATGCAACGAATATAGATGAGAACTAGTTGACGGCCAAGCAGTGATCCATGTGGCAGCCATTAGTTACTGACTGCCAAAATAAAAATTATTCATTTATCTTAACTTTCTGCTAATCAGCTAATCCCCCCTCTAATGCCTGTACATTTCTCCCAAATCCTCGCACTCTTACCTCCTTCAGTAACTTCCACATCTTCTTCTGCACCAAGGAGCATTGGAGATGTAATTATTTGGGTTAGCCGGAGAAATCAGCAGCAGCAGAAGACTGCATTTGCAATGGCCACAGGATTGATTTCGACGACACAAAACTACTGTGCCGTGCCAATGGCTTTTGGGACCGCCTAGCGAAGGAAGCCATTGAAATAAAACTAGAGAATAAGAAGTTTAACAAAGAAGAAGGTCTCGCTCCAAGTAAGAACTGGGATTAGACTGTAAACAAGGTGGGACTAACTAATCAGGTTTCCGCTGTCCCACCTTGCTCAGGAGGGACGGACAATAAGAGTATATATACCACCGGACTAGACGTGCCTAGGCATCATCCCTGATGAAGATGGCAGAGTTTGTCATCAAAACATTGATTAAAATCGATATCTGTACCTGGCTGGAAGCCCAAGAAGAGTTTATTCATCATATACACTGAGAAAGCTCTAGCTTCTTTCTCTTCAGTAACTCTGTGTGGCACTTCATGGAATTCCATCCGGAAATTCAAACACACTATATCCATTGGATCCCCTTTATCCACCAAATGTTATAACCTGAAAGAACTCTTGCAAACTTGTTAAAAATGAAGTTGTTGTACTTACATTAGTATCTGAATTTTACTTTTTGGAAATCCAGTTTAATGTATAAAACAAGGCTACATTGTTCTAGGAAATGGAAAGCAAATGAACATTTTGTTGGATCTACTGAAAGATAACCTGAAGATATAATTGCGGTTTGCAGTAAAAGATGAATTGTCTCACGTACTTGCAAACTAATTTGGAGAATGATTGCTGAAGATAGTAATACTCGATTACTTGAACTTCAAAATCAGACAGTTCTGGGAATTAGAATGCTCGGATTTTACTAATGCATAAAGAATATAATCTAGGTGACAAGATGAAGGTTTTTATTTATCCAATCACAAAAAAGAGAAAATCTACAGATGCTGGAAATTCAAGCAACACACATCAAAGTTGCCAATGAACGCAGCAGGCCAGGCAGCATCTATGGAAAAGAGTAAAGTCGATGTTTCGGGCCAAGACCCTTCATCAATTACATACTTATTACCTCTATTTTGGTCCCTGTATTGAATTACTTAGGAACTGATGCAGATGCAAAAGTAAACTTAGTCATCTATATGGAGAGGTTGGACAATCATGAATTGCCTTTTGTTGTAGCGCCGGAGGCTGATAGAAGTATATACTGTACAATTATGAGAAGCAAAGGAAAGGTAGGTAGTTGGAGGGTTTGCCCCGCTCCCACCCCAGGATGGAAATATCAAATGCTAGATTGCATAGGATTAAAATGAGAAGGGAATGTTTGAAGGAGATTTATGAGGCCAATTACCCATTAGGAAACTGGAATGTGCTGCCAGGAGAAATGATGAAAGCAGATACAATAGCAAAAGGTTAAGAGGCATTTAGACAGACAACGGGCAGTCTGGGAATTGAGGGATGTGGACCACATTCCGTCAGATCTACAGTTTAAAATGGCATAACAATTAGTATAGAAATTGTGTGATATTATTTCCAAAGGCCTGTTCCTGAGCTGTACTTCTGTGCTTTACCTGCATTATTTCCAAATTTATGTTTGAAAATACTCATACTTGCTCCAACACTATTAACTGGGGTTCAACGATATGAAGAGTGATGAAAAGCAAAAGTCAGATATTTTCCTATTGAAGATAAAATTAAATAGTGGCATCAAGCCACCACACCCTGTTATGATGTTCTTAGTATAACATATAATGTCCACTAACAGAGATCTAAAGGAGTTTCTTGAAGCTTTAGTATAAAAATACAGCAAACTGTACAACTAAAATAAACTGAGGAGCAGAAAGAAAAAAAATTAGTATCAAAAATGTAAAAAGATACAGGTAAAAAAAAGATGCAAAATGTAGAGAGAAAAGAGTCACAGAATAGCTGGTGCATTTACGTTTGGTTATCATCAGATCCAAATCTGGAGAATACGCTGAGAAAACATATGGTTTACCAAAAGGAGCATTTCCAGTTTTATATTTTACACTCAGCATGTAACCCAGTTGCTCTGGGAGTACAAAGTCTGCCACCATGGAAATATTTATCTTTCTGTCACTAATGAGGTTAAGCAAACGGAATGTCAAATAGAAAATGAACCTATAATGATTTCAAAATCGGCAACAAATAACTGTAATCAGTCTCCTTGTGTTGTCAAATAAAAACAATAATTTCCTTAAAGTATGTAAAATGGACAATTAAAACAGCATGTGATTGATTGTTATCAGGCACTTTGAGATCTTAGTAGTAGGTGACGGGTAGTTATGATTGGTATCAATTGATAAGCAAGGAGTCAAGTCTTACACTTATATACAAAACATATAGAACATTAGACCATAAGACGTGAGCAGAATTAGGCCATTTGGCCCATCAAGTCTGCTCTGCCATTTCATCATGGCTGATCCATTTCCCTCTCAACCCCAATCTCATGCCTTCTCCCCGTAACCTTTCATGCCCTGACTGACAAGAACCTATCAACCTCTACCTTAAATACACCCAATGGCTTGGCCTCCACAGCTGCCTGTGGAAATAAATTCCACAGATTCATCATCCTCTGGCTAAAGAAATCCCTATTCATCTCCTTTCTAAATGGATGCCCTGTATTCTGAGGCTGTGCCCTCCGGTCCTGAACTCCCCCACTATTGGAAACATCCTCTCCACAATCCATTCTATCTAGACCTTTCAAAGTTCAATAGGTTTCAGTGAGAGAGATCTCCTCCCATTCTTCTAAATTCCAGCAAATTCACACCCACAGCCATCAAATAGTCCTCATACAATAAGCCTTTCATTCCTGGAATCATTCTTGTGAACATCCTCTGAATTCTGTCCAATATCATCACATTTTTTCTTCAATAAGGGGCCAAAGAACTTCTCACAGTACTCCAAGTAAGGCATCACCAATGTCTTATAAAGCCTCAGCATTAAATCCTTGTTTTTATATTACAGTCCTCCTGGAATGAATGCTAACATTGCATTTGCCTTCCTCACCACCAACTCAACCATAAAACATAGGAGCAGAATTAGGCCATTCAGCCCATCAAGTCCACTCCACCATTTCATCATGGCTGATCCCAGATCCCATTCAACCCCATACACCTGCCCTCTCACTATATCCCTTGATGCCCCAACCAATCAGGAATCTATCAAATTCTGCTTTCAATATACCCACGAACTTGGCCTCCACCGCACTCTGTGGCAGAGAATTCCACAGATTCACCACTCTTGGCTAAAAAGATTCCTCATTACTTCTGTTCTAAAGGGTTGCCCCTCAATTTTGAGACTGTGCCTTCTGGTTCTGGATACCCCCACCAGAAGAAATATCCTCTCCACATCCACCCTATCTAATCCTTCCAACATTCGGTAGGTTTCAATGAGACCCCCATGCATTCTTCTAAATTCCAGTGTGTACAGGGGGAAAGCTGCCAAGTGCTCATGTGTTAACCCCTTCATTCCCGGAATCATCCTTGTGAACCTCCTCTGGACTCTCTCCAATGACAATACATCCTTTCTGAGATAAGGGGCTCCAAAGCTCTCGATAATAATCCTAGTGTGGGCTGACTAGTGTCTTATAAAGCTTCAGCATTATCTCCTTGCTTTTATATTCTGTTCCCTTGAAATAAATGCCAACATTGCATTTACCTTCTTTACTACAGACTGAACCTGTGAATTAACCTTCTGGGAGTCTTGCACGAGGACTCCTAAGTCCCTTTGCACCTTTGATGCTTGAATTTTCTCCCCATTTAGATAAAAGCTTGTACTATTGTTCCTTTTACCAAAAATGCATTATCGTACATTTCCCAACACTGTATCTAAATCATTAACAAACAATGTGAAAAGTAGTGGTTCCCAATGCTGACCACTGATAAACACCACTAGTCACTGGCAGCCAACAAGAAAAGGCCCCTTTATTCCCACTTGCTGTCTCCTGCTTGTCAGTTATTCCTCTATCCATGTCAGCATCTTTCCTATAACACCATAAAATTGTATCTTGTTAAGCAGCCTCATGTGAGACACCTTATCAAGTATCTTCTGAAAATCTAAGTAAATGCCATCCGCTGCCTCTCCTTTGTCCACCCTGCTTGTTACTTCCAGATTTGTCAGGCAAGATTTCCTTTTACTGAAATCATGTTGACTTTGACTTAAGTATCCTGAAACCTCGTCCTTAATAATGGACTCCAACACTTTCCCAACCACTGAGGTTAGGTTAACTGGCCTGTAATTTCCCCTCTTTTGCCTTCCTCCCTTTTTTTATTATTAATTTTTTATTGCAACACCAACAAATTACATTCAATACAACCAATTACATTTGACTGTTTTACCCAGTCACCCCCCAACCTTCATCACCAGCCCCCTCCACCCCTCTCTCCCCCCCATCCCTTTCCCCTCCACCAACAAACTGAATAGTAGTACATACACAGACAAAGCATTCCTATTTTAACAAAAGATCTTTTAAGTTAGATATCAAATTTGTTCACATTAAGATTGTGCTTGGTCGTGTATCATTTACTCTTGCTGATGAAAGTTCCAGGTAAGAAATGTCCAAAAAGCTCTGAATCCAGTGAGTATTTGAAATATCACGGGGTGGTTTCCAACGCTGGACCATAATCTTCTTAGCTGCAGTCAGGCCTGCCAGCCAGATTTTGCCCGTTTTTTCCCGTAAGGGAAAGGTGGGAGTCATCATTTAGAAGATGTACAGTGGGGTCCAGTGATAATTGTACCCCTATTAGTTCTGTAAGAGTACTGATAACCTTCCCCCACAAACCAAAAACCCCTGGACATTCCCCTACAACATGTATAAAAGAGCCAACGGTTCCGTGGGGGCAAAATGAGCAGTATGGGTCAGGAACCAGTCCCATTTGATGTCTAATTCTTGGTGTTAAATATGCTCTATGACAAAATTTCAAATGTATATATTGATGATTTGGGTTTTTCGAAGCACCAGCAGCATTATCCCAAATCGCATCCCAGTCTCTCCCTTCTTAAAGAATGGAGTGACATTTGCAATTTTCCAGTCCTCTGGGACCATGCCAGAATCTTGAAAGATCATGACCAATACATCCGTTATCTCCTCAGCAACCCCTTTCAGGACTGTCCATCTGGTCCAGGTGACTTATCCACCTCATGACCTTTCAGTTTGCCTAGTGTGACGGGGTCCTGAATTACCCCTATGAACTGTGCTCAATTACCCCTGTGAACTGTGTTTTTGAAAAGGGAGAGAGAGCGTTATTTAACACCAACTTGTTTTTAAGAGAGAGAGAGAGAGAGAGAGAGATATGAAGACTGCTCACAGGTTGTTTATACTTCCTTCAAGGATATTCGCCTGCTTGCACATTTCTTACACAGAGAGAGGAAGGAGGAGTTATTTGAGTGACAGTTGATGCTCAGCACAGGAAGATAAAATGGAAGGTCAGATGATAGACCTCAGGCACACGTTTGTGGAGACTGAATGAGTTTTGTTGTGCCCACAGGAAAAGTGGCTTTTTGAAGGATCGACCAGGCGGATCGATCAGTCGCTCTTACAGTGTGAAAAGGCAGTGACTGGTGGGGAGTTGTCCATGCATCTAACCCTTGCCTGGCTTGACGGCTCCATTCACAGCAAAACGGTCCCCTTCGTGTGGTCACAGTCGGTGACTTATAAAGGATATCGGAGGACGACGGGAAGATCAACAGCGTCAGCTCACCTGAAGATTCAAACCTCTCTCTCTCCATCACTACTCAACTCAATACCATGAACTGAACTGAACTTTACTCATCATCATAAGACTATCTCTTTACCCCTAGACTTGAAGCTTGGTTTTCATATATATTTCCACACTTACTGATTTACTTACTTATATATAATCATTGCTAACTTGTTTGATTTACCTATATTTATATTACTGTATTGCGTAGTTACTAATAAATATTATTAGTTAATAGCAATACTGGACTCCAAAGTGTTTTCCATCTCTGCTGGTTCTTTATTCCTGTCACGGGGTACGTGACACTAGCATTTTCACTTTCAAGTGCAATGGCACTCACTCCTGCTCCCTGACACTCACGGACCTCTGGCATACAGCTAGTGTCTTCCACAGTGAAGACTGAAGCAAAGTGCTTATTTAGTTCATCAGCCATTACTACCTCACCAGCATCATTTTCCAGTGGTCCAATATCAACTCCTACCTCCCTTTTATTCTTTATATAACTGAAAAAACTTTTAGCATCCTGCTTTATATTACCAGTTAGTTTGCCCTCATATTTCATCTTCTCCCTTCTTATAGTTTTTTACATTGCCTTTTGTTGGATTTTAAAAGCTTCCCAATCATCCAACTTCCATTCACTTCTGTGATCTTATATGTCCTTTCCTTGGCTTTTATGTAGTCCTTAACTTCCCCTGTCAGCCACTGTTGCCCAGACCTGCCATTTGAGAACAATTTCTTCTGCAGGACATATCTATAGTGCACCTTGTGAACTATTCCCAGAAACTTCATCCACCTCTGTTCTGCCGTCATCCCCGCCAGTATCTCCCTCCAATCCACCTGGGAAAACTCCTTTCTCATGCCTCTGTAATTCCCTTTATTCCATTGCGATACTGATACATGTGACTTACGCTTCTCTGTCTCAAATTGCAGTATGCATTCAATAACATTATGATCACTGACTCCTAAGGGTTCCTTTACCTTAAGCTAATAAAATCTGAGTTATTGCACAACACCCAATCTAAGATAGCCTTTCCCCTAGTACACTCAAGCACAAGTTGCTCTAAAAAGCCATCTTGTAGGCATTCAACGAATTCCCTTCCTGTGATCCAACACCAACCTGATTGTCTGAATCTGAACCCCACATCTTGGCTACTCTTTAGAGGCCTTTATACAATTCCCATAATGTTTTTTTTTACCCTTGTAGTTTCTTGACTCCACCCACAAAGACTCGACATTCTTTGACCCGGTCACCTCTTTCTAAAGTTGCAATTCCATCTCTTACCAACAGAGCCACACCACTGCCTATGCCTTCCTGCCTGTCCTTTCAAAACAAAGTATATCCTTTGATGTCAACTCCAAACTATGACCTTCTTTCAGCCAAGGGTTGCCAACTGTCCCGTATTAGCCGGGACATCCTGTATATTGGGCTAAATTGGTTTGTCCCATATGGGACCGCCCTTGTCCCGTATTTTCCCCGCTAAGGTGGAGCGCTCCTATGAAACCATTCGTAAGCCAAAATTGCATAAAGCGCAGAAGCAATTACCATTAATTTATATGGGAAAATTTTTGAGTGTTCCCAGTCCCAAAAAATAACCTACCAAATCATACCAACAACACATAAAACCTAAAATAACACTAACTTATAGTAAAGGCAGGAATAATATGATAAATACAAAGCCTATATAAAGTAGAAATAATGCATGTACAGTGTATCAGAATCGGGGAAACTGATTTGTAGAAAAAAACGGCACGTACACGCATGTGCACATCATGTATGTGCATGTCACGCATGCGTACACAGGTGCCCACGCAAGGCTTCATGGTCATGGTAGTCTATCTCGGTGTAAACACAAGCGTCCCATATTTGACTGCTACTTTTGTCCCTTATTTGGGAGTGAGAAAGTTGGCATCCCGATTTCAGCCACCACTCAGTGATGCCCATAACCTGCAAGTTAACCTTTAGGGATGCCTACATGAGGACTCACAAGTCCTTTATATCTTGGATTTTTGAATTTTCTCCCCATTTAGAAAACAGTCTGTGCTTTTATTTCTTCGACCAAAATGCACGACCATACACTTCCTGATACTGTACTCCATCTACCACTTCCTTGACTATTCTCCTAATCTGTCTAACTCCTTCTACAGCCTCCCCGCTTCCTCAAGAGTACCAGCGCCCCCCCCCCCACCTCTATAGAATGGTACAGCACAGGGTCAAGCCTATCAGCCCACAATGTTGTGCTGAACCAATTAAATTAGTAATCAAATGGCCAACTAAACAGTATCCATATCCTTGCATTTCCTTTGCATTCATAAGCCTATATAAACAACTCTTCAAAGTCTCTAATGTATCTGCCACTATCACCCTGCCCCCCCAGGCAGCACATTCCAGGTACCCACCACTCTCTGTGTAAAAAAACTTGCCCCTCACATCTCCTTTGAACTTACCCTCTCACTCTTTAATTGAATGCCATCTAGTATTAGACATTTCAACCCTGGGAAAAAGATACTGTTTATCTACTGTATCTATTCCTCTCATAATCTTACAAATCTCTGTCTGATCTCCCTTGGCCTTAGCTCCAGAGAAAACAACTCATGTTTGTCCAACTTCTCATTATAGAACATACCTTCTAATCCAGACAACATCAGGGTAAACCTCTCCCACACCCTATCCAAAGTCCCGATATCCTTCCAATATTAGGGCGACCAGAACTGTATGTAGTTCTCCAGATGTGGCCTAACTAGAGATCCATAAAGCTGCAACATAACATGCTGGTTTTGAACTCAATGCCTCAAGTAATAAAGGCAAGCATGCCATGAGCCTCCGTAATCACCTGTGTAACCACTTTCAGGGAGCTGTGACATGGACTCCAAGATCCCTATGCTCAATAACACTGTTAAAGGTCTTGCCTGTAAAGGAGATTGTAAAGGAGATTGTAAAGGAGATTGGGCTGTGTAAGGAACATTGCAGCCTCTCCCTTTAGCTGCCATTTAGCTGATGACATCATGGCACTGGTAGAGTTTAAATCTAGTGCGCAGAAACCACGCAGTCTCTTTTCACTCTCCAGGTCACCATGGGCTTTGAAACATAGGAACATAGAAAACCTACAGCACAATACAGGCCCTTTGGCCGACAAAGCTGTGCCAAACGTGTCCTTACCTTAGAAATTACCTAGAGTTACCCATAGCCCTCTATTTTTCTGAGCTCCATGTACCTGTCCAGGAGTCTCTTAAAAGACTCTATCACATCTGCCTCCACCATCATCGCCAGCAGCCCATTCCACCCACTCACCACTCTCTGTGTAAAAAAACTTACCCGCTATCTCTTCTGTACCTATTTCCAAGCAACTTAAAACTGTGCCCTCTTGCTCTAGCCATTTCAGCCCTGGGAAAAAGCCTCTGACTATCCACACAATCAATGCCTCTCATTATCTTATACACCTCTATCAGGCCACCTCTCATCCTCCGTCGCTCCGAGGAGAAAAGGCCAAGTTCACTCAACCTATTCTCATAAGGCATGCTCCCCAATCCAGGCAACATCCTTGTAAATCTCCTCTGCACCCTTTCTATGGTTTCCACATCCTTCCTGTAGTGAGACGACCAGAACTGAGCACAGTACTCCAAGTGGGGTCTGACCAGGGTCCTATGTAGCTGCAACATTACCCATCGGCTCCTAAACTCAATCCCACAATTGATGAAGGCCAATGCACCCTATATTTTCTTAACCACAGAGTCAACCTGCGCAGTAGCTTTGAGTGTCCTACAGACACAGACCCCAAGATCCCTCTGATCCTCTACACTGCGAACAGGCTTATCATTAATACTATATTCTGCCATCATATTTGACCTACCATAATGAACCACCTCACACTTATCTGGGTTGAACTCCATCTGCCACTTCTCAGCCCAGTTTTGTATCCTATCAACGTCTGCTGTAACCTCTCACAGCCCTCCACACTATCCACAACACCCCAACCTTTGCGTTATCAGCAAATTTACTAACCCATCCCTCCACTTCCTCATCCAGGTCATTTAGAAAAATCACACAGAGTAGTGGTCCCTGAGGCACACCACTGGTCACCGACCTCCATGCAGAATATCTACAACTGGTTGCAACTGTCTACAACCAGTTGCATTGTCATGGAAACAGTAAACAGTGGGGGTGTGGTACAGTAAAGTAGTCCTGGGCACACGTTTTAGACAAGTATTTGTCACTGTGTGTAGTTCAGTGTCTGTTTTGCCCTGCCACTTTAGATATTTATAACAGAGTGTACTTTGAATAGTTTGCTGAATGTTTAGTGTCTGTCTTATCCTGTAAATAAATAGTTAACTTACTTTTCAGAAGTGTCTTCTGTAACACTCACCAAACCCACAAACCTGATTTCACACAGCAACATTTGATCAGGCTAAATTCCATCTGTTATTTCTCCACCCACAATTACAGCTGATCTATATCCCACTGTATTCTTGGCCAATCTTCTACGCTATCCACAACACTATCAATTTTTATATCATTTGCAAACGTACTAGCCCACCCATCCATATTTTCATCTGGGTCATTTAAATATCATAAACGGTAGAGGTCCTAGTACAGATCTCTACAGGCCACTAATCACTGACCTCCAGCTAGAACAAGTCCCTTCAAATGCTACCCTCTGTCTACTATAGGTAAGCCAATTATGAACCAAATGGTCAATTCACCATGAATCTCGTGCATCTTAAGCATCTGGATGAGCCTCCCATACCTTATCAAATGCCTTACTAAAATCCACAGTTCTACTTCCATCAATCACCCCTGTCACCTGACTGAAACACTCAATCATGTTCGTAAAACATGACCTGCCCTGCACGAAGCTGGTTCTCCCTCATTAGGCCATGGTTTCCCAAATGCTCATAGACGCTATCCCTAAGAATTCTCTCCAGTAGCTTCTCCACCGCTGACGCAAGATTCACTGGTCTATAGTTTCCTGGATTATCCCTAGTTCCCTTCTTGAATAATATATCACATTAACTATTCACAAATCCTCTAGGGCCTCGCCTCTGACTAGGATGAACATAAAACTATTAGTCAAGGACCCAACAATCTGTTCTCTCACTTCTCTAAATAACTTGGGGTATATCCCATCAGGCCCTGGGAACAATTAAGAGACCCAACACTATCTCCTCCTTCACATCCTTGGTAATCCTGATGTACTCATTAAAGACCTCACCCACATCTTCCACATCCAAGAAAATGCTCCCCCTTTGATCCTCGAGTGGTCCTACACTCTCCCTAGTTATCCTTTTGCTCTTGATGTATGTATAGAATGCTTTGGGATCCTCTTTCATCTGACTTGCCAAGGACTTTTCATGGCCTCTCCTGGCTTTCCCAATTCCTGAGTTCATTTCTGACTGCTTTATAATCTTCAAGGGCTCTTTTGATTCTAGCTTCCAAAGCTTTACATACTTTCCCTTTTCCTTCTTGAATAAATTCATCACCTCTTTCAACATCCAGGGTTCTCTTACCTTGTCAACCTTGTCCTTCCTTCTGACTAGAACATACATAGATGGTTTTTAAACACCCTCCATATGTCAGATAAGGACTTGCCCAAAAATAGCTGTTCCCAATTAACATTCCTTAGTTCCTTCCTAATGTTCTCATAATTTTGCCTCTTCCAATTTAATACTCTCTGTAGTTATCCTTATCTATAGCCATTTTAAAACTTAAAGTGTTGTCACTTTTCCCAAACTGCACACTCACTGAGTAGCCAGTCATCTGGTCAAGATCATTACCCAACACCAAGTCTAGTACAGCTCCTCCACTTCTTGGACAATCTACGTTTTGATATAAAAACCCCTCTTGGATGCACCTAGCAAATTCTGCCCCACTTAAACCTCTTGCACTAAAAAAGGTCCAAGTTTATATAAGGAAGTTGATGTCTTCCATGACAACAATTCTACTGTTTTTACATCTTTCCTTAACCTTCCTACATATCTGTTCAATACCCCACTGGCAGTTGGGGGAGGAAGGGGAGGGGAGGTTTGTGGTACAATTCGAGTGATTGCACCCTTCCTATTTAGAGTTGTACCCATATACAGCCCTCCATTATGTCCCCTCTGGGTGTAGTTGTGATATTGTCCTTGATTAATAGTGCAACCACCCCCCCCCCCACATTTACTTCCCTCTCTCTGTTTTCTAAAACATTGAAATTCTAGGACATTAAGCACCTATTCCTGTTGCTCTCTCAAATAACTCCCTGTAATGGGCAGAACACCATAATTCCATGTACTGACCCATGCTCTAAGTTCATCACCTTTACTCATAATGCTCCTAGCATTAAACTACACACTCTTCAAACTATCTGTCCCCTCATATCTAGTACTTTGCTCCTGTCTGTTTTCACTGGCCCTGATATCCACCTTCCTCTCTATCTCTCCACTTGCTCTGGTTCTCATGTTCCTGCTAAACTAATTTAAATCTTCCTGAGTAGCACCAGTGAACCTCCCAGCCGGGATATTAGATCCTCTCCAGTTCAGGTGCAACCTATCCCTTTTGTACAGATCACCTCTGCCCCAGAAAAGGTTCCAATGATCCAAGAACCCGAGACCCTGTTCCCTGCACCAGATCCTCAGCCACCTATTTACAGGTATCTATACTATCATCTTATTCCTGCCCTGACTCACAAGTGGCACTGGGACTACTACCTTGGAGGTTCTCCTTTTCAGCATCATTCCTAACCTCTACACTCACCGTGCAGGACTTCTTCCCCCATTCTACCCTTGTCATTGGTGCCAATGTGTACCATGACCTCTGGCTGTTTGCCCTCCCCCTTGAGAATATTCTGCAGTTGCTCCTGGATGGTGAAGGCATTTAATGGGGATGTTGCCATCATTAAATATAGGCTGAAAGTGTTGAAAGATGCTCCATAACTGAAGCTAGGCTGTGAAACTATAAAAAACAACTGCGAAAAGAGATGCAGAATTCAGAGATTTTGGACTCCTCATGGAATTAGACACACACACTCTCTCACACAATATACATCCTCAGCAGCTGGATGGAACGCAGGAGGGTAACAACCTCCTGTAAATGGTCAATCTCAGTGAACGCATCTACAAACTTTATCAGTCCCAGACACTGCTCAATTCTTTACACCCCTCTCACTCACAATGTTACCATGAGCTTATGTCTATAATACACAAGGTGCACGGGATTCTCACACACGCAATACTTCTGAATGCTTCAGACACAAACCTCATAGCTTGAACATAACTGTTCATTTAATCATAATAGCCACAACACCTAGACACCCACTTATACAATTCTTTCTCTTTCAGATCAAGGGAGAGCACAACAGGATGCAATGGTAATTAACAAGCATTTCCTAAACCCCATGGTGTTGAGACCACAGGGTGACATCTGTACAATGTACTAAGGATAGCATCAGCTGTCCTCAGAACATGGTACAGATGTCCCACTGCAGTACATCGAAACCCTGGAGGAAATACCAGCAGTGACACTATTCTCACCCTTAACCTCTTTTTTATTTTCTTCCTCCCATCCCTGAGAATTAATGCTTGCACTCTTCCTAAACCTGTATTTCCCCAGCACTGGTGAGTCAGCAGATTCCCACCGGGTTTCTGGATCAGGAAGATAACTGGTGAAGAGCAGTGTGGCCTGGCCAATGGCTAGTGAAAACGGAAACTACCACAGGGATGCAGATGGTGCAGAATAGATTTACATGAATGAGTCCTCGAATGAGGGTTTATAGTTACAAAGCTGGATTAGAAAGGCTGGAACTACTTTTTTTTTTAAAACAAAGAGAAGACAGAGGAGATGTTTGATAGAGGTATATGAGATTATGAAGGGGTTTGAAAGTGAGAGGCTGTTCCTGTTGATAAAGGGGTCAAGGATGAGAGGCTACATTATAAAAGGGGAAGGAAATCACAGACATTAACAGAAAGAAATGTGTGATTGGAACACCCAATACTTAGCCTGTTTATGTCACGAAGGGAGTTTCCTTGGTGGTGTTCAAAAAGGAATTGGGTAAATAAATAGAGAAGGGACCAGCTGAGGAATTACTGAATTGCTGTAATAAAGAGTCAGTGCTGCATGATGGGCTGAATGGCCTTCTGCATTCTAATCATGCTATGATCATTTCCAGTCTCAACATCAGACATTGCATTAATTTCCCCATTAAGCTTGATTATTGACGTGTGCTCATGTGACCGTTCCGCTAACTGTGGATTTCTCACGGCTCCTTGCACTATTGTCCTGTAAATTGTTGGTTGCTTTACTGTTGTCTGTATGGTATTCTCCTGTGTTTTATGCTTGGAGCTGAACCACAATCAATTCTGGTACGTTTCACATAATGGCAATAAAGTACTTCTGATTAAGTGCTGAAAGAAAGGAATTATTTAATATAACTGGCATTTCATTAATGATTGCAGCTTGAGATTTTTCTTCTCCTACTCATTCTTCAGAATCAAGTTTATATCTTAACTTTCAGCTTACATGTCTGCAAAACATATTATTTTGCCTTATGCTCTCAGACTATTCAATTCCATAGTTCTTCTTTCTTAATATTTTATTACTTACTGCAAGATCCCTTGTTGTGCTGATAATGCATTTCGGATGCATCTTGTGCTCAGCCAATTTCTTCCCCTGGCTTTTGTTTGTACACCTTACCTGTGTATTTTTGGGTGTCTCTTTCAACAGAACAATTATTCTCCTAGATTCCATTGAAATCTTTCTCATTGATGTTTGATATCACTGACATTGTTCTCCATATTTTTAACCATCTTATGTTCTCAATGTTCAACATATTATTCAAGTCATTATCACATCTTCCTCCATTACAATTATTATCTTAATACATTATGGCCACAGTTGCTTATTGATCCCTTGTTTATTTTTCTGTTCTGATTAATACCCCTTTCATTGGGGCTACGCTGGTAACACACAACAGCTTTTACCCTCTCCCCTCTATCTGCTTTAACTAATGATGTAATTATAGTGTTGCTGAAATCTACTTATTCCGTGTTTTTATTCAATTCCTCAGCTTGATTGCATACTCCTTCCTCCACTATTGTCGATTAGTCAGAGCGATTCCTTTTTATTTTTATCTCGAGCATCTCATTCTATTTTTGTCTTTATGACAGTCATGTCAATTTTATCTACTGCCATTATTTTTATCCCGAATAAATACAGCTACATCATTCCCTTTTTCACTGCACTCTTTTTAAAATCAAGTATCTAGCAACGATGAATCCCAGCCCTGATTATTATATGGCCGTGGTTCAGTAGACTATACTGTACTTGGTTCTTTGGAATGTATTATTGCCTCCAGCTGCCCTGTTTTATTAGGGATTCTATGTGCATTCTTCTACAGGACAGATTGACTCAATTTTATTGGCAATTCTTTCCATGTCTTACTTCACTTGCTTCGTCAATTTCTGGTTTGATTCATATTTCAGCTGGTTGCATTTGCTATAAATCCCTCTACTACTTCTCCTCCCTATCCCTCTGGCCTAAAAATATTCATCTGTTCTCAACTTGCATCTCATATTAGAACATTTGTCCCATTCAGGTTAAGACAGAGTCTATACCATTGATGCAGAATCTTCCTGTCCAAAGTCCAGCCATCTCATTACAGGAATCTGCACACTTGCATATTAATTCCCCAGATCTGCCTATATTTTTGTTAATATCTACAAGAGATTGAAAGAAATATCGTTTCTCATTACCATCAAAGTAGATAAGAGAGGTAAGCACATGGGCACAACACCATCCGGAAGTTCCTCTTGACTTGGAATTGTATTGCGATTCCTTCACTGTTGCTGGGTTCAAATACCAGCTCTCTGCCCAATACCGCATTAAGAATGTCTTCATCAAAAGGGCTGCAGAAGTTCCGGAAAGTTACTCATCATCAATTCCTCAAGGAATGGAAGACTGAGGCTGAGCTTCCCAAAGACACTTCCTTTCCCTAAAAATGAATAAATCAATAAACGTTTCTATCCCTTATTCACAATTTTCCTTCTATTTTGCAATCTGACCCTGATTTACCTTCGAACTAAATACTCTAATTTACTGAGCCCGATTTAAGACTCTTCTTTTCCTAGTTAAGATTATTCAGAGTGATTCGTTAAGAAGGCATCCTGTCTTTGCTTTTTTTTTAAAAAAAAAACAGGTTCCAATGCAGTGGGTGTTGTACTGTTTTACATTTCTGATGATCACAAATTGCGGTGCAAAACCAACAGAGAGTCTGTGGGTGAGGTGGAAATGAAAGGTTGTTGATTTTGCACAGAATAAAAAGAAAAAAAAAATCAGGCAAATGGAATATTTACCTCCACTTGACTAATTCTAATGCAACGCTAATTTCACGTTGTACTGCGTGAAGATCACCAACAACACCCCAAGTTCAATTACATGAGTACGAGCCACAGGGCAATCCCATTACAGGGACAGTTAATAAGTAAGAACCATTTTCATTACTAGTTAACCATGTCAGTTTGAAATACCAGAACAGCACTGTTGGAGGACGTGTCATCAATGTACTAAAGAGATGTTCTTTAAAATGCTAGTTTGGCTTCAGTACCAACTATGGCAAATTTTTACTTAGCAAATAAGCTTGGTCAAAAAAATTCAGAGTTCATGGTTGGAGGTCTTGTATTTAACAGGTGAAGTGATTGCATAATAACTATCATACAGGAATAGCCAAGAAAGTGAACAAACATAGTTGTTAAAAAACATATGGGAAAAAGTACTGTCACACAGAACTTAACTCAATGATACAGTGCATCCCCTCTCTATGAAGTAATAATTGACATATTTGGGGCCATGAACATTGGAATTATGAAACTACTACTCTGCATTTTATTCACATATCCAGTGACTTCTGTGATTTTGGTGCCAACTGGGTCTCAGTGGTAGTACTTTCACTGCTCAATCATAATATTTTGGTTTTGATCTCACTGCAGGGACGAGAATACAAAATCTGCACTGACACAGCAGTGCACCACTGAAAAAGTGTTAGGTTGGCAAAGTTGCCATCTTTCAGATGACAACTTAAACTGAAGTACCATCTGTCCTCTCACATGGACATTAAATATCTCTGGCATTATTTCAAAGAGTAGTCTGCAGTGTATTCTGGTTAATATCCATCCTAAAGCCATTCCAACATTGCCATTTCTACGTCCTTGCTGTAGACAAGTTGGTTGCTGTATTTTCCACACTTCGATAATGAGGAGACTTCACTGGATATACAGTACTGTGTAAAATTCCGCGGAACCTACTGCATATATAGCTAGGATGTCCATGCTTTTTGCATTGTACCATAGTAATTTTATATATTACACTGTACTGCTGCCGCAAAAAATATGATGTGAGTGATGATAAACCCGATTATGATATGGGTCTATATTGTGGACTGAGAGTGGGAAGGGGGCAGGGAGAGGGGAATCATGATTGGGAAAATGGGAAGCGGGAGGGGAGGGAGCAGGAAGCACCAGAGAGACATTCTGTAATGATCAATAAACCAGTTGTCTGGAATCAAATAACCTTGCCTGATGTCTCATGGCAAGGTATGTCAGCAGCCATGCCAACCCCAGCCCCTGGAACTCCTTCTCTGCCACCTGTCCCACAAACCAAATCTACAAGTTCACTCTCTGCTCCACATTGACAAATACAGCACTGTGCAAAAATCTTAGGCACCCTAGCTATGTATATGTGCCTAAGACTTTTGCACAGTATTGTATAGCATTGAAAGCAAGACTTTCTAGCATTCTCTTCTTAGTTGTCTGAATGCTGTCTACTATGATACTTAATAAACCATTCAATTGTGACCAGCTTCATAATGTACCACCAAGTATCAGAGAAAACAGGATGTAATACTAGGGGCTAAGTTGTTTATTTTTGTTTTTGAAGTTTGACCAATCAACACCGAATGAGTAATTTGAAATACTTTGATGCTGACAGAGATCAAACAAACCTTTTAACTTAAAATGTAATTGCACAATTCTTTAGTAACACCAGTGCGGTAATAAGCTATCAGCAGCGTTCAAAAGGTTTGATGTAGGGAATGAGACCATGATAATTTATACTATGGTAATTTGACAAAAGAGACCCTGCAAATAAGTCACACATCCAGATGACTAATAAGAAGATCAAAGCTGATCATTTTCAGTCTCTGTCATAATGAATGGACTCCACTTCTGTGTCCAACCACCCACTCAACTGAATCAGATCACGATTAGGTTCCTAATAGATCTGGACCTAATGTGCAAA
The DNA here is from genome assembly GCF_963921235.1 of Mobula hypostoma. Lineage (NCBI taxonomy): Eukaryota > Metazoa > Chordata > Chondrichthyes > Myliobatiformes > Myliobatidae > Mobula > Mobula hypostoma. The sequence continues at coordinate 166,286,945 of NC_086102.1, forward strand.
CATCTTATCTTGTATTTATCATGAATACTTATTCTCAGCTTCATAACATTGCTCTCACCATCTGCTCCTCTTTCCACTTCCTGATTTCCATCAACTCTACTTTTGCTTTAGACAATTTCTTTTTGCTTAACAGCAATCCAAACAATTTAACAGCATCAGTGTAGAATTCATTTGCCTGCTCAATCTTCTCACCTTTAAAATCTTTTTAGAATAATTACAAGCAAACTGTGCTTACTATTCAAACCTTTCGACCCAAGCTCGAACGTGTGTCCCTCTGATGTCTTCTAACGGCGCAGCACAATTGGGTGATTTTTACTGCTTCAGAGCAGCTACACAAATGCTAACTGTTGTTGCATTCTCATTAACAGCTGGAAGACAAATATAAAATTACTATTACCGTTTATTTAGGAATTAGCAAGCAACTAACTCAGACTGGAATATTTGATGTGCACCTCTTCTTTCCTCGTAACCCAACAATCTCCTCATCAACATAACTGTGTGTGTTCAGTGGCTAACAACTTGGGTACAGTTATCAAATGACATATTAGATTAAATATAATAATCAATATAGAAAAGATTACAGAATATCTTCCACATTATCCCAATGAGCTTCACAGATATTGAAGTGTTTTTAAAATGGCAGTCGCTGTTGAAATACGAGAAGCAATCTGCCAATTCAGATAATGCAAACTCCCACAGAAGGAAAATGGTCATGAGCACTTCTTCTGGTTTAGAGATATCATTAATAAAGCGGGTGAGCTCAGAGCGTGGATTAACACTTGGAGCTATGATGTTGTGGCCGTTACAGAGACTTGGATGGTGCAGGGGCAGGAATTGCCACTTCAAGTGCCAGGCTTTAGATGTCTCAGAAAGGATAGGAGGGGAGGCAAAAGAGGTGCGGGCATGGCACTGCTCATCAGAGATAGTGTCACGGCTGCAGAAAAGGAGGAAATCATGGAGGGATTGTCTACGGAATCTCTGTGGGTGGAAGTTAGGAATAGGAAGGAGTCAATAATTCTACTGGGTGTTTTTTATAGACCACCCAATAGTAACAGGGACATTGAGGAGCAGATAGGGAGATAGATCCTGGAAAGGTGCAATAACAACAGGTTTGTTGTGGTGGGAGATTTTAATTTCCCAAATATCGTTTGGCATCTCCCTAGAGCGAGGGGTTTAGATGGGGTAGAGTTTGTTAGGTGTGTTCAGGAAGGTTTCTTGACACAATTTGTAGATAAGCCTACAAGAGGAGAGGTTGTACTTGATCTGGTATTGGGAAATGAACCTGGACAGGTGTCAGGTCTCTCAGTGGGAGAGCATTTTGGAGATAGAATTGTGATCACTATCTCCTTTACCATAGTATTGGAGAGGGATAGGAACAGACAAGTTAGGGAAACGTTTAATCGGAGTAAGGGGAAATATGAGGCTATCAGGCAGAAACTTGGAAGCATAAATTGGAAACAGATGTCCTCAAGGAAATGTATGGAAGAAATGTGGCAAATGTTCAGGGGATATTTGCATGGGGTTCTGAGTAGGTACGTTCCAATGAGACATGGAAAGGATGGTAGGGTACAAGATCCGTGGTATACAAAGGCTGTTGTAAATCTAGTCAAGAAGAGCTTACGAAAGGTTCAAAAAACTAGGTAATGATAGGAATCTCGAAGACTATAAGACTAGCAGAAAGGAGCTTAAGAATGAAATTAGGAGAGCCAGAAGGGGCCATGAGAAGGCATTGGCGGACAGGACTAAGGAAAACCCCAAGGCATTCTACAGGTATGTGAAGAGCAAGAGGATAAGACGTGAGAGACTAGGACGAGTCAAGCGTGACAGTGGAAAAGCGTGTATGGAACCGAAGGAAATAGCAGATGCACAAAATGAATACTTTGCTTCAGTATTCACTAAGGCAAAGTATCTTGGCGATTGTAGGGATGACTTGTAGTGGACTGAAGAGCTTGAGAATGTAGATATTAAGGAAGAGGATGTGCTGGAGCATTTGGAAAGCATCAAGTTGGGTAAGTCACAGGCTACTGTGGGAAGCGAGGGAGGAGATTGCTGAGCCTCTGGCAATGATCCTTGCATCATCAATGAGGACAGGAGAGGTTCCAGAGGATTGGAGGATTGCAGATGTTGTTCCCTTATTCAAGAAAGGGAGTAGGGATAGCCCAGGAAATTATAGGCCAGTGAGTCTTACTTCAGTGGTTGGTAAGTCGATGGAGAAGATCCTGAGAGGCAGAATTTATGAACATTTGGAGAGGTATAATATGATTAAGAATAGTCAGCATGGCTTTGTCAAAGGCAGGTCGTGCCTTACGAGCCTGATTGAATTTTTTGGGGATGTGCCTAAACACATTGATGAAGGTAGAGCCATAGATGTAGTGTATATGGATTTAAGCAAGGCATTTGATAAGGTACCCCATGTAAGGCTTATTGAGAAAGTAAGGAGGCATGGGATCCAAGGGGACATTGCTTTGAGGATCTAGAACTGGCTTGCCCACAGAAGGCAAACAGTGGTTGTAGATGGGACATATTCTGCATGGAGGCTGGTGACCAGTGGTGTGCCTTAGGGATCTGTTCTGGGACCCCTTCTCTTTGTGATTTTTATAAATGACCTGGATGAGGAAGTGGAGGGATGGGTTAGTAAATTTGCTGATGACACAAAGGTTGGGGGTGTTGTGAATAGCGTGGAGGGCTGTCAGAGGTTACAAAGGGACATTGATAGGATACAAAACTGGGTTGAGAAATGGAAGATGGAGTTCAACCCAGATAAGTGTGAGGTGATTCATTGTGGTAGGTTAAATATGATGGCAAAATATAGCATTAATGTTAAGACTCTTGGCAGTGTGGAGGTTCAGAAGGATCTTGGGGTCCGAGTCCATAGGACACTCAAAGCCGCAGTGCAGGTTGACTGTGTGGTTAAGAAAGCATACGGTGTATTGGCCTTCATCAATCATGGGATTGAGTTTAAGAGCTGAGAGGTAATGTTGCAGCTATATAGGACCCTGGTCTGACCCCACTTGGAGTACTGTGCTCAATTCTGGTCGCCTCACTATAGGAAGAATGTTGAAATCATAGAAAGGGTGCAGAGGAGATTTGCAAGGATGTTGCCTGGATTGGGCAGCATGCCTTATGAGAATCGGTTGAGTGAACTTGGCCTTTTCTTCTTGGAGCGACGGAGGATGAGATTTGCCCTGATAGAGGTGTACAAGATAATGAGAGGCATTGATCATGTGGGTAGTCAGAGGCTTTTCCCAGGGCTCAAATGGCTAGCACGAGAGGGCATAGTTTTAAGGTGCTTGGAAGTAGGTACAGAGGAGATGTCAGGGGTAAGTTGTTGTTTTTTTAAAACGCAAAGAGTGGCGAGTGTGTGGAATGGGTTGCTGGTGGCGGTGGTGGAGGCGAAAAGAATTGGGTCTTTCAAGAGACTCCTGGACGGATACATGGAGCTTAGAAAAAAATAAAGGGCTATGGGTAAAGCCTAGGTAGTTCTAAGGTTGGGACATGCTTGGCACAACTTTGTGGGCCAAAAGGCCTGTATTGTGCTGTATGTTTTCTATGTTCTAAATATTGATTAAAGGAAAATATTGGTTAGCAGGCAAAGGGTAATTTTCTTGGCCTTCAAAATTATGGAACAGAATCTCTTACATTCACAAAGCAGATGGAACCTCGGCCTAATTTTATTTCAGCAGCAACACCTCTGAGAATGTGGTTCTCCTTCCTCACATCACTGCATTGAGAACCAATATTTTGCTGTTCAAATTTCTGGACTTGGACTTGAACTTGAACCTTAAACCTTTTGACTTTGAGATGAGAGTGTTATAAAATAAGCACTGGTGAAATGATATTCTACTTTACCATGAGACTTGTTTCTCAGTGCGATGGTGCTTTACTCATTAGTTTCTAATTTTGAAACATTTGTGGTACGGCTAAGAGGGAGGAAAACTAATTCTTCTCAAAAATATCCAGAGTCCCTATAACATGCCATTCAGATCTTATCAACATGAAACTATTTTTCTGTCTCCTCTAAAGTCTTCAAATTCCTCTCATTTAATTAGTCACCATAATAAGTCACCATTCTAAAACAAGATAGCCAAGATTGCCTCTGAACAGATAGAGCTGTTTATTAATGGATATCCACAAAGCACTGAGGGTCATCAGTACCAGCACATTATATTGCCTGTGCATCTATGACCCTCTCTCTGCTATTGCAGTCAAATCAGGAGGTGAACCTTAAATTGGTGCAGGGTACCAGAGGTAACCAATCCCACAATCATTCAGGCAAATGTATTCATGAATGGCCGTGAACATAAGGAGCAAGAGGATCTATGAATTTTCCTCTGCTGAAAGTCGGTGAGACCCAGCAACTAAGTCTCAAAGCTGACTAAAGAATTTGTAACCACGTTCCACCAGAAGTGACAAATGGGTGATTCATCTTGGGCTCATGCCCACCTTCCCAGAAGTCTGTCTTCAACCAAGATGATTCACTCCACATAATAAACACAAGGGATTCTGGAGATGTTCGAAATGCAGAGCAACACATGCAGAAAGCTGGAGGGAAACAGCAGGTCAGGTGGCATCGATAAAAATGAATAAACAGTGGATGTTTCAGGCTGAGACTCGTCATCAGGACTGGAAAGGAAGGGGGAAGATGCCAGAATAAAAAGGTGGGGGGAGAGGAAGGAGGACAAGCTAAAAGGCGATAGGTGAGCTCAGATGGGTGGGAGAGGTAAAGGGCTGGAGAAGAAAAAATGTGTTAAAAGAGGAGAGTGGACCATGGGTTTAAGGAAAGAAAGAGGGGGCCCGGGGTAGGAGGTGGGCAGGTGAAGCAAAGAGTTTAGAGGCCAGCGTGGGGAATGGAAGAGGAAAGATTCAGTGTCAAGCTTAATATCACTGGAATATGTCGTGAGATAATATAGGGAAAAAAGTAAAATAATTACAGTAGGTGTACATATATTAAATAGTTAAATTAAAAATAGTACAAACACAGAAATAATAGTGAGGTAATGTTCAATCATAAATCAGATGGGAGATTGGAAGAAGCTGTACCTGAGTCGCTGAGTGTGTGCCTTCAGCCATCTGCACCTCCTTCCTGATGGTAACAGTGAGAAGTTGACATGTCCTGGGTGACACTGAGTGCAAGGCTGTTACTGCAACGCCACTCAACTAAATGATATCTCATTCATGTCCGCCCTCTCTCTCATCTCCATCTGAGATTCTGCCAATAATGGTTGTATCATCAGCAAATTTACAGCTGATATTTGAGCTGTGCCTAACTGCACAGTCATAGGTGTAGAGGGAGTACAGCAGTGGGCTAAGCACCGATCCCTAAGGTGCGCCAGCGTTGATTGTCAGCGAGGAGGAATTATGATTACCAATCTGCACAGATTGTGGTCTTCCAGTTAGGAAGTAGAGAATCCAATTGCAAAGGGAGGTATAGTGGCCCACGTTCCATTGCTTATCAATCATGACTGTAGGAATGATGGTGTTAAACACTGAGCTATAGTCAATAAACAGCATACTGACACAGGTGTTTGCATTGTCCAGCTGATTTAAGGCAGTGTTAAGAGGCATGGGCTGTGGGAAGGAGGGGAGAAAGAAAAAAGGAAAAGTGAAATCAATGTTCATTTCATCACTTTGGAGGCTACCTAGATGGGATACAAGGTGTTGCTCCTCCACCCTGAGAGTGGCCTCATCATGCCAGAAGAGGAGGCCAAGGACCAACATGATGGAATGGGAGTGGGGAATGGAATTAAAATGGGTGGCCACCATGAAATTACACTTTTGGTGGACGGAGTAGAGATGCTTGATGAAGCGGTCCCCAAATTTACAACGGGTTCCAGCAGTGCAGAGGAGGCCGCATCAGGAGCCTCACCTGCAAGGACTGTTTGGGGCCCTGAATGGAGGCAAGGGAGAAGGTGAATGGGCAGGTGTAGCATTTCTCTCGCTTGCAGAGATAAGTGCCACAAGGGAGATTGGTGGAGAGAGATGAATGGACAAGGAAATCATGGAGGGAGAGATCCCTGTGGAAAGCAGAGAGTTGGGCAGAGGTAAAGATGTGTTTGGTGGTAGGATCCTGATGAAGATGGTGGAAGTTGTGGAGAATGATGTATTAGATGTGATATACATTTTTATATTATGCATTACTCCACATAATGCAAGAAATAGACCTAATACCACAGCGTACTAAAAAGGCTAGGAGATCAAACATCAATCTTGCCTTAGAACTGAAGACTTACTGTCCATGACTAGCTGTAGCTTTAGCCAAGCTGTTCCTGTACAACACTGGTAACTTAAAATTACGAAAGCTTGTCTTAGTTTCAACAATAAGTTTTTGGATATTTTAAGGATACAGCACAGTATCAGACCCTTCCTACACATTGAACCCGTGCTGGCCAATTGCACCAATGTGACCAGTTAACCTAGCAACACACGCCTTTCAAATGTGAAAGGAAACCGGCATACTCAGAGGACACCCCTGCGGTTACAAGGTGGAGAGCGTATCAACTTCTTACAGACAGTGGAGGAATTTAACCTAAGTCACTGTAACAACCTTATGATGGACAAATCCATTTTGACCAACTATCTTCCAATCAAGCAACTTGCCTTCAGATAAACGATGGAAATTGTCATCAACAATGCTAAGCAATGGCACTTGCAAATACATTGCTCACTAATACCCTGTTCAGATTTCACCAGGACCACGTCACAACATTTTACCAAGTGTGGCATCGAGGTTGGGAGCTGGGTAAAAATTTTTGTAATAGACATCAAGTTGAATGACTGGAATTAAATCTTGCACAAAAAAAAAGACTGTTACAGTTGATAGAGGTCAGTCAGCGCAGCCCGAGGATATCACTGTAGTAATTTCCAGGGCAGTATTCAAGGCCTAAATATTATCACAAGGTCAGAACAAGGGACGTTTGAAGAGGATTACACAATGTCCCAACTTTTCTAAAAATGAAGCAGTCCATACCTGCATACATATCAAGATCTAAATAACATTTAGGCACAAGGTGATAAATGCTAAATAGTCTCACGACACAAGTGGCAGGCAGTGAACCATCTCCTCCATGTGAGTCTAACTACTGCTCGATGTCCAGTGGTACTACAGTCACAATCCATAAACATAAACATCTTGGAGGTCACCAGAAAGTTACCTTTTTACACCACAGAAGTATTACCGTAACAACAGCAGTCACAGGTATGGTATTTAGTTTTAAAACTTTATATAAATATTCTGCACTATCTTTTTCCAACCATCCTTTACAAGTGACCTTGCCTTAAGACATCCTCAAAGATAGATATATCTTCCTATATTTCTTTTTCAGGCTACACTCCTGTCTTACATATATGACTAAATAGTGCATTAATTGTCAGCCGTCACAGTTCACTATTGTAGCAGGTCCATATGTTGAAATGGATTAGTTAAGTATTGCCTGGCAGCAACTTGATTTAATTTTTGATTGACAGCTTTGTAACTAGAGAATTTCAGCATAGATTTATCTGCCTTTGCAGATAACCCCAACTCTGAAAACAATAGAGAAACAGAGCTTTTTCTATCCGCAAGAAACATTTTTAGTGTTTAAGGTATAATAAAAGATAATTTAAGAGAATCATCCATATTATTTTAAACTATCAAGGAGCTGATAAATATTCTAACATACTGTTGATGGTTCTACAGTGAGCATTGTACATTCATTATCCTGAATTGAATACACTTACTTGTCTATTGTTTGACTCTTCCAATAAACTATTCAAACCCCAAGTTTCACTATTGCTTACCTGATTATATTGCAGATAAATATAAACCACATTCAATATCAAACACATAGGAGTTGTCAATTACTGACTCTTACATAGAGTACAAATCAAAACACTTGCAGAGTGTTCAATTTGGAAATTTCCAATCAGAATCAGGTTTAATATCAATGGAATGTGTTGTGAAATTTGTTAACTTAGCGGCAGCAGAACAATATAATACACGATAATATAGGGAAAAAGTAAATCCATTACAGTAAATATATATACAGTATGGATATTAAATAAATCAAAAATAGTGTAAAAACAGAAATAATAAAAATGTAGTGTTCATGGGTTCAATGTCCATTTAGAAATCGATGGCTGAGGAAGAAACTGTTCCTGAATCACTGAGCGTGTTCTTTGAGGCTCCTATACCTCCTTCCTGATGGTAACAGTGATAAGAGGGCATGTCCTGGGCGTTGGGGGGTGGCATTTAATAATGGATGTCGCCTTTCAGAGACATTGTTCCTTGAAGATGGCTTGGATACTACGGAGGCCAACACCCAAGATGGAGCTGACTAATTTTACAACTTCATGTAGCTTTCGATCCTGTGCAGGAACCCCCACCCCCATACCAGACAGTAATGCAGCCTGTCAGAATGCTCTCCACGGTACATCTGTAGATGTTTTTGAGTGTCCTAAGTGACAAGCCAAACCTCCTCAAACTCCAAATGAAATATAGCTGCTGCCTTTCCTTCTCTATAGCTGCATCAATATGTTGGGACCAGGTTAAATCCTCAGAGACCAAGAAACTTGAAATTGCTCACTCTCTCCATTCTGATCCCTCTATGAGGGTTGGTGCGTGATCCCTCGACCTACCCTTCCTGAAGTCCACGATCAGCTCTTTCGTTTTACTGATACTGAGTGCAATCAGTTATATTGCAAATATAATTTTACTGCTTCAGCATTACGTGATTGTCTCCAAAGTTTGAAAGTGAAGAAAGTCTGTTCCTTTCCTAATTCCTTGTTATTGTACCGTATATGCACTTGATAATGTGAAAACTTCCTAGAGCAAATGTTTCTTAAAGGATACTATACATCCTGAACATATACAATGTGCAAGAATCTAGAAAACCAACAACATAAAAAACACTGCCTTGACTTATTGAACAAATTTTCCTTATTTACTGAAGTAAATCAAGAAGATCACAAAGCAAGACACTTCTACAGTAGGTTTTCTTGTCAAACAACTATCATATTGTACTGATGGAACAAGAAATCCATAATACATGCAGTCTTTTCAATATATGAAAATTCCCAATAATAAATCACAGGAAACATTCACATGCTGATGAACAATAATTATTTCTATTAGGAATGTAAAACTGAACCTACTCTGAAAACATCTTCCATAATATCAGAATGATCAGTAAATATGAGAAGCCAAGGATAATCAGCGTGGCACAGCTGCCGATTTATTTTTAAATACTCTATCAAAGGTTCTGAGAACCTTCTTCAACTTTCTATTACACAAGGGATTCTGCAGATGCTGGAAATCCAGAGCAACACACACAAAATGCTGGAGGAACCCAGCAGGTCAGGCAGCATCTATGGAGAGGAATGAACAACTGTTGTTGTCGGCACAGAACCTTCATCAGGACTGAAAAAGAAAAGGTGAAGAAGCCAGAACAAGGGCGGGGGGGGGGGAGAAGAGGAAGGAGAACAAGCTGGAAGATTTTGGGGATGGGGGGCATGAAGTGAGAAGCTGGGGGGTGATAGGTAGGAAGGGCTGAAGAAGGAATCTGATAGGAGGATAGTGGACCATGGGAGAAAGGGAAGGAGGAGGGGCATCTGGGGAATGTGACAGGCATGGGAGGAGAAGAGGTAAAAGGAGAGCCAGAGTGAGGAATGGAAAAAGAGGGGAGGAGAAGTGGGACCAATTACTGCACATTATAGAAATCAATATTCATGCCATCAGATTGGAGATTAACCAGACAGAATAAGGCATGCTGCTTGTCCAAACTGCTCCTTTCCATACATGCTGCCTGCCCTGCTGAGTTCCTACAGCAGTTTTTGTGGGCTGCTCTTCCACTTTCTGTTGTTTTCTTAGTAAGGCAATGAAGCTGAATTCTAGGCATATGACTCAAATTATTACTTGCAATTAAAGTTATTAATTTCAGCAATTAACTATTTACCATCGATATTCTCTCTTGGGTTTGTAATTTGAGGAGAGTAAATGGACATGCAGTGCTTTTGTAATAGTGTCACTGTATTGATGAAAGAAAAGACAAAATGTATTTCTACAAAACATTTCACAGCATTAGAACATCCTAAAACTTGTTAATCCAATATAGTATCTTTGAAATGTCATTATTGTAATGTAGAGTAGGCATCAGCTTCTTTGTACAAGTTCAAAATTTAAGTTCAAGGTAAATTTATTATCAAAGTACATATACATCACCATACACAACCCTGAGGTTCATTTTCTTGTGGGCATACTCAGTAAATCCAAGAAACTAAAAAGTATCTGATTCAAGAGCCCGATGGTTGAGGGGTAATAATTTTTCCTGAATCTGGTGGTGTGGGTCTTGAGTCCCCAGTGTCTTTTTCCTGATGGCAGCAGCAAGAGAGAATAGCCTGGATTGTGGGAGTCCTTAATGATGGACGTTACTCCCGTGACAACACCCCATGCAGATTTGCTCAATGGTGGGAAGGGCTTTATCCATGATGGTCTGGGCCATATCCACTACTTTTGGTAAGATTTTCCATTCAAGGGCATTGGTGTTTCCATACCAGACCATGACGCAACCACTCAAAATACTCACCACCACATATCAACTGAAATTTGTCAAAGTTTTAGATGTCATACCAAAGCTTTTCTCCTGTGCTTTCTTCATAATTGCACTTACTTGCTGGGTCCAGTTCAGATCAGCATCAAGGAACACAAAATTGCTGTCCCTCTCCACCTCCGATGAGGACCGGCTCATGGACCTCCTGTTTCCTCCTCCTGAAGTCAATAATCAGCTCCTTGGTCTTGCTGACATTGAGTGAGAGATTGTTGAAATTGCACCACTCAGCTGGAATTCCAATCTTCCTCTTATATGCCGATTTGTCACCACATTTAATTAAGCCAACTACAGTGGTCTTGTCAGTTAACTTAAATATGGCATTGGAGCTGTACTAAGCCTCACAGTCATAAGTGTAAGGTGAGTAGAGCAGGGAGCTGAGCAGACAGCCTTGTAGTGCAACTGTGCTGATGGAGATTGTGGAGATATCATTGCCAATCTGAAGTGAGGAGATCAAGGGTCCAATTGCACAAGGAGCCATTGAGGCTAAGGTGTTTATTGATTAGCTTTGAGGGGACGATACTACTGAATGCCAAGCTGCAGTCAACAAAGAGCACCCTTGTGTATTCACCTTCACTGTCCAGAAGTTCCAGGTACAGAAGTCATGTATTTATTTTCTTTCTGTATTGTATTTTATGGGTAATTTGCCACATGGGTTGGGGCGTGGTAGAAGCAAATGTATATAGTTACGTATATACACGTGTGGTCAGTTAGTTGTTTAGTCTATTTAGAGCTAGAGGTGGTATCTTTTTGTTGACCACTTAAATGCTAGTTACGTTAACTTCACTAATTAAACTGTTATATCGTCAATTTTAGTTTTGTTAGATTTTTTAAAAAAATCGTTATAAGATTGTTTTGCCAGTTTTGTAATAAAGGATCGATTGCACTTTTTTTAGTTTGGAAATTTGTTATTTTGGAAGCACATCATACAGTGTCTGCATGCAGACTCAGTCTCTCAGTGGTTTTGGTTTGTTTCCAAGTAACCACTACACCTGGGTTGAATGAACATAGAACAGTACAGCACAGTACAGGCCCTTCGGCCCACAATGTTGTGCCGACCCTCAAACCCTGCCTCCCATATAAGCCCCCACCTTAAATTCCTCAATATACCCATCTAGTAGTCTCTTAAACTTCACTAGTGTATCTGCCTCCACCACTGACTCAGGCAGTGCATTCCACGCACCAACCACTCTCTGAGTAAAAACCCTTCCTCTAATATCCCCTTTCAACTTCCCACTCCTTACCTTAAAGCCATGTCCTCTTGTATTGAGCAGTGGTGCCCTGGGGAAGAGGCGCTGGCTATCCACTCTATCTATTCCTCTTATTATCTTGTACACCTCTATCATGTCTCCTCTCATCCTCCTTCTCTCCAAAGAGTAAAGCCCTAGCTCCCTTAATCTCTGATCATAATGCATACTTTCTAAACCAGGCAGCATCCTGGTAAATCTCCTCTGTACCCTTTCCAATGTTTCCACATCCTTCCTATGGTGAGGTGACCAGAACGGGACACAGTACTCCAAGTGTAGCCTAACCAGAGTTTTATAGAGCTGCATCATTACATCGCGACTCTTAAACTCTATCCCTCGACTTATGAAAGCTAACACCCCATAAGTTTTCTTAACTAACCTATCCACCTGTGAGGCAACTTTCAGGGATCTGTGGACATGTACCCCGAGATCCCTCTGCTCCTCCACACTACCAAGTATCTTGCCATTTACTTTGTACTCTGCCTTGGAGTTTGTCCTTCCAAAGTGTACCACCTCACACTTCTCCGGGTTGAACTCCATCTGCCACTCCTCAGCCCACTTCTGCATCCTATCAATGTCCCTCTGCAATCTTTGACAATCCTCTACACTATCTACAACACCACCAACCTTTGTGTCATCTGCAAACTTGCCAACCCACCCTTCTACCCCCACGTCCAGGTCATTAATAAAAATCACGAGAAGTAGAGGTCCCAGAACAGATCCTTGTGGGACACCACTAGTCACAATCCTCCAATCTGAATGTACTCCCTCCACCACCACCCTCTGCCTTCTGCAGGCAAGCCAATTCTGAATCCACCTGGCCAAACTTCCCTGGATCCCATGCCTTCTAACTTTCTGAATAAGCCTACCATGTGGAACCTTGTCAAATTCCTTACTAAAATCCATATAGATCACATCCACTGCACCACCCTCATCTATATGCCTGGTCACCTCCTCAAAGAACTCTATCAGGCTTGTTAGACATGATCTGCCCTTCACAAAGCCATGCTGACTGTCCCTGATTAGACCATGATTCTCTAAATGCCCATAGATCCTATCTCTAAGAATCTTTTCCAACAGCTTTCCCACCACAGACGTAAGGCTCACTGGTCTATAATTACCCGGACTATCCCTACTACCTTTTTTGAACAAGGGGACAACATTCGCCTCCCTCCAATCCTCCGGTACCATTCCCGTGGACAACGAGGACATAAAGATCCTAGCCAGAGGCTCAGCAATCTCTTCTCACCTTGTGGAACAGCCTGGGGAATATTCCGTCAGGCCCCAGGGACTTATCTGTCCTAATGTATTTTAACAACTCCAACACCTCCTCTCCCTTAATATCAACATGCTCCAGAACATCAACCTCACTCATATTGTCCTCACCATCATCAAGTTCCCTCTCATTGGTGAATACCGAAGAGAAGTATTCATTGAGGACTTCACTCACTTCCACAGCCTCCAGGCACATCTTCCCACCTTTATCTCTAATCGGTCCTACCTTCACTCCTGTCATCCTTTTTTTCTTCACATAACTGAAGAATGCCTTGGGGTTTTCCTTTACCCTACTCGCCAAGGCCTTCTCATGCCCCCTTCTTGCTCTTCTCAGCCCCTTCTTAAGCTCCTTTCTTGCTTCCCCATATTCCTCAATAGACCCATCTGATCCTCGCTTCCTAAACCTCATGTATGCTGCCTTCCTCCACCTGACTAGATTTTCCACCTCACTTGTCACCCATGGTTCCTTCACCCTACCATTCTTTATCTTCCTCACCTGGACAAATTTATCCCTTACATCCCGCAAGAGATCTCTAAACATCGACCACATGTCTATAGTACATTTCCCTGCGAAAACATCATCCCATGAAGAGCCAATGAAATGGCATCTGTAGTGGACCCGTTTTCCAGTAGGCAATTTGGAGTGGATATATCTCAAGCAGGAGTTGATGTGTTTCTTCACAAACCTCTCAAAACACTTCAGCACAGTGGATGTAAGTGCTACTGGACGACAGTCATTGAGGCAAGTTTCCATATTCTTCTTAGGCAACAGTAGAATTGAAGCCTGCTTGAAGCAGGTGGGTACCTCAAACTGCTAAAGCAAGCCGTTTAGGGTATTAGTGAACACTCCAGCCAGTTGATTAGCACAGGTCTTTAGTACTCGGACAGGTACCCCATCTGGGCTGGAAGCTTTCTGTGGGTTCATCCTCCTAAACAACTGAGACTGAAATCACAGGGTCAACGGGAAGGACCCTCCATGTTTTATTGGTCACAGCGAGCGTAGAGGGCATTAAGTTCATTTGGAAGTGAAGCTCCTGTTGTTACCTACGTCACTTGGATTTACTTTGTAAGAGGTAATAGCATTCAAGTCCTGCCACAGCTGTTGCGCATCCTTCAGTGATTCAAGTTTAATCCAGAACTGCCACTTCACCTGTGAGATAGCTTTCCAGAGATCATACCTGGACCTCTTGTATCTTACTTGGTCGCCAGACCTGACTGCCACTGATTTGGTCCTCAGAAGATTGTGGATCTCATGGTTTATTCAGGGCTTCTGGTTGGGGAAGACTCTGAATGATTTTGTGGGGACACACTCCTCTACAACCGTTTTTATGAAGTCTGGGTCAACCGTGGTGTATTTATTCAGATCCTCTGAAGAGTCCTTCAACACAGCCCAGTCCGCCGATTCAAAGCAATTCCACATCCACCCTTCTGCCTCCCTCGATCACCTCTTTGTTGTCCTAATCTCTGGAGCCTGTATGCAGGGAGGAGACTGACAGCCAAGTGATAAGATTTCCTGAAATGCGGTCTGGGCATGGAATGGTACGCATTCCTTTTTGTAGTATAGCTGTAGTCTAGTGTGTTGGAACTCCTGGTACTGCTGGCTGTATGCCGATGGTAATTGGCAATATCTTCAAACAAGCCTGATGAAGTCCCTGACTATGATTTGAAATGTGTCAGGGTGAACTGTAAAGCAGTCTTAACAGGAACAGGAAACCACAGAGACTCCTTTGTTCCATTTTGAATAATTTCATAAAGGTTTTATATCCATCTAGGATGTTTTATTCAAAAGACCATCTCTTTCTGGGCCGCACTGGAACATCAGTTTGAATTATGTGCTCAGGATCATAAAGCAGAATGTGAACTCACAACTCAGATAAAAGCCACAGCTGACATTGAACTCAGCAATGAAAGCAAGGATCAGTGGCATTTTTATGGTATTCGTAAACAATAAATCACATTCCCTCAGCTTCACATTTTAAAAATATAGTTATAATATGGATTTAGCCCCTTGGTTAGGATTTGAATCAATTTGGAAGTAAAAGTGACACAAATTAATTTGAGCTGATACTATATGCAGAACTTTACAGTATCTATAGGAAAAACAAATGGTACCACAACCAGGGAAAATGACTGAGGAAATTTGGCTTACTTGAATAAATTGAAGGTTCTCTTTTCTGGGGAATCAGGGGTGGAGGAGCGACCAATAGAAATGGGAACAATAAAATAGGATTGGTGTAAAATGACTGTAAAAGAATCACTCGATTATTTTTCAAGAATCACTAGATTCTGAAATGGTTCCGGAATATTGCAAATGTCACACCACTCTCTAAGGAAGGAAGGGAGGTGAGAAATTGGAAATTATTTGCCAGATAGGTCGACTTCAGTAGTTAGGAAGATGTTGGAGTCCATTATTAAGGATGTGGTTTCGGGGCGCTTGGAAGCACATGATAAAACACGTCAAAGTCAGCATGGTTTCCTTTAGGGGAATTTGCCTGACAAATCTGTTGGAATTCTTTCCTCCCCATTTAGAAAATAGTCTACACCTTTATTTCTTCTACCACAGTGCATGACCATACACTTCCCTGCACTGTATTCCATCTGCCACTGTCTCTTAATCTGTCTAAGCCCTTCTGCAGACTCCCTGCTTCCTCAGTATAACTTGCCCCTCCACCTACATCCACAAACACGGCTACAAAACAACCAATTCCATCATTCACAAGAGCCTATGACATTACAGGAAAGCTACTGGCATAGACAGAAGATAGGCTGACTGGCAAGAGGTAAAGAGTGGGTATAAAGGGGGCCTTTTCTGATCGGCTGCCACTGACTACTGGTGTTCTGCAGGGGTCAGTGCTGGGACAGCTTCTTTATTTATTTATTGAGATACACCACGGAATAGGCATTTCCAGTCCTTCGCACCGCGCCACCCAGCAATCCCCAAATTTAACCCTCGCCTAATCACAGGACAATTTACAATGACCAATTAACCTACCAACCTATACAGCCTTTGGACTGTGGGAGGAAACTGGAGCACGTGGAGGAAACCCACACTGTCACAGTGAGGACGTACAAACGCCTCACAGACATCATTATATGTCAGTGATGTGGATGATGGAATTGATGCCTTTGTGAGAATGGGCAAAGAAGTGATATTGAGAAATACATATCAGTGTGTTTTCAAATCAACACATTTTAACGTGGTACCTGTACAATAAATAAAATCACTTTATATTTCTACACATCAGGGTCAGGCTTTGACCATCAAATAATTTTCTCTAAACGGGGAAAAATTCAGAAATCAGAGGTGCGAAGGGACTTGGGAGTCCTCAAGCAAGATTCCCTGACAACATCCTATTGTACACACATACAAAAACAGAAAAAATTCCACTCAACTGCTGGAAAATATCCAGTGCCTGCTAATTGGGAATTACTGCCACATGGATAAACACTGTAAATTACACACCAGTATTTTCAAATCAAACACATTTAACATGGTACCTATATAGTAAAAATCTCTTTAGGTGTCTATACATCACGATCAGGCCTTGGCCATCAAATAATTATTTTACTGTGACAGTGACTCAAAAAAAGGATGGGAGTTATTTTAAGACTGATCCTGGATTAGCTATTAAGAGAACATCGAGAGGCATTATTAACAACTAAAATTTTCATCAGCCCAAACATTAATAATATTTTTCACTGATAGTGCGTGAACTAAGTCCCACCGCTTGTGCAGGAAAGTACAGGCCTGCACTTCCTATTTAAATTGCTTCTTCACCATTGGTCTCCGCAGAAACCTGGTGGAATCGGATATCAAACTCGTGTAACCTGATTCCTACATGTGGTTCAATTTTGAACACAGTCAACGAAATTCCCCAAAATTAATGTTGGCAAAGATTGCAGGTGTCGCATTTTTTTTAAAGTATATACAGATCTTCGATGCTTCTGGCATGCTAACTGGCTCCTGATACAATCATGCAAAAAAACTATTTCGTCGGTGCCGTGTTTCCAATTAAACAATTGACCGGGTTTGCTGTCAGAAATCGAGAAAGTAGCATTGCACTATATTGCATACGATATGGATATTATTCAGAGACGGAGAATGACCTTTATAGCTATCCTCGGTGTCTTAATCGTCTTCCAGTCTCGATGGTTGGTTGGCAATTCCAGCATCGTTTGACTGCTTTGTTATCACTGCATTGTCTTTTTCCGTCTTCTCCACAGGCAAGAGAATCCATAGTGGCTCTAGACTTAGAAACCCCCTTCCCATGATTTCCATTTCTTTTACGGAGCTGAAGAGTCCCCGCTTACATTTTTCCTACCTTTTATCCAGGCACGCAATCCATTCTGCTGATGCCGAAGACTGGGACGATGTGTGAGCAGAAACCATGGCAGGGGAGATCATAGGCTCCGCGGCGACCGGCTTAACGAGAGGTGACTGCTGACTCCGTCGGAGCTGAAAACAATCACTTCCTAGCACGAACCCCGAGAAAGAAGCGAGCGTAAAACATCCTTGACGTCAGAGTGCAGAAGCGGCACAAACGCCGGTGCTTCAAAGTGGATTGAGCAGACCAGCGACCGCAGCAGTCATCTGTACATAGCGGCAGAGAGCGCGCTCGCAGACTGCCGGATTGGAAGGGTTCTGTACTGCAGAATTAACACCCGGCAGTTTCCTACCTTCGTGCAACAAGTGTAAAATCTAACAAGCCATAGTGGAAAGTCGACAGCATGGTGCGGAGAAACGTACCCTTGCAGTGAGTGGTCGGAGGCGCTTTACTGCCCAGCCAACGTGAACACCCGCAATTTCACCTCTCCGGAATAAACCTTGTTTCCGTTGAGAAGCCGTGAACATGTTGAACACTCAGAGTACGTTGCACTTTTTAGCTATATGTAGTTTTTGCATTTTACCCCAATAAGTCATTCTCCCTGCTATTAAGCTACCTGTCAAATGTTACCTAAATCATAGAAAAAACAGATAATGTTAGTAATACTGAGCAGGATAGGCAGCACTCGTGTAGAGAGAAACAAAGTTTTGGCTTCAGGTTATGATTAATGGAAGTCTGATGGAAATCCACAACCAGAAACCTGACCTCCGGCTGTTGGCCAGTGGTGCTGCCTGATTGTATGATTTGACATTGGAAAGGGTGGCAACACTTGGGCAAAGAGGAGGCTTTAATCTGCACCTTGAAGGAGTAGAGAGAGATAAAGATGTTTGGTGAAAGAAAACTGAATGTTGGTCCTTGCAGCAGAAGGAACTGCATCAAAGATGGAGAGAATGAGAGATGGAAAAGACAAGAATTAAAGGAACCCTGTTGTATCCAACCTTTCTAGACTGGGAACATCACAGGTTTAGAGCATGGAGAGATTTTAAAGTACTTTAGTAACAGTGTTTCTTAACCAGGAGCCAGTGTAAATTAATAGGAACATGGATGGAACTGAGCATTTATATTGAGGGGAAAACAGACAGCCCTGATGTTGTCATGGATACATGGTCTGAAACATACCCTTGGTGAAATGTGATAACAGGATTATGAACTATCTGCTTCAGTTACTGGAGAGAGTGATTCAGTGGTGAGGAAATGGGGTTTGTGCTGGGGCTGTTAAACTTTCTGCTCAATTTGTATTACATGTCATAGTACAATCACTGGCAATAGTGATGGGTTAAAAGAGATTATCATGAATATACACATGGAAATTCGCATAGTGTTTTCAGAGTGATGGGTCATATAGGAGGATATTGAAAGAGTGTGGAAAAATAAGGATATGCAATGAAATACTGTCTTATATTGATCAGTACCAATATCAGAGACACCCACGATTAACCAAACAATTGGATAAATGTGACTCTGTACCTCAATCTGTCCTTCATTAGATTAAACCTGAAACAGCCCAGTTTGAAGGAAACAGCATATGGCTCTGTCAAGCCTATCACATTATCAGGAAATCACAAAGTGC
This sequence comes from Mobula hypostoma, assembly GCF_963921235.1. Classification (NCBI taxonomy): domain Eukaryota; kingdom Metazoa; phylum Chordata; class Chondrichthyes; order Myliobatiformes; family Myliobatidae; genus Mobula; species Mobula hypostoma. The sequence goes on from NC_086102.1 coordinate 166,306,002, forward strand.
CTCACAGCCAATTAACCCTTAATGAAAGCCAATCACTGCTGCCTTTCAGGAAAACAAGAAACCAGTTTCAATTTTAGTAAGATCACATAGTGTATGAGGAATATGGCACAGTTTTCATGACTCCTGATGAAGTTGACTCTATGATTAACATCAGAATCAGGTTCAATATCACCCACATGCACTCTATCTGCCTGAAACATCTACTGTACTCTTTTCCATAGATGCTGTCTGGTCTGCTGACTTCCAGCACTTTGTGTGTGTTGGTTGGATTCTATCTGCATTGTATTCTAATTTATGCACTTATCATGTATATTACTAGTTACACTGCTGCAGGCGCGGTAAAACCAAAGGGTTTAGTTATGTACAGTATTTATGCTTTGTTCTTGACAGTTTTAGAGCTGAGGACAGATGGTTGCCATATCTTTTGTTGACCGCTTAATTATGCTTAACTTCGCTTAACTGCACTTAAAATCACTTAACTTTATTTAACTTCGTTGAAGTCCACCTAAGTATGCTAGTTTTAGTATCATACGTTTCATCGCTTCAAAACTGTATGCTTTGCTAGTTGCTAATAAAGAATTGAGTACATTTCTTTGACCTTTTTTGAACATAATGATTGGAGTGTGCTTTATACAAGGATAACTGCTCGTGGAGTCACCAGCAGGAGCATTGGTTTGTTCATGTAGCTGCTACAATTGGTTACACCAGAAGGATTAACCTTTAACATCCACTTATACAGAAGCATTGGGCTTTATTAAACTTATCCAAAGAACATTACTTCTGACAGTGCAGCACTGCTCAATGCTTCCAGCCTGCATCTCTGAAGAAGGGTTTAAACCCACAAACCTTTAACTGAAGTGGAATAATAACTGAGAGTGAAAATAATGTTTACAGCAGAAGCTCTGCCTTTGTGCAAGGAATCTGGAGCTGCTTTGTCAACACTCTGTCTTAATCCAAAATGTTCAGAGCAATGTCAAAATAGCCCTTGTTCAGAATGCTAAACTCAGTCATTAGGAGTACGTTCAGCCAGAGACTCATTCCACCGAGATGCAACACTGAGCTTCATAGGAAGTCATTCCTGCCTGTGGCCATCAAACTTTACAACTCCTCCCCTGGAGGGTCAGACACCCTGAGCCAGTAGGCTGATCCTGGACTTATTTCCTGGTATAATTTACATATCACTATTTAATTATTTATGGTGCAACTATAACAAAAACCGATTTCCCTCAGGATCAATAATGTATGACTATGATTAGATTGTCAGAGGTTATCTGATCCAGATCAAAAAAATGTGACCCCATTCTTTAATCCAAGCTGACTGGTTACCTGTCCACGAAACATGCTTTTAACTTTGGCCGATGCTGTGCCATGAACTTCCTGCAGGAAACTGGCTCCGATTGGATGCTGAGTCTTATTATAAACCCACATTGAAATGCTTTAACAGTAGATAGGCTGCACTCTCATGCTGAAGCAATTGCTGTAGTTCCTTAAACACATTTCCCCTCCATAAGCACTCTCGTCCATTCTGCAGAACTTGTCCTTAACCTCAGAAACTTCACTTCCTTCCACTTCCTCCCATTTTCCACAGATCAGAGAGGTAATCATGAGCACCTACTTGGGTCTTTTTGTTGTCCACAAGCAGGAGTCCTTTCTCCAAGCCTACTCTGGCAAAACCATCAGCTCTATATTTGCTAAATCGATAACTGCATTGGTTGTAATTCCTGCAATCATGCAGAACTTGGCAATTTTATCACCTTTACCACCATCAACTTCATTCTGCCCTTAAATTCACCTGGATCAGATCTGACACCTCCCTTCGTCTTCTGCATCTCCCTGCCTCCATCTCTGGAGACATACGCTAGCATCTATAAACCAACCACCTCCTATAGATATCTCAACTATATAGAGTTCAATGCAGTCAAATGTGAAGTGATTTGCACTGGAAGGTTGAATTTGAAGGTAGAATACAGGGTTAATGGCGGAATTCTTAAGAGTGGGATCATGGGGTCCATGTCCATTGATCTCTCAAAGTTGGCATGCAGATTGATAGGGTTGTTAAGAAGGCATATGATGTGGTGGCCTTCATTAGTTGGGGGATCAAGTTGAAGAACTGTGAGGTGATGTTCAGCTCTATATAAACCTGTTCGGACCACATTTGGTATTTTATGTATACTTCTGATCACCTCATTTTAGGAAGGATGTGGAAGATTTAGAGAGTGTACAGAGGAAATGTACCAGAATCTGCCTGGATTGGAGAGCATGTCTTGGGACAAGACAGGTGCAAAGAAAGATGAGAGGTGACTTGATAGAAGTGTGCAAGACAATAAGGGGCATAGATCAAGTGAGCAGCCAAAGATCTTTTCTCCAGGTAGAAATAGCTAAGCTAAGAGGGCATAATTTTAAGGTGACTAGTGGGGATGTCAGACGCAAGCTTTCTTTTTACCTTTTAGATCTACACAAACCACATCTGTCATTCTGCCTTCATCAATTTTCCTAGTGTGTACTTCCTTAAAAGAATCAATCAGATTTGTGAGGCATGATTTCTCACAGTCAAAGTACAGTGGTGCTAGAACGTCTGTGAACTCTGCAGAATCCTCTGCATTTCTGCACAAATACCACCCAAAATGTGATCAGATCCTCACACAAGTCCCAAAACTCAAAAACCAGAAACCAATCAAATAAATAACACAAAAGCATTATACCGGGAAAAATGATCCAATGTTGGGTGTGTGGAACACACTGCTTGGGGTGGTGGTAGAGGCAGATACGTTAGGAAAATTTAAGAGATTTAGATAGGCACATGGATGATGGGAAAATGGAGGGCTATGTGGAAGAGAAGAGTTAGATTGATCTTAAGAGTAGGTTAAAAGATCAACACAACATTGTGGGCTGAAGGGCCTGTACTGTGCTGTAATTTTCTGTGCTTCTTTCCCACTTCCCATCCTGTATCCTGTAATTTTTCTCAACTTCACTGTCTCTCCTGAATATGCTCTCAAAATGACAACTTCCGCTCTGGAGCTTCTGTAAGTATGGCTTCCCTCTGCCATGGTTGATGGAGCCTTCATACATATTTCCTCCATTTCCCACACATCAGCTCCCCTCAGCAGTCAGAACACCAACAAAATTCCCTTCACCCTCACTGTGCACCGACCAGCCTCTGAATACATCCACTATTTCTGCCAGCTCTAACATGATCTCAGCACCTATCACATCTTCACCTCTTCACTCCTTTCTGCTTTCTGCAGGGATCGCTATCTTCAGGACTCATCCCTCCCCAGCCAACCCTTCCTGTTCCTTGGCATTTCCCCTGCAAATGAGGGATGAGTTCACTGCACCTTTTCCCAACTGGTCTACTACATCTCATGCTTGCCCATCCAGTCTTCTTCTCCCTTCGTTCACCACCTGGTTGTATCTGTCATCATCCCCTCCTAAGCTATCACCTACCAGCCTCTGTTACATCCCTCATCACGTTTGTCATTCGTTGTTCCTTTCTAGGCAGCAACTTTGCCGTTTCTTTAGCATTTGTCTGTTTTGTTTTATGAAGTGGATTTGCTAACTCAGTGCTCAACCGAGCACAGATAGATAGCATGCAAGGAGCCGGCCAGATTCGAACCTGGAACCACTCGCCTTGAAGCCCGGTGTGGATGCCACCACACCACCGGCTGGTTATCCCTCATCATACTGCTATACAATATATTGACAATCTTTGCTGTTCCATCTCAGTCCTGATGCAGGAACTTGATCTGAAACTTTGACTTACATCCTTACTGCCGCAGGTGCTGATTTACCTGCTAGGTTCTTCCAGCATTCTGTTATTATTCCAGGTTTCAGCATCTGAAGTCCTTTTTTTGCTTTTGCTAAAAATAGCAGAAGTCCTGGATATGACTATAAACTGCAACCGGTGATGGCAACCGGTGGTGAGGCTCTGATTGGGGACTTCCAGAGCTTTGGGGAAAGTGGAGTTATCCCTTAGTCATTCATGATGATGTTGCTCTCTCAGACAGCAAAAGATATTCAACAACTTTTGAAAATTAAAGAGACAATTAAATCTCATTAAAATGGTTCATTTAAAAATTTTAACCACTTAAAGAAAATAAAAAAGACATATAAATGAACTCAATTACAAAACCCAATAACACAACTTGACTGGTACTTATTCTTCACCCAGCCACTTAACTCCATGAGGAGTCAAACACGGGAGCAGTGGCAGGAAATCTGCAGAAATCATGTGTGTGGGAGTTTGGAGCTGCACAGGGTTTGTGGCCTTGTGCACGGTTAGGGTGGTCCTTGGCACTGTTGGTATTTACTGATAAAGATTTAGACCATTGTTTTTATTTTCCGTAGTTCACTTTTATATTAGAATATTGTAACAGGTTTTGGAAAACAATCATAAATATAGATTTTAAATAGCCAGAATTATTGAAACTCCATGACTGTTATTTATTTCTAAATGCCTGATTCCTTTGACTTTCCATCAGTCAAAAACATATTACAACAGTTTGCTGCTCTTTCATACTTTTAACCTATCGTCTAAGGTTGAGACACAAGCGATCCTGCAGATGCTGGATCACCCACCAACCTTCCCCCTCACCTACACTCACCTTTCTCCCATCAGCTTGTGCTTCTTCCCACCCCCACCACCCCCCCAATTGTTTTATGCTGGCTTCTGCATCAGAGATGCCCTTCTGCACACCACTGTTGTAATGTGTGGTTATTTGAGTTACTGGTGCCTTCCTGCCAGCTTGAACTAGTCTGGCCATCCTCTGACCTTCCTCATTACAAGCCATTTTCATCCACAGAACTGCCGGTCACTGGATTTGTTTTTGTTTTTGTTTTTTGTACCATTCTCTGTAAACTCTAGAGACTGTTGTATGTGAAAATCCCAGTGGATTAGCAGTTTCTGGGATACTCATATCAGCCCATCTGGCACCAACAATCATTCCATGGTCAAAGTCACTTAGATCACATTTCTTCCCTATTCTGAAGTTTGGTTTGAACAACAACTGAGCCTCTTGACCATATTTGCATGTTTTTTAAAGCATTGAGTTGTTTGCCCATGATTAGCTGATTAGATATTTGCATTGGCAAGCTGATGTACTTGTGTACCTAATAAAGTGGCCAAGGAATGCATACTTATGCATGAAGCTGTGTTAACAATCTGGCTATCATGAAGATGAAAATACTTGCACAATCAGGTTTTTTTTTAGCATATTTTTACTTATTGATGTATGTATTTACCAATATAAGTTCACTAAAATGATACATTGATGTTACCAGTGAACTATAAAAGATTGAACAATTATTTGAAAGAAAATTGAATTTGCACCATACGTTTTACATCCTCAGAATATATCAAAGCTTTAAATTATCAGGTATTGTAATTATGAATGTCATGTAGGCAAATAAGGCATCAACCTGCATACATCAAGGCTGCACAAATAGTTAATGAGATAATTAACCAGATTATTTTTATCTTTCTTCCAACTGTGCCCCAGAATCCTTCTGAGCAGGTAGTTAGGGACTTTGTTTACCATTGCATCTGGAACCAAGCATCTCGAGCATCTCAAACAATGCCACACTCCCTTGGAACTGCATTAAATTTTAGGCTTGATTACTTTTCCCATAGTTAAAATCCACAGTTATCAAAATCAGTGACTGTATTAATTCAAATTAATTCTATTCTGATGACAGGTTATCAAACTGAAAATTTAACTGATTCTGTTTCCACAAATTTTCTTAATCCTTTGCAGATTTCCAGCAGCTGCAGTATTTTGCTTTTGCAATATTAGGAGTTTTTTCTTACAAAATCTTGCAACTAATTGTAGTTCTTCAGGCTGCTAGTGATCTTGATTGCTAGGAGAAAAAGTATTATTTGTGGCAAAAGAAAGTAGAAACACCAGTCATAGTCACAGGGAGAAACAGCTGTGTATATGTCATCCATTCAGCATCCATTATTACCTTAAACCTACCATGATCTATTTTATTCTCTTGACATTTCTTTCAACTACATCCAGATGCTACCACTCACTACAGACTAGGGGTAATTTAAATTAACCTACCAAAACACATATTTCGGAAGGTGTGTGTTGGTGACTGAGCACTTGGGGAAACCTGTGCAGCCACAGGGAGAATAATCAGACTGCAGAGACAGCAGCAGAGAACAGGACCGAAATTCAGCTTATTGGAGCAGTAGGCAGCAGCTCTACTCATTATGCCAAAGTGCTACGTTCTATGGAAAGCCTTTTAAGAGCTGGTTGTAAATATCATATCCACGAAGCTGAAGCTGACATCAGTGGGAGAGCTGAGAAAACTTGTCTGTGTAGCTCCCAAATGAAGGTTCTGCACTTAATGCAATTCACACAAACCATGTTAGAATAATCAAAATACTGCTTTAATTGCATTAAAAGTTAGTATTGCAAATTATGGTTCTGTCTGTACAATAGTGCAGAATTATGAATTATTGCTTGCACACTCCAACTGCAGAGGCTCACACTCATTCATAATACCGCAGTAAACTAGTTATCATCCAGCGGGTCATTATATTACTTTGATCTGTACACATTTGAATATGGACCGTATTTTCACTCATCATTAACACATAATTTCACAACATTCTGGAACATGTCAATAATGAGAAATTATACTAAAGTTCCGTCATAGAATTTTTCTTTTGCTACCTCACTGATTTTGTTCTTAGTAGTTCTTGATTGTTATTGATCACACCAATAAGCTGCTTCTTCACAGAAAATTTTATAGAACATAGGAACCTATAGCACATTACGGCTCCTTCAGCCCACAATGTTGTGCCAACCATGTAACTCTGTAACCTGCCTAGAATTACCCTACCACATAGCCCTCTATTTTTCTAAGCTCCATGTGCCCATCTAAAAGTCTTTTAAAGGACCCTATTGTATCCACCTCCACCACCCTCGCCGGCAGTACATTCCATGCACCCGCCACTCTCTGTGTGAAAAACTTACCCCTGACATCCCCATTTTTATTATTCTATTATTAGCATAACCTATTTAAATCCAAATGTAATTTAATTTTGCACCATTTCCATTTTGTTTTCTTCTGTTCTATTCCTGTGCATTGTTTAAACCATCATTTAAACATTTCTCATTTAGAAAAACATTAGAAACAGCTGGAATAAGCCATTGCCTGTGGGCCTGTTGCATAAGAGAATGAGATAGTGACTGAAGTATACCAGACTTCAAGCTCCCTTGATGCCTCTATTATTCAAAAAATTATTTCAATATCCCAGTGACCAGTAAGAACAGGCAGGAGGGAGATAATAGGAAGAACGAGATGGACAGGTTGAAGTGTGTCACAAACAAGAGAACATCTGCAGATGCTGGAAATCTGAGCAACACACACAAAACGCTGGTGGAACTCAGCAGGCCAGGCAGCATCCATGGAAAAAAGTACAGGTCCTGCCGAAGGGTTTTGGCCTGAAACGTTGACTGTACTTTTTTCCATAGATGCTGCCTCACCTGCTGAGTTCCTCCAGCATTTTGTGTGCATTGCTAGGCTGAAGCGTGTGTTTTATTTGCTCGAGTATTAAGGGTAAGGGTGATGGACATAGAGCATTGATCAGTACATGGAACTATGTTTTGTAGCCATAACAGAGAGTCAACAGGAAGAGGGACAGGACATTTAATGTTCGAAGTTTTTGATGTTTTAGAAAAGATAGAGGAAAAGGTAAAGGGAGGGGGAGAGAAGTTGAGCTATTAATCAGCAACAATATCACAGCTGCGCTCAGATGGGACATGATGGAGGACTAATCCACTGAATCGATATGGGTACAACGCAAAGAGGAGGAAGGAGCAATTACTCTTGCGATTATACAACAGACCCCACCCCCCCATAATTGCCAGGGCAGATTAGGGAAGCTGTGAAAATGGTACTTGCTGGAGTGGGTGGCTTCAGTTTCTCTAATATAGACTGGGATTTCTTAAGTGCAGAAGGTTTGGACATGTCAGAATTTGTTAGGTGCATCCAGGAGGTGTTCTTAAATCAATATGTAGATAGTCCAACAGGAAGTGGGGTCATACTGGACCTGTTTTTGGATAATCAGCCTGTCCAGCTGACTGATCTCTGAGTGGGAGAGCAATTAGGGAACAGTGATCAGAATTCCTTAAAGTTTAAGATAGTTGTAGATAGGGATAAGTACGGACCTTGCAGGAGAGATTAAATTGGAGCAGAGCAAATGATGAGAGCATTGTGCAGGAGCCAGGGAGAGTTAATAGGGAACAGCTGTTTTTGGCAAGTCCACAGAGGGTGTTTAAAAAGCAACTACACAGAGTACAGAACAGCTATGTTCCAGTAAGAAGGTAGGACAAGGATGGCAACATAAGAAGACATGTGTAAGCCCTCGAGGCTTATAGAGAAGGAGGGAAATAGAGGTAATCCTGGAAGCTATAGACCAGTCAGACTCAGGTGGATGTTTCCTATGGTGGGGGAGCCAAGGACCAGAAGGTTCAACCTCAGAATAAAGGGGCGTCCATTTAGCATGGAGATGAGGAGGTACTTCTTTAGCCAAAACTGAGTTAATCTGTGGAATTTGTTGCCAAGAGTGGCTGTGGAGGCCAAGCCATTGGGAATATTACGGGCAGAGGTTGACAGATTCATTCATCAGAGCATGAAGGGTTATGGGGAGAAGGAAGGAGATTGGGGCTGAGAGGGAAATGGATCAGCCATGGTGAAATGGCAGAGCAGACTTGGTGGGCCAAATGGCCTAATTCTTCTCCTATATTTTATGGTCTTACGTCAGATACTGGAGAGGATTCTTAAGGATAGGATTTATGAACATTTGGAAAACCATGCCAGTCAGCACAGGTTTATGTAGAGCAAGCCGTGTCTTACAATCTTGATCAAGATTTTGAGGAGGTGATGAGTCATTGATAAAGGTAGAGCTGTGGATGCTGTCTACATGGATTTTAGTAAGGCATTTGACAAAGGTCCCTCATGGTAGGCTCATGCAGAAGGTTAAGATTCATGGGATCAACAGTGATGAGCGGTTTGGATTCAGAATAGGCTCACTCATAGAAGACAGAGCATAGTGGTTGAAGAGATTTATTCCAGCCAGAGGCCTGTGACTAGTGGTGTTCCACAGGGGTCTCTGCTGTTTGTGATTTGTATACATGATCTGGATGAAAATATAGATGGAAGGGTTGGTAAGTTTGCAACTGATATGAAGATTGGAGGTCTTGTGGATAGCATAGAAAACTAGCAAAGATTACAATGGGATATGGGTGTGTTACAATTATGGGTAGGAAATGGTGGATGGGGTTTAACCCAGCCAGCTGTGAAGTGTTGCACTTTGGAATATCAAACGTAAAGTGTTAGTACACTGTTAATAGCTGTTAAAAAGGTGTATGGTGTGTCGTCATTCATCAACTGTGGGATTGATTTCAAGAGCTGTGAGGTAAAGTGACAACTATATAAGACCTTGGTCAGACCCCACTTGCAGTGCTGTGTTCCGTTCTGGTCACCTCACTACAGGAAGGACTATAGAGAGAGTGCAGAGGAGATTTACAAGGATGTTGCCTGGATTGGAGAGCGTGCCTTATGAGAATAGGTTGAGTGAACTTGGCCTTTTCCCCTTGGAGCGACGGAGGATGAGAGGTGACCTGATAGAGATGTACAGGATGATAAGGGGCATTGATCATATGGATAGCCAGTGGCTTTTACACAGGGCTGAAATAGCTAACACATGGGGACATAGTTTTAGGGTGCTTTGAAGTAGGTACAGAGGGGATGTCAGGGGTAAGTTTTTCACACAGAGAGTGGTGTGTGCATGGAATGCACTGCCAGTGACGGTGGTGGAAGTGGTTACTATGGGGTCTTTTAAGAGACTCTTAGACAGGTATATGGAACTTAGAAAAACGGAGGGCTATGCGGTAGGGTAATTCTAGGCAGTTTCTAGAGTAGGTTACATAGTCAGCACAACATTGTGGGCTGAAGGGCCTGTAAAGTGCTGTAGATTTCTATGTTCTGTATGCTATGAAACAATCGTTATCATAAAAGGGAATGTATGAGGTAACCAAATTAATTAAAAACTAACTTATATCCTAGATTCTAAAATACTGAGTGTAGAGGTAGAGGTGATCTTTTTAGTGAAATATTGTGATTTTTCAAAATTCCCTACATTTAAGAAAGGTATCGTGTATTGGAAAATTGAACATAGCACTGTAGTTCAAATAGGAAGGAGGAGAGAACCAAGGGAACAATAGGTCAGTTAGCCTGACATCTGTTGTCAGAAAAGTGCTGCAGTCAAATGTTAGGTAAGAATAAACAGTTCACTTGAACATCATAATACGATTAGGCAGAGTCAATATGGTTTACTAAAGGAAAATTATCTTTGACATATTTATTACAATGTACTTGAGGATGCGATCAGCAGAATAGAAAAATCAACCAGTGGATGTGGTGTATCTGGGTTTCTGAAAAATGTTCTTTCAGGTCTAACATTAAAAAAATCTGATAAGAGCTCATGGCACTCACCGCATAAAAAAACATGGATGGGGAATTGGTTAACTGCCAGAAAATAAAGAGAGGATAAATAGAAACACAAGAGATTCTGTAGATGCTGGAAATCTGCAGAATCTTTTAAATCCACTTAATCATCTACAGTTTTCATGACCTTCTGAAGAACTTGGTGGACTAAGCAGGTATGATACCTTTAAGCCAACGAAGGTTCGTCGCCGTTGCCAGAAGTGAGGCAGGAGGGGGGACTCCAAGACAGGATGAAATGCAGAAGGATGAGCCCCCTCTACCCAGCATCTTGTTAGCAAATGTGTAGTTGCTGGAGAATAAAACTGAGGACCAGAGGGCAAGATTGCTGTATCACAGGGAAATGAGAGATTGCTATGTTCAATGTCTGAGTGAGACATGGCTTTCTCCCAGGATACAGCAATCAGACCCGAAGTCTTCTCGATTTACAGAATGGACCGAACTGCTGATTGGGAAAAGGGAAAAACTGGAGGTGTGTGTTTCATGATAACCTCTTGGTGGTGCTCCAATGTGGTGGTTTTGTCGAACTCATGCTCTCCTGACCTTGAATACCTCATGGTCAAGTGTTGTCTGTTCTATTTATCTAGGGAGTTCTCCTCCATAATCCTGACTGCAGGTTACATACCGCCAGCAGCCGGTTATAATCAAACACTTGAAATACTGCATCATGCCATCTCCGAACATGAAACAGTCCATCCTGACACATTTCAAATCATAGTCGGGGACTTCAGCCAGTTTTGTTTGAAAAAACCCTGCCCAATTACCATCAGCATATAATCTGTAGCGCCAGTGGTCCCAACACACTAGACCACTGTTTTACTAAGAAAAGGAATGCCTACTGTTCCATGCCCAGTAAATCAGATTACTTGGCTGTCTTCTCCTACCTGTGTACAGGCAGAGGCCAGACAGTAGGACAACTGTGAGGGGATCCTGGAGTTCCCCTATTAACTGTTTGAAGAGAGGCAGAGAGAGACATTCATCACTGATGGTTTGTTTGGAAAGGAGAGAGAGAGAGACGAAGATTAACAGTGGACTGTCACTTTAAGGCATTGGAAGTAACTTTGGATTTTTCCTGAGTTTGAAGTTGGAGACAGCACCGAGCAGCTCGAAGGTTGCTATAGTGACCAAAGGCAGATTGTTGATATTTCTTCAAGGACTTGTTGCCTGCTTGTGCACTCCTTTACAGACAAAGGAGGGAGGGACTCTTTGAGTGACAGGTGATGCTCAGCCTGGCGAAATAAATGGGAGGTCAGATGATACAGAGCTCAGGACACATGATCTGGACACTGAATGAGCATTACTGTGCCCGCAGAAAAAGTGGGTTTTGGAGGATCAATCAGGTGGATTGATCCAAATTGCTATTCCAGTTTGAGGAGAAGGGGTTGACTGGTGGGGAGTTGTCTATGTGTCCACTCTTGCTGGGGTGATAGCTCCACCACAGAAGACCGGTCCCCTGGTTAAAGTCACAGTTGGTGACCTGTAAAGGATTTCGGAGGACAACGAGAAGATCGACGGCATCAGCTCAGCTGAAGATATATATATATATATATCTATCTATCTCTCTCTCTCTCTCTCTCTCTCTCTCTCTCTCTCTCTCTCTCTCTCTCTCTCTCTCTCTCTCTCTCTCTCTCTCTCTCTCTCTCTCTCTCTCTCTCTCTCTCTCTCTCTCTCTCTCTCTCTCTCTCTCTCTCTCTCTCTCTCTCTCTCTCTCTCTCTCTCTCTCTCTCTCTCTCTCTCTCTCTCTCTCTCCATCACTACTCAACTAAATACCATGAACTGAACTGAACTTTACTCAACATCGTAAGATTGTATCTTTTTACCCCCTAGACTTAAAGAAGCTTGGATTTTTCATACATATATATTCCACGCTTACTTTTATATATAATCATTGCTAACCTGTTTGATTTATCTACATTTATATTACTGTATTGCGTAGTTACCAATAAATATTATTAGTTGTTCGCAATACGAGACTCCAAAGTGGTTTCTATTTCTGCTGGTTTCTTAACCCCTGTCACGGGTTATGTGACACAACAATGAGTTGGTCGCAGGAGGCAGAGGATTGCTTCAAGTTCAAAGACATAGAAACATAGAAAACCTACAGCACAATACAGGCCCTTCGGCCCACAAAGTTGTGCCGAACATGTCTCTACCTTAGAAATTACTAGGGTTACACATAGCCCTCTATTTTTCTAAGCTCCATGTACCTATCCAAAAGTCTATTAAAAGACACTGTCGTATCTGCCTCTACCACCGTTGCCAGCAGCCCATTCCACGCACTCACCACTCTCTGAGTAAAAACCTTACCCCTGACATCTCCTCTGTACCTACTCCCAAGCAACTTAAACCTGTGCCCTCTTGTGGCAGCCATTTCAGCCCTGGGAAAAAGCCTCTGACTGTCCACACGATCAATGCCTCTCATCGTCTTATACACCTCTCATCCTCCAAGGAGAAAAGGCTGAGTTCACTCAACCTGTTTTCATAAGACATGCTCTCCAATCCAGACAACATCCTTGTAAATCTCCTCTGCACCCTTTCTATGGTTTCCATATCCTTCCTGTAGTGAGACGACCAGAACTGAGCACAGTACTCCAAGTGGGGTCTGACCAGGGTCCTATATAGCTGCAACATTACCTCTCAGCTCCTAAATTCAATTTCACGATTGATGAAGGCCAATACACCATATGCTTTCTTAACCACAGAGTCAACCCAACTTATTAACTCTTCCTTCAGTTAGTCCTGACGAAAGGTCTCAGCCTGAAACGTCGACTGTACCTCTTCCTAGAGATGCTGCCTGGCCTGCTGCATTCACTTTGATGTGTGTTGCTTGAATTTCCAGCATCTGCAGAATTCTTCTTGTTTGCGTCAACCTGCGCAGCTGCTTTGAGCATCCTATGGACTCAGACCCCAAGATCCCTCTGATCCTCCACACTGCCAAGAGTCTTACCATTAATACCATATTCTGTCATCATATTTGACCTACCAAAATGAACCACTTCAGGAGTACTTACTGTTCAGGTAGCGTTCAAGGACTCATCTGTGGATCTGAATGAGTACTCCATGGTTGCCATGGTCTTTATTAAACCAGTTGTAGATAAGTGTATGCCCACAAAATCATTCAGAGGCTTCCCAGCCAGAAGCCCTAAATGAACCATGGGATCTGCAATCTGCTAGGGCCAGATCAAAGGCATTCAAAATCTGATGACCAAGAAAGTAAGAAGACGTCCAGGTACCATCTCTGGAAAGCCATCTCCCAGGCAAAGTGGCAATTCCAGACTAAACTTGAATCATTGAAAGTGATTAACTTGAATATCGTAAGAGGTGATGGCATTCAAGCCCTGCTTGACAGCTGTGGCAGGGCCTGAATGCTGTCATCTCTTATCAAGTGACATAAGTGACAACAGGGCTTTGCTTCCAGATGAGCTCAATGACTTCTTTGTTTGCTTTGACGTGGAGGAACGATCATGAACTTGCACAGCTATCAATGATTCTGAATTTATGTCTTTGAGGCTGATGTGAGAGCACCCTTCAGGAGAGTGAACCCACGAAAAGCATCCGGCCCAAACAGAGTACCTGGCCAAGTACTAAAAACCTGTGCTTATCAACTGGCTGATCTTCACTGAGATCTTTAATCTCTTGCTCCAGCAGTCTGAGACACCCGCCTGCTTCAAGCAGGCTTCAATTATACCGGTGCCTAAGAAGAACATGATAGCCTGCCTCGATGACTATTGTCCAGTAGCACTAACATCCACAGTGGTGAAGTGTTTTGAGAGGTTGGTGATGAAACATATCAACTCCTGTCTGAGAAACGACTTGGATCCTCTCCAGTTTGCCTACCGGATCAACAGGTTCACAGCAGATGCCACTTTATTGACTCTTCACTCAATGCTGGAACATCTGGACAGCAAAGATGCTTACATCAGGATGTTCTTTATGGACTACAGCTCAGCATTTAATACCATTACCCCCTTAAAGCTAATCAATAAGCTTCAAGACCATGGCCTCAATACCTCATTGTGCAATTGTATCCTGGATTTTCTCACTTGCAGACCTTAGTCAGTTTGGGTTGGCAACAGCATCTCCTCCACGATCTCCATCAGCACAGGTGCACCAGAACGCTGTGTGCTTAGCCTCCGGCTCTACTCGCTTTACACTATGACTGTGCGGCGAAGCACATCTCCACTGCCATATTCCAGCTTGCTGACGACACTACTACTGTTGTAGGCTGAATCAAAGGTGGTGACAAATCAGCATATATGAGGGAGATGGAAAACCTGGCTGAGTGGTGCCACAATAACTTCTTACCCAATGGGAGCAAGACCAAGGTGCTGATTATTGACCTCAGGAGGAGAAAACTAAAAGTGGAGAAGGTCAGCAACTTTAAATTATTTCGGTGTACCTATCCTGGCCACAACATAAGAACATAAGAAATAGGAGCAGGAGTAGGCCATCTGGCCCATCGAGCCTGCTCCACCATTCAATAAGATCATGGCTGATCTGACCACAGACTTATCTCTACCTACCTGCCTTTTCTCCATAACCTTTAATTTCCCTACCATGCAAAAATATATCCAACCTTGTCTTAAATATTTTTTCTGAGGTAGCCTCCATTGCTGCATTGGGCAGAGAATTCCACAGATTCACCACTATCTGGTAAAAGCACATACTCCTCATCTCTGTTCTAAATCTACTTCCCTGAATTTTGAGGCTATGTCTCTTAGTTCTGGTCTCACCTACCAGTGGAAACAACTTTCCTACCTCTATTTTATCTATTCCTTTCATAGTTTTGTATGTTTCTAAGATCTCCTCTCATTCTTTCAGCAAGTACAGTCCCAAGTGACTCAATCTCTCCTCACTGTCTAACTCCCTCATCTCTGGAATCAACCTGGTGAGCCTCCTCTGCACCGCCTCCAAAGCCAGTATATCCTTCCTCAAGTAAGGAGACTTGAAATTCACACAGTACTCCAGGTGTGGCCTCACCAGTACCCTGAACAGTTGCAGCATTATCTCCTTGCTCTTAAATTCAGTCCCTCTAGCAATGAAGGGCAATATTCCATTTGCCTTCTTGATAGCCTGCTGCACCTGCAAACCAACCTTTTGTGATTCATGCACATGCACTCCCAAGACTCTCTGCACAGCAGCATGCTGTAATTTTTTTTTACCATTTATATAATAATGTGATCTTCCATTTTCCCTTCCAAAGTGGCTGACCTCGCATTTACCAACGTTGTACTCCATCCGCCAGACCCTTGCCCACTCACTTAACCTATCTCTCTGCAGACTCTCTGTATCTTCTGCACAATTTGCTCTTTCAATCAATATAGTGTCATCAGCAAACTTAGATAGACTACACGCGGTCCCCTCTTCCAGATTGTTAATGTATATCGCAGACAGTTGCGGGACCAAAAGCAACCCCTGCGGCACACCACTCACTGCACGTACAGTACGTCCAGGTACGAAGAAAGCACAGCACTGCCTCTACTTCCTTAGGAGTTTGTGAAGATTCAGCATGACATATAAAACTTTGACAAACTTTTATACATGTGTAGTGGAGAATATATTGACAGTCTGCATCATATCCTGGTATAAAAGCATCAATGCCCTTGAATGGAAAATCCTACAGAAGTTTTTGGATATGACTGCCCATCACGGGTAGAGCCCTTCCCACCATCGAGCACATCTAGATGAAACACTGTCACAGGAAAGCAGCATCCATCATCAGGGACCCCCACCATCAGGAACAAGGTACAGGAGCCTCAGAACTTACACCTCCAGGTTCAGGAATAGTTATCGCCCCTCAATCATCAGGCTCTGGAACCAAAGGGGATAACTTCACTCAACTTCACTTGCCCTGTGGGAGCCTTGTATTCTGTGTTGTGCTTTTATGATGTTTATTATGGTAACGAGTCACATTAGTGGGAGCATGGGTAAGAGCGAAGGGAATAAGTTTCATATTCTTGCTTATTTTGTGGCAGTTTGTAGCTTGGGGCTAGCAGAGGTCATACCTTTGCTGATCACTTAATATTGCTTCTAGATTGTACATTTGCTAATTGCTAATAAAGGATTTGACTCTCAAGCAACCATTTAATTAGAGCTGAGGGTGTGTCATGCAAGTATAACAACTGTGTGGCGGTTGCAGGTTGATTTTGTTTTGACTTTGAATGAGTTTTGCTGCTACATTTTGTCAGCAGAGATTTCGACAGTTATATCAAATGAATATCAGTATTCGGACAAGCCTGGTGCAGCTTGTAGCAAATATGACCTTTTCTTTTATTTCTCCACATTGTGCGTTGACTGTGAAACATAGTTTTGAAGCGGTCATACGTTGCTGTTTCCAATTGGTGGACAGGAAAGCTGTATAGTGGTGTTTGCATCAGTATGTTGGTTAGATCCCCAGAGATGTTGACACCCAGAAACTTGAAATTGGTCACTCTCTCCACTTCTGATCCCTCTCTGAGGATTGGTTCGTGTTCACAATCAGCTCTTCCTTCTTACTGACATTGAGTGCAAGGTTGTTGCTCAACTAGCTGGTATGTCTCACTCCTATACACCCCCTCTTGTCCATCTGAGTTTCTACCAAAAATGGTTGTATCATCAGCAAATTTATAGATGATAATTGAGCTATACGTAGCCACACAGTCATGGGTATATAGAGAGTAGAGCGGTGGGTTAAGCACACATCCCTGAGATGTGCCAGTATTGATTGTCAGAGAGGAGGAGATGTCATCACCATCTGCACAGATTGTGCCCTTCCAGTTTGGAAGTCGAGGATCCAGTTACAGAGGGAGGTACAGAGACCCAGGTTCTGTAGCTTATCGACCAGGAATGTGGGAATGATGGTGTTAAACGCTAAGCTATGGTCAACCAACAGCATCCCAACATAGGTGTTTGTATTGTCCAGGTGATCTAAAGTCATGTGAAGAGCCATTAAGATTGCGTCTGCCGTAGACCCATTCTGGTGATAGGCAAATTGCATTGGGTTCAGGTCCTTGCTGAGGAAGGAGTTCTTTCTAATCATGGCCAACCTCTCAAAGCATTTCATCATGTAGATGTGAGGGCTACTGGGTGATAGTCATTAAGGCAGCTCACACTACTCTTCTTAGGCACTGGTGTAATTGTTGACATTTTGAAGCAGGTGGGAACTTCCGACCGTAGCAGTGAGTGGTTAAAACTGTCCTTGAATACTCCTGCCAGTTGGTTGGCATAAGTTTTCAGAACTGTACCAGATACTCCAGTGGGGCCTGCCGCCTTGTACGGGTTCACCCTCTTTAAAGACAGCCTAACATCAGCCTCTGTGACAGAGATCTCAGGGTCACCAGGTGCAGCAGGGATCTTCGCAGCTGTAGTTACATTCTCCCTTTCAAAGGTCTAGTGTTTTGTTTCCTCTGGTACCATAAGTGATCTGTTGATGGTAATTATTTAATGACTTTTTCAGGTTGGCCTGGTTAAAATCCCCCAAAATGATGGTGATGGCGAAAGGGTGTGCTGTTTCGTGCATGTTTATCCCATTGCTCAGATCATCTAGAGCCTGTCTGACATTGGCCTGAGGTGGAATGTACACTGTTCCAAAATGATCACAGAAATCTCTGGAGGCAGGTAAGATGGACGGCACTTAAATGAGAGATATTCCTGGTCTGATGAGCAGAATTAGGCCAATACTGATACATTTGTGCACCAAGAGGAGTTGTTTGTCCGGCATACACCTCCACCTCTGCTTTTGAGATATTTGACAGTCCTGTCCTGATGCTGTACAGTGAACCCGTCAATCTGAATCGCTGCTTCCAGTATGGAAGGGGTTAACCAGGATTCTGTGAAACAAAGGACATATGTGCTCATAATGTCCCTCTGTTACAGCACCCTAGCTCTGAGATCTTCAAATTTATTTACTAGAGACTGTACATTAGCCAGCAAGACAGTGGACATTGGGAGTTTAAAACCCCATTTCCCTAAATGCACCTGTGTACCCGGACCTGCAGCCATGTTTCCTATGTGGAATCTGTACAACCGGCATGCTTTCCGTCGGTTTTAAGCAGCAATAGTTTATTCAATCGCATTAAGTCAAGTCGAGTCACTTTTTATTGTCATTTCAACCATAACTGCTGGTACAGAACATAGTAAAAATGAGACAGTGTTTTCCAGGACCATGGTGCTACATGAAACAATACAAAAACTACACTGAACTGCGTAAGAAAAAACACAAAAACTACACTAGACTATAGACCTATCCAGGACTGCATAAAGTGCACAAAACAGTGCAGGCACTACAGTAAATAATAATAAATAATAAACAAGACAATAGGCACAGTAGAGGGCAGTAGGTTGGTGTCAAGCCAGGCTCTGGGTATTGAGGTGTCTGATGGCTTGGGGGAAGAAACTGTTACATAGTCTGGTCATGAGAGCCCGAATGCTTCGGTGCCTTTTTCCAGATGGCAGGAGGGAGAAGAGTTTGTATGAGGGGTGCATGGGATCCTTCATAATGCTGTTTGCTTTGCTGATGCAGCGTGTGAAAGCATTGGAAAGGGTACAGAGGAGATTTACCAGGATGCTGCCTAGTTTAGAAAGTATGCATTATGATCAGAGATTAAGGGAGCTAGGGCTTTACTCTTTGGAGAGAAGGAGGATGAGAGGAGACATGATAGAGGTGTACAAGATAATAAGAGGAATAGATAGAGTGGATAGCCAGCGCCTCTTCCCCGGGGCACCACTGCTCAATACATGAGGACATGGCTTTAAGGTAAGGGGTGGGAAGTTCAAGGGGGATATTAGAGGAAGGTTTTTTACTCAGAGAGTGGTTGGTGCGTGGAATGCACTGCCTGAGTCAGTGGTGGAGGCAGATACACTAGTGAAGTTTAAGAGTCTACTAGACAGGTATATGGAGGAATCTAAGGTGGGGGTGTATATGGGAGGCAGGGTTTGAGGGTCGGCACAACATTGTGGGCCGAAGGGCCTGTACTATGCTGTACTATTCTATGTTCTATGTTCTAAATGTCTGTAATGGTGGGAAGAGAGACCCCGATGATCTTCTCAGCTGACCTCGCTATCTGCTGCAGGGTCTTGTGATCCGATATGCAATTTCCCAACCAGGCAGTGATGCAGCTGCTCCGGATGCTCTCAATACAACCTCTGTAGAATGTGGTGAGGATGGGGGGTGGGAGATGGACTTTTCTCAGCCTTCGCAGAAAGAAGAGACGCTGCTGGGCTTTCTTTGCTATGGAGCTGATGTTGAAGGACCAGGTGAGATTCTCCGCCAGGTGAAAACCAAGAAACTTGGTGTTCTTAACGATCTCTACAGAGGAGTAGTCGATGTTTAGCGGAGAGTGGTCACTCCGTGTCCTCCTGAAGTCAACAACCATCTCTTCTGTTTTGTTGACATTCAGAGACAGGTTGTTGGCTCTGCACCAGTCCGTTAGCCGCTGCATCTCCTCTCTGTATGCTGACTCATCATTCTTGCTGATGAGACCCACCACGGTCGTGTCATCGGCGAACTTGATGATGTGGTTCGAGCTTTATTAACATCTTTATTAACTGTAACGATCTTGGAAACAGTTGTAATTCTCAGCTGTATCAGGCTGAAACGGAATACTCAGTTGCATCCCTCGAGCTGTGCTGCACGAGATCACCAATCCCAAGGGGCCCCAGAATCAATGGGGTTGGGGGAGAGCTGACTAATTGGAGACAAAATTGGCTTGATGGTAGGGGTCAAAGAATGGAGAGTTATTTTTCACACTGGAAACCTGTGAGCAGGAAATTACAGCTGAATCTACTGTTATTTGTCATACATATTAAGGATTGTGATGAGAATGTAGTTGACATCGTCACTAATTTCACAAATGACACTAAAATCAGCCACATAGTGTACAGTGAAGAAAGAAGTCTGAGATGACAACAGGATCCAGATCAACTGGGAAAAGTGGGTCAAGGAATGGCAGATGGAATTTAACTCAGGAACGTGTGAAGTGTTGCGCTTCAGGAACTTAAACCAGCGCAGGGCATACACACGAAACGGTAGGGTCCTGGGGAATGTTGTAGAACAAAGGGACTTCTGGGTACAAGCACATATTTCCCTGAAAGCAGTGACACAGGTAGACAGGGCAATGGAGAAGGTGTTTGCTACTCTTGCCTTCATCAGTCAGGGCACGAAATACAACAATTGTGACATCATATTACAACTGTACATGACAATGCTGATACAACTCTTTGAGAATTGTATCCCATTCCATTCACTTAGCTAAAGAAAGGATGTCATTAAGCTAGAAAGACTGCAGAAAATATCCATAGAGATGTTACCTAGGTCTGGAGGGCTTGAGCTTAAGGAGAGATTGAATGGCCGACGGCTAAGGGAAGGAGATTGGAGGCTAAGAGGTGGCCATATTGAGATATTTAAATCATGAGGGGCATAGATAAGGTGAATGGTCAGCCTTTTCCAAGCATAGGGGAGACTAAAACTATAGGGCATAGGTGTAAAGTGAGAGGGGAAAGATTTAAAGGGGACCAGAGGAGTAACTTTTTGACATGAAGGGCAGAAGGTATCTGGAATGAGCTGCCAGAGGATGTGGTAGAGGCAGGTTCAACTACTTTGTTTAAGTGTTATTTAGAATAGATACATGGATTGGAATGATCTAGCGAGATACTGTATGGGTCAAATGCAGGCGAATAGGACTAGCTCAGGCAGGCGATTTGTTTAGCACAGATGAGTTTGGGCTGAAGGGCCTGTTTTTATGCCATATTGATCTACGACTCTAACTTATCTCCTCTCATGTACATTTATTCTATGTAATGTAAAGTATTGCATTGGCCACACAAAGGAAGATGAGGGGCTGGTAATATTCCATTGAGGAATTCTAAGATTCCATAATAGCAACCTGGATCAACTCTGGTCAAAAGCAGAGAGTGTTGGCAGACTGGAGGTCCAACAGCTGTCTACATTCAATAAGATTCTGGCTTGGAAGTGTAGCAGATGGACGATTATTCACAAGAGAGGACAACATCTGCCTTTCTAAAGTTCGGGAGGTTACAGTTCAATAAACTCACTGTATTATGTTTCTTTGCTATGTATACCAGAGAATATGGTGAACTCCAGGGTCAACAATGAAAACTCCCTCACCCTTCAGGAATCTTGTAAAACTAAATCAGATTGAAAAACATGCCAAGCAGTTTAACATTTTAGCTAAGAATTGCTATTATTGTTATTGTGAATAATTCAGGAATGTTTATTCTTAAACTGCAAAGTTTATTTCAATCTGTGGAATCACCAGGAAGAAGACAGAAACTTGAAACAGCTTACCTCACTATAAATGCGATATTACTTTTAAATGCTTCACTTTTGTTAACAGCTGTGCATTACGATTTCTGTTCTCTAAGATAAAATACACTTACAGTATATTATTGATATAAATGTCCTGGGTTTTAATTACAATGCACGATTTAAACTTGCACTTGATGATAAATTTGTCAAATTTTGTGCCGGATTATTTGAAATGACATTGACCTTCTTGTAAAGACCATCAAAGAACAAATTCAGGCACAATGATTGTATTTTTGTTATTATTGAGGTGTTTCTCTTTCATACAAGAACACCCATATGAATCTTTTCCAAATTCTTTCTTGAGAAGCAAAATAAAACTACCGGGTGAAACAAAGAGACAGATAAGGTAAT
This sequence comes from Mobula hypostoma, assembly GCF_963921235.1. NCBI lineage: Eukaryota > Metazoa > Chordata > Chondrichthyes > Myliobatiformes > Myliobatidae > Mobula > Mobula hypostoma. The sequence continues at coordinate 166,328,173 of NC_086102.1, forward strand.
AATCCCAAAATCTCTGGAGTTAAAGTAATGATTACCATGACAAAGTGGAGAAGGTCCAATGTTCCATTCTTAGAGATTTGAGCATCATTTACAACTCCTCTTTAATATATTAACCATTTCTTGAATAAGCTGTCAAGTCAAAACTCCGCAATCCTGGAAAAAAAAATACTGCTGAATGAAAGCAATTTTAAACACAAGTTGAATTTCAAAAGCATATAAAAGAATTCAACTCATTCCCAAATCATTTCAACTGTGACCATCCATTTTAACAGTTTAACTCAAGACAGTGTAATAATACCCAATACAAAATTTGGTATTCCATTCACATTATATCTGTAATATTCACTTACTGTCCTGGACCCATCATATAAATATAATTGTGGAGAAGGCACGATAGCGCCTCTACTTCCTCAGGAATCTGTGGAGATTTGGCATGTCATCAAAAACCTTGGCAAACTCTTATACAAAATGCTGGAAGAACTCAGCAGCCAAGGCAGCATCTGTGGAAAAAAGTACAGTTGACGTTTCGGGCCGAGACCCTTCAACAGGACTAAAACAAAAAGATGAAGAGTAGATTTAAAGATAGTGGGAGGGGAGAGAGAAACACAAGGTGATAGGTGAAACCGGGAGGGGGAAGGGTAAAGTAAAGAGCTGGGAAGTTGATTGGTGAAAGAGATACAGGGCTGGAGAAGGGGGAGTCTGATAGGAGAGGACAGAAGGCCATGAAAGAAAGAAAATGGGGGAGGAGCACCAGAGGGAAGTGATAGGCAGGCAAGGAGATAAGGTGAGAGAGGGAAAAGGGGATCAGGAGTGGTGAAGGGGTTGGGGGAGAGGTATTACCAGAAGTTTGAGAAATCGATGTTCATGTCATCAGTTTGGAGCTACTCAGACAGAATATAAGGTGTTGCTCCTCCAACCTGAGTGTGGCCTCATCGCGACAGTAGAGGCCATATGAGGTTGCAATGAGGCAACACTCAGGTTGGAGGAACAACACCTGTATCTCTTTCACTAATCAACTTCCCAGCTCTTTACTTCGTCCCTCCCCCTCCCAGTTTCACCTTGTGTGTCTCTCTCTCCTCTCCCCATCTTTTAAATCTACTCCTCATCTTTTTTTCTCCAGTCCTGCCACAGGGTCTTGTCCTGAGATGTCAACTGCACTTTCTTCCACGGATGCTGTCTGGCCTGCTGAGTTCCTCCAGCATTTTGAGTGTGCTGCTCGGATTTCCAGTGTGTTTGCAAACTTTGACAGATGTGTGGTAGAGAGTGTGCTCACTGGCTATATTTATGGCCTGGTACGGGACACCAATGCCTTAGAGTGCAAAATCCTACAAAAAGTAGTGGATTTAGCCCAGTACATCATGGTTAAACCCTCCCAATCATTCAGCACATCTACATAAAAAATTGCCGTAGAAAAGCAGCATCCATCATCAAAGATTCCCGCTGCTCAGACTACACGCTTTTCTTGTTGCTGCCATCAGGTCAAAGGTACCAGAGCCTCAGGACTTGCACCACCAGGTTCAAGAACAGTTACTCCCCCTCAACCACCAGGCACTCAAATAAAGGGGGATAACTACACTCAGTTAAGGACTCTTTTATCTTGTTATTTATTGCTATTTATTTATATCTGCATTTGCACAGTTTGTTGTGCATTGATCCTGTTTACAGTTACTGTTCTATAGATTTGCCTGGTTTGCTCACAGAAAAAGAATCTCAGGATTGTATATGGTGACATGTATGTACTCTGATAATAAATTTTACTTTGACTTTACTATATAGTAATATAATTTTGCAGGTACCTTGATTGTTAAAATATATTAAGTGATATTTTATTTCTGTATATTAATTTCCTGCTCACCATATCTTGTACTCCATGGAAGACACTACATTATCTGACAAGGTTATGAAAGTTCTATCAGGTTATCAGCCTGATGGGAGAAAACCCACTTTCTACTGCCACACTGTTTCCGGTGCACATTATCTGTCTTTCTTTATATAGAATTCTATGCAATCAGCAATTGACCAAGGGACACAGTTATGAACCTTTTATGAAACTCCACCACAGATTAAATATTGCACATATGCCAAATGTCTGTCCACATTATGGTAAACTACCAGAAAGATGTTCCACACCTCATAATCCTCACTCTGGAGTCAAGATTGTAAGATGCCTACCAATGCCTTGTAATTCTTTTGATCTATGATTTCTTGTATGATCACAGTTTCATTTTCAACATCCCTTTGCTGCCTCTCAGCCCCCCTTTTCACTGAATGACTTAAAAAGTTCTAAATAGCAAATAATAACTGGAGAAATTCCAACTGAGACATGTTAGACTTCAGTAATTATCCATGCACAATCTCATCAGGGTATTGGAGGAAGCATTTTGGAAGAGGCAAGTATTTTATCATCTTATTTTATTTGGTCAGCTAGTTTACAATTAGATAATAAGTATGATTAAATTGCTGTCTCTTTTTGCAAGAAATGCATGGAATTTAATTATTACTTTATGGATGTTGTGACATTTTCTTCAGTATTTTTGATGTAAACAAAACCAGTCCAAATATAAATGGGAACCCAACTGGTGGAAGAAGAAGCCAATCAGATGTAGAATGGAATACATCTTAGGATAGTTATGATAGTGAAGTGTAAAGACCAATCATTTCACAAGAAATGAAACTGTACTTTAAACTTCTTTAATCTACTTTAATGTCAGGAAAGTGGAAACCTTAATATGAGTTAATCATGTGGGAGGAATGATAGACTAAGTGAGACAAAACACATGTAATTATAACTTGGAACAATTAAGAATCCCATTGGATATGAATAAAAGAGGTAGAGAGAAAGCAAGTTATCTCTCTATATCTCATGTATCTCTCTTTCTTCTGTGTTTTGCCACTTAAAATCAAGAGAAAAGAACAAAAATAATAAAAGAGCTTATACATGTTTTAAGAGCAACAAAGTTATACATCTGAAGCAGTATTAGGTGGCAGGTTCAGGACACTAAGCCATCATCAACATTTTCTTAAATTTTAATATGAAGAGGGAGAGAAAGGAACTGCGAAGGGGAAGGAGATTGAAAGAGATAAGGTAGAAGGCTAAAGAGTTTGGGTGAGTAATTTGGTTCAAAATCTCTGCTGCCAACTATATATCAATAACCATTATTTTTCCGTCATAGATTCATATTCACTGCTACAGGCATGCTGTGCAGCTGGCATCATTTCTGACAGCAATTTTATGTATTGCACTGCACTGTTGCTGCTGCAAAAAAAAAACAAATTTCATGACACACATCAAAGTTGCTGGTGAACGCAGCAGGCCAGGCAGCATCTCTAGGAAGAGGTACAGTCGACGTTTCAGGCCGAGACCCTTCGCCAGGACTAACTACAAGAAGAGCTAGTAAGAGAAATTTCATGACATATGTGAATGATGATAAACCTGATTCTAAAATGGGTCTGCACTGTGGACTGAAAACGGGAAGGGAGCAGGGAGAGAGAAGAGGGGAAGGGAGAGGGGAAGAAGTGGGAAGCACCAGAGAGACATTCTGTAATGATTAATAAACCAATTGTTTGGAATCAAATGACCTTTCCTGGTGCCTCAGGGCTGGGTGTGTCTGCAGCCATGCCACCACCCGCGGTACTCCACCCCCACCATCCCCAACATCCTTTGCTTCTGCCAGAATAGTTTGTTGCAGAACAGTTTCAGTCACTCCTGAAAGTGAATGGAATAAGACATATTACATCTACACCATACCACCCAGTTATGAATGGCTTGGCAGAAAGGTTCGTCCAGGGTCTAAAGAACACACTGTGAGCAATGTCAGCAGAACACACTACACTAACACTGAATGAGAAGCTCACCAGTTTCCTCCTTGCGTATCGCAATGCAGCATATTCCACAACCAACAACTCACCAGCCCTGCTGTTCCTGGGCCGTCCCTTGCATTCACACTTGGATCTCCTCAAACCCAATCTCAGAAGGAGTTTGCAGGACAAACAGCTGAGACTAACTGAGGGCTCTTCAAACAAAGAGGTTCGATGTTTCACTGCTGGACAAGTAGTCCTGGCGAGGGACTACAGGGATGATCAAAACAGGTGCTGGGAAAGATTGAGGACAGAACTAGACCACTCTCCTACTTAGTGGAGGTTGCACCTGATGACATCTGGAGAAAACACATCGATCAGTTGAGGGGAGCAGAGTCAATTGTCAGAGAGGAAAGTTGTCCAGAGATGATAGAAATACTTCCTGCAGTCCCAGAGTCAACCATCACGGAGGAGACCCCAGAACACGAGATTGCTTCACAATAAATGTATATAAAATAACTAGACAGCAATACATTACATATTTGAGTTGAGATGCATTCTATATTGAGATGGAGATATTGCTCAGCAGGGAGGAGTGTTGTGTTTTTTATATTTGAATAATATTGAAAATATATTGTTTGATAAGCATTGTTTGTTTACATAATTCCCTATGGGCTATATGTAAAAGCATGAATGGCATAGGTCATTACACCACCGTCATCTATGAACACCTCACTAAACAAAAAGAAAAAAACAAAGTGGACCAGTATCCCAGTTCCTGTGCTTTTACTTCAGTTAGTTTCTGGAGTTACAAAACATAACAGGTTGTTTTTTTTTCTGGAGTGGGGAGATCTGATAGAGTTTTATAAGATAATGAGAGGCAAAGGTAGAGTAAATAGACAGAGTTCTTTTCCCCAGGGTTGAAATGCCTAGTACCAGAGAGCATGCATTTAAGGTATGAGGGGGTAGGTTCAAAGGGGACCCGAGGAGCTTTTTTGTACAGAGAATGGCAGATGCCTGGAATCTGCTGCCTGGGGTTGTGGCAGGGACAGATAAATTAGGGTTTTTTGAAGACATGTTAAGATAGGCAAAAGAATGGGAGGGAAGTGGATGGATCTGGACGTGGAAAGGCGGAAGAGATTCGTTCAGTTGGCCATTTGATTACTAATTTAATTGGTTTGGCATAACATTGTGGGCTGAGGGGCCTGTTCATGTGCTGTACTGTTCTACGTTCTATGAGATGTTTTGTTTCTATAAATACTTATACACATCCGTAACAAAACATTAGGTTAAAAATAGTTGGAGGGGGCAGCGAGGATAACAGAAGTCAGCAAGGCGAGGCAGGAAAATAATTGATTAAATGGGTGGAGGCTACAAACAAAAATTAGCACAAAGATGAAAAATAAATGGTTAAGCTATGGGGATAGAACCTATAATTAGTATCTTTAAAACAATAAAGTACATTTGTATAATAAAATATCTCGACAGAAAACAAATCCCTCGTCTAACACTGCAAACAGTGCCACTCAGTGGCCAATAGCTGGTATTACATACAAGTGCAAAATTAAATCATTGCTGCTTTTGATGACATTTGTCTTGTAACTTTGAATATGCCCTTCACATTTCCACCTACAGAAAAATAGAGTTACTGAGGCTAAATGTTTAAATTACACTCTGTGGTCACTTTATCAGATACCTAATAAAGTGCTCACTGAGATTATGTTCATGTTCTTCTGCTGCTGTCGCCCATCCACTTCAAGGCTTGACATGTGTGTTCAGAGATGCTCTTCTGCACACCACTATTGTAATAGTTATTTGAGTTACTCTCACTTTCCTGTCACCTTGAACTGGACTGGCCATTCTCCTCTGACCTCTCTGATTAACTGGACTGGCCATTCTCCTCTGACCTCTCTCATTAAACTGGACTGGCCATTCTCCCCTGACCTCTCTCATTAACAAGATGATTTTTTTCCCTGCTGCCCGTAACGAGTCCTGCCCATGACCACGTGAGTTTCCTCCAGGTGCTCCGGACTCCTCCCACGGTCCAAAGACGTAGGCTAATTGCTAATGTGAATTATTGCATGACTAGGCTCGGATTAAACTGGGGTATTGCTGGGAGGCGTGGCTTGGAGGTCCTGAAGGGCCAGTTCCACACTGTATCTCACTGAATAAATAAAAAGCTGCCACTCACTGGATGTGTTTTCTGCACCATTTTCTGTAAACTCTAGAGACTTGTGCATGAAAATCCCAGGAGGTCAGCAGTTTCTGAGATACTCAAATGGCCCCGTCTGGCACCAACAGTCATTCCACAGTCAAAGTCACTTGGATCACATTTCTTCCCCATTCTGATGTTTAGTCTGAATAACAACTGAACTTCTGGACCACGTCTGCAGGCTTTTATGCATTGATTGCCACCACATAATTGGATGATTAGATGTTTTCTATTAACAAGCAGGTGTATAGGTATACATAATAATAAAGTGGCCACTGAATGTATCAAAATAGAACCTTTTATTGCGGGGAGATGATACAGGGATTTTCAGTAGATATGTGCACTGCATAACAAATAAAGGACACCAAGACCAATTAACCTTTAACTAATATGAGCAAAGCACAGAGGTTATTCCAAGAGGTTTTCAAATTTGGGCACAGCAGCAATGGAATACAATGGGATCGAAGGAACAGTGGTTATTGAATCAAAGTCAGGATCAATACAGTAATAGGAAACAAAAGGTAATCTTTGATGGGAGTTTTGTGTCTGGAAAGCTGTTAGTAATTGGATTCCAATTGACTCAGCATTTGGTCTCTAATGATTTAGAATCAGATGTAGAGGATGTGATAATAGAGTCTGCAGGTAATGCAGAAGTAAGTCCTGAGCTGGACTGTGAGGAGGAACGCTTTGGACTGCAAGAAGACATAGCTGTTCTAGTCATTTGGAGATAAAAGTAGTAAATCCACGGTGGGAAATCAATTCCTTTGTGATTTTATTTTGCAGAATTACCATCAATCAGATCCTTCTCAAATGACACTTCAGATGAAAGCACTTAGTTTTTAAAAGCAGTTTGATTTCCTGCCAAAAGAGTACAGGAAAAGAAAACAATGTACTTTTTAGAAAGTTAAAAGTTTCAAAGTAAAACTTCACATAACTTGCAAATGAAGATATGGCAAATTGTAACTAATGTTAGTGAAGTACACTAATGCTTAGACATGTCTTGCTAGCTTCGCATCATTCACTTTTTCCCAGTTCTTGCCCATTTCACTTCAGGGCAGCATCAGTGGAATCTATATTTACACCAGGAAAGCAATTGAAAGCAATCTGACAGAAAATTAAAGCCAGGGCATTTTGGAGTGAAATCAAGGAATACTTAGGTAAGGATATCAAGAAAGATGGCCCAATCACCAAATACATCTTTAACTCCCCTCCCCCCACTCTCCGCATTCAGCAGTGATCGCTCCCTCTCTGATTCCCTTGTTCATTCATCTCTCCCCCACTAATCTCCCTCTTGGCACTTATCCCTGTGAGCGGAAGAAATGCTACATCCACCCATACTCCTCCGTTCAGGGCTCCAAACAGTCCTTCCAGAAGAGGCAACACTCCACCTGCAAATCTATTGGGATAGTCTTCTGTATCCAGTCTCCTCTTTGTAGATTAGGGAGACCACTTAGTCAAGCACCTTCACTCCAACTGCAAAAAAGCAGTGTTTCCCAGTGGCCAACCATTTTAATTCCTATCTACATTCCCATTGTAACAGTTCAGTCCATGGCCTCCTCTACTGCTACAATGAGGCTTCTTTCAGGTTAGAGGAGCAGCACCTCACAATCTGTCTGGGTAGCCTCCAACCTGATGACATGAACATCCATTTCTCCAACTTCTGGTATTTTTTCCTCCTCCCCCTTCCTTCTTCTTCAATTCCCCACTCTGCCCCCCCCCTTGCCTCTTCTCTTCTCCTCCTTGCCTATCACCTCCCCCTGGTGCCCCTTCCTCTGTCCCCATCTCCCAAGGTTGGCTTCCTCTACTCTCAGACACCTTCTTCTCCAGCCCTTTAACTTTTCCACCTACACCTCCCAGCTTCTTACTTCACATCCCTCCCCCACCCACTGATTTCACCTATCAGCTTCTCCCTTGTACTTCTTCCCTTCCCCCAACCTTTCCTATTCTGGCTTCTTCCCCTTTCCAGTCCCGAAGAAGGGTCTCGGCCTGAAACGTCAGCTATTTATTCATTTTCATAAATGCTGCCTGACCCAGCCAGCGTTCTGTGTGTGTTGCTCTGGACTTCCAGCATCTGCAAAATCTGTTGTGTTTCTGGATATCAAACTGGCCTTCAGGGTTAGAATAGTCGACCCTTCAGTTAAAACAGAATGCAGGTGAAAAGTACAGGGTGGGGAGTAAGGCCTTGGGAAAATTGAGAAGATTTATTTTAAAGTTAAACCTTGGTGACTTGGATTAATGAATAATGAAAATTTAATATTGGAGATGATATGAGAGTTTTTAAACTGTGACTTAGTTAACAGACTCCCCTACAAACGTGGAAGTCCTTATTTGATCCATCAGCATTTTGGTAGCTTAATTCCTCAACACAGAGCCTAACAGTCGAGCACCAATCCTGGCAGACTCATCTTGGAATCTAAAAATGGAATCTGTGCCTGTTATCCATTCACTTGTTGGAGATTCCATGGTTACCCAAAAGAAAGCTATACAGAAGGTAAGTTATATTTTAAATTATTTGCCTCGGCTTTAATATTTTAATAATTGAATTTTTAATCTATATGCTTTATTAAATGTTCAATAAGTTATTTAATTTTTAATGACATTTCATTGATTTTGATGTTTTTTGAATGCAAGGAGGCAGAGGTAGTACTGTTTTCCTGATGTACGCGACCATTTCATTGGAGAACAGTACAGTGAAGACAACAGTACCAACGATTAGAAATTGTTGCCTCCTGAGGTAGTGTTACTGAGAAAACATAGAAGCCGTTCACAGAGTTGCACAGGATTTGGTTAGGTAATTGTGCAAGAGAAATTCACGTATCTGGAGAATTAACTGCATGGATAACATGGTGAACTGTGCTGAAATCTACAGAAAATCAGATAGGGAAGCTTGGCCACGGTCACTGACCTTGAAATTAAACTTAGAATGAAACATTCTCAAGATTAGGAAAAAGAAGATAATTGGAGGGTTCAACTTTTGACACAAAAATCGGAGTGGGTGATCTGTTGAAGACCTTGGAGAATAAATAAAGATTATACAACTGAATAATGGAGAGATTGTTTCAAGGATGGATGTTTTGACTGAGATTGTAACAGTGGTTTTGACATCACATGAGATGATATCTGAGGACCGGGAGCCATGAACAGTATCAGCTGAAACTAAGGCCAAAAGGAAATCTAAGTGCCAAGAGCACCTAGAAAATAGGAGTATCCAGTGGTGAAGTGCTACCCGAAACGCACCGGAGCACGTCCGGCACATCTTTAAGAAAAAAAACGAAATAAGCAAGCTAATTAGTTAGGTGCCGCCCAGGGTGATTTGAGTATCTCAGAAACTGATGATCTCCTGGGATTTTTACGCACAACAGACTCTGGAGTTTGCAAAGAATGGTGCCAAAAACAAAAGAAAAACATCCAGTGGGTGGATTTAACAAGATGTTTTTGCTCACAGAACAGCCACTTGCTGGATTTTTTTTGTTTTTGGCACCATTCTTCGTCAACTCCAGAGTCTGTTGTGCGTAAAAATCCCAGGAGATCAGCAGTTTCTGAGATACTCAAATCACCCTGGGCGGCACCTAATTAATTAGCTTGTTTATTTCGGCTTTTTTCTTAAAAAGGTGCTGGACGCGCTCCGGCGAGTACCTCATGGAAAAAAGTTATCTTCAAGTTAAATGTTTCCTCCAAATGCAGTCTTAACTTTCCCTCAACTACTTCTACTTTCTGAGAAACAGATTCTGCTGAATGCCAGGGAAATTACAGGCTGCAGGTTGCAGGGATTGTAGTACTGAAGAAGTAGAGCCATCGAATATCTAATTGATTCGAGACCTTGCGGTATTAAATTGGAGCAAGGCAAATTATAAGAGAATTAGGCAGGAACCAAGGGGAATTAATTGAGAACAATTGTTTTGGGACAAGTCCACATCTGGCATGTGGAGGGTGTTTAAAGACTACACAGAGTACAGGACAGGTATGTTCCAGTCAGAAGGAAAGGCAAGGATGGTAAGGTAAAGGGACCTTAGATGTCAAAAGAGGTGATGAATTTAGTTAAGAAGAAAAAGGAGATGTATGTAAAGCTTAGGAAGCTAGAATCAAACAAAGCCCTTAAGGATTATAAGGAAGACAGAAAAGAACTCAAGAAAGGAATTAGGAAAGTGAGGAGGAGCCATAAAATGTCCTTGGCAGGTAGGATTAAAGAGCATCCCAAGGCATCCCATACATACATCACGAGTAAGACGATAACTAGGGAGAGGTTAGGGCCACTCAAGGATAAAGGAGGGAACATGTGCTTTGACGCAAAGGATGTGGATGAAGTTCATCATGAGTACTTTAAATTAGCATTTATCAAGAAGAAGGATGTGGAAGAAAGAGATCAGTGCTAAGCGTACTGATATGCTTGGGCATATTGTTGGAAAGGAGGAGGAAGTATTGGGTTTCCAAAAGAGGGATTAAGGTGGATATGTCCCCGGGACCTGATGGGATATGCCCCAGGATATTGAGAGAAGCAAGAGAAGAGATTGCCGGTGCCTTGACCAATATCTTAGTTTCCTCTCTCACGATAGGCGAGGTCCTGGAGGATAGGCATGTAGTCAATACTGTTTCATTATTCAAGAAGGGAACAAGGGATAATTCTGGAGAAACTATAGACCTGTGAGTCAGTGATAGGGAAGTTACTGGAGAGAATTCCTAGGGATAGAATTTATGAACATTTGGAAAACCATGGCCTAATTAGGGAGAGCCAGCATGGTGTTGTGCGGGACAAGTCGAGTCTTATTGACTTAACTGAGTTTTTTGACAGGCTGACATGGGTAATTGATGAAGGTAGAGCTGTGTATATTATCTACATGTATTTTAGTAAGGTGTTTCATAAGGTCCCTCATGAGAGGCTCATCCAGAAGATTAAGAAACATGGGATCCATGATGAATTGGTCATTTGGGTTCCGAACTGGCTTGCCTATAGAAGATAGATGGTAGTAGTTGAAGGGTTTTTGTAGCTGGGGGTACATGATTAGTAGTTTTCCGCAGGAATGTAATGGGACCTCTGCTGTCTGTGATGTCTATAAATGATCTGGATGAAGATGTAGATGGGTGGGTTAGTAAGTTTGTGGATGATACAAAGATTGGTGGTGTTGTGGACAGCGTAGGAGACTGGTAAAGAATACAATGGGATATAAATCAGTTGCAATTCTCAGGTGGAGAAATGGCAGATGAAGTTTAACCTGGCCAAATGCAAAGTGTTGCACCTTAGTAGGTCAAATGCAAAGAAACAGCACACTGCGAAAGGTAAGATCGTTAACAACGTTGATGAGCAGAAGGATCTCGGAGTTCAAGCTCATAGCTCCCTGAAAACGGCTATACAGGATGGTTAGGAAGGCTTATGGCATTCTTACGTTAATTAGTTGAGGCATTGAGTTCAAAAGTCAGGAAGTTATGTTGTGGCATTACAAATCTCTCGTTAGGTCACATCTGAAGCATTGCATAGTCTGCTGGTCACTCCATTATAGGAAGGATGTCGAGGCTTTGGAGAGGGTGCAGAAGAGGTTTACCAGGATACTGCCTGGATTAGAGGGCATTTGCTGAAATGAGAGGCTGCACAAACTTGGGTTATTTTCTTTGGAGCAGCGGAGGCTGAGGGGAGATCTGATAGAGGTTTATAAGATTATGAGAGACATAATATCTTTTTCCAAGGGTTGAAATGTCTAATACCAGAGGGCATGCATCTAAGATGAGAGAGAATAAGCTTAAAGAAGCTGGTGGGGTGGTAGGTTCACCCTCCAGATCCAGCACATTATCCTCCGCAACTTCCGCCACCTTCAACAGGACCCCACAACTAAGCACATCTTTCCCTCTCCACTGCTCTCCACTTTCTGCAGGGATCGGTCCCTCCGCGACTCCCTGGTCCACACATCCCTCCCCACAAATCTCCCACCTGGCACTTATCCCTGTAAATGCAAGTGCTACACCTGTCCCTACACCTCCTCTCTTGCCACCATTCAGGGCCCCAAACAGTGAGGCAACACTTCACTTGTGAGTCTGTTGGGGTCATCTATTGCATCCGGTGATCCCGGTGCGGCCTCCTCTACATCGGTGAAACCCGACGCAGATTGGGGGACCGCTTCGTCGAGCACCTCCGCTCCGGCCGCCACAACAGACAGGATCTCCCAGTAGCCACCCACTTCAACTCTGCTTCCTACTCCCATTCAGATATGTCCATACATGGCCTCCTCTACTGCCATGATGAGGCTAAACTCAGGTTGGAGGAGCAACACCTCATATACCGTCTAGGTGGTCTCCAGCCCCTTGGTGTGAACATAGAATTCTCCAACTTCCGGTAATTCCCTCCCCCTCCCTTCCTCTATCCCTATATCACTCTACTCCTTCTCCCAGCTGCCTATCACCTCCCTCATGGTTCCGCCTCCTTCTACTACCCATTGTGTTTTCCCCTATTCCTTCTTCACTTTTCCTGCCTATCACCTCCCTGCCTCCCCTCCCCCACCCCTTTATCTTTCCCCTTACTAGTTTTTCACCTGGAACTGACCAGCCTTCTCCTTCCCACCCTCCCCCCACCTTCTTTATAGGGCCTCTGCCCCTTCCCAGGGTTCCGGCCCAAAATGTCGACCGGTCTTTTCCATGGATGCTGCCCGACCTGCTGAGTTGCTCCAGCGTGTTGTGAGTAAGCTTAAAGATGTGAAGGGCAATTTTTTTTTCACAAAGAGAGTGACGGGTGCCTGGAATGCATTGCCTGAGTTGGTGATAGAGGCAGAAATATTAGAGACTTTTAACAGGCATTTAGATAGGCACATGATTGTGAGGAAAATGGAAGGATGTAGACATTGTGTAGGCAGAAGAGATTAGCCTTTCGATTACCGTTTGATTGGCTCAGCACAATATTGGGGGCTGAAAGACCTGTTCCTATGCCATACTATTCTATGTTCCATGTTCAAACATAAAACAAGTTCTCAGAGTTGCATTCTGCGTATATACTTCGATAATAAAATGAACCTTTGAAGTTCTAGACAAAAGAAGTTTGAAATGTCCTTGCAGGAAAAGATATTTTGGCTGAAGAGCAAATACAATATTTGTATTATGCAGAAAGAAAACTGCAAGCCAGATTTGTGAAGAAACAGCAAAAGTAGCAGAAGAAAAGAATTGTGGTGTCGTTGGGCAGTATTTCTGACATTAAAACTCCAGCTAAACAAAGGGCTAAAGCAAAATACAAACTGATGGCCCAGAATGGTGAGGGTCCATTTCCCTCCACAGATGCTGCCTGATTCTCTGAGTTCCTACAGCACTTTGTTTTATTTTCCCTGAAGTATAACTGGTTTTAGAAAACTGCAAGAGTAATGCCCCTGCTTGAGAAAGGAGGAAGACAGAAACCATAGAACAATAAATTTACTGATGTTTAATGTTAAGCCAATTAGCTTAATGTCTGTCATTGGGAAATTGCTGGAATCCAATTTTGAAGTTACATGTGGACATTCAGAAAATCATAAGATAATCAATCAAAACAAACATGATCTTAAGAAAAGCAATGTATGATTGGCAAAACTGCTTGAGTTCTTTAGCAAACAATAAAGGAGAACTATTGGATGTAGCGTATTCAATAAACTACCACATGGATTTAGGGGCAATAAATTGTCATATAATGGACTGGCTAGCTAAAGGCATTTTCTTGTTTTATTTCAGCTGTTGCAACATTCCAAAGACTTCACTTCATTTATATCACTCACCTATTGCACATGAAACAAAAACCTTAAACAAAGCTTTGGAATGAACAGGTAGATTCTGTGCCAAGATTAACCTTACTTGTAAAGAGAAAGAACAGAATAAAGATTTGGGTAGAGAACTATTGGCTGCAATTACAAACTACACAATAGTTACAAAATTTTTAAAAATGTGAAAAAAGTTCCCTTAAAATATTTGGTATTAATGTCTCATGCATTTGCTCCTTTCCACAAAAAAAACACAATTGGAAATTTCTTTACCCAAGGAATTAAAAGAAAAATTCCAACTAAATTACATGATTTTGGAAAAAAAAAGATTTTTTATATAACTTAAATGTAAGTGTAGCTGCAGGGGCCAAAGTGATGCATTGTCCAGTCCATCAGAAGAGATCAATTAAAGCTTTGGAGGTAGAAATATAACCAGTAGTTTATCCACAACCCTAAATTAAGCAGTACCAGGGAAGCAGCACATTTTAAATGAGCTATTCAATTTTTCATTACATTTAAGGATTATAGTGTAAGTGTAATTCTACGTCAGTAAATACGATATTTCTAAAGAGGCAAATATTTAACACTATGTGGACAACAAATGAGTGAGTGGATATAAAATTGAGCTGACCATTATAATCTCCAGGTTGTACCGATAATTTTTAAAAATGATCAGTTACATGAAATATATATAAGGACTCATCTGTGGATCTGAATGAATATGCCACGGTTGTCATGGACTTAATTAAAGCAGTTTTGGATAAGTGTGTCCCCACAAAATGATTCAGAGTCTTCTCCAGACTGAAACCTTGGGTGAACCATGAGATCTACAGTCTACTGAGGGTCAGATCAGAGGCAGTCAAGTCTGGTGACCAAGAAAGTTAGAAGAGGTCCAGATACGATCTCCAGAAAGCTATCTCACAGGTGAAGTGGCAATTCTGGAGCAAACCTCCAAATTGCCTACCGGAGTAACAGGTCCACAAAAGGTGCCATCTCATTGACTCTTCACTCAACCCTGGAACATCTAGACAGCAAAGATGCAAACATCAATATGCTCATTATCAACTACAGCTCGGCATTCAATACAATTATTCCCTCAAAGCTAATCAATAAGCTTCAAGACCTTGGCCTCAATACTTCCTTATGCATTGGATCCTCGATTTCTAGACCTGCAGACCCTAGTCAGTTCATACTGGTAACATCATCTTCCTGCAATCTCCACCAGAACAGATGCACCACGAGGCTGTGTGCTTAGACCCCGGCTCTACTCATTTTACACTTATGATTGTGTGGCTATGCAAAACTCCAATGCCATATTCAAGTTTGCTGATAACACCACTGCTGTTGGCTGAATCAGAGGTGGTGATGGATCAGCATTTAGGAGGAGATTGAACATCTGGCTGAGTGGAGCCACAACAACAGCCTCTCACTCAATGTCAGCAAGACCAAAGAGCTGATTATTGGCTTCAAGAGGAAGAAACCAGAGGTCCACGAGCCAGTCCTCATCAGAAGATCAGAGGTGGAGAGGGTCAGCAACTTTAGATTCCTCGGTGTCGTTATTTTGGGGGACTTATCCTGGGCCCAGCATGCAAGTGTAATAATGTAGAAAGCACAGCAGCGCCTCTACTTTCTTAGAAGTTTATCTAGATTCGGCATAACATCTAAAATTTTAACGAGCATCTATACGTGTGACTGGCTGCAACACGGCTCGTTATGGAAAAAACAATGCGCCTGAACAGAAAATCCGACATAAATTAGTGGATATAGCCCAGTCCATCATGTGTAAAGCCCTCCCCACTATTGAGCACATCTATATGGCGTAGGAAAGCATCATCCATCATCAGGGACACCCACCACCCAGTTCATGTTCTCTTCTCACTGCTGCCATCAGGAAGAAGGTACAGGAGCCTCAGGACTCACACCACCAGGTTCAGGAACAGTTATTGCTTCTCAACCATCAGACTCTTGAACCAGAGGGGATAACTTCACTCAACTTCACTTGCCTCATCATAAAGATGTTCCCACAATCTATGGACTCACTTTTGGGGATTCATTGTCTCATGTTCTTGATACTTATTGCTTATTTATTATTTATTATTATTTCTTTTTGTATTTGCAATGCACAGATTGCTGTCTTTTGCACACAGTTGAATGCCCAAGTTGATGTGGTCCTTCATTGGTTCTATTTTGGTATTATTCTATTATGGACATATTTCCCACAAGAAAATTAATCTCAATGCTATATACGGTGACATATATGTACTTTGATTATAAATTTACTTTGAATTTTTTTAAATATTGTTTAGTTGGATGTGAAGCTCCTGGCAAGTACACCATTCATTGTTCATCCATGATTGTCCAAGAAGTTAGTGAGCAATCATCTTCTTAAACCTGTGTATTTTGGTGGTAAAGAGACTTACAGTAACAGTAACGCTAGGTGGGATTTGAACCCCAAAGGAATAGTAATGTACTTCTCAGCCAGCACAGTGTGTCACTTCAAGGGGAACCTGTAGGTGGTGCTGTTCCCTCACATGTGCTCTTTGTTGAGTTCCGTAAGGGTGAGTAACATCTGAGCAGTGAAGTACTTTTTGTACGGTGGAGTACTTTGCAGTAAGGGTGTGTTAGTGATGGAGGATATGTAGGGCAATCTGGAGTCCTTTCTTCTCGATCTAGAGAGATTAACTGATTACGAGGAACTGAAGGGATTTAGTGCTAGTTTAAAAATACAAGAAAGACCTGATGAATGCTAACAAAGTTTGCAGAAGGGGATTAAAGGTTATTACTTGCAAGTTTGTTATTGCTATTTAATTCAGTGGGATTGTGAATGTATAAGAGGAGAATGTGAAGAGGCTTCAAAGGGATAAAGACAAGGTAAATAATGGGGAAAGCAAATTGCAGGTGTGATATAATGTGAAAAAATATGAAGTCATCTATTTCTCTACAAGAAACAGTAACTTTAAATGTTGCTGAATTGGGAAATGTTGAAGTTCAAAGAGACCCAGGTGTTGCTGAAAGAAACCGTGTAGGTACAAGTAACATTAAGGAAAGCCTGCCATTGACGTTTATTATAAGTGGTTTTAAATACGGGACTAAACATATCACAATTGTACGGGAGCTAGGTGAAGCTTCTCTCAGAGTACTGTATACAGGTTTGATCTCCTTACCTATAGAGGATAGCATTGTTACAAAGATTCACTGCTATTTGCTTGGAAGGTGAGCTTGTTGCACAAGAAAACTGGGAGGACTCAATACGGAAATTGATTCATTTTAACGGTGAAATATATGGAAAAAATGTTGGTGGGATCCTTGAAGAAAGCATTCAAAAATGGCTCCTAACTGAAGCACACATCTGATGGCGGAAAGGAGACAGTTGAGTGTGTGTCTCCAGGCTCCTGTGCCTCTCCACAGATGATAGTAATGAGAAGAGGTACAAATAAGTACAAGAACAGTTTCTTTCCATATGCCATCAGTCTTATGAACACTTGAATTTTAGTCTATTATAAACCAAGTCCACTTGTACATACACAGGTATACCTCATTGTATATAGTTCACGATTATTTGCACTATTGTTTTGTTTGTTTTTTGATTCTGTACAGCGAGAGCTCAGGGAAACCGGCATCAAGTTCCCTGTAAGTGTCCACATACTTGGCGATAATAAAGGATTCTGATTCTGAGAAGGTATGTCCTAGATGGCGAGGGTTTTAATGATGGATTTTACCATCTTGAGTCACTGCCTCTTGAGTCTGTCCTCAGTGGTGGGGAATGCTGTGCCCATGATGTTGCTGTCTGAGTCTACGACCCTCTACAGCTTCTTGTAATCCTACAAACTGCAGTGTCTATGGCAGGTTGTAATGCAACCAGTCAAAATACTCTCCACAGTATGTGGAAAAATTTGCAGGAGTCTTTGGTGACAAATCAAATCTACTCAAACTCCTATCGCAGTAGAGCTGCTGGAGTGCCTTCTTTGTGATTACATCAACGTGTTGGGCCCAGGGTAGATTCTTTGAGATATTGCCACCCAGGAACTGACCACAGACTAATGGGGATTCTCCTCACTGGCAATGAACAAAAGCAGGCCTCAGACATGCGTGCTCCTATCAGTAGAAGCAGTTCCACAGGGCTTCGTAGCCAGGAGCTGCACCCCATTGGGAGCATTTAATAGGTAGTGGGAGCTTATCCCCACCAACCCCCTCATGGCTGTAACAACCTGAAAGAACCATGCATGGTATACATACTTTGATAAAAAAATGTACTTTGAACTTCCGATCTCAAGAAATGCTTCTTTCTTGCTTTTCCAACAATGATTTCTATGACTTTTCTAAAATTGGTGAATAAGATGCAAGAGTTAAGGCACTTTAGTTACTTAGATAAAATACTTGCTAAATTTAGGTAGACAGAATGGAAACCTGGAAGTCCAAACTGAATTGTATGTTATTTTTAGTGTGGAACAGGGAATGAGATCAAGACCTTATTTTTGAAGGTAAAAAAGGCACACACAAGATAAATATTTTATTCTATCAGCTCTAAGTAACCAATTATTTAAGGAAAAATGCAATTTCTATGTCAAATCTCACCACGAATGTTCTTCACTGGTACAACTGCCAGCCTGATGTTAATCTCCTAAAGGCATATAAAAATATAAGTTCTAATTGTGTGGTACTGTTTCTTCAGGATCGCACCAAGTACTGAACGGCTAATAAGTGCAGTTACTTATTTATTTACTTATTGAGCTACAGCGTGGAGATCACAATAGAGACACTTCTCTATTGCAATGTCATAGCACAGTCAGCTCCTACTAGGGATCTCCAGCATCTGAGAAGAAACAATAAACAAATTTATTGTTACTGGATATAATCAGATGTATCAAGTTTAAAAGCTTACAGAGGCAGGGAAAGCAGTGAGATGAAGGAGTGACAGAAAAGGGAACCAGTGGATAGTCTTGTAACAGTAGGGTGGAAGTTGTCATCAAGCCTTCTAGTATGTGCCTTGAGGAGTTTGTATCATCCGACGACCGATGAGAGAGGGGTGAAGGGAGTGGATGAAATCTTTGATCATGCTTTCTGCTTTACTGATCAGCAAGAATTATAGAGAGAGTCCATAGAGTGGAGACTGGTTCCTGTGATGTTCCGAGCTCTGTCCACAACTCTCTGTGGTTTCTTGTGGTCATGTGCAGAGCAGTTGCCATACCACGCCGTTGTGCATCCAGACAGGATGTTTTTCGATGCATCAATAAAAAATTGGTAAGGGTCAATGGGGACAAGCCAAATTCCTACTGTGGAAGGCGGATAAGATTAAATGATACCGCAAGGCACAAAGAGAGGGGAACAGGACAAGGAACCAAAATTGGACCCCAAACAGCTGTAAATGGGAACAGTAAAAGCATTGTTTGTATCTGCCAATTTCGAGCTATGGTTAAATCTGAAATTGTTCAACAATTCCTGGAATGTCACAAACAGTGCAACTAAAGTTTGATGCTTTTCTTTGACCTGTTGGCCTTCTTGGGAAACAAAACTTGCGTAGGTGAGTTATTCAAAGTATCTGAGTGGGATGAGAAAGTTAAAATGCCCAAAAATTAGAAGCTTGCATATACTTTTCTGTAAATAGTTGAGGCCCCAACTAAGTATTTTGCAGAACACATGGAACTTTTCTCTATCCCTGCCAATCAACTATTTCCTTACCAAGTCAATAACTTGGTATTAATTATAATTCATGTAATTTTTCCTATGAAAAACATTCTAGTTGCCTTCTATAAGTTCATATAAATGACATTCAAATGGATCTCCCTACTGCTTCAGATACTCTTCAAAATTATTCAGCTGAAAGAAAATTCAAGATGCACACAAACTGTATACTTTATATTTTCATAATATCTCTAACTACAGATATTAGATTAACTGGTCCATTAATTGTTGTTTTCCCTGTCATTTCTCTTAAAGAAATGAACGGTATATCTGATTTTGGAATCCAAAGGAACTGCACCAATTTATAATTAAAGTTTTTGCAATCTTCTCAACTATTCCTTTTAAACCATTGGGACACAAATTGGCCTCTACCTTGCTGAGGCCCAGCGACGACTGTCAAACACCTCCTCTAACTTACTCCTTGAACAGGGCCCCACTAAGAAGCAGCAGGTCATTGTCTCCCACATCATAACCGACCATAGTTACTCTGGGATCTCCCATCCACTGCCACCAACCTCATAGTCCCCGCAACCCACATCTCCTGTTTCTACTTCCTATGCAAGATCCACAAACCTGCCAGTCCAGGTAGACCCATTGTCTCTGCTTGTTCCTGCCCCACTGAATTTATATCTGTAGACCTTAACTCAGTTTTATCCCCCCCCCCACCCGGTTCAGTCTCTTCCCACCTACATTTGTGACACTTTCGCATGCTCTTGATCTTTTCAATGATTTCGAGTTCCCAGGCCCTGATTATCTTGTTTTCACTATGGATGTCCAGTACCTATACACCTCCATCTCCCACCAGCAAGGCCTCAGAGCTCTCTGTTTCTTTCTGGACACAAGACCCAACCAGTTCTCTTCCACCACCACTCTTCTCTGTCTGGCAGAACTTGTCCTCACTCTCGATAATGCAGACATGAGGAAATCTGCAGATGCTGGAAATTCAAGCAACACACACAAAAAATGCTGGTGGAACGCAGCAGGCCAGGCAGCATCTATAGGAAGAGGTACAGTCGACGTTTCGGGCCGAGACCCTTTGTCAGGACTAACTGAAAGAAGAGATAGTAAGAGATTTGAAACTGGGAGGGGGAGGAGGAGATCCAAAATGATAGGAGAAGACAGGAGGGGGAGGGATGGAGCCAAGAGCTGGAAAGTTGATTGGCAAAAGGGATGCCAGACTGGAGAAGGGAGAGGTTCATGGGACGGGAAGCCTGGGGAGAAAGAGAAGGGGGGAGAGGAGCCCAGAGGGTGGAGAGCAGGCAAGGAGTTATAGTGAGAGGGACAAAGGGAGAAAAAAGAGAGAGAGAAAAAAAAGGGGAGGAAAATAAAAAATATATTAAATAAATAAATAAGGGATGGGGTAAGAATGGGAGGAGGGGCATTAACGGAAGTTAGAGAAGTCAATATTCATGCCATCAGGTTGGAGGCTACCCAGATGGAATATAAGGTGTTGTTCCTCCAACCTGAGTGTGGCTTCATCTTTACAGTAGAGGAGGCCGTGGATAGACATATCAGAATGGAAATGGGATGCGGAATTTAAATGTGTGGCCACTGGGAGATCTTGCTTTCTCTGGCGGACAGAGCATAGGTGTTCAGCGAAATGGTCTCCCAGCCTGCGTTGGGTCTCGTCAAGATATAGAAGACCGCACCGGGAGCACTAGACGCAGTATATCACCCCAGCTGACTCACAGGTGAAGTGTTGCCTCACCTGGAAGGACTGTCTGGGGCCCTGAATGGTCAATAATTTCTCTTTTGTCTCCTCCCACTTCCTTCAAACAAAAGATGTAGCCATGGGCACTCACATGGGTCCCAGCTATGCCTGCCTTTTTGTCAACTACGTGGAACAGTCTACATTCCAAGCTTACACTGGCAGCAGTCCCCAACGTTTCCTATGCTACATTGTGAGTACATTGGTGCTGCTTCCTGCACCTATGCTGAGCTTGTCGACTTCATCAACTTTGTCTCCAACTTCCACCCTGCCCTCAAATTTACCTGGTCTATTTCTGATGCCTCCTTCCCCTTTTTCAATCGCTGTCTCTATCTCAAGAAACACCTTATCTACTGATGTCTATTATAAACCCATGGACGCTCATCACTACCTGGACTCTACCTCTTTCCACCCTGTCACTTGCAAAATTGCCATATCCTTATCTCAATTCCTCCATCTCTGCCACATTTGCTTTTAGGATGAGGCTTTTTATTCCAGAATGAAGGAGATGTCCTCCTTCTTCGAAGAAGAAGCTCCTTCCCCTCTGCCGTCCGATTCCTAAATGGACATTGAACCCTTGGACACTACCTCAGCTTTTTTAAATATATAATATTTCTGGTTTTTTGCATGATTTTTAATCTATTCAGTATATGTATACTGTAATTGATTTATTTATTTTTTATTATTATTTTTTTTTCTTCTATATTATGTATTGCAATGAACTGCTGCTGCTAAGTTAACAAATTTCATGTCACGTACCAGTGATAATAAACCTGATTCTGATTCTGAAAGGGACTTCCCTTTCTTGACCAGTATCACTGCCCTCAACCGCATCTCTTCCATTTCGCACATGTCTGCCCTCACGCCATCCTCCCACCACCCCAACAGGGACAGGGTTCCTCTTGTCCACATCTAACTCCCACCAGCCTCCATGTCCAGCACTTAGTTCTCTGTAACTTCCGCCAACTCCAACGGGACCCCACCACCAAGCACATCTTTTCCACCCCCCCCCACTTCCTACTTTCCACAAGGATCACTCCCTATGCGACTCCCTTGTCCATTCATTCCTCCCCACTGATATCCCTCCTGTATTTATCCATGCAAGTGGAACAAGTGTTAGACCTGCCCCTACACCTCCAGCCTCACAACCATTCAGGGCCCCAAACAATCCTTCCAGGTGAGGTGACACTTCACCTGTGAGTCTGTTGTGGTCACCTACTGTATCCGGTATATTGGTGAGACCTGACATAGATTTGGAGACCTCCTTGCTAAGCACCTACGCTCTATCCACCAGCAAAAGTGGGATCTCCCAGTGGCCGTCCATTTTAATTCCACTTCCAATTCCCATTCCAATATGTCAGTCCATGGCCTCCTCTACTGTCGCAATGAGGCCTCACTCAAGTTGAAGGAGTAACACCTTATATTCCCTCTGGGGAGCCTCCAACCTGATGGCATGAACATCAATTTCTTGAACTTCCAGTAATGCCCCCCCAACCTTTCCCCATTCCTATTTCCCCCCTCACCTTATCTCCTTACCTGACCATCACCTCTTTCTGGTGCTCCTCCCTCTTTTCTTTCTTCCTTGACCTTCTGTCCTCTCCTATCAGATACCCCCTTTCCCTGCTCTGTATCCCTTTCACCACTCAACTTCCCAACTCTTTACTTCACCCCTCCATTCCCCCCCACCGTTTCACGTATCACCTTGAACTTCTTCCTTCCCCCTCCCACCTTCTTACTCTGACTCTTCATCTTTCTTTCTCCAGTCCTGATGAAGGGTCTTGGCCCGAAATGTCAACCATACTCTTTTCCCTTAGATGCTGCCTGTCCTGCTGAGTTCCTCCAGTATTTTGTGTGTGTTGCTTGGATTTCCAGCATCTGCAGATTTTCTCTTTTTTTCAGATTAGATGCCATTCATTTCATCGCTGCTGCTGTTTTGCTTACATTAATTATATTAGGTCTCTTCCTTGATTCAATAATAGTTTCCTTGTGGCATTCTTCTTCTGCTATTGTAAATGCTGGTGCAATTTTTCAACACGTCTATGCAATCCTTATTTTCACGTATCACAATCATTAGTTCTCAGGAGACCCATATTGCAACCACACATTTGTTTAAATGAACTATCAAAAAAAGACACCCTTTGGTAGTGTCCTATTATACACTCATTTTGAGTTGTTATTATCTCTCTTCAATTCAGCTCAAGTTCAAGTTTAATTGTCATTCAACCACACATGAATACAGCCAAACAAAACAGCATTGCTCTGGGGCCAAGGTGCGAAACACAGTACCAGCTGTCACACACAGCACTTACAACATAGCAAGCACATAAAGGTATAAGTAAAATACTGCCACGCAAAAAAAAAAATCCAGACCCGAACCATGAATGCGGCAGAAATCTGCAATACAGCACAAAACAGCTTGTCTACAGCCAAGTGAACATAGGGGTTGGGGGTGAAGGGTGCAGCACTGACTCCAGCTTGGACGCTGTGCCACACCACCTCTGGTGGAGCACGCCGGCTCCGATGCCTGTCTCCTTGCAGCTGTTAACGGGCGACAGCTCGGCTTGAGGCCCGGTCTCACTACGATCAAAGCCACGCAGTTCCCCTGCCAGCCGCCCCTGCTCTCTGCGAATTGAACTTGCAGCATTCCACATTAACAATGTCCAATAGGGTCATTGCGGTCAGAAGAAAAGCAACTAAGGTGGTCACTCACCGTTGGTCTGCACAGCTCTTTCGAGGCAGGCAGCAGGATGATGCACAGATCCTTCATTTTTTTGGACCAAAGAACAAATTGCTGATGAGGTAGAGTAGACATACTTTAAGTTTTTAATGTCTAGCAGGATCTTGCAATCATGAAATATACATTTAAAAAGGACAATAGTATCTTTTGTTGACCCATGGAAGCCGCTGCGATTGAACACGCTGCCATCTTGCGGGAACCAGAGTTTGTTCCTGTATTTCCAATTTGCATGCCATTTCTTTTTGTTTTAGCTTTAAGTCCTTTTAGTTATACTATTCCAACCACTGGGTAAACCTTCAGCGTTTGTAATTCCGGTACGTGCATGGCTAATTGCATAAATTTAGATGTTACTGTATTTAAGCCCATCTTGGCAGGAGGGTTCTAATTTTCAGCCTTCTCCATTATAATCAAAATAAATTAACTAATTCACAAAATTCCAGGTTTTTATAGTACAATGAAATCTAAGTGAGACTTCTTTGGTCTATCAAGACATAATTACTACTTAAATTCTTCTCAAAAAATAATTGTGTGTGTGGAGTGCAAATCCTTCAGATATATTTTCCAAAATATAATTATTAAAAAGCTTATTTCAGCTTTTGTCATAACCTTATACAGTTCAATATCAATTTAACTCTCAATAAAATGTTTAATATATTTAAGAAAAATATGCAGTTTTTCCCTCCCTATTCTTCCTTTTTTCTGGTTGCTAAGCCAGCTAGTAAGATCAGCACTGCTGGAAGACAGGGATCCTTTCCAACAAACATATTTCTGGAACTGATGAAGGAAAAAAAGAAATTGATGCCATGGAGTAAAATCTTTCAAATCGTCAATTTTTCCTGAGGTAAATTTGGAGAATCTGGGTTTTCCTTTTCAAACTCTTACTCTTTCTGTGCTTGATTTGACATTGAATTCAACTCCCACCCCCCAATTTGCAATTTCTTCTCTGTCATTTTGTCATTCCCTAAGTCATTTTCCAATCCTTCCATTCGCTCAGGTCCAAAGGACAAATCTTGATAGTGGCATCTGCCTCATGATCGTAAAATCTGTGTAAATCATCATACTTTCCAACTAGATCAAAAATTAGAAACATATCATAAGATCAACAGAAGCTTTTAAGTACACAATTCCCCTCACCCTACAATGTCTGTATTGTCTCTTTAGAAAACATTTATTCCGATGACCCTGTTTTAAGTCTGTAAATAACATCCCCCTATTTAAAATATCTTATCCACTTTCCTACTAAAATAATTTGTGGAATCAGCTTTTGTCACTCTTTTAGGTAAAATCTTCCAGACTGCACCAAATGTTTGAATGAAAAGAAGTTCTTTGCAGATCTTCAATATGGTTATTCTGTTAAGAAGGGAAAGCTTTCTGCTATTCGATGTATCAGAATTCCTTTCAGAACAAACTGATTTGCATTGTCTTGAATCCCTAACAACCCTACAGAGAGTTAAGCCAAAGGGCACTGCATTCATTAACCATCTTAGTAAAGAGTCTCCCATAATTTTACAAGCCTCTTTCCTGGAGGAGTCCACAGAGAAGGTCGTACAGGTTAATTTGATCAAATTGTGGCCCAATTCTTACTGAAAAAACCCAAATTTCGAAATATTTTAGGCAGAGTAAAAGTAAAAAGCAGTAGATGCCAGGCAGCTATTTTCTATAAGCTGAGGTTGCAAAGTAAATGCAATGACATTGGGTTGCAATGTACAGTTGAAGTCTGAAGTTTACATACACTAAGCCAAATACATTTAAACTCAGTTTTTCACAATTCCTGACACTTAATCCTAGAAAACATTCCCTGTCTTAGGTCAGTTAGGATCACTACTTTATTTTAAGAATGTGAAATGTCAGAATAATAGTAGAGAGAATGATTTATTTCAGCTTTTATTTCTTTCATCACTTTCCCAGTGGGTCAGAAGCTTACATACACTTTGTTAGTATTTGGTAGCATTGCCTTTAAATTGTTTAACTTGGTCAAACATTTTGGGTTGCCTTCCACAAGCTTTTCACAGTAAGTTGCTGGAATTTTGTTCCATTCCTCCAGACAGAACTGGTGTAAATGAGTCAGGTTTGTAGGCTTCCTTGCTCGCACACGATTTTTCAGTTCTGCCCACAAATTTTCTGTTGGATTGAGGTCATGGCTTTGTGATGGTCACTCCAATACCTTGACTTTGTTGTCCTTAAGCAATTTTGCCACAACTTTGAAAGTATGCTTGGGGTCATTGTCCATTTGGAAGACCCATTTGCGACTGAGCTTTAACTTCCTGGCTGATGTCTTAAGATGTTGCTTCAATATATCCACATAATTTTCCTTCCTCATGATGCCATCTATGTTGTGAAGTGCACCAGTCCCTCCTGCAGCCAAGCACCCCACAACATGATGCTGCCACCCCCAGGCTTCACAGTTGGGATGGTGTTCTTCGGCTTGCAAGCCTCACCCTTTTTCTTCCAAACATAACGATGGTCATTATGGCCAAACAGTTCAATTTTTGTTTCATCAGACCAGAAGACATTTCTCCAAGAAGTAAGATCTTTGTCCCCATGAGCACTTGCAAACTGTAGTCTGGCCTTTTTATGGCAGTTTTGGAGCAGTGGCTTCTTCCTTGCTGAGTAGCCTTTCAGGTTATGTCGATATAGGATTCGTTTTACTGTGGATATAGATACTTGTCTACATGTTTCCTCCCGCATCTTCACAGGGTCCTTTGCTGTTGTTCTGGGATTGATTTGCACTTTTCGTGTCAAAGTACGTTCATCTCTAGGAGGCAGAATGCATCTCCTTCCTGAGCAGTATAATGGCTGCATGGTCCCATGGTGTTTAATACTTGCGTACTATTGTTTGTACAGATGAACGTGGTATGTTCAAGTGTTTGGAAATTGTTCCCAAGGATGAACCAGACTTGATGTCATTTTCTGACCTCAATCTGATAGAAAATTTGTGGGCAGAACTGAAAAAGCGTGTGCGAGCAAGGAGGCCTACAAACCTGACTCAGTTACACCAGTTCTGTCTGGAGGAATGGAACAAAATTCCAGCAACTTACTGTGAGAAGCTTGTGGAAGGCTACCCAAAACATCTGACCCAAGTTACCAAATACTAACAAAGTGTATGTAAACTTCTGACCCACTGGGAAAGTGATGAAAGAAATAAAAGCTGAAATAAATCATTCTCTCTACTATTATTCTGACATTTCACATTCTTAAAATAGTGATCCTAACTGACCTAAGACAGGGAATGTTTTCTAGGATTAAATGTCAGGAATTGTGAAAACCTGAGTTTAAATGTATTTGGCTAAGGTGTATGTAAACTTCTGACTTTAGCTGTGCATGCAGTGATATTGCAGTGCATTAGGAACTGCCTCCCATGCTGCACACTGAAACTGCTGATAATGATTGACTCAGAAATCTATCCTTTGGTACCCAGTACATTCTTTGTTTCACACAATATCAAAGTTGTCTGAACTGCTGGTCAGGTTGCAGTGTTTACAACTGACAGAAGTTAGGCAACATTAACAAGTGAAGTATTGCCAGGGAGAGGTTTATAGATCTACATTGGGGAAGAATGGATCTGTAATCTTTCCTCCTCGTCTGACCTTGGACAGCTAAAGAAGTGCATTGATAAGATTCTGTATTTCTGCCGGTGTTGACACTATGTATATTGATCTCCACCAGGCTCCTTCCACAGGCTGAAAGAGCACTGTGTTCGCAACCAATGGTGGTGAAGTTAATGGTAAACCTTCACCAGCTCTTCTCTCTATATGTTTGCTTATATGTTATCTCTATGTTTACACTTTTGCTGCAATGGAATTTCAATGTTCACACAGGTAAACTGGCTCACGTTGGAAAGGCAGTGCATTTTTGAATGTCCTCAGATAATCGTCTGCAAATTTCCTGGACTTTATCATCAACAGTTAAAGTGATACAAGGAAAAAGAAACCAGGCTGTCTAAAACTATTGAATTCGATATTGAGATCTGAAGGCTGCAAAGTGCCAAAGATTATGTTCACTTGGAAAGGCAGGATTGATTCAGAGGAGTCAGCATAGAATATCATGTCTCAGAAGTCTGGCTGAGGTATTTAAGGAGAAAAGAAAATTGATGAAGGCAAAGTGGGAGACATAACTAACACTGACATACAACCAGTAGCAGCTGCATGGGAGAGTGGCAAAGAGAAAGACACAGCTGAAAAAAGCTCACATGACATCTTGGCTAGAGTTTGCCAGAAGGCATATGGGAGACTCTGAAGTCAGTGGGAAGAAGGTTCTATGGTCTGATGAAACCAAGCTTTTTGGCCATCAGACTAAACACGATATTTGGCATAAGCCAAACACCGCACATCATCAAAGATACACCATTCCTACCAAGAAACAGGTAGGGGCTGCATCATGCTGTGGGGATGCTTCACTGCAGCAGGCCCTGGAAGGCTTGTGAAGGTAGAGGGTAAAATGAATGCAGCAAAATACAGGGAAATCCTGAAGGAAAACCTGATGCAGTCTGCAAGAGAATTGCAGCTTGGGAGATTTGTTTTCCAGCAAGACAATGACCCCAAACATAAAGCCAAAGCTAGACTGGAATGGCTTAAAAACAACAAAGTTAATGTCCTGGAGTGGCCAAGGCAGAGTTCAGATCTCAGGCCAACTGAGAATTTGTGGCTCGACTTGAAAAGGGCTGTGCACTCACAAGTGCCATGCAATCTGACAGAGCAGTTTTGTAAACAAGAATGAGGAAAAATTGTGGTGAACAGCTGTGTAAAGCTATCCACACAGACTCAAGGCTGTAATTGCTGCCAAAGGTGCATCTACTAAATACTGACTTGAAGGGGGTGAAAACTTATGCAATCAATTATTTTGTGTTTTATATTTGTAATTAATTTAGATCACTCTGTAGAGATCTGTTTTCACTTTAACATGAAAGAGTCTTTTTCTCTTGATCAGCGTTCTATAAGCCAAATTAAATCTACTGTGATTCAATGTTGTAAAACAATAAAACATGAAAACTTCCAAGGGGAGGTGAATACTTTTTATCGGCACTGTATGCTGCCACTATTCCTCTGACCCTAGAAGTTTTAATGTTATATTGCTGTCAAACAAATTTGGAAGTCTGTATGCAATATCTTCATGGAAGAAGTTTATGAATTCTATAAAATCAGTGAAACGCTACATAAAAATCAAGTTAGAAAAAATTTGCTGGTTACTGAACATGTACAGAGAAATGTTGATAGGAGGCAGAGGGCCAATATATATTGACATAATTTACTAATTCATGCGATAGTTTTGTTCCAGATTATTGTCTATAAAAAAAGCTATCCACTATTGAGATCACAGTAACCAATCTGCAATTAATTATTAGTATATCCCTTTCCCTTTGTGGTACACACATATACCATCCTTGTAATTCATAAGTCCTCTGGTATCAGTAAAAGATTGTAGACAGAGACTCTGTAATTTAAGACCACAGAACATAGGACGAGAATTAAGCCATTCAGCCCATTAAATCTCCTCCACCATTTGTTTATGGCTGATTCATTTTCCCTTTCAATCCCATTCTCCAGCCTTTACACATAACATCTGATGCCCTTACCAATAAAGTACCTGTCAACCTCCATAAAACATAGAACTTAGAAACCTACAGCACATTACAGGCCCTTCGGCCCACAATGTTATGATGATCATGTAACCTACTCTAGAAACTGCCTCGAATTTCCCTTGCACATAGCCCTCTATTCTTCTAAGCTCCATGTATCTATCTAAGAGGCTCTTAAAGACCCTATTGTATCCGCTTCCACCACCATTGCCAGAAGTGAATTCCACGCACCCACCACTTTCTGTGTAAAAGATTTACCCCTGACATCCCCTCAGTAACTATTTCCAAGCACTTTAAAACTATGCACCCTCGTATTAGCCATTTCAGCCCTGGGAAAAAGCCTCTAGCTATCCACACGATCAA
The DNA here is from genome assembly GCF_963921235.1 of Mobula hypostoma. Classification (NCBI taxonomy): domain Eukaryota; kingdom Metazoa; phylum Chordata; class Chondrichthyes; order Myliobatiformes; family Myliobatidae; genus Mobula; species Mobula hypostoma. The sequence goes on from NC_086102.1 coordinate 166,357,951, forward strand.
TGCCCCTCATCATCTTATACACCTCTATCAGGTCACCTCTCATCCTCCATCACTCCAAGGAGAAAAGGCCAAGTTCACTCAACCTATTCTCTTTAGGTACACTCTCCAATCCAGGCAACATCCTTGTAGATCTCCTCTGCACTCTCTCTGTAGTCTCCACATCCTTCCTGTAGTGAGGTGACCAGAACTGAACACAGTACTCCAAGTGGGGTCTGACCAAGGTCTTATATAGCTGTAACATTACCCCTCGGCTCTTGAACTCAATCTCCACTTTAAATATACCCATCAACTTGGTCTCTACAGTTGACTGTGGCAATGACTTCCACAGATTCACCACCCTCTGGCTCAAAAGCTTCCTCCTCATCTTGGTTTGAAACAGGCATCCTTCTATTCTGAAGCTATGCCCTCTAGCTAGATTCCTCCACCATTGGAAACATCCCAATATTTTTCTAACTCTGTTCAATATTACAGGATTTCTCTAATTTGGATCTTATGAATTTTCCTTCTCCACTATCTTTATTTGCATCCTATCATATATTACTTCAGTTTCATAGTCATCATATTCATAACTATTCCATGTTCAAAGAATCCTCTTTCAAAGAAATTTCTCTTTGTCTCAGAAATCAATTCTTGGTTACAGTGCCTGTAAAATCAGTTCATTTCACACCTGCTCTAAAGGCTGAAGGAATATTATGCTCACCTAGAACTACTGTGCTGAGGACAATCTTTAAGAAGAGGAGATGGTTGGCAAAGGTCTCAATGTCATTCGGTTCCATCATCAGGGCCAATTCACTCAGATCTTAGTGTGGTGTCACCTGGAATTTCCAGTGGGAAACAGAACAATACTTTTTATTTGGTGCTTCCTTTGGGAGCCTACACACAAGATACAAATTTCCAGATCAGTAGATGTCCTAACCTGGATGTTGCGACCATTGGGCTCTGGTTCCAATGGAAGGTAACGTCAAAATGATTAAAGAAATGCTTGTCATGGCCATCTTACACCTGAACTTCTCGTATGCTAATGAGATCCAGAACCTAGCATATTAGGTAGTGACAGTCCTCCTTCATGATATTACCTTCTGTCTTTGTGACACCTCATGTAACTCTTCCTGATGCCACCTGCTCACATATATGGCAGACTAAAGAATACATTAACATAGACTCTTGAAGTGCCTTTCCCAAACTTGCACTTACCAAGATAAGGTAATGCCCCCCCTTCATATTTCCCGTCCTCTTTTTCCTCTCTCACCTTAACTCCTTGCCTGTCCACTGCCTGTTTCTGGTGCTTATCTCCCCATTTTCTTTCTTCCATGGTTTTCTGTCTCTTTCACCAATCAATTTCCCAGCTCTTTACTTCATCCATTCCCCTTCAGGTTTCACCTATCACCTTGTGTTCCTCTCTCCCCTCCACCCACCTTCTAAATCTACTCTTCAGCTTTTTTCTCCAGTCCAGCTGAAGGGTTTCGGCCTGAAACGTCGACTGTACTTTTTTCCATAGATGCCAATATCCTCCAGCATTTTGTGCGTGTTACTCATTCCGAGATAAGGCGCATGTTAAACCCAACAATACAACGATGAAGACAAGTAGTACTATTCTCAGTCATCAAGCCTTTTTACCAAAACAGATTTAAGGACAATATTGTGAAGGACCGGGTGATAAAAATAATGCCTTTTTAAAAAAACATACAGTACAATTACTTTAGGAAATATGCAATATTGCTAGTATACCTTTATTTTGTTTCAGAGCTTTGTAACCAGGCACACCTTTGTGCCTTTAAAGAACTGTTCGCTGCTCATACATTTTTCAGCAATTCAGATGTCCTACAAAGGCAGACTGAATGGTCATTCTTCAGTCGCCTACTCCTGCATGCCTCCCTTTTATTTTTAAACAGCCTCATAAAGATAAATACTTAGTGATAGTGAAGCCACAGTGAAATAAAGCATGGCAGAAGGGAGAGGAAGAGACTCCCCATCCAAAAATATTGTTATGAATCCTTTCTTAGGGGAGACATAAACACCTGACAAAAGATCTTTTTTGATTATTCCAGACAAACTTCATATTTTCAGCAGAAGAATGTGGATGTTAAAGCCTCTGAACTCACAGCATAGGTAATTTACTTTTAAGTAAGTTGCAATCCTTATTTGAATAGTTACATTTTCCAGGATAATGCATTTTGAGTCCTGGCATGCATACATCATTTGACTGCTGTTCCACAATAATTTAGCATGTTTGAAATGATGTCCAGTCTAAATTTCAGTCCCATGCCAGAATGATTGTGCTCCCACCATCCAAAAACATCCTAAAATTTCAGCTGCATCTGTGTCATTCAGCTAAAAAAGTTTCATAAATTTGAGAAAGTCTTCTGTGTAAAAGATCCAATGTATTTCAGATTTCATCTAATGTATTCAATGTCAATATTTTAGTCAGAAGACACCTTAACTGATGATGAGAACAATTTTAATAGTTTCTCCTGCAGAGACACATAGAACCATTACCTATTCTTTTTTATTGAATTGCTGTATTTTAATATAGCTACTACCAAAATGTAAAAAGATAACATTATCTCTGTCATATTGGAAAATTTGTGTTATAGCAAGCCATCACAAATTTCTTTGCAAAAGTTGCCTGAACAGAAATCTGATTTCATGCTCCAAAGCAAGCTTTGCCTACATGTACTTACCTCCATCCAATAAGTCCTACTCTCCGTTAATAAGTTTCTCAAGTAGGAGACACACAAGACTCCAGATACTGGAAATCTGGAGCAACACATGAAACACTGGAGGAACTCAAATTAAGGATTTCAACCTGAAACGTCTACTGCCCATTTCCCTCCATAGACCCCGTTGCATCCTCCAATGTTTTGCGTGTTGCTCAAGTATATTTTACATACTATTAAGATATTGAGTTGCTGATCAGAAAAAAGAAAGTTATATTTTGCAGCTTGATCCCCAAGACTATTAAAACACTTATCTGATAAAAAAGGAATTTCATCCACTCATTTACCTTCATCAACAGCCTTATTTCAGCAGCCCTTTAGTGCACATTTTCTGGGCATCATTTTTCATAGGGGTGTGACAGATTCATGCTTTCGAAAATTTGTTGGCTAACATAGATAGTTAAATTACATTCTCTATTAAATTTTAAATCTGTTCTGCAGCACAGCTAAGGTCTTCTCAACCAATTTATATACCAATTTTGCACGTAGATTGTTAATAACAAATCTGTCATAGCTTACTTTATTGTGCATACTAAAAACAAATTTTGTTTTCAGCAGGAAACTGAAAAATATCCCTACCAATTTGATAACGTGTACTAAAAATTGAAAAATTCAATATAATTCATTAATTATTACACTTTAGTGACTTCTTCCAAACAACCATCTGTACAATTAAACTTTTAATCAGTTCTTGCAGAGTGCCTAAAATGAATGTATTAGGTCCTATAACTTGAATTAAATAGTCCTCCAGAAATGAAATCTTCTGGAATTGAAATATGACTTCTAATAGACTGCAAACTGAATATGTGCAAATGTTCTTTTTTTTTATTCATTTAATTTTTCGTGGCTTCTACAGTAACTCTAGAATATGAAACAGAATGGTGCACATAATGAAGGTAGATAGTGATGGATGAAAATGTTTGTTCCTTTCCACGACTTGTGGCACATCGGGCAGCAACCTTCCTGTTTCGTTAGCACTTTTATCTGTTTCAACGCCAGGTTGCTAGCTTTACCTCAACCCAGCACCGATGGAAAATGTGTAGGGAGCCAGATGGATTCAAACCCGGAACCACTTGTCTTGAAGCCCAATGCAAAAGCCACTACACCACAGACCGGCTTGATGGATAAAATTACGTACCTTTAGTATCAAAAAGAATGTGGATGGATATTTTGTAAACTTGCAGATGTTAAGTTTGCTGATTTTGTTGTTACTCCATGGTGCCTGCTAATCTTACATTGAAATGACAATAGGATCTAACACCACTGCAAACTTGTTCCTCTTGGTATCTAGGAGTAGGAAAGAAAATGGTTTATAATTATACATTTGGCCACTAGACGTGGGAAGATGGATCTGGAGAATGGCAGAATCGGAGGTCTTGAAGTTTGCTACCAATGGGTGAATCATTTAGGAAATATTTCTGTAAAATATATTTCAGTAGAAGGGAAACACAGTTATCCTACAGATTAAGTGTGCAGCCACTGGTGGATTCTTGTGGTCTTTTAAGCATCATGATATGGGTATTAGCTCAAATCTGGAGGACTATGACTGAATTTGAAGAATGCAAATGCATTTAATGATTAGGTTTTAAGTTAAACTCTATTATGCAACTTTTTCATGCTAGATGAGAGAATTTCCAGCCCACTATCTCGAACGTCCTGCAATCTTGTATCCTTCAACCATCTTCTTCCACAACACATAGCTATTGAGTGCTATCCGGGGTGATTAATATTTAGACCTTAACCTTTCTGCTGAATATACTGAGAGTTCTGCTTACAGGCTTGGAACAAGCTGCACCAAGCTTCTGAGCACAAGCACCCCGTTACAGCAGACAGGTGACCCAGATCCAGGGCACACCATGCTACAATACAACAGTACTCTTCTCTTTGGCTTCAGCCCCCGTGGAATGTGCAAAGTATTTTGCAGAACCAACAAAAGCAGGAGAAAACCATTTGCATCCCTTCAACTTCTTTTCCTTTATCAATAAATTCGTGGCAGCCTTGTTATCTCATCTGTCGCCTTAAGTGCTCTGAACCAACAAAATACATAACTCCAAAATACAGTAAATAATTCATCTTCGAATGAAAGGTGTAATCATTTTCCAGAAAACAAGTTAGTTATTGTGACAAACAGCATCAGGCTCAAGGACAGCTTGGACCACATGACCATAAGACACAGAAGCAGAATTCGGCCATTCAGCCCATCGAGTATGCTCCACCATTCTAGCATAGGTAATTTATTATCCCTCTCAACCCCATTCTCTTGCCTTCTCCCCTTAACTTCTTAACTTTTGATGAGCGTGTATCAAGCTTCAAATTCCTTGGTGTCCACATTTCCGAGGATCTCACCTGGTCCCTGAACTCCTCCATCCTGATCAAAAAGGCACAACAGCGCCTTTATTTCCTGCGGAGCATGAAGAAAGCTCACCTCTGTCCCAGGATACTGACGGACTTTTACTGCTGTACCATTGAGAGCATACTCACCAGCTGCATCTCAGCGTGGTATGGCAATTGTCCTGTATCGGACCGCAAAGCACTCCAACGTGTGGTGAAAACTGCCCAGCGGATTATCAGCACCCAATTGCCCACCATTGAGAACATCTACCATAAACGCTGCCTGGGCAGGGCGAAAAGCATTATCAGGGATACATCTCACCCTAATCATGGACTTCTTACTCTCCTCCCATCTGGTAGGCGCTACAGGAGCCTCCGCTCCCGCACCAGCAGGCACAGGAAGAGCTGTGACACTGCTGAACCTCTCATCACAGCGCTAAGCAGTATTGCATCCATATTGTACTGTCTCAGTACTTTTATATTTGTGTGCTGTAGCACTTTTTTTATTCGCAGTTAATTTGTAAATAACACTATTCTTTGCATTTCTGGTCAGATGCTAAATGCATTTCATTGGCTTTGTATCTGCACTCGGCACAATGACAATAAAGTTGAATCTAATCTAACCTAATCTAATCAAAGACCTATCAACCTCTGCTTTAAATACATTCAATGACCATCCTTGGCAATGAACTCTGCAGATTCACCACTCTTTGCCTAAAGAAGTTACTCCTTATCTCTATTCTAAAGGGATGTCCTTGTACTCTGAGGCTGTGCACTCTGGTCCCAGACTCCCCTACCACAGAAAACTTCCTCTCCACATCCACTCTCTCTAGGCCTTTCAAAATTCTATAGGTTTCAAAGGTTCAATTTATTATCAAAGTATGTATGCAGAATACAACTCTTCTTCTCCAGATAGCCGATGAGATCCTCTCTCATTCTTCTAAACTCCGGTGAGTACAGGCCTGAGGCTATCAAACACTCCTCTCATTTGCTTCTGTCCCACTGTTATATGACTCGTGAATGACTGGAAGACTATTTTACAACGAAGATCAACTTTTGATCTCACAATCTATCTCATCATGGCCTCTGCACCTTACTGTCTACCTCTGCTGCATTTTCCTTGTATCTAAACACTACATTCTATATTCTGTTCTTGTTTTTTGTTTTGTACTACCTCAATATATTTAAGCTTTGAAATTATCTGTAAGGATGACACACAAAGCTTTTTCACTGAATTGCAATACACTTGACAATAATAAACCAATTACCAGTCAAGTTTTAAGCATTAAGGAATATAAACCTTAAATAGCAAAAAAAAAGATTAGATCATGGATTCTTTGAGTTTGTCCGTGTTTTCAAAGTAAACTTTGAAGTAAATTTATTACCAAATGCAACCTTGAGATTCATTTTTATGGTGGGTACCCACAGGAAAGTAAAGAAATACAATAGAATCTACTAAAAACCACACATAACAAAGACCGACAAACATCCAATGTGCAAAAGAGAACAAATCATCCAAATAATTTTCTAAAAAGTAAACAAGTAATACTGAAAACATGAGCTGCAGAATCTCCAAAAGTGAGCTCACAGGCTCTGGAGTCAGTTTGGTGGCTGGTCCAGGATCCTGATGTCTGCAGGGCAACAACTGCTCACGAAACTGGCAGCAAGACTCCTGCACCTTCCACCTGATGGTAGTAGTGAGAAGAGAGGAAAGTGGGTCAAACGTAGCCAGACAAGACGGGCTCAGTTGGGGGATCTTGGCTGGTAAGTAGTGCAGCTGAATACCTATTCATTTTCTGCTTTGTTCCGTTTCTGAAGTACATGGGCATACATAAGGAAATGAGGCAGTTACTTGTGCTTTGTGTCATCCGACAAAGTATATCAAATAAATGATAAATGAAAGATTTTTTGGCAGTGCAAACAATAAAATAATTATTGGTCAGGAAGCTAGGAGAACGCTCTTGTCGCTCTTTGAATATTGCACGAGATTCACTTGTTATTAATTGTAAGGCTTTTATTTAATATCACATTCATTCATCATTGTTTAAATGCAAATGCAAAATTGTAAATAGAGCAAATGGATTGTAAGATTTAATAAGTAACTTCAAGGAATTTTACTAAATTGTACTAAACCTCTACTTATCTTTGATTAAGCCTTTGTTGAAATATTGCTTACCTTTTTTGGGCACCTTGGTTTGTGAGTGAATTCAAAAGTATTGGAAGGATTTAGAAGATATTCACCTGGATGTGATCTGCACTGGGGCATGAAGGACTAATTTTTATAAACATAGGTGACATTGTTTTTACAGAGAGATTATCTGGCGGGGCAAAATGATACCACCAGAGTAACACATCACTAGTGAAAAATGAGATGTATGGATGGCCATACAGAAATGAGAAGTGTAAGGCTGACCATGACAGATACAAACTGCATGGAATGTGGTCAATGAGGTTTGGTAGGTTTTAGACACAAACTAAGATTAAGATATTGCAGAACTCACTAAAAAATTCATAGGGGCAAATGGATTTAAATTCAATAGACCCAAGGAATGAGGAAGGATTGTGATGCACAATTACATGCATCCAATGATTACAACGCTGATGTCAATTTATTTGGGAATTACAAAGTTTTCAGTGTTTTTCCTGTTATAGCTGCTGGTCACAGCAGATGGCCAGTACTAATCATGGCTAATTCAGTGTAAAGCTGGACATCATTATGTAAGTGAATCTGACCTGGAAAATATTAAAGCAAGAGGCAATATGAATAACATTAGAGTTCTAGGATTTGTTGAGACTATTGGTGTGTCTTTGAATCTGATGGATCCATTGCACAAATATAGTGAGTAATGAAGGAATCAAATGGAATGTTGGCTTTTACTGATCATGAACAAGATGTCCGACTACAACTGTATCAGGCTTTTAACTCTTCTCGGGCTTCCACCAATCTTTCAATGACAAACTCTTCCATCTTCAAATGGCGGAGCTGGTCATCGAAATATCGATTAAGATTAACACCTGCACCCGGCTGGAAGCCCGAGAGTTTATTTGTCACTACACCCTTTTTTTGTATCAGGCTTTGCCGTGACTGAACCTGGAGTATTGTATTTTGTTTTGTTCAGTCATGGACTGCATTGCAGACAGTACTGAATTGCTATATTGTTTCCAGGGATGTTGACATTACCTTCAGAGGGAAGAATGAGCAGAATGGATCTAAAGCAGGGGTTCTCGACCTGGGGCCCATGAACCCCTCGTTTAATGGTATTGGTCCATGGCACAGAAAAGGTTGGGAACCCCGAGTCTAAAGTGTCCCAAGTTTAGATGAATGAGAAGTCATTTCAGTAAATTATAAGGGTCTGAGGGGAGTATGACAGGGAAGACGCTATGAGGATGTTTCTCCTGGTTGATGAATTTAGAGGTAGAGAGCACAGTCTTATCGTAGGCAGTTAAGACTGAAATGAGAAAGCATTTCTTTTCTCTGAAGATTGCAAGTCCACTAGAGGGAGTTATGGTTGCTGAAACATTAAGCATATTTAAGGTTGAGATGGATGTTAGGATTGTTTAAAAGGTAGGAACATAGAGTTGAGACCAAAGGTTAGTTCAGGCATGATATCAAATACTAGAATAGGATGAAAAGGCCATATTGCCCTTCCTGCTCCATTTTTTCACCCGCCTCTCTTCCATTTCGTGCACATCAGCCCTCACCCCATCCTGGGGTGAGCGCTGACCATACCAGGGATAGGGTTCCTCTTGTCCTCACCTACCACCCCACTAGCCTCTGTGTCCAGCATACAATTCTCCATAGCTTCTGCCATCTACAACAGAATCCCACAACCAAGCACATTTTTCCCTCCCCCCGAACTTACTGCTTTCCACAGGGATTACTCACTGCATGACTCCCTTGTCCACTCGTCCCTCCTCACTGATCTCCCTCCTGGTACTTATCCTTGCAAGGGGAACATATGCCAAATCTGCCCCTACACCTCCCCCCTCACTACCACTCAGTGACCCAAACAGTCCTTCCAGGTGAGGCAGCACTTCATCTGCAAGTCTGTGGGGTCACCTACTGTATCTGGTGCTCCCGGTGTGGCCTCAATGAAACCTGACATAGATTGGGTGACCGCTTTGCTGAGCACAAAAAGCAGGATCTCAGCGTAGCCATCCATTTCAATTCTACTTCCCATACCCATTCTGACATGTCAGTCCATGGCCTCCTCTACTGCCGTGATGAGGCCACACTCAGGTTAGAGGAGCAACACCTTGTACTCCTTCTGGGCCATCTCCAATCTGATGGCATGAACACCAATTTCTCAAACTTCCAGTAACGACCCCCCCTTTCACCATTTCCCATTTCTGTTTCCCTCTCTCACCTTATCTTCTTACCTGCCCATCCATCACCTTCCTCTGGTGCTCCTTGCCCTTCTCTTTCTTCCATGGCCTTCTAGCCTCTCCGATTTGATCCCCCTCTTGCAGCACTTAATTTCTCTCAACAATCAACTTCCCAGCTCTTTACTTCACCCCCAACCCTTCTCCTGGTTTCACCTAGTACTTCTTCCTCCCCTTCCCCCACCATCTTACTCTGACTTCTCATCTTCCTTTTCAGTCCTGAAGAAGGGTCTCGGCCTGAAACATCGACTGTTTACTCTTTTCCATAGCTGCTGCCTGGCCTGCTGAGTTCCTCCAGCATTCTGTGTGCGTTGCTTTGGATTTCCAGCATCTGAAGATTTTCTCCTGTTTAACGTTTTATTATGTCTTATTCTCTTTGAAGAGCATCAAGATGCTGTACAAGGTGAACAGTAAGAGAAATGTGTTGCATCTGCATGTGGCTGGCAAGTCATCTATATATACCTTCAGATGATGGTGAATGGCATGAATTACACCCCAATAACCTCAATGCAGCACCACGTCAACTGAATGATGTCACAAAAAGAGGCTGTCTGTACATGCATCTTACCATCTGCTTTAAAAACCTCAGACGTATCTCAATTTACCACATCCCTTCGCCAACCTAACCAAAGATCTCTATCAAACAGGAATCATACTTAACTCCTGTGTGTATCTTTGCACACTAAGTGCAACCACAAGCTTCCTTATTACAGTTTGCACACACTGTTAGCTGTTTAGTCTTGACAACCACATTACGCAAGCTGATTGTGTGATACATACTGGTATATTACCTTCTATCTTGCAGGGCTAGGCACCGTATAACCATAAATTGTGGGAATTAAGTAGGTGGGGAGAGGCTTGTTTTCATATTTTAACTTCCCAAAGAGGAGACAAGCTGGCCAATTCTAAAGTGGCTTTGGACCATCATCAAGATTAGCACAACTGAAAGTGATATTATTCTTATAACTAGAACCCCTTTCCTTTGGATCCCATTTCAAGACGAGATCTGTACACAGTGAGATTCTGTGTACGTGTGACTAGCAGGCAGAATAGTGGACACGTACAATAGCAGATGGTTACTGCCAGAGGCCAAGGTCACACACAAGATCTGTTCCAGATGATTCGACTATAAAAATTAATGCGATAGGCAACAGAAGACACCTAATGAGTATGTGCAATGGAGTAACACATTGCATTGTCTGCCAGAATGACTGCAATCCATGTCAAACTCAGGAAGATTTCGGCTGAAACTTTGCACATGGCTTGTATGGTACTTAAAATTCACCTTTTAGAGCATGAAATTGGAAACCACCTTTATTTGTACATATGTACTGTAGATCTAATCATAATCCAATATCTGCAACATACATCAAAGTTGCTGGTGAACGCAGCAGGCCAAGCAGCATCTATAGGAAGAGGCGCAGTCGACGTTTCAGGCCGAGACCCTTCGTCAGGACGCGTTATAATCCAATATCTGGTCATCACGATTTTCTTTGCAACATATCAACAGCCACCCACCTATGAATGCTGCAGTAGGTACTTGATTCCTGCTATCATTTATGTGATTTCATCTTGGGAAGAGCCTTGTGGTACATTATAGAATTCTACCAGCCTATCCTTTAACAGATCAACAGGGTGATGTGGTGCAGTCCCGGAGAAGGACATTGGAACACATACCTGTTTCTTTTTTTCCCCTCTGGAGGACAGTATTTGCCATCCAATTCTATAGTGTTGCTGCCTTTACCATTGCTAGTAATCAGCAGCCCAGGCAGCCACCACTCATGCCGAGCTGTTGCAGTCCACAGCCAGGTCTTTGAGGCATTAGGAAGGTCAACATCATTCTAGTAGGCCACTTATCAAATCATGTCTATAGATGAAGATTTCAATGGACTGAAGGGTGTGCAATATACACATATATATTTTTCGCGTTTGTATTTTCTGATGTTCCATATGTGCTTGTTTATCATATACATGCTGATGACACAACGATTGTAGGTCGTATCTCGGGTAATGAAGAGATTGAGTACAGAGAGGAAATTAAGAACCTGGTGGCATGGTGCGAACCTATCCCTCAACATCAGCAAGATGAAGGAATTGGTTGTTGACTTCAGAAGGAGTAGTGGACCGCACGACCCCATTTACATTGGTGGTGCGCAAGTGGAACAGGTCAAAAGCTTTAAGTTCCTCGGGGTCAATATCGCAAATGACCTGACTTGGTCCAACCAAGCAGAGTTCACTGCCAAGAAGCCCCACCAGTGCCTTTACTTCCTGAGAAAACTAAAGAAATTTGGCCTGTCCCCTAAAACCCTCACTAATTTTTATAGATGCACCGTAGAAAGCTTCTTCTAGGGTGCATCACAACCTGGTATGGAAGTTGTCCTGTCCAAGACCAAAAGAAACTGCAGAAGATTGTGAACACGGCGCAGCACATCACACAAACCAATCTTCCGTCATTGGACTCACTTTACACCGCATGCTGTCGGAGCAGTGCTGCCAGGATAATCAAGGACATGACCCACCCAGCCAACAGACTTTTCGTCCCTCTTCCCTCTGGGAGAAGGTTCAGGAGCTTGAAGACTCGTATGGCCAGATTTGGGAACAGCTTCTTTCCAACTGTGATAAGACTGCTGAACGGATCCTGACCTGGATCTGGGCCGTACCTTCCAAATATCCGGACCTGCCTCTTGTTTTTTTTGCACTACCTTACTTCCCATTTTCTATTTTCTATTTATGATTTATAATTTAAATTTTTAATATTTACTAATTTTAACTATTTTTAATATTTATAATATTTAATATTTGTAATCCAGCAAGTGTGAAGCACAGAATCAAATATCGCTGTGATGATTGTACATTCTAGTACCTTCATTGGCGACAATGAAGTATAAAGTATAAAGTATAAAGTACATGCAAGGACAGAGCCTCAAACCGCAGGGGGCAGGTGGACATCGGAGTTGGTGCACCCCACCAGGGGGCAGTGTGGCGCAGCATCCAGGCTGGAGTCGGTACAGCCCCCCACCCCCCCCCCCAGTGTTCAGTTGGCAGGAGATGGACTCTATTTTGGTCGACTGAAGATTTCAATGGGCTGAGGGCTTCTGGACTATGTACATGTATATTCTGCATCATTGTATGTTATTGTTTACCCGAGCACTGGGCCTCAAGCCACAGTGTCACCGAGGGCGCGGGGGGAGGGCTGGTATGCTTCACCGAGGGTGGTGTGGTACAGCGGGTCGAGGCTGGAGTCAGTGCTGCCCCCCGTTGGTGTTCAATGGCACAGCGTTTGGACTCTTATTGCGTGATTGTGATACCATTTGTGCTTGCTCTCTTGTGTGTGCATTGTGCAGAGTGTGACTACTGGTACTGTGGTTTTGGGCCTTGACCCCGGAGTAACACTGTTTCGTTTGGCTGCATTCATGAATATTCGTGGATGGTTGAATGACAATTCAATTCAAACATGATAAGACTTGGGTGGTGGCAGGGTGTTCAGTAGTCTCACGGCCCGGGGGAGCTGTTTCCTATCCTAACAGTCCTTGCCCTAATGCTACAGTATCTCCTGCCTGATGGTAGGGGTTGAAGAGAATGTGAGATGGATGGGAGGGATAATTGACAATGTTAAGGGTCCTGCATGTCCAGTAAATATCTCAGATAGGTGGAAGAGAGATCCCGATGATCCCCTCAGTATTCCTCGCAATCCTTTGTAGGGTCTTGTGGTCAGATGCCTTGCATTTCCTGCACCAGACGGTGATGCAGCTGGTCAGGACCCTCTCAATAGTGCTCCTTTAAAAACATTTTAAAATGGGGCGGCGAGGGAAGCAGACACTGCTGTGCTTTCTTGACTAAAGAGGTGGTGTTGTGGGACCAGGTGAGATCATCCATTAGGTGCTCTCCCAGAAACCTGGTGCTCCTAACTGTCTCCACAGAGGAGCCACTCAAGTGCAGTGAGGAGTGGGCAGCCTACATCTTCCTAAAGTCCACAATCATCTCTTTGGTCTTGTCTACGTTGGGACTCAAGTTGTTCTGCTCACACCACCCTCCAAGGCAGTCTACCTCCTCTTCCTATGCTGTTCTATCATCATTGTTAATGAGGCAAACTACTGTTGGGTCATTGGTGAATGTGATGATTCTGTTTAAGCTGGATCTAGCAGTACAGTCATGCATTAGAAGCATGAATAACAGAGGGCTGAGCAGCAGCCCAGGGGTGGGTAATGAAGCTAGAGATGTTGCTGCTAACACAGACTTCCTATGGTCTTTCTGTCAAGAAGCCCAAGATCTAGTTACAGAGAAAGGCGCCAAGACCCAATAAGGACAGTTTATCCCCCAGCTTCTGTGGAATAATTATATTAAATGCTGAGCTGAAGTCTATAAACACCATTTTCCAGCTGGGACAGGATGGAGCGGAGAGGCTGTGGCATGGTCGCTGGACCAATTTGAGCAATAAATGAACAGCAAGGCACCAGAGATCAGGACAACTAAGAAATGGTCGCAGGAGGCTGAGGAACGATTTCATGATTACCTTGACTCAGTGGACTAGGCCATGTTCAAGCAGTCGTCTGAATTAATACACTAGGATTGTAATGGGCTTTATTAAAAACAGCTGTAGATAAGTGTGTCCCCTCAAAATTGTTCAGAATCTTCCCAAATCAGAAGCCCTGGGTGAACCATGAGATCTGAAACTTTCTGAGGCTAGATTAAAGGTATTCAAGCCTGGAAACCAAGAATACTACAAGAGGTGGCATCTCACGGGTGAAGTGAAGATTCTGGACCAAACTGGAAACATCAGGGATGCTCAACGGGGTGGCAGGGTTTGAATGCTATTACCTCCTACAAAGTTAAATCAGGTGACATGGGAGACAGCAGGGCTTCCCTTCCAGATGAACTCAATGCCTTCTTTGTTTGCTTTGACTGTCAGAACATGGATGAACCATCGCAAACCGCTACAACTCCTGATGATCCTTTAATCTCGGATCTGAAGCTGATATGCAGACTACTTTCAGGAGGGTGAATCCAAGGAAAGCATCTGGACCGGGCGGGATACGTAACCAAGTACCAAAGACCTGTGCTGAACAACTGGCTGGTGTGTTCACTGATACTTTTAACCTCTTGTTTCGGCAGTGTGTGGCACCCACCTGCTTCAGGCAGGCTTCAATTACACCGATGCCCAAGAAGAGCGTGGTGACCTGCCTTAACGACTATCGCCCAGTTACATTTATATCACAGCATTCGGAGAGGCCGGTGATGAAACACCTCCCCTGTCTGTGAGGTGACCTAGGCCCTCTCCTATTTACCTGCCAGAGCAACAGGTCCGCAGCAGATGCCGTCTCATTAGCTCATCACACAGCACTGGAACATCTGATCAGCAGATGCAAACATCAGGATAAAAGGAAATTGCCTTTTAAACTCATGAGAGCTCATAGGCTATCAATTTTTTTGCTGTTGATGTTTCTGTAGCAGGCAATTTCTTTACGAGGTCGAGTTGCTAGCTCGACGCTCAACCCAGCACGGATGGAAAGTGTGCCTGGAGAGCCGGCTGGATTCGAACTCGGGAGCCTTCGCTCCAAAGTCCGGCGCTGATGCCACTACACCACCAGCCAGCAAACATCCGGATGCTCTTTATTGATTACAGCTCAGCATTCAATACCATCATCCCCTCAACATTAATCAATAAGCTCCAAGAATGTGGTCTCAATACTTCCTTGTGCAACTGGAAAATGGATTTTCTCACTTGTGGACCCCAGTCACTTTGGATTGGCAACAACATCTCCACCATGATCTGCATCAGCACAGATGCACCATAGGGCTGTGTGCTTAGCCCCCTGCTCTACTCACTTTACACCTTTGGTTGTGGCTCAGCACAGCTCCAATATCATATTCAAGTTTGTTGATGACACCACTGCTGTGGGCCTTATCAAAGGTGACAGTGAATCAGCATTCAGGAGGGAGATTGAAAATTTGGCTGAGTGATGTCAGAACAACAACTCCTCACTCAATGTCAACAAGACCAAGGATCTGATTGTAGACTTCAGGAGAGGGAAATTAGAGGTCCATGAGCCGGTGATCATTGGAGGAGCAGAAGTGGGGAGGCTTAGCAACTTTAAATTCCTGGGCAAAACTATTTCAGAGGACAAGTCCCAGACCCAGCATATAAATGCAATTGAGAAGAAAGCATGGCAGCTCGTCTTCTTCTTTAGGAGTCTGCAGTGATTCGGCATGAGATCGAAAATTTTGACAAACTTCTATAGATGTGCAGTGGAGAGTGTATTGACTGGCTGTATCACCAATTGGAAACACCAATGCCTTTGAACAGAAAATCTTGCGAAAGTTAGTTGAATTAGCCCAGTACATCACAAGTAAAGCCTCCCAACCATTGAACACATCTACATGAGACGCTGTCATTGGAAAGCAGCATCCATCACCAGGACATGCTCTTTTCTCGCTGCTGCCATCAGGAAGAAGGTACAAGAGCCTCAGGAATCACACCATCAGTTATTACCCAAAACCATCAAGGTGTTGAACAAAGGGGGATAACTACACTCACTTGCCAATCCAATGATCTCACTTTAAGGACTCTTTATCTTGTTTTTGTTATTTATGGCGATTTATTTATATTTGTATTTGTATAGTTTGTTGTCTTCTACAGTCTGGTTGATCTTTCATTGATCCTGTTATAGTTACTATTCTATAGATTTGCTGAGTATGCCCACAGGAAAATGAATCTCAGGGTTGTGTGTGGTGACATACACTATGTACTCAGATAATAAAATTTACTTTGGACTTTGAAAAGGGTCCAAAGTAGCTGGAAGATGGAATTTAATACGATCCATAGCCAGCTGCTCAAAGCACATCATTACTGTTGAGGTCAGAGCCACTGCACAGTAATCATTAAGGCAGATTATCACCACCCTCCTGGGCACCCAGATGATAGTAGCTACCATGAAGTCTGTGGGGACAGTGGACTATTCCAGAGAGATGTCGGAAATGTCTGTTAGGACCTCTGTTAGCTGGGCTGCACAGTCCCTCAGCATCCGACCAGGTGTGTTATCAGGCTCTGCAGCTGTACGTGGGTTGACCCTGGGTAGGGTCTTCCTCACACCAGCTGCGGCCAGAAAGAGTGCCTGCTCCTCGGGGGAAGGGGGCCTTCTTCACTAGCACGCTGTTGCACGTGTAAAAGACATTCAGCCTTTCAGGAAGGGAGGAATCACTTGTTGAAGTGTAGGGTGGACTTGTAGTCCATTATGGTCAGGATGCCCTGCCACTTGTGCCACCTGTCTCTGGTGTCAGAGAAATGACTGTATAGTCTCTGTGAATAATCCCGTTTTCCTTTCCTGGTGGCATAGAAAAGCACGGGGTAGAAGGGTGGGTTGGCAAGTTTGCAGACGACACAAAGGTTGGTGGTGTTGTAGATAGTGTAGAGGATTGTCGAAGATTGCAGAGAGACATAGATAGGATGCAGAAGTGGGCTGAGAAGTGGCAGATGGAGTTCAACCCGGAGAAGTGTAAGGTGGGACACTTTGGAAGGACAAACTCCAAGGCAGAGTACAAAGTAAATGGCAGGATACTTGGTAATGTGGAGGAGCAGAGGGATCTGGGGGTACATGTCCACAGATCCCTGAAAGTTGCCTCACAGGTAGATAGGGTAGTTAAGAAAGCTTATCGGGTGTTAGTTTTCATAAGTCAAGGGATAGAGTTTAAGAGTCAGTTCTATAAAACTCTGGTTAGGCCACACTTGGAGTACTGTGTCCTGTTCTGGTCACCTCACTATAGGAAGGATGTGGAAGCATTGGAAAGGGTACAGAGGAGATTTACCAGGATGCTGCCTGGTTTAGAGAGTATGCATTATGATCAGAGATTAAGGGAGCTAGGGCTTTACTCTTTGGAGAGAAGGAGGATGAGAGGAGACATGATAGAGGTATACAATATAATAAGAGGAATAGATAGAGTGGACAGCCAGCGCCTCTTCCCCAGGGCACCACTGCTCAATACAAGAGGACATGGCTTTAAGGTAAGGAGTGGGAAGTTCAAGGGGATATTAGAGGAAGGTTTTTTACTCAGAAAGTGGTTGGTGCGTGGAGTGCACTGCCTGAGTCTGTGATGGAGGCAGATACACTCGAGAAGTTTAAGAGACTACTAGACAGGTATATGGAGGAATTTAAGGTGGGGGGTTATATGGGAGGCAGGGTTTGAGGGTTGGCACAACATTGTGGGCTGAAGGGCCTGCAATGTGCTGTACTATTCTCTGTTCTATGTTCTATGACCTAAGAGTTGTCTTATTCCCCAAAATGAAGGCAGTATTCTGATCTCTCAGCAGTGCCTGGAACTCTACCGCCAATCATGGCTTCTGATTTGCCCATGCAGAGATTTGTTCAACAAAAGTGACGTCCTCAAAGCACTTCTCCATATAGCCAGTCACAGTTCCTGCAAATTCATTGACGATAACGAGGTGGTTATAGGTAACTGCTCATGCCGAACATGCTCCAGTCTGTATTTTCAAAACAGTCCTGGAATGTGAGGTTGCTCCTTCCAGCCAAGTCTTTATCTCCCTTGGAACTGGTTTGACTTGTTTAATCTGTGATCTGTATGCAGGAATTAGCATAATAGATAAGTGGACCGAGTATACAAGGTGCGGGCCAGCAGCAACCTGATATGCACGAGGGATGTTGGTATAAACTAGCTCTAGTGTGTTCTCAGCTCTGGTAGCAAAGTTGACATGCTCATATAATTTAGACAGGACTGTTTTTAAGTTAGTATGGTTGAAGTCACCAGCAGCAATAAAGAAACCATTGGGGTGTGTGACTTGGAGGTCACTGATGGTGCTGTAGAGCTAATGCATGCTTCCCCAACATTAGCACGGTTGGGAAGTCCGAGTGGGGGAAGGGTGTATACAGCCACAATCACAATGCCAGTTTTAATTATAAAGGGTGGAGAGGCAGGTAATCTGCAGAAGGAACAGAGGCGTAACGTAAAGAATTTTACTCCTCATGTCTATGAAGGACATAAGTAATAAAGTCAATTCAATTCAATTCAATTTGGGGAATGAGCAAAGAAGTGGCAGATGGAATCCACTGTAGGGAGGTGTGTGGTTATGCACTTTGGCAGAAGGAATAAAGACATAGGATATTTTCTAAACGGGGAGTGAATTCAGAAATTGGAAGTGCAAAGTGACTTGGGAGTCACCATGCAAGATTCACTAAAGATTAATTTGCAAATGGAGTTGGTAGTGAGGAAGGCAAATGCAATGTTCGCATTCATTTTGAGAAGACTAGAATATAAGGGAGGAGATATGAGGGAGGAGAAGATGGCGGCGCGACGCAGTGCGTACAGCCTCTCCGGTGAAATGATATCATATTTGTTAAATAGGGTACTGTGCACAATTCTGATTTGATGGAGACAGCTGTGAGAAGCACGAAAGAACATCTGGAGAAACTTCTGAAATGCCCGGTTTGCTGCAAATCCTCGGCTTTGCTTGCTGCTGGCGGCCGGGGCTGGGGTCAAAGCGCTCGGCAGAGATGGTGCTCGGTGCTTGGTGTGGGAAGGCTGGTTGGAGGCTCGAAGTTTTCGGACGACTCAGAGTCGGACTGTGGTCGGGCATGGCAGGGAGAGTTTTCTTCCTTCTCCCGTCTGCATGAGATGTGAGACTTTCAAGAGACTTTGAACTTTTTTTACTGTGTCCATGGCCTGTTCTTCATCAAGTTATGGTATTGCTTGCACTGTTGTAACTATATGTTATAATTATGTGGTGCTTGTCAGTTTTTCAGTCTTGGTCTGTCCTGTGTTTCTGTGATATCACACCGGAGGATTATTGTATCATTTCCTAATGCATGCAGTACTAAGTGACCATAAAAGAGAACTGCATGTCCTCATAATCTAATCTAAGGATGTAATGCCAAGGCTTCATAAGGCACTGGTCAGACCACACCGAGAGTACTGTGAGTAGTTTAAAGACCATAAGACCATAAGATACAGGAGCAGAATTAGACCATTTCGTAATGACCGATCCAATTTTCCTCTCAGCTCTAATCTCCTGCCTTCTCTCTCTTCATGGCCTGACCAATCAAGAATCTCAACCTCTGCCTTAAATAAATATAAAGACTTGGCCTATACAGCTGCCTGTGGCAAAGAATCCACAAATGCACCACTCTCTGGCTAAAGAAATTCCCCCTCATTTCCATGCTGAAAGGACATACCTCTATTCTGAGGTTGTGTACTCTGGTTTTAGATTCTCCCACCTTAGGAACCATCCTCTCCACATTCGCTTTATCAAGGCCTTTCACCACTCGATAGGTTTCAATGAGGTCACCACTCATTCTTCTGAATTCCAGTGAATACAGGCCCAGAGCCATCAAACGCTCTTCATATGACAAGCCATTCAATCCTGGAATCATTTTCATGAACCTCCTTTGAACACTTTCCAGTTTCAACACATCCATTCTAAGATAAGGGGCCCAAACCTGCTCACAATATTCCAAGTGAGGCCTCACTGGAGCTTTATAAAGTTTCAACATTACATACTCGCTCTTATATTTTAGTTCTCTGGAAATGAATGCTAACATTCATTTCCCTTTCTCACCACAGACTGAACCTGCAAATTAATCTTTAGGGAATCTTGCACAAGGACTCACAAGTCCCTTTACACCTCAGTTTTTTTGTTTTTTTTTCTACCAAAGTGTATGATCATACACTTCCTGACACTATATTCCATCTGCCATTTCTTTGCCCATTCTCCTAATCTGTCTAAGGCCTTCTGTAGTCTCTACTTCTTCAAAACTACCTGCGCCTCCACCTATTTTCTTATCATCCGCAAACTTTGCAACAAAGCCATCAATTCCATCATCAAAATCATTGATAATTAATTTAAAAAGTATCAGTCCCAACACAGACCCCTGTGGAGCACCAGTAGTCACCAGCAGCCAATCAGAAAAGGCTCCTTTTATTCCTATTCTTTGCCTCCTGCCAATCAGCCACTGCTTTGTCCATGCTAGAATCTTTCCTGTATTACCATGGGCTCATAGCTTGTTTAGCAGCCTCATATGTGGGACCTTGTCAAAAGCCTTCTGAAAATCCAAGTGCACAACATCAACCGATTCTCCTTTGCCTATCCTGTTTGTTATTTCTTCAAAGAATTCCAACAGATTTGTTAGGCAAGATTTTCCCTTGAGGAAACCATGCTGACTACAGCCTATTTTACCATGTGCCTCCAAGTATCCTGAGAGCTCATCCTTAATAATCAACTCCAGCAAATTCCCAACCACTGAGGTCAGACTAACTGCCCTACAATTGGCACAGAGGGTTGTGGAGGTCAAGCCATTGGGAATATTTAAAGCAGAGGTTGATAGGTTCTTGATTAGTAAAAGCATCAAAGGTTACAGGAAGAAGGCAGGAGAATGGTGTTGAGAGTGAATACAAATCAGCCATGGTCGAATGGTGCAGCAGACTCGATGGGCTGAATGACTTAATTTTGCTCCTATGTCTTATGGACCTATTTCAGGACCAAGTTGTTTATCTGTGAATGGAATTAAAAACCCTTTTCAAGATTACATAAAGGATGCAAAAACATACTGTAGAAAATAAGAACAGGAGTAAACCATTTGACATTTCAAGTCTTTACCACCATTCAAAACCATATTCCCATTCTCTCTGCATACCCCATTTTTTTGCATTTAGAGATGTATTGACCTTCTTAAAAATACCCAGTGTTTTGGCCTCAATGGCCAAGAATTTTAGACACACCAGCTTCTAAGTGAAGACGTTTCTCATTTCAGTCCAAGATTATTTGCTCTGTAGTCTGTAACTATGGTCTTTCAAACTAGACAACCAGCCAAGGGAAACATCCTTGCCACATCCAGTATGTCAAGTGCTGTCAGAACTTTGTAAGTTTCAGGCAGATCTTCTCTCATTCTTCTAAATTCTAGTGGACATAAATATAGTTAATGCTTTTCTTGATATTGCAATCCCACTGTCCTAAGAATCAATCCAGTGAAATTTTGCTGAACTCCCTCCGTAACATGTATAAAATATCTTAGATGAAGTTACCAAAATTGTACAGAGTATCCATGTGTAATCACACAGAGGTCTAGTATGACTGTAGAAAGACATTGTTGCTCCTTTACTCAACTGTCAACATATCATTTACATTCTTATCTGTTGTTTCACTAGCCTGTTTTCAGTGGCTAGTTTACAGGAGTATCCAAGATTCTTTGCACATCAACATATCACACTCTGGCACCAGCTATGTAACATTTTTCCTTTTATCTCAGTGCCCTTCCCTGTCCAACTAGGAGACATTGCCAATAAATGCAACTTCAGCTCCAAAAGTATCATACAATTATGGCTTTTCTGTTATGGTATCTTTTACAACCAGAGACCAAAGTTCCAAATGGGCCCACAGCAGGTTCTGGATTTCAGCAAAAAAACCCTAATTGAATTTCCTTGTTAGGGCTTAGGCAACAGAAGTGTTCCTTCATTAAGCAATCCAAAGGAATATCCTTTGTGGGATCTTGAATCATTTTAGCATTGTAAAGAAAATGCACAGTAATGCCTCCAGCTCTGGGTGCAGCTGACATTGAGAGACTTTGAGAAGAACTGTAAGTCCTTCATAACCTCAAAATCAGAATCTGCTAATATCACTGGCGTATGTTGTGAAATGTGTTGTTTTGCAGCAGCAGTACAATACATAATAAAAACTATGAATTACAATAAGCATTTATAAAAAAGAAAATTAAATTAAATAGTGCAAAAGAAGAGGAAAAAGTATACTGAGGTTGTATTCAAGGGTTCATTGTTCATTCGGAAATTTGATGATGGAGGGTAAGAAGCTGCTCCTAAAATGTTGAGTGCGTGTCTTCTGTACCTCCTTCTTGAAAGTAGCAATGTAACCTTCCACTCTACCCACTGTAGATTCATACAATTTGGAGCGACTATCAAAAGCACTGGCAAAATTGTTTATTGAATTGTTTAGAGATTGTGTGGAATTAGCCCTTCCAGCCCATTGAGCTGTGCACCCAGCAACCTACCAATTTAATTCCTAGCCTGATATGACGATTTACAATGACCAATTAACCTATTAACTGGTACACCTTTAGACTGTTGGAGGAAACCCATGCATACACGTGATGGAATTTACAAACTTGTTTACAGAGGACGCCGGAACTGGACTCTGGACTCCATCGCCCCAACCTGTAATAGTGTCACATTAACTGCTAAGCTACCATGATGCCTCACCACCATACCAACAGCTAGAAGAAATCAATCAGCAAATAACCTATAAATAGTCATGATCTCTTTAAATAGAGGATGGTGAATGTGTGTTTGGCTGTGGAATGTAATGGGAGGTTATGTGGGGCACTGAGGTCTAAAGTAGAAGTGTTGGCATTAAATCAGCATGCTGGCATGATGCCTGTCTTGTACGCTTTGCATGGAAGTTCACTGCACTCAGGCACAATTCCCTAATCGATATGACATCCCAAATATTTTCCCTACATAGATTGCTGACACAGTTTTGCAAGTCAAATAGCACTCCTAAGAATGGGTGCTATTGATCCTAAACCCTCATCATTAATATTTCTGATGGTGAAATATTCAGGAAAGACAGGGATAAAATAAAGTGGGAGGTTGGTGACAATAGTCAAAGAAATTATGTCACCACTGGAAGGGAATGATTTATTTTACTTTATTTTAAGATACGGAGTGGATAGGCCCTTCTGCCCCTTCGATCTGCACTGCCCAGCAACCCTGACAATCCCGATTTAACCCTAACCTCAACAAGCAACAACCAACAATGACCAATTAACCTACCTGGTTCCCTCTGCTTTGAGGAACCAGAGAAAACCCTCGCATTCCACAGGGACAATGTACACAGAAACTCCTTACAGAGGACGCTGAGATTGAACTCTGTGCTCCAGCGCCCTGAGCTGTAAACCGTTGCGCTAACTGCTACACTAACGTGAAGCCCTGTAATGTAACTGAATGATCAAAGACAGGATATATTCGATCAGAACAAAAGAACTATGTTGGAATTACAATACTACAGGGTGCACAGAAAAGAAAAAAATCTACTTTGGCAACCAGATTACATAAATATGGAAGTGATAATGATAGTCACTAATTATTCTAAATAACAGTAAACAGAAAAGATGCAAAATGAATTGCTGGAATATATAAAATACAACTTTCATGATCTGTGTGTTTTCAGTCCACAAGGAAGATATCATGCTGTTTCTGCTTTAAAGGAAGTGAACGAGCAAAGAATGTTTTCATTGGCAAGGATTTGAAAAAAAGATTATTCATTATTCCATTAAGTGTAGATGACTAATTTCAACAAGTTGAAAGGGAACTAGTCCACGTGTACAGGCATGAAAAACATGGCGAAGCACTAATCAAACAAGAATAAATAGCTTAACTGCTGAGTGTCCCATTCTTAGTGGAGGCGAAAGGAAGACCATTCAGAGACAGAACTCTGAATGAAAAAAGATATAGAAATGTAACAGGGTCACTAAAAGTGTAAACAAATAGACTAGGGAAACAAACTGGACTCACAGTGCAGAGAAGATTCAAAGGAAAGGGATAAGGTAAAGAACTGATCAACTCTGGTGCACCACTAGATAGGAATGAAGTAAGTTCTATGGGCTAAGATCAGACACTGTATGAAGATTATCAGCAAATGTAAATAAAAAATCTGAAAACTACTCTGTTAATAGATAAACAGAAAAACATTCAGAAGAAAATCAGGGCCAATAACGAACAATCAAAAAAAACTTATGAAAGCAAAAAGGTTAAAGCTCTAAATAAATACCTTGCATCTGGTGTTAGTAAGGAAGAGGATGTCAGAAATGTAGCAGCAAATGAGTTGTAACATTATGAGACAGAAATTAAAATGAGAACGATCACTCAGCTGATGGACAAATTACAAGGTGGATACCGCAGACCTTCAAATATTTCTAAGATGCGTAATTACAGGTCAACCAGTGTAATATAGATTCACTTCTGTAATGGTTAGTGATGTGTAAATGGACTTCCAATACTAGCTTGATAAAGAAAACTTGCCGGCCAAACTAAAAGGCATGTGTAATATTCTCCAATGAATGAAAACCAGAAAATAGTGGTGATAGTTGTTTTTCAGGTTGAACTATACTGTTCTATTAAAATCACCATTCATGTGAATATGAATGACAGAAAACTCGTAAATATCAGAAACAATTAGAACAACCTCCTGAAACGGCTGAGGAAATTCAGTACAGAAAAAATATTTGGCATGTTCTGGTTAAAAGAATGTGTTGGAAAAGGTAAATTAGAAAAATGTATCAACGATCAGTGAGCTTGTTCAAAGCACTTACATTTCATAGTCACTATGCATGAGATTATGAGAATAATTTTCATGTGTAAGATTATTAGAATGTGTATTTGTTCATAAATGTATGGAAGGAGCAACAATAAGCTTCCAAATGCTTAATTAGACAAAGTAGCAAATATAATCCCTAACTGGTTCCTGTCTAGAACAGAGGAACTACAGGCTATTACCCTTCAAATAGTTGAAGGAAGAAGTAAAAACTGATTATAGAGGAAGTAGTAACATTGAACTTAAAGTTAAAATAGGATTGCGTAGTTTTGGAAAGTGTTTTTTTTTCAAATTTCAACCAGAATTGATCATAGAAGACCGATGGATCTGGTGTCTTTGGATATTCGTGTAGGGCTCTCAGTATACTAGGTGGACTGTTAACTGTTGATCGCTTATTACCAAAATGGCTTCTCTATAGTGTTATATTAAAATGGCTTCTCGTAATATTAACTGCTGAGCAAGGGGTTCCCTGTAACTGCAATGTTTAGGTTATACAGGGAGATAATGGAAATTGTATTCATTTGTTAGCCAATGGAAGTCATGTTCTGTTATCTTGTATGTGCGTGCTGAGTTGAGGAGTGCGGGTTTTTCGGGAGGCGAGCAGAGAGGACGGACGTGTGAGGAACGGACAGTGGTTCCAGGGTGGCGGATACCGGACCTCGGGGATTCGGATCGTGGCTGGAGTCTCGGAAGGACGTTGAGGATGGAATCGGAGGCGTGAGCTCCAACATATTAGAATATTATGTGCACAAGAGTGATAAGTTACTTATATGGCGTCTAGTTTTTTGTAGTTATTTCTACTAACCCATCACCAAAAATTTGCTATAAAGTAAAATTCTTTACTCGCACTTGGTATATTGTTTTCATATTTATGTTGTGGCTGTTCATTGGGTGACTCGCACCTTATCCGCACTCAAGTGATTGCACTGTTTGGCGGGGTCGACGGCTATTTACTCAAGGCAACGGGGGGGTCAGTAGGGCAAAAACCCTTACATTCGGAAGACAATCTACAAAGGTATTATATAAGACATTATAAAACAAAATTAGAGCATATTGTTTGCTGTTAGCATATTCGCATGGGCAGCGGTAGTGGGCTGAGGAAATTAATAGACAGTTGGAATAAATTGGATATCTTTGTGTGGGAGGCTGTGATCAACGGGTGGCCAATCTATATTAATGATTTAGATTAGGAAACCAAGATTAATACAGTCACCAACATACATCAAAGTTGCTGGTGAACGCAGCAGGCCAAGCAGCATCTATAGGAAGAGGCGCAGTCGACGTTTCAGGCCGAGACCCTTCGTCAGAGTCACCTTTCCTGATGATAAAAAAATAGGATGGTAAAGTGTAGTGTAAGAATGAAGAAAGGGTACAGGAAAATATAGGCAGGCAAAGTGAATGGGTGAGGAATTTTTAAAAATGGAATTTATTGTAGAACAACTTTACTTACAAGATATTGGTAAGGCCACATTCGGAGTACTGCCTACAGTTCTGGTCACCTTGTTATAGTAAGCATGGGGTGGGGTGTAAAAAAAGATTTATGATGATCTTATCCGGACAAGAAAGATTGAGTTATAAGGAGAGTGTGAATTGGCTGGAACTTTTTCCCTCTGGAGCATAGGAAGCTGATTGATGACCTTATAGAGGCTTATAAATTCATGAGGTACAGTACATAGATATGGCAAAAGTCAGTCATTTTACCCAGAGTAGGGGAGTTCAAAACTAGAGGGCAAGTGTGAAGTGGGAAGCGAAAGATTTTTAAAAGGGTCCAATGTAGGGCCTTGTGTGGCGCGTGGCCAAGTGGTTAAGGTGTTAGACTAGCGATCTGAAGGTCGTGGGTTCGAGCCTTGGCCAAGGCAGCGTGTGTGTCCTCGAGCAAGGCACCTAACCACACAATGCTCCAGTCTACCCAGCTGAGAATGGGTACCGGCAAAAATGCTGGGGGTTAACCTCGTGATAGACTGGCATCCTATCTTGGGGGGGGGGGTGTCTTGTACTCTCATTCACTTCAGGCCATGGAAACTGGCATAAGCACCGGCCTGATGGACCTCAAGGCTTGTGACAGACTTTAATCTAAAATGTAGGGTCTTGACCTGAAACGTCATTTCCTTTCTTTGAACAGATGCTGCTCGACCTACAGAGTTCCTTAATCAGATTGTTTGTAGCTCCAAGAATTAAATTAGACAGGGGAACAACTTTTTCACGCATAGGGTGATGAATATTTGGAACAAGCTGGTGGAGGAAATGGTGGAGCCGAGTATGATGACAACATATAAAAGGCTATTGGACAGTTACATGGAAAAGAAAGGTAGAGAGAGGGTCAATTGCAGGCAAAAGGGGCGAGTTCATTTAGGCAAATTTTTCAACACAAGGAGTGAAGCCAAAGAGGCTGTTTCTGCACTGTATAATGCTGTGATATTACGATTTTAGGAGGTCGTTTAGTCCAGTAAAGAACAAAGAACCACAGTGCTTTTTAAGTGGTGAGAAACTGAAAAGTGTTGGTTTTAAGGGAAACCTAATTCCTTGTACACATATCACCAGTTAATTTAATGGTACTCAAGCAATTAGGGAAGCAGTTTGCACGTAGGTCATTATTGCAAGAGGATTTGAGTAAAGAGAAAGGATATGCTACTGAAATTATTTTAAGTCTGTTGGAACTGTAGCTCTGCTTTCTCTACCCAGGAAAGATTTAGAAAGGGCGAAAGAGTGCAACTAAGGAAAAGAGCAACTGAGATTCACCCAATTAATTCCTAGGGTAGGGCTTGTCCTTTAAGCAGAATTTAAGCGATCTGGGGTGACAGCATTGAGTAATAAGAAGAATGAGAGGTGATCACATTGAGGCAGGGAAAATTGTTCCAGGGCTTGACAGTTAGAGCCAGTGATGATCTTACCCCTGACTGGTGTGTCTTTAACCAGGGAACACAGGCTCAAAATGAGAAGTTGATCATTCAAGGGTAAGATGAGAAGAAATTTCTTCACCCAGAGGGTAATGAATCCTTGGAATTCTCTGGCCTGGAGCCTGTGGTGTCTCAGTTGCTATATACATTCAAGATAAATCTGCAGATGCTGGAAATTCAAGCAACACACACAAAATGCTGGTGGAACACAGCAGGCCAGGCAGCATCTATAGGAAGAGGTACAGTCAACGTTTCGGGCCAAGACTCTTCATCAGGACCAACTGAAAGAAGAGACAGTAAGGGATTTGAAAGTGGGAGGGGGAGGGGGAGATCTGAACTGATAGGAGAAGACAGGAGGGGGAGGGATGGAGCTAAGAGCTGGAAAGTTGATTGGCAAAAGGGATACAAAGCTGGAGAAGGGAGAGGAGCACCAGAAGAAGATGGAGAGACAATTTTCCCAGACTGGCCACCTTTCCCCTTTTAGTCCCTCCCGCTCTGTCATGTCTAAAACAACAGAACCCCAGAACACTGAGCTGCCAGTCCTGCCCCTCTTGCAAACAAGCCTCAATAATGACGACAATGTCACAATTCCAGGTGCTGATCCATGCTCAGAGCTCATATGCTTTAGGTACATACTTCCTGCATTGAGATGGACGAAATTCAGAACATTATTCCCAATATGCTCAACCTTTCAATTCCTGTCTTTGTTAGGCTTAACAAGATCTTTCCCCACAACCGCTCGACTGTCTGCCATGGTACTCAGGTTGCCATCCGTCCGCAACTCTAATTTGAACCCCTCCCCCCAAACCCCCACCCCTGGAGGAGCACTACTGAGCATTCTTGCAAGGATATTAGTCTCCCTCCAGTTCAGGTACAAACTGTCCCACCTGTACGGGTCCCACCTTCCCTGGAAGAGAGCCCAATGATCAAAACATTTGAAACCCTTCCTCCTGCACCATCTGTTTTGCCACACGTTAACCTGTACAGTATTATCACTCTGTTTCTGGCCTCAATATCATCTAGCATGGGTAGCAATCCTGCGATCACAGCCCTAGAGGTCCTGTCCTTTAACATAGCATCAACTCGCTGAACTCACTTTGCAGGACCTCGTCACCCCTCCTACCCATGATCATGACTTCTGGCTGCTCACCCTCCCACTTAACAATGCTGCAGATTATATCCAAGCTGTCCCTGGACCTGACACTTGGGAGGCACACACCATCTGGGATTCTTGTTCTCATTTACAGGACCTCCTGTCTGTTCCCCTGACCAATGAATCTCCTACCACTTCAGCTCAGCTTTTTTCCCCCCTTCCCTTCTGAGCAGAGAGCCAGTTAGTGCCAGAGACCCGCCCACTGCAGCTTTCCTCTGCTAGGTCATGCCTCCCCTACAGTATCCAAAGTGGTCTACATGTTATTAAGGGGAATAGCCACAGGGGTACCCTGAACTGGCTGTCTGTTTCCTTCCACAGCACCCCCCACCCAGTTACCTGTGTCCTGCGACTTAGGTGTAACTACCTCCGTGTATTTCCTGTCAATCAATCTCTCAGCCTCCCAAATGATCTGGAGTTCAGCCAGTTCCAGCTCCAGTTCCTTAACAAGAAGCTGCTTGTACGAAGCTGCAGCTAAATGCATTTCTTGTAGTTGTCAGAAACACTGGAGATCTCTCTGCCACCCCACATCCCGTAAGAGGAGTATTCTACTATCCTGCCTGACATTCCCACCGTCCCAACTCTGCAATAAGAAATTAGGAAAAAAAAGAAAGAAATGATGGGGTCACCTCCTCTTTGTGTTATCTGCCTGTGTGAGTAATTGCTGTATAAATGTTAGTGAGAGTGGTGTTTATATGCTGTATGTAGTTCCTAAATTCTTGAATTGTCTTATAATTTACTTGTTCTGTTTCAGTCCCCATGTGTCGAATGCTTAATTTCTCTCCAGCACACAATGATAGTGTAGGCAGTCATGCTGCAGCTGTTAAAACTTCAGTCAGGCCACGCTTGGAGGATGATGTGCGGTTCGAATCACCCCATTATACAGTAAGATGTGAACACTGAGAAAAGGGTGCAGGAGAGGTGTACCAGGATGCTGTCTGAATTAGAGAGTGTGAAGTACAAGGAAAGGTTGAACAAACTTGGGTTGATCTCCTTGGAGTATTCGAGGCAGAGGGGAGACTTGATAGAGGTTTTTTAAATTCTTGAGGCATAGATGGTGTAGACAGTCAGAATCTTTTCCCCACAGTAGAAATATCAAATACCAGAGGACATGCTTTTAAGGAAAGGGGCGCGGGAGGGCAAAGTTGAAAGGCCACACATCGGGCATGTATTGTTACACGGAGTGATAAGTATCTAGAATGAGTTATCGGGGTATTAGTGGAAGCAGATAGTTTTGTGGAGTACAAGAGGTTGTTAGATAGGCACATGTATATGAAGGGATTGAAGGAACACAGGAAGAGGATATCTGGTATAAATTGGCATCAAGATCGACAGAGCATCGCCAGATGAATGACCTGTTGTTCTGTTAATAATACTGAACTAGGATAACATAGTATGGTCAAGACCCTAACTGTGAAGCTCTTCCTGTCTGAGCTCTTTTCTGACAATCAGCTTGAGTTTTTGAAATGAGTGCTTATTGATACTGCTGGCACTTAACATCACATAGAGAGTGGCATTTAAGATAATCATATTATCTGGCTTACTGTTCTGTAGAAAACCACAGCAAAGTCCAGGAGTTGGGATGTTATGTTGAAGTTGTGTAAGATATTGGTGAGGCCTAATTTGGAGCATTGTGTGCAGTTCCAGCCACCTACCTATAGGAAAGATGTCGATAAGATTGAATGAGTGTAGAGAAAATTTACAAGCAGTGTAAGGGAAAGGTTGAACAGGTTTGGACTTTATTCCCTGGACTGTAGGAGAATGAGGAGAAATTTGACAGAGGTATACAAAATTATACGGGGTATAGATATGGTAAATGCAAGCAGGCTTTTTCTACTGAAGTTGAGTGAGACTTATAGGCATCTGTTAGTCTCGTGAGACCATGGATTTGTGCCTTGGAAGGTTTCCAGGGCGCAGGCCTGGGCAAGGTTGTATGGAAGACCAGCAGTTGCCCGTGCTGCAAGTCTCCCCTCTCCAAGCCACCGATGTTGTCCAAGGGAAGGGCACTAGGGCCGATACAGCTTGGCACCGGTGTCATTGCAGAGCAATTTGTGGTTAAGTGCCTTGCTCAAGGACACAACACACTGCCTCAGCTGAGGCTCAAACTAGCGACCTTCAGATCACTAGACCGACGCCTTAACCACTTGGCCACGCGCCAACACCGTGAGTGAGACTAGAACAAGAGGTTATGGGTTAAGGGTGAAACGTGAAATGTTTAAGGGGAGTATGAGGGGGAACTTCTTTATTCTGAGGGTGGTGGGAGTGTGGAATGAGCTGCCAAAAGTGGTTAATGCAGAGTTGATCTCAACATTTAAGAGAAACTTGGATAGGTCCATGAATGGGAAGGGTATGGTACGGGTGCAGATGGATGGGAGTAGGCAGATTAATAGTTTGGCATGGACAAGATGGGCTGAAGGGCCTGCTTCTATGCTGTAGTGTTCTATGACTCCTCTGAATTTTAGCTTGTTTCTAACTTATTATTCTATGGTTTTGTTGAGTATGTCCACAGGAAAATGAACCTCAAGGTTGTATATGGTGACAAACACGTACCTTGATAGTAACACTTACTTTGAACTTTGAACCTTATTTTAAGTTATTCTGTAATTGTAAAATCATATAAAGTAGATCAGGTTTTCTTTATTCTGTAAGTTCTGCAAAAAAGATATATTCAATACAAAAAACATACTAAATTTTGTAGCTCTTGTAAAATTAATTGTTTAAAAAGATAGGAAAGTTTTTGCATTAATCTGTTTTCTGATGTTCATACAGACACATCGTATCCTCTAGTTTTTATTAAGATCATCCAGATTTGTTGACTTATTGCAATACGGGCAATTTTATAACTTAAAAAAATACAGATTTCACTTCAAAAGGATACAGAACAGTATGGATTGGAGGCACATTTAAATGTTACTATATGGACAGGAAAAAACTGGTATTTCTAAATAATCTCTCAATTTACAGAATCATTGTTTAAAATCCATCCAAGGCCAATAAATATTGTATTTCACGTCTGTTTTCCTTTTCATGAAACTGGAAGCAATAATCAGGCAGTATAACAGAGTGGCTGCCTCACAGTGTGAGACACTTTCCATCTTAATCTTGGATGCTGTAAGTATGAAGTTTGCCCCTTTTCTCTAGAGCATGTGGGGTTCCTTGGGTATTGCAGCTTTCTCCTACATCTCAAAGTCATGGGAGCGGCTAGGTTAATTGACAAGTGTACATTACTTCTGTGTCTACGGGTGAGGTGCCAGAGGATTGGAGAGTGGCTCATGTTGTTCCGTTGTTTAAAAAGGGATCGAAAAGGAAATTATAGGCTGATAAGTTTGGCGTCGGTAATGGGTAAGTTATTGGAGGGAGTACTAAGAGACAGAATCTACAAGCATTTGGATAGACAGGAACTTATTAGGGAGAGCCAACATGGCTTTGTGCATGGTAGGTCATGTTTGACCAATCTATTGGAGTTTTTCGATGAGGTTACCAGCAAAGTGGATGAAGGGAAGGCAGTGGATGTTGTCTATATAGACTTCAGTAAGGCCTTTAACAAGATCCCGCCATGGGAGGTTGGTTAGGAAAATTCAGTCGCTAGGTATACATGGAGAGGTGGTAAATTGGATTAGACATTGGCTCAATGGAAGAAGCCAAAGAGCGGTAGTAGAGGATTGCTTCTCAGAGTGGAGGCCTGTGACTAGTGGTGTGCCACAGGGATCAGTGCTGGGTCCATTGTTATTTGTCATCTATATCAATGATCTGGATGATAATGTGGTAAATTGGATCAGCAAATTTGCTGATGATACAAAGATTGGAGGTGTAGAGGACAGTGAGGAAGGTTTTCAAAGCTTGCAGAGGGATTTGGACCAGCTGGAAAAATGGGCGGAAAAATGACAGATGGAGTTTAATACAGACAAGTGTGAGGTATTGCACTTTGGAAGGACAAATCAAGGTAGAACATACTGGGTAAATGGTGAGGCACTGAGGAGTGCAGTGGAACAGAGGAATCTGGGAATACAGATACAAAATTCCCTAATAGTGGCGTCACAGGTAGATAGGGTCATAAAGAGAGCTTTTGGTACATTGGCCTTTATTAATCAAAGTATTGAGTATAAGAGCTGGAATATTATGATGAGGTTGTATAAGGCATTGGTGAGGCCGAATCTGGAGTATTGTGTTCAGTTTTGGTCACCAAATTACAGGAAGGATATTAATAAGGTTGAAAGAATGCAGAGAAGGTTTACAAGGATGTTGCCGGGACTTGAGAAACTCAGTTACAAGAAAGGTTGAATAGGTTAGGACTTTATTCCCTGGAGTGTAGAAGAATGAGGAGAGATTTGATAGAGGTATATAAAATTATGATGGGTATAGATAGAGTGAATGCAAGCAAGCTTTTTCCCCTGAGGCAAGGGAGAAAAAAAAAACAGAGGACATGGGTTAAGGGTGAGGGGGGAAAAGTTTAAAGGGAACATTGGGGGGGGCTTCTTCACACAGAGAGTGGTGGGAGTATGGAATGAGCTGCCAGACAAGGTGGTAAATGCGGGTTCTTTTTTAACATTTAAGAATAAATTGGACAGATACATGGATGGGAGGTGTATGGAGGGATATGGTCCGTGTGCAGGTCAGTGGGACTAGGCAGAAAACCGTTCGGCACAGCCAAGAAGGGCCAAAAGGCCTGTTTCTGCGCTGTAGTTTTTCTATGGTTTCTATGCTTATTATTTGGTTTATCATTATTATTGTCACATGTACCAAGGTAGAGTGAAAAGTTTGTCTTGCGTACTGTTAGTACAGACCAAATCATTCCGTAGTGCTTTGAGGTGGAACAATATAAAACAATAACAATGCAGGATGAATTGTAAAAGCTACAGAGAAGGTGCAGTGCAAGTAAACAATAAAGTGCAAGATCATAACGAGGTAGATTGTGAGGTCAGGAGTGCATTTTATCGTACAAGAGGTCTGTTCAAGAGTGTGATAACAGCAGGGTCGAAGCTGTCCTTGGAGCCAGGTGGTACATGCTTTTCAGGTGTTTATATCTTCTGCCTGATGGGAAAGAGGAGGAGAGAGAGAGTGTGTGGAACAATCCGGAAGGGTTAATGGAAATGTGGAGAGAATTAAAATGATATTAATGCAGGATTTGTGCCAATACAGCCTAAATGGGCTGCAGGTCCTGTTTCCGTATGAATGTCTCTACTGCTCTATAAGAAGCAAGCAAATTATTGCTATTTTTTTATTGCTCAAGTAAAGCAATAAGGCCACAAAACCACAGGACTGATCACTGCAAGTAAGGTAATGAGTGACCCGCATGCCTGTCTGACTCCATGGTGATCTCAGCATACTTGCGCACAGTTGTGACATGTAAACAATGTGTTGGCATGCCCTGCCTCTGCCTAAAGGAGCCTCCTGAAAAACCATCCTTTGTGTTTATATGAACAGCAGACATGCATAAAATCAGAAGGCCTAGCTGAATTCGGAGACTCAAGAGAATGCAGATGCCAGAATCTGAAACAAAAAAAAAACTCAGCAAGTCGAGCAGCTTCTGTGGGGGGAGGGGGGTAAGGAATTATCAATATTTTGGGTGGAGGCCGAGAGTGGACTGGATAGG
Source organism: Mobula hypostoma (assembly GCF_963921235.1). Taxonomy (NCBI): domain Eukaryota; kingdom Metazoa; phylum Chordata; class Chondrichthyes; order Myliobatiformes; family Myliobatidae; genus Mobula; species Mobula hypostoma. The sequence goes on from NC_086102.1 coordinate 166,392,350, forward strand.
TGGCTGGTGAGACAGGCCTGGTTGGTGATAGGGGGACGGATGAAAAGAGAGGGATGATGAGCAGTAGGAGCCAGGTAAAGGAGGGGTGAGTTGGTAGGCAAAGGCAGATGGGTGATAAATGAAAAGGACCAGGGAGAAAACATAATCGTAAAAAAGAAGAAAAGGGGCAGAGGAAACCAGCTGGGGGCATGGGTTGGGTGAAGGCAAAGAAGGAGGCAGAGGATAAGTAGGGAAACAAAAACTGTAAGTGCTGGAATCTGACAAAGTAAGGAAAGTGATAATAGGAACTATTTAACAGAGAGATGCAGGTCTTCTATTCATTCCATTGTGTTGCATACTAACCAGGCAGAATATTACGTGAAACCAAAAATCATCACTACCTTATTAAGTAAACATTGGTTATTTGGTTCTACTTCTGCACAGCAATTGCACAACACGATCTATGAAACTTAACTGTGAGACTTGTCAGTACTGCGAATAAGAGTTTTCTTCTGAATAACCCCAGACTTTCTGTTACTTAATCATCTTGAAGTAGTAGATTCAACAACCAAATGCAGAACATTACAATGACTACATTTCACTTAATTTCGCAGAAGAAGGTTATCATCTAATGTTACAACCAAGAATATCTGGTATGTCTGCCTGATACAGTATAGGGGACACTGCACCAGACGAAAGTATACAATTCCATCTAACTTGTGACAAGCACCATCAGTTTTATTTCTTATTCTCACACAGTCTAAAGTGTAAGCTTTTGTGAATAAAACTTCCAGTCTTCTAAGTTGTTTTAACTTGAACACAGTCAATACAAAACTGAATTAAGATTTTCCAAATTCATTATTTCTTCTGTTTCCTTAAATTTGAAAGATCTAGTTCCTTGCCTCAATTTCAAACTACAAACATTAATTGCCTGGTATATATTAAAGTCACATCTGTTATGCTTAAGACATTTTTAGTGATAGTAGGTGCTGTATTATTTATGACAGCAATGTTTATATTCAATATGAATATATAATTTATATTTTAAAATGTCATTGTTTTGATGGTAACTGAGAATTTCAGTAATTGATCTGCTCCCAATTGGTGCTAGGTATGAAAATTATAAGTTGTTACTGAATTTGGTCAAGCACTTCTGAGGGTTGTTAGGCTTTGAGAGAAAACAGTCCTTACAAGCCTATAATAGCTCCTTAAAAGGTAAAGTATGAAATGCCTATTTGCTATAACAAATCATAAATGGTGTTTGCAGGCAGCAGTTCATTCATTAACATAATGAATAAACTGCAAGTTTACTTTTATCGAACATTTAAATTATTTAACATTGATTCATAAGTTTGATGAATCTTGAGTTTCATGCTTTTTCAAGATCTGACATATTACACAGTAAGTTATAATAGGCTATAATACTTCAAATACATGCTTTGCAGAAAACTAATGATTGCAATCTAATTCATGTTTGTTTATTACAGATTCAAAATGATTATTACATTCAAGAAGTAGAAATAAGGTCTTTCCTCAGAATAAGTAAACAGAACGGCTATCTGGACGGGACAGTGGAGTCTGGGCAGGCAATGCTGGGCAGCTTTCCTTCAACCCGCTTCGACAGGTCCCAGGGCAGGGACCAATGCAAACCTGTCCAGGAAGAGGTGCGAGCAGCTGTCGAGAAAGAGCGTACCATCAGGATGGTAGGAATAGGGCAGCAGGCAGCTTGGACAAAGTGGCAGGGTGCGCTGAAGTGGAAGATCTCCTGACCCAACATCTGGCAGGCAGAACCCCAGTGCATCAAGTTCATGATCCAGGCTGTGTACAACATCCTGCCTAGTCAGCAAACACTTTTGCTTGGGGAACAAGTGAGGCACCATCAAGTGTTCTTGGCCCTGGAAAAGGCACCTCTGCAGCTTCCCAAAAGCGCTGAAAGAAGGTCGTTACCACTGGCACCATGACCAGGTGATGAAGGCGATGGCAGAAAGTACCTCCTCAGACATTAACAACAGTAGGCACCTCTGTCAACCCAGAAAGCCCATAGCCTTTGTCAAAGCTGGAGACTAACCACAGCCTCAGCACAGAACTCCAGCAGGCTTGCTCGCCATGGTGTCTGACTGGCAACAGAATGTCGACCTTGGCAAGCAATTAACATTTCCCGACTTCATCGCATCATCAGCCGAGGCCTGACATGGTCACTCTGACAGAAACCTCGAAGCAGGTGGTCATGTGCCAAGCGGGTGACAGTGCCTTGGGAAAACCGGATTGAGGAGGCGTTTGAGCCAAATGCCAGGAGCTGCTAGAGCAGTGTCAGAGACAGGGGTGGAGGGCATGATGCAAGTCCACCTGCTGTGCAGAACAAACTCTCCCTTTGGCATTACAGGGACTGCAAGGAAGAGAGCCATCAGGGGCTGCTGAGTGAGCCTCCGCACGGCTGTAGATCAAGACGTGTGACCCATGGACCACTGCTGCTGGGACACAAGCCAAGACTTGATTAATCCTGGCTGAGTCGCCTGGGTGAGAGTGTCTGATGTTGAAAGATTCGAATCACGCGATGGTCCCAGGTTACATCACTGATGATGTGTCCCAGCACGTCCTAGGATGTACTGTATCTTAGCATCATTGTGTTAAAGGTCCTTCCCATCATATACCAAACAGTCCTCGTTCCCTTTGCTGATACCAAATAGGAATGAAGAGACAGTGTTGCAACAAAGGAAAAATACTAACTAACCATAGCAGTATCTGAAGTTATAGCAGCTGAATTGTAGCAGATAATTTTTTTAAAAATTATTCACAAGCACATTATTGTTGGCAATGCAAACAATCTTTCCCCTTCACCTGCTTGGTTCATTTGATCATTTCAAGGCGTAGTTAATAGTTAATAACATTGTTATGCATCTATAGTCATTTAAAGGCCAGGCCAGCAGTGATAGCAGATTTCTTTCCCTGAGGGACATTAGTGAAACAGATGGCTCTAAAGACAATCTGTAATTTCATTGTTACTATTATCGATACTATTTTTCTATTCGTGATTTGCTTAATTATATAAACTTAAATTCTATGATAGGATTAGAATTAGTCCAGCAACCACTATTCAGCTTCACCAAGGTGAATATCTTCTAATGATGGCACATAATCAACTGGTTTCAGTAGTCCATTTAATTAATAAAGGTTAAGGAATAAAAATGCCTGTGTTTCATATTCTGCAAGTATACTGGTTTGCATCAGGCATATTCTGAATTTAATGGTACCATATACCCATTCAATGAAACTTCACTTTAAGTTTTGTTAAGGTCTTGTTTCTTTAATTTTGGCAAGCTATAGACATTGGGCAACTTAACACTGCAAACACGAGGAAATCTGCAGATGCTGGAAATTCAAACAACACACACAAAATGCTGGTGGAACGCAGCAGGCCGGGCAGCATCTATAGGAAGAAGTACAGTCGACGTTTCGGGACGAGACCCTTCGTCAGGACTAACAAAAGGTCTCGGCCCGAAACATTGACTGTACTTCTTCCTATAGATGCTGCCCGGCCTGCTGTGTTCCACCAGCATTTTGTGTGTGTTGCTCGGGCAACTTAATATGCTCGTTTATGGGTGACAAAATTTTAGTTATATTTTAACATCTTTGAATACTTATTATCAATATTAATTGCATACTGCCTGTGCTTCTACATCACAAATGAAATGTAAATTGCAGCAAATGACGCATTACGATCTACAGAGAGACAGCAAATGCTCTAATGTAAGATTGCACAAGTAGACTCAGATTCTGAGTATAAAAAAATCAAATCACAAAAAGAGTAGGCACTTTATAAAAGTATCCATCAAGTGTTCAGTTTATTATTAGCAGTATAAACCATGGGTAGTGAAATTAGGTTACTGTGCAGGATCTCCTTTCTGTCTTCAGCTGGAGAATTGAGCAGCAAGAGGAAAGCGGCATCATTTCAGTGTGATTTATTACAGAAAGGGAGGTCTACTTCAAAATAAAATTCTCAACACTGTACAATATAGGTCACACTTATGTGGAAAAGTAAAAAGGATACATTTAGCAAAGCTGTATCAATAGATAATTTCATAATACATCAGTATGTTTAATCACTTTATAAGGTTAGCACCACTGTCATTTTATGTTGACACATTAAAAAAGAAATTTGTTTCTATGGAGAGCAAAATTGTTTAATGTTGATAAAACCAATCACTGCTCTAGATTTAAATTCACGGTCATAGGTCGCAATATTAACATCAATTTTTAACAGTATTCACAAAATGATTTATTCATAATTAGACTTCATAATTTTAACATATATATTAAGCACATTAATTCTGTGATATTTCAGCATTTGCGAACATGAATAGAAGACTTTCATTGAAATCAAAACAACATTATTTCTTTGAGGCTGTACAGCAGCAATTTGGACACAGGTCTGGAAGCGCTATCTCAGTATCTGAAATTAATAGTATCAAAATAAGCTGCAGAGAGTTGTGGACATTCATCTCCATGATGGAAACTAGCCTCCATAGTATCCAGGACATCTTCAAGGAGTGATGCCTCAAAAAGGTGGCATCCATCATTAAATACCCCCATCACCCAAGACGTGGCCTGTTCTTATTGCCACCATCGGGAAGGAGGTACAGGAGTCTGAAGGCACACACTGAATGATTCAGGAACAGCTTCTTACCCTCTGCCATCCCGTTTCTGAATGGACATGGAACCCCTGAACACTACCTCAGTTTTATTCTGTTTTTGCACATTTTTAATTTATCTATAATATACTGTATACATTTACTGTAATTCACATTTTTCCCATTATTATGTATTGCACTGTACTGCTGTCACAAAGACAAAAAATTTCACAACATATGCTGGTGATATTAAACCTGATCTTGATCATTTATACACCAGAAACTACACTCAGACTGGCCAGCATTCAGCAGCTATCCCAGTTTCCTTTGAAAAGGTGGTAGATATCATACCAAAAAGCTGCACTCCTTAATAATGAAGTTAAGAACCTTGAAAAAAAAGAATCAATGCAGCAGAGATGTGGTTCCTCAGAAGGTTGCTATGCATATCAAATACGGACAGGATAACCAATGAAGAAGTTCTACAGAAAATGAAAATAAAGCGTACTTTACTTAAAAAAGTAAAAATTCAAACAGAGACATTAGAACATTTAGTTACAACTGGAAAGCTGGAAGGTAAAAGAAGCAGAGGCAGACAGAGAATGAAAATGATAGATGAAATAACATCATGGTTAGAAACAGGGGAGGCAACAACTACAATTCGGAGGGTCAGGGACCGTGATGGATGGAGAGACATGATCGCCCACGCCAAACAGCAAGGCACCTGAATGATGATGATGAAGAACCTTGAAATAAGAATGAAGAATATGTGATATGTTTTCGAATCAGATTATGTGACTTAGAGAGGAAGTTGGAGCTGTTTTCATCCCTGAACTAATATTGGCAGGTAACACTTGGGATGTGAGAGCATTTATTCAGACATTTCCCATTCCCTTTGAGTCCGCAATACCTGGGAAATATTCAGGTGGATTCAAAGAGATCAGGATTTTAAAATACTCAGATCTTCATTTCAGAGCAGACTGTTGAACGCTTCTGCTCATCCACTACATGTTCATCCAGACATGTAAATAGTTTGATTGATTGATTGCACTTCCTGGGGCTTTTCAAACAGTAGAACGGAATGTGTGAATCCAAGTGTCTGTTATGAAGGTAATTATTTCTGGTCACCATGAAATCAGAAATTGTCCACTTTACAACCATATTATCTTATTGTTCTTCAGGGTCAGCAGCCTTTAGGTTCGTTATTTGTCACATCATATTCCGTGCGGAAGCAGATGGTGAGGGTGTTCGCAGACATGTTCAACCTCCTGCTTCAACCGGAGTTTTCCACCTGCTTTAAGAAGACTACTATGATCAGGGTACCTAAGAAAAACAAGGCAACGTGCTTTAATGATTACTGCCCAGTGCCATTGACACCTACCTTCATGAAGTGCTTCAAAAGGTTTGCCATGGCACACGTCTACTCCAGGGTCACAAACAACCTCAACTCATTGCAATCCACTTACTGCTGAACAGATCTACAGTGGGTGACATCTCCCTGACCAGACAGGCATGTCTGGAGCATCTGGACAGTAACTGCTCCTGTGCTATTGTTTACTGACTCCAGGTCCGCCTTCAATACTGTAATTCTCAGCAAATTCATCTCCCAACTCCAAGACCTGGGAGTCAATGCCTCTCTCTGCAACTGGATCCTTAACATCCTGACCAATAGACCACAGACAGTAAGGATAGGCAACAACACCTCCGAAACAATTATTCTGAATACTGCTGCTCCACAAGGTAGTGTCCTCAGCCCTCTATTATTCTCTGTACACTCATGACTTGGTGGCCAAGTTCTTTTCTAACTCCATCTTCATGTTTTCAGATGATACCACTGTACTGGGCCACAGCTCAAATAATGATGACTCAGAGTACAGGAAGAAAACAGAGAGCTTAGTAACATAGTGTTGTGACAACCCTCCCGATAAGTGTTTGTAAAAGAAACCAGCTGGTCATTGACCTCAGGAAGAGGGATGGTGCATATGTACCTATCTACATCAACGGTGCTGAGGTTGAAAAAATTGAGAACTTCAAATTCCTCGGAGTGTTCAGGGACAGTTATTACCCCTAAACCATCAGACTCTTGAACTAAAGGGGATAACTTCACTTGCCCATCACTGAAATGTTCCCACAACCTATGGCCTCACTTTCAAGGACCCTTCATCTCATGCTCACAATATGTATTGCTTATTTATTTATTTATTTATTATTATTATTTTTCTTTCTTTTCATATTTACACAGTTTGTTGTCTTTTTCACACAGGTCGAACGTCCAAATTGATGCAGTCTTTCAATGATTTTTTTTACGGTTATTGTCCTATTATGGATTTATTGAGTATGCCCAGAAGAAAATATCTCAGGGCTGTATATGGTGATATATGTGTACCTTGATAATATATTTACTTGACCTTTGAACTTTTGAATGAACATCACTGACAGTCTATCCTGAATTACCACAGCCAAGAAAGTCCACCAGCGCCTCTACCACCTCAGGAGACTCACGAGATCTGGCATGACCCCATCGACCTTCATCAACTTTTATCCATAGAACGCATCCTATCCAGATGTATCATGTTTGGCAACTGCTCTGCCTATGACTACAAGAAACCGCAGAATTGTGGACACAACTCAGCATCGCAGAAACAAGCCTCACTTCCACGGACTCTGTCCGTACTTCTTGCTGCCTCGACGAAGCAGCCAGGATAATAAAAGACCCCACACACCCTAGACATTCCCTCTTCTTTCCTCTCCCACTGGGAAGAAGATACAGAAGCATGAAAGCAGATGCCACCAAGCTCAAGAAGAACTTCTACCTCACTGTTAGATGAATATCGAATGGTTCCTTAGTACAATAGACCGTTGACCTCACAATCTATCTTGCACCTTACTGACTACCTCAGTGCATTTTCTCTGTAGCTGTTTGTCTTTATTCTACAGTCTGTTCTAGTTTACTTTGTACTAGTTCAAAGCAGGGTGTATGATTTGATCTGTATGAACAGTATTAAAGAGGATACAAAAAGTTTCTTCAAATATAGCAAGTGTAAAAGAAATGCAAGAATGGAGATATCGGTCTGCTGGAAAATGATGCTGGATTAATGGTGGTTGCACTGAATAAGTATTTTACATCAGTCTTCACTGTAGAAGATACTAGCAGTACGACAGAAGTTCCAGAATGTCAGGAGTGCAGAAGTGCGTGAAGTTGCCATTACTAGGGAGAAGGTGTTTGGGAAAGTGAAAGGTCTGAACCTGGGCCATATGGTCTGCACCTGAGGGTTCTGAAAGAGGTGGCTGAAGAGATTGTGGAGGCATTAGTAATGATCTTTCAAGAATCAATTGATGCTGGCATGATTCTGGAGAACTGAAAAATTGCAAATGTCACTCCATTCTTCAAGAAGTGGTAGAGGCAGAAGAAAGGAAATTATAGACCAGTTAGTGTGACGTCAGTAGTTTGTAGGATGTTGGAGTCGATTATTAAGGATGAGGTCTCAGGGTATTTGGAGGCACATGATAAAGTAGTCAGCATGGTTTCCTTAAGAGAAAACCTGCCTGACATTAGAATTCTTTGAAGAAATAGCAAGCAGGATAGACAAAGGAGATCTTTGGATGTTGAATTTTCAGAAGTCCTTTGACAAGGAGCTACACATGAGACTGCTTAACAAGTAAAGAGCCCATGGTATTTATTACAGGAAAGAAACAAAGATGGATAAGGCATTAGCTGATTAGCGAGAGGCAAAGAGTGGGAACAAAGGGAGTTTTTTCTGGTTGGCTACCGGTGACTAATGGTGCTCCACAGGGATCTCTATTGGACTGGTACTTTTTACATTATATGCCAATGATTTGGATGAAGGAATTGATGGCTTTGTGGCCATGTTTGCAGACAATGCAAGTATGGATGGCGGAGCGGATATTTTTGAGGAAGCAGAGGGGTGACAGAAGCACTTAAACAGATTAGGAGAATGAGCAAAGAAGTGGAAGGTGGAATACAGTGTTGGGAAGTGTATTGCCTCGCACATTCGTAGAGGAAATAAAAGCAATAAACTATTTTGTAAATGGAGAGAAAATTTAAAAATATGAGGTGCAAAGGGACTTGGGAGTCCTCATGCAGGATTCCCTAAAGGTTAATTTACAGGATGAAGAGATTGTGGATTAGTAATGATCTTTGTGGTGAGGAAGGCAAATGCGATGTTACCACACATTTCAAGAGGACTAGAATATAAACGCCAGAATGTAATGTGAGCAGTGTTGGGCTCCTTATCTAAGAAATAATGTGCTGAATTTGGAGAGAGTTCAAAGGAGGTTCATGAAAATGATTCTGGGGTTGAAAGGCTTATCATGTGAGGAGCGTTTGATGGCTCTTGTACTCACTGGAATTCAGAAGAATGATGGGGGATCTCACTGAAACCTACAGAATGTTGAAAGGCCTCAAAAGAGTGGACGTGGAGAAGATTTTTTCTAGGGCAGGAGAGTTTAAGACCAGAGGACACAGCCTCAGAATAGAGGGACATCCATTTAGAACAGCGATGAGGAGGAACTTCTTTAGTCAGAAAGTGGCAAATCTGTGGAATTCGTTGCCATAGGCAGCTGTGGAGGCCAAGGTGGAAATTGACAGATTCTTAGTCAGGATACAAAGGGATACAATTGATGATTAGTCAGGGAATGAAGGGATAAGGGAGGAGGTAGGAGATTGGGGCTGAGGAAAATGGATCTGCCGTGATAAAATGGCAGTGCAGTCTCGATGGGCCAAATGGCTTAATTCTGCTCCTATATCTTAAGGTTTAATGTAAGACACCCTTTTCACTGTACCTCAGTGCATGTGACAGTAATAAACCAATTCCAGCTCAATTTTCCAACATTTAGAACCTGAATAATGCCCAGTGTCAGTCTACCAAATAAAGAAAAAGTGTGTCCCTTTTTACAATTCCCATATGAAAGACCATATCTGCTGCCAATCTTTCTTCTCCCTTATAAGACCATAAGGCATAGCAGTTGCACTTGGCCATTTGGCCCATCAGGTCTGCTTTGCTATTTCATCATGACTGATCCATTTTTCCTCTCAACCCCAGTCTCCTGCTTTCTCCCCATATCCCTTCATGCCCATTATCTTAGCATGTTGATTTCTTTCAAGAGAAGGTCTTCTATTTAAACTTTCCAATGGCATTTGCAAACCAAATGGGAGTTAAGATTGGTCCCCCAACAAAGTAAATGTTTAAGGTGATGATAAATTCAAAGATATATCCAAGTTGGTAAAAGTCAGCATTCAAGGGCACCAGTTATATCTGCCAGAATTTTAGCCCATGGAATTATGGACCAAATATTTTTTAGCTGTATATATATTTGCTTCTCTCCTTAGAGAAATAGCAGTTGCGGCATAGTTAAGTTGAAGTTTAGCTGTTATTCAACTATACACATGAATACAATGCTTCTCTGGGGCCAAAGTGTAAAGTAAGTACCCACAGTCACATACAGTATACAGCACATAAAATTATGAAAGTAGAAAAGCATACAGTTACAATGTTTTTTTAAAATAATAACAATATAGCCCAAGTACCTAAGCATTAAGGCCTGTAGATTGATGGTGCATGGATGGTGTCCTAGAGCCATGTTTCTGCAAGAATAGCCCATACAGTTCCTCATTTCAGGCAAGTACAGTGACAGAAAAATGCAATCCAGCTTGTCTTCCTGGGAGCAAACACTAGAGGGCAGCACTCAACCCAGTACAGAATCCAGCTGCACACAACCAGCTCCGGCATCTCCTTCCCTGACAGCCACAATAGGCGACACCGAGGCATGAAGGCCTGGTCCACGCAGCTCCCCCGCCATCAGTCTTTCCAATTAACTAGTGATTTGGACTCACAGTATTCTACATTACCAATGGTCCAACAGGGTCTTCTGATCACAAGAAAAATGTCCAAGCCAATCATTCCACATTTGTGGGATCACACACAGCCTCTGACGCCTTCATCCCTGGGTGGCTGAAGCAGGCTGCAACACGGGGCACAAGTCCAGCTCCACCACTATCCAGCAACTTGCTGGTGGGGTAGAACAGCTGTACTAGTATCTACCAGTGTCTTGTGCTGACATAAAGGATGAGCAATTTCACCTTTGTTTAGACCCAGAGAGGCAGCTGCATTCAAGCGCACTGCCATCTTACCGGCAGTTAATGCTGTGTTTGATTAAACATAATTAAGTTGAAATAGTTGTGCCTCATTACGTGCTTTTGCAAATCTCATCTTGGCTCTTCTTCCATACTTACCCAGCATTAACATCTATTTGTCCATGAATTTCTGAGTTACTAAGATTAATGTTTCCCTTCTTTGTATTTGGATGCTAAGTAATTATCAAATGGACAGTGTAAGGGAAATACAAAGGGAGGATCTCTCTTTCTCTTACATGCACACACACACATTTAAGTGAAAGTCCCAGATACATTAAATAATGGTTATAAAATTTTGCATGTTCCAATACTAATGACCAAGACTTATTCTCTCTGTTTAACAATACAGCAAAGAAATTCTGCCTCATGATCATCTGGTGGTGTGCTGTTTTATGTTCAAAATGTCTGACATTGTTTTCTGTTCTGTTATGTATTAAAGCCAATTCCATGTGCATTTGTTTAGATGAATTAGATTCAAAATAGTTTTTAATACATTTCAGTACGTCAGTGAGGGCTTGTCACAACATGTAAACTACTCCTATATAACAAACCTAATGCTTTCACTGGAACATGCAGTAGTAATTACACAGCAGTTGATAATTCAAAAACTTTGTGTTCCAAACTTGCTTTCCTTCTGCACTGCTCCTACTCTTTATTTGTCTTCATACAAGAGTTATCAATGGAATCACCATTTCTAGATGTACTTTATGGTGTTCAATCACAAACAAGAGAAAATCTGCAGATGCTGGAAATCCAAGTCAACAATACTCTTTTCCATACATGCTGCCTGGCCTGCTGAGTTCCTCTAGCATTTTGTGTGTGTACTTTATGGTGTCCACTGCAGGAGACCTTGCCTATTCACCTGAATTTTATAGTATCTTCCTCTTACTATTGGTATCTCTAGGACCTTTGTTGTACATTAGAGACTTTTTTTCCCAGGTAAATCTATCATAAGTGAAGATTGAAAATTAACATACACCATGTTTGTACATTTGTAAATCCAGCTATCAAAGTCCTAAATAGGGGCAAGGCTAACTTCGAAGACATTGGGAGAAGCTGTCTGCAAGTAAAGGAACATCAGGCAAGTGGAAGAGTTCAGGACCAGCGTGTTCTTGTTGGAGTGAAGAGCAAAGGGAGCAAGATTTGAGAACACTGGCTAATTAGATGTAGTGAGGGTCCGGTCAGGAAAAAAGAGGCATATGTGAAGTATGGGCAGCCGGATTCAAGTGAAGAGTATGAAGAATGTAGGGGTACACAAAAGAAAATAGGAGTTCAAAAGGGGGCCATGAGATATCACTTGCAAAGAAGACAAAGGAGAATACATAAAGATTCCATAAGTATATAACAGGGGCAAAAAGGTAGCTAGGGAGACAGGTCTCCTTACGAATTAGTGTGATAATCTATGAGTCGACCCATGGGAAATGAACAAGGTCTTAACTGAGTACTTCACTTCTGCAGTTACTGTTGAGAAGGATATGAAAGCTAGTGAGTTCAGAGAAAACAACAATCATATTCTAGAGAATTTCAATATCATGAAGGAGGAGGTATTGTGAGTCTTGAAATGCATAAAGGTGAATAAATCCCTGGGGCCTACCAGGTGTACTTAGTTGTTACAGAAAGCAAGGGAGAAGATTGCTGGGACCTTGGCAAAGGTAAGATTATCCACATGGAAGACTGGTGGAGAGCTAATATTGTACCATTATTTAAGAAGGGGAGTGGGGATAAACCAGAGAACTATAAGCTAATGAGCCTTACGTTTGAGATGAACAAGTTATAGGAAAGGATCCTGAATAACAGAATTTATTTGCAATCGGAAAGGCAAAGAATGATTTGGGAAATTCAGCAAGGCTTTGTATGGGAAATCATAGCTCACAAATTTGATTGAGTCCTTGAAGAGGATTGATAGGAACAGGTGGTAAACGTTGTTTATGTGAATTTTAGCTTGGCCTTTTTACAAAGTTTTCCCTGGTAGGCTGGTCTAGAGGGTTCGAACACATGATGAGATAGCAAATAGGCATGGTGGCAGGAGGTGGAGGGTGGTGGTGGAGTGCTGTTTTTCAGAGTGGTAGAAGGTGACCAGTGGACCACTATGGAAAGTCGCATGGATTAGTGATGGGGTCTTCATTAGAAGATTAGAATGAGAATGATTAGTCAATTTACAAAAATCATCAATATTGGTGGTAGTGAGGAATTTTGTCTAGGATTACAACAGGGCCTAATCAACTGTGAAAGTGGGAAAGGAAACGGCAAATCAGACGAGTACAAAGTGATGGATGGATGGAAGTTATACCAGGGCAGGAAGTACAGAGTGAGAGACAGAACCTTTGAGGTGTTATAGGACAAAAAGACCAAGGAGAAACAGTACAGACTTCCCTGTAGGTAGCATGGTGAGGAAGACAAATTGCATACTTGCCTCCATCGACTGAGGCAGTGAGTTTAAGAACGGGACATCATGTTAAAGCTGCACAAGACATTGGCAATGCACACTTGGCACACTGTATGCAGTTCTGGTCACCGCACTACAGGAAGGATGTAATTAAGTTAGAGGGAGTACAGAAAAGATTAGTGGAGATATTGCCTGGATTGGAGAGCTTACGTTATAGAGCAATTGGATATGTTCGGTCTATTTTTCCTGGAGCGAAGGAGGTTGAGATGTGATATGATAGAGTTATAGAAAATTAGGAGATAGGATAGATGGCCAGCATCTCCTCCTAATGATAAATGCTGTCTAAAACCAGAGGACACAGACTGAAGGTGGAAGGGAGGAGGTTTAAAAGGGATCTGAGGAGTACATTTTTCATAAGGAGCAGATGGTATCTGGAACATAGTGCCAGAGGCAGGAATAGAAACAACATTTAAGGTGCTTCTGATTGGGTATTTGAATGAGAAAAGCATAAAGGGATATGGAATTAATGTAAGGAAGTGGGAATAGTGTACCAGACCTGATGGGTCAGGTTGAACATGGTAGGTAAAAGGGACCACTTCTATGCTGTACAACTCTATGTCTCTGTAGCTCAATGAAAATATCCTTTAGAGGAAAAAAACAATCAAAAAGACAATCAGAAACCAGAATCTACAAAGAAAATCATCTTTATGAAAATGTTCTTTCACCATCAAAAGTTATCAATGAGTCAACAACCATCAGAAAAAGCAATCTAAGTATCCTCAAGATGACTGAGCAGCCGTAGCAAATCCGCAAATCCCTGTGCAACTCACTGTATGCAACAAAATAATTTTTTTAACGAAACATCAAACTAACTATAAGCATAATAATTCTAAATTCCAATAATTCCATTGTCATGTAGCCCTGACAGTGGCTCCTATGATAAAGCCAATTTCTGCTGGCCATATAGTACAAAGAGATCGATGGTTCATAGTGCCTGGAATTATGTCAGACGACTAGGTAACTTCATCTAAGAGACTGCTGAACAGTGTGTCTTCACATATCTGTTTAAAAATGTATTTGCCTGTAAGCCCTTAATACAAATCTGCTGTTTCATCCATCTGTCCAAAGGAATTATTTGTTGCTATCTCGATGTGTGAGTTCATATCAAGAAAAAATGAACAGCAAAGAAATACGTATCAAAAATTTATAGAAGTTGTCATAAGTTATTCACCAGCAAAAAAATTATCAATGCATAAATGGCAACCATAACAAAGCAATAAAATCCATGTTAACATTTCTGACATCATGTTCCGCCTCTGTAAGTAAAACAGTTACTTCCTGCAATACTTTTTATATCGTTCTAGAGCTATCATGTTAATTCTATTACAGATTTAGTTTTCTCTGTTCTGACCAAGTCTGCCCTGCTTAATCTCTGTGGACTATAAACCCAGATTTTATTGGGGTTTAATGGCGGTTCCATGTCGAACTATCAGCATTTACCCACAGAAATCAAGAGCTTGCTGGCTGGGCTGAATGGTGATCTTTAGGTTTCATTTTGCTGTTGAAAGCGACATGGAGTCCAATGGTGAAAGAGGAATGTGTTTCACAGCATTTACAATGGGGAATCTCTTCTTGGAACTTGTGGTAGATGTGAGGTCAATGGAGATTTGACAGCAGCGAGGGAAAAGGTAAGAATAAGGTAAACCCAAGAGATTCTGCAGATGTGGAAATTTTGAGCAATACATACAAAATGCTGGAGGAACTCAGCATGTCAGGCAGCATCTATGGAGGTGAATAACAGTTGACCTTTTGGGCCAAGAGGCTTCATCGGGACTACAATAAGACAAACATTCTTTTGATTATCTGTGTCTGTTATGTTTTCTCAAGTTACAGTATTTGTTTTTACTTAAAAAATATTAAACTATTTAATTTGCAGAGAAGAACTTCTTAAGGTAGAAGGGATTTTAATCATGGTTTCATCCTTTTGTTCCATTTAATTTCTATATTCTGCTCGACCTAACAAAAAAGTTATGCAATTTCACTTTCACAGATGTATAGTAATCAGAAACTCCATGGGGGTTTAAATAACCTGTGCCATTTCTGTCTCATACAAAATAAACAACTGTTACTCCTTGCAGTGAGTAAAAATAGGGAAACTACACACACTGCAAAATAGTTTAGTTCTTTGAAAGCACTTGGTGCCTGCAGGTGTGCTTATGAATAGTGTGCTTGTGAACTTTATTTTATTACAAGAGTCTATTGAGTGTAAATTAGACCTGTGTGACAAAGGAAGATTTAAAAATTTTTAGTTGTTTCACAGCTACAAACCTTTGATGCAACAACTTAAGTTTAAACTTTTAAAATCTTACAAATTTGGTTGCTGTTGTTATCTTTATGGGGTCATCAACAATAGTCATCTCACATAACTGTTCTGGCAATCTCACTTACTAAGGGCAGCTCACAATGCTCAAAACCCGCAGGAAAAATAAGAATTAAAAGCCTGGAGTGTTACCATAATATCTCGTCCAGACCAGGACTGAATATCTTCTCCAAACAAGCAGATGGTTAGACAAGCTTGACATATACTCTTAAGCTGCTTCCTTTCATGGTGAGTGAACATAGCCGGCAACAGTCAATTACTTCAAAAGACTGCAGTATTATTTTCTGTAATAACACAAAGCAAGGTAGTTACCAGAATCAGTGGATGTCTCTGCCCACACTAAAAAAATTAATTCCCAGCAAATCTCTGCAGCGATCTTTATCACAGTATCCTCTAAGCCTCAATGCTTTGGAGCTTTGACTTTAACAAATTGGCTGGCTGCACAGCTTCTTATTTTAAAATCTAAGGCTCTATGTCCCTGAGATTCTGTCCCATTTCTGTCATGATTCATAACTATAAAAAATAGCCCATAACTATAAAAAATAGCCAAAGATTTTTAAGTTCAGTGATTGGGAGGTGCTATCCAATTACTGTGCGAAAATACAATATCACTTACTATCATTTCAGTATTCTTTTTTTAAAAAAGAAAGCATTTGAAGCAGACTGTATGTACATTGTGACAATGCTGTAGCCAGCTTGCTAATTCTCTTCTCCATTAAGCTTTGTGCCCACAATGCCATGTCCCTGTCCCTGCTTGATTTTATGCACATTATACATACATAATGTAACTATCCTTCACCACACTGCACTTTTCAGGAGAAATTACCTGGAGACATAGTCATAAAGTTATTACAGCACAGGAAACAGGCCCTTTGGCCCAACTTGTCCATGCCAATCATTCCCTTACTGAGCTAGTCCCATTTGCCTATTACTGGCCCGTGACCCTCTGAACCTTTCCTGTCCATGCATCTGACCAAACGTCTTTTATATGTTGTAGTTGTACTGCCTCTGCCACTTCCTCTGGCAGCTTGTTCCATATACCCACCATGCTCTGTGTAAAAATATTGTCTTTCAGGTCCCTTATAAATCTTTTCCCTCTCATTTTCGGTTCCCTTAATCTGGGGAAAAGACCATGGCTATTCACCTTATCTATACTCCTCATGATTTTATGAACATCTATACCGTCATCCCTGAGCTTCCTGTGCTCCAGGGAAAAATGTTCATGTTTATCCAACCTCTCCTTAAAATTCAAACCTTCCTGTCCAGGTAACATCCTCATGAATCTTTTTTGTACTCTTTCCAGTTGAATGACATCCTTTCTGTTGCAAAATGACCAGAACTGTATATCGTATTCCTAACGTAGCCTTACCAACGGCTTGTGCATCTGTAACATGACATCCCAACTTGTGTACCCAATATTCTGGCCAATGAAGGCAAATGTGCCAGACAGCTTCTTCACCATCCTACCTGTGTTGCCACTTTCAAAGGACTATGTAACGGCAACCCTAGGTCCTTCTGATCTAAAACATTCCTCACAGTCCTACCAATTATTGTGCAAGTCCTGCCCTGGCTTCTCTTACCAAAAATACAACACCTCGCTTTTATCTGAATCAAACTTTCTTTGCCATTCTCTGTCCCACTGATTCAGTTGATCAAAATCTCAACAAACAACACCAATCCATGTGGCCACCAATCTGAAAAAACTGCTACCACCACCTCCTGTCTCCTTCCATTAAGCCAATTTTGTATCCATTGGCTAACGCCCTTGATCCCGCATTATCTCACCTTCTGGAGCAGCCTACTACGGGGTACTTTGTCTTTGCCTTGCTAAAGTCAATGCTGACAATGTCGACTGCATTTCTCTCATCCATCTTCTCCGTTACAACTTCAAAAGCCCAATTTAATTCACGACATATGGTTTCACACATACAAAGTCATGCTGATTATCTCTAATCAGTCCTTGCTTTTGCAAGTGTCTAAGGATCCTGTCCCTCAGCATCTCCTCCAGTAACATGCCCACTAACTTTAGACTCACCAGTCTGTAGTTCCTAGATTTTCCCTTGAGGTCTTTCTTAAATAGAGGGAAAAAAACTGGCCACTTTCCAGCTTTCCAGCACCTCTCCCATGGCTATTGATGATATGAATATCTCTGCTGGGGGCCCACAATGTCCTTGCTCTTGAGGAATGAAGTAACTGCAACTTACATTCTCTCGACTCTTTTTAGTAAAATGTCTACTTAGTAAAGTGATTCAGTTTGTTATATTTTACACTATTTGACGTAAGTTGTATGTATGTTCCACCTCTGACCAGTATTATGAAAAAATGTTGTTTAAGGGTAACCTTTGTCAAGAATAATTCCTAATAATTATTAAACAATCCTGAAATATGGCAGTGAACCTTACCAGCACAACTAAATAACATGCAACATTCATGAATTCTATCTCACTGGTTTAGATATAGTTATCACTTGTTACTCTGCTGGCACTTAGGGCAGCAATGAAGGTCCTCCATCTCTGTCTGTCCTTCACCATCTTCTCTATTGTGTCCCAGGTGTGGTTCAGGGTCCTCATTTCGGCCTCTACAGCATGGCACCAAGTTGTCTTTGGTCTCTTGCATTGCCTCCACCTTTTCAGGGGTACTTTGGCAGTGTTCAGGGTTTCCTTCATTGTGCTAGTAGATTCCTCTTGGTTTTCACTTCTGTCAGTCATGCATCTCCTGGGTGGAGACTCAGGAATATTGTCACGCACAGATACAGGATTCTTCATTACTGTTTCCACATCCGTAACCATTTTTTTTTAACCAGCTCAGGGTTTTTAGTCCTGAGCTGATCCCCTGAGCCCGACGGACTGGTGGACCACTCTTAATCTGGCCTCTACCTTTTGACCTGTTTGACATGGGTGACCCTACCGAGAGTCAAACCACAATACCCTGACTCCAGCCAACATAGCTGTCTGGGTCATTGAGGCATACAAGCCTCCAAACCCTACAACAAGGTTGTGGTCCTCTTGGAGGTGGTTTAGATATAATCAATGCTAAAATGCATACAGAGCATCTTTATGTCCAAAATTCTTTGGAGGAATGAAAACTGTTACATAGTCCCTATCTTTAAATGTTAAATAAGTTATATGCATAATTTGGCATATTCAACATTGTTCAAACGAAATGAGCTATCATGATTATGAAGCTGCTACCTGTCCAACAATTATACTTCGGAAATGTTTTCCCCATCAAAATTATGTGTCCGGAATCCCATGTGATGAATTTCACAGAATAAAATCAGAAGCATTCACTTAACAGAGTGACTCAGAGTGACTCTTTTGTAAATCTTCCAAACAATCACAATCTTGTATATTTCAGTCCATCGTACGGAAATACTACCAACGCTTATATCATCCAAAGAATAAAACAATCCTCTCAAATATTTCATCAAATGAAGGAGAATATTTATAACACAACACAGTGTTCCATAAAGAGTTAGCAAATAATTGTAAATGAATAACATACATTCTATTTGCTATATTAAATGCTGCTTGTTTTTTCAGATAATGTAGACTGAAACAAAAAGAATTACCCAATATATTTTACAGCCAACAAAATACTTTCGGAACATTGTCAGTTCTGTAATGTAGGAAGGATGGCAGCCACTTTGCATACAGCAAGTTCCAACAAATCACGATGTGATATTAACCAGATAATCTGTTTGAGACTTACTAATTGAGCCATAAACTGATCAGCCGGATTAACGAGAATAACCCTCTTGCTCTTTTTCAAAATAGAGCTACTTGATCATTAATATCCATGTAAGAACTGACAGGGGGACCTGGCATCCAAGAATCATCACTCCCTCAGTATCATACTTTGTATTGGCCCAGACTACCTGGGACATCTCTCAAGTGGAATCTGCACCTATAAACTTCTAGGACAGAGGTGACAGTCCTCCACTAAACCACGGCCACACTTAAGAGCCATACGACCACCCAGTAACTACAAATTGCCTGGATTTTGCCAGTAATTCCACACATTTACCATGCAGAGTAAAACTCCACTAATCTGTAATCTGATGGTTCAGAAATCTCAATAGTTCAGTGTATGGCTCGTCCAAAAGTACAGTGTTTTCACAAGCTGAAACTCACCAGTTCTACTTCCTGCTCTATTTAAACTTACTGGGACTCAGTTTCCTGCTCCTTCGAAGAACATTAGAAGCAGCGAAAAAAAATATTATAATACTGTATTGATGTTAACAAAAGTGAATGAAAAGGTTTGTGTATTGATTGGACTAAAGCCCAATTGTCCATGAAATCTGCTACTCCAGGTACTGGATTATTTGAAATATGGCAGATTTGGGTCAGTAGAAAGAATACTTCGGTCTCAAACTTACCGGCTAAGCTCCACCAATGGTTTCCATGTTGGACTTCACATGCCATTCAATGAACAAGCAGCAGCCTGCTGCAATTCTTTGATACTGATACTGGGATCTTTTCTCAAATCCTGCATTTGATCTAAATTTCAATTACTTAACTGCAAAAAAAAAGATACATTAAGTTACTCAAATTAATTATTTGTGCTTACTTTAATGTTTGTAGTTAATTAAGAGTTTTGAAGTATCATTTAATACTATGAAAATAAAGAATTTTAAAAATCTTCTTTAGTTATTCTTTAATATTACTGAATATCACAAGAAAATTTGCAAAAAAATGACAGATTTGCTTTGTCATCTACCATAGATTATCATGAGTTTTTTGGGTGGGGCTAAACCTGCTATGACTGATATCACACTACTTGCTTTAGACGTTTTCAGCCAATAAGATCAGCCATTTGTATCCAGTCCTGACAAATTCATACTATGAAAAACATGAGTAGTATGCTTATGTAATGAGTCCCACCTCACATAATACAGTGCAACTAAGTTCTTATCGTTAGCCATACATAGTTCTGCATAAAATGTGCATGTTCCATTTTTTTCTGTTTCATAAGAAAACGAGTATTGTTTTGAAGATAAAAATACCAAAATCTTTCATAATGGTGCATAAAATCTTCCATAAAGAGCTGAAGAGCTTTCTGTAATCCCCTGGGCTTTCTAGTTCAATTCCTTTTCAATTCTTTTGAAATCATTGGAGATGTCAGTGTTATATTTAGGAGCAAACTTATAGGTAATTTCATTCTAAAAAAGGAACCATAACTTTAACTTTGAAAGCAAGTCTTAGAAAGTAGGTCAACAAGGTGTCATTTGACACTATCATTTTAAGCAGGAATCTGCACATTGGGTGGTTCCAATGACAAACAAATACTATTGAAATGCTGTGTTCTTCATTCTCAAACCATTTTGAGTAGAAAAAAAATTCATATCTCCTTGAGGTCATTCCAAACTATATCAGATATAGTTAATAAAAGATGAAAAAGGTCAGTGAAACTAAAACAGATAATATTATTATTAGTTATTATCTACATTATTTATAAGCTGCAGTTTCGTAGCAGTGCTCTCATTTTTGAGTTTGAAATTTGTGATTCAAGTCCCACACAGGAAGGTAGTTCAGGTTCATTGCATTGAAATACTGAAGAAGTGACTGCATTAAATAAGAAAAGGTGAGTATTCACTGTATCCTACATAGCTAAGACCGAACCATCCTCACTTAAATAGTTTATATGGATGTTATCATATTACCGTGAGTTTTGTTACATAGTTTTATTTATTTATTGAGACACAGCGCGGAACAAGCCTTTCCGGCCCCTTGAGCCATGCGCCCAGCAATCCCCGATTTAATCCTAGCCTAATCACGGGACAATTTACAGTGACCAATTCACCTGCCCACCGGTACGTCTTTGGACTGAGGGAAGAAAACCAGAGCACCCGGAGGAAACCCACACGGTCACAGGGAGAACGTACAGACTCCTTACAGGCAGCGGCGGGAATTGAACCCGGATTTCTGGTATCGTAACGCGTTGTGCTAGCCACTATGCTACCGAGTACTCAGTAAGTGTCTCCACATTGCTTCAGCATCTAAACTTCTAAAACACACCACTGACTCCAAACAACTTTGAAACATTCAGATGTTTATGCATGTTCTTTAATACCTTCACACCAAAAGAGGAGGGACAAATGTCAAGTTTATTTTATGTATTTTATATTCCTCATTAGTGGTGTTATGTTAGCCAGATAAGTGCCAAATAAATTATCAAGCAAATTCACAGAGCAGTACAACTGTCCAGCGGTGGCCTCACAACTCCCACTCAACACTTGCAGGCTATAATGTGCAGGTTAATCAACCTCCACATTTCCACTTCACAACTGAATAAATGCCAAGAAAGGCAATCATTCTTATAAACAATCTTTTCCCTTAACTTGAATTATGTTCATTACATTTGAAATTGTGCAATGCAGTGTTTTTTGTATTTCATTAATAATTTATTTCATTTATTGGATAATTTGAATCTTCTGAGTAAAGAAATCATTTTAAGCAATGCAAAAAGATTCTAGTTTCCAATTCAAAGTTGCTTAATGGAAACTGAATCTAGGTGCATAAAAATTGTTTCAAATTATTTACACAGTTGTGGAGAGAAAAGTACTTCTGAAAAAAAGACTGTGACCTAGTATTTACAACTGAAATGCTACACCTGAAAAGTGGAGGTTAAAAAAATGAATATCAAAAAAACTGCATATGCTGGAGATCTGAAATAAAAAAAACTGTAAACACTTAGCACATCAGAAAATGCTGGAGGAACTCAGCAAATCAGGCAGCATCTATGAAAGTGTATAAATAGTAGGCATTTCAGGCTGAGACCCTTCTTCAGGAGTTTAATATTTCAGACCAAAGATCCCTCATCATATCTGTGAAACAGAGATTTTAAAAATTTGCAGAGAAGGTAGAAATAGAATGAATTGGATAAAGGAGATATCTGTTAAATGTTTAGACCAGGTCAATGGACATTTGAGCAATTAAACACAGTTTAGTCGGCTTTGTCTGTTACGTGGCTAATAGTAGGGCTGTGAGACATAAGGAAATTAAGTTATTTATATTCTTAGAATTTGAAAGTAAGACTGGATGGCTGTAACATTCCTCAATGTTCACACACACACACACACTCCCTCTCTCTTTATCTCTTTCTCTCTTTCTCACAACAAACAGTGGCAAGATGAAATTGAGCAATCTGTACCATCTGGGATCCTTGGGGACTAATATTTACCTCCATATGTCTCATAAACCATGTGTACTGTAATTAGTAGATCATTTTAGATATAATGCATGCATTATTCATTGTAGAAGCATAGATCAATAAAGAAAATATTGCAATTTTTGTGAAAATTGTACCATTAGCTGTATCACATGTGGTGTATGATGCATTACTAATATTTTATCATTGATAATTATTTGCCCTTTTAACCTTTTGCTTCTCTTTCTTCACAAATCTCGATTGTTTGATTTCCATTCTTCACCCATTTTCATTAGCTATGTACAACTGGCAAAATCAAAAAGTCCAGGCTTACAATATATAAGTTCACACATCAATGTGGTTCATTGGTGGATGTTCCTTCCTTCATTTGAGATAATTAAGTTGAAGTATTTTGGCATTCTGTTTCACCATTTCCAGTTTACACTAATCCAATGAGAACCCCTTAGATTCATTTCTAGGACAACTCAAAATAGATTACTTCTTATTCATAGCATTGCTATTCCTTGATCTTGCTATGCAGTGCCATTTTATTAAAATAATGTGCTCGAAAACTATAAAAGGTATAGTAAACCTTATATAAAAGCAATTTTTATACTTTACAATTTATCAAAATTTAAGAGTTTGTTTAGTTGACAATTTCATAGCTATAAATTCTGCTGTAGGTAATCCAAGTCTCAGGAGGAAGACAGGGAACCAGTCTGCAACCTGTTAGACCACAAATTGAATGCCAGACATAAAGTCTCCTTCTTCAAACATTCTTTTCCTTGTTGGCTGTACTAATGCATTGAAAACAATGGAGAATTTCATCAACAATATTTATTTTTGCCAGGATATGCCTCCTTAAATATAGAATTGGTCCTCTTTTCTACAGTCATGCCATGAACCTTTATTGTCACAGTACAGTGTTGTACAGCAGGGGCAAATTGGTAGATCATCTTTGACTTGCGAATGTTCAGTGTTTGGCTGGTTCTCTGGACATTTAAGAGGAGCTGTCGACCATCAGTTGCACCAAAAATGTACAATTCTGTGGTCCAGCATCTCACCACTCTACCATTATTATGAAACCAGAGAATCCAGCCTGCTTTAAAGAGGAGTGCTAAAGGATGTGCCAGGAGCTGCACTAAGCATAGCTACAAAAAGGAATAAAAAATGTTGGAAGCACTTAGCAAGTCAGGCAGCATTGGTGGAAGATGAAATATTTTCTGTCCAGAACCCTTTGCTAGAACTCTAAAAGTGATGTGCCTTCCTTGTGAAGTTACGAAAACATGCAATTGGGATGGCTAAACGATCTCACAACCAGCAGGTCAGACCTAAGCTCTGCATTTCTACCATTTCCAGTTCCTTACTCCTGGGTGACAATAAAACAACTAATGGGAGGAATGGGCTCCAAAGACATGCCCATCTTCGACAATGGTGGGTCCAACATGTAAATGCTAAGGAACACGTTGAAGCATTTACAACCAAACTCAGCGCGCTGTGCAACAGTTAATCCATTTCAGCCTCTTCTTATGGTCTCTACCACCTCAAATAATCTGATTAGGGATAGTCTGCATGGCTTTGTCAAAGGCAGGTTATACCTTACGGGCCTGATTGAATTCTTCGAGGATGTAATAAAACACATTGATGAAGGTAGAGCAGTGGATGTAGTGTATATGGATTTCAATAAGGCACTTGATAAGGTTCCCCAAGCAAGGCTCATTCAGAAAGTAAGGAGGCATGGGATCCAAGAAGATCTTGTTTTGTGGATCCAGAATTGGCTTGCCCATGGAAGGCAAAGATGGCTGTAGATGGTTCGTATTCTGCATGGAGGTTGGTGACCAGTGCTGTTCCACAGGGGTCTGTTCTGGGATCCCTCCTCTTTGTGATTTTAATAAATGACCTGGATGAAGAAGTAGAAGGGTGGGTTAATGAGTTGCTGATGACACAAAGGTTGGGGGTATTGTGGGTAGTCTGGAGGGTTGTCAGAGGTTACAGCGGGACAGCAATAGGATGCAGAACTGGGCTAAGAATTAGTAGATGGACTTCAACACAGGTAAGTGTGAAGTGGTTCATTTTGGTAGATCAAATATGAAGATAGAATATAATATTAATGGTAAGAGTCTTGGCAGTGTGGAGGATCAGAGAGATCTTGGGGTCCATGTCCATGTCCATAGGATACTCAAAGCTGATGCCCAGGTTGAGTGTTGTTAAGAGGGCGTACGGTGTGTTGGCCTTCATCAACTGTGGGATTGAGTTCGAGAGCCATGGGGTATTGTTACAGTTAAATAAGACCTTGGTCAGCCCCCACTTGGAGTACTGTGTTCAGTTCTAGTCACCTGGAAAGAGTGCAGAGGAGATTTACAAGGATGTTGCCTGAATTGGAGAGTGTGCCTTATAAGAATAGCCTGAATGAACTTGGCCTTTTCTGCTTTGAATGATGGAGCATGAGAGGTGATCTGACAGAGGTGTATAAGATGATGAGGGGCATTGATCATGTGAATAGTCAGAGGCTTTTTCCCAGGGCTGAAATAGCTAACATGAGGGGGCACAGTTTTAAGGTGCAAGGAAGTAGGTACAGAAGGCTTGTCGGTTTTTTACACAGAGAGTGGTGGGTGTGTGGAATGCACTGCCAGTGACAATGGTACAGGCGGATACAATAGGGTCTTTTAAGAGACTCATAGATAGGTACATGGAGTTTAGAAAAACAGAGGGCTATGTGGTAAGGTAATTCTAGGCAGTTTCTGGAGTAGGTTACATGGTCAGCACAACATTGTGGACCGAAGGGCCTGCAGTTATCAAGTAATGACTGGAAACACTGTATGGAGCAAAGGCTCTGGAGCAGACAATATTTTAGCTATGGTACCGGACACGTGTTCCAGAACTAGGTTTGCCTCATGTCGAGCTGTCCTGGCACAGTTGACATCTAATAGTCATACGGAAAATTGTCCAGGTGTGTCTTAATCAATCAAGCTAATCTCCCCGTCTAATCTCAATCAAAGTGATAGGAACTGTCATCTGGTTCCTAGACTACAGATAGGATGTGATAGCACTAGAAAAAGTGCAGAAGAGATTCATCAGGATGTTGCCCAGAATGCAGGACTTCACTAATAAGGAGACATTCGATAGGCTGTGTTTATTCTTACAGCAAACAGGAGACTGATCTTATTGTGAATTTATGAGAAGCATACATAGGGTGAACAGTCAAGAGCCTTTTTGCTAGAGTGGGTGAGTTCAAAATTAGGGAGCAAAGATTCAAGGTGAGAGGGGAAGGAAATCGGAGGGTACATTTTTCACCCAGAGGATGATGGTTATAGGGAATGAGCTGCCACAGGAAATTTACAGGCAGATACAATTACAACATTTTAAAGGCATTTGAACATATGCTTGCACAGGAATGAATTAGGAGGATTTAGCCTAAAGGATTAGGATCGTCCTCACCATCAGCATGGTCAAGTTGGAGCAAAAGGCCTGTTCCTCTGTGCTGTACAACTCTATAACTCTCTGTCAATGGCACTTACTCACCAATAACCTACTCACTGACTCCCAGCTTGAGTTTCACCACGACATGAAGTCATCATACCCTTGGTTCAAATATAGACCAAACAGCTGAAATCCAGAGGTGAGGCGAGAGTGATTGCTATTCACATCAAGGCACCCTGGTAAAAGTGGAGAACGGACATCAAAGGGAAAGCACTTGGAATCATACATTGCGCGACAAAAGATGGAAATAGTTATCAGAGATCAATCACCTCAGCACCAGTCACTGCTGGAGTTTCTCAGGGCCGTAGCCTAAGTCTAAGCACCTTCAACTGCTTTTATCCATGATCTTCTTTCCACCATAAAGGCCAAAATGAGGATGTTCACTAAAGTGCTTGACAACATCCTGGCTGCAGGGTATGGCATCTACAGAATTACACAGAGACGGCAGGTGCCTGAGAACACAGTCACTTACAGCTTCCTCTCCACTCCACACACAATTCTGGCTTAAAAAGATATTGCCAATGCTTTGTTATTATTGAATCTAAATACTGGAACACCCGTTCTTAAAGCACTTTGGAGTTACTTTCACCAGAAGAACTGCACATGTTCAAGAAGGCAGCTCACCACTAGTTTCTCATGGGCAATTTTAAGACTATAAAACATAGGAACAGAATTAGGCCATTCTGCCTATGGAGCTTGCTCTGCTATTCGATCATGACTGATTTATTTTCCCTCTCAACCCCCTTCTCCTGACTACTCCCCATAATCTTTGGTGTTCTTAATAATCAAGTGCCTATCAACCTCCACTTTAAATATTCTCAGTGACTTGGCCTCCACAGCCATCTGCGGCAATGGATTCCACAGATTCACCGCACTCTGACTAAAGAAGTTCTTCCTTACCTCTTTATCGTCCTTACCTCCTCCTTATTTTCTGAGGCTGTACACTCTGATCCTAGACTATCCCAATTTGGAAACATCCTCTCCACATCTACTCTATCTAAGCCTTTCAATACTTGGTAGGTTTCAATGAGGTCACCATCTCACACTTCTAAAATCTCATGAGTGGTGGCCTAGCAAGTGAAAACAAGACCTCGGAATAAGTTAAAGTATAGTGACTTAGGAGGTGAACATAGCATGTAAAACTACATGTGGATTTATTCTGTATTCTATGTG
This sequence comes from Mobula hypostoma, assembly GCF_963921235.1. NCBI lineage: Eukaryota > Metazoa > Chordata > Chondrichthyes > Myliobatiformes > Myliobatidae > Mobula > Mobula hypostoma. Next base: position 166,419,676 of record NC_086102.1, read on the forward strand.
TTGTTTGCCTGCTTTTGCCGTAACTGTCAACCACCAATATATTTAATCTTATTGTTTCTACATCTAAGTTTGTGCTTATATTCACCTTGACAGTATTGTTTTTATGTCTGCCTCTAGACATATACTGGCTATGATAGAATCAATTGTCTGTCAGGGATCATACTCTTTCAGTGAGAAGTGATCCACTCCGAACTATATAAGTTTGAATATTCAGTATTACCAAACTGTTATAAATTGTTTGCTAATATTTGTGAAGTGCACAGCTTGACAAAATATTGCCATTATAAAATCTTCTGTTAAGCCCAAGAGCGATTGAACAGTTCTGGTGAAAGGCATATCAACTTGAACTATTAAATTTGTTCTAGTCTCCACAGATGCTGCCTGACTTGCAGAGTAGTTCCAGAATTTTCAGTTTTTAATTTTTGTTATGATTTAACAACATTTTGATTTTGTTATGATCTAAAACAGAGATACAAGAGTGGCAATTTATTACTATCTTATTACTATCTGTTGATTTCATTTTAAGCATGTTCTTAACATATTTGCATTTCAATATAACCATATAACAATTACAGCACAGAAACAGGCCATCTCGGCCCTTCTAGTCTGTGCCGAATACTTACTCTTACCTCGTCCCACCGACCTGCACTCAGCCCATAACCCTCCATTCCTTTCCTGTCCATATATTGAGTATCCTCAAGACATTTAAAGCCCCAGTGGCACAGTAAGGTAGCAGTTAGCATAATGTTATCACAGCGCCAGACCTGGGTTCAACTCCCACCATTGCCAGTAGAGTTTGTACTTTCTCCGTGACCATGTGGGTTACCTCCAGGCCTTCTGGTTTTCTCCTGCATTTCAAAGACTGAGGTTAACGATATCAGTAGGTTAATTGGTCAGATGGGTGTAAATGGGTGGCAGGCTCATTGGGCTGAAAGGAACTGTTGCCATGCTGTAAATCTCTAAATATAAATCAATTCCCATTTGCTTCCTGTAACATCCAAAGTTTATCCACCTTTATACATTTCAAGACTGGCATCTCCTCCACTGGAAAGTTGGTATGTTCCAGGATATAAAAGGACAATGAGAAATTATCATGTTTCTCCAATTTTGAGTACCAGGTTTTCTGTGTATTCAGTTTCATCTGACCCTCGAATGCCCAACATTGAACTCCCATACACTTTAATTTAGTGGTTTGACTGGCTCTGCAGTTTGCAGTGAGCTAGCCGCACTGAACTGAATACTCTTGGACTCTTCTTCTTCTTCTTCTTCTTCTTCTTCTGAGGTTTTATGGCAATTGGCAAACAGCTTTAAGGTGCATTACTCCTCGTCTGATGTTTGATATTTTATGTGTTGTTTGCCTGCTTTTGCCATATGCACAATTTGTTCTTTTTTCATTTGTTTGGAGTTTTATGCTTTTTTTGTTTCTGGCTGCCTGTGGGAGTACAAATCTCAGAGTTGTATTCTGTATACATGCTCTGATAATAAACGTACATTGAATCATTCCAATAGGCTGAATTACATTCTTCTCTGCCAAACAGCACACAGACAATTGTGATGGTTTTAATCTTTGCTGATGTCCCAGTGACTCTGTAGATTGGATAGCACAGGGGACTGCCACTCTGTTAGCCTGGCATTGGTTCTTGGGAAAATGTTGGGAATCTACTACAAAAGATGTCCATCAAGATACTTGTAAAATAATAATATGATTGAGCAGAGTCATCATGGGTTTATGAAAGTAAAACCAGACTTGGTTAATCTATTGTATTCCTTTGGAGATGTATCTAATAGATTTAATGAAAGGGGGACAATGGTTGTAGCTTCATTCTGATGAAGGATGTTCAACCATGTTTCTCTTTCCACAGATGCTGCCCAACATGTTTAACATTTCTAGCTTTTTCTGCATTTATTGCAAATACCCAACAGCTGCAGCTTTTTAAAAAAATGTTTAGTGTTTGTGGCTGGGATCAATTCTAGCAATTTCATATGTTTGGTAAGCTCAGAAATGTGGAAATCTGAATAGTGATAAGAGTACAAAGTCTTCATGGGGAGATGAACAAGCTAATTGTGTGACATCAGCATGGCAGCTGGAAGACAATTTGGAAAACTGCAAAGTCTCCACTTCATTGTAAAAAAAACCAGAAATGTTGAGTAATTTTTAAATGGAAAGAGTTTGGGAAATATTGATGTACAAGGGAAGCTGCATGAGATAGAACTGGCAATTAGGAATATTGATAGTATGCTACCGTTATTGCAAGGAGAATGCACACAAGAGTAAGTATGTTTTACTGCATTTGCAGAGCCTTCGTAAGACCATCTCTAGTGTGTACAATTTTGGTGTCCTTCCGAAAGAAACATAATTACTAAAGAGGAAGTGCAATGATCTGTCTTGATATTCAGAGGGGTCTGTCACACAATTCAGGAGGCTTGTACTCAGTTTTCCAGTGTTTAGAAGCATGACAGATAACCAAATTGAAACAGAAAATTCTTGCAGGACTCAACAAGGTAGAGGCAGAAGAAATGCTCCCTTGGATAAGGAGACTAAAACTAGGTAGGTGCCATTATAAAATAAGGGTCAGGTCATTGTTACTGAGGTAAGTAGGATTTTTTTTCACTCAACGGCTAGCAAACCTTTATAACCATATGTCCCAAATTCACATTACATTCAAAACAAAAATGATAAATTTCTAGGTATTACAAACGTAAATGAATCAACAGATTTGGGAACAGAGCAAAATAATGGTATGAGGTAGATCAGCCAAGATCACTAATAAATGACAGTGCAGGCTTGAGGCTGAACGACCTATGTTTGTTCTCTTATTCAAAATAAATTAGCAATAGAATTGCAAATATTACTTGCAATTTCAAAATTATTTTGCATTTCTTGTTGATTTGGGTTACACTGAAGGCATAACTTGATTATTTAAATCAGGGACGACTATCTTCATTTTGAAGAACGGTTCATCCTACCATGCTCTCGACACAGAAGCTATTTGACATCGTAAAAACGTCCAGCATGTTCTGCCTTTAAAAATAACCTGCCCTTTATAATTGGGTCATTAATACCTAGGGGAGGTGGCACAAAAAACAAATTGCTCACTCATCCCTCAAGGAAATTTTAAAATATATACACAAGCTGCGCTGATTAAATTTCACGTTATCAAGAATAATCCTGTTACAAGACTGAGACTTTATACCAGTTAACATGCTAAAGCCAAAATAGGTACCGTGGTTCGTCAGCATGTTAATTTAGCATGACCAGAAAGCTAACATTTTTTTCAAAATGATGGTGCTGTGACTCGTCATCACTGCCTATTTAATTACATTTAAAAATAAGATTGGTAAAACCAAATACACTGAATTTTTCTCTATTTTTGTTTTAATGACGTTGTTATTAAATCTCTCAAGGCATCGTTTTCATCATACTAGTTTTTGTCACCGCAGTTTCTACCCAAACTGTCGGATACCCACCCAGAAGAGTTCATTGCTCCCTTGCCACATTGGCGGCAAACTTGCGTCTCTGGCTCCTACATATTACACAAATTCGATGAGAGAAAAAATGAGGGGCCACTTTACAAACAAAATTTGAAAAAGAATTCCTCACTACTCTCTTTTAAAAGAAGCACCGTGCCAAATTTATTGATTTGCCACAGTTAGTTTCGCCTAACTAGGTTAAAAAGTATTAGAATCGAAACTGTCCTAAGAGAAGTAGCGGAAAGATCTTTTTAAGTGTTGATCTGAAAGCTCTTTCATTCATTCTGTCCCTCGGGTCAAGTCCTACCGAGATATCGACAAATTATCCAAGAAGACATGAGCGCGTCGAAACGGTCCGGCCACGTCTGCCTGTGCAGGTTCGTGTGTGAGTGTGTGTTGTACGTCGTTCAACACCTTTGTCGCCCGAGCAAAGTGCAGCGGCGAAAGCCGAGCGAGCGGCGAGCGCAGGGCTGGGCTCACGGACACGGACACGGCCGCGGGAGTGCGCGCTCCCGCCCCGCAAGTTGGGAGGAGGACGCGCTCATAGCGAGGGCCCGCGGTTAGGAAGCGGCAAGGAAGGGGACGGCACGGAAAGTGCAGACCGACTCCCTACCGGTACCGAAGGCTTGGGGGTCGTGCTCCGGGGGTCGGGGAGGGCGGACTTACTCCTCACCTTCCCTTCCCCCTCCCCTTTTCTCTCTCTCTCTCTCTCTCTGTGAAAGTGGGCGGGAGAAAGACGGAGGAGACGGTTTCCTGACGGGAGTTTTGAGCGAAGTCGGAGCCCGGGGGCGGACTCCCCGGAGTGGGTGGTATCCCGGCTGCGGCCGAGCGCACCCATGCGGTTGGCGCGGGAGAGCCGGGCCAGGCCGGGCCGGGCCAACGGCCGCCGCTTAGTCTGGGAGTGCGAGTGTGTCCAGGCCGCCGTGTCGCGCCGACTCTGCCCGCGCCAACACACTTTTAACAACGCCCTAAAAGTTGCCGCTCGATCATTGTGACTCTTCTCGGCTCATTTTCCTTTCTGCAGATGGAGAGTTTCGACCCGCCCAAGTAACCGCCGAGGGTTCAGCCCAGAAGTGGCCTTTCACATTTTGTCCTGTGGCGAAGGAGCCGTCGGTCACCTCCCGGGGCGGCCACCCAGACTTGGCTAACAGTTGCCTTCGTCTCTTAATGGTCGAACTGATCTAATATGATGAAAGCTGAAGGTAAGGGAGAAAGGACGTTCAGGAGCGCATCGCCCCACAGGAATGCGTACAAGGCGGACTTTCAGGCTCTGAGGTGTACTTTTGATGGAAGCCATCAGGACAATAATTCTAAAATGGGTGTCCAAAGATCAAATCGAGAAACTGAACATAGAGACGATTTGCGGGGAAGACATTTCGGTAATCGTGTGCACAAAATAAAAAATATGTTGTTACAAATGGGTAACACAGCAGATGACGCGACTGAAATGAATGAAACCGGCAAGGCTGATTTGCGTCCACTTTCTCCGCCAAAACAAGCAAGTGGAGCTGTCTGTAGTAGCGTCCATAAGTCATGTCATAAAATACCTAATTCTGACAGAAAGCACAGTGAAGATGGAGATTTGGATAAAACGAGTATGGCTGAAAAATTCACCGAAACGAGAAAACTTTTCGAGCGTCAAATTGGGGAAAAAGTGTTTGATAAAACCTCTCAAAAAAGCGAGCACAGAGGTTCAACGGGTAATTATTCTTCAGAAGGTAAAAGGAGCAGCTCATCGTCTTCAGAAAGCGGAGTCAGGAAAGTTAAGAGTGATTTAAATACCCCAGCTCTGTCCAGCAGCAGTTCGAGAGAGAATCTGAAAGCCGCTGGCGATATAAAACATAATCAGCCTCGTTCGTCACTAAACGCCGGGCCAATTTCGCGACGATTGGAAAGCTTTCTCGCGGATAGCGACAGCGATGAAGCAAACAAAGACAACAAAACAAACTGCGGTGCAACTGAATATCGGATTACTGGAGGGCAACAAAAGTCACCCAGCACTTCATTTACTAGTAAAGGCGCGCCCCCCGCAGGAGATGATGTGAAATGGTCGTCTTCGATTTCAGTGAGTATATCCACCAAGAAAAGCCCAGATCCGAAAGAGGCAATAATTGACGATTGTAAGACCCGTTTCAAGGCGCAAAATGCAGACGGGTCTGGTGAAGATTCTTGCAATATCTCTGAGGCATATACATTTCATAAAAGTACTGTTGCAACCAGTACTTCACTCAACAATGAATTGGACAATCATGTTTCAAATCTACGTCCAAGCAAGATGGGAATAGTTCGAGCTGAGTTGGTGGAAGTTCAGAATGAATCTTCAGAGAGTGAAATTGAATTGGATAATGTTTTTGTTGAGAGGGAGATGAGGCAACTTCAGAGTGTTAGCCAAGAGATGGGGCAGAAATGTGAAGTTTCTAAAAGCAAGGAAGATGAAGAGCTGACATTTGATGACATAACAAGTAAATCAAATGATAGTGTTGGAGAAGAGGAAGATGAGGATACAGAGAATACTGAAGAGGAAGACAGAATTAGTGGAAAGGTGTTCTTGGGATCAGAGATTTGTGGGATTGAGAATGCTGCATTTGTGGATGATAAAGATACTGAGGGGTCTTTCCAAGAAGAAAGCAAAAGCAAGTGTGATGATGAAGAGGTTGACTATATCCTTGATGATGACTATGAGGAAATATCTGGACTTTCTGAAGAAGAAGAGCCAAAGTTACAGAGAAGGGTTTATTTCTCCACAGCACCAATCAAGGTAGGATTTTGGAATTTCATGTCACTTAATATTTTAAAGAGATCCTAAAACCCTTAAAAGATCTATTCCTTTTTATAATCCCAAACACTGGATATATCTTCTGAATGAGTTTTCTAATTCACAAGAAAATAAGAAGTTAACATGGTATTTTCAGGTATCTTGAAAATTATCTGATTTGAAGATACTTCATTTTAAACATAAAAACAGATTGCAGTAAACAGTAAGTCTGGCTACACATTTACATTGTGATTGATGACCTCATAGTAACTCATTTTGCTTTTGGATCTCTACACAATTCTGTTACGGAAACTGATTAATTACTGTTTATCACCACTCAGTTTCTTAAGATTTGCTGGAAAAAAGCTTTCTCAATAGAAATATTATGTAAAGTAAGTGAAAATGCATGACTTTAAAACATGGATTGAAATGTAGATATTTTACATTAATTTTCAATATTGTAACAGTCATTCTGCTTCACACTAAAATAGTACTTTCTCATGACTTTCCATGTAAAATATCATGTGAGGCAGACTTTTTAAAACTATTTTCTATGTCAAGCATTCTCTACAGGAAAACTGTAAAGGATTGTTGCTACTGAGCATCTGGTTTAAAAAAAAAGCTTAATTGATCAAGTTCTGGTCATTTAGCTTGTGATTCAGTATCTTCAAAATCTTTCCAACCACAAGAACTGGATATGGCTTCTAAATCAAAATCCCTACTGTCTTTATTGATGGGAAGATGGTTAGTGCAGTCTATAAATGTGATTTTGAAATATTCAGCTGCATATTTCACTGAAATTTTTGTGACGTCAGAAAAATCTTTTTATTAATATGGTAATGTATCTAAAATGACATTTGGCAGCATATATTTTGATCAAAACTATTATTTTAATTTCTGTTTTTAAAATATAACTATTCTTCTAGTGCATAATAATGGTCTTGCTTACAGCAAGATTGGATAGTCCACAGCTAAAATGATGTACAAAATTTCTGTGGAGTCAAGTGTTTAATTTTGTATTAATAATGGGCTACTGTTATATGTTAATTATGTTATATAATTTTATGGTATTTAAATAGCAATATTACAAGGAGGTGCCACTTTTTAGAGCCCAGTGTCATATTGTTTGAAAAATGTTTTTTTATTTAAACTTTTCTGTAACAAGATTCTGACATTTTTATGCAGCTAGCTGAAAATACCTTCCTATAATTGGCAAATGACAAAGATTTTGTAAGCAAAACTGTCAACAGGTAGCATTAATTTAACATCAAACATTTTCATAGATGCAGTTTGCTGAGCACTCTCAAGGGGGAGAGGAGGCAGCCATCATAAAAGAAGTTTAGTTATGCAAATGAATAGGTTGGGATTTAACCCTTTGTAGGAAAATGTTCCTTTTAAAAAGTTGAATACCTTTTTGGGTATTGCATCTAGCAGTCAAATGTAGGCAAGGGAGTTTTCTGCCGTCATCCTGATAGCGGTGGGCCAGTGTCAGATGGGCACTGGAGGAGATGGGTATGGTGATCAGCAATTATGAAAGAGTGCACCCTGCTGCTTTCTGTATTATTGTGGGGGATTTCAACCAGGCCAGCTTGAAGAAGTCTCCAAATAAGTACCACCAACATATCATCTGTGGAGTCAGAGGAGCCAGCACACTTGACCACTGTTAGACCACCAAAAAGAATGATTCCTGGGCCATCCTACACCTGCACTTTGCAAAGTACGATCACCTAGCTGTACTTCTACTCCCTGAGTATAGGCAGAGACTAAAGAGTGCAGTACCAGTGCTGAGGACCAAGAAAGTATGGACAGGGAGATGGAGGACACTCACAGCACTGCTTTGAGTTGGTGGACTGGACAGTATTCAGGGACTCATTTTCAAATCTGAATAAATACATCACTGTTCATCAGGACCCATGTGGATGAGTGTGTGCCTTTGAGAACATACCAGACACACCCAACCGTAGAGTGGGACCCTTGGCTGCTGTACCTCCTTCCCAATTGTAGCAATGAGAAGAGTGCATGGCCTGGATGGTGCCGCCACTGATGATGGATGGTGCTTTTTAATGGCAACGCTCTTTGTAAATGTGCTGAATGGTTTTGGCTTTGATGGACTGGGCTGTATCTACCACTTCCTGTAGACTTTTCTGTTCTTGGGCATTGGTGTTTCCTTCCCAGACTGTGATGCCATCAGTCAGGATACACTTTACTGTACATCTATAGATGTTTGTCAAAGCTTTAGATGACATGCTGAATCTACACATGCGTAGTACTCAGAAATACAGTAGGCAATGCGACAAAGAATGCACAGCTTGCATAGAAAGGAGTCAATGTTGTGCATTTCTGCACCACAAACTACCCTCCTAGAGTTGTGCTACCTGTGGAAGAATTGAGTCAATATAACATTTTCTTATATACTTATATGGTTTGAGTAGAATGAGCATTTTGGAATATGTAAGTGGTCTTCAGTGAGTTTTCCAGAGCTTTATTAAATGTCTTGATACCAGTGCCGAACCTTAGTGAAGAACATGGCATATTGTGCCTTGTTTTATCTATTTCAACATTATCTTTACGTATTTTTCTGTCTCTTGGAGCTCAAAATGAATTGTGTTGAGACGTGCAATCTCAGAATCAGAAATTACCACTGACGTGTACTGACATTTTTGTTCTGAGGCAGCAATACAGTGCAAGGCATTAAAATCACTGTAAGTTACGAAATAGATAAAATGTGCAAAAGATGAATGATGAGGTAATGTTCATGGGCTTAGAAATTATATGGCAGAGGGGAAGAAGCTATTCTTCAAAAGTGGAGTGTGGGTATTCAAGCTCCTATTTCTCCTCCTGATGATAGTAAAATGAATAGGGCATCTCCAGATGGTGAGAGTCTTTAATGAGGCCGCCTTGAGGCACTGCTTCTTGAAGATGTCCTCGATGGTAGGAGGAATTGTGCCCTTGATGGAACTGGCTGAGTCTACAAATTTCTGCAGCCGCTTTGGATACTGTGCAACAGAGATTCCATACCGGCCTGTGATGCAGCCAGTCAGAATGCTCTCCACTGTATATTGAAAGACATGCATACATTTTTAAAAGCTAGATAGTTTAGTAACTGTGGTCTAATGCTTTGAAAACTTCGTTGGACCTTGTATAACCAAATGCGAGATTTCTGGTGAGTTATATAAATAGCTTAAAGTCACATTCAGATTGTAGCTTGTGAAGTTATGCTGCATTATTGAGATGAACTCAATTTCAGAGTGCAATACTGGTGAACAGTAAAGGGAGACAAGTTATCATAATTTCTGCAAAATCCAGACAATAACAATTGTGTAATTTCTATCCTAGTCACAAAGCAAATAAGATAGAAGCAATGCTGTCCTTGTTGCTGAATACATTATCATTTATTTATTTAGATTGTACTTCAGTTTTCTCCATACCAGCCTTTTCCTGTGGTCCACCGAGATGAGCCGTATAGTATTGTATAAAGCCATAGAGTTATGCAGCCCAGAAATGGGCCCTTCGGACCACCATGTACTTGCCAGCTATCAAGTACATATACTTCCCACTTCCCAGTAACTTCCCTGCTACTCAGTTTATAGCCTTTAAGTTCTGGTGATTCAAGTACTTATCTAAAATTATGAGTGTACCTGTGTCAGCAATCTACTTAGGCAATGTATTCCACATTCCAGTCACCCTCTGATGATAAAGTTTTTCCTCAGATTTCCTCTAAATTTCTCGCTCTTTGCCTTAAATCTATGCATTTTATTTTGAATAGTAAATGTTCTTACTACCTACATGAATAGTTCTTGCAAGAACATTACATGTCATGATTAAATTTCATCTGTTATCATTCAGATTTTGAGCAGATTTGGTTTGCCACAATAGACTCTTGTAAATTTCTACCGATGCATGGTGCAGAGCATTCTGACTAGTTGTGTCATGGCCTGTTATGGAGCCTATGTTTCACAGGATCACAAGAGGCTGCAGGGTGCTGTGGACTGGGCCAGTTCCATCACAGGCACTGTTTATTAACTTATAGGAGAGGTGATTGATTAGTTCGTGGTTTAAGGTAGAAGGAATCAATTTTAGAAAGTAGCACATTTATTTTTCAACTCAGCTCCCTCCTTCATATACACACTTAGTCCAGCAGTCGTGGAGCATACGGATCCCTTCTTTGTAGAAGTGGTCCACAGCAGAGGTGATTAATAAGTTCATGGCCTAAGGTAGAAGGAGATGAGGAGAAACTTCAAACTTTCTGCATTATCACTCAGAGAGTTGAACTGCACGTGCATGTAATGAGAGTGTCTTGGACCTCCAGGTGGTCCGCAGCAGGGGTGAATGATAAGTTCGTGGCCTAAGGTAGAAGGAGATGAGTTATACAGCTCTCGTTACATGCACATGCAGTTCAACTGTTTGAGTGAAAATGCAGAAAGTTTGAAGTTTCTCCTCATCTCCTTCTACTTTAGGCCACAAGTCAATCACCCCTGCTGTGGACCACTTTCTGGCGGTCCAAGACGCCGCCTCCTATAAAGAAGGGATCTGTATGCTCCACGACTGCTGGACTGTGTGTGTAAATGTAGGAAAAATAAATGTGCTAGGTTTTCTAAAATTGACTCCTTCTACCTTACGTCATGAACTTATCAATCGCCCCTCGTAGTAAAATTTTTTGGTTTTGCACTGTAATACTGCTGCAAAACAACAAAATTTCACAGCATTTGTCTGTGGTAATAAACCTGATTCTGATTCTATAGTCAGACTGTCATCCAACACCAATTCTTGGGCAAAGCTTCCAGCCATACTGCCTTACCAAAAACTTAAAGCACATTGTTCTGGCAAGATTTTCCAATAACAAAACTATGACAGTTATGTTTGGTTAACCCCTGCCTTTCCAAATTGAGATTTATTCCATCCCTGAAATTTTTTTTTCAATAACTTCCCTACCACTGATAGCAGACTCACTAACTTGTATTTGATTGGCTTGTCACTGCTTCCTTTGTAGAATAAAGAAGGGCACGGAGATCAGCCATTTAGTAAATATTTGCTGCCCTCCAGTCGGCTGGTACCACATCTGTAGCCAGTAAAAATGTGAAAAATTCTCACGTCTCAGCATTCTTCTCCCTTGCTTCCTAAGTCAGCCTGGGAGTCATCAAACCTTCCTGAGTTATCCAACTTTAAGCCCACTAAAAGATCCAATAACTTTTTAATCATATTATATTCCAGAATTTCACCAGCCCCCTTCCTGAATTCTTCAGCTTTATTGTCCTTCTCCTTTGTGAATTGAATTGAGTTGTAGGTCCTCCACCCGACTGAGTTTACAGACTACCCTTTGCTCCATGCAGGGGTTGCCATGTTTGCACCTAACTGGCCCTAAAATCCCTGGGGATTTTTCCTGAATTTTGAATGCAAATGCTATTTTATCTCCCCTCTTTTCCCTCCTTTATACTACTACTTTACTTTGCATTCTTCTAAAGAGCTTCCCCTGATTCCAGTTCTGTATACTTAACTTGTGGTTTCTTATTAATCCAGCCCCTTATGCCTTCTCATCATTGGATTTGCCGTTCAATGTTTCATTCTTGTGAGAACACATTGCCCAGAACTCCCATTTTCCCACTCACCAAGTATAGACTAAACTGTAAATATTTGCTGCCCAGTCTACTTTTGCCAAGTCTTGTATTATGATGTGAAAAATGTCTTTTTCACAACACAGCCATCTTTATCCCAATCCAGAATTACCCTAAAGCTGACCCAGCTATAGTCACTATCAACAAAATGTTCTCCACTGGTATTTTAAATATTTGTGCTATCTTCCCAGAGATTACTTATACTGTTATTCCTTCTTTAGTAGGGATACATACAGTAGCTAGGGGCTTATGTTCTCTTGAACACATTTCAAAATTCCATCCTCCACTTTCTATGGTTTATACACACAAACAATTCCAGTTAATATAATGGAATTTGAAATCTCCAAATCCCCTTCTACTGCAATGCTATTATTCATGCATCTCACTATGATTTATCTGTACGTCCCTCCTCTGCCTCCTGATTATTAGGAGGCCAAGGCAGACCTCTGGCAAATTGATTGCCCTCTTTGGATTCCCATCATGGTCTCATTTGAAGTGCCTGTTGGAATTCTTCGAGGAAATAAAAAGCAGGATAGGCAAAGAAGAATCAGTGGATGTTGTTTACTTGGATTTTCAGAAAGCCTTTGACAAAGTGCTGAACATCAGGCTGCTAAACAAGATAAGAGCCAATGGTATTACAGGAGGGATACTGGCATGGATAGAAGATTTGCTGACTGACAGGAAGTAAAGACTAGGAATAAAGAGGGCCTTTTCTGGTTGAGTGCAGGAGACTAGGGGTGTTCTGCAGGGTATTGGGACCACTTCTTTTCATGTTATATGTCAGTGATTTGGATGATGGAATTGAAGGGTTTGCAGCCAAGTTTGGGGTTGGTGTTCTTGTTATTGCATTTTTGATTGTTTTTTGTGCTGGGAGAGGGGTATTTGAGGGCTGTTGTTCTTGTTGCATTTCGTGCAGGGGAGCAGTTTTGGGGGTTAATAATCATGTTGCCGTTCTTCTTGGTTTCGTGGCTATCTGGAGAAGAAGAATCTCAAAGTTGTGCCTTGCATACATACTTCGATAATAAATGAACCTTTGAATCTTTGATATGAAGCTGGGTGGAAGGACATGTAGTGTTTAGGAAGCAGGGAGTCTGCAGAAGGACTTGGACAAATTGGGAGAATGGACAAAGAAGTGGCAAATGGAAAACAGCAGGGAAGTGTGTGGTCATGCACTTTGGTGGAAAGAATGAAGGCATAGACTATTTTCTAAATGGGGAGCAAATTCAAAAATCAGAGGTGCAGGATTGAGAGTCCCAGTGCAGGATTCCATAAGGGCTAACTTGCAGGTTGAGTAGGTGTTAAGGAAGGCAAATGCAAGGTTAGCATTCATTTCAAGAAGACTAGAATATAAAAGCAAGGAAGTAATGCTGAGGCTTTATAAGACACTGGTTGGACTGCACTTGGAATATCATGAGCGGTTTTGGGCCCTTACCTCAGAAAGAATGTGCTGGCATTGGAGAGGGTCCAGAGGAAGTTCCCAGGAATTAAAGAGTTAATTGTATGAAGAATGATTGATGGCTCTGGAGTTTAGAAGAATGAGGGGTGATCTCATTGAAACCTATCAAATATTGAAAGACCTAGATGGAGTGGATGTAGAGAGTATGAAAACCATAGTAATTGTTCGTGTGCTGTTTGGCAAAGAGAGGAATTTAATTCACTCTTTTAAAGTGATAAAGTTTATGAGAATTCAATGTTAAGTCTTTGAGGATCAGATGAAACTGAATACATAAAAAACCTGGTACTCAAAATTGGAGAAATTTGATCATTTCTCATTGTCCGTTTACTTTGAAATGCAAACATGTTTAAGAACATGCTTAAAATGAAATCAACAGATAGTAATAAGATGGTATTAAATTGCCAATTTTGCGTCTTTGTTTTAGAGATATGAGCTCACGTCAATTCAATGGTGTTAAATCATAACAAAAAATAAAAACAGAAAATTCTGGAACTATTCAACAAGTCAGGCAGCATCAGTGGAAAGAACAACAGATTTAAGTTCTCAAATTGATGCCTTTCACCAGAACTGTTCAATCTATCTTGGGCTTAACAAAAGATAATAATAGCAATATTTTGTCAAGCTGTACACTTCACAAATATTAGATAATAAGATATAGGAACGGTAGGCCATTTGGCCCATCGAGTCTGCTCCACCATTTCATCCTGGCTAATCCAATTTTCCTCTCTGCCCCAATCTCCTGCTTTCTTCCCGTATCCCTCCATGCCCTGACCAATCAAGAATCTTATCAACCTCTGCCTTAAGTATACCGTACATAAAGACTTGGTCTCCACAGCTGCCTGTGGCAAGTAATTCCACAGATTCGCCACTCTCTAGCTAAAAAAAATTCCTTCTTATCACCATTCTAAAAGGATGCTCCTCTATTCTGAGGCTGTGTCCTCTGGTCTTGGATATTCCCACCATAGGATACATCCTCTCCACACCCACTCTATCGAGGCCTTTCTCCATTTCATAGGTTTCAATGAGGTAACCCCTCGTTCTTGGAATTCCAGTTAATACAGGCCCAGAGCCATCAAACGCTCTTCATGTGACAAGCCATTCAATCTTGGAATCATTTTTGTTAACCCTCTCCAGTTTTTGCATATCCTTTCTAAGATAAGCATCCCAAAACTGTTCTCAATACTCTGTGAGGCCTCACCACTGCTTTATAAAGTCTCAACATTACATCCTTGCTTGTATATTCTAGTCCTCTTGAAATGAATTCTAGCATCACATTTGCCTTCCTCACCACAGACTCAACCTGCAAATTAACCATTAGGGGCTCCCAATTTTTTTTGTACTTTCTCTCCATTTAGAAAATCGTCGACCCTTTCATTTTTTTTAACCAAGGAAAATGACCATATTCTTCCCGGTGCTGTATTCCACACATTAGCAAAAGGTTTTAAATAGTTTGGTAAAGTCCATGCTGCCATTAAGACAATGTTCACTTCTCACTGAAAGGTTGTGATCCCTGACAGACAATTGATTCTGTCATAGCCAGTCTGTGTCTAGAAGCAGAAATTTTTAAGAAACTACTATAAACTGTCAAAGCGAATATAAGCCCAAACTTAAATATTAAAAACAGTACAATAAAATATAATAGAGGTTGACACTTACAAGGGTGATTTCAATCCTAAATTCAGAGTAAACCCATATGTGGTTTTACGTGCTACTTTGGTCTGCCATGTTCACTCGGTTACACCTCCTAAGTTACCATTTTTTAATAGACTTTCACTATTTATCAGGCATTCATAGGGAACATTTGGTAGCTCTAGGCCTGTACTCACTGGAGCTTAGAAGAATGAGGGGAGATCTCATTGAAACCGACCAATGAAAAGCCTAGATAGAGTGGGTGTGAAGAGGATGTTTTTATAGTAGAAAGATCTAGGACCAGAGGCACAGCTTCAGAATACAATGACCTCCCTTTAGAACAGATATAAGGAGGAATTTGTTTAGCCAAGGTGGTGAATCTGTTAAATTAATTACCACAGACCACTGGGTATATTTAAAGAAGAGGTTGATAGGTTTTGGATTAATAACGGCGTCAAGGGTTATGCGGAGAAGGCAGAGCAATGGAATTGAGGGGGATAATAAATCAGCCATGATGGAATTGTGGAGCAGTTTTGATGGGCTGGATGATCTCGTTTATTTGTTTAGAGATACAGCACAGAATAGGCCCTTTGGCCCTTCGAGCAGCCCATGATTTAACACTAACCTAATCATGGGACAATTTAACCTACTAATCAATTAATTTACTAACCAGTACATCTTGGGACTGTAGGTGGAAACTTCGCGTGCACATGGGGCAAATGTACAGATTTGCTTACAGAGCACACCGGAATTGAATGCCATACTCTGACATCCTGAGCTGTTGTAACATCACACTAACCACTACACTACCATGGTTCCAAATTTCTTATGGTTCCCTAGAATATCCTCCTCCATTTTTCAGTAATGAGTCTTTAATCAAAATTAGCAATGTCATCTCTTTTGCATCCATCCCTGCTGTACCAATAGCTTTCAATCCTCAGTGTAGCTATCCTAACATGACACTGTCATTCCTCTTGGATCAGGACTCGTTTTCTAAGGCCCACTTCCAGATTTCTCTTTCCTGGGAAATCCAGAACTGCAGAATGCACATTAAATGTCTGGACAGTACACTTAAGGTTTATAGTGCAAAATAAAGGTGCATTCTATTGAGTATGGGAAATGGTTGGATTGAGGATTGTAATCTTAAGTACACAATTTTTTTGTCCTCTCAGACAATTCTGTGCAGAGTAATATAGCAGGTTATACAGTAAAACTCTGACATGCTCTTGACTTTGGTTGCGAGTCATCAAAGTTTCTCAGCAAGCTGGTTTTATAGATCATTGGGTATTACTCCTTTTAAGAGGCAAACACGTTTTAATTCCCTTTTTTCTAGATGTTAAACTGTACTACAATAAGTTTTCTGGTGAACCCACTGTGTGAGAGAATCAGTGTCCTGGTGAGTTGAAAGGAAGAGCAGCAAATGAGCCTGATGCCAAACCATCAGCATTTCCAAATAGTTGGACAAAAGATTATTGGAGATTCACTGTACTTATAAAATTACATTGGAGCATCGTGATCCCATTGGGACTTAAAAATGCTGGCCTTCTTGTGTTTAATAAATGTGTTTTGCTTTGTTAGTGAGCCAATTTAAATAATGTACAATGCATTTCTGGAAGAAGAAAACTCATCTTTACTGTCAGTAACTGAAATAACTATTCTCAACACAAAGTTATTTATTATTTAATTCTGCATTACTTAAAATAATTTGGAACAATTCTGTGAAATCTGTCTGTGGAATTGACTTTAATATCTTCATATGGTGAATTTCTCCCTATAGCTTGAACCTGAACTTCCTATTTTTGCACAGTCATTGACGCTAGTGTCAGAGCAAAATCTACAACGTACATATGTATGCACTTTCCCAGGATATAACACTGGAATTTAGTTAGTCCCAGAGTTGGAGTCCCAGCAATTTTTTTGCTTGGTTGTGTTTGAGAAGATATAGAGGAAAAGGCAATGGGGAAAATTTAGTACAGGTACACATTCCTTTATCCAAAATTCTGAAATCCAAAAAGCTCCGAAAACCGAAGTTTTTTCTGCCAACAGCTGACGTCACTCAGGTGTGACGTGGCAGCACTAGCAGAGGCTGCCAGACGTCAGTTGTGGCTCAGCGCTCGTACTGGTTACACATGCATTTGCTGATCGCTGATATTTTGTGTTCACTGTTGACTTTGTGTTTAATTTCACTGTGAAAATGTCAAAAAGAGCTGCAGATACCCCTATGGGTAACAATGAGAAAAAGAGAAGGAATCTTCTCTATCAATAACGCAGGAAGTAGAGTTATTGCAGAAGCTTGATCGTGGTGTGTCTGTGCGATGTCTTACTGAAGAAAGTAGTGTCGGAACTACCACTGTATATGATTTAAATAAGCAGAAAGACAAGTTACTGAAGTTTTATAGTGACAGTGATGTTCTACATTTATTCCAATAAGTCATTTACCATGTGTTTGATTCGGTTCATTTGAAGCTGTATATTTTTATGTTTTATTGAATTTTTTTTTGGAAATAAAATTTCTTCTTGTCATTATTCCCTAAACAATACAGTATAACAATTGTTACATAGCACTTACATTGTATTAGGTATTACAAGTAATCTAGAAATGATATAAAGTATACTGGAGGATGTGCGTAGGTTTGGTGCGACGCTGGGTCCTAAAGTTCATCGCATTGAGACAGGTTAAATAAGGGACTTGAGCATACGTGTTTTTTGGTATCGGGGGTGGGGGTCTGAAATCCGAAAAATTCTGAATTCCAAAATACAACTGGCCCCAAGGATTTCGAATAAGGGATTGTGGACCTGTATGTATATTAAGGAAAAGTTACATTGTGATGGATATTCACTTGCTGTGCCAGTAGATCTCTTCTTTTTGCCAAGCTTGGCTTTTTAAACACAGCAGCTGCCACTTGTAAATATCAATATTTGTAAATTAGACTTCCAACTAATTAGCTTCTGGTCATAAATGGGAGCCAGTCTTCAGTTCTAAATGTAAATGGAAAGCAGTAATCCAGTTGAACTTAGAAGGGCAGTTTTGTAAACAGGTGTATCGTCTCTAGAAAGCACGGTTCAGTCAGTGCGCCTGGCTTATTGTTGCTCAAGAGGCTTCAAGTTTCAAGTCCAAGGAAACTTGCTGACCAGATGGAGATATCACTTAGCTTATTAATAAGTAGGAAGCTTTATGTACTCAAAGAATGAGCTTCACAGCATTAGTTATGGGTATCTGGGAAATGTCTCTCCACAAATCTTTTCGATCATTTCATTTGTGTAAAAAGGGTATCTGAAAGAATATCACATATGTCTGAAGTTACCCAATTGGCAAAAAAAAGGTATAAATGTAGACAGCAGTTAAGGTTTATTAGCAATTGGGTAAGGAACATCAAAAGACATGGAATAAACACAGGGTGAACTAGAGTCCATTCTTCTAGCTTTGATTTCAGCAACAGATGACTGGTTCATCTGCTTATTGGTATGTCTTTTTGGTTTAGTGTACTTGTGTTTAGGAAATCCTTTGTGTTTTAGAAATGGTTTGTAATTCGGTTATGTTTTTTTAAAGATAGAAAATCCTCAGTTTTAAATGTGTTTTAAGAAAACTGTTTGGATTTAAATGTGTATCATTAAAAATAATGAACTGTTTTAAACTATTTTGTTCGCTGGAAGTATCTTCTCCTTGGGGCTCACAACTCAATTAGTGGGTATTAGCAGCTAAACTCACCATGGAGAATAAACAAGGAAGTGAACTTGTCTTTGAAGATTGGGTAGTTACAGTATAATCTCCCTTTAGTGAGGGTACTCATTGCTATTTATATCCAAAAGGGCTTAGGGTCTTTGCTTAAGTTTAGAACTTCACCGTCGGCAAACTCAATACCATCATAAAGCACTTGTCCACATTGTGGGCCACGCTTCCAAAAATATTGGTAATTTTGAGCAAAGGATGTTGCAAAACAAAGAATATTTACTTCAATATATGGCATTAATTTCCAGCAGTCACTAGATGTGCTCATTTCATGGAAGTAGATGAGGGGAAGTGCTGAAACACTTCATTAAAAACATTTATATTGCATCATTAAATTATAGATACTGTTTAACCTTGGTAGCTATCATTTCTTTTCCCTCTATTTACATTGCTTGGTACATTGTGGTTCTTTGCTCCATTCCAGGTTTGGTTTGTGGTGTCTGGTGCAGAAACAGATGGATCAGGGATTGGGTGAACAGATGCCAAGCCCAAGCACTGGCTGAGAGAGAGGGATCCGAGTTATTAGAACATAGAACATAGAAATCTACGGCACATTACAGGCCTGTCGGCCTACAATGTTGTGTCAACCATTTAACTTACTCCTGAAAATGCTTAGAATTTCCCTAGTGCATAGCCCTCTATTTTTCTAAGCTCCATGTACCTATCTAACGGTCTCTTAAAAGACCCTATTGTATCCGTCTCTGCCAACGTCACTGGCAATGCATTCCACCGCTCTGTGTGTGAAAAACTTACCTCTGACATCCCCCCCCCCCACCCCGTACCTACTTCCAAGCACCTTAAAACTATATATACCCCCTCATGTTAGCCATTTCAGCCTTGTGAAAAAGCCTCTGGCTATCCACACAATCAATGCCCCTTGTCACCTTATACACCTCTATCAGGTCACCTCTCCTCTTCCATTGCTCCAAGGAGAAAAGGCCAAGTTCACTCAACTTATTCTCATAAGGCACCCTGTCCAATCCAGGCAACATCCTTGTAGATCTCCTCTGCACTCTCTCTGTAGTATCCACATCCTTCCTGTAGTGAGGTGACCAGCACTGAACACGTTACTCCAATTGGGGGTATAATTAAGGTCATATATAGCTGTAACATTACTGCACGGCTCTTGAACTCAATCCCATGGTTGGTGAAGGCCAACACACCAAATGCCGCCTTAACAATACTGTCAACCTGCGCAGCAGCTTTGAGTGTCCTATGGATGTGGACCTCAAAATCTCACTGATCCTCCACATTGCCAAGTGACTTACCGTTAATATTATATTCTATCTTCAAGCTTGATCTACCGAAATGAATCGCTTAACACCTATCTGGGTTGAACTTCAGCTGCCACTTCTCAGTCCAGTTCTGCATCCTATTGATTTAACCTCTAATCTCACACTGTAACCCTCCAGACTATCCACAACACCCCCAACTTCTGTGTCATCAGCAAACTTACTAAACTACCCTTCTACTTCCTTATCCAGCTCAATTATAAAAATCACAAAGAGGAGGGATCCCAGAACAGATCCCTGTGCAACACCACAGGTCACCAACCTTCATGCAGAATACAAACCATCTACAGCCACCCTTTGCCTTCTGTGGGCAAACCAGTTCTGGATCCACAAAGCAAGGTCTTCTTGGATCCCATGCCGCCTTACTTTCTGAATGAGCCTTGCCTGGGGAACCTAATCTAATGCCTTACTGAAATCCATATATGCTACATCCACTGCTTTACCTTCATCAATGTGATTTGTTACCTCCTCAAAGAATTGAATCAGGCTTGTAAGGCATGACTTGCCCTTGACAAAGCCACGCTGACTATCCCTAATCAGATTTTGTCTCTCCAAATGCTCATAAATTCTGCCTCTCAGGATCTTCTCCAACAACTTGCTCACTATTGAAGTAAGACTCACTGGTCTATAATTTCCTGGGTTATCTCTATATCCTTGCTTGAACAAGGGAACAATATTTGCAACTCTCCAATTCTCTGGTACTTTTTCTGTCCCTATTGATGATGCAAAGATCATTACCAGAGGCTCAGCAATTTCCTCCCTCGCTTCCCACAATAGCCTGGTGTATATCTCCTCTGGACCTGGCAACTTGTCTAACTTAATGCTTTTCAAAAGCTCCAGCACGTCCTCTTTCCTAATGTCTATATGCACAAGCATTTCAGCCCGCTGTAAGTCATCCCCACAATTGCCAAGGTACTTTTCCCTGGTGAATACTGAAGCAAAATATTCATTAAGTACCTCCGCTACCTCCCCCCCCCCCCACGTTTCCATTATGGCATCTGATTGGTTCTATTCTCACACGGGTCATCATCTTGCTCTTCACATTCTTGTAGAATGCCTTGGGGTTTTACTTAATCCTGCTCGCCAAGGCCTTCTCATGGCCCCTTCTAGCTCTCCTAATTTTAATCTTAAACTCATTCCTGGCAACCTTGTAATTTCCTAGAGCTCTAACAGAACCTAGTTTCTTGAACCTTTCTAGAGCTTTTCTTCTTACCTAGATTTTCTACATCCTTTGTACACCGAGGTTCTTTTTCTGTACCATCCTTTCCCTGCCTCAATGGAACCTAGTTGGTTGTTGGTTGTAGTGAGGTTGGGGTCCAGTAACGTCAAAAGTGAAAGTGGATTTGGTAATCTGACCCATTGCCCTAAGTGCCTGATGTTGCAGAAAACGCAATATCTGCAGTGCCACAATTCAGATAGGCCTTTACTTATCTAAATATTAAAACAATACTGCTAATGCTGGAGTTTAAAATAAAAATAGAAAGTGCTGAAAATATACAGCAGGTATAACGCATCTATGAGAAGAGAGGCAATTAGTGTTTCAGGTTGAAATCCTTCATGAGTATGTTGACATTCTGATAAAGGACCTTAAATCTGAAATGTTAACTTTATTTCTCTTTCCATAAATGTGACCTGACTGCTGAATATTTCCTTGCTTGCATTGAATTTGAAAAATAGAAATTGCGATGGAGGAAGAGGTGAACCTTGGTGTATACAAATCTGTTTTTGAGCTCCAATTATTAAAATATTTCTCAGTGGCAAGTTTTTTTTCTGCCTTAATAAATTTTGTTGATTATGAGCACTTTTTAAAAATGAATCAGGCAGCAAATTGAGACTAAAATACACTAAGTTGTAATTTTCCACCATGCATCTTATCTACGTAGTTATAAAAATTATTAAATCATCCCTTTGTCTATTTTTTATTTCTGATAAAGGGTCTTCAATTTGAAACAATAACTGTTTTTCCACAGATGCTAACAGGCAGTGATTTCCTTGCACTTCCAAAATAGTGTTCAGAATTCAATGCTCGTGATGGGGTCCCCTCCACAATGGAGAATTCAAACACAGATTGCGTGATTGCAGAGTATCTGCATTCAGTCTTTAAGCCACTTTAATTTTCCATTCCACATTCATTCTGACCTGTGTATCCATGGCTTCTTGTGCTGTGATAATGAGACCCAATGCAAGCTTGAAGAATGGCATTTTATCTTCTATCTGGCCACATTGCAGCCTTTGACACTGAATATCGAATTCAGTAACTTCAGGTAACTTACTTTCCCTATTTTGTATCAGAAGTGACTAATTCTGTTTTCTGTCTGGAATTACGATTTATTTTCCTTTTCCACTAACGTGGCCTGATATGTTGGTTATTTCCTACATCTCTGCATTTTGCAGCTTTCATGTTCCTTTGCATTCTCTCTATAACTACTTCAATTTACAGTTTTCATACACTTTTGTTTGTATTCTCTCTAACTTCCCTCATTAACCTGTCAACTAGATAACTTCAATAGCTTATCTATGGAAAAGGGTGGCCCTGCCCTCACCTGATAGACCCATTTCCCTTGTCTTCTCCATCACCCCCCCCATTCATAATGTTAACTTGTTTTCTCTTTTTCCATAACTCTCCAGATATAATATTACAGGATAAACAAGCAAGAAAAACTTACTTAACAGATAAAGCCATTCCAAACACACACAATATATATAAATCACTAAGTGAAAAACACCAGAAATATGCTGAATTAAACAAGGAAATAGAAAGACTATGGAACATGAGCAGGATATTCATTGTTCCAATAGTAGTATCAACAACTGGTATCAGCCCAAAGTCACCACACAATAGCATTAAACAATTAGGCTTACACAGCAATATTTATGTGAACCTTCAGAAAGCCGTGGTATTAAACAGCAGCTCCTAGCAATTGAATGTACTTGGCTATGCCTTTGTGACAGGTTTTACCAGCTTGAGCTGAAAAAAAAATAATTAAATAAGTAATAAATATCAAAAACATGAGATGAAGAGTCCTTGAAAATGAATCTATAGGTTATGGGAGTAGTTCAGTGATGGTGCAGGTGAAGTTGAATGAAGTTATCCCCTCTTGTTCAAGAGCCTGATGGTTGAAGAATAAATATATGCCATGGAAAGAATAATTTGCCGTTTTATTTTTATAATGACTTTGAAAGATTTTGAGAGGCTTACCCAATTGTTCACTTGTACTGAGAATTTATTCCTTTATATAAAGCAATTGCATTCAACTTAATATTCAAACATTTAATAGAGGGCATTACTGTGGTCGTGCTTTCAGCCACTGTTGTCCCACACTGACATTTGCTCCTTATTTTTCCACTTCCTTTAAAACCCTTCTTTGTCTAGGCTTCGGGTTACTATTTCTTGTCTGTCTTTTGAAACATTTTGAACATTAGGGTGCTTTTAAACACTATATGAACTAATGTTTTTGGTCTTTCTGGTAGGTTGATAGAGTTGCCACCTTGTATTTTCCTCTGATTTGAGATGAGTTATATTCTTAAAAAATCTTAACTGAGAGGTGATTTTTTTTTTAATTTTCCTGATTTTGTGTTGTTTAAGACCTACCAGGTGGCTTAACGTTACTCTGAGGAAACAACATGGGGGGGGGGGTGAAGGTCTTGCTAGTGATTTGAGTTTTTGGTGTATGTGTATTTGTGTTTGTTGTATGTTACTTAAACCTCTCTAGTTATTTGTGCGAGGAATTTGCATCTTGTATCATCAGAATGCTGCAAAATCCAGAGCACAGGGATCTGGGACTACAGATCAATAATTCCTTGAATGTGGCACCACAGGTAGATAGGGTCGTAAAGAACAGCACAGTAATATAGCGATTAGTGCAGTCATTTTACTGTGCCAGTGATTCACATTGCTATCTCTGAGCAGTTTGTACATTTTCCTCGTGACCCGCATGGGTTTTCTTTGAGTGCTCCGGTTTCCCGCCACATTCAAAAGATACAATTAGGGTTAGTGAGTTGTGGGCACACTATGATGGAGGTGGAAGCGTGGTGGCACTTGCAGGCTGCCACCAGCAGAATCTCGGACTGTGTCGGTTGCTGATGCAAAATGATACATTTCACTGTATGCTTTGTTTCTATATGCCTGTGACAAATAAAAATAATCTTTTTAAATCTTTTGTTATGTTGTCCTATATAAAGCAGGGCATTGAGTACAGAAATTAGGATGTTATGCTGAAGTTGTATGAGACATCGGTGAAGCTAAATTCGGAGTAATGTATATAGTTCTGGTCACCTACCGACAGGAAAGATATTAAAGAGTGTAGAGAAAATTTACATGATTTTGCCAGGACTTGAGGATCTGAGTTACAGGAATAACAGGTTGAATAGGTTAGGATTTTATTTCTGGAAGTGCAGGAGAATGAGAGGAGAGCTTAGAGAGGATATAAAATTATGATGGGTTTAGATTGGATCAATATGTGCAGACTTTTCACTCTGATGATGGGTGAGACCAGAACTAGAGATCATAGGTGTGGGTTGTAAGGTGAAATATTTAAGGGGAATCTGATGTTGAACGACATCACTCAGAGTGTTGTGTGAATATGGAGTGAGTTGCCAGCCGTAGTGGTGAATGTAACATTTAAGATAAGTTTGGAGAGGCACATGGATGAAAGAGGTATGGAAGGCAATGGTCTGTGGTGCAGTAGATCGGTATTCTGGAGATGGAAAGAACAACCAGAAGACAGCAGAAGAAAGCCAGGAGAAATGCAGCCATGGTTGCCACCACTACCACGTATACATGTCCCACCTGCAGTAGAGCTTGTAGGTCCAGGATAGGACTGTATAGTCATCAAAGATCTCACCGTTAAAGGAGTGGACGTCGTCATTGGGTTTTGATGGACAACCGAAGAAGAAGAAGATGGGTATAGGCAGTGACATGGACAAAGTGCACAGAAATTAGTAAAGGTACAACTGATTACTTGAAAAGTATTTTCTGTCAATTAGAAGTTTTTTTTAAACTATGGTGTAACTTCATTAAGTATCTGTTTCGATGCATGGTTAAAACAAATGTAAAATTGAGTAAGTGATCTAAGCTAAGCGATTTATGTATCTAGAAGTTTCCCACTTCATGACTTCTTTTACAGAACATTATTTTGTGCTGTAGTCATTTATTTCAATTTTTTTCCTCCTTTTGGTGTACAATTGTAAGAAATCTTTCAACTTCAGCCTGAATGAGACTTCGTTCTCCATTATGAATGATAGTTACACCTACTGCATTTTGGATACAAAAGAGCATTGTTCAAATTAAGTTTCCGTGGTAACTATTTAAGAAAGTTGAAAGGACTTTGTATCTAGGTCACACCACCTCCTAATACCCCCAAGCATGCCTTTGTATGGTATAGGCTATTAAAGTAATTTTCAGTATAATGTACGCAATAAATCCATCTGGTATACTGTAACTCCTGGATGGAGTTGAAGCATTATTTACCATGTGCTGATAAGTAAAGTTTACTCAACATGACATTACACATTACATGGGCTGACTACAGTCACTGATGCCGTTAATCTTGGGGGACTGTTAACATCCTCCGTGTTTGGATGCCCAAAAAAATTCACCTCCATCATATGTTTGCTTCTTGATGGCATACAAGCTACGACCCTAATCAATGATTCTTCAACTGATCTAATCTCAGTGCAGAGTTGTCAAAAGAGGCTGCATTACTGTCTTGACACTTTTCGATCTTTATCACTGCAGTGCAATACTAACCTCCAGCATGATTTCTACCACTGTAGGACTAAACCCCAGGATCAGTGGGAAAAATATTCAGCCAACCCATGTTGTTTCCAAACCAGAGCCAAGTTGTCTGCAGTTACAGTAAACGACAGCACTTGTGACTGCATGCTGAGCTCCAAGTCAAATGGACTCATTTACCAAGATACGATGGAGGATTGGTTCAGTACTTAATATCTCCAGCTATCTGTTGTAGGCACCTTACTGAAACTAAAATGCCATCTCAGCAAAATCCATCAAATCTTCTAGCACAGGGGTTCCCAGCCTGGAATCCACAAACCTCTCAGTTAATGGTAAGGCTCCATGGCATAAAAAAGTTTGGGAACCCCTGGCAAGATAAGCAAACCAGTATCAAAAGTCTCGAATATTTGGCTTACTGAGTGGTGTTTCCCATACCTACCAATTCACCAAGGCCTTCTTTCTGGCCTCGTTAGAAGCTTGCTTGGTTCACCGAAAAATGTATTGTATTATAGTATAGTACTATAGTTTTTAAAGTGAAGTGAAAGTGGGTTTGTGATTTATTGGACAAATATCCAATAAGCCAGAAGATCTGCCAGTGTGGTATCATCAATATTCTGAAAGTTCTGTTTTCAGGTGTGGTTGGTTTATTTTATTGTTTTAAAAGTTATTCAGGTTAAAAGGAGGGACAGGGAACTTGAAGCAAAAATGGAAAATGTTGACAAAGCAAATTATGTCAATTGACATCTTTAACATTTATGGGTCAAGATCTATTGGAATTGAAAGTTTAGCACAACCCAATAAAATGGAAGACAAAGAGCATCTCCAACTCTCTTATATCCCTAAAGTAAAAAAATCTCAATTTTATTTTATAATTATATATTCACTATTCTCAGAAAAAAAAGAATCAGTTATTTAAGACTGAGATGAGGAGGATTTTCATCCTCAGAGAACTACCAATCATTGAAATTTGCTGCTTCAGAGAGTATTCTTCTAATACTTAGTCAGGTCTCCTTTGAATACTGCCACCTGATAGTCAATTACAGATCCTAACTTAACAATATGCAGTTTTTTCTTTTGTTGATCACCTGTAGTTCTTAACCCTCCAGTTAACTTTTTCAATCCTCATGAATTTAAATGCCTTTTATAAAATCCCTCTCGCAATTTGTTTTGTTACGAATAATCGATCTTCCCCAGTTTATACTCTCAATCAAAATTAGACCCTAATACGTGCTGCTTCACCTGTAGCCTTGGTGCATCATTTAGGTAGTGGACCACACTCCAATTGTCTTAGAGTATACTACATGTACCCCAAAATGTATGCTTATTTAAAACCATATATTACATTAAAGCTTTGCAATATACAGTAGAATGTCTAATCCTGAGGCTTTTTTTTCTCTCTTTGCACCCTACTGGTATAATGCAATTTTGGGGAAAGCAGGACATCTCCTGATCTCTGCACTTAGTTGCATGGACACTAGAAGTTTCCATTTAAGTAACTTGTGATGGTGAGCATTAATGGTGTCTCTGTTATTTTTACTGTGAGATCTGGAACATTGCATTAATTTATCTTTTGGATCCATTGCCAAAATACAAAAGCACAAGCAGTTGTTTCACTTTGTTTACTTAGATAATTATTTGTGCCTTTAATAAGCACATGAAGTACTCAGCAGAGCAGGCAGCATCTGTGGAGGGAAAAATGAGTCTCCAGTATTTTCTGTTTTTAATATCACAGAATTTTATTTCCACAATTTTGTCAAACTAGCCATTCATCTTTTATCATTGTTAGTCATTATAAAATTATGTGATCAATTTATGTGGCTTCGCACAACTCCAATGCCATATTCAAGTTTGCTGATGATACCGTTGTCATAGGCTGAATCAAACGTGGTGAGGAATCAGCACTTAGGAGGAAGATTGAAAATCTGGCTGAGTGGTGCCACAACAACAGCCTCTTACTCAATGGCAGCAAGACCAAGGAGCTGATTATTATCTACAGGAGGAGGAAACCAGAGGTCCAAGAGTCAATCTTTGTCGGAAGCTCAGAGATGAAGAGGATCAACAACTTTAAATTCCTCAGTGTTATAATTTTAAAGGACCTGTCCTGGACCCAGCACACAAGTGCAATTATAAAGAAAGCACAGCAGCGCCTCTACTTCCTTAGGAGTTACAAAGATTCGGCATTGCATCAAAAACTCTGACAAACTTCTATAGCTGTGTGGTGGAGAGTATATTGACTGGCTGCATCACAGCCTGGTATGAAAGCATCAAAGCCCTAGAACAGAAATTCCTACAAAAAGTAATAAATATGGCCTAATTCATCGTGGGTAAAGCCCTCACCCCCATTGAGCACATCTCTGTGGAGCGTTGTCACAGAAAAGTAGCATCTATCATCAGGGACCCCCACCACCCAGGTCATGCTGTCTTCTCACCGCTGCCATCAGGAGGAAGGTACAGGAGCCTCAGGACTCACACCACCAGGTTCAGGAACAGTTAATACGTCTCAAACTTCAGGCTCTTGAAGCAAAGAGGATAACTTCACTTGCTCCATCACTGAGATCTTACCACAACCTATGGACTCACTTTTAAGAGCTCTTCATCTCATGTTCTTGATGTTTATTGCTTATTTGTTATTATTATTATTTCTTCCTTCTTTTTGTATTTGTACAGTTTGCTGTCTTTTGCTCACTGGTTGAACACCCAGTTGCTGCAGTCTTTCATTGATTCTATTGTTATTATTCTATAATGGATTTATTGAGCATACCCACAAGAAAATGAATCGTAGGGTTATATATGGTGACATATATGTACTTTGATAATAAATTTACTTTGGACTTCTGATCAGTGGCATTAATCATTTAAATGTTTGTCTTTAAATATTTTATTTTTATACTTTGACTTTTATTGAATATGTAGTTATTGTTGCACTAGTCATCCTTTTCTTTGACGATGACTAAAAGCTTTCCATTATTTGACTGAATTGCTTGCATGCACAGAAACAATCATTTAATCAAGTTTATTTTCACAAAATGTAGGAATTTGCATTTTATTTAATATCTTAAGGATCTTCCAGAAAGCCATTGAGGGAAAATATGAAGTAAGGGATCCTAATTGATGTCCTGAAATAAAAACCTGAACATATCTAAACACCTAAGACACACATATACTGGTAGCACACTTTGCAGCATGCTGCTTGTATAGTGCAAATTCCACCTACTATTCTTTGGCCCACCTCCTCAGTTGATGTAGATCTTGTTGTAATCTTAGTTAACCCTCTTCACTGACCTCCATACAAACTTATTAACCATGGCAACTACAAACCCCATTTCCAGAAAAGTTGGGATATTTTCCAAAATGCAATAAAAACAAAAATCTGTGATATGTTAATTCACGTGAACCTTTATTTAACTGACAAAAGTACAAAGAAAAGATTTTCAATAGTTTTACTGAACAACTTACTTGTATTTTGTAAATATACACAAATTTAGAATTTGATGGCTGCAACACACTCAACAAAAGTTGGGACAGAGTTAAAATAAGATTGAAAAGTGCACAGAATATTCAAGTAACACTGGTTTGGAAGACTCCACATTAAGCAGGCTAATTGGTAGCAGGTGAGGTATCATGACTGGGTATAAAAGTAGCGTCCATCAAAGGCTCAGTCTTTGCAAGCAAGGATGGGTCGTGGCTCACCCCTTTGTGCCAAAATTCGTGAGAGAACTGTTAGTCAGTTCAGAACGAACATTTCTCAACACAAGATTGCAGAGAATTTAGGTCTTTCAACATCTACAGTACATAATATTGTGAAAAGATTCAGAGAATTCAGAGACATCTCAGTGCGTAAAGGGCAAGGTCGGAAACCACTGTTGAACGCGCGTGATCTTCGAGCCGTCAGGCGGTACTGCCTAAGAAACCGTCATGCTACTGTGACAATTATGGCCACCTGGGCTTGGGAGTACTTCGGAAAACCATTGTCACTCAACACAGTCCGTCACTGCATCCAGAAATGCAACTTGAAACTGTATTACGCAAGGAGGAAGCCATACATCAACTCTATGCAGAAACGCCGGCAAGTTCTCTGGGCCTGAGCTCATCTCAGATGGACCGAAAGACTGTGGAACCGTGTGCTGTGGTCAGATGAGTCCACATTTCAGCTAGTTTTCGGAAGAAACAGGCGTCGAGTTCTCTGTGCCAAAGATGAAAATGACCATGTAGATTGTTATCAGCGAAAGGTGCAAAAGCCAGCATCTGTGATGGTATGGGGGTGCATCAGTGCCCACGGCATGGGTGAGTTGCATGTACGTGAAGGTACCATTGACTCTGAGGCATATATTAGGATTTTAGAGAGACATATGTTGCCATCAAGGCGACGTCTCTTCCCGGGACGTCCATGCTTATTTCAGCAGGACAATGCCAGACCACATTCTGCACGGGCTACAACAGCGTGGCTTTGTAGACACAGAGTGCATGTGCTTGACTGGCCTGCTGCCAGTCCAGATCTATCTCCTATTGAAAATGTATGGCGCATCATGAAGAGGAGAATCAGACAACAGAGACCACGGACCGTTGAGCAGCTGAAGTCTTATATCAAGCAAGAATGGACAAAATTTCCAATTGCAAATCTACTACATTTAGTATCCTCCGTTCCAAAACGATTAAAAAGTGTTATTAAAAGGAAAGGTGATGTAACACAATGGTAAACATGCCTCTGTCCCAACTTTTGTTCAGTGTGTTGCAGTCATCAAATTCTAAATTTCCGTATGTTTACAAAATACAATTAAGTTGTTCAGTAAAACTATTGAAAATCTTTTCTTTGTACTTTTGTCAGTTAAATAAAGGTTCACGTGAATTAACATATCACAGATTTTTGTTTTTATTGCATTTTGGAAAATATCCCAACTTTTCTGGAAGTGGTGTTTGTATATCCTCAACCAATTTGTGAATATAGAATGCAAACAACAATGGATACAAGCCTCCTGTCTGAAAAAGCAACCGTCCACTGCCGTCTTCAGACTCCTCCAAATAACACAACAACCTGACTTGGATATATATCACTTTATTGTCATCAAATCTAAATCCTGGGTCTCTCCATTCAGCGGCTCTATATCAGTTCAAAAAGTTGGTTGACACCACTTTGGGAGTGTGCAGTAAATGCTAGCAATTATGAGAGGCATCGATCGTGTGGATAGTCAGAGGCTTTTCCCCAGGGCTGAAACGGCTAGCACGAGAGGGTGCTTGGAAGTAGATACAGAGGAGATGCCAGGGGTAAGTTGTTTTTTTTATGCAGAGAGTGGTGAATGCGTGGAATAGGCTGCCGGCGGCAGTGGTGGAGGTAGAAACGATAGGGTCTTTTAAGAGACTCTTGGATGGCTACATAGGGCTCAGAAAAATAGAGGGCTATGGGTAAAGTCTAGGTAGTTCTAAGGTAGGGACATGTTTGGCACAGCTTTGTGGGCCGAAGGGCCTGTATTGTGCTGTATGTTTTCTATGTAATTTTCACATCCCACAAAATGAACTGTTATGAAAATAGGTCTGAAAATGTATTTCCTGAGAAGAATTTTGCACAACTCAACTGAAAATTCAAAAGCTCAATTAGAGCCATAGTGTTGTACAGCATTGAAGCAGGCCCTTCGTCCAACTGTTTATCCTGACCAAGGCATCTGTCTGAACTAGTCTTGCTTGCTTTTTCTGTAGCCCTTTTCCATCCATGTAGCTTAATGTGTTTTAAGCATTTGTAATTGTACCTGTCTCTACAGCTTTCTCTGACATCTCATTCCATGTACCTACCACTCTCTGTGTGGAAAAAATGCTCCTCTAGTACCTTTTGAATATTTCCCCTCTCACTTTAAATTTGTGCCTTCCTGTTTTAAATAACCCTACCCTGAGAAAAAGACTTTGACCATCCACCTTATCTACGCCCATCATGATTTTATATACCTCTACAAGGTCAACATTCAAACTCAATGATCCAGGGCCAATCAAGCCTGCATAACTGGAACATTCTTATGAACCTTTACTATGTGCAGGGTCCTTCTTGTGGCAGGACGACCAGAACTGCACACAAACTCCCAAGTATGGTCTCACCAGCCACTTGTAAGATAGTCCTTGCTCCCATACCCAACGTTCTGACTCATGAAGGTAAACATTCCATCAACGTCATCTTCACCAACACACACTGAGTGCTGGAGGAGCTCAGCAGGTCAGACAGCATCCATTGAGGGAAATAACCGTCTTCACCACTCCATCTACCTGTGTAGCCAGGTTTTTATTTAATTTGGATTGAAATCCCTCAAGGAATGATCTTGTGAGAATATACATTTTTGAACCTGAAAGATGACATTTTTCATTTATATTTTATATAAAAGCTAAATAATCACAATATTCATGCAAATTACCATTTTGTCACATAACCTGTAATGTTTACACATTTTGTATCTTTGTCACGCCGCTTGTACTCTTCCCCAGAATGGTGGATTAATTTCGTGTGATATAAGTAATGGTATACGTGTTTAGTCTTATTTTTCCAGATCTTTTCATTCCTAACATCTGAACTTGTGGTGACTGAACTACCGAATCCTTCTGCTCTTCCACAGTACCTGGCCTTTAGCCATGCAAGTGGAGCTTTGTATGTGCTAATAGTAATACAGTTTGCCACTTTTCCTTATTTTACCATTTTTATTGGTATTGATTTGAAATTTGTTTTGGATGAGGGGGTCAGGGGAAGTATTGTCCAGATCTCCAGACAATCTTGATGTGGGAAGCACTATGAATAGTCATCATAACTAATTACTGTTCCTCCTATTTCTGGATTTTATGCAAATTTGGTCACTGCTCTCCCAGTCCTTTATCCATATAAAACAGTGAGAGCAGAATAAAATATGCTAAGCATTTTATTCTAAACATCTTAAAGATGTTAGTAAACATCTTTAAAGCATACTGTTATTGATATACAGTATAATACTTGTATCATATTATATTTTATCTTGGATTGTTTAGTTATTTTTCTAAAAATCACCTACTAACAGGGACTGGCAGCAGCTGCTTTATGAGTTGACAGACAACCAAATCCTGTGGTTTCTCTTGCCGCCTTCTATTAGATAAGATGGAAACTATTATTTTTCTTCAGCTGCACAGCTCTCTCCAGCCCAAGATTTCTCTATGGTAACTAGCTCAGTGGTGATTGCTGATTAGATTAAATAAGTGGTTCACTGAAATTGAAATCTGAGAAAGGGCTGCTAACATTTAATTACTTATGCTGTGCAGTCACCTTTGTATAAGGTAATGCATTAGACAATACCCACAGAATTTGGGCAGCAACTGAAAGGAGTGAAATAGTCTTTTTGATAGTGGGATGTGGACTTAAAAATTGTGAAATATCATCAAGTAATTTACTAGGCAGATAGGTTTTTGTTCAGAGATTGAATTTACCCTTTTTGAATGAACCAAAATGAAATTAGTTGATTTGAAAATAAAGTACTGTTGGAAGATTTGTAATTGAACCATTTTTTTTTTGCAGGTTTACAGTACCTATTCAAATGATGACTATGATAGACGAAATGAGGAAGTTGACCCAGTGGCAGCGTCAGCAGAATACGAATTGGAGAAGAGGGTGGAAAAAATGGATGTTTTTCCAGTTGAAATTGAGAAAGGTGAGATTTGAAGTACCATCTTCCTCAACTATCAGTTTGTTTCGAAAACATCAGATATATTTAGTGTGCATCAAAAAATGAAACTGTAATCTGACACACTTCGGAAAGATATTTCAGTTCTTTCCAACAGCTGCATTTTAGTGGCATAACTTTTAGCTATCAAAGTGCTTCATTCTAGAATTGATTTTCTAAATCTTTAACTTCCCTACGTTTCTCCTCATTTTCAGAATATTCCTTGATACTACTTCCTTTAACATGGTCACAGACTAGATTGCTGACTCCCCATGCCCAAGATACTGCCTGACATTTCAATTTAACCATTTCATTGCACACCATTTTGAAGAAAATGGGTATATTTCACTACAATGAGTGATAAATGAGCATAGTCATTGCTTAACAACAAATTAATTTTGTGTAAAAAATGCATTTAAAATTTAGGTGAAGGTGGACTTGGAATTAGCATTATTGGAATGGGTGTTGGTGCAGATCAAGGACTTGAAAAATTGGGAATTTTTGTGAAGACTATCACTGAGGGTGGAGCAGCATATAAAGACAAACGGTATGACATTAACCAATTAATTTATCTTCTTTACATTTTGGTGTATTGACATTTAGATTGATCTAATTACAGTCTTTTGTGTTCTAGCTATTTTTGAGAAATTAAGAATGAAATATACTGTGCTTGCAATAGAAGCACGAGTTCACCATTTATATGGAAATGTTTATTTTTTTAATTAATTTACGCTGTACCACTGTATTTCCATAACATTTTGATCTTAAAATTGCAAATTTTTAAAAAATGTATTGAAATCCAGCTAGGAATAGGTCCTTCCAGCCCTTCGAGCCATGCTTCCCAGCAACCCCTGATTTAACCCTAGCCGAATCACAGTGCAATTTATAATGACCAATTAACCTACTAACTGATACATCTTTGGATTGTGGGAGAAAGCCAGAGCAGCCAGAGAAAACCCATGCAGTCACAGGGAGAACATACAAACTCCTTCTAGGCAGTAGTGGGATGTTCTGAAATAAAGCTACAAAGCTTGTATAGTGTAACATATTTTGTATAACATAAAAGGCATAAAGGCATCCATTAGTCTTGTGAGACCATGGATCTGCGCCTGGAAAGTCTTCACTCTGCAGGGCGCAGGCCTGGGCAAGGTTGTATGGAAGACCGGCAGTTGCCCATGCTGCAAGTCTCCCCTCTCCATGACACCGATGTTGTCCAAGGGAAGAGCAAGGGCTGATATAGCTTGGCACCAGTGTCATCGCAGAGCACTGTGTGGTTAAGTGCCTTGCTCAAGGACACAATACACTGTCTCGGCTCGGGCTCGAACTCACGACCTTCAGGTCGCTAGTTGAATGCCTTAACCACTTGGCCACGTGCCACTACTACTCTAACATCTATGGTAATGAAAATCATCAATCTAAAATATCTTCAAAGCTGTTTATTGCTCTCTGGTCACCCACTTGCTAAATCTGTGGTTACTTCGAGCAGGTGCACCAGTATACGTGTCCACAAAGAAGCTAGCCTGATCACGAAGGCTCTGAGTGCTTAATAACCTCGCACAAGTGGTTTGTTAACAATTGTGAGATTGGAGATGTTCAAGAACTGTTAAAAATGAATGATTTGCTTACAAAATATTTTCAAATTAAAGTTTATTTTAAAAATTATAATATCTTAAAGTGATAGAAGACACCTAAAACAAACAGATCTAAATTAACATGGCTTAATCAGGAAAATATAATTACCTGTAAGTTGGCTATCTTCTGTGCAGTATTCCCCTCCATCAGAAAGTACGGAGTCACTGTATCTCAGGAGGTCTAACCTGCATTGTTTGCTCAGTAGGCAGATTTCCCATTGGAACTGTCACCATTTTGTCTGAAATTTTAGATCATTTGGCTTACTATTGACTTCAAACCAGAATTTTTCTAATATCAACAAATTAAAATTAAAGAAAGTTTTCATTTATAATTCTTTATTTTCAGTAGTTGCACGTTAATTGAAAGCTGTTCTTGTCATTTCTGGTATTCTGACATTAACAGGCATTTTAATGACAAATATATTTGTTGGTTTTCTTGTGACTCTGATTTAAGCATGATCTATTTTAAAGCAGTATTGTAATCTGTGTGTCTAAAATTTTAGAATGACTTAGAAAATAAAAGACCTTTTATTAGCTTAATTATCTGAGAAAATCAGTCTCATTTTAATGAATCAAATAATAATTTGCCTTGTTACTGTATTTTTCTGCTTGAACTTCACAAGATAAAACATATTGAATCACAGAGTTGTACTTGTGTTCTTCGTTTTATTGTAGAATCCAGGTAAATGATCAGATAGTTGAAGTGGATGGTGTCAGTTTGGTTGGGGTTACACAAATGTTTGCAGCCACTGTTCTAAAGAACACCAAAGGCTTGGTCAGGTAAGTAGTTGTAATAAATCAAGTCATACAGATGAGTTGATGGGCTTGCTTCAGTCTTTTTATTTAAATATTTAATTTGCATCAGTTTGTTAAAATTAGAGTATGAATACCATGAGTATTTTCATACCACGAGCACTGATCATGTTTCAATATTAACTGGACTAATTTTGCTTCTTACACTGTAAGAGGAGGTAGCACAATGATTATGTTCCTGCAGTTGTAGGACCTGGACTATTGCTGATATCAACTGAGTTCATATTCAATACTTTAGTCTGGAACAATAAGCTAGTATCAGTGATGATAACCAAACTGTAACTGGATTTTCTAGTTTAATAGTGCCCTTAAGGGAGTCAGATTTCCTTTTCCAAACTCATTTCGCTCATATAACGTCAGACCAAAACTAGCTCATAACTGCTTTCTTAAATTGTCCAGCAAGACGTGCAGCTATTCTATCTACAGATTTATGTATGCTGCTGATCCAGATAAATCTTCCTGGTGACCTCCAGATATTTTGAGGAATTTGATAATGATAGTGTTATTGACTGTTGTAGAAAGGTAGTCAGAACTGGTCATTGTTGAGCACTTGTGTGACCTGCATGGTACATGTATCAATTTTTCCATGCCTAAATTCACTATCAGTGAAATTGCAAATAGATACACTGATAAGTAAATGAGTAGCTGTAAGAAATGATTTCACTGATATCCTAGTACTGAATTGTTATCATGCAAAGACAACATTTGCCTTCATCCTCTTCCTAGAGATGCTGCCTGGCCTGCTGCGTTCACCAGCAACTTTGATGTGTGTTATGTGTGTTGCCTTCATCCTAGCAGTTACTTCAGACACTGGAGTCGTGGTCCCTAATTGTGATGGCTTTCCTTTTTATCCAGTGCCTCTTGATATGAGATTTTTGAATTTGGCTCATTCATTTATGTGTGGATCAATGTTGTAATAAAATCTGAAACTAAACGGACTTGGTGAAACAAGGGAGTAAAGCATAGGTCAAATAAAAACAAAAACTGTAAATACTGGTAATCTGAAAAAACAAATTGCTGGAAATACTTAATGGCTCAGGCATGATCTGGCAGAGAAAAACAGATTTAAGGTTTCAAATTCATGACCTTTTGGTAGTTCTACTGATATTGCCCTCTGCAGTTATTATCATGAAAGGAAAGCGTATGGAGAGATCATTGGACAGAATAGAATGATAGAACATTCTCCACTTGATAGAACCAGCTGTAGTTAAAAAACTGAACACACTTAATTAGCACTTATTCCACAGCTTTCAACCTTCACCCCTATCAGCATTGTCACAGTATGGCTACAGTGTATACCATCTAGAGTATGTACTACAGCGAATGGCCAGTCTTGCAGTGCAGATTCAGATTAATTTATTGTCATATATGCCAGGATGCACTGAAATTCATTGTTTACTTGAAATTCACAGATTAAACAGTATTTGTGGTAAAACTGCAATCAGTAAGAATAACCAACAATGTCTCCACCACGATTATCCTCAACACTACTGCCCCATAAGATGAAGTCCTTAGGCCCCTATTTTATTCCCTAAACACTCAAGACTACATTGGCAGATTCAGCTCTTAACTCCATTTACAAGCTCGCAGGTGATACCAGGTAGTGAGCTGAAAGTTAAATAACAATAAGTCAGAGTATAGGAAGGCGAGCCTAGTGGTATTGTGCCATGACAACAATCTTTCCCTCAATGTCAGCAGAACAGAAGAGCTGATCATTGACTTAAGGAAGGGGAGCAGTGTCTGTGCACCTGTTTACATCAGTGGTGCTGAGGTCAAGGGAATTGAGAGCTTCAGGTTCCAAGGTGTGACCTTCACCAATAGCACTCTCCTGGCCCAACCACAAAGATGCCATGGCCAAGAAAGTGCAATAACACCTCTACTTTCTTGGGAGGCTAAATAAATTTGGCATGTCCCCTTTGACTCTCACCAATTTTTATCATTGCACTGTAGAAAGTATCCTATCCGGATGCATCACGATTTGGTATGGCAGTTGCTCCACATAAGACAGCAAGAAACTACAAAGAATTGTGGACCAGTTCAGCACATCATGGAAATCAGCCTCCTCTCCATAGACTCTGTTCATTTCTTGCCGCCTCAGTAAAGCAGCCAACTTAATTAAAAACCCCTCCGACCCTCAACATTCTCTCTTCTCCCCCTCTCCCACTTCCATCGAGCTGAAGATACAAAGCTTGAAAAATGTACTACTGTTATAAGACTATTGGCAGTCCCCTGGTATGATAAGATGGGCTTATGACTTCAAAGGCTGCCTCTACGGTCTTCACCTTTTTGTCTACTTGTACTGCACTTTCTCTCTAACTGTAAGACTTTATTCTGCAATGTTATTGTTTTCTCTTGTACTACAATGCACTGTTGTAATGAAATGATCTATGTGGAAGATACAGAAAGCAAAGTATTCACTGCCTCGTTCCATGTGACAATAATAGACCGACTTATAAAATACAGTAACAAGTGCAGAACAGCAGAATGGTGCAGAGATTAAAATGCTTCTGAAGTAGTGCAAAAAGGAATGCTCAAAACATACAACCTCTGTCACCTGAAAGCACAAGGGCAGTTGGCACAAGGCATAAATACCACCTGCAAGTTGTTCTCTTAGGCATTTGGAAACACAAGGCCTTTTCCCCATCATTGTTGTATCTAGTTGTCCTAAACCTCCATCCTTCAAAGCTCTATAGGAGTATCTTTACACTGAATTGCAATGTTTCCAGTCAGAGGCGGGCAAGAAATGCTGGTCTTGCCAGTTGCCCACATCATAAAATGAGACAGTTGTGGTGTAGTAATGCATATCGTTGTGCTGTACCCCTAAGGAGTAGTATATTTAAATATATTCAACCCAGATAAGTGTGAGGTGGTACATTTTGGTAGGTCAAATATGATGGTAGAATACAGTATTAATGGTAAGACTTGGCACTGTGGAGGATCATAGAGATCTTGGGGTCTGAGTCCATAGGACACTCAAAGCTGCTGCGCAGGTTGACTCTGTGGTTAAGAAGGCATATGATGCATTGGCCTTCATCAATCATGGGATTGAGTTTAGGAGTCAAGAGGTAATGTTGCAGCTATATATGACCCTGGTTAGACCCCACTTGGAGTACTGTGCTCAGTTCTGGTCGCCTCACTACAGGAAGGATGTGGAAACCATAGAAAGGGTGCAGAGGAGATTTACAAGGGTGTTGCCTGAATTGGGGAGCATGCCTGATGAGAATAGATTGAGTGAACTTGGCCTTTTCTGCTTGGAGCAACAGAGGATGAGAGGTGACCTGATACAGGTGTAAAGATGATGAGAGGCATTGATCATGTGGATAGTCGGAGGCTTTTTCTCAGGGCTGAAATGGCTAGCACAAGAGAGCACAGTTTTAAGGTGCCTGGAAGCAAATACACAGGAGATGTCTGTGTTAAGTTTTTTACTCAGAGAGTGGTGAGTTCGTGTAATGGGCTGCTGGCGACAGTGGTGGAGGCAGATACATTAGGGTCTTTTAAAAGACTCCTGGACAGGTACATGGAGCTTAGAAAAATAGAGGGCTATGGGTAACCCTAGGTAATTTCTAAGGTAAGGACATGTTTGGCACAGCTTTGTGGGCTGAAGGGCCTATATTGTGCTGTAGGTTTTCTATGTTTTTGTTTGCGGAAAATATTGGAAATGCTTAGCAGAACGGTTGGCATCTGTGGAGAGGAGCATTTCGGTTTTAATGGAAGGATGTTGACCTAAGGTGTTAACTCTGATGCCACAGATGCTGCCTGAACTGAAGAACATTTCTAGAAATCTTCTGTCTTAGTTCTGGTTTCCAGCTACTGAAGCAATTTGCTTCTTGTTGAAGAGTGCATTTATGAATGTGACTTGAAAGAAAATCAAACATATGAAGTACTGTTTGTGTAAATGAAAAATAAAAGCAGAAATGTGTAAAAAAAATTTCCATAGATTTCTTATTGGACGAGAGAAACCTGGACAGCAGAGTGAGGTTGCTCGGCTTATCAGTGAAACGTTAGAACAAGAAAGATGCCAGGAGGCATTTCTTGAGCAGCACTGTAATCGGTATAGTGGAAGCGATATTGACCAGGTAAGAGGAATTACCACTTTGGCGATAAGCATGTGATAATGAACTTAGTTAAGAGATAAAGGCAAGAAAACATTTGTGTGAATGATATATAGGCCTCTTAACCATAGCCTCATTATTGTAGAGAAATAAAATGGAACTCAACAGAAAGGTATATGGAAAGGGCATTTTAATCTGCAAAGAGTCAGGCAAGTAAGCAGAGGAAGCCTTGGGTAGGAGTTCATAGCATTTTAAAGGTAGTTTCTCAGAACAGCATGTTCTGGAGCCAAGCAAAGAGCAGACTATTCTGGAATTGTGCAACAAGACTGGATTCATTAATGACCTAACTGTGAAAATATCCCTTATAAATAATTGTATTTATTTTGACACAGAGCAAAAAGGAGTCCAAGGTTCATTTTAAATTTAAAAAGGGCAATTATGAGGTCATGAATGCAGAGCTAATTAAAGTAAACTGTCAAATTAGGTAACTGAAATGTAGTGGAAGGCATTCGAGAATCTTTCAGAATACTCACAGATTTCAACAAGGAAGAGATTTCAAAAATGTACACTATTTGTGGTTAATAAAATATAATGTATCCCATTTTAACTTTTTTTGTAAAGAAAAACATGAAATTACACAATGACATGTGGCAGGTCAAAAGATTGAACAGAATGTAAATAACAGTAATGAATATCTAAAGGATCAATAAGAAAGGAAAGAATTGGAGTAGAGTAAAGCTAACCCAAAATAATGAATATAGATAACTAGAATGTCAGTAGATACTTCATAAAAAATCAAATTAACAGTATGTGTTGGGCCTAAAGAAAGTGAGTCTGGAAAATAACGGCAGATAAATTAAGTAAGTACATTCTTTCAGTCTTTATTATAAGGGAATACAGATATATATACTTTATACTTTATTGTCGCCAGACAATTAATACTAGAGCGTACAATCATCACAGCGATATTCGTGCTCCCTTGAGTACAAATCGATAGTAAATATTAAAAATTTAAATTATAAATCATAAATAGAAAAGGGAAAGTAAGGTAGTGCAAAAAAAACCGAGAGGCAGGTCCGGATATTTGGAGGGTACGGCCCAGATCCGGGTCAGGATCCGTTCAGCAGTCTTATCACAGTTGGAAAGAAGCTGTTCCCAAATCTGGCCGTATGAGTCTTCAAGCTCCTGAGCCTTCTCCCGGAGGGAAGAGGGACGAGAAGTGTGTTGGCTGGGTAGGTCGTGTCCTTGATTATCCTGGCAGCACTGCTCCGACAGCGTGCGGTGTAAAGTGAGTAAAGTAAATATACAACAATAGCTGAAAATTGGGAATTGGAAGGGAGGGAGAAGATCGGGGAAAATTGCAATCACCAGGGAAGTGGGGCTCCGCAGATTGCTGGAGCTGTGGATGACAAGTCTTCATCTTGGGATATTATGGATATGAATTATCAATATGAAGTTAAAGCTGGAAGTTTTGTGCACCCAAACCAATGCTTGATCTTCAGCATGTTCAGGTGAATATAATATTATCAGTAAAAGTTATTTTTTAAAAAACTTAAATACTAGTTTACTTTATTAATTTTACATAATTCTCTTTTGGGTGCTCTTTTTTCTTACTGTTATGAACTATATATTGGATTTGTTTGTTTTGCACTGTAAAAATTTCCATTTTGTTGCTGGGTTCTTTGAGGTTTCACTATAGAAATGTATTTTAAAAATTAATTTAAAAATAGTTTACTTTATGATGGATGTTTAAGGTGTGTTGGGACAAAGGACAAGAATCCTTAGTGTGGAATATGATCTGATTATGAACATGAAAAGGTATTTTCTGAACCTTCTGTGCAACACATCAGTTTAATTTACTTTTTCCAAGTCTGAAGAATTTCCTGAAGATGAAGCTGTAGCTATGGGACTAGCTGACGTTTCTAATTTATCTGCAAATGATAATCTGTGTTTACGAGGTGATTTGGATTCCCAACTTGCTCTTAAGCTAAAAGAGGTAACCTTGTTTTATTTTGTGTATAATAAATTTTGTATGTTCACAGTTAAACTGATACATCGGTTTTCCCTCAGCATGCTGCTGCTGCTACAAATAATTCAAAGTCAAAGTTGAGTTTATTGTCACATGTATTTACAGGTGTAATGAAAAATTTACTCACAGCTGCATCATCAACATAATGCATTAGAATAGGTTCATAAATCATAGTAAATGTGCATAAAGTAAAATACAGCAAGTATTTTGTGTTTTGTTTTGACAAGTCCGTATATCTGTTTAATGTGTTTTTCAAAAATTGGCATGATTAGATATGTATATTGTCTTTGTGCTTTTAGAGATCTGATTAACGTTTTTATCTCACGATTTCTGCCTCCCTTGTAAAGCTATATAATTGGATTTTGTGTTTCCCCACAGTTGAGAGCTGAAGTTGAATTTTGTGATCTAAACATGGACATCATATTTAATTTCTTAAGATGTATTTTTTGCCAGTTAATGAATGGAAAAGTACAGTATCTTCCTCTTACCTACTCGAGGCTCTGATTAAATATTTCAAAATGACCTGAAATTAAACTAGAGGGACAAATTTTCAGCAACTTTACAGAAAAAAAATCATCCACTCTGTATATT
The DNA here is from genome assembly GCF_963921235.1 of Mobula hypostoma. Classification (NCBI taxonomy): domain Eukaryota; kingdom Metazoa; phylum Chordata; class Chondrichthyes; order Myliobatiformes; family Myliobatidae; genus Mobula; species Mobula hypostoma. The sequence goes on from NC_086102.1 coordinate 166,462,129, forward strand.
TGTATTAACAAACAAAGCTGATATAGCTCAATGGTGGGTGAGGGAAAAAAAAGTAATGTTGGCAATGCTGTACACTTTGTAGTTTTTGGTAAATCTGCTTAAATTTTTGAAAATGAGAGTAAGCACTGGGAAAAGGGAAGGAAGCATATCTTTGACTTCAGCTTTCATTGCAAATATAAATGTTAGCCAGCTTCTTGTTCATTTAGGAAAGGTCATGACAGTCACTTAGACCATGTGCTTCTGAGTGAATCTGAAAGTCAAAAGAAGGGGACAAGCATTCTCTTATTTTAATTGAATGTTAAAGAAAGAATATTGAATTTTAACAACAAAGGCTTTTTGTGGAAACAGATTTGAGTATCAAGATGACTGAGGATGATTAAGACTCTGGGCTCTGGCCACAGGTTCTTGAGGGGAGATAATGGTGATATGTTGAGTGAGGAAAATTGTAACTGGGCACTAGTAAAGGTTAGGAGAAATGATAGATCTGGGGATGAGGTAGTATGGTAAGTGAGATAGGAAATGGAAAAGTCACAATGGGAATGAGTGTTGAGGGGAATTGTAAATGATTGGGAAAGATTATAAAGGCCTCCATACCAAGCCGTGATGCAGCCAGTCAGAATACATTTATAGAAATTTGCAAGTGTCTTTGGTAACATATCAAATTTCCTCAAACTCTTAATGAAATATAGCTGCTGGCGTGCCTCCTTCATGATTGCATCAGTTTGGTCGGCCCAGGACAGACCCTCAGAGATGCTGATAGCGAGGAACATAAAGCTGCTCACTCTTTTCCCCACTGATCCCTCAATGAGGACTGGTCCATATTCTTTCAAATCCTCCTTACTGAAGTCCACTAGCAATTTCTTAGTATTATTGATAATGAGTATGAGGTTGTTGTTACACCACTTAACCAACTGATCTGTCTTACTCTTGCACTCCTCCTCATTGCCATCGAGATTTTACTGACAACAGTCTTGTCATCTATGAATTTATGGAGTTTGAACTGTACTTAGCCACGCAGTTATGAGCGTAGAAAGTAGAGCATTAGGCAAAGTTCTTGCCTTGATTGTCAGTCAGGATGAGATCTTATCCATATCCGGTATGCCAATGAGGAAATAGAGGATCCAGTTGCAGGGGGAGGTACAGAGGTAAAATTAATGGAGTACAAAGATCCAGACTTGCAGGATTGGAGGGAACGCAGAGAGAGAAGGAAATGATTATTTGGAGGGTTGGAAAACACAACTAGGAACTGGAAAATTTTTAAATGAAACCATAATCTAGCCATAATTTTGCCTTAAATTTAGTTGTGTTTCTTTAAATTATGCACACTAGATTTTTTATTTTTAAATATTGGTACTTACTTTGTTTGACAAAAGTACTAGTGGGGCTTTTAGTCTAAATGGTGTGTGAACATGCTTCGGATGATTGTAGGTCATTAATCGGGGGAAGGTGAGGGAATGACATTTCCACCATCACTACAAAACAAGCAGTACTGCATTTGAAGAATGAGAGAAAGTGAGACCCAAAAATGTGCAAACAATATGAAAAACATTAGTTGTTAGTAGCCTGCATATGTGAAGTAGAGATACAATTTCATGAAAGCCTATTATCTGAGTCCATTGTTGAAAGGATACTAGCATTATCCTGGTCACATGTGGAAATACTCAGCTCAGCTTAAAATAAAATCAAAATTACCTGGAGGAGACAGATACTCATGGAAGAAAATGCTATCATTATTGATTGTTCAAGTTCTTCAGAGATAAAAAAAAAGTGACATAGGATTCAAAATTTTTCTAACTTGTATATCTACTCCCAAATTAATTTTATGCACACAGTACAGCAAAGATCTGAGTTGTGTGGATTTTTCAATTAGTTAGTTAGGAATGAAAAAATTATGTGCTTGTGTAGATTGTTCTAGTGTGCTTCATTTCCATTTGCTGAGATTGTCCTTCATTTCCACTAGCTGAAAATCGCTGAAGCAGAGAAGACTGAGTGGGAAAATGCAAAGAAAAAGCTTCAGCAAAGTGTTGAAGAGAACAAGGAGAAATATGAAAAGGTGGAAAAATATTGGTTAGAGGCACAAAACCTTTGCAAATCACTGAACGAGCAATTGAAAGAGACCCAGTCTCAATATGATGCATTAGAGAAGAAATATAACAAGGCCAAGAAACTGATAAAGGAATATCAACAGAAGTAAGCTTTTCATTCACTCGAACAATGAAGTAGCAAAGCTTGTAAACTTTACTAATAAACTAATTGTGGAACTTTTATGCCAGGTTTATTGCATTGTATTTCAATCTTTCTTTGCAACTACCTCCAACACTCCTCTCTCCTCTCCCCCCCCCCCCGCCCCCACCACCACCACCACCACGCACACCTCTTTAACCTCTGGTAATTCCATTCTCTAATTTGATATAAGTTCTGATTGAGCAAACATGCTGATCGCTAACTACCAGTTCTACGTTGTACTGCTGGTAACAGCAATATGCAGATCAGTACATTCCAGACATCTACATCTCTGCAGTGAAGCACAAAGTTGGAAATGTGCTGCATGTTAACACACAAGCATATGACCTCATGCTTCACTCCAGGACATATTGAATTCAATACCTTTCCATAGTTTGCTGATTAGATAGCTGACTACACTGAATTTCTGGCTTCCACAGCCTTGCATCCAGCACAGCCCCATCAAGCAATGTCAATGTCTATGGGAACTTTTTAATTGGAGACTGAAAAGGCTTTGACAGTTTACTAAACCAAATCACAGAGCTGGTGGAAAAATATATGATTAACATGTTTTAAAGGTTTGGATGAAGTAATTGGTTAGGCACATGTACAAGGATCATAATTAAAATCCTTTGAGGAACACGATCATTGAGCCATAAAGTATTTGGCTATTGATTAATAATGTGGAATGTAAGTTAGATATTGTGGGTTTTCAATTAAATTTTCTTTACTCCTGCCAGTTCAGTGATTATTTTGTGCTTGGAGTAACTAAAACTATTGTATTTCTTTGCAATATTTATATGAATTTTCTACAAAACCTCAATTTTCTTTCTCTTTTAGAGAGATTGAATTTATTAGAAAAGAAGAGGATCACAGGAAAATTCTGGAAGATCAAGAAAAAGAACATGCAAAAGAGCTGAAGGATTTGCATGAGAAGGTTAGAGTACAATTAAAATAGTTACTCTTTGTGAACAAAGCACTTTAGTTTATGGAAGGAAATGCTAAATTCGCTTTTGTATCCTTCAGATTCAAGAGCTAGAAAATGAACTGCATTCTACTCAACAGACATCTACCTTGCTCGGCTGCAATGAACTGGACAAAGTAAAACCAGTGTTCGAAAATCGAGAACAACTTGAAGAAATTTGCACTGAAGAAAATGATGTGATAAACCTAAGTAAGTCAAAAACATGAAAAGTTAAAAGTACCTTTTTGATGTTGTCCTGATTTCTGAGTAGCACATTGTGATTAAATTGTATAAATGAAACTTTATATGTGACAAATTTTATGCTATATTGGAGAAATTCACCTTGATTTTTTTATGGTGCAAGTTCAGTTCATGAAAAGATATCACAAGGCCTTAATTTGCTGCACTCTACAAACTATAAAGTTTGAAAATGTAGTTCATTGATGTGTGTGAACTTGGGTTGAAAGATGCCTTGGTGTGCGCATAGACCCTTATTTTGTGCAATCATTATCCCCAAAAGTAATGTGGAATGTTTGTAAAGAACTCCAACAAAAGGAAAGATTTACTTAGTTTGATGTTTTAAGGCTCTTCTTTGTCTAAACACTAGGTCACATTGGCTATGATATTGTTCATCAATATTTTGCAGTCTCTTCCAACTTAAATAATAATTTGATTTTTCATTTTCTTCCAAAATAGATTTTGTGACATTTCATATAGTATACAGTGTGTATAAAAAGTATTCTCCTCCCCTCCTCTTAGAAATTTCCATGTTTTATTATTTTACAACATTGAATGACAGTGGATTTTATTTGGCTTTTTTGACACTGATCAACAGAAAAAGACTCATGTCAAAGTGAAAACAGATCTCTACAAAGTGATCTAAGTTAATTATAATTAAACACAAAATCCTAATGATTTTCAAACGCTCCAGCACATCATCTTTCTTAACATCAACGTGTTCTAACATAATCAGACTATTTTGCCCAACGAGCAAAAATGGCTACTCCGCCATTTCATCATGGCTGATCCATTTCCCTTTCAGCCTCAGTCTCGAGCCTTCTCCCCGTAACCCTTCATGTCCTGGCTCATCAAGAATCTATCAACCTCTGCCTTAAATATACACAATGACTTGGCCTCCAAAGCCGCCTGTGGCAAAGAATTCCACAGATTCACTACTCGCAGGCTAAAGAAATTCCTTCTCATCTCCGTTCTAAAAAAATGCCTTTCTCTTCTCTCCGGACTCCCCCACCATAGAAAATGTTGGCCCAATTCTCATCCTACCTCCCACATAATAATAGCAGATACTGCAATATACCCGGACACCTACTTCAGAATCAGAATCAGGTTTATTATCACCAGCATGTGTCGTGAAATTTGCTTGACCAGAAGACACCAACATCAGTCACACCTGTCAATAGCCATGCTCTCCTAACATTTGGTCAAGGTTCCTCTGACTGGTGAATACTGAAGTAAAGTATTCATTAGGGATCTCCCCTAACTCCTTCGGCTCCAGACACTTGTTTCCTCTTCTGTCCCTACCCAACACTCAAATGTGTAAAACATTGTGGGGTTTTCCTTAAACCTACACATCAAGGCCTTCTCATGTTTTCTTCTCTGCTAAATCCATTCTTAAATTCTTCCTGACTACCTTGCAACTCTCTAGAGCTCTAGCTGATCCTTGCTTCCTAAGCCTTGAGTAGCCTTCTTGACTAGATGTTCTGCACTCTCCTGAACTATGGTTCCTTCACCCTACTGTCCTTTTCCTGCCTCAATGGGACAAACCTATCCAAAATCCCATGCATGTGCTCCCTAAAGAGCCTCCACTTTTCTGTTGTGCATGTCCCTGAGTACATCTAATTTACACTCCCAAGTTCCTGCCAATCAGCATCATAATTCCTCCTCCCTCAATTAAATACTTTCCCATACCATCTGCTCCTATCCATATCCAAGGCAATGGTGCAGGTCAGAGAGTTGTGGTCTCTATCTCCAAAATTCTCACACACCTAGAGATCTGTCACCTGATAGGGTTCAGTCTTTATTTATTGAGATACAGCGTGGAGTAGGTTCTTCCAGCCCTTCGAGTCGCACATTCGAGCAATCCTCTGATTTAATTCTAGCCTTATCAAAGGATAATTTATAATGACCAATAAACCTACCAACCAATATGTCTTTGGACTGTGGGAGGAAACTAGAACACCCAGAGAAAGCCCACAAGGTCATAGGGAAAACGTACAAACTCCTTAACAGGCAGCGACGAGAATTGAACCCTTTTGCTGGTACTGTAAACTGCTATGCTACTGTAGCTAGTCTAGTACCAGATCTAGTATAGCCTCTTCTCAAGGCCTGTCTACATATCGTGTCAGAAATCCTTCATGGACACACCCAACAATATCCGCCCAGTCTGAACCTTTTGCACCAAAGAGGTGCCAGTCAATATTAGGGAATTAGAAACTTCTCATGACTTGGCATGTTGGAGGTTCCAATTCATAAATGCCTTGATTTTTCTGTTGATCAATTCCTGATTCTTTTTGATCATTTTAATAACATTATCCTTGTTCTTACAGTGGAGAAGCCAAGAATCTGTTTACAGCGAGATGATAATTATGGTTGGCATTTGACATTCCTGATGGTGTGGGCATTTCAAGCCTTCTGTTGTTCAGATTCAATAGCTTGTTTGTGCAGCAGTGTCAAAGAACAAACTATTTTGTCTCTTTGAGAACTTCACTGTTTACTTGCAGCTGCTGTTCTGGGGGTCAAATGATGGAAATGAAACTGAATGGGGTAGTGATCAGTGACACTTATGGAATGGCTGATCCAGATGTACTTGCTATATCTTCCTCAGATGCTTATGCTTGGATTAACAATCTTGCCAAGAGGTCTTGTGTTTATCCCCTCTTGAAACGAGGTGTTGGTGATGGAAAAAAATGTGTTTAAAATGGATGCTACTGCAGTTTGTTCTCTCCTCCTCCTGGTCTCGACATCTTTTTCTTAGAGAACTCAATTTCTTGCTGGAGAAGTATAGACTTAAAGAGCGCAGAGAGACCAATCCAACTTGCTAATGCCACTTCTTTGGTAGATCTTTAAAACTGTCCTACTTGGTCATTCTTTGTGATTGATGCTGATTGTCTCTTATGTCCCAACTTAAATTATCTTGTTCTGTCACAAAATTTGTCACTTTTTGAAATGGTGGCAAATAAGAGGGTAGTTAGGGAAGGGGTAGGACCATACAGGGACAAAAGGAATTGGGCAAGGTCGTTCATGTGCACCACATACAGTGCTTTGTAAAGGTATTCAGCTCCCGGCCCTTTGTTCACATGAGTAAGTATTACTACCTGGGAATTACAACTGATTTTGATCAATTTTACTGAGAATATTTATTTGTGAGTCACATGCTACTTTTTTCATGGTAGAACCCAGAAAGCAGGGGAAATTGTAAAGCATGAAAACTAAAACGTCAGCAGTTCAAACTTATTCATCCCCCTTTGCTCAGTACTTAGTTGAACCACCTCTCGTAGCTTTTACAGCTAGTAGTCTTTTTTGATAAGTCTCTTTTAGCTTTGTACAACGTGGTGGAGCAAGGTTTGCCCACTCCTCCTTGAAAAATTGCTCAAGCTGTGCCAGGTTAGTTGGGGAGCAGCAATGAACAGCAGTCCAGGTGTTCGATCAAGTTAAGGTCAGGACTTTGACTGTTTTCTTCATTTGAAGCCCCTCCGTGGTTGCTTTGACAGAGTGCTTTGAGTCTTGTTGAAAGACAAACTTCAAAGTTCAAAGTAAATTTATTGTCAAAGTACATATCTGTCACCATATACAACCCTGAGATTCATTTTCCTGTGGGCATACTCGAAAAATCCAATAACCGTAATAAAATCAGTGAAAGATTCATCAACTTGGGCATCCAACCAGTGTGCAGAAGACAACAAACTGTGCAAATGTGAAAAGAAAGAAATAATAATTAATAAATAAGTGATAAATGTTGAGAACATGAGATGAAGAGTCCTTGAACGCGAGTCCATATGTTGTAGGCGAGTGAAGTTATTCCCTTTGGTTCAAGAGCCTAATGGCTGGGGGGGAGGGGTAATAACTATCATTGAACCTGATGGTGTGAGTCCTGAGACTCCTGTACCACCTTCCTGATTGCAGCAGAGAGAAGAGAACATGTCCTGGGAGGTGGGAGACCCTGATGATGGGTGCTCATTTCTTGTGACAGTGTTTTGTGTAGTGGTACTCAATGGTGATGGACATTCAAGGGCGTTGGAGTTTCCATACCAGGCTGTGATTCAGCTACTTGATATACATCTATAGAAGTTTGTCAAAGTTTTGGCTATCGTGCAGTATCTTCACAAACTCCTAGGGAAGTAGAAGTGCTGCCGTGCTTTCTTCATAATTGCACTTAGGTGCTGACTTTCTCCCTAGTTTATGCTTTCTGGTTGAGGCAAGCAGATTTTTATCCAAGATCTTTCTGTATTCAGCAACATTCATCTTCCCATCAATCCTGACTAGATTTCCAGTCCCTGCTGCTGAAGAGCATTCCCAGAGCATGATGCTACTTCCACCATACTTTACGGTAAGGGCGATGTTACCTGGCTAATCTGCATTATTAGATTTACACCTTACGTACTGCTTAGTGTTGGGGCCAAAAAGTTCCATTTTAGTCTCATCCAACCACAAGCTTTTATAGGTAAGGATATGTCTTTTTTTCAGCCGGGGCTTCTTCCTTGCCACTCTTCCATAAATACCCTTTTTGTGCAATGTCGTAGAGATTGTGGAGCCATGAACTTCATCTTCATTTGCAGCCACTGACTTCTGCAGCTCACCCAGAGTGACCGTTGGCTTCACAATCACCTCTCTTACAAATGCCAGTTTTCTTCAACAACTACGTTTATAGGGGTGACCTGACCTAGGCAGTGCTGCTGTGGTATTGTCTCCATTTTTTCACAGTGGACTGCATCGAGCTCCAAGGTACGGAAGTTCAGTGCCTTTGAGATGGTCCTGTACTCTTCGCCAGATTTGTGTTTCTCTATTATAATTTCCCTAACTTGTCTGAGAAACATAGAAAACATACAGCACAATACATGCCCTTCGACCCACAAAGCTGTGCCAAACATGTCCCTATCTTAGGCTTTACCCATAGCCCTCTATTTTTCTAAGTTCCATGTGGCCATCTAGGAGTCTCTTAAAAGACCCTGTTGTTAACCACCGCCACTGCCAGCAGCCTATTCCACGCACTTGAATGATCTTTTGTCTTCATTTTGGTTTGGTCTGTTGAAAATCTACCATACCTTCAGAGAGAGGGAGTATTTATTCTTATGAATTCATTGAAAACAGGTGATCCTCCAATTTTCTACATCAGCAAATTGTATGAGTTGGTAAGGTAATTATTTCACCTGAGGAAAGTTAGCATAGTAATTACAAAGTGGATGAATACTTTTTCAACATCATAATTTTTAGTTTTTAACTTTGAGTAAATTGTTGACAGGTTTTGGGATTTTTCTTTTGATTTGACATGATGCACGATGTTTTATAAATTAGCTCAAAAATAATACTTAATATATTTTAAATTTAGAAAATGGGACAGTAAAATGTGAAACTAGTTGTGAGGGCTGAATACTTTTTCAAGGCACTCCAAGTATTCATCAAAGAGAAGGATGCACAGCGAGGTTAAAGAGGGGTATGTTAATATTCTAGGGCATGTTGATATCCAAAAGGAGATTGTGTTGGGTCTCTTGAAGCTGATAGGATCTATTTCAGGTTATTGAGGGAGACATGAGAAGAGATTGCTGGCACTTTGATCATGGTCTTTGTATTTCTTTAGCCACAAGCAGGCCCCTGAGGGCTGAACAATAGCCAATATTGTTCCATTGTTTAAGAATGGTAATAGGAGTAATCCAGCAAATTATAGGCTGGTGAGTTTTATAGCAGTGGTGGGGCAATTATTGGACAAGATTCTTTAAGATAGGATTTACCCACATCTGGAAAAGCATGGTATTAAAGATAGTAACATAGCTTTGTGTAGGGGAGATAATATTTTATGAATCTGTATGAGCTTTTTTAGAAAGTGACGAAGGTGATTGAATGTTATCTACGTGTAAAATATTTCACAAGGTTCCCTCATTGTAGGCTGATCTCCTGGTTTAAGGTAGCACTACCAAAGACTTGCAACAGCTTACCAGTAGTTCGAAAGCAAACAAATTTGATTGAAACCATTATTAATAACATTTTTAAAGTAAATTATTGTGAACTATCACTGGAAGCAATGAAGAAGCAAGCAAAGGCAAAGTGAATTCGCAGGATGTGCCCAGGTGGTGCACTGTAAAATCAACGCGCTTAGAGTTGGGGTGCTGGTTGGAGTGGACAATTCAGAGAGGAGCAGATGGGACAGAGGAGTTCGGATTACTGTCCACCTAAGCTGGGTACGAGGATGGATTGCTCTAAATGCCAAGCCAAATTGGAGAGGTCAAGAATGGCTTCTTTGGCAGCAAAATCCAGATCCAAAGCAAATTGATGGATGGCTTGTTCAAGGCCCAGAGTGATTTGCTGCAGTGAGGCCTGAGTCCTAATGCGAGGTGCAATCTGCGGTTCGGACAAACTTGCCAGCCCAGAAAGACGGGAAAGGCAGGGAGTCAGGTGAGGTTGGATCATTCTGGGCACCGAGCCGATTTGGAGAGGTTGAGAACGGCTCCTTCAGCAGCGAAACCTAGGCCCAGATTCGCTGGCAGTGGGGCCCAGATCCTAATATGAGTTTTGGAAACTTAAATGCTGGCCCTGATAGTCTGGGGCCTCCTCCCTCCGTGATGCTAAGGCTTTTGGACAGCTCCCGACTGCTGTGCTTTGTCTGCAAACTTTACGGCAATTTGCCCCACTAGTATGATGAACTGAATACTGAGGGTTTGGGACGACTCCGAGCTGCTCTGGGGACTTGGATCTTATGACTCAATTTGGTTCGGAATGCTGTTGTTGTTGCTCACTTCTATTGTCTATATGATTGGGTTTTTTTCTCTTTCTCTGGGGGGGGCGCGTTGGGGCTTAATTTTTTAATTGGGTTCTTTAAGGTTCCTTGCTTTGCAACTGCAAATCTTAAGGTTGTATAATTTATATATTCTTAGATAATAAATGCACCTTGAAACTTTGATCCAAAAGATAAAGGTACAGGCAATCCAATGTCTTACTGCGTCCCACTTGATCTGTGACCAGGTCTGTTTTGCAGAGATCAGTACTGAGACCTATACTGTCTGTGAAGTATATAAATGATTCGAATAGAAGATGAAGGTAGGCTAATTAGTAACTTTGTAGGTGACATGAAAATTGGTGGATTTGTGAAAAGTGTGGAAGGCTATCTAATGATACTGCAGCGTATCAGTCAGTTGGAAATATGGGCAGAGAAATAGCAGATGGAGTTTATTCCAGACAAATGAGAGGTGTTACTCTTTGGGAGGTCACAAGTAAGTAGAAAGTTACAGTAAATGGAGTATTGATGTATAAAGGAGTCCTGAGGTACAAGTCCATAGCTCCCAGAAAGCAGCAGTGGATGGAATGGAAGAGAAGGTGTACAGCATACTTGTCTTCATTGGTTGGGGGGTTGAGTGAAGGTAGGAAAATCTTATTAATCTGTATGAAAAGTGTGGACCATTGTGTGCAGTTATGAAGGAAGGATATGGAGGCTTTGGAGAGGATGCATCAGGATATTGCCTGAGTTTAGAGAGTATTAGCTGTAAGGGGCACACTTGGCTTTGGAAGGTGAGGGGGAGCCTGATAGAAGTATATAAAGTTATGAGAGATAGAGGTAGGGTAGATAGTCAGTCTTCTAAGATGGAAAAGTAAAATACCAGAGGGCAATAGCTTTAAAATGAGAGGGAGAAAGTTTAAAGGCATGTTTAAAGGAATGTTGGAGACAATTTTTTTACACAGTGTTAGTAGCCTGAAACACATTGCAGAGGGAGGAGATAGAAGCAGATATGATAGTAGCAGTTAAGAGGCATTTAGGGGGCATAAGACAGGCAGGAAATGAAGAATACAGATCATGGGCAAGCAGATAGGGTTGGTTTAATTTGGCATAGACATCATGGGCCAAAGGTCTGCTCGTGTGCTGTACTGTTCTATATAATTGCCCAGATAGGACTGAGTATTAAATGATGGCCTACACAGCAAAGTCAGATACCTGTGGTAGAATACAAATAAAAACACTTTGCATTCATGACTAAAGCTGCAATTATTTCACTAATTGGCAAAGTGAAAATTTTTACAAGGCAAAAGTTAAGCACCACTGACTGGTGAATGTGATTAAGTAGGTGCTGTATTCTAACTAAAGATTTTCCATCACAATGCAAAGATCATTGCTGTTGCTTCAGTTTGGCTACTTGCTGACACAACCTATGTGAGGATACTTGTGCAAGGCAACAATATCCTTGTGTTTGGCATTGTTGTAAATATTCTTTTATCTTAGTCAGGTGGTTCTGGGTTCAAGTCCCTCTCCATAGACTGGAGAACAGAAGTCTGGACTGACACAGTATTGCCTTTCAAGTGAAGTTTAAAATTAATGCCTTTCTTCTCAGAATATTTTTAAAAATTACCAGAGTTATTTCAAATAAAATGGTGAAATTGTCACTGATCCCCTGAGTAATATTCATCTTTCACTCATCTTCATTCAAAGGTCTTTATCATATTGCTATTTGTAGGACCTTACTCTATTTTCTACATTACCATTAATAGTATATTTCAAGCATATGTTATTAGTTGTGAAGCACATTGAAATGTCACAAAAGTTGCTCGAGAAAAAATGTGATTTTTTTTCCTTCTGTCTTGCTGTAGAATTCATTTGGTGGAACTATTGCATTTCAACAGTTGAGACCAATTTACTGTGGTAGTGGAAAAAGGAAGTGGATAATCCAAGTTATAAAAATTCCTTTTGTAATAAGTATGGGTGCCTAAGATTTCTGTTTCTTTTCTTCTTTGTTCTTTTACAGAGTTTGTTTTTGGACCATCTCCGATGGTGAAAGAATGTGTAGAAAGATAAATAAATTTATTTTTCTCAAAATGTTGTATTTTTTTCAGTAAAAGGAAGAGAGCATTTTTTTAAACTTTTGACTTCAAATTCGTATTGGCATCTTTGCAGATCTAACACTTTGGACAAATGGACAATGATCTCCAGCAATAAGATATTCCTAACTGAACAGTAGAATTTTTATAAATGTCTTCATTAAAATACATTTCCTCTATTTTTATAGCTCCAAAACCTGAGGAGTGTGAATATAGCAGCACTTCAAAGATTTGTGGTAAGTTGGTATACAGAGACATTTTAAATGAGTTTGACAGAAATATTATGAATTATAGTAACAATAGCAATTGTGAGGGACTTCTAAAATTGATTATATTTATGTCTGATGACAAAAGCTTCCTTCTATGTCCTATCAAAAGAATAGGTACTTGACTGAATTCAAAATTTATACTTTTCTCTATTTTAACATTTCAGAATTTGACGAGGCTGTTCCAAAAACCAAGCGATTAGATACAAGTTCACACAAAGCAAGAGCACAACTTGCCTTGAAAGTTAAAAGGCAGCCTCCTTCTAGATTAAAACTAAAGGAATATCTTGGAGCTGGTGATGAGAATGAAATAATACAGGTAAAGGCAATATAATTTTATCGTTTGATTAATTTTCTAAGCCACTTTTCTGAGTCCTATTCACTTTCCCATCACAGTTGTTTCTGTTTTCAAACTAGTTTACAAACAGTTCTCAGGATTAGAACCCCGTCATACAATTGAGGAGTTATATAGTTTTGCTTTAGAAAATGCAATGGCTTCTGCTTTTGCAAAACCCTTGGCAAAGTATATCATGGCCCAGTATGGTTTTGTGTCAAGAATTTTCTCACTAATTTTCAAGTAGATAATACTTATCAGTGTACTCTGCTATGTGGGATTAGACATAGTCTTAAGTATAGATTCAGGACTCTGCTTTCTTCCTTCCTAATATGACGCTGTTGAGCCATAACATAGATTTTAATGTCCAGTTTGTAAAGGAGTATCCAAAACTGACTAATTAGCACAAGCCTTGACACTTTTATGGTTTCTTCCCAAATTTCATTACTTGTATGTCTTCAATTGTCTGCATTCTTATTTCATCTTCTTCACCATAAATATTAATCCTTCAGTAACTCTCCCATTGCATACTTATATTCATTTATTCTTCAACGATTTAGCAAAACTACACCACAAACAATGCTTCTTCCAGCATGTCAGTGCTGGCCTGGCCAAGCTGTGTAAATCTGTGCCATCAGTTTTTTAAGATTTTGTATTCAAATCAGAATCATATATACACAAAGAACAAAAGAAAATCCCAAATTGAGGTTCTTGCTGTGGTGTATCACTTTCCACATTCCTCTGTTGTGATCAACTTCCTTTATCCTAACCGTGTATTTCCACACAAGCTACCTAAGCTTCTAACTTGAATAAAAACAGAAAATGCTCAGGGTAGTGAGTGAGCTGGGAAGAGCCTTTGGAGGTGGAAAAAGAATTACTATTTCATCAATATTTAATCAGAACATACTATCTATGTTATCTTTTTATAACAACAAAATATTTAATCAAGGCTATATAAAAATCTTATGAAAACTGCAGTTAATTGTGTCAAGAGGAACAGGTGTTATTTGTGTGTAAATGGGCTGAGTTCGCTCATGCTAGTTCTGGAGCAAGGAAATGACGAGACCGAGTTCTCGTGTTGCTGCATTTTATATGACCTTCAGCTGATAGAAATAAACAAAAAATCGCAGTGGGGTTATTAGCTCAAAATTCTCAAACAATATGAAAAACATATTGAAGTATAACAAACAACTGGTTCAAATATATTTTCTCTAATATGGCTTCTAATTACAGTAAGTGATTGCTTAAAAATTGCCTTGGATAAAATGCTAAGAAAAATGGTGTATCCTAAACTTTCTGAAAAATATTTGGAACTTATTATTAGGAAATTTCTATATATGAAAACTTATTCGGTTATTAAAAATAACGGTCTTTAAAAGCTAAAATATCTAAGTAGTGAATTGCTGAAAATTTGTGTTATTATTTTGTACACTGGGGATTAATTTATTTGTGTGCACATCGTATTGAACCTCTAAGTTTTGAAACCCAGAATTTATCCACCTTTTCCTTGGTTAAGGTGATGCACTTTTTCCTCTTGATCACTATGGTTCCAACAATCATGTAGTTCTTCCTGCACTTCCAGCAGCTTTCTGGGCAAGAGAACAATTGGACAAGCAAGCTTATGTAACAAGGCATAAGAAAATCTGGCTCATTGGGAGTTTCCATGAAATTTTCTCAAGCACTTTTGTAATGTCATACTTTTGAGATTTATATGGAATCTCAATGACACATCTATCATTGTTAACTTTGTGCAGAACTGTTAAAATTTTTCTGTGACATTTTCAAAAAAAATTTATACACTGTCCACACAGAACTTTCATGTTATTCCTATTACACCAGTGCTCCTACAGTCTTGAAACTTTTACTATGTGAATTTCATGTGTAATCAAAAAAACATAAAAGCTTTTCATTTTGTATTCAGCTGTCCATCAGCTCTTCTTGATAATGGATTTGTGAAGCTTCAATGAATCATATTTTGGATCACATGTTCGTCATTTCTAATACTATCCAACATACAAAATTGTGTTAAAACTCTAATATAAGCTTTACAGTATGAAGTGTTTCCTTTCATCATTAAGTGATTGTTAGATGTGACCAAGTATATTAGTACTGATCAATAATTTCTCTCAATGCTATTTCACAAACATTTTGTTTATGAAGTTTATTTTGAATGTTGATATTCTCAACTTAATAAAGATATTGGTATCTTATTACTTACTAGTGAAGCCAGTGAAAGCAGGTAAAATTTTACACTTTGATTGCTGTAGGTCAACATCTTATCACTGAAGATTCTATCATGTGCCCAATTTAAAGGCGCTTTGAGGTTATTAATGTTAACAGAGGATCCATTTATTAAATTGAAACTTTCAGAGCTAGAAGTTACAAACATTATATTAATATTTCCTATTCACCTCCTGCGTGCCTCAATCAAAGCTCATTTATAGTCTTGGATAGAAGCAACCGTTAATTTTTGGGCCCCATATTTTAAAAATGTGCTTGATCTCTGTTTTATAAAGAAACAGTTATAAAGAGAAACTGATTTGAAAGCCATCTTTTAAATTATTTTCATGGTCAAATACATGAAACTTGTCTTTTATTTTTCAATGTTTTTATTAATTACTTGCATAGACGAATACAAAATAAAAACTTGTCAATATGCTATGTCTGTTTTTTTTTCTTACTTGAATAAGCCAGCTTATGCAGAGAGACATAACTTTCTTCCATATTTGATTGATTTACCAAATGTTATGTATACGCTGCCCATGTTAACAATTTGACATTCTTTCTCCTCAATTTTCAGAATAATGAGGAGGAAGAGAATAATGAAGAATTTCTGCAAGCGGAAGCATCATGCTTTCAAAGTAGCTTGAGTTCAGTACAAGCTATTGAAAATGCATCTGTTCCTTTGCCTGAGACATCTACGAAAGATGAGGGGGTAGAAGAAAAGTCTGATGTGGCAAGCACAATCAGTTTGCATGATCAAAGTCCTTCGGCATCACCATGTTCCTCGCCAGTTCATAAGACAACCGAGAGTAGCACTAGCTCAAAGCAGTCTCTTACCAAAGTATCAGCACCATCAAGTTCTCCTTCATCATTTCTTACAAAGATAAGGAAAAGAGAAATAAAAGGAAAAAGGAAAGAGAACGATGGTAAACGTAGTTTAATTACTATATATCTGAATTATTCATATCAAAGCTTTATTAACGGGTCTATGAGTGTCTTCAGTAACTCTGAGTGAATAGTAAAAACAGGAGGTGTTTGAAATTGCATTCAATGGAGTTAATGCTTCAGGTACGTGATCTTTAAACAGGAAGGTCTGATAAAAGGTCATTGGCCTGAAATATTAACCCTGTTTTTCTCTTCATGTATATTTAGAGAAATGGCAAATCTGAATGTGGTGTTGTGCAAAGAATCAGATTTGCTGAGGGAGCTAAAGATAAAGGAACCCTTCAGAGGCAAGTGTTCATAATATAATAGAATTCACGCTGCAGTTTGAGAGGGAGAAAGTAAGATTGGATGTGTTGATGACTAGTGGTGTTCTGCAAGGGTCGTTATTGGGTCTGCTTCTTTTCACCTTCTATATTAATTATCTGAATTGCAGAATTGATGGTTTTGTGGCCAAATTTGCAGATGACTCAAAGATGCTTGGAAGGACAGATGGTGTTGAGGAAGCAGGATGTCTGCAGAAGGACTTGAACAGATTAGAAGAATGGGCAAAGAAGTGGCAGGTAGAATACAGTGTAGGGAAGTGTATGGTCATGAACTTTGGCAAAAGGAATAAAGGCTTAGACTATTTCCTAAATGGGAGTAAATTCAGAAATCAAGGGTGCAAAGGGACTTGGAAGTCATAGTGCAGGATTCTCTAAAGGTTCACTTGTGAGTTAAGTCTGTAATAAGGAAGGGAAATTTGATTCAGTTCAATTGGGGAGGTCTAGAATATAAAAACAAGGATGTAATGCTGAGGCTTTATAAGGCATTGGTGGGATCACATTTGGAGTATTGTGAGCCGTTTTTGACTCCATACTTAAGAAAGAATGTGCTGGCGTTAAAGAGGGTCTGGAGGAGGTTTATAAGAATGCTCCCAAGTCTGAAAAGTTTGATAGCTTTGGGCCTGTACTTACTGGAGTTTAGAAGACTGAGGAGGATCTCATTGAAACCTACCGAATATTGAAAGAACTAGATAGAGTGGATGTGGAGAGAATGTTTTAGATAGTGGGAGAGTCTAGAACCAGAGAACACAGCATCCGAATAGAAGGATGTCCATTTAGAACAGAGATGAGGAGGATTTTCTTTAGCCAGCAGGTGGTAAATCTATGGAAACAAAATACTCTGCAGATGCTGGGGTCAAAGCAACACTCACAACATGCTGGAGGAACTCAGCAGGTCGAGCAGCATCCGTGGAAACGATCAGTCAACGTTTTGGGCCGGAACCCTTCATCGGGACTGAAGAGGGAAGGGACAGAGGCCCTATAAAGAAGGTGGAGAGAGGGTGGGAAGGAGAAGGCTGGTAGGTTCCATGTGAAAAACCAGTAAGAGGAAAGATAAAGGGGTGGGGGAGGGGATAGGCAGGAAAGGTGAAGAAGGAATAGGGGAAAGCACAATGAGTAGTAGAAGGAGGCGGAACCATGACGGAGGTAGTAGGCAGCTGTGGGAGGGGGTAGAGTGAAACTGGGATAGGGGAAGGGAGGGTGAGGGAATTACTGGAAGTTGGAGAATTCAGTGTTCATACCAAGGGCCTGGAGACTACCCAGACGGTATATGAGGTGTTGCTGCTCCAACCTGTGTTTAGCCTCATCCTGACAGTAGAGGAGGCCATGTATGGACATATCCGAATGGGAATGTGAAGCAGAGTTGAAGTGGGTGGCAACCAGGAGATCCTGTCTGTTGTGGCGGACGGAGCAGAGGTGCTCGACGAAGTGGTCCCCCAATCTGCATTGGGTTTCACCGAAGTAGAGGAGGCTGCACTGGATGCAATAGATGACCCCAACAGACTCACAAGTGTTGCCTCACCTGGAAGGACTCTTTGGAGCCCTGAATGGTGGCAAGAGAGGAGGTGTAGGGACAGGTGTAGCACTTAATCTTACAGGGATAAGTGCTGGCTGGGAGAACCGTGGGGATGGACGTGTGGACCAGGGAGTCGTAGAGGGAACGATCCCCGCGGAAAGTGGAGAGGGGTAGAGAGGGAAAGATGTGCTTAGTGGTGGGGTCCTATTGAAGGTGGCGGAAGTTGTAGAGGATAATATGCTGGATCCAGAGGCTGTTGGGGTGGTAGGTGAGGACAAGAGGAATTCTGTCCCTCTTGTGGTGATAGGAGGATGGGGTGAGGGCCGATGTGCAGGAAGTGGAGGAGATGTGGGTGAGGGCATCATTGATGACGACAGAAGGGAAACCGCGATCCTTAAGTTGAGGTAGTTATGAGAGTCAGTGGAGAGTCTATGGAATTCATTGCCCCTGACAGCTGTGGAAGCAAGTCATTAGGTACATTTAAATGGGAGATTTTTGAATACAGGGAAAAGTCAGGAGATTGGGGTTGAGAGCAAACAAATCAGCCACAATTGAATGTCAGAGTAGATTTGATGTGCCGAATGGCCTAATTCTGTTCCTGTCTTATGGTTTTATGTTGCCTAATATCTTGCTTTATCCAGTATTTTGGTTATTATTTCAGATTTCCAGCTGCTAGAATTTCTTGATTTTGAATTCTAAATTTATTGTACGCTAAATAATTATACATGTGCGCATCTTAAATTGAGCTTGATGCACTGGAAAACTGCAGAGGTGGCATTTCCAACATGGCTAAAAGAGAGCAATGAGAGAGACTGCAAATTTGAGTGGTCAGTGATTGTAAAGTTAGTGTCACCAGTCCCCAGCAATGATCTACATTTGCCTACTGCTCTGAATGCACCACTGAGCCTGCATTTCAGAGTTGAATGTCTGGACTTTTCACCGTGGAGCAGCTCAGCACAATTCTCACAAGGAACTTTTCCACACTAAGCTGTGGACTGAGGATAGCACCAGCAAGGGCAAAAGTTTGTTTAAGGTTTCCAGCATAGAGCACTGTCTCTACTATAAAGACCCCTTTTAGTGTTGATGCCATTTGCATTCTTGTTCCTGGGCAGGAGTCATGACTACAAAGCAAGGTACCCATGTATTCTAATGAGATAGTTATGTTTTTTAAATGTGTTGTCAAGCCAAGAACCACTTTTAAAGAAGAACAGCTCTGTTTTCCAAATTTTGATTTTGGCTAATATCTATTCCTCAGCCATCATCAATAAAACATGTCACCTTGTCATTACTTTTATATGTAAACACCCCCATACATTGGCTGCTTTGTTTTCCATATAGCATTTAGTGTACTTCAAAAGGACTTCAAGACAATTCAGGCATGGCTTTGTAAATATTTGGTTTATACCTCAAGTGTGAAGTGCAGGTCATTCTCACAGTTGCAGTTCTTGAAATATCAGATCCCTAAGGTGTCAGAGATGACCTCACTATTTTTGTGTTATCACAATGGGACCATCTTTCTGATTTTCTTGTCCATTCAGTGTTATTAGAGTGTGCATATGGTAATGGAAGTGGTTTTAGTTGCGATGTCCCACAGTCCTTATTTGCCATTTGGCAATCATCTAGATTCGCCCACACAAAGAAAGGGTACTTGGTCAAGATTTTGCTCTGCAATTGGCTCAGATAGATTATTTGCCAGGATATATCACATTCAAGAGAATTAAATAATTATTCATTTGTACATCACTTGATTTTCAATCCTTCCTAAATATTAAAGCTCTGTGCTGACCAACTGGCTGGTGTGTTTGCACTGTTTTGTTTTTGTCTTTCGTTGTTCCTGTTGTAGTTACTATTCGATAGATTTGTTGAGTATGCCCGCAGGAAAATGAACCTCAGGGTTGTATATGGTGACATATATCTACTTTGTCAATGAAATTTACTTTGAACTTTGAAAACCTATTTAATCTGTGATGTTGAATTCAGTGTTAAACCCTAAAGCTAGGGGCAGAATTAGGCATTCAGCCCATCGAGTCTGCTCCACCATTTTATGATGACTGATTTATTATTTTGTTATCAATGTATGTTCATATATTGTTCTACTGTATGTAAGTTTTAAATCAGAAGGTGGTTTGGGGCATCTTTTCAAATTGTGCTTAGGTTTTCCTTTGTGTCATATGCACTGGATTTATTGATAACTTCTTAAAAGCAAAGTTATAAATCGGCAAAATATAATTATTTCATATTGGCAGGAGGCAAGAAAAGTGAAGACGAACCAGTCAATGGAAGTGAAAATTTATCAGGAAAATCCAAGAGAAGATTTGCCGATTTTGGGTATGTTTTTCATTGCCTTGAAAATATTTCTCATTTTTCCATTGTGGCTATTGAATTAAGTATCCACTAATACTACAATAAAACTTGAATAATCCACGGAAATTGCAATGGATCAGCATTTAGTTCTGTTTCCTGTGCTCCATGGTTCACCATGGTCTTCGTTCTCACTCGCCCAATAAACACACTTGGGCATCATTTCCTGTACTACTTTTGAAGTCCACTGGACTCCATTTCCCATGCTCCTTTTAAGATCACTGGGTGCTTTTACTTATGCTTGCATTAAACTCATTTATTTTACTTGAAAATTTACTATACTAATGTGAAACATCTCTTAATAAGAATCAAGGATCAACTTTATTCGCCATATACATTTACATGTATTAGGAAATTCATGTAGCGTTTTAGTAAAAGTGTGTTAGGGTCTGAGAAATATCCAAGCATCTAGAAATCTTCTAGCCTTGCACAACTGAATGCCTGAGAGTGTTGGATTATCAGAGTTTTGCCAAACCCATATCACATTTCAAGCATGGTCTGAAAGTGATTAACATTGATCTGCTTCATCCTGAGTTTAAATTTCCTATCCAAAGTATGGCCAAGTTCAATTTCTATCATGTAGTGGCAAACAGGTATAGGAATTGGATCTGTTTTTTTTTCTGCTTAGGAAAATTAAGGGTGAACTTATTGAAACATGTGAAATCGTCAAGGGACATGATGTTAAAATGTTCCCCTAATGGGAAAATCTCAAATGAGGGAACATAGTAACAAGATGATAGGGTAGTCATTTAAAATTGAGATGCAAGGGAACTTCTCTTGCAAAGGTAGTGATTCTCTGTCCAGTAAGGATAAGCCGACCGGATGATTAGTGGTACGTAAAGAGCAAGTAGGTTAATTTCTGAATTGGCATCTATGAGGAACTGTTGCGGAAGAAGAGAGGAGGTCTGCAGCATATCAACCAGCATCATAATGAATTGTCGGGCAGGCTCAAAGGGACAGGTGGCCCACACTTTTTTTTTTCTCTTGTGCAAGTAGAACTGACTGTTTACTAGCAAGGCATATAGTATTATACTACCTAATACTCTAATCAGTTTTAAATTCAACAGCCTTGGATTCAGGGCCCTTGCCTGAATTGTCAAGTTGTCAGTGTACATTTTACTTCACTAAATGGAATTCAGCAACGTTACCTCTGCAAAATCCTCCAAATCGATTGGAAGGATAAGTGAACCAAAGTCAGTACTTTCCCAGGTCCTGTCCCAGGATTCGTGTGGAGTTACACTCAGTTACAATGGATCGGTAGATTTACTCGCGTGCCTGACACCAGGCCCAATAGCAGACACTCTGTTTAGAGTTCTGCCATGGAAAGATTGTTTGGTAACCAAGAAAGAGATTCAAGGATGCGCTTAAAGCCTCTGATGAAATGGCAAAATTCACACTGGCTGTCTGGAATTTGTGGCTCATGACCATTCAAATTATATGGGATAATATTGACAATCCTGAGTCCATGCATCAAGAGCACAACAGACCATCTCTCCAGTTACCATCCTCACCATTCTGTAGGCAACTGCCTGCCTCATCTACATAAGAATTTGCAGTTCCTAAATTTGCCTCATATCAAAATGCACAAACTGCACTGGAAGTAAATTAACCTCGGTCCTGAGAAACTGCTCGTTGTTGTTCCTTTACACACCTTGTGGCGCATCAGGTGGTGTTTTTGGCCGTTTCCTTAGTACTTGTTTTTTATAAGTTTTTTATAAGGCTGGGTTGCTAGCTCGATGCTCAACCCGGCACAGATGGAAAGTGTGCAAGGAGCCTACCAGATTCAAACCTGGGAACAGACGCCTCGAAGTGTGGTGCTGATGCCATTACACCACCAAAGTTGAGGCTTAGTAACAACTTGTTCAACAGTGATTGAGAAGAGTATTTAGTGAATTTGAATTGGAATTGGGAATCAGCATTGTATGCCCATCTGTGACAGAAAATTAAATCTGCTGAATTCCTCCAGTATTTTGGGTGTTACACTAAATCTGACTGTTTTTCTTCTCAGCAGTATATACAGTTAATCTTGTTTTCTCCTGTGATCTAAACTAAACAAATGGTAAAGTAAAAGCATATTTTAATTGAATATAATTTCAAGTACTAGAAACTAATAGTCAAGTTAATTTTTTTAAAAGTAAATGATATTTCAGAAGTCAATTTTAATTGTTTTAAGTAATATCTGTTGGTCAGCAGTAGTGGAGAATATTTGCAAAATTTTCTGTTCATATAATTTTTTTCCTCCTTTTCTTCCTCATCTCTCTTTGACTTGAATAAAAAGTGGATTAAGAAAATCTGGTGGAAAAGGCAAGAAATTAGATAAGGAAGACCAAAGCACTTCACTTGATAACAGGTACTGTATCTTGCTACAAATTAAGCTTGCTAATCTTTCAGATATGAGACCATGACACAGTTGATGTTTAAATTTATGTAAAAATTGTAACTATATAATATGTGTTCATAGTTTTGATGGGAGCTGCTTGTTTTTCTCATCCTGTTATTTGGATCTTGAATATGATGATTATTAACCATTGTTTTTGTTTGTCAGGGGATCAAAAGAATTGCTTGAAAGGTCAGGTGGTAACCTTTCAGCTGCAGATTCAATTTCGTCTATACCAACTTGCATGCCTTTTTCTTGGTTTGGGGATAGTCGTAAAGAAGCTGCAACTTCTGACAACAGCATTCCATCACCTTCAAGTTCGCATGACACTTCTTGTGAACAGGATAAAGGAAAGCCTAGAAATATGGTAAGTTGGAAAAGAAAATTGGTATTTGTCCCTTTCTTGCCGTGAAAATAGTCATCTTCAGAGAGTCTGCGAATATAGGTTAGCAGCTGAATAATTTAAAAACTGTTAGTCCTGGTGCCGTTACAGTTGGTTTTACTGCTGTACTTAGCAATGGAAGGAATTTAACGCTCTGAAAAGGATTATAGTTTTCCGTAATTACTGTTTACTGTGGTGACCGAGAATATCAGTTGTTGGTTTGTGCTTGACTGCTTCACCAAACTACTGTAGTAGTGATTCTCAGCATAAGAAGTGAGCAACAGTTTTCTAAGATTAAGTTTATTTTTTTAAAAAATCACAAGGGTAAATTTCTTTTTGTGATTTTGACACTTAAAAGGTGAAAAATAATTAAATTAACTCTTACAAATAAGATGTCCTGAATATTCATGTGCTAGTTGCTAAATATCCTTAATTACTACTTTATTAAATGGGGGTTTATCAACTAGAATGTATATATAATAAACTAAGGTTAAGTAAATTAAGCAATGATCCATTGCCATAAACCAGAATGCAATGGCAGTGGTCAGTTCTTTGATGCATGAATCTCACTGCATTTAACTTTAAATAAAAACAAACCCTGGGCTGTTTCCCCAATGGTATCATTCTCATTCAACCCAGTATTGAATCTAGCAGGAAGATTCAAAAATTAAAAAAAACAAATGATTACTGTTTCTTGTGAGTTCTACTTGCATGCATATCATAGGCAATTTAATTCTGTTTAATGTCCCATGGGCATTTCATACCTAAAGTCACATTCTCAAAGTCCCAACTTTGTTTAGTGGTTTCTAGCACTTTTTGCAAGATTCCCTGGGGGAAGAAGAATTGATGACAATTTAATTGGACTGCTCATTGTTTCACTCATTTGCTTTCCTAGACTAGCAATTATCCTAAATTAGGGGTGACTGAACTCTCACCCACTATACTGGGCAGTCCCATTATCCACAGTGCCTCACTGTCCTCCGTCCAACTTCATTTGTGACATTTCTGTTTCCTGCCGCCAGCTGTTCTAAATGATTGGATGCTGAATGTTCTCCCACATTGTACAGTGATGTACAATCCTTAAGAGTAACTACAAATTAAAGCTGCCATTGGCATTGAGTAAAATAGACCTGGAGCACAGAGGATAGGGAAATATGAAGTAGTCTAAAATGAGAGGCCAATACTCAAGAATTGTGATAAAATTGGAGAGATGTCTGGAGGTCAAATGCCAGCATTAAACTGTAAGGAGATAAATGATAGATGATAGCAGTAGAATGCAAAACAATAATAGATTCTCGAATTGAGATGAGTTTGGCAGTAGGGTCTAGAAATGTATGGTGCCATGAAATGAAGGAAAAATAACCAGAGTCTGGAGGCTTAAAAGGTTTTAAAAAAACACAAATATCTGTGGATAACATTGCGAATGATATAAAACTTCCTTTATGAAACCCTTGAGCTTTAACAAGTGACAAGTACAAGATACACACATCAAAGTTGCTGGTGAGACCCTTCGTCCTGACCCTTCGTCAGGGTCTCGGCCTGAAACGTCAACTGCACCTCTTCCTAGAGATGCTGCCTGGCCTGCTGCGTTCACCAGCAACTTTGATGTGTGTTGCTTGAATTTCCAGCATCTGCAGAATTCCTGTTGTTTGCGACAAGTACAAGATGTTAGCTTTCTGCTTGCTGTTGTTCAAGTACACCATTCATCGAAAAAGATTTGGTGTGAGCTTGGGAGTAATTTACTGATTTTTCTGAAATGATTCTGTGGTCACAAGCTAGTAACAAATGTGCAGTTTCTTCTCTATAATCTACTCTGCTATTTACTTAGTTAACATATAGGACTTGATCATACTGAAAATGAAGCATTATTGCATTAATCAGGCTGATTATTATTGAATTTTTTGAAATGTAGTTGTGAAATTGATGGAATGCATTTCTTCATTTGTCCACAGAAGTCCACATTTAACTACTTCAAAGCCAGGTTCTCTCTGCTTAACTGTTGCATGTAAATCAATCAAACAGTAGATCTAGCTGATGTACTATGGTTTATCCACGCAGATGAGCATATAGATGGAAAGACTCATAAGTACACAGCACAGAAGCAGATCCTTCGGCCTACCACATCAAATGCCAAACAAGCATTTACACTAATCCTACATTAATCCCATTCTTTATTCTCCCCAGGTTCCCATCAGTTGTCTCAGAATCCACCTGCTAGGTGTAGATCAGGACTGATCTAATTAAATGGTACAACGTTTCAGGGCCTCTTTATCCCAAAGGCCTGGATACCTGAGGAGGGTATTGCAAAATGGTTATCTAATCTGAGTTTAGTTTCTCAGTATAGGAGAGCATATTGTGAACCCTATGTAGTAGACTAGATTGGAAGAACTGGAAATCAGTTGCTGCTTCGCCTGGGAAGACTGGAGTCCCTAGGAAAGGAAAACAGAAGTGAAGAACAGTGTTGAGTCTCCTATAGTGGAATGAAAGTGCTCTAAGAAGGGGAGGGGTTAGTATGGAAGGATGGAGGTAGCTAATAAAGTGCTCACTGAGTGTATGTTCATGGTCTTCTGCTGCTATAGTCCATCCACTTCAAGGTTTGACTTGTTGAGTAAAGATGCATGCATCAGGGTGCTCTTTGTTGATTACAGCTGAGCATTTAATACCATCATCCCCTCAAAACCAGTCAGTAAACTCTAAAACCTGGGCCTTGATGCCTCCTTGTGCATTTGGATTCTGGATTTCCTCACTTGCAGACCCCAGTCAATTCAGATTGCCAACAACATCTCCTCCATGATCTTCATCAACACAGGTGCACCATAGGGCTGTATGCCTAGCCCCCTGCTCTACTTGCTTTACACCTATGACTATGGCGAAACACAGCTACAATGCCATATTCAAGTTTGCTGATAACACTACTGTTGTGGGTCATATCAAAGGTGGTGATGAATCAGCGAAAAGGAGAGAGATTGAAAATTTGGCTGATTGGTGACATAACAACAACCTCTCACTCAATGTCAGCAAGACCAAGAAACTGGTAGTAGATTCCAGGAGAGGGAAACCAGAGGTCCATAAGCCAGATCTCATCGGAGTATCAAAGGTGAAGAGGGTCAATAACTTAAAATTCTTGGGTGTTACTATCTCACAAGATATGTTTTAGATGCATCATATAAATGAATGTAATTGCAAAAAAAGCACAACAGCGCCTCTGCTTCTTTAGGAGTCTGTGGAAATTTGGCATGTCATCAAAAATTTTGACGATCTTTTATAGATGTGTAGTGGGGAGTGTATTGACTGGCTGCATCACGGCATGGTATGGGAATGCCAATATCTTTGAACAGAAAATCCTACAAAAGGTAGTAGATCTAGCCCAGTAAATTATGGATAAAGCCCTCCCAATCATTGAACCTATCTACATGAAACATTATAGTAGGAAAGCAGCATCCATCATCAAAGGTCCTCACCATCCAGGCCATGCTGTTTCCTCACTGCAGCCATCAGGTAGAAGGCACAAGAGCCTCAGGACTCATACCACCAGGTTCAAGAACTGTTACTATCCCTCAACCATCAGGTTCTAGAAGAAAAGGGGATAACTACACTCATCTATTAAGATGTTCCCACAACCAATGTTATCACTTTAAAGGCTGTTTATCTTGTTATTTTGTGCTCACGTTATTTATTGCTGTTTATTTATATTTGCGTTTGCACAGTATGTTGTTTTCTGTGCTCTACTTGATCTTTACTTTGTTGTGCATTTAGAAATGTTCTTCTGCACACCACTATTGTAATGCATAGTTATTTCAGTTACTGTGCCTTCTTGTCATCTTGAACCAGCCTGGTCATTCCCCTCTGATCTCTCTCATCAACAAGGCTTTCTCGCCTGTAGAACTGTCGCTCACTGGATTTTTTTTTTTGCACCATTCTCTAATGCGCACCAATTGATTGGAATGCTCAAGGACAGCTTCAGCCTCTCATGACTGCAGTTGGAGGTTCCCACTTATTGCTTAAAAATCCCAGGAGATCTGCAGTTTCTGAGATACTCAAACCACCTGGTCTGGCACCAGCATGGTCAAAGATCACACTTCTTCCCCATTCTGATGTTTGGTATGAACAACAACTAAACCTCTTGAACATATCTGCATGTTTTTATGCATTGAGTTGCTGCCACATGATTGGCTGATTAGATATTTGCATTAATGAGCAGTTGTACCTAATAAAGTGGCCAGTGAATATTGTATTAATGAGCTGGTGTACCTAAATAAAGTGGCCAATGAACGTATGTCTGGTGGTGGAATTTTGTTGGAGCTACTTGAAACTATTTCCAACACTCCCTGTTTGTATATAAAATTAAGTAAATTTGGTGTACAAGCATCTGTTTATTCAAATGCAGAGCAAATCTGTAAGCGTACTCCACTGCTGGGTTCTGCGTGCATTTGTTTGCAGGTTATGAACTTCTTAAAATTCACCAACGGTTGCATCAGGGAATCTGTTCATGAGTTTTCAAGCAGCTTAGACCACACTCAAGTTCTACAAGTCAACTCATTTCAATAGAGTCTATAGAAAGAATGCAGGAATAAGTAAGTTATTTTCAAGAATCTTTAACAGATGTAAATTTTTAAATATTATCTTTATTTTTTGAATTCTTCCGAATGTCAGAACATTAGGAATTATTCCCAAAGCTTGACAGCTTTAACCCGAGAAAGATAGAGAGATAACTTTACCATCTGTAACACCAGCCCTCCCAGCCAGCTTCTCCACATTGCGTAGCAGAGTAATTCACACCATGGTACTGGCACAGCACAATACCACACCAGGAAAAAACAGGATTTTGTGCCAACCTCCTTGGACCCACTTCCTGGCATAGTAGAATGCAGCAATGATGAGGTAATAGAACCAGATAAGGTGGCGATGGGCAGATGAGGCCAGCCTCTGTCTTTCCCCTGCCATGTTTCACAGGTTTCACTACCATGCCAGGTACACCATCGGGGCCCGATACCTTCTTGAAGGATGAACTGATGTAAGACTCCAAGACTGAGATCATAGGGTGAGAAGGTGCTGTTCGCATAGGTGTAGTGTTATTTTCCCTTTAAAAGTGTGCGTAAAAGGCTTTGAACTCATCAGAGCGTAAAGCATCACAGCCATTTTTACTGTTAGGTTTTGCCTTGTAGGTAATGGCATGCAAAGTCTGCCACAACTGCTATGCTATTAGTATCTCTAACCTCACACAGAATTACCTTTTCGCTCTAACAATTACCTTCCAGACATTGTACCTGGCCTTCTTGTAGGGTTCTGGATCTAGCCTCAGAAGACTGCAAATATCCCAGTTCACCCACAGTTTCTGGTTTGGGTACGTTCAGTATGTTCTCAAAGGTACACAGTCATCGACATACAGTGGTATGCAAAAGTTCGGGCACCCTGGTCAAAATTTCTGTTACTGTGAATAGTTAAGTGAGTAGAACATGAACTGATCTCCAAAAGGCATGAAGTTAAAGATGAAACATTCCTTTCAACATTTTAAGCAAGATTAGTGTATTATTTTTGTTTTGTACAATTTCAGAAGGAAAAAAAGGAAAGGAGCACCATGCAGATGTTTGGGCACCCCAAGAGATTTGAGCTCTCAGATAACTTTTACCAAGTTCTCAGACCTTAATTAGCTTGTTAAGGCTATGGTTTGTTCACAGTCATCGTTAGGAAAGGCCAGGTGATGCAAATTTCAAAGCTTTATAAATACCCTGACTCCTGAAACCTTGTCCCAACAATCAGCAGCCATCAGCTCCTCTAAGCAGCTGCCTAGCACCCTGAAAATTAAAATAAATGGTACCCACAAAGCAGGAGAAGGCTATAAGAAGATAGCAAAGCATTTTCAGGCAACTGTTTCCTCAGTTCGTAATGTAATTAAGCAATGGCAGTTAATGGGAACAGTGGAGGTCAAGTTGAGGTCTGGAAGACCAAGAAAACTTTCCAAGACAACTGCTCGTAGGATTGCTAGGAAGGCAAATCAAAACCCCCGTTTGACTGCAAAAGACCTTCAGGAAGGTTTAGCAGACTCTGGAGTGGTGGTGAACTGTTCAACTGTGCAGCGACACCTGCACAAATATGACCTTCATGGAAGACTCATCAGAAGAAAACCTTTCCTGCGTCCTCACCACAAAATTCAGCGTCAGAAGTTTGCAAAGGAACATCTAAACAAGCCTGATGCATTTTGGAAACAAGTCCTGTGGACTGACGAAGTTAAAATAGAACTTTTTGGCTGCAATGAGCAAAGGTATATTTGGAGAAAAAAGGGTGCAGAATTTCATGAAAAGAACACCTCTCCAACTGTTAAGCACGGGGTGGATCGATCATGCTTTGGGCTTGTGAGGCAGCCAGTGGCACGGGGAACATTTCACTGGTAGAGGGAAGAATGAATTCAATTAAATACCAGCAAATTCTGGAAGCAAATATCACACCATCTGTAAAAAAAAAAGCTGAAGATGAAAAGAGGATGGTTTCTACAACAGGATAATGATCCTAAACACACCTCAAAATCCACAATGGACTACCTCAAGAAGCACAAGCTGAAGGTTTTGCCATGGCCCTCACAGTCCCCTGACCTAAACATCATCGAAAATCTGTGGGTCGACCTTAAAAGAGCAGTGCATGCAAGATGGCCCAAGAATCTCACAGAATATGGTCATATGGTTAACTAGAAGCCTTTTGCAAGGAAGAATGGGCGAAAATCCCCCAAACAAGAATTGAAAGACTCTTAGCTGGCTACTGAAAGTGTTCACAAGCTGTGATACTTGCCAAAGGGGGTGTTACTGAGTACTGACCATGTAGGGTGCCCAAACTTTTGCTTCGGGCCCTTTTCCTTTTTTGTTATTTTGAAACTAAAATATGGAAATAAAAAAGTAATCTTGTTTAAAATATTAAAGAAATGTGTCATCTTTAACTTTATGCCTTTTGGAAATCAGGTCACCTTTTACTTGCTTAGCTATTGACAGTAACAGAAATTTTGACCAGGGTGCCCAAACTTTTGCATGCCACTGTAGGTCTTAATGAAATCACTTACTGAAATGTAGTAATTTGTAGCTATTTTTTTAAAGGACTAAGGAGTCCCTTGTACGTCTTCCCTGTGGAATATGTGGGTTTTCCCCAGATGTCTCCATGAAGATGTGAGAAGGGAATTGCTGTGGATCTGAACCTGGCAGCTGATAATGAATGAAATGTTTTCCATTCCCCACTTAATTGCTAAACTTCCCAAACTTTGTTTAGTGACAAAACCTCTTACAGGCACTGTTTCTTATGTATATGCAACACCAGTGATATTTTTCTCTTTTGCCTTTCCAAGCAGGTTCTCGATTCAACTGGGAAAAGTCGATGTGAAATTCAGACTGTTCCTGAGTGGACAACCCAACAAGTCTGTCACTGGCTGAAGGAAATTAATTTAGAGCAATACACAGCAGAATTTTTTTCTAAAAACGTTGATGGCGAACAATTAATGCAACTAGATAGCAGTAGACTTAAGGTATGTATGACTTGTTGCAGTGGCCAATTATTACATTTGAGTAAGCATGATGTAGGATTGTATAGAGCAATGAGTTTAAAAAGCTCAGTGCTTCCAGTCTCTCAAAAGAGAGCAAGACTGAGCTCTTCAGATATTTATGCTGGAAAATCATCAAGGACATCACTAGAATTGGGCTGATATAAAATGTTCTGATATTGACACTAGTTGTACAGTGTTACATAGAGTGCCATTTTACAAAAGGTTCTAGAATTGGGGCAGAGCATACCTCACGGACATGTGATGTGAATATGGTAACTACAAAACCTGCTTTCCTTTACACAGCATTTTCCCATGCAATAGTGAGTAACTGAAACATTTAAAAGATGTCTAGATGAGTATTTAGAATTGCCTGGGCATTGAAGGGTGCAGATGAAGTGTTGCAAAATGGGACTAGCATGGTTTGGATGGCGTGTTTGTGGTGGGCTAACTGTCCTGTTCCTGTGCTGTATGACTTGTAACACATGCTCTGTACTATTATCTCACACAATACCAGAACAAAAACACTTTTTGCCTGAAGCAGTGATTTATTTATAATAATTTCAATTTAATATATTACATTTGCTGTTCGTAATATGGTGGTCTCCACCTTGGGTATACCAAACACAGAGTGGGTCACTGCTTCATTGAACTCCTCTATTCCATCTACAAACATGACACTAAGCTTCCTGCTGGCTATCATGTTAATTCTTCTTCTCACTCCCATTCTGATCTTCAGTCCTCAACCTCCTAAGCTATTTTATCAAAGTTCAACAAGATGCACCTCATCTTTGAGCCTCATGGACTCACATAATCTGAAAATTTTCCATTTACTGGAGTCATTAATGAAACTTTAGGGCATTCGGTTTTTAATGTTATGCTTAGGTTGTGCAGTAGAGAATGGTCAAATCAGAATACATGTATTTTGTTATATTTTAACTTTGCAGGCTTTAGGCGTTACCAGTCAAAATGATCGTGCCACCATTAAGAAAAGGCTTAAGGAAATTAAGAAAACACATGAGAAAATAGAGAAACAAAGAGAGAAGAATCAAAAAAAAGAGAAAGATCAACAGAAAAAAACTGGTACACATGCCACATCTGTAGAAACAATGTGTTAAATAGGACTAAGTGCAATTGAGAACAAATATTGTAGATAGTTGTCCTATTTCAATGTTGCAGTGTGTTGAATGCATCACAGACTTGTTGATTCACATATGTAGAGTAACTCAAATGTATGTTAGTTTAACAATTTATATTAGAGAAATTTATGGTACATTTTCTGGTATGTTTCATGGAGTAGGTAATTTTCTGTATATAATGTTCATACATTTTTGTAGGTTTATAATTCTATGCAGTCTTAATTAGCTATGGCCTTAATAATAGATGAAATTAATATTTTATTAAAACTTAAGCACACTATTAAAATTTAATCAAATACTTGTTAAAGGTTGTTGTAAGTATCTTGAATTTCCTAAAATGATCCAAACTACATTGCAAGGGAAATGACACTACTCAGTCAATTATCTACAGAGTTGTAGAGAATAAGGTACAAAGATGGAACACTTAAATGTTATGCCTGTGCATATTGTTTAATATGCATTTCCTCAAAGGCGTAAAAACAGCAATAGCTTTCTCTATTTACAGTGCAAACTATATAGTTATAACTTTATAATTCTGTACTTTATAAAACCATTGCACAGAAGGGATGCCACTGTTTTGTCTTGTGTCCTTTAATCTTCTCTATTGAGCTCATTGGTGATCATTTTTTATTCAAATTATAAATGATGATCAGGAATGATTACAAGAATATCCCATTGATCTAATATAGAATTCACGTAGACCATGCTTTGACACTGTTGATATCCTTTGAGTTTTTCGAAAGTTAACTATTATCTTTCTCACAAGTTTTTAATTGTGTGTGTAGCTATGTTATTTCAGTGGTTCTCTGATTTCAGTTTCTATACCTTACTGATCTTTTGTCATCCAAAAGATGAAAATCTTCCCATCTTGTGTTACCCTGAAATTTCATATTTGCCCATGTAACAAGAGTTTTTGTTTCTTTATTTCTTTGGGCTGAACATCAGGATTTTAGAAATACAGCATGGATTACATTACCTTCATTTCCTTTCCACTGTCTGTCGAAAGATAAATTACAGCGGATATAAGGGTAAAACATAACAATGATTATTGGCTTGCATCCATCTGCTGCCATTCTGGTCAGTTTTCAGACTTCTGATATCTCAATGGTGTCCATCTTATTTCTGATCCTGACATCTCATCGTGTTTTCCGTTCTTTCCTATCCATTTAGTACAAGTAATAATTTGATATTCAGAGCCAATATATTGGATTCCCTTACCTTTGATTAGGAATTATTTTTAATGATTTAAGTAGAGAATGTGTTATGTAATATATTTTTTCCAATTTTATATTTTGAATAAAATTAGGAAAAAATACTTTGACGTGTTACTTTATGAAGAAACTATACAAATAGACACAGTACTTTGAAGGTCATTAAAATTCCTCTGTGAAATACTTTCTCTAGATTTTCACTTGCTTGCATTTTCTGAAGTGAAAACTGAAAACAGAGCCATTGTATTACTAATCATTAAAAATCTAGTCTAACTTCTTGTTACGTAGTATGCACTCTTTTTCAGTGCATCTCACTGCCAAGACCTACAACCAGGAATCAACTTTCAGTTGTAATTACAACTGTATTTACTGGTTTTCTATTCTGCAAACTTGTGTTTGTATTCCTCAATGTTAATACTTGTTCCTGTCATCTCTAAAGGATAATTTTAGTGATAAAAAGAAAGGGAAAATTGGCTCTTTTCCATTCATGTAACCACAGAATAAAGATAAGTAATTATTTAAATAACATCAGTAGGATGTATTTCCTTGAGGACTGTTCATTCCTTGATAGTCATCTAATAGTTGCCTTCTATACCCTAATGCTTTGAATGTATATGTGTTTCCCCCAAGCTATAAGATTAATTCTACTGATAAAAACTGGAAAATATTCAGTTTATCATTTTTCAGTGGTATCCCTTTAGTTATTTATTCTATCCAGGTCCAGTTTCCAGTAACCCTTACCTCCTGTGTTCCTTTGTATCTTCCTCCTCCTGATTCACCAGATTTTACTATTTTTGTCTCCTTTCCAATACTGACCCCCATACACCCATTTTCATTCCTCTCCCTCTCCATCCACCCACTACCCACGCCTTTTACACTCCCCAGTCTGCGTTTATCTGATCTTTCCTTCTCCCCTAATGGTTCCCATTATCATCTGATGTTTCCAGCACTCTCAGCCTTGTGTTTCCATCTATCACTTTCTAGCACTGGTCTTTCCCTTCACCCTCCACACCTCTGCCTGTCCATATTTGCTCAATTCTTTGTTTGCTTCTATCTGTCACTCAAACGCCTCTCTTTCCGAACCCTCCCAAACCTTGCTCTTGCCTATCATCTTCAGTGCACCAATTTCCTTTTGGTCCTTGACACACTCCACCTTTTTATACTGGCTTTCTGCCCTCTCTGCCCCAATTCTGACGTAAAGCCTCAAAATCAGCAATTCCTGTCCTACATCAGATGTTGTCCAGGCTACTGAATTCCTCTAGCAATTTGTACTTAGCTTTAGATTCTAGCATCTGCAGTCCCTTGTGTCTCCTCTCTGGGTTTTGTTTAGATTTTGTTTACAGTTTTTGGAATACGTGTGGTTTCACTCCTACCCCTTTATGTTGAGATATAATAGCATCAGTGTCTTGATTTGCCTACCAGCAACAGTGGGGCGGAGCTGGGGAGGGAATGAAGAATGCAGGAGGACAAGACCTTGGAGGGTGAGAATTTTGAAATCAAGACAAGCTTAAGGAAAGCAGGAAAACTAAGCTGAGGGCTCAAGAATATATTTATGGAATATGAAAGTTAAAAATGGGCTTAAAAGGCATTGAAATAATTGGATCAAAGGAGAACAAGAAATATGGAAAATTATGGCTAGTTACCGAGGTTAGGGATAGGTAGCCTAAGTCATGATTTAGTGAATATGAGCCAGATGCCTTACTTGGGATCAAATACACCAAAGTAATTAAATATCCTGGTTCAATCTTGAACCATAGCTAGGAAGAGGAATGGATTAGCATTTGTAAAAGAGTGGTTGATAGATTTACATGATCTTGCTGTAAAACCTTTTGAAATAAAATACAATTTGAAATAAAAAGAACTTATAAATTTCATTCAGCTTCTTTTCTGAACTAATGGATTGTTGCTGTTTGTAACTTATTGCACTGTTTTATAGTCATTCCTTTTTCAAACAACATTAACTTCCTGACAACAAAGAATTTTGTTATGCAGATGCTGCAATTGATGTATAAAAATTGTAGTGGTATATACTGCCATCCAGTGGCTGTGATTTGCTATAGTTACTTTGTATATGATTAGAGGAAGTTCAAAAAAAGTTTCTCTGGGCTAGTTACTCAGATGAGAGAGCTGATCTTTCACAACAGCTGAAGAATTAGGTCTATATTCTTTAAAGTTTAGAAGAATCGGGAATTGGGAGGGTTGTGGAGTTTCGATCTCTGGGGATATTTGACGAAAAAGTGGATAGATTTTTGAAAGATTAGGGAATTGAGGGATCTGGGGAATTGACATGGAAGAGTAGATCTGGGGCAGATCAGCCATGATCATATTGAATAGTAGGCAGTCTTGATGCCCCACTGCCTACCTCTTCTATTTCCTTATGGAGTTCTGTCAAATTTTGCTCTTACATGGTGACTTTTTGCACAAAATTGCAAATAATT
Organism: Mobula hypostoma; assembly: GCF_963921235.1. Classification (NCBI taxonomy): domain Eukaryota; kingdom Metazoa; phylum Chordata; class Chondrichthyes; order Myliobatiformes; family Myliobatidae; genus Mobula; species Mobula hypostoma. The sequence goes on from NC_086102.1 coordinate 166,497,380, forward strand.
CTGGCACTAAATTTGATTTGTTTAGAAACATTGTTTTTAAATTGAATATTACTTTGCAGTTTCTGAATTTTTGCTGGTCAGTACGATGAGACCATTTAGGCTGGAGATTGCCAATGAGAGACAATCAATCTAACCTTTCCAGTCTAGGCGGTTGAAAATTGTGCTGATGCAACTTTTTCAATCCTCACACAAAGCTGTTCGCAACCTCAAACATAACTTACATATAGAGTCACTTTGCTGCCTCACAAGAATCACCAAATCAGAGGAAATCAGCCAGAATCCTATGCCATTAAGATAGTTTATCTTTTCTAATTGAAAATAAATTGCATATACTGGAACTAGCAAGTGGCATGCAAAGACAGGGAAACATAATTAATGGTTCCAGACTTATTCTGTCCTCCTGCCATCTGACCTGAGTATTCTTTGAATTTTTCATTGCTGAAAATTGGATGGCATGATCAGAAAATCCAAGGTGGCTTGCATAGTCTCCACACCAGCATTATTCTGATGGCTAAGTGAGACCCTGGGAATGAATGGTATGATTTAAACTTGGGATGGGGAAGGAAGGGAGGGATGCACAGGAGTAACCGTTATTTATTTATAAAGTAGAGATGGAGCAAGGAAACAGGTTCTTCAGCCCACTGATTTCACACAGATCATGAAGCACCCATTTATAGTTCGACCTAACTGTCTCTCCCTCAACTCCACACCCTTCTCCCCTCCCCCACTTTGCTTCATCTACCCGTCATCCTTCATCCCTCCTTGTTTCACCAATCACTTACTGGCCTGTCTCTCATCCCTTTCCTTCTCTCTGGTGGCTACTTTCCCTCTTGGTCCTGATACAGGGTCTTGACCTGAGAAGTAAATTCCTGCCCCAACACGCACATGCACACACACACACACACACACACACACACACACACACACTTTATTCCCCAGTTACACTAGTCCTCTTTTTCTCAAATTTTCATCAACTTCCTGTAGATCCTACTACTCTTAATACAGTAGGCTCAATTTACTGTGGCCGATTAACCTGCTGGAACATTTCCTCCCACGTCTCAAAAACCAAGTCCTTTAGAAGATTGTGACATCGCAAGGGTGCCTGGGAGAAGTCTAAGCAGTCACAAGAGAATGGACAAACTCAACACAAATTGTAGCAGAACTCAGCACTGAACGAGGACAAGATGGCACTGGTGAACCACAGCAATGTGTTGCGGGCTGCTTGCAAAACTTCTAAGTATACTTTGTCTGAATTGCTCTCACTGCAATCTGCAGCCTGTAATTTCCCTTTAAGGAACATACTTTTTGAACCATCTTCATGAACCTGCGATGTCACGATCTTCAAAAGGGCTTGGCTGATTTAACACTCAAGCATGTATGTACAACATGGCTGAAAGAGTGGGAGGAGAGGGAGACTGAGATGCTGAGGAATGAAACTCCCTCTACCTAGCATTTTGCTGTAAATACACAGTCGCTGGAGAAAAAGATTGAAGACCTAAGGGCAAGATTGCTGTACTGGCGGGAAAATGGGTTGCTATGTTCTGTGTTTCATGGGGACATGGCTCACTCCAGACAAACCAAGTACGTTAGTAAGACCCCAAGGGATTCTCAGTACTCCAGATGGACCTGACTGCTGATTCGGAGAAGGCAAATGATGAGCGCCTGTGTTTCATGATAAACTCGTGGTGCCTGGACAGAGTGGACTTGTTTACTCCGAGCTGGAACATCTGATGATCAGGTGCTGACTGTTCTACTTGCCAAGAGAATCCTCCTCCATGATCCCAATCGCAATTTACATACGCCAAAGGCAGATGTTAATAAAGCACTCGCTGTATTAAATGGGGTGATTAACAAATAAGGAACAGCCTACCTCGACACATTTCAAATCATCATCAGGGACCTCACTCAGGCTGTTTGAAGAAATCTCTGCTGAATTATCATCACCATTTAATATTTTTATTTTTCCCTTTCAGGGTTCTTTTGAAGACCCTGACCCGGAGTTACACGCAGGCTTCAGTTCTTTGTGGGAATAGGACCCGTTCTCGGGGTTCCACGACTGGCTGTTATTTGACATGCCAAGGGTTTGGCCTGAGAGTCTCGCTCATGTTCGGAAGCCTAAGTTCTCGGGGCTCTGGAGACAGGCGGATCGAGGGTCGGTGTCACGGCAGGAAGCTCGTGCGTCGTCGAGGAGGCCAGAAAATCTTTTGCTGTGGGCCCGAAGACCCAAGGTCTTTGTGATCTTCAGACACAAAGCTTGAAAAAAGCAACGAAACAGACTTTTAACATCGTAAACCAGCAGGTTGTTGTTATGTCTCCCACTCGCTGTGAAAATAGGGGATACCTCCCTCTCCCTTACCAGGGAGAGAGAGAACCTGTGGGTTGTCGAATGTCGGATGAAATGTGAAGCCTTTGGGGTAACTTTGGTCTGTGTCTTTGCTATTGCTTAGCACACACTTGGGCTTGGTGATGGTACCGACGCGCATTTTTTTTTGCTGGTGGAGGGGGGAAGGTGGGATTGTTGCTTGCTACCACTTATGCACAGAAGGGGAGAGCTGGGGAGGGTGGTCTTTGGGTTCTCACGTTTAACTATCGTTCACTCTTTGGGGCACTTCTCTGTTTTCGTGGATGTTTGCAAAGAAAAAGCATATCAGGATGCACAGTAGATTTTATACATTTCTCTGACATTAAATTTGACCTTTGAACATATCTCATGCAGCACTAGGGGTCCCATCACATGTTCATTGTTACAGTACGATTAGGAATGCCTGCTGTTCTATGCCCAGACTGTATTTCAGGAAATCTAATCACTTAGCTGTCCTCCTACCTGCATACAGGCAAAGGCTAAAAAGCAAGACTCCAGAGATGAGGAGAACAAAGAAATGATTGTGAGAGGCTGACGAGCAGCTTGGGATTGCTTTGAGTCATTAGACTGGGCTGTGTTCAAGAAACTCATCAGGATCTGAACAAATACACCACGGTTGTCACGGACATTATAAAAACAGTAGTTGAGTGTGTCCCCACAAAATCATTCAGAGTCTTTCCCCAACCAGAAGCCCTGGGTGCAATCTGCTGAGGGGCAGATCAGTGGCATTCAGGTCTGGCAACGAGGTCAGGTACAGTCTCCAGAAAGAGCATCTCACATGCAAACTGGCAATTCCAGACCAAACATGAATAACTGAAGAACTTTCAACAGCTGTGGCAGGGCTTGAATCTATGACAGTGAAACCAAGAGACATCGGTGACTCACTCCCAGATGAGCTCAATGCCTTTTATGCTTGCTTTGACCATCACAACTTGGAGGCACCTTCAGAAACTCCCACAATTTCCGATGGTCAAAAGGAACATAAAAGGCATTGAGTTCATCTGAGAGTGAGTCACCTATATTTCTTGATTTCACTGTTGGAGATGACATCCTTTAGAAGGGTGAATCTGCAGAAAGCATCTGGTTCAGACAGGGTAACTGGCGGAGTGCTAAAGACCAGTACCGATCGTGTGTTCACCAATACCTTTAACCTTTCACTTCAGCAGTCTGAGGTACCCACCTGCTTCAAGCCAGCTTCAATTATACCGATGTCTAATAAGACACTGGGAAACTGCCTCGATGACCATTGTTCGGTAGTACTTAAATCCACTGTGATGAAGTCTTTGAGAGGTTGTTGATGAAACATCAACTCCTGCCTGCAAACTAACTTGGATCTGCTCTAAATTTGCGTACAGTCACAACAGATCAACAGCAGGTGACATTTAATTCGCTTTTCACTCAATCCTGGAATATCAGGAGAGCAAAGATGCATACATCAGGATGCTCTTCATTGACTACAGCTCGGCATTCAATACTTCCTTGTGAACCTGGATCCTCGATGTCCTTACTTGCAGACCCCATTCAGTTCAGATTGTCAACATCTCCTTCGCAATTTCCATCAGCAGAGGTGCACCACAAGGCTGTGTGCTTAGCCCCCTGCTCTACTCACTTTACAGTGAGGCTAAGTACAGCTCCAATGTCACATGTAAGTTAACTGATAACAGCACTGTAGTTGGCTAAATCAAATGTGACAAATCAGCATATAGGTGGGAGATTGAAAAATCTAGTTGAATGGTGCAACAGCAGGAACCTCTCACTCAATGTCAGCAAGACCAGGAGGATGATTATTGACTTTAGGAAGAGGAAACCAGAGGTCCATGAGCCAGTCCTAATTGGGGATCAGAAGTGGAGAGGATCAGCAACTTTAAATTCCTCTGTGTTAATTATTTCAGAGGATGTGTCCTGGGTCCAGCACATAAGTGCCAAAATGAAGAAAGCACCATGGTGCCCCTACTTTCTTAGAAGTTATGAAGATTCAGCATGTCACCTAAAGCTTTGAGAAACTTCTATAGACGTATAGAGTGTATTGACCGGTTGCTTCATGGCCTTGTATGGAAACACCAATACCCTTCTACTTAAATGATAAGCAAACCATTGAATATAGACAGGAACACATAGGTCAACGCAAAGTGTCCTTCCACTTCAGGGATCTTAAGGTGTTACAAAGGCAGTAAATTGTTAAGAGTAAGCAGCATCTACGCAAAGCAAAATAGTTAACATTTCAGGTCAAAGACCCTTTGTCAGATTTGGAGAGTGAGGGAAGATACAGAAAGGGTAGGGGTCAAGGAGAATATCTGATGTGCTGAAACCAGAGTTGCCATGGGGATATGCTATTCCTGAAGTTATCTGCTTCATAGGTTAGTTGGGCCAGTTAGAAAGAAAACAAATCAAAGTAAAAAATCTGCAGAATGGAAAATTTCCAGCACATCAGGCTGTGCTGGGGGAGGGAGAAAATTTGGCCAGTACTGCAGATACTTACAGCAGAACATTAAACTGGAAGAAATGCAAGGGACTCACTTTTTTGCCTAGAACAACTGTTGAGATCTGGTTTGTTAGGAAGAGGTAAAACAGCTTGTATTGTATTCACTCTATTTTCATGAGAAAATGTGAAGTGAAGGGAAGTAGTTGGTTGAGATGGAAGAGTGAAAGGAATAATCCCTTTGGAATGCCAAAAGGCAAGGCAATGGATGTCTGATGATGGAATTTAATTGAAAGTGGGGCTATTCCTGCTATCTTTAAAGCTCTGCATTTTACAGCCTGAACTTTCCTTTTGTGTTCTTTCTCTCTGAATTCTGGCACACTGCTAGTGTCCTCCACAGTGAACGCTGATGCAAAATACTCATTTAGTTTATCTGCCATCTCCCTGTCCCCGGTTATTTCTCATGCCTCCTTTTCTAGTGGTCCAATGTCCACTCTCATTTCTTTATTTTTAACTACTTGAAAAAAAATATTTGTATCCACTTTGATATTGTTTGCTAGCTTGCTTTCATATATCATCTTTTCCCTCCCAATGATTATTTTAGTTGCTTTCTGTGCGTTTTTAAAAGCTTCCCAATCCTCCATCTTCCTGCTAATTTTTTTGCTTTGTTGTATGCCCTCTCTTTGGCTTTTCCGTTAGCTTTGACTTCCCTTTTCAGCCACATTGTACTATTTTACCATGTGAGTATTTCTTTGCTTTTGGAATACGGTACATCTATCCTGCACCTTCCTCATTTTTTTCCTAGAAACTCACGCCATTGCTGCTCTGCTGTCATTGCTACCAACATTTCCTTCCAATTTACTTTGGACAACTCCTCTCTCATACCACTACTCCACTGAAATACTGCTGTGTCAGATTTTACTTTCTCCCTATCAGATTTCAGGTAGAACTCAATCATATTGTGACAACTGCATCCGAACAGTGGCTCCCTAATTGCCACCGTTTCATTACATAACACCCAATCTAGTACAGCTGATCACCTAGTAACCATCTCATAGGCATTTAACAAACTCACTCTCTTGAGATCCATTATCAATCTGATTTTCCCCAGTCGATCTGTATGACTATCATAACATTGCCCTTTTAACACACCTTTTCTATTTCCCATTTGTAATCTATAGACCCCATCCCAGCTACTGTTTGGAGGCCTGTATATAACTGCCATCAGGGCCCCTTGACCCTTGCAGTTTCTTAACTCAACCCAAAGGATTCAACATCTTCCACTCCTATGTCACATCTTTCGAATGATTTGTTGCTATGCTTTGCCAGCAGGGCCACACCACTCCCTCTGCCTACCTTCCTCTCTCTCCAATACAATGTGTAACCTTGGACATTCAGCTCCCTACTACAACATTCTTCAGCCACGATTCAGTGATGGCTGCAACATCATACCCAACAATCTGTAAAAGTGCAACAAGATCATCCACCTTATCCCTTATACTCTGTGCATTGAGATGAGTGCTCTATTTGCTAATCTTTTAGATTCTGCATCCCTAATGCACTGATACTCACCCCGCTGCCTGCCCTTCCTGACCATCTGACTGCATATTATCTTTACTTTACCATCCGACCTGTCCCAAATGCCTTCGCTCCGATTCCCACCCCCTTGCCAAATTAGTTTAAACCCTCACCAACAGCTCTAACAAACCTGCCAGCGAGATTATTTGTCCACCTTGGGTTCAGGTGCAACCAATCTCTTTTGTACAGGTCATACCTCCCCCAGAAGACATCCTAATGATCCAAGAACCAGAAGCCCTGCCCCCTGCACCAGCTTCTCAGCCACGCATTTATCTGCCAAATCATCCTGTCTCTACCCTCAATGGCACGTGGCACAGGTAGCAATCCAAAGATTATGATCCTGGAGGTCCTGTTTCTCAGCCTTCTGGTTGGCTCTCTAACTTCTCTCTTTAGGAGCTCTTTGCTTTTCCTTCCCATGTCATTGGTACCAATACGTACCAGGACATCTGGCTGCTTGCCCTCCCTCCCTCTCCAAAATGCTGTGGACACTGGTACCTGGGATGCAACATGCCATCAAGGTATTAATGACTATGATTTAAAAGGGGAATGTTTAAAATAAACAGAATTTAGATAAATTCCTACATTAGTCATAGTGAATGTATTTACATCATTCAAGAGCTGCACGTTGCAGTATCCTTTTTTAAAAATCAGTAACCTCTTCTTCTCTAGACACTTTGTTGTGATTTTTACGGTATATTCAGTCATTAGAATTTGTGGAATAAAACCATGCTGGTGAATGTCACTGGCTTTCCAACTATCCAGCCTACTCCTATTTGCATGATCCAGTCTGTAGTCTGTAGCTGTGGTACTATAAGTGTATAAGTGCATTCCAAATAATTTTAAATTGCTAAAGCTGATGGAATTTTGCCTCGCAAACACGAGGAAATCTGCAGGTGCTGGAATTTCAAGCAACACACATAAAAGCAGCTGGTGAATGCAGCAGGCCAAGCAGCATCTCTAGGAAGAGGTACAGTTGACGTTTTGGGCTGAGACCCTTCATCAGGACCAACTGAAAGAAGTGTTAGTAAGAGATTTGAAAGTGGGAGGGCGAGGGGGAGATCCAAAATAGACAATAGATGCAGAAGTAGACCATTTGGCCCTTCGAGCCTGCACCGCCATTCTGAGATCATGGCTGATCATCTACTATCAATACCCGGTTCCTGCCTTGTCCGCATAACCCTTGATTCCCCTATCCATAAGATACCTATCTAGCTCCTTCTTGAAAGCATCCAGAGAATTGGCGTCCACTGCCTTCTGAGGCAGCGTGTTCCACAACTCTGTGGGAGAAGAAGTTCCTCCTCAACTCTGTCCTAAATGACCTACCCCTTATTCTTAAACCATGTCCTCTTGTACTGGACTCTCCCAGCATCTGGAACATATTTCCTGCTTCTATCTTGTCCAATCCCTTTATAATCTTATATGTCTCAATCAGATCCCCCCTCAATCTCCTTAATTCCAGCGTGTACAAGCCCAGTCTCTCTAACCTCTCTGCGTAAGACAGTCCGGACATCCCAGGAATTATCTAGTGAACCTACGCTGCACCTCCTCCACAGCCAGGATATCCTTCCTTAACCCTGGAGACTAAAACTGCACACGATACTCCAGGTGTGGTCTCAGAAGGGCCCTGTACAAATGCAAAAGTATTTCCTTGCTTTTGTACTCAATTCCCTTTGAAATAAAGGCCAACATTCCATTAGCCTTCTTCACTGCCTGCTGCACTTGCTCATTCACCTTCAGAGACTGATGAACAAGTACTCCTAAATCTCTTTGTTTTTCTCCCTTACCTAACTCCACGCCATTCAGATAATAATCTGCTTTCCTGTTCTTGCTCCCAAAGTGAATAACCTCACACTTATTCACATTAAGTGCCATCTGCCGTTTCTGCCCACTCACCCAGCCTATCCAAGTCACCTTGAATTCTCCTAACATCCTCATCACATGTCACACTGCCACCCCCAGCTTATTATCATCAGCAAACTTGCTGATGTTATTCACAATGCCTTCCTCTAAATCATTGACGTAAATCATAAACAGCTGTGGTCCCAATACCGAGCCCTGTGGCACCCTACTAGTCACCACCTGCCATTCCGAGAAACACCCATTCACTGCTACCCTTTGCTTTCTATCTACCAACCAGTTTTCTATCCATGTCAATATCCTCCCCCCAATGCCATGAGCTCTGATTTTACCCACCAATCTCCTATGTGGTACCTTTATCAAATGCCTTCTGAAAGTCAAGGTACACCACATCCACTGGATCTCCCACGTCTATCTTCCTGGTTACATCCTCGAAAAACTCCAATAGATTAGTCAAGCGTGATTTGCCCTTGGTAAATCCATGCTGGCTCAGCCCGATCCTATCACTGCTATCAAGATATGCCACTATTTCATCTTTAATAATGGACTCTAGCATCTTCCCCACTACTGATGTTAGGCTAACAGGGTGATAGTTCTCTATTTTCTCCCTCCCTCCTTTCTTAAAAAGTGGGATAACATTAGCCAATCCTCAGGAACTGATCCTGAATCTAAGGAACTTTGGAAAATGATCACCAATGCATCTGCAATTTCCAAAGCCACCTCCTTTAGTACCCTAGGATGCAGACCATCTGGACCTGGGGATTTGTTAACCTTCAGTCCCATCAGTCTACTCATCACCGTTTCCTTCCTAATGTCAATCTGTTTCAGTTCCTCTGTTACCCTATGTCCTTGGCCCATCCATACATCTGGGAGATTGCTTGTGTCTTCCCTAGTGAAGACAGATCCAATGTACTTATTAAATTCGTCTGCCATTTCTCTGTTTCCCATAACAATTTCTCCCAAGTCATTCTTCAATGGCCCAACATTGTTCTTAACTATCTTCCTTCTCCTCACATACTTAAAAAACCTTTTGCTATCCTCCTTTATATTCCTAGCTAGCTTGTGTTCATACCTCATTTTTTCTCCCCGTATAGCCTTTTTAGTTAAATTCTGTTGCTCCTTAAAAATTTCCCAATCATCCGTCTTCCCACTCACCTTAGCTCTGTTATACTTTTTTAAATGCTATGCTATCTCTGACTTCCTTTGTCAACCACCGTGGCCACTTTTCCCCCTTTGAATCCTTCCTTCTCCGGGGGATGAACTGATTTTGCACCTTGTGCATTATTCCCAAGAATACCTGCCACTGCTGTTCCACTGTCTTTTCTGCTAGGATATCCGACCAGTCAACTTTGGCCAGCTCTTCCCCCATGACTCCATAGTCTCCTTTGTTCAACAGCAATACTGACACTTCTGATCTGCCCTTATCCCTCTCAACTTGCAGATAAAAACTTATCATATTATGGTCACTACCTCCGAATGGCTCCTTTACTTCAAGATCACTTATCAAATCTTATCAAAAATGATAGAAGACAGGAGGGGGAGGGGTGGAACCTCTGGAGACAGCTTATCTACTGATGTCTACTATAAGCCTACTGACTCTATCTGGACTATTCCTCTTCTCACTCTGTCTCTTGCAAAAATGCCATCCCCTTCGCGCAATTCCTCTGTCTCCACCACATCTGCTCTCAGGATGAGGCTTTTCATTCCAGGATGAAGGAGATGTCCTCCTTTTTTAAAGAAAAGGGCTTCCCTTCCTCCACCATCAACTCTGCTCTCAAACGCATCTCCCCCATTTCACGCACATCAGCTCTCACTCCATCCTCCCACCATCCCACTAGGAATAGGGTTCCCCTTATCCTCACCTACCACCTCACCAGCCTCCGGGTCCAACATAGAATTCTCCGTAACTTCTGCCACCTCCAAGGGTATCCCACCACTAAGCACATCTTTCCCTCCCCCGCTCCCCCCCCCCGTGTCTCTGCTTTCAGCAGGGATCGCTCCCTACGCAACACCCTTGTCCATTCGTCCACCCATCCCTCCTCACCGATCTCCCTCCCAGCACTTATCCTTGTAAGTGGAACAAGTGCTACACATGCCCTTACACTTCCACCCTCACCACCATTCAGGGCCCCAGACAGTCCTTCCAGGTGAAGCAACATTTCACCTGTGAGTCGGCTGGGGTGATATACTGCGTCCGGTGCTCCCGATGCAGCCTTCTATATATTGGCGAGACCCGACACAGACTGGGAGACCATTTCGCTGAACACCTATGCTCTGTCCACCAGAGAAAGCAGGATCTCCCAGTGGCCACGTATTTTAATTCCACATCCCATTCCCATTCTGACATGTCTATCCACAGCCTCCTCTGCTGTAAAGATGAAGCCACACTCAGGTTGGAGGAACAACACCTTATATTCTGTCTGGGTAGCCTCCAACCTGATGGCATGAACATTGACTTCTCTAACTTCTGTTTTAATGCCCCATCCTCCCCTCGTACCCCAACCGTTATTTATATACACACATTCTTTCTCTCACTCTCCCTTTTCTCTCTCTGACTAGACCCCTTGCCCATCCTCTGGGTTTCTTCCCCCCCCTCCCCCTTTTCCTTCTCCCTGGGCCTCCTGTCCCATGATCCTCTCATATCCCTTTTGCCAATCAACTGTCCAGCTCTTGGCTCCATCCCTCCCCCTCCTGTCTTCTCCTATCTTTTCGGATCTCCCCCTCCCACTTTCAAATCTCCTACTAGCTCTTCTTTCAGTTAGTCCTGACAAAGGGTGTCAGCCCAAAATGTCCACTGTACCTCTTCCTAGAGATGCTGTCTGGCAATTTGCCTCTACTGTCTACTCTTTCAAATCCCTTAAAATACTTGGCTCTGTCTTCAGTCAGTCATCCCTCAGCTGTTGCACTATCGGATGCAGCATTTTCTTACAGGAGGATGTACTTTTAAGTACTCTATTGTCAAGTGCAGTGGAAGATCCTGAGATGTTGAAAGGTGCTATCTGAAAGCCAAACCACATTTCTCCCTTACTGTATCATCTAATTTGTGATTTTAAGAAATCGATGTACAGAAACTGCATTCAACAAACTTTATTTCAAATGGTTTAAAAAAAAGAGACAAGTGGTCTTTTTGGAAGTTTGCTCAAATAGCCAAAGTTGAATTTTGTGCTCATCCATGATCAAAAAGATAACATTCTCAATAAGCACATTCACAAATGCAGTGCCATATTAATCTGCAGTTGTAAGCAGTAAGGCTGTAGTAATTTTAATAAGCTTAGTTTGTGAAGTTTAATAATCAAACTGCCCTGAAACAATGCAACATATAGAAGAAATTTTGAACTTGAAATCGTAGGCTAGCACCCCTTGCAGCAGAAGTGAAACATTCAAAAATTCAATTTACTATCATATTGAAAGAATTATCAAATTATTTTCATTAATGCAACTGATTACCCATATCAGTGTCTTCTGAAACTTGCAAGAGTGGCCTTTTAAAATATTCTAAAGGCTTTTTAAAAAATCTTTTTTAAAAGACGCTTCATAGTGCGTTGAATCCTACAGCTACTTGTCCAACACTGTTCCCTCTAAGTTGCGCCAGTGTGCGGTAGCACATAACTGAAATGCTCCTGCACACACAGCCTTTGTTGTGGCTCAGCTGAAATATTCTTTAATATAATATTGATAAAATTTTGAAATTATGCTGATGACTTTGAAATCTTAATTAATTACAGGGCATTTAACAAATATACTGTGCTAATTATTATCGACAAATTTTGTACCAAAACCTTTACTTTGAAGTATTTGAAAGTTTCAACATATTTACATTGTCAGTGTTTCAGGTAAAAACACTGTTACAAAGTGTAGCAATAAACACAGAATGGAAGTCTCATTGTTAATAAGCTGAGCACCAATACCATTTAAGTTTTTAAAAATTTACGAAATGTAAAAGATTCTTTGTTGTACTGCATTTCATCATACCTTCAATTAATATAAAATCAAAAGATGGGATTTTTCAATTTTCATTCTAAATATTCATAGTATGCATATTGCAAAAAAAGTCATTTAAAGTGCTCCGCCATTTTCAGGCTGTGTAAAAATTTCCGGCTTCCAGCAATGGTGGGCCCACACAGCTGTTTAAAAAAAAAACTGAAGGAATGTTGGCCAGTTTTGGTCAGTGCACATCATTCTTAATTGACTTCGTTTTCCCAGGATACGGAAAGGGAAAATTATTCTAGTTCACATTCATTTTCCCTGACCAATGGTGGAAAACATTGTTGTCAACCCCACGTGGGAACAGGTTTAACCATAATGCCATCCTCCCTTCCCAGCAGTTGCTTCCCTCACTTCTTTACAGAGGTTGTCGTGTTAGAGCAAATGAAGAATGCCCAAAAACTTGATGGAAGTTGACTGGCAATAGTGAAACTACACTTCAGTGAAGAGGAAGTGAAACAGTGGAAATTGAAAAATAATTTGGCTTACAATGTTAAATCCCAAGTGGAGAAACCTCAAATTATGATTTAGGTTGCAAAAATAGTCATGAAATGTTAAGGAACAAATGTGCATTTTCTTCTTGCTGTTATCAATATGTTTGCTTCAAGAGAAAACAGAAATCGATAATCAACTTTTTTTTTAAAATCTTCGAAGTTTTGAAATACCTGCATGTGCTCATCTGATAAATAACAAAATGGGGCCTCATTTATCCTGCTACAAATCAAGCAACCATTAAAAAAAAATAACCTCACAAAAGAAACAATTTTTTTAATTTAAAAAACTAATACTTCCCTTGATTCTGCTGCTAATATAAAAAATTTGGTGTAAATATTTGGTTGGAGAAATTGCTAGATTATGCAAAATGAGACAAAAGACAATAATAATGAATCCAATATCATGTGAATTTAGAAACTAAAAAAAATTACAGAATAAGTATCATTATTACAAAAGAATGTTGATGAAGGGTACTGGAAAATCCAAAATGCATTATAGAAAATAACTGCCAAATGGTTACCTGTTTGTTAAAAATGGTAAAACTTATCAGTAAAAGGAAGAAATGTAAAAGTAAATGCTGAACCTCTACACAAAATACTAAGGTTGAAGAAAAGTAGTTCAAAGCTGGAACTCTTCCCCATCAGATTTATTCACTGAAACACACTGCTGATTTTCAAGAAAGATTCAAACATGAATCCACAGGTCAGAACCAAGGTAATTTACATTCTATCCTTCAGATAGTATGTAAATATTCATGCATCAATTAAAGAGTATAATACTGAATTTACAGATATCACAATACTGAAATGGACAGCATAGATGATAACCTGGGATAACACATCCACAAAATCAAACAAGCAGCCTACAAGCCATACCCAAAGTACAAGTAAAAAAGTTAGCCTTTGACTGAAAGACAAATCCTTCCACATTCAGTGGGTATTGCAAAGTCTCTAACATGGCCATAGATACCGTCTTCCCAATAAGCCTTAGTAATTGGGGGGGTGGGGGAATCTATTCTTATACTATCTGGGTTAGTACCTTTAGCTGGCTGTCACCCCATTTCCTTCCTCCAGTGTAATAGATACTATTTGTCACCATCTTCCTGTTCTCAGCCATAAAATACTTTAATATTATTTGTAATTTGTTCTGTTACAGATGGCAAACTCCACATATGTACTTTCCTTTGCAATGCACACAAATAAGTTATTACAGCAGTCTTAACTATTAAAGTCCAGGGGCATTTATCCCCTTGTAATAAAAAGTAACAAATTGGGATTTTTGGGACAAATGCTATACAACATGCTCCTTAAGTACATTAAATATTTGCCTCCCTTTTTCAGTAATATGTGGCAAATAATGTTATTCTGAATAAAGCTAAATATAAGCAAATAGTCAGCTCTTCAAGATGTTATGCCCATTTAATTCAAGTCTATACCTGGATTAAAAAATATTGAACAGAGCTATATGTAGTTCATTTCTACATTTAAAACACTTTCCCTCCTTGAAGAGAAATCTGTGGTCTACTAATTATGAAAGAGACAATTTTATGACAAAATAAATACCAGGACATTCTATAATATATAACTATTTATAAAACTATACAATTTTTTTTCCATGCACTGGGCTATATCTCTGCTTATTTGGTCCTGGCCATATCAGTTAAAAATTTATAGTCTGCTACAGATTTTAATAAAGGCTAAAGCCAAAATGTTATTGAAATTAATTGGAAGTCTGTTTTCACACCCATCTTCTGAAGCAGACACTAATTCAATCCCATACTGCTGTGCACTTGCTGTGTCAGGCACATCTTCAGCACCAAACTTGAAGCACAGTCTAAAAGCCATATACACCAAAAGGTATTCTGGATGTAAAGGAGCAAGGTACACTGAGCTACATATGCAGAGCCAAAAGACTTCTGCATTACCAACAACCATCCTCGGTTGCAGAAAAAGCAGTGCACCGTTAAGAAGTACCAAAATGGATGAGTTGCTTTGGAGTTCTAAACTGAATTTGTTTCAAGCACTCTTGGGGAAAAATAGTCTTAGGAGTAACTCTCATTTTCCTGCCAGGTTGTCATCCATTGTTTCTTGTCTTGTTTCTTGCTTAATTTTTCATCCTCAAAGGGTTGTCGTTCTTCTTTCCGGATTCGAACTGCGTGGTACCTTGGAACATTGTCTTCATAATGGGAACGTTTAAAAAATCCACACTGTAAATGTGCAAAATAGAATTAAAAGATTGTTTATAATACTGTATCCCTAGGAAAAGCTCTGGTACATGCAATCCTGCTGAATAATACCAAGATAGTTAATCACACCAGCAATTAATGTTGCAGCAATAATGCCAAACCTCTCATTAACCCACAGCCCTGCAAAACCCAAAGCAAAGAGAATCCTCAAGCTCTACTATTTTCTAAAGAATAAAAACATTATAACCTTCTTTAGAAAAGTGAAAAGAATTTTACTGCAGTTGAGTCAGCTAATTGGTCAGGAACAGCTCAACAGATTAGGTTTTATAATCAAAATTTCTCATATACACAGATGGGAATGTATTCAATTATAAAATTGTATAAAGTACCTTAAATTCTTCCCAAATTAAATTTTATGTAGTAGGACAATATTTAAGGGATGAATGCCAATAGATATTAGTAACAGAAGTTAATTTTTCCAAAATGGAAATGTTTTCTCCCCCTCCAGTACTGACTCTGGTAAACTGGATTTTGTAAGAAAAGATGAAAACCACAAATATCTTACTAATATCATTAAATAAATAGATATGTGATAACTCAAAGGCTTGGAACAGTTGTTCAGAAAAGACGTACAATTTAGAAGGCAACAAATTGACTATTTCAGGAAAAAAAGTACTTTTAAAATTAATTCTGACAGCTGGAACCTGTGGAAGAACAGTGTAACTTAAAGGGCAAGCGCCATATCCCAAACAAGATCCATGCAAAGGAAGTTACAGTGAAGTTGCATAAGCATTAAAAAGTTCCAAAATATTATGCCATTATCTTCAAATGGTTATAAACCATTTGTATTTGATCATTCTTCTTTGTGAAGAATGGCATTTTAAATTCAGGTACTATTAAGACCATAAGACATAGGAGCAGAATATTAGTAATTATTCATTAAAACCAGGAGGAGGAGGATGAGAGGAGACATGATAGAGGTGTACAAGTTATTAAGAAAAATAGATAGAGTGGACAGCCAGCGCCTCTTCCCCAGGGCACCACTGCTCAACACAAGAGGACATGGCTTTAAGGTAAGAGGTGGGAAGTTCAAGGGTGGCATTAGAGGAAGGTTTTTTTTTTACTAAGAGTTGGTGTGTGGAATGCACTGCCTGAGTCAGTGGTGGAGGGAGATACACTAGTGAAGTTTAAGAGACTACCAGACAGGTATATGGAGGAATTTAAGGTGGGGAGTTATGTGGGAGGCAGGATTTGAGGGTCAGCACAACATTGTGGGCCGAAGGGCCTGTACTGTGCTGTACTATTCTATGTTCCAATTGTACAGTTTAGAGTTGGGTATTCAAAATTGTTTCCCCATGTTCATTTAACAACAGAACAATTTATTTTTATAGTATCCACGCCCCAGTAGGTTTTGTTTTGGTGTTAATGCTGTCAATCTGTGAGACTGTCCCTTTGGAGGAATAGAAAGATGAAAGTGATACCAAGCTTCATATACCATGCTGCTCCAAGCTAAGAATCAGACCAATGGACTATTTACCAAACCAGTGACTGAAGCAAGTCAACATTACGCATCAGTAGTCAGTCTTTCTTTGTCAGATGGCTGAACATTGATCTCAGCCTTGTGATACCTGGCATCATATTGGGAATCTTTGCTTTTGCCGAAGAAACCAAACTACAAGATATAATTGTTTAATAATCAAGTTTTTTTTTTCTTAAAGCCACTTTTCAGTACACACTGTTGTTAGAAGTTGAACATTTACTGGAAATCTGTGCAATGTCACAGAAAATTTCAATTCAAAACAGAATACATTTTTAAAATACATTGTTTAAAACTAAAGAAGAGACGAAGTATGCACTGGCAATTCTATAATCACAAGTTCATAATAGGCAGACTCTAATTATTCATGACATTCTTTAAACCCATATGTTAGCTGAAATCTTATAATAATTAATTTACTTTGATGCAGAGTAGAATTCAGTCACGATCCAATGGTAAAGCTACTACTTTCACAGAGTGACATTCAGTACCAGGTTCGAAGCAAGCACAACATTCACATTTCTCAAATCAAAGTAGTTAAGTGACCACTTGCAACGTTCAAACAATACAGTCCAAGTCAGTGGAATGACTTTAATGAGGGCAAACAGTTTTAAAGTGAGATGTTGAATCAATACACGTATTGAGAAAATAGAAATCATGCTGAGGATGCTGCTGGCCTGTCAAAAATTTCCTTGAAAGAAATTGTAAGCCTCTTTCTCAAATCTTGGAAACCCATGCTGAAGACAGAGAACTTTGCAATTTTGACCCAACGACGACAAAGTGACACCATATTTTCAAGACTGGATGCCATGTGATGAAAGCAAAAAAAACTTGTATATTGATGCAAAAAAAAATCTGTGCTACCCAAGGTTCTCAGGACCCTGGTTTGGAAAGTGCTAGGGAAAAAAAATTCTCAGCAAGTCATTAATATGCTTCTTAAAGATACTATGTCCAGCAGCTACATCGTGCTGGTGGTGAAAGACTGATTGGTACAATCACCATCAGAAACAATCAAGTGGGCTTTTTTCTCTGAGGTGTTGTTGAACTTTGAGTATTCGAGTTCCAATTATCAAGGCAAATGCAAAGCATTCCATCATACTCTTTATTTGTCTGAGGGGCAAGAAGCATTTTTTGTAAAAAGTCAGCTCAATTATTGCCATCTTGTAAAAACTATTGTATTTACATGGCAAATACAGTTAAATTCCTGGTCAATGATGACTTCTCCTTCTCCAACACAGTACTGACCAGGTGTGCTAACATTACGGCATTCAAGTACAACTGGCCTTCCTGTTGGAGACGGCCACCGTCAGATGTGTGAGGAATTTTGAGGTACAGTACAGTAACTAGCCAAACAAGCCCACGCTGCCCAATTACACACGTGACCAAGCAACCTAATAGCCCATACGTCTTGGGAATGTGGGAGGAAACTGGATCACTGGAGGGAACCCATATGGTCATGGAAGGAGCATGCAAACTCCTCACAAACAGCAGTGGAACTGAACCTGAGTTTACTTCGGATGCAGGCAAACACATCCACATCTACTCTCAGAAGGTATTCCAAAGCTGCTGGGTGGAACGCATTTGGATTCGATTCACTTGTAACGAAGGAGTAGCAGTGCATTTCCTAATCAGTGCTTTGTATGGCTGGAGGAGAACCAGATGGCAGTTTGAGGAACCTCAGACAGAATTAAGCATTATGGAATCAGTGAACATCAGTAATTCTGTTATTTTGCTTTTAAGTTAGGACCACTCTTCGATAAATTTCTCTCTCTCTCTCATTACTATTCTGCACTGGAACAATTGAATGGGGGTATGGCAAGTTCCAGAGCACATTATCAACACTGCAGCTGAATGTTGTAGCTGTGCTATACTTCTACTGAATCCTTTACTCTCAGGGTGATATTAAGTGAAAGAATCTGGCTGGGCACCATCTTTTGGGATGGTCTAAACCTCCGAAAGGTAGCAGAATGCAGGATTGATGACTATGAGCCAAACCTCATGGATATGAAGGGTCAAGGCAAGTACCAGTTATCTTCAGATCCTTTCAAGTTGATTTGAATGTTGTTTTAGCTCTTTTAATTTTAAAAATTAATTGTCAAAAATCTCAATGACTGCTGATTTTAGAATATTTCTAAATATCAAAGACAGTCTGCTTTTGACAGCTACTAGTCAGGGGACACGGCTAAAGGCTGATTTATACTTGTGCGTCAAATGTACGGCGTAGCCGCGTACCCTACGCTGAACCCAATGCCGTAACCTAACACGCACCTCTCCCGGCGATGCAGACCACAACAACTGTGATTGGTCCGCTTGGTAGCATCGCATTTCCTCCTACGCTGCAATAGCTTCCTATTGGGCGACTGAATGGCAGGGAAGGAACTCTGGCTGCAATGCTTTCCATAAAGCTTTACAGACCTCCGAAATTATGGAGGACCCTGTGCTTGACTCCAGTTTGCAGCTAGCTGCTACAGCCTGTTGACTTCCACCTGAAGCTAAAACTCGAATGGTGACTGCCAATCTCTGAGTATACTGTGCGTACGCTGATGCGAGATAAATGGTTGGAGACGATGCACCAAATCGTCAAATCTACCTGCCGACATCCAAAAATATTTGAAATGCATTTCCTCGTCCATGTCTCTCAGTAGCCGGACAAGCACAGAAAATTCACCCTCCTTCAGTTTCAGTCGCCATTGTTTGAAGTTTGAGTTTCTTCGTGTTGAGTTTCAACAACAAAGAAACTCAACACAGTGGCACAGAAACCCCACCGCCAACTAGCGTTTTGGTGGTGAATTGCAGAGAGACGCAGACACACCAAAACATAAGTATAAGTGCTCACAACGGTGTAGCCCACTTGTGTAGGCTACAGCATAAGCTGGTACGCACAAGTGTAAATCAGCGTTAAGCTGTGTGCCACTGTTTCATTCAGCCATTTCATAACTCATTCCCCTAATCCTTTCGCTGCATGACAGAGTTTAAGTTGAAGGTCCAGCATGAGTTTTCACCATTGAATTTGGAACAGCACTTCCAGCAAATTCTCCTTGATGCAAATAAGTAAGGCAGGTGCCATTTTCTTCTTGGGTTAGAATTATGGGCTAGCATGGGCATATCCTAGGCCAAAATCAATTCCCATTTGCGGGTTAAATAACAGTCACTGGCTATTAAAAAGCAAACCATGTCCAACTAAGATAAATGCCAAAGTACATCACAAAGATTCCAGACAGATTGACCCAGTTGCAGTAACTGGGTTTTGGGTCTATGGGAATAAAAAGCTGGGTGCACTCACCTTCCATAATAAAAATATTAAAAGTGCCAGCAACAAAATTCCAACCAGGATGGCAACAAAAATGATCCACCAAGGAACTCCGAAGTAATGGCTCACTGTTTTTTCAGGAAACACTGTAACCCGTACCTAAAGAATATTTTTAAAAAGTTAAACACCATTAAAAATTCTCCTGTTTCATGCAGGGTCAACCAATTGAAAGATGCCTGTTCAAGAACATTGACAAAATTGTGGTCTGTGAGGATCAGTCATTAAGAAACAGGTAAATTCTTTCATGGATAGGTCTGGTCCTTGGGTTGAAATTCTTAAATTGGATAAAGGCCAATTATGATGGTATCAAAAAGTATCCGGCAAGTGTGGACTGGGACGGGTTGTCTGCTGACAAAGGCGTGCTTGGTAAGTGGGAGGCCTTCAAAAGTGAAATTTTGAGAGTACAGAGTTTGTATGTTCCTGTCAGAATAAAAGGCAAGAATAGCAGGTTTAGGGAACTTTAGAGATTTTGAAGGCCATGGTTAAGAGGAAGGAGATGCATAGTAGGTATAGGCAGCAAGGAGCAAAAGAGATACTCAAGTACAAGAAATGCAAGATAATGCTTCAAAATACAAGATTGTTTAATGTCATTTCCTGCACACAAGTGTAGAGTCTATAGAAGTGAGGCAAGGTAGCAGTGAAGTCATGGACCCTAAACAGATTACAGAGGAAGTGGTGTTTGCTGTCTTGAGGCACATTAGGGTGGATAAGTCTACGGGGCCTGACAATGTGTTCCGTCAGACCTTGTGGGAGGCTACTGCAGAAATTGCAGGGACCCTAGCCCAAGAGATTTAAAATATACTTATCCATGGGTGAGGTGTTGGAAGATTGGAGGATTGCCAGTGTTCTTCCAGTGTTCAAGAAAGGATCCAAGAACAAGCCTGGAAATTATAGGCCAGTGAGCCTGGCTACCAGCCCAGCTGGTAAAACATGCTGAAAAGTGGCAGATGGCATTTAACGCAGACAAGTGTGAAGTGTTGCACTTTGGAAGGGCAAACCAGAGTAAGACTTGCACGGTGAATGGTAGAGCACCAAGGAGTGCGGATCTGGGAATACAGATCCATAATTCCTTGAAAGTGGCGTCATAGGTAGACAGGGTTATAAAGAGAACTTTTGGCAAATTGGCTTTCACATATCAAAATACTGAGTACAGGAGATGGGATGTTATGTTGAAGTTGTACAAGATGTTGGTGAGGCATAACTTGGGAGTATTGTGTGTAATTCTGGTCACGGGACTACAGGATCAACAAAAGAGTACCGAGAAAATTTACAAGGATGTTGGCAGGACTTGAAGACCTGAGTTATAAAGAAAGTTTGAAAAAGTTAGGACTTTATTCCCTGGAGTTCAGATAATAAGGGGAGACTTGAAAGAGGTATACAAAATTATGAGGGATATAGATAGATTGAATGCAAGTAGGCCTTTTCCTCTGAAGTTGAGTGAGACTAGAACTGGAGGTCATGGATTAAGGGTGAAAGGTGAAATGTCTAAGAGGGACATGAGGGACAACTTCTTCATTCAGAGGGTGGTGAGAGTATGAAATAAGCTGCCAGCGGCAGTAGTGGATATGTGGTAGATTTCAATACTTGAGAAATTTGGATAGGCACATGGATGGGAGGGTTCTGGAGTGCTATGGTCTGGGTGCAGGCTGATGGGACCAGGAGACATAATAGTGTGGCAGGGTAGTCTTAAACAACTATGTGATATGTCTATTGAAACAATCTTCCAACAAGAGTAGCTGCAAAGAAATAACAACAACTTCAACATTTAAGTCTTCAACTTGAATTTTTTTTTGCAAATTATATTCTTTCTGGTGTCTATGAGTAAACACTTGTTAAAATCCTGTATCAGGTGAAGCCTCAGAGGGGATTAACTCTTAAAGCCTTCTTGCCATTATTTTCTGTTCTCTATTATTTAATAGAGGCCATTTGTTTAGACCAAGTTTAAAGAATATTTATTAAGATCCATTCCATTCTTGTACTGTTCAATAAAACAGTACAGACTCAGGAGATTCTCTTCAACAACATCCATAAAAGTCTAATTATTAAGAAAGTTTGAAAATATAGGAAAAAAAACAAATTACAGCAAGTATATATGTATATTAAACAATTACTTTAAAATAGGTAGTGCAAAAACAGAAATAGAAATTTATAAAATTAATGAGGTGGTGTTCATGGGTTCAATGTCCATTTAGGAATCAGATGGCAAAGGGGAAGAAGCTGTTCCTGAATCACTGAGTGTGTGCCCGCTGGCTTCTGCACCTCCTGCCTAATGGTAAGAACGAGAACAAGGCATATCCTGGATGGTGAGGGTCATCAGAAGGACGCTGACTATCTGAGGCATTGCACCTTGAAGATATGTAATCCCAATATGTAAGATAGCCTTGAAGATATCCAATATACAAGTGAAAAGGTCCTCTGTCTCTGGCTGTTTTTTAAGCTGCTCTTTAATCCTTAAAAATCTAGACTGTTCAACCACCTACATTAAATCATTGTTTATTAACCACTGCTCAGCCTTCAATGTACCTCAATAAATTTGGCAATTTACCCTAAATCTTCACTCTTCAGCCTCAGTTCTTAGGAATTATTCAGTTATTATGTGTAAACAGTAATTTTATCTAATGACATAAAATTGCATTCAAAATTAACTGGAGAAAATATTCTTTTCAAAAGTTATTCATGAACAACTTATGTTATAGTTTTATACTCAATTTATTCTTAATTACTACAATGAGTAGATTACCTTAGTTTCTGAATTCTTAACCACAATGTTTTTGGCCTTTGATTCAACAGTTATCATTGCTTTAACAATGATGTCAAGATAGTTCAGTTTGGAAAATTCCTGCAAAACAGAGTTAGATGCATACATAAGAATTGTAAAATAGTGTTTTTATAAAAGGTTAGTACACACTGATCATAGATCTACTTTTATATTTACCTCCAGGAAAGTAGTGTTCCATATTCGTGAATGCAAGACCAGAAATGCATTGCTATCGAGGCCTTTGAGGGGACACTTTATATTAACACATTTTGCACTCTGACTGTCGCCACATTCCTGAGGAATATAATTGCAAAAGGTCACTTTTGAAGCAGAAATAAAATATTCAAAAATAAGTTCTTAAAGTAACACTTGTACTCACCAGGGTTCTGTACTTTCTTTGAGAAGAAAATAAAGACGGCAATACTGGATTATTTTTATTGCTCTTGAGTTCCCTTCTCTTTCTTGTTTGACTCCGAATTCCCTACAACAAATTAACTGTGAGTATGCTGTGCAGATCACAAAATGCTCCATAAACTTATATACTACTAAAACTCTCATGCTGACCTCCAATTAGCGCAAACGCTGCATTACAGTGGCACTTTATTTGCCTAAATCCAGTTAAAATGCGCTAACTTATAGAATGCAGGCAAAGTTCAGGGTTATATATTCATATAAAATTGCTCATTCGCCAAAATAAACAGGCTCCCTTTTAACCCGAGACCTGATCAGCCAACATGGAAATCGGGACGCGACAGCCTGACGCATGCGCACGACCAGTCTCAGCAGCGACACCTACTGGAGCAAAAGGGCAGGGCAGCTCTATTTCGAGGGGTCACATTCTGCTCATCACCATCAGCATGTGCAGGATTGGGACAGATCTAACTGCCACCCATGAATAAGAGATAATTAAATCTTATTGTAGTGACATACTTCAAGACACCCATAAAACCCTTTGCTGCAGTCAAAAGACAGCGGTGGCTATATCACGTCCATTTAGGAGAGCGCCAACCACATCATCAACAATAATCAGGGGCTTCCGGTGAGCCACGAGGCAAGATGGCAGCACAGCACTGAGCGCTGAAATATAACCCTCCTTTTTCATGTTCTTTAGGGCTCATAGATGGCCTTAATACAAGGTTGAGTTGGAGAAAGATCTAACTAACAACATGACTTCAAAAAAAAAGATCCAAATTCAACCAGGAAACAAGATACCAGCAGACGACACCAAGCTAGCAATTCATCCAAGGAAATAGCTATGCTAATTAAGCAAACAACGGCAACAGAGATGGAATCGCTGCAAGAAACGGTAGCCCACATGCTAAAGGAGTTGCTGGAAAAGGCACTCGACCCCATACAGAAGCATATGGCAGAGAATGGAAACATTCTCCGGTCGTTAAAGGAGCAAGCGGACATTCACGCTAAAAAATTTTGTAGTCCTCAATAAAATAGACAACATTCAGGTTTGCTTAAGCAAGAATGAGAACATTACTAACTCCTGTCTTGCGGAGGTGTCTAAGATATGGAAGAAGTTAAATGACTTGGAGGACAGATCCAGGAGAAACAATGTGCGGCTGGTCAACTTACCGATAGGCACTGAGGGCGACGATCCAAGAGGTTACCTCCTGGAGATACTGCCTAATTGGATTCCAGCGCTCAAGAATTCCCACAGCACTCCGTTGGAGATCAATAGAGCATATAGGATCTTTTCCAACACCTCAAGACTGCGGACCATGGTTTTTAGGCTTCTATGGTACACCGACCAGCAGGCTATCCTGGAGGGCACAAGAAAAGCCAAACCTACTCTCCCTGATGGCACCCAGCTGCAGTTCGTCGCCGACTACAGCCCCGGCATGATGCAGGAACGGCAGGGATACAAGGAGATCTGTGCTAAGCTTCGACAGAAGGGAATTTCATATACCCGGCGATTTTGAGAGTGAATATCAAGGGCATGAAGATGTCGTTTAACTCGGCAGAGGAAGCGAAAGAAGCTCTGAAATCATCAATGCTGGGAGATATGAAAGAAGACCCTGGGCAAAGTCCACACGCTCCTCGGGAGGAGATAGAACTGCATTAAGAGCTCGGACCAGCCTGTATGCGCAACCTAACAGGCACGGGCAAGTTAACGGTTAATGTCCAAGGTGTGAAGTTTTCTGGTTATTCTTTTATTGGAAAGTCGTTCGTTGCACTTTTGTATTTAGTTAATTAAGAGGCCAATTTTTTTCTGACTATTGCAGGTCAGAGTTTTAAGGTGATATTCAATATACCCAAATGTAATACTTCAAGAATGAAGCTGAAAAACAGCAGTTTGTTCTGAATAACTTTAGAATGTTAAGTCTCCAGTAGACATGTTTACGTTCCTGGGCACCAGATAAGACGTCACTGGCGCCATCGCTAAGCGACTGTTTCTTGCAAGAGAGCTGTTGGGGTCTTGATTATGTGTTATACTATATTTGAGACGGAAACCGTTTTAATTACATAGGTTAACAGGTTTGTCCAGGGTTCTTTTTTCTTGTCTCTTTGATCTGATTGTCTATGAGAACTGCTTTGCCTTTCTAATTTATTGTTGCTAGAGGGGGGTGGTTAATGTTCAGTGTCTGACATTGCTAAGTGACACTCACCGATGTTACAAAGCAAAGGGTTGAATGGGAGGGGTGATGGGAAGAGGGGGGTGGGAAGTGGGTAACTCAGGGCTCCACCACCAACTTACAACAACAGATCCGGGGAAGATGAGCAATACAGATAGATTAGAAAATCTTACTATTGTATCATTCAATCTTAGGGGAATAAACTCTCCCCACAAGCGTTCAAAGGTTTTAGATTTCTTACGCAGAAAGAAAATAGATGTTGTGCTGTTACAGGAAACACATCTTAAACCTAATGACATTCCCAGGGTTCAAAACTGCTTTTATAAACCCGTTGTGGCATCAGCTGATGGTACTTGTATGAAAGGAGTTATGATAGTAACGAGACATAATATTAATGTTTCAATTGAAAGGACTGGCGCTGACAATAAAGGACGTCTAGCTTTTGCTGCACATCCATTCAGGATAAAAAAAAGTTGCATTCATTAGCCTATATGCCCCGACTATATTCGAGGTTGAATTTTTTCCCTCAATTACCTTACAATTACTGAAGTTAAGTGACTACCAACTATATGTTGGTTCAGACATGAATGCTTTGGTAAACATTAACCTCAATAAATCTTCCTCAACTATATCAAGCTTTCAAGAATCTGCTTCCAAAGCACTTATCCTTTTCCTAATGGATTTAAATTTAACTGATGCGTGGAGGGTGCATAATCCATCTGCTAAAGACTATACCTTCTTCTCTACAAGACATAAAACCTTCTCTCGGATAGATTACATTCTTATATCCTTTGGTCTGCTGCCTTTAGTACACTCAGTAGAATTTTTGCCCAGACATCTATCTGATCACAACCCAGTCATATCTACTTTTAATTATGGCAAAATTAAAAATAAGGCCACTAGGTGGAGATTTAACTCCACCCTTCTAAAAATCAACGAAGTTCTATCACAACTGAGAATAAAACTGACAGAATTTATAAATGTAAATAAAAATAGTGTCTCGGATGTGACAGGGCCTCCATCAAGGGTTCCTTATGAAATAACACCATATGGTTCAGTTCTCACCTACATAAAAGCCAGCTTCAAAAGATTTCCACCCTAGAAGAAGAATGTAAAGTTTTGGAGAATGATCTGAAAGGGAGATAACACCATTACAAAAGAAAACAAGCTCAAAACAAAACAAGCAGAATTAAATGATTACTAAGAAGCAGGGCAGAAGATATGATCCATATAACCAAACTTAAGTATTACGCAGAAGGCAGCAGACCGAGCCATCTTTTAGCTCTAACGCTCAAACAGCAGGAAGCTAAACGGTCTATACCAGTGATTAGATGTGCTAAACGTGGAGTAGTATCTTCAACAGAGGAAATAAACGAGACATTCAAGAATTACTTTAAAGAACTGTATACAAGTGGTTCAGTTCCTTCTGAGAATGACTTCACAGATTTTTTTTAGTTGTCATTAGAGGACATCAAAACTCTAGACTCTCCTATTACACTGGATGAGCTACTTAAAGCAGTCAAAGCTACAAATAAGGGCCTTACGCCAGGTAAAGATGGCATACCTGTGGAACTTTACCTAGCACTTTTGGATATTCTTGGACCAGTATGGTTAGAAACATTAAATTATGCTATTGGAAATGGTGCTTTCCATAGAGATCTAAACACAGCCCTGATCACAATTATACCTAAGCCCAGTAAGGACACCTTGGAGTGTGCCAATTACCGTACAATCTCCTTGATAAGTACCAACCTCAAGATATTTTCCAAAGTCTTAGCCAGTAGACTTGAGACAGTAGTTGGGAAAATAATTAGCCCAGATCAAACGGGCTTTATCAGGGGACGTCCCGCATCTGATAATATTCGCCAACTCTTACACATACTGAGTGCAACACATATAATCCCGCCTGCCTGTGGCCTGCTATTTCTAGATGCTGAAAAAACGTTCGATTGCCTTGAATGGTCATATCTTTGGAGAGTTCAAAAAGAATTGAAGTTTGGTGATTAATTTATCAATAGATTCAAACACTATATTGTAATCCTTCAGCTCAGATATAAGTGGGAGGAGGTTTCTCAGAGTTATTTGACATAGGACGGAGCACACGACAAGGGGACTCTTTGTCTCCTTTAATTTTTACTGTATCTATTGAACAGTTTGCAAATTTAATTAGAAACTCTCCTAAGATCTCCCATATTACAATAGGTAAAACATCACATTCAATATCACTTTACGTAGGTGTCACGCTAGTTTATATGGCAAATGTTCAACAAACTCTCCCCTATGTTTTAAAAACACTGGAGCAATTTGGATTTCTTTCAGGATACAAGGTTAATTTGTCAAAATCAGCACTGATGCTGATTAATACAGATAAAAGTAAGGTGTCTCTCCCTCCCCAGATTAAGGTTACAAATGAGGTCCTCTACTTGGGTATTAAAGTTAATACTTCCCTATCGTCTGTGGCTAAAACAAATTACTCCTTAATTTTGAAAAAAATAGAAGATATTAATAGATGGAGACAACTGCCAACATCAGTCCCAGCCTGTATATTGGTCATTAAAATAAACATCTTACCCCACATTAATTTTATCAGCTTAATGATCCCACTTGCACCTCCAGCAGGATGTTGGCAAAAACTGGACTCCTTACTACGATGCTATGTTTGGAACGGTAAACGACCCAATATAAAATGGTCAGCTCTACAATTCAAAAAGTCGGATGGGGGATTGGCATGTCCAAATTTTAAATTGTATCACTGGGCACTTGTATTAAAAAGTCTTTACTTTATACTTGGATGGAGGAGGGTAAAGTTTCATCATGGAAAAATATAGAACAAGAACTAATAGCACCAATAAGGTTGAAGGACTTTCTCCTTACAGGTATGTATACCAAAAAATCTGATTTGTATTACGGTCCAATTTTAACCCAGATGCTACAAGTGTTTAGAGCAGCAGAAAAATTCCTAAAATTTAAAAGCGTATGGTGCAAATCATCTCCATTATGGAACAATAATCATCTTCTATCTGGGGGGAAACTATTCACTAACAGAACTTGGGAGGATAAAGGTATTGCTACTCTTCAAGATATTAGTGGGGCAAGTACTATCCTTCGCTTTCAAGAACTGGCATCTCGATATAATATTCATAAACACTCTCTTTTCTTCTACTTTAGAGTAAGATCAGCTTGTAAAGCCTATGGGGTTCCCTGGGGGTCAGATTTAAAGGACCACCCCATTTTAAGTTGGATACAGAGTGCTCCAGGACAGATAGTGTCATATATCTATGATAAATTAAACTCCCAGAAATATATGCCCACATCAGGAATGAAAGCCTGGGATAGGGACATATCTGAATTGGGACTGGGATGCGATTTGGGATAATGCTACCGGTGCTTCAAAAAACCCAAATCATCAGTATATACACTTGAAATTTTGTCATAGAGCATATTTAACACCGAGAATTAGACATCAAATGGGACTGGTTCCTGACCCATATTGCTCATGTTGCCCCCACGGAACCATTGGCTCTTTTAAACAAGTTGAATGGGAATGTCCAGGGGTTTTTGATTTGTGGGGTAAGGTTATCAGTACTCTTACAGAACTAACGGTGGTACAATTACCAATGGACCCCACTGTACATCTTCTAAATGATGGCTCCCACCTTTCCCTTATGGAAAAAACAGGCAAAATCTGGCTGGCAGACCTGACTGCAGCTAAGAAGATTGTAGTCCAGCGTTGGAAACCTCCCCGTGATATTTCAAATACTCACTGGCTTCGGAGCTTTTTGGACATTTCTCACCTGGAACTTTCATCAGCAAGAGCAGATGATGCACGACCAAGCACAATCTTAATGTGGACAAATTTAATATCTAACTTAAAAGATCTTTTGTTAAAATAGGAATGCTTTGTGTATGTACTACTATTCAGTTGGTTGGTGGAGGGGAGAGGGATGGGGGAGAGAGGGGTCAAGGGGGGATGATAATGAAGGTTGGGGGTGGCTAGGTTAAACAGTCAAATGTAATTGGCAATTGGTTGTATTGAATGTACAGGTGTCCCCCGCTTTTCGAACGTTCGCTTTACGAAACCTTGCTATTACAAAAGACCTACATTAGTTACCTGTTTTTGCTAACGGAAGGTGTTTTCACTGTTACAAAAAAAGGCAGCGCATGGAAAAAGCAGCGCGCCGCGCACCCCGAGCAGCCGCACTCCCTCAGATTCAGAACGGCATTCTCACCAGCAATGCTTAAACATGTGCCTGTGAGCAGCCATTTGCAAGATGAGTTCTAAGGTATCAGAAAAGCCTAAAAGAGCTCGTAAGGGTGTTACACTTTGTGCAAAACTAGACATAATTAAGTGTTTTGATCGTGGTGAACGAAGTAAGGACGAAGTGAGTTTGGCTTGTGCAAGTTGATGAAGATGTTGTTGAAGAGGTTTTGGCATCCCATAACCAAGAACAGATAGATGAAGAGCTGATGCAATTGGAAGAGGAAAGGATAACAATCAAAACCGAATGCAGTAGCAAAAGTGAGGTCGTCCAGGAACTGAACGTGAAGCAACTGCGTGAGATTTTCGCTGCAATGATAAAGTACAACTTTAATTTTGAAAGGGTACGTTGGTTTAGGGCATATTTGCAAGATGGTTTGAGTGCTTACAAAGAACTGTATGATAGAAAAATGCGCGAGGCTAAGCAGTCAAGCATACTGTCGTTTTTCAAGCCTTTCGCATCAGCCACAGCAGACGACGAACCTCGACCTTCGACATCGAGGCAGGCAGACATAGAAGAAGATGACCTGCCCACCCTGATCGACAATGAGATGACACCCCCGTGTCCCACCACCCCAGTGGTCCCAACCCCCCCGGCCACAGACAGATATCGATTTACGGAGAATGCCGTGGTAGCCGGGAGACATCCAACACATGCAGTGGTCCAGCGGTGGTTGGGACGCACGCAGCACATCTTTAAGAAAAAAGCCGAAATAAACAAGCTAACTAATTAGGCGCTACCCGGCATGTAAATGTCAGCCCAGATCAGAGGCAATTGCCGATTGCGCCGCCTCTGATCTGGGCTGACAATTACGTGCCAGGCGGTACCTAATTAATTAGCTTGCTTATTTTGGCTTTTTTCTTAAAGATGCGCTGCGTGCGTCCCAACCACCGCTGGACCACTGCATTCTTCGCGGATCGGTATCAGTTCGCTGCCCAGAGGTTGGGGACCACTGCACCACCCAAACTCTGACGACTCAGCCTAACACACCATCATCAGTGTGCTCGTCGCTATCTTCCCGATTCCCGTAAGTGATATTACACTATACATACATTATTTCTACTTTATATCGGCTGTGTATTTTTACGTGTTATTTGGTATGATTTGGCAGCTTCATAGCTTAAACGTTACTGGAGAGCGTTTGCGCCGTGTTTCTGCCTAGAGCGCTTGCGTGAGATTTTCGCTACAGAGAACAGTGCAGGCAATCGTTGTAGAGAAGTATTTCTAAGTTATATAGGCTGTGTATTTATTATATCATTCATGCTTTTACTATATGTTACTGTTATTTTAGGTTTTATGTGTTATTTGGCATGATTTGGTAGGTTATTTTTGGGTCTGTGAACGCTTACAAATTTGTCCCATATAAATAAATGGCAATTGCTTCTTCGCTTTACAAAATTCTGGCTTACAAACCATTTCATAGGAACGCTCTACCTTCGGATGGCGGGGGAAACGTGTAGCTTGTTGGTGTTGCAATAAAAAATTAATAATTTAAAAAATAATCAGCATCCTTTGGTGTTACTGCTTCGTATCTTCTATCCAGCATTAGGGTAAATAAAAGTGGTCAGCCTAATATGCCACGTGGAAAGGGAAGGGGGACATTATGGTCAGGGGATGATGCCAAACGTCGTCGGGAAGTGGCAAGGAGAGGGAGAGAACAAGAATCGGATGAGGCCAGAGCCGCATGACTCCAGGATCAAAGAGTCAGGAGAAAAAAAGATGAGAGAAGAGGAGACAGAGGAGGAGAGGCATGCACGTCTCCAGGATCAGAGACAAACAACAAACAGCAGAAGAGATGAAGAGAAGGGGGATGAAAGGGCTGCACGTCTCCAGGATGACAACGAGAGGCACAAGGGTGGCAGAGCAACGCTCACAACATGCTGGAGGAACTCAGCAGGTCGGGCAGCATCCGTGGAAATGATCAGTCAATGTTTCGGGCCGGAACCCTTAGTCAGGACTGAAGAGGGAAGGGGCAGAGGCCCTATAAAGTAAGTGGGGGGAGGGTGGGAAGGAGAAGGCTGGTAGGTTCCAGGTGAAAAACCAGTAAGGGGAAAGATAAAAGGGTGGGGAAGGGGAAGCAGGGAGGTGATAGACAGGAAAGGTGAAGAAGGATTAGGGGAAAACACAATGGGTAGTAGAAGGAGGCGGAACCATGAGGGAGGTGATAGGCAGCTCAGGGAGGGGGCAGAGTGAAACAGGGATGGGGCAAGGGAGGGAGAGGGAATTACCGGAAGTTGGAGAATTCAATGTTCATGCCCAGGGGCTGGAGACTACCCGAACGGTATATGAGGTGTTGCTCCTCCAACCTGAGTTTAGCCTCATCCTGGCAGTAGAGAAGGCCTTGTATGGACATACCTGAATGGGAACGTGAAGTGCAGTTGAAGTGGGTTGCAACCGGGAGATCCTGTCTGTTGTGGTGGACGGAGCGGAGGTGCTCGACGAAGCGGTCCCCCAACCTGTGCGGGGTTTCACCGATGTAGAGGAGGCCGCACCGGGAGCGCCGGATGCAATAGATGACCCCAACAGACTCACAAGTGAAGTGTTGCCTCACTTGGAAGGACTGTTTGGGGCCCCGAATGGTGGCAAGCGAGGAGGTGTAGGGACAGGTATAGCACTTGCACTTACAGGGGTAAGTGCCGGGTGGAAGATTCGTGGGGAGGGATGTGTGGACCAGGGAGTCGCGGAAGGACCGATTCCTGCGGAAAGCAGAGAGAGGTGGAGAGGAAAAGATGTGCTTAGTGGTGGGGTCCTGTTGAAGATGGTTGAAGTTGAGGAGGATAACGTACTGGATCCAGAGGCTGGTCGGGTGGTAGGTGAGTACAAGGGGAACTCTGTCCCCGTTGTGGTGACAGGAGGATGGGGTGAGGGCCGAAGTGCGGGAAATGGAGGAGATGCACATGAGGGCATCATTGATGACGGCAGAAGGGAAACCATGATCCTTAAAGAAAGAGGACATTTGATGTCCTGGATGGCAGATAAGCCAG
The DNA here is from genome assembly GCF_963921235.1 of Mobula hypostoma. Lineage (NCBI taxonomy): Eukaryota > Metazoa > Chordata > Chondrichthyes > Myliobatiformes > Myliobatidae > Mobula > Mobula hypostoma. The sequence goes on from NC_086102.1 coordinate 166,529,693, forward strand.
AAATGATGCCATCAAAAGTGTCCTTCGTTAAATGAGGAGAAGATATATTTGCTTTGCTATGTGTCGTTCTTCTTTAATAAACTGAGGTTTACTACTTCAGTTTCCAAAGCAAAGCGATACCAATAGCATTCAGAAAAATTTAATGTTCATTCTGGTCACATCAGACTGCACTACCCTTCTCTCAAAGGGTGCCCCAACAGATCACCCCGTTGTCTAGTTAAGTCTATAATTAGGTTAAAGAATGTCTATAAAACCATCCTTTGAGCTCAAGAGATCTAGAAGGTAGAGATTTGATTTCTAACCTGACAAGTTAACTAACTTTAAACAATATTTGGGTTGCTACAAGAGACCAGACTGAGAAGAGGGAAAAAAATCATACATCTTAGGGTCCTGACTCTTCTTAGTGATTTTTAGATTTCTAGACGTTTTGGGTTTGAAAGTATGAGACTATTTAACATTGCCAGTATCTTCTGGGATTGAAATACATTTCATGCCATAAGATAAAACTTAATTTTCAAGATTCCCATCACTGTTAAAACGTTTGTCCTTTTAAAGAAAAATCATGTTGATAATAGCAAAATCATTATTAAATGATGGAAAATTAAATAGATTATTTTAATTATACATTACATAAATTATATTCTTTAAAAATAACAGAAGATATTTTTGAGGCTGTATGTGTTTAATAAATCTCAGTGAAAGGCTTATTGAGAAAGTAAGGAGGCATGGGATCCAAGGGGACATTGCTTTGTGGATCCAGAACTGGATTGCCCACAGAAGGCAAAGAGTGGTTGTAGACGGGTCATACTCTGTATGGAGGTCGGAGACCAGCGGTGTGCCTCAAGGATCTGTTCCGGGACCCCTACTCTTCGTGATTTTTATAAATGACCTGGATGAGGAAGTGGAGGGATGGGTTAGTAAATTTGCTGATGATACAAAGGTTGGGGGTGTTGCGAATCGTGTGGAGGGCTGTCAGAGGTTACAGCGGGACATTGATAGGATACAAAACTGGGCTGAGAAGTGGCAGATGGAGTTCAACCCAGATAAGTGTGAGGTGGTTCATTTTGGTAGGTCAGATATGATGGTAGAATATAGTATTAATGGTAAGACTCTTGGCAGTGTGGAGGATCAGAGGGATCTTGGGGTCTGAGTCCACAGGACGCTCAAAGTTGCTGTGCAGACTGACTCTGTGGTTAACGCGGCATATGGTGCATTGGCCTTCAGCAATCGTGGGATTGAGTTTAAGAGCTAAGAGGTAATGTTGCAGCTCTATAGGACCCTGGTCAGACCCCGCTTGGAGTACTGTGCTCCGTTCTGGTCGTCTCACTACAGGAAGGATGTGGAAACCATAGAAAGGGTGCAGAGGAGATTTATAAGGATGTTGCCTGGATTGGGGAGCATGCCTTATGAGAATAGGTTGAGTGAACTCGGCCTTTTCTCCTTGAAGCGATGGAGGATGAGAGATGACCTGATAGAGGTGTACAAGATGATGAGAGGTATTTATTGTGTGGATAGTCAAGAGGCTTTTTCCCCAGGGCTGAAATGGCTAGCACGAGAGGGCATAGTTTTAAGGTGCTTGGAAGCAGGTAGAGGAGATGTCAGGGGTAAGTTTTTTTTTAAAAAAACGCAGAGTGGTGAGTACGTGGAATGGGCTGTCGGTCACAGTGGTGGAGGCGGATATGATAAGAGACTACCGGATAGGTATATGGAGCTTAGAAAAATAGTGGGCTATGGGTAACCCTAGGTTATTTTGTAAGGCAAGGACATGTTCGTCTCAGCTTTGTGTGTCGAAGGGCCTGTATTGTGCTGTAGGTTTTCTACGTTTCTATGAAAGCTCATTTTGGCAAGAAAGCGAATCAGTTATTTCTACATAAGGCCTAGAAATAGTCAAGTCAACCTTAGCTTTGAGAAAATTGTCAGTGACTAACTACCTTTAAACGCAGTTTGTCAATTTCTTCTTGAGGCTGACAGGCTCCATGATTGATGCCTTCTGAGCTCATTTTCGTCAAATAGAGTAGCCACTTTTCATTCGCGATCTCCTTTGGCCACATGATTTGCAGCCAAGCATCATCCAGAGTTTTAAGCGATCTTCCCAAATTGATAATCTGTGAGGAGAAAATGTTTGCAGAGTAGATAAAATAATGGCTACCATTGTTCGTTTAAGTAGCTGCTGTGAATCTCAGCATGTTCTGTTAAACCAGACAAATTTTTAAAACAATAGATTGCAAGTTATTTGGATTGCTTTAAAACAGGAAACTAAATTTTTCTTTACAAAACCACACTTACCCTGAACTCATACTGAATCAAGCTTCCAACATCCTCCTCAGTCTTGATACCACTTTCACCTACTTCTGAACCTCCGAAGTACACCTGGGATGGTTTTGCAACACTTTTCAAACACGGAGATGCAAGTTAGTTTTTATTATTATAATAGCTTCCTCTATACAGCACACACCCATGGAATACTCAAAATATATCTGCATCAAAAAAAAAGGACAGAACAAAAGAACTTCTACTTACCCAACTACAGACAAAAGCAGTTCGATCACTACTTGAGCAGTAGCAACATATGCCCGATTAACCTGTTCACTGGTCCTGTAAACAGAAACCAAAAGTTCCATCATAAGCTATCAAATTGATCCAAAAATATATGTAGATATCCTGCTCGCATAACTGATCAAGGAAAACAGGAGGTGTGGCCTAGCAAAGAAGAATGCTCAAAAGTTCCATTTCAACTTAACAGATGTAAACTTAAATAAATTGGATACAGCTTTTATTTTTGAAACTACTGTTGAGAAATGTTGCATTTCCCAGATTGGACAGCTAGCCAGTTATCAACTGCACAATCACAGACATCAGTGATAAGCAGGGCAGGAAATTAAATATTGGTTCATTTAAGTTAAATGTACTCGAAGTAACAAGAACTCCATTTGTGATACTTTGCACGCTATTTTACGAATTTGTTAAGAGATCATCTTACAGATAAAATGTAAACTTCTAAATATGAAAGTGTGTGTTGACACATCGATAGATCTTTAGGATTACAAACTTGATCTACTGCACTATTGACAACTGCAATTTTTCAGTTTGATTTACGTTTCAAGCTGTAAATTGATGCTCAGGTTTCTGGTGTTCAGGGTAATTCCAGCAGTACTCATCTTCAAGTAGAAAGTCACCTGGAAATCAAAATTGCATTGCATTAGATTTATGTTAAGCACAAATCAACATCACGTGCAGATTATGAATGGTCAATTCTTGCATTTTATATTGAAAAGCAGAAATAACTTAAATACGTGTAATAAAAAAGAAAAGTGAAAAAGCATACCTCTGATCCTCTCTTCAAAGGGTTTCCCAATTCACAGTGTGCTTGAGACCCATTCTGATTGGCTGTGCACGACACTTTGTCCTAATTTAAAAATCAGATGTAATAGAAAAGGTAAAATACAAGTCTCTGTTAAAGTAACCCATCAATAAAAAGACAATGACAACAAAAACAGTGGATTTTGGCCGATAAATATACCACTCTGGTCGCATGCTTGGCTCATTCCTGCTATGCAATGTGCTGGTTGGTTTCATTTGAAACAGATGTGTATAATGGACGTGGGGACAATTGAGGATAAGACATTGAAATAAATCAGTCAAATTTTTACCCTGCTCAGAAATGAATCTTGTAAGAGGGTGGCACGGTAGCGTAGTGGTTAGCGCAATGCTTTACAACACAGGTGATCCCAGTTCAATTCTTGCCTCCGCCTGTAAGAAGTTTGTACATTCTCCCCGTGCCGGCCTAGGTTTCCTCTGGGTGCTCTGGTTTCCTCCCACAGTCCAAAGAGGTACTGGTTTGTAGGTTAATTGGTCAATGTAAATTGTCCCAGGATTAGGCTGGGATTAAATTGGGGGACTGCCGTGCAGTACAGCTTGAAGGCCCAGAAGGGCCTACTCCGCACTGTATCAATAAATAATAAATAGATATTGAGAAAGGACAAAGTAGGCACATATGATGAAAGTTAAATTCTTTAGGAAGATTATGTACACTCTCATACCAGCCAAAGATGCCAGCTTCCATACATTCGTATTTCAACCAAAGGCACAACTTGGGGCCAAGGCATGTAAAACCATAAAATGGGAGAAAGATGCCACACTCACTGGATTTTGAGTTGACATGACTCGATACGCAGAGTAAGTCAACGTATCTGGAAATGTTGCAATCAACTGAGACTCATGCGCATCATCCCCATCTTTGTCCGGGTCTTTTGGATCTGATGGCTTGTTAGAGACAGTTATTTCCAGCACTATATCCTTCTGGTCACTTAGTTTAAATACTGGTAAATTATTCTCCCTACAGAAACACAACAACAGAGGGGGAAAAAAACAATTTAATTCACAGTTCACATCAACGAACATGCCAAAATTATTTCTCCATGCTCCGTTAAAGGAAATGTTTTGTGGGTTGCTCATGAGAAATATTTAATCTTTTTACATCTATTACAAACTCTTTTCCTAACTAAAAACTTAAATTTTGTTAATTGATACAACGGATGGACCACATCCAGATGCATCACAGCTTGGTATGGCAATTGTTCTGCCCGTGACGGCAAGAAACTGCAGAGATGGGAACCAGCCTCCCCTCCATGGACTCTGTCTACACATCTCACTGCCCTCAGTAAAGCTGCCAACATAATCAAAGACCCCACCCACCCTGGACATTCTTTCTTCTCCCCTCCTCAATCAGGCAGGAAGTACAAAAGCCTGACAATACATGTCACTAGGCTTCAACACAGCTTCTAACCTGCTGGTATAAAGCTATTGAAAGATTCCCTAGTATGATAAAGTGGGCTCTCAGTCTCACAATCTACTTCATTATAATTTTGCAGCACTGGCTACCTGTACTGCTCTTCCTCCGTAGCTGGTGCACTTCATTATAGATTACATTATTCTTTTACCTTGTAACTGCCTCAATCCACTGTGTAATGATTTAACTAGCACAAATAGTATGCAAGACAAATTTTTCAATGTACCTCAGTACATATCACAATAATAAACAAATTCCACTTCCGTACTTCAAACTATTCCCACGGGTGCACAAGGTATAGGAACTCTTACTCAAGTTGTGCATCTCATCCACCGAATGCAACAAATACAACTGAAGTGCCTAAATGAAAACAAACGTCAAATTTAAAATAAACTTACATGGGTAAAGGAACAAATTTGTCCTGTTGGTTTTGAATCCCGGAACCAAACCGATACTTTAGTTGAAGATTACTCTGGCAAATGTTGTCAGCTCCACAACCTAGCTTCATAAACTGGACCTATATTAAAATTACAAACAAGAAAAGCCATGCTGTGTAATCCAGCAATATTTCAATGCAACAACACCTACTGAAATTAGCTGGTGAGCAACCAGAGTCTTCTACCTCATGAGCAATTAATTAGAAAGCTTAAGTTCAAACACATACTTTGAAGCTAAAACAAAATATCACGCAAGAGTAGCTGCAATACAGAAAAAAATGTACAATACCTACCTTACAAACATGCACAGATTTTATTTCCGTACACATAAGAAAATGAAAAGCAGAAATAAGGTTAGGCAACTTAGTCACCTCCTCCACCATTCAATAAGATCATGGCTGGTGTTTTACCTCACTTAGAAGAAAAAAGCTGAGTTGAGAAAATTCCAATAAACCTTAAGTTTTTGATGAGTTTTCCAAAGTATACAACTTGTTTTACTTCCTCCTCCCATGTTGAAAGTTGAATATTTAAGAAAATTAAAATCATATTGATGTTTGAGTTCACAAAACAGTAAAAATAGGAAATAGCAAACCTACGTTTATTTTACAAAGACAAGATTACCTGTAAATCAGACCACTAACCTTTGTAACAAAAGGTTCACTCTGATCAAGGACAGGAGGCAAATTCATTAAACTAGGTTTCTGCCTTTTCTTGCGCCGAGACTGATTGATCACCACCCCAACTGATATGGGAAGAGGACGCAGCTTATCTTTGATACTGCTCTGAAAATACAAAACACAATCTCCACTTGAACAAATATCATTTTTGCCATCTTTCTATCAATACAGATATCCCAGAATAAACTATAATTTTTTCTTTCTAAATCTTTTTATTGAATTAGTACACAAAAGCTAAGACATATAGAAACTAATACACTGTTGCGATATAAATTTACAAGAGATATTAATACATTTAAAAAACAGTACAAACAGTGCAGTTTAGTTATAAAATAATGAGGTAATATAGTAGTATACTAATTTTCCATATATATCAATGAGGAGAAGAAAAACCCAAAAAAAAACCCACCGTGCAACTAACCTAAAAAGCAAAGCAAAGCAATGGGCTAACTAGGTACCCAGTAGACTTAAACAACTTAAACAATCACGTCCTCAAACCCGACCTCCATTAATAACAGTTAAAAACCAAGAAGGGAATGTAAATATGGTCAAAGAGAAAAAAAAAGTTACATTAAATGAAAATGTTGAATAAAAGATCTCCAGGTCTATCCAAATTTAACTGAAGTATCATAAAGATTACTTCTGATTTTTTCCAATTTTAAACATAGTATCGTTTGAGAAAACCAAAAAAACATAGTTGGGGCATTAATCTCCTTCCAATGTTGTAAAATACATCTTTCCGCCATTAAAGAAAGAAATGCAATCACTCTATGGGCTGAAGGGGAAAGATTACTGGAAGTTTTAGGTAATCCAAAGAAAGCAGTAATAGGATGGGGAGAAATATCTGTATTCAATACCTTTGAGATAATATTAAAAATTTCTTTCCAAAAAGTTTCCAGAGTAGGACAGGACCAAAACATATGAGTTAAGGAAGCTATCTCCCCATGACATCAATCACAAAGAGGGTTAATATGAGAATAAATCTTTTTATTGAGTAAGTATACAAAAAAGGTAAGCCATATAAACATTAATACAATGTTAAAGTACAATAAAATTCCAAAAGATAACAATACCAAAAAGAAGATACTACAAACAATGTAATTTAAGCATAAGAAACCAAGATAACATAATAGTATACTAGATTTTATATATATCAATGGAAAAAAAAAGAAAAAAAAACCCCCCAAAAAAAAACCCACCGTGCAACTACCTAAAAGCAAAGCAAAGCAATGGGCTAACTTGAAACCAAACAGAGTTAAACTTAAAATCACGTCCTCAATCCCGACCTCCATTAAAACAGTGAAAAAAAAACAAGAAGGGTAAATATTACATTAAATGAAAATATCGAATAAAAGGTCCCCAAATCTGTTCAAATTTAAATGAAGAATCATAAAGGTTACTTCTAATTTTCTCCAGATTCAAACATAAAATCGTCTGAGAAAACCAAAAAAAGGTAGTTGGAGCATTAAGCTCTTTCCAATGTTGTAAAATACATCTTTTCGCCATTAAAGTAAGAAATGCAATCATTCTACGGGCTGAAGGGGAAAGATTACTAGAAATTTTAGGTAGTCCAAAGATAGCAGTAATAGGGTGAGGAGAGATATCTATATTTAATACCTTAGAAATAATATTGAAAATATCTCTCCAAAAAGTTTCCAAAGTAGGGCAAGACCAAAACATATGAGTTAAAGAGGCTATCTGCCCCGAACATCTATCACAGAAAGGATTAATATGCGAGTAAAAACGCGCTAACTTATCTTTGGACATATGTGCTCTATGAACCACTTTAAATTGAATTAGGGAATGTTTAGCACAAATAGAGGAAGTATTAACTAATTGTAAAATCTGCCCCCAATCATCCACAGGAATGGTAAGCCCCAATTCCTGTTCCCAATCTACCCTAATCTTATCAAATGGAGCTTTCCTAAGTTTCATAATAATATTATAAATCATAGCCGATGCACCTTTCTGACATGGATTAAGGTTAATTATCGAATCTAAAATATATATAGCAGGAAGCATTGGAAAGGAAGAAAGTATAGTACTTAGGAAATTTCTAACTTGTAAATATCTAAAAAAATGTATTCTTGATAAGTTATATTTATTAGATAATTGTTCAAAAGACATAAGGGAACCATCTAAAAATAAATCCAAAAACCGTAAAATACCCTTAGTCTTCCAAGTTTGAAAAGCGCGATCCGTAAAAGAGGGAGGAAAAAATATGTTGCCTAAAATAGGAATCGCTAACCCGAATTGATTAAGATCAAAAAATTTTCTGAATTGAAACCAAATGCGCAAAGCATATTTAACTATCGGGTTAGAGACCTGCTTAAGGCGTTTCGAATCAAAAGGAAGAGAGGAACCTAAAATAGAACCAAGTGTATAACCCTGAACAGATTGTAATTCCAATGCTACCCATTTAGGAATAGATAGTATGTCCCGGTCAAGTAACCAAAATTTCATATGTCGAATATTAATAGCCCAATAATAAAATCTAAAGTTAGGTAATGCTAAACCTCCATCTCTCTTAGCTTTCTGTAAATGTATTTTACCCAGTCTCGGATTCTTATTCTGCCAAATAAATGAAGAAATTTTAGAGTCAACTTTATCAAAAAAAGATTTAGGAACGAAAATTGGTAATGCCTGAAACACATATAAAAATTTTGGCAAAAAAAACATCTTAACTACATTAATACGACCAATCAAAGTTAAATATAAGGGAAACCATTTAGATGAAAGTTGAGTAATATGGTCTATTAATGGTAAAAAGTTAGTCTTAAATAAATCTTTATGTTTACAAGTAATTTTAATCCCAAGATATGAAAAGTAATTATTAATCAATTTAAATGGAAATTTATAATATAAGGGAAGATGTTTATTAATCGGAAAAAGTTCACTCTTACTAAGATTTAATTTATAACCTGAGAAAAGACCAAATTGTGCTAATAACTCTAAAACAGCAGGAATGGATCTCTCAGGATTAGAAATATATAAAAGTAAATCATCAGCATAGAGTGATAATTTATGGGACTTTAATCCCCGAGTTATCCCAGTAATATTTGAAGATTCTCGAATAGCAATTGCAAGAGGTTCTAATGCAATATCAAATAATAGGGGACTAAGAGGACAGCCTTGTCGAGTACCACGAAAGAGAGGAAAAAAAGGTGAGTTTAAGGAGTTAGTACGAACCGAGGCTACAGGGGAGTGATATAACAGTTTAATCCAGGTTATAAATTTCAAGCTAAAATTAAACATTTCAAGCACCTTAAATAAATAAGGCCATTCTACTCTATCAAAAGCTTTCTCGGCATCTAAAGAAATAACACACTCAGGAACATTTTGTGAGGGAGTATAAACGATATTTAACAATGTACGAATATTATAAAAAGAGTAACGACCTTTAATAAAACCCGTTTGGTCTTCCGAAATAATAGAAGGAAGTACTTTTTCTAGTCTATTTGCTAATAACTTAGAAAAAACTTTAGAATCAACATTTAATAAAGATATTGGTCTATAAGATGCACATTGAGCAGGGTCTTTATCCTTCTTTAGTATTAAAGAAATTGATGCTCTATTAAAAGATTCCGGAAGTTTACCAAGTTTCAAAGAAGCCTCAAAAACCTTATAGAGCCAAGGAATCAATAAAGAAGCAAAACATTTATAAAATTCAACGGTAAACCCATCAGGGCCAGGAGCTTTCCCCAGATTCATAGAAAAAATAACATTCTTAATCTCATCCATTGTAATGGAAGTATCTAATAAAGAAGACATATCCTGTGAAATCTGAGGGAAGTCTAACTTATCTAAAAAATCATTCATATATTTAGAATCTCGAGGAGACTCTGATTGATATAAAGAAGAATAAAAATCACAAAAGGTTTGATTAATCCCCACATGATCCAATATCAATCGATCATTTTGGTTATAAATCTGATTGATTTGAGATTTAACATAATTAGATTTCAATTGATTAGCCAGCAGCTTGCCAATTTTATCACTGTGAACATAAAAATCACTTCTTGTTTTCTTTAATTGGTTTACAATCGAGGACGAGAGTAGTAAACTGTGTTCCATTTGAAGTTCAGTTCTTTGTTTGTATAGCTCCTCAGAAGGAGCCATAACATATTTCTTATCAATTTCTTTAATCTTGTCCACAATTGCCATCTCCTCCTGCTTCTGTTTCTTCCTCAAAGCAACGGAATACGAAATAATCTGACCCCGAATATAGGCTTTAAAAGTGTCCCAAAGAGTGTTAACCGAAATATCTTCTGTATGGTTAATTGTAAAAAAAAGCTCAATCTGTTCATTCATAAAATTAACAAAGTCCGAGTCCTGAAGCAACAGCGAATTAAAACGCCATTGTCTATTGTTTGGTATATTGGCCATAATTTTAATAGAAAGCTTAAGTGGAGCATGATCCGAAATGGTTATAGAATCATAATCACATTTAATCACTGAAGGAATGAGACGAGAATCAATGAAAAAATAATCAATTCTTGAATAGGAATGATGAACATGTGAAAAGAAGGAAAAATCTTTTTCCTGAGGATGCAGAAAACGCCAAATGTCCGTCGACCCAGAATCAGAAAGGAAAAAATTAATCAAATTTGCAGATTTATTAGGTAAAGTCCGTAAAGGAGCCGAACGGTCCAAAGCTGGAGATAAACAGGTATTAAGATCTCCGCCCCAAATCAATGAAAACTCGTTCAAATTCGGAAACTGATCAAACAATGATTTATAAAATTCCGGACAATCCATATTAGGAGCATAAACATTAACCAAAACTACTTTTTTATTAAATAGTAAACCACTAACCAGTAAAAATCTACCATTCGGATCAGAGATAATATCCTGTTGTATAAAAGTAACTGAGGAGTCTATAAAAATAGAGACGCCTCGAATCTTAGCATTGGAGTTCGAATGAAATTGTTGTCCCTTCCAGAATTTGAAAAAACGTAGTCTGTCCCCCCTCCGTACATGGGTCTCTTGTAAAAATAAAATTTGTGCTTTAAGTCTCCGGAACACTTTAAAAACTTTTTCCTTTTAATAGGATGATTAAGACCATTAGTATTCCAGGAGACAAAATTAATAATAGACTCCATAAATCCTAAAGTCAACCCATAACAAGGAGGATTGACAATAGGCGCGACCCACAAACCCGGAGAGGAAACAGAACATACAAAAGATACCGGGGAAAAGGACGCAACCAATACTTCAATAATGTATATAGCCCAAAGAGAAACAAACTAAAACGTGAAGCCCCTCCCACCACCCCCCACCCCAAGACCCCAAGGCGAAATCTAAAGCAGACCCGCCAGAAAGAAGCAAGCACTAAAACTACCCCCATGACTTCCGGTATACGCTCCCTAAAAAAAAGGTATAAATATGAAAAGGGTCAGCTAATTGTAAAACAGTAAAAAAATAAGTAAAAAAAAGTTAGCTCAATTAAAATACATACAGAACAGAACAAAGGCCGGAAAGTATATATTAAAAAAAAACCACAATAAACCTCAAACTCATGAATAGACACAGCAACAAAAAAAAATAGGATTATTAACATAAAATGATTATAAAAAGCAAAACAGAATAAAATTTAAAAAAAACTACAAAATTTAAGGCCGCACAGGAAATACGTAAGATGACAAAAGGGAAGTAACCACTCAGAATCCCCTGGGAAAAGAAAGAAATGACGCAGTTAAAAAGAAAGTTTAGCAGCCATATTAAGAAATCGAAAGTAAACTTTTCTGCCCAAATAGGGCACAGAAAAGTTAAAACCAACCAATTCACAGCCTCCGATCAACGGAGAAAATTAAAAAAAAGGCAATTAAGATGTTGAAGATGAAAGTTGATCCAGATAACTCTGGGCATCCGATGGAGAATCAAAAAAACGAAGGGCTCCATCTAACATGCGAATCCTTAGACGTGCAGGGTACAGCAGCGCTGGTCTTAAATCCATCTTATAGAATTCCGACATCACGGATCTGTAACGGACCCGTTGGTCCCAGATTGGTTTACTGAAATCTTCCACGAATCGGAACTTAAGATCCGAAAAATCAATGAAACCTTTAGATCGAACGAATCGAAACAGTCTCTCCTTGTCTTGAAAGTAATGAAAACGTAAGATAACATGCCTCGGTCTATCTGACCTAGACGAGTATGATGGGATTCTGTGAACACGATCCAGTAGCGGTGGTTGGTCAGGAAATACAGTAGGGAATGCATCTTTTAAAAGTTGGGAGAAATATTTCATAGGGTTGTTAGCTTCCACGGCTTCCCTGACGCCAATCATTCGTAAATTCTGCCGTCGCATTCTAGATTCCAAGTCAGAGTTTTTAAAAGTCAAAAAGTCAAGTTTCTTCTTCATTACATTAATTGTTTCTTCGACTTTCCCCATCTTAAGCTCACTTTGTTGCGCGGATTTTTGAAGATCAGATATAGCCGACTGATGTTCCGCAATACATGTTTGCATCTTATCAATTAAATCGGCAATTTTCTGGAACTTAGTTGAGATTTCCGTATGAATCAGGTCTTTAACAAAGCCCATAATTTCTGTACGAATCATCTCCCTAACAGAGGTTGAAATTTCCCTCTGAATTAACTCCGATATCGCTTTCAAAGTCACCGGTGATTCAGTCGGAGGGAGATCCATAGCTTTCGGTTTAACCGGAGGTTTACCATCCTTGCCGTCTTTCCCGTTCTTAGACATAGCCGATCTCAGTATCATCCAATTGTCAGAGAATTCAGTTTAATTCAAAGTATTGTAAAAATTGATGCCTTAATAGTTAATTAAAGTATAGCTGACCATAGAGAGAAAAAACTCAGAGGTAATGGAGCGAGTCAAGAACGCGACTTCACTCCATGAGCGCTACCGGAAGTCTCTAATATGAGAATAAAAACGAGCTAATTTATCTTTAGACATACGTGCTCTATGAACAACTTTAAATTGAAATTAGGGAATGTTTGGAACAGTTAGAGGAAGTATTGACTAGTTGTAAAATATGCACCCAGTCGTCCACCAAAATAGTAAAGCCCAATTCCTTTTCCCAATCGGACCTAATCTTATCGAATGGAGCTATCCTAAGTTTCATGATAGTATTATAAATAATAGCCGTTACACCTTTCTGACATGGGTTAAGGTTAATTATAGTGTCTAAAATATATGTAGGGGGTAACGCTGGAAAGGAAGAAAGTATGGTACTTAGGAAATTTCTAACTTGGAGATATCTAAAAAACTATTCTTGGTAAGTTATATTTGTTAGATAATTGTTCAAAAGACATAAAGGAGCCATCTAAAAATAAATCCAAAAACCGTGATATACCATTAGTCTTCCAAATTTGAAAGGCACGGTCCGTAGAAGAAGGGGGAAAGAATATGTTGCATAAAATAGGAATCGCTAGCCCAAATTGATTAAGATTGAAAAATTTTCGGAATTGAAACCAGATGCGCAAGGTATGTTTAACTATCGGGTTACAAACCAGTTTACAGCGTTTCAAATCAAAAGGAAGAGAAGAACCTAAAATGGAGCCAAGTGCATAACCTTGAGCAGATTGTAATTCCAATACTACCCATTTAGGAATGGATAGTGTATCTTGGTCAAGTAACCAAAATTTTGTGTCGAATATTAATTGCCCAATAATAAAATCTAAAATTAGGTAATGCCAAACCTCCATCTCTCTTAGTTTTCTGTAGATGTATTCTACCCAGTCTCGGGTTTTTATTTTGCCAAATAAATGAAGAAATTTTAGAGTCAACTTTGTCAAAAAAGGATTTTGGAACAAAAATCGGTAATGCCTGAAATATATATAAAAATTTTGGCAAAATAAACATCTTAACAACATTAATACGACCAATCAAAGTTAGATAAAGTGGAGACCATTTAGATGAAAGTTGTGTAATGTGGTCAATTAAAGGTAGGAAATTAGTCTTAAATAAATCCTTATGTTTACAAGTAATTTTAATCCCAAGATATGAAAAATGATTATTAACCGATTTAAACAGCAGGTTCTGATATGAGGGAACTTGCTTATTAATCGGGAAAAGTTCACTCTTATTGAGATTTAACTTAAGACTTGAAAAAAGACTAAATTGTGCTAATAAATCTAAAGCTGCAGGAATAGATTTTTGAGGATTAGAAATATATAAAAGTAAGTCATCAGCTTAAAGTGATACTTTATGAGACTTTAAACCACGAGTTATACCAATAATGTTAGGAGATTCTTGAATAGCAATTGCAACAGGTTCTAATGCTGTATCAAATAATAAAGGACTAAGAGGACAACCTTGTCTGGTACCTCGAAAAAGAGGAAAAAAACGTGAATTTAAAGTGTTAGTACGAACTGAGGCCATAGGAGAATGATATAACAATTTGATCCAGGATATAAATTTTGGGCTGAAGTTAAACTTTTCAAGCACCTTAAATAAGTAAGGCCATTCGACCTTGTCAAAGGCTTTTTCAGCGTCTAGGGAAATGCTGCATTCAGGATCATTTTGTGGCAGGGTGTAGGCAACGTTTAACAGTGTACGAATATTACAAAAAGAATAACGATTTTTAATAAAACCCGTTTGGTCTTCCGTGATAATATAAGGAAGTGCTTTTTCTAGTCTGTTTGCTAATAATTTAGAAAAAATTTTAGAGTCAACATTTAACAAGGATATTGGTCTACAAGATGCACATTGAGCGGGGTCTTTATCCTTCTTTAATATTAAAGAGATCGATGCTCTATAAAAGGATTCAGGTAGTTTACCAAGTTTTAATGAGGCCTCCAGAACCCTGAATAGCCAAGGGATTAATGAGGATGCAAAAAATTTATAAAATTCCATGGTAAACCCATCAGGACCAGGAGCTTTCCCCGGGTTCATAGAAAAAATAACATTCTTAATCTCGTCAGTGGTGAAGGAAGTGTCTAACATAGAACATATATCCTGTGAAATCTTAGGGAAGCCTAGGTTATCAAAAAAGTCACACATATGTTTAGAGTGTTGTGGAGACTCTGATTGATATAAAGAGGAATAAAAGTCAAAAAAGGATTGATTAATCTCAGCTTGATCAAATGTCAGTTGATCTTTTTGATTATAAACCTGATTAATTTGCAATTTAGTAGAGATAGTCTTCAACTGATTAGCCAACAGTTTACCAACTTTGTCACTATGTATATAAAATTCGCTTCGTTTTCATTAATTGATTTGTAATAGAGGACGAAAGTAATAAACTAACTATAATTTTGCATGCAGTGATAACTTGTCAATGTGGAAACAACTTCCAATATAGAATACTGAGCCAATTTACCCAAAAATGCTTAAGCATTACATTTTAAAATATTATAACATAGCTACTATAACTACTATATGGCGCACAATTTAACTTATTTTCTATTGGAATGTACCTACTAATGCTTAAGTGTAGATTCTATAGGTGAACTTCAGCAGCACAAAATACTTGTGCCCCAGTAAATACATTAAAGGAATTATCCTAAGGTTCACTGGTGTACAGTGCTGACAAGTGAGTGAAACTGGCAGGAGACAAAGTATTTTTAATGCAGGTCACTTGACAAGCATGCCAAGCAATGAATAGCCTGTAAAGATGCACTCTTTCAAGGCTATAGTACTACCATGCCTCCACAGAAAAAAGACATCTGCTGCTACTAAACACACATTCTTGTCAAACAAGGCTTCACTGGTGCATCATTACTTTATTCCCAAGTTAGAGTTTCGACATACACTGGACTACAATCCGTTTGCTCATATATTCTTACCAGCACTAAAACTTGGCTATTTCTACCTCCACAATATTATACCTCTCAGACAGCTTCAACTTTACGACAGTTCATACTTGTATTTATATCTTTGTAATCTCCAAACCTGACTACTAGAGTATATTGCAATCCAACCTACATGGGAACCTACATTAGCCAAGTTTTTGGTCATGTACTCCAATATTTTGATAGCTTGCTTTCTGTTTTTGCACTGCAGATTTCCTCTAAAGTGCTTCGGGATGCTTTACTTATTTGATTTGCTGTGGTTGAGTACATTCCCCTCTGACTTCTCAATAAAAGCTAAGCAGCTTTTATTGAGAGCTTCTGAAGTTAAGAATGCCCTCTGTTGGACAACTGTCAATATTTCCATTTGCTTTGCCAAACCATTCCTTATTTACGGCTACAATCTCCACTAACCAGTTTCATTTGACAGAGATACGTTCATGAACAAGTTAACACCAAGAAAATTTAACTCTTTGCTAGCTGAAATCAATAAACATAAATAGAATGGTAGTCAATTTGATCAGTGTGTAACATGGTGTCGAGTTTGTGTTTATCAGTTAAAAATCAGCTGAAAAACCTGCTGTGAATGTGTTATAGCCCAACTGGTTCAAGACAACCATGCATCCTCCCTATGTTCAGTAGGAGTCTATTGAGACTTGGTATGTCATCAAAGGGTAGCAAATTTCTACCAACGTACGGCAGAGAGTATTCTGATTGGTTGCACCACTACCTGGTATGGAGGCTCCAATGCACAGGATTGAAAGAGGCTGCAGGAGGTTGTAGGGTCCATCACAGGTACAAGCCTCCCACCATTAGTGACATCTTCACAAGGCAGCGCCTCAGGAAGGCACCCATCCATCATTGAGGACTCTCACCATCCAGGACATGCCCTCTTCTCATTACTACCATCGGGAGCATGAAGACCCTCACTCAATGTTTTCGGAACAGCTTCTTCCCCTCTGCCATCAGATTTCTGAAAGGTCCACAAGCTCATGCCTCACTGTCCCTCTTTGTTAAGTATGTGAGGAGCAAGAACAACAACTGCATTGTGTGATTAAATATTCTTACTGAGCTCTCTTAGTAATGGTACATGCTGGGCAACTTACAGGGAGCTAGGAGCTGAGCCCACCAAGAGGAAAACATATGTATTTGAAAGTGTATGAGAAGAGAGAGCCCTCCATACGTAGGAGGCCCGAACAATTCGCCATGCGATACATCGGCCACATGTGCACTTGCCACATTCCCGCAATCGATGCAACACGGTTCACTGCTTTGCACTTCTTAAAAATTGAAACTTAATAGTGAAGTTTTACATCTTGCATTGTACTGCTGCCACAAAATAACTAATTCCCACAACATGTCAGTGACAATAAGTATCAAGTTCAAATTTAATTGTCACTCAACCATATATGAATACAGCCAAATGAAACAGTGTTATCCTGGGGCCAAGGTGCAAAAACAGTAGCAATAGTCACTTGCAGCACAAGGTGCACATAGCACATACAAGACAGCTGTAAAATACAGTCACTCAAAAAAAATCATCCAAGTCCCCGAGTCCGTGAATGCTGCAGTAGTCTACAGTTGAACAAAATACATCTTGTCTTCTAACGAGTGAAAAAATGGAGGAGCGCTGATTCCAATACGTTTGCCATGCCACACCGCCTCAGTGGATCAGACTTGCAGCATTCCACATTAACAGTGTCCAACAGGGTTTTGTGATCACAAGAAAAGCAACCAAGATGACCACTCGCTGTTAAAAGACTGCACACCGACTCTCTGACAGCACAGTCCACACCAAGTCCAGCTCCTTCAGCTTCTCCACCAAAGAGCAACTCACTGATGTAGCAGGCCTGCATTACTTCAAGTTTTTGATGTCCAGCAGGGTCTGGCTGGGCATCAAGAAACGTTTAAAAAAAGCCAGTGATACCTTTGGCTGTAAAAGCTGCTGCATCTGTGCATGCTGCCATCTTCCCAGAAGTTCTAATGATTCTGACATCCTAACATTATTTTAATGAGTCCAGTTTCATTCATCAACACCAGGCTAACTAAATGTTTACTTTTGAAAAACTCTCACCTGAAACTTAAGGGTAGAAGAGACACACTTCTCGTCACTTTGTCCTTTTAATTCAACGCTGCCCGAAAACTGATCACTCTGCTCAGGCTCTTGATCTTCAAAGGAGACTCTTGATTTCAGACCCAGCTTCTTTCTTTCACTATCAGCTTCAAGCTGGTAGTCCAATTCTAAGCAGGGAATTAATCATTTTAAAAACCCATCTGATAAAATGTGCAAAATAGACGTGGGAATTTTTTTTTTCTTTCACTTACTTATCGTTGGATTGAAATCTTTGAAGAAAGCTTTGTACTTAAAGCATATCTTTACGTTCACACTGTAAAGGAAACACCAAGAAACAAAACACACATCAATTATTTCCTGCTAGAAAGAAGTTAATGACAATGAGCTAGAAAATAATCAGTGGTCAAAGACTATATCTCACTAAATCTTACAAATATAATACATAGATGAAAGAAGTGCTTTACTGATTAAGATGCTCAATTCTACTAATTTATCAACTATGAATCCATCCATAACAGTTGTGTGGTAATTTATCTCCAGTGTAAAACCAAGGCTGGTGTCATGGATGATTTAGCTTGCCCAATATAGACTAGGACTGCCTTAGTGCAAAAGGTTTAGACAGGACAGAACTTGATGCATCCAAGAAGGTTTCTTAAATCAGTTTAGAGGTAGTCCATATAAAGGTAGGGCTATTCTAGATCTGGTGCTGGGAATTGAGCTTGGCCAGGTGGCTGACCTTTTGGTGGGACAACATTTATGACACAGTGATCATAACTCCTTGAGTTTTAAGTTAGCTAAGAATAAAGATAAATAGGGACCTTGTGGGAGAGTATTAAATGGAGGCAGGGCAAATTATAAATGTGTTAGGCTGGAATGTGGGAGAATTAATCAGGAACTGGCAAGTTCACATCTGACATGCGGAGGGTGCTTAAAGATCGACTGACAGAACACAGGACGGAGAGGAGGGAGAGGGGCTGGCAGGATTGTGCCAGCACAGCAACTTGAGTCTCAACATGGATAACACTAAAGAGATTATTGTGGCCTTTAGGAAGGGGCAAGCTGATCACTCCTCACTGCACATAAACGGCTTCTCTGTGGAGAGAGTTAGGAGCATCAAGTTTCTGGGAGTGCACATAATGGATGAACTCACCTGGTCCACAGAACCATAGAAACCATAGAAACTACAGCACAGAAACAGGCCCTTTGGCCCTTCTTGGCTGTGCCGAACCATTTTCTGCCTAGTCCCACTGACCTGCACACGGACCATATCCCTCCATACACCTCCCATCCATGTATCTGTCCAATTTATTCTTAAATGTTAAAAAAGAACCCACATTTACCACCTCATCTGGCAGCTCATTCCATACTCCCACCACTCTCTGTGTGAAGAAGCCCCCTCCCCAATGTTCCCTTTAAACTTTCCCCCCCTCACCCTTAACCCATGTCCTCTGTTTTTTTTCTCCCCTTGCCTCAGTGGAAAAAGCCTGCTTGCATTCACTCCATCTATACCCATCATAATTTTATATACCTCTATCAAATCTCCCCTCATTCTTCTATGCTCCAGGGAATAAAGTCCTAACCTATTCAACCTTTCTCTGTAACTGAGTTTCTCAAGTCCCAGCAACATCCTTGTAAACCTTCTCTGCACTCTTTCAACCTTATTTATATCCTTCCTGTAATTTGGTGACCAAAACTGAACACAATACTCCAGATTCGGCCTCACCAATGCCTTATACAACCTCATCATAACATTCCAGCTCTTATACTCAATACTTCGATTAATAAAGGCCAATGTACCAAAAGCTGTCTTTACGACCCTATCTACCTGTGACGACACTTTTAGGGAATTTTGTATTTGTATTCCCAGATCCATCTGTTCCACTGCACTCCTCAGTGCCTTACCATTAACCCTGTATGTTCTACCTTGGTTTATCCTTCCAACGTGCAATACCTCACACTTGTCAGTATTAAACTCCATCTGCCATTTTTCAGCCCATTTTTCCAGCTGGTCCAAGTCCCTCTGCAGGCTCTGAAAACCTTCCTCACTGTCTACTACACCTCCAATCTTTGTATCATCAGCAAACTTGCTGATCCAATTTACCACATTATCATCCAGATCATTGATATAGATGACAAATAACAATGGACCCAGCACTGATCCCTGTGGCACACCACTAGTCACAGGCCTCCACTCAGAGAAGAAATTCTCTACCACCACTCTCTGGCTTCTTCCATCGAGCCAATGTCTAATCCAATTTACCACCTCTCCATGTATACCTAGTGACTGAATTTTCCTAAATAACCTCCCATGTGGGACCTTGTCAAAGGCCTTACTGAAGTCCATGTAGACAATATCCACTGCCTTCCCTTCATCCACTTTCCTGGTAACTTCCTCGAAAAACTCCAACAGATTGGTCAAACATGACCTACCACGCACAAAGCCATGTTGACTCTCCCTAATAAGCCCCTGTCTATCCAAATGCTTGTAGATTCTGTCTCTTAGTACTCCCTCCAATAACTTACCTACTACTGACGTTAAACTCACCGGCCTATAATTTCCTGGATTACTTTTCGATCCTTTTTTAAACAACGGAACAACATGAGCCACTCTCCAATCCTCCGGCACTTCACCCGTAGACAGCGACATTTTAAATATTTCTGCCAGGGTCCCCGCAATTTCAACACTAGTGTCCTTCAAGGTCCGAGGGAACACTCTGTCAGGTCCCAGGGATTTATCCACTTTAATTTTCCTCAAGACAGCAAGCACCTCCTCCTTTTCAATCTGTACAGTTTCCATGGTCTCACTACTTGATTCCCTCAATTCCATAGATTTCATGCCAGCTTCCTTAGTAAATACAGACGCAAAAAACCTATTTAAGATCTCCCCCATTTCCTTTGGTTCCGCACAAAGCCGAACACTCTGATCTTCAAGAGGACCAATTTTATCCCTTACAATCCTTTTGCTCTTAATATACTTGTAAAAGCTCTTTGGATTATCCTTCACTTTGACTGCCAAGGCAACCTCATGTCTTCTTTTAGCCCTCCTAATTTCTTTCTTAAGTATTTTCTTGCACTTCTTATACTCCTCAAGCACCTGATTTACCCCCTGTTTCCTATACATTTCATACAACTCCCTCTTCTTCTTTATCAGAGTTGCAATATCCCTTGAGAACCAAGGTTCCTTATTCCTATTCAATTTGCCTTTAATCCTGACAGGAACATACAAACTCTGCACTCTCAAAATTTCCCCTTTGAAGGCTTCCCACCTACCAATCACATCTTTGCCAGAGAACAACCTGTCCCAATCCACGCTTTTTAGATCCTTTCTCATTTCTTCAAATTTGGCCGCCTTCCAGTTCAGAACCTCAACCCTAGGACCAGATCTATCCTTGTCCATGATCAAATTGAAACTAATGGTGTTATGATCACTGGAACCAAAGTGCTCCCCTACACAGACTTCCGTCACTTGCCCTAATTCGTTACCCAACAGGAGATCCAATATTGCATCCCCTCTAGTTGGTCCCTCTATATATTGATTTAGAAAACTTTCCTGAACACATTTTACAAACTCTAAACCATCTAGACCCCTAACAGTATGGGATTCCCAATCAATGTATGGAAAATTAAAATCCCCTACCACCACAACTTTATGTTTCCTGCAGTTGCCTGCTATCTCTCTGCAGATTTGCTCTTCCAAGTCTCGTTGACTATTGGGTGGTCTGTAATACAATCCCACTAATGTGGCCATACCTTTCCTGTTTCTCAGCTCCACCCATAAGGACTCAGTAGACAAGCCCCCTAATCTGTCCTGCCTGAGCACTGCTATAATATTTTCCCTAACAAGCAATGCTACTCCCCCACCTTTCATTCCTCTGCCTCGATCACATCTGAAACATCGAAACCCTGAAATATTAAGCTGCCAGTCCTGCCCCTCCTGTAGCCTAGTTTCACTAATTGCTACAACATCATAATTCCACGTGTCAATCCACGCACTCAACTCATCCGCCTTCCCTGCAATACTCCTAGCATTGAAATATATACACCTCAGAAGATTTTTACCACCACTCACAACCTTTCTATCAGTGGATTTGCTTAAACTTTCAACATCATTTATTTTCACCCCAGCCACACTGTCAGCTCTGGCACTCTGGTTCCCATCCCCCTGCAAATCTAGTTTAAAGCCTCCCCAATAGCACTAACAAACCTCCCTGAAAGGATATTGGTCCCCCTGTGGTTCAAGTGTAACCCGTCTCTCTTGTACAGGTCCCACCTGCCCCAGAAGAAGTCCCAATGATCCTGAAATCTGAAACCCTGCCCCCTACACCAGTTCCTCAGCCACTTGTTCCTCCTCCAGAGCATCCTATTCCTACTCTCACTGGCACCTAGCACAGGTAGCAATCCTGAGATTACCACCCTTGAGGTCCTGCTTTTCAACTTCCTACCAAGCTCTCTATACTCACTGTCCAGGACCTCTTCACTCTTCCTTGCTATGTCATTGGTACCGATGTGCACCACGACATCTGGCTGGTCACCCTCCCACTTCAGAATGTCATGCAATCGATCAGAGACATCCTTGACCCTGGCACCTGGGAGGCAACAAACCATCCTGGATTCTCTGAAACGACCACAGAACCTTCTATCTACACCTCTAACTATCGAGTCCCCTATCACTACTGCTCTCCTCTTTCTCCCCCTCCCTTCTGCACTGCAGAGCCAGACTCAGTGCCAGAGATCCGGCTACTGCGGCTAGTCCCAGGTAAGTCATCCCCTCAACAGTATTCAATGCGGTATACTTGTTGTTGAGGGGAATGGCCACAGGGGAACCCTGCTCTGCCTGCCCTTTCCTCTTCCCTTCAACACTACCCCTTTAGTCAAGAAAGCACAGAACAATCTCCATTTTTTGAGAAGGTCGAGGTGACTGAGGCTCCTCCCACCTCTTTCTAGCCAATATTTACAAAAGCAACAATAGTAATGCCCTGACCAGCTGTATCACCATCTGGTACGGCAATCGCAAGGCATCTGACCGCAAGACCCCCAGAGAGGATCACTGCAGTCTCTCTTCCACCTATCCAAGATACTTACCAGGAACGCTGCGTATGCAGGACCCTTAGCATTGTCAATGATCCCTCCCATCTGTCCAACAAACTCTTTGACCCCCTACCATCAGGCAGGAGATACCACAGCATTAGAACAAAGAATATTAGGATGGGAAAAAGTTTATTTCCCCAGGCCATGAGACTACGGAACTCCCTGCCACCACCCAGGTATCACCACATATGAACCGCCAATGGCATTACACAGTTTACTTTTTAAAACCTGTGACGTAAATGCATTTTGGCCTTCTGAGTTTTTTTAAATCTATGAAAGATATTAATTTCAAGAAAGGCGGGCTAAGCTTAACTACTTTTTTTTCTTCCAAGTAAGATTGGCTAAAAATTCATTCTCTACTCAAAAGATCATTCACAATTATTTTTGGATTATTTTATCTACAACTTACAGATCACACTAACATACCGCAAGTTGAGAACAGAACAATTTTTTAAAAAATAAACGCAGAGGGTTCCCTGAGACGTGAAAATTATTTCAAGGGTTCCTCCAGAGCAAAAAGGTTGAGAAAGGCTAGCATAGAACATTGTCAAAGGATGCAACAGATGCAGATATAGATCTAAAAAAATGGCAGGTGGAATTTAATCTGGCCATCTGAGGTTTGGGAGATCAAATGTAAAGGAACGGTATATAGCTAACGGCAGGACCCTTAATGGTGTGAATGTACAGAGGGATCTCAGGCTCCAAATCTAAGTGGCTACATAAATTGTTAGGGTGAGAAAGAATGCAGATGGTATGCTGGCCTTGATTAGTCAAGGCATTGAATTCAAAAGTCGGGAAGTTTTGTTGCAGCTTTATAAAACTACTTAGGTCACACCTGGAATACTCTGCTCACTACTTAATAGGAAGGATGTGGAGGCTTTGGAGAGAGTACAGAAGAGGTTTACCAGAATATTGCCTAGCTTACAGGGCAATGCTATGAGAAATCAGTCGAACTTTGGTTCTTTTCTCTGAAGCAGTAAAGGCTCAGGAGACATGTGATTGAGGTTTATATGATTATTAGAGGCATCAATAGAGTGGAAAGTCGGTATAATTGTCCTAGGGTCAAAATGTCTAATTGTGGAGGGCAATGGGCTTAAGGTGAATGGGGATAAATTCAAGGAAGATGTGAGGGGCAAGTTTACAGCAGAGAGTGGCAGTAGTACCTGGAATGTATGGCTAGGGGTGGTGGTGGAGGTTAAGATGCTCTTAGATAGGCACAGTGATACGCAAAGAATGAAGGGATATGGATATTGTCTAGGCTGAAGAGCCTAGTTATGTATTTAACTACTATAAATAGTTTATTACAACACAGCAAACCAAAGGGCCTATTTCTGTGCTGTACTGATCTGGTATCTCCCAGAGATTTCCTTCATCATGGGTTGAAGTGTTTGCTCCTGAGATATACCATTCCATTCACTGTGTGCTATGACCCCTCCCTTGTCCACCAACTTCCACCAACTCTCCCCACCCAAAAAATCCTGCTGCTCAGTTAGATTTTATACTACAACAAAACATTTGACAACTGTGATTAACAGAGTTGGAAACCTTACATTAATGTAGGTGCTTGCTGTTGCTTTAAGTTACTTACCAAATTCTCTCGTTATTCTGGCAATTCTTTTTATTAATATCAATATCCTTGGGATCAGTAACAACTTCTTTCTCAATTGTTATAACAGGCCGAGCCCTGAGGAAGAACAAAATAAATAGCTCAGTAACAACAAGCTGGCTTAAACTTCATTAGTCCAGGGGTTCCCAACCTTTGTTATACCATGGACCAATGCCATTCAGCAAGGGGTCCATGGGCCCCAGTCCCCAGGTTGGGAGACCCTGCACTAGTCCATGAAAACATGTCAAAGGCACGGAGCAGGGGGCTACATCAGTGTAGTTAGTGATTTTTGTGCAGGGGAGTTGCAGACTAACATGAGATACAAAGAACCAAGTCTTCCTCCTCAAGAAATATTAAACCATTACTTGCAGGAGTCCTGTGCAGAAAATGAAAGTGATGACCAAATTCACACGGCCATTTCTTAACGACGAGGCGATGACTTCAAGTCCCTCCCTTACTTGGGAGCATTCACTGCAAAGACAGCAATGCTGGAAGAGGGAGACATCCCAATTCATGGACACCACAGACCCCAGGGGAAGAGGTAGTATAGTACATTCCAGAAGCTCCCCTTCAGCATGGCCTGCCCTCAAAGTCTGGGCATTTCCAACAGCTCTGCATTTCTCAGCCTGTAAATTTTTGGTTTAGTTTCGCCTTCTACTCTATTTGCCTTTCTTTCACCGTTTTTATGCTCCCTTGTGTCCTTATTAGCCTTTCAACCAGATCTCTTCACAGCTTATCTCTATGGCTACTCCGGCCTCACCCACCAACAACATTCCGGCTGTCTCATCCAACTCTCCACAACACTGTTTTCATCTTAAAACTAAGTTGCTTTCTCTTCCTTGGTTCTCAAAGTTGAAAGTGTTGTGGAATCCTTAAAAAATATTGCTGAAGGGCTCACCTGTACATAAAGACCGCATCACTAAGTGATCCAACAGCCATGTCAGGATAGCCGTTCCCATCTAGATCCATGTTGCCCGCAAGAGAGTAGCCAAAGTGACTGACAGAAGAATCTTTCACCTCAAGGATCTAGAGAATTTGAAATAATTACATTTTACTATTAGTTTAAGCAGTTAAAGCATGCATCTAGACCTGTGATAGCTAAGCTCCAAAAAAAAAGTGCTACGAGCTAGATTTCTGTTACGTAAATTTCAAAATTAACTCTATTTTAAAATATACTTCATTGTAAAAAAGCTCTTTGAAATGTCCTAGGGCCATGAAAGGTACTTTTTTTTAAAATGCAAGACTTCCTCTAATGAATTACATGACACTACATCCAAAGGTGCTAAAAACAGTGAGGAGGACAGTTGTAGACTGCAGGGTGATATTGACCAGTTGTTAAAATGGACAAAGCAATAGCAGATGGAATTTAATCCTGATAAACGCGAGGTGATGCACATGAAGACTAAACAGAGTGGGTCATACACAATGCATGGTGGGGCTCTTGGGAACACTGAGGGTAAAAATGTAGTGGTGTATAAATCCAAGGATCCATGATGCAGGTAGATAAGTTGGTAAAGATGACATACATGATAGTTTTCTTCATTAGACAGGGAATAGAAGATGAATGCAGAGATACTGCAGTTAGGTCACTTCTGAAGAACCGTGTACATTTCTGGTTGCCACATTGCAGAAACATATTGATTGCCTTGAAGAGGCTGCAGAGAAGATTCACTCAGATGTTGCCTGGGCCGGAGAATTCCAGTTTGGGGAGATTGGATAGGTTGGCTTTGTTCTTCTTGGTCAAGAAAAGGATGAGAGAGGCCTGACAGAGGTGCACAAAATTAGCAGAAGTACGGATGGCAGCAAGTATTTCCCTGTTGTAAATGTATATAACATAGAAAATAGGTGCAGGAGTAGGCCATTCGGCCCTTCGAGCCTGCACCGCCATTTATTATGATCATGGCTGATCATCCAACTCAGAACCCTGCCCCAGCCTTCCCTCCATACCCCCTGACCCCTGTAGCCACAAGAGCCATATCTAACTCCCTCTTAAACACAAGAGGCCCCAGGCTTATAGCAAGTGGTAAGTTTAGAGGAGATCTGAGGAAGAATTTTCTCACCCAGACAGGTCATAGAAATCTGGAATGCACAATATGAGAGGGTGCTGTAGGCAGGGATTCTTACAACATTTCAGAGGTATTTCAATGATCATTGAATCACGAAGACAGAGAAGGTTATGAACCAAGTGCTGCAAATGAGATTAGTTTAGATGGTTGATTAATGGTTGCTATAGACATGATGAGCCAAAAGACCCATTTCTGTGCTGTGTAAACACAGAAGTTAACTTGACACCAAGGAGGATTTCTAATACAAGTATTTTGCTTTTTTAGCTACAAAGTCAATATATATATATGAAAAGAAATCAACTAGAGTTTCTTGTGTGGGCATCACGGTAGCACAGTGGTTAGAACAACATTTAACAGTATCAGCGACTTGGGTTCAATTCCTGCCGCTGCCTGTAACATTCTCCCTGTGACTGCATGGGTTTCTTCCAGGTGCTCCGGTTTCCTCCCACAGTCCAAAGCCAAACCAGTCAATAGATTAATTGGCTATTGTAAATTGTCCTGTGATTAGGCTAGGATTAAATTTGGGTGCAGGGGGGAGGGGAGGAAATCAGTCGCTGGGTGGCACAGCTTGAAGGCCTGGAAGGGCCTATTCCATGCTGTATGTCAATAAAATACTAAAATAAAATAAAATGTGGCTCTGTAAAGTGGTTTTTAAACTTAACACTGCCAGCAAACTTGTCAAACTCTAATGAGAATGTAATTCAGTAATAATATCATGAATCCTGTCATATTTCTAGGCCTTATTTTAATTCCATGTGACTAGTTATTCCTGGAAACAGACATTATAAGCCAAGCTTATAATGGGAGATCCATGGTTTACAATAAAATGCTATCTCTTCAAATTCTCCACTAAAATGCTCAAAATATAACCATATTATTCGCTTAACTTTGCGAGTATGCAAAATACATCCTTAATGTGTCGCCTCTGATCTGGGCCGACATTTACGTGCCGAGCGGCACCTAATTAATTAGCTTGTTTATTTCGGCTTTTTTGTGCTGGGTGTGTTCCGGCTACCGCTGCACCGCTGCATTCTTCGCGGCAATGTATCGGTCCGCGGCCCGGAGGTTGGAGACCACTGAAATACAGCAACCAACCACA
Source organism: Mobula hypostoma (assembly GCF_963921235.1). Taxonomy (NCBI): domain Eukaryota; kingdom Metazoa; phylum Chordata; class Chondrichthyes; order Myliobatiformes; family Myliobatidae; genus Mobula; species Mobula hypostoma. The sequence continues at coordinate 166,557,285 of NC_086102.1, forward strand.
ATCCATCATTGCAGTGTGGGAGCCATGCATCTGTTTTCTATCTGTATTGTATTCTGTGTTGCCAGTTTACTGCCGTAACTAGTCACATGGGGTGGGGGGGTGGCGGTAAAAGTGAAGGGAACGAGTTGCGTATTCGTACTTTGTTCTAGCCGGTTTAGTTTAGTTCTGCTGACTGCCGGGTGTCATATCTTTTGTTGACCGTTTAATTGCATCACTTCAAGATTGTTCACTTTGCTAGTTGCAAATAAAGATTTGAATACAGTTCTTCAACTTTGTGGAACATCACTACTGGAGAGATTGGAGGGTGCATCATACAGGGATAACAACCCGTGCTAGGTCACCAGCAGCGGCAATTGGCTTATTAGAAATGGCTGCTACCAAGCAGAACAGTACCAGAGTCTGAAATAAATTTGAAGCAGGTCCACCAGTGCAGTCATAGTCAAATAAAAGCAGACAACAATTACACCTCTCATTATTCATCTGCAGTCAAAAGCAAAGATAGTTATAATTGCAATTCACAGTAAATGCTAGGCCAACATTTTACTTTGGTTACATGATTTAAACAGCAGTTAATGCAGCCAAATTGCTTGGTTGCAGCTATATCACTTCACTGTAAATAGCACTTGAAAGGATTAACAACTGAATTTAAAAATCAACAGAGTAAAATTACAAGCATCATAATTTTGTTGTGCAATTACAATTTTATTGTACGGTCTTAGACGAGTGTGTCTCCATAAAATCATTGTCTTCTCCAACCAGAAGCCCGAGATGAACCATGAGATCTGCAATCTGCTGAGGGCCAGATCAGTGGCATTCAGGTCTGGTGACCAAGTTAAATACAAGAGGTCCTGATGTGATCTCTGGAAAGCCATCTCATGTACGGAATGGCAATTCTGGACCAAACTTAAATGGCTGAAGGAAGCTGAACAACTGTGGCAGGGCTTGAATGTTCTCACCTTCTACAAAGTGAAACCAAGTGGCATAGGTGACAGCACACATTCACTCCCAGATCAGCTCAATGTCTTTTATGTTCGCTTTGACCATCAAAACATAGAGCACCTTCATGATCTCCCACAGCCCCCAATGGCCCTGTGACTTCAGTCTGAGGCTGACACGACAACATCCTTCAGGAGGGTGAGCCTTTGGAAAGCATCTGGCCCTGAATGGGTACCTGCCTGGGTATTAAAGACCTGTGTTCATCAACTGGCTGGAGTATTTATCGACATCTTTAACCTCTCATTTCAGCAAACTGAGATACCAAGCTTCAATTATACTGGTGCCCAAGAAGAACATGATAACCTGCCTCAGTGACTATCATCCAGTAGCACTTCAATCTACTGTGATGAAGTGCATTGAGAGGTTGGTGATGAAACACATCAAGTCCTGCCTAAGAAGTGACTTGGAACCACTCCAATTTGCCTACCATAACAGTAGGCCCACAGCAGATGTAATTTCATTGGCTCTTCACTCAACCCTGGAACATCTGGATAGTAGTGCTCTTCAATGACTTCAGCCCTGCAATCAATACCATCATCCCCTCACAACTAATCAATAAGCTTCAAGACGTTGGCCTCAATACCTCCTTGTGCAACCTCACTTGCAGACCCCATTCAATTCATAGTCATACTTTATTGATCCCGGGGGAAATTGGTTTTCGTTACAGTTGCTCCATAAATAATAAATAGTAATAGAACCATAAATAGTTGAATAGTAATATGTAAATTATGCCAGTAAATTATAAAATAAGTCCAGGACCAGCCTATTGGCTCAGGATGTCTGACCCTCCAAGGGAGGAGTTGTAAAGTTTGATGGCCACAGGCAGGAATGACTTCCTATGATGCTCTGTGCTGCATCTTGGAGGAATGAGTCTCTGGCTGAATGTACTCCTGTACCCACCCAGTACATTATGTAGTGGATGGGAGACATTGACCAAGATGGCATGCAGCTTAGACAGCATCCTCTTTTCAGACACCACCGTCAGAGAGTCCAGTTCCATCCCCACAACATCACTGGCCTTACGAATGAGTTTGTTGATTCTGTTGGTGTCTGCCATCCTCAGCCTCCTGCCCCAGCACACAACAGCAAACATGATCGCACTGGCCACCACAGACTCGTAGAACATCCTCAGCATTGTCAGGCAGATGTTGAAGGACCTCAGTCTCCTCAGGAAATAGAGACGGCTCTGACCCTTCTTGTAGACAGCCTCAGTGTTCTTTGACCAGTCCAGTTTATTGTCAACTCGTATCCCCAGGTATTTGTAATCCTCCACCATGTCCACACTGACCCCCTGGATGGAAACAGGGGTCACCGGTACCTTAGCTCTCCTCAGGTCTACCACCAGCTCCTTAGTCTTCTTCACATTAAGCTGCAGATAATTCTGCTTACACCATGTGACAAAGTTTCCTACCGTAGCCCTGTACTCAGCCTCATCTCCCTTGCTGATGCATCCAACTATGGCAGAGTCATCCAAAAACTTCTGAAGATGACAAGACTCTGTGCAGTAGTTGAAGTCCGAGGTGTAAATGGTGAAGAGAAAGGGAGACAAGACAGTCCCCTGTGGAGCCCCAGTGCTGCTGCTCACTCTGTCGGACACACAGATTAGCCACAACATTTCCTCCACTATCTCCCTCAGCACAGGTGCACCACAAGGCTGAGCTTAGCCCCATGCTCTACTCACTTTATACTAATGACTGTAAGGCTAAGCACAGCTCCAATGCCATATTTAAGTTTGCCAACAACACCACTGCTGTTGGCTGAATCAGAGGTGGTGATGGATCAGCACATAGGAGGAGATTGAACATCTGGCTGAGTGGAGCCACAACAACCACCTCTCACTCAATGTCAGCAAGACCAAAGAGCTGATTATTGACTTCAGGAGGAGGAAACCGAAGGTCCATGAGCCAGTCCTCATCGGGGGAATCAGAGGTGGCGAGTCAGCAACTTTAAATTCCCCTGTGTAATCATTCCAGAGGATCTGACCTGGGTTCAACACTCAGGTGGCATTATGAAGAAAGGATGGCAGCACCTCGACTTCCTTAGAAGTTTGCAAAGATTTGGCATGTCAACTAAAACCCCTACAGGAGTGTGGTGGAGAGTATAGTGACTAGTTACATCATGACCTGGTATGGAAACACCAATGCCTTTGTATGGAAAAGCCTACAAAAAGTAGCGGATATGGCCCAGTCCATCGTGCGTAAAGCCCTCCCCAGCATGGAGCACTGTTGCAGGAAAGCAGCATCCATCATCAAGGACCCCAACATTCCTGGCCAAGCTGTCTTCTCGTTGTTGCCATCAGGAAGTTCATTCAGGAGCCTCAGAACCCACACTAACAGGTTCAGGAACAGTTATTGCTGTTCATCCACCAGGCTCTTGAACCAGAGGATTTAACTTTATTTGCCCCATCACTAAACTGTTCCCTCAACCTTTGGACTCTTCAAGGATTCTTCATCTCATTTTCTTGATACTTATTTCAGTATTAGTACTTTTTCCCCTTTCTTTTTGTATTTGCAGAGTTTTGTTTTTGCACATTGGTTGTTAACCATCCTGTTGGGTGTGGTGTTTCACTGATTCTATTGTGTTTCATGCATTTACTGAGACTGTTTGCAGAAAATGAATCTCAGGGTTGTATATGGTGACATGTGTTCTTCAATAATAAATTTACTTTTAACTTTAGATTAAGATAATTGTATTTCTAACCAGCAATAGAATTTAATTTTCAGATCAGAAACCTTTACAATTGTAAACATTTGGTAAAATCTCTTACCTGGGCCGGTTTTGTATTTATTCCAGTAACAGACCCATGGTATATGTAAACTTTGCCGTTACCATCATATGGCACTCCAACAGCAATATCTGAAGGTGGACCAATAGAACTGGTTAGCATCTATTTTCTGAACAGATCTATAACAGCCAAAAGGTCTTCACAAAGAATTAAAGAATATTCAACTTTACAAAAATAAAAGTTGTCTATGCCATCTAGTGGATAACATCATGACATAGTTTATATTGATTCAATGTTGGGTTCTGGTTTTACTGAAATCCGTGACTTCAAAGTTATATGAAAAGTAAACAAAAAGTTTTGGGTCTATCTACTGTTAGGACGTATTTTGGAGATGCAATACAGCAAATATTAACCTTCAACGACCAATCTTCAGATCTGAATATTGATTGTAGATTAAATTTAAAATGCAGTTCTGGTGGGAAACGCAGGTTAGAAGAAGAAACATCCAGTTGACCGAGATGTCTGCATATGCATGAATACAATCAATACCCCTTTGCATGAATACGACTTCGAGACCACAGTAATTAAAATTCATTTTGGGTGTGCTCGTGGGAAAATTCAGACATTTGGAAAAACTCAACTCCAAAGGTTGCCAAGGGCAGCATGCAAGACTTGCTACGCTTGCATCACCAAAATAACATATTCACAACTTACTAACCCCAACTCATACGTCACTGGATCAAGGCAAATCTTTGGCATCTATGTATGCAATTTAATCTTTAAAGTTTTAAACACATTTGCAAAGATTTTTATTCCTTTTTGAAACACGTCAAATGCAAGTTTCTTTGACTTCCTATGAACCAAGTGGCCTAGCAGGTCTAGTGGAACATAGACTGGGATCACATTTTTATTGTGGATATATGTGGCAGGAACTTAAACCCAAGAACATCGACTCCTGCTTTAAGGCAGAATGGGATATGATTGTGTGATTTATTTGCAATTGAAGCAGTACTGATTTGAAAACATTATCTAAAAGAACTAAGGTAGACAGTCAGCTTCAACAAATGGGCATTGTTTTGACAGTATGCTTCAACTGTACTTGGGAAATACAAGACAATAAAAACTGCTCAGGTTCTCTATACAACTTCAACACCACCTAGACAGTGAAGACAAAAATCCATTCGCATCCCTTAATCAAATATATTTCCTAAAATTGTAGTCTAATCATAACCTGTAAATTTAATAAAAACATCCAAACATGAAACAATAAAATATTTCATTTTCATTCTCTAAGATCCATCAATTGATAAAAGAGTCCTAAAACAACCTTAGGAACCGTGAGTACTACAAGGTTAGATTGAGGATAAAACTACCAATTCAAAGGCCATGTTTTCAAGAAAGGCAAGATCGTCACAGAAATGGTTTACTAAAAATAAGTTTTAAAACACCAACAATTTCCCATATTACAGCAAAATATTTTTAAACCCTTCAAATAATTTGGGTCAAAGGAAAACAAAGCAATTTTAATCAAGGAAATATCTTTCCAATAGCAAATTGTCTGAACACTTACTGCGCATCCACTTTGAAATAATTAAATAAATACTCGCATTTTGTTTATATACAAAATTTCTATTAAGATTGTTAGTTTCTTTAACACAGCTTTATATTCACATTCTTAAATGTAACAAGTACAAAGGAGCAGCACACAAAATGCTAGATGACCTCAGCAAGCCAAGCAGCACCTACGGAAAAGAGTACAGTCAACGTTTTGGGCCGAGACCCTTTATCAGTACTGAAGGGTCCTGCCGAAGGCTCTCAGCCCAAAATGTCGACAGTACTCTTCATAGATGCTACCTGGCCTGATGAGTTCCTGCAGCAATTTGTGTGTTTTGCTTGGATTCTAGCATCTGCAGATTTTCTCTCGTTTCTGATTGACAAACAAGGAAGCTTAGGGGCTCTAACATTTTACTGCCACACGTTCTTTGGGGTTTTCTGTTTTTGTGGATGTCTGTGAAGAACAAGAAATTCAGCCTGTATACATTCTCTACAATTAAATGGAACAATTGAATATATGATGCAAGTCACTTCTAGGGCAACTATATTTGTCTATATCCATGTAAAAACATAAAAATTCAATTAAATACAAGCTATTACTTATGGATTATAGTTGTGATCTTACCTGGATACCCATCCTGGTTAATGTCGCCTATATTCTCAACAGCCAATCCGAACATGGAATCTTTAGTACCATTCAATCGAATACGATTGGCGTTATTCCAATTCCCTTTATCATTGATGTAAACATATACAGCACCACCAATTTCTGCTTCTCTATCAAAGAACTGCGGTGCTCCAACAACAAGATCCAACCACCTGGGGAGAAAATCATTCTCATTTCAGTGCTGAAACAAAGTGAGATTGTTTCTGGAAAATTTCTCCACATGCCATCCACCATAATAACAATGCACACATCTGTAGCTCTTCGGCTCTTTCAGCTGCATAGACCAACTGTTACACATTCTATACTATTGTTGTATTAGTTTACTTTCTAGCGGTTGTGATTTAAATATGTTGGAAGGATCCCTCAAGGGGAAAGAAAATTTATTCAGAAAATTAAGTGTCATCAATGAGGTCAGGAAGACTTAATTTCAGGCATACATTCCTGAGATGAACTTAATTACTAACACAGCTTATTTTATGATAGAAATGCTTATAGAATTACACTATGAAACTGACTATCTGGCCTACTAGTAGCTTCATCCATTATGAGCCACTCAATGTAATGTCGGCCTTTTCATTCATTCTATCAAATCAGTATTCAATTTATCCTTAAAAATGTTTTCATGGCCCCACCAGGCTCTGGGGAGGACAGGTGACCCTTTCCACTTGGCTATTAAATAAAATGTCCACCAGATATATCTGTCTGTCGGGGAGACTTCCGGTAGCGCTCATGGAGTGAAGTCGCGTTCTTGACTCGCTCCATTACCTCTGAGCTTTTTTCTTATGATCAGCTATATTTTAATTAATCATTAAGGCATCAACTTTTACAATACTTTGAAATAAATTGGGCTCTCCGATAATTGGATGCGTTTAAGGTCTGCTATGTCTAAGAATGGAAAAAAATGGGAAGGATGGCAAACCTCCGGTTAAACCGAAAGGTACTGATTTCCCTCCGGCTGAACCACTGGTGACTTTGAAAGCTATATCGGAGCTAATTCGGGAGGAAATTTCAACTAGTCTCCAGAAAATTGCCGATTCAATTGAGAAGATACAAATATCTATTACGGAACATCGGTTGGCTATATCTGATCTTCAAAAATCCACGCAACAAAGTGAGCTCAAGATGGAGAAAATCGAAGAAACAATTAATGTAATGAAGAAGAAACTCGTCTTTCTGACCTTTAAAAACTCTGACTTAGAATCTAGAATGCGACGGCAGAATCTTCGAATGATTGGGGTGCGTGAAGCTGTTGAATCCGGTAACCCTATGAAGTATTTTTCTCAACTTTTAAAAGATGCATTTCCTACTGTATTTCCTGACCAACCACCGTTATTGGATCGTGTCCATAGAGTTCCATCATACTCGTCTAGGTCAGATAAACCTAGACATGTCATTTTACGTTTTCATTACTTTCAAGATAAGGAGAAACTGTTTTGTTTCGTTCGATCTAAAGGTTTCATTGATTTTCTGGATCTTAAGTTCCGATTTGTGGAGGATTTCAGTAAACCAATCCGGGATCAACGGGTTCGTTACAGATCTGTGATGTCGGAACTCTACAAGATGGATTTAAAACCAGCGCTGCTTTACCCAGCACGTTTAAAAATTCGTACGTTGGATGGAGCCCTCCGTTTTTTTGAATCTCCATCGGATGCCCAGAGTTATCTGGATCAATTTTCATCTTCAACATCTTAATCGTAATATTTTAACTATCTCCGTTGATCGGAGGCTGTGAATTTGTTGGTCTTAGTTCTTTTTTGCCCTATTTGGGCAGAAAAGTTTATTTTTCATTACTTAATATGGTTGCTAAACTTTCTTTTTAACTGCGTCATTTCTTTCTTTTTCCCAGGGGATTCTGGGTGGTTACTTCCTTATCGTCATTTTACGTATTTCCTTGGTGGTCTTAAATTTTGTAGTTTTTTTTAAATTTATTTTGTTTTGTAGGTTTTTATAACTAGTTTATGTTAATAATCTCTATTTTTTGTTGTTTTGTTTACTCGTGGGTCTGGGGTTTATTGCGGTTTTTTTAATATTTTCTGGCTTTTATTCTGTTATGTGTTTATTTTAATTGAGTTATCTTTTTTTTATTCTTTTACTGTTTTATAATCAGCTGATCTTTTTTATATTTACACTTTTTTTTTAGGGAGCGTATACCGGAAGTCATGGGGTTAGTTTTAGTGCTTGCTTCTTTCGGGCTGGTCTGCGTTAGATTTAGCCGTGGGATCATGGGGTGGAGGGTGGTGGGATGGGCTTCACGTTTTAGTTTTTTTCTTCTTGGGCTATATATATTATTGAAGTATTGGTTGCGTTCTTCTTCCCGGTATCTCTTGTATGTTCTGTTCCCTTTCCGGGTTCGTGGGTCGAGCCTATCGTCAATCCTCCTTGTTGCGGGTTGACGTTAGGGTTTATGGAGTCTATTATTAATTTTGTCTCCTGGAATACTAATGGTCTTAATCATCCTATTAAAAGGAAAAAAGTTTTTAAAGTGTTCCGGAGACTTAAAGCACAAATTTTATTTTTACAAGAGACCCATGTGCGGAGGGGGGACAGACTACGTATTTTTAAATTCTGGAAGGAACAACAGTTTCACTCGAACTCCAATGCTAAGATTCGAGGCGTCTCTATTTTTATAGACTCCTCAGTTACTTTTATACAACATGATATTATCTCTGATCCGAATGGTAGATTTCTATTGGTTAGTGGTTTACTATTTAATAAAAAAGTAGTTTTGGTTAATGTTTATGCTCCTAATATGGACTGTCCAGAATTTTATAAATCATTGTTTAATCAGTTTCCGAATTTGAATGAGTTTTCATTGATCTGGGGCGGAGATCTTAATACCTGTTTGTCTCCAGCTTTGGACTGTTCGGCTCCTTTACGGACCTTACCTAATAAATCTGCAACTTTGATTAATTCATTTCTTTCTGATTCTGGGTCGACGGACATTTGGCGTTTTTTGCATCCTCAGGAAAAAGATTTTTCTTTTTTTTCACATGTTCATCATTCCTATTCAAGAATTGATTATTTCTTTATTGATTCTCATCTTATTTCCTCAGTGATTAAATGTGATTATGACTCTATAACCATTTCGGATCATGCTCCACTTAAGCTTTCTATTAAAATTCTGGCCAATATACAAAATAATAGACAATGGCGTTTTAATTCGCTGTTGCTTCAGGACTCGGACTTTGTTAAGTTTATGAATGAACAGATTGATCTTTTTTTTTTACAATTAACTATACAGAGGATATTTCTGTCAACATTCTTTGGGACACTTTTAAAGCTTATATTCGTGGTCAGATTATCTCGTATTCTGCTGCTTTGAGGAAGAAGCTGAAGCAGGAGGAGTTGGTAATTGTGGACAAGATTAAGGAAATTGATAAGAAATATGTTATAGCTCCTTCTGAGGAGTTATATAAACAAAGAACTGAACTTCAAATGGAACAGTTTATTACTCTCATCCTCGATTGTAAACCAATTAAAGAAAACAAGAAGTGAATTTTATGTACACAGTGACAAAATTGGCAAACTGTTGGCTAATCAATTGAAGTCTAATTATGCTAAATCTCAAATTAATCAGATTTATAACCAAAATGATCGACTGATACTTGATCATGTGGGGATTAATCAAACTTGCTGTGATTTTTACTCTTCCTTCATTTAGAGTCTCCTGGAGATTCTAAATATATGAATGATTTTTTAGATAATATAGACTTCCCTGAGATTTCACAGGATATGTCTTCTATGTTAGATACTCCCATTACCATGGATGAGATTAAGAATGTTATTCTCTCTATGAATTTGGGGAAAGCTCCTGGCCCTGATGGGTTTACCGTAGAATTTTATATATGTTTTGCTCCTTCATTAATCCCTTGGCTCTGTAGGGTTTTTGAGGCTTCATTGAAACTTGGTAAACTTCCTGAATCTTTCAATAGAGCATCAATTTCTCTAATATTAAAGAAGGATAAAGATCCTGCTCAATGTGCATCTTATAGACCAATATCTTTATTAAATGTTGATTCTAAAGTTTTTTCTAAGTTATTAGCAAATAGATTAGAAAAAGTACTTCCTTTTATTATTTCGGAAGACCAAACGGGTTTTATTAAAGGTCGTTACTCTTTTTATAATATTCGCACACTGTTAAATATTGTTTATACTCCATCACAAAATGTTCCTGAGTGTGTTATCTCTTTAGATGCTGAGAAAGCTTTTGATAGAGTAGAATGGCCTTATTTATTTAAGGTGCTTGAAATGTTTAATTTTAGCTCGAAATTTATATCCTGGATTAAACTGTTATATCATTCTCCTGTGGCCTTGGTCCGTACTAACTCTTTAAGTTCACCTTTTTTCCCTCTTTTTCGAGGTATCGACAAGGTTGTCCTCTTAGTCCCTTATTATTTGATATTGCATTAGAACCTCTTGCAATTGCCATTCGAGAATCTCCAAATATTACTGGGATAACTCGGGGCTTAAAGTCCCATAAATTATCACTTTATGCTGATGATTTACTTTTATATATTTCCAATCCTCAGAAATCCATCCTGGCTGTTTTAGAGCTATTAGCACAATTTGGTCTTTTTTCAGGTTATAAATTAAATCTTAGTAAGAGTGAACTCTTTCCGATTAATAAACAACTTCCCTTATATTATAAATTTCCATTTAAATTGATTAATAATTATTTTTCATATCTTGGGACTAAAATTACTTGTAAATACAAAGATTTATTTAAGACTAACTTTTACCATTAATAGACCATATTATTCAACTTTCATCTAAATGGTTTCCTTTATATTTAACTTTGATTGGTCGTATTAATGCAGTTAAGATGTTTTTTTTGCCAAAATTTTAATATATATTTCAGGCATTACCAATCTTTGTTCCAAAATCTTTTTTTGACAAAGTTGACTCTAAAATTTCTTCATTTATTTGGCAGAATAAAAACCCGAGACTGGGTAAGATACATTTATAGAAAGCTAAGAGAGATGGAGGCTTAGCATTACCTAACTTTAGATTTTATTATTGGGCAATTAATATTTGACATATGAAATTCTGGTTACTTGACCAGAATATACTATCCATTCCTAAATGGGTAGCATTGGAATTACAATCTGTACAGGGTTTTACACTTGGTTCTATTTTAGGTTTCTCTCTTCCTTTTGATTTGAAACGCCTTAAACAGGTGTCTAACCCGATAGTTAAATATACCTTACGTATTTGGTTTCAATTCAGAAAATTTTTTGATCTTAATCAATTTGGGTTAGCGATTCCTATTTTAGGTAACATATTTTTTCCTCCCTCCTTTACGGATCGTGCTTTTCAAATTTGGAAGACTAAGGGTATTTCACGGTTTTTGGATTTATTTTTAGATGGTTCCCTTATGTCTTTTGAACAATTATCTAATAAATATAATTTATCAAGAATACATTTTTTTAGATATCTACAAGTTAGAAATTTCCTAAGTACTATACTTTCTTCCTTTCCAATGCTTCCTCCTACATACATTTTAGATACTATAATCAACCTTAATCCATGTCAGAAAGGTGCATCGGCTATGATTTATAATATTATTATGAAACTTAGGAAAGCTCCATTTGATAAGATTAGGGTAGATTGGGAACAGGAATTGGGGTTTACCATTTCCGTAGATGACTGGAGGCAGATTTTACAATTAGTCAATACTTCCTCTATCTGTGCTAAACATTCCCTAATTCAATTTAAAGTTGTTCATAGAGCACATATGTCCAAAGATAAGTTAGCGCGCTTTTATTCTCATATTAATCCTTTTTGTGATAGATGTCCGGGGCAGATAGCCTCTTTAACTCATGTGTTTTGGTCTTGCCCTACTTTGGAAACTTCTTGGAGAGACATTTTTAATATTATCTCCAAGGTATTGAATATAGATATCTCCCCTCACCCTATTACTGCTATCTTTGGACTACCTAAAATTTCCAGTAATCTTTCCCCTTCAGCCCATAGAATGATTGTATTTCTTACTTTAATGGCGAAAAGATGTATCTTACAACATTGGAAAGAGCTTAATGCTCCAACTACCTTTTTTTGGTTTTCTCAGACGATATTATGCTTGAATCTGGAGAAAATTAGAAGCAATCTTTATGACTCCTCATTTAAATTTGAACAGACTTGGAGATCTTTTATTCAATATTTTCATTTAATGTAATATATACCCTTCTTGTTTTTTTTTTACTGTTTTTAATGGAGGTCGGGATTGAGGACGTGATTTTAAGTTTAACTCTGTTTGGTTTCTAGTTAGCCCATTGCTTTGCATTGCTTTTAGTTAGTTGCACGGTGGGGTTTTTTTTGGGGGGGGGGTTTTCCTTTTCTCTATTGATATATATATATATATATATATAAAATTAGTATACTATTAGGTTATCTTGGTATGTTATGTTTAAATTACATTGTTTGTAGTATTTTTTTGCATTAATATCTTCTGTAATTTTATTACATTCTAACAGTGTATTAGTGTTTATATGGCTTACCTTTTTGTATACTTATTCAATAAAAAGATTTAAAAAGAAAGATATATCTGTCTGTCTAGGTACCATATCCGATGCGGACTTTGGTGACCATGGTTTTCCATATAGATCTATCCTTTGTTTTTTGGATGACTTCCATTTCCTTGACATGTAGCCACCTGGCTATGCTTTTGATGTACATAAGCCGAGGTCTTCCACTAGGTTTGCTCCCCTCAATCTTTCCAGGGAGTATGAGTTTTTCCAGTTCATCTTTCCGCATGATGTGTCCTAGGAATCTGAGTGGTCTTTCTCTTATTGTTGATATACAAAAGTGGCAATTTCCTAAGCTGCTAGGTATCGTAATCAACTAATATGACATTACAAATAACCGTAGCCATAGTTACAGAAATGGGAATAGGCCCTTCGGCCCAACTCATCCATGTTGACCATGAGGCCCAGTGGTCCCACCCGCCTGCGTTTAGATTGCCTGTGACTGAGTTGAAAAAGTCCACCTCAAAATGCATCTAATGCAGTCTCACACCCTATCATACAATAGTGCCTACATTTTCATAAGTATTTTATTAACTGGAGTATTTTGCTTATGTCTTATATATAAATGCCATCTTTTTTACCCCCATCTGTAGCAAAAATTATTCTAAAGAATGAACATTTATCTGCTCTCACTGATGTGTCAGTAGATGGCGCCATGCTTAAGTTTTTAATATTAAAATGTCTGTGATTGTGTTAATTGGTAACTCTGTACTGTATTCTCATAAGAATTTGTTAGTGAATATCCATTTGCTTTCAAAGGCAATGAATGCCAGTACTACAATTTGCTAAGCAAATAAAGTCTGTAAGTTGCAGAGACTGCAATTGGTTTATTGTGGCAATTAAGTATTCCACCTTGAAAGTGTTTGAGAAGGTACATAGTTGAAGTTCAGAGTACAGGACCTGGGAGATTACATGAGAACTGCACAAGACTATTTACCCTATAGTGCATATGCCGTGTATGGCTCTGGTCATCAGATTACAGGAAGGATCTGAAGGCACCGAAGAGAGTTGTAGACATGGCGTCATGGCTGGAGAAAAGTCAGCCAGTTTTATTACTTTCTTTTAAGCATGAGAGATTAGCAGGATACATAATACTTTGTGACATTCTAACAAGCCTGGATCCTTATCCAATTATCGTTCTGGCTCCAGCATTTGATGTCTTATTGACCCCCACCAGTAAACCAATGGAAATTAATTTTCAGAAGACATCTACATTTCCGTCTACCACCAACCTTGTTTTAGTCTCTGTTATGAAGAAAACCAGAAAAGGGAAAATGAGATCAATCAAGATCTGTTGTTTGGGTCAGTATCCTGTTAAACAAACTTTTGTACGAGATCACCAGATGAGGACACAACTGAGCTTAGTTGTCATAACAACCACAGCTAAATAAATGACTGACAATAACAAATTGTTTCTTTAGAGCATTTGCAACACTTATAAAATATCTAGAAGCTATTTCAAAGAAGGATTATCAAGCAAAATTTGACAATCACACTTTCTTTACAGAATACTTGGGTTTTAAAACTTTACTTTGAAATATAATTTCAGCTTTTGGGAACTAACAGGTTATAGATAGTTACAGAATGGTAGGAGTGTTTCTCTGCAGTACTTGCTCACAGTAGTGGTGCAGAGCGACAATGGCGATGCTACTGTTGTGACTGTGACTGAAGTCACCAGAGAGACACTGAAGCTAGTGATTAGAAGTCTTTATTCATCACAACAAGCAGAATCATTCTGGAGACACTCTCGGTAAATTATTACAAACTCAAAGTACATCACATTTTTCTAGAATTAAGATCAATGGTAACAGTAGGTGATTAAATAAAATTTCAAGAGTTACAATGACATTGTTTGCTTCAATACTTTGGGTTGGCAAGTGATTTGTTTGAATTGTGAGAGAGACTTCCTAATGTTAAAATACCTTGGCTGGGAGACTTCCCTTAAGTAATTTACAACAGTACAAATTACTTAATCCTATATAGTTCCCTGCATTGATGCAGGCCAATAACACAACCCCATTGTCTTAACGTTTGGTTGATGCACGTGGAAATGTCTCATGGTCACCATTTTGCAAACCATATCTCTTAGTCAGTGGCTCAGCCTTGTATTTTTAACTTCAATTTACTGCTTGCAATTTACAATTAGAACTGAAGACTGGTTCTTGCTTGAATTAACATCTTCTATATTCATACAACTCCAGAATACTTCCTAAACTGTTGGATGAAGGAGTTTCTAACACTTTAAAGAAAAAGAGGTTCAATATTACTTTGCTGTGTGGTGAATTCATGGCAAGAAATACCAACACAAGTCATCCTAACCAAACTCATTTTGTTTTCTCCAAATTCGAATCAACACTTCCCAGAGGCCATCATTCACCTACACACCAAGGGCATTTTACAATGACCAATTAACTTTCCAACTTGCAGTATTTATTTTGGGAAAGTGAGAAGAAACTGGGGCATCCAAAAGAATCCCATGCAGTCACAAGGAGAATGTGCAAACTCCACACTGACAACTGAGCCGCATTTTCCAGGTTGCCCTTTTAAGAGCTGACTGTGAAACTAACACCTGCTGGGCTAGTTGTGAAAACAAGGCAAGCCACATCAGCTTCAGCACCACAGTAAAAGGAAACCTGAAGCTGTACTGTGAGCCTCCCCACCAACGATTCTGCTCTTTATGCAGAAATCATAATGTTCTTATAATCCACAAAATAAAAAGGTTCTGCAACATCCAACCCTGTCAGCACACATCCTGCAGAACAATGGAGTTATCACTTGCACCCGGCCCCACGGACTAACCTGTCTCTGTTAAGGTCTACCACCGCAACATCGTATCCAAAAGACGAAGCCAGCCCTTCTCCATCCAGGATGTATTCAGTCTTTAGATTTCGCGTTGGTTTCTCCATCTTTAGAAAAAGAACAGCTCCAGTGTGGTTGGCTCTTGGTGCCCCCGATACAATGGTTAATGTGTCCTGTGAAGTGATTCCCTTGCCCGAGTCCAGGGAGAAGCCTAACATAGAACAGCAGAATCAAAGCACACTTTCTAAATATTTTATTAAACTTATGCACAATCCAACAGGGAAAGGCATCACAAAGATGATGTAATTGTGGTACATGTCCAACCTATTAAATCAACACGATTCCTGTTATGTTTTGAGGACTATTAGCACATCAGTTGAACTTTGGAGTAATAAATCAAGGCTCCTACTGAGTTGTTTGCGTTTAGCGACAAGGTGTTGCCATCAGAAGTTCTGATGACATAAACGTGCGAGTCAATGCCTCGTGCACCTGTGCAATTCCTCACAGTGAGGAATTGTATTTTGTAACAGTAGGTTCCTTCAGGTTGTTACAGCCGGGGGTGGTAATGGGGACAAGCTCCCACTACCTGTTAAATGCTTTCAAGGGCATGCACCTCAAATAGCCTCTGATAACCAAGTCCAACTCCTGGCCTTCATGTGTGGCTTAGCCACTAAGGCGAGCAGAAATGTTTCTACTGACAGGTGAAGGTTCAAAGGTGGGTCACTGGCACCTTAAAATCAGTCACCAGGCAGACAGGGCTCATCAGCCACGGTTGGCAGCTCATCAAGGGGAAAGAAACTGTATCAGTCCCTGCTATTCTTTTGGGTTCATGGAGATGGGGAGCTTGCTACATAACAACAGCTTGCTCTCCATTTTGTACTGCCTAGGCTTGTGTACCTAGACAGCCAGGATGTGGCACCCCTGGTCGAAGACCAATGGAGACCTCATTCAAGAGTAGGTGAAGTTAATTATGCACATAATGACATACAAGGATTCTAAAATTTCTCAAGGCTGATGGGCTGGTGAAAGTGAAAGAAAATCTGCCCCTGGATCATAACTCTACCGAGTGTTGTTTACAAATGGAGTTTATTAAGGGGGGGAGAGGAGGAGGAACATCACTGTGGTGCATATTTTCCATTTATTCCAGTGTTGAAGGACTATGACTGGGTCAGTTCCAAATCTTCCCTGGGAAAATTCTGCTCATTATGTCTTTGGTAAGCCCCGGTGGAATTCATGCCAGCTGAAACCTGGCATGCGTCCAAATTTGACCTTTACAAAGGCCCTAAATCTTTCATTACCAAAGCAATAAAATCAGCAGCAGATCTGTCATCTTAGCCAGCAGGGACAAAAGGCTCCAGGGAACAAAACCTATTTTTTGACATTTTTTTCTTTTAGTCCACACTCACTGGGGGGCACCCCGGAACTGAACAACACTGAACTTTTCTGGAATGTGTGATACGGAACACACCCCAAGTAGTTCTACAACTCTCTCCAATTAGAGAAACAGGAACACCCCCCGTGAACAGGGATGAGAACTCAACTTCACTCCAGGGTCTGGGGGTCCCCTGTACTTCAGCAGGTCCCCCAGCAATCTCAGAGCATGGCCGCATAGGACAAAACCCCGTGTGTGGAATACAGTTACTGTAGTCTTTATTTAGAGAACTACATGAGTTAACATTTTCTATATTTATAATGCTGCATTGTTTAATTAGAATGGATGAAAAGCCATCATAAAGAGCACAATCAGTCTTTCAGTTCTGGCAAACACTTTATCAGCAGATATTTCCTTCTTGTGGTTTCAGTACTTAAAAAAAAAAGACAGACCACCAATAAAAATGCATGACAGTGGCTTAGAAAAATACAGTGCATTACACATCTTTCCAAATAAAAGGAATATTTTGTGGGATTATTGGTGCTATAGTTGTAAGTTTTCTTTCAGAGGAAAATTGCTCTTTCCTCTGATGTCCATCTTTAGTCAACAAGCAGAAATATCTGGAAGAATGGTGAGAGGAGAGATGGCTTTTTAGCTAGAGTGATTGAACAGCTACTCAGTCAATTTTTCACCCCTGATTTTGCTCCTTGCCATATATGGCGTCCGGAGATGCATGCATACCAGACCGATCGTGAAAACTGCAGAAAATGATATGTTGGATGCGGAGGCTCATGGGGTGGTAGGCACAGACAAGAGGAACTCTATCACTGCTCAGGTGGTGGGAAGAGGGGGTGAACGTGGATGTTCAGAAAAAGGAGGAGATACGGGTGAGGACAGCATCATTGGTGGAAGAAGGGAAACCCCTCGGGATTCATATCGTGCTCATCCCATCATCCTGCCACCTGGGGTTCCTCTTCCTCCACCATTGATGTTACTCTCACCCACATCTCCTCCTTTACCCAAACATCTGCACTCACCCCATCTTCCCGCCACCTGGGTTTCCTTCCCCATTGTAAATCGGGGGACCGCCTCGTTGAGCACCTCCGCTATATCCACCAAACATCTTAATTCCAATTCCCATTCCGACATGTTGATCCATGGCCTTTTATTAGTGTCAGGATGAAGCCACCCTCAGGGTGGAGGAGCAATACCCTATATTCCATCTTGATACCCTCCGCCTGATGACATGAATATTAATTTCTCTTTCCCCAGTTTTAAATAAAAATTCCCTCTCCTTCCCCTCTTCTCTGTTTCCCCACTCTGGCCTCTTAACACTTTTCACCTGCCTATCCCCTCCCTGCCCCCCCCCTTCCCTTTCCCATATGGTCCAATCACCTCTCCCATCAGATTCCTTCTTCTCCAGCCTTTTACCCTTTTCTGCCTACCTGGCTTCACCCATCACCTTCTAGTTATCCTCTTTCCCCTCTCCCACCTTTTTATTCTGGCATCTCCCTCTTCCTTTCCAGTTCAGAAGAAGGGTCTCGATCCAAAACGTCAACTGTTTATTCATTTCCATAGATGCTGCCTGACCTGCTGAGTCCTTCAGCATTTTGTGTGCATTGCTTTGGGATTTCCAGCATCTGCAGAATTTCTATGAATGCCTATGACAATAACCTTGAATATAATGAACTACAGATGCACAAAAAAACAAACCATTCAAGCCAAATTTACTTTGTCAAATTTGAATGAGGTGTCCAATTACCACAAACTTTTGCCCGCCAAAATTCCTCTTAATTTTTTTTTATTTTTAAAACATTTATTCCTTTACACAATTATATTGTGCATACCTAAATAGCTGTTTGCAGGAACAGGAACCAGTTTTTCATCTCTCCTATTTTCATCACCAACTTCATACGGTCCATCATCAAAATTACTGTCCGCAATATCAAGACTCGGTTCCTCAGTATCTCTGGATTCTACATGCACAATTCCTGAAAAAACAAAATAGGTAATAATCTGCATAAGCAACCCCAAAAGTTCAGGTTTAAGTTACATCATAGTAGGTATGCCCCAACCTGCTGTGAGCATAAAATCAGAACATGTTTACATTTAAGATCACATTTCAAAAACCTTTGTTTATGATTTGAACAATTTAAGCCGTTAACTTCCAATTGGGGAGAAAAGTAAAAGAATGCTTAAGAAAATGTTTGACTATTATGTGGGATCTGAAAATAGCACTTCAATAACTACTGTGACTGGGCAGAATCAGCATGTTCACACAGTAGGAAAATTTGGTCTGATGACTGAGAATTAACCTGAAAAAGTTTAATATGTAAACCTGTATATGGCCACAAACTCAAGAGATTGAGTAAATTAATGCATCTAGCTTTACATACAATAATATACTGCTATAGGTGTTAACCGCAGATTTTTCATGTACACTGCAATTTTTATAAGGTGAAACACTTCTGCCAACTTGATATGCTTATCTTACAGATATAACATATTACAAGAAAACGATTATGAGAATGTCTTGTTCTAAGGTACATTACCTTTCCAGTTGTAGGCACCAGGAGCTCCATACACAGAATAATTAGCACCCTTGGTGAAAGCACTAGCTACGCCTTGTTGACACATACCAAACTTTTCATGACTTTGTGGCCGCCCAGCACAAAGTCTCACATTTGTATCAACTTCTTTTTCTAGATCCTGGCTCAAAATATAGCACTGTCCGGTCACAGCACGAGACTCCTCTGGCTTATTCACGTGTTGCCTTAGCTCGTATCGATGCGCGCAAACCTGAAATAATGAAACACTTTACATATTGAGATGAAGAGTTAGGAATAGGAATAATAATGTTCCATAAATTGGCCTACACACCCACCATTAAACAGGAACCTATTCTACAGGGATAAGCATTGCAACCACCTTCACCTGCTTCATCAATGAGCGCCTTTCCATCTTAGACTAGTAATTAATTTGACGTTGATGATTACGCAACACTCCTCAGGAAATGCAGTCTATGCATGCAGGCACATCTAGACAGCATACAGGCATGTTCTAATAAATTAAAAATAATATTCACACCATACAATTTCCATCTCCAGTTACAGCCTAACCGCCTCCCCTTATTCTTCAATGGCTTTACAAAGACCAAGCTCCCCATCATCAATGCCTTGTTGGTTAATATTAGCCAGAAATTTAACTGGACCAGCCCTATAAATACTGTGACAAGAGTAGGTCAGTTGCTGAGTTGGCTGTAGCAAAAGGCTTGCCTTATGACACTTCAAATCATTTCTACCACCTTCAGGGTACAACATAGGAGTGAAACTGTCTTCTTTCTATTTCCTTGGTCGTGGAGCTCCTTCAACACACAACCTTGACACAACCCAGGACATTCCATCCACCACCCTAAACACTCATTCCCTTTACTCCGGTGCACTCTCGTTGACGTGTGCGCCCTCTACAAAATCCACGACAGCAACTTCTAGTTGAAGTTCATAGTCATAGTCATACTTTATTGATCCCGGGGTGGTGGTGGGAGTTCAATAGTCTCACAGCCAGTGAGTTCAGTAGTCCCACCCTAACAGTCCTTGGCCTAACGCTACAGTACCTCCTGCCTGATGGTAGGGGGTCAAAAAGATCGTGGGACAGATCCATGACAAATCTAAAGGCCCTACATACGTAGTGCTCCTGACAAATATCTCAGATGGGTGGAAGAGAGACTCCTATGATCTTCTCAGCCATGCTCGTAGAGTTTTGTAGGGCTTCGCAGTCAGATGCCTTGCTATTCCCATACCAGACAGTGATGCATCTGGTCAGGACACTTTCAATGGTGCTTCTGTAAAAATTGGTTAGAATGGGGGGGTGGGAGATGTGGGGAGGAGACGCGCTCACCTCAATCTCCGCAGGAAGTGAGACTCTGCTGTGGTTAGTCCTGACAAAGGGTCTCGGCCTGAAACATCGACTGCACCTCTTCCTAGAGATGCTGCCTGGCCTGCTGCGTTCACCAGCAACTTTTATGTGTGTTGCTCTGCTGTGGTTTGTTAAGTAAAGGTCTGGTTTTGAGAGACCAGGTGAGATAATCCATTATGTGCACTCCCAGGAAGAGCTGTTTCTGTGCAATGACGAGTGGTCAGCCTGCACCTTCCTAAAGTCCACGATCATCTCTTCAATCTTGACCGCGTTGAAGCTCAAGTTGTTTTGCTCACATCATTCTACAGGCTGGTTTACCTATTCTCTGTACACCATCTTGGCATCATTGTTGATTAGGCCAACCACAGTTGTGTCAGCAGTGAACTTGGTAATTTGGTTTGAACTGTATCTAGCAGTACAGTCATGCATCAGTAGCGTGAACAGCAGTGAGCTGAGCATGCAGCCCTGAGGGGAGCATGTTAAACACTGAGCTGAAGCCGATAAGCTGCATCCTGGCATATGAGGCACCATTTTCTAGCTGGGACAGGATGGAGTGGGGGGGCAAAGTCTATGGCATCGTCAGTGGACAGATCTCAGTGTCAAGTGAACCGGAAAGGCTCCAATATAGCAGGAAGATAGGAAGCAATGCAGTCCATAACCAGCCACTCAAAGCACTTCATAATTGTTGAGGTCAGCACCACTCAGGCAGATTATCTGAATGGGATAATAGTGGCTGCCTGGGGTCTGCGGGTACAGTGGATTATTCCAGGGAGATATTGAAGAAGTCTGTTAGAATCCCTGTTAACTAGACTACGCAGTCCCTCAGCATCCTGTCCGGACTCCTGCAGCAGTACCTGCCAAGCCCAGAGCCTGCTGTGTGAAGGCAGAAGGCATACACAGACATCACCAGATGCTGCACACACTTCATTATTGCTAGCTCCAAGTACTAGAACTCTCAAACACCATATTGGGAGCTGATACACCAGATGGACAGCTCTGGTTGCAAACAACATTTCACTGAACTCTTCACAAGGACAATTAGGGATGGACTTTGCCCAGAAAAATCCATGTCCTGCAAGTCAGCAGTTCTGAACATTTTTGGCTATGCCCTACTTCAGAGATTATTTTGTTATACTCAGACATTCCACCCCCCCCCATACATTCTCCACTCCCAATTAATAACAATGAATAAAACCTACCTATCTGTTCCTATAATTACCTTTCTTTTGCCTCTCCTAGCCAATTTCCCTGCTGGAGAACAGCAGCATCAGGTACAAAACATTGGTCACAAAGGAGTATATGAATAATTTCTTTGTCACTTTACTGTAGGTACAATAGCAGAAGGAAAACTTTCATACGTCTTTCATAGAAAAATAGAATAACTGGGGTTTTAAAATGGGACAAGAAACAAAAAAACAGGTTTAATAGAAGTGTAAGTAGTAGGGACAAAATTAGTATCGCCAGCTGGCTGAAATAAAACAGAGCAATGGTTAGACTCTGGAATTGTTTCGCTCAGAAGGAAATAGTGTATTTGGTCATCAGCTGCTATTCTTCAAGCTCATTTGAATGCCATTGGAACAGTTGGCCGGTCAAGGACAGCAAAGTCAAAGTTGAGGTTGAGAAACTTGCGTCATGTTCCAAAAGGTAGTTCAAACTCATTATGCTTAGTCTCCCCAGTGTAGATGAGCTGCCTTTCAGCAATAAATACAATATGCTACTGTGAAAGAAGCGCAGTAAAGTCAATGACAGAATTGGTTGGGGTCCCCAATTCAGGGGAAGGTACAAAGCAAAGAACATGCGTGAAGTGTTCAAACTTACCATAACTTTTCCTCCTGGACCCTGGCTTTCCACAGACACACCCATCCACTGATCCTCTTTGCTTTCCTGCGTTATGTCAACTGTGAAGAGGGTGAAAATAATAACAAGTAAAATTAAGCATTCTTCCTTCATCCATTTGAATATGCCCTTTGGGAGTCAAGTTTAATTCTACAATTCAGTCACGGACTCCAAGATAGCTGGAAAGAGGAAGGAAAAAGCGCACACTACATATATTAAAGACCCACATAGAACCTTTGTTGTACGGCCTCCAATTTCCAGATTTATTCTGTACTGTACATCGCCAGTACAGAACAGAATTTCTAGTTTGGGAGCTACTCACAAACTTCCATCTCAATATTTTTGACTCCTTGCTAGTTCCATTCAAACGAATACCAATTATTGATTCCAAGCTAAAATCCTCTTTTGTACTGGCATCGTCTTATCTTTTGTCATCAGGGCTTCCCCGCCTCAGTATAAATTTACCTATTTATTCTAGATGTTAAATATCCTGGAATATTAGAATACTGTTAATATTGTCACATCCACAAATGGAAACAATATACTAGGCATTGTTTCTTCATGTGCCCTCAATCCATCTGCTTGCCATAAATACTGCACTCAAATAATGAAACGTCAAATTTTCTCTTTGTACCATTTTTCCTAACTTTGACTCTTAATTGGAGGTATGCTCGCATATTTCTATGTTCTATTCCTTCCTGACAGACCCATTATCCATTCTGCTATCTGGCATTACTGCCTGAACCTTTCACCTTAATTCACCAAGTTTCCACTGAAATCCTTCTCCCACTTTGCCATCACCAGCACCCCTCAAATTGTTAGTCACTTCGAAGTTCAAAGTACTTACACATTATACAACCTTGAGATCCATCGCCTTACAGGGCCATCTACAATTCTTGTTATTGATTTTGCTCTATAACAAAGAAATTGGTCCCAATGGAACCTGCTTCTTTCTCCAGAAATTATGCTGGCATCCAATGAATAGGAACCCACTTTATTCCACGCCATGATTAAACAATACTTTTAGCTCTCTGATCATATTGACCATTGATCTGTATGTGACTCCGGTAGTAATTCAGATATTATTACCTTTGTAGTTTCATTTTTTTTTTAAATCCCAGCTGGTACCTTTAAAAGATCTTCATCTTGTATCCTATTGATATACAGTAGTCTGTTCCTATATGCATCACATCTTCATGTTCCCAATCCACTGGAGCTGTCAGTAGTGCTGCCAAAATTCTAATTCTTGGTGGTCAGGACTTTCAGTCATAAATTCACTTACATGTCTTACGCATGTCCTCATCTTCTATGTAGTTGTGATCATATTCAAGAAAGGGGCCGGGTCCATTTGTGGTAACTACAGAGGAATCACCATCCATTTGCTAACAATCATCCTGGTTCGCTCTCACTGGGCGGGGGAGTTGGGAGGAACTAAATTAGGGAGGGAACGTCGAGAGGCCTGCGTCGGGCATTTTCATGCCTTACAAGGCGCAAATTAGACGTCTGTGTGAGGCGCCACTCCTCGCACAGACTAGAGCAATGTGATTAAGTGCCTTGCTCAAGGGCACAAGCACGCTGCCACAGCTGAGGCTCGAACTAGCGACCTTGAGGTAACTAGACAAACGCCTTAACCACTTGGCCACGTGCCCAATACAAAATAAATGCTTCCCAAATTGTAGGGAGAATTATATCCTTCTAGATCATGGGACCCCAACTTGAGGTCTACAGACATCTTGCTTAACGGTATTGGTCCATGGCATAAAAAAGGTTGGGATCCCCTGTTCAAGATGCACGGTGGACAGAATCTTCATGATGCAACAACTCCACTGACAATGCAGAAAGGAGCATCAACCAGATTATCTGGCTTTTTCTTAAAGCCTCACAAAAGCCTTTGACTTAGTCAAAGAGGGATTGTTGAGCATCCTTTTCAAACATGGTGACTGACAGAAACGCATCTCCATCTGGCGTAACAATATACATGCTGGGGAGTTAACCCACAGGCTAATCTCGGTGCATACAATTATCAAGCAAGGCTACATCGCCATCCTTCAATTTTCCTCACCACCATGCTGCATGTCATCTCCAACAGTGACCTACCGTAGTGGAATAGGATAAATCAGATCAAGTACAGCTTATGTGATTTCCATACCAGAACCAAGGGCATTCTGACCTCGGCCACTGAACTGCAAAGCACTGATGAAACCTGCAACTCCACAAATTGTGAGACCAAACTTAATTTGACAATTCATTCACTGGAGCACGAGAGAATGGGTGTTACACTCAGCACCTGCCAGACAAAGGTCATCCCGCAACCTGCCTCCACCAGTTACCTCACGAGAGCCTTTTAAATAAATATCCTCTTCCCTTCTGAGAATTCATTAACAATGTCTATATAGCCCAGACAACGGTGGAATTTCTCTGCTCTGTCCTGGCATATCACCTCAAGGTTATCAGGTTGAACAGAACAACATCCAGTACTTAGGATCTTCTCAAAGTGGAAAGCTCCACCTACAATGGCTATTTTTGGAACAGGTGAGACACCCAAAGTCCAGCCTAGGCGAGGACCCAATGAATCTGACCGCAAGCACATTGTGCCAGAGAATTTGGCACAGTCTTATCTGGGGTACTGCACTGAAGTATTACAACTGAAGAACAACAGGCTTTATTGTATCGCCGCTCCATTGTACACAATAGCTAATGACAGCAGATGAGGAATAAAAGAATTTTCCGTGTTTAAAGTACATATATGTCACCATATACTACCCTAACAGGGATTCCCACCTGCAAAAGTCAACAAACTGTACAAATACACAGAAAAAAAGCAAAATAATAATAAATAAGTAATAAATATCTAGAACACGAGGTGTTGAGTCCTTGAAAGTTAATGTATAGGTGTAGAGTGACTGAAGTTGACCATAAGACCATAAGGCAAAGGAGCAGAAGTTGGCCATTCAGCCCATCGAGTCTACTCCGCCATTTTATTATGAGCTGATCCATTCTCCCATTTAGTCCCACTCCCCCGCCTTCTCACCATAACCTTTGATGCCCTGGCTACTCAGATACCTATCCATCTCTGCCTTAAATACACCCAATTTTTTCAAGAGTTAAATAAATGTGTGAGAAAATTTCTTTGGAAAGGTAAGATGTCAAGAATATCATTGGAAAAATTGACATGGAAATTTGAGTTCGGAGGGTTACAACTTCCAAACTTTAAGAATTATTATAAAGCAAATCAATTTAGATTTATTGCATCTTTCTTTGATGAACGAAAACCGACATGGATTAGAATAGAATTAGCTAAGATAGGAGAAAATACACCCGAAGATTTTATATATAAATGGGAATCTAAATGGATACGGGAAAAGAAAGAATCTCCCATATTAAAACATTTGATTGATCTACAGAATAAGATAAATTTTGATAATGAATTGATCTATGGAATAAGATAAATGTTGATAATGAAATAAAGAAACCTTTTATTTTTATTTATTTATTTATTTATTTTTGTTCCAAAACAGACTTATTCCTTTTACAATGGATAATCAACTTTTATATAATTGGTACCAAAAAGGGATTAAGTCTATAGGAGACTGTTATGAATGAGGTATATTGATGTCATTTGAGCAACTAAAGAATAAATATAAAATATCAAATAACACTTTCTTTTGTTACCTTCAATTAAGGGCTTACTTAAAAGGCAAACTGGGTCAAACAATGTTTTTGCCAAAACCTAATGAAATTGAAATTTTAATTCAAAAAGGAAAAATTTAAAAAATTGTTTCTTGTATGTTTAATTTGATTCAAAAACAATTAAACAAGGAATCCACAAGTCAAAACAAAAATGGGAAATGGATCTGAATATTAATATTGATGAAACAAATTGGTCAAGACTGTGTCTTGACAGTATGACAAATACAATAAGCGTTCGACTTAGATAAGTACAATATAATTGTTTACACCAATTATATATTACACTGCAAAAAATAAATAGATTAAATTCAAACTTATCTGATCAATGCTTTTGGTGTAATCAAGAAATTAGTACTTTCTTACATTCTACTTGGTCTTGTTCTAACATTCAACCTTTTTGGATAAATTTAAGAGTCTTATTGGAACAAATTACTGGAACTGAACTTCCACATAACCCTGTATTATTTCTATTAGGTGATATTGAAGGGATAAAACCTAAACTTAAACTGAATAAATATCAGAAAGAATTTATAAAAATTGCATTGGCAGTAGCTAAGAAGGCTATAGCAGTTACTTGGAAATCGGATTCGTTTTTAAGTATGAATTGTTGGAACAATGGAATGTCCGCTTGTATTCCACTCGAAAAAATTACTTATAATTTAGAAGATAAATATGATACATTTTTGAATATTTGGCACCCTTATTTACAAAAGATAGGATGGCATATTTAGTTGCTCTGATGATAAAGATGTTGGTCCCTTGGGGAAAGTAATAAATAAGTATACTAAATTTATTTTGAATCCCATGGAGCGTGTGGAAACCTTCCAATATCCAGGCAGTTCTTCTTTCTTTTTCTTTTTTTACTTTTTTTTTCAGGTAGGGGTATATATCGGGGGGAAGGGTAGACATTATTTTTCTATGTAATCACTTTGAAGACTCAATAAAAATTATATTAAAAAAAAATACACCCAATGACTTGGCCTCCACTGCCGCCCGTGGCAACAAATTCCATAGGTTCACCACCCTCTGGCTAAAAAAATTTCTTTGCATCTCTGAGGGGCAGGACTGGCAGCTTAATATTCCAGGGTTCCGATGTTTCAGATGTGATAGAGGCAGAGGAATGAAAGGTGGAGGAGTAGCATTGCTTGTTAGGGAAAATATTACAGCAGTGCTCAGGCAGGACAGATTAGAGGGCTTGTCTACTGAGTCCTTATGGGTGGAGCTGAGAAACAGGAAAGATATGGCCACATTAGTGGGATTGTATTACAGACCACCCAATAGTCAACGAGACTTGGAAGAGCAAATCTGCAGAGAGATAGCAGGCAACTGCAGGAAACAAAGTTGTGGTGGTAGGGGATTTTAATTTTCCATACATTGATTGGGACACCCATACTGTTAGGGGTCTAGATGGTTTAGAGTTTGTAAAATGTGTTCAGGAAAGTTTTCTAAATCAATATATAGAGGGACCAACTAGAGGGGATGCAATATTGGATCTCCTGTTAGGAAACGAATTAGGGCAAGTGACAGAAGTCTGTGTATGGGAGCACTTTGGTTCCAGTGATCATAACACCATTAGTTTCAATTTGATCATGGACAAGGATAGATCTGGTCCTAGGGTTGAGGTTCTAAACTGGAAGAAGGCCAAATTTGAAGAAATGAGAAAGGATCTAAAAAGCGTGGATTGGGACAGGTTGTTCTCTGGCAAAGATGTGATTGGTAGGTGGGAAGCCTTCAAAGGGGAAATTTTGAGAGTGCAGAGTTTGTATGTTCCTGTCAGGATTAAAGGCAAATTGAATAGGAATAAGGAACCTTGGTTCTCAAGGGATATTGCAACTCTGATAAAGAAGAAGAGGGAGTTGTATGAAATGTATAGGAAACAGGGGGTAAATCAGGTGCTTGAGGAGTATAAGAAGTGCAAGAAAATACTTAAGAAAGAAATCAGGAGGGCTAAAAGAAGACATGAGGTTGCCTTGGCAGTCAAAGTGAAGGATAATCCAAAGAGCTTTTACAAGTATATTAAGAGCAAAAGGATTGTAAGGGATAAAATTGGTCCTCTTGAAGATCAGAGTGGTCGGCTTTGTGCGGAACCAAAGGAAATGGGGGAGGTCTTAAATAGGTTTTTTGCATCTGTATTTACCAAGGAAGCTGGCATGAAATCTATGGAATTGAGGGAATCAAGTAGTGAGACCATGGAAACTGTACAGATTGAAAAGGAGGAGGTGCTTGCTGTCTTGAGGAAAATTAAAGTGGATAAATCCCCGGGACCTGACAGAGTGTTCCCTCGGACCTTGAAGGAGACTAGTGTTGAAACTGCGGGGGTCCTGGCAGAAATATTTAAAATGTCGCTGTCTACGGGTGAAGTGCCGGAGGATTGGAGAGTGGCTCATGTTGTTCCGTTGTTTAAAAAAGGATCGAAAAGTAATCCAGGAAACTATAGGTCGGTGAGTTTAACGTCAGTAGTAGATAAGTTATTAGAGGGAGTACTAAGAGACAGAATCTACAAGCATTTGGATAGACAGGGGCTTATTAGGGAGAGTCAACATGGCTTTGTGCGTGGTAGGTCATGTTTGACCAATCTGTTGGAGTTTTTCGAGGAGGTTACCAGGAAAGTGGATGAAGGGAAGGCAGTGGATATTGTCTACATGGACTTCAGTAAGGCCTTTGACAAGGTCCCGCATGGGAGGTTAGTTAGGAAAATTCAGTCGCTAGGTATACATGGAGAGGTGGTAAATTGGATTAGACATTGGCTTGAAGGAAGAAGCCAGAGAGTGGTGGTAGAGAATTGCTTCTCTGAGTGGAGGCCTGTGACTAGTGGTGTGCCACAGGGATCAGTGCTGGGTCCATTGTTATTTGTCATCTATATCAATGATCTGGATGATAATGTGGTAAATTGGATCAGCAAGTTTGCTGATGATACGAAGATTGGAGGTGTAGTAGACAGTGAGGAAGGTTTTCAGAGCCTGCAGAGGGACTTGGACCAGCTGGAAAAATGGGCTGAAAAATGGCAGATAGAGTTTAATACTGACAAATGTGAGGTATTGCACGTTGGAAGGACAAACCAACGTAGAACATACAGGGTTAATGGTAAGGCACTGAGGAGTGCAGTGGAACAGAGGGATCTGGGAATACAGATACGAAATTCCCTAAAAGTGTCGTCACAGGTAGATAGGGTCGAAAGAGAGCTTTTGGTACATTGGCCTTTATTAATCAAAGTATTGAGTATAAGAGCTGGAACGTTATGATGAGGTTGTATAAGGCATTGGTGAGGCCGAATCTGGAGTATTGTGTTCAGTTTTGGTCACCAAATTACAGGAAGGATATAAATAAGGTTGAAAGAGTGCAGAGAAGGTTTACAAGGATGTTGCCAGGACTTGAGAAACTCAGTTACAGAGAAAGGTTGAATAGGTTAGGACTTTATTCCCTGGAACGTAGAAGAATGAGGGGAGATTTGATAGAGGTATATAAAATTATGATGGGTATAGATAGAGTGAACGCAAGCAGGCTTTTTCCACTGAGGCAAGGGGAGAAAAAAACCAGAGGACATGGGTTAAGGGTGAGGGGGGAAAAGTTTAAAGGGAACATTAGGGGGGGCTTCTTCACACAGAGAGTGGTGGGAGTATGGAATGAGCTGCCAGACGAGGTGGTAAATGCGGGTTCTTTTTTAACATTTAAGAATAAATTGGACAGATACATGGATGGGAGGTGTATGGAGGGATATGGTCCGTGTGCAGGTCAGTGGGACTAGGCAGAAAATGGTTCGGCACAGCCAAGAAGGGCCAAAGGGCCTGTTTCAGTGCTGTAGTTTCTATGGTTCTATGTCCTGAATGGGCGCCCTTCAATCATTAAGTCATGCCCTCTCGTACTTGACTCCTCCATCATGGGAAACAACTTTGCCACATCCACTCTGTCCATGCCTTTCAACATTCGAAATGTTGCTATGAGGTCCCCCCTCATTCTTCTAAACTCCAAGGGATACAGTCCAAGAGCAGACAAACGTTCCTCATATGTTAACCCTCTCATTCCCGGAATCATTCTAGTGAATCTTCTCTGTACCCTCTCCAATGTCAGCACATCCTTTCTTAAATAAGGAGCCCAAAACTGCACACAGTACTCCAAGTG
The DNA here is from genome assembly GCF_963921235.1 of Mobula hypostoma. Taxonomy (NCBI): domain Eukaryota; kingdom Metazoa; phylum Chordata; class Chondrichthyes; order Myliobatiformes; family Myliobatidae; genus Mobula; species Mobula hypostoma. Next base: position 166,587,482 of record NC_086102.1, read on the forward strand.
AGGTCTCACCAGCGCCTTATAGAGCCTCAACATCACATCCCTGCTCCTATACTCTATTCCTCTAGACATGAATGCCAACATTGCATTCGCCTTCTTCGCTACCGACTCAACCTGGAGGTTAACCTTAAGGGTATCCTGTACAAGGACTCACAAGTCCCGTTGCATCTCAGAACTTCGAATTCTCTCCCCATTTAAATAATAGTCTGCCCGTTTTCTTTGTTCTACCAAAGTGCATAACCGTACACTTTCCAACATTGTATTTCATTTGCTACTTCTTTGCCCATTTTTCCAATCTGTCCAAGTCTCTCTGCAGACTCTGTTTCCTCAGCACTACCGGCCCCTCCACCTATCTTCGTATCATCAGCAAACTTAACCACAAAGAAATCTATCCATAATACAAATCATTGATGTACAACGTAAAAAGAAGCGGCCCCAGCACGGACCCCCATGGAACACCACTGGTAACCGGCAGCCAACCAGAATAGGATCCCTTTATTCCCACTCTCTGTTTCCTGCCAATCAGCCAATGCCCTATCCACGTATGTAACTTTCCGTAATTCCAGGGGCTCTTATCTTGTTAAGTAGCCTCATGTGTGGCACCTTGTCAAAGGCCTTCTGAAAATCCAAATATACAACATCCACTGCATCTCCCTTGTCTAGCCTACTTGTAATTTCCTCAAAAAATTTGTAATAGGTTTGTCAGGCAGAATTTTCCTTTAAGGGAACCATGCTGAGTTCTGCCTATCTTGTCAATTGCCTCCAGGTACTCTGTAACCTCATCCTTGATAATAGACTCCAACAACTTCCCAACCACGGATGTCAAGCAAACAGGTCTATAATTTCCTTTTTGCTTCCTTGTCCCCTTATTAAATAGCAGAGTGACATTTGCAATCTTCCAGTCCTCCGGAACCATGCCAGAATCTATCGACTTTTGAAAGATCATTGCTAATGCCTCCGCAATCTCCACAGCTACTTCCTTCAGAACAAGAGGGTGCATTCCATCTGGTCCGGGAGATTTATCTTTAGACTATTAACTTTCTGAGTACTTTCTCCGTCGTAATTGTGACTGCGCACACTTCTCTTCCCTGACACCCTTGAGTGTCCGGTATACTGCTGATGTCTTCCTCAGTGAAGACTGATGCAAAATACTCATTCAGTTCCTCTGCCATCTCCTTATCTCCCATTACAATTTCTCCAGCATCATTTTCTATCGGTCCTATATCTGCTCTCACCTGTCTTTTACTCTTTATATACTTGAAAAAGCTTTTAGTATCCTCTTTGATATTATTTGCTAGCTTCCTTTCATAGTTCATCTTTTCCCTCTTAATGACCTTCTGAGTTTCCTTCTGTAAGCTTTTAAAAACTTCCTAATCCTCTGTCGTCCCACTAATTTTTGCTTCCTTGTATGCCCTCTCTTTTGCTTTAACTTTAGCTTTGACTTCTCTTGTCAGCCACAGTTGCATCCTTTTTCCATTCGAAAATTTCTTCTTTTTTGGAATATACTTGTCTTGCACCTTCCTCACTTCTCGCATAAACTCCAGCCACTGCTGCTCTGCCGCCTTTCCCGCCAGTGTCCATTTCCAGTCAACTTTGGCCCGTTCCTCTCTCATGCCACTGTAATTTCCTTTACTCCACTGAAATACCGACACATCAGATTTCGGCTTCTCTTTTTCAAATTTCACAATTAACTCAATCATGTTATGATCACTGTCTCCTAAGGGTTCCTTCACCTCAATCTCTCTAATCACCTCCGGTTCATTACACAATACCCAATCCAGTACAGCCGATCCCCTAGTGGGCTCAACAACAAGCTGTTCTAAAAAGCCATCTCGCAGACATTCTACAAATTCCCTCTCTTGAGATCCAGTGCCAACCTGATTTTCCCAATCCACTTGCATGTTAAAATCCCCCACAATTATCATAACACTGCCCTTCTGACAAGCCTTTTCTATTTCCTGTTGTAATTTGTAGTCCACATCCCTGCAGCTGTTTGGAGGCCCGTATATAACTGCCATCAGGGTCCTTTTACCCCTGCGATTTCTTAGCTCAACCCATAAAGATTCTGCACCTTCCGATTCTATGTCACCTCTTTCTAATGATTTGATATCATTTCTTACCAATAAAGCCACGCCTCCCCCTCTGCCTACCTTCCTATCCTTCCGATACACCGTGTATCCTTGGACGTTCAGCTCCCAGAGTTATGCATCCTTTAGCCACGTCTCAGTGATGGCCACAATATCATACCTGCCAACCTGTAGCTGTACAACAAGATCATCCACTTTATTCCCTATGCTGCGTGCATTTAAATATAACACCTTAAGGCCAGTATTTGGTAATTTTCGCTTTGATTGCACTGCAACTCATCCCAATGGCTACAAATTTGCCCCATCACCTGCCTGTCTTTCCTGACATCTTTACTGCTCACTATCTTAGATTTATTTCTGTTTTCCCCTTCCTCCACTCTGTCATTCTGGTTCCCATCCCCCTGCCAAATTAGTTTAAACCCTCCCTAACAGCTCTATTAAACCTTCCTGCCAGGATATTGGTCCCCTTCGGGCTCAGGTGTAACCTGTCCAGTTGAGTGAAGTTATCCCCTCTGGTTCAAGAGCCTGATGGTTGAGGGAAGATAATTGTTCCTGAGCTTGGTGATCTAGGTCTTGAGGTTCCTATGCCTAATTGCTAATGGTGGCAGTGAGGAGCGAGCATGCCTAGAGGATGTGGGGGGGGGGGGCATGACAGCACTCCATGCAGATGTGCTTAATGATATCTGTGATAGACTGTGCTATATCTACTACTTTTTGTAGGATTTTTTTGTTTAAGGGCATTGGTGTTTTCATATCAGGCCATGATGTAGCCAGTCAGTATACTCTCCATCATGCATCTGTAGAAGTTTATCAAAGTTTTATATGACATGCCAAATCTTTGCAAACTTTTAAGAAAGTAAAGGCACTGCTATGCCTTTTTTGTACTGCCACTTACATACTGGACCCAGGGCATCCTCTGAAACCTCTGCTGATGGATTGCAAAGCAATACAATGATTCATGGAAACAAAACTTCATTTAGTTCTACACAGAATCCTGCTGTGAACCTTGTACTCCAACTTCAAGTTCACTCTTTTCAGGTTCGAACTTCCCTTGTTAGAAATGGAAATTAATTTTATATTCTTTATTTGCTTATTTCCTAAATATATTAATCTCCACAGTCATACAGCATGAAAACAAGTCTTTTGACCCAAATGGTCCGTGCCAAACAACATATCTATCCAAAGCAGTCCCATTTGCCCATGTTTAGCCCATATCCCTCGGAACCATTCCAAGTAAAAACTTAAAAGTAGTGGATATGGCTCAGTCCATTGTGGGTAAAGCCCCCCCCCCAATCATTTAGCACATCTACATGGAGTGCTATGACAAGAAAGGAGCATCCATCACTAAGAATCCCCACCAGCCAGGTCGTGCTTTCGTATCACTGCTGCCATCAGGAAGATGGTATAGGAGCCTCAAGACCCCCACCACCAGGTTCAGGAACAGTTTCAACCATCAAGCTCTTGAACCAGAGGGGATAACATCACTGAACCGTCCCCATAACCAATGAACTCACTTTCAAGGACTCTTCACCTCATGTTCTTGATATTTATTGCTTTTTTTCCCCCTTTTTGTATTTGCACAGCCTGCTGTCTTTTGCACACAGGTTGTCTGCTCTGTTGAGTGTAGTCTTTCATTGATTCTATTATGGTTATTGGATTTATTGAAAATAATATTTATTATTTATTGCCTGTAAGAAAATGAATCTCAGGGTTGTATACGGTAACATAGATGTACTTTGATAATAACATTTACTTTGAACTTATCCATAAACCTTAAATGTTGTTCATGCACCTGCTTCAACCAGTTGCTCTGGCAACCCATTCCATACATTGGCCATGCTTTGTGTGAAAAAGCTACCCCACAAGTCCCTGTTAAATCTCTCCCTCTCACTCTAAACCTATGATCTCTCGATCAAGCGTATCCATGCTTACAAAAATATATTTTTTTTTAAAGTCCTATTTCCATTCTTCTTCATTCCTATTTTATTCCGCGAGTAAATTTTTCAACACATGTTGACTGCTTTTCTCTAGTTAAAAAAAAATCAGTAGTTTAGTTGCAGACTACGGCACAATTAATGACCGTCTCAGCAGTCCTTGGTTGCTATAGAAAATTATTTCAAAGGGATTACATGTACTGTATTATCTAAGCATTATACTCTCACTAAGAGATTGCCAAGAATGGCTGAAAATTATTGTTTTTTGTTTCAGAACAAAGCCAGATAATAATACAAAATAATGGAAAAATCAAAATACTAACACAATCACTTCAGATTTAAAATAAATGCCACAAAGGCAGGATTCATAAATACCAAATATAGGCAGGATCTTGCGATGGAAGATGAAGACATTTCAGCTTGATAGATGAACCTTTAATTGAGCCAAAGAACATGCTGCTGGAGGAACTCAGCAGGTCAGACAGGGCAACTTCACTCATGCCATCAGGTCAAGACCCGTTATCTGGACAGAGTGTAGAGGGGAGATAGCTGACATCATGCGTCAAGGCAAAGAGGTGGGGCAAGAGCTCGTCAGCAGTGGATCCATGCAAGGATGGATGATTGGCAGATGGCATAGATAGGAGAGACAAGAGTGGGAAAGCAAAGAAGGCCTCTCTAGTATCTGCAGTCTCTTGTGTCTCCATAAAATTGTGCTGACTGAAGCTTTTAAGGGTCATCTTCCACATCAGAAATCCCCATTGAAAGGAATACAAGCATTATGTAATCTCCGCAGTGCCTGCTCATTCTAATATTGTGCTGTCCAGCAGTAACCAAACAGCTCTGCTATTTTCAACAAATTATCTACAAATACCTGTGGATCTCTTATTTTGCCTCTTATTTTTCCTACCAATTACAGTATTTCACATTTTTTAAACATTAATAGTCATCTACTGTCAGTCCCTTCATTTCAGCAGTTTATTACTGTCCCTTCTGTAGTCCTCTGGCTTTTGAGACAACAGAAAATTTGGAAACTACGCCCCAAACACCCATCCAAATCACTGATATATTCAGAAAAGCTTTGACCCTAGTACTAACTCCTGGTGAATCCCATGCTCTTTGCCCTTGTCTCTCCCCCCACCCCCCCGCCACCACCACCACCACTTCATCCAAAGAAGCGATTTCCACTAGTACCACATTTCCTGTTGCTTAATCTATTTTCTATCATTGTAGCTGCAATTCTCTTTATTCCATGGCCTTCCATTCTACTGACCAGATTTCCTTTTTTTAAAGTCAACCACATTTTGCACACCAGCCATCTGTTAAAAGCTTGTATTTGTCACAAGTTGACATCAACAGATCAACATTGGTTTTTGCGGATCAATGGAACAAGTTAAGGTCCCAAAAACACTGAAACACATTTAGACACATGGAGACTTGGCAGACTGGATTCAAAACTGGCATGCATGGAGGGAAATAAACAGTCAGTAATTCCCTGAAGATTAACTCGTCATACAAGAGCAAAGATGTGATGCTGGGACTTTACTAGGCATTGGTCAGACCACAGTTGGTGTACTGTGAGCAGTTTTAGATCATAACGTCATAAGATATAGGAGTAGAAGTAGGCCATTCGGCCCATCGAGTCTGCTCCACCATTCAATCATGGGCTGATCCAATTCTTCCAGTCATCCCTACTCCCCTGCCTTCACCCCATACCCTTTCATGCCTTGCCTAATCAAGCTATCTATCTCTGCCTTAAATACACCCAGTGACTTGGCCTCCACAGCAGCTCATGGCAACGAATTCCACAGATTTACCACCCTCTGACTAAGGTAATTTCTCCACAACTCTGTTCTAAATAAACATCCTTCAATCCTGAAGTCGTGCCCTCTTGTCCAAGATTCCCCTACCATGGGAACTAACTTTGCCATATCTAATCTGTTCAGGCCTTTTAACATTTGGAATGTTTCTATGAGATCCCTTCTCATTCTTCTGAACTCCAGGGAATACAGCCCAAGAGCTGCCAGACGTTCCTTATATGGTAACCCTTTCATTCCTGGAATCATTCTTGTGAATCTTCTCTCCAAAGTCAGTATACCCTTTCTAAAATAAGGAGCCCAAAAGTGCACACAATACTTTAAGGACACGGACACGGACGAGGACACACACACGGACACGTTCTTTATTGATCCGGATTGGGAAATTATTTTGTTAAAGCAACATTTAAAAACATGCTTAGTAATAACAATAATAATATTAACTAATAACAAGTACAGAATAATATACACAATTTACCAATGTGCAATAATAACATAGGAAATAATAAAGCAGAGATTATTGTACCAAGATGTGTGTTCTTCTGTCGCACAGAGATGAACTTTTGTATATGCCTATTGCATTTGGCAGGAAAAATATTTCTGTACCAACCCTTGCGACAGCAGAGAAGACTCAATCAGCCAAATGGTTTAATTCTGCTCCTGTATCTTATGGTACTATGTTTCAGGCCAAGACCTTCACTTGGAAAGGAAAGAGGCAAAAGGCAGAATAAGAAGGTGGGGGTGGGAGAACAGTACAGGCTGACAGGTAATAGGTGATAGGTGAGACAAGGTGAGGTGGTGGAGGGGGAAGGGAATGATGTGAGAAGCTGGGAGATGATAGATGGAAGAGGTAAAGAGCTGAAGAAGGAATCTGATAGGAGAGGACAATGGAATAAAGGGAAGGAAGTGGGGATCTCCTGGCAGCGACCCACTTCAACTCAACCCATATCAACATGTCTGTCCATGACCTATGACCTCCTCTACTGCCACAATGAGGCTGTATGCAGGTTGGAGGAGCAACATCTCAATCCATCTGAGTGGTCTCCAAGCCGATGGCATTAACATAGATTTCTCTAACTTCCAGTAACCCCTCCCCTGTCCCTTCATGTGTCCCTCTCATTTCTTATCTTCTTCTCTCCCACCCACCACCATCCCCAAGATCCTGCAGATCGGAATAAAATCTGCCATCCCCAGTGCACCTACCCAGCTGAACAATGTCCCCTGTAACTTTTGATAACGTTGTACCACCTGTCAACTGCAAGTTATGAGACACATAGACAGGGTAGATAGTCAGGCTTTCTCTCTTCCCCTCCCCCAGCAATGGAATGTTCAAATATTAGAGGTCATAGAAAACGTGAGAGGGGTAAGTTAACTTAGCGATTTCCAGGCACTATGTTTTAAAAAAAAGTTGCCGTCAGGAGAGGTGGTGGAAGCAGATACAAGAGCGACATCTCGGAGTAATCCATCCAGGCACAACAGGCAGAGAATTTATGAATACACACCACTTGCAGGCAGATGTGACGCCTAAGATGGCATCGTGATTGTTACAGACATCATAAGCCAAAGCACTTGTTCCTCCACTGTACTATTTTATAAACCCTCTAAGTGATGTAAATGGCCAATGAGTCTGACTGCAAAAATCAGCCCCTGGCAACCATCATTTGGGCTTAAACGGTTTGCAAATCACTGTAAACTTTTCCAAGATTTGGGAGCTTTCAACATAAATTTACATATTATGTCTGCTGCAACTAGAGGATAAATTCCAAAATATATTTCCAGCTCTAATAGCATAAAAAATCATTAGCAGTAAGTGCAGTATTATATTTTGTTAATCCTTCTCAGTAAAACTTTTATATTGTTTGTTATTCTGACCTTCAAGTAACAGAACACTTACCATTGTTGTCAAAAATGACTCGTCGACAGTCATGCTCTTGAACTGTAATAGGGCATTTGTATAATCCTCCTGCTACATTAGCTTTCTGCTCTGGAAATCCTTTTGCTTTTGGAGCACCAACCAGTAACCTGTTCGAAATGGTATCAAAACATTAGATGTGAGATAATACCACGGCACAAAGTAAATTCTTACCATGTTGGGCAGACCAAGGTAGAGATCTTTGCTGCAGGGGTCAGGGTGTAGAACATTCACTTGCACAATGGCACTGAGCTGGCCTAAACAAGTGTTCCAGCTATTTATACAATCACCGCACAGGAGACCATTCAATCGATACTAGCTCCAGAACAATCCCATTTGTCCCATCTCCTTCTTCATATCTGCAACTTACTCTCTCTCCCATATGGCCATCAGCTCAGCCTTGTTTTTTTAAAATCTGTTTGCCATTAAACTGTGGTAAGGGAGAATTGACATTAGCCAATTCACCTTCCCAGCTCGCCATCGAAATGTGGGGTAAACTGGAGCACCCGGAGGAAAATCACGTCGTCACATACAGAATGTGCCACCCCTGCACAGAAAATACCCAAGGTCAGGGCTGAACCTGAATCGCTGGAGCTGAGGCAGCAGTACTAACCGCTGTATCACCGAGCAAATGAGATCAGCCTTCATTACAGGACAAATCCTGGTACTTTCTTGTTCTTGGCTGATTTCTACAAATATCTCGTTCTTTCCAAAGAGCCCAATCATCGTATACTGGATAAGACATTTGAAAAGAGTACTTATTCCAAAGCCTTAACCTGTATATATTGTAAAATTCAAATACCCTGCAAGAGGATTCAATGGTTTTCCAAAAAAAAATAAATTTTTGTGATGAATGTCAGCATCTTGGCCAAAACCTCAGAAAAAAAACATTCAATGGGAAACAAAACCACAAAAATGTTGCTAAGCACCAGCAAATGAATCCAGTATGGCATTTATTAATCACTGTAAATTTTAAGGCATTATATTAATTAAGAATTAAACACTACAGTCAGAAGAATACAAAGCTGACTTCATGCTTTTTTTCTAAACTGCTTTATTCAACATTCGGAAGGTACATATTGAATACTGTTTCAATCAATTTTCTACTTTAGCAGAGTTGGGTGCATTCTCAAAGCAAGGAACTGCTTACTCCACAGTTGTCTGTCTTCCCTCTTTTTGTTATAAAGAACAGATACCAGCTTTCATTTCATGAAGCATGGTGTCAAACAGCAGTAGCTACAGGCCATTATTAGATGCCTGTGCATGACATAAATGATATCAGCAGCCATGAACTTGAACAAAAGACAAAAGATTTATGAGAAGCTTGAAAACTTCTGAGAAGTAAAGTACAAAGATCCTTTCAGCGGCTAAAATGCAAGGGCTGCGGAACTTCACAACAATAGCAGAACAGATAAAGGCTCACTGTCGCCATCTGAAATTTCCGCTTCAAATGCAATTTCCCCCTCCCTCATACTGCAGTTTTAAAGAGTCCCAAATAGTTTTTAGAATTAAAGAAACAAGCACATGCTTAAAAGAATCACCATACAGTTCCAGGATTCTCATTCATACTTCTGAAACTTTCCAAGAATACTTATCACCTTCGCAAATGATGCCACACAAGAAGGAATCAAGTGAACACGACTGTAGGCTCTGAACATCCATACAGTTACGGCTGGAGGAGAAGATGGCAGCATGCCATGCGTGTGCAGCTCTCCGGTGAAAATGATATCGTATCTGTTAAATAGGGGCTGTGGACAATTCTGATTTGATGGAGAATGGACGTGAAAGCATAGAGGAACATCTGGAGAAATTTCTGAAACGCCCGTTCGCTGCTGTTGTGACTGTGTGGTTGTGAATCTTTCGGAGGGTAGGCCTCAAAATCCCCGGCCTTGCCTGTTTTTGGTGACCGAGAAGGAGCTCGAATTGTTCGGGCAGAGATGGCGCTCAATCGTTGGTGTCGGAGAGCTGATCAGAGCTCAAAGTTTTCGGATGACTCAGAGTTGGATTGTGGTCGGCATGGCAGGGAGAGTTTTTCTTCCTTCTCCCGTCTGCGTGAGATGTGGGACATTTGAGAAACTTTGAACTTTACTGTGCTCACGGACTTCTTCATCAAGTTATGGTATTGTTCACTGTTGTAACTATATGTTATAATTATGTGGTTTTGTCAGTTTTTTCAGTCTTGGTTTGTCCCGTATTTTGTGATATCACACCGGAGGAAATAATGTATCATTTCTTAATGCATGCATTACTAAATGACAATAAAAGAGGACTACGTGTCTTCATAATCATAATTATCAATTTATTCTGCATAAAACCAAAAAAGCAAATGGCATAAAGGCAGCCTTTGCTGATATCCAGTCCAAAATTCAACTCTCCCAAATAACTTTATAGATGAAAAAGGATCTAGTGTTTTCCAAGTGTATGTGATGAATAAACTTTTCTTGGGCTTCCAGCCGGGTACAGGTATCAATTATAACCATCCCTGACGATGGCAGAGTTTGTCATCAAAACACTGGTTATAATCAATACCTGTACCCTGCTGGAAGCCCGAGAAGAGTTTATTCAACTCTATAGATGCTCAAGGGGCATTCTGCTCTTCGAGATGCAGTCAAGTGCCCAGGCAGGCCTGGGTACGATAAACAATTTATGACAGATTTCGATGAGCAAGTCTAAATTTACTGGATTTTACTTGCTTCAGGTGTCCAAAACTAAGATCAGCTGAGACAACTGCTAATGAAAACTTTTTATGACTAGTTTTGAATCAATCCAACTTGGAGTGTTTTTTTTAAAAAAAACAATCATTCTGATGACAGAACACCATAATGGTTGCGAGCATGAGGAGCCAGAAGGAAATTGTGATCATTATGGTCAAGTACTATGAGAAAGGCTTCTTAGAAGTGTGGCAGCCTTAGTGGGCATTCTTTCAAATGTAATTAAAAAACAAATGAGGCAGACAGCACTTGAAGAAAACGTGCCCATAAATTAACCATGTCTCCCTCTCCCCCAGCATCTCTAAGCAAATACAGTCAACACAATCTATAGTAAAGATGTGAAATTTCACTTTCCACCAGTCACTGACAGCAGATAGGAAAGCAACAACTACGGTCATGTCAGTCATTTCAGGCAGTCACAGGCTGCCAGTAGAGCTGATTCCTCACAGCACTAGTGGCCTGAGTTCAATCCTCACCATGAGTACTGCCTGTGAGGACTTTGTACATTCTCCCTATCAAAGGGTTTCCTTTGATGCTTTGATTTTCACTCACATTCCAAAGACATGCAGATTGGTGGGTTAACTGGCCAAAATAAATTAATATAGTGTGAATAAATGGTGTAATTTGGGAAAAGCTACTTGGAGTGTGGGAAGAATAAAATGGGATCAATGTACAACAGACACAAAAAAGCTGGAGGAATTCAGCAGGTCAGGCAGCAATCCATGGAAATGAAGAGTCGACATTTCTGGCCGAGCCCCTTCTTCAGAACTAGAAAGGAAGGGGAAGACCCCTGAATAAAAAGGTGAGGAAGGGGAAGGAGGATAGCTAGAAAGCGATAGGTGAAGCCAGGTGGGTCAGAAGTTGAAACATCAACTGTTTTGTTCATTTCCACGAATGCTGCCTGACCTGCTGAGATCCTCCAGTATTGTGTGTTGCGCCTTGGATTTCTAGCATCTGCAGAATTGTACATTTACGAGAGTACAATAGATGCTTGATATTCAGTGTGGATTTGTGGCTTGAAAGATCAGCTTCCCTCCTGAATGACACTCTGTCACCTGTGACATCTGTTGGAATTGTCGTGAGAGACGGAATGCTACCATTTAGCAAAATAACTCACCTTCAATCTTCATGCATAACCCTCAATCCCCATGTTAAAAGTCGAATCTGAATAAAACTCGGGAGACCAGCTTCTTACAGTTACCACAGTTTATTGCGCACCCTCCTGCAGGAGCTTGAGACCCAGTTGTCAGAGGGAAGGCACGCAAATACTGCCACCATCCGACAAGTGGGCCCACTCTCTCTGGTTACAGCCGTATATTTATACATAGCAAGCCCCATACATTACTGCTGCAAGATGTTATTTGAACTGGTACACTCACCAAGTCTGTTGGTGCGAAACTTAATTACAGATAAGAGAATCTGCTAGATCAAGGCTTAATTACAGATTGATGTGCTGTCCAGTCCTTATCAGTTATTCCCTTTGCTTGGCCCTGACTTAATTACAGATGGATGTTCATTCCTGTCCTTATCGGTGTGCCCTCCTCCCCCTACTCAACCGAGGGTACAATGTACAATGTTATCAATCTCTCACTGTCTCTCTGCAAACCAGGGAACCTGTCTTAGCTGACTGCTGAAGGCAGAGTTTAATTCACCAATCTGGGTTAAAAAAAAACCAAATAAACCTACCTCTGACATCCCCCCAACTCCTTAAAATTGTGCCCCCCACCCCTCGTATTAGCCATTTCAGCCCTGAGAAAAAAAATTTTGGCTGTCCACTCTATCTGTGCTTCTTATCTTGTACATCTCTATTAAGTCACCGCTCATCCTCCTTCACTCCAAAGAGGAGTAGGCAAGCTCGCTCAACCTATCCTCATAAAACACGCTCTCTGATCCAGGCAGTATCCTGACAAATCTCCTCTGTGCTCACTCTTAATGCATCACCACCCTTTCTACCATGAGCATGAGGTGACCAGAACAACATGATACTCAACAGTGGAGTTACCTCATAGCTCTTCAACTCAAATCTGCTGAATAATGAAGAGCAACACACCAAACACCTGCTAAGCCTCCCTATCAACTTGTGTGGCAACTGTGACGGCATGGACCCCAAGATCCCTCTGCTCCTTCACAGTGCTAAGAATCCTGCCAATAATTCTGTATTCTGCCTTCACGTTCAATGTTCCAAAGTGAATCAATTCAACAGTGGAGGACAAGTCATGGGTATGCACAAAGCGGAGGTTGATAGGTTCTTGATTAGTAAGGGTGTCAAAGGTTACAGGGAGAAGGAGAATGGGGTTGAGAGAGTTAATAGTTCAGCCATGATTGAATGGTGGAGTAGACTCAATGGGCCAAATGGCCTAATTCTGCTCCTTTATCTCATAGTCTTATGGTCATTATTCTGGATTGAACACCATTTACCATCTCAGTCCAGCTCTACATCTTGTCAATGTCCCATTAGAACCTACGACAACCTTTTATAAACTGTCCACAACACCACCAACCTTCATGTCACCTGCAAACCAAATGGAAAGTCTTCCATTTTTTTCATTCAAGTTTTCTTCAATTTCCTGTCCACTGGGCAGGTGCAGTGTACAAAGAATGAAGGCTTCTGCTGGATGATGGGGAGAATCTCTAGCACATCAAGGGCAGTACAAAGATTTTGTATTGTCCCATCACAGGAATCATCCTTTCATAATTTCATCTATCCAGCTCCCTAAGGAATTTTGTATGTATTTCAATACAATTTTCCATCGTTCTCGATGTCAAATGTGTTTAGTATCAATCTACTTAACCTTTACTAGTAGGGCAACTCCTCCATAACTGGAATCATTTTAGTGAACAAGTAGAGAAATAACAATTGTGGAACTGGTGCTGTGTCCAAAGAACTGACTCACAAATTCTTTACGACTGTTGCCCGAAATACCAACAGATTACAGAATCTGATCCTTGTAGCGATCACACAATTGAACATTAAGGGATGAAAGGCCCGTTTGTGGCTACCTGCACTTCAATAATGAGGCCCAATATAAACTCGAGGAACACTTCCTCTGGCACATCGCAGCCTTCAGGACTCAATATCAGATTCTTCAACTTTTAAGTAACTTGCTCTTTCTTTCGTCTGTGTCAGAACTGACCATTTCTGCCAGTCATTCATCCATTTAAAAAAGAAACCCTCTGACACTAAAATATTTCCAAGATGCTGCCTGACCCATTGAGTGTTTCTAGAATTTCCTATTTTTACTTCTGATTTCTAGCATCTGCAATTTCTTTTTTTACGCCTTTCCCTTCAGAACATGATGGTTGCCGAGTCAGGAGCAAAAGCTCTGATGGCTAGGTCTATGAGAAAAGTACAAAGTCCAGAGACCTTTTCAACTGGTTCCAGGATGCCTGAAGGAATAGTATGAATGAACTAGCTTTAGCAAACATGACATCAGAAACTAATTGTATTGATCTTTCTGGAGGTCAAAAACGTGTTACTTTCTTGAGCGTTCTTGTTACTTTCATTCCCAGTAGCAATGCAGTGGCAGCAAACTGCAATTTTTTTTGCTTGATTATAGATCACCCTGTTAACTTCCACTTCCAACCAACAATAATAAATTCTTTGTATTAATTCAGACCTCTATGTCCATCACAGACAACAAGTGGGCTGTTTTCAATAATGACTGCGAAATTCTGCAGGTCGATGAATACCATCAATTGTGTCTATGTGCAAAAATCCATTGTATTGTACTATTTCCAAGGACAAAGTAAGAATTTGTGCTCCTTTATTAAAACCAAGCCTCAATTAGGCTCAAAAATTATTCAGCTTATTTTAAGGCAGTAGCGCTCATCACAATCGGATTTGCTGCTGCACTTTATTTAGCTATAGGGATTTCTAGGCTTCAAACTTACCAGCTCCTTCAGAGGCTTCCCTTTTACAGTATCTACCTCATCATCAGTATTGTGGGGGTTTTTTCCATAACTGGCCTCCAGCTTCTGGATACAGTAGTCATCTGTAACTATTCCAAGCTCTCGCAGAACCCATAGCGTGCCAGTATTACTATTAAAGGCATTATCTCTTTGTAGCTACAAAAGAGATATGTTTAGCAGCTGTACAAAAGTCAATGATAAATATAAATGGCAGAATTAAAGAAACTATTGCAGTAAGCAGTTTGCAATTCTTTTTTAAATTCCTTGGTTTAATTGTTTTTGAACTAATATGCAGAAGCCTCAGTGTCTAGATTAGAAAAGGAAGGGAAAAACTGCCTGCAGTATCCAGTGTTGCGCAATAGCCTACACTTTCTGTGAAAGAATACAAGCAAAATACAGAAATACATAGAAATCGCAGCAAGTACTCAAGACCCTGCTAGTCCAATTAATTCATTTGTCCTCTCCTCTGTACTCAAGCAAGCAGTTCTAAAATCACATTATCTACTTTATAAACCAATAATCCAGGTTGTGTTATTACAGACCTAGAAATTTAATTGCCTGGTACAACATTTTACTGCCCTACTGGATGGAATTCATCAAAACCCAAAATTGTACTTGCTGCATCACAACTTCTCATTTCAGGTCCTGACACTTGCATCGAGCCACTGCACACATCTGGTGATGTGAACAGGTATGTGATGCACGTATGATAGTGCTTACACGATGCTCTACATGCATGTGATCTAAAAACATGCACTTGCTTCGGCCAGTGAACTGAGCCTTAATCAAAGGCTTGAAGCCTGCGAGAGTATCAGTTAAAGGGTTAAAGAGAAGCCTGCATCTTCCTTTCAGAATGAGCTCTAGTACAGTGTTTGTTCCAGTGATTGCTCTCACAATGCTCCAGTTAGCCAATGGCTTTAATCCTCCAATTGTCATTCCCAGCAACCTGATTCTAGCCCACTCCCTCTCTGAAGGATGTTATCACTGACCACATGAAAACCTCACCCCACAGACCTAATCAATCCCACACTCCCTGGTCAATCTTGCTTACATTTTTTAAGTCTTTCCTTATAGCTGAATTTTCAGACAGCTTCCAAGTGAATCTCGGTTACACACTCTGTAGATCCCAATACAAAAAACACCTGACACTAATAAAGGTTCATTGGATAGTTCATACCAAACCAGTCATGAAATTTTTATGTTAAAAGGTAGCCAATTAAATAAGGTCCACAAGGTGACCCAGCATTCAAATTGTACCTTAGTTCGAATCATTAGCTCCAAGATACATGGTAATATAGAATCAGATCATTAACATTGCAAAATATTTTTCCATTTACCAACATTAAAGTAGAAAGCCCACAGTCCCTGAACTGTCTGTGTAGGATTATTAGATAAAAACTGGTTAAGGTCCTCCATAATGGCTTCCCTTCTCATAGGACGACTGAAATTCCCTTCTATGGTCACGGCACTCACAAAGTGGAGAGGCACAAATGGTATATTTGCACACACTTGTGAAAATGTCACCTTTGGAAGTGTCACTATCTCATGAGAAAAAGTTAATCATCGGCAAGGAAGACTTAAGCCTCTTTTGAAACTACTTTTATTCATTCCAAAGTCTATCTTGAAGATACGCACAGCCTGTATCTTGTTTTACAGCGGTTGGCATCCAGCTTAATGGTGCATTACTGCAAATGTGCAGGATATTTCAGGGAAAGTTTAGCTTCTTAGAGCGAGCTACTGGATTTTGTAGCAGGTGTGGGGTTAAATTCACATAGACCAATCCAAAGCAAACATCAAAGAAACTGAAAACGCTGCAAATCTGAAACATACAGGGAAAATGTTGAAAACTTCCAAAAAGCAACATTTGTATAAAACGGCATCAAAAGATCTTTGGCCAAACAGATTAACTCTGTTTTCTCCTTCCAAGCACACCGCTGAATTTGCTGAGTGTTCTTAAGTTTTCTGCTTCGGTTGAAGGCGAATCCAAACCTGCCAATTTCCATATTTAAAACAGGTATGATAGAAACTTCCATCGAACAGCTCAAACACATATTTAAGGTTAATTGTCTATTTAATATCACCATCTAGTGCAGGTGTAATGCCCTGGTTAAGATTTTTACTGCTATACTGTAGGTATTTCATTTTAGTAGTTCTGTAAGAGCAGTCTGTTCTGATTTTAGCATGTTTGGGTTTGAGCTAAAGATAAGGGGTGTTGTTCAACTTAGCAGTGTTGTGTCAGCCAATCAGGATGGGTGAAATTGGGAAAAGATTCTAGAGAATGCTGTATGGAGAAGTTTCAGTGACGAACGCTGGTGTGGGTTAAGGTCTTTTTGCGGAAGCCGGAAGAGAGGAGGGAAGATGGCCGAGGATGCCATCCCTGTTGCACAAGGTGCTTTGTGCAGATGAATGGCTTCAAGGAGGAAGGCCCAATACTCCCACGGGGGAGCCCATTTGTTCAAGATGGACTTCAAGCGACATTCGGAAGGTGGGGTGTGCTTTCACATAGATCTCGGGTCCAGTGAGAGTTAAATACAACTTCAAGATGAGCTCCAACTTTATGTGCACATTTGGACTGGGTTAACTGTAATGGGCCTCTTATTTTTTTTTCTTTTTCCTACTAACCACTCCATAAAGCTGAAATTTGTAAATATACTTTCTTTATAACTGCAAGCAGTAGATGATCAGTTATTTCTTTTTGACAGCTAACAGCGTGGGGGCAGAATTTACACATTATTCGCACAGATCAGGGTTCAAGAGGTTGAGACAACCCAACTTCCCGGTTTTGGTGGGACCCAAGGCATAATGACCCTAGACGTTCAGAGTTTGAGAAGGGTGGTTTTCTCACAGCTGAGTCCAGTGGCTGTAGCGAGGGGCTAACAAGCCACATCTCTAGAGACACCTGGTAGAAAAGGGTTTCTTAGTAAATGACTAAGAGAATCAAAAACGGAGTTGGCAGACATGTGAGAGAGAATCAGCTCCAGACTCCCAGGAAATAGGACTAATAGGAATTCCTCCCCAGGAGCTTGCACGGATCCAGTGGTTTTCTGCGTTTTTACAAATTCAAGTATACAAGTATAGAATAGGCTGCAAGGAATTCCTAAACTTTTGTTCTGCTGCACCTTTTGGCAACACAACAGAGCAAATTCTCAGCCTACTGCATAAACCACACTCAAGATCAGGGCTCGGTAATGTAATATCTGAGTAGATGTTTCTTGCAAGATTCGGCTTATAGCTAAAATAAATCTGGATATTTAAAGAACTTAATTCATACAACAGATGGAAATTTAAGTTACTGTAGAAATGAAAAATATTAAAAACCATGCAAGTTAATAATGACTGTAACAAATAAAGTATTTGGCTGTTTTCACAATAATGCTGTGTTTGAAAAGGAAGTGGAAAAGAAACAATATTTTTATCAGCTTTTAATAAATGAAGGGCAAGAATTTTGTCCTCAGTCGTAAAAAATCAGTAAAGAAACACAATTTACTGCCTTAAATATTAAGTAGTTTATTTACTGAATTCAAACATTTGCTTTCCCTGCCCAGCTCTATTGCACAGAGCTTGTCTGCTAGGGGTGCTTGCACTGCTCTCTCACAAGAAGTATAATTTGCCATTTATTTAATCATCACTCCTTCCCTTGACTGAGGCAGCTTCAAGTGCAGTGGATTCAAGTTAATTGAGCCATCGGTTAATGGGGCAGCCGCTTTTTTGGGTCAACTCTTAAAGAACAGAACCTAATCGAGAAAATAGCTATGATTCCCTTTATTTGGGGCATGATGCTTCTTAAATGGGACAGGAGACTGTTACCAAATAGTTTCCAACTAGCGTCAGACGTGTGCACTTACCGTGGCTGTTAAAACGCTATACCGTGCTTAGTGCAAACAGTTTTTAAATGGTGTCAATTGCATGCGATTGTGTTCAAAAAGCAGTGATTTTTGTCACTGACAGTTGGCTAGAAGCAAGCAGTAATGCAATTCAGAACTGTTTTGCTCACTATAGTTCAAGCATTTAGGCTTGAAGATGCCAGAAATGGCCAGGAGTGAAAATGAAATGATTTCACTATTTCAGCACATTTAGGAACAATGAAGAATCTGAAGATATCCTGAAGGTATTTGGAAAATACAGCATTGTATGAAGGCAGTCCATTATCTACACCAGGTGTTTGCACTGATGTTGTTCATTTACAGTGATCAAAAGAACGCGCCAGTCTACGTGGTTAAATTTTTCCATCGATAACAATTACAAACTAATTCAGTTTCATAGTACTGTGGTAGTATTGATAGAGTTCTAGTTCATTTTGTATTTCATTTAAATATACAATTTGTTACTCAATTAAATGTTAGTTGTCTTTTTTAAATATACCTTTTTAACTAATGTAATACCATGAAACTTCCACTTATTTGGGCCAAAATGTACTCTTCCCGATATGTCCCAATTAACCAGAATTCGCTCTACTTTAAAATCTGCCAGTTACTGGGGTGACAAGGGTTGAAATAGAATTCCATAATGTTTGTGTACTGCATTCCAAGTTGATCTCTTGCTGAACAATAAAGCCTCAGGATCTCGATTGTCATTAAATGGAGACCCAGAAAAGTTTACAAGATTCACATGAAAAAAAGTGTCTTTACTGTTTTTAGAAAAACAAGTCCATTAGCAGAACCCTCAGATGTACAAAGAGAAGGCACAGAATAACATCTAGCCAAGTTATTCTCCAGATCATTAAAACAAGGAGGACCAGTATCAATAATTCATTAAAGCTCTGCCATGATCACTAAAAAGGTTGGGAGTTCCTGATCTTAAAAAAGCCATCAACAGCAATCCCATCCTATCTCCCATTTCCACTGGCCCTCCTCCGACCAGATTCTACCACCCACCTGCACAAAAGGGGCAATTCACAGTGGCCCATTAAACTAACAACCCATATTATTTGGGATGCAGAAGGAAACCAGAGCTGTTAGGGGAAAGCCTTCTACCGAGGTCAGGACTGAACCTAGATCAGTGATGGAGTGTAATGCAATATCACCAGGCCACCCCAAGGTTCCTTAATATCCAAAGGTTTAGCAATCCCAGTCTTGAAATATATTCAGCAACTGAGCATCCGTAACCCTTTAGATTAGAAAGTTTCAAGATTCAGTACCCTTAAGGTGAAGAAATTTCTTCTGATTTGAGTGACCAACATTGTTTTTTTAGAACTGAGACTGTAACTATTGGTTCAAGACACTCCAGCCAGGAGAAGCAACAAGCTTCATCTACCTTCTCAAACCCAAACAAAATGTTGTAAATTTTGACCCAGACTGCTTAATCTCTCCTTGTATGACAAGTTTGTTTGTGAGAACCAGTCTGTGAAGCTTACTTGCACTATTATTGTAAGTACATCTTTCCTCAGGATGAAGAGTTAAGATCTGGAATAATATTCCAGATGTGGTATCACTAGGACTCTGCATATTTCAAGTAAGGTCATCATCCTGCAACAAAGGCCTATATGTCTTCCTAAGTACTTTCTGTAACTGCACTTCAACTTTTAGTGACTCATGTACAAATATACCCAAGACCATTCTAAAACTATAATGTTTTAACCTCTTACCTGCCTTCATTCTACCAAGCTGGAACATCCTCACCTTTTTCTCCATTATGTTCCACTTGCTACTTCCTCACCTACTCATTGTCCATCTGTAGCCCTTTAAAGTGTCTCTGCAAACTCCTCACTGGAGCACACTTCTGTATCAAGTTTGGATAAGCCACAGGTTGTTTCCTTATCTGAATCTCTGATATGGCAAACATCTGGAGCAACCTCACTAACTTCCACAGCAAAACACTAAACAGTCTCCAAATCCCAAAACAACTCATTCATTCCTCTTCTCTGTTCACTGCCCATTAATTAGAATTCAATTCCATGTGTTCTCATTTTTATAAATCACTTGTTTGACTCCTTATTTGAATATGCAAATAATCCATATCCACTGGTCCTATTCTAATAGACAAGACTAAGATTTGTAAATATGATTTCCCTTTGATAAATTATATTGACTATTATTCTAAGTACTCCTTACTATTTCCTTAATATTCCAGAATTTCCTCTACTAATGCTGTCGGGCTAACTGGTTTGCAATAACCACTTTGTCTATCTACTCTTCCTTAAACAGCAGGGACTGTTAGCTTCCAATCTTTAGGAACTGTTCTAGAGTCTATGGAATTTTAGAAAATGACGAGTGCATTCAAAATCCTCTGATGTAGGTCATGAAGCCCTATGGTTTAACTGGTTTTTAGTCATATTAATTTCTCCAATACTATTTTGAGAGAGACAATTCAGATGTGCTTTCATGTGGTTGATGGCTGGATTGAGTTGTTCTCTGAAATTGGCAATCTACTTGCAAGTGTTTTGTCACCATGTGAGAAGTCGTTATCAGTGTACCGTTGAATATGGTGTGTCCTTTGAATGCTTGGCCTTTATAGACCTTTCAATTAGCTGATTTGACGTCATTTCAGAAAATCAATTGTGATGTGGGGAAGAAGCCTCGTTGCTGATGGGTGTGTGATGAACTTTGTGCATTGTGATATGGAATTTTCCCTGTATCAGCTCATACAGAATCGAGGTCTACATGTTTATTTACAGAATTGCTTGGGGAAAACTGCACTTCTATCCCACACCACAATTGAGTTTCCAAAATGACGTTGAATCAGCTGATTAAAAAGTACATAAAGGCCAGGCATTGGGATGACACACCACAATCAACAGCGCACTGACGATGTCTCCTTGCATGGTGACAAAATTCCCAAGATCGGACAACAACTCAACCCAACTATTTTGTTACTAATGCTAATTGCTCTTGAGCCTTCTTTCACTCGACTGAACTGTACTATTTCCAGGAGGTACAATATTTATCTGCGAGGACAAACGAAGTGTCTGCTCAGTTTCTCACCTTATTTACCAATATAATTGTTAATGGAAAAGGTCCACATTAACATTTGCTAACCTTTTCCTCCTTACACAGGAGCAAGCTTCTATATTTCCCAATCTAGCACTATACCTTCATTGCATTTTTTACAACACATAGCTCTGAACATCAGCAAACATGCAGGACAAGAGAAGCTCAGAATGATTTCTGTGGGGAAATTCCATGTGGAGCTTTACAGGAAATCGAGCTCTATAGGGGTAGAGATTAAGGAGGGTTTATGTGCAAGTAAGTAAATCTAAATATGTCAATTGTAAAATGGCAATGCCATCATTCTTGAAAAGCTTATTTGCATTGCTAACAGTTTAAATAAAGAATATTTTTATTGCACAAACTGTTTTAAACAAATCACTCTAAAACAATTACATCTAAGCAATGAGTTTATTTAGTAGTTAATGGAACTCTTATATTGCAGGATATTTGTCAAAGTGGCCACAGCTTGAAAAGATCACTGTACAAGATTGAGCTTCAAAATTTCAAAACAAACAATTCATTCAATTAGGCTTTGGTAAACGACAATTGTACAATTGGCTAGTTATGAAACTAATTGCTTAGTGAGCTAATCTCCTTGCATAAATAAAGGAACAGTTAAATCTTCCGAAATCAGCAAAGAGGAAAACTACCAGAAAATATGCGTAAGTACATTTAGGGTTACTGACAAAGAGACAAAAGTGAAAAAGAATATCACAACTTCACCTGCACTACAATATAAAGGGACACAAACTTGAGTAGATTTAGATCAAAACAAAGAATGTGACTGGATAATTATCCCTCGTGCACTCCTTTACCTTTAGAGTTACCATCCATAAACACTCCTTGGTGTCTCATGCTCCATCTTGTATGAACTAGAGGTTTAAAACCCTGTTGCCCAAGTTCCAGCACAGATAAAATTCCATTCACTCATCACCTATGCGTTTGTCTGGTGCAAACGCTCCTTGTTAAACAGCAACTCCATCTTATAATCCTCATCATCACTGTTTTCAAATGCATTCAAGGCATCACCCTTCTCCATCACTTGAATCTCTCCCAGCCACTAAGATTTTTACATTCCCCCAGTTCTGGTTGCTTGATCAACCCAGTCATCCTAGATTTTAAACTGCTTGGTAATCGGCAAGTGTACCTTCAAATGCCATGGACTTAGGCTCTGGAATTTGCTCCTTGAATTACTTTGCCTTTCTTTCCACCTTTAAAATAGTTAAAAATGCACTTTCCTTAATTTGACTGTTAGCCATAAGAAGTTTGCTAGCACTTCTGTGAACCACTTACAAATAGTTCCACTAGGGGGGAGGGAGGGTTGGATTTTGTTCGTGCAATAGCAGAATCCAATTTATTCATAGTTCACAAACTTCTATGATTACTTGCCTACATGAGCATTTATGGAAGTGAGGTCCATGAAAGGACACAAAAAATGGATCTATACATTTTTATTACAATAAATGTCATACTACATTTGCTATAATCTGTTTCCTATCAAATGGAATTGATAGGAAACACATTAGAGCAAAGATGGCAGCTATGCAACTACTAAAGCCAGTATATACATTTCATTATAAGTTACTTTCCAGCCCAGTCTAATCCCTATTCTGACTTTTTAAACTCTACTACCTGCTTATTACTTCCCCCGGGTCCCCTCCTTATTCCCTTTCTGCTATGGTCCACTCTCCTCTCCAATCAGATTCCTTCTTCTCCAGCCTTTGACCTTACCCACACATCTGGCTTCACCCATCACCTTCCAGCAAGCCTCTTTCCCCTCCTCCCAACTTTTTATTCTAGCATCTTCCCCCTTCCCTCTCACTCCCAAAGTAGTGTTTCAGCCCGAAATATCAGCTGTTTATTTATTTCCATAGATGCTGCCTGGCCTGCTGAGTTCCTCCAGCATTTTGTGTGGGTTGCAATTAAGTATCTTGTTTTCATATCTAAGAAATAGTGATTCCACTGTCCTGTCTCAGTGTTTATTCAATTTTATAGTTGTTCTAATTACTTAATAGTGGCATCAAGAAACAAAAAGTACTCTTTTGCTCATGCCTTGCCTAACAACACTTTCCCCTTCACCATATTAGCTGAGTAAATATTTAAACAATGAACTATTAACAAAACACTGAAGATGTTTATTATATCAAATTCTAAATTCAGCTCACAACTACACCATATTTATTACTTGGAGTGATATTTTTCAATTTATGTAACCAGTGCCACCATTGAAAATACAATTCTTCAATTTTTCATTCACTCTTCAGTTACCTAATGAATTAGTAAACTAAAATTTCTCTTTTAGACACAACACTGAATCCAAGCAGCATCCTCTACCTCAGAACAGACTTCGCAATTCTAACAACGTGATATGTCTGTTAGCATATCAAAGATTTTCACCATTTGTCCTTTTTTAACTGAAGGTGTGCGGGTACCAGGAACTGGTTTGGGAACACGTAACATAGCACACAGGACAGAAATTTAATCCAGCAACCAAAGATCTATATCTAGGAGCTAGAAATGAACTTACAGGAATTTTCACTCCTCCATTCCCAAAAGCACCAGCAACATGAACAACCCTCTTCCAGAATCCAACTCAAATGACCATTTTTCCATGGCGTCAAAAAGTTAACTGACCCAGCAAGGATGGCACGCAGCTGAATAAATTTCATCGATGCCGTAAACAAATCAACAGGACAAAAGGCCTTTCTGACTGTCTAAGATCTACAAACACTCACTTTTCCAGTTTTCATTGAATACATGTCACATTTTTGAATTCAAGTTGATTTATCTCCAGAGGAGACATACTGCCACTGGACAAACCAAAAGATCAATTATAACTCTTTCTGCCAGAAGGAGACCTAGATGGGCAACAATTAACAGAGCAGTAGTGACTGTCTTCCATCTCCTGCCATAAACACATGCACAAACGTGCACTAGCATAGGCAAGCATGCACCTTAAAATATTACGGGTAACAAAAATTACAGTGGATTTCAGTTATCTGGAACATATCAGGACAAGTACATTTTGGGCCAATTAACTGACCCAAAAGTTTGCCAAACTTTCATGGAAATACTTTTAAAAAAAAAGACAAACTACGTAAAACAAGTAACAAGTTATGTTTTTAAGTGAAATACAGAACAAATTAGAACACTACCAATATTACTACAGTACTATAAAACTGTGTGTTAGTTCCTAGTAGTTATCGACAAAGGAAATCATACAGGTTATGCTACCGTGCTCTTTTCACCGCCTTTTAATTCGGCGTTGGTTGGCCCAAATGTACAACATAACACAAGCGTATGCAACTCACACTATTTAAAAAACTGTTCACTCCAAGCACAGTGTAGTGTCTAATTAGCCACACAAGTGCACACGACTGACACTAGTTAGAAACTGTTCAGCAACAGTCTCCTGTCCCAATTAAATGGAAGCATCCCAAATAAATGAAGGAAATCCCAGCTATTTTCCCAATGAGCTTTTGTTCTTTAGGAGTTGACCCGAGTAAGTGGCTGCCCCAAATAACCGATGGTCCAATTAACTGGAATCCAGTATGTATAAACTGAAAGCTTTCTTTATAAATCTGCATAAATATATCCTCACCGCCTTTATAACATACAGCCTCCTATTCCCTTAACTGGGCCGACAAATGATTGATGGCATATGGTGAGGCAACAGAGGTCTATGGAGGCACTTCGAAGGAATGATATTGACAAGGGCTTCATCACAAGATTTTAAATCAGCAATTCAAAAAAGTGCCTAGTTGGTATCCTTGCAAACAATAAAATACTACTTTACAATCTTTCTCAGGGCACATTTAGTATTGATGCTTGATAGGACTCTTCTATTGTGGGCTAAGTAGAAGCATTCCTGCCTCTGAATCAGGTGTTCTCGTCAACGGTAATCCCTCAGCCACCATCACAAAAGTCTTTTTCAAATTGCCTTTACACGAAGCCTGTCATGGTTGTTGACCGTTAATCATTCTGAAATGGCCAGATCTGTGACTGGTGTTTCATAATGTTACAGATACATTAACACTCCCAGCACTCTTCACTCAGAGGGTGGTGAGAGTCTGGAACGAGCTGCCTGAACAAGTGGTGGATGTCACTTCATTTTCAACATTTAAGAGAAGTTTGGATAGGAGGGGTATGGTCCAGGTGTAGGTTGATGTAGGTTTAAATGGTTCAGCATGGACTAGATGGGCTGAAGGGCCTGTTTTGTGCGCTGTAGTTGTATATGACTACAGGTTTCTCATTCCACAAGTAAACATCAACCTCATCACTGCTGGCTTTACCTTGAACGTGAAACCAAACATCAACACTGCGATTTTGCAAGTCCAAAATTAGCTGTGTTTTTGGGCTGGTGTACTTCATGTAAATGTCAATATTTAGTTCAGAGAGTCTCCACAGATGAACGTAAAAGGAGCACGATGACTGAAAAAAGCAAGAGAATGACACAATCTCATTGACTTCCTATCATCAGGCAGAAGACACCGCAGCACAAGAACAAGGATTGTTATCAGCTTCTTCCCCCAGGCTGTGAGACCTCTGAACAGCCTGCTGCCACCCAGTACACATTATTTATGATAGTGCCTGTAGCATTATACTGTCGCATATTTAACTATAGGTCAGCCAACTTTTTCACCTACAGAATATTTTTATTATCTGTTAATACTATTGTGTTAATATCATCTTATGTGCTGTTTGCGATGCACGTACCGTGTATGCTTGAATGACAATAAACTTGAACATGAAACTTGCATTATAATTCAGTCATCAATATAAAAGAACAAACAATATTGACCTTTCAATTTGTTTTAATTGTGCCCAGAAGACTGGCTCAATCAGAGTTGCCCAAGGCCTCTCAGGAGACTCGGGGTTCTGCAAGTCTAGAATTACAAATCATCCAGAATCAACTACACCCTGCAAAAACTCATTTCAGGGAGGTAGCACCACCACCCCCATCTCCCGCAACCCCATATCCCCCCCGTCGACCTCCAAGGGTGTATGTATACAGAACATTTGATTATGAAAGAAGACAAAAATTCATTTGATCACATATTGAAACTTCTTTTATTTATATACACACACACACACACACACTGTGTTGAGTATTTTGTTGGCAGTCTCAATGCAAATAGCTTTTCCATTTCTTTTTCAAACTTTCCTTGTACTGTGATGTGACTTGCTTGGCAGATTTGAGCATTTTGGCAGAAGTCTCAACCTCATAGCAGTCTGTGTCAAAGAATTTGTTAATTTTGCAAGACATCAGATTCACAAGTGTTTTGTGAGACAGCTGATTTCTGAATTCTGTCTTAATGTGACGCACCATGCTGAATGCCCTTTCTACACAATTAGAATTTGGCAGCACCACAAGCAGCTTCATCAACTGGCAGAACTCTTTGAATCTCAACTGCCCTGTGCTCACAGATTTTACTTTGGACTTTAGTGTAGGGGTGAAGTACGTTTTATATTTTTTTTTGGAACACTGCCATGGTGCTGCAGGACACTGAACTGAACAATGAAAGAAAGAGAGGCCGACTGTAAAGCCGACCCACAGAAAACTGATAGGTCTACTTAGCACAAATCAGGATGCTCTCTCTGTCACTCTCTCTCTCCCTCTCTCCTCTCGCTCGAAAAAAAAAATCGATTTCCGGGATATTGTATATAATTTGCGGGCATCAGGGAGCTGCTATCAATATGCAGGAGACTCCCAGAACTTCCAAGAGAGGTGGGATGTCTGCAACTACCAATAACAATCCTAAATTCAATATTCAGGAGGGATAGACATGAAGGAAGGGGAGGTGGGGTGGCGTTGCTGGTTAAAAAAGAGATTAACGCAATAGAAAGGAAGGACATAAGCCGGGAAGATGTGGAATCGATATGGGTAGAGCTGCGTAACACTAAGGGGCAGAAGACGCTGGTGGGAGTTGTGTACAGGCCACCTAACAGTAGTAGTGAGGTCGGAGATGGTATTAAACAGGAAATTAGAAATGTGTGCAATAAAGGAACAGCAGTTATAATGGGTGACTTCAATCTACATGTAGACTGGGTGAACCAAATTGGTAAAGGTGCTGAGGAAGAGGATTTCTTGGAATGTATGCGGGATGGTTTTTTGAACCAACATGTCGAGGAACCGACTAGAGAGCAGGCTATTCTGGACTGGGTTTTGAGCAATGAGGAAGGGTTAATTAGCGATCTTGTCGTGAGAGGCCCCTTGGGTAAGAGTGACCATAATATGGTGGAATTCTTCATTAACATGGAGAGTGACGTAGTTAATTCAGAAACAAAGGTTCTGAACTTAAAGAGGGGTAACTTTGAAGGTATGAGTCGTGAATTAGCTAAGATAGACTGGCAAATGACACTTAAAGGATTGACGGTGGATATGCAATGGCAGGCATTTAAAGGTTGCATGGATGAACTACAACAATTGTTCATCCCAGTTTGGCAAAAGAATAAATCAAGGAAGGTAGTGCACCCGTGGCTGACAAGAGAAATTAGGGATAGTATCAATTCCAAAGAAGTAGCATACAAATTAGCCAGAGAAAGTGGCTCACCTGAGGACTGGGAGAAATTCAGAGTTCAGCAGAGGAGGACAAAGGGCTTAATTAGGAAGGGGAAAAAAGATTATGAGAGAAAACTGGCAGAGAACATAAAAACGGACTGTAAAAGCTTTTATAGATATGTAAAAAGGAAAAGACTGATAAAGACAAATGTAGGTCCCCTGCAAACAGAAACAGGTGAATTGATTATGGGGAGCAAGGACATGGCAGACCAATTGAATAATTACTTTGGTTCTGTCTTCACTAAGGAGGACATAAATAATCTTCCAGAAATAGTAAGGGACAGAGGGTCCAGTGAGATGGAGGAACTGAGCGAAATACATGTTAGTAGGGAAGTGGTGTTAGGTAAATTGAAGGGATTGAAGGCAGATAAATCCCCAGGGCCAGATGGTCTGCATCCCAGAGTGCTTAAGGAAGTAGCCCAAGAAATAGTGGATGCATTAGTGATAATTTTTCAAAACTCGTTAGATTCTGGACTAGTTCCTGAGGATTGGAGGGTGGCTAATGTAACCCCACTTTTTAAAAAAGGAGGGAGAGAGAAACCGGGGAATTATAGGCCGGTTAGCCTAACGTCGGTGGTGGGGAAACTGCTGGAGTCAGTTATCAAGGATGTGATAACAGCACATTTGGAAAGCGGTGAAATGATTGGACAAAGTCAGCATGGATTTGTGAAAGGAAAATCATGTCTGACGAATCTCATAGAATTTTTTGAGGATGTAACTAGTAGAGTGGATAGGGGAGAACCAGTGGATGTGGTATATTTGGATTTTCAAAAGGCTTTTGACAAGGTCCCACACAGGAGATTAGTGTGCAAACTTAAAGCACACGGTATTGGGGGTAAGGTATTGGTGTGGGTGGAGAATTGGTTAGCAGACAGGAAGCAAAGAGTGGGAATAAACGGGACCTTTTCAGAATGGCAGGCGGTGACTAGTGGGGTACCGCAAGGCTCAGTGCTGGGACCCCAGTTGTTTACAATATATATTAATGACTTGGATGAGGGAATTAAATGCAGCATCTCCAAGTTTGCGGATGACACGAAGCTGGGTGGCAGTGTTAGCAGTGAGGAGGATGCCAAGAGGATGCAGGGTGACTTGGATAGGTTGGGTGAGTGGGCAAACTCATGGCAGATGCAATTTAATGTGGATAAATGTGAAGTTATCCACTTTGGTGGCAAAAATAGGAAAACAGATTATTATCTGAATGGTGGCCGATTAGGAAAAGGGGAGGTGCAACGAGACCTGGGTGTCATTATACACCGGTCATTGAAAGTGGGCATGCAGGTACAGCAGGCGGTGAAAAAGGCGAACGGTATGCTGGCATTTATAGCGAGAGGATTCGAGAACAGGAGCAGGGAGGTACTACTGCAGTTGTACAAGGCCTTGGTGAGACCACACCTGGAGTATTGTGTGCAGTTTTGGTCCCCTAATCTGAGGAAAGACATCTTTGCCATAGAGGGAGTACAAAGAAGGTTCACCAGATTGATTCCTGGGATGGCAGGTCTTTCATATGAAGAAAGACTGGATGAACTGGGCTTGTACTCGTTGGAATTTAGAAGATTGAGGGGGGATCTGATTGAAACGTATAAGATCCTAAAGGGATTGGACAGGCTGGATGCGGGAAGATTGTTCCCGATGTTGGGGAGGTCCAGAACGAGGGGTCACAGTTTGAGGATAGAGGGGAAGCCTTTTAGGACTGAGATTAGGAAAAACTTCTTCACACAGAGAGTGGTGAATCTGTGGAATTCTCTGCCACAGCAAACTGTTGAGGCCAGTTCATTAGCTATGTTTAAAAGGAAGTTAGATATGGCCCTTGTGGCTACAGGGGTCAGGGGGTATGGAGGGAAGGCTGGGTTCTGAGTTGGATGATCAGCCATGATCATAATAAATGGCGGTGCAGGCTCGAAGGGCCGAATGGCCTACTCCTGCACCTATTTTCTATGTTTCTATGTTTCTAAATCAATCATGATTTCTATTACTCATGAGACACACACAAAAGTCAATTTTCACCCAACTATTTCTGGTTCAAATCATCAAAATCCTTGACTGGACCAGAGAAGGGGGAAAAAAAAGTCTATGGTTTAAATAAAAATGAATTTAAATTTCTCCCTTATAAAGTTACACCATTTCATTTTTCATGAATAGCAATGTATTTCTTTCTTTGAAAGCCAACTTGTTAAAAAAATCCCTGTCTCAAAAAATTTGTCAAGAGTTTCCAGAAACATACCTGTACATCCTAAATATTAAATGTGTTCTTCCTCACAAATATCTTGGAACTTGAACCCATTGTGGAAGGACCGTTAGTTAACTAGTTAACTAGTTAACTAACAATCTGACAGTCACATTCACATAATAGTATCTCTCAGACAGTCTCCTCCTTCACTATCTCTAGTCATGTTCGATCCTACAAGCAAGTTAATATTGCCATCGCTCACTTTGACAAAACCAGAGAAAGTTAATGGCTGCTAAACTGAAATTTTCCAAGACAACTTTATCCCACTGTTGAGCAGGCTTCTGTGCTTCTCGTCAACTGCCTCTATAGCCTCAACACTCTCCTTGCAGCTGCCTAACCTCTACCCAATATAGACAGTATCCATTCACTTAGCTGTGTGACCCATGTAACCCATTAGACCTGCCCTCACCATCCCCCCATCAAGCTCCAAGAGCTTCCAAGATGGTGCAGGCAAGGGCCAGACACAGCCATGTTTTACAGGCAGCTAACAAAACTACTAAATATACTTTTTCTGCACTATGATCACTGCAATCGACAACCTGCAATTTCCCTTTGGGAGCACTGCTTTTGAACTATCCATGTGACCTGGGATTTTTGTGGTACGGAATCTCAAGAATGCA
The DNA here is from genome assembly GCF_963921235.1 of Mobula hypostoma. Lineage (NCBI taxonomy): Eukaryota > Metazoa > Chordata > Chondrichthyes > Myliobatiformes > Myliobatidae > Mobula > Mobula hypostoma. The sequence continues at coordinate 166,618,181 of NC_086102.1, forward strand.
GATATGACCGCAGCAACCATTGGTAAAGTGGACTTGGGGCCAAACTGAAAGTTTGGGCCAGATTGACACAGCAGGGCCTGGGCCCAACAGCAGAAAACCAGTGGTAAACCAATTTAAACGGAGTTAGATTAAAAGGATTAAGGCATGGAGGCCAAAGGCTAAGGACAAACTAGTGTTCAGCTCACAATTCCATGCGACACTCAGCGCTGAACCTGGCTTTGCGGCTTATAGCCATCGAGCTCCTGGACTATTGTCAGCGCCGAACCTGGCTTTGCGGCTTATAGCCATCGAGCTCCTGGACTATTGTCAGCGCCGAACCTGGCTTTGCGGCTTATAGCCATCGAGCTCCCGGACTATTGTCAGCGTTGAACCTGGCTTTGCGGCTTATAGCCATCGAGCTCCCGGACTATTGTCAGCGTTGAACCTGGCTTTGCGGCTTATAGCCATCGAGCTCCCGGACTATTGTCAGCGCTGAACTGGCTGTGAACTTAGGTTCGGAGACTGTGGTTCATGTTTGATGTTTTATTTATTTACCTTTTTATATTGTTTGCACGATTTGTTCTTTCTTTCTTCACACACTGGATTGTGGTGTCATTGTGGTGTGGGTTTTTTTTGCGAATTCTTTGTTTGTTTGGTTATTTATTGAGATGCGGTGCAGAACAGGCTCCTTGAGCCACACTGCCCGGCAATCCACCGATTTAATCCTACGCTAATCGCAGGACAATTTACATTGACCAATTAACCTACCAATCGGTACATCTTTGGACTGTGGGAGGAAACCAGAGCACCTGGAGGAATCACAGTGAGAATGTACAAACTCCTTGCAGGCAGCAGCAGGAGGTGGCTGCCTGCAAGATAAATCTTAGCGTTGTATATGGTACACATAATAAATGTACTTTGATAATAAGTGTATTTTAAACCTTAAAACTCCAGTTCTCATAACACTGAACTGAAGTAGCAAATCTTTGAACTTGCATCCTTCAGTCTTCGCACTTTGGCCTATAATGTATTCAATCTGCACTAGTTTGCAGAGATTTACTTGTTCAGATCCCTCCGCAAAACTCTTCCAACAGTTTCCCCTCATTACTCACTTCCGTGCCTTTCACCAAGACCTTTCTGCAGTAAACCTGGTCTAACTCTTTATCTACTTCTTGCCATCTAACTTTATTTAAGTATCACCTTAGGCTACACTCTCCATTTAAAAAGGCACCCTTTGCATTGTTGTAACTTGTGGATCTTATGAAAATAAATCAAGCAATATGCAAGTCAAGCATTTCAGTGTACTTTAGTATATGTGACAATAACAAGTTCATATAAGGTCAGACAGATGTATACAATATACATCCTGAAATTCTTTTTCTTTGCAAACATCCACAAAAACAGAGGAGTGCCCCCAAAGAATGAATGACAGTTACACGTTAGAACCCCAAAGCACCCCCAGCTTCCCCCCCACACATAAGCAGCAGCAAGGTAACGACCCCCCCACTATCAAAAAAAGCATCATCCCCCCACCAAGCACTCAAGCATGCAGCAAAGCATCAATAAAGACACAAACTTGCAGTACCCCAAAGACTACTCATTCACCTGATATTTGACATACCACAGGAGGCTCTCTCTCCCCAATAAGGGAAAAAGAGGTGTCCCTGCTTCAAAGTGAGCAGGGACCAGTTCCAACTTGTTCTATCACGAACACGTCAGAACCAACTATGCTCCGCTACACAAAATGCTGAAGAAATTCAGGTCGGGCAGCGCCCATGGTGAGGAACATTCAGCATTTTGGGCCAAAGGTCTCAGCCTGAAATATTAACTGTTTGTTCCTTTCTAAACTGATTGTTTCCTGCCAAAATGTTTCGGCCCGAAACATTGACTGCACTCTTTTCCATGGATGCTGCCTGGCCTGCAGAGTTCCTCCAGCATTTTGTGTGCCTGGATTTCCACAGCATCTGCACGATCTCATGTATATTGCACTTCACCTTTTATTAGCTATATTCATTTTAAGGAATACTGGATTCAAAGGCAGAGCCAGCATTTAATTGCCCTTCCCTAGTTGCCCTTGATAAAGTGAAGGGTGAGCCCATCATATTGAACTGTTGCATTCCTTGAGATGTGGGTGTACCCTCAATGCTGTGAGGGAGCTCCAGGATGAACAAAGGGCAATAGATGCTGCGTGGTTTGGAAAGCAACTCCTAGGTAGTGGTGTTCCCATGCCCTTGACCTTCTAATTGATAGGTCAGAGTTTGGAAGGTCTTGTCCAAGGAGTCTTGATGTGGACCTGTAGATGGAGTTCAGTAATGGAAATACCATTGGACATTCGAGGTTAATGGTTGGATGTTGTCATTGCCTGGTATTTGTGTGGTCTGAATGTTACTTTGTCAATCATCAGCCCAGATGGGATCTAGTCCAAGTCTTGCTGCGTTTCGATCTAGGCTACCCCCTTTTCCAAGGAATCACAAATGATGCTGAACATTCTGCAATTATAAATAAACAACCTAGTACCTCCAGACAGCATGACTGGAGGAAAATCATTCATGCAATAATTGAAGATCTTGGGTGTGGGGCGCTACCGGGAGGAACCTCTGCAGCTGAAATGATTGACGTCCAACCACCACAACCATCTTCCTATGTTGTATGACCCCCAAGAAACTGAGGATTTTTGGGCTATTTGAAGCCACTCAATCAAAGGCTGCTTTGACGTCAAGGGCAGTTACACTCCAATCACCTCTGGAGTTCAGCTTTTTTTCTCAATGTTTGTACCTTGGCTGTAAGTAAGATCAGGGGCTGAGTGACTCCGGCAGAACCTAATCTTTCAAAACAATCTGGTTGCGACAGATGTGACACAATTTTCCAAATAATCCAGAAACTTTTAAAAAATCGAGGATACAAGGGATTAAACAGAAAAATCGAGTTTAATGCAGAGTAAGTGCTGAAGGGATTCTCAGACCTCCGCGATTTGTCGCAGGGTCGTTAATTCGAAGGAAAAGGAACGCATTCAGCAGCTTTTGCTTTCAGAGGAAGGCACCGGCGCCGCCGCCCGCCACCGCACCGACTGAAGGAATTGCTGTGGGTGTGGGCTGACGTCATGGCCCGCGACTCTCCGCAGCGCCATAGCAACGGGATTCCGCCGCCCGGGCGGGCGAGTCGGAACTCACAGCTCCTCCCTGCCACCGCCCCTCATCTTCACCTCAGCCAACTCCTCCCCGACACCACCCCGCCATTTAATTCAAGTCGGCATGCTCCGAGCCGATCCCTGCTCATGAAAGCTGCTATCATCAAACTGTCGCTGCAGCGCAGCGGATCAGGAGTGCCAACTATTTTAGAGCGAGAAAGAAAAATGAAGTTTACAACAAAAACCCGGCCAGTGACAACGCTAAAGGCTTCAGTGGAACATTTTACTCCGAGAGCAACTTTTAACGCTTCTGCAATTAAAACACAGCAGTTAGGATAAAGTTTCTGACCCTTGCACTGAAGACAATTGTTTGGGGTCACATCTCAGCTCCAGTGCAACTTTAGAAGATTTTGTGACTTAGTGGTGGTGTATGTGGGGGGAGGTAGTCGGCGCTGCCCTGCGTATCAATGATCGCTTCACCTTCAACCAGTATGCTTTCTTTAAACGATGCAGGGCCATCCTGTTGCATTCTTCAATAAAAGAAATCCCCAAGGTTCACATTACTAATATTTTTTTAATATCAAGAAGCCCCGCAGTTAATACTACAAGCCCAACATAAATCAAAGTGAATCAAAGACCGTTTTCGGGCACCCGGGCCCTGAGCAGCGTCACTACGGGTTTAACGAGCGACGCTCTGGAGTGGCGAGGACAACCTCTGCACCGAGCGCCGGCCGTGTACAGGTACTGCGACTGCCGGCGGAAACTCCTCGCTGCACTTAGTTCAATCTTGAGCACAAGCTTAAGATCCGATAAACCTGTTCGAACGGAGTAACTTCAGTTAAAGTGTGCGAGGGTATCCCGGCTTAGACCACAAAGCGCAGACTTTCCACTTACATTCCTCTCTAGATTCTGAAAGTACCAACTATCTTCTCCAATCAAGCGAATTCAATTGTACAGATACTTACATTATTTTATCTAACGGTTTTAGCTGCCGGTGCAAAGCAAGGGAAAAACCAAACAGGCTGGAGGGATCTCCGGTTTTCTTGATGACATTTTCCGTATCCAAATTAAAAGCTGAAGTCCACTCCTTGAGGGAAAACAAAGACAGGTAGATAAGAAGCCACTGCTCTGCGGCCGCCATATCAGCAAAGTCTTCTAACCCCTGTGAAAGTGCTCCTAACGTTAAGTTCCCTGTCTGATTCTTATTCCGAGTAGCCGCGTTGTGTTGCAAATCACATTATAAAGCCTCGCTTTGCCCCGCCCATCTCTGCCACTATCGATGCCTCACTCGCTTCAATAAAGTTAAACCGACCCCAGTCCACAGCACCAATCCCTCCACCCCATCCCAATCCAACTTGACTTTCTTCTTTCCAGTACTACGCGTCGCTCAAACTTGTCCCATTTCAACGAAACATGGACGTCTAATGACTGCAGATATTTCAATCACGAAGAACATGCCCATGGATATTTTAAGTGATTTACCTTGTCATTGTGAAGTATTCTGTGAAAATGTTTGCGTTAGCGTTGGGAACTTATACCGTTCAATAATCACCCCCTACTCCTAATCATGTCGATAACTGTATCATATCAGATATACAATATTTGCAAATATGTCATAAATAATTGAACTTTTTTTAGTTGAAACTTAAAAAGGAGATGATGGGGAAAGACATGGCCAAACTTTCTTACAAATTGCTTTATTTTCTAGATGAACAAAACAAACCCTTCTTTAGACTTTCCACAGTTTTGAGTATTTCATTAAGATACCAATCAAACCATGTCCTTTTAGTTTAAAATCTGAGATCATTATGTTCTTCACATCTTTTAAGGTAAGATTAGGGAGAGAAAGATGGGTAGAGATTATTAAAGGGAAATGAACAAAAAAAAAGAACCTAACTTTAGGTGAAAATTCTATACATGTGTAATAGTTCCACTTAATATCAGAAAAATGCATATAACATACAACCTGAAATCTTTGTTCTTCACAGACATCTACAAAAACAGAAGAGTGTCCCAAAGGTTGAGTGACAGTAAAAACATTAAAACCCCAAAGCCCCCTACTACCCCTTCCCATCCACTAGCAGCAGCAAAGCAGCCAACCCTCTTCCTCCCCCACTTACTTCTGCAAAAAAAGGCATCAGTACTCTCCACCCACCAAGCCCCCAGAAAAGACCATGATCTGCAGTGCAACAAAAACTCATCGTTCACCCAATAATTCGACATACCACACAGGCTCTCTTTCTCCCCAATAAAGGGACAGAGAGGTATCACCCTTTCACAGCAACAGGGGAAATGTAACAAAACAACTTGCTGATTTGCATTGATAAAGTCTGCCATGTCGCCTTTTTTTTCTGAGTTCTCCGACTTGAGAATGGGCAACAAACTCGACCCCACTAACAAGAAAGAGAGAGAAATTTGCCAAGTACAGAGCCCCTGACAGCCGATCCGCTGTTCCCCATGTTCTGTTTTCTCCTGCGACACTTCAGTCAGTGGCACCAGCATAGAGTCAGTCGGCTTGCCCAGAGGGCCGCGAAGCCTCGGAACCCCAGTGGTGCGCTTGTCTTCCAGGCCGCATCCAAAAAGTGGCTGGTCATGATCACCACCTCAGAAATGGGCCCCACCATCACAAAGAACCGAAGTCCAAGTGCAGCTCGAGGGAAGAGTCTCCAACAGAGCCCTATCCACCTTGTAAAGAAAAAAGAGAGACAGTAAAGGTAGAAATTAAGCTGTTTCCGCAGATGAGCTCGAAGGGGTCAGTGTTAAGCACCAACGTAGCTCCACCCTATCAAGTAAGTAAAAGGTCTGGGGACTGGGAGATCTTGGCAGTAAAGGTGGACAGAATGAAATTGCCTGACAAAGTGATTCCCACAGTCTGTGTTGGGTCTCACTGATGTAAATAGGCTGCACCAGGAGCACCAGATGAAACAATTGAGAACAATGCATTCATAAGTGAAGCACAGCATCACCCGGTTGATTGTTTGGGGCTCTGAGTGGTGCTGAGGGAGGAGATATAGATGTAACCACATGTGACGTGGTAGATTGTTCCTTACTTCCAAGTCATGCCTCATTGACTGTTGAAACAAACAGTGATGGAAATCAGTGTCAGGAACTTTAGTCTAAAAACATGAATGCAGCACAAGAAAAAATATCAATTGGAGACTCAATTCATCTTAAAGTGGAATATTCTGCCGGATGTACTGTTAGTGGAAAATTGAGCAGTCGAAACCAAGAATCATCAAGATTGCAGCCCTATTCCTCTCAATCAGTACCGAATCCTAAAATTTACGCTCTTTAGTTCACCTTAACTCGTGAGCTCTGTTGATTTCCTTGCATCCATGATACACAGCAGTAACTTGACCTCCCAGACATATTTGAGGACAATTACAAATACATTTTATTTTTTCTTCCAGTATGGGATGGAGAATAACTGCATGCAGTAGCAAAGAAACAGGGGGTATGAGCAGATGTGCATGGAGAAGATAATGTTGGTCAGAGCAAAGGGCAAGCCTGGAGATGTTATTGAGGAAGGTATCTTCAAAATGTGTTGCCACACTTCTTCCTCATCCATATTCATGGTAAACAGATTGGCACTGGTGACATCAATAAAATTAAAATACATATGAAATAAGTGCCCTTCTTTTAAAGGGGCCGAACCAAAATATCAACTCGTTTAACACTTACACTACCTCTGTATTTTCAACTTGCTTGCTCAAGTTTTGGATAAAATGCAACTTCTTCGAAATAATTCAAATTCAGTTGTCATTCAAGCCATACATGAATACAGCCAAACAAAACAGTGTTCCTCCTAGGCCAAGGTGCAAAACATAGTACCAACAATCATACACAGCACAAGGCACCAATAGCACACATAACTGGCAGTAAACATACAGTTACACAAAAAATATAATACTGACCAAGTCCCTCAGTGTCATGTCCTGTAGGTTGGTGGTGCATAGATTTTGAGGGCAAAAGCAAGGCCGCAGCATTCCCCAGACAAACAGAATCCAGCTTGTCCTCTCCTCCACAGAGGACACTAGAGGGCAGCACTGATAGGAGGGGCCAGCCTTCAACCCAGCATGGACACCCGCGCCACACTGTCTCTGGCATCTCCTCTCCTGAGTGGCTGCAACAGGTGATGCCGCAGCGTGAGGCCTAGTCTGCACTGCAACCAAGGCCATGCAATCTGCCCACCATGGGTCACGCTGATTAACCAATGAACTGGACCTGCAGTATTCTTCATTACCAACGTTCAACAGGGTCTTGTGCTCACAAGAAAAACATCTAAGACAATCGCTTGCTGTTAGACTATACAGCGCTAGTTTCACACTCTGACTCCGATGCCTTTCTGTAGCAGGCAGCAACACAGTCAGCACTAAGTCCAGCTCCTCTGCTGGTGGGGAAGATCTGCTGTACTTGAAATTCTTAATATCCAACAGGGTCTTGCGATCATAAAAAAGACATTTTAAAAAGATAATAGTACCTTTAGTTGGACATGGAGAGGCTGCTGTGTCCAAATACACTGCCATCTTATTGGAGTTTATCAAATATTTGTGTTCACTGGCAGACCCTTCACTCACTCACCAGTAAAGCAATCACCTTACCTAGGTTTGTTGAATCTGATTATCTTCAACATTATCAATTTTCCCTCCTTCCATCCCCTCTCCTAAAGAGGATGTCTGCTGTTTTATTCTCAATGGAGTCAGTCCCTATCTCAGATCTTACGCTCTCCTGTGTCATGGATACAGTCCTCCCCACCAAAGAGGACATCTGTTTATTTGTTTTGCGATTCAGAGTGGAACAGCTCTTTCAGCCACGCTGCCAGCAACCCACTGATTTAAACCTAGCCTAATCATGGGTCCATTTTTACAACGACCAATTAACCTACCAACCGGGATGTCTTTGCACTGTAGGAGGAAACCAGAACATTCAGAGCAAACCCATATGTTCACTGGGAAGACATGTAAATTCCTTACAGATGACTTTCGAATTGAATTCTGAACTCCAACTATTGCACCCTTCAACTGATGGTGTATCAAGAAGACAGTGTCCATTATTAAGGACCCACACCATCGGGAACAAGCCCTCTCTTCTCATTACTACTATCAGAGAGGAAGTACAGAAGCCTGAAGACACATACAGGAACAAATTCTTCCCCTGTCTTCAGAATTTTGAACAGTTCATGAACCCATGAACACTACCTAATTATTCATTTCATTTTACACTATCTTATTTATTTAGTAAGTTATAGTAATGTTATTTTTTTTTCACTGTACTGCTCACATAAAACAATGAACTTCAAGTCACATAAGACAGTGGTAATAAGATCTTCTAACACTCTGAAAGTAAAACAAATATTAAGATTTGGGAAATCCAGAATAAAAATAGAAGAGTCTTCAAACTGAAACGTTAATTCTGTTTCTCTTTCCAATGTTGCTATCTGCCCTGAGTGTTTTTGACATTTTCTGTTTTTATTCTGTTACTCTCATTAGTCATCCTCCTTCACTGTGTTCTTCTGGTAACACTGAGACGATTATACATTCAGTACCCAACAAGATGATGACCAAAATGGAAATTGGCATTCCAGTGTAAACAGAGGAAGGCTTCTTCTTCAGGTTGAGAATGACTTGCTTCCACGCCATGGATTCTTCTTGGGTTCTTTACTGTTAACAAATCTTGAAATATTTTGATGTCATGATAGATAGATGCTATATTAGTCGGTCTTTTCTCTTTCTATATAGTTGTCTTTTTGTTCAACTTCTTCAACTTTGCAAACTCTGCCACAATGGAAGCAAGTTGTACATTCATTCTGCTTTAAGTACATGATTTCTGCACACTCCTGTCGTGGAAACATACACTCAATGGCCACTTTATCGGATGCCTCCTGTACGTAATAAAGTGGCCATTGAGCATATGTTCATGGTCATCTACCGCTGCTGTTGTCAACCTGCTTCAAGGTTTGATATGTTGTGTGTTCAGAGGTGCTCTTCTGCACACCACTGTTGTAATGTGTGGTTATTTGAGTTACTGTCACCTTCCTGTCGGCGTTATCCAGTCTGCCATTTTCCTCTGACTTCTCTCATTAACAAGGCATTTTTGTCCACAGAACTGCCACTCACTGGATGCTGTTTTTTTGTTTTTTCACACTATTCCCTGTAAACTCTAGAGACTTGTGTGTGAAAACCCTAGGAGATCAGTAGTTTCTGAAATACATAAATCAACCAATTTGGCACCAGCATTTCTTTCCTCATTCTGATATTTGGTCTGAACAGCAACTGAACCCCTTGAACCATGTCTGCATGCCAGATGATTGGCTGAGACATATTTGTATTAATGTAGCCTGGGGAAAAGTACGCACTCAGGACAACAAAGACTTTTTCGGGTTTTAATTCCTTTATCGGTTTTCGATGTTTAACTGCCAGAAGAGGGTCGCGAAACAAAACCAATGAACTTACAACCAGTTCTTGTCGTTACAATCTCAGTTTAACTTTCAATTCACACCCTTGTGTATGGACAGAATTGCGTATGCAGTATAAAAATTACCAGAAGTAATACGGTACCGATACGGTACAAATACGGTAGTGGCAATCCTGAAGGAACACAATACAAACAACATTAGAATCCCACCCACCCTGCATCTTATACATAACAGTGAAAAAGGTAAGTGAATACATCTCATCTAAGACGTACACACATGTTGAACTTCTGAACAGAGACTAAACATTCACGTTACGCGGTTACATGCACAATCAGTCCTGATACAATAAAGTTAGACAAAAGGTACACTTTGGCACAACTTTTACAAGGTATTACCTGGTAGTTAAATTACAGGAAGACTGACCTCCTTGGATGGTGAGGAACTTGGTATAAGCCACGCTACCCAGCGTTGATTTCGTCACCCGTGGAACTCTAAAGCATCCACATGTAAAACATGTCAAGTTACCGATATTCTCGATCCACCAACAAGCATAAGCAAATTCACATGGATGTTGTCAATTAATGCTCACCTTTCCTCACCATGCCCAGCCTCGGGAGGAACCCAATTCCAACGCCTTACCACGTCTTCAGCAGAAAGCAAAATGGTCTCCCCACTATCCCGTGCTTGCATAATGACATCATCGTCTCCCTTAAAGGCACAGGCAACTATTCTAACATTACCCAGATGGATGCCTAAGTACACTTTTAACGATACTGAATAAGATCAGACGGTCACCCGGTTACATTAACAACAAGGAATACAGGAGTACTTAACAAAGTGGGCACAGAGTGTAATTTATGGTAGCCATCCAATGCTTTTGAAGTGCCCATGGTCAAGTGACCATCACCGAAAATGTACTGGAGAATGGGAATGATTTCTGTTCAATGAACATGGAGCAGCACCGAAAATAATAAAAAACTTCAAATTCTGGAAATCTGAAATGAAAACAGAAGGTGTTTAAAACACTTAGCCAGTAACTAGTACGTATGGAAAGAGAAGCCTTCAGGTTAGTGACTCTGTAAATGAACTATTCTGACATTAACTATGTTTCTCTTTACATAGATATTGCCCCACTCTGACCTTTCACTTCCTCTCACCTGCCTGTTACTTCCCCCTGGGTCCCCTCCTCCTTCCCTTTCTTCTATAGTCCACTCACCTCTCCTATCAGATTCCTTCTTCTCTAGCCCTTGACCTTGTCCATCCACCTCGGTTCACATACCACCTTCCAGTTAGCCTCTTTCTCCTCCCCCCCCGCACCTTTTTATTCTTGCTTCTTCCCCCTTCCTTCTCAGTCCTGAAGAAGAGTTACAGCACGTTGACTGTTTTCCATGGATACTGCCTGACCTGCTGAGTGGATTGCATTGCTTTGGATTTCCAGACTCCGCAGACTTTCTCATGTTTCTCTTTACATAACTGACCTACTGAGTGTTTGAAGAATATTTAATTACATAACATTAGTACAATCTCTGAGACAAATGTTAATAAATTTCAAACCATGCAGATCACTGGCTCATTGTTTTGTACACTATTTGCAAACTGACTGCAAAATCCTCTGATATCAACACTTTAAGTACTACTTCACACCTATTTAAAATGTTGGAATGTCTTGAGATTGTGACACATAAACCTGTCTTTTTTCATTCCACAAAGTCGCTTACTTTTAAGCATAAAATAATCTGCAGATGCTGGGGTCAAAGCAACACTCACAACAAGCTGTAGGAACTCAGCAGGTCGGGCAGCATCTGTGGAAAAGATCGGTCGACATTTCGGGCCGGAACCCTTCGTTTTACTTTTACCTTTTTCAGCTTTGCAAGCCTCCAAGAACCCTGAACTCTCCCAGCTCTGAACCTCTCACATAAATTCCACTGCCTTTGACCAACCATTAATGTTATGTTTTCAGCTGGTTTGGTCACTTCTTCCCTAAATCTGTTCACTGCTTCACTTTCTTTCCTCCATTAAGGTCATCTTTAAAGTTCCCCTTGTCAACTAAGCTTTCAGTAATCAATTTAAAAACGCAAACACAAGGAAATCTGCAGATGCTGGAAATTCAAGCAACACACATCAAAATTGCTGGTGAACACAGCAGGCCCAGGCAGCATCTCTAGGAAGAGGTACAGTCGACGTTTCGGGCCGAGACCCTTCATCAGGACTAATGTTGCGTTCACCAGCAACTTTGATGTGCATTGCAGTAATCAATTTAATATATCTTTCTTTATCTCATTATTGATTTATGTTTCTGAAAAACATCTTGAAACATTTTCCTACATTAAGGATGCTATTGAAATGCAAGCTGGTTGGAAGTTTCCTAAGGTCAGTTTCATTTATCTGTCTCTGCGAAATATTCCCAGCTGGGGTTGATATTATATTTAGGATCCTAGCTGATGGAGTAAAAATAGAAAATTAAATAGGTAGTTTAATCATAAATATATCAGAATCAGAGTTTGGTTTAATATCAAGGCATATGTCTTGAAATTTGTTGTTTTTGCAGCAGCAGTACAATGCAATACATAATAATAGAAATAAAGTGAACAATAGTAAGTATATAGATATTGAATAGTTAAGTTAAATAAGTATGCCAAAATAAAAATTAAAAAATAGTGAGGTAGTGTTCATGGGTTCAATGTCCATTCAGAAATCTGATGGCAGAGGGGAAGAAACTGTTCCTGAATCGTTGAGTGTGTGCCTTCAGGCTTCTGTACCTCCTTCCTGATGGTAACAATGAGAATAAAGCATGACCGTGATGGGGGCCCTTAATGATGGATGCCACCTTTTTGAGGCATCGCTCCTTGAAGATGTCCTGGTTACTAAGGAGGCGAGTGCCCATGTTGGAGCTGATTAAGTTTACAACTCTTCTCAGCTTACTTTGAGCCTGTGCAGTAGCCCCCGCCCCAACCACCCCAATTACCAGATGGTGATGCAGCAAGTTAGAATTCTCTCTACGGTACATCTAGAAATTTTAGATTAGGATTATGTTAAACCCTTAATCCAAAGTATATGGCAAATTGGACTTGTTTTATTATCTCCCACCCTGTAGTTGAATTACTTACTAAATTTGTGTTGGGGAGTGTATGGGGTGTCAGGGAGGGGTAGCACCTCTGGCGGGGGAACTTGTCGTGTCCTTTTCAAGGCGGTTAGTCCACCTCTGGTCCCCACCTGGCACTCAGCTCTCACCTGTGGCTCCCCGTAGCTGTTTGCATGCGACAGCGACCACACTCCGGGCAACGGCTTCAACAAGCCAGCTAAACCAGATGAGGGTAGCCGACGGGTCTCAAACCCTCGGTGAGATAGGGAGTTGTCTATCCCAGCATGTGAAGACAGACTCCGGCTGATTGAGCGAATGAGACCAATGGAAGGTCCAACGGTCAAGAAGGCAGTCTCTGCAAGTGTTGTGGAACGTGTAGAGCAGGACAAGACACAGAAGACGTCCTGGTCATCCACTGCTCCTAGTCCCATCTCCAGCCGTCTCGACTCTTGTCTTGCCACTGGATCCAGATGGGAATTGAGAAGAGAGAGTGAGGCTGATGCTGTGCAACTGTCCCTCACTTAAATCCAAATCAAGCGCTAGACTCAACACCATCAGCCAGCTGGTGGCACAATGACATCAGCGCCGGACTCCGGAGCGAAGGTTCCCGAGTTCGAATCCAGTCGGGCCACTCCCGGGCACGCTTTCCTTACGGGTTGAGTATTGAGCTAGTAAATTGACCTTGTAAAAAGTACTAATGGTGTCGAGGTCTTCATCGATGACAATGGACGAACCTTAAATTTGTGTTGAAGCTTGCAGGAGTGAATGTGAGGCATCAGAGAATGCTGATCATGGAAATATGATATGCAATTTGTCCATTCACTTCAAAGTGAAAGGGAGGATGATGAAGAGCAGTTAATAAAAATAGTGCATGATAATGCAATCATGAGGAACATTGACAACATTACTGAACTCGACAAAAAGTGCATAGTTATACAATTTCAGTCCTACTTCTGGATGTGTCCCATTCCATTCACAATCTCTAAAGGAATAAAAAAGTCCTTAAAGAAATAGGTTAGTTGTCCGTCGTTTCCGACGATGACGTTTGTCTGTGGAGCTCATCAATTGTGTGAATGTGGTAAAGAGTTGCACAGAGAAAAACCTGTGTGGGCAGAGTTTTGCAGTGAACAATCTATTGCACTAGAGCAGTTCCAATCTCTCAGCTTAAACATCTTGGACCAATGTCAAAAAATTGGCATGACCGGAGACTTCCTCAGTTGCAGTGGATCGCCATGACGCCTTCTGTGCCTTGTCGTGCCCTTCGCTCTCCATGGAGAGTTGCAACACCAGCTTCTTGGCCATTGGACCTTGTAGTGGATCTCATCCACCCAGTCAGTCAGAACTGGCTCCAGGGGTAGGCATGTCCCTATCTCACTGTGGTTGGAGGTTTCCGGCAACCCCCAGCTGGTTTATCCTGCCTCCCAAAGTGATGTAGCGGGGTGTGGCCACTGTTGCATGCAGACAGTTACCTGGAGCCACGGCTGAGAGCTGGGTGGCAGGTGGGAACCAAAGAAATAACTGAGCCACTAAAATGTTTATGTGAAGCTGCATACATAGAGCTAGGTGTGGGTACTTCTTGTGGTAGTGTACTTCATCCACCAGAAGTAAGTGTAGAGGTAGAGCTATTACTAAGGAGAACGTGCTTTGGAGCTGAAAGCTGTGAAGGTAAATGAGTCAGTAGGACTACATCCCAAGGTTCTGAAAGAGGTAGCTGAAGAGATTGTGGAGGCACCGGTAATGATCTTTCAAGAATAATTAGATTCTAGAATGGTTCTGGATGACTGGAAATTTGAAAATGTCTGTCCACTCTTTAGGAAGGGAGGAAGTCAGAAGATAGGAAACTGTAAGCCAGTTAGCCTGACTTCAGTGGTTGGGAAGTTGTTGGAGTCAATTATTAGGGATGAGGTTTCAGATTACTTGGAGGCACATGATATAATAGGCCAAAGTCAGTATGGTTTCCTTAAGAGGAACTTTTGCCTGACAAATCTGTTAGAATTCTTTGAGGATATAACAGGCAGGATAGACAAAGGAGAGTCAATGCATGTTGTTTATTTGGATTTTCAGAAGGTTTTTGATAAGGTGCTGCACATGAGGCTGCTTAACAAGATAAGCCCATGTCTCCTGTAGTGGCTGAGTATAGGACCAGAGGGCACAGCCTCAGAGTAGAGGGACATCCATTAAGAACAGAGTTGAGAAGGAATTCCTTTAGCCAGAGTGTAGTGGATTTGGGAATTAATTGCCGCAGATGGCTGTGGAGACCAAATCATTGAGTATATTTAAAGCGGAGGTTGATAGGTTCCCGATTAGTCAGGGAGTCAAGCAGGAGAATGGGATAATAAATCAGCCATGATGGAATGGCGGAGCAGACTGAATAGGCCAAATGGCCTAATCCTGCTTCTTTGTCTTATTTATGCAGGGCATCCGTTTGCTAATAGAGTCAGCATGAAAATGGGCCCTTCAGCCAAGCAAGATTCCCATCTAATCTGGTCTCATTGTGTGGCCCCTATCCCAGACCTTTCCTATTCATGCATCTATCCAGGTATCTTTTAAATGTGCCTACCTGAATCACTTCCTCTGGCAACTCATTCCATATACATACCACTCTCTGGGCGGAAAAAATTGCCTTTCTGGTTCCTCTTAAATCTCTCCCCCCTTACCTTAAACTTTTGCACTCTAGTTCTCGATTCTTGGAGAAAGACTGTGTGATTGGGTATGCCCATGCCCCTCTATAAAATCACCCTTCATTCTCTTACACTTCATTGGAAAAAGTCCTAAGATGTTCAACTTCTTTCCAAAACTCAGATCTTCAAGTCCTGGCAATATCCACATAAATCTCCTCCGCACTCTTTCTAACTTAATGGTCTGTTTCCTTATCAGGACCGATGAAGGGGCTTGGCCCAAAACATTGACTGTTTATTCCTTTCCACACATGCTGCCTGACCTGGTGGGTTCCTCCAGAATTTTGTATGTGTTACCCTGTATTTCCAGAATCTGCAGAATCTTTTATGTTTAGGCTTTGAACCATTCCATCTCCACCTCATTAATCTCTTCCAGTGACAATGCTTCCAAGAGAGCATCTGTTGTGGTAGACTGGATCATGTCAACAAAATGGCTTGCCCTTTGGGGCTGGCTGAGTATAATTAGGATCCCAATGCTGGAATGTTGTCCTGGGAGAAGTCACTGATGTTGCTTCATGTATCCTTTGAGTAAATTTAGAGGAATTTATGGAGAGAAACTCACGCAAACCTTGGTATATGTTAACACAAGACTATTATAGGGGCATAACTTTGGTGTTAGTGATCAACTGAATGAGAGTTTAAAATAAAGTAATTCAGACGTACAAAATGTTAAGTTGGTAGCAAGCAGTATGATGGATGTATTCTAGCTCTAACACAAGAACTCAACAATTTTGCATTGAATTTGGTCTGAATTTCTTCAGTGGCAGCCTCAAATTACTCACATACACTCAGTGGCTACTAAATTAGGTACACCTATACACCTGCTTGTTAAGACCATAAAATATAGGAGCAGAATTAGGCCATTTGGCCAATCAAGTCTGCTTCACCATTTCATCATTGCTGATCCAATTTTTCTCTCAGCCCCAACCTCCTGCTTTCTCCCCATATCCCTTCATGCCCTGACCAATCAAGAATCCATCAACCTCTGCCTTAAATATACGTAAAAACTTGGCCTCTACAGCTGCCTGTGGCAAAGAATTCCACTCATTTACCACCCTCTGGCTAAAGAAATTCCTCCTCATCTCCATCCTAAAAGGACACACTTCTACTC
Organism: Mobula hypostoma; assembly: GCF_963921235.1. NCBI lineage: Eukaryota > Metazoa > Chordata > Chondrichthyes > Myliobatiformes > Myliobatidae > Mobula > Mobula hypostoma. The sequence goes on from NC_086102.1 coordinate 166,634,573, forward strand.
TGAGGCTGTATTCTCTGGTCTTAGACTCTCCCACCATCGGAAACATGCTCTCTCCATCCACTCTATTGAGGCTCCATCAATGTGGCAGCCAATCATGTGGCATCAACTCAGTGCAGAGAAGCATGCAGACATGGTTAGGAGGTTCAGATCAAATATCACCATGATCTAAGTCATGTGATCTAAGTAACTTTGACCATGCAAGTATCATATGAAATTAAACTGTTTTGTTTTACAACTACGTAATCTTAGGATAGGTGACGCCTGTAAATTTATGATCTTTTAAAGTAATTTGATTGAACACTTGTCAAAGTAAAACCAGGTGTTAAGATATTTGATAATGGTGAAGATGAAAAGTACTGGTTATTATTAATACTTATTTACAAATTTCGATATTTTGAAAAGGCTAATTTATTTAAACACAGTATATATTTATTTCAGAATCCAGTTTAATATCACTGGCATATGTCATGAAATTTGTTGTTATGCGGCAGCAGTATATTGCAATACATAATAATAAAAACTATGAAATATATAGGCTCAATTACATAAGAAATTATTTATATAAAACATTATATATATTTATATGTTAAATTAAATTCAAATAAGCAGTGCAAAAAAAAAGCAGTGAGGTAGTGTTCATGCGTTCAATGTCATTCAGAGATCTGATGATGGCAGAGGGGAAGAAGCAGTTCCTGAGACCTTGAGTCTAACTAATTGTGCAATTTTTATTTCTCATCCTTGCAGCCATTCACTTTTATTATGATTTCATCACTGGGTCAGTTGGTTAACTAAGAATACAATGGTAATATGCAAACAAGATGAACAGAGTGAACAGAGACCAAACTGATTTTCATTCTAGCTTTACCAGATCATCATTGCAAATAATCCCAAATAAAGATGCAAGTGGCACTCAGCAATTCCATGATGAATAAAGCAGCTTAATTTTCCACCCCTTCCATTGGAGAACTGAGAGTTAAATACTGGTATAAAACATTTTGTTAAGAGCCTTTTCATAATCAACAAATTAGGTGTTCAAATGTTTCTGATGATCCTGAAATGATAACCAGTCCATTTAACTGAATATGTGCAAATCCCATTACGTTCTGATTTGGCAGTTTTGAATACAGTACAAGTCATAGAGCAATTTGTACCTCAAAGGAACAAGCCACTCTCTTGCTGTTCTACCACAGCACCTTTTACATCCATCTCACTTTAATATTGTAATCAAAAGTTGATTTAATTATGGATGGTATAAAAATGCAAGCAAAAAGATGCACAATTTCCACAAATTTTAGCTGTATTGCTAGAGGAAGGGCTGTAGAGACTAGAAATATATTGTAAATTATTTCTCCTGTGTTTCTGCATATTCCTTATATCATAGTCTTACTTGTTATTACACTACTTGATGAAATACAAATATAAAATTCCAAAATTAATACAAACTACTAGAAAGTAACTGAGCTGTAAACAGTGTCCATTGCTTACATGCAGTCTTTGGAATCTAATGGATGGTTGATCCCAATGTAGTGAGTGAAAGAAGCATAAAATTGGGCTGAGTATCAAAGTAATCTGGGTTAAGAAAAAAGGCAAAGTTTTGGCTCCTACTCATTATTTACTGATCCCTCCTGGAAGGGGTTGTGCAGAAGTTGAAGAAAGCATGATCAAGGATAGCAGTGACTATTCCTGGATAAACAAACCTGCTGAAATATACACTAAAACTGTAGCTTCGGTGGAATGGCTGCTAGCCCCCAGCAAACTATATTCAGGAAAATGAACACAATCAGGAGGTGAGAGAAAACAAGCTCAACAAGTATTAAATAAACAAATCTTGGGATAGGACAAAAAATTAGTAACTAGATCATGCTTATTTAATATTGGATCAGTAAAATTTAATAACCTAAGGCAAGAGAATTGTATCCTATCCATTCTTGCAGGAAATTGCATCATCATGGGAGAAATTATGCCCCACCCAAACCTGCCTTCAGGTAAACTGTCCGTGCATGTAGAAAGAAAATTGGCTTTATAATACCTCTCACAAAGACAAGATGCTGAAAATCTTGAGCAACACACGCACATAAAATGCTGGAGGAACTCCGCAAGTCAGACAGCATCTTGGGAGGGGAATGGACAGTCAACATTTCGAGTTGAGCAGTCCTAATGAGGGGTCAAGGCCTGAAACAGCGACTCTTCTTTTTTTTCTATTGATGCTGCCTGACCTATTGAGCTCCCCCAGAATCTGTGTTTCTCTATACGTGTCATGTTGCTTACAGTACTTCCCATCATATTTTAAAGTCACCAAAATAGCTTTCCTGCGCTATATTAAGGTGGTTATTAAATTGTCAAATAGTAAAAGAAGTCTTACTTTCTTCACATTGTGTTTAACTTTTAATTTAGAAATAACCTTTGGATGAAGTGTAATGAAGCAAAGCATTACAACATCATAATAATCTTCTTCTGGGGATTGTGGATTAATAAGCTTCCAATCCATTTCTGGAATAATGAAACGGCTAATTCACAAACTATCATTTGTGTGGTGTGAGGAGCTGAATGGGGCTCCCTGTATAGATTGGGAGGAGGCGCACTTCAGGACTTTTGTTGGATTTCTATGCATAGAGACATGAGGTTCTCAGCACTGTCCCAGATGCTTCAACTCCATTTTGAATGATCAGTGATTCCTATGAGCCAGAGAGGATGTTACAAGGAGGCTTTGCGAACATTTTCAGAATACTTCCTCTATGGTCCTTGTGATCTCATGATATAAGGGGGCAACAGTTCTTCTCTCTGAAATAGTCCATCAATGACATTTTTAATGTATCTGTGACCACAGACTGGCTGATGGAAGTTACATCCCTTTTAGCTCAAAGAGCACAGTTACAGCTATTTAAGTTTCACTATAGTATTTAAATACAGGACAGCGGTGAAGGCTTAAGATTCTAGTCCTCAGGCGTTCTTCAATCAAATGGCAGTGCTCATGATATCAGTCTGCTGAAACAAACCCTCTACATCTGTGGTTGCTACAGGTAGACCACGAATATCTATTTTTGTCAGCAGCTTCATTCACTGGTGTTATATTTTGTAACTTCAAAACATTAAATTAATTCAAAGAAGACACAGCCTTCTGAGAGGGCACAGTCTCAAAATTGAGAGATGACCTTTTAGAGGAGGAATTTTTAGCTATAGTGTAGCGAATCTCTGGAATGCTCTACCACAAATTGTGGTGGAGGCCAAGTCAGTACATGTATTTAAGGCGGAAGTTGATGTTTCCTGATCAGGCAGGGCATCAAAGGATATGGCGAGAAGGCAGGTGTATGGGGTTGAGTGGGATCCAGGATCAGCCATGATGGAATGGCAGAACAGACTCGATGGGCTGAATGGCCTAATTCTGCTCCTATGTCTTATGGACACAAGAGTCTGAAATGCAGGTCTAACTTCGTGTTTACTTTTAAGCAAGGTGTGCATGTGTCATGTGGTAGTGTGATGACATGCAATTCATGTATTTTTACATAAAACCCATAATGGATTATTTAAATGAACAAGAATGCTTAAACTGTATACACACAAGATTACTGAAATATTAAATACACAACGACTAGGTGTTGTTTCATCATGTTTCCACCTAGCACTGCATCCTGTTTATCCTCCCACACAACATAGGCAAGGGGTTCGTTACCTGTCTTGCTCTGTGCATTGAATACTTTCAGCAACCACGAAATAACAGATCAAAATATCTACCTGAAATACCTTTTTTTAGAGCAGCTGAAAGGCTTATGGAACCCTTAACAACAGCAATATTGTAGGACAGTGAACAAATCAAGAAATAATAGGTGTTTGTAGAAAAGTACGAGAATAATCATAGACTTACCATCATACACACTGGACTGATCGAACCAGCAAGTATAGCTTGGGATGAATTCATACAGTGTATTTCTAATTGATGATTTGAGGAATTTATGCTTGCAGGCTATTTTGGATATGGTGCAAAATGGGATAAAATTAATTAATTGATTTCATAGCACAGGATCCTCAACAGAGGAACATTTAGAGAATTTTAAATTCAGTTTGAGGTTCAAAAACTTGGGTTTCAAGGACTACACAGCTTCAAAAAGGTAGATCACCGGTATCCTTCTCAAGGACAATTAAATGTTGGTTCAGCCTGTGAAGTCTACATTCCTTGAATAGATAAAATATCTAAAGTGTTAACAATGACATTACAATGGTATGAGGACTGTAATGACTAAAATGTTCTGGAAAATAGATTTAAGGGTAAGGCAATAGATAAGCAGCAAAAGAACTCTTGAGGAGGTATTTCAAAGTTCAAAGAAGATAGAATTTGACAATAAATCAACAAAGTTATATAAAGTCATAGAGTCATCGGATACGGTAAAGACTATTTGGCTTACCACATGCATGCCAATCATCCATTTTGTCTTCCCACTATGCTGATCAATTGACTTCAGGAGTGGGGGACAATGCCATCGCTCCTGTCTACATTGACAGTGTTGAAGTTGAGAGGGTTGAGAGCTTCAGGTTCTAAGGAGTGAGCATCATCAATAGCCTGTCCTTGTCCGACCCTGTAGACACCACAGCCAAAGAAGATCACCAACACCTCTACCTTCTCAAAAGACTAGAGAAACTTTTGTACGCCCTGTCACCCCTTACCAACTTTTTATCAATGCACCATAGAAAGCAACCTTTCTGGATGCATAATGGCTTGATATGCAACTGCTCTACACGTGATCGCAAGAATCTGCAGAGAGTTCCGGGCATAGCTCAGCACATCACGATAGGCACAAGATTGTGGGCCGACCACTTCTTCATGGGCCGACCAATCAAGAATCCATCAACCTTTGTCTTAAATATACATAAAGACTTGGCCTCCACAGCTGCCTATGACAAAGAATTCCACAGATTCACCACTCTCTAGCTCCTCTTTTCTGATGTGGGTCCTCTAGACTCTCCCACCATAGGAAACATCCTCTCCACATCCACTCTATCAAGGCCTTTCAGCATACAATAGGTTTCAATGAGGTCACCACTCATTCTTCTGAATTATTGTGAATACAGGCCCAAAGCCATCAAATGCCCTTCATATGACATGCCATTTAATCCTGGAATCACTTTCGGGATCCTCCTTTGAACACTCTCCAGTTTCAGCACATCCTTTCTAAAATAAGGGGCCCAACTCGGCTCACAATACTCCAAGTAAGGCTTCACCAGTACTTTATAGTCACCGGCCACCAACAAGGAAAGGCTCCCTTTATTCCCACTCTTTGCCTCCTGCCTTTCAGCCACTGCTTTTTCCTTACTAGAATCTTACCTGTAGTACCCTGGGCTCGTAGCTTGTTAAGCAGCGTCAAGTGTGGCACCTTGTCAAAGGCCTTCTGAAAATCCAAGTATGCAACATGAACAGATTCTCCTTTGTCTATCCTGCTTATTATTTCTTCAAAGAATTCCAACAGATTTGTCAGGAATAATTTTCCCTTGAGGAAACCATGCTGACCATGGCCTATTTTATCTTGCCTCCAAGTAACATGAGACCTCATTTTTAATAATCGATTCCAACATCTTCTCATCCACTGAGATCAGACTAACTAACCTATAGTTTCCTTTCTTCTGCCTCTTTCCCTTCTAGAAAAGTGGTGTGACATTTGCAATTTTTCAGACTTTCAGAACTATTCCAGAATCTAGTGATTCTTCAAAAGAGCATCACTAATGCCTCCACAATCTCTTCAGCCACCTCTTTACAAACCCTGGGGTGTACACCATCTAGTCCAGGAGACTTATCTACCTTCAGACCTTACAGCTTTCCGAGAACCTTCTCTCTAGTAATGGTAACTTCACACACTTCATGACTCCTGATGCCTGGAATTTCCACCATACTGCTAGTGTCTTCCACGGTTAAGAATGATACAAAATACTTATTCAGTTCCTCTGCCATTTCCTTGTCCCCCATTACTACCTCTCCTGGATTGTTTTCTAGTGGTCCAATTTCCACTCTCACCTCTCTTTTACACTTCATGTACCTGAAGAAACTTTTGGTATCCTCTATAATATTAAGGGCTAGCTGATATACGTATTCAATCTTTACCTTCTTAATGACTTGTTTAGTTCCCTTCTGTTGGTTTATAAAAGTTTCTTAATCATCTAATTTCCTACTAATTTTCGCTCTCTTTGGCTTTTATGTTGCCTTTGACTCTCTTGTTAGCCATGGTTGTGTCATTTTGCCTTTAGAATACTTCTTCCTCTTTGGGATGCATATATCCCGTGCCTTCCGAATTGCTTCCAGAAATTCCAGTCATTTCTGCTGGTGTTCTTTTCCAATCAATTCTGGCCAACTCCTCTCTAATGCCGCTGTAATTCCCTTTAATTCACCGTAATACTGATACATCTAACTTTAGCTTCTCCTTCTCCAATTTCAGGGTGAATCTGATCATATTATGATCACATGTCCCGAAGTGTTCTTCTACATTAAGCTCTCTGATCAATTCTGGTTCATTGTATAACACCCAATCCCGAATAGCCGATCCTCTAGTAGGCTCAACCATGAGCTGCTCTAAAAAGCCATCTCATGGGCATTCTAGAAACTCCCCCTCTTGGAATCCATCGCCAACCTGATTTTCCTGATCTACCTGCATATTGAACTCTCCCATAACTATTGTAATTTGTAGACCACATCCTTACTACTGTTTGGGGGTCTGTATATAAGGCCTTTTTATCCTTGCAGTTCCTTAGCTCTACTCACTGTGATTCAATACCTTCTGACCCTATGTCACCTCTTTTTAATGAGCTAGGAAGAGTACTTTGGGATGACATTTACCTTACTATTTCATTGGATAACAGAAAATATTTATCAATGTATACTTCTAGAATTTAACTTGGCATAATAAGTAAGATTACTTAGCACAGTTAGCACAACACTGTACAGTACGAGTGACCCAGGTTCAATATCCACCACTGCCTGTAAGGAGTTTCTACATTCTCACCATGACCACGTGGGTTTCCTCCAGGTGCTCCAGTTTCCTCCCACAATCCACAGACATATCGGTTGGTAGATTAATTGGTCATTGTAAATTGTCGCGTGTTTAGGCTTGGATTAAATCAGGGGATTTGCTGTGGAACGGCCTATTATGCGCAGTATCTCAATAAATAAATATTATTGTTTCATTGCCAAGATGTGGAATGAAGGAATGCAAAGGAATAACTTGAGCCAAAAAGGAATCTGACATTATCTGATTTGAGCAACTTTGAAGTGTGTTGACTTGAATTTCCAGCATCTGCAGAATTCCTCGTGTTTGCGTTTTTAAATTATCTGATTTGACATCTTTTACCATTCTAACAATCTGGCAGCAAAAGTAAAAGCACAGCACAGCATAGCGATGAGATTGACTGAAAACAGTTCCATTATTGGGTTAGCGGGGAGCACATGATGTGATCACTCCACTAAGTTGTACAAATCAAAATACTCCAGTTATATTTCCTGGGCTGAATTAGTTAGGCTACAACTGATTTCTTTGGATGAAAGACACTTATCATTGATCCATGCAGGAAATTGTGAATGAGATTGCAGATTGAGAATTGATTTGGAATTGTGATTCCGCCTACACTTGAGTGACTTGCTAATTCTCCCAGGTACCAGGCTTCAGACAAGGAGGAAATGAAATTAGTAAGGAAATAGTAATGTAGGGATTTGTATAACTACTAATTACTATGTATTTGAATAAGTGTAATTTAAAAGGAATATTTTCATGGGACCAATTTATTCATCAAGCTAAAAGTTGACAGTGAAGATGGATACCTGAATTTTCATTGTACTCTTTTAGTAAATTGATACTAACTAGAGTCATTTTTTTTGTTCTTGTACAAAGTAGTTTTTCTACCTTACACATTCTATTCAGCTCCCACCACCTCGGCAGGATTGATAGCTTTTCTTTAATCCCTACAGAGCTCTTGTCAGCCTTGTAACCAGATACTAGGTGATATTGAGATCCTTCTTTGTCTGTGGGAAAATGTCTGATCAATTTGATGTTTCCCCTTTGGCTCTTCTGTAGACATTAGCACTCCAATATCAGGTGTCACAGGGAAATCTATGTGGCTCTGATTTTTAGTATACGTATATATATATGTGCGTTAACATTTTAGAATAAGAATAGATGAAGAAAATAATTTTGAATTGCACTGTCATACTGCTACACAATTTGTACCTTAAGAAGAAAAGGAGATTTTCTCCTGTCTTCCTCTGAGTATTCCATATAATGAGGTAATAGAAATCATTTTTGTATTTTGTAAACATAATGCATGGAGCAATTCAAAACAAACAACAATTATTTTGTAAAAAAAAAGCCTGCAATTCCCTAGGAAAATGTAAAATATTGCTTGGTGTATATTTCATTAAATTATAGAATTTTCAATATAGAACCAATTATTTAATTCCTCATTATAAATCTTTCCATTTAAACATTAATTTTCTGATTTGCTGCAACCTTTAAGTACTTCTCTTCAAATTCTTTGCCTATTTTCTCTTAAAGGTTCCAATTGATTTGACTTCAATAGCCACCTTTGGTACTGTGTTCATGTTTGAATCACCTCTTATATGAAAGTATTTCTGTTCAACCTTGTGATTTTGTTATTACTGTCATCATCATCATCAAATCTCATTACTCCTTGTGGAGTTTGAATCTATTGTTGTTAGTCACTAAGAAGCTCAGTTTTGGGTGACCTCTTCAACTTAATCATACATTAGCTCGTTATTTTTATTTCAGCCTACACACTTCAATGCCAACTGTTATTAAGCTGCCTGATTGTCTTCCTAGATGTTTCTATCCCATCAATTATTACATGTTACAGTGTTAATTTATGGCTTCATGTTATTGATTCACCCCATCAGAGAATAAATCCACATTTATACAGCAGCTACTAATGATTCACAGCCAATGAGATAGTCACTGCTGTTACATGACAGCCGATTTGCACACAAAAGTCCCACAACCTAATTTTTTTGGAACTGAGACTTGAGTGCTATTTCTCCCAGATGATGGAGTTGGATTGTGTAGAATAAATACTAGGAATGACTCAAACTGTGGCCCTCCATCATCCAAATTAATCTGGGACCAATTGTGGCACAGTGCCATAGTAGTTAGTATAACATTATTATAGTGTCAGTGACCCAGGCTCAATTCCACCACGATCTGTACTTTCTCCCGACTGCATGAGTTTCCTCTGGGAGCTCCCATTTTCTCCCACATTCCAAAGACCTACTGTAGAAGTCAGGTACTGTACAAGTTGTGAGCATGGCTCTGGAAGCATGGCAACACTTGCGGTCTGCCCTCAGCACATCCTTGGACTGTGTTAGTCATTGACGCAAACAACACAGCTCACTGTGTTTTTCAATATGTATGTGACAAATAAAGCTAACTACTGAATATTTAAATCTTAAATCTCTATCGATCTGTAGAATGTTATGGTGCAGGCAAATAAGATTTGGTGTTTTACATACAATACTAGCAAATTAAGAACAAAAGAAGCAATGTTTTGGATAATAGTTTGATTTTGTGTTCCATTCCTTGTGTCCAGCAGTCCATGCATAATCTGCAAAATTTTCAAATAATTTCCTTAAAATCTGGCAGAAGAGAAATATTAATTCTTTATTAAATGCTTGAGTTTGGATGAGTTACAAACACAGTCGATTCTAGAGAATTGGGCCCGCTGCATATTTGAGACAAGTCTTAAAACCAAAAACTAATCGAGCAAATAGCCAAGATTCCCTTTGTTTATTTGGGACACTGTACCACTTAATTGAGACAGAAGACTTTTGCTGAAGTTTCTAACTAGCGTCAGTCGCATGCACTTGCGTGGCCATTAAACATTATGCTGTGCTTAAAGTGAACTGTTTTAAATAGTGTCAAAAGCATTCGTTTTTGTCACAGATAATTGCTGAGAAATAAGTGGTAAGACAACTCAGAACTGTTTTGCTCACTGCAGTTTCAAGCATTCAGCCCTGGAGATGTCAGAAATGGCCAGAAATGAAAATGAAATGATTTCACCATTTCAACAAGTTAGGAACTAGAATTAGAATGAATTGACTTTAATTCTTACATCCTTCACATACATGAAGAGTAAAAATCTTTATGTTACGTTTCCAGCTAAATGTGCAATCATAGTAATTTATAATAACTTATAATAAGTAGAACAGTTAATGTAACATAGAAATACACCCAAATCAGTGTGAGTTAATCAGTCTGATGGCCTGGTGGAAGAAGCTGTCCTGGAGCCTGATGGTCCTGACTTTTATGCTGTGGTACCGTTTCCCAGAAGGTAGCAGCTGGAATAGATTCTGGCTGGGGTGACTCGGGTTCCCAATGGTCCTTTGGGCCCGTTTTTCACATGTGTCTTTGTAAATGTCCTGAATCATGGGAAGTTCACAACTACAGATGCGCTGGGCTGTCCGCACCACTCTCTGCAGAGTCCTGTGATTGAGGGAAGTACAGTTCCCATACCAGGCAATGATGCAGCCAGTCAAGATGCTCTCAATTGCGCCCCTGTAGAAAGTTCTTAGAATTTAGGGGACCATTCCAAACTTCCTCAACTGTCTGAAGTGAAAGAGGCATTGTTGTGCCTTTTTCACCACACAGCTGGTGTGTACAGATCACGTGAGATCCTTGGGTGATGTGGATGCCGAGACCTTAAGCTGTTTACCCTCTCAACTCCAGATCCATTGATGTCAATAGGGTTTAGCCCATCTCCATTCCTCCTGTAATCCACAACCAGCTCCTTTGTTTTTGCGACATTAAGGGAGAGGTTGTTTTCTTGACACCACTGTGTAGGCCACCTCGTTATTGTTTGAGATTAGGCCAATCGATGCAGTGTCATCTGGAAATTTAATTAGCAGATTAGAGTTGTGGGTGGCGACACAGTCATGGGTATACAGAGAGTAAAGGAGGGGACTTAGTACACAGCCCTGAGGGGCTCCTGTGTTGAAAGTCAGAGGGGTGGAGGTGACGGAGCCCACTCTTACCACCTGCCAGCGATCTGACAGGAAGTCCATGATCCAGCTGCATAAGGCAGAGTGAAGACCGAGGTCTCTGAGCTTGGATGGAATGCTGAACACCATCCTCACATAAGCATCCTTCTTCTCCAGATTTGTAAGGACGGTGTGTGGTTATTGCATCATCTGTCAATCGGTTGTGTCGGTAGGTGAATTGTTGAGGGTCCAGTTTGGGTTGTAGCAAGCTGCAGATGTAATCCTTGACCAGCTATTCGAAGCATTTGCTTATTATTGAGGTGAGTATGACAGTTTCTCTCTTCTTCTAACAGTCAGGTGTTACTTCAAGCATTGTCTGAAGAGCCATATCTGGCTTTAATCATAGTAAATTCCAGCAGATGTCTGGATCATAACCATAAATAAGAACCCATGCAATTTTCTTCTCTCAACTGTGGCCACCCACGATGAGATTAGTTACTCGATATAGACGTGATTAAATCTGGTAGCTTTCGATTTCTGTGATCAGCTACCAATAATTTGAAGAGCTGTTGATTTCGGTAAGAATTCATAACTCAAGCAAAGGCAGGGCACAGGATTGGTCACATATTTTGAATTCTGTTTGGTCATTAATTGGCTAAAAAAAAAAGTTAATTTTCTGTGTGGGATAGTTCTATGGAGAAGCTTCTACTTAAATTGCAAAGGATTGAGAGCTAGGAGTGCCAATTCAAGTTTATAAAACATTTTCACTGCATTGCATAATCTCTAGGTGTTTCCATTCTGATCACTTACTCACTCACCACGCAGGTACCACGTGCATTGATTTTATCCAGCATGAGTTTCTGCTTGCTCCATAAATGGTCCCTGTGCAAGTATTGAACTTGTCTATGGATTTACTCGTGATGAATAAATATGAGCATTCATCTCCGAGAACAAGGTTTTATTGCCATTAGTGCTGAATAAGTAAATAGCCTGTACAATGGTGAGCCAATTGTAGCCTTAGGGATGTTCTGTGTGAAGCCACATGATTTATCACAGAGAATCCTTTGATGTGAAGAATGGCTAGAAAGTAATGACAGTGAATTCTATTACAAGTGAGTTGGTGTACAAAATAAAGTAAGAAGTTCTTTCGTCAAACAATTCAGCTAATTATGAAACTTCCCCATTATCTCATGTTGTTTGACAATGAAACAATTTTAAATGTCACTATTAAAAATAAGCTCAATTTATTGTATAGATATGTGAAATTGGTCAAAGCAGTGTACTTATAATTGCAAGATTTTTGGAAAGTAGGATTATTTATAAAACTATATAGAGATAGCAAACAAACTACCCCAAAAGCCAATTAAAATTTCAAATCGCAAACACGAGGAATTCTGCAGATGCTGGAAATTCAAGCAACACACATCAAAGTTGCTGGTGAACGCAGCAGGCCAGGCAGCATCTCTAGGAAGAGGTACAGTCGACGTTTCGGGCCGAGACCCTTCGTCCGAAACATCGACTGTACCTCTTCCTAGAGATGCTGCCTGGCCTGCTGTGTTCACCAGCAACTTTGATGTGTGTGGCTAAAATTTCAAATACTTAGTCCCATGTGAAAATGATGTATTAAAATATTATTCAAAAAATTAAGTGGATATCTCTTTTTCTGGAAGGAAATAATTTTCAACATATATAGAATCATTAATAAATATTATAGAATGCCGTATCATATCATAGTTCAAATATCATAAAGTTTTCCACATATTGCAACTTACTTAGACTTATGGAAATTGTTGATAGAGGGCAAATGCAAAACCTTTCTTATACACAGCATATTTTTACAGTTTATTATCCTGCTGACATTTAATGTCAACCAGGACTTTACCTCTTTCTACAGCGTAACAATTTTCTCTTGTATGACACTTTTAACATAAATATTTCCATGAAAATAACCTCTTTCCTCAGTCAACTCCTTCAAGAACAGATTATTCAATTATTTGTTGATCTGCTGATTGTGGGATTTTTCAGGATATAAGCTAGGATTTATCTGGAAACAAGTACAGCAATGGTTGGTGGCAAGTAAATGTTACGACGCAGCATAAAGGCAAATTCTTTCTGATACTAATATTTCACCAGGGCAGCCTTGAAATTCCACAACTGATACTTGGTTGCCGGTTGCCTGACAGGATGGAAATATTCTTTTTTTTTTGTTTACCCACATCTTCAACTCTGCCCAAGTCCTTTTTACATGTCTACTTGAATAAATGCAGCAAGTGCTGTTAGGTTTTAGAAGGAAACAGAAAACATATTTCTTTTTTAACATACCGTTTGATTCCCTGTGCATTTATTTCTCTTTTTGTAGCATTAGAACTAGCTATACATTATATGTCATTTGACTTACAGTAGCTCTCAGATTCCAATGACAGTGTACAATAAATGCATTGTAAGAAAGCAGCTACAGGCACCAGCTATGCAGGAGAATTAAACTGTGAACCATACAGTGAGTTCTAATCCTATACCATGCAACTATTAACAACAATATATTCACAAATTTGCAATGTTGTACTGTATTATTCATTCTCAGAGATTAAAGATCTAACGCATGAGGTTCTGCTTCAGAGTGATTAGTTCTTGCATTTGTATTTTGGGAGAATAGCAGAAAAATAAGTGAAATATATAAAGTACAATCAGTCGTTCAATCATCCGAGTGATTGACCTTAACATCATGGTGGTCATCAGCTCGTGTGAATAGGGTTCTTCCAGCTCTTGGAACTAATATGTGCACTTTACCTTCAGGAATGGCTGACACCTTTTGCAGCTATCAGAACTCTTTTAAAGGGGAATTAGTTGATAGAATGCAACTCATTTGAGCGAGGAACAGCGCATCATGGAAGAGAACAAGGCTGCTTTTCTCTGAGGCAGTACTTGTTGAAGCGTTAATGAATGAGGCAGAGACAGAGAAATATACCCTCTTTCACAGAGGCTCTCAAAGTAAAATAAAGCACTTGTGGGAATGGGTCACAGAGCAAGTCTAAGGATAAACCTTCAAACCCAGACAGTGCAAGAAATATGTTTATGACATCACAATAATGGTACAGGCCATTGAAATTAAGTTAATCTATCTTCCCACCAAATGAACAACTTGGTTCCAACTCAACACAATGCAGTGTATTTGCAAAACAACTATTAAGCAGTATGCAGGAAAAAACATGCATATCTCCCAGTTTATCCCTACAAACTTCCAAGCGGACCACAATCTTGTCGTTGGGGTTGGAGGACTGTATACCTCAATGAACTGGAGAGCAATGTTGGTTGGAATCGGCTTGATGCTTTGGCTCTTAGTCGGGTCACCCACGCCAAACAGGTGAAAGGATAGAGGCCAGACTGAGAGTGGCCCACCGGTCCTCCAGGTCCAGGGCTTCAACTCACGGATGACAGTGCTGACTGATCAAACAAAACTGTTACAGAAACAGCAACAAAGAATTCTTCTACATCTGTGTGACAGTATTCCTGAGTCTCCACCTGGGACTTGGGTGACTGACGATAAGCTGAGAGGAAGCTGCTGACACTATGCAGGAAGCCGTGAATGCTGCCAGAGACGGAGGACCTTCATTGCTGCCCTGAACGCTGGTGGCGTGATGGGCAAGAGAGGAAGAACCCCTACAAACAACACTACTTTAACTCTTATACATGTATCTTCGATTATGGCAAGCACCTCCCCTACACATGCTGCCTGTACTTAGTAGTATTCGTCCTCGTGCAAGAGAAGATGATGCAAAATCGCAGGCTGGGAATCAATTCATTTTCAATATTTCAGTACACTGAAAGAGAGAAAGGAGTGTCTGATGGCTAATGCCATTGCTTGGATGGCTTATTATTGTTACACGTACTGCGTGCTCTTCATACAGATCAAACCATTGCATAGCACATCAAAGGTAACAAAAAATAGCAGAATGCAGAATAAAGTGCAACGGCAATAAAGATAGATAGATTATTGATCCCAAAGGTTTCAGTAGCATTACAAGTGAACAGATATACAAACATCAGAGGAGAAGTAAGAAAGAATAAAAGAAGGTTACCTTAAAAATGAGATGTACAATGCAGGTGGACAATAAGGTGCAAGATCATTATGTGGTAGATTGTGATATCAAGAGTCCATCTTATCAGAGAAGAGACTATTCAATAGTCTTATAATGGCAGGGTAAAATCTGCCCTTGTAAGATCTTCCATTATATAATAACCACATTTTGCCCTGTGTGTTAGGGCTCATTGCAATATCAGACTTTTGCCATTTTGCCTTTGAGCACCAGTTTTGAATGGGTCTCTTAGAAATAGTCATAGTAATCAATTCTCCAATGCATCTTGAGTCACTGCCCCGTGCAATAACTAGTCACGTATTTTAATTTAATTGACACAATCCCATTAGCCTGGGCTGGCAACAAATCAGGCTTGCATGAGGATTTACATTATTTATCAGCTACTCTGCTGCCCTGTAATCCAATGCACTGAAAATGTGTGCCACTAATTAACACTTAAAATTAGAGGCCTTTCACCACACTGAGCTCTGTAAAAATAGTAATAACGGACCCATTTTCCCTAGTTGTTCAGCAAGTGTTTCAATTTGAAAATCGTTTTTTAACAACTGATTTTAATTGAATTGAATTGACTTTATTCCTTACATCCTTCACATACATGAGGAGTAAAACATCTTTATGTTACATCTCCATCTAAATGTGCAATGTGCAATTGATAGTAATTTGAATTAATAGTACATACAACAGGACAGTCAATATAACATAGAAGTGTCAGTGTGAATCAGTCTGATGCCCTGGTGGAAGAGGCTGTCTTGGAGCCTGTTGGTCCTGGCTTTTATTTTGTGGTACTGCTTCCTGGATGGTAGCATGTGGAACAGTTTGTGGCTGGGGTGACGTGGGTCCCCAATGATCCTTCAAGCCCTTTTGACGCATCTATAAATGTCCTGAATAGTGGGAAGTTCATATCTACAGATGCGTTGGGTTATCCGCATCACTCTCTGCTGAGTCCTGTGATTGGGGGAAGTACAGTTCCCATACCACGCAGTGATGCAGCCAGTTAGGATGTTTTAATGAATGGGTGGATTCCTTTCAATCTATGTATATGACAACAAGTAAACCATGGGTTTCCTCTCAAAGGGACAAGTCGCTGTAATATCAAAATATTAAAAATAGAATTAATTAAAACTTCAAAGCACACAGATACAAATAGTTTTAGAGTTGAAATCAAAGCTGATTTACTTTATAAAGAGAAAATCTGCAGATGCTGGAAATCCAAGCAACACTAAAGGCTGATTTATACGTGTGTCAACTCGACGCCGTAACCTATGCAAGTGGCCTACGCGCGTTGTGAGCATTTATACCTGTGCGTTGGTGTGTCTGCGTCGCTCTGCAATTCACACATGTCACGCATGTGCACACACCTGCCCATGCGAGGCTTCATGGTCACGGCAGTCTTTCTCAGGGTAAACAAGAAGCAAGCGTCTTTTTTTGTAAAAGCGAAATGTGTCCTCCATAATTTCGGAGGTCTGTAAAGCTTTATGGAAAGCATTGCAGCCAGAGTTCCTTCCCTGCCCTCCAGTCAGCCAATGGGAAGCTATTGCAGCGTAGGAGGAAATGCGATACTACCAAGTGGACCAATCACAGTTGTTGCGGTCTGCGTTGCTGAGACGCGCAGTTACATTTTGGGAGAGGTGCGCGTCTGGCTACAGCGTAGGGATCCGCGTAGGCTCTGATTAGGGTTTGTGACGACGCCGTAGGTATGGCGTCGAGTTGACGCACAAGCGTAAATCACACTTAAGGGTCTTGGCCTAAGTTGTCGACTGTTTACTCTTTTCCATAAATGCTGCCTGTCCTGCTGAGCTCCTCCAGCATTTTGTGTGTGTTCCTTTTCTTTTAATTTACATTTCTCTCCCCTGCTTTTCCAAAGGCAATGTCTCAGGTTATGTCTCAAAAGTTTTTAGCATTATTAACACATTCAAACGGCATCCTTCATGTGGGATCTTAGATGTTTATACTCAGTTTCGTTGTATACTCTCACAGCCAAAAAAAATTACAGTATACCTAACTGAGTCAGTAAAGACTGATATCTATTTAGTATGTCTTTAGTAATTAACTTAGTGAATCTGGCAAGTTTATATCTAGGCTATGACAAACATGTGAAATTCAAATGGCAGAAAAGGCTACAAACTCAATGGGTGAGAGACGGAAATCTTGTCAAGAGAAATGAACTATTTCCTTTACTCAGCTGATCTTAATCCACCGATAATTTTCAGCAGTAGTTAAGTTTATTGTCATTCAACTATATACATACTGATAATACTAAATTGAGTGGAAAAGCAAATTGCACAGAAGATACAGAGAGTCTGCAGTGATTAGATAGGTTAAGTGAGTGGGCAAAGGTCTGGCAAATGGAGTACAATATTGGTAAATGCAAGGTCATTCACTTTGGAAGGGAAAATAAAAGAGCAGATCATTATTTAAATAGTAAAAATTTCAGCATGCTGCTATGCAGAGGGACTTGGGAGTGCTTGTGCATGAATCACAGAAGGTTGGTTTGCAGGTGCAGCAGGCTATCAAGAAGGCAAATGGAAAGTTGGCCTTCATTGCTAGAGGGACTGAATTTAAGAGCAGGGAGGTTATACTGCAACTATACAGGGTACTGGGAGGCTGCACCTAGAGTACTGCATGCAGTTCTGGTCACCTTACTTGAGGAAGGATATACTGGCTTTGGAGGCGGTGCAGAGGAGGTTCACCAGGTTGATTCCATAGATGAGGGGCTTAGACTATGGGGACAGATTGAGTCACCTGGGACTGTACTTGCTGGAATTCAGAAGAATGAGAGGAGCTCTTATAGAAACATATACAACTATGAAAGGAATAGATAAGATAGAGGCAAGAAAGTTGTTTTCAATGGTAGGTGAGACTAGTACTAGGGGACATAGCCTCAAGATTTGGGGGAGTAGATTTAGGATGGAGATGAGGAGGAACTGCTTTTCCCAGAGAGTGGTGAATCTGTGGAATTCTCTGCCCAATGAATCAGTGGAGGCTACCTCAGTAAATATATTTAAAACAAGATTGGATAGATTTTTGCATAGAAGGGGAATTAAGGGTTATAGGGAAAAGGCAGGTAGGTGGAGATGAGTCCATGGTCAGATCAGCCATGATCTTATTGAATGGTGGAGCATGTTCAATGGGCCAGATGGCCTACTCCTGCTCCTATTTCTTATGTTCTTACGAGAGATGATTGATAGGTTCGTGGCCTGGGGTAGAAGGAGTCAATTTTAGAAAACCTGGCACATTTATTTTTCAACATAGTCCCCTCCTACATTTACACACTTAGTCCAGTGGTTGTGAAGCATACAGATCCCTTCTTTGTAGAAGTCGGTGTCTTGGACCTCCAGAAAGTGGTCCACAGCAGGGATGATTGATAAGTTTGTGGACTAAGGTGGAAGGAGATGAGTTATTAATTTCAAACTTTCTGCATAATCACTCAAAGAGTTGAACTGCACGTGCATGTAACGAGAGCTGTATAACTCATCTCCTTCTACCTTCTTATTCAGAGAGGTGATAATAAGGGACCAGGTGAGGTCATCTGTGATGTGAACGTCCAGGAACTTGGTGAACTTAACTCTTTCTGTGGAGGAGCCATATATTTGCAGAGGAGGATGGTTCATCTGTACCTGCCTGAAGTCCACAATCATTTCCTTGGTCTTCCTCACATTCAGACTTCGGATGTGTTTCTCACACCAGTCCACCAGCTGCTCCACTTCCTCTCTATACTCCAGCTCATCATTGTTGTTGATGAGGCCAACCACTGCTGTGTCAGCTGCAAACTTGGTGATATGGTTTGAGCTGAATCCTGTGACAGTCATGCAGCAGCAGTGTGAACATCAGCGGGCTGAGCACACGGCCCAGGGGAGCACCAGCGCTCAGTGTAATGGGAATAGAGGCATTGCTGCACACATGGACTGACTCTTGCCCTTCTGTTAAGATGTCCAGCACCCAGTTACAGAGGGAGGCATTGAGATGAAAACATCTGAATTTTCCCTTTCCTGTTGAAGCCAAAACATTAAATCAAATCTACTGACGGCCAGTAAACTGATCAAGCTCGTAGGTCATCTGAAATCGGGAACATGCAGCCTAACAGATTGGCAAATGATTGATAGATGTCTACCCTGTCTAGTTGGACTGATACCAGAAGAGAAGATTGTGGGAAGGCTTGTGATTAGATGAGAAAGGAGAGGCTAGAGATCAGGAGGGCTCAGAGTCTACGGAACTAAGGAAGATGGGAAGCTGAAGGAGGGAAGGCTGATATGAGACACACTGGAGGAAGCTGAATAGGGTATACTGGGGGAAGCTGAACAGAATCGCTGAGCAAATGGCACAGAGGATTCAGGAGTAAAAGGGCAAACAGAAGCCATTCAAAAAACTTATAAACAGGAAAGGTGAAAGTACCTACTGTTATAGTAGTAGCTTCCAGTGGGCATTCAGAAGATGGTTCACCCTCATTCCCCTCGCCCTGCATAGTGTACTGTCTACAAAAAGCTCGGCTTTGAAGTTACTCACCCGGGCTAGAGCACCTCTCAAACTTTAACAGTTTCTCTGCTTATAACAGCTAACCTGCTGATTTAAACTCACAAAAAAAAACTGAACAGATGGCATTTGATCCCATAACTCTGATAAGCAATTGCAAAATTATTGTAAATGCAACTTTGTATATTTTCAAGTAACTGCAATTTAAGTTAATAATAGACCCATTTGTCCTTGTTCAAAGATTAGAGCCAGTTGAGGAATTTTAAACTGACACAATACTTTCTAAACAGCTTTAAATCTAATTTATTGTCAATCATATTCACACAAGATTATTAGGAAACAAGTAATAAAAACTGAACAAGCCAAAATGGTTCTTCTGCACACAGTCTCCCAACAGTACAGAGCAAGAACGTTCAGCCCATTTCAGATTGGTATGTTTTGTTGCACTTATGATCTTCAAATAGGGTAGCAATCTATCAGGACACTTTTATTTGGCAAATCAATAACTGACAAGAGTGTACTGATGGATACTGCCTTAATCCCTAATCCATCAAAAAACTGACAGTCATATTTCTAATATGAATTATTCTTGAGAGATAGGCTAAGATAAAGGACTGTACACCTTATAAAGAACAAAATGTCACTCCAATCTTCAGCCATGGCCTCCTTGTGCAACTGGATCATTGATTTCCCCACTTGTAGACCCTAATCAGTTTGGATTGGCAGCAACATCTTCTCCACAAGCCCCATCAACACAGGTGCACCACAAGGCTGTGTGCTTAGCCCCCTGCTCGACTCGTTTTACACTTATGATTGTGTGGTTAAGCACAGCTCCATTGCCATTTTCACATTTGCTAATGACACCACTGTCAAAGGTGGTGACATGTCAGCATATAGGAGGGAGATGAAGACCTGGCTGACCGTTGTCCCAACATCAACATTTTACTCAATGTCAGCAAGACC
Organism: Mobula hypostoma; assembly: GCF_963921235.1. NCBI lineage: Eukaryota > Metazoa > Chordata > Chondrichthyes > Myliobatiformes > Myliobatidae > Mobula > Mobula hypostoma. Next base: position 166,655,057 of record NC_086102.1, read on the forward strand.
AAGGAGCTGATTTTCGACTTCAGCTGGAAGAAACTGGAGGTCCATGAGCCAATCCTCATCGGAGGATCAGAGGTAGAGAGGGTCAGCAACTTTAAATTCTTCGGTGTTATTATTTTGGAAGACCTGTTCTGGGCCCAGCAAGTAATTGCAATTATGAAGAAAGCACAGCATTGCCTCTACTTCCTTAGAAGCATGTGAAATATTGAAACATAGAAAACCTACCGCACAATACAGGCCCTTTGGCCCACAATGCTGTGCCGAACATGTACTTACTTTAGATATTACCTCGGGTTACCCATAGCCCTCTATTTTTCTAAGCTCCATGTATCCATCCAGGAGTCTCTTAAAAGACCCTATCGTATCCGCCTCCACCACCGTCGCCGGCAGCCCATTCCACGCACTCACCTCTCTGCATAAAAAACTTACCCCTGACATCTCCTCTGTAACTACTTCCAAGCACCTTAAAACTGTGTCCTCTCACGTTAGCCATTTCAGCCCTGGGAAAAAGCCTCTGACTATCCACACGATCAATACCTCACAGTCTGTGATCTGTTGGGGATCACAATCTGTACGGATTGGAATTAACACCTCCAACTCGCTGACAGTTAATTCTGGCACTCCACAAGGATGTGTGCTTTGCCCACTGCTCTACTCTCTCTACATCCATGACTGTATGGATAGACGTAGTTCAAGCAGCATCCATAAATTTGCTGATGGTATGACCCTTGTGGGCAGAATTTCAGATGGTGACGAGAGGGCATACAGGAGTGAGATATACCAGTTAGTGGAGTGGTATTGCAGCAACAAGCTTACACTCAACATCAGCAAGACCAAAGAGCTAACTGTGCACTTCAAGAAGGGTAAGATGAGAGAAGACAAACCAATCCTCAAGCATATATTTATATACTTAAGGAGGAGGAGTTGCAGAGTCCTATAGTCACAGGGAGAAAGGATCTCCTGTGGCGTTCAGTGCTGCACCTCCGTGGAATCAGTCGGTTACTAAAGTTGCTCCTTTGTTTGCCCAGTATGTCAGGGAGGGGGTGTGAGGATTGTCCTTAATGCTTTGTAGCTTCTGCAGCATCTTTCTCTCAGACACAACCACCAGGGAATCAAGTTCCACCCCCAGAAAAGAACCAGCCTTCCTGAGGAACTTATCGGTCTTCAGCGTTAGCTACTCTCACCCTGCTGCCCCAGCAGACTGCAGTGTGGAATACAATGCTGGCCACCACTGAGTCATAGGACACCTGCAGCATAGCACTGCAGACGTTGAATGACCGGAGCCTCCTCAGGAAGTATAGTCAGCTCTGTCCCTTCTTGTACATCTCCAAGGTGCGGTGCCTTAGGAAGGTGGAGGCCATCATTAAGGTCCCCCACTACCCAGGACATGCCCTCTCCTCTCTGTCACCCCTGGGAAGGAGCTACAGAAGCCTGAAGGTACACACTCAGCAATTCAGGAACAGCTTCTTCCCCTCTGCCATCCAGTTTCTAAATGGACATTGAACCCATGAACACCACCTCACTACCTTTCTATTTCTGTTATTGGGCACTGCTTACTTTAACTTAACTATCTAACACACATATATACTTGATGTAACTCTGTGCTTTTCACTATATTTATCAAGCATTTCAATGTACTGCTGCCGTAAAGCTAACATACTTCACGACAAATTCTGGTGATATTAAATCTGATTCTGAGATTCGGCATGACATCTAAAACTTTGACAAACTTCTATAGATGTGTGTTAGAGAGTTTACTGACTGGCTGCATCACAGCCTGGTATGGAAACACCAATGCCCTTGAATGGAAAATCCTACAAAAAGTACTGGATTTGGCTCATCACAGGTCCATCATGGGTAAAGTCTTCCCCATGACTGAGCACATCTACAGGAAGCATTGCCTTTGTAAAGCAACTTCCATCATCAGGGACCCCCACAACCCCGGTCATGCTCCCTGCTTGCTGCTCCCATTACTGATAATAAGTTCACTTTGAACTTTGAGCAAGAATATCAAATGAGAAATTTCTGGTAAAGTAAGATATGGATGGAATCCTGCAGCAAACCAATGGAGGATGTGAAAGAGCTGCTACAAATCTCTGAAAGAGGCAAAAGCACATTCCAGATCGGTACTAAATATTAAAGTTCAAATCAAAAAAAAGAGTACATTCCCTCAAGAGTACATTCCAGATCTGTACTAAATATTAACGTTCAAATAAAAAGAAAAATCAACCGGTCTTCTTTCTTTGCAGTTTAATACCCTGATCTGGAAATGCTGCTGTGTGGACCTCAGTTGATCAAGGTGACCCCAGGTAAAAACAAACAGATAAAGAATGCCTTCTTCGCTGCATCAGTTTACTTGTGGTATTTATTAGAGAGGTGCTCACCTATGAAACTTTAACCAGAACGACAACATATAAGCATCTGGGAAATAATTTGGGAAACAGAAGAGTAAATATGGGCCTGAAAATGGAAATCAGTGGCAAAAAGGAAGAAAAATGTTGAAGAAATTATATTATGAGAATTTACCGGTATCATACTGAAACCAACTGGCAGAGGTTTTTACTGAAACCTAAACATCTCTCTGTCCGTTACTGTGGTCCCTTCATGCTTCAAAACATCAACCATCATACCACTCCCAAAGCAGTCAGCAGTAACATGCCTCAATGAATACAGACTGGTTGCACTCACCCCTGTAGCTGCCAAGTACCTAGACAGACTAGTTATTTCCATTTTAAGAAAGCCATCCCTGCTCTTCTGGACCAGCACCAGTTTGTCTATAAGATCGACCACGCACGTCATCTCCATTGCTCCCCACATCATACTGGAACACCTGGAGCATAAGGACGCCTACGCCAGAATGCTTATCAACTACAATGCTCCCTTCAACACCATACCCCCCAATCAGTTGACCGTTAAACTGCACAATCTGGGACTCAGTACATCAATTTGCAACTGGATTCTGGACTGTCTTACCAATTGCAACCAAGCAGTCAGACGAGGCAAGTACACATCCACCTCCCTGACCCTGAACACCGGGGCATGGCAGGGATGTGTACTGAGTCCTCTCCTTTACACTCTCTTCACCCATGACTGTGACCCTCCCCAACGCCCCCCGCCTATGCCGCCAATTCCACCAGCAAATTTACAGACAACACCTCCGTGACTGGATTAATTACAAATAACAACGAAACAGCATAGAGAGAGAAGATGCAGAAACTGTGGAAATGGTGCAATAATCATAACCTTTCACTCAACAACAAAAAAAATCAAACGATTATCAACTTTAGAAAATTAAGAAGACATGGACGAGCTCTACTACTCAGAAGTTCTGGAGCAGTGGAAAGGGTCTCCAACTTTAAGTTTGAGGGAGTGTACATGACAGAGGAGCTCCCTTGGACCAACAACACCTCCGTGATAGTAGGAAGGTTCAGTAGTTCCTATGCTACCTTCGGAATTCAAAGAGAGCAAATCTGCCCCAAAAGCTGCTAGTAAACATTTATCGATGTGCAATTGAGAGCATACTGACCTAGTGCATGATAGTATGGTACACTAGCTGCAACAAGATTGACCACAAAGAAATTTGTGAAGTGATCAGGACTTCACATAACATCATTGGGACACAATTACCAGATATAGAAACCATCTCCAACTCTCGCTGTCTACAGCAGGCTTGCAACATTGTGGTGGTCTCATCCCACCTCAGTAATCACCTGTTCAATCTCCTACCATCCAGCAGGAGCTACAGGGATGTCTCTGCATGGACATCCAGGCTGAAAAGTAGCTTTCTCTCCAGGGCCGTCTTGCAGCTAAACAATGCCCCTCCCCACCCATCCATAATCCATAGGCACAATGGACAATCTCGAAGTGAAGTACATTGGCATGTGCAATATTTGGGCTTAAATGGGGCAGGCACCTTCCTTTGAATTCAAAGTTCTTTTTTAAAAAATCTCAGCCTTAATTTTTGATGCTACTTAATATTTAATCATTGTATTTTATAACATGGGCAAGTGCAACGCTTGAATGGGGCAGCCACTATTTCTTTTAATTTTAGAGTTGCTCGTTTTTAATTCAGTTGTAACTTCGATGCTATTCTAAATAGCTCAGGCGTTACTGTGTTTTTAGTAATTGAATTGTCAGTGTGCTGTTTTGCACTGAATGGAGTAGCACTGTAATTTCATTGTCCTCATCAATGACAATAAAGCTCTAACTAACTAACTAGCTAACTAACCAGTCTCAAACCTCAGAATGGGCAAGTGATGTCAAGTGTCCCTCTGTTACAAGTGTACTGCAGTAACTAGCACAAGAGTATTGTGGTTAATTCTTAAAATCTAAGAAATACTACAACATAGAGAAATGGACATTTGAGCTAAATACTGCTTTATGTAAGAGCCCTTCAATTTTAATCACCTTTACAGTCTCACACAAAATAACTGTGGCTTTTTTTTCCACGAAATCCCATTTTAAAAGTGACAATTAAATTTATTTTCACCAATGTTTCAGGCAATGCCTTCCAGATCATAATTACTCAAGGCTTGAAAACATTTTGTGATGTCTTCTTTGTTTGCTCTCTCTCAGCCAATCAATTTAAATCCGTGCTCAGTGTTTCTTGACCCTTTCATTAATGACCCGTTTCCCTGTATTTGTCTACATCAATCATGTTTTAGAACACTTTTGAATTTCTTCCCAGTCTTCTATGTTTGAAGCAGAGAATGCAAGCCTTAAGTATCTCATCTTTGGAACTATTCTCATAAATATTTTCTGTGCCCTCTCTTTATCCTTCACATTCTAAAACACAATGCCCAGAATTGTTTGTAGTTCTTCACTCATGGATGAGCCTGCGTTTTATAGATGATCACGTCACTTCCTTGCTTTTGTCCTCAGTGTACTCTTTTGTTGTACTCTACATATTTTCTGCACTTACTCAACCAACTCTGGTCCTGTTATTTCACAACTAAGACCACGTTCCTGTGGGCCAGGGGGCTGACATTTAGAAAATTGAATTGCGGGAGCTGGTTCAGGGTTTCAGAGTCAGAATTAAACAAGTGGACTCTCTAAAGAAATTTACACATGGTGAAGCTCGTCTTGTTTTTTTCACAAAACACAGAGTCTGAAAGACAGCAAATGGTAATGGGAGACAATTAAATTACTTCGCAGAGACAGCAGGGGAAAGAATCACTGGGGCAAGAAATTAAACTAGTTATAAATGAATCATTAGACAATGTTCTGGGAAATTATATGATTACAGAACATTAATGCAGGAAATTAGAGGTTCAATGGAAAATCTTGGAGGAAATGAGATACAACTGAAAATCCATGTGGGAATTTGGCCCAATGGTGGAATAAACTTCCGAGAGAAAAAAAAATCCTCAGGAATTTCAGTTCGGAGTGAAAATGTACTGGCTAAGCTTTTGTTTATATGTGAGATTCTAATACGTCTGTGTATTGCCACATAATGCGAGAATGAAGAAACTAAACTGAGCTTGACTTCAAATTACTGGGAAAGTTATCACTGATGTTATTTGAATGAACATTTTCTGATAACACCATCTCCTCCACAATCTCCATCAGCACAGGTGCCCCTCAAGGCCCCCTTGCTTTACTCACTTTATGCCATTGATTGCGCGGCTAAGCACAGCTCTAATGCATTATTTAAGTTTGCTGATGACACCACTGTTGTTGGCCAAATCAAACTCGGTGACGAATCAGCATATAGAAGGGAGATCGAATACTCACAACATGCTGGAGGAACTCTGCAGGTCGGGCGGCATCCGTGGAAACAATCAGTCCTGCTGAGTTCCTCCAGCGTGTTGGGAGGGAGATTAAATATCTGGTTGAGTGGTGCCACAACAACAACCTCTCACTCACCATCAGCAAAATGAAAGAGCTGATTATCAACTACAGGAGGAAGAAGCTGGAGGTCCATGAGCAGACCTCATTGGGGGATTGGAGATGGACAGAGTCAGCAACTTTAAATTCCTTGGCATTATCATATCAGAGGATCTGTGTAGCATGCAAATGCCACCACAATGAAGGCACGACAGCACCTCAACTTTCTTAGAAATTTGCACAGACACAGCATGTCATCCAAACCTTTGACATACTTCTGTAGATGCACAATGGAGAATATCCTGACTGGTTGGTGTCTTGGCCTGATATGATAATATCAATGCCCAAGGATGGAGAAGCCTACAAAAAATGGTGGTATCAAATCACAAACAAGAGAAAATCTGCAGATGCTGGAAATCCCAGCAACACACACAAAACACTGGAGGAACTCAGCATGCCAGGCAGTATCTATGGAAAACAGTACAGTCGACATTTCAGGCTGAAACCCTTTGGCAAGACTGGAGATAAAAAGCTGAGGAATAGATTTTAAAGGTGGGGGGAGGGGAAAGAGAAACTGAGAGGGGGAGGGATGAAGTAAAGAGCTGGGAAGTTGATTGGTGAAAGAGACAGAAGGCCATGGAAGAAAGAAAAGTGGGTGGGGAGGAGCACCAGAGGGAGGCGATAGGCGGGCAAGGAGATAAGGTGAGAGAGGGAAAAGGGGATATGAGAAATGGTGAAGGAGTGGGGGTGGGGGGCATTACCAGAATCTTGAGCAATTGATGTTGAGAAAGTGGTGGACAGGGCCTAGACCATCAGAGACAAAGCTCTCCCCACCATTGAGCACATCAATAAGGAGTACTGCCACAGGAAAACATCATCCATCATCACCATCCAGGCTATTCTCTCTTCTCACGGCAACCATTGGGCAGGGAGTACAGGAGCCATGTGGGTCCCACACCTCCAGGTACAAGTACCTTCCACCATCAGGTCCCTGAACAGGCGTGGATAACTTCACTCACCTCAACTCTGAACTGAGTCCACAACCTACAGACTCACTTTCAAGGACTCTACAACTTAAATTCTCAGTATTATTTATTTATTTATTATTTTATTTGCACAATTTGTCTTCTTTAGCACATGGTTGTTTGCCAAATTTCGTTTATGTACAGTTTTCATAAATTCTAATGTATTTCTTCATTTTCCTGTGAATGCCTACAAGAAAATGAATCTCATCATAAATTTCAATGATGTACTTTGATAATAAATTTACTTTGACTTTGACTTGACTTTAGAACAGAGGAGAATTTCTTTGAACAGCCGAAATTAAAAAGGATTCTTCACAGTCAGCCTCAGCTGACAGATTCAACAGCTTCTATAAAGTCAAAAAAGGCCTTGCATTTTGGTTGATGCTACTCCCTGCACATTTAGGAGCTGCTGTTCAGGGAAGGTAATTTCCATTGTCACCTCACGATAGACAGAATCCACAATGTGCCTCAGATATGGGTGAAGAGGCTGAGAATTTTTGGCTGAGGTTCTCTCCACCAGGTTTTATAACCTGGAATGTTTCTGACTCACCATCCTTTCTTTGGCTAATGCAGAAGATCACATCTTATTGACCAAACATTGCACAAAGACCTTTCATCCACAAGCAGGAGAGGTTGGGATGGTCTCTATTTGAATGACAGCAAGGATCACACCCTGGTGGCACTCCTTTCCGGACTGTCCAGTCGATCACTGGCCCAACCACTGAAAGGGCCCAGCTCATTTGTAGTCATTCCCCAAAAAGGCTGGGGTGACTCCCTTCAGACACTGCATGTATTTTCTTTTCTTTCTTGGTCTGCCTTGCCATCGAAGTTGTAGAACCTGACATCTCAGATCCCTTCCCATTTTCCCCAATATTTGTCTCCATTCTGATCTATACAACTAATCATTTACCTTCAGCAACCAGCCTTCATTAGAGTACAGTTACCGCTGAACTTTAACATGCTATTCACAGCTTGCGGTCATGCTCTCTCGGTTTCTTCTGCCCTTGCTTTTGCTGTGGGTCTGCTCCCATCCGGTGTGATCAGAACTGATGCAGCCGGCTGGTGTTCATCACTTGGCATCTCTGCAATGACACTTGATCTCTTGCTCTGTCTGTGAGGGCAACAAGAAGGTGCATCATGCGGTTTAACCTGAGCCCAATGTTTCCACTGGCTGCCTCGCCGGGACTACACGCCAATGCACGGCGTCATTCGCCTGGAATACCACCTGTGGTTCTAACCACCAGGGAGTGAAAATTGTCCTTTTCAACCAGCTCCCTTACCATGACTTAGTCACCTGGCCCTGGGAGAACTATTTTCTCTCTGTCTGGATCTCTCTGATCTGCAATATGTCACTGCTCCTTTACTCAATCCCTCAATGTGTTACCCTAGTTACAGTGGTCCTTCATGTCTCCATTTAATCTTACTAAAATGGCAGTTGTAGTTTCTTTCTGTGCACTTCTAATTTCAGTTGCTCCTTTTTCTTCCACTGCCCTGCTTGCACTGATGTCTGCCCACTCGTTCCCTTTATGGTGAGCTTTTCTTTAATCATTGCTCCCTCCTCAGGCAGCTGCACTACCTCTAACAACTCCTGACTGTGCTTCGACCCTACCCTTGGGACTTCCTGATATGATTCTCAAACATCGCCCTGTCTCTCCTCCCTGCATGGGTCTGTTGCCTCTCTGTGAGCAATGTTAGCTGCACTGAGGGTCATACATGTTCACTATTCCAGTCCTATCCATGTTATTTCTCCTTTTCCTGAGAGGGGAGGAGAAGATGGCGGCGCGACGCAGCGTGCGCGGCCACTCCGAATTGGTATCGTATTTGTTAAATAGGGGCCGTGCACAATCCTGATTTGATGGAGACAGATGTGAGAAGCACGGAGGAACATCTGGAGAAACTTCTGAAATGCCTGCTTGGCTGCCGCTGCTACTGTGCGATCGAGGATCTCCAGAGGGGAAGGCCCAAAATCCTCGGCTTTGCCTATTGCTATTCCCGGGGCTGGGGTCAAAGCGCTCGGCAGAGATGGTGCTCGGTGTGGGAGGGCTGGTTGGAGGCTCGAAGTTTTCGGACGGACTCAGAGTCGGACTGTGGTTGGGTGCTTCCAGGATGCTGCATCGGCAAGTTTGCGGCGCTGGAAGCTCATGGCAGGGAGAGTTTCTCCCTTCAACCATCTGCGTGAAATGATGGGACTTTTGAAAGACTTTGATACTTTCTTTTTACCGTGCTCACGGTCTGTTCTTCATCAAATTACTGTATTGCTTTGCGCTGATGTAACTATATGTTATAATCATGTGGTTTTTGTCAGTTTTTTTTAGTCTTGGTTTGTCTTGTGTTTCTGTGATATCATTCTGGAGGAATAAATTGTATCATTTCTTAATGCATGCATTACTAAATGACGATAAAAGAGGACTGTGCGTCCTCATAATCTAATCTAATCAATGATAGCACCTGCTTTACTCACTGTGTCTATCCGCAGGACATTAACTTCATTGTTTAGGTACACCCAAAAATCTACAGGAAGCTGCACTCACTCAATCTCAAGTACCTGGGGCTGACTGGTCTCTGCTCTCATTGTTTCACCTGCACTGGTGATGTAAGTTGCCTCTCCAGTCGTGGTAATGTAAATTGCCTCTCCAGTCGTGGGGGAGGGTAGATCAGTTATCAACACTGATAACTGCGTAATTTCATATTGTTGGCCCCCTAATAAAACTCTTGTGTACATCCATAGATGACCATCACTGGCAATAGAGGCTGCCGTCAGCTGCTTGTCTGACCTCACCAGCTCTACAATCCAGTCAGCAGGCCAATCAGAAAGAGGAATCTGCCTGCTTTGGTGAGTGATTTTCACACTTTCCTCTCTTTTCAGGACACTGCCTCCAACCATGGCCTAAGAAGCCACAGCTGTAACAAATCATCTCCTTTACCCTTCCACATTTATTCCAGCAGTTCCTTGCTACCTGCCCCAGCTGCTGGCACACAAAGCAAGTCCTCTGTGATACCACAGCAGCTATATTCACTACAGCCACTTTACAACTTCTCTTCCCCCTCCTCTGTTCTGTCACACCAGTCCATGACACTATCGTGGATTAGGTTAATCCCTTTGCTATCCAAAATCTAAAACTTCCTGGTGGGCTGAGCTCATGCCTTGCTTCTGCATTTTCAGGAAGACTGGGTTATCCCTCTCCGGATTATCCAACCCTGAATACTCCTCATATGCTCAATGCTTTCATTCTGCATATTCCATGGCTTGCTCATAGGCTCTTTGAATCACTGACTTTATTGTTCCCCAGTACTCTCACCTCTCCCAGTTGCTGCCTCACTGAGTCTTGGCTGAAAGAAGGCCATAGTTGGGAGTTAACATCAAAGGATATACTTTGTATCAAAAGGGCTGGCAGGAAAGCACAGGCAGTGGTGTGGCTCTATAGGTAAGAGATAAGATTACATCTTTAGGAAGAGGTGACATTGTGGTCAGAGAATGTTGAATCTTTGTGGGTGAAGTTAAGAAACCACAAGGGTAAAAAAGAACATTATGCAAATCATATATAGGCCTCCAAATAATAGCCAAGATATGGGGTTGAGTTTGCAAAGGGAGCTGGAAAAGGCATGTAATAAGGGTAATGACACAATTGTAATGGGGGACTTCAATTTGCAATATGCAATAAGAAAAATCAGGTCATAAGAGAGGGAATTTGTTGAATGCCCACAAGATGGTTTTTTAGAGCAGCTTGTGCTTGAGCCTACTCAGGGAAAGGCTATTTTAGATTGGGTGTTGTGTAATAACCCAAATATTATTAGGGAGCTTAATATAAAGGAACCCCTAGGAGGCAGTGATCATAATATGATTGAATTCATACTGCAATTTGAGAGGGAGAAGCATACATCACATGTATCAGTATCGCAATGAAATAAAGGGAATTGTACAGGCATGAGAGAGGAGCTTGCCTAGGTGGATTGGAGGAAGATACTGGTGGGGATGACAGCGGAGGAGAGGTACCTGAAGTTTTTGGGAATAGTTCACAAGGTGCAGGGTAGATATGTCCCTCAGAAGAAGTTGTTCTCAAATGGCAGGGGTCAGCAATCGTGGCTGACAGGGGAAGTTAAGGACTGCATAAAAGCCAAGGAAAGGGCATGTAATGTAGCAAAAGTGAGTGCGAAGATGGAAGACTGGGAAGCTTTTAAAATCCAACAAAAGGCGACTGAAAAAGCTTTAAGAAGGGAAAAGATGAAATATAAGGGTAAACTAGCCAATAATATAAAGCAGGCTGCCTAAAGTTTTTCAGTTACATAAAGACTCAATGGGCTGAATGGCCTAATTTTGCTCCTATGTCTTATGCTCTTACAGTCTAATTCTGCCTTCCTGTAGGCGACCTTAAGTGAGGGCAACTCTGACAAAATGGTCTGCTTCTCCCCAGGAGTGAAGGGCTTATGGATGGTCATAATCAAAGTCAAGGGCGGCTCGGGTCACCAGGCTTCTCGACCTGATGTTGGCTAACCACATTCAGCTCCATCCCAACAGATATATCTGGGTGTAACCTCTCCCTTAAATAACTCCACACTAATTCTCACACTACGCAAAATATAAATGATGGATAAAAATTAAACCACGTATTTAAAACAACAGAGTACGTATTTTGTAATCTGCCACTTATATGTGTCTGAATTCATAATGCCTGTTGTATTCCTTTGCATTTAAAAACTGTTGCACCAAGGTTACAGCCTTATTCTTAAGATACACAAACACACTTACAAATGAGTCTGCTGCTATACATCCTTTGCAACTACTAGGCCTATCTCACCAAGTTAACATAAAAGTGTCTAGTCTCTTACACATATGCACACACACCACACTACTTGTACCTCGGCCAGTTCAGCTCTTCATCGTGTTCATGATATTTCATGATCCCATGGTTACTGACCTGAACAGAACTAAGTGTGAATGCTAATTCTGAAAATACTCTCCCTCTTAGACTGCTGAGATCACTGGCCACATGATGGGTCACGAGTGTATTCCAGACTTGACTCCAAATTTTGGAGCATGAACAAAGTCACCAGAGAGCCACTGAAGCTAGTGGATACATGTGTGTTTTATTTAACAAAAACAATAGCAGGCATCATATTGAGACAGTCTTGGAGGAAGAGACCTCCTGACCCAACATTACGTGACATTTTTATATGCTAAAGGTCAAAGGTAACAGCAGGACAATTCTATAGTTACAATGTATCTACAATGCTTCCTTTGAATTACATATAGTTTTCACACACCTCCTTCTTTGCACCACTCCAGGCACCCAAAATGAAAGTTAATCGTCATTGTCTGGTTTGCAATCATCTCCAGTCTACAATTCCAGAAAAAATATAGTTTAGGGCTGCATTTAAAATTCAATCTACAATCCACATCCATGTCTGAAGATTGGTTGCTGGTGAAATTAATATTGCTATATACACCAACTCCAGAATATGCCCTATCAGTATTCTAGGCAGTACAATGAACAATCAAAAATGTGAGCATTAATCATCTAAATTTGGACCCGGTATTGATAGACTGTTGATGGTAGGGGTCGTTCTGAAACAAAAGTCTAGTGTTAGGACATATTCTGGGGTTGGAATGTACAGTAGCTTATATTAATTTCAAATAAAACCAGTCTTCATATCTGAATGTGGATTGTAGATTGAAATTAAAATGCAGCTCAGAAAAATGGTCTTCCCAGAGCTGCAGACTGGGGTTGATTGCAAACAGGAAACACCTCATTGACCTGAAATGTCTGAATATGCATGAATGCAACTCAGAGACAGTGGTGATTCGCACTCATTTTGGGTGTGTTGGTTTTCAGATCTAGGTATTTGAAAATTATATGCAACTCAAAAGAAGTATAATGAATGCATTATAACTGTATAAATTATAATGCTATTACCCTTGTTCTTTAGCATATAAAAATGTGATGTAATGTTAGGTCAGGGAGCTTCTCTCCAGAATGACTTCAAATGCTGTAGGTTTAAGTGTACTGAATAAATACTTTTATATTACCAGCAGTGTGTCTCTCTGGTGGTTTTTGTTGACAGTCACAACATCTATTACCAGTCTAGGACAAGTCTTTGACTTAGTCTGATACCTAACACAATACTGTGCAAAAGTCTTAGGCAACCTAGATTTCTTTATATGGTTTCAGATGATATGGCCTCCACATAATCCTGTTCTCAACATCACTGAGAGAATCTATGACAAGTTTTCCAAGATGCTTGGAACAACCTACCAGCAGATTTTTTTTTAATAAAACTGCATGACAGAGTACCTAAGAAAATTAATGCAGGCAATGTCTGGTCACACTAACTATTGATTTGATTTAGTTTAGTTCATTGTTTCCTGCTCTTTATAGTAATTTTTTTAATATTTAGAAACATTACATTTCATTATTTTGAAAGTACCTTCACCTTACAGAATTTTTTTACATGTGCCTAAGACTTCTGTACAGTACTGTTCTCTAACAGGGCTCAGAGGAAAATGCTTTATATTAATAAACTACATCAGTTTTCTCCTCTAACACAACCGCACTGACTTTGATTCCCATAACCTTAATCCAACAACTGAGATCTGTGAAACCAGCAGTGAAGGAAATGGAGCTTCATGATCTGCATTGTTCATCAAATCCTTGAGTTTAATGATTTTAAAGAGGAGCCCTAAAAGGCTTAGAGCAAGATCATGATTAGTACACACACTAGATTTTACAAGGTTGAATGCTTTATGATGTTACAATGCCTTTATTGTTCTTATTGGTTCAGAGAATAATCACAAGTTCAAAGTAAGTTCAAAATAAATTTTATTATCAAAGTACATATATGCCTCCATTTTCAACCCTAAGGTTCACTTTCTTGTGGGGATACTCAACAAATCTATAGAATAGCAACTATAACAGAATCAATGAACGACCAGCCAACTAGTTATTCAACCAGAGTGCAGAAGACAACAAATTGGAAATGCAAAGAGAAGAAGCAATAACATAAATAAATAAGCAATAAATATCAAGAATATGAGATGAAGAATCCTTGAAAGTAAGGCCATTATCCCTCTTTTTCAAGGTACTCGACAAGGTTGTCCTCTTAGTCCTTTATTATTTGATATTGCATTAGAACCTCTTGCAATTGCCATTCGAGAATCTCCAAATATTATTGGGATAACTCGGGGCTTAAAGTCCCATAAAATATCACTCTATGCTGATGACTTACTTTTATTTATTTCTAATCCTCAAAAATCTATCCCTGCTGTTTTAGATTTATCAGCACAATTCAGTCTTTTTTCAGGTTATAAATTAAATCTTAGTAAGAGTGAACTTTTTCCGATTAATAAACAACTTCCCTTGTATCATAACTTTCCATTTAAATTGATTAATAATTATTTTTCATATCTTGGGATTAAATTTACTTATAAACACAAAAGATTTATTTAAGACTAATTTTTTACCCTTAATTGATCATATTACTCAACTTTCATCTAAATGGTTTCCATTATATTTAACTTTGATTGGTCGTATTAATGCAGTTAAGATGTTTATTCTGCCAAAATTTTTATATATATTTCAGGCATTACCGATTTTTGTTCCAAAATCCTTTTTTTGATAAAGTTGACTCTAAAATTTCTTCATTTATTTGGCAAAATAAAAACTCGAGACTGGGTAAAATACATTTACAGAAAGCTAAGAGAGATGGAGATTTAGCATTACCTAACTTTAGATTCTATTACTGGGCAATTAATATTCGACATATGAAATTTTGGTTACTTGACCAAGATACACTATCCATCCCTAAATGGGTAGTTTTGGAATTACAATCTGCTCAGGGCTATGCACTTGGCTCTATTTTAGGTTCCTCTCTCCCTTTTGATTTGAAACGCCTCAAACTGGTTTCAATTCAGAAAATTTTTCGATCTTAACCAATTTGGGCTAGCGATCCTATTTTAGGTAACATATTTTTTCCTCCCTGTTTCACGGATCGTGCGTTTCAAATTTGGAAGACTAAGGGTATTTCACGGTTTTTGGATTTATTTTTAGATGGTTCCCTTATGTCTTTTGAACAATTATCTAATAAATATAATTTACCAAGAATACATATTTTTAGATATCTTCAAGTTAGAAATTTCCTAAGTACTATACTTTCTTCCTTTCCAATGCTTCCTCCTACATATATTTTAGATACTATAATTAACTTTAATCCATGTCAGAAAGGTGCAATGACTATTATTTATAATATTATTATGAAACTTAGGAAAACTCCATTTGATAAGATTAGGTCAGATTGGGAACAAGAATTGGGTTCTATTATTTCCGTGGATGACCGGGGGCAGATTTTACAATTAGTCAATACTTCCTCTATCTGTGCTAAACATTCCTTAATTCAATTTAAAGTTGTTCATAGAGCACATATGTCCAAAGATAAATTAGCTCGTTTTTATTCTCATATTAATCCTTTTTGTGATAGATGTCCGGGGCAGATAGCTTCCTTAACTCATATGTTTTGGTCTTGTCCTACTCTGGAAACTTTTTGGAGAGAAATTTTTAATATTATCTGAAAGGTATTGAATATAGATATCTCTCCTCATCCTATTACTGCTATCTTTGGATTACCTAAAATTTCCAGTAATCTTTCCCCTTCAGCCCGTAGAATGATTGCATTTCTTCCTTTAATGGCGAAAAGATGTATCTTACAACATTGGAAAGAGCCTAATGCTCCAACTACCTTTTTTTGGTTCTCCCAGACGATATTATGCTTAAATTTGGAGAAAATTAGAAGCAATCTTTATGATTCCTCATTTAAATTTGAACAGACCTGGAGATCTTTTATTCAATATTTTCATTTAATGTAATTTTTTTTTCTCTTTTGTTTCATATTTATATTCCCTTCTTGCTTTTTTTAACTGTTTTTAATGGAGGTCGGGTTTGAGGACGTGATTTTAAGTTTTTTAACTCTACCTGTTTCCAAGTTAGCCCATTGTTTTGCTTTGCTTTTAGTTTAGTTGCACGGTGGGTTTTTTTTGGTGTTTTTTTTTCCTTTTCTCTATTGATATATATATATAAAATTAGTATACTATTAATTTACCTTATTATTTTATGTTTAAACTGCACTGTTTGTATCAATTTTTTTCTGTATTAATATCTCCTGTAATTTCTAACAGTGTATTAGTGCTTATATGGTTTACCTTTTGTATACTTATTTAATAAAAAGATTTAAAAAGGAAGAAAGTAAGGCCATTGGTTGTGGGAACATTTCAAAGAAGTAAAGTTGAATGAAATTATCCCCTCCCAGTGTCTGAAGTTTGAAGGGTAGTAACTTCCTAAACCTTGTGGTGTAAATCCTAAGGCTCTTGTACCACCTTATTGATTGCAGCAGTGAGAAGAGAGCATGTCCTGGGTGATAGGGGTCACTGATGATGGGTGCTGTTTTCCTGCAACAGCATTTCATGCTTAACAGTTGGGAGGGCTTTACCCTTGATGGACTGGGCCAGATCCACTACTTCTTGTAGAATTTTCCGTTCAAAGGCATTGGTGTTTCCATAGCAGGCACAGAATACATACAGTCTGGGCAAATAGTTACCATGGCATTAATCATTAAACGATAGCTCCAAATGTAGGTTTACACAATGGAATATTGATTTGTCTGGGAATTTGAAAGTGCCGATTATATTTAGAAAATTTAAATACATGTAACACAGTAACTTGAATTTAATAGCTTCAATAAGATTATAAAGGAAATTATTTTAAAAGAATTACATTTCATAACGTAAATAACTTTGATTATATTGTACACAATGGCATTTGGGAAGGTTTATGAGAGCAATCCTCTTAAATAAATATACATTTCTATGCTGTTCATTAATATTTTTTGATACGCAAGACCAGAATTTATTATTTTCTGATTTTGTTGAAGTTGGAAGTATTCTCATTCACTCTTTGTAACATCTTGAAGTTTTGCTTTTTTTTTTATATTTGATTAAAATTGAAAAGGTTTCTTAGATAATGTTGGGTAATATTACCAGAAATGTCACAGATCATTTTTTTACTATAATTATTTAATTCAATAGTTAACAGTAGGGCAAGTAATTAATAGTGACCTTTTGGTTTAACTTATAGTGCAAATACATGGTCAAAGTTAAAAGGCATGGAAGAGATGGAAATGTGATTCAAGTGACATTTTCTATTACAATGAAATAAATTATTAAAAGACAAAAGTGATTCCTAGTTCCAGTGACCCAAATTCGATCCTGGCCTCATGTACTGATGATGTGGAGTTTGCATGTTCTTTTTGTGACTAAATGAATTTTCTCTGGGCCCTTCTGTTTCCTCTCAAGTCTCAAAGACATGCAAGTTAGGGCATTAACTGGCCACTTAAATTTGCCCTTATTCTCTCGCAGAGAAATCTTAGGGGAATTGAAAAAAAGAGGATTAGTCATTAATGTAAATAGTTGCTTGCTGGCAGGTTTAGACCTGGTGGGGCAAAGAGTCTGCTTCTGTGCTTTGTGATTTTACATTTCCATGATGTTCTGGTCCTTTATTCACTCTAATCATAGAATGTGACTATTAGCGCATATTCGGGATTTAGGGTGTGTAGTAAAACATTAACTTCAGCAACTAACTTCAGCCACCAATCTTCAAATCTGAATATGGACTGTAGATTAAATTTAAAATGCAACTCTGGACAATGGGTTCCTTAGAGTCATGAACTACAGTTAATTGGAAGACCAGACAATGCTGATTTAAAATTTATTTGGGTGTTAGTAGTGTGGACGTGAAGAAGAAGGTGTGAAAGTTATAGGTCTTTCAAAGGAAAGCATTGTACATACTTGTAAATATAGAATTGTCCTTTGATCTTTAGCATACAGTATAAAATGTCATATAATGTTGGGACGAGCAGGCCTCTACCTCCAAAAGAATCTCCATATGATGCCTGCTGTCTCATTTTGTTGAATAGACTACTTCAGATCAACCAGCTACATTCCCCTGGCGACTATGTTTATGTGACAACAGTGATTTCATTGTGATTCTTTTCCAAGTAACATTTTCTGGCTACACCTGTAAGACGAAAAAAGACACTTAATATAAATTAAAACAGAAATATCTTCACTTATGTTCGGGGATCAAGGACATCACAGTATCATTGAGAAAGCAATGAGTCAATAACCTTAGTCACAGACATTGTGCAAATCCATCTGGCATAAGGAAATTAGCACTCTGATCTTGTAGTTTTTTACTGTGTACAGAACAGCCTTGTTATGAAGTGCATTTTCATGTGGAATGCTGCTTGATAACACTAGACTGTAGTTCTGACCTCTGCAGAATAGACAAGATGGAACAATATTTAAATAGGTTTCATGAACAGTTGTTGGAATGCCATTTCCAATTAAACCCTTGTAATGCAGTGGCGACGGGCATACCCTTACCTACTAGTTCTTTTCTCAAGTGCTAATTTCCAGCACTTTCTGTAGTAATATAATCCCAGAGAGTTGTCTTTGTCTTGGAGGAAGTGATTCATAAATAATTCAGAATCCTTTCTCCCACTACTTAAGTATTCAGTGGGAAGATGGAAGAAAGTAACTCCACATATAATTAAGAGAATTAGCTCTCCTCCCCTGTTTTGCTGCATAGCACAAGGATAGAGGTTCAAAGGCCAAAGTAAATGTGTTATCAAAGTACGTGTATGTCACCATAACTACCCTGAGATTCAACTTTCCTGCATGCATTCACAGAACAAAGCAAGACAGCAGAATCAATGAAAAACTACACGCAAAGACTGACAATCATTGTGCAAAAGAACACAAACTGTGCAAGTACAAAAAATAAGAAGGAGAGGAATAAATAATGCTGAGAACTTGAATTGTAGAGTCCTTGAAGTTGAGCCCAGAGGTTGTGGAATCAGTTCAGTGTTGAAGTGAATGAAGCCTGATGGCTGAAGGGTAGTAACTGATCCTGAACCTGGTGGTGTGGGGTTCAAGGTTCCTGTACCTCCTTCTCAATGGCAGCAGTGAGAAGAGAGCATGACCTGGATGGTGGGGATCCTTGATGATGGATGTTGTTTTCTTGCGGCAGTGCTCTGTGTAGATGTGCTCTGAGGTGGAGTAGGCTTTTCCAGTGACAGACTGGGCTGTATCCACTATCCTATGTAAACTGTTCTGTTCTACCAGATGGTACCTCATTCACTGAAAACACATTAATTTTCCACCCAGCTTCTACCCTGTCCTCAGATTCACCTGGACCATTTCCAACATCTCCCTTCCCTTTCTCCATCTTACTGTCTCTCTCTGGAGACAGCTTATCCACCGATGTCTATTACAAACCCATGGACTCTCACAACTACCTGGACTACACCTCATCCCACCCTGCTATTTGTAAAAACACCATCCATCTTCCCCTCATTTTAAATTACTATGCTCATTGGTTGGCTATATTTAAAGCACAGATTCCCAGAGTGTGTGCATTGTCCAGGATTTCTGCATGTATATGCAAGTACAGAAACAGTGGCCTCTCTGGCCAATCAGTCAACAGTGACTGCCCAACTAGACTCATCCTGGAGTCCAGCAGTGAAGAACAAGGTTACACCAGTTCACCAGTACTTATACTGAATAATCCATTCAAAGAACTTGAGCCAATTAGATATGATGAGAGAGCACTTGACTGACTTCAAATTCTTTTATACATTTATTGATAACTTTTCAATTTATTTAAATCATTTTTTAAAAAACTGATTTGGCATACTTTTCAATGTTTCCAAATGCCAGGAACATGCAGAATCATTGACCATATTGAGACCACATTGATAGCTAGCTTAGCCAAAGGATATGACAGCACTGATTTCCAAAATACTTGCAGCAGTTTCATGTTTGTGGGTTGGTTTGGCTGTAAGTGAGATGTGCTTTGTAAATGGGAAGCCCAATCATCCCTGAACTGAACACAAAGCAGTGTAGTCAATTTTCACTGGTCAACCGAAAGGGGGCAAGTCTGGGTTAGAAGTCCCTCCAATATATGATCATTCCAGGAGGTCCCATGAACAGCAATGGTCTACAGATGTGCAGACAATGTGAACATATAGAACCACTAACACCATGAATGTATAGACTGCAGGACACTACAAATGTAAAGAGCTATGCATTTTTAAAGTAAATTCTATTCTCAAAAGATATATTTTTAAGAATAAATTCTATTCTAGAATTTTAAAAAATAGTAACAGAAAGAAATTCAAATTATGGCCCAATTGTACTGTAAAATTTGGAACTGCTATATACAATTTCCTAATTATGGCCCTGAGAAAAGATTCCCCTGGTCTGATTCTTTAATTGGCTTCCACCTCAGACACAGTCCAACAATTACCATCACACATTTACAATAATGATTTTCTTCTTCACCTCAGTAGCATGGGTTAACACCTGGAGATGACATGGAAGGAATAGACTGAATTACAGTCCAGCTACGACCTTACTAAGTATCAGAAAAGGCCTGCAGGGTCAAGCAGCCTAATCTTGCTCCTGTTATTGTTCCTGATGTACTGGTCAAAAGTTGCCTCCAAACCAGCATAAATAAATCATAATCTGCTCTTTCGACATTATTGTCTACAGCCAGCTTTCAAGATGCAAATTATCTATACTGTTTTCTCTGTTATGGCAGAAAATACACTTCGAAGCCAAGTTTGATAATGATAAGCAGTCTGACAGATAGGGACTGGGAATTTATGGCTATAGTTTGCCAATGAACAAAGTCAAATCAAGCAACAATGATGAAGTGTTAAAATCAAAGGCAGTCTATTTGAATGAACATAGCATTATTGATAAAGTAAACAAGTTATTTGCCAGAAGAAAGATACTGTAAATGCATTAAACCAAATGATTATTTCAGTAATATGGTTCCATGCTGATTGAAGTTGGGATTTACTTTTTTCAGGGATAACTGACAGGCAAAATGGATAAGAGCCTAAGAGTTCAGGGGTAGGTGAAGGATGTTGTTAGTAACTCTGAAAATAAAGGCGGCATTCCAGAAGGCATTCGATAAGGTGCCACATAAAAAAAATCCATAAGATAAGGATGTATAGAATTGTGGGTGATGTATTAGTATGGATAGAGGAGTGGTTAGCTAATAGAAAGCAGAGAGTTGGAATACATGGCTGTTACGCTGGTTGGCAATCAGTGGTGAGCGGTGTGCCTCAGGGGTCGGTGCTGGGCCCACAACTGTTCATGATATACATTAACAATCTGGAAGAAGGGGCCGAGTGTAGAGCATCCAAGTCTGCTGATGATACTAAATTGAGTGGGAAAGCAAATTATGCAAAAGATATGGAAAGTCTGCAGAGACATATACTGTAGGGAGGTTAATTGAGTGGGCAAGGGTCTGGCCTTGGAGCACAATGTTGGTAAATGCAAGGTCATCCACTTTGGAAGGATAAATGAAAAAGAAGGTTGTTATTTAACTGGTAAAAGATTGCAGCATGCTGCTGTGCAAAGGGACTTGTGAGTGCTTGCTCATGAATCACAAAAGGCTGATTTGCAGGTGCAGCAGACTATCAAGAAGGCAAATGGAAAATTGGCCTTCGTTGCTAGAGGGATTGAATTTAAAAGCAGGGGGGTTATGCCGCAACTGTACAGGGAACTGGTGATGCCGCACCTGGAGTGCTGCGTGCAGTTCTGGTCACCTTACTTGAGGAAGAATATACAGTACTGGCTTTGGAGGCGGTGCAAAGGAGGTTAACCAGGTTGATTCTAGAGATGAAAGGGTTAGACTATGAGGAGAGATTAAGTCGTCTGGGACTGTACTTGCTGGAATTCAGAAGAATGAGAGGAGATCTTATGGAAACATATTAAACTATGAAAGGAATAGATAAAATAGAGGCAGCAAAGTTGTTTTCACTGGTAGGTGAGACTAGAACTAGGGGACATAGCCTCAAAATTCATGGGAGTAGATTTAGGATGGAGATGAGGAGGAACTGTTTTTCCCAGAGAGTGGTGAATCTGTGGAATTCTCTGCCCAATGAAGCTGTGGAGGCTACCTCAGTAAATATATTCAAGACAAGGATGGACAGATTTTTGCATGGTAGGGGAATTCAGAATCAGAATCAGAATTATTATCACTGGTATGTGATGTGAAATTTGTTAACATAGCAGCAGTAGTTCAATGGAATACATAAAATAGAAGAAAAAAAATAATAAATAAATAAATTTTATTCCATATACTTTATACAGTATACGTATATTGAATAGATAAAAATTGCGCAAAAAACAGAAATACTATGTATTAAAAAAAAGTGAGGTAGTGTCCAAAGGTTCAATGTCCATTTAGGAATCAGATGGCAGAGGGGAAGAAGCTGTTTCTGAATCGCTGAGTGTGTGCCTTCAGGCTTCTGTATCTCCTACCTGATGGTAACAGTGAGAAAAGGGCATGCCCTGGGTGCTGGAGGTCCTTAATAATGGACACTGCCTTCTGAGACACCGCTCCTTGAAGATGTCCTGGGTACTTTATGGGCTAGTACCCAGGATGGAGCTGATTAAATTTACAACCCTCTGCAGCTTCTTTCAGCCCTGTGCAGTAGCCCCAGCCCCTACCCATACCAGACAGTGATGCAGCTTGTCAGAATGCATTTATTGAGATACCAAATCTCTTCAAACTCCTAATAAAGTATAGCCACTGTCTTTCCTTCTTTATAACTGCATCGATATCTTGAGACCAGGTTAGATCCTCAGAGATCTTGAGACCGAGGAACCTGAAACTGCACACTCTCTTTACTTCTGATCCCCATATGAGGATTGGTATATGTTCCTTGGTCTTACCCCTCCTGAGGTCCACAATCAGCTCTTTCGTCTTACTGACATTTATGACGAGAATACACATAGATTAAGATGTTAGCTGTCCTGTGCTGGCACCAGTGGGATCAGCAGTTGGTCTGCCACCTGTCTTCAGGAGAAAGAGAGATAAGGAAAACAACGGAGCAGCATTTGGAGATGTTAATGAAGGGACAGGAGTGTTTAACGGAAGGAGAGCTGTCAAGATCGGCTCCCCCTTTGAACCCCGAACTGTTTGAAGTGATGGACAGGCGATACCCCAGCAGGGGGATAAAAAGGGACAGGTTCGCTAAGGCAGGACACACACGACACCCCGAGGTAACGAGACCCTGGAAGCGGTGCGCCTCCCATAAGTCGGTGGGAAGTTTTGGAAGGCTGGTCATGGGACCAAGCCATAGACGCACAGGTTGGAAAGGCACGATCAGCGGGAACCTGGTGTGTGTCCGCCCTTGCCTGGGTGCTAGGTTCACCGCAGAGAAACGATCGTATCTGGAAATGGAGGGGTCACGGTCAGTGACCTCAGAAGACATCACAAAGGGCTCGCCCGAAAGCTGACTGCGAAGAATATCGAAGGTCTGTGTGGAAGCCGTTTGAATATTCATTCGTTTTGCTCTCTCTCTCCTTCCCCCACACTGTCCATCTCCCACGGCAGTGATTACTGCGAACTGAACTGAATTCAATTGAACTGAACTTTGCGTCACTTTGAAACTGGTCATTTACCCCTAGACAACGATACAGCTTGATTGATCCTGTTATCTTAATTCTGTGTACATGTGTGTTTATCATTGCTGAACTGTTGCATTTATTATCCTTTTGATTAGACTACTGTGTTGCTTGTTTCTTTAATAAAACTTTCTTAGTTCTAGTAGTCCAGACTCCAACTGAGTGATCCATTTCTGCTGGTTTGGCAACCCAGTTACGGGGTACGTAACACATTGAGTGCCAGGTTGTTGCTGCGGCACCACTCCATTAGTTGGCATATCCCAGTCCTGTATGCTCTCTCATCTCCATTGGAGATTCTACCAATGATGGTTGTATCCTCAGCAAGTTCATAGATGGTATTTGAGCTATGCCTAGCCACACAGTCATGGGTATATATACAGTAGAGCAGTGGGCTAAGCACACATCCCTGAGGTGTACCAGTATTGATCGTCAGCGAGGAGGAGATGTTATCATCAATTCGCACAGGTTGTGGTCTTCCAGTTAGGAAGTCAAGTATCCAATTGCAGAGGAAGGTACAGAGGCCCAGGTTCTGCAACTTCTCAATCAGGATTGTGGGAATGATGGTATTAACTGCTGAGCTAGAGTCGATGAACAGCATCCCGACATAAGTGTTTGTGTTGTCCACGTGGTCTAAAGCTACGTGGAGAGCCATTGATTGCATCTGCCATTGACCTATTGTGGCGATAGGCAAATTGCAACAGGGCCAGGTCCTTACTGAGGCAGGAGTTCAGTCTAGTCATGACCAACCTCTCAAAGCATTTCATCACTGTCGATGTGAGTGATACCGGGCAACAGTAATTAGGGTTATGGGGGAAAGGCAGGTAGATGGAGATGAGCCCATGGCCAGATCAGCCATGATCTTATTTAGTGGCAGTGTAGGTTCAACAGGCCAGATCGCCTACTCCTGCTCCTATTTCTTATGCTTTTATGTTCTTAAAGAATGAATTAAAAAGTTGTTACCTTGGATTAAAAGAATGGGAACTAGACCACTTACGAAGTTATATATGGGTCATATTCAATGGGTTACTGAGAATGCTGCTGTGCTGAGAACCTACCCTCCTTACTGTAGCACGATGCCGTGCAAAAAACCTTGCACAAATTTAGCAATAAAGTCTTGCATCTCAGCGTGAGTGGGCCTTTGCTGGGAACTGACAGCACCTCTTCTTTGTGTTGACAGACCACATGGATCTTAGTTGTCCCTTATCGCCTTCTGTTGGAAGTGATGTAAGCTGCTGTCTCTTTGTTTTTCCTGCATAGTTTCCTCATTCTGGTAGCCAGTAGCTTGTGCCTATGGGGATGTCTCCAGGCTAGGGAAAGCTGTTGAGATATGAGCTCATTGCAATGATAACATCCATTATGTAAATGACCATTCAATATATATTAATATATATTAATTAGTCCATAGACGTAGGAGCAGAATTAAGCCATTCGGCCCATCGAATCTGCTCCACCATTCCACCATGGCTGATCTTATTATCCCTCTGAACCCTATTCTCCTGTCTTCTCCCTGTAATTTTTGATGCCCTGACTAATCAAGAACCTATCAAACTCAGCTTCAGATATACCCATACATATGGCCTTGGCAGCCATCTGTGACAAGAATTCCAGTTTCACCATCCTCTGGCTAAAGGAATTTCTCTTCATCTCTGTTCTAGATGGATTGTGCCCTCGGGTCCTAGACTCCCCTACCACAGGAAACATCTTCTCCACATTCACTCGATCTAGGCCTTTCAATATTCGATTAGTTTCAATGAGATCTCTCTTCATTTTTCTGAACACACATGAGTACAAGCCAAAAGTCAAGTGCTCCTCATGTTACCCCTTTCATTCCCAGAATCATACTCATAAACCTCTAATGAACCTTCTGCAAAGCCAGCACATCTTTTCTTAGATAAGAGGCCCAAATCTGCTCACAGTGCTTCATGTGCAGTCTGATCAATGCCTTATAAAGTTTTAGCATTACATCCTTGATCTTATATTCTAGACCTCTCAAGATGAATACTAACAATGCATTTGCCTTTTTTTTCCCCACTGATTGAACCTACAAGTTAAGCTTTAGGAAATCTGTACAAGGACTCCTAAGTCAGTTTGTACCTTAGATTTATTGAATTTTCTCCCCATTTTGAAAATATTCTATGTTTATTCTTTCTCCCAAAGTGCGCGATCAAACACTTCCCTACACTAGCCACTTGTTTGCGCATTCTCCTAATCTGTCTAAGTCCTTCTGCTACTCCCTGCTTCCTCAACACTATCTGCTCCTCTACCTTTCTTCATATCTTTCACTAAGTTGGCCACAAAGTCATCAATTCTGTCATCAAGATCATTGACATATAACATAAAAAGAAGTGGTCCCAATGCCGACCCTGAAAAACACCACTAGTCATAGGCAGCCGACCAGAAAAGCCCCTTTTATTCTCGCTATTTGCTTCCTGCCAGTCAGCCAATCTATCCATGCTAGTGTCTTTCCTGTAATACCATGGGCTTTGATCCTGTTAAGCAACCTCATGTGCAGCACTATGTCAAAGGCCTTCTGAAAGTCCAAGTAAGTAACATCCACTGACTCCCCTCTGTCTATCCTGCCTATTATTTCCTCCTAGAATTCCAACAGATTTGTCAGGCAAGGTTAGCCTTAAGGAAACCATACTGATCGGCCTATTTTTATCATATGCCTCCAAGTACCCCGAAACCTCATCCTTAATAACAGACTCCAACATCTTTCCAACCATTGAGGTTAGGCTAACCAGCCTATAATTTCCTTTCTTCTGCCTCCCTTCCTTCTTAAAAGAGTGGAATGACATTTGTGATTTTCCAGCCCTCTGGAACCATTTCAGAATCTAGTGATCTTGAAAGATTATTAGTAATGTCTCTTCAATCTCTTCAGCTACCTCTTTCAGAACCCTGGGGTGTAGTCCATCCGATTATCTACCTTGAGACTCTTCAGCTTCTCAAGCACCTTCTCCTTAGTAATAGAAACTACACTCACTTCTAACCTCCGACACTTTCGAATTTCTGGCATATTTCTAGTGTCTTCCACAGTGAAGGCTGACACAAAACACTTACTAAGTTCATCCACATCTGTTTCCCATTTTGCTACCTCTCTAGCATCATTTTCCAGTGGTCCAATATCCACTCTCGCCTCTGTTTTACCCTTTTAGCATTATACAACTGAAAAACTTTTTGTGCCCTCTTTTATATTATTGGCTAGCTTACCTGCATATTTCATCCTTTCTTTTCTTATGTCCTTTTTAGTTGCCTTCTATTGGTTTTGAAAGCTTCCCAAACTTCTAATTTCCCACTAATTTTTGTTATATTACTGTATATGCTCTCTCTTTTGCTTTTATGCTGTCTTTGACTTCTTTTGGTAGCTGTGGTTGTGTCAACCTCCTTTTAGAATATTTCTTCTTCTTTAGCATGTATCTATCTTGCGCCTTCCAAATTGCTCACAGAAAATCCAACCTTTGTTGTTCTGCTGTCATTCCTGCTAGTGTCCTCTTACAATCAACTTCGGCCAGCTCTTCACTCATGTCTCTGTCATAATTCCCTTTACTCCACTGTAATACTGATATATCTGATTTTAGCTTCTTCCTCTCAAACTGCAGGGTGAATTCTATCATATTATGATCACCGCCTCCTTAGGGTTCCTTTACCTTAAGCTCTGTAATCAAATCTGTTCCATTACCGAACAACCAATCGTAGTTTTCCCTAGTACGCTCAACCATGAGCTGCTCTAAAAAGCCATCTCATAGGCATTCCTGAAATTCTCTCTCTTGGGATCCAGTACCAACCTCATTTTCCCAATCTACCTGCATGTTAAAATCCCCCATCATTATCATAACCTTGCTCTTTTTGCATGCCTTTTCTATCTCCCATTGTAATTTGTACCCCATATCCTGGCTACTGTTTGGAGGCCAGTATAAAACTTCCATCAGGGTCTGTTTAGCCTAAACAGGGTCTGTTTAGAGTTTGTTAACTGTATCCACAAGGATCCTACACCTTCCGATCCTATATCACCTGTTTTCATTTTTTACATACAGAGCCACCACACCCCTCTGCCTACCTGCTTATCCTTTTGATACAAAGTGTATTCTTGGATGCTAAGCTCCCAACAATGACCTTCTTTCAGACACGACTCAGTGATACCCACAACGTCTTACCTGCCAATCTCTAACTATGCAGCAAGACAATCTTACCTTATTCCATATATAGCGTTAATTCAAGTATAACACCTTCAGTCCTGTATTCATCACCCTTTTTGATTTTGCTCCCGTGTTATACTCCAACTCACCCCAGTGACTGCAATTTTGCCCTATCATCTACCTGTGCTTCCTCTCAGTCTCACTACACACTACATCTACTTGTACACCAAAAGCCTCATCTTCAGCCCTATCACTCTGGTTCCCAACCCCTGGCCAAATTAGTTTAAACCCTCCTCAACAATTCTAGAAAACTTGTCTGCAAGGATATTAGTCCTCTTGAGTTCAAGTTTAACCCATCCTTTTTGTGCAGGTCTTACTTTCCCCAGAAGAGATCCCAATGATGCAGAAATCTGAAATCCAACTCCATACACCAATTCCTCAGCAATGCATTTATCTACTAAATCATCCTGTCCTTACCCTCACTGGTGTGTGGTCCAATTACTACCATGGAGAAACTGCTTTTCAGCTTTCTACCCAACTCTCTATATTCTCCCCTTCAGGACCTCTTCCCTTTGCCTACCTACTTCATTGGTACCAATATATACCATTACTTCCAGCTGTTGTTCCAGCACAAGAACTCGGTCTGGTTGGGAATGCTGTTGCTTGCTTTATTGTACTTTTTTTTTCTCTTTTGATGCACATTGGTTGTTGGCCTCTTTTTTTAAAAATTGGGTTCTTTTGGGTTTCTTGCTTCGTGGCTGCCTATAAGCAGACGAATCTCTGTCATAGTCCGGTCTGTGAAGTCTATATTCTGGTTCACGGTCCGGTCCATCGACCCTTGCTCCAGGTTTTCCTATGTACCCTGTTTCTGTTCTTGTTGAGCTCATTGAGGCAGCTGATGCTCATTGGGGCTGGCTGCATAAATACCTCCAGAGACCAGGGCGTGGCTGCTGGATTGTTCTTGTCCTTACTCCTTGTATCCCTTCCCCTGCCTTCTGTTTCCTCGCCTGAAGCCCTGCCTTGTCTTGCTGGTAACTCTCGCCTCGCCTCAAGTCTCCTGCCTCCAACCTCCAGCCTTGCTTCAAGTCTCCAGCCTCACCTTGTCTTGTCTCCAGCCTCCAGCCTCACCTCAAGTCTCCAGCCTCCAGCCTCCAGCCTCACCTCAAGTCTCCAGCCTCCAGCCTCGCCTCAAGTCTCCAGCCTCCAGCCTCGCCTCGCCTCAAGTCTCCAGTCTCAAGCCTCTTGCCAAGCCAAGCCAAGTCTCTAGCCTCTAGTTTCTAGCCTGAAGACTCCAGCCTCGTCCTGCCTGCCTGCCAAGCCTCGTCCTTGCCCAGTTCTGGGATCCGAGCCAGAGGCAAGACCCAGGTACTGGGTCCTTGTCCAGTCTCTGGCTCGGAGTCCAGGCTCGGGCTCCCAGATCTCTTGTTCAGTCCTGTTCCAGCTTCCTGGTTTTCCTGTCCATGTCCTTGCCATTGCCCTGTATCCTAGTCCTGTCGCTAGTACTTCAGTGTCTGTGTCTTGCACTTGGGTCCATTCCCAGCCACCACCCTTATGACAATCTCAAGGTTAGATAATTTATACATATTTTGACAATAAATTACTTTGAATCTTTGCATCTTTGAGTCCTCCTTTAGAATGCTGTGGGCCCGATTCGAGTCCCTGACACCTGCATGGTAACTTACCGGCTGGGTGACTCTTTGATGTCCACAGAATGTCCTGTCTGCTCCTCTAACTATGGAATCCCCTGTCACGACTGCACCCCTATTCTTCCCCCTTCCTCTCTAAGAGAGAGCCAGACTCAGTGCCAGAGACCTGAGTGCTGTGGCTTTCCTCTGTTGGTCATCAACCTCTCCCCCACCCCCCAACGGTATACTTATTACTGAGGGGAATGGACACTGCACTGACTGCCCATTCCCTTTCTATCTCCTGACAGATATCCAGGTACCTGCCTCCTGCAAGTTAGGGGTGATTACCTCCCAGTAGATTAGATTACAAATGTTTGTAGATTAGGTTACGAGGGCACGCAGTCCTCTTTTACTGTCATTTAGTAATGCATGCATTAAGAAATGATACAATGTTCTTCCAGTATGATATCACAGAAACACAAGACAAACCAAGACTGAAAAACTAACAAAAACCACATAATTATAACATATAGTTACAACAGTGCAAAGCAATACCGTAATTTGATAAAGAACAGACCAAGGGCACGGTAAAAAAAAAGTCTCAAAGTCTCTCGAAAGTCCCATCATCTCATGCAGATGGTAGAAGGAAGAAAAACTCTCCCTGCCATGAATCTCCAGCGCAGCAAACTTGCCAATGCAGCACCCTGGAAGCACCCGACCACAGCCGACTCTTGAGTCCGTCTGAAAACTTCGAACCTCCAACCAGCCCTCTGACACCGAGCACCGAGCACCATCTCTGCCGAGCGCTTCAACCCTAATCCTGGCCGCCAAGCAATAGGCAAAGCTGAGGATTTGGGGCCTTCCCCTCCGGAGATTCTCGATCACACAGTAGCAGTGGCAGCGAAGCAGGCATTTCAGAAGCTTCTCCAGATGTTCCTCTGTGGTTTTCACGTGTCTCCATCAAATCAGGATTGTGCATGGTACCTACTTAACAAATACCGATATCATTCCGGAGCGGCCGCGCGCACTGCATCGCGCCGCCATCTTCTCCTCCCCTCCGATCTATCACTTCCTCATTTTCCTGTATGAGTCGAAGGTCATCCAACTGCAGCTCCCATACATTAGAGTAAATTGAACAATTTTAAATCATTATTTTAAACAACTGAATCATCACTGCAAGCCTCTTGTTTTGGTACAATTAAGCAGCCTAGAACTTGTACATTATCATGGAGGGGGATTCGAGTAATATGAGAGATGGGGCCGAGTCATCTCTGCCCAGATTCCATTCCTTCTCTGTTTATGACAAGTTGAAAAGTGGAGGAGAAATGTTGTTGTGACTGAGTGAAGTCACTAGTAAGACACTGAAGCTGGTGATACAGAAGTCATTATTCAACACAACAAGCAGACATCATTCTGGAAACCTTCTCAGTAGAGGCTCCCAAACCCTAAGGTACATCACATTTTCATACCCTTAAGATCCAAAGTACCTGCAGGTGATTTGATGCAGTTTCAATAGCTACAATGTTACCATTTACTTCAATATTTCAGGTTGACAATGAATTACATATCTACAGCGGGAGACACCTCTGAAAGTTCAAGTAAGTTTGATAGGACAAACTAATTGTAAATTTCCTGAAGAAAGGTCTCGGTACCAAAATGTCGACTGCACTGTTTTCCATAGATACTGCCCGGCCTGCTGAGTTCCTCCAGCATTTTAAGACCACAAGTCAAAGGAGCAGAAGTCGGCCATTCAGCCCATCGAGTCTGCTCCGCCATTCTATCATAAGCTGATCCAATCTCCCATTTAGGCCCACTCCCCCGCCTTCTCACCATAACCTTTGATGCCCTGGCTACTCAGATACCTATCAATCTCTGCCCTTAAATACACCCAGTGATTTGACCTCCACTGCTGCCCGTGGCAACAAATTCCACAGATTCACCACCCTCTGGCTGAAAAAATTTCTTCGCATCTCTGTTCTGAATGGGCGCCCTTCAATCCTTAAGTCATGCCCTCTCGTACTAGACTCCCCCACCATGGGAAACAACTTTGCCACATCCACTCTGTCCATGCCTTTCAACATTCGAAATGTTTCTATGAGGTCCCCCTTCATTCTCCTAAACTCCAAGGAGTACAGTCCAAAAGCGGTCAAATGTTCCTCATATATTAACCCTCTCATTCCCAGAATCATTCTAGTGAATCTTCTCTGAACCCTCTCCAACATCAGCACATCCTTTCTACCAGTGCCTTATAGAGCCTCAACATCACATCCCTGCTCCTATACTCTATTCCTCTAGAAATGAATGCCAACATTGCATTCGCTTTCTTCACCATCGACTCAACCTGGAGGTTAACCTTAAGGGTATCCTACACGAGGACTCCCAAGTCCCATTGCATCTCAGAACTTTGAATTCTCTCCCCATTTAAGTAATAGTCTGCCCGTTTATTTCTTCTACCAACGTGCATAACCATACTCTTTCCAACATTGTATTTCATTTTGCGTATGTTGCTTGAATTTCCAGCATCTGCAGATTTTCTTTTTGTCATGGTCCGGTCCGTGAAGTCCGCGTTCCAGTTCACAGTCTGGTCTGTGGACTCCAGACTCCAAGTCCCTGGCTGTCCCTTGTTTCTGTTGGGCTTAATCATAGGCACCTGATTCTCGTCTTGGGGGCTGGGAATATAAGCAGCCCTGGGTTCGAATGTGGCTGCTGGTTTGTCTTGTCAGTATCCTGTCAAAACCCCCTGTCTGAATCCCTTCTCTGCCCCTTCCTCCTGGAGCCTTGCCCTGCAACCTGTGTCTGGAACCGTCTCTTGTGTCCATGCCTTCGCTAGTTAGGTCTGGCCGTTTGCCGCTACCTACTGTTGGGAACTGCCTCTGTGTCCATGCCTTCGCTAGGTAGGTCTGGCTGTTTGCCGCTACCTAGTGTTGGGAACTGTCTCATTGCGTTCAGCATTCTGTGTAGAGCTCCAGCCCCAAGTCCTGTTCCCAAGGAGGGGTCCCGGCTCTGTGCTCCTATCTCTCAAGTCCAAGGCTCCGTATTCTCATGCTCTAGACCAAGGCTCTGTGTTCTGCGTTCTTGTCATCCCAAGTCCAAGGCTCGGCTGTTCCAGAGTACCAAGTCAAGGCTTCATTTTCTCATCAAGTCCATGTGCTTTGTTCTGTACTGAAGTTCCCTTGTCTTGCCCAGGAGTCTCTCGTTCTGTCTTGTAGCCTCACCTAGTCCTGTCTCCCAAGCCCACGTCATGTATTTGCATAGTTCTGGAGTTCGAGCCTGAGTCAAGACCCAGGTTCTGGGTCTTTATCCAGTCTCTGGCTCGGAGTCCAAATCCAAGCCTCGTCATGTCTTCACCTCGAAGAACCCAAGCCTCGTCATGTCCTCGCCTTGAAGAACCCAAGCCTCGTCCTGTCCTCGCCTCAAACAACCCAAGCCCCATCCTGTCCTCGCCTCGAAGGACCCAAGCCTGGCCCTGTCCTCGCCTCGAAGAACCCAAGCCTTGTCCTGTCCTCGCCTCGAAGAACCCAAGCCTCGTCATGTCCTCGCCTCGAAGAACCCAAGCCTCGTCATGTCCTCGCCTCGAAGAACCCAAGCCTCGTCATGTCCTCGCCTTGAAGAACCCAAGCCTCGAGGAACCCAAGCCACGTCCAGTCCTGTAGCCACGTCATGTCCTCGTCTAGTTCCGGGGTCTGGGTCCTTGTCCAGTCTCCAGCTCGGAGTCCAAGTCCAGGCTCCTAGTTCTCAGTTCCTTGTCCTGGTCCCGCTTGTCTAGCCAATGTCCTAGGCCAAGTCTGTGTTCTTATCCCAGCTCCTAGTCTGCATCCAGTCACGTCCCTAACTCTAGTCTCTAGTCCTTTCCCGTTCCTAGTACTTCAGTGTCTGTGTCTTGCATTTGGGTCTGCCACCAATGCCCCCCATGACACTTTTGTTTCGAAGCTTCCTGAATTTATTTACATTCACAATGGTGCAAATTCCTTAAACCCATAGTGATGCAGGGAAATTAACACAACCCCATTGTTTTAACGTTTAGCTGGTTGATGCGTATGCAGGATCTTAGTCTGTAGGCCAGTTTAGCTTCAATTTACTGCTTGCAATTTTCAATAAGAACTGAAGACTGACTCCTGCCTGAATCAAGATCTGTTATATAAACCCCAGAATACTCCCTAATGCAGATATTGGAATTTTGAAATAAAAATAGAAAATGTTGGAAACACTGAGCAAGTCAGGCAGCAGTTGTGGAAAAAAATTGTCATTTTGGGTTAAAGATCCTTCTAAAGAATGAGAAAAAGTGAGAAAACAAATTTGTTTTGAATAGCAGAAAGATGGGGGTGGTGGAAACATCGATGGGATAAAGATAATCTCTCTGCTGGATGAAGCCAGGATTTCTGTGGTGATATTGTTTACAAAGCCAACTGTTTCATAGATTATTGAATGAATTAAGAGAGAAAATAGATACTACTTTTGCAAAGAATCTTAAATAAAAATAATAAAAATGGCAATGTTGGAAATGTCCAACAGATCAGACAGTGTTTATGGAGAGAGAGAAATTGTGCTAATATTACAGTTGGATAACCTTACAGCAGATTTGACCATTTTTGATTCGACAGTAAAAACTTTCTCTGAAATTTTGTTATCAATATTGAGTCCATAGTACTGCAATATGCCTAACAGAAATTGAGATGATTCTCCTTAAATGAGCTTTGTTGGAAGAGTATAGTAAACTACAGAGAGATGAGTCAAACTGGGAGTGGGATTGAGAATAAGTAGACAAGTAACTGCAAGCTCAGAGTTGCAGTTGCAGACAGAATGCAGGTGCTCCTTAAAACACTCATCCATTCTGCATTTGGTTTCTTTCATGTTGTAGAGACCTTTTCATGTCAGCAAATACAGTACACCAGACTGGAAGAAATGTAGGCAAATCTCTGCAGCAAATATAGCCCTCTCGATGACTTAGCTACTACCTCCTAAACTATCAGAAAAGATGGGAGAAAATGGTAAAGGAAAATAAAGGAAACTCTGCCTAACAAAATCGAAAAAGAAGTGGTGTGCTATGTAGTTCAATAGTTGTTTGGACAGCGTTGAATATTTCTCACATCGGGAAACAAGAGTTACATTGCAAAAATACTGGTAGTTTTCATATATGACATGTTTCCAGAATGCATATTGATTGTACTGTGATTGCTGGATTAGAGAACATTATCTGCATTAGGCAGCTTTGGCTATAGTGTGATTGAGATCAGAAATAAGTATTCATATCTGTCTTTCGGAGGCAACTGTAGCTTGTTCTGCTATAACGCAACTTTCTATAACATGATGCTTCCCAGGAATCTAACTATTGCATTGTACGAAAACCACTTACTGCTCTTTAATAGTAAAAGGGCAATACGATTTAATTTTAATTAACTTAGTAAAGTTTATTATTCTCACATTTACCTACCCTGAGGAAAGGTTCTAATCGCATAATACACGGTACTGTGAGCGATGGCTACAGCACTCCCAGTTCAGTGAGTCAGATGCATATTTTGTTGAGAAGTTATACCAAGCATTTAAAAACATGTCATATTTATCTTAATTGTTCTTATCTATGCTTTAATTCACAAAGGGTGTGTCTGCAGATTCAGCACAATGTGATTCTCCACATTATTAAAGTACATATTCCAACGCATTTCCTGTTCTTTAGATACTGCTGGTGCTTGCAGACTAATCAAACGAACAAACATGAGTTGCAGAACACCTGGTTAGAACAAACATACGCAAGTGGAGTGTGAAGAAAGGGATAGTAAGCAACAATTGAACAATTGATCAAACCAGAATAAAATTTAGATCTCAAATGAAGGGAAAACAATGCTTAATGTATGTCCTGTAGAAGTTTTAAAGTGCTTCTCATTAGACTCAATATCATTAGCACGCATTGGAACATTGTTGATGCTGTAAATTGCAAGTATTTCATAATCTTTTTGAAAGGCAACCATTTGTATTTACATTCAAAGTACATTTATTATCAAAGGATGTATAAATTATACAACCTTGAGATTTGTTTGCCTATAGGCAGCCACAAAGCAAGAAACCTGATGGAACCCAGTTAAAAAAAGACCAACTCCCAACCCTATCTGCACACAGAGAAAGAGAAAGACAAATCATGTAAACAATAGAAATGAACAACAACAGCACTCCAGATGAAATTGAGTCCTTAGATTCAAATCCCCAGAGCAGCCCAGAGCAGGCCCAAAGCCTCGGTATTCAGTTCCTCATATTAATGGGGCAAAATCACCAAAAAGTTCGAAGGAGTGAAACACAGCAGCCATTGCAATATGTTTAGATATTGCAATGTTAAGCTGATATTGTTTACTAGATAAGTAATGACAGGGAAAGCCTTTTCCTTGCTCAAAAATAACAAGGCCTTGGGAGCAGACTGTCTGAAATCCTAAACACAGTGGTGGAGAGCTTCGGCCACAATTTGTCCACATCTGGAAAGAAGGGGCAGTAACAGAGATGCCATAATCATTAATATCTTCATGAAAGAAGACTCTGGTAGCTACAGAGGGACCTCCCTACTATCTGTATCAGGGTAAACCATTGCTGGGGATACTCTACATCTGTTTGCTCCCAGTGGCCAAAGAGCAGCTTCTTGAAAACTGGTGCAGATTCCAACCATTAAGAAAAACAAAAGGGTATAATCTTCATTGAGTGACAATGCCATGAAAAATACCATATTGCCATTCTTTACCGCTCTCACACTAATGCGTTGAAGACTGTGGCGAATTTCATCATCAATGTCTGCCTTAACAGAGAAGAGGCGCCTGAACTGTGAACCTTGCTTGTCAGAAGGGAGGGATGGTACAGTGAGGTAGATTGACAGAGGACCTTTATCTTGCAGATGTTGAGTGTAAGCTTCAGTGAACTCCTCAACAATGGCTTGAATTATTGTCTCCAAGTATGCTCAAACACAAGTGTGCCTGTATTCTTCACGTGCAGTATTGAAGTTTGAGTGACGTTGGTTCTGGAATGTTATCACCAGAGATTGAACAGAGTAGATTCACCAGATCAATAGAAGAAAAGATTGCAGGATGTGCTTGAAGCATCCTTGAAGAAACTTAACCTTCTCACTGACATTAGAGCATCTCCTGCCCATGACTGTTCAAAGTGGAGATGGATTCTGTATGGTACATGCAGCACATTGAAACATTGTATTGGTGGTGGAACAGCTCAGTACCCCACAAATTACCCACATAGCTGACTAGTCAGTCACCTCCTGCCGATATCTGGAAGAGTATCCAGCCCCCATCAGCTACCATGGAGCCCACAAAACTGGAGAGAAAAGTTAGAATTCCTGAATTTTCTTGGGAAAAGTAAATGGGAGGAGGGAAGAGAGAATAAAAAAATAGGAAAGGATTAGAAGGACAGTAAACACGAGGAATTCTGCAGATGCTGGAAATTCAAGCAACACACATCAAAGTTGCTGGTGAACGCAGCAGGCCAGGCAGCATCTCTAGGAAGAGGTACAGTCGACGTTTTGGGCTGAGATCCTTCATCAGGACTAACTGAAAGAAGAGCTAGTAAGATATTTGAAAGTGGGAGGGAAAGGGGGAGATCCAAAATGATAGGAGAAGACAGGAGGGGAGGGATGGAGCCAAGAATGAGAGGATCATGGGACAGGAGGCCCAGGGAGAAAGAAAAGGGGGAGGGGGGAAAAACCCAGAGGATGAGCGAGAGGTATAGTGAGAGGGACAGAGGGAGAAAAAGGAGAGAAAGAGAAAGAATGTGTGTATATAAATAAATAACGGATGGGGTACGAGGGGGAGGTGGGGCATTAGTGGAAGTTAAAGAAGTCAATGTTCATGCCATCAGGTTGGAAGCTACCCAGACGGAATATAAGTTGGTGTTCCTCCAACCTGAGTGTGGCTTCATCTTTACAGTAGAGGATGCCGTGGATAGACATATCAGAATGGGAATGGGATGTGGAATTAAAATGTGTGGACAGTACATTGGAGTAGTTGTTAGCACAACGCTTTACAGTACCAGCAACCTGTGTTCAATTCTCACCGTTGTCCGTAAGGAGTTTGTATGTTCTCCCCAGGACTGTGTTGATTTCCTCTGGGTGCTCTGGCTTCCTCCCACAGTCCAAAGATGTACCGGTTGGTAGGTTAGTTGGTCCTGGGATTAGGCTAGGATTAGATCTGGGGATTGCTGGGTGGTGTGGATGGTTGGACCAGAAGGATCTATTCTGCACTGTGTCTATCTAAATAAATAGATAGATAGATC
The DNA here is from genome assembly GCF_963921235.1 of Mobula hypostoma. Taxonomy (NCBI): domain Eukaryota; kingdom Metazoa; phylum Chordata; class Chondrichthyes; order Myliobatiformes; family Myliobatidae; genus Mobula; species Mobula hypostoma. The sequence goes on from NC_086102.1 coordinate 166,692,450, forward strand.
GATAGATAGATAGATAAATAAATAAATAAATAGATAGATAGATAGATAGATAGATAGATAGATAGATAGAAGAATGAAGAATAGAGAAGAAAGATAGGAGAGAATAGAGAAGAGAAACTATACATAGGAAGAGGAAAGGAGGTAAAACAGTAATGGAACTGTAACTCAATTAATGTTTTAGGAGTTTGGGGAAACAATGAGGAGATGGAATACTTAAATTACTCAAGAGGAGAGCTGACAGAAATAATATTTTACCATTTTCACCAGATGTTTCCCTCCCCAGCCCCAGCACAGAGCTCTGAGCTGGTTTCTTGTATGTATAATTTGATTCAAGAACAGACAATTAAACAAGGAACCCATAAGTCAAAGCAAAAATGGGAAACAGATCTGAATATTAATATTGATGAAATAAATTGTCAAGACTTTGTCTGGACAGTATGACAAATACAATAAATGTTCGACTTAGATTAGTACAATATAATTTTTTACACCAATTATATATTACACCACAAAAAATAAATAGATTAAATTGAAATCTATCTGATAAATGTTTTCGGTGTAATCAAGAAATTGGTACTTTTTTACATTCTACTTGGTCTTGTTTTAAAATTCAACCCTTTTGCATAAATTTAAGAATCTTATTGGAACAAATTACTGGAATTCAACTTCCACATAACCCTGTATTATTTCTATTAGGTGATATTGAAGGGATAAAACCAAAACTTAAATTGAATAAATATCAGAAAGAATTTATAAAAATTGCATTGGCAGTAGCTAAGAAGACTATAGCAGTTACTTGGAAATCTGATTCGTATTTAAGTATGGATCGTTGGAATAATGAAATGGCTAGTTCTATTCCACTTGAAAAAATTACTTATAATTTAAGAGATAATTATGTAACATTCTTGAATATTTGGCGCCCTTATTTACAAAAGATAGGATGTCATATTTAAGTGCTCCGACAAAGAATTTGGTTACTTGGGGAAAGTAACGAATAATTATACCAAATTTATTTTGAATCCCATGGAGCATGTGGAAACCTTCCAATACCCAGGCGGCTCTTTTTTTTTCTTTCTTTCTTTTAGGTAGGACTATATATGGGGGGGAGAGGGTTAAGGGGAGGGGGGGTGGGTAGATTTTATCTTTTCATGTATTCTTTTTGAAAATTTAATAAAAATTATATAAAAAAAAGAGCTCTGAGCTGGTGGCTTGAATGTTTTCATTGGTGCTGTCATTGGCAACAGTGCAAACAGTGCTCTCAGCCAATATTGTTGTACTGCAAACCCTGCTTCTTCCCGAAGGTATGTGGCCCATTAATTTAGTTTTCTAATTTAGAGAACTTGCCCATGACTGTTCAAAGTGGAGGTGGGTTCTCTGTATCAATCAGATTGCTTTTGTCACATTACATTTACGGGACAACATCTTGGCACATAATCTGAAGTAGTAATGTGTCATGGAATAATATCAGAGGTAAATGGTGTTGATCTCACCTAAAAGAAGCAACAGGAATATTGGCCCAAATCATCTTTTGCTGATCCTAGAATATATTTTAAATTTATTTTTTTGACAAATAGAGTTCTTTTGTTAGCAGACTGCATGCAAAATATTTGTGAACTTCTGTTTGCTTAAGATCAGCTTGAACTGAACTGAACTGCAATTCCTGGATAAAGGGAGAAAGTTCAACATTTTTAGCATGAAATTAATCCACTTTGCTCCTACCTAGAACATGCTCTCCACAATTTGTTGCTGCATTGTAAACTTTTGGCAGAGAATAGAGAAATAAAGGTGGGTACCTGTGTGGCCTATTTGCCTTTATTGACTGAAGCAAGGTTTGCAGGAAGGTCATGTTAGAGCTGTCAAATACTTTGGTTAGACCACTGATAAAGCAATCTGTACTTTTCTGCTCAGTTCTTTATTTGTATTGGCTTATTATTGTCATGTAGGCCAAGCTAAAGTGAAAACCTTTTGCTTGAGTGCCATCTAGGGAGATCATGTCATGCATCAAGGTCGTAAAAAGAGAACAGAATGCAGAATATGTTACTGCAGCTGCAGAGAAAGTGCAGGGCAGGTTAACAAAGTGCTGGCATGTTGGCGCTGGAAGCATGGCGAACTCGTGGGCTGTCCCGGTGCGTCCTCGGATAGTGTGGCCGTTGATGCAAACGACGCATTTCGCTGTATGGTTCAATGTACAACAAGAATTAATTTTTAATCTTAATCTTAAATTTAAAATGTCAGCCCTGACTGAAGGTTGAAGCAGCAGAATGACTGGGTGAATCACATCACTGTCAGGCCCAGAGTGGGCTCACTCTGATGGAGTCCTGCGAACAAAAGCTACAAAGAAATAGCTGGCCATTCTTTGATACTTCTCACCCTTTCTCTGCCGATCTACTGTACCGTGGGGTGTCTTTCACTTACCCACTGCCCTGAGGGAAATGGAAAACCGATACCACACTCAAACAAATTGTGGATGTATAATAAAAGAGGTTTCATTTGCTGTACCAACAGAGAGATTATTTTTGAAGATTTCAATCCAGTGATTGAGGACATAGCATGACCTGTTTAAGCAAGTTGCAACACAGCTACATTCATTCATTACCTTGCCTGCCAACAAAGCCAACAGACAACAAAGAAAGAAACAGACAAGAAACAAAGGTATTCTCCAAGTTTTGTGCAAATAAGACAAAACTTTGTAAGTGGATGTTTTATTGCTATTTTTGTTAAGCATGAAGAAATGAGGACACTTCTTTCCTCTCGTGCTCTCAGCAGACTTTGGGTGAGCTGTAAGTCTCTGCCCATTCCCAACCCCCAACCACTTACAGCGCGTGTTTGCTTCAGCTACGATAAATAGCAGTGAATCTGAAGGATAAATAGTCTGTTGGTATGGTTTAACACACATTGTGGTGTGCTAGACAGCTTGCTTGCAGTCTCAGTACAGTCCGAAACTGTTAACACCTTAGCAGCTGTCTGGCGTTAATGACTTTCAGAAGAAATGTAGAGATTTCACCCAAAAACCAATATTTACAAAATGCATTTTGTCACTTTTGAAAGCCAAAATTCTGACACAGCAGGACCTTAACACTTCAGCACGATTAGAAATGAAACGTCTGGAAAGAAGATTAATTTTAACAGCTGTAATATTTGAGAGTTAATAAATGGTTAGAGAAGTTCTTTGGAATGGCTTGTGGCACAAAAAAAAATTCTCTGTGAGAAAATGCAATTGGAGATTTAGAATGAAGCAAGCTTTAATAAGCTGAATCATGTTTAGAAGGCTGTGAACGGAGATCACCCACTGAACATCCCACTGTGCGCACCCTAGTTGCTGGGTTTAGTTTGCAGAATAACTTGGGGGTGCGAAAGAAGGACTTTAAGTCTATCCCTACTGGCCCGCCTCACTTTTAATCTATAAAACATAATTATTAGAACTTATTTACTAATAAGAATTTCAGGACAACACAATATTACTGTCATTTGGAGTTGTAGCTGTTCTTAGAATTTGCTTGGGAATAGGATGTCCCACAGGTGGCTGAATTTTTACTGAAGTGTATTGAGCATAGGGGCAAAGAAAACATTTCACACGTCCTCATAGCATAGGAGACCATTCAGCCCATCAAACCTTAGTATGGTTCTCAGAGCTATCTCATGTTTTCCACTTTTTCCATGTAATCTATTCTCTCTATATGCCCATAAGCTGTCCCCTGATTCTCTTCACAAAGAAGAGAAAATCTACGGATGCTGGAAATGCAAACAACACATACAAAATGTTAGAGGAACTCAGCAGGCCAGGCAGCATTTATGGAAAATAAGTACAGTTGACGTTTTGGGCTGAGACCTTTTAGCAGGACTAGAGAGAAAAAGATGAGGAGTAGATTTAAAAGGTGGGGGAGCAGAGAGAGAAACGCAAGGTGATAGGTGAAACTGGGAGAGGGAGGGGTGAAATAAAGAGCTGGGAAGTTGATTGGTGAAAGAGATACAGGGCTGGAGAAGGAGGAATCTAATAGGAGAGGACAGGAGGCCATGGAAGAAAGGGGGGAGGAGCACCAGAGGGAGACGATGGATGGACAAGGAGATAAGGTGAGAGAGGGAAAAGGGGACAGGAAATGGTGAAGCGGGGAGGCATTACCAGAAGTTCAAAGAATCGATGTTCATGCCATCAGGTTGGAGGCTACCCAGAGTGAATATAAGATATTGTTCCTCCAACCTGAGTGTGGCCTCATCACAACCTTCACCATTCCCCATCCCCTTTTCCCTCCCTCACCTTATCTGCTTGCCTGCCCATCGCCTCCCTCTGGGCTCCTTCCTCCCTTTTCTTTCTTCATTGCCCTTCTGTCCTCTCCTATTAGATTCCTCCTTCTCCAGCCCTGTATCTCTTTCACCAATCAACTTCTCATCTCTTTACTTCATCCCTCCCTCTCCTGGTTTCACCTATCGCCTTGTGTTTCTCCCACCCCTCCTCCCCCCACCATTTAAATCCTCAGCTTTTTTTTACAGTCCTGCTGAAGGATTATGGCCTGAAACGTCAACTGTACTTTTTTCCATAGATGCTACCTGGCCTGCTGAGTTCCTCCAGCATTTTGTGTGTGTTTTCCCCTGATTCTCTTATCCACACAAAGGGCAATTTATAGCAGCTAATTAATGTACAGCATGCTGCTGGAATGTAGGAGGCAAGTGCAAACTCCACATAGGCATCACGGCCTGGTATGGGAACTGTACCTCTCTCAATCGCAGGACTCTGCAGAGAGTGGTGCGGACAGCCCAGCACATCTGTCGATGTGAGCTTCCCACTATTTGGGACACTTACAGAAATAGGTGTTTAAAAAGGGCCCGAAGGCTCATTGGAGACCCGAGTCACCCCACCCACAAACTGTTCCAGCTGCTACCATCATTGAAGCAGTATCACAGCATAAAGGCCAAGACCAACAAGCTCTGGGTCAGCTTCTTCCACCGGACCATCAGACTGATGAATTCACACTGATACAGTTGTATTTCTGTTATATTGACTGTCCTGTTGTAAACACTATTTATTACAAATTACTATAAATTGCACATTTAGACTGCGACGTAGCGTAAAGATTTTCACTCCTCATGTAAGTAGTAAGGTCAATTCATTTAATTAATTCATTCTACAGATAAGCATTGAACCCAGGTCACTGAAGCTTTGCAACAATACTACCAGCAGAACCTTCAAGCCCCCCTTTCACTTAGCCATGTTAAATATTTTGCACTGCAATTCATCCAAAATGACACTGTTTAAACCTACGGACTGCTGGTACCTGATCCTGACTGGGATAAATGCTAAAAGGAAGATTAGTGAGGACAATGGCTTTAAGAACAACCATACAGAGAAGCAGATCCCATTGAAGTGTTTACACCAAGGTTGTCAGAACAATGGAGACACCAAAGTTAAACACAGACTGCTGCATGAACACGTTAAACAAACACACCACACTGAAATGTCAAAGAGGAAAGCACTTTAAATCGTGCAAGAGTCAAACAGGAGTGATTGGAGGTGCTAAATGTGGTTCTGATGTTTTAGGAAATGAGATAGGTGTAATGAACTCTGCAAGGGGAAAGAATGTGTGCTCTACTTCCTTGTTCCTTGAATTTAAAGGCAGAGCCAAGGTTATGGTTCAAGTTGCTGAAAAAAAAGGGAAATTACAAACTGTTGGATGAAAACAAATTAGAAATAACTTAAAAACGTAAATACGAGGAAATCTGCAGATGCTGGAATTTCAAGCAACACACATCAAAGTTGCTGGTGAACGCAGCAGGCCAGGCAGCATCTCTAGGAAGAGGTACAGTTGACGTTTCGGGCCGAGACCCTTCGTCAGCACTAACTGAAAGAAGAGATAGTAAGAGATTTGAAAGTGGGAGGGAGAGGGGGAGATCCAAAATGACAGGAGAAGACAGGAGGGGGAGGGATGGAGCCAAGAGTTGGACAAGTGATTGGCAAAAGGGATATGAGAGGATCATGGGACAGGAGGCCCAGGGAGAAGGAAAAGGGGGAGGGGAAGCCCAGAGGATGGGCAAGGGGTATAGTGAGAGGGACAGAGGGAGAAAAAGGAGAGACAGAAAAAGAATGTGTGTATATAAATAAATAAGTAACGGATGGGGTACGAGGGGGAGGTGGGGCATTAGCGGAAGTTTGATACGAGGGAGAGGTGGGGCATTAGCGGAAGTTTGATATGGGGGGAGGTGGGGATCTCCCAGTGGCCACACATTTTAATTCCACGTCCCATTCCCATTCTGATATGTCTATCCACGGCCTCCTCTACTGTAAAGATGAAGCCACACTCAGGTTGGAGGAACACCACCTTATATTCTGTCTGGGTAGCCTCCAACCTGATGGCAAAAACATTGACTTCTCAAACTTCCGCTAATGCCCGACCTCCCCCTCGTACCCCATCCATTATTTATTTATTTATATACACACATTCTTGTTCTCTCTCTCCTTTTTCTCCCTCTGTCTCTCTCACTATACCCCTTGCCCATCCTCTGGGATTCCGCCCCCCCCCCCCCGCTTTTCCTTCTCCCTGGGCCTCCTGCCCCATGATCCTCTCATATCCCTTTTGCCAATCACCTGTCCAGCTCTTTCCTCTATCACCCTGACTCCTGTCTTTTCCTATCATTTTGGATCTCCCCCTTCCCCTCCCACTTTCAAATCTCTTACTAGCTCTTCTTTCAGTTAGTCCTGACAAAGGGTCTCAGCCCAAAACATTGACTGTACCTCTTCCTAGAGATGCTGCCTGGCCTGCTGTGTTCACCAGCAACTTTTATGCATGTTGTTAGAAATAACTTGACAGTTTGATCAATATCTGGTAGAGTAAGTGTTAGATTTACTCTGGGTACAGGCTGGGTGTGGAAGTGATATATATTATTTTTTTGCCTTTTACTGATTAATGATTAATTATTTTAAATGATTTGTATCTTTTATCAGATGACACCACCATAAAACATGTTCACAGTTTTGATATATTATTGCCATTTCCTCCACTAATTAAAAGACTGCAAGGTATCCATAATTCAGACCAAGAGGCTATGAAATTGTGACTTTGTTTATGTTCTAGAAATAATCTATTAGGCCAGTAAATCATTTTGAAGAAAGGAAACTCTCCAGAGACCAGAGGATACACACACCAACAAGGTCTAAGTGACCAAGCAGGTTTATGCAGTCAAGAAGGACCTCTCCGTCTTTACCAGTGACAGGGGAAAGGTTTAGAGTTTCCCTGCTTGTGAGATTCAAACAAAAAAACATGTGTTGGATAGAGAGTAAACAGGTAAAATCCAATTGGAATGACATGGGCCACATGGAGTCGATTGCTGCTACTGATTCCAAGATTTTTAAAAAAAAGATGGTGTATCCCAGAATTAATGTCAGGATATATGGGGTGTCAGGGAGGGGTAGCACCTCTGGTGGGGGAACATGTCGCGTCCTTTTCAGGGCGGTTAGTCCACCTTTGGTCCCCACCTGGCACTCAGCTCTCACCTGTGGCTCCCCGTAGCTGTTTGCATGCGACAGCGGCCACACTCCGGGCAATGGCTTCAACAAGCCGGCTAAACCAGGTGAGGGTAGCCGACGGGTCTCAAACCCTCGGTGAGATAGGGAGTTGTCTATCCCAGCATGTGAAGACAGACTCCGGCGGACTGAGCAGACGAGACCAATGGAAGGTCCAACGGTCAAGAAGGCGGCCTCTGCAAGCATCGTGGAACGTGTAGAGCAGGACAAGACACAGAAGACGTCCTGGTCATCCACTGCGCCTAGTTCCATCTCCAGCCGTCTAGACTCTGTCTTGCCACTGGATCCAGATGGGAATTGGGAAGAGAGAGTGAGGCTGACGCTGCGCAACTCTCCCTCACTTAAATCCAAGTCACGCGCTAGTCTCGACACCATCATAATGGTGTCGAGGTCCTCATCGACGTCAACAATGGACGAACAACAACAATGTCAGGAGAGTTAATATGATATTGAATACAAATGTCGCCAAGGAGTTTTATCAATAAAACCTGTGATAAACACATGAACACTGGGAAGTTAATAAGTGAATATGGATGAAAAAAATTTTTAAAAACTCACCATGAGAATTAAAATGCTGTGAGAAAGACATAGTGGAGGCTAAATTGCATCACCCTGTGGATCCCATGCAGATTAATCTTCTGCTGCAGCCTACCATGAGGGACTTCATTAAATATCTTGCTTTTTTAATTTTAAATTTACACTCCCGTTAATTTAAGAGTTAAGGAAAAGAAACTCACACTGCCCACTTAGTTTGCATTCCAATGCCCGATTCCACCACTGGTCTGATCTTTACATAGAAACAGAAGCTTGTTCGGCCACAATTCAACAGCAGAATCACTGCAGAGGACAACAGATGATTAGACGAGAACAAGATAAGGTTTAAAGATTTACCCCTGTGAGAACATCTAGTGGGGATTCAGATGTCATTAATCTCTCATCAGGAATTCTTGTACGCTCTCTACACTGCTCTCCCTTCCACTCCCAAGGCAATCTGTCAGCCTTAGCTTCCAATCCTCCTGATTACTGGAGCCTTCAGCACTGGAATTTGGTAGCAGGAGGCTATAGTAATCAGTAGAATCAGAGGCTAAAGATCATAGCTGCACTTCCCTACTTTGTGCTTCAGATAGCATGTCTTTAACATTGGATCAGTGTGTTTTGATTAGATAATAATGACAAAATGAGTCAGTGCTGTTGAAGTATTGCTTGAAATTTTCAGGATTTAGAATCCAATTTGGCTGCATTTAACCCATATCTCTCTAAACTTTTCTACACATGTAACTGCTCAAATATCTTTTAACACATGCAATTATCCTGACTGCTACTACTTTGTGTGAGAAATTTCCCTGCAGGTCTCTTTTAAATCTTTTCCTTCTCAACTTAGAACTATGCCCTCTGGTCATGAACCTCCTATCCTGTAAAAAAGAGAGTGAGTTCCACCTTATCTATGTCCCTTATGATTTTATAAACATTTATGAGACATCCCTCAGCCTCCTTCACTTCTGGCAAAACTGTTCCAAACCCTCCAATCTCAACAACGTCCTTGTGAATAATTTCTGCAACCTTTTGATAGCACGGTGAGCAAAACTGCACACAATACTCCAAATACAATCTCCCCAATGTCTTCTACAGCTGTGACATGATGTCCCACTCTGATACACAGTGCCATGAGTGAAAAAGGTAAGCATGCTAAATGGCCATTTTTGGTGAACTATCTACTTGTGACATTAGGTCTCTTTGTTCCACAGCACTCTCCAGTGATCCTGCTGTTTACTGCGTAAGTTCTGCCCTTGTGTCACTTCCCAAAAATACATCAGATTGCATTTGTCTGAGTTAAATTCCATCTGCCATTCCTTTGCCCACTTCCCCCTTTGATTTAGAGCCTGTTGTAAGCTTAGGCGACTCTTCACTGTCCACTACGTCATCCACATCTATCGATTTGTAGATGATACAGCCATTGTTGGCAGAATCTCAGATGGTGAAGAGAGGGCGTACAAGAGCAAGATATACCAGCTGGTTGAGTAGTGTTGCAGCAGCAACCTTGCACACAGCGTCAGTAAGACTGAAGAACTAACTGTGGTCTGCTGAAGGCAAGCACTTAATGATGTAGGAACAGCTTCTTCCCCTCTGCTGTTCGATTTCTGAGTGGACATTGAACCCATGAACACTGTCCCACTACTTTTTTTAATTTCCTATTTTTTGCACCGCTTGTGTGTGTATATATATATATATATATACACACACACACACACACACACACACATATATATATATATATATATACACACACACACACACTGCAATTCAGTTTTTTTCCTATTATCATGTATTGCATTGTACTGCTGCCGCAAAGTTAATAAATTTCACAAGGTACGCCGGTGATATTAAACTTGATTCTGAACTTTGGTATCATCCAGAAACTTACCAATCATTCCAGGTACTTTCTCATCCAGATTGCTAATATAGATAACAAACAATAAGGAATCCAGTACCATTCCCTGCGGAGCACCATTAATCACAGGTCTTCAATCTGATAAATAAACCTCTGCTACCACCTTTTGACATGGTAAAAGTCAAATCCATATAGTAAGCACAACCTGGACGCTATGTGATCTCAATTTCCAGTCCAGCCTACTATGTGCTGGCTTGTTGAAGACCTGGCTAATTTCCATGCAGACGATGTCTACCTCCCTGTCCTTGTCAGTCTTCTTGGTAACCCCTTCAAAATTCACAAGACATGATTTCCCATGCACATAGCTGTACTGACTACCCCTATTCAGTCCTTGCCTTTCCAACTGCAGATTTCATTTATGTTTTCTCCAGTTTTTATAATATTCCAAGTAGTAATTTTGTATTTGCCAGGTATTTTTAAAGCATCGAATTTTCATCTACTTTCTGACATTAAAAATATAACTTGGAATTTTAATCTACTTTCTGACATTAAAAATAATACCTGGATATCAGGAATAAAACTGATTTTAGTAGATCTCAGAGATGGGTATGCTCAAACAACATCAGGTAGCAAAGAGAAAGAAACAATAAGGCTCATCACTTTCATGCTCAGCTGTGGAGCTCTGCAATCTATTATTTACTGGACTCATTGAGCTCATTAAGTTCAGCATCCTGTTTCCTTACTTTTCTGTCTAATTAATTTGCACCAGGTCCCCTATATCTACGTTCTCTGCAGACTTTCATGTTTCCTTTGGTCCAAAAATTGGACTTCTCAGTGGTGTGATCACAAAGTTCAAAGTACACATATGTCAGCATATACTACCCTGAGATTCATCTTCTTGCGGGCATACACAGTAAATACAAGACATAGTGGAATCAATGAAAGTCTGCACCCAACATGACAAACGACCAATGTGTAAAAGGCAACTGGGCAGATACAGAAAGAAAAAAGGAAGTAATAATAATTATTAGATAAAGCAATAAATATCAATAACATGAGGTGAAGAGTCTTGGAAGGTGAATCCATAGATTCTGGAAGCAGTCCAGTGATGGGGTGAGTGAAGTTATTCCCTCTAATCCTGAACTTGGTGGTGTGGGACCCAATATTCCTGTACCTCCTTCCCAATAACAGAATTGAGAAAAGGGCATGGCCTGGATGGTGGGGATCCTTGATCACTTTTCCTGCAAAAGTGCTCGTTGCGGATATGCTCAATGGTGGGGAGGGCTTTGCCTGTGATGGACTGAGCTGTACTTGCTACTTTTTGTTGGCTTTTCTGTTCGAGGTCATTGGTATTTCCATACCAGGCTGTGAAGTAACCAGTCAATATATTCTCACCACACATCTACAGAACTTGGTCAAAGTTTTAGACGACACGCCAAATCTTTGAAAACTTGCAATCTTTGAAAGTAGAGATGCTGCCGTGCTTTCTTCATAATGTCACTTATGTGGTGAACCCAGGAGAGGTCCTCTGAAATAGTAACACTGAGGAATTTAAAGTTGCTGACCCTCTCCACCTCTGATCCACTGACGAGATTTGGCTCATAGCTCTTTGGTTTCCTTCTCCTGAAGTGAATAATCAGCTCTTTGTTCCTGCTGACATTGGGTGAGAGGTTGTTGTGGCACCACTCAGCCAGATGTTCAATCTCCTCCTATGTGCTGATTCATCGCCACCTTTTAATTTGGTCTTATATGACATGAAATTTGTTGATTTGCAGCAGCAGTACAGTACAAAGACATGAAATTACTATATTAACTAAATTGTGCAAAAAAAGAATAATGAGTTAGTAAATCATAAAGACAAGAGATTCTACAAACGGTGGAAATTCAGAGCAACACACATAAAACGCTGGAGGAACTCAGCAGGTCAGACAGCATCCATAGAAATGAATAAAGAGTCAACTTTTTGGGCTAAAACTCTTCTTCTAGACTAGAAAGGAAGGGGGAACTTGCCAGAATAAAAAGATGGGGATAGGAGAAAGAGGGCAAGCTGGAAGGTGACAGGTGAATCCAGGTGAGTGGGGGAGGGGCAATGAAGTAAGAAGTTGGGAGGTGAGAGGTGGAAAAGGCAAAGGAACGGAGAAGGAATCTGCTATTAGAGGAGAGTGGACCAAAGGGAAGGAAGAGCGACACGAAAGAGAGGTGATAGGCAGGCGAAGAGAAGAGGTACGAGGCTAGAGTGGGGAAGAGAAGAAGAAGGAAGGGAAGGAAAAATTAACAATTAACAGGAGGAGAAATCGATGTTCATGCCATCAGGTGGAGTCTACCTAGATGGAAGATGAGGTGCTGCTCCTCCACTACTGAGAGTGGCCTCATCATATCTGAACAGGATTGGGGATGGGAATTAAAATGGTTGGCTACCAGGAAATTCCACTTTTTGCAGATGGAGCGGAGGTCTCGACAATGCAGTCCCCCACTCTACAACGGGTCTCACAATGTAGAGTAGGCCAGCAACTGTTGAGGTATATGACCACAACATATTTGCAGGTGAAGTGTTGCCACACCTGGAAGAACTGTTGATACCCTCAATGGGGGTGAGGGAGGAAGTGAATGGGCAGGTGTAGCATTTCTCACGCTTGCGAGGATATGGGCCAGGAGGGAAATTGGTGGGGGAGGGACGAATGGACAGGGGAATCATGGAGGGAATGATCCCTATGGAAAGTGGAGTGAAGTAGCAGAGAAAAAGATATGTTTGGTGGTAGGACCCCATTGATGATGGCAGAAGTTGTGGAGAATGATGCAGAAGCTTATATGTGGCAGGTGAGGACAAGAGGAACTCTATCTCTGTTAGAGCAGTGGGAAGATGGGGTGACGCAGATGTCTGGGAAATGAAGGAGACATTGGCGAGGGCAGCATCAGTGGTGAAGTAAGGGAAAACCTGTTCTTTGAAGAAGGAGGACACCTCTGATGCCTTGGAAAGGAAAGGCTCATCCTGGGAGCAGATGCAGTGGAGATGAAGGAACTGACAAAAGGGAATAGCATTTTTACAAGATACAGGGTGGAAAGTGGTGTAGTCAAGATAGCCTTGGAAATTGATAGGTTTATAAAACATATCAGTACACAGTTTGTCTCCAGAGATGGATATAGTGAGATCAAGAAAAGGGAGGGAGGTGTCAGAAATGTACCAAGTGAAATTAAGAGTAAGGTTGGAAGCTGGAGTCAAAGTTGATGAAATTGACGAACTTAGCATGGGTGTATGAATTTGTGAATGCAAGTCATGCACTTGTCAACGTAGCACAGAGAGAGTTGTGGAGCATTACCAGGGAAGACTTGGAACATAGAAGATCATTCCATGTAGGCATAGCTGGGACCGCTGTGGGTGTTCATGGCTACATCTTGAGTTTGGAGAAAGTGGCAGGAGCCGACAGAGAAATTGTTGAGGGTGAGGACCAGTTCCATCAGATAGAAGAGGGTGGGGGTGAAGGGGAACTGGTTGTGTCTGTTGTCAAGGTAGTGTTTGTGGATTCATGAACCATTCAAAAATCTGATACCGTAGAGGAAGAAGCTGATTTCAAACACTGAAACGATCCGAAGTACAGATTCTATTTACACATATGTATATAATGCTTAACACTGTTTCATTCCACAAAAGGCTTTTGTGATTCCTGGTGATCCTTCTGGAGTAATTCACACAGAGACAATGAGTTTTTCTGTTAATGTTATAATGCACGTGGTGGGTGGGGGAAAGGGAGCGGAGAAGACAAGCAAAGATAGATTACTATCTACAATATTGTTACGTATTTTTATTATGAATACACTATTTTTGAAATACAAAATATGTTGTTATAATCACTTTGCAAATAGATTTACGGCAGAGAATACTAAAGACAACTGACACAGAAGTCTCAAGAACAAAACATTTCAGCCCTTTGAGTATTACCAATGAAATATAAATTGTCCCATAGTTTTGGGATCTGGGGGGAGTTAATGGATACATTCTTTTTCTATGGTTATTAACCTCTTGGACTTCTATGGCACTAAATGAAAACATCGCAGCAAATCTTTCAAAATACATGTGTCTCCTTTTGTGTTAGAACCATGAGCAAGCCCGAGACCTGCCTGGATGTGATATATTTTCAGGGAGGAACCCAGGTGTGTCTGAAGTAAGAAAGAGCTGGAATTTGATGCCTCCAGCTACTTGAAAACAAGTTCAAGGCTTTAAGAAACATATAGATGAGCTGTCAACCTCAGTATGAAGTAGTACCACATTTATATTGTCAGTACCTGTAACACAAAGTACCAATTACATTGCATTTCAAGGGCGTTTGGAATGACCTTGTACTCCCTCTTTGAAACGAAGACCAATACTAAATCAATTTTTGTTCTTTCTTCGTTTTGCGCATGATATGATAGGATTGTTTCGATGTTTATACTGCAGCTAAAGCACAATGCTGTACCTTTCCCAGAAAATCTTCCTACCAACATTTTAAAGAACATTCACTTAGCTCCTGAAACAAAGCCATGATTCAATGCCAAGAGGGAGAGTCACCATACCTAAACTATTAAACTAACCAGCAGAAAATGGGCTGGTTGGTGAAAAACTCAAAGGGACATGAATTCCAGGCAATGATTGTCATTCAATTATTTTTTTATTTAAGAAGCTACAGCTCTATTTTAAACTTTTACACTAGATTCTATAAAGACTAAATTTGCTAAGTGTACTTTTGTTTTTTATTCTGAAACCAGAACAGAAATAATTCTATAAATGTCAATGAGATTCAGTTTCAAATGAAAAACATGTGAAATAGGAACAGGAAACACTCGGCATGGTCAGACAGCATTTGCAAGAAGAGAAACAGAATTAACATTTCAGTCAAAGATGAAGGGTCTTCAATCTGAAAGGTTAAGTCTGTTTCTTTTTCTGCAATTGCTCCAGGCATTTCCTGTTTTTATTTCAGATCTTCACCATACTGAATATACCCAGCAGATGAGGCAAGGTTTGTAGAGAGAGAAAAATTGAGTCAATGTTACAGATGGACAGCCTGAGGCCAGAACTGACCAGTTCAGATGCAGAAAGGAGAAACAACGTGGTGCAGCAGCCTTTTTGCTCCAGGGATAAGAGTAGGATCCCAACCTCCAATGCTCCCTGAATGAAGTTTCCATGTTCCCCTTCCTCCAGATACTGTCTATTCTTTCCACACCTCACTGACTACTGTCAATTGTCCCGAGAGTGGGTGGGTGGGAGAATAATCAGGAAGAGTTGTTGAGCACATGAGGGAGAAGAGGCTCGAGGGAAATAAGGGGAATTAATTGATGGGAATTGACTGGATGGCTGTCTTCAATCTTGTAGGGAAATATAAAAATACAAAATGTGAGCAAAATAAATGGGAAAATGACTCTGAAAAACAGCATAGATTGAATGGGCTTCCTTCTACATCACAAGAAACGTAAGTTGTCTGAAATTGTTCAATTCAAAATTGAGTTCATTATTCATTGATTTAGAAGGTTAGAGTGCATTAGACAATTAAAGCAACAAACACTAGAAATTCAGAATTGTCCATAGAGATTCATATGAATCTTAGACTACGAGGAGAGACCAAGTCGCCTGGAACTATACTCGCTGGAAATCAGAAGAATGAGAGGAGGTCTTATAGACACATATAAAATCATGAAAGGGATAAGATAAGATAGTTCCACTGATAGGTGAGACTAGAACTAGGGGGCATAGCCTCAAGATTTGGGGGGAGCATATTTAGGATGGAGATGAGGAGGAACTGCTTTTCCCAGAGAGTGGTGAATCTGTGGAATTCTCTGTCCAAAGAAGCAGTGGAGGCTACCTCAGTAACTAAGATAAGGTGGGATAGATTTTTGCATAGTAGGGGAATTAAGGGTTATGGGGAAAAGGCAGGTAGGTGGAGATGAGTCCATGGCCAGATTAGCCATGATCTTATTGAATGGCGGAGCAGGCTCGACAGGCCAGATGACCTACTCCTGCTCCTATTTCTTATGTTCTTATGAAGCTGTCTGCAAAATGGTTACACCATTTGCATCCAATGTCTTTAATCTGAAGGAAACCAGATCATGAGACTTAAACGAAGCTAAAACAGAAGAGGCATGAAAGGACTTTGGATCACTGAGGGGATAACGTGAACAAATAGTTACTGCATCTTCTCCTGAGTGTTACCAGCATCTTCTGTTTTAACTGCATTGTGCTGTTGATCTGTCCTTACCCCTGGCAGCAGCAGATGCCATCCTGTTTGGCTCCTTTCATTTCTACTGTAAACCAATGCAGATGCCCAGCAAAACCCCCAAAAGTCCCACGATCAAGAACTCCATTTCACTTACAGCTCCTCTAAGTGCTTTTGGTACAGAATTTTTACATTGAATTGAAGTCATCAGGAAATTTTCATAATAAATGCTGCTCATGTAAATAAAATCTTCACCGTGGTCCAGAAAATCTCAATATCTCAAGCACCATCGTTGAACTTAAACAGCAAATAAACAGAAAGAGATTATCCGCTTTTAAGTAACTAAAAATCCTTTAGTACTATGTACTTGCTGGGAGTAAGCTTTAGGCCAAGTACTAGCCAACTGTGTGTTATGCAGATTCCTTAATAACCATTATCAGAATTAGGTTTAATATCACCAGCATATGTTATGAAATGTGTTAACTTTATGGTAGCAGTACAATGAAGTACATGATAACCAAATATAAATAAATATAGAGAAAAATACTGAATTACTGCAAGTACATATATGTCTATTAAATAGTTGTTAAAATAAGTAGTGCAAAAATCAAATTAAAAAGTAGTGAGGTAGTGTCCATGTCTATTTAGGAATCATATGGCAGAGGGGAAGAAGCTGTTCCTGAATCGCTAAATGTGTGCCTTCAGGTTTCTGTACCTCCTTCATGACAGTAACAAAGAGAAGAGGTCTTGAGCTGTGTGGTAGGGGGTCTTTAATGATAGACACTGCCTTCTGAGGGCACCGCTCCTTGAAGATGCCTTGGATACTACGGAGGCTGGTACCCATGATGGAGATGACTAATTTTACAAGTTTCTGCAACTTACACTGGTCTTGGGCAGTAGCCCCACCACCCCTCCTCATGCCAGATGATGATCAGCAAGATTAGGTGGCAATCAGTCCATTAACAATGCACTGGTTAGATTTGTTATCGTAGTACCTTACGCTGAACATGGGCTGCAAGATGTGTACATTGGGGGAAATTCTAGACAATGTGGAGAAGTCCTTTCAGTTGGAGCTCTTGCCTTTTTGGTAATGAACAGTGACAAATCAAAAAGTTTGGGCGCAAAACTACACAACTCATATCTTTTAGATGTCAGAGTATTGGAATATCATTTGACACATGCATATCTATGCATATTTGTACTGCGGGTAACTCTGAAAAGTGTATTCAGGAAGGCTTCACTGTAAATGCACCTGAGCTCCTTGGAATTACGAAGAGTATGAGTTTGGTCACAAGAACTACCACTCGGGAGTTTGTTTTTCAATCTGAAACCCATGCTGAACCTCTCTTCGCTGAAAAGACTTTTGATAGTGGAGAGGATGACTACACAACTACTGAACAGATCAGGAACCAGATTAAGAGTTGCGCCTGAGTGATTTCTGCTGGCTGTTACTTTCTTTAGTTCTTTTACTTGCTCACTCAACAGGGAATGGTACAGCAGGTGTTGAAGGAGATGTTGCTGATTTCAAGGCTTCTGCTCAAACCAGCTGCTCCCGGATATAAATGCGTTAGTGGGCAAACTCCTTCGGAGGGGATCCTGATCAGGAGAATGGACAGATAAAGCAGGACAAGCTGCTGGAGGACTGAGAGTAGGAGAAGCAGAAGGTGAAAAGGGCTCTCACTGGGAGGCCAGGTCCGTGTCCACTCAGAGTATTATCACTGAATCTCAGATGGAGACGAGGGGACATACAGGAGCAAGATATACCAGCTAGATGAGTGGTATTGCGGCAACAACCATGCACTCAATGTCTGTAAGACCAAAGAGCTGATTGTGGACTTCAGGAAAGGTAAGACGAGGGAACACATACCAATCCTCATAGAGGGATCAGAAGTGGAGAGAGTGAGCAATTCCAAGTTCCTGGGTGTCAAGATCTCTAAGGATCTAACCTAGTCCCAACATATCAATGCAGCTATAAAGAAAGGAATTTAAAGAGATTTGACTTATCATCTAAAACACTTCTAAAGATGTACCATAGAGAGTACAATATTCTGTCTGGCATACGGGGGGAGGGGCGGGTGCCATTGCCCAGGACCAAAAGAAGCTACAGAAAGTCGTAAAATTAGCCAGCTCTATCTTGGGTACTAGCCTACTAGTCCCCATGGTACCCAAGACAACTTCAAACAGTGATGCCTCAGAAAGGCAATGCCCATTACTAAGGGCCCCCATCGCCCAGGATATGCCCTCTTTTCATTGTTACCATCAGGAAGGAGGTACAGAAGCCTGAAGGCACACACTCAGCGATTCAGGAACAGCTTCTTCCCTCTGCCATATGATTCCTAAATGGACATCAAACCCATGAACACTACCACATTTAAAAATATATATATATAACTTCTGTTTTTGCACTATTTTAATCTATTCCATATATATACTTACTGTAATTGATTTACTTGTTTTTCCTTTCTATATTATCAATAATTGCATTGAACTGCTGCTGCTAAGTTAACAAATTTCACGACACATGCCGGTGAAAATAAACCAGATTGTGATTGAACTTCACTATCTGCTGCTTTCGAAGTGCAACCTTGCGGTAGAACATGCACTGCTTTATGCGTATTGAGGATCTTTCCTGCAGCTCAGGCAGAATTGCAGCCTCAGATATTTGCAAGATCTCAACATTTCTCATCCTCCATTGCACAGCAGAGGTCACTGACATGCTCTATTTAAAGAGGGATGATTGTATTTCAGTCTGTTTTGTCAGAGACCCACAAGCAGAGCAAACGTATGGCTTTATAAGGATTGCAGGCATCCGCCCTAGAACAGGATGCCTTCAATTGCAAACACTTTGCTTTTGGGTAATGCACGGCAGCACCAAAACTAAAAGTCCCTCAATATCCAGAGAGTGAGCAGAAAATCATGCAAGCATCTAGGCAGCAATGAAGATGTGGTTACTCTGCAACAGTCTGTGGTGCCAAACAGCTACTCAGTAAGAACAATTAACTGGAATTGCAGGGGGATGGGACCCAGAGAGCCGGAGCAGACCGCGGAGCGGTTGTGGGGAAAGCTGTTGTTAAGCCTTCATACAAAGTCAGGAATTGAAAGGTTGAGCATGGTAGGAATTGTGTATTTTTCACTGCAAGGAGTATAGTAGGAAAGCCAGATGAGCTTTGGGTATAGATAAATCAGCACGTGGCATTATAACACTTTAGCTGTTGGTGAAACTTGGTTGCAGGAGGGACAGGAAACTCAGCTCAGTTTTCCCAGGTTCTGTTGCTTTAGACGTGATACTGCAGGAGGGGTTAAAGGGAGAGAGGTGACATTACTAGTCAGGGAAAATGTCACGGCAGTGCTCAGACAGGACAGACCGGAGTGCTCGTCTACTGAGGCTACCTGGGTGAAAATGAGAAATAGGAAGGTGATGACCAATTTAAAGGGATTATATTACAGTGGGATTTAGAGGAGCAAATTTGTAGCGAGATTGCAGACTGTTGCAATAATCAGAATCAAGTTTAATATCACCAGAATATGTCGTGAAATTTGTTAACTTAGTGGCAGCAGTTCAATGCAATACATGATAATATAGAAATAAATAAATAAATGACAGTAAGTGTATATATGCATATTAAATAGTTAAATTAAAAACAGTGCAAAACAGAAATAATAAAAGTGTGGTAGTGTTCATGGGTTCAATGTCCATTTAGGCATCACATGGCAGAGGGGAAGAAGCTGTTCCTGAATCGCTGAGTGTGTGCCTTCAGGCCTCTGTACCTCCTTCTTGATGGTAACAATGAGAAGAGGGCATGCCCTGGGTGATGGGGGTCCTTAATGATGGACGCCGCCTTTCTGAGACACCGCTCCTTGAAGATGTCTTGGATACTACAGACGCTAGTACCCAAGATGGAGCTGACTAATATTAAACTTTCTGTAGCTTCTTTCGATCCTGTGCAGTAGCCCCTCCCTATGCCAAACAGTGATGCAGCCTGTCAAAATGCTCTCCATGGTACATCTACAGAGGTTTTCGAGTGCCTTAGGTGAGAAACGAAATCTCATCAAACTGCTAATGAAATATAGCCACTGTCTTGCCTTCTTTATGACTACATCGATATGTTGGGACCAGGTTAGATCCTCAGAGATCTTGACACCCAGGAACTTGAAATTGCTCACTCTCTCCACTTCTGATCCCTCCATGAGGATTGGTTTGAGATCCCTCATCCTACCCTTCCTGAAGTCCACAATCAGCTCTTTGGTCTTACTGACATTGAGCGCAAGGTTGTTAGCTGGTACATCTTACTCCTGTACACCTTCTCATCTCCATCTATGATTTTGCCAGCAATGGTTGTATCATCAGCAAACTTATAAGACCATAAGATATAGGAGCAGAAGTAGGCCATTCGGCCCATCAAATTATAAATGGCATTTGAGCTATGCCTAGCCACACAGACATGGGTATAAAGAGAGTAGACAAGTGGACTAAACACACACATCCCTGAGCTGCGCCAGTGCTGATCATCAGCAAGGAGGAGTTATTAATACCAACCCACAAAGATTGTGGTCCTCCAATTTGGAAGCAGAGAATCCAATTGCAGGGTAAGGTACAGAGGTCCAGGTTGTTTCCTGGCATAGTTGCACTTGGTAAGTGGGAGGTCTACCAAAGTGAAACACTGAGAGTATAAAGTTTTTATGTTCCTGTCAGAATAAAAAGTTTAGGGAACTCTGGTCTTCAAGAAATATCAATGGCCTGTTTAAGGTGAAGGAGGAGGTGCATAGACGTCATTGGCAGGAAGGAGCATGTGAGGTATTTGAGGACTATAAGAAATGCAAGAGGACACTTAAGACGGAAATCAGGAGGGATAAAAGAAGGTATGAGGTTGCTCTAGCAGATGAGGTGAAGGAAAACCCCAAGGGCTCCGACAGATATATTAAGAGCAAAAGGATAGTAAGGGCTAAAATTGGTCCTCTGGAAGATCAGAGTGATCATCAATTGATTTGTTGCATCTGTATTTACTCAGGAGACGCATGAAGAGTCTATAAAAGTGACGAAAAGCAGCATTGGACTATATACAGATTACAGGGGAGGAGGTGTTTGCTGTTTTGAGGCAAATTAGGGTGGATAATTCCCCAGGGCTTGACAAGGTGTTCCCTTGGACCTTGTGGGGAGACTAGTGCAGAAATTGCAGGGGTCCTAGCAGAGATATTTAAAACATCCTTAGCCACAGGTGAGGTGCTGGAGGATTGAAGGATAGCTAATGTTGTTTCATTGTTTAAGAAATACTCTAAGAATAATGCAGACAAGTGTGAGGTGTTGTATTTTGGAAGGACAAATCAAGGTAGGACATACACAGTAAATGGTAGGGCACTGAGGAGTGTGGAGGAACAAAGGGATCTGGGAGTTCAGATACGTAATTCCCTGAAAGTGGCGTCACAGATAGACAGAGTTGTAAAGAAGGCTTTTGGCATCCAGGCATTCATAAATCAGGGTACTGAGTATAGGAGTTGGGGCGTTATGGTGAGGCTGTATAAGACATTGGTGAGGCCAAATTTGGAGTATTGTGTGCAGTTCTGGTCACCTAACTATAGGAAGGATATCAGTAAGATTGAAAGAGTGCAGAGAAGATTTACTAGGATGTTGCCGGGTCTTCAGGAGTTGATTTACAGGGAAAGATTGAACAGGTTAGGACTTTATTCCTTGGAGCGTAGAAGAATGAGGGGAGATTTGATAGAGGTTTACAAAATTATGAGGGGTATAGACAGAGTAAATGCAAATAGGCTCTTTCCACTTAGATTAGGAGAGATAAATACAAGAGGACATGGCTTTAAGGTGAAAGGGGAAAGGTTTAGGGGGAACTTCTTCACTCAGAGAATGGTGGGAGTGTGGAATGAGCTGCCATCTGACATGGTAAATGCAGGCTCACTCAAGTTTTAAGAATAAATTGGATAGATACATGGATGGGAGAGGTCTGGAGGGTTATGGACTGGGTGCAGGTTAATGGGACTAGCGGAATAAAGTTTCGGCACAGATTAGAAGGGCCGAATGGCCTGTTTTCTGTGCTGTAATGTTCTATGATTTTATAAGCAGAGAAATTATAAGGTGGTGAGCCTGATATCAGTAATGAGCAGGTGATTGGCAAGTATTCTAAGGGAAGGATATGTAAATATTTGGATAGATGGGGACTAAATTAATGTCCAGTATGGCTTTGGGTGTGGTAGGTCATGTCTATCCAATCTTACAGAGCTTTTCGAGGAAGGAACCAGGAAAGTTGATGAAAAGACAGTGGATGTTGCCTACATAGACTTTAGCAAGGCCTTTGATACCCTACGTGGACCTTAGCAAGGCCTTTGACATGATCCCGCATGGGAAGTTCTCCCCGTGACCATGTGGGTTTCCTCCAGGTGCTCTGGTCTTCTCTCACAGTCCAAAGACACATCGGTTGGTAGACAAATTGGTCTTTGTAAATTTTCCCGTGATTAGGCTCAGATTAAATCTGGGTTGCTGGGCAGCATGGCTCAAAGGGCCAGAAGGACCTATTCTGTGCTGTATCTCAATCAATAGACAAATAAATGAGATCGCAAATTTGACATTGGCTTCGCAGGAAAAGACAGAAAGTGATCGCAGATGGTTGCCTCTCTGACTGGAGGCCTGTAAATAGTGGTGTGCTGCAGGTATCAGTGCTAGGTCCATTGCTGTTTGTCATCTATGTGAATGATCTGGATGATAATGCAGTTAACTAGCACAGCAAAGTTTTGGATGTCAACAAGATTGGGGGTGTAGTGGACAGCAATGAAAGCTATCCAAGCTTGCAGCAGGATCTGGAGCAGCTGGAAAAATGGACTGAAAAATGGCAGATGGAACTTAATCAGACAAGTGTGTGGTGTCGCACTTTGGGAGGGCAAACCAGGATATGACTTACACGGTGAGTGGTAGGGCACGGAGAAATGCAGTAGAACAGGAGGATCTGGGAATACAGAGCCATCACTCCAGGAAAGTGATGTCATGGATGGACAGGGTCAGAAAGTAAGCTTTTGGCACATTGGCCTTCATAAATCAAAGTATTGAACGCAGGAGTTGGGATGTTGTGTTGAAGTTGCATAGAACGTCAGCGAGGCCTAATTTGGATTATAAATGCAGTTTTGGTCATCTAACTACAGGAAAGATGTCAATAAGATTGAAAGAGTGCAGAGAAATCTTGCAAGGCTGTTGCCAAGACTTGAGGGCCTGAGTTATAGGGAAAGGTTGAATAGATTGGACTTTATTCCCTAGACATTTGGATATGCACATGGATAGGTGGGGTTCAGAGGCAGGTCGATTAAACTAGTCAGATTAATAGTTCAGCATGGACTAGATGGGCCAAAGGGGCTGTTTCTGTGCTGTGGTGCTATGACTCTGTGATTCTTAAGGATTCTATTACGCTAATTAGAAATTACTACATTTCAGTGGCATTAAAACACCATCAAATTTCAGTTTTAATCCAAAGTTCTCCAAATATATTGTAAATTCATGAAGCTGCCAGCATTTATCTCAGTGAAGACTGAAAATGCATTCTGAGAATTGTACCCTTCAGTAACAGAAATGAAGTCAGTAAGATCTGATCGGGATGAGGTCGAGCACCTGGCCGCGTGGTGTGCCGACAACAAACTGGCCCTTAACACCGAGAAGACCAAGGAGATCATTGTGGACTTCACGCATGCCAAGAGTCACACTCATGTCCCCACCTACATCAACCGAAATGTAGTGGAGCGTGTGGAGTCCCTGAACTCCTCCATCCTGATCAAAAAGGTGCAATAGCACCTTTATTTCCTGCGGAGCATGAAGAAAGCTCACCTCTGTCCTAGGATACTGACGGACTTTTACTGCTGTACCATTGAGAGCATACTCACCAACTGCATCTCAGTGTGGTATGGCAATTGTCCCATATCCGACCGCAAAGCACTCCAGTGTGTGGTGAAAACTGCCCAGCCAATTATTGGCACCCAATTGCCCACCATTGAGAACATCTACCATAAACGCTGCCTGGGCAGGGCGAAAAGCATTATCAGGGATGCATCTCTGATGGACTTTTTACTCTCCTCCCATCCGGTAGGCGCTACAGGAGCCTCCGCTCCTGCACCAGCAGGCACAGGAAGAGCTTCTTCCCTGAGGCTGTGACCCTGCTGAACCTCATATCACAGCACTAAGCAGTATTGCACCCATATTGTACTGTCTCAGTACTTTTATATTTGTGTGCTGTAGCACTTTTTTATTCGCAGTTATTTTATAATTAACACTATTCTTTGCATTTCTGGTCAGATGCTAAATGCATTTCATTGGCTTTGTATCTGTACTCGGCACAATGACAATAAAGTTGACTCTAATCTAATCTGGTTCTGAATTCAGAATTCATAATCAGGTTTAATACCACTAACAAATGTCGGTAAAATTTGTTGTTTTGTAGCAACAGTACATTGCAATACATTAAAATAAAAACTATAAATTGCAATATGAAGTATACATAAAAAAGAAAACTAAATTAAGTAAGTAGAGAGAAAGAAAGAGGAGAAAATACTGAGGTAGTGTTCACGGGTTCATTGTCCATTCAGAAATCTGATGGTGGAGGAGAAGAAGCTGTTCCTGAAAGGTTGAATGTGTGTCTTAGGCTCTTGTACCTCCTCCTGGATGGTGGCAATGAGAAGAGGGCGTGCCCTTAATGATGGATGCCACCTTTTTGAGGCAGCACCTTTTGAAGGAGTCCTGGATGCTGTGGAGGCAAGTGTCCATGATGAAGCTGCCTTACTGACATTGAGTGTAAGATTGTTGCTGAGACACCACTCAACAGCTGATCATTCTCGCTTCTGTACGCCTCCTCATCATGATCTGAAATTCTGCCAACAATTGTTGTGTTGTCAGCAAATTTATAGGTGGTGTTTGAGGCTGTGCCTAGCCACACAGTGGGTGTAGAGAGAGTAGAGCAATGGGCTAAGCACGTATCCTTGAGGTGCGCCAGTGTTACCTGTCAGCAATGAGGAGATGCTATTTCCAGTTTAACTTGTAAGCAGGTTATCACACTGATTTATATATTAAAAATAATTTTGTGGAAATCTAATCTCCTAGGCATCTTGCCATCCACACCTCCACATACCAAATGCTATCATCCCAATCTTCATCTCCCCCACCCCTCACCTTCCACCAACACCCCAGTCATCAGGGACTCACCTTCACTACTGAGCAGGTGAGAAGGTCTCTGGGGAAACTCAGACATGGGAAAGCATTGGGACCAGATGGTGTGAACCCAAGGTCCTGAAGGAGTGTGCTGAACAATTGTGTGGAGTTTCCAGTGCATTTTCAGTCTGAGTCTCAGCCTGGAAAGGGTCCTGACTGTGTGGAAAGCATCATCTGTGGTCCCAGTACCCAAGAAGGGCCAACCAAAAGTCCTGTATGACTACTGTCCAGAGGCCTTGAACTCGCACATCATGAAGACCCTAGAGAGGCCGGTCCTGGCTCACCTCCGACCCCTGGTCAGATCAGCCCTCGTTCTCCTGCAGTTTGTCTACCAGGAGCACGTTGGAGTCGACGATGCTGTCATCTACCTGCTGAACACAGCCTACTCCCATTTGGATAAGCAGGGCAGCACTGTGACGATCATGTTTTTTGATTTCTCAAGAGCCTTCAATATCATACAGCCCTCCTTGCTGGGGGAAAAGCTCTGTCGATGCAGATTGGCACTTCCGTTGTATCCTTGACTACCTGACTGGCATACCACAGTTTGTGCAGCTTCAAAGCTGTGTGTCAGACATGGCTATAAGCAACACTGGGGCCCCACAAGTGACTGTATTGGCTTCCTTCCTGTTTACCCTGTATACCTCAGACTTTAGATGCAACACTGAGTCATGTCATCAGCAGAAATTCTCTGATGACTCAGCAGTAGCTGGGTGTATAAAGGGAGGACAGGAGGATGAATACAGGGCCCTGGTGGAGGACTTTGTCAAATGGTGCAAGCTGAATCATCTGCAGCTCAACATCAGTAAGACAAAGGAGATAGTGATGGACTTTAGGAAGACCAAGCCTGCTCTGCTCCCTGTTACTACTGATGGTGAGAACATGGTTGGTGTGTGAGGATCTACAAGTACAGGGGGATGCAGCTGGATGGCAGATATAAGTGGAGTACCAACACAGAGGCTGTGTACAAGAAGGGCCAGAGCTGCCTCTACTTCCCGAGGAGACTGAGATCTTTTAAAGTATGCCAGCCTCTCCTTCACATGTTCTACCATATTGTCGTCATCAGTACAATCCTCTATGCAGTAGTGTGCTGGGGCAATGGCATCAACACAGGTGATGCCAACAGGCTCAATAAACTGATTAGAAAGACTGGCTCTGTTATAGGAGTCAAACTGAACACACTGGAGGCTGGGGTAGAACAAAGGACCCTAAGGAAAATCCTGGCAATTCTGGACATTGTTTCTCACCCTCTGCATGCCATCTTGGTTGAACAGAGGAGCACTTCTAGTAACAGGCTAAGACAACTGTGCTGCTCCAAAGAGCACGATGTGAGATCATTCTTACCGTCATCGATTAGGCCCTATAATAAGTCAACCAACAGCCAGGGAAGTGATGACCCCCTCCTGTTAGACTGTTTGAGGCAACTTATTTTTTATTCTTTCTTACTTCTCTTCTAATATTTGTACATTTGTATATCTGTGCACTTGTAATGCCACTGTGACACTGTAATTTGCTTTGGGATCAATAAAGTATCTATCTATCTATCTATCTATCTATAGTTTTGGCCCAAATATAACTACAGCTGGAAGGCTAACTGTCTTGACAATAATTTTTTAACCTACTTAGAATATTACATTCTCAATGGATATAACATATGCTTTGTCAGATCAATATTAAACATTAATCTATGCAATAAATACATATAATGGATGTGTTCCAGATATTTTAAACTTGTAAAAGGTAGTGCCAAATTTTTGTTATAATTAACTAGATTATGTTCTTTCTGTTTATCTGTGGAAATGAAATAGTGTCGTATTAATTCATGTTTCACCTTTCTGCTGAATTCCCATCCAACCCCAAAACAGATCTTTCAGAAGATATATGAAAAGACATCCTCTTGCATCACTAGTTTCTTTTCGACGGTCTTGTGTTTCAGCAGACTGCACTGTTGTGTTGTGATAGCCAACTAATCAGAAAATCAGTGACATTACCTGGCTCAATGTAACTCATCCATACAGAACCGGTGAGCAAACTTCTTTCTCTATCTCTTACGGGTTAAACTGAGAATAATGAGTTCTCTGTTTTCTAAGCTGCTCACCAGTCACATGGAGTGGTTTCTGTTTTTGCGTTACTAATATTTCTGCCCTATGTGTTGAATCAGATTTCAAAATTGGTATATAATGTGTCCATTCTCAAGTGTAACACGTTTAGTCCTGACGAAGGGTCTCGGCCTGAAACGTCGACTGCACCTCTTCCTAGAGATGCTGCCTGGCCTGCTGCGTTCACCAGCAACTTTTATGTGTGTTGCTTGAATTTCCAGCATCTGCAGAATTCCTGTTGTTTGTTGTTTACGTTTAGAACATGTTGGTTTAACAGTAAGGAGGCCTCTACCCTATGTGTACTGGCACCAGCTTCTTGCTTTTGTAAATTGATGACTTAAATGGTACTGAAGAATTTGCAAGGCAGGCTTCAAATCTGTGCAGGATAGTTTGATGACACCCTTGGATGCTAACAAAGGCCAGCTCACTTTTGTTTAAAAAAAAATCCAGTGGGACAAGAGGAACAGAGATATTATTGTGACTCCACAGGTGTTGTGATGGTCTCTTTCCCTGTTGAGCTCATCTACCCTCCAGTTCCATCTTGAGATTCAACCAAGGGATCTGCCAGCAAAACAGTTGACTCCAGACTGATTGTATTGGCAGAGAGATCTGACCTCCACTGCAACTTGGCCAACTTGAGCTGAAGTATGGGAACAAACTGAAGTCAGTTCTTGAGAATTTCACATCACTGCAGCTGGCTGGATTGTTCCAAGAGATTTAGAAGCTTTACATAATGAAATCAATATCAAGCAGCAGCAAAAATGCCCCTTTATAGATTACTAAGGTAAATGATTTTTGGCATGTTTGTGAAGAAGAAAAAGAATCAATATTGCTGAATTATAATTGCAAATTGCCCTTGGAAAAGGTTGCCTTTTATTATTAGTGCTTATTGATTGCTCTGCAAATCTATAAATCCATTACAAAATCTTTCCTCAGCATGGTTCAAATTCTGAGATATACAGTATCTAACTATTTTACAAGTACTCGGAGAAACTTACTGTTTGAATTACAGGTATCCGTGCACTTAAATCCTGTGCTTGCTCACAGTAAATATTTATCACTTTATGGATCAGCTCTCCTTAAGCATCAAATACAGAGAACATTTCCCCCAGTGATATGGTTATCAGCTCTTCAGGGCCGGCACACTGTTGCTGGGAATGAAAGGTTAATCTACCGGACTATGCCGCAAGTAAATGCCGACAAGCATCAAACACATTGCTCAATGAATGCTAAGAATTGCCCAAAAGAATAAGGGAGAGCTATTCTCGATCCATTGGCTTGAGAAAGGGAAGTCCACAATCTCGGACATTTCACCAACTGGTGGTAGTAATGTGGAGGGCTGCTGCACCTTGGGATTGTGGAATCAAAGATTGAATCTTCAGTAACATGTCTAGCCAGAGATGGAAATGCTAGCTCGATTGATGAAATAGGATCCATTTGTGGAGTTGTCCCTCTTAGTACTTTAGTGGCCATGACATAGATTGTAGATAACAGCAAACTTAGGGCTAGATCAATTTATTCCATAGGGAGACAATATAAATCATTTGTGAACACACTATACATGAGATTTTCCAAGATTATACATTCTTTGATGTAAATTAAAGGTGTATAATGATTGTTCATTAGCCCCATGATGAGAGTTTTGTGAATGTTGGCTGGGATGCAATCTATTGATTCTCATCCATCACCCTCACCACAGTTTACATACCACCAGTGGCTGACTATAATCAAGCACTTGAGATACTACACAATGCTGTCACCAAACAAGAAACAGTCCATCCTGAGACATTTCAAATCACAATCAAGCTTGTTTGAAGAAATCGCTGCTCAATTATCATCAACATATAACCTGTAACACCAGAGGTCCCAACTCCCTAGACCACTGCTATACTATAATAAGGAATGCTTACCACTCCATGCCCAGACTGTATTTCAGTAAATCTGATCACTTGGCTGTCCTCCTCCTACCTGCATACAGGCAGACACTGAAGAGCAAGGCTCAAAGGATTAGGGCAACAAAGAGGTGGTCATGGGAGGAAGAGGAGGGTCTTCAAGTTGGTGGACTGGGCCGTGTTCGATGACTTATCTGTAGATCTGAATGGATACACCATGTTTGTCACAGACTTTATTAAAATAGTTGTAGATGAGTGTGTACCCACAAAGTCATTCAGAATCTTTCCCAACCAGAAGCCCAGAATGAACCAGGAGATCCATAATCTGCTGAGGGCCAGGTCAGAGGCATTCAAGTCTGGAGACTAAGAAAGTTACAAGAGGTCCAGGTACAATCTCTGGAAAGCCATCGCACAGGCAAAGTGGCGATCCTGGACTAAACTTGAATCAACAAAAGATGCTCGACAGTTGTCGCAGGGCCTGAATGCTATCACCTCTTATAAGGTAAATCAGACGACATAGACCACAACAGGGCTTCACTTCCAGACGGACTTAGTGCCTTCTGTGCTCACTTTTATGGTCAAAACATGAAAGAACCATCACCAACTCTCACAGCCCCCGATGATCTTGAGATTTAAGTCTGAGTCCAACATGCGAGCATCCGTCAGGAGGGTGAACCCATGAAAGGCATCCGGCCCAGATGGGGTACCTGGCCAAATACTAGAGACCAACTGGCTGGAGTGTTCACTGAGCTTTTTAGCCTCTTGCTTCAGCAGACTGTGGCACCCACCTGCTTCAAGAAGGCTTCAACCATACCGGTGCCCAAGAAGAACATAGTAACCTGCCCAACGACTATCATCCAGTATCACTTACATCCACAGTGATGAAGTGTTTTGATAGTCTGGTGATGAAGCATATCAACTCCTGCTTGATAAGCAACTTGGATCCACTTCAGTTGCCTATTGTCATGACAGGTCCACAGCAGATGCTATTTCATTAACTGTTCACTCAATCCTGGAACATCTGGACAGCGAAGACACATACATCAGGATACACTTCATTGACTACAGCTTGGCATTCAATACTCTCATCCCCTCAAAGCTAATCAAAAAGCTTCAAGACCTTGGCTTCAATACCTCCTTGTGCAACTGAATGCTTGATTTCCTTACTTGCAGACAGCAGTCAGTTTAGATTGGCAACAATATCTCCTCCACAATCTCCATCAGCACAGGTGCACCACAAGCCCTTGTGGTTAGCCTCCTGCTCTATTCGCCTTACACTTATGACTGTGTGACTAAGCACAGCTCCAATGCCATATTCAAGTTTGCTGATGACACCACTGTCGTAGGCTATATCAAAGGTAGTGACAAATCAGCATATAGGAGGTAGACTGAAAATCTGGCTGAATGTTGCCACAACAACAACCTCTTACTCAATGTCATCAAGACCAAGGAGCTAATTGTTGTCTTCAGGAGGAGGAAACTGGAGGTCCATGAGCCAATCCTCATTGGAGGATCAGAGGTGGAGAGGGTCAGCAACTTTAAATTCCTCAGAGTTATCATTTCAGAGGACCCTGTCCTGGACTCAGCATGTAAGTGGTATTAAAAGAAAACAAAGCAGCACCTCTACTTCCTTAGGAGTTTGCAAAGATTTGCCATAACATCTAAAACTTTGACAAACTTCTATAGATGTGTGGTGGAGAGTATATTGACTATCTGCATTACAGCCTGATATGGAAACGTCAATGCCCCTGCACATAAATGCCTACAAAAAGTAGTGGATATAGCCCAGTCTGTCACAGGTAAAGCCCTCCCCACCACTGAGCACATCTACACAGAGCATTGTCACAGGAAAGCAGCATCCATCACCAAGGACCCCCACCACCCAGGACACATGCTCTTCTCGCTGCTGCCATCACAAAGAAGGTACAGGAGCCTCAGGACTCATACCAGCAGGTTTAGGAACAGTTATTTCCCCTCAATCATCTGGCTTTTGAACCAAGGGGGATAATTTCATTCAACTTCACATGCCCCATTACTGAACTGTTCCCACAACCTGTGGACTCACTTTCTATGACTTTTTATCTCACGTTCTCAATATTTATTGCTTATTTATTTATTATCATTAATTCTTTCTTTTTGCATTTGCAGTTTGTTCTCTTTTGCACACTGGTTGAAAGCCCAGTTGGCACAGTCTTTCATTGACTCTATTGTGGTTATTATTCTATTATGGATTTACTGAGTGTGCCTGCACAAAAATGTATCTCAGGCTTCTATATGGTGACAGATATGTACTTTGATAGTAAGTTTACTTTGAACTTTGAATTGGTGGATATCTAAATGAAAACGGCACTGGACACCACAACCCCCACCCCTATAATCAATCAGAAAAATGCTGCAATTTTGTGTTAGGTTGATCTATTGCTCAGATTTATATTGTTGTTTTTGATTGCTGATCATACAGAACTGTTGGTCATTCTAGGTTCATTAATACCTCACTCATTCCTTTCAAATACCAGACACTATGTTCCAGTTGTTACATCACAGGATGAGTACACTGGGACACCGGACCCTATGTACCAAAGCAATTTGTGAATCTAAATTGAATTCCTTTAAAAATTAAATGTAGAAAAACAATCAAATAGCGGTAATGATGATCACAAAGCTATTTGGTTAATGTGTGTCCTCAGGGAAGGACAACAGCTGTCTTTATCTAATCTGACCCATATATGACTCCAGAGCTATAGCAAAGTGCTTGATCCATGTGTCCTCTGAAATGGGCAAACACTCAACTCAATTGTATCAAACTGTTTGTTGAGAAGTAAAAATAAAAGTAAAATCAGAAGGATCACTAGATATATCAAATTTGAGTCATAACCAATTGACCAGGAGAGTCCATCTCAATAACATCTGAGGACAAGCAAATGTTGGAAGTGTGATCCAAATACCAGTCAAGCCATATTCAAGCACTTCACAGATGTCTAACTATCAATCAATCCCACAAATACAAGCAAAGCTTTTCCAATTATTCTTCATAAGACAAGCCACTCATTCCAGGGCCATCCTTGCACAATGAATTTCACTGGGAAGAGATTACAAGAACAGACAATGCACTCTAGGAGTCACAGAATCATAGAATTACACAACACAGAAACAACTTTTTGGCCCAACTCATCCATGCCTACTAAGGTGCCTACCTGTTCTAGTTACTTTTTGCCTGTATCCCTCTAAAACTTTTCTACCCATGTCTTTTAGACACAGTAATTGTTCTTGCCCTTTCCATTTCCTTTGGCAGCTTTTTGCATAAACCCACAACATTCTGTGGCAAAAACTTCCCCTCAAGTCCCCCTTTAAAATTTTCTCCTCTTAGGATGCTGTCCAAGTTGCATGCCATCTTGGACAATGTCTTCCATCCACTACATAATGTACTGGTTGGGCACAGGAGTACATTCAGCCAGAGACTCATTCCACCGAGATGCAACACAGAGCGTCATAGGAAGTCATTCCTGTCTGTGGCCATCAAACTTTACAACTCCTCCCTTGGAGGGTCAGACACCCTGAGCTAATAGGCTGGTCCTGGACTTATTTACATATTATTATTTAATTATTTATGGTTTTATATTGCTATATTTATACTCTATTTTCTTGGTTGGTGCAACTGTAACGAAACCCAATTTCCCTCGGGATCAATAAAGTATGACTATGACTATAACTATAACTATCTTAAATCTTAAGTTTTAGACTCCCCTATCACAAAGGAAATACTGTGATCACCTCCCCTATCTATGCCCCTCATGATTTTATAATCCTTGAGAAAATCAGCCTCTCAGCCTCCAGCACTCCAGGGAAAACAGCCACAGGCTATCCAGCCTCTCCAAATCCTCCAGTACCACCAACCTCCTTGTGCAGCTTTTCTCCACCTTCTCTAGCTCAATCATTGGACCTCAGTATGGTGGACCTCAATGTACGTCATCAACATTGGCTTTAGCAAATCTAGTTGACAGGGTCATAAGGGACACATCTGCTAAATTAAGACTATGATAGGAAATGGGAGAATTGCTTTTGGCAAAATCTACTTGATCTCCACCTTGCTGTTCAGCTATCCCCCTCTCTCTTTTCCTCACTTATCAAGCTCTGATGAGGGGACTTTCATTTGAAAAGTAACTCTTTCTCTTCACAGATGCTGCCAGATCTGCTGTGT
The DNA here is from genome assembly GCF_963921235.1 of Mobula hypostoma. Taxonomy (NCBI): domain Eukaryota; kingdom Metazoa; phylum Chordata; class Chondrichthyes; order Myliobatiformes; family Myliobatidae; genus Mobula; species Mobula hypostoma. The sequence continues at coordinate 166,725,916 of NC_086102.1, forward strand.
GCCTCCAGCATTTTCTATTTTTTTTTAAATTTTGGGTAGGACAATAGTATTTGCACTTAACTTTGTCACATATGGTTTCCTGCTTTTTGTTGAACTGCTATATAATTAACAGGAAAGTACAAATTACTACAAATCACATAAATGAATCAAATAAATCAGCCACATATTACCTGCTAGCCTCTGTTGCAACCTTTCCCCTATCTGATTTCATGTGCCTATCACTCCCCTCTATCTGCTTCTATCTTTCACTGATCTGGTTCTATTCTCCACCACTATACTGCTTTACATGAGCAGTTTTTTACTTTTCGTCTCTGTTCTAATGCAGAGTCTTGACCTGAAATGTTGACTTATGTCTTCTGCCTCCATAGTTGCTGCTTGACCTGCTAAGTTCTTTCAGCATTCTGCTTCTAATATCATGCTGCAGGCATGAAATTTCAACCTCTCACTGCTACAGGCGGAAGTTCCCACTTGCTTCAAAAAGGCAACAATTATACCAGTGCCTAAGAAGAATAACGTGAGCTGCCTTAATGACTATAGCCTGGTGGCACTCACATCTACAGTGATGAAATGCTTTGAGAGATTGTTCATGACTAGACTGAACTCCTGCCTCAGCAAGGACCTGGATCCATTGCAATTTGCCTATCACTACAATAGGTCAATGGCAGGCACAATCTCAATGGCTCTCCAAACAGCTTTGGACCACCTGGACAATACAAACACCTATGTCAGGATGCTGTTCATCGACTATAGCTCAGCATTTGATACCATCATTCCCACAATCCTGATTGAGAAGTTACAGAACCTGGGCCTCTGTACCTCCCTCTGCAAATGGATCCTTGACTTCCTAACCGGAAGACCACAATCTGCAGATTGGTGATAACATCACCTCTTTGCTGACGATCAACACTGGTGCACCTCAGGGATGTGTGCTTAGCCCACTGCTCTACTCTCTCTGTACCCACGACTGTGTGGCTAGTCATAGCTCAAATACCATCTATAAATTTGCTGAGTATACAACCATTGTTGGTAAAATCTCTGGTGGTGACGAGAGGGTGTACGAGAGTGACATATGCCAACTAGTGGAGTGGTGTTGCAGCAACAACCTGGCACTCAACATCAGTAAGACAAAAGAGCTGACTGTGGACTTCAGGAAGGGTAAGACAAAGGAACACACACCAATCCTCAGTGGAGAGAGTGAGTAATTTCAAGTTCCTGGATGTCAAAATCTCTGAGGATCTAACCTGGTCATCATATTGATGCAGTTAAAAAGAAGGCAAGACACCAGCTACACTTTATTAGGAGTTTGCAGAGATTTGGTATGTCGACAAATACACTCGAAACTTCTATAGATGTACCACGGAGAGCATTCTGACAGGCTGCATCACTGTCTGGTATGGAGGGGCTACTGCACAGGACCGAAAGAAGCTGTAGAGGGTTGTAAATTTAATCAGCTCCATCTTGGGCACTAGCCTAAAAAGTACCCAGGACATCTTCAAGGAGCGGTGCCTCAGAAAGGTACCATCTATTATTCAGGACCTCTAGCACCCAGGGCATGCCCTTTTCTCACTGTTACCATCAGGTAGGAGATACAGAAGCCTGAAGGCACACACTCAGCAATTCAGGAACAGCTTCTTCCCCTCTGCCATCCAATTCCTAAATGGATATTGAACCCTTGGGCACTACCTCATTTTTAAAAAATATATAATATTCTTTTTTTTTCATGATTTTTAATCTATTCATATATGTATACTGTATAAAGTATATTGAATAAGATCTACTTATTTTTTATTATTATTATTATTGCATTGAACTGCTGCTGCTAAGTTAACAAATTTTATATCACATGCTGGTGATAATAAATCTGATTCTGATTCTACAACGACACTATTTCACTCACCTTTTATTGAGCTCTGCTCCCTAGTCAAATTTCTTTCCCTTATAACATAAACTCTATCAGTGTATTGCTATGGTACCAGAAAAAGGATCATCATCATCATCATCATCATCAGGTGCCGTGCCCAGTTTGAGCTTTGACTGCCAAGGCCCACACACTCCTGTTTCGGGTCAAGTGGATCAATTCATTGGTATTCATTTCCAGTTCTCTGGCTGCTGTCTCCATCATCATTTGTCTTTGACTTCCTCTTGCTTTCTTCCCTTCAATCTTTCCCATAATTACCTTGCATTCTCACTCCTTTTTCCTAATCACGTGTCCAATGAAGTCATGTTGCCCTTTCATGATCTCATACATTATTTCTCTTTTTGTGCTTGCTCTGTTCATGACATCCTCGTTAGATATTTGTTTTATCCATGATATTCTTTGTATCCTCCTCAAAAACCATATCTCTGCTGCTACAATTCATTTCCTCATGTTACTAGATATTGTCCAACATTCTCAGCCATATAACATAACAGAAAAAGGATATAGATTGAAATTACTCCATGACCCATTCCTTAAACCTGTTGAACACACTTGATCAATGAGTTGAGTGGTGTCAGAACAACAGCCTTGCAGTCAACATCAGCAAGACCAAGGAATTGATTGTAAACTTCAGGAAGGGGAAGTCAGGAGAACAGGCACCAATCCTCACTGAGGGGTCAGCAGCGGAAAGGGTGAGCAGCTTCACATTCCTCGGTGTCAACATCTATCCTGGACCCAACACGTACGTGTAATCGCAAAGTAGGCATGTCAGCAGCTTTACTTTGTTAGGAGTTTGGGGAAATTTGGCTTGTCACCAAAATCTCTATAGTTGTACGGCAGCAAACATTCCAACTGGTTAAATCAGAGGCGGGTATGGAGCCTCCAATGCACAGGATCACAGGAGGCTGCGGAGGGCTGTAGACTCAGCAACTCCACTGCAAACCTCCCTACCATCAAGGACATCCGCAAGAGGCAGTGCCTCAAGAAGCAGCATCCATAACTGAGGATCCTCACCATCCGGGACCTGCCTTCTTCTTGTTACTACCATCAAGGAGGAAGTACAAGACCTTCACTCAACGATTCTTTTCTGACCGGTCTTCAGAACTGCTGCTGGAAAATAATAAGTTTCACATCATATGTTGGTGATAATAAATCTGATTCTGATTCTATCACAAAGGAGTATTCATTCAATTTTCTCATTACAAATCCTAGCCGTGTACAGACTTACAGATTGCATCTCCTGGCATAGTAACTCCCGGTCACCTATAAAGTATCTGTTCGGACTGTAGGAACTTTGGCAATGGCACAATATTAGCTATAAATCCTTCACATATTAAACTGTCATTTGCTGTGTTTTAATCCCAAGGGTGTTTTGAGTAAATTATTTGTTTAAGCAGTGCACCTACCCTACATAAGCCTTTGGCATAGTCAGTGATGTTGTTCATGAGTGTAGTTTATAAGTAAAATTAGCATGGAACTTGCCATGTCATTGTAAGTTATCATATTGATGTCCATTGTTTCACTACTCTTACTTTTGATGGAACCATTTTGCACTGTATTCCTTAAAATCAGTATCTCTTCATGCCCAAAAGAATAAAAAAAAATTTATTGAGCAATTGATTGGATTAAGGCTTATGAGTGCTTCATAAATCTTTAAACATTTTATTTCCAAGATCTGTTTTTCAGTCAATCTCTCTCTGGGTGAAATAAGCAACTGTAAATCAATCTGCTTTTTATTTGTGTAATTGTGTAGAGGAGATATTATACCTTATAAAGTATGATATTGAATAGAACATCATAAAATAATGCAAGAAATATCTCAACCTTCACCAAAGTACTTTGTTTTTCTGTTTGAAGCAAAGTGCAGTTAAGTATGGGTTCCCTGCTTAATCTGCATACTGAATGTGGGTGGAATGATGGTATTAACACCGTAATAATATACTTCATACTTTATTGTCGCCAAATAATTGATACTAGAACGTACAATCATCACAGCGATATTTGATTCTGCGCTTTCCGCTCCCTGGATTACAAATATTAAATATTAAAAATAGTAGAAATTAGTAAATATTAAAAATTTAAATTATAAATCATAAATAGAAAATAGAAAACTGGAAAGTAACACACATCAAAGTTGCTGGTGAACGCAGCAGGCCAAGCAGCATCTGTAGGAAGAGGTGCAGTCGACGTTTCAGGCCGAGACCCTTCGTCAGGACTAACTGAAGGAAGAGTGAGTAAGGGATTTGAAAGTTGGAGGTGGGGGGGAGATCCAAAATGATAGGAGAAGACAGGAGGGGGAGGGATGGAGCCAAGAGCTGGACAGGTGATAGGCAAAAGGGGATACGAGAGGATCATGGGACAGGAGGTCCGGGAAGAAAGACAAAGGTGGGGGGGACCCAGAGGATGGGCAAGAGGTATATTCAGAGGGACAGAGGGAGAAAAAGGAGAGTGAGAGAAAGAATGTGTGCATAAAAATGAGTAATAGATGGGATACGGGGGGGAGGTGGGGCCTTAGCGGAAGTTAGAGAAGTCGATGTTCATGCCATCAGGTTGGAGGCTACCCAGACGGAATATAAGGTGTTGTTCCTCCAACCTGAGTGTGGCTTCATCTTTACAGTAGAGGAGGCCGTGGATAGACATGTCAGAATGGGAATGGGATGTGGAATTAAAATGTGTGGCCACTGGGAGATCCTGCTTTCTCTGGCGGACAGAGCGTAGATGTTCAGCAAAGCGGTCTCCCAGTCTGCGTCAGGTCTCACCAATATATAAAAGGCCACATCGGGAGCACCGGACGCAGTATATCACCCCAGTCGACTCACAGGTGAAGTGTTGCCTCACCTGGAAGGACTGTTTGGGGCCCTGAATGGTGGTAAGGGAGGAAGTGTAAGGGCATGTGTAGCACTTGTTCCGCTTACACGGATAAGTGCCAGGAGGGAGATCAGTGGGGAGGGATGGGGGGGACGAATGGACAAGGGAGTTGTGTAGGGAGTGATCCCTGCGGAATGCAGAGAGAGGGGGGGAGGGAAAGATGTGCTTAGTGGTGGGATCCCGTTGGAGGTGGCGGAAATTACGGAGAATAATATGTTGGACCCAGAGGCTGGTGGGGTGGTAGGTGAGGACCAGGGGAACCCTATTCCTAGTGGGGTGGCGGGAGGATGGAGTGAGAGCAGATGTACGTGAAATGGGGGAGATGCGTTTAAGGGCAGAGTTGGTAGTGGAGGAAGGGAAGCCCCTTTCTTTAAAAAAGGAAGACATCTCCCTCGTCCTAGAATGAAAAGCCTCATCCTGAGAGCAGATGCGGCAGAGACAGAGGAATTGCGAGAAGGGGATGGTGTTTTTGCAAGAGACAGGGTGAGAAGAGGAATAGTCCAGATAGCTGTGAGAGTCAGTAGGCTTATAGTAGACATCAATGGATAAGCTGTCTCCAGAGACAGAGACAGAAAGATCTAGAAAGGGGAGGGAGGTGTCGGAAATGGAATTTCACATCAAAGTTGCTGGTGAACGCAGCAGGCCAAGCAGCATCTGTAGGAAGAGGTGCAGTCGACGTTTCAGGCCGAGACCCTTCGTCAGGACTAACTGAAGGAAGAGTGAGTAAGGGATTTGAAAGTTGGAAGGGAAGGGGGAGATCCAGAATGATAGGAGAAGACAGGAGGAATTTCACATCAAAGTTGCTGGTGAACGCAGCAGGCCAAGCAGCATCTGTAGGAAGAGGTGAATTTCACATCAAAGTTGCTGGTGAACGCAGCAGGCCAAGCAGCATCTGTAGGAAGAGGTGGAATTTCACATCAAAGTTGCTGGTGAACTCAGCAGGCCAAGCAGCATCTGTAGGAAGAGGTGAAAAGTAAGGAACCGGAAAGTAAGGTAGTGCAAAAAAACTGAGAATCAGGTCCGGATATTTGGAGGGAACGGCCCAGATCCGGGTCAGGATCCGTTCAGCAGTCTTATCACAGTTAGAAAGAAGTTGTTCCTAAATCTGGCCGTACGAGTCTTCAAGCTCCTGAGCCTTCTCCCGGAGGGAAGAGCGACGAAAAGTGGGTTGGCTGGGTGGGTCGTGTCCTTGATTATCCTGGCTGGATAATGATATCATGCCTGGATCTGCAAGAGGGCAACCTGGACTAATTATTATTTCCTGATAGAGGAGCCATTTGGAAAAAAAATTCACATCTGGGTTGAGATTGGATGCTGCTTTTACAGCACATATGTACATTTCTTCCTGCTGTTATATTAGCATGAATTCCAAGAGCAAAGATAATTGAGTTTAGTGCAATGTAATGACAAATGTAATTTTGAATAATATATATTATAAAATTTCACTGAATTGAATTACTCTCTCTTTATTAAGCAACCCTGTTTCTACAACAGGAACTAAAGATAAAGCCTGACTAATAACACAGGAGATTAATCAGTTGAAATATTAAACAAAAGATTTAATTTTGAAAAAGAAACAGGAGCATTCTCCCTATTTTTCAAATAATAGATAGATAGATAGATATACTTTATTGATCCCGAGGGAAATTGGGTTTTGTTACAGAGCATAAATATAGCAATACAAAAACCACAGACAATCAAACAACAAAATGCAAACTATGCCAGATGGAAAATAAGTCCAGGACCAGTCTATTGGCTCAGGGTGTCTGACTGTCCACGGGAGGAGCTGCACGTTCAATAGCCACAGGCAGGAACGACCTGCCGTGCCGCCCAGTGTTGTATCTCGGTGGAATGTGGCCGAAGTCCAACAGTAAAAAGTTCAATATCCGGTCTGTAAACACATTCCTCAATCGTAATATGACCTGGATTGCACCATCTGTTGTTAACCAGAACAGTAAGCTTACTTTACGCTCCTTTACACTTACCACTCTCAGTGCACTTCCAGTCAGTATTAATCTTAATACCAATCAAGATCATTAAGATATACTTCAGGCTTATGTTATTTGCTTACTCCACAGTGCTTCCAGTACTCTTTGCTGAGGAACAGTCACGGGCAAACATACTACAGAACAGGAACCTCCATGGAATTCAAAATCTTTGCGATCTGTATCAACAACTAACAGCAGTGTTGCTGCATCTTTGTTGAGTTACTTCTGTTCAAGTTACTAACAACATGGTCCTTTCAAAAGCAGCAGCTACACCACCTTATGCAGATCAATGTGATAGTACAAAAGAGTCACTGGCACTGACCATACTAATGTGTCAAAGGGTTGAGTACAAAGTTTGGTACTACAATTGCATTGGTATGTGTTCTCTGCTTTGTTCCTTGCAGATGGCACAAAATCACTTGGCCATCCTAAGTATATCATCTGGCATTTATATGAAATAATTTAGTTTGAAGCATTGGCTGTTTCCAACAAGTGACAGATTTTTTCCAGTATTGAATTGCAGAAAATTATATCTGTAAAACACTTATTAGATTCAACACACACGGACTATGTAATGAACGTCTAACATAATGAGAATTGCACACATGAAGTTGAGAAGACAAAGTACTCTGCTGTCTGTACAAGGACATTAAATATTTCCCACAGTCACATCAAGGTTAATGCATTTTGTGCAGGTTGATACAGGCTCTGCATTTGCTTGGATTTGGTAGGAAACAACCTTCAAACAACTAGGCTTTTAACAAAAAATCCCCACATAGGAGGACTGAATTACTAACTTTAACACCCTTATAATGTCCAATTGATCTTGAACTGAAAAATGTTGTAAGTGCATTTCTATATCTAAATATCCTTGTATCCTTTCCCCACATCCTAATTTTCACTCACCTTTCCCAAATTAATCATACTTTGTACCATCAAGTTTAAAATAATTTGTCTTTGAATTATCTTCATCTTGAGCCATTAATTCAACAATCTGGTAGACTCACTCAGCAAGCATAGTGTGATATTGTTAAACAATACTTAATCTTATATTTGGTTGTAGTGTTGAGTAAAATCAAAACAGTCTGCTGGTGTTGTACATTGACTGCCTGATATAGTGATATGTAAACTCACATCTGTCAGTTGGTGCTAACTGGAGGATGAAAGCAACTATCTTTGAAGACACATGGAGAAAAACAAAGTCAAAGGCCAGGGTTTTCCATTTCTGTATTGATCAGATAGTACTTTTACTCATTACTGAGCACAGAAGTTCTTAAGTATATCATGGAAAACAGGCCCTTCTGAGTGGTCTTCTGGTCAGCTGGTTTAAGCACCTTTGTAGTAAAACATGTGAACATGCCACCTCATACAGAATACATTCAGAGTCACAGTGTTGTAGACACAGACAGTACAGAAACAAGCCCCTCAGCCATACCAGGCAGCAAATACAGTACATATCTATACTAATCCTATTTATCAATACATGGTCCATAGTCCACTATGTGTTGTTAATTAATTGCTTAACTAGGTACTGCTGAAACATCTGCCTCTGCCACCTCCCCAGGGTAGTACATTCCAGTCCTTTTACTACAGGATACCACCGGAAGATTGTGAGAAAATTTCATTCAATTTATAAAATTCTTACAGGATTTGGCAGTGAGGATATTTCCCCTAGTTCAGGGGTCTAGAACTAGGAGTCACAGTTTTAAAATAATTAGATTAGATTATTAAATTAGATTATGAGGACACTCAGTCCTCGTTTATTGTCATTTAGAAATGCATGCATTAAAAAATGATACAACGTTCCTCCAGAATGATATCACAAGAAAACACAGGACAAACCCAGACTAAAACTGACAAAACCACATAACTATAACATATAGTTACAACAGTGCAAGGCAATACCATAATTTGATAAAGAGCAGACCATGGGCATGGCAAAAAAAAGTCTCAAAGTCCCAATAGACTCATTATCTCACGCAGGCGGCAGAAGGGAGGAACTCTCCCTGCCATGAACCTCCAAGCGCCGCCAATTTGCCGATGCAGCACCATTGGAAGCACCCGACCGCAGCGGACTCTGAGTCCGTCTGAAATCTTCGAGCCTCCGACCAGCCCCTCCGACACAGCCTCTCCGAGCACCATCCTCTGCCGAGCGCTTCGACCCTGCCCCAGCCGCCGAGCAACAAGCAAAGCCGAGGACTCGGGGCCTTCTCCTCCGGAGATCCTGGACCACACAGTAGCAGCAGCAGCGAAGCAGTCATTTCAGAAGTTTCACCAGATGTTCCTCTGTGCTCTCATGTCCGTCTCCATCAAGTCAGGATTGTGCACGGCACCCTACTTGACAAATAACAGACATCACCACTGGAGTGGCTACTGCAAGCTGCGTTGCACCGCCATCTTCTCCTCCCGAGAGAAGAGTGGTCACTTAGGGCTGAGAAGAGAGGGTGGTGCATTTTTGGAATTCTCTACTCAGGAAGTCTCAGTCACAGAGTCTCAGTCACAGAGTTCAGCAATGCTACTAGGTATTAAGGGAATTAAGGAGTTACAAGGACAATGCAGGAAAATGGCATTGAGATGGTTGATCATGCATAATCCTAATGAATGGTGGAGCAGGTCTAAAGAGCTGAACCACCCAAACCCAACCCCGTTTCCCCATGCTTTGTGTGCACAAAGACCTGAGTGTCTCTGATCAACAGAGAATGTCTCCATTCAAAACACACAGCCATTATACTTTTTTCAAAAATATCCAATGAACATTCCTAACCATCCTATCTACCAGTCCTATTAGTGGCAATATTTTCCAGACATACTCTCCAAGGTTCCTCTGCATTACTTCATATCCTGCTATTTCTAAATACATTACGTCTCACTTCTCTGAACTACATTCTATCTGCCACTTTGTTGCCCACTGATACCTTCCTACAACTTAAGAATTTTACCCTCACTATCAACCCACGGGTATTTTTAGCATCATTGGCAAAGTTCACAATTGTGGTTGCTTTATATATGTCTAAGGCATTGATGCTTTCTATGAAAAGCAATGTGTCCATTAACGGCCCCATGGACCTCCACAACACAGTCTTCTAAACACTGAAACTTATTATGTGCTTCCTGCCATTGAGACAATTTCCCTGAATCTCATGAGATTTTACTTACTTTCATGAGCAATCTTGCCTTAGTTACAAAATGCAGAAAAATAACTGAAAAATGATTAGAAATCTCTCATTGAGATTATCAGAAGTTTGCAAGCACATGCTGAGCATCTGTTAAAATCTCAGTCAGGCAGTATTTTGAACATTTTTGCCCTTTATTAACTGCCAGATCATGGGTGTCACTGGCTAGCCCAAGATGACTAATCTCCCTTGATGAGGTGGGGCTATGCCACACTTCTAGAACATTATTGTGGACTTCGTGAAGGTATTCTCATTCTGCTGCAAAGTAAAGAAATCCAGGTACAGCAATACAGTTGGGAGTCAAGTTGGGCATTAATGATGAAGAGATTAGTAGAGAGGGTGCCAGTCAATTCTGTATAGTGTCAACTTCCTTAAGTATTCCAGGAAAATGATGATAAACACAACATGTTCCTGAAATGTCTTGAAAATAGCATTGAAAAGACTTTGGATATCAGGAGATGAGTCAGTTATTGCAGGACATCTACGGCAGACACAATATTTAATAGAAGATCATATTAACGGTGAAACACTTGGCAATGGTAATGTTGTGACTGTGACTGAAGTCACTGGAGAGACACAGAAGCTGTTGATATACCTAGAAGTCTTTATTCAGCACAACAAGCAGACCTTCTCCTGGAGACCCTCTCGGTAGAGTCCCACAAACTTAAAGTATATCACATTTTTATAGCCTTAAGATCAATGTAACAGTAAGTGATTCAATACAATTTCAATAGTTACAATGACAGAATTCAATTCAATATTTTGGGTTGACAAAGCTTCCTTTGAATTACATATCTACAGTTGGAGACACCTCTAAATGTTCGAATACCTTCGCTGGTACAAAGTAGAAGACATGACAGTATCAGTCTAGCCTGCAAGCTACCCTGAACTTGCTTTACAAAGGTGCAAATTACTTAAATCTATAGTTGCCCGGAATGATGCAGGCCAATTAACACAACTTTATTGTCTTAATGTTTGGCTGATGCATATGTGAATGTCTCATGGTCATAATTTTGCAATCCATATCACTTGGTCTGTGGGGCAATCTATGCTCCACAGACAGTATTGCTTATTTGCAAAGGTGTGCTTTTAACTTCAATTTACTGCTTGCAATTTACAATTTACATTAAGAACTGAAAACTGTTTCTTGATTGAATTAATACCTTCTATATTCACATACCTCCAGAATACTTAGTCCCTGACAGGTAACATTATTGAATTTCACCTCCTTACTGGTGAGTGTCTGAGGACCAGTGTCTCAGAAAATTCAGGGTATGTTAGATATTGACTCACTGCCAGCACTTGGTGGCTCCAATTATCTTTGGTTGTCAAGATCTGGATTCTTCAAAAGCACAATAATGTACAGAACAATTGATATTAAACGCAAACAACAGGAATTCTGCAGATGCTGGAAATTCAAGCAACACACATCAAAGTTGCTGGTGAACGCAGCAGGCCAAGCAGCATCTGTAGGAAGAGGTGCAGTCGACGTTTCAGGCCGAGACCCTTCGTCAGAACAATTGATTGATGGTTTGTATGCCATATCTGCAATTATATTAGCTTTACCTATGATGATGCGGGTCAGAATGAAGTGATGCTGCATTCTGGGTAGCTTCACACAGATGCAGCCATCATTGACTATCTACATGGCGTAACTAAGGCAACCATATACAACTCAAATACGTTTGGCAACTGGATGAACTTCTTTTCCACCATGTTCAGCATGGTGCAGGTAGGGTAGGCAAAATTTGCGGGTAGTTGCCATGGTGCTTTTGAAATGCAAGAACACCCAGAAGTCTTTGCAACTAACATAGAATTTTTGTCTGGCTTTTCAGACTGTGAGGACAGGGCATGGTCATAAAGCTCTCAGCAATGAAACCCAGAGGTGTTAGCAGCTTCCAAATGTCTGGCAGGTGTGTTTTTGAAGCTGGTGACAACACACTGCCAAAATGTTTCAAGGACCTCAACAGATCTAAAGGTGCCCATCAAAAGGCATCAGCCTGAACTTCTAGTGAGGTTTTAGTGTGCCATGTCCTGCATAACATTGTCCAGGAGCAAGATTTGGATGTGCAGAAGGATTTGAAGGATGAGGAACGAGGAGGAAGGTGGAAAGTTTGAAGATTATGAGGGGAATGTACAACAATTTACACACTTTTCTTTGCAGGAAGCTTTAGATTACTAAAATTCATTTAGATACACAGCTTCTAGCATTTGGAATTCCATAAGAACCCTGTCAAAGATGGTTCCTCACCTGTGCAGGTGAGGTAAGGCCATGAGAATACAAAGCAGCATGCTATGCGCAGACTAGAGTGGTGGGGCTGCGGGAGGATCAAAGAGCTTTGCGCAGAGGCCCAATCCATTGTTCTTTTTCATTTCATGTGTCTCACAGTCCAGCCAAACTTCACTCCCCAAGAGTGTTGCAGACTAAGGTTAGGCCTGCTTAAGGTGCCACCCAGAATCCTCAAGCCCTCACTCAAAGCCTATGCACTTAGTCTCAATTGTGCACTTAAGGTGTCACACAGTTTGCTATTCTGTCCACAGAAAGAGACTTGAGTACTACACTCAATGACAATATTACACTCAGGCTTGAGGTGGACTCTTTCAATCTCTCTTCAAGGACAGGGAGCTTGGCATGCTGCCAATTTCCAGCTTCACTGATATCCTTTGCAATGTAGCACAGGATCTGGATGCCTGTAGTGCCACTGCCAACAAAACCACACCTGCAACCAGAGCTCAGTCCTGACCTGTGGAGCTGTCTGTGTGGAGCCTGCATGTTCTATCAATGGCCACATGTCTTCTCCAGGCTGGAAAGTGCTATTCCACACCCTTACTTCGGGAAGTCTGATCACCTGGTTATGCTTCTACTCCCTGAGTACAGGCAGAGACTGAAGACTGCAGCACCAGCAGTGAGGACCAAGAAGGTATGGACAAGGGAAGCACAGGAGAGCCTACAGGACTGCTTTGGATTGGTGGACTGGACTGTATTCAGGGATTCATCTTCGAACCTGGATGAGTATGCTGCAGTTGTTACCGACTTCATTAAAACCTGTGTGGATGAGTGTGTGTGCCTACAAAGACTTACTGCACATTACCAAACCAAAAGCCATGAATGAACCAGGAGGTCCATCATCTGCTGAAGGCCAGATCTGTGGCATTCAAGTCTGGCAATCTAGGCCTGTACTAGAAAACCAGGTATGATTTCCAGAGGGCTACTTCAAGGGCAAAGAGACAATTTTGAACAAGGTTGGAGGCAGCATCAGATGCACGACAACTCTGGCAGGGTCTGCAAGACATTATTTCCTACAAAGCGAAACCCAATAGTATGAATGGCGGCGTTGCTTCACTACCAGATGAACTCAACGCCTTCTATGCCTGCTTTGAAAGGGAGAACACAACTACAGCTGTGAAGATCCCTGCTGCACCTGATGACCCTGTGACCTCCGTCACAGAGGCTGATGTTAGGCTGTCTTTAAAGAGAGTGAACCCTCGCAAGGCGGAAAGTCCCGATGGAATACCTGGTAAGGCCCTGAAAACCTGTGCCAACCAACTGGCGGGAGTATTCAAGGACATTTTCAAACACTCACTGCTACAGGTGGAAGTTCCCACTTGCTTCAAGAAAGCAACAATTATACCAGTGCCTAAGAAGAATAACGTGAGCTGCCTTAATGACTGTACTGTATGGCCTACAGTATAATAAGGGACTACTTTATGTTGTAGGGACACATCGTTGCATGCGCTATTAGGCATGTATTGATCTATACATGTGTGCCAAGTTCGATTTCTGCCAGTAAAGAACCATGAAACTTAGCTCCCATCTCCCGCATTTTTATTAATAGCATTGTAGTGTAACCAGGCCACATACACAACAAGTCGGTGACAAGGTTACTGAACCTACATCATATCAGAACGTTGTGTTTTAATTGATAATGACACTCGGAACAAGAGCACAAGGAACGAGCCAAGGAGCGGGAGAAGGAGGCAGAGCGAGGCCACAAGCCTGAAAGGAAATGGGAGCACAGTCAGGATCGGGAACGTCGGGAGACCAAGAGACATAGCCGGAGCCACAGCATATCCAGCTGAGTCCACAGCCGGCGCTGACCCCAGGGGCTGAGGGTCTGACTGCCCCAGAAGGGAGATAAAAAGGAGCGACACACACACACATCTAGGTGGAGTGCGCTCGTGAGTCAAAAAGAAAAATAAAGGGAGATTGGGGCTTAATTAACATAACAAAAATGGTGATGATTGGAACCATTACAGCATTTGATAGTGGCATTGAAGATTAGGCAATTTACATTGAAAGAGTGGAGTTATATTGTGAGGCTAACGGTGTTAAGGATGAAAAGAAAGCCAGCATCTTACTCAGTATTATGGGAGCAAAAACATATGGCCTGCTACGGAGCTTGTTAATCCCTGAAAAGCCAGCTGACAAAATGTTCAAGCAAATAGTAGACACTCTCTAACAGCATTTAAACCCCAAACCACTGGTCATTGCTGAAAGATTTAAATTTCACAATTGGAATCAGAGCAAAAGTGAAAGCATTTCTGAATATTGTGCTGCATTGCAGAAATGATCAGAACCTTGTCAATTTGGAGCTGGTCTATTGGACGCATTGAGGGACAGGTTAGTGTGTGGCATGCACTGTGAAACCACACAGAAGAAGCTTTTGTGTGAAAGAGACCTTACATTGCAGTATCAACGGAAACAGTGGCACGGGGTGCTTCCGAGATACAACAAAAATCTCTGGAATATGCCACAAATAAAATGTCACTGAACAGGAATGAAGGAAAGAAATGATACCGTAGTGGGAACAGGTCACATGACCCGGATGACTGTTGGTTAAAAGACAAAGAACGCAGAAATTGTGGCAAACAGGGTCACATTGGCAGAGTATGCAAAGCTAGTCAACAGCAGAAAAAGGGAAAAATACAGAGAAACAAGAAACACCAGAAAGGAAAATACAACAAGGTACACAAAATGAAAGAAGGCAGTTCTGATCAAAAGCAGCTCTGATGAAAGCAACTCCGATGAAAGTGAATTGTCTTGTCAGCAACTTCACAGCGTGAATCCATGGATCCACAGATGACTGAAGAGTAATATGGATCACTCCACAAGTGGCAGGTGTGAGACTGAAAATGGAATTGGACACAGGCTCAGCTTTAACAGTGATCTCTGTACATGACTACAAACGACTGTTTTCGCACATAACTGTGAAACGAACTAAACTTCTACTAATGACTTACACAGGACAGAAAGTGCGTCCCAAAGACAAAATTAAAGTGACAGTGACCTTTGGAGATAAAACACAACAACTGAACCTCTATGTACTGAAAAATGGAGGACCACCATTGCTGGGACGTGAATGGCTCAGGAAAATCTAGTTGGATTGGCACACCTAAGAATAGAGCATAAATCCAGTTGGATTTATGCTCTATTCTTGGTTGGTGTGGCTGTAACGAAACCCAATTTCCCTCAGGATCAATAAAGTATATCTATCTATCTACCATCAAGGCACTAGATGTGTCAGCAAAGGAGGGCAGCAAGACTACATCTGAGAGACTGTCACAAATACTTGCTGACTCTGAGGAAATGTTCATGAAAGAAATAGGAACACTCCAAGGCATGAAGGCAAGGACTGAGATTGAGGAAAATGTCCAAGATTGCACAAAGCCGGACCAGTGCCATATGCAATCCGTCCTACAGTAGAGGCAGAGCTGAAAAATCTGGAGCAGACTGGGGTCCTGTTAAAGGTGGATTGGAGTGAATGGGCCATGTCTATTGTTCCAGTGATGAAGAAAACCTCCAGCACAAAACCAGGAAAACCAAGCAAGGTGCGCATATGTGGTGACCTTAAAGTGACTGTTAACCCAGTTCTCTGCACTTTACAGTATCCTCTACCTTGTATTGAGGATATCTTTGCTTCCCTGTCAGGAGGGAAACATCTCACAAAAATCGATGTGACCCAGGTTTATCTCCAAATGGAAATCGATGAATCATCCAAGAAATACCTGACAATAACTACACACAAAGGACTTTACCAGTGCAACAGGTTGGTGTTTGGGATAGCATCAGCTTCTGCAGTCTGGCAAAGGGCAATGGACCAGGTCCTGCAGGGGATTCCAGGGACTCAGTGTTACCTGGATGACATCATTGTCACCGGCAAGGATGACGATGAACATCTTTGTAACCTTGAACAAATGCTCACCAGGTTACGAGAATATGGGCTCAGAGCTCATCGACAGAAATGTGAGTTTTTCAAAAAGGAAATTTCATACTGTGGGCATGTGATCAACAAGGATAGCTTACACATGTCTCAAGAAATGATAGAAGCGGTGCTTAAGGCACCGTCACCCAAAAATGTGTCTCAGCTGAGAGCATATCTTGGTCTAGTGAACTATTACCACAAGTTCTTGCCTAACCTATCCACAGTCCTACACCCACTAAATGCACTATTACAGACAGGAACACAATGGAAATGGACTGAGAGCTGTGAGAAAGCATTTCAAGAAACTAAAAGACACATAACTTCAGAAGGGGTACTCACGCACCTTGACCCCTCCTTACCAATCTGACTAGTTTGTGATGCCTTGCCCCATGGGATAGGAGCTGTGTTATCACACAAGTTTCCAGATGGCTCAGAAGGACCAATAGGCTTTGCCTCAAGAACGCTAACTTCAGCTGAATGCAACTACGCACAGATTGACAGGGAGGCTCTAAACCTCGTGTGGGGAGTCAAGAAATTCAGTCTCTACCAGTATGGCCAAGAGTTTACCCTGTTGACTGATCATCAGCCTCTCGTGTCAATCTTCAATCCAAGAAAAGGCGTTCCAGTGATGACAGCACAAAGGCTGCAGCGATGGTCTCTGTTCCTCGGAGGTCACATGTATGACATTGAACACAAAGGGACCAAGCAACAGGGCCATGCAGATGGTTTGTCACATTTACCACTGCCCACTTCAGAGATAACTACACAAATGGATTCAGCAGAGGTCTTTCACACAACGATAGTTGAACAATTACCAGTGACAAACAGCCTCATTGAAAGGGAAACACGCAATGACCCTATGTTGTCAAAAGTGTATGACATCACGGTAAAGGGGTGGCCAGCGCGGGGTAACACACTGTTTCAAGCCTTCTCAGCGAGGAAGGAGCAGTCGTCAGTGTGTCGGGGAACACTAATGTGTGGCTCATGAGTTGTGATTCCTCCCAAGCTACGCACCAGAGTGCTGGAGGAACTGCATGAGGGGCACCTGGGAACTATGAAGATGAAAGGTCTTGCCTGTGCCTATGTGTGTTGGCCAGGAATCGATAAACAGATTGAGGACTTGACCAAGAACTGCTCTGGATGTCAAAAGATCCAGAACACACCACCACAAGCCCCTCTCCATCTGTGGGAGTGGCCCTCATCACCATGGCAACATGTGCACATCGACTTTGCTGGACCATTCATGGACTCTATCTTTTTAATCGCCGTCGATGCACATTCCAAATGGCCAGAGGTCATCAAAATGAAGACAACCACATCGGAAAAGGCCATTACAGTTCTGAGGACCATGTTCGCCAGGAATGGCATACCTGAACAAATCTGCACAGACAATGAACGACAATTTGTCTCTGAAGAATTCCAAAGCTTTGTGAAGAACAATGGAATCAAGCACTTTACATCTGCCCCTTACCATCCATCCACAAATGGCTTGGCAGAAAGATATGTACAAACATTCAAGAAAGCCATCAAGGCAATGGACAGCGAAAATTGACCACTACAACAGAAGATAGACAACTTCTTCCTTGCCTGTTGTAATGCAGTACATGCAACCACTAACCAGACTCCAGCGGTGATGTTTCTGAACAGGAACCTGAGGTCCCGCATGGATCTTCTCAAACCAGATGTACGGCGTGATGTAGAGAACAGACAGTTCAAACACTTGAATGCTAAGTCAACACGGAGCTTCAGTGTGGGACAGCCAGTTCTTGTACGTGATTACCGGACTGAAAAGTGGCAGCCCTGTATAATTTCCACCATAGATGGGCCACTGATGTATAGAGTACAGGTGGGAGAGAACGTATGGAGACGGCATGTGGACCAAATCCTGGATGCTCGGGTGAAAAACACAACAATACCTTGCCTGGACTCTCATGACACAGAAGCATGTCATGTGGATCAAATCCTGAATGCTCAGATGAAAAACACAACACCACCTTTCCCTGACTCCCTGGACATAGAAACAAACACTCCTGCTGTGACCACATCAGCCTCCTCCACAGATGAGCCTGTCATCAGTGCTGAGGACCCACCTGAGGTACCTGTGGAGACTCATTCCCCGAAGCAAACATTTCAAGTCAGGTGTTACCCAGAGAGGCAGAGGAGACCTCCCCAGAGACTTGAGTTATAAATGGGTCTTAGACCAAAAGTAAAAAATAGTAAAAAAAAACAAAAGGGGGAGGGCTTGTTAGAATTTGATATTATTATGTTACTTTGTTACGATTTGATATTATTAAGTTAAGATATTACTAAGTAAACAAATGTTAGGTGTTTGTATGTTAAGGATAGACATATTTGATTAGCATAGTGAACCAGTAAAAAAAACAGTTGATACACTATTAAAACAAAAGGGGAGGAGTGTACTGTATGGCCTACAGTATAATAAGGGACTACTTTATGTTGTAGGGACACGTCGTTGCATGCACTATTAGGCACGTATTGATCTGTACGTGTGTGCCGAGTTCGGTTTCTGCCAGTAAAGAACCATGAACCTCACTCACGTCTCCAGCGTTATTATTAATAGCATTGTTGTGTAACCAGGCCACACACACAACAATGACTATTGCCTGGTAGCACTCACATGGACAGTGATGAAATGCTTTGAGAGGTTGGTCATGACTAGACTGAACTCCTGCCTCAGCAAGGACCTGGACCTGTTGCAATTTGCCTATCACCGCAATAGGTCAACGGCAGATGCAATCTCAATGGCTCTCCACACAGCCTTAGACCACCTGGACAACACAAACCCCTATGTCAGACTGCTCAGCATTTAATACCATCATTTCCACAATCTTGATTGAGAAGTTGCAGAACCTGGGCCTCTGTACCTCACTCTGCAATTGGATCCTTGACTTCTTAACCGGAAGACCATAATCTGTGCAGATTGGTGATAACATATCCTCCTCACTTGACAATCAACACTGGTGCACCTCAGGGGTGTGTGCTTAGCCCTCTACTCTACTCTCTCTATACCAATGACTGTGTGGCTAGGCATAGCTCAAATACCACCTATAAATTTGCTGAGGATACAACTATTATTGGTAGAATCTCAGGTGGTTACGAGAAGGCGTACAGGAGTGAGATATGCCAACTAGTGGAGTGGTGCCACAGCAACAACCTGGCACTCAACGTCAGTAAGACAAAAGAGCTGATTGTGGACTTCAGGAAGGGTAAGATGAAGGAATGCATACCAACCCTCATAGAGGGATCAGAAGTGGAGAGAATGAGCAGCTTCAAGTTCCTGGGTGTCAAGATCTCTGAGGATCTAACCTGGTCTCAACATATTGATGCAGTCATAAAGAAGGCAAGACAGCGGCTATACTTCATTAGGAAGTTGAAGAGATTTGGCATGTCAACAAATACACTCAAAAACTTCTATAGATGTACCGTGGAGAGCATTCTGACAGGCTGCATCACTGTCTGGTATGGTGGGGGTGGGGCTACTACACAGGACTGAAAGAAGCTGCAGAGGGTTGTAAATTTAGTCAGCTCCATCTTGGGTACTAGCCTAGAAGTATCCAGGACATCTTCAAGGAGCAGTGTCTCAGAAATGCAGTGTCCATTATTAATTACCTCCACTCCACTTTTCTTACTGTTTCATTAGCGGTTCAGGAACAGCTTCTTCCCCTCTGCCATCCAATTCCTAAATAGACATTGAACCCTTGGACACTACCTCACTTGTTTAGGAGATATATAATATTTCTATTTTTTGCATGATTTTAATCTATTCAATATACGTATACTATATAAAGTATACTGAATAAGATTTATTTATTTATTTGTTTGTTTATTTTATTTTTTCCCTTCTATATTATGTATTGCATTGAACCGCTACTACTAAGTTAACAAATTTCACGTCACACGCTGGTGATAATAAACCTGATTCTGAAAGTTAGTTGGCTATTGTAAGTTGTTCCTCGTGTCAGAAGGTGATAGAATGAACAGAGGATTGAGGGAAAATAGGTGAAATTAGTGAGGGAATATGATAGCTTTAAGAGTCACCATGGACACAGTGGGATGAATGGCTTCCTTGTCTATCATTAAAAAAAACATGGAAAGACACTTATCCCACAAGCTGGACTCTCTGTGGTTTGCCTGCCACTCCTTTATCTCCCTTTGCTCATTTGTGTCCCACCGAACCAAGACTATCCGAGGTGGTGTAGAGTCTGCGTGTGCCCTGAAGCATTGGGAAAGACTGAGGTCCTGTGGGCCTCAGTGGCAAATGCAATCCACTCCTGCTGGGTGCGTGAAGGCCATGCACGAAATGAAAGCTGTAGCTGAGTACAGGCAAAGTCAGAACAGCCAGTGTCTCCTTATTCTTGTAACACGGCTGATAGTGAGAAAGAAACATGGAAGAATGAAGGTGCATATTAATATCAGATAGGTTGATGGCAAAGGAGATGGAGTCCGATAGTGGTAAACTGGTGTGGGGAATGATGTCCTGTCGCAAGTTAGAGATCCGAGCTCAAGCAGGTAGAGTGATACATACATAGGTTAAAGGAGAATGTGAGTTTTCTCCTAACTTTTGTGCCCTATTTAGGTTATTCAATCACTTTTCACATTGTGCTGAGCATGTGACCAAGTGGTTAAGGCGTTTGTCTAGTGATCTGAAGGTTGTTAGTTCGAGCCTCAGCTGTGGCAGCGTGTTTGTGTCCTTGAGCAAGGCACTTAATCACACATTGCTGTAGTCTGTGTGAGGAGTGGCGCCCCACACAGGCTTCCAATCTGTGCCTTGTAAGGCATGAAAATGCCCAACGCAGGCCTCTCATGGTCTGAGTCGATGTTCCCTCCCTCACAATGGATATTGCATTGTGTCAATACACCCTCATTGCTGACTTACTTTGCTACCTTAACTAGGGTCTTTTCTTCCCACTGCCTGAGAAGCACCTCTCTCTAAATTTCATAAGCAGCTCATCCACACAAGAGCTTTTCACTGCTTGATCTCCATTTCAAAACTGGAGTATCAATTAACTTCAGTTTGATTAAGTTGCAAATTTAGATTTGTCTCTTTGTGTTCTCGAGTTGAGAATACATCATCTGCACCACTGACTGGATGAAAAATTCAAAAATAAAATGCAGATACGGTTGACACTGAAAGAGCACTTAACAAGTTTCCCGTGTACTGACAAGCACCGAGTTATCTGCATGGCTGCACTTCAAAATCCAATCCTAATACTCAGTACAAAATTTCATAATCTGTACGTAAATCCTGATTTCAGTAGTTCTTCAAGTTAAACAAAATGTTGTTTACTATACATGACCGGAACCTCTCTGAGAAAGATGGATGGTGCTAATGTGTGTGTGAAAAGATCATGTGATTTTAGATGATACCACATGAGGAACAGAGGGTGGTGGAGAGCACAGAGAAATAATGTTATTCTTTAAAGCTGCAGATGCTAAAACTCAGAAATTAAAACAGAAAACTCAGCAGTTCAGATAGCATCTGTAGAAGGAGAAACAAAGTCAATGTACAGATTGAAGATACATCTTTAGGAGAACATCAAAGTTTATGGTACAGGTACAGGAAGAAAGCCTTGTTATTCTTGGCTCTAACTGATATGGAGCACCAAAATTTCCAACAGCAATGAAGCTGATACTTTGGAACTGGGTGAATGAAAGATGACCTGTATGACACAACTGGCCAACAAAAAAATAGGAACATGTCAACATAAGGCCTTTTAATAAATATGGCAACAAATCAGCTCAGAATGAATTGCCTGGCGCTGGCATCACATATTCAAGAAAGTTTTGCATTTGAGGAAGCTGCTCAGGTAAGCTGGACTGGCCACAAGTAACTTCAAAGAGAAATGCTACGACAGAACAGTAACTGTTCTCTCATTTGAAATACTTTCTGCTGCAGGGAATAATGTAAACATCATTGGTTTATGAATTCTTTTGACAAAAATGATCTAAATTGTTCACATTCATCTCCGTAGAGAGCTGCACTTGAGATCAGTACTTAATTGGCAAAGACTTTGAATAGCCTCCCAAATGGAACAGTAAAAAAAATCTTTAAAAAAACTATTAGCCCGCACAACTGGCTTGCCTTTTCATAAATGCTTTAGTATCCGATTTCCCTCTCCCAAACGGCAATTTGTAATTGGCTTATTGTTGTCACCTGTACCAAGATACAGTGAAAAACTGTATTTTGCTTGTGATCCATGCAAAACACAAGCATATTGAGGATGTACAAGGGTGACTATAATAGATCGGCTGAGAGCACCTTGCAAAGACTCACTGCACTCTGATGCCATTTTATCAGAGTCGTCAATGTGTGGCAAATACTCAGCCTAACAACTTGAGGCAGATTCAAACACACCTAAGTCGTAAATATGAGAAAACCTGCAGATGCCGGAAATCCAAAGCAACACACACAAAATGCTGGAGGAGCTTAGCAGGCCAGGCAGTATCTATGGTAAACAGTTGCCAGTCAGTGTTTCAAGCCAAGACCCTTTTGGACTGGAAAGGAAGGGGAGAAGTCAGAATAAAAAGGTGGGGGAGAGGGGAGGAAGGAGGGTCAAGGTGGCAGGTGATAGGTGAAACTGAGAGAGGGGAACCTAAATCATAATCTTCTCCCACTGGTATGGACACAACAATGCCCTTGAATGCAAATAGCTACAAAAGTAGTGGATATACCCAGTCCATCACAGATCAAGCCCTCCCCACCATAGTGCACATTTACAAGGAGTGCTGTCGCAGGAAAGCAGCATCCATCATCAAGGACCCCTACCATTGAAGTCATGCTCTCTTCTCACTGTTGCCATCCAGGAGGAGAAGATGGTGGCGCGGCGGCAGCGCACACGGCCTCTCCGGTGATGAATATCTATTATCTGTCAAGTAGGGGACCGTGCACAATTCTGATTTGATGGAGACGGACGTGAGAGTACGGAGGAACATCTGGAAAACTTCTGAAATACCCACTTTGCTGCCACTGCTACTGTGTGGTAACCAGAATCTCCAGAACAGAAGGCCCCGAATCCTCGGCTTTGCTTGTTTCAGCGGCCGGGGCGAGGTTGAAGGCGCTCGGCGGAGGATGGCGCTCGGGAGGCTGTATCGGAGGGGCTGGTCGGAGGCTCGAAGTTTTCAGACGGATGGACTCAGTGTCGGCTGTGGTTGGCTGCTTCCAAGGCATCAGCAAGTTGACGGTGCCTGGAGGTTTATGGCAGGGAGTTTCTCCCTTTTGCAGCCACTATCGGGGATTCGGGAGTCAATCGGCTCAGGACTTTGAGACTTTTTTTTTTACTGTGCCCATGGTTTGTTCTTCATCAAATTATGGTATTGCTTTGCACTGCTGTAACTTCCTTGGAGTTTAGAAGAATGAGGGGAGACCTCATAGAAACATTTCAAATGTTAAAAGGCATGGACAGAGCGGATGTGGCAAAGTTGTTTCCCATGATGGGGGAGTCTAGTACGAGGGGGCATGATTTAAGGATTGAAGGGCGCCCTTTCAGAACAGAAATGCAAAGAAATTTTTTTAGTCAGAGGGTGGTGAATCTATGGAATTTGTTGCCACGGGCAGCAGTGGAGGCCAAGTCATTGGGTGTATTTAAGGCAGAGATTGATAGGTATCTGAGTAGCCAGGGCATCAAAGGTTATGGTGAGAAGGCGGGGGAGTGGGACTAAATAGGAGAATGGATCAGCTCATGATAAAATGGCGGAGCAGACTCGATGGGCCGAATGGCCTACTTCTGCTCCTTTGCCTTATGGTCTTATGGTCTTATATGTTATAATTATGTGGTTCTGTCAGTGTTAGTCTTTGGTTTGTCCTGTTTTCTGTGATATCACTCCGGAGAAACATTGTATCATTTCTTAATGCACGTATGCATTTCTAAATGACAATATAAGAGGACTGAGTGTTCTCACAATCTAATCTAATCTAATCAGAAAGGAGAGCAGGAGCTTCAAGTCCTACACCCCCGTGTTCAGGAACAGTTATTACCCGTCAACCATCAGGCTTTTGTGCCAGAGGGGCAAATTGTCATTCTCCTCAACAATGAACTAATTCCACACTTATGGACTCACTTTTAAGGATTCTACAGTTCATGTCCTCGATATCTATTGCTTATTTATTTATTGTCATTATTTTATTTTTGCATTTGCACAGTTAGTTGTCTTTTGCATGTCTCTGTCATGCGCAGTTTTTCACTGATTCTATGTGTTTCTTTGTATTTGCTGTGAATACCTGCAAGAAAATGAATCTCAGAGTGGTGCATGGTGACATACAGTATATGTACTTCAATAATAAATTTACTTTTAACCTTTTGAACTTGACCTTTTGGAATATTATGGTAGTGAAGTCAGTTCGAATAAAGTGACCATATAAACACTCTTTCCTGCAGCAGAAATATTGCTTTCTGTAGTGTAACACGGTCAGACATATCTGTCAGTGACTGAATTAACCGTGCAGGAACATGAATTTTCAAATTACCATTTTTTAACATGTCCTTTGAGTATGCAGGTTTTGACATGAACGTCACTCAGATTCCACAATCCCTACGCCCAGCAGCGTACTTACATAATCTCCTCATCTAATTACAGTAAAGAGCTGAAACAGATCATCCCAGCTCTAAAGCTGAAATCAATGACTACAGTAGGAATTATGATTCACTGAGGATCATCCTCAATGTTTTTGAAGTAGAACCCAAAAGCTATTTGATCTTACAGTAGCTTCCATTATGGTAATACTTACACAATGTTAAAGAAAATGTCAATGTTAAGATATGCAAAATTATTCAGTCCAAAGAGTTAAGGTGTATTGGAAATTAATTGTGCTTTCATAGATATTGAAATACTGACAATTATTGATAATTGGTACACTGACAGTGCTATAGTTTTCCTCAAAAACCATTCATGTAAAGAATGGTGCATGTCAGCCTGTCTTCATAAACTGTCCCATGCAAAATATACGTTAACTTAACCACACTTTCTTCTGACTGAGCAGTTTGGTTGAACAGTAGCTTGTTCATGTACATACATGTCCAATGTGTGGCCTGAAAGTTAGCACGTGTTTCTTGAGGAACACTATAGCACTGTCAGTGTATCAATTATCAATAATTGATAGCATGTTAATATTCTATGATAGTATAATCCAATACTCCTTAATTCTTTGGACTAAATAATTGTGATTTTCTTTAAATATTACCATAATGAAAGTTAAGATCAAATAGCTTTTAGGTTCTACTTCATAACCATTGGGGTGATCCTCAGTGAATCATAATTCCTACTGCTTCCAAGCTATTAAAGCTGTAGCAACTTGCACTTTAATTTTCCTTTCTTCCCCATGTACCGTATACAGTATGTTTTGCCCTAACCCACCTCTGAAACTTTCCCCAATCTTGAAACACTTTTCTTCCAGAAACACTCCCTTTCTCTGACTTTTGACTCTTAAGCATCTTGGTCATCTTCTCCTCGATATCAAGTGCCCAGTTTTTTGCCTGCTTCTGCCTCCACTTTGATATCCAGGTAAAGAATTGCAGATGCTGGAAAAATTATACAATAAAAAAGGAAAAGGTTAAAAGTACTCAATAGGCCTCTGCAAAAGGGAACAGAATTGATATTTTAGGTCAATATCATTTCATCAGCATCTGAATCTGGTTTAGTATCATTGGCATATGTCATGAAATTATATATAATAAGAAATAAATTAAGTAGTGCAAAAACA
This sequence comes from Mobula hypostoma, assembly GCF_963921235.1. Classification (NCBI taxonomy): domain Eukaryota; kingdom Metazoa; phylum Chordata; class Chondrichthyes; order Myliobatiformes; family Myliobatidae; genus Mobula; species Mobula hypostoma. The sequence goes on from NC_086102.1 coordinate 166,751,784, forward strand.
GAACAAAAAATGAATAGTGAGTTAGTGTTCATGGGCTCACTGTCCATTCAGAAGGAGGGAAGGAAGCTGTTCCTGATCGTTGTTTTCCTTATCTCATTTCAGGGCATCCTTCAATCCTCCTCATTTAGTCACCTTGCCTAGCATCACATCATTCCCTTTGGAACATACTGTACAATGACCTATCCATTTTCCCATTTGTTCCATCTTCCATCACGATCTCTTTTTGATTGCCCATGCTAAATTACTCAACGTTATTGAGCAGAAATGAAATGCTAACACCATGCAGTACAATTTGATATCCTTAACTGCTATCTCATTTATGCCAGACTGATAAGATAACTGTACAGAACATCAGTCTCTCAGCACTGGAAGTTGTGATGTTCAGTGGTGATTAGCTTCATCCATTGATAATTTAATGTTCTCCTTTAGAACCTGCAACAATGGCAGCTTCATATATTGTACCCTCAACACAGTAAACACAACCAAATTACTTCATAGGGCATTGTTAACAAGTAAAGACTGATGCCTATGCTACATAAGGAGATACTAGTGTAAGTGAGCAAAAAATTTGATGGCTTTGCCTTAAATGATACCATAAGGGAGGAAAGGGAAAAAAGCAGTGAGATTTTGGAAGGAAATTCCAATGCTTGGAATTTTGGAGCTGAAGTTAACGCTTGTACCATTAAATTTGGGGCACTCAGTATGTCAGAAGTATAAAGTTATGGGGTATCCTTTCAGGAGTGATGAAGAGCAAGAAACTGAAAACAAATGTTGATCATCTTAAAACTGAATATTCAATGGAAAGCATGGATGACTGATGAATGGGATTTGGTGCAAGTTGGAATAAATACAACAGGCTTTAGGTGTTCTCAGGGTTATAGACAGTAGAATTGAAAAGGTTTGTGAGGACTCCACTGGAACAGACACAACGAGTACAGGTATGGACATACATAAAGACAAAAGAAGTATAAATTTAACATTGACTTAGTAAGTAGAAACAGCGACTTGAAGATGCTTCAGTCTTGGAACAATGCAAAGCACGTAAAAAAGGTTTAGGGTAAACATGTTCCCACAAAGTAAAAGAGTGGGATTGACAAATCCAGAGTCCTTGATGTTATAGTTAATACAGAGTTTGAAATATTAGAATAAATAAATGTAATTATATAACAAGTATTAAGCATTTTTGAAACTGAATAAATTCCCAGGCCCAGATAAAATATACACACTACAGTCAAAACAAAACCATAGGAGGAAATTGCAGAGACTCTGTTGACAATTTTTCAGCCATCTTTGACTATAGCAGTGGGGTATGAGCCATTGATATATGAAGCAGAGTACACAGCAGTCACTTATGCCTCACTGATATATTTCGCTCTTAGGTCTTTATTTAATGTTTCTCTTCTGAAAGCTGTGAATTAGATACTATATGCACATGATGCTGCTACAATAAGTATTTCAATGCACCTGTGTGTAAGCCTGCTTGAATGAAGAGCAAGTGGGAGATTGAAAATCCAGGGTCAGTGTGTTCCTCTGATGGTGAAGGGTAAACTTGGAAAGCTAGGGAGCCCTGGCCAGTGACATATATTGAGGCCCTATTTGGGAAAATGAAAGACTAGGAGGTTGGGGTTGAATGAATCAGTTCATGATTTTAAAAAATTTAAAATACACAAGAAGGGAATCAAGAGGTCAAAGAGAGGGTATGAGATGGATCTGGCGGGTAAGGTCAAAGAAAATCCAATGCTATATCGAGAGTAAAAGGGTGCTTAGAGAGTAGATCCCCTTACAGGTCATCAGGGCCATCAATGTCTAGGGCTGCAGGAGGTGGGTAGGATTTTTAACAAATATTTCTCCTCAGCGTTTACTAAGGAGAAAATCATGGTTGCTCAAGAGATAAGGGAAATAAGTATTGAAGAGCATTAAATTTTTACCAGGGAGGAGGCCTTTGCTGCCCTACAGTGCATTAAGTTGGATGAATCCTCAAGGTCTGACGGAGTGCTTCTTTGGGATTTTGTGGCAGGCTAGGGAGGAAATTGCCGAGATAGCAACTGGAACACTGTGTACTCTTTTGTTCGCCCTATTGTAGAAAATTCATGGTTTTACTGAAAAGAATGCAGAGAGGATTTACAAGGATATCACAAAGACTAGAAGGTTTGAGTTATGGGAATAGGTTGGCCAGGCTAGGCTCTTATTCCATCGAACATAGAAGAATGAAAGGCAAGCTTATAGAATTGTTTGCGATTATGAAAGGTATAGATAAGGGAGATGGATACTTTCCCAGGGTAAGTGAGTCCAAAACTAGGAGCAGAGGTTTGGAGTGAGAGGGGAAAGATTTAAAAGAAGAGGCAACATTTTTAAAGAGTGGGTGGTGACTATATGGAATAAGCTCCCAGATGAAGAAGTACAATAGTATCATTTAAGAAGCACTTAGATAGGTACATGGAGGGAGGAGTGATTTGGAAGGGTATGGGCTGAACGCTGGAAATTGGGACTAGCTGTGTGGGCACCATGGTTGGCATAGCCTTGTTAGGCCAAAGGACTGGTATTCATGCTGTAATTACAAGACTATTAGCTAACTTTACTGCTGTGCAAATCGTAGTAAAACATTTTAAGAAGGTGTGTAAATCTTCACTGATGTGAGCAAGGATTTTGATGGGAAGAACATATCTTTGACTTGAAACATCAGCTCTGTTTCTTTTCCCATGGATACAGCCTGTGAGTGTTTCCGGCATTTTATCTTAGCTTACCCAGCATTTGCAGTTCTTCAGTTTTTCTATATTTTTGAGATGGTTATACAGAGAATCAATGTGGTCACTGTGTTTGATATAATCTACATGAATTTTAGCAAGCCTTAAAGCTCTTGGAATCCCAAGAAAAGCAGCAAATTAGTTCAGTGGCAAGAAACAAAGGGTAATAGTTGATAACAAACAAGAGAAAATCTGCTGGAAATCCAAAGCACCACACACACAAAATGCTGGAGGAACTCAGCAGGCCAGGCAGCATCTATGGAAAGGAGTAAACAGTTGACATTTCGGGCCAAGACCCTTCTTCAGGTAACGGTTGATAGGTGTTTTTGTGACTGGAAGGCTGCAGTCACCAGGGTTCCACTAGGCTCTGAACTCGGTGCCTTACCTTTTATAATATATAATTACAAATACAGAGAGCATGATCAAAAACAATCAAGAGTTAGTATTTGATGATGTGCCTAATCTCCTTAAGCTTATAATGCAGGGGCACAGGTACGCCTTCTTTGCAATTGTATCTATGTGCTGGGCGCAGGACAGGTTATCCAAGATGTTAACACCCAGGAATCTGAAGCTGCTAACTGTCTCCACCTCTAATCCACAAATGAGAACTGACATGTGATCCCCGTTCTGAAGTCAACAATTAGTTCCTTGGTTTTGTTGATGTTAGCCATGTCACTCAGTCAGCCATTCCACCTCATCTACCTCAAAGACATCCCCATCTTCTCCACGGACAACAAGACTATGTCTGTCATGTCCTATCCACCCTCCAGTGTCTCCTCGAAAATCAATTGTACTGCAAGTTAGAAAACTCTCAGTTCTATACCCCACTCATGTCCTTCCACGATCCCTTAAGCAGCTATGGCCCTTCTTGGGCTTCTCCAACTTCTGCCAGCAGTTCATAAGAAACTACAGCCAAATCGCCACTCCTCTCACCTCCTTGACGAGGTCACCTACCCACCGATAACTTGGTCTGCTGTCATGGACCACGCATTCAAGGAGCTCAAGAGATGCTTCACCACCGCTCCTATTCTCTGCCATCTGAACCACTTAGACCTTTTGTGGCAGAGGTGGGTGCTGGGATCATCCTCTCTCAGTGAGGACTGGACAAGAAGACACATCTTTATGCTGCATTCTTGTGCAAGTTCAACTCTACACAATGCCATTATGGAGTAGGAAACAGGGAGCAACTCGCCAACACATGGACCTTGGAGGAACCGAGACTTTGGCCGATGGGAAACTCCAGGCCCTTCCTGATCTGGACTGATCACCAGAACCTCATATCCATTCAAGAGACCTGCCAACTCAACACATATCTGGCTTGCTGGGCCCTTTTCTTTGAGCAGTTCAACTTCATCTCCTACTGACCTGTCTCCAAGAACACTAACACAGATGCCCTGTCACAACAGTTCAACCCAGCTGAGACAGATTGAGCAACACACACAAAATGCTGGAGGAACCCAGCAGGCCAGGCAGCATCAATGGAAGAACATACAGTCGATGTTTTGGGCCAAGAACCTTTGGCAGGACCCAACACATCAATTGTACTTTTTTTTTCCATAGATGCTGCCTAGCCTGCTAAGTTGCTCCAGCATTTTCTGTGTTCTGCTTGGATCTCCAGCATCTGCAGATTTTCTCTTGTCTGTGAAACAGACTGGCCTTCAGCCCACCATTCTATCCTCACCCATTCTCACCCCGATTGTTTGGTACCTTGAGAATCAGATCTGCCTGGCTCTACAGCACGAGCCTGCTCTGGATGACAAACCTGACAATTATGCCAGCAGCCACATGCTCTGAGGCACTCCAGAGGTCCCACTCCACACCCCTCTCCAGCCATCCAGCTGCACAACGGCATAGGAATTTCCTGCAATGATGGTTCTTGTGGCCCACCATGATTGCAGATGGCCTTCAATGTTACTAGTCCATTTCCACCAACCAACAGCCCTCTGGGCTCCTGTGGCCTCTCCAATCCCGTGATGCCTATGGTCACAAATCGCCATCGCTTTCATCGTGGGTTTGCCGCCATCCGATGGGGCCATGACGAGTAGTAGACCCAGTGTCAGCTACTGTGATGGTGGACCTGGTTCTCCAAAATGTAGTCTGCTGCCACGGCTTCCCCCAGGACATTGTGTCCACAATTTGTCTCCTGCATCAGGTGAGCCTTCTGCTCCCTCCTCCACACCTCAACGAGTTGCTCTCTGGCAATTATCCACAGACCAATGAACAGTCAAACAGCCAATCAGCGAGTGGAGAAGTTTCTGCAATGCATCATTGCCTCTAAAACTTCCACATAGAAGTATTTGCCCTGGGTCAAACTGTCCCACAATCTACACACCTCCTCTGCTACATGCATGTCACCCTTTGAAATGCCTCATGGCTACCAACCCTCGTTGTTCCCCACAGAGGAGGCAGTGGTGGAGGTTAGGTCCATCCTGGAGGAGAGATCTTAGGTGCTATCCAGCTTCATCTTGCATCCATTGCTTATCGAGGACTCCCACCAAACCCATCTGGATCACCCTGGGCCATGGAAGGGGTGGGGGTCCGGGTCTTGTTAGGCTTGCACATGCAGGCTCCTCCCAGTCTTCATCCAGATAACAGCAGTCACCTGCCACTCGATTCCAACACATCTCCTGCAGCCTATTAAAACCCAGCTCCCAGCTACAATCCTTGTTCACTCATCAAACCAGTCAGCCTCAGCCATTTGCTCCTAACCTCCTGTTACCTTGTTGTGTTAAATATCTGTTCTCTCTTGTTTTTGGCCACTTATTGCTTGTTATTTTGCAGTTAATTAGTAAAATATCATTTACTGCTAAATCTCCTCCACTGCTCTGCCTTTGGGTCAGGCCTCCTCTACATTTCTTGACAATTGAGGGACCAAGATAGGCAATCTTTGAGGAGTCAAACCACAGAGGGCATAGATTTTAAATAATTGGTTGAGTAACTATTCAAAGGATGAGCAAAATCTTTTCATCCAGAGGATGGAAGGGGCTTAGAAATAGAGAATAACAGAAGCAGAGCCCCTAACACTTGAAGAGGCTGTGAACAGCAAGGCTTAATGCCTGGAAGGTGGGATTAGACTGTGGAAATTGCTATTTGACCAGTGCGAACAGAGTGGGGCTAATTCTGGCATAAACCTCCAGGAATTCCAAAACCTTCAATTTTTTTAACCTTTCAATAATTTCTAAAATGTGTTTTAACTTTTTAAAACAAATTAACTATTCTTTCCCCAGAGATATTTACATATTGTTTATACCCGTCAGTTATAGCTTTCACATGTCAGCCCTGGCTGTGGAAGTTTGCTCGGTGTTTCAGACAGGGCCACAGATGAAGCGTCTCAATTGTTCCGGCGTGCTCCTTTCCCCGATGGCGGAGTGTACCACAGGATAAGATCCAGGACAGAGTCCAGGTGAGTGTGGGCATATGAACCACAGATGGCGACTCCAGATGGTGACTCATTTAGCACAAACAAGCCCAATATTTTAAGTCAAGTACTTCAGTTTTAAATACAAACTTAGGAAGGAAGCTGACATGCAGCCAGCAGTTCTCAGATAACGAATTGCAGATAGGATTCAGACTGTCCTGTCCTGTTTGAACTACAGTCAGCTCTAATGAAGGAGCATCCACGATGGCTTTGTCTGCGTGTGGCTTTGGCTCTGTTAGTGACACTCCTGGATCTAGGTTAGAAGGTTGTGGTCTCAAGTCCATGACAAAGGCTTGAGCAAACTAACCTGAAGTGAAATTAAGTGTGTTATGCACCAGCTAAAGATTTGGGCTGAGATCAGGCTCAGTCTGAATGGAGATGAAAATTGACATATTAAAGTTCAAAGTACATTTATTATCCAACTATGTATACATTATCCAGCCTTGAGAATCATCTCCTTACAGGCAGCCACAAAACAAAGAAACCCAAAACGACCCATTTTTTAAAAAGACTGACAAATACCCAATGTGCAGAGAGAGAGAGAAAAAAAATGTGCAAACAATAAAAGTAAGCAAGCAGCAGTTAGAACTAAAGTGAGTCCTCAGACACGAAGCCTGGGACATCCGGAGCAGGCCACAGCGTCAGCCTCAGTGCAGCGCAGGGCAGAGTAAACGTTGTGGAGCAGCAAGCAGAACCGGCCCGACCCTTGCCTCAGGGGCCGACCCCTGCCCTTTCAACCCATCTGGCCCGGCCTTTAAACCATCCAAACATCAGGCTATTCCTCACCGTCCAACCGTCGCATTGAGACACTTCTGGCCTGGACGCCACCGCCACGTTTTAGCTCATACCTGACCTTTCCACGTCAACCTGGCACTCAGATCAATCAAACCTCACTCATGCTTTAAGTGGTCGGGCCTTGAATCTGCCATTCCTCTGCTCTGACTTTGGTCCGCTCCACTCGCCCTCATGCGTGCCTTGACTTGCCCCGATCGCCTCAGACCTGCAAGCTTCCACCCCTCAACTCAGCCTCGCCTTCGCTTGCCTCTTTGGTGTTTGCAGTGATCAATTACCATAGTTATTTATAAACAGAAACAGTGTTATTAATAAAGTATTTAGTTGCATTCCTTGTTAACCGCCAATAAGAGTCACTCACCTTCAGCAGTACCATCTTAAACCGGAAGACAGTATTTAGGAGATCAGCATGGGAGTTTAGCCCTGGTATCCTGGCCAAGATTTGTTTCTCAGACTCGTATAATAATTATTATCTTATGGTTATTTGTGAGATCATTCTGGGTGCAAATTAGCTGCCATATTTCCTGCATCCATGCTCGCTACACTTCACAGATACGTTCATTGCCATCATGTGGTTTGTGGTGACAACAGGCCATGACAGTTTCCCCAAAGCAGGTAATTCTCTTTTCTTTTTTCATAGGAGTTTATTCAGGAACATTATTCACAAGCTCACAGAACCCTCTGTGCTTAATTGCCCAAAACAAAATCTCATACAAAGAATAAGCATTGAGAACAAAAGGATGCAGCAAAGACAGCTTGGCTGTAATTTGTTATATTACAATTCAGGGAACTTCCTCCAGTAAGAGTCATAGTCATAGTCATAGTCATACTTTATTGATCCCGGGGGAAATTGGTTTTCGTTACAGTTGCACCATAAATAATAAATAGTAATAGAACCATAAATAGTTAAATAGTAATATGTAAATTATGCCAGTAAATTATGAAATAAGTCCAGGACCAGCCTATCGGCTCAGGGTGTCTGACCGTCCAAGGGAGGAGTTGTAAAGTTTGATGGCCACAGGCAGGAATGACTTCATATGACGCTCTGTGTTGCATCTTGGTGGAATGAGTCTCTGGCTGAATGTACTCCTGTGCCCACCCAGTACATTATGTAGTGGATGGGAGACATTGTCCAAGATGGCATGCAACTTAGACAGCATCCTCTTTTCAGACACCACTGTGAGAGAGTCCAGTTCCATCCCCACAACTTCACTGGCCTTACGAATGAGTTTGTTGATTCTGTTGGTGTCTGCTACCCTCAGCCTGCTGCCCCAGCACACAACAGCAAACATGATCGCACTGGCCACCACAGACACGTAGAACGTCCTCAGCATCGTCCGGCAGATGTTAAAGGACCCCAGTCTCCTCAGGAAATAGAGACGGCTCTGACCCTTCTTGTAGACAGCCTCAGTGTTCTTTGACCAGTCCAGTTTATTGTCAATTCGTATCCCCAGGTATTTGTAATCCTCCACCATGTCCACACTAATCCCCTGGATGGAAACAGGGGTCACCAGTACCTTAGCTCTCCTCAAGTCTACCACCAGCTCCTTAGTCTTTTTCGCATTAAGCTGCAGATAATTCTGCTCACACCATGTGACAAAGTTTCCTACCGTAGCCCTGTACTCAGCCTCATCTCCCTTGCTGATGCATCCAACTATGGCAGAATCATCCAAAAACTTCTGAAGATGACAAGACTCTGTGCAGTAGTTGAAGTCCGAGGTGTAAATGGTGAAGAGAAAGGGAGACAAGACAGTCCCCTGTGGAGCCCCAGTGCTGCTGATCACTCTAATACCATTCACTGTCATTTATGCACTAATAGAAAACAACTTAAAATGAACATATATAGTCAGTCGCCACTTTATTACGCACACTTGCTCGTTAATGCAAACATCTAATCAGTTGATCAATGCATAAAAGCATGCAGACATGGTCAAGAGGTTCAGTTGTTGTTCTGATCAAACGTCAGAATGGTGAAGGCATGTGATCTAAGTGACTTTGAGAGTAGAATGATTTTGCTGCCAGACAGGGTGGTCTGAGCATCTCAGAAACTGCTGATGTCCTAAGATTTTCAAAACAGCAGCCTCGAAATTTCAAACAAAAATCATCCAGTGAGCAGCTGTTCTGTGCCTTGTTAATGAGAGAGGTCAGAGAGAATGGCCAGTCTGGTTCAAACTGGCAACAGTAACTCAAATAATAGTGATGTGCAGAAGAGCACCTCTGAACTCACAACATGTCAAACCTTGAACTGGATGGTCTGCAGCAGCAGAAGACCGTGAACATACACTCAGTGGCCAATTTGTTAGGTACAAGATGCACTACATAAGCAGCAATTTGTCAATTATCTCACCATTCAGGTACATTACAGGCATGATGTTCTGCAATTGTTTAAATAAGCTTGTCACAAAAGTTAGGGTTGCTATTTCACACTGTGTACCTGGTTTATAAACTTAAAATGACGCTACAGTTTTGTACAGATGAAATCTCAAAGACAACTTAAAGGTTCAGGACTAAAATGAGCGCAGTAGAGGTAATTTCCATCTCATACTCCTGTTACACTCTAGGAGTGTAGGTCTGGTACAGTGGTTTCTTATTCTGAGACCAACCAATATCTGACCCGGTAAAATTAGTGCATATGGTACAAAGCAACACATACACACAATATTGGAAGAACTCCGCAGAACAGGCAGCATCCATGGAAATGAATAGATAGCTGACGTTTCAGGCTGAGACCCTTCTTCAGGACTGAGATGGAAAGGGGAAGATACCGGAACACAAAGGTGGGGTCGGGGAAGGAGGCTAGCTGGAAGGTGGTGGGTGAAGCCAGGTGGGTGGGAAAGGTCAAGGGCTGGAGAAGGAGGAAAGAAGGAATCTGACAGCTGAGGAGAGTGGACCATAGGAGAAAGGGATGGGGGAGAGGATTCAGGGGGAAGTAACAGGCAGGTGAGAAGAGGTACAAGTTCAGGATGGGGAATAGAAGAGGTGGGGGGGAAGGGGAAGAAATTTGTTTACAGTAAGGAGAAATTGATATTCACGCCATTAGGTTGGAGGCTACAAAGACTGAATACAAGGTGTTGCTCTTCCACTCTGAGGGTAGACTCATTTTGGCCATGGACCGACACACTGGAATCGGAATTAAAATGCTTGGCCACCGGGAAGTCCTGCTTGTAGCAGATAGTGTATACAGCATACGGAGGCTGCTGAGCTGGAAGGTAGACATCAGACATCAGAGATCAGTGAGCAGAGAAGGATGTAGTGGTATAGCATGTGATTATAGGCCCCCTCTGGCTCAACCTAATACAAAATACCTACACTTCTAAAACTCCTCTGCCTTTAACAGTCATCAGAGCAAAAGCCAACATTGTCAAGGGTTTCTTTACATCATGCAAGAGTTCTATTTGCTACAATACAAAAGAAAATGGTGAAAAAAATCTCAGCAGCTTTGACAGCAACTGTGGAGAGAAAACAAAGTTAATTTATATGCATCTAGAGTCAGGAAGTGAGCAAGCAGCATCATTGTAGACCCATCACACTCTGGACATCACCTGTTCCAACTCCTTCCTTCTGGTAGGCGCTTTAGATCACTGTATGCCAGCACAAATAGGTACAAGAACAGTTTCTTTCCGTATGCCATCAGTCTTATGAACACTTGAATTTTAGTCTATTATAAACCAAGTCCACCTGTACATACACAGCTATACCTCATTGTATATAGTTCATGATTATTTGCACTATTGTTTTGTTTGCTTTTTGATTCTGTACAGCGAGAGCTCAGGGAAACCGGCATCAAATTCCCTGTATGTTCCCACATACTTGGCGATAATAAAGGATTCTGATTCTGATTCTGAAATTTATCAGGTCAATGCCTGCCTGTTTTCCATGTTTTTTGTCGATGTTAATATTCAAGGAAAAACAGTTTTTTGCTAATAAACAGTGCAATATTTCTGAGAATAAGATGCTGCATAAAAACCGTATCTTTAGATGAGGTGGAGTTGCATTCCTTGCCAGCTGGATTTGGAAAGGAAGTCTGTGCAGTTTTACTTGTGCATTTAAACATTTGATGAAGGCTCAACTGACCTTGCTTAGGTGAGCATATTAACAGAGGTAATTATAGTTCTTTCCCCATTGGCTCAGCCTTTCTCTGCTTCTCTTTACTAAGCCTTCAATTTCTTTTGTCATAAACAGTTTTAGATGTTTGAGGTATTTGGTGCTTTTGTTATCTATTACCTCTTGTAGTAATTGCACTAAAATTGCTTACTAAAATTCGGAAATTTTTGTGAAACCAATACAGCACAGGAACAGGCCCTTCAGCCCACAGTGTTGTGCCAAACCAATTAAATTAGTAATCAAGTGGATAACTCAACTAATTTCTTCTGCCTACACAATGTACATATCTTTCTATTTTCCTTTGATTCAGAAGGCCATCTAAACGTCTGTCAAAAGTCCCCAATTATCTGCGTCTACCACCAACCCATTCCAGGCACCCACCACTCTCTGTGTAAGTATAACACTCGCCTTGGTTAGTGGCTTAATATAAGGGATGATAACCCCCCGGCCCGGCTAAACTTGAGAAATCTTGTTTGGGTGGATGCTGTGCGATGTGTCCCCTGTTACAAATCAGTGCCCCGAAATAACAAACAGTACACAATATGCGATTAAATGATTGAGCTTTATAATTCTTAATTTGACTATATGGTTAGTAAAGAAAGCACAAAAGGAAAAAGGGCCCATTCTCACGAAAATCTATTGCGCAATGTTGGAGCTCACTGATAAGGCCATTCATCCACCATCGACCTCCTCCAATTGTCGCTGACCTTCGGACCCTCGCTCCAAGTCCACTCTGTCTGAGGTCTACCAATTCTCTCCATTCGCATCTTCTCTCCTCATCTCTCCCTGGCAAAAGATTGCGAATTCCCAGCTCCCAGATACACAAGACAGAACAACATGCTGCTCATTGGCTAGAATGCCCCGTTATCTCTAGTCATAACCCAAACATTGCTGCTACAGAGAAACCATTACCTTAGCAGTGGAACATTACAGACAGCCATTACATTAGCAGTGAAACTTTAGAGCGTGTTACATAAAAAAATTGCTCTTCATATCGCCTTTGAAATTACTCCCTCTCACCTTAAATGCATGCACTCTGGTATTAGACATTTCAATCCTGGGAAAAAAATCCTGTCTGTCTACTCTGTCTATGTATTTCATAATCTTATAAACCTCTATCTGATCTCCCCTCAGCCTCCAGTGCTCCGGAGAAAACAACCCAAGTTTGTCCAACCTCTCGTTATAGCACATGCCCTCTAATCTAGGCATCATCCTGGTAAACCTCTTCTGCACCTTCTCCAAAGCCTCAAAATCCTTTCTATAATGGGGCGACCAGAACTGAATTGAATTGAATCGACTTTGTTACTTACATCCTTCACATACATGAGGAGTAAAACTCATTAAGTTATGTCTCTGTCTAAATGTGCCATGTGAAATTTATAGTAATTTGTAATAAATAGTATGTATAACAGGACTGTCAATATAGTGCAGAAATACAATTGTATCAGCATGAATTAATCAGTCTGGTAGCCTGGTGGAAGAAGCTGTCCCAGAGCTTGTTAGTCCTGGCATTTATGCTGCGGTACCATTTCCCAGATGGTAGCAGCTGGAACAGTTTGTGGTTGGGGTGACTTGGGTTCCCAATGATCCTTGGAGCCCTTTTTACACACCTGTCTTTGCAAATGTCCTGAATAGTGGGAAATTCACATCTACAGGTGTACCGCACCACTCTCTGCAGAGTCTTGCAGTTGAGGGAGATACAGTTCCCATACCAGGCAGTGATGCAGCCAGTCAGGATGCTCTCAATTGTACCCCTGTAGAAAGACCTCAGGATCTGGGTACTCATACTAAACTTTTTCACCACACGTCCGGTATGTACAGACCACGTGAGATCCTCGGTGATGTGTATGCTGAGGAACTTAAAGATGTTCACCCTCTCAGCCACAGATCCATTGATGTCTATAGGGGTTAGCCTGTCTCCATTCCTCCTGTAGTCCACAACCAGCTCCTTTGTTTTTGTGACATTGAGGGAGAAGTTGTTTTCTTGACACCACTGTGTCAGGGTGATGACTTCTTCTCTGTAGGCTGCCTCTTTATTATTTGAGATTAGGCCAATGCAATACTCCAGATATGGCTTAACTAGAGTTTGGTAAAACTATAGCATAACGTCCCTTACTCACTCTTCCTTCAGTTAGTCCTGACGAAGGGTCTCGGCCTGAAACGTCGACTGCACCTCTTCCTACAGATGCTGCCTGGCCTGCTGCGTTCACCAGCAACTTTGATGTATGTTGCTTGAATTTCCAGCATCTGCAGAATTCCTGTTGTTAGCATAACGTCCTGGCTCTTGAACTCACTGTCTCGACTAACAAGGCAAGCATGCCATAGGCCTTCTTAACCACCCTTATCAAACTGTGCAGCCATCTTCAGGGAGTTGGAAACTTGGACTCCAAGATCCCTCTGCTCCTCAACACTGTTGTGTATTTAATATTACAGTAATATTTGAGTATATTGTAAACATATTGTTTGATTAAGCACTCTTTGTTGTTTATACAGTTCATTACGGGTTATATATAAAAGTATGTGAATGGCATACATCATTACGCCACCACGTCATAAGTGCGCACCTAACTGAAGTAAAGTATATATGTTTATACTGGTCTCACATGCTTTTCATTTTAATCATTTTGGAGTTAGAAAACATAACCGTGGTGATGATGTAGTTTTAAAACAAACCCAAGTAGGCTACCTACCTGTTGAAATGCAGTGAGACGTCTGAATTTTTAAAAAAGCACAGCATCTTTTTTCTTCAGCAAGGGAAGAAAGACCATGGAGTTTTAAAAAAAGCAGAAAATGGATGAAATTCACAGGAACGTAAACAGCAAGTACCAGGTGATAATAAAGATAAATTTTAAAAAGGCAGAAATGGCTGGCTACATCGGAAAGATTGACATGTTTGATTGCACAAGAGATAACTGGGTGGTGTCTACTGAATGAATAGAGCAGTATTTTAAAGCAAAATGAAATAGCTAATGAAAAGCAAGTGTCAGTGTTACTGAGTGCAATGGGTGGAAAATCATACAGTTTGCTTAGAAGTTTAACTGCTCCAAACAAACCAGTCGAAATGAGCTTTGTTGATATAATGAAGGTAATGCAGGAACATTTAGAACTGAAACCATTGTTGATTGCAGAATGCCTTAGGTTTCATAAACGGAATGAAAAGGAATGGGACTCCATTTCAGTTTACATGGCTGAATTGAAGAAGTCGTCTGAGCATTGTCAGTTCAGTGACGAGCTTAATGGCACACTGACAGCTCATTTAGTTTGTGGAATCTCACAAGAAAGCATTCAAAAATGGTTCCTAACTGAGCCACAAGCCACATTTAAAAGAGCAGTTGAAATCACTGTATCAATGGAAAACGCAGCCAGAGATGCAATTGAAATGCAGTCTGAAATGAAAGCGAGAGTGAACAAAATTGCAACGTCTAAACATAAACTTGCCTGGCTGAATAAATTGTGTTACTGTTGTGGCAGAGGCTCACATACACCACATCAATGCAGGTTTAGTGGTAAAAGTACAGAGGTGATCAAAAGTAGGTACTTGGAAGAATAAAGGGCAGAACTGGACCACAGTCAATTGTTAGAGAAGAAAGGAGTCCAAGAGCTGTCAGAACCACTTCCTGCGGTGTCAGAGTCAACTCCTACAACCAGCACACAGAGGAAGCCCCAGAACCTGAGATTGTTACACAGCCACAAGTCTCACCTACCAAGCAGTGTGACCCCCCTCACCCCACCCTCTGTCAGGAAAGACATTATCCCACCAGAGAAAGAAATCCACTACAGTGATTAAATCAGTAAAACATATATATAGAAGTTAAGATGCATTCTATAATTGAGTTGCACTTTATAGTTAAGCAGGGAGGAGAGTTGTGTATTTAATATTTCAGTGATATTTGAGTCATATTGTAAATATGTTGTTTGATTAAATATTCTTTGTTTATATAATTACGGGTTATATGCAAAAGTATGTGAATGGCACACATCATTACACCACCACATCTAAGTGCAGGCCTAACTGAAGTAAAGCATACTCATTTATCCCAGTCTCCTTTGTTCTTTTTTTGATTTGTTTCAGATTTACAAAACATAAGAAAGCTGTTAAAAGTCCTGCCCTTATCTATCCCTTTTCATTTGACCTACCAAGGTGGAGCACCTCACATTTGGCCAGGTTAAATTCCATCTGCCATTTCTCCACCTAAATCTACAACTGATTTATATCCCATTGTATTCTTTGGCAGTCTTCTATGCTATCATTAACACCACTGATGCTTGTATCATCCACAAACTTACTAACCCACCCATCTACATTTTCATCCAGGTCATTTATATACATCACAGACAGCAGAGGTCCCAATACAGATTCCTGCGAAATACTACTAACCACAGACCTCCAGCTAGAATAAATCCTTTTGATAACTACTGTTGGTCCTCTTTGGGCAGGACAATTCTAGATCCAAATGGCCAATTCACCATGGTTCTGACGCATCTTAATCTTCTGGATGAGCTTCGTACGAGGGACCTTGTCGAACACCTTACTAAAACCATATACAGCCCTGCCTTCATTAATCAACCTCATCACTTTGTCAAAAAATTCAGTCAAATTAGTAAGACACAACTTTCTGCACACAAAGCCATGCAGGGTCTCCCTAATTAGGCCATGGCTTTACAAATGCTTATAAATCCTGTCACCAAGCATTCACTCCAGTAAGTTCCCTACCACTGTCATGGGACTCACTAGTCTATAGTTTCCAGGATTATCCTTGGACTTTGGTAGTGGGTTTAGATTTTTTTCTGTATAACAAAATTATTATATTTCAATATTATAATTTAATTTAATTTTTATGAATACAGGGTTTTCTGATTGTAATTGTATTTTTAATACAATGTATTTGGTACTATTTTATTTTTTTCTTTTGACTTTCAATATATATCTTCTTATACTCTATATTCTTCTATGCAGTAACTAATAAAAATATTGAAAGAGGATTATCCTTGGTTCCTTTTTTGAATAATGGAATAACATTGGCTACTTGCTAATCCTCCAGGACCTCACCTGTGGCTAGAGAGGACACAAAAATATTGGTCAAGACTCCACCAATCTCTTCACTTGCCCCTCTCAATAAACTGGGGTATAAACTAGGGGTTGACATCCAATTTAATGCTCTTTAAGAGACCCAACACTACCTCCTTCTTTACCTCAAAATACCCTAGTATATTAATATGCTCGGCACTGATCTTCCTATCCTCTACATCCTTCTCCTTGGTAAATACAGATGTAAAGAACTCATTAAGGACTTCACCCACATCCTCCACATCCAAGCAAATGTTCCCCCCTTTATCCCTGAGTGGTCCTACCCTTTCCCAAGTTATCCTCTTGCTCTTGATTCTGTATAGAACGCCTTGGGATTCTCTTCACTTCTACTTGCCAAAGATTTTGTCTGGTCCCTCTTGGCTTTCCTTATCCCCTTCTTGAGTTCTCTTTTGGCTTCCTTATAATCCTCAGGGGCCCTGTTTGATTCTAGCTTCCTAAGCTTTACATACGTTTCCTCTTATTTCTTGACTAAATTCATCACCTCTCTCAACATCCAGTGTTCACATACCTTATCATTTTTGTTCTTTCTTCTGACTGGAACATATCTATTCTGTGCTCTGAGCAGCTGATCTTTAAACACCTTCCATTTGTCGGATGGGGATTTGCCCATAAACAGCTGCTCCCAACGAACTCTCCCTAGTTCCTGCCTATTCCAATTTAATACTCTCCTACAAGGTCCATACTTATCCTTATCTATAGCTATCTTAAAACTTAAGCAGCTGTTATCACTGTTCCCAAACTGCTCACCCACTGAATGGTCTGTCACCTGGCTAGTCTCATTACACAGCACCAGGTCCAGTACAGCCTCTCCTCTTGTTAGACTATCTGCATATTGATTTAAGAAACCCTCCTGGATGCACCTAACAAATTCTGCCACATTTAAACCTCTTCCATTAAGAAGGTCCCAGTTTATATAAGGGAAATTGAACTCCCCATGACAACAACCCTATTGTTTTCACACTTTTCCTTAATCTTCCTGAAAAATGAAGATCTCGCATATGTATTGAAAGAGTGGATTCGTCAGCGTCAGAGTGAACATATACCGCTTAACGGTATGCTGATCATGAAACTATCATGACGAACTGAAAATTGAGTTGTTTCAAGCTCAAAATGATAAAAAATATTATATAAATCAAATCCTCCATCCATCACAGTTGCAGCGGCACAGGTACTATTTGAAATAATTGGTGGCCGATATGAAGCCAGTCGTAGCGCTGGAACCTGGTAACAGATGTGGTCATTCAGTTCCAACAGTCTGTGGAGGACCCAGCTCCATCACGTCAGACTGTGCTCCGACTGCAGACTGTTCACTCTGTGAGTGTCATGCCAGCTATACATCAACCGTACATGTAATGTAAATGGATTTTGTGTTTAAACATTGGTCCCATCCCCAAGGTATCTCATTATTTACTGTAGATGCAACTATTCCAAGCTCTGAAATCTTAAACACTTCCAGCCCCAAGCACTTTGGGTAAGGGATGTTCAACCTGTACTCACTGCACAGAACCTCTTCCCCCTTTCTAACGCGGTCATTGGTGCTGACGTGCGCCATGATCTCAGGCTGCTCACCCTCTTCCTTGAGAATATTCTGCAGCCACTCTGAGTCATCCTGGATCCGAGCACCTAGTTATCCTAGTTAACATGCTGTCCTGATTTCTCTTTCACGGCTACACAACCTCCGGTCTGTCCCCCTCACTATCAAGTCTCCTATCACTATCACTCTTCCTGACCTTATCCTTCCTGCTGAGCCTCAGAGCTGGCCACAGTGCCACTGGCCTGGCAGCTGTTGCTGCATCCTGACGGGTCATCCCCCTCAGCAGTATCTAAAGGGGTATATTTGTTGCTGAACGGAATGACTGATTACTCTCCTTACTTCTCTTGGTGGTCACCCATCTACTATCTGAGATCTGCACGCTGGGTGTGACCACCTTAGAAAAAGTTTCAGCTATGAGGTTATATAAATAAAATGTTAAAATCATAGGAGCATTCAGCTGAATGTCAAGTCTGAGGGTAAAAATGTTACAACAGCTTTGTTTGCTTTTTGTTTGTTGCTAAATTCTCCTGTTGTCTGTGACGGTCTTGCACTTTGTTTTGTGTTTTTTTGTTTTCAGGTGAGAGATAATATATTAACTTAAAGTCCAAAAGCCAACCATATGGGCACTGGCTATGTATGCAGGTTAATGATTGAACAACTTCAACGTTACTGATCTGTGTTAAGCAATTTAAGAACATCAGTAACTATGGGGCAGGGAGAAGAGGGAGGTGTGGTGCCGGGTCTGTTCCAGAAGGAACAAGTTTAATGAAGGCAGAAGGATGAGGACCATGAATATCAGTCAGGGTGTGCTCTGATTTAATCTGGCAAACTAGTCAGAAGTACCTTGTATAAATTTATGATTAACACAAATTCCTAGGGAGGGTAGTAAGGCTACGCCCAGTGCTTTTTGCAAGTCTTAAAGCTTTGCAGGTACATTCTTGTTATCAATGTCAATAGGTTTTAACATATGAATATATGCTGTCACAAAAACATTGTATAAAATACTGGGATCCTACTTTTTTTTAAGAAGAGGGAGAATTAGATATTTTTTACATGTCTTTGTAAATTCTGAACTCAAACCCAAAATAAATAAACTGTAACTCAATTGTGGGAAACTTCAGGTTAGAATTCAACATTGCTGTGCTTCCCTGTTTATTTGGGCCCCAAACCTAAGAAAGGATGTGCTGACGTTGGAGAGGGTCCAGAGGAAGTTTACAAAAATTATTCCAGAAATGAAAGTGTTAACGTATGAGGAACATTTGATGTCTCTGGGCCTGTACTTTCTATTCACCTCTGCTCAAGTGTCTATTAGCAGAAGATTATTCAAAATATTCCATTTTGGAGTCATGAGCTTTTTAGTTCCATATTGCTAAAATAAAATTATCTGTGCTTATTGCCACTGACTAATTAAACCGTAGATTCTACATCGAGATTAATGAACTTGTGAGCATATTCTAAGTGTTTCCTAAACTTAAGAAATTCTAAAGAAACATTCAAGTAATTGCGAACTGATTGGTTGCTTCCCTGGTGCCTTTAATTAAATTCTATTTGTAAGGACAGCACATTACTTTTTTCTAACTGTATTGATCTGAGGTTCAACAAATAAATTCAATTCAGGAACATTGAGAACAATTTTGACATTATCAACTGGGAAATATATAAAACATGTTTCTAGCAATTTGTGAATTTACATCCCACAACTATTAGAAAGTAATTATACACTCAAGAAGAAATATAATTTTTTTACATGGACACATGCAGGGCAGCACGGTAGTGTAGTGGTTAGTACAGTACAATGTTTTACAGTACAGGTAACCTGGGTTCAATTTCTGTCTCTGTCAGTAAGGAGTCTGCATGTTCTTCCCAAGACCTCATGAGTTTCCTCCCACAATCCAAAGATGTGCCGGATGGTAGCTTAATTGGTCATTATAAATTGTCCTGTGATTAGGATAGGGTTAAATTGGGGGTTTGCTGGGTCAAAGGGCCAAAAGGGCCCATTCTGCAGTGTAAGAAAAGAAAAAAAAGAGAAAAAAACAGACTGCAAATGCTAGAATCTGGACAGAAAAACAAACTGCTGCGGCAACTCCGTGGGTCAGGCAGCACCTGAGGAGGCAAAGAAAATACAAACAGGGTTAAAAAAAATGTTACAGGCTGAAACCCTGCATCAGGACAGAGAGTATGGGGGGGGGGTAAGATAGTCAGTATAAAGAGGCGAGGGGTTGAGGCATAAACTGGCAGGGTGTAGGTGGAAAGAGATGAGGAAGGAGATGATAGACAGATAGAACTGGAAGGGGGAGGGGTGGGGTTGGGAGGCAATGGCTGGATGGCGATAGGTAGAGACAGATAAGGAAAGAGAGGAAAAGGGACAGATGAAGGCAGTTGGAAGAGGGGAATGCAGGGTGAAGGTGGAGAAAGAGACTGAAAGGTGATAAGTAGAGACAAGAGTCCACCAATGTTGCTTCACCCAATGAGTTCCTCCAGCAGCCTGTTTATGCTATCAATTTTACATATTAATGACATTCCTTATTCTACAACAATATGTACTTTATTCATTTTCTACTTAACTGAAATAATATTTCTTTAACTGATGGTGATCTTTTTGAAATGTTCAGACTCATAAAATAAGCCTGAGGTGACATATCCTTTGAAGCTTCTTACACCTTCCATCAACTACTAATCTAATACATTAAACTCTCTGGGGATATTGAAAGAGGTCCTCTACCTTAACAGTGACAGAGTCACAGCGATAGAGGTAGTGTACAACATTGCAGTCACAATTTCCTAGCCTATGCTTTTCACAGGGGATATCGCACCCGGCTTTCAAATCTCTTACTAACTCTTCCTTCAGTTAGTCCTGACGAAGGGTCTCGGCCCGAAACGTCGACTGTACCTCTTCCTAGAGATGCTGCCTGGCCTGCTGCGTTCACCAGCAACTTTGATGTGTGTTGCTTGAATTTCCAGCATCTGCAGAATTCCTCGTGTTTACTATTTTTTGATGGTGATTTTTGACAGTGCCAACATCTTTCTTTCTTTATTAATCTTTTTATTGATTTAAAAGGAGCATAAATACAATCAAGAGGAGAATTATTTCAAATATATATATCAGTAACAATATAAACTGAGATTAAGATAGACTGTCAGAATCATAGATATTGTTAAACTAGTATAAAATATATACTAAAAAATGAAAATAACAATTCTCTTATCAGTTTATGAAGAGAAAAGAAAAAACATTGGGTTTTAAATGAAAAGAAAAAAAAACCCACTACACTATAGAAAAAACACAAAAAACAAAGGGACTGGGCAGTCCATTTTGAGGATACAACCAAAAAAAAGAAAGACTTTCTGATCAAATCTAAAACTTCGGGGGAAAAGAGATTGGAAGAGTAATAAATCAAATTAAGTGAAAATATTGGATAAAAGGTAGCCAGATTTGCTCAAGTTTAAAGGATGTATCAAATGTCCGACTTCTTATTTTCTCTAAACTTAAACAGGACATAATGGAGGAGAGCCAATAAGAGACCGTAGGTGGATTAGAATCCTTCCACTTCAATAAAATGACTCTAATAGTGCCAACATCATCTCCAGCCTGACACATAATTTCAATTCTTTCACAATAGAAGCGATGATGAAACATTTGTTTAAATTGTTTTACTTGCAGAACAAACAACTGCAGGATTGTCTGCTTCTTTAAAAATACATATTAAATACCGACAATCCAAATTAATGAACAAAAGCATTCAATTAAAAATTCAGGTGGCTTATTTTTAAACTCTTTTCCTGAAGAGCAAATTCCACTGAAATCGATTTCAACTGGATCAAAATTCTTACAGATATTCAGGTAATCTTTACTATTAATCAGTTGAGCATAGTCTAGGTTTGTGCACTTGATACAAGTAAAATGTTATCTGCCTGACTGTTTTGTACTTCAACGTAATGCTAATTGCAGGATGGGGCACTGTTGTTGCCATGACAATGGCATTCATTCAAAATCACTCTGTTCATTCGTCCAGCACCTCCACTCCATGCGCCAGAAGTGGAAATTCCTGGTGGCTAAACGTTTTAATTCCGATTCCCAAACCCGTTTCAACATGCTTGTCCATGGCATTCTCCTGTGCCAAGATGAGCCCACACTCAGGATGGAGGGGCAACATATTCTATCTGGGTAGCCTCCAAACTGATGACATGAACCCCTTTCTTCTATTCCACACTCTGGCTCCTTAACTCTTCTCACCTGCCTACCACCTCCCCTGGGTCCCCTCCTCCTTCCCTTTCTCCTATGGTCCACTCTCAGCTCCTATCTGATTCCTTCCTCTCCAGCCCTTTACCTTTCCTGCACACCTGGCTTCACCTATCACCTTCTAGCTAATCCTCCTTCCCCTCACCCACTTTTTTATTCTGTTGCCGTACCTCTTCCTTTCCAGTCCCAAAGAAGGGTCTTGGGTCGAAATGTCGACTGATCATTCATTTCCATAGATGCTGCCTGACCTGGAGTTCCTCCAGTGTGTGTTTTGCCAGTGTTGATTAGGTATTGTCCAGAAATCATTCATGAATTTTTTTTTAAACTCTGTAGACACTAGAAATCTGACTTTTATAAAAAGCAGAAATGCCTGTAGAATACGAAGCAAACCCTAGAAAGTTTCAAACGTCAGCGTTTACTTCAAGAGCATTACCAAGAGAAGGGAGCAGAACTAGGCCTCCTTGATGTGTTTCTCCATGGCCACCGTTTCAGGACGAGAGAGGGAGAAGAGCTGGTCCTGGGGAGGATGGGTGCCTGGTAGGAGGTCTATGGCACAGTCATATTGCCAGTGTGGGGGCAAGTAGCTGGCCTTTCTTTTACTGAAGACCTCAAGAAGATCTGCATATTCAGCCAGAATCCCAGACAGGTTCACATTCTGAGCTGACACCGGAGGGGATGCATGGAACGGAGCCTGAAGTGGACCAGACGGGTAGACAGGCATGATGGTCGCCATTCTTGGAGTGCTTTAAGAGACCAATGAATCCGTGGGTTTTGTCAGGATTACCAGGGGAGACCAAGCACCAGTGGCAGATCAGGTGAATCAACCAGATAGAAGCAGAGTTCTTCACTGGTTGTCTTTGAGGACAAGTTGGAAAGGTGGATCTGGCCAGTGCCTGGAGGTCAACTGTCCAGGGCCTTGGTGTTGATCTTTTCTCTTAATTCCTGAGTTGGAACTCACCACCACTGAGCTAGAGAGGTGTCCATGAGATTCCTGGCTACACCGGATTCGCTAAACACCTTAAGTTTATGGGTCTGAGACCCCCATGACAAGGAAGCTGCGAGCATTATACAATTAGGGGAAAATGACTGCAGAGAGAACCGATCCGTCAGGACTCCCCTCCCTGCTAACAGGTATCCTCTTCTACTGGATTCTTGGGACATACCACTCGGAAATGTCCTGGATCGCCACAATATAGGCAGGCACCTGTTCTTATTCCTCCTGAGACAGGCTCATGTGCCCCCCTTGCATAGGCTCCTCCGTGGACTGGGTGCTGGGTGGTGAGGGAGCGGGTGAGGAAAGATGGTGATCAGATGGCGTGCAGGAGGATTGAGACATTTTTTTTCCCTTTGCCATTCAGTTACCCGGTCACGAACTTGAATAGCCAGATTAATCAGGTCATCCAGTCTATCCTGTTCATCAAGGACAGCAATCTCGTGCCGGAACCTAGCATTCAGTCCATGCTGGAAGGCAGTGATGAGGGATCTCTCATTCCATCCCGTCTCTACTGCAAGTGTGTGGATTTGACTGCATATATTGCTCACCGTTCCTCTGCCTTGGCACAGGTCCAGGAGTCGGTGGGTAGTCTCCTGACCCTGCACTGGAAGGTCGAAAACCCTCCTTAACTCTGCCGCCACGAAATGTCAGAATGACTGGGCTGCCGGTTATCTTTGCTCCCGTAAAGCATTGAACAGGCTGAGTGGAGGTCCATCTTAGAGATTGACCACGTACGCCAGTTTTCGCACATCAACACCAAAACAACCAGGCTGGGCTTGGAATGTCAGCTCGCATTGGCTAATAAAATTCCTACAGCCATCGGGATCACCTGATGGTGGAATACTCTGTTCCAGTACAGACGCAGGAGTCTGTGGGGGTCCCGGCATGAGAGTCAGTTCTCGGCTGGGCACGGTATTGGGAGCATTAGTGGGAGAGATTATTGAGGCAGCAGAAAAGGAGGGCCTGTGAACATGCTGTGAGTGGAACTGACGTGGCCAAAGGCTGCTGACTTGTGTTGGTGAGAACACTGGCTGTCCGCAGTGAGTTCGTGGATGGCGTGAGAGCAAAAGTCGCAGGCACCTGACTCCGATTATCTACAACTCCTCCCTTGGAGGGTCAGACACCCTGAGCCAATAGACTGGTCCTGGACTTATTTCCTGGCATAATTTACATACTACTATTTAACTATTTATGGTTTTATTACTATTTATTATTTATGGTGCAACTGTAACGAAAACTAATTTCCCCCGGGATCAATAAAGTATGACTATGACTATGACTATGTGAGCTGTTGAACAGTTGCAGCTATGGATGATACATTTCCTCCAGATGAGACTGGGCTTGTTGGCATGAGATTACATGCCTCATTGCTTCAGTAACTTCACCCAGAACAGACTCAATTGTCTGTAGCTTATCCCCAATCTGACCAATGAAACTCAGGGCCTAGGTCAGCTGCTCCCTCTCTAATGGGTCTGTCTTTTGGCATCCCCTTCAATATTATTGGCTAGCTTATCTTCATATTTCATCTATTCCCTCCTAATGCCATTTTTAGTTGCTTTCTGTTTGTCTTTAAAAGCTTCCCAACCCTCCAACTTCCCATTTACATTTGCCCTATTACATGCCCTCTATTTTGCCTTTATGTTGGGTTTGACTTCCCTTGACACCCTTAGTTGTGCATCCTACCTTTAGAATACTTCTTGTTCTTTGGGATATATCTATCCTGCACCTTCCAAGTTGCTCCCAGAGTCTCCAGCCATTGCTGTAATGCCACACTCCAGTTAGTATCCCCTTCCAATTAACTTTGGCCAGCTCCTCTCCCATGCCTCTGTAATTTCCTCTACTCCACTGTAACACCCATACATATGACTTTATCTTCTCCTTCTCAAATTGCAGGGTGAATTCTATCATATCATGATCTCTGTCTCCGAAGGATTCCTTCACCTTAAGCTCCATAATCAAATCTTGTTCATTACATGACACCCAATCCAGAGTAGCTGATCCCATATTTCGATCAATCACAAGCTGCTCTATAAAGCCATCTCATAGGCATTCTACAGATTATCTCTCTTGGGATCCAGCACTAATCTGATATACTCAATCTACCTGCATATTGAAATCCCCCATGACTATTGTAACATGGTGTTATGGTCCGGTCCGTGAAGTCCGGATTCCGGTTCACGGTCCAGTCCATTGTTCCTTATTCCAGGTTTTCTGGTTTTCCCTTTTCTCTGTTGGGTGCTCTTATTGAGGCAGCTGATTCACATTTTGGGCTGGCTGCATAAATTGGTTCAGCTTCAGTTGCTGGATTGTTCCTATCTGTATCCCTTCCCTTCATCTTCCTCCTGGAGCCCCGCCTGTAACCCTTGCCTGCACTGGTGTCATGTTCAACTGCCAGAGCAAGGAACTGTCTATTGTTGTTTCGAACTCTCTCTCTGTCCACGCCTTCACTAGGTAGGTCTGGCTGTTTGCTGCTACCTAGAGTTGGGAACTGTCTCTGTGTCCATGCCTTTGCTAGGTAGGTCCAGCTGTTTGCTGCTACCTAGTGTTAGGAACTGTCTTGTCGTGTTCAGCATTCTGTGTATGAGTCCCAGCCCTACATCCTGTTCCCAAGGAGGGGTCCTGGCTCTGCGTTCCTGTCTCTCTGTCAGCCAAGCCAAGGCTTCCAGCTTTGTGTTCCGAGGTTCCTGTTTCCCAAGACCATGTCGTGTCTTTGCCTAGTTCCGGAGTTCTTGTCCAGTCTCCATCTGGGAGTCTGAACCCAAGCCTCGTCATGTCCTCACCTCAGGGAACCCAAGACTCGTCCAGTCTTGTAGCCACGTCAAGTCCTCGCCTAGATCTGGGGTCCGAGCCCAAGTCAAGACCCAGGTTTCGGGTCCCTGTCCAGTCTCTGGCTCAGAGTCCTTGTCCAGGTTCCAAGTTCCTAGTTCCTTGTCCAGGTCCTGCTTTCCTAGTCAAGTCCTAGCCCAAGACTGTGTTCTTGTCCCAGCTCCTAGTCTGCATCCAGTCTCATCCCTAACTCTAGTCCTGTCCTGTTCCTAGTACTTCAGAGTCTGTGTCTTGCATTTGGGTCCTTCCAGGTGAGGTGACACTTCACCTGAGAGTCGGCTGGGGTGATATACTGCGTCCGGTGCTCCCGATGTGGCCTTCTATATATTGGCGAGACCCGACGCAGACTGGGAGATCGTTTCACTGAACACCTACACGAGAGAAAGCAGAATCTCCCAGTGGCCACACATTTTAATTCCACATCCGGTTCCCATTCTGATATGTTTATCCACGGCCTCCTCTATTGTAAAGATGAAGCCACATTCAGGTTGGAAGAACAACACCTTATATTCCATCTGGGTAGCCTCTGGCCTGATGGCATGAACATTGACTTCTCAAACTTCTGCTAATGCCCCACCTCCCCCTCATACCCCATCCGTTATTTATTTATATACACACGTTCTTTTTCTCTCTCTCCTTTTTCTCCCTCTGTCCCTCTCACTATACCCCTTGCCCATCCTCTGGGTTCCCCTCCCCTTTTCTTTCTCCCTAGTCCTCCTGTCCCATGATCCTCTCATATCCCTTTTGCCAATCACCTGTCCAGCTCTTGGCTCCATCCCTCCCCCTCCTGTTTTCTCCTATCATTTTGGATCTCCCCCTCCCCCTCCCACTCTCACTTTCAAATCTCTTACTAGCTCTTCTTTCAGTTAGTCCTGATGAAGGGTCTCGGCACAAAACGTCGACTGTACCTCTTCCTAGAGATGCTGCCTGGCCTGCTGCGTTCACCAGCAACTTTGATGTGTGTGGCTTGAATTTCCAGCGTCTGCAGATTTCCTCGTGTTTATGATTTCACTTCTTCAAGTTAGAAACTATGAAGAATTTGAAGGTTGCAACAATCATCCTGAATGTTACAACAAAAATGAAGATTTGGAGGATGCAATTATCGAAGGCATTGTATGAATGCAGTTCATGCAGTCCCATGCACTGGGTGTCTGTGTTGGATTTTGTTCCATTACAGCTAATCAAAAGAACACGGCAGTGTAGACCGAATGAATTCCTCTGTTGATAGCTATTAGGAGCTACAGTTTTATAGTACTGTAATATATTGTTAGTGTTCTAATTTGTTCTGTATTTGATTTAAATACATAATTTGTTACTCAGTTAAATGGTAGTTTGTCTTTTTTATTCTGTATGTTTTTAACTATTTCCATGAAACCAGCTATTTGGGGCAGTGGCTTAATTGGGCCAAAATGTACCAGTCCCAATGTGTCCCAATTAACCAGAATCCATTGTATCTATTTCCTTTACTTTGTCATAACCGTCCTGCTTATTCCATCTCAAGGTTCAGAGTCTGAATACATTGTGATATGCCAAAGTACGATTTTAACCTGATAATTTCCACATTATATTACCTTAAATGCAATATTAATTAAATATTTTACCTACTGTTGGCCAGAAGAAACTTCAGTCTGATCAAAGACGGGGAAGCAGACAAGCCAGTTTTGTGGACTCTGAACTGAATCTTGCTCTTGGATAATCTAATCAGAGCAACTGAATGTGGACACAGGAAGCTTCAGGTAATGGTCTGTTAAACCTGAGATCATTCTTAAACAAGCAGGCATAGTGTGGACACATGGCCAAGTGGTTAAGGCATTCAACTAGCGATCTGAAGGTCGTGAGTTCAAGCCCCAGCCGAGGCAGCGTGTTGTGTCCTTGAGCAAGGCACTTAATCACACATTGCTCTGCCGAGCTGTATGGATCCAAATGCCCTTCCCTTGGACAACACTGGTGTCGTGGAGGGGGAGACTTGCAGCATGGGCAACTGCTGGTCTTCCATACAACCTCGACCAGGCCTGCACCCTGGAAAGTGAAGACTTTCCAGGCACAGATCCATGGTCTCGCAAGACTGATGGAAGCCTTTCAGGCATTTGTTATATAAAGGGCATGGGCTCTGAATTGATTCTTGCTCTGGAACAATCTAATCAGAACAATAAATCATTATTACAAGGGATGATTCTTGTAACATTACTACATCAGCTAGCTTCTAACAACATCTACCTGCTCAGTTGGGAGCAGAGGGTTAGCAGATGTTATTTTTCTTCAACACTCCCTCAAACGTTATTGCTGTTCTGATACTCATTATACTCGTTCCAGCTGAATTTTGTTTCAGTACTCTTGCAGGTACAGTCTCTGCTTCAGTAGTGCGTACCCCTGGAATCTGGAACAGGCTTTTTACTTACCTAAGTCGGTAGATTGATACGGCTCCTGCATCTGTGTAGCAACCACAGGAGTTTCAGAGGCAAATTTATCATATGTGCTGGTTTAACCTTAGATATACCTACTTAAAGTTCATCTGCCCTTCCTTTTGCCCCATTGAATGGGTGAATAACTCTTAATCCAATAATCTCTTAAATCACAGGATGATTTGTTATTTATACATAATATAATATGGTATTACATGTCGTTCAGTATTTCAAGAACGACTGCCCTTTTATTACCATTGTCAATATTAGCGGATTGGCATCAGGTGCTTTATGAAATACCATATACCATCACTCCTCTGTCCACAGAGCATTTCATCAATTACTCTCTCCATTCTATTCTCCAGCCAGTTTTAAAAACAACTGGTAATTTTCCTGTGACTTCACCAGAATCGGAATCAGGCTTAATATCACCAGCATATGTTGTGAAATTTATTAACTTAGCAGCAGCAGTACAATGCAATACATGATAATATGGAGAAAAAATAAATTGCACTAAGTATATACATGTATATTAAATAGTGAACTTAAAAATAGTGCAAAAACAGTGATGATAAAAATTTTTAAAAAGTGAAATAGTGTTCAATGTGCATTCAGAAATCAGATGGAGGAGGGGAAGTCACTGTTCCTGAATCAATGAGTGTCTGCCTTCAGGCTTCTGTACCTCCTTCCTGACGGTAACAATGATCCTCATCCTTCATAGTGGCAATACCACCACAGATCTGCTCCTGTGGTAGAATTTGACTTTTTTTTCTTTTTGAGGACAATGAGATCAATTAGGCAAGCAACATAAATAGCTTTATTCTTTATTCTCTTACTGGTAATTCTAAATTGATAAGCCCTAATCAAAACAAACATTCTTTATTCACTCTTCTAAGTCTCTTCAGAATTCCAAGAGACTTTAGATCTCTTCACTTCTCCTTTATCTCAGATCTCCTCTCAGTCCTGTAGTCTGGCACCAATCCAAAAGTACTCAACTGTGTGGGCTCTTGAAATCTTCGAAACCCTCTCTTAATCTGATTGTTACCACTACATTTCAGATATCACTGACCTAAACCATGACCTTTGCCACCAGGAAGTACAAGGGTAGCAGGAACCCAGGGAAAACCACCACTGTGCACAAGACCCTCCAAATCACTCACAACCCAGACTTCGTAATAGAACCATAGAACATTTCAGCACAGAAACAGACCTTTTAGCCCTTCTTGGCTGTGCCAAACCATTTTTCTGCCTAGTCCCACGGTCCTGCACCTGGACGATATCCCTCCAAACACCTCTCATCCATGTATCTGTCCAAGTTTTTCTTAAATGTTAAAAGTGAGCCCACATTTACCACTTCATCTGGCAGCTCATTCCACACTCCCACCACTCTCTGTGTGAAGAAGCCCCCCCCCCGCAATGTTCCCTTTAAACTTTTCCCCCTTCACCCTTAACCCATGTCCTCTGGTTTTGTTCTCCCCTTGCCTCAGTGGAAAAACCCTGCTTGCATTCACTCTATCTATACCCATCGTAATTTTATATACCTCTATCAAATTCCCCTCATTCTTCTATGCTCCAGGGAATAAAGTCCCAACCTATTCAACCTTTCTCTGTAACTCAGTTTCTCAAGTCCCGGCAACATCCTTGTAAACCTTCTCTGCACTCTTTCAACCTTATTAATATCCTTCCTGCAATTTGGTGACCAAAACTACACACAATACTCCAGATTCGGCCTCACCAATGCCTTATACAACCTCACCATAACATTCCAGCTCTTATACTCAATACTTTGATTTATAAAGGCCAATGTACCAAAAGCCCTCCTTACGACCCTATCTACCTGTGACGCCACTTTTAGGGAATTTTGTATCTGTATTCCCAGATCCCTCTGTTCTACTGCACTCCTCAGTGCCTTACCATTAACCCTGTATGTTCTACCTTGGTTTGTCCTTCCAACGTGCAATTGTCTGTATTAAACTCTATCTGCCATTTTTCCAGCTGGTCCAAATCCCTCGGCAAGCTTTATATCACTGTTCTTTTGTTCGTGCTGGCCATGAATACCCTGATCTCTCGACACAACAGCATGTGTGATCATTCTTTCATCTCACAGTACTCGGACTTCAAGACATTGGCCACCACCATCTCAGTTATGAATAAAGTTCACTTTGACATATCCTACGTCCTCAAATGAAATCAAAGAAGGTCATCCTCTGCAGTTCCTTCACTCAAGCATTGCAGAGTCGCTCAGTATTAGAGTCAGAACTTGAGATTTTCTGTTTTCCTCTCAATCAAAAAATCCAGGCCAATTGATAGAATACTGTAAACTAATCATTAGCCCCAAAATTTAGATAAAATAAGAAACAGGGTGGACTAGTTATAAAAGCATAATCAACACAGGATGAATGACTCATTCAATGCACCGTGAAGATATTCGACAGTAAAACCTAGATTATTCATCCTATTGAATTTAAGCCACATTCCCTGCACATTAGTGCACAGGAAATGATAAATGCTAGATTCACAACATTGCTGATGTTTTTTTTAATCTTGCATTCTAGCATTGTGGACCTGTGCAAGTTTTATGGTTTAAGTAAATATCATAAACTAATAAAACTATAACAGGAAATAAATGTGTGGCACATACTTAAATCTGCAAAATGCAGCGCTCTACTTTTCAATGAGAAAGACCATTGGCAATAAAGTAATGAGTGATTAATGAATGCTGAGAAGCACAAATCAATGATAGACAGAGCAAGGCCACTTAAACAAACCTGAGAAGATGCATCAGTATTACCAAGGAATAAAAAAATCCTCTTTTAGAGCAATCAGAATCAGATTTATTGCCACCCTCTTTTATGATGTGAAATGTGTTGTTATGTGGTAACAGTACTGCACAAAAACATAAAATCACTATAAATTACAAAATGAATAAAGAAATGATGAGATAGTGTTCAACGTCTGTTCAGAAAATAGCAGTGACAAAGGTTAACTTTTATTTCAAATGTGATTACTACCCACTGGCAAAAACAAAAACATTGAAGCACTGATAAGATCAACTGCCTGACTACTTCAGACATATCAGTTCCTCCACTGTAGGTGGCACAGTAGTGCAGTGGTTAGCGCAATGCTTTACAGTACCAGCGACCCAGGTTCAATTCCCACTGCTGCCTGTAAGGAGTTTGTACCTTCTCCCCGTGATCGCATGGGTTTCCTCCGGGGAGCTCCAGTTTCCTCCCACAGTCCAAAGATGTACCAGTTGGTAGGTTATTTGGTCATTGTATGTTGTCCCTTGATTAGTCTGGGGTTAAACTGAGGGTTACTGGAAGGGTCTATTCCGTGCTGTACCACAATAAATAAAAGCTGTTACTGCACTAAAGTTAACAGGTGTAAGTGAGTGCAAGTACGAGGGGTGATTGATAAGTTTGTGGCCTAAGGTAGAAGGAGTCAATTTTAGAAAACCTAGCACATTTATTTTTCCTACATTTACACATTTAGTCCAGCGGTCGTGAAGCATACGGATCCCTTCTTTGTAGAAATCAGCGTCTTGGACCTCCAGGTGGTCCACAGGAGGGGTGATTGATAAGTTTGTGGCCTAAAGTAGAAGTAGATGAGGAGAAACCTCAAACTTTCTGCATTTTCACTCAAAGAGTTGAACTGCACGTTCATGTAACAAGAGCTGTGTAACTCATCTCCTTCTACCCAAGGCCACGAACTTATCAATCATCCCTGCTGTGGACCACCTGGAGGTCCAAGATGCTCTTGTTACATGCACATGCAGTTCAACTCTTTGAACAATAATGCAAAAAGTTTGAAGTTAATAACTCATCTCCTTCTACCTTAGACCACGAACTTATCAATCACCCCTGCTGTGGACCACTTCTACAAAGAAGGGATCCGTATGCTCCACAACTGCTGGACTATGTGTGTAGATGTAGGAGGGGACCATGTTGCAAACTAAATGTGCTAGGTTTTCTAAACTTGACTCCTTCTACCTTGGGCCATGAACTTAGTAATCACCCCTCGTAATTTATGTGCACTGAATTGATTGGAGACATTGCACCTGCTAAAACAGGAGGTCTCCTCTCTGTGGAACACTGCCATTCAATCTACAAGGATGACCCTCAACTTCTGGTTGCCTGTCAACTCCAACTTTGACCTCTTTGTCTTTGGCTGCCCACACTGTACCGAAGTAACTTTGAGAAACAGCATCTCATTGCAGCTTTGAGATTCAATAATGAATTCCATAGTTTCAATTCCCTGGTTTCTTTCTTCCCTGCATTTATTCTCACTATATGTGATGTTTGATATCTCAGTTTCAATTTCCCCTTTTGCTTCTAGTCTCTTCTGGCTAAAACTCCTGACAGTTAATGTTATCATTACCCTGACAATTTACCCTGCACCATATCGGTCACTCCCTCTGTTCTGTCCATCCAACTCTTACCAGTAAGTGAGAAAACAAGTATATTTTATCTTTAAAAGTTGCTGGTGAACGCAGCAGGCCAGGCAGCATCTCTAGGAAGAGGCGCAGTCGATGTTTCAGGCCGAGACCCTTCGTCAGGACTAACTGAAGGAAGAGTGAGTAAGGGATTTGAAAGTTGGAGGGGGAGGGGGAGATCCAAAATGATAGGAGAAGACAGGAGGGGGAGGGATGGAGCCAAGAGCTAGACAGGTGATAGGCAAAAGGGATATGAGAGGATCATGGGACAGGAGGTCCGGGAAGAAAGACGGGGGGGGGGGAATCCCAGAGGATGGGGCAAGGGGTATATTCAGAGGGACAGAGGGAGAAAAAGGAGAGTGAGCGAAAGAATGTGTGCATAAAAATGAGTAACAGATGGGGTACGAGGGGGAGGTGGGGCATTAGCGGAAGTTAGAGAAGTCGATGTTCATGCCATCAGGTTGGAGGCTACCCAGACGGAATATAAGGTGTTGTTCCTCCAACCTGAGTGTGGCTTCATCTTTACAGTAGAGGAGAAAGCCAGAGAAAGCAGGATCTCCCAGTGGCCACACATTTTAATTCCACATCCCATTCCCATTCTGACATGTCTATCCACGGCCTCCTCTACTGTAAAGATGAAGCCTGGCCTGCTGCGTTCACCAGCAACTTTTATGTGTGTTGCTTGAATTTCCAGCATCTGCAGATTTCCTGTTGTTTATATTTTATCTTTTCTATTTTGGATGAAGGATCACTGGTCCAAAACATTGACATTGTTTCTGCCCGACTAATTGAGGAATTCCAGCATTTTGTTTTTGTTTAAAACCTATAGCATCCACAAGTTTTTACTCTAATTATCAAAGCACAAAACAGGGAATGAATACTGATGCAGATATTTGGTCTGGAGTTTCATTACAATATTGAGATAGTGTTATATAATTGGAGATATCACATGGTGGCCGTAAAAGAGCCTAAGGCAGGTCAGTGAATAGTTCTGACCAGGATTCATCCCTCAATCCATACAACCAGAAATATACATACTAACTGGTGCTAGTGAACCACAGTGACGTGTTGCAGGCAGCTTACAAAACTTCTAAATAAACTTCTTCTGAACTTTTGAACCTGCGATTTCACAATCTTCTGAAGGACTCAGTGAACTTAAGCCTCAAGCATGCAGGTACGGCACCTTTAAGCAGAAGAAGCTTCACCACGGCCAGAAGACAGCAAGTAGGGGAGGACTCCAAGCCAAGCTAAAATGCCAGGGTATGAAAATTCTTCTATCCAGCATTTGTTAACAAATGTACAGACACTGGAGAACAAGACTGCTGTTTCAGAAGGAAATGAGAAATTGCTGCATTCTTTGTTTCACAGAGAGGTGGCTCATTCCAGACATGCCAGGTACATTAACAAAGCTCGAGAGCTTCTTGATACACAGGATGGACCGAACTACTGATTTGGAGAGGGCAAAAGGTAGGGGTCTGAAATCGGTGACTTCAATCAAGTTTGGTTAAAGAAGTCTCTGTCCATTTATCAGCAACATGTAACCTGCAGCACCAGAGGTCCCAACATGCTGGAATACTGCTATATTATGATTAGGAATGTCTACCTTTCCATCCCAAGACTGCATTTCAGGAAATCTGATCATTTGGCTGTCCTGTTTAGACCTGCATATTGGCAGAGGCTAAAGAACAAGGCTCCAGAGTTAAGGACAACAAAGAGGTGGCCGCAGGAGGGAGAGCAGCAGCTAAAGGATTGCTTTAAGTGGTAGAATGGGCCATATTTAAGGACTCAGAGGATCTGAACAAATATACTATTGATTTATAAAAACAGTATGTCCCCACAAAATCACTCAGAGTCTTCCCCAATCAGAAGCCCTGGATGAACTATGAGATCCACAGTTTGCTGAGGGTCAGATCAGTGACATTGACATCTGGTGACCAAGTGAAATACAAGAGTTCCATGTTGAATATCTGGAAAGCCATCTCACATGCAAAGTGGCAATTCCAGACCAAATGAGAATAACTGTAGGATGTTTGACGGCTGTGACAGGCCTTGAATGCCATCACCTCTTACAAAGTGAAAGCAAGCAACATAGGTGAGAACAAGGCTTTGCCCCAGGCGAGCTCAATGCCTCCTATGTTGGCTTTGACTGTCAAAACGTGGAGAAACGTTCACAAACTCCCACAGCCCCTGATGACCCTGTGATTTCAATCTGAGGGTGACGTGAGAGCATCCTTCAGGAGGGTGAACCCACGGAAAGCATCCGGCCCAAACAGGGTACTTGGCTGAGTATTAAAGCCCTGTGCTGGAGTTTACTAGTATCTTTAACCTCTCGCTTCAGCAGTCTGAGGTACCCACCTGCTTCAAGCAGGCTTCAATTATACCGGTGCCCAAGAAGAACATGGTTACCTGCCTCAGTGACTATTGCTCAGTAACACTTCCATTCACAGTGATGAAGTGCTTTGAGAGGTTGGTGATGGAACATACTAACTGAGAAGCAACTTGGATCCACTCCAATTTGCCTACTGTCACAACAGATCCACAGCAGATACCATTTCGTTGTCTCTTCCTTCAACCCTGGACAGCAAAGGGGCATACATCAGGATGCTCTTCATCGACTACAGCTCATCATTCAATACTATCATCTGCTCGGAGATGATCAATAAGCTTCAAGACCTTGGCCTCATTAGCTCCTTGTGCAATTGGATCCTGGATTTCTTTATTTGCAGACCCCAGTCAGTCAGATTGGCAACAACATCTCCACCATGATCTCCATCAGCACAGCTGCACCACAACACTGTGTGCTTAGCTCCCTACTCTACTCACTTTATACTTATGGCTGGGAGGCTAAGCACAACTCCATTGCCATATTTAGTTTTGTTGATGACACCACTGGTGCTGGTCAAATCAAAGACGGTGACGAATTGGCATTTAGGAGGGAGATTGAAAATCTGGCTGAGTGGTGCCACCATAACAACCTCTCGCTCAATATCAGTCAGACCCAGGAGCTGATTGCTGACTTAAGGAGGAGGAAACCAGAGGTCTCATTGGGGGAGAGGGTCAGCAACTTTAAACTCCTCGGTATTTCAGAGGAGTCCAGCATGGACGTGCTTCTACTTTCTTAGGAGTTTGCAAAGACTCGGCATCTAAAACTTTGACAAACTTCTATAGATGTGTGGTGGAGAGTATATTGACTGGTTGCATCATGGCTTGGTATGGAAACACC
Source organism: Mobula hypostoma (assembly GCF_963921235.1). NCBI lineage: Eukaryota > Metazoa > Chordata > Chondrichthyes > Myliobatiformes > Myliobatidae > Mobula > Mobula hypostoma. Next base: position 166,787,582 of record NC_086102.1, read on the forward strand.
AATGCCCTTGAACGAAAATCCTACAAAAGGTAGTGGATTTAGCCTAGTCCATCACAGGTAAAGACCTCCCCACCATTGAGCACATCTACATAGAATGCTGCTGCAGGAAAGCAGCTCCTGTCCCATGATCCTCTCATATCCCTTTTGCCAATCACCTGTCCAGCTCTTGGCTCCATCCCTCCCCCTCCTGTCTTCTCCTATCATTTTGTATCTCCCCCTCCCCCTCTCAAATCCCTTACTCACTCTTCCTTCAGTTAGTCCTGATGAAGGGTCTCGGCCCAAAACGTCAACTGTACCTCTTCCAAGAGATGCTGCCTGGCCTGCTGCGTTCACCAGTAACTTTGATGTGTGTTGCTTGAATTTCCAGCATCTGCAGAATTCTTCGTGTTTGCATCATCATACAGAACCCCACTATCCAGGCTATGATCTCATCTCACTGCTGCTATCAGGAAGAAGGTACAGGGCCCACCAGCAGGATCAGGACCAGTTATTACCCCTAACCATCATGACCTTCACTCATCTCCGCTCGCTCCATCGCTGAATTGTTCCCACAACCTGTAGACTGACTTTGCAGAACTCTTCATCTTATGTTCTTGATATTTATTGCTTGTTTGTTTGTTTAGTTAGTTTGTTTATTTATTTAATTCCTCTTCGTGCTTGCCCTGCTTGTTCTCTTTTGCACATTGGTTGTTTTTCCATCCTGTTGGATGCAGTCTTTTATTGATTCTGTTGTGCTTCTAGTATCTATTGAGTATGCCCACAAGAAAATGGATCTCAGGGTTGTATATGGTGACATACATGTACTTTGATAATGAATTTAATTTGAACTTTGAAAAACATTGAGAGCAACATTTCTGTTTAGACATATAACAGGGTTTCTTCATATCCACGTGTACAGTCTCTTCAGTCAAGTTGAAAGAATTAATCAATGTTAACCAGCATGACTTTGGTGAAGTTTAATAAAGATTGTTATTAGAAGAGGTAATCAATTGGGTAGCAAAGAATGACCACACAATATTATTGAAGTGTTTGGGCCAGAGAAGCCCATTTTGTCCATACTGGTAAATGCATGAAAATGTGAATTTTTACTAAATCTCAAAAGAGATTTCTAACAAAATTTCAAGTCTATCTTATAGAGAAAATGTGAAAACTTGGATAAAAGGTTGGCTGACACTGAGGAAATAAAGAATTGGAGACGTTGGATGTTACCTGAACTAAACAAGGACTAAAAGTTTTAACGCAAACAACAGGAATTCTGCAGATGCTGGAAATTCAAGCAACACACATACAAGTTGCTGGTGAACGCAGCAGGCCAGGCAGCATCTCTAGGAAGAGGTGCAGTCGACGTTTCAGGCCGAGACCCTTCGTCAGGACTAACTGAAGGAAGAGTGAGTAAGGGATTTGGAAGTTGGAGGGGGAGGGGGAGATCCAAAATGATAGGAGAAGACACGAGGGGGAGGGATGGAGCCAAGAGCTGGACAGGTGATAGGCAAAAGGGATACGAGAGGATCATGGAACAGGAGGTCCGGGAAGAAAGACAAGGGGGGGGGACCCAGAGGATGGGCAAGAGGTCTGGGAAGAAAGACAAGGGGGGAGGGGACCCAGAGGATGGGCAAGAGGTATATTCAGAGGGACAGAGGGGGAAAAGGAGAGTGAGAGAAAGAATGTGTGTATAAAAATAAGTAACAGATGGGGTACGAGGGGGAGGTGGGGCATTAGCGGAAGTTGGAGAAGTCGATGTTCATGCCATCAGGTTGGAGGCTACCCAGACGGAATATAAGGTGTTGTTCCTCCAATCTTTACAGTAGAGGAGGCTGTGGATAGACATGTCAGAATGGGAATGGGATGTGGAATTAAAATGTGTGGCCACTGGGAGATCCTGCTTTCTTTGGCTTTCTCCTCTACTGTAAAGATGAAGCCACACTCAGGTTGGAGGAACAACACCTTATATTCCGTCTGGGTAACCTCCAACCTGATGGCATGAACATCGACTTCTCTAACTTCCGCTAATGCCCCACCTCCCCCTCGTACCCCATCTGTTACTTATTTTTATACACACATTCTTTCTCTCACTCTCCTTTTTCTCCCTCTGTCCCTCTGAATATACCCCTTGCCCCATCCTCTGGGTTCCCCCCCCCTTGTCTTTCTTCCCGGACCTCCTGTCCCATGATCCTCTCGTATCCCTTTTGCCAATCACCTGTCCAGCTCTTGGCTCCATCCCTCCCCCTCCTGTCTTCTCCTATCATTTTGGATCTCCCCCTCCCCCTCCAACTTTCAAATCCCTTACTCACTCTTCCTTCAGTTAGTCCTGACGAAGGGTCTCGGCCTGAAACATCAACTGCACCCCTTCCTACAGATGCTGCCTGGCCTGCTGCGTTCACCAGCAACTTGTATGTGTGTTGCTTGAATTTCCAGCATCTGCAGAATTCCTGTTGTTTATGTTCACTTATTGAGGGACTGGCCTACTTATACCTTTCAGGTATATTTCTTCAGTCTCACTTGCAATATGTTCCATATCTACAAATTCCATTGCAAAGGATGGGTGAGTAAACTTTAACACAGTGCCCATCTTTGACAAGCCAAGGAATTCTCTAGTACTGAGCGATAAAAGTTGAATTTATCATAAAATAGTATATTTCTGCAGTAAATACTGGACTGTTACTTAAATCATAAAACAAAAGGATATTGAATATGGAACATATTAATTAAAATAGAACATTAGCATCTTAGTTCATATGGATGGTTTAAATAATTATAAGAAATCTAAATTTTTTCAGGAATAACATCGTATATGAAAGGCACTATGCTAAGGAAATGCTTCTGATCATAAAATCTTCAGGATGCACAGCATCTCGATCAGCTTAACTGTTGTGCAATTAGGCAGCTATTGCAATATATAAACGCACATCTCATAAGGCAAGTATCACTCACAGAAAGCATGCCCGTTCTTGAACACACAGTGCAACTTGCGCCAAATGGTATAAACTGAATCTACCGCATGACTAAGGCAGAGCTCTCTAATTTATTCACTGCATGAGGGTGATGAGGAAAGTAGTGGTATTAACTCCAGGTTTTCAACTTTCACTTTGTCCTTTATTCAAAGTGTTTTACAGTATTCTAAATTTCTGCTGTGGGGATTTTGCCCTTACACAAAAATAAGAAACGCTATTTAAAACGCTTTACCACTAGATTTTCCAGTTTCAAGAAAGGCTTTGGAGTATGATGCATTTTACTGAACAGAAAATAGATAAGTTATTAGACAAATTTGCTTATTTTCTAAATCACTACGATTTCAAGTGCTGAATGTAATGGTAAAAGAAAACTGAGGTACCAGCACAATTCATGCATATCATGTGATCTACCTACCTAGATTATATTGAAATCCAAGGCAGACAAGGCATTTGCAAACATAGAAAGCTCGGAAATTACTGCACCATGAATATTGGAATAATTTCCTTGTTCAACTGTTATCGTGTTGCGGCAATAGTTGTGTGGCAGCCATTTTATCTCCTTACAATATGTTCCTCCACAGAAAAAATTCTAAAGAAAGAAAGAATTAAAAGAATACCGGATTGGGTTGGAACTGGTGTTAAGGCAGAAGGGCAGGCTTCATATAACCTAATGGCAGAGCAGCCTGAGGGGTTGAAAAGCCTACTCCTCTTATTTTTTATACTCTTTCCTTTTATTAATGTGTGAATGCTATTTAATTGGGCTATTCATATGACGACAGTACATGTCATCAAATGATCCACATGCCTTTAATTAAATTCCCAGCTAAACTTCTCTAAAAGAGATTTCTGTTTCAAGTTGTGTTCACAGGATTAACGGAATTGAAAAGATTCATGAATTGAGGACTGGTGACAGGATGATTGGAGTCTCGCCGCCACCTGGTGGTGATACAAGCTATTGCAATTCATAAACAGAGGGATTCTCCAGATGCTGGAAATCCAGTGCAACACAGACAAAATGCTGGAGGAACTCAGCTGGTCAGGCAGCGTCTATGGAAATGAATAAATAGTCAATGTTTCAGGTTGAGACCCTTCTTCAGGACTGGAAAGAAGGAGGGAAGATGCCATAATAAGAAGGTGGGGGTGGTGGAGGAGGATTAGTAGAAGGTGATAGGTGTAGCCAGGTGGGTGGGAAAGGTAAAGGACTGGAGAAGAAGGAATCTGATAGGAGAGGAGAGTGAATATTGGAGAAAGGGAAGAAGGAGGGGCACCGGGGGAGGTGAGAGGCAGGTGCAGAGAAGACGTAAGAAACCATAGTGGGAAACAGAAGAAAAGGGAAAGGGGAAGGAAAAATCTTACAGGAAGGAGAAATTGATGTTCATGCCATCAGGTTGGAAGCTACCTGAATGGAAGTGAGGTGTTACTCCTCCACCCTGAGAGTGGCATTATCGTGGCAAAACAGGAAGGCATGGACCAACACTTTGGATTGGGAATGGGGATAGGAACTAAAATGGTTGGGCACTGGGAAATTCCACATTTGGCAGATGGAGAGGAGATGCCCGACAAAGTGATCTCCCAATTTATGTTGGGTCTCACCACTGCAGTGAGGCTACATTGGTAGCACCAAATACAAAAGACAACCCCAATAGATTTGCAGGAAGACCTGTTTGGGCCCTGAATGGAGGTAGGGGAGGAGGTGAATGGGCAGGTGTAGCACCTTCTGTTGCTTGCAGGTGCCATGCCAGGAGGGAGATTGGTGGAGAGGGATGAATGGACAAGGGAATCACGGAAGGCACGATCCCTGTAGAAAGCAGAGAGTGGGGGAGGGGGAAGGGAAAGATGTGCTTGATGGTAGAGTCCTGGTTGAAGATGGTGGAAGTTGCAGAGGATGATGTGTTGTATGTGGAGGCTCGTGGGGTGGTAGGTGAGATGCAATCCATCAGCATTCCACTTAATAATTATTTTTGAGATGTGATGGAAACTCAATTTGGACACCACCTGTGATAACGTTACAGTAAAAGTAGCTTCAAACACATTTCTGCCATAGACTCGTGAGTTAAGTTAGGTTCGTGAAACCATAGACAATTAAAATGAAGCTCAAAGTATTTTGGGTTAGCAATAACAATAACACCTTTTAAAACACCTTGAATGTGATAAAAGATATTGCTGAAGTGATCTGAAATGCAATGAGGCATTTGCTTATGTAACTCTCGCTTCACCTAGCAGCTTAATATAGGAGGCGATAACCCCTTGCCCGGCCAAACTTAAGAAATCTCATTTGGCTGGATGCTGCGCGATGTGTCCCTTGTTATAAATCAGTACCCCAAAATAACAAACAGTACACAATATGCGATTAAACTTTATAATTCTTACTTTGACTATATGGTTAGTAGAGAAACAAAATATAGAAGAAAAAGGGACCGAATCTTATTAAACAGTCTGTGCACAAAGTTGGAACTCACTCAATAGTCCGAACGGTCCCCAATGACCTCTTGCAATCGTCGCTGCCCTTCAGACTCTCGCTCTGAGTCTACCCCGTCTGGCAGTCTACCAAATCTCTCCATTCTCGTCTTCGCTCTTCTTCTCTCTCTCTCTCTCTCTCTCTCCCCCCCCCCCCCAGCAAAAGCCCGTGAAATCAACTGCTTTCAGAATCACAATGCAGGGCAACAAAATCCTGATTGGCTAACATGCATCCACAGTCCTGTTATCTCCAGCCATAACCCAAACATTGCTACTACAGAGTAACCATTACTTCAGCAGTGAACATTACAAAAAAACCATTACATTAGCAGTGAAACCTTTCAGCGCGTTACACTTATATAAAGGAATATCAGATCAGATAAACATAAACTTGAACTACGTGGTAGGCTTGAGGAGAACCTTAATGTTAGAAAGAAAGATGCTGTCAGCTAGGGAGGGGTCTTCAGAGCTTAGTTTAAAGCACCGCCACCAATGGTGATCAAAGGCAGCAAAGATGGAAAGACAAGAATTGGCAAAGCAGAATATTCAAGGGGTTGTAGAGCTGGAGGAGGATACAGGACTGAGAGAGACAGATTTGTAAACTTTAAGTGTAGGGAATGATTGGAACCAATGGGATTCTAATGCAAAATAAACATTCTGACTAAATAGGTTAAGAGTGGTATTAGACCGTAAGGTATAGGAACAGAATTAGGCCATTTGGCCCATTGAGTCTACTCCACCATTTCATCATGGCTGATCCATTTTTCCTCTCAGCTCCAATCTCCTGCCTTCTCCCCATAACCCTTCATGCCCCGACATCAAGAATCTATCAACCTCTGTCTTAAACATACTTGGCCCAACACAGCTGGCTGTTGGAAAGAATTCCAGATTAACCACTCCCTAACGAAAGAAATTCCTCTTCCTCTCTGTTCTAAAAGGACACCCCTCTATTCTGAGGCTGTGTCCTCTGGTCTTAGACATAGGACACATCCTCTCCACATCCACTCCATCAAGACTTTTCACAACTTTCATCCAAATGGTTTCCTTTATATTTAACTTTGATTGGTCGTATTAATGCGGTTAAGATGTTTTTTTTGCCAAAATTTTTATATGTGTTTCAGGCATTACCAATTTTCGTTCCAAAATCTTTTTTTGATAAAGTTGACTCTAAAATTTCTTCATTTATTTGGCAGAATAAGAATCCGAGACTGGGTAAAATACATTTACAGAAAGCTAAGAGAGATGGAGGTTTAGCATTACCTAACTTTAGATTCTATTATTGGGCTATTAATATTCGACATATGAAATTTTGGTTACTTGACCAGGATATACTATCTATTCCTAAATGGGTAGCATTGGAATTACAATCGGTTCAGGGTTATACACTTGGTTCTATTTTAGGCTCCTCTCTCCCTTTTGATTCGAAACGTCTTAAGCAGGTCTCTAACCCGATAGTTAAATATGCTTTGCGCATTTGGTTTCAATTCAGAAAATTTTTTGATCTTAATCAATTCGGGTTAGCGATTCCTATTTTAGGTAACATATTTTTTCCTCCCTCTTTTACGGATCGCGCTTTTCAAACGTGGAAGACTAAGGGTATTTTACGGTTTTTGGATTTATTTTTAGATGGTTCCCTTATGTCTTTTGAACAATTATCTAATAAATATAACTTATCAAGAATACATTTTTTTAGATATTTACAAGTTAGAAATTTCCTAAGTACTATACTTTCTTCCTTTCCAATGCTTCCTCCTACATATATTTTAGATTCGATAATTAACCTTAATCCATGTCAGAAAGGTGCATCGGCTATGATTTATAGTATTATTATGAAACTTAGGAAAGCTCCATTTGATAAGATTAAGGTAGATTGGGAACAGGAATTGGGGCTTACCATTTCTGTGGATGATTGGGGGCAGATTTTACAATTAGTTAATACTTCCTCTATTTGTGCTAAACATTCCCTAATTCAATTTAAAGTGGTTCATAGAGCACATATGTCCAAAGATAAGTTAGCGCGTTTTTACTCGCATATTAATCCTTTCTGTGATAGATGTTCGGGGCAGATAGCCTCTTTAACTCATATGTTTTGGTCTTGCCCTGCTTTGGAAACTTTTTGGAGAGATATTTTCAATATTATTTCTAAGGTATTAAATATAGATATCTCTCCTCACCCTATTACTGCTATCTTTGGACTACCTAAAATTTCTAGTAATCTTTCCCCTTCAGCCCGTAGAATGATTGCATTTCTTACTTTAATGGCGAAAAGATGTATTTTACAACATTGGAAAGAGCTTAATGCTCCAACTACCTTTTTTTGGTTTTCTCAGACGATTTTATGTTTGAATTTGGAGAAAATTAGAAGTAACCTTTATGATTCTTCATTTAAATTTGAACAGATTTGGGGACCTTTTATTCGATATTTTCATTTAATGTAATATTTACCCTTCTTGTTTTTTTTTCACTGTTTTTAATGGAGGTCGGGATTGAGGACGTGATTTTAAGTTTAACTCTGTTTGGTTTCAAGTTAGCCCATTGCTTTGCTTTGCTTTTAGTTAGCTGCACGGTGGGTTTTTTTTGGGGGTTTTTTTTTTCTTTTTTTTTTCTATTGATATATATAAAATTTAGTATACTATTATGTTATCTTGGTTTCTTATGTTTAAATTACATTGTTTGTAGTAATTTCTTTTTGGTATTGATATCTTTTGGAATTTTATTATACTTTAACATTGTATTAATGTTTATATGGCTTACCTTTTTTGTATACTTACTCAATAAAAAGATTTAAAAAGAAAGAAAGAAAGACTTTTCACTATTCAATAGGTTTCAATGAGGTCACCCCTCATTCTTCTGAATTCCAGTGAATACAGGCCCAGAGCCATCAAACACTCTTCATTTGACAAGCCATCCAATCCTGGAGTAAGTGCAGCCTGAGGATTTATTTCACCAAAATAACTAATAAAGTGCTGTAACATAAATAAGGAAGGAAAGTAATGACTGAATAATATAAAAAGCAAGAGAATGATGAAAATAAACATGGGTCCCTTAGAAGCAAAAGTGGGCGCGGTTGTAACAGGTAGTATAGAAATGGGAAGTTAAGACCGGGTAAAGAAACCCAGTGGGCCGAATAGCCTAATTCTGCTCCTATGTCTTATGGTCTAAATGGTGGAGGCATTAAATATGTCTTCAGTGTACAATATAAGAGTGAATTGGGCAAATATTGCACAGCAGCGGCATTCCAAAAGAGGAAATAAGAGGCACAAAGATAATAACCTTCCTTATCAAAGAAAGAAGGAACAAAAAATAGCAATCGATATATTGCTTGAGGAAAGGTTGACTATATTTCTCAGGAGATAGCATTACGGCATCAGAAAAGAATAATGTAGTTAGTTCAAATGAGTATGATTTTATGAAAGAAGGGTGGATTTAGAGAAACTAGTCAATATAGGCAAGCATTAGTGGAATTTTAACATGCATTTAAGATGCTATGACTCCTAAGATTGGCGCATTAAATAGGGTTAACAAACAGAAGGGATAACTTATTAGCATAGACTGAAAATCAGAAAAAAAGAGAACTGGAATAAGTAGACTTCTTTCAGGTTAGACATTTATTATTAGTGGAGTGACTCAAGCATCAGGGATTGACCATCGTCAGTCTACAATCAACGCATTTTGCCCTGATTCAAAGCCATGTGGGAAACGGAGCTCTGAAAACGATACTTTCGAATGGCTATAGATGTATTGAAAGAACTGGTAAGAAGGTTTGTATTATATGGAGTATAATGTAATGAATGGTAAATTTATTCATTTTTACACTGACCCACCGGAGCTTGGGAGATGGCATTTTGACCGTTTACTCTTTTCTAGAGAGGCTGAGTTTCTTCAGCACTTTGTGTGTTGCCTTGAAAATAGAAGGTTCAGAAAGAGGTTGACAAAACGTATCCTGAGAAGCTCTTTCGTAGAATCATAATGTAGTTTCTAGAGTGGAGACTAGAACCAGCGGGCATAGTCAGAACATGAGCTCTCCTATCTTGGACTGGGATGGATTTTTTTTTGCTCCGGAGTCATACATCTTTGCAATTTTGTACCCCAGGGAACAAAGCTTCTCCATAACTGAGTACATGCGAAACAAAGTTAGATTTCTAGGCAGTAGGAAAATTAAGCAGGATTTGAGGTACAAGACCATCACTGACTTACTGAATCACAGAGCAGGCTAAATAGGTCCAAATTTTCTCCCTGTATGTCATATGTTCTCACTAAAACCAAAGCCACAATGAGTCAGCCCCTTCAGAAATCAGTCAAAAATGTCATCTTCAATATAGAGCTAATCATTTCACAGTGAGTTTTTAAATAACTGCCGGTGGCTGTTTAGAAATGCTGTTGAAAGCAATGAGTTGCTTTTGTGTAACTGCTTCAGGTGAGCTTTTAATGTGGAGGATGCCGATGCAGTTCAGTGGTGCAGAAACTGAAATAAGACAACACCACAACCAAGTGGCAGAGGTCTGAATCTACATCTTTCTTTGTAGAACTACAATGACCAAATGTTTAACCTACCATAGAGTCCAATCAATAATTAATTATCAGAAATGTCTAATTAACATCTCACTGGGGCAGGATGTCTGTACTTAGATTATTAGAAGGCACTAAGTAGGGGATCGCATCAAGTCTATTGTAGCTATGTAGGAGGTAACATATCAGCATGGATTGAAGATTGGCGGGCTAACAGGAAACGGAGGGTGAGCACAAGTATTTCTATTTCTGGTGGGTAAGATGCAGTAAATAATATGGCACAAGGACTGACAAAGGGCCTCAAATTTTTATAATTTATATAAATGACCGATGAAGTATGGTTGCAAGTGACGCAAAAGTAGAAAAGGTGGTAAATTGAGCTGTGTAGAGGACATAAGAAGGCTACAAAATGAATAGAGATAGGATAAGTGAGTAGGCAAAGATCTGGCATATGATATTTCATATGGAACTGTCCATTTTAGCAGATGAAGTATACAGTACGGTGTTAAAGTCTTAGGCACATATATATGGCTTCTGCCTACAACTTTTGCACAGTACTGTAATTTTATGAATTGCAAGATACTGTAGTTGTACAGCACTTGCACTGTACTGCTGCCGCAAAATAAAAGCAAATTTTGTGACATATGCGAGTGATGATAAACCTGATTCTTATATTGGTCTCTATGGTGGACTGAGAGAGAGGAATCGTGGTTGGGAAAAGGTGAGGGGAGAGGGGAGGGAGCAGGAAGCAGGAAGCACCAGACAGACATTCTGTAATGATCAATAAACCAAATGTTTGGAATCAAATGACCTTGCCTGGTATCTCAGGGCTGGCTGTGTCTACACCCTTGCCACTCCCTGCCCCGGCACTCCTTCTCTGGCACCTGTCCCACATGGCTCTCGCAGCACTTCACTCTCACAATTCCCAACATCCTTTGCTCCCACCCAGATTTACAAACTCGCTCTCGGCTCCACGTTGACAAATACAGTACTGTGCAAAAGTCTTAGGCACCCTAGCTGCATAAGAGTTTTCACAGTACTGTGTATACTATCCAAATAGTGAGAGATTCAGAGCTCTGAGCTGTACTGTATCTGGCTATCCTTGTGCATGATTTACAAAAGGCTTGTATACGGCTACAGCACATAATCAGGGAATCTAAGAGAATGTTATCATTTATGCTAAGGGCAACATAAGACCATAAGACAAAGGAGCAGAAGTCAGCCATTCAGCCCATCAAGTCTGCTCCGCCATTTTATCATGAGCTGATCCAGTCTCCCATTTAGTCCCACTCCCCCACCTTCTCACCATAACCTCTGATGCCCTGGCTACTCAGATACCTATCAATCTCTGCCTTAAATATACCCAATGACTTGGCCTCCACCGCTGCCCGTGACAACAAATTCCACGGATTCACCACCCTCTGGCTGAACAAATTTCTTCGCATCTCTGTTCTGAATGGGTGCCCTTCAATCCTTAAGTCATGCCCTCTCGTACTAGACTCCCCCATCATGGGAAACATTGCCACATCCACTCTGTCCATGCCTTTCAATGGTCAAAATGTTTCTATGAGGTCCCCCCCTCATTCTTCTAAACTCCAAAGAGTACAGTCCAAGAGCAGTCAGACGTTCCTCATATGTTAACCCCCTCATTCCCGGAATCATTCTAGTGAATCTTCTCTGAACCCTCTCCAACGTCAGCACATCCTTTCTTAAGTATGGAGCCCAAAACTGCACACAGTACTCCAAGTGAGGTCTTGCCAGTGCCTTATAGAGCCTCAACATCACATCCCTCTCCAATACTCTATTCCTCTAGAAATGAACGCCAACATTGCATTCGCCTTCTTCACCACCGACTCAACCTGGAGATTAACCTTAAGGGTATCCTGTACAAGGACTCCCAAGTCCCGTTGCATCTCAGAACTTTGATTCTCTCCCCATTTAAGTAATAGTCTGCCCGTTTATTTCTTCTACCAGAATGCATAACCATACACTTTCCAACATCGTATTTCATTTGCCACTTCTTTGCCCATTCTCCCAATCTATCCAAGTCTCTCTGCAGACTCTCTGTTTCCTCAGCACTACTGGCCCCTCCACCTATCTTCGTATCATCAGCAAACTTAGCCACAAAGCCATCTATTCCATAATCCAAATCACTGATGTACAAAGTAAAAAGCGGCCCCAACACGGACCCCTGTGGAACACCACTGGTAACCTGCAGCAAATCAGAATAGGATCCCTTTATTCCCACTCTGTTTCCTGCCAATCAGCCAATGCCCTATCCACGTATGTAACTTTCCCATAATTCCATGGGCTCTTATCTTGTTTAGTAGCCTCATGTGTGGCACCTTGTCAAAGGCCTTCTGAAAATCCAAATATACAACATCCACTGCATCTCCCTTGTCTACCCTACTTGTAATTTCCTCAAAAATTGCAATAGGTTTGTCAGGCAAGATTTTCCTTTAAGGAAACCATGCTGAGCTCTACCTATCTTGTCATATGCCTCCAGGTACTCTGTAACCTCATCCTTGACAATCGACTCCAACAACTTCCCAACCACCGATGTCAAGCTAATAGGCCCATAATTTCCTTTTTGCTTCTTTGCCCCCTTCTTAAATAGCGGAGTGACATTTGCAATCTTCCAGTCCTCCGGAACTATGCCAGAATCTATGGACTTTTGAAAGATCATTGTTAATGCCTCCGCAATCTCCATAGCTACTTCCTTCAGAACACGAGGGTGCATTCCATCTGGTCCGGGAGATTAATCTACCCTTAGACTATTCAGCTTCCTGAGTACTTTCTCTGTCATAATTGTGACTGTGCACACTTCTCTTCCCTGACACCCTTGATTGTCCGGTATACTGCTGATGTCTTCCTCAGTGAAGTCTGATGCAAAATACTCCTTCAGTTCCTCCACCATCTCCTTATCTCCCATTACAATTTCTCCAGCATCATTTTCTGTCGGTCCTATATCTACTCTCACCTGTCTTTTACTCTTTATATACTTGAAAAAGCTTTTAGTATCCTCTTTAATATTATTTGCTAGCTTCCTTTCATAGTTCATCTTTTCCCTCTTAATGACCTTCTTAGTTTCCTTTTGCAAGCTTTTAAACACTTCCCAATCCTCTGTCTTCCCACTAATTTTTGCTTCCTTGTATGCCCTCTCCTTTGCTTTAACTTTGGGTTTGACTTCTCTTGTCAGCCACAATTGCATCCTCTTTCCATTAGAAAATTTCTTCTTTTTTGGAATATATCTGTCTTGCAACTTCCTCACTTCTCACATAAACTCCAGCCACTGCTGCTCTGCCGTCCTTCCCACCAGTGTCCTTTTCCAGTCAACTTTGCCCAGTTCCTCTCTTATGCCACTGTAATTTCCTTTACTCCACTGAAATACCGACACATCGGATTTCGGCTTCTCTTTTTCAAATTTCACAGTGAACTCAATCATGTTATGATCACTGCCTCCTAAGGGTTCCTTCACCTCAATCTCTCTAATCACCTCCGGTTCATTACACAATACCCAATCCAGTACAGCCGATCCCCTAGTGGGCTCAACAACAAGCTATTCTAAAAAGCCATCTCTACAAATTCTCTCTCTTGAGATCCAGTGCTGACTTGTTCCCAATCCAATCGCATGTTAAAATCCTCCACAATTATCATAACACTGCCCTTCTGACAAGCCTTTTCTATTTCCTGTTGTAATTTGTAGTCCACATCACGGCAGCTGTTATGAGGCCTGTATATAACTGCCATCAGGGTCCTTTTACCCCTGCTATTCCTTAGCTCAGCCCATAAAGATTCTGCACCTTCCGATCCTATGTCACCTCTTTCTAATGATTTAGTATCATTTCTTACCAATAAAGCCACACCACCCCCTCTGCCTACCTTCCTATCCTTCCGATACACCGTGTCTCCTTGGACGTTCAGCTCCCAGAGACATGCATCTTTTAGCCACATCTCAGTGATGGCCAGTACGTACGTACGTGCGTGTGTGCGTGTGTTTTACTGGACTGCTGCTTGCAATAGGTTGAGTGGCTAAGTGTGTCGTTAAGGTGGCAGACAACAGGAATCATAAACAATGATATGGTATAATTTAAAAGTTAAATAAAGTTATTTTCAAACATACTAATTGTATCATCAAAGGCAAATCACCATATCCACATGATCATAATCACAGTTTAAAAAGCTTGATCAAGATTATGTTTTTTATTGAATAAAACTAAATATTACTAAACTACAACACAGTCCTTTTTGTTTGTCATTCACTTTGAATGACTAATAAAATAAGTGACTATCAAATAAATTATTAGAAGAGAAATCCAGTTTAATCTAGTAATACTAGAGCCTTTAAAAACCTTGGTTTTAGTTGAACATGGCAATAAATTCAGGCATGCATGACTTGATGAGTAACGGCCAGTATTTAGCTCTCTCATCTGACTCACAGGTATTTCATTCTTTGCTTCAATGACCTTTCTCCAATCTGCTTCAGGAATGTCAGTAGTCAAAACACTACAACAAGCTGACAGCTGGCATCCAGAAGCAGACTGTCATCCAAGCGTTAACAAAGCACAGGATTTCACAGTTTGGGACTCAGGTGAGTAAATGAACTGAGGAAACACATCATGTTGGTTTCCTAACCTCAAAACCTGTTGTAAATATTAGTTACGCCATTTGGAGAGAGATGACAATACCCTTACATTTACCTCAATCAAACTGGGCAATGAAATTCATAAGGAGTTTTGGGAGATACAGTGACTGATGTCAGAGAAGTAACTGAATACTAATACTATTTTACCACCCTTACTGTAAAGCGCCATTCAGTACAAGTTTCTAACCTTTCCACCTCTTTCTTGGTACCACAGAACTGACAGCACAGAAGGATTCCCTTTGACTCATTGTATCCACTTTGCTCTAACAATACACTTTAGTCAGACTACAGACTAGAATTTGGGGACATAGCTTCAAGATTCGGGGGAGTAGATGTAGGATGGAGATGAGGAGGAACTGCTTTTCTCAGAGAGTGGTGAATCTGTGGAATTCTCTGCCCAGTGAAGCAATGGAGGCTACCTCAGTAAATATATTTAAGACACAGTTGGATGGATTTTTTCACAGTAGGAGAATTAAGTGTTATGGGGAAAAGTCACGAAGGTGGAGATGGGTCCATGGCCAGATCAGCCACGATTGTATTGAATGGCGGAGCAGGCTCAACGGGCCAGATGGCCAACTCCTGCTCCTATTTCTTACGATCACAGCATGCTAATATCACCTCCCATCTCCAAGTCTCTAGTTTACAGATCACAGATCACTAAGTGTACCTTCAACTGCATTAAGATATACTGAAGATTTCGGCCCCTTCTGCTGTTTCTTGCATTGAATTTTTGACCACCATACTGGTGAAAAGAACTCAAAGGGCAATTACCATAACCAATATTGTAATGGGAGTTTAAAATAGAAATAAAAATGCTTAGAGGGGTAATTACAGAAAATACAGCTGGTCAGTCCAGTCACAGGACTGATTAATATACAGAGAGACTGAAAGAAGTGACTACATTTATAAATTGTTATCATATTTTACAGGAACATTTCAAATCATTACATGAATTGCAACACAGCTCAGTGAATGTTGCGATTTAGGCAAATATGACTGTTAGTTTGTGCCAAGCCAAGTTCCACAAAAAGCACTGAAATGAACATTAGCCTTTGGCCATTTAATGGCTGAAGGAGGATTATCATCCGTGACCACTCTGGAACTCATTTCACACAGTGCTAAGAGACCTTCAGCGCCACTCTCATCAGACCATGATTTTGACTTCACATCACAATTGCTTAGTTGAACATTTACAACACAAAATTGGTAGCTCCATTGGACTAAATAATATTTGGTGCACTGCAAAGTATTTTTTCTGAATATGTGAGGATGTGATGCACAGATATATTTTTCTTCCAATCCATACACATATTACTAAATATACTATTTCTGAGTGCACCTACACCATACTAAACCTCACTTCCCAATCCAATTCTTTGTGTAAACACTTACCCAGAAAACAAACAGCAAATCCTATGGTGACAGTCCAGTGCCAAAAGTGTGAGATCAGGTCAGAATTTTCAGATCAGATGCTGTCTCAAGAAGAACAGGGGTTTAATCCAGTATCATGGCTGATACTTCTTCCTCAGTCAACATTTGAAACCAATTATCTAGTTATGATTCCATTCACATTTTTGGGAGATTGCAACTTTGTTGTTCATTTTCTGCATTATATGGTGACAATACTTCAAAAGTACTTCCTGGTCATGAAAGATTTAAGGTGTCCTAAAGAGGACATTAAAGGCACTTTACAAATGTGTATCTTGCTTATTTTTACTTTCCAACGCTAATCTCTCCAATGTACCAACTTTGAAGTGTCAGTCTTGATTATCCTCCTTTCTTGCAGTGAGACCCAAATTTACATTTCTTATTCACAGATGTAATTCTAAGTAAATGAGCCAAATAAAAACTTAAACTGTTCTTGATGTATATTTATTTAAAGTTTTGCAGTTTAATTTATGTCAGCTCACATTAAATATCCTGTATTGAAACAGTATCCTTGGGTTAAACACAGGCTGCATTCATTGAAAACCATCACAGATCTATTTCATTCTTTGCTGTTAAAGAACTGAGTGCTGGAGAGGGAACACAAGTGAAACCCACTGGTGATTATGTAGTCAGGATGCAAGTCATTTATCACAGTCACACAGCACAGAAACAATCCCCTTTGGCTCACCATGTCTATCTTGACCCCCCCTTATCTTTATCTGCCATATTTTTATAAAATCAAGTGAACTAGCATCCGGGGTGCAGTGCTGATTTTTAGGTGCCGGAGCTGACAAAATGCTTGCCATTTCCTATATCCTCTCTCTATATATGTCACACCCAATTTGTGTATCTGCTCATTTCATGTACTGGGCAACTTCCTAGCCCCATTCACGTAATGAGCAGGTACACAAATTGGGTGTGATATATATATATATATATATATATATATATATATATATGAATAGGGCTTCTTATAATGTCAAGCACTAAACCAAGATGAAAGAAATGTATGAATTCCAGAGCTCCACAGAAATACAGTGATAGTTAAGACATTAACAAGATTATAGCCTATTACTACATTTCAGTGTATAACTGGTACAATAAAAAGTATAATACTTAATTTAATAATATGACAAAGTATTGCACGGTTGCACTAATTATCAAGCAAGTAAAGAAAAAGACGGTAATCATGTATTTTACCAATTTAAAAGTAATTACCTCCTTACCAAATACCATCAATGAGAAGTTTCACAATTAATTTCCACAAAGGGTCAGACGTAACATGTGTTCGGGGGTCTGAAGCAACTCTTGTCCTGGTGCCATCTGCTGATCTGTGGTACCGCAGCCATGATGTGACATACAGCTCAGTATTCCACTGAACTAGAGGAGGTCCCTGTAGTTTTACAAACGTAAGTGCTGATACATGTTGTTGTTATTATCAAGTTCACGTGACTGAATCCTCTCTCACACTCAGCAGTACAAATAGGAATAACTTGTGAACAGCTCAGTAATGGGCGTAAATCTTGGGGGATGCGGCATCCACGATCCTCCACATAATCTCTGAAGGCATTTATTGCAGAGGAAGAAGAAAGCTTCAACCTCTTACAGAGAGATGATATTGCAGCTTCTCCATAATTAGGCGGTATTTCTGCAGGCCAGTTATCTTTATCAAGGACACACATTTCATTTCGCAAGGATTTATACATATCTTGAGATTTAGAAGTTTGAGAACCTTTCAAGGATGTTGCCATGAACATATGGTGCTGCAAGTTGTTTATAAGACTAGTAAGAAACTGTGGATAATTAATGGAGACAAATTTGTTGTTGCTTGTTCAGGTAATTTCTCCAAACTTCCCCTTTTCAACTGCCCCTTGAGCTTCTAGAGTTTTTGTACCAGGTTGCTCTTTCAGTCCATGCAGTGATCTTATGCTCCATTGGATCAGTTTGTCTGCATTAACAATCGTAGTAGTGCATTTCTGTAAACACTCTGACAGTAAACCAAGTTCAAGCAATGTGTCATACATTAGAGCTAAGTCCAATAGAAACTGTTCTGAAGAGTCTTTTCAACAGACCATCATAGGTTTTTCTGTCACTCCCAGATCTTGTTTCATCCTTCATTGCTTTTTCAAAATGAAAACACAGTGCTTCATAATTTTGCCACACCGCTGAAACTGTTCGAAACAAGCTAGCTACCCACCTGATGCCCAGAACATGGCCTATTTAGCAAATTTGTTGTTCTAGTTGAGAGGCATATTCAGGCAGTTCCTTTTGATTTAGAGGTGATCTTCTGTAAACAGAGTACAATTTGTCCGTAAGAGATTGAAAATGTTTTATTCCATGGATTTCTCTCACTGAATCACCTACTGCAAGTTCTAATCTGTGATTAAGACAGTGCCAAGTTATCACATCAGGGTAATGTTCCTTGAGAATTGTAGCAACACCTAATTTGACACCAAGCATTACGCTCGCCCCATCACTAGCAAATGCGACAAGGTTCTGTTTCAAGTAAGAGTCATCAAACCCATGGTCACTGAGACAGTTCAATAGATGCCTTGCAATAGTTACAGCTTTCTGCTCAGGCAGTTCAATTAGATCCGAAAACATAAAATGGGGATCACCTTCCTTATCACTTGCACATTTCCAATAAACTGTTAGGGCAGTCTTAATGCTCAGGCTTGTTGATTCATCAATGAGAACAGAAAATTTGCCATTTACCTGCTTGATATGTTGGCAAATTTTCTTTTTCATATTAATGGCAAGGTGATTAATTATCTCTGTAGCACTAGTGCAGGAATGCAGTCCAATTTCAATGTCAATACTTTTTTTTTGAAGTTCCAGTAAGCCAAAGTGATCAGAGTATGGTCTGTCATTCTGAGCTAAATAATATGCAGAACGAAACATTAAACAAGTTGCCTTTAGATGTGTAGCATTCATCATGTCACATAATTTTCCAAGAGCATGTTCATTAGCTATATTTTCAACACTCAGAGCAGCAGTGTGAGCTTTTGATAGTTTGAGATCAACAATTTTTTTTCTGAAAGACTTCAAGTGTGTACTTCAGTCGGCTCCATAATAGGATACTTGGTACATCTGCCATTCATTTGACAGCCTCAAACCCTTAGAAGTGAAAGGCGTCAGATTGCTTTTGTTTGCACATACTTTACACCCAAGTTTATTATCCTTGAGGTCTAACCAGGGACAGGTTTCCTTCTTTTTCTTCCACATTTCTTCAGTCCAAACATCTGAACAGGGATATAAGCCTGACTTCGAAGGACCATTACTTTCAGAACTGCATTTGGACCTGGTTAGGAAATTTGAACTAGAAGCAGGCGAAACACAGCTTTTGTCACTTTTACTGTTATCAGTCTCTTGTACGTTATTCTTGTTACACTCCTCTGCTCGTTTACGAAAGAAAGTTAATGTTGTTTCCTTAGAAGCTATAGGGTTGTTAGTGAGAAAAATTTACTTTTGTATTAGCGAGTCATATACGGACCACCAGATGTAGCCTTACTAAGTGCTTTTCACACATAATTTTGCCATCAACAGGGATATGCTTCTGTGACATGTCCTCTAGTCACACACTTAATACTTTCTCAGTCTTTGCAAGCACTTCATCACAAACCAGAGAGACCATTTTTGCCAATGTAGGGGTAGCACTAACACTTCCACAAATTTCAGCTTCTTTCTGCTTTATTGTGCGAATGCTCGATTCGTTCTTACAAACCTTACGGCCCACTTTGGCCGACATGCCACTTTTCA
Source organism: Mobula hypostoma (assembly GCF_963921235.1). Taxonomy (NCBI): domain Eukaryota; kingdom Metazoa; phylum Chordata; class Chondrichthyes; order Myliobatiformes; family Myliobatidae; genus Mobula; species Mobula hypostoma. The sequence continues at coordinate 166,807,331 of NC_086102.1, forward strand.
AAAGATCTAAGATTTTTATTTTCTCAGCGAACAATGCTCAAACAGCGAGTGCTGGAGAGAGACTGAGGATCGGTGAAATGGCGGGAGGTTACAGCAGGGTATGCTGGGACAACGGGTCGAGTGAGGAGGAATTTCACAAATACCTAAATAAAAAATAGTCACAGCTCCAGGATTTCACCAACACCGATCAAATATCCTAATGTTATTAGTGGTATTTTTCCCACCAGCCACCACTCCCTCTCCCCAACCCCCGCTTCCGTAAAATTCCTTCTATTTAATATGCGGCAGCTGTTAAATTCCTCGCAGAGGTGCCGGAGCGGTGTGCCGGTGAGCTCCAGCAGCACTGCACCCCCTGCTAGCACCTGTCTGTAGCCAATCAGAAGGCAGAAAAGATTTGAATATGCTGATCCTTTGTATCATGGAAACCTAAATCCACACATATGGTGATCAATAATCAGCAAAAAGAATCAAGAAAGAAAAATAGAACAATACTTTCTTTGATATTCATGTGATGCAGGCTCTGCAAGATGCGGAATTTACTCACAGTTGTGAAAAACATTTGAAAGCAAATTTAAAATAGAACAAAATGATAACGCTTCTGTTAATATAAAAATATTCCCGAAACACAAGCTTTATCGCTTGCTTTGATGGAATTTTCAAACATTAATGAAATGCTTCCTGCAGTTATGTTTCCACAGAATTTGTACTGAAAACCACATTGGGATTTCAAACCTAGTCAACATGGCCTCGTGAGTTATTCCTTGTAAATCCTATAATTATCATTATCATCCTAACCGTCTACACTTGTCCTGCCACTGTCCTGCTGTGCTATCACTGTATGATAAACCTGAATAAACAACTCAATTACAGAGAGAGTCATGTAGTAATCAGCTTAATTTATGAACATTGGATATTACATTAAAACAAACAAGATAATGAATAATTAGTAAAATATAGGGGGAGCACAACATTCTTTGATTTAAGAAACTCGAGGAACAAGGAAGAGAAATAAACTGAAGAACTAAATCACATCGGAAGTATAACATCCCTGGAGATTAATTCACTGACTGAGAGTGGAAGTCATACTGTATGTGGTAAAATGAAAAAAAAGACAGTTTGCCTAAATGTCTCTTTTTTACTTGAGAAGAATATGTTACTTAGATTGGAATTGGTTTATTACTCCCGCATGTACCAATATACAGTGAAAAGTTAGTCTTGTACATTGATCAAATCATTGCACAGTGACCGGAGGTAGAACAAGGTAAAACAAAAATTAACAATGCAGAGTAAAGTGTAACTGCTGCAGAGAAAGTGCAGTGCAGTTAAACAATAAAGTGCAAATCAGAACAAGGTGGATTGTCAAGAGTTCATTTTATCATACTAGGGAACTATTTAATAGTCTTATTACAGAGGGTAGAAGACGTCCTTGAGCCTGGTGATAAGTCCTTTCAGTATTTTGAATCTTCTTCCTGATGGATGGAAGCAGAAGAGGGAATGTTGATGGTGGGGGGGGGGGTTGATAATGTTAGCTGCTTTACTGAGGCAGCAAGACATCTAGGCAAAGTGCACAGAAGGCAGGTTGGTTTCTGTGATGTGTCCGCAATTCTTTGCCGTTTCTTGTGGTCACAAGCAGAGCAACTGTCACATCAAGCCATGATGGAACCAGAGAGCATCAATAAAAATGGGTAAAGCTCAATAGGGACATATCAAATTTCTTCAGCCTTCTGGGGAAGTACAGGTGTTGACTTAAGCTACAAAACTTTAAAAAAAATACTTCAGATGCTGGACATCTGAAACAAGAACAGAAAATGCAGAAACAAACAGCAGGAGAGGCAGTATCATTGAAAATTGAAACATTTTGGGTGTGTGAACCTTATCAGAACTGAGAAAGAGAGATAGCAAGTTAGTTTAGGTAGGGAAGAAGGCACAGCAGGAATGTGTAGAATAAATTGAATGTCTGTGATAGGAAGAGATGTAATGGCTTAATAGCAACAGCTACCATACGCTTTAAGTCTGTGTAATAGGCTATTGGTTTTAAAGTGGAGGGACCTGCCCAGCAGACTAGATGTACAGTAGAGGAGCAGGATAAAAACAAAACCTGAACTATCGTGATACAAAACAGAAAACAGAATTACTGGAAAAGCTACATAGATCAGGCAGCGTTTTATGCAAAGAGAAACAGCTGAGATTCAGATGAACAGTTTTGGATGAAAGACCCTTCTTCAGACCTGAAGAAAAGAGAAACAAGATAGTCAATATTGTAGCAAAGCAAAGTATTCACCCTTTTCGATTTAGTACATTGCAACTCATCCAGATGACTACAGTTCCTCAGATGGTACAAAGTCAAGTGGCAGGAGGGATCAGATTAAGCCGTTATGGCTGTATAATCTGTTGCTGTGTCTGTGGGATGTCCCATCTGGCCAGAACCACATCAGCAACAACTTACACAGCCATTAGAATTAATTTACATCCATCGCCCTTGTGGAGGTGGGAAATTAAATAAAATGATGGGATATCCTGAAAGGCAATATATGAAGGCAAGCTTTGATTATTTTGCGCCTCTGCGGTGCTGATTGATTTAAACATCAAATTACCCAATTTCCCTCGGGATCAATAAAGTATGACTATGACTATGACATGAAGAGCAACAATACCTATGATACCTTGGCTTGGAAATTAGATCAAATATATTAAGCTTTTGCATTCTCTATAATCTAATTTCAGTGAAATATGAAACAAAACTGAAAACTAGGAAAGTTCACATGAGCACCGGTGAATTTGAGATTTTCATTCTGTGTGAGATGTGGGGAATCTGGGAGGTAACCAGCCTCCTGGATAACCACATCTGCACGAGGCGCACCAAGCCGCAACTCCTGGGGGAACGTTTTAAGGGACTGGAGCTGTATCTCGATGACCTTCGACTCATATGGGAGAATGAGGAGGTGCTAGATAGGAGCCACAGGGAAGTAGTCACCCCTAGGTCGCAGGAGGCAGGCAACAGGGTAACTGTCGGGAGGAGGAAGGGAAATGGACAGCCAGTGCAGAGTACCGTGGCCATTCACCTCAATAATAAGTAAACCACTTTGAATACAGTTGAGGGGGATGACCTACCGAGGGGAGGGGGAGCTGCAGTAATTGGGTCTCTGGCACTGGGTCTGGTGCAGTGGCTCAGAAGAGAAGAGAGGTGAAGAGGACTGCAATGGTGATAGGAGATTCCACAATCAGAGGAGCAGAGATGAGATTCTGTGGGCGCAGTAGAGACACCTGGATGGCATGTTGCCTCCCAGGTGCCAGGGTGAGGGATGTCTCAGATCGGCCATTCTAAAAGGGGAGGATGAGCAGCCAGAAGTCTTGGTACACATTGGCACCAGAGATTTAGGTAGGAAAGGTGAGGAAGTCCCGAAGAGAGATTTTAGGGAGCTAGGTAGAACGCTGTAAAACAGGACCTCCGAGGTGGTAATCTCTGGATCGTTGCCCGTGCCACGTGCCAGTGAGTGTAAGAATAAGATGATCTGGCAGGTGAATGTTTGGCTGAGGAACTGGTGAAGGGGGCTGGGGTTCAGATTCATGGATCAACGGGATCTCTTCTGGGGAGAGTACAACGTGTACAAAAAGGACGGGTTACACCTGAACCAGAGCGGGCCCAATATCCTTATGGGCAAGTTTGCTGGAGCTGTTCCGGAGGGTTTGAACTAACTTGGCAGGGGGATGGTAACCAGAGTGATAGTGCTGAGGATGGGGTAGTTGGTTTACAAAGGCAACGTGTGGTGAGACTCCTAGCCAGGACAGGCTGCCACTGGGGCAAAATTGCATTCAACTGGATGAGCTGCAAAGTAAAAGGCAGGCAAAATCAAAAAGGGAGAATACACAACTTAAGGTGTTGTAATTCAATGTGCGCAGTATATGGGATAAGGAAGATGAGATTTTATTGGCATGTATGACATTGTGGGCATCACTGAATCGTGGCTGAAAGATGATTATAGTTGGAAACTTAACGTCCAAGGATACACATTGTATTGAAAGGACAGGCAGGAAGGCAGAGGGAGCGGTGTGGCTCTGTTGGTAAAATATGAATTCAAATCATTGGAAAGAGGTGACATAGGATTGAAAAGTGATGAATCATTGTGGTTAGAGTGAAGGAACTGTGAGGGTAAAAAGATCCTGGTGGGAGTTATATACAGTCCCTCAAACAGTAGTAAAGATGTGGTCTACAAATTAAAATGGGAGATTAAAAAATGCATGCCAAAAGGGTAATATTACGATTGTCATGAGGGATTTCAATATGTAGGTAGACTGGGAGACTCGGGTTGATGCTGGATCCCAAAAGGGGGTATTTCTAGTATGCCAATGAGAGAGAAGGCTTTTTAAAACAGCTTGTGGATGAGCCCACTGGGGGATCAGTTATTCTGGTTTGGGCTTGAAATTAATTGAATTGACTTTATTTCTTACATCCTTCACATACATGAGGAGTAAAAATCTTTATGTTATTTTTCCGTCTAAATGTACGATGTGCAATCATAGTAATTTATAATAAATAGAACAGTCAATGTAATATAGAAATACACTCAAATCAGCATGAATTAATCAGTCTGATGGCCTGGTGGAAGAAGCTGTCCTGGAGCCTGTTGGTCCTGACTTTTATGCTGTGGTACCGTTTTCCAGATGGTAGCAGCTGGAATAGATTCTGGCTGGGGTGACTCGGATTCCCAATGGTCCTTTGGGCCCTTTTTTCACACCTGTCTCTATAAATGTCCTGAATCATGGGAAGTTCACAACTACAGATGCGCTGGACTGTCCGCACCACTCTCTGCAGAATCCTGGGATTGAGGGAAGTACAGTTCCCATACCAGGCAGTGATGCAGCCAGTCAGGATGCTCACAATTGTGCCTCTGTAGAAAGTTCTTTGGATTTGGGTGCCCATACCAAACTTCCTCATCCATCTGAAGTGAAAGAGGCACTGTTGTGCCTTTTTCACTATACAGCTGGTGTGTACAGACCATGTGAGGTCCACGGTGATGTGGATGCTGAGGAGCTTAAAGCTGTGTACCCTCTCAACCCCAGATCCATTGACGTCAATGGAAGTTAGCTCATCTCCATTCCTCCTGTAATCCACAACCAGCTCCTTTGTATTTACAACATTTAGGGAGAGGTTGTTTTCTTGACACCACTGTGTCAGAGAGATTACTTCTTCCCTGTAGGCCACCTCGTTATTGTTTGAGATTAGGCCAATGAATGTGGTGCCATCAGCAAATTTATTTAGCAAATTAGAGCTGTGGGTGGCAACACAGTCATGGGTATACAGGGAGTAAAGGAGAGGACTTAGTACTGTGTTGAGAGTCAGAGGGGTGGAGATGAGGGAGCCCACTCTTACCACCTGTTGGCGATCTGATAGGAAGTCCAGGATCCTGCTGCACAAGGCAGGGTCAAGGCCAAGGTCTCTGAGCGTCCTGTTGAGCCTGGATAGAACTATAGTGTTGAATGCTGAACTGTAGTCCAAGAACAGCATTCTCACATAAGCATCCTTCTTTAGATGTGTAAGGATGGTATGTAGAGCAGTGGCTACTGCATCGTCTGTCGATCGATTGTGTCGATAGGCAAATTGTAGGGGGTCCAGTTTTGGTGGTAGCAAGCTGCAGATGTAATCCTTGACCAGCCTTTCAAAGCATTTACTTATTATTGAGGTGAGTGCGACAGGCGGCCAGTCGTTCAGGCTTGTTACCTTGGTCTTTTTTGGTACAGGGACAATGGTGGATAATTTGAAGCAGGAGGGCACTCTACACTGGGAGGGGGAGAGATTAAAAATGACTGTAAACACACCTGCAAGTTCTGCTCCGCACATCCTGAGTACTTGCCCTGGGACGTCGTCTGGTCCCGCAGCCTTGCGACTGTCCACTCGTTGGAAACATCTGCATAATGAACAATGAACTGGAATTGATTACAGTGCTTAAGGTAAAGGGACTCTTAGGTGTCGGTGATCAAAATACAACAGAATTCACCCTAAAGTCAGATGTATTGGTATTCTACTGGAGTAAAGGGAATTACAGAGGTGTGAGAGAGAAGCTGGCCAGAATTGACTGAACAAGAACACCGGTAGAAATGCAGCAATGGCTGGAATTCCTAGCAGCAATACAGAAGGCACAGGTTATATACATCCCACATAGGAAGAAGTATTCTAAAGGCAGGATGACACAACCGTGGCTGACAAGAGAAGTCAAAGCCAACATAAAAGCCAGAGAGCATATAATAGAGCAAAAATAAGTGGGAAGTTAGAGGATTGGGAAGCTTTCAAAAAGTAACAGGAGGCAACTAAAAAAAATCATTAAGAAGGGAGAGATGAAATACAAAGCCAGGTCCAGTGACCTCACACGTCATGAAAACCCTAGAGAGGCTGGTCCTGGCTCACTTCTGACCCCTGGTCAGATCAGGCCTTGTTCCCCTGCAGTTTGCCTACCAGAAGCACATTGGAGTTGACTATGCTGTCATCTACCTGATGAACAGAGCCTACTCCCATTGGGATAAGCAGAGCAGAACTGTGAGGATCATGTTTTTTGATTTCTCAAGTTGCTTCAATACCATACAGCCCTCATCGCTGGGGAAAAGCTCCGTTCAATGCAGATTGGCACTTCTGTTGTATCCTGGATTATCAACTACCTGACTGGCAGACACTATGTCATCTGCAGAAATTCTCTGATGACTCAGCAATAGTATGGTGAATAAAGGGAGGATGGGAGGATGAATACAGGGCCCTGGTGGAGGACTTTGTTAAATGGTGCAAGCTGAATCATCTGCAGCTCAACATCAGTAAGACAAAGGAGACGGTGATGGACTTCAGAAAGACTAAGCCTGCACTGCTCCCTGTTACTATTGATGGTGAGGATGTGGCTGTAGTGAGGACCTACAAATACCTGGGGGTACTTGGAGTATGCAGGCCTCTCCTTTACATGTCTTATCAGTCTATTGTTGCCAGTACATCTTCTACGCAGTAGTGTGCTGGGACAATGGCATCAACATAGGTGATGCCAACAGACTCAATAAACTGATTAGAAAGGCTGGCTCTGTTATAGGAGTCAAACTGAACACACTGGAGGCTGTGGGAGAACAAAGGACCCTCCAGAAAATCCTGGCAATTCTGGACAATGTTTCTCACCCTCTGTATGGACCTTGGCTGAACACAGAAACACTTTAGTAATAGACTAAGACAACTGTGCTGCTCCAAAGAGCGCTGTATGAGTTCATTCTTACCCTCAGCCATTAGGCTCTATAATGAGCCAGGGAAGTGATGACCTCCTCCTGTTAGACTGTTTGAGGTAACTTATAGTTTATTTTTCCTTACTTCTCTTCTAATATTTGTATATCTGTGGACTTGTAATGCTACTGTGCCACTGCAATTTCCTTTGGAATCAATAAAGTATCTATCTAAGGTAGCCAATAATATTTAAGAGGATACCAAAAGTTTCTTCAGATACATAAAGTATAAAAGAGAAGCAAGATTAGATATCAGACCACTGGAAAATGATGCAGGAGAGGTCGTAATGGGGGACTAGGAAACGGCGGACGAACTGAATAAGTATTTTGCATCAGCCTTATTCAGATGGAAGACAATAGGAGTGGCAGAAATTCGAGAAGGTCAGAGAGCAGAAATATGTGGAGTTACCATTACTAGGGAGAAGGTACTTGGGAAACTGAAAGGTCTAAAGGTAGACAAGTCACCTGGACCAAATTGTCTACACCCCAGGGTTCTGAAAGAGGTGGCTGAAGAGGTTGTGGAAACATTAGTAATGATCTTTCAAAATCAAATGATTCTGGCATGATTCCAGAGGAATGGAAAACTGCAAATGTCTCTCCACTCTTCAAGAAGGGAGAGAGGAAGAAACAGGAAACTATATGCCAGTTAATTTGACCTCAGTGGTTGGGAAGATGTTGGAGTCAATTGTTAAGGATGTGGTTTGGGGTACTTGCAGGCACATGATAAAATAGGCCTTAATGGGCATGGTTTCCTTAATGGAAAATCTAGCCTGACAAACCTGTTGGAAATTTTTGAAGAAATAATTAGCAGGATAGACAATGGGGAATTGGTTGATGTTGTGTACTTGGATTTTTAGGTGCCACACATGAGGTATTACAGGAATGATACTAGCATGGATAAAGCAAAGGCTGACTGGCAGGAGGCAAAGAGTGGGAATAATGGGAGCCTTTTCTGGTTGGCTGCTGGTGACTAGTGCTGACTTGGATGGCAGAATTGATGGTTTTGTGGCCAAGTTTGCAGATGATAAAAAGGTAAGTGGAGGGCCAGGTAGTTTTGAGGAAGTAGAGAGGCTACAGAAGGACTTAGACAGATTAGGAGAATAGGCAAAGAAGTAGCAGGTGGAATACAGTGTTGGGAAGTGTATGGTCATGCTCTTTGGTAGAAGAAATAAAAGTGTAGACTACTTTTCTAAATGGAGAGAAAATTGAAAAATCTGAGGTGCAAAGGGACTTGGGAATCCTCATGCAGGATTCCTTCAAGGTTAATTTGCAGGTTGAGTCGGGGTAAGGAAAACAAATGCAATGTTAGCACTTGTTTCAAAAGGACTAGAATATAAAAGAAAGGATGTAATATTGAGGCTTTATAAAGCACCAGTGAGGCCTCATCTGGGGCCCTTATCTAAGAAGGGATATGCTGACATTAGAGAGGGTTCAAAGGAGGTTCACCAAAATAATTCTGGTATTGAAAGGTGTGTTGTATGAGGAACGTTTGATGGCTCTGGGCCTCTAATCACTGGGATTCAGAAGAATGAGGGGGTGACATAATTGAAACGTATTGAATGGTGAACGGCCTTGATGGGGTGAATGTGGAGAGGATGTTCCTGTGGTGCAAGAGTCCAGGACCAGAGGATACAGCCTCAGAATAGAGGGGCATCCCTTTAAAACGATGAGGAGGAATTTCTTGCCCAGAGAGTGGTGGATCTGTGGAACTCATTGCCATAGGCGGCTGTGGAGGCCAAGTCATTTAAGGCAGAGGTGAATAGATTCTAGATTAGTTAGGGCATGAGGGGATACAGGGAGAAGGCAGGAGATTGGGTCGGAGAGGGAAATGGATCAGCCGTTATGAAATGGCAGAGCAGACTCGATGTCCAAATGGGCTAATTGTGCTCCTATATCTTATGGTCTTATTCTGAATTCTTTTTTACTTCTGATAGATTTATACCATGATGCGCAAAGCATCCAGCAGCATGCAACACACAGCAAAACATCACATCCACAATTTTCAATAGTGCATGGGTCATTCAGAGAGGCACGTATCAACATGACTTCTAAAAAACTACTCACATATTTCCCAGATCAGCAGCTGTACACCCAATCCAGGGACATCCTCTTTAAGACAGATACCTTCTCAATTCTCCTTCAGACATAAAATGAAAGCATTGACCGCACCACCTTCTTCCTGCCAAGCCTGGGCATTTGATTCCTCCTGAGTATACTCCGACCCACACTCAACCATACATTCTCGATGTACCCCTGTCAAAATCAAAGTTTGTATATGTCACCTTGAGATTCAGTTTCTTGCAGGCATTTACAGTAAAATAAAAAATTTATGAAACTATACATAAAAAAGACTGACAAACAACAAATGTGCAAAAGAATTTGACCCAAGCTCAGATCTTCTACTCAGGAGACTGGCAGTGACAGTGGCAGCCATATCCTCAGGCAGGAATCTCAGCAGGCAACAGATGCACTGGATGATGATCCACAAAGCCGCATCAATAAAGAAAATGGTCAGGATAAAGAAGGGCAGGGCACAGATCCTGATTTTGTTCTGACCATTTTGTCTTGAATCCACCAGCAACGAAGGAATCTGCACAGAGTTTCTGAGAGGATCTTCTCAGAGACGGAACAAGAACAAAGGAGGAGGGGATCAGGGTCATTTATCAGAAAGAAAATCCCCGTGTACTTCCCACAGACAAACTTCCACCCTTCTTATAAATTGTCATGATGGTCATTTTCTTTAGAAATGCTTCCTTCTTTCCAGAGACAACCAATAGATTGATTGAGTCCTGACTTTACTTTATTGTCGCCAAACAATTGATACTAGAGCCTACAATCATAACAGCGATATTTGATTCTGCGCTTCGCACTCCCTGAAGTACAAATCGATAGTAAATATTAAAAATTTAAATTATTCATCATAAATAGAAAATAGAAAAGGCTAAGTGAGGTAGTGCAAAAAAACCAAGAGGCAGGTCCAGAGGGTACAGCCCAGATCCAGGTCAGGATCCATTCAGCAGTCTTATCACAGTTGGAAAGAAGCTGTTCCCAAATCTGACTTGGGCGGGAAGCCACTGACCTGACAAACCTTTGCAGACCAAAGGCTTTATTGTTTTTCATCTGGTGAATAAGGCTATTCAGTTCTTCAGTGGTTGCAAGAAAATCCTCCATAAAGTATTGCTGGGTTACCAGAAGGGTGTCCTCTGACACAATGGACTCATATTGAGGAGGAGTTTGAAATGCTCCTTCCGACATTGACAGATGGTATTGTCTTTGCTTCAGAGCAGAGAGCAATCTAGTGATCCACTGGGGTTTCAGCTGATTGAGTGGGACCCAGGGGCTGCCACAGTAAAGTTGCACTGGTCTTTGTAACTTTGTACCATATGGGCCATCTCCACCCATTTGTTCCTCATGAGTGCTTCGCTGGACTTCAGCCTTCATCTTCTGGCACACTGCTACCCACTGTTGGGTTCATGGATGGCTGTGCAAGGCAATGAGGGCTTCTCACTTCTGCTCCATGCTGTCATGAAGCTGAATACCAGTGGCTTTTAGCTAATCCTGGTTCTACTGTGAATGTGAACCCAGTCATCAGGGTACAGGTATCTTGGACAACAGACTTGAATTACTCCAAGTTTACCTAGACAGAAATGCTGCCAGAATAGCGCTAATCCCTGGGCATTGTGCCACTGGACATGAAACATTGTCCACTGTCAGGAATCTTTTAGGATACAATGTTTAGTTAGCCCAAGGTGCTTCTGGGTATTTTGGCATCTTAGCACCAGGCAAATGCTCATCATGAAGTAGACAAGTTGGTGATCCATCAGCAGTCTTCAGACTCTTCACAGACCTTGTGATGAGCATGTTCTCAGGTCTCTGTCACAATCAGATGTTGTGTCAGTGCCCCTCCCTAAGTGTCCCCACATCACCTTGATCTGGTCCTTCAGTGCAATTCAGCTATGTTGTGCATATTTGTTCAATGATAGGATGCTGTTGGCTTTGACCTCTCCATGTCAACCATTCTTATCCATAGATCCATTCCAGATTCAGTGGCCTCATCCACCCCAGACTTTAAGTTGTCCAGAAAGGGTGCAGGCAAAGACATTACCAACATCGGCATGGAAAATTTCACTAACCCTATTATCAAATTCACAGGACATGTTGGAATACATTAGCATAACGGCTTTAGTTAAAATGTAGATGTAGTGTGATCAGCTTTTCATTGACACCCACCAGGAGTTCAAGGGATATGTCAGCCATCTTGTTCCCAACGCTAAGTAGGATCCAAGCAGTCTCAGTCTGATTACACTTTCCCTCCCGCCTCCTCTCTACTTCTACTCCCCACTCTGGCCTCTTACCTCTTCTCACCTGCCTAACACCTCCTCCTGGGTCCCCTCCACCTTCCCGTTCTTCTACGATCCAATCTCCTCTGCTATCAGATTCCTTCCTCTCCAGCCCGTCATCTAGCTTCCCCTATTACTTTCTAGTTGCCCTCCTTCCCCTCCCCCAACCTTTTATTCTAGTGTCTTTCCCCGTTCTTTCCAGTCCTGATGAAGAGTCTCGGCCCAAAACATTAACAGTTTATTCATTTCCATAGATGCTACGTTACCTGCTGAGTTTCTCCAGCATTTTGTGCGTGTTGCTTTCGATTTCCAGCATCTGCAGGCTTTCTCAAGTTCAGGACAAGTCTGTTTTGTAACCTAATACTCTGGCTAGTTGTAGATTCAGGGAGTTATCCCTCAAGACTGTAATAAAATAGGTATATTTTGTTGTCTGGTGTTTGTGCCAAGAAGCTCTTGGACCAGCTCCCGGTATTTGAAAATTCAACTGGTACTGATGTGCTACAAATATAAATATACTGCAAAGTTACCTTCCTCTTGCTGGATATGGAGCAGGCAAGAGGAGTTGGGCTGGAAGTCAGTTGCAGATGGGCAGTGACTTGGCCACCACTGCTGACCCACCAGCTGGAGAGTGTAATGGTTAGAGCTGAAACACTCTATGAAGGTCGGGCACCACCTGACGACATCTGCTCCTGGCCAAAGGCTACAGTTACCTCCTCAGGTAAATGAAGAGAGCACCTCAGTGTATGATGCGAGCAAAGTTTTAAAGTTAAGTAGGTGATTACCACTATTGAAACTGTATTTAATGATTTATTACTGTCTTTGCATTCAAAAAGTATTTAAAATTCAAGATTGTTTCATGTTATTTCCAGTACACAAGTGTAGGTGAATGAAATCATTGTTATTCCAGACACAATGCAGCATATAAGAAACATACTAAGATAAAGAACAAAATCACAACAAATACAAATACATAAGATAGCTTATAGACACAGATTGATTATATGTATATAAAGTGACACTGTGACTGATAGGAATAAAGTAGTGGTAGTGAGGGGTGCGGTGGGGTGGGTTGATCAAGCTTACTGCATGGGGAAAGTAATTGTTTTTCAGTCTGGTGGTCCTGGTGTAGATGCTATGTAGCCTCCTCCCTGATGGGAGTGGGACAAACAGTCCATGAGCAGGGTGGGTGGGATCCTTCATGATGTTACTGGCCCTTTTCCAGCACCTTGGCGGCGGATAGGCTGGTGCTGGGGAAGAATTGGGCAGCTTCGACTTGCTGCCTGCTGCAGTTGCTGTTTCTGTACTAAGCAGTGATGCGGCATGTTAGGATGCTTTCTACTGCACGTCTGTAGAAGGTCATGAGTATTCATAGGCATGGTCCGGCTCCCTCCAGCCTCCGCAGAAAGAAGAGGCATCGGTGAGCTTTCTTAATTGTGTCGTGTGTGTTCTGGGACCATGAGAGGCTGTGCAAGATGTCCACTCCCAGGAGTCAGAAACTGTTTGCAGTTTCCACTGCTGTTGCACCAATGTAAAGACGGTGTAAGTGATGCGAGTTCTCCTCAAGTTGATAACCATCTCCTTTGTCTTGTCGACATTGTGTATAAAACATTATGTAAAAAGAGGAGAGTTAGATTCTCTCCAGAAGATTTGTCATGTTAATAAAAATATTTTATATCTCCGAGTTACAACTTCTATGTGGCTCAGTTTAGTCAGTCACAGTGCTAAATTAAAATACCCATTCAAGATTTTTATCTGGGAGCTCATCTGTAGTTTGTAGTGCTGGTAGGCTCACCAATTTTGCAATGTCTTCGGCCCTACAATGTCACTCTACACTCCTTGTGCATGGTTGCATAATTTTCATATGAGACCTCATACATAGTTTGTAATGCTAGAAGGCTCACTAATGTTTCCAATGTCTTTGGCCCTACAATGTCACTCTATGCTCCTTGTCTATGGCCATAATTGAAGTGGTATTCTTCTCTGATTTGTGTTCTGTCCCATAACCTCCGTGATTCTCTTTGCCTTCATGAGTATCTTCACTTGTAGCTCTTAAGAGGACAAATGGCTGAGTCTGTTCACACCTCCCGATCTCCCTAGCATATCTAACATGCCCAACCCTTTCCATCATCATTCATCTACTCAGAAAACCTTCTAATCTATTTCCTCCACACCAGATTACTGTCCCACCACTCCCTCGAGCAACGCCTGTACGAAGCCATACCTGTAGGCTTCTTCATGCTGCAGGCATATAATATTTACACAAGTAAATATTAAAGCAGTAAGTATAGCATTCCATTACCTATAAAATGCTGAAGGAACTCAGCAGGACAGGCAGCACCTATGGAGGGAAGTGAACAGTTGATGTTTCTGGCTGAGACCCTTCATCAGGACAGGAAAGGAAAAGGGCAGAAGACAGAATAGAACATTCCATATGAAGAAAGTAATTTACAATCTATGGTAAAATAGGCTTAATTCATAATGAAAGAAACATGCAAAGAAAGAAGCAATGCAAAAAAAAGTTTACATTTATGGTTGTTACATCCAGCAGTGTAAATTTTAAACAAAATAAAACAAACATTGCACCATTGCCACTCACGTAACTCCCCGAGGTGATAGCCTTTTCATTGTTTGAGCAACTTCCCCACTGAACCCCACAGTCGGAGGAGGACTCTAGACTGTGGTCCTTCTCCACAAAGCCTTAGCACTGGCTGCACCAAGTTTCAGTGCATCCCTTGGAACATATTCCTGCAGCCTGGACTGTGGCAGTCTACAGATTCCCTTACAAACATCTCTTCCTATGAGGTCATTCTTCCTGATGAATTCGGAAAAGGGTTCTATGCAGCACACACAGAAGAGAGTGGACGACCCTACCCAACACCAGATTTGATGGGGACACTCTGCATCTCCCACCCATTAATTTAGATGGCTCTATAATTATTTGGGTACTGTAGCTGGATCAAATTTTTGATTGCCTCCCCAAAATGCATTTTGGAGAGCACGCCCATCGTGTACCAGTGTGATATCTTGTCAAAGGACTTCTCCTGGTCCAAGCTGACTAGGCAGGCATCCACCCCTTTGTCCTGCACATGGGCAATGGTGTCTCTGAAGCAGCAAAGCAGACATGTTGTCTGAAACGTTGTTTACTTCCATGGATTCTGCTTGGCCTGCTGAGTTCTTCACTTTGTGTATGTCCATTTGGATTTCTAATATCTGCAGAACTTCTTGTGTAAAAGATTTTCTTGTCAGGTACAGTGCAGGTTTGGGCTGTGTGGATCACCTGTCCCAGAACAGAGATGACCCGGCTGACAATGGATTTGGATCTTATTGTCCACCTTCAACAGTGGAACGGATCTCCAGTTCCTGATGTCCTCCCTCTCCCATTTCTGCTTGTTGATGATATCTTTCCTCATGGAGTCTGACAAGCTGCCAGACCGAAGCGTAGCATTGTACACTTCCATCAGGTCCAGGCTCATCCCGTCCCACAGAGCTGAGCACAGCTCTGTCGCTACTGGGAGTTCTATTAATGCCAAGTGAGGAGATGCAGTTAGTCATCTCTTCCACAGACAGTGACTGATCCAGACTCTACCACATGCTCTTGTCTAACAGTTCCATGATTCAGACGGGAAATTCTGGGAGGCTGCTTTTTCTGTGGACTTACTGTCATAGAGACTGGCACAGAAGAATCTACAGATCCTCATCAAGTCTGTCTGTGAAAATGCCACTGAGACATCTTCTTCCTTAAGACCGTGGATCACAGAGCTCCCCCTGTGAACCTTTTGGAACAAGAAGCATGACTCTGTGTCATCCTGCTCCACAAAGCAGACTCTGGATCTGAAGAGGACCTTGGAGGATTCCAATGCAAAGAGCACAATTTGCTGGCTCTTCACCTGTCTGAGTTCCTCTCTCATGTCCTCCACCTCCCCGCTCCCCTCCCCCACCGACTACAGAAGCAAAAGTTGCTGCAGGTCTTGCTGGAGTTGGCGTAATCCCTCAGACTATGTCTTGCTTCTGAACACCTTTGAGGATGAAGAATCCCTGATGTCCTCCACGGTTGCTCCCCATCAGTGAATCGGAGAGTCAAAGAGGGGCTTCACGGTTCTCCAGCCTGTGTCATCTCTCTATAGTTCCTCTATCTTTGCTGGGGTCGGCAGCTTGACATTTATCCTCCATGCTTCTCTGCCTGCTTCTGGTCTTCCTGGAGGTGATAGGGGGCTTGAAGGAAGCATGATGTCAGTGGATGACTGTGATGGCCTTTGACACAAAGAGGAAGCCTATCTAGGCCTGCACTGAGTTGTCTGTTCCAGTCCAACCGTGTCGTAGCTGCCACCACCTGTGGGAGAGCTGCACTGGAAGCGCTGCCCCGTATCCTGTTGGACTGCCAGACTGCCCAGCCAATGATGCTGTTGAGGTCACTGGCCAGAACGATTATTGGGACGTCACCAGCAATGGTGACAGTAGCTAGAGATCATCTAGCCAGTCACTCCACACAGGAGAGGCAAAAACATTGATTAGCCAGAACACAGTGTTATGGTATTTCACATCAGCCACATGGAGTCACCCACCCACCAGCTCTTTGACTTCAGTGACGGAGAAGATGCCTCTCTACAGCAGAATGCTCACACCAGATGCACACTTCTCATTCCCCTCTGACCATATAGACAATCCCTGGGACCAATCATCCCACAGTTGCAGAGATGTGCCAGCCTACGCTCTTGTAAAAGAACCTCACAACTGCTTTGACCTTCACAAGTATTGCAAGACACTAACACAGTGCTCTTCACATTATGTATGTTTAAAGATGCCATTGTTGCATGCAGTTATTTGAGCTGAAGAATCACAACCACAGTCCATTATCAATCAGTCTGAACCCTCGTACCCACAGCCTTAGTGAACTGCCTCACTGATTTTGAGCTCAGGTACTGGGAATGGTCTTCCCCAGGGGGTGGCGATGGTAGAGATCAAACTGTGCTCCTGTCCAAACCTCTGGCTCTGATTGTTTCACAACCTCCATCTCTCAAAGTCAGGAGCAGAGGCCAAGAGTTTCTGTGCTACATGGTGACCTGGAACTGAGAGACAAACAGCTGAATTTTTCTCTCGCCTGTCACCTGTATTTGTATGTAGGCTCCCCTCTTGTTCTCCCCTCCATTTTGGTACTTCTGCCTGCATCATTGGGTTTCTCACTAGTATCCACTCTTAGCCTGATCTTCACCTGGTACTTGCCGGTCCAGATCACAAACAGGTCCTTGATATCCACACAGCCTCCTGTTCCCTCAACAAAATGGGCCTGAAAGGTGAAGCCATTCACAATGGTCACATCCAGTTGAGGTTGTTCACTGTTATCACACACTCCTTGTGGGAGAAGAGGGTGACGAGTGGTTGCACCTTCAACCATGACATTGGAGACTCGTTCCCCTTCTCTTGAAAGTCCTGTAACATCTTCTGGCATTTGAAAGTAAGGTCAAAGTGCTCATTACCTGAGAAGTCCTGGAGGTAGTGGATGTCCTCCACCCTGAACTTGTAGCACTCCATATGGACCTACTTAATGAAGAGATCCCTAGCGAAGGGATTCCCCTGACTGAGGTTCTTCAATGGCATTCTGACATTTTTTAAAATCCCTGTCCTCCTCCCAAGGGTCTTGTGGCTACAGCCAACCTTATGAAGCCAGTTGGTTATAGCAGGTTTAGTTCCTGGAGGGGGTAGTTAGATTGGCTTCTCAATCAGCATTAGGATCCACCCCTACTTCAGGTTAACCTCTTATCAGGCAGCAAAGGCTTCTTTCTTCTTCAATTTTATTTTGCCACAAATCCACATCATAGATCAGCCTCAACGATGAAAGTTTTGGTGGCAGAAACCAAGCTCTTCAGTCCACAAATTCTCTAGTCATAGACTATAGAAATGATCCTATAGTGTAATCCAGAACAGCAAGACATCAAAGTCTTACCATGTGATACACACACACTAACATACACTCAGTGGCCACTCCTGTACCTAATAAAGTGGACACTGAGTGTATGCTTATGGTCTTCTGTTGCTGTCGCCCATCCTCTTCAAGGTTTGACATGTTACGCATTCAGAGATGCTCTTCTGCACACCACTGTTTTTTTGCATTGCCATTTGGTTTCTCAATCATCATTAGAATCCACCCCCACTTCAGCAGGCCAGCCTCTTATCAGGCAGCCACTTGATCGCAAAGACACACCTCCTTTCTTCTTCAACTTTCTTTTGCCCACAGACCCACTTCATTTCTCAGCTTCCATGATAAAGTTGCTTCCTACCAGCTTGAACCAGTCTGACCATTCTCCTCTGACCTCTCTCATTAACTGGACTGGCCATTCTCCTCTGACCTCTCTCATTAACAAGGTGTTTTTGCCCACGGAACTGCCACTCACTGGATTTTTTTTTGTTCTTTTTTTCACCATTCTCTGTAAACTTTAGGAACATGTGCGTGAAAATCCCAGGAGATCAGCAATTTCCAAGATACTCAAACCACCCCCTCTGACACCAACAATCAGTCCACAGTCAAAATCACTTCAATCACATTTCTTCCCCATTCTGATGTTTAATCTGAACAACAACTGAACCTCTTGACCACGTCTGTGTGTTTTTATGCATTGAGTTGCTGCCACATGATTGGCTGATTAGGTACTTGCATTAATGAGCAGATCTGTAGGTGTGCCTAATAAAGTGGCCACTGAGTGTACATTTGCAGCTTTTCAGTATGGTAAGAGATGCACCTCGTAAGTGCTCATTAGAACACAGCAAGTTGATGGTGTGAGCAACGGAATGGGCTTGCAAAATTAATCCACTGGCAATTATTCAAATCCATAAAAATCACAGTGAGGAATCCATTTGTTCTGAAATAAAGTTTCCTACAGGCAGATAATCCGAATGTTAATGTTCACAGATAGACCTTTGAAAGGATCAAAAGTCACAGTAGCACTATGGTTCAGAAATAACCCCATCTATCTTTATTTGCCCTTGTACTGCTGCCTAAAAAACTAATTTCAGAACAAATGTCAGTAAAAATCAACTTGATTCTGATTCTACAGTCATCAATAGTTATCCTCATTTCTAACTCTACAGTGGAACATAAAAGGTGCAGTGAGCAAGTTTATGGTGGCCAGTCATTTAAAACCAGTAGGCATTAGATAAGGCATTCATTTAAAGGCAAGTACATTGTTTAAATTCAGCAAACTCCTTTAAACTGGTCAGATTTTGTGTTTTCTCTGTTCTTCTCTGTTCTTTTCTGAAATCCATAAACGTGTTTTATCTGGGTTATTCTTCTTGAGTACTTTGTGAAAATATTTCTTCATTGTTTCAACCTTCTCCACCTCGGTGTAAAAACACTGCATCATTCTTCAACGGTACAAGGAACAATCAATTCCTTGCTCTTGTCGACCTTGCTGTTGTGACACCACTCAATCAGCCAATCTATCTCATTCCAGTACGACTCCTTGTTGCCATCTGAGATTCTGCCAATGGCAGTGGTGGCATCAGCAAATTTATAGGTGGCATTTGAGCTCTGCTTAGCTGCATAGTTACGAGTACAGAGAGAGTAGGGCAGTGGGCTAAGCATGCATTGATTGTAACTGACTGGGATCTCCTGATAAGGAAGCTGAAGATCCAAATGCATAATAATAAAAACTATCGATTGCAATAAGAAAAATATGTACATATAAATAAACTAAATAAATAATTCAAAGAGAGAGGAAAAGATACTAAGGTAGACTTCGTGGGTTCATTGTCCAATCAGAAATCTGATGGCAGAGGGGAAGAAGCTGTTCCTGAAATGCTGAGTGTGTATCTTCAGGCTCCGGTATCTCCTCCTTGATAGTAGCAATGAGAAGTGAGCGTGTCCTGACTGATAGGGACCCTTAATGGTAGCTGCCACCTTTCTGAGGCCTCACCTTTTGAAAGTATCCTGAATGGAGCAGGCTGAGTTTGCAACTTTCTGCAGCTTTTATCGATCCTGTCCATACCAGGCAATGATGCAACCAGTTAGAATGCTCTCTATGGCACATCTGTAGAAATTTGCATGCCTCTTTGGTGATACACCAATTCTCCACAAACTCCTACTGAAATATAACTGCTGTGATGCCTTCTTTGTAATCGCATCGATATGCTGGGCCCAGGATAGATCCTCAGAGGTGTTGACAGCCAGGAACTCGAAACTGCTCACTCTTTCCATTGCTGATCCCTCGATGAGGATTGATGTATGTTCTCTTGACTTCCAGTTCCCAAGGACTACAATCAATTCCATGGTCTTACTGATATTGAGTGCAAGGCTGTTTCTGCAATACCACTCAACCAGCTGATCTGTCTCGCTCCTGTACGCCCCCTCATTACCATCTGAAATTCTGCCGACAATAGTTTTGTCATTGGCAAATTTGTAGATGGTGTTTGAGCTGTGCCTAGCCACACAATCATGGGTGTAGAGAGAGTACAGCAGTGGGCTAAGCATGCATCCTTGAGGTGCACCAGTGTTGACTGTCAGTGAGGAAGGAGATGTTATTTCTCAATTGGAGCATATCCAAGTCACTTCAGGCAGGAGGTGATATGCTTCATGACCAACCTCTCAAAGCACTTCATCACAGTGAATGGAAATGCTACTGGACGATAGTCATTGAGGTAGATTGCATTGTTTTGCTTCAGCACTGATATGATTGGAACCTGCTTGAAGCAGGTGGGAACGTCAGACTGAGATGTTAAAGATGTCAGTAAACAATCCAGTCAGTTGATTAGTGCAGGTTTTCAGTACTCGGCCAGGTACACTGTCTGGGCCAGATGCTTTCTGTGGGTTCAGCCTCCTGAACGATGCTCTCCCATCAGCCTCAGAAACTGAAATCACAGGGTCACTGGGGGCTGTGGGAGTTCGTCAAGGCCCCAGTCAAAGTGAGAATGAAAGACACTTACCTCATCTGGGAGCAAAGCCTTGTTGTCACATATGGCGTTTGGTTTTACCCTGTATAAGGTGATAGCATTCAAGCCCTCCTACAGCTGTCGAGCAAATTTGATCTCAAATTGCCACTTTGTATGTGAGATGGCTTTCCAAAAGTCACACCTAGATGTTTTGTACTTTCCCCAGTCACCAGACTTGATTGCCACCAATCTAGCTCTCAGCAGACTGCAGATCTTTTGGATAATCCATTACTTCTGATTGGGGAGGTCTGAATGATTTCATGGGTACACACTCATCCATGAGTGTCTTTGTGAAGTCTGTGACAATCGTGCCATATTCATTCAGGTCCTCTGATGAGTCCCTGAACAGGGCCAAGTCCACTGACTCAAAGCGATCCATTAGCTGTTTCTCTGCCTCCCATGACCACCCCTCATTGTCCTTACCTCTGGTGCCTCACTTTTTAGCCTCTGCCTGTATGCAGGTAGGAGGAGGACAGCCAGATCATTAGATATCCTGAAATGCTGTCTAGGGATAGAATGGTAGGCATTCTTAAGTGTAGCAGTGGGCTGGGACTCCTAGTGCTGCAGGTGATGTGCTGATGGTAATTGGACAGTAATTTCATCAAGCAAGCCTGATTGAAATTCCTGGCAAGAATGTGAAAGGTCTTAGGGTAGGCGGCTTCATGTTTGCTAATCACGGCACTCAATACATCAAGTACGTGCTGGGGATTTCGGAGGATAACTCTCTTGGTAAGTATAATGGACAGCACTTAATCATTAGATGTTCCAAGTCAGGAGAACAAGAGTGCGACAAGACTGCTATGTCCAAATTCCATGAAGTGTGATCTACAGTTCCTCGTATGTTCTACATTTCAATCCATCTGGTAGACTGTGAACCCCTTAGACATGATCACCATGTCTGGCGTGTCCTAAGTGAGCCATGTCTCAATGAAACAGAGAAAGCAGCAATTCCTTATTTCCCTCCTATGCAGCAATCTTGCCTTTAGGTCTTACATCTTGTTCTTTGGTACACGTTAGCCAGGAGGATGCTTGGAAGAGGTAACTTCATACCTCGGTGCTTTAATCTGGTTTGAATTCCACCCCGGCCGCCTCTCTTCTGACAATGGCCAAAGTTTGTCCACTTCAAGGTTTCTGCATTCCTGAGAGTCAAGTTCACCAAGTCCTTCTGAAGTACTTCAAGAAATTGTAAAATCACAAGTATGTCTAGATGCTTCAAACATATATTCCTCAATAGGATATTACTGCAGACTGCAGCAATCATAGTTCAGAAGAAGTATATCTAGAAGAAAATCTAGTAGTTTTGCGAGCTGCCCACAAAATATTGCCGTGTATCATCAGCACCAACTTCCTTTCATTCAAGATAAAGCTGCACGGCATGTGAGAGAGAATTGGTTGGGGGGAAGTAATTGGGGGAATGGCATTGACGGGATTGCTCTGAGAACTAGCATTGGCTTAATGGACTGAATCGTTCCTTCCAGGTCATGAGAAATATGAGAATTATGAGGATTTAATTGGGTAGAGAGATTAGGAGAGATCAAAGCAAGATACATTCAAAAACATTCAAATTACTGCAGGAATTCAGGAATGATGCCAAATGGGATTTATTTATACAAGTGATACAGAGTACATGAAATTTCTATCAAAACACTGTTGAATCTAAGCCAGTTGAAAAACTTAAAACTGTATTTAATAGAGCAGTTATCAAACCATAAGGCCATCAGACATAGGAACAGCATTAACCCATAACCTTTGATGCCCTTACTAATCAAGAACCCATCACCTCCACTTTTAATATACCCAATGACTTGGCCTCCACAGCTGCCTGTGGCAAAGTATTCCACAGATACACCAACGTCTGGCTAAAGAAATTTCTCCTTATCTCTGATCTAAAGTGATATCCTTCTATTCTGAGGCTATGCCTTCTGGTTTTAGACTTCCCTATTATAGGAAACATCATATGACCATAAGAGATAAGAGCAGAATTAGGCCATTCGGCCCATTGAGTCTGCTTCACTATTTCATCATGGCTGATCAATTTTCCTTCTCAACCCCATTCTCCTCCCTTCTCCCCATAACCTGACTAATCAAAAATCTATCATCCTCTGCCTTAAATGACCTGGTCTCCACAGCCGCCTGTGGCAATGAATTCTACAGATTCACCACTCTCTGGCTAAAGAAATTCTTCCTCATCCCCATTCTAAAAGGATGCCCCTCTATTCGGAGTTTCCTCTGGTCTTAGACTATCCCACCATAGGAAACAACCTCTCCACATCCACTCTGTCGAGGTCTTTCAACATTTGATAGGTTTCAATGAGGTCACGTCTCTTTCTTCTGTGTTCCAGTGAGTACAGACCCAGAGCCATCAAACGTCATCATATGATAAGCCTTTCAATCCTAGAATCATTTTTGTGAATCTCCTTTGAACCCCCTCCAACGTCAGCACATCCTTTCTTAGATAAGGGGCCTAAAGCTACTCACAATACTCCAAGTGAGGCCCCACCAATACTTCATAAAGCCTCAACCTTACATCCTTGCTTTTATATTCTAGTCCTCTTGAAATGAATGCTAACATTGCATTTGCCTTCCTCACCATAGACTAAACCTGCAAATTAACCTTTAAGGAATCCTGCACAAGGTCTCCCAAATCTCTTTGCACCTCGGATTTTTGAATTTTTGTCCATTTGGAAAACAGTCTACCCTTTTATTTCTTCTACCAAACCGCAAGACCATACACATCCCAACACTATATTTCATCTGCCATTTCTTTGTCCATTCTCTTAATCTGTTTAAGTCCTTCTGTACTTCCTCAAAACTACCTCCCCCACCACCTATCTTCATATTGTCTCCCCACTTGGCCACAAAGCCATCAATTCTGTCATCCAAGTCATCGACATATAACGTAAAAAGTGATCCCAACACAGACCCCTGTGGAACATCACTAGTCACTGGCAGCTAACCAGACTAGGTCTTTTAAAATTTGATAGGTTTCAAAGAGATCCTCCTTCATTCTTCTGAATTCCAGTGAGTACAGGCTCAGAGCCATCAAACTCTCCTCACAAATCAGAATCAGAATAATATCACTGGCATATGTCATAAAATTTCTTGTCTTTATGGCAACAGTACAATGCAACACATAATAATGGAGGAAAAAATGTGAAATGAATAGTTAAATTAAATAATTAGTGCAAAAATGTTTAAAAGCTAGTGTTCATGGGTTCAATATCTATTCAAAACTTATGGCAGAGAGGAAGAAGCTGTTTCTGAATCATTCAGTGTGTGCTTTCAGGCTTCTGTATCTCCTTCCTGATGGTAGCAATGAGAACAGGGTATCTTCAGGATGATGGGGGTCCTTAATGATGGATGCCGTCTTTTTGAGACACTACTCTTTGAAGATGTTCTGAATACTATGGAGGCTAGTGCCCGTGATGGAACTAACTAAGTCCACAAGTCTCTTCAGCTTATTTCAATCCTATGCAGTAGCAGCTCCCCACCAGATTGTGATGCAGCCAGTAAGAACACTGTTGACGGTACATTTGTAGAAATTTGCGAGTGTCTTTGGTAACATAACAAATCTCCACCAAACTCCTAATGAGATATAGCCACTGTCATGCCTTCTTTGTAGCTGCATCGATATGTTGGGCCCAGGATAGATTCTCAAAGGTATTAACACCTAGGAACGTGAAATTGCTCACTCTTTCCACATCTGATTTGTCTTTCAGGACTGGTGTGTGTTTCCTCATCTTACCCTTTCTGAAATCCACAATCAATTCTCTCACCTTATTGATATTGAGTGCAAGGTTGTTGCTGCGATACCGCTCAACTAGCTGATATATCTCACTCCTGTATGTCCTCTCGTCACTGTCTGACATTCTGCCAACAACGGATGTGTCGCCAACAAATTCATAGATGGTGTTTGAGCTGTGCCAAGCTACACAGCCATGGGTGTATAGAGAGGAGAGCACACATCCTTGAGGTGTGCCAGTGTTGAATGTCAGTGAGCTGGAGATGTTATTTCCAATCCACACAGATTGTGGTCTTCAGGTGAGGATGTTGATGATCCAGCTGCAGAGGGCGGTACAGAGGCCCTAGTTTTGGGGGCTTTTTGATCAGAATTGTAGGGATGATTGTGTTAACAGCATCCTGACATAGGTATTTGTATTGTCCAGGTGATCCAAGGATGTGTGAAGAGACAATGAGATCACATCCACTGTAGACCTATTGTGTCAACAGGCAGCGCGTCCAGTATGATAACCCTTTCATTCCTAGAATCATTCTTCTGAACCTCCTCTGATCACTCTCCAATCTCAGCACACCCTTTCTTAGATAAGCGGCCCAAAACTGCTCACAATACACCAAGTGAGGCCTCACCAGTGCCTTATAAACCTCGACATTATATCTTTGCTTTTATATTCTTGTCCTCTTGAAATAAATGCTCACATTGTATTTGCCTTCCTCACCACTGCCTCAATCTGCAAGGTAAATTTTAGGGAATCCGGCATGAGGACATCTAAGTCCCTTTGCACCTCGGATTTTTGCATTTTCTTCCTGTTTAGAAAATAGGCTATGCTTTTGTTCCTTCTACCAAAGTGCAAGACCATGCTTTCTGACACTGTGTTCCATCTGGCACTTCTTTGCCTATTCTCCCAATCTGTTCAAGTCCTCAATACTACCGGCCCTTCCACCCATCTTCATATCATCCTCTCTCATACCTCTATAATTCCCTTTACTCTACTGTAATACTGATACATCTGCCTTTAGTTTCTCCCTCTCAAACTGCAGTCTATCATATTTTGATTACTGTCTCCTAAAGGTTCCTTTACCTTCAACTCTTTAATTAAATCCGGTTCCTTACACAATGCCCAATCCAGAATTGATTTTCTCCTAGTGGGCTCAACCACAAGCTGCTTTAAAAAGCCATCCTGTAGGCATTCTACAAATTTTTTCTCTTCGAATCCAGCACCAACCTGATTTTCCAAATATACCCGCATATGGAAATCACCCATGACAATCATAACATTGCCCTTTTGACATGCAGTTTCTATTGCCAATTGTAATTTGTAGCCCACTTCCTGGCTATTGTTCAGCGATTTGTATGTAACTCCCATCAGGGTCTTTTTATCTCTGTCCATAAGGATTCTACATCTTCCAATGCTATGTCACTTTTCTGTCACTCTTTCTAGGGAGTTGATATAATATTTTACCAACAGAGCCACCCCACCCCCTGCCCACTGCCTACCAGTCTGTCCTTTCAAAACATTTTGTATCTAAGACCAAAAGACATAGGAGAAGAATTAGGTATCCTTGGACGTTAAGCTCCCAACTATGATCTTCTTTCAAC
Organism: Mobula hypostoma; assembly: GCF_963921235.1. Classification (NCBI taxonomy): domain Eukaryota; kingdom Metazoa; phylum Chordata; class Chondrichthyes; order Myliobatiformes; family Myliobatidae; genus Mobula; species Mobula hypostoma. The sequence goes on from NC_086102.1 coordinate 166,833,173, forward strand.
CATGACTCAAAGGTGCCCACAATGTCATACGAACCAATCTCTAATTGCGCTAAAAGAACATTTGCTTTATTCTGTATACTGTGTGCATTCAAATATAACACTTTCAGTCCTGTATTCGTCACCCTTTTCAATTTTGTCACCATATAACCCTAAAACTCATCTCAATGACTGCAATCTTGCCCTATCATCTGCCGATCCTTCCTGACAGCCTCACTACACACTGCCTCTGCTTGTATACCAACTGCCCATCCTCAACCCTATCTCTCTGGTTTCCATTCCCCTGCCAAATTAGTTTAAACTCTCTCCAAAACTGGCCCCCACTGGATTCATGTGTAACCTGTCCCTTTAGTACAGGTTATACCTTCCAAGAAGAGATCCCATCCATCCAGAAATCTGAAGCCTTGCACCAGTTCCTCAGCCACACACTCACCTGCCAAATCATCCTACTTGTACCCTCAGTGACACGTGAGACAGGCGGTAATCCAGAGATCACCATCCTAGAGGTCCTGCTTTTCAACGTTCTAGCTAACTCCCTAAATTTGCTCTTCAGGATCTCCTCCCTTTTCCTACCTATGTCATTGGTGTCAATATGTAACAAGACTTTCCCTCTTTAGAATGCCGTGGACCCGCCCAAGATGTTTCTGACCCTGGCATACAGGAGGAAACAGTTGTCTCTTTCATGTCCATAGAATCTCATGTCTACTCCTCTAACAATGGAAATCCTTATCACTACTGTAGTCCTCTTTGCCCCCTTCCCTTCTGAGCCACAGCACCAGACTCAGTGCCTGAGACCCAGTCACTGCCTCTCTATGTCCGCTCTATCTAGGTCTTTCAATATTTGATAGGTTTCAAAGACATCCCCCACTCCTCATTCTTCTAAACTCCAGCAAGTACAGCCCCAGAGCTATTAAACACTCCTCATACTTTAACCCTTCCATTCCTGAGATCATTCTTGTGAACCTCCTCTGGACCCTCTCCAAAGTCAGCACATCCTTTCTTAGATAAGGGGCCCAAAACTGCTCACATTACTCAAAGTGCAATCTGACAGATGCCTTATAAAGCCTGGTCATTATATCTTTGCTTTTATATTCTTCTCTTGAAATGAACTCTAGCATTGCATTTGCCATCTTTACCACTAATTCAACCTGCAAGTTAACCTTAAGGGAATTGTGCACAATGACTTCCCAAGTCCCTCACCTCTGATTTCTGAACTTTCTGTATAGAAAATAGTCTACACCTTTATTCCTTCTACCAAAGTGCATGGCCTTTCACATTCCAACACTGTATTCCATCTGCCACTTCTTTGCCCATTCTCCCAATCTGTCCAAGTCTTTCTGTAGCAAACCTGTTTCCTTAACACTACCTGCCCCTCCACCTAACTTCATATCAGCCACAAACTTTGACCCAAAGACATTAATTCTGTCATCCAAATCTTTAACATACAATTTGAAAAGAAGCAGTCCCAACACTGACCCTTGTGGAACACCACTTCTCACCAGTAGCCAACCAAAAAAGACCCCCTTTATCCCACTCCTTGCCTCCTGCCAGTCAACCAATCTTCTATCCATGCTATTATCTTTCCTGAAATACTATGGGCTCTTATCTTGGCTCATTAATAGCACCTTGTCAATCGCCTTCTAAAAATCCAAGTAGCCACATCCATTCACTCTCCTTTGTCTATCCTGCCTGTTAGTTCTTCAATGAATTCCAACAGATTTGTCAGGCAATATTTCCATTTAAGGAAACCATGCTAACTTCGACCTATTTTATCGTGAGCCTCCAAATACCCCGAAACCTCATCCTTAATATTGGACTTCAGCATCTTCCCAATCACTGAAGTCAGGCTAACTGGTTTATAATTTCCTTTCTTAAAGAGTAGAGTGACATTTTCAATTTTCCAATCCTTCAGAACCATTCCAGAATCTAGTCATTCTTGAAAGATCACTACTTATGCCTCCACAATCTCTTTAGCTTCCTCTATCAGAACTGTCTTCCCACTAATTTTTGCTATAATATATGCCCTCTTTTTTTGTTTTTATGCTGTCTTTGACTTCCCTTGTCAGCCACGGTTGTTTCATCCACCCTTCAGAATACTTCTTTGAAATGAATCTATTCTGCACCTTCCAAATTGCTCCCAGAAACTCCAGCCATTGCTATCATCACTGCCAGTGTCCCCTTCCAATCAACTATGGCCAGCAATTCCTTCATGCCTCTGTATTTGCTTTTACTCCATCGTAATACTGATACAACTAATTTTAGTTTCTCCCTCTTGAATTGCGGGGGGAGGGGGGGATTCTATCATATTATGATCACTGTCACCAAAGGATTAATTTACCTTAAGTTCCTTAATCAAATCTGGTTCATTGCAGAACATCCAATCCAGAATTGCCCTGTGGGTTCAACCACAAACTGCTCTAAAAAAGCCATCTTGTAGGCATTCTACAAATTCTTTCCCTTGGGATTAGGCACCAACCTGATTTTCCCTACCTACCTGCACATTGAAATCCCCCATAGCTATCATAACATTCCTTTTCTATGCCCTCTTGTAATTTGTACCCCACATCCAGACTATTGTTTGGAGGCTTGTACATAACTCACATTAGGGACTTGTTACCTTTGCAGTTTCTTAACTCTACCCACAACAATCCTACATCTTCCAATCCTGTATCACCTCTTTCTCAGGGTTTGATTTCACTGTTTACCAACAGAGCCCCACCACCCCCTCTGCCTACTGGCCAGTCCTCCCAACACAATGCGCATCCTTGGATGTTAAGCTCCCAATTATGATCTTCATTCAGCCATGAATCAATGATGCCCACAACATCATACTTACCAATCTCTAACTGTACAAGATTATCTACATTATTCCCATACCATGTACACTCAAATATTACACCTTCAGTCCTGTATTCATCATCTTTTTTTAATTTTGCCAACTTATTAAAGGGAAGTTACATTTTTATCCATTTTTATTTATTGCCCTTTTATTTATTCTGAAGACTTTTATAATCTCTGCTGTGCTCTCCTTTCCTTTTACTTTACTTTACCCTCACTTTTCCAAACTGTTCAACTATTGAACCTACTATTTAGTTCAAGAACATAAGAAATAGGAGCAGGAGTAGGACATCCGGCCCAACGAGCCTGCCCCACCATTCAATAAGATCATGGCTGATCTGTCCATAAATTCAGCTCCATATACCTGCCTTTTCCCCATAACCCTTAATTCCCTTACTATGTAAAAACCTATCTCTTTCTTAAATATATTTAGTGAAGAAGCCTCAACTGCTTCCCTGGGCAGAGAATTCCACATATTCACCACTCTCTGGGAAAGACAGTTTCTCCTCATCTCTATCCCAAATACTCTCCCCTGAATCTTGAGGCAATGTCCCCTAGTTCTAGTCTCACCTACCAATAGAAACGACTTTCCAACTTCTATCTTATCTATCAAAATTTTGTATGTTTCTGTAAGATCCCCTCTCATTCTTCTGAACTCCAGAGAGCATAGTCCCAGGCAACTCAATCTCTCCTCAAGGACATACTTCAACCCATCCCACCGACTGCAAATTTGCCTTACCAAAAGCCACAATTGTGGCTGACAAGGGAAGTCAAAGACAGTATAAAAACAAAAGAGAGGGCATATATTATAGCAAAGATTAGTGGGAAGACAGTGCTATCCTGCCCAATGCTCTCATTACATGCTGTTCCACTTATGTACCCATCCTCTGCCCCATCCTCTGCCCTATCACTCCAGTTCCTACCCCCTGCCAAATAAATTCAAACACTCCCACAACTTTAGCAAACCTGTGATGGAACCCAAATGGCTGAGTGGAATTTAGATACAGATTAATCATGGTATAACTGAATCTTTGAACAGGGTCCAGGAGTTTGCTGGGCAACTATCAGCAATATTAACACAGATGGCACAGCAACACCCAAAGTGTTTGAGGAGCACAGCGTGTCAAGCAACATTAATGAATGAAAATGGACAGTCAATGTTTCATGTGGAGACCCTTCATCTACATCATGTCTCCATTGTCACATATTCCATGTAATTTGTCCAGATGGGTCTATGGTAGTAACTGGTACAACAGCAGAGGACCAAACTCTGGAAATTCTAGAAATCCATTGCTGAATTCCTGGTCAATAATGAGTTAACTCATTTTATAAGTATCATTTCCACTATCCCGTAGAATTGAATGGAATTATAGTGTTCTAGCACATAAAGAATCCTTTCAGCCTGTGACATTTCATAAAAGAACTTCCCTGCTTGGTTCGACATAACCCTTTTCCCCTATAATCCTGCTGACCTGGTTTAGATGAAAAACATCCCAGATAATTGAGGGATGTAAGGGAGGAAATTGCAGAGGCTCTGCCCATAACCTTGCAAACAGAGGCAAAAAACTGGAAAATTGCACGTGTAATACTTCTATTTGTTTTCAAAAACTTTATAGGGTTAAGTCCAGTAACTTCAGATCCGTTTGTGGTGGGGGGAAGCTCAGTCATTGCAGACAGAATTAGCAGCCATTTGGAAAAGTGTGAATTGATTAAGGAAAGCCAGCACTGATTTGTTAATGACAACTTGTGTCCAACTAACTTGGTAGAACTCTTTGATGGACAACAGAGAGGGTCAATGAGAGAAATGCACTGTACCTAGTGTTTATGGACTTCAGAAAGACATTTTTCATAATAGACTTGTCAGCAAGATTGAAGGGGATGGAATAAATGTGTCTGCAGCAGCACGGACAGAAAACGGGTGAAGTAACAAGAATCAGAAAACTAGAGTGAAAAGTTGTTTCACTCCTGGCCTAGAGGGAAGTAAACAGTGGGGGATGAAGGCTCAGTTATTCCATCCACTGTTAGGTGATAGATGGAACCAGATGAGGAGAGGGCAGGGATGGTGGGCAAATGGAGCCAGGTGGGGGTGGGAGAGGGAAAGGTGGAATATTGAGGTAGAGGATGGTAGGAGATAGGTGAAACCAGATAAGGGAGGGATAATGGACAAGTGGATCCAGGTGAGGGAGGTGATAGGAAAGGTAAACCAATGGTGAAGTAACCCAGGTCAGGTGTGTGGGTGATTGGTAGATGGACCAGGTGGGGGATGGTAGAGAGTCTTGGCAATGAGGAAGGGAGGAATGAAAGGGAGAGAGAATCTGGGTGGACTGGTGTGATTGGAAAAGGAACGCAGGGGTGTGAGTTCCTGGAACGGGAAAGGTCAATGTTCATACTATTAGGATGTAGGCTCACTTCTATGTACAGGCTACCTTCCTTCTATGCTCTTAGTCCTGATGCAGGGTCTCAATCCATACAGTGACCATGCCTTTACCTCCACAGATGCCGCCTGACATACTAAGTTCCCCATCCAGTTTGTATTTGTTTTGCTTTATAAGAAGAGCCACTGAGTACTACTGAGAGGAAGTCAGGTCTGTCCCTGGTTCCACCACAAATGGAATCTGCCTCCAAATCTAATGTCACACTTCAGGAAAGATGCAAGTGTTTTGGAGAGGGTGCAGAAGCAATCTATGAAAATTTGACCAGGAACAAAGGTCTTCTCTTGTGTGGAAACAGTGAGAAGTCTGAGGATTTTCTCCTTGGAACAAAGGAGATCATGAAGAAATCAGATACAGGTACATGAAGGGCATGGACAAAGTGAATATGGAGAAACCTTTTCAGGAAAAGGGTCAAGAACATGGGGATATTCCTCTCCTTCCCAGCCGGTCACTTGGGATTGGGGACACTTTGTTTCGACTCAGGTTTGTGGTGGGTCACTGATGTGGAAACACATCGGTTTGGCTAGAGGTGTCTGACAGGACAGGGCAGGTGGGTGGGTGGTGGGTGGTCTGTGGTCTGTGAGGAGGCAGGCTCTTCCTGCTACTTGCAGGACTTCTACCTGCCATGTACCCTGACAGGAATGGTGACTGCTGGACAGATTACCACCTAAGTGGCTTTATTATTTCCTTCTGCCTGACTCCAAAGCATCCGTATCAACTGAAATGCAACACACACAAAATGCTGGAGGAACTCAGCAAGTCAAGCAGCATCTATGGAATTGAATAAACAGTCGATGTTTCAAGCTGAGACCCTTCTTCAGGACTGAAAGGGAAGGGGGGAAGATGTCAGAATAAAAAGGTGGGAGGAGAGGAAGAAGGACTAAAAGGAGATAGGTGAAGCCAAGTGGGTGGGAAAAAGGCTGAAGAAGAAGGAATCTGATAGGAGGGTGGACCATGGGAGAAATGGAAGGAGGAAGGGACCCTGGGGGAGGTGATAGGCAGCTGAGTAGAGGTAAGAGTCCAGAGTGGGAAATAGAAAAAGAGGGAAGGGGAGGGAAAATGCTTTTACCAGAAGGAGAAATCAATATTCATACCATCAGGCTGGGTGCCACCCAGACAGAATATAAGGTGTTGCTCCTCCACCCTGAGGGTGGCCTCATTTTGGCACAAGGGAAGGCCAGGGACCCTCATGTCGTAACAGGAATAGGAATTGGAAATAAAATACTGAGCCACCAGTTAGTTCTGCTTTTGCTGGGTGGAGGGGAGGTGCTCAAAGAAGTGGTCCCCCAATTTACAATGGATCGCACCGATGTAGAGGAGGCCACATTGGGAGTACTAGACACAATAGACAACCCCAGCAGATTCACGGGTGAAGTGTTACCTCGCCTGGAAGGACTGTTTGAAGTACTCAGTGGAGGTGAGGGAGGAGGTGAACACTTTGGCCACTTGCAGGGATAAGTGCTAGGAGGGAGATTAGTGGGGAGGGACAAATGGACAAAAGAATCACAGAGGGAGCAATCCCTGTGGAAAGTGGGGGTGGGGGGTAAAGATATGTTTGGTGGTAGGATCTCTTTGGAGATGGTGGAAGTTGCAGGGGATGATGTGTTGGACGTGGAGGCTCATGGGGTGGTTGGTAGGTGAGAACAAGAGGAATTCTATCACTATTAAGGCAGTGGGAAGATGGGGTGAGTGTATTTGCTTGGGAAATGGAGGAGATGCGGGTGAAGACAGCATCAATGGTGAAGGAAGGGAAACCCTGTTCTTTGAAGAAGTAAGATATCTCTGATGTCCTGGAATGGAAAGCCACATCCTGGGGACAGATGCAGTGGAGACGAAGGAACTGAAGAAAGGGAATGGCATTTTTACAGGGGACAGGGTGGAAAGAGGTATAGTCAAGTTAACTGTGAGTATCAGTAGGTTTATAAAAGATGTCGGTTGACAGTTTGTCTCCAGACATGGAGAGAGAGAGAGAGATCGAGAAAGGGGAGGGAGGTGTCAGAAATGGACAAGTGAACTTAAGGGCAGGGTGGAAGTTATAGGCAAAATTGATGAAATTGACAAGCTCAGCATGGGTGTATGAAGTAGCACCAATACAGTGGAGAAAGAGCTGGGGAACATTACTGGGAAAGGTTTGGAACATGGGCTGTTCTGCGTAGCCAACGAAGAGGCTGGCATAGCTGGAGCCCATGCAGCTGCCCATGGCTACCCCTCAGGTCTGAAGAAAGTGGGAGGAGACAAAGAAAAAACTGTTGAGGGTGAAGGCCAGTTCTGCCAGACGGAAGAGGGTGATGGTGGAGGAGAACTAGATAGTTCTTTTATTGAGAAAAAAGTGGAGAGCTTTAAGGCCTTCTTCATGGGGGTAGAACTCTAAAGGGACCGGACACCCATGGTGAAAATGAAGTGGTCAGGACCAGCAAATTGAAAGATACTGAGGAGATCAAGAGTGTGAGAAGTGTCATTGATGTAGGTGGGAAGGGACTGAACCAAGGGGTATAGAATGGAGTCGAGGTATGAGGACATGAGTTCAGTGGGGCTGGAGCAGACGGAGACAACATGCCTACTCAGACAGTCAGGGCGCTGCAATGGCAACCTTCGTCATGACATCCAACTGTCGAAGATTCAGAAGAGTCATCTTGCTGCCCACCACAGGGAAGTCATCTCCAGGATCCTGCTGCCGCTAAGTTAACAAATTTCACAACACTGGTCGGTGATACTAACCCTGATTCTGGTCCTGAACTTGCACATATTGACAATAAAGCTGACTTTGATTCCATCAGGAAAAACATTGAAACACCACGATTTCAGCCGGCCGCAGAACCTCATCTACATTTTACTTGGTGAACCAAAAGTGACAACTGGAAGAAATATTTTACACGGTAAATAGCTAGGCCTGGACTGGAAGAAGTATTTTACACAGTAAATAGCTAGGCCTGGAAGGCACTGCTGCCAACAGGAGCAGCTTCGATTACGGCCTTCAGGGAACCGAGAAGGTATCTGAAAGGAAAGGAATGCATTTTCAGGACTGTGGGGAGAAGGATTATTCTTACATCAATGAACCAAATAGCTTAATTGCTGTGATTCTGTGAATTAGTGTTCTATCACTCTTTAAGATACTGTGCTGCAGATCTTAAGAAGCCTCTCAGTGAATAAATATCTTCTTTTTCCTCTGCTCTTTCTTTACCAACTACTTTAAGTTGGGCAGGAGGTATAGAAGCCTGAAGTCCCACATCACAAGGTTCAAGAAAAGCTATTTCCCTTCAGCAATTTGGCTTTTCAGCATTGAATCACAGTGCATTTAAGTTGGCTTTCTTGACACTGATCAACAGAAAAAGACTCTTTCGTGTCAAACTGAAAACAGCTCTCTCTAAAGTGACCTAAATTAACTACAAATACAGTATAAAAAACTAAATTATTGATTGCATAAATATTCAACCCCTCCTCCATTAATATGACACAACAAATCATCACTGGTGCAACCAATTGGTTTTAGAAGTCACATAATTAGTTAAATTAAGATCTGTTTTTGGAGAGGTGTGCAGTCAACTAGTTTCAATTGATTATAGTAAAAGTACACCTCTATCTGGAAGGTCCAACTGCTGGTGAGTCAGTATCCTAGCAAAAATCACATCATGAAGACAAAAGAACACTCCAAACAAGTCCGCAAAAAGGTTATTGAAAAGCACAAGTCAGGAGATGGATACAAGAAAATTTCCAAGTCACTAAATATCCTTTCAAGTACAATTAAGTCAATCATGAAATGTGAAGAATATAGGACAGCTGTAAATCTGCCTAGAGCAGGCCATCTTCAAAAACTGAGTGACAGTGCAAGAAGGGGACTAGTGAGGGAGGCCACCAAGAGATCTATGACAACTCTGGAGGAGTTACAAGCTTTGGTGGCTGAGATGGGAGAGACTGCACATACAACAACTGTTGCCCAGGTGTTTCATCAGTTGCAACTTTATGGGAGAGTGGCACTGTTGAAAACAAAAACTCATGAAATGTCAGCTAGATTTTACCAGAAGGCATGTGGGAGACTCTGAAATCAGCTGGAAGAAGGTTCTATGGTCTGGTGAAACCAAAATTGAGGTTTTCTGCCATCAGACTTAATGCTGTGTTTGACGTAAGCCAAACACCACACATCATCAACAATACACCGTCTATACTGTGAAGCATGGTGGTGGCTGCATCATGCTGTGAGGATGCTTCACTACAGCAGGCCCTGGAAGGCTTGTGAAGGCAGAGGGTAAAATGAATGCAATATACAGAGAAATCCTGGAGGAAAACCTAATGCAGTCTGCAAGAGAACTGTGACTTGGGAGAAGTTTTGTTTTCCAGCAAGATAATGACCCCAAGCATAAAGCCAAAGCTACACAGGAATGGTTTAAAAACAACAAAGTTAATGCCCTGGAGCGGTCAAGTCAGAGACCAGACCTCAATCCAATTGAGAATTTGTGACTGGACTTGAAAAGTGCTGTTCATTCACGATCCTCATGCAATCCGATAGAGCCTGAGGAGTTTTGTAAAGAAGAATGGGGAAAAATTGCAGTGTCCAGATGTGCATAGCTGATAGAGACCTATCCACACAGACTCAAGGCTGTAATTGCTGTCAAAGGTGCATCTACTAAATACTAACTTGAAGGGGGTGAATACTTGTGCAATCAATTATTCTATGTTTTATATTTGTAATTTATTTAGATAACTTTGTGGAGATCAGTTCTCACTTTGACATAAAAGTCTTTTCCTCTTGATCAGTGTCAAAAAAGCCAAATTAAATCCACTGCAATTCAGTGCTGTAAAACAGTGAAACATGAGAACTTCTTGGGGGGGGGGGGTGAATATTTTTTATAGGCACTGTAACATACAATAGAAACTCCGGGAATATCGATGGGGGGAGTAGAAGGCAACCTGTATTGTGGTTGACTGCAGATTACTGTGGCATTCATGGAATCAGTGTCTGGACTATATAATTTTTTTGGCGTGGTTGTATTTTACTGATATTTTATATGTGTGTGGACTAAGCCTCAAGATGTGTTGTTGCCTGTATACGGCCGCCGGGAGAGAGGTGTCGGAACCAGAGTTCCAACAGGGGCACTGTGGCGTGGTGTCCAGGCTGGACTTACTGCTGCCCCTCCTCCAGTGTGTGCTCAGCAGAAAATAATGCTCAGCATTGTGGTCAACTGCAGATTTCTGCGGCATTCATGGCTCAGGTCTGGACTTCCTTATGAGTGGCTGTACCTTACCAATACCTTTATGTGCTTGCTATCTTGAATGTGTGATGTGTGCTTTATGCTGTGTGTGTCTGTTAGTACTGTGTCTTACACCTTGGTCCCAGAGTAACGTTGTCTTGTTTGGCTGTATTTATGGGTACTCACGTATGGCTGAATGACAATTGAACTTGAATTGAATTGCAGAGCAGTGTATATTGGCCAGATGGGATGCACAGTGGAAACCCGCATCAAGGAGGACAGGAGGTGTAACCGTTTGGGTTACCCAGAGAATTTGGCGGGAGCAGAACATTCCATTCACAATGGCCATTGGATTGACCTCAAAGGCACAAAACTACAGTGCCGCAGCAATGGTTTTTGAGACAGTCTGGTGAAGGAAACCATTGAAGTAAAACTAGAGGAAAAGAGTTTTAACAAAGATGAAGGTCTCATTCTAAGGAAGAACTGCAACTCGATTGTAAACAAGTTTGCAAGATGGAAACCTGATTGGATGAGAATGAATCAATCAGGAGGGAAGGACATTAGGGGTATAAATACCACCAGACTAGACATGCCTAGGCATCATCCTTGATGCAGATGGCAGAGTTTAACATCGAAATGTTGGTTAAAACTGGCACCTGGACCCGGCTGGAAGCCAGAGGAGTTTATTCGAACTGAATTCAGTTTGACAATGAAAATGCCACTGTATATTAGAAAGAAGTGATTAGACCCTCTAACTTGAGATGACCATTTCCTGGCACCTCTATGACATGACCCGAGATTAAGTAGCTGAATGAACGCTACAAACATTTGGGTCCCATACACATGAATGTGAAAACATTTGTATGATTATACTACAAAAGCTTCCATATAAATGCAAATTATTGTTTTCCTTGCTTTATGGATGTTTGATTCACAAATTTCCATGATGACGCAATTGACTTATTGGAGTACATGCCTTTAATGTACAAGCTGATAGTTTGTTGAGGGGGAAGGGACAGCCTCAAATCATCTCCATTCAGGCTGAAACCCTATTCTGGCTGTGGAGTTTGAACACTCTAAATTAGCTGGTGACAAGGGGGACAACCTACCTGGGGGAGCCACAGTGACCGAGTCTCTGGCACTGAGTCTGGTGCTGTGGCTCAGCAGACCAGAGAGATGAAGAGCACTGTTGTGTTGATAGGAGAGTCCACAGTCAGAAGAACAGAGACGAGACTCTGTGGGCAGGATAGAGACACACAGATCGTATGCTGTCTCCCTGGTGCCAGGGTCAGGGATGTCTTGGATCAGGTCCATGGCATTCTTAAGGGCAAGGGTGCGCAGCCATAATTCTTGGTACATATTGGCACAAATGACATAGGTGGACAAGGTGAGCAGGTCCTGAAGACAGATTTTAGGGAGTTAGGTAGAAAGCTGAAAAACAGGATCTCTAGGGTAGTAAGCTCTGGATTGTTGCCCAAGCCACGCACCAGTGAGAGTAGGAATAGGATGATTTGGCAGGTGAATGCATGCCTGAGGAACTGGTAGGGGTTCAGATTTATGGATCATTGGGATCTCTTCAGGGGAAGGTAAAACCTGTACAAAAGGGACGGGTTACACCTGAACCTGAGGGAGTCCAATATCCTTGTGGGCAGGTTGGCTACAGATGTTCAGGAGGGTTTAAACTAATCTGGCAGGGGGATGGGAACCAGACTGATAGTGCTGAGGATGAGGTAGTTGGCTTATAATCAAAGGCAACATCTAGTAAGACCCCTAGCAAGGAGAGGCTGATGACAGGGCAAAATTGCAGTCAACTGAATAAGTTGCAATGTAAAAGGCAGACAATATCAAAAAGCGTGAAGGTGTTACATTTGAATGTGGGCAGTATACAGAATAAGTTTGATGAATTTATAGCACAGTTACAGAGCGGCATCACTGACTCACGGCTGAAAGAAGATTATAGCTGGGGACTTAATGTCCAAGGATACATGTCATATCAAAAGGACAGGCAGGAAGGCAGAGGGGACGGCATCAGAAAGAGGTCACGTAGAGTCAGAAGGTGCTGAATCATTGTGGATAGAGTTAAGGAACTGCAAGGGTGAAAAGACCATATGGGAGTTGTATAGACCCCCAAACAGCACTAAGGATATGGTCTACAAATTACAATGGAAAATAAAATATGCATGCCAAAAGGCCAATGTTACAATAGTCATGGGGGATTTCAATATGCAGGTAGATTGGGAAAAGCAAGTTGGTGCTGGACCAAAAGAGAGGGAATTTCTAGAATACCTATGAAATGGCTTTTTAGAGCAGCTCATGGCTTGAGTGTTGTGCAATGAATTGCAATTGATTAGCAAGCTTCAAGTAAAAGAACCTTTAGGGGTCAGTGACCATAATATGATAGAATTCACCTGAAATTTAAGAAGGAGAAGCTAAAATCAGATGCATCAGTATTACAGTGGAATAAAGGGAATTACAAAGACATGAGAGAGAAATTGGCCAGAATTTATTGGAAAAGAACACTGGCAGAGATAACAGCAGAGCAACAATGGCTGGAATTTCTTGAAGCAGATTGGAAGGCATGGGATATATACATTCCAAAGAGGAAGAAGTAATCTTAAGGCAAGATGACACAACTGTGGCTAACAAGGGAAGTCAAATCCAACATAAAAGCCAAAGAGAGGGCATATAATAAAGCAAAGGATAGTGGGAAGTTAGCAGATTGGGAAGCTTTTAAAAACCAACAGAAAGCAACTAAAACAAATCATTACAGAGGTAAAGATAGAGTACAAAAGTAAGCTAGCCAATAATATTAAAGAGGATACAAAAAGTTTCTTCAAATATATAAAATGTAAAAAAAAGGCAAGAGTGTATATCGGAAAGCTGGAAAATGATGCTGGAGAGGTGGTATTGGGGGACAAGGAACTGGCAGACGAACTGAATCAGTATTTTGCATCAATTTCCACAGTGGAAGACACAAGCAGTATGGTGGAAGTTCCAGGTGTCGGAGGTTATGAAGTGTATGAAGTTACCATAACTAGGGAGAAGGTTTTTGGGAAAGTGAAAGATCTGAAGGTAGCAAGTCACCTGGACCAGATGGTGTACATCCCAGGGTTCTGAAAGAGGTGGCTGAAGAGATTGTGGAGGCATTAGTAATGACCTTTTGCAGAATCTCTAGATTCTGGAATGGTTCTGGGAGATTGGAACATTGTAAGTATCACTCCACTGTTCAAGAAGGGAGAGAGGCAGAAGAAGAGAAACTATAGGCAGTGAGTCAGTGGTTGGGAAGATGTTGGAGCCGATTGTTAAGGAAGTCGATTTGGGGTAATTGCAGGCACATGATAAAATAGGCCATAGTCAGCATGGTTTCCTCAAGGAAAAATCTTGCTTGACAAATCTTTTGGAATTCTTTAAAGAAATTACAAGCAGGATAGAAAAAGGAGAATTGGTTGATGTTGTGTACTTGCATTTTCAGAAGGCCTTTGACAAGGTGCTTAACAAGTTATGAGCCATGGTATTACAGGAAAGATTCTAGCATGGATAAAGCAGTGGCTGATTGGCAGGAGGCAAGAATGGAAATAAAGGGAGCCTTTTCTGCTTCGCTTCTGGTGACTAGTGTGTTCCACAGGTGTCTGCGTTGGGACCAATTTTTTTTATGTTATGCATCAATGCTTGGATGACAGAATTGATGGTTTTATTGCAAAGTTTGCAGATACGAAGATAGGTGGAGGGGAAGTTAATTTTGAGGAAGTAGAGAGACTACAGAAGGACTTAGTCAGATTAGGACAATGGGAGAAGAAGTGGCAGATGGAATGCAGTTTCAGGAAGTGTATGGTCATTCACTTTGGTAGAAGAAATGAAAGGGTTGACTATTTTCTAAATGGTAAAAAACAGGCACAAAGGGACTTGGCAATCCTTATGCATGATTCCCTGAAGATTAATTTGCAGATTGAGTCTGTGGTGAGGAAGGCAAAAGCGATGTTAGTATTCATTTCAAGAGGACTAGAATACAAAAGCAAGGATGTAATGTTGAGACTTTATAAAGCACTGGTAAGGCCTCACTTGGAGGATTGTGAGCTGGTTTGGCTCTTATATCTTAGAAAGGATCTGCTGAAACTGGACAGGGTTCAAAGGAGGTTTACGAAAATCATTCCAGGATTAAATGGCTTATCATATGAAGAGCGTATGATGCCTCTGGGTCTGTATTCACTGGAATTCGGAAGAATGAGGGGCGACCTCATTGAAACCTATCAAATGGTGAAAGGCCCAGATGGAGTGGATGTGGAGAGGATGTTTCGTATGGTGGGAGAGTCTAAGACCAGAGAACAGGGCTTCAGAATAGAGGAGTGTCCTTCTAGAATGGAGATGAGGTGGAATTTCTTTAGTCAGAGAGTGGTGAATTTTTGGAATTTATTGCCTCCAGCAGCTGTGGAGGTCAAGTCTTTATGTACTGTATATTTAAGGCAGAGGTTGATAGATTCTTGATGGGCCAGGGCATGGAGGGAAATGGGGGAAAAGGCAGGTGATTGGGGCTGAGGGGAAAATGGTTCAGCCATGATGAAATGGCAGAGCAGACTCGATGGGCCAGATGGCCTAATTCTGCTCTTTAAAAAGAGAAAAGAAGTTGTTGACAGAGTACTAAATACCTGCTTAGCTGTGGGAAGAGGGTGGGGAGAGGACAGGGGGCTAATGGCTAATTCATTTTATGCAATTCTGTTTCTTTGAATGCAACAGGAAACTGGCATAGTAGATAATATTGAATTCCAATTTCTGGCAAAGCAACTTTAATTCAGGTACAATTTAACTTATATCAATCCTAAATAGAGATTTTGATATGGTCTTACATCGATAAGAAATCTGTTTGTTATCCAGCTACTCAGATGGTTTAGTTTGACTTCATCGCACCCAGAAATGATTATTTTTGTTTAAATTTACACAGAGGCCATCCATAATCCAGTACACACATACTATATATTGACTAAAATCTCTGTAAGGTATTTTACGTTGAACATAGAGAACAGTACAACACAATATGTGCCTTTCAGTCCATGATGTTGTACCGACCTGTTAACCTACAGGAAGTGTCTTGTTATACTTGAATAACATGGATCAGAATGTGCATGTAAATTTAAGTGGATTTGTTATATTAGAGTGAACAAGCATATACCTGTAAATAATTTATAAGTCGTTTAAAATAACTATGTTTCTAACATTCTTTTCCACTTCAATGAAAGACGCTTCAAATTTTAACTCTTTTAAGGAGCCATCACAGACTAAGCATATGTGCATATTTTAAACTTCAAACCCTCTGAAGGTTCTAAATGCCTCTGGAGCAGCCATTTCAACTTCAAAACATCGGCAATTTTATCATAATGCCACCTAGACAACAAAAGGCTATCGCTTACCTGAGGTATTAACCTTCATTTATAAAAGGTCGACCTATTAAAATACACAACAATATGAACTATCTCAAGTTTTTAAAAAAATCTCGCTTCCTCGTTGTTTCCAACTCGATGTTGCCAGCGGCTGGGAGAAGTCGCGCGGGAAGAATAACAAACTGAGCGCCACAAGGTGGCAGCACAAGGCAAAAGCAACTGGCAGGCTTGTTGTTTCGTTCCCCGCAATTGGTCACCGCCAAATCCCTGTAAGCAAGGCAATAAAATTTTATAGAACTGCTAAATTTCCCAATTAGTTCAATTGTGTGTAAGATTATTTCATTTTTACCTTTATACAGCTGCCCCACTGCATTTTTTAAGCGTGAACTTAAATAGTTTACGAAAGGACGTCAATTGAAACGGTCTTCCTAATACTGACTGACAAACTGAGTTTCTAAGAGTTTTTTACATTGAGAAATCAACAGATACTGGAAATCCGAAATAAAACCGGAGAATGATGGGGGGGGGGGAACAAACTATTCCGGTTAGGTAGCATTCAGGGATAAAGAAATATTTCACTTCAGAGTCCTTCACCAGAATGTAAAGTTTATAATCAGATTTGAAAATTGGTCGGATGCAAAGCTACTCTCTCTGGAAACAGAATTGTTGACTCATATAAACATTTATACCACATACAGCCTGCCTTCGGCCCATCGGATCTGTGCTGGTGGAGTACGCAGCCAAACACGACCTTCCATCCCTCATATAAGTACTTTTTAATGTGCCGAGGATTTTTGCCTCTCTATCAGTAGTGAATTCCAGACTCCTTACCACCCACGGGGGTGATTTTATAATCCCCCTATCTCCATTCTAATCCTACCAGTTCCTTTAAATCTCTGCCCCCGGATGCTGACCTCTCTGCGAAGGGAAATGGGCCCTTCCTATTTAATCAAATGTGCCCCCTCATTTATTTGTGTTTATTTGTTTCGTTTCAAGGATACATAAGGAGGACAAAGCGGGTTATTGTGGTAGCAGAGATTCCCAGCTCTGTTACACGCACATCAGCGGCTGCCCTCCGGCTCCGGCCCCGGCTCCGCCCCAGCCCAGCGCCAGCCTGAGCGGCGGACCGCTCGCGTCACGGACACCACCGCGACAGCCTATCGGCCGCGGCCCAGCGGCGTGACGACCGCTGCACGTGACGTGTCTTTAACGCCGGAGTCCCTGTCGTCGAGGGTAAATGTAGAGCATGAGCACCGCGCAGCTTGTTCGGACACAGCCATAATAACATGGTTTCTGGATCAGCACTGAAGTTTTTCTGAGCTGACGTTTGTAACTTTGCATTTCTAAAATATATTTTTCTTTTTTTAAAAAAAATGACCGGAGTATTTGACAGTCTCGCTGCAGATATGCATTCGAACCAAATTACCTCGAGTTATCACAACATGCACAAGTCCCACTCCCAGGAATCTCCAACGTTGCCAGTGTCTACTGCAACTGACAGCAGCTATTACAATGGGCAGCAGCACGTCCCCTGCACTGGGTCGCCTTACGGACAGCTTAACTCCTATCAGCTTCACGTTGGTAACATGAACAATCTTTCGTATAGCGCCAAATCCTATGAAATCAGTTACACAAATTGTTACAATACCTACACTTCCTTTGGTACAAGTAATTCGCCGGTAAATACTGATATAGGTAAGATATCGAATTCAATCATTTGATTGATTGCTATAGTAACACGAACTTTTCGCAAGTTGTGAAGACGTGGAGTTTAATTTGATTACATTGGAAGCTAGTTATATTTAACAATGCAATGCGGCTGTATACGTGTGTCTATGTTTCTGACGTTCAGTGTAAATGTTTCTGTTATCGACAATTAGATTTGACTAACAATTAGAAAATAATTATTGATCAAATAAAACCAATCCTTATGGAAGATCGCAGACACGGAATATTAACCGTTTCTCTTTCTACAAACCCTCGCTCGCGTGCTGGGGGTTTACCCAGCAATTTTTATTTCGTTTCAGAAAATAATTGCGTTTTTTTTCTCTCAGAAAAAGAAGAGTGCGAGCCTGAAATAAGAATAGTCAATGGGAAACCAAAGAAAGTTCGAAAGCCCCGAACCATTTACTCCAGCTTTCAACTGGCAGCTTTGCAAAGACGGTTCCAGAAAACCCAGTATTTGGCTTTGCCCGAAAGGGCCGAGCTGGCTGCGTCCATGGGCCTTACACAAACTCAGGTAAAACTGCACCATGGAGAACGCTCTGAGAGAATGGCTATATTTAATATGCTCGTTACAGTTCTACACGTTAAACTCTAAAAACAAAATAAAACTTGCCCCAACGTTTCTCTAAGCTTAATTGCGACGTGGACGTATATTGTTGAGCTTTATAAATGTTGTAATCTTTTGCATTGCAGTTTCTATAATTTATTTTAATTTTGAATTATACAGGTAAAAATTTGGTTTCAGAACCGCCGATCTAAATTCAAGAAAATGTGGAAAAATGCAGAAATGCCAAAAGAACAGAATCTCAGTGCCAGGGAATCTCCGCCTTGCAGTTCTCCGCCATCCTCTGTAGCGTGGGACCACTCTCCACACCAGAGAATTAACTGCAACTCAGCTATCACGCAGAACAACAGCCCGGCCGCGGCCTTCTTAGGGAACTACTCCTGGTATCCCGGTTCAAGTAGTGCTTCACATTTTCAATCAACCCCGATTCTTCAGCACCAGTCTACTGTAAGCACAGGGACAATGTACTGACCCGACGATACCATATATCGTCTGGTTAAATGAGACGCTACCTAAAAACTTTCCAAAACAGAGGAAATATGAGTTTTTTTTAAAGAACAATCATTACAGTACCATCCTTTATAACGTTTGTATTAATTGGTGCCTTTGCAAATGACCTCATTTTCTATGTTTTTGAACTAACTGTGGTATTTATGACGAGTCGGGTCCGTGCTGTTAAAACGCCGATCATGGTTATTCAGCTTACAGTGTAGACGATGGAAAACTATTTGTAAATAAATGCCTTCAATCGTGCCGAACTACCTGAATACGAATGTGCATCCATTAGATTGATTGCTGTAATACAATATAATAGTTTTATCCACTTTTTGTGTGTTACGTAGCTGTTCTAATAATATCTGATATACTGTACCAGCGGTATGTTTCTATTGGTTCAACCCTGCATTTAAAGCGTTTCGTACAAGGAGTTAAATGTGCTACTGATTTTATTCCACTGATAGATGGGGGGGATGCTATTTTCTTTATTTATTCTATAAAACAACGTCAGTACAATGTTGTTTTAATGAAAAGAAATATATTATTTAAATAAATATTGTTTAAATGTTATTATTGTTACAACTGTAATCACGAACGCTTGAATCAAGCAAATTTATAAAAAAAAGTTTTTGTTTTAGTAGAGTGGTTTTATTGAGATATTGAAAAAAATTCACCTAGTGATAATGGCCGTCCATATTAATAAACTCAACTAGCTGTTACTAGGAAATAATACCCTATTCAACTGCAAGCTTGCAATATTACAACTTGCAAACTGCAAACAGGGTTGTAGCTCACTGCTCAATTAAAGTATAGGCGCCGAAACAGGGGATTGTTACAACCGGCTCCTTGTTTTGCAGATTATAGATGTGTACGTGCGCGACGGCAGTGCTTTAGCGCAGACATTCATCAATCAACGACATATTCTCCACATTAAAGCGTGCTCCGCCCTCCGGAGAGCCGGCGCCGGATAAATTTATCCCATAAATATTACTCATGACGTAACTTTTGGCGAGATCCAGGTTAGAAGCTGGGAGAACATGTTGAATATGATCTGTGAAGAGCTCAACAGGCTTCGACATATAATGCGGATATTTTTTTAATATCGCAACATGTCTGAGGCAGTCGTGCTGAAATTGTTAACGCGACAGCCAAACCCAGATCTGCCCCAAAACGCAATTCAAAGGATTATATTGAGAAAGCATATGAATCTCCGGCGTTTCTACAGAGTTTTTTGTTTAGTTCGAACACACTGCCGTCTGGAACAGCTATGCAACTCCAGACATTGAATAATTGATGCGGATAAGAGCTGTTCGAAAGTTCTTGAAGGGGACCTAACATTGTTACCGAGATAAACGTGTGATATAGAATGGAGGGGGGGAGGGAGAGATGTTGCCTTTCTGATTTTTGTTAACAAGACAACTGTTCTTTTATAGGGATTCCATGTATTGTAGACGATGACTAACAGGCCCAAGTATTAGTGCCTGGGGCGGAATGTTTAAGCCAGTTGTCAGAGGCACGCAAAACGCCTTGGCATGCGAGCTCTGGAGAGGCAAGTTTGGCTCAGGAGCAAGTAGACACACTGGAGACAGAACTCCTTTCTATAGATTCCCTTTTTTCATTAACCGCGAGAGGCACAAACCAACAGAAATCGCCCGAAGCAAACCACTATTAAGCACAGTAACAGTGAAACCACACAAACAGACCTTCTGATCTACTCGGAACTTCGTTTCCTCGAGAGATCTTGTCGGTGAAAAAAAAGGGTTCAAAATATTAATTTCTAGCAGAACATGTATGTAAAAGGAGCGTATGCATTTTAACAAAGCCCCAAAGCGTTGTTCTCTTGCTGTAAAAGCCCTTACCTAAACGCTGCTACTTTTTCATTGTTTTAAAGTAAAACGATGCAACATTGTGATATTTTTCAAACAGAAATTGATGACTAGAAACAAGCTGATGACTACCAGATGATAGGACCCAAGGATGGAAGTTATATATAACGAAACTTATATAATTTGTGGGAAAAGGCTTCGAAATGTAAATTAATATTTTATTATGGATTAAAAACGGTACATTTTCAACAATTAACCACGTAGCCATACGCGTAAAAATACAACATACGCAAAAAAAGTCGTCTTGTTTTTTTGGCAACTACTTAAAGCTGAAATAACAGCTACAGCCGACGCCTGCGATCCGGAAAACTAGAAAAGCAGTATGATCTGGCAAAACAGTTGTACTTTGAGTCCTGATGAAGGGTCTCGGCCCGAAACGTCGACTATTTATTCACTTCCATAGATGCTGCCGGACCTGCTGAGTTCCTCCAGCATTGTGTGTGTGTTGCTCTGGATTTCCAGCATCTGTAGAATCTCTCGTGCTTATTACTTAAAGAAATGCGTTATATTAACAATAATTTCATATCATATAAAAAAGGTTTGTTTAAGATAATCCGTTAAGTGGACTAAAGTGTGACTTAAAAATAAAATTCTTGAAATATTTATTTCGATTTCTGAACTTAGATTCCCTCGTTTATTTTGTTCTTGTAATTGACCAGATAACGGAGAAATAACTACAGAGAAGGATCCGCTGATTTGTGTTTACGTTTCCTTAATAAAACTTCCTGTTTAGCTTAATGCATGTGGATGTAATCGAGACGTCTGTGTTTCGTTCAGGAAACGAAGGACCAGTTATATTAGAAACATTTAAAAAAATCAATAGAATTAAAAACTATGCATTTGGATTGATGTATTACGAATTATATAAACCTCCAGTGCTTAAATGTTGTATTTGCGGTAAGTTATGGGTATTAACAGAATACTAACAAAGTTTTGAATTAGCATTTTGTTCCAAACGGTGGATACGTCCCTTTGCTATATTTACGGCCGAGGGAGACAGCAAAATTCAAAATTTTAGAAATTAAAATGCTTGACTATCAATCATGGATTTAATTTGTTTATTTCACACTGGTTTTTTATAATAAACAATATTTATTAAGCGAGGAAAGGTAGTTTGCTTTTGCTCAGAAAAGGACCAAAATATTTCGTTGGAAAAATATGATTTACCGAATAAGGTTTATGGTTGCAACCGAACAAAACATAAAGATGATTCGCTAAATCGACCTTGGGGGAAGTGATAACCGCTTCTTGACCATTATGAAGTTCTGTTCGATTCTGATATTAAATAAAATTAGATATAAAAGCTATTAATCAAATTACTTGATTACATTTTGTAAAAATTGTTTATTAATTTCTTCTGTTGAAAATCTGCTAAACGTCTAAAACGTTTTCAGGAATAAGACTGTGCTTTGTCACTGATAGCAGCACTACAAGATGTCTCATTTATCCCGGGGCTGTCACATTGACTCTCTTGTAAGAAGGTCCTAGGTGATGTAACTAGAAATATCCGCACTTTCAGAGAACCGACGTATCTATTGGTTCTGTGTGTGGGTTTTCATTAGTGATTAGGAAGGAGGCATATAAATTCGAATAGTTGTTGGACCTAGGCGCGCCTTCAAAAAAAATCTTATGTCATATGGTATAGTCACTTCCGGAATCCTGGATAGTCAATTTGGAAAATTTTAGAATTTCCTCTAAACTTTGCACTGATCACAACTGTAATTTTATCCACATTCTCTCGAGTTTGAGCTTTCTGGCTCTCGGAGCTGAAAGCCTGCAATTACTATATAATTCTTCGCAATTTCAGATGTCCTAATATGGACTGTAATTTTTGCGCAAGACAATTTCCTGCTATTTCAAGCATCAACATTGTCAAAGTTGTATGTACATAATAAATGGGAATATCAATGCATAGTTTTTAGCATAACATCTTGACTCCTCGATAATTATATCCGTTTGGAGCCTACGCAGAAAAGCTTGAATTGCTTGGTAACAGCACTGCTCTAATTTTTTTTAAAAATTGCTCATAATTTCGAAAGATTACCAAGTTCTCGAGAGCAGAATGTCATCAGCGTAATGAAGAGTAAACATTTATGTTAATAATCGGCAATCTTTTCATCAGCTATAAAGACAGGCTATAGCAGAAATGCAGTCATATTCTGCAGTCGATATTGAGCTATTTAGAAGAGGAATAGTGAATCGGCTCGCAGAAATTCACTCATATGAGACTCTTTCCTTAGCATTATAGCAAAATCTCTTCCAATGACTAAATAGAATCGACCATCTTGCCTGAAAAGAACAAGGTAAGGATATAAACTATTTGTTTCTGTAGTCGCTTCAGTTGAAAAGCATGTACAACGTGGCTTTTGCAATGAATTGTACTGCTGTAAATAGATAATTCAAATTATAAATTCTTCCACGGAAACTTGCTCTGGCCGAATGCGTTAAACGCGAAAAGGAAAACTAGGTCGCTGATTATTTTTCTTACGTAGGTCATAACATATTTTCATATATCGCTGGTCGTATACTGATCGATTTTAAGTCATGAATTTCTGCATTTTTACTCAAATATATGTTTACATCTACGAATTAAAATATCACAAGTTCTGAGCCGGCGGCGTTGCACAGTACGTACTGCCTGGGATTCAAATCTTCAAAACATTTTCTTACATTTCTACTCGCCATTTAAATCGAATACTTGTTTATTTTCGACGTTTGCTACCTACTTCAACGCAGTTTCCTCACCTGGGCGGTGTATAACCGATGAAGGTCAATATCGGCACACTTTAATCACATTTCTTATTTATGCTGCAAATCGCAATGCTCATGAGAAAATAAACTATAAAAGTACCTGTGTAAATTGAAATACACTCCGGGTACGTCAACATAGTTGTAGGGATATTTTAGAAAAAGAAACGGGATTCCCAGTTATGTAAATGGTAAATAAGATGTCGATTGCCATTAATACAGATTGTGTATAGCTGTCTGGTTTTGCAACTAGAATGACGACTCGATGGCTTTGGACATTAAATGTTAAAGCAGTGATGTTAAAGGATCATGTGCGAGGAAAACATTCGATCTCGTTGGGGCAATTTCCTTTGCTTTATATTACTTCAACATTGCAGCTTACTAATTTCGAACAGTTTCCTATTGACAACTCTTCTCTATACACCTGCAAGCAATTTGCAGACCTCATGACAAACGTCCTTTTGATTTGCAAAGATGGAAACACACCTTTTTTTTTAAGTATACTGCTTCTTTTTCAATACTGTTCAAATTTGGCTTTCACTGCTACCTCTTTTGTTAATGCAAAGATTCCCCGGCGAAAAAAATGCTCATAATTACCCCAAAAGATACGAAACTATATTAGAATAAATAAACCCCAAATTACTGTAATTATCGTTCGTTTGAAGGCCTCGGATTGTAATCAAGTAGAGAATACGGTGCAATAATGCAGAACCTCTTCGATGCAGCTGTATGCCCATTTGGAGCGCTTGGCAGAATAAACTCATTTTTTTGTTGACTAAGCTGCGACCTTATTTTTAGAAGAGTTTTTTTTGTATAAAATGCACTCTATTTTCCAAGCCCCAGCCTTACAAAAGTTATAATAGCTCTACTTGAACGCGACTTTTAACTGTAGCGGTCTTAATTTGTTAAAGCACGATTTTTAACCAAGCTCACTGTTCATTTTGTTTAAATTAATACATCAAACATTGCCATGTGTGATGGTTAATATTACCTTTGTCCTAGCTTTTCAACAGCAAAATGCTTTAACAAATTCTGGTGGGATTACTTAATCAAAATTTCAATAGCAAAGCATTGTAGAATATGGGCATGGTTATTCAAGTGTTTATTTTAATATGGTATTCTTTGTCAATTTCAGTAGGCCTTGGACACGAGAAATTTCCTTGAAGCTTGTTGTTTTCAAATACGTATATACCTTATGGTATGTGCCTTATACCTTATAGTAGTTATTTCGAGAAACAATGAGTTTGGCTGATTAATGGGTGTATCTTTTGATTGAATGGCTTCTTTGAAATCACCAGTGTTCGTGAGTTTTACATCTATTTTAGTTCTTCCAAGATGCTGATAGCAATTCGGCACAGATTGCTGAGAAAAGCGCAGTTAGCCCATCATCCTAAAACAACAGTCTCTTTGAAGTTCCCAATTTGTCCTTTCTAGAAATGACACAGCTTTCAACTCATCTGAACAAACGGCATGGATTTTTTTTAAAAATCCAGCAGCACCTGCTTCTTTTACCCATTATTTAGTTAACACAGTCGCGGCTTCCTGTCATTCAACGCTGAAAAAGAGATTTATTGTCCCCCAAGAAGTATATAAAAGAGCTTATAAGGGCGATAGACACATCTGAAAAGGAATAAGTACTTTAATTGCTGTAAAATAATTGCATCCAATTTAAAGTAGTACAGGTTAGACGTGACAGTGAAACTAACGTTTGGCTGCGACAAAGTAATCCGATCTTACATTATGAACCAAAGGCGAAAGCCAGAAACGATGCAGATTTGCATTACGATTCCAATATTCGAACCGAGTAACTGGAATAGAAAATTCCACGTGTTGTGAAACTTAGTGCACACTATCCAATTTGTATGAACGTAAATAAATCTTGCGGGCACCTGTGGAATTAATCTGTGAAATTTATCCTGTTTCGCAGGAGTCAGCTCTATTCCTTACAGAGCGAGGGTGACATCTGATCTGTTAGTCATCTTATTTGAATACATAAAATTAGGAATATCGCATTTTTGAGATCACCAGGAAGATAGTAAATTCATTATGCAGGAATTCCCTACACTTCAGTATTAATATATTTAGAATTAACACACAAAGGGTTTCATAACGCAAACGTCGTTGTTTAAAATCATAATTTTACTGTTTTCAATGGACTTTATATATATTTACAAAGATTCAAAGATACAAAGCAATAAGTTAACATTATCAATATAAAACTAAACCTTTACATTTAGAACGCTAAACATGGTGTTTTCAGCATCACGTTTCCATTTTCACAGGTAAATATTAAGATCCCATTTCACAATGCATCATGTACACTCCACAAAAACAAAGAGAAACACTAAAATTTGTGCAACGTATATAAATAATATTTACAAAAACGGTGACCGCGTGCACTAGAACTCCCCACTGACTTCTGCGCTGAGTTGCAGTCATCCGTTTACAGACCTAACATCCTAACTGGGGAGACTGCACTCGATACAAAGCCTGCCTATTTTTGAATAGGATGAATACAACGAAATTGTAACAAAGGCTTTCTAACTGTCCCGGGGAAGAATACCCCTGAGTCTTCTTGCCGACAGTCTGTTCTAAACGTGTTCTAGTAGAATTTTCGCCGATCTGCCAGCTGTTCGTCATTTGGAACTCGCTCCGCATCACATCTGTGCATGTCTGCTGAGAACATGGTGCGCTTCAGAAACGGCTTTCTTGGATTAGAGTCTTTGCTTTAAAAAAGGGCGGCTATTTTACATCAGTTGGGGTTGTTGCATAGATTCCTGATGCGCCGGAGGGTACCATGATGTGTAGCTGGGGATGTAGTTTCCCGGGGTCCCTGTAGAATTCTTGCCGGCAGATGAGGTGTTCCAGACCGGAGGAACTGGAGGGGAAGATCCCGATAAGCTCCTACCATTTGCAAGAGCGCTGTTTTCCAATGCGCCATTCCCCTGTTTCATCAGCTTTTTGAACTTTGAGCGCTTGTTCTGGAACCATATTTTCACCTGTATAACACAATAAACACGTTTAATTATTAAAAGTTTAAAAAATACGATAAGGAATTTTTTCTCAATGTTCCGGGTTAGCTCTTCTAGACGGGTACATATCCGAACACAGATGAAAAAACTATGATGTAACATTTTTAACTAACGGTATGACGCACTTCTTTAAGTAAATTGTTGAAATGGCTTCCCAAACAATTCGACAGGTAAACATACAATTCCCGCTGCATACCCTTTAAGGAACACTTGTGTGTGCGTGTGTGTACATTGCAGCGTCACGTCAGCATCATTTTATGGATTTGAGCTTAATTTGATTGGAATGACCCAATTTACTCTAAGGAAAAACACACTTGGATTTATGGTGTTGTACATAGTTTTCTTAAACTTCCCTTGAAATCCAAAGTGAAGCAAATTTGCTCGGCAGTTTTACCGATACTTGATTTTACGCGGAAGTATGAGTTATTTTATGTAATATTGGGACAAACAGATGAGCTTTGCATTTTAGTCTAATGCCTCTGTTACCTGTGTCTGCGTCAAGCCCAGAGAAGCAGCAAGTTCTGCTCTTTCAGGCAGAGCTAGGTACTGAGTTTGTTGGAACCGTCTGTTCAAAGCTTGCAGTTGCAGACTGGAATAAATGGTTCGGGGTTTGCGAATCTTTTTCCCTTTCCCATTAAACCTAACTTCCCCACTTTCCACCACGGTACCTTTATCTGACTCTGCTCCTAAAAAGGGGGAAAAATAGACATAACAATACAAATCCAACACATAATTACCTTCAACACGATAACGACGCATTTAACACAGCAGTTAAAAGTTTGTCTATTTTTACCAGCGACGGTTTACGTATAATTACCCATAATTGCATGCATTGTTTATGGCATTACGCAATAAATAATTACAAAGATCAGAGGCAGAATGATGCAAACTTCTGTGCTACAAATGTTCTCGACGGGTTGGTTCAACACTGTTATAACATACTGTCTTTCACGTATTTTACAGTAAATTAGATTTAGCAATTGACTTATCCTGCGGCTCTTACCTGTGTCCTCTAATCGTGTATGGGCCAGATTCGAGCTGTTTTGGTACGATTGCACTGAACTGATGTAAGGGTTAGCGGAATGGTTGTTCACTGAGTTAACATAGGGGTAGCCCAGAGATCGGGAGAAGGATGAAACAGTGTTGTAGGAGCTGTCATGTTGAGACTGGCCGGCAGAATGTAAACAGTGCATGGAATAATGTCCGTGAGACATGGGAGGCGACATTTGTTGACTTGGTGGTCCAAACTCCATAAAAACTGCTTTACCCGAGACGGGGCTGTTGAGGTTTTCTGACATTGTAGTCATGGTCATCGTTCGCCTCCCAGCTTGTCACTTCACGTCTTTTTCTTCTACTACTTACTCCGTCCGAGAAGGATCCCAATTTAAGCGAATCTGTTTTTTTTTCACTTTCCATTCATAAGAAAATGGAGTTTTTGGGTTGACAAAGTCGAAGCATGATGCTGTGAATACACACAAACTCGCCTGAAAGGTTTGACTCGATACCTCATGAATATTCATCAACAGAGCACGCTGATAGGCCCAATTCCACCACGTGCTCCTCTGATTGGCTACATCGATGCTCGCTTTGCCAAACCGAGGAAAAGTGTCTCAGTGAAAGCCGTGGCCTGAGTCTCTGGATAGAAAATTGGAACAAATAGTTAAGTATTTCATTTAAGAAAATGCCGCGCTTAACATTATTAATCAGACGATTCCAAACAAAACTATTTGTTACTTATGCAATTTCGCGGTTTACTTCTTCAATTGGCCACATTTTTTTTGGAAAATTCAGATGAACGCAATATGCCGCATACTAAATATAGCAATCGAAAATGTTAGTTCTGACCGCGATGTCATTGATTTGAAAACCGGTTCTCAGAGCGTTAAGTAATGCATGAAATCACTTGTTAAAAACTTTATGCCCAGTTTGTCAAATCGGAAAAGACTCCGTCACTTTTAAAGATCTGACTTACAAAAAAAACTTTGTTTTTTTCTTTGCCAGTAACAATGATTGCACATCACAGCCCACTGCCGAGGACCTTTCATAAAGTTCAGCGAACATTCAATGATGTAAATAGTGTAAATTTTATTGCACTGAATTGGTCTGGTGATAATGCAGACATTTTGTACATAGTTCAATTTTCCATCAATAGTCTATTGTTTAATTAGCTGCATTGCAACAAAGGCACTGGAGAAAAATATATATACACACTTTAGAAATGGTAACATTTTTAGTCATAAGTTCAAAGTTGGCGGCTGGCCGAATATTCTAAGTTTGTCCTGCTTTATAACTAAGACCGACAAACTTAAAGACGGAAAATGCAACAAAATCAAGTCATTTGAAAAATTGCTAATATGATGTCAAGTTTCTTTAACGATGTACTCACTTAGATGATATTTACTGATGGATTTAAAAAAAAGTATCGCTTGTGATGGAACAAAATGCATCTATCAAGAAGTGATATGATGAAAGAACACACGTGCATGTGCGGCAGATTCGTTTGATTAAATGTCAGTCTCAAGAGCTCTGATAAACAGCTAAAGGCGCCTCCTATTAGCATAAACTCTGATGCTTAATTTTCATACGCATAATTAGCCATATATTTAACACCAATTGCATCATCCAATCCGTTCATCGTTAAACAAGTGAGCCAAGCCATCGCATGGAAATGCCTGTGTGCGGACATCAGTTTTAAAAGAATCATGTAGCATATTGATGATACACGGAGGTTTTTGAATGTCACATGCGACCTGAGAATGATATAAAATTTCTAGAAAGCCATACTTCAATTTGGGAGATTAATTGCACTGTTTTGTTTGAAGGGCGAATAAAAGGTACTTAAAATACATTTTCGGGTTTAAATACTTCACACACAGCGATAAACGGTGTAATTTGAATCCTGATGAGACTCTGGCGGTCAGTAAGTGTAAACCACGGTTGATGTAACGCAAATGCGTACAGCTGGAATAAAGAGTATTAAAAGATTAAGTGATTTTTAACACGGCGATATTTAAAAAGATATCATGCCAATTTTAACATGCATTGGACATGTTATAAGTTGTACGTACTATTTCTTGCATAAATTCAATATTCGCTATGTTTCTACAGGAAACTTTTCTTATTTTTGTGCGTTGAAATGATTTATACGGAGACTGGAGATACCTACTTATTTGTATCCTAACGCTGGTCATTCTGTAATATTCAACATTTGACAGTTAAAGAAAAACGAGGTTTACTTCTCAAGGGTGTGCTCAGTTAATACAAACCTTGCATTCAACAAATGAGAAGCTATTTTTAAAAAGACCGCTGTAAAACCAAATTCACCACATGGTCGTGTTTCCCTTCAATAACCCCTTTTATTTGATCTTTACTCTCAGTCGATTATGTAGTACATTTTTCTACCTGAATATACCGTTGTAATTCGATTACTTAGATCGTGTCATTTAAAAAATATATATTCGGAGGAAATGCATGTTTACCTCCACTTATATATAAAAATATATATTGTAGCATTCTGTTAAACAGGTTGCGGAGGTAAAGTGCATCGCCTCTTAGTAGCAATAAAGTGATTGCTTTGCTACTGTTCAAAGGGTTCCATGAATTCAGATTTTTGCTGTCCTGCTGTTCATAAATCTTCAGAGCATTACCAGTAGGTGAAAAGCTCCATTACCTATCAAACCGTTGCTTCCCCAAACGTCTCCGACTGAGAATCGCAATAAAACATTGAAGAATTGATCGTGAAAATTTGCATGTCAGCTGCAGAAACAGTGCCCAGCCTCAAATGAAATATTTAATTACAGTCAACTGCTCAGGCCTATTCTGTATTTTGAATAAATCTTCTCTTGGCCAAGCCAATTAAGCACTAAAATTGAGGCTCTACAAATTGGTATTCATACTTATTCATGTGTTAGGTTCATAAAAATATTTGTACTGTAGGCATGTTCAACATCCCTTGCTGCCAATGTAGCTTGTTAGTGTGTACTTTGTTTACAGAGACTGGAAATGTGTAAAAGGCATCCATTTAAGAGTTTACAGGCCAAAATATCTTTTTTTTTGCAAACGAGTCTCACCAAAATTACGCAGTATTTGTAAAAAGAACATATTTTAATAGAACTCGTTCTTGAGAGCTTAAGTTACAGAACACACTTTGACAAGGAAAAGTAACATCTATCACATTTATTGGATTACATGTTACATAAAACTATTAAACCACAACAGATAGCGCACGAAGTTGTTCTGTATTTTGAAGCAATGTTAGACATGATACAGTTTGTGTTGAATTTACAACCGTTTATTAATTATGTGTGACAATTAGGATGGGGGAGTAAAAGGTAATAATTGCATCGTAATCTACAGAGAACAAAATATGATTGCAGATATTGCGGTATTAATTATAAATACGTAATTCTCGGGTTGATTTCAAGAAGCCTGTCTCTGAATCTATTGCTAACTAAAGACAGAAATATCTCGGCACCTGTTCCTGATGAAATTTACACCACGAACAGTTCAGTTGTCGATTTGGTTCAGTTCCTTTAATATTTAAAATGAACAGAGACATTTTTATCTAAAGATCTTGTAAACAGGCAGAATTAATCTGTTCTGAAAACCACTCGGGGCTGACGTGACAATCTTACTTAATTCTTCCGACGTGTGTATGATTGTGTCCAGATGCCACACGAATCCCAACAGTACTACTACCTGTTTTCATCAGTTTTTTTTTAAAGCTGAGAACTATCCGAAGTTTGACGAAACATGTACATTTGAGAACTGTCTGAGCTCCGCTGTTGTACACATACATGACTTGCCTTTACCCCGCGTCAAAACGGAACAATTAATATCGAATCACAATCGTTTTAAAAACCAGTTAATCAAACCGTTATTCAACATCAAAAGTATGCTTGATATAGGATCGGTCGCAATGTTTGCATTTTCACATGTATAAACAAAACATGATCTTACTTATGCTATCGTTCACCACTTCAGCTTAGCTTATTTGAAAACATCTAGACGCAGTGTATCAGTCTGATTGACTAACTGCACACGCGTACTAAATTAATAATTTAATTACACGCACAATTAAAGTGACAAATCTCTTTTCTGCAAATTTCTGCTTTTACGACTAATTAACTTGAACCATGCCCCATACCAAAAAAGTTAAATATGAAAACAGCGATCTTATAACAATGATGCGGGTTTATTTTAACAATCATTCATTATCCCCTCCATCAATAAACACACACCCCAATTTTACTTCTACATATGGCTCAACCTTGAAGATTTTTAAAAACATTGGTGAATATCAATCTGCAAATGAACTACAATTTTGGTGACTGGGCAAAACGGCCAAATAATTCTATATAAAGCGTTATTTTTCTGCTTGAAAGAGTCACACTTCCACTTCTCAGTATGCAATAACGACTATCAGAAACATTACAAAGTAATATAGCCTTCATCTTCAGCATAACCCTCCCCTCACCCGAAGTGACGACTTAATTTGTATAAATTCTGTTTTGCTGGAAATGGATTTTCACAAAATCTGGGGGTGGGGGGCTTTAGAGTTTAAACACACATTTTCCATTCATTATAGACTGCATGTATTTTACGGTATATTTATATTTCAATAATTTTCATTATTTCAATTTTTATATTAGGCAAACACTTGTAATCACCTTGGGGGCCAGTGGCTTTCTATTGCAGAAAAACAACTAGAAGCTCTTGTGTCGGCTGATTAACTTTAACCAAAAAACAATTGGTTGCAGAACAAAACACCATCCTTGGTCACATCACTGGAAAGAAATGCCGTCTGGAGTCGTATTAATTCAGACAGAAGGGAAGCGGATATTTAAAAACACAAATATGCTAAAATTTGGCTAATAAAGCAATCTTGGCTAAGCCATTAGGAATTCCCGAAATAGATATTACACTGAAAATAATTTAAAAAATCTGAACAATCGCAAGCAATATGTGGGATTTGCGATCACGTCTTACTTTCTCAAACATACAAAATATACTTTTACATTCTCAGGAAGTTCACAAGTATGGTAAATTTTCCGATAACATTAAGCATGTAAATATAAACATTCCAAATATCACAAGGAACAGGCGAGATCGAAATTTTCGGAAGAAGTATAATAATGTTCGCGACGAAAGTATAGCCTTACCATCTGGTATCTCTAATATCGCCATTCCACTGTGCGTCCATGACTATTTACATTAGAGTACATCTTTATTCGAAGATACAAGCCTTACATTTCTATAGCGGATGAGTGAAACGCAATAATGGTGATAAACCAACATCTTCATGAGACAATAGAAATCCCGTCGTAAATTATAGGTAAATAATGTGCGGTGGGGACAATTTGAGAAATTAAAGAGTAGAGTACGTTTCTGACATTACCGGTGCACATGTATTCCCTGGAAACAGGCATCTTTTCATGAAGAATGGACGATCCAATAACCATATATTTCGCTATGAGAATATTACATAGATACAAACTTTTCAAATAAGACATTCCGTGGCATCTTTAAAAGTTTAAACATTATTCCTTCATACATGAACAATGACAACTATTTGAAACATTTGAGGTGTACAAGACTACAATAATAATTCCTTCACGTGCTGTACAATTTTTAATAATTCTCGTTTTAATTGGTAATGCTGTGATCTGCAGACAAAATAGTTACAATTTTGATTAATGAAATGGCTAATAATTTGTTGGTTAATCTGTAGACACCAGCATGGGTGACGTTTTCAAAAAAATGTTATTCCTATCGCGATCAATTCAACAAAGTCGTATTTCAATGGCATAAAAGCAAAATGAACTCAATTCTTTATTTCAGCGCATACAGAAGTTCGACTTTCTCTTTGAAATAATTATCGAATTCAAACGTCAATAAGAAGTTTCTTTTTACATACCGGATTATTCCTATTGCCAGATAACTCAGATAACATCCTTTTCAAAGGTTTTGGAAGCTCCGTGAAACATTTCAGTTATCTTGACTAGATGCAGATTTGGGGTCAACAACGTTTAAGGCAGCATTAACTGGATTATTATGCTCAAATATATTTTAAAAAGGAGCAGTAATCTTTACATTTCAAGAACCATGCTAATAGATAAAAAAAAATCCAATTCAAAGCGCGGGAAATTTCCAATATAGTGAAATTCGACCTGGTTTCAATGATCTTCGGCGTTGTTACAACCAGTGCGGCCTTGAAACCCTCTCCACAGAAAGTCCTAGTATTGCATTGGATGCATCAATCCGTTTCTCCCGTTTAACCTTGATCTTCCTGCGGCAACTTGGTTAGAATTTCTGCTCCTTCTGAGCTTATTACTACAGTGTGCTCAAACTGCGCTGACCTAAAAGATAACGTTTAAGGAAATGCATGAATTATTTGGAAAATAATGCATCAAAGTATCTTTTAGAAGATGATTATTGGTAGCAAAAACTGGTGGTATAAAACATAACTCCTGAAATAGAATAAACTAAAGCATAATTATCTGCACCTCAGATTATCGGTAGATACAGCAGTCCACCCATCTTGTAGGATTCTAAATTCTGGAGATCCTTCCATCAAAATTGGCTCTGTAATTCAAATGATAAATACAAGTAGAGTTAGACATTGATCACAGGAAGCTGAGCTCCTAATGCCACAAGTACTTCCCTTTCTTAACGTACACATAATTAAGCAGGGAAGTCAGAACTTTAAAGGATGAGACTACTGGTGAATTGGAAGAAGCTAAGACACCAAGAAATCGGGACTGGAAGGGATATGAAAATCAAATAGTCAAGTTAGAGCTGAATGTGTGTGACATAATCCATCAATCTAAGTTCAAGGAACACAAATATTAGTGTTTTCAAGAAATTACATGTTTTTTTTCACCACCACTAAATATCTAATTCAGATCCAGAATTAATTTTAGAACTTTGCACTAATGCTGCTGGAATACAAAGCAAAGCGACATAACCTTCTCAGCCACCATCCTGTCTGAATTGAAACTCATTTTAAGGCATATCAATCACATTACAACAGTTACTGGTGGTGCACTCGGTGTGATGGTTACACCTTAGCCAAATGAACTACATATATTTATCTGTAACTGAAAAGAGAGGAACTACAGATGCTGGAATCTAATACAAACATGAAAAAGCTGGAAATATTCAGCTGGTCAGGCAGCAGTTGTGATGAAAATTCACTGACCTGAAACACTATCTCCGATTCTCTAGCCACAGATACTGCCCAACTTTCTAATTACCTCCAGAACTTGCTTTTAAAGGATAATTGGATGGTTGGATAGGAAAGAAAAGCACTTGCAATGAAGAACAGAACGAGACCATTCAGTCCTTTGAGCTTCACTGTCCTTCAATGAGACAATTTTGCACGTTGGCTACCACCACTTGAAAAAATATTTTCCACTTTATTGTCTTATCAACTCCTTTAACTTAAACAGCTCAATTAGCACCCCTAACCTTTATCTCAAAGGGATTCAGTTCAATTAAAAAGTTCATTCTTCAGCATTTGTGTTTTGACAAAGAATGTTTATCACTTTGCTATTTGTTCATCACTATAATATTTCAATAAATGGGCCTGAGAAACTGAACAAAACAAAATTAAACCACTTACTCTAGTCAATAGGACAGTATAACCAGAAACATTAACTCAACAGTATTCAATTCAACAAAATACATTGACAGGATAGTTAGAACAAAACCTAACTATCACACAAAATTTAGTATCAAAAACTATTTAGAAACATAGAAAACCTACAGCACAATACAAGCCTTTCAGCCCACGATGCTGTGCCAGACATGTACTTTAGAAAGCACCGAGGGTTACCCATAGCCCTCTATTTTTCTAAGCTTCATGTACCTATCCAGGAGTCTCTTAAAAGACCCTATCATATCCGCCTCCACCACTATTGCCAGCAGCCCATTCCATGCACTCACCACTCTCTGAGTAAAAAACTTATCCGACATCTCCTCTGTACCTACTTCCAAGCACAAATGGAAAATTTAATTCAATCTTTAATTAGAACTTAAGAAATAGAAGTAGTAATCATTTGTCCCTTCACGTCTATTTTCTCATTCAGTAAGAGCAAGAATTATCTTTAACCTCAATGCCACTTCCCTGCACTAATCCCATATCCAATAATTTTTTTTTTAAATACCAAAGAAGAAAATCAACCTGTGTATTGAATATAGTGACTGAACTGCTCTAATAATCTTGGGTTGAGAAATCCAAAGATTCACTACTTGCTGACTGAAAAACTTATTTTCAGCTCCGTCTTGAATGATGGACCCCTTATTTTCAGACTGTGATCCCTCATTGTAGACCAACCAGCCAGGACAAACATCAAATCAATGTGTAACCCATCAAAACCAGTAAGAATGTTCTATGTTTCAATGATATCGTTCTCAGTCTTCCATACTCTGAAGTATAAGCTCAGTCTATTTAAGTCTCTCTTTATATTATAAATCCACCATCCCAGGAATCAAATTCATGAACCTTTGCTGCACTCCCTCTAACAAAATTATATCCTTCCTCAAGTAAGCAGACTTACAATATTCCAGATGCAGTCTCACTGGGGGCTTTCATAATTGGAGCAAGATGTCTCTAACCCTATACAATTCTTCTTGCAATAAAGGCCAACATATTATTTGCCTTCCTAATTGCTTGCTGTACCTGCATGTTAACTTTCAGTGATTTATGAACATGGACAGCCTAATTCCTCTGAGCACCAAAACCTTTCAATGTCTCACATCTAAAATATACTCTGCCTTTTTTATTTTACCTGCAAACTGGATGATGTCACATTTTTTGACATTATATTCCATCTGCCATGTCCTTGCCTATTCATTTTCTTGGCTATACCTCCAAAGCCTCTCTGCATCCTCCTCACTTTTCATCTTGATTTTGCTTTTGTAATATTAAGGCAGGGCAAGTTTATTTTATATAGAGCTTACTTACCATGTCAGTTATTTCATCTGAAAATTCATATTTTAAGTTTGGCTGTTCAATCAAATGACCTTTGGAAGTGTATTTTAAGCATTGAAAAATCCATCAATTGTGATGACAATACTTACCAATAGTAAATGTCATTCC
The DNA here is from genome assembly GCF_963921235.1 of Mobula hypostoma. NCBI lineage: Eukaryota > Metazoa > Chordata > Chondrichthyes > Myliobatiformes > Myliobatidae > Mobula > Mobula hypostoma. Next base: position 166,869,551 of record NC_086102.1, read on the forward strand.
CTCTTCCATCAGCAGATCATTTGTATTTGCTATTATAATGACAGAAACAATTTTTGAGTTTCATTTGATTACCTAAGATAAATATCTAACAACCAGACATGGTACACAGTGATGACAGTTCTTACAGGTAGTTATCTAACAATTTATTTACATATACTTTGTAATTAATCAAAATCTTTAAGAAAATCTGAACAATTCAATTTGTCTTCAAATGTGCATAAGCCACAACATATTCTACTCAAAGCAGAAACACGTAGACCACAACAACAGAATGCAAACACTTATTTGTCTATGTCATGTAAAGCACAGATAAACTTCAATCTGGAATCGTTTCTCTTGGTTGTCTAAAGTACAGGACAAAGAGCACAGATTACTATACTCATTATTACTACTTTCTTACCACAGTTTCTGGAAAAAGAGGGCAAAACTGGATCAAAGGTAGGACATTCAAAAACAAGCATGGAAAGCAGGCAAATGAGTGTGGAAGTCAGAGACAACAAAATTGAGCAAAAGGAAGCCAGAGAGAATTTAATTGTTTGTACTTTGATGCTAATGGTCTGGAAAATGAAGGTGAGGGCACAGAAGCAAATGTAGAATTATGGCATAATGAGGAGAAAAAGTGGTATCTTAATATTCCTGGTTACAAGGTTTTCATACAAGGTATAGGGAGGGACCAAGTCTGTGTGTGTTTTGGGGGGGGGGGGGAGAAAGAGTTCCAGTAAGAGTTAAGGAAATAATTACAGCTGTAAGGAGAAATTACATTAGGCCATATAGTTTGAAATGAGGAAAATTACATTGCTAGGAGTGTATCAAAGAATTCGAGGGAAATATAGAGCAAATATGGAGGGAAATTTCTGAGAAATGCCAAAGTAACATAGTCAGAAACCTTAACCCTAATACAACTGGGTCATTAACCAAGTAAAGAGTATAAGAAAAGGAGAATACTTGCACAGTATTCGTGAGAAAATTTTAGGTAGTATATTACAATCTCAGAAAAAGAATAAATGACTGCCTTAGGGAATGAACCCAAGTGGAAAGGTTGGTAGTGGGAGAACCTATTAGAGGTTGCGATCATACTTTAATTAAACCTAAAAAAGGACAAATGTAGATCAAGTCCTAGCAGATGAACCTGCTTATAACAGATAATCAGGCTCATCAGCCCAACTTCCATGTTGACCAAGTTGCCTGCTGAAGTTGATTCCCCAATTGCCTGTGTTTAGCCCATACCCCCACCCCAAAACCTTTCCTTTTCAAGGAGCTGTCCAAATGTCTTTTAAATGTTGTAACTGTACCTATCTCTACCACTTCCTCTGGCAGTTTGTCCCACATACCCACTATCCTCTGTCTGAAAAAGTTGTCCCTCAGGTCCCCTTTAAACGTTTTCCCTCTCACTTTCAGTCTATGCCCTTTATTTTAGAATTCCCTAGCCTGTTAAAAGGACCTTATCTTTGCCCTTCAAGATTTTTTTGATTCTATAAGGTCACTTCTCAGCCTCCTATACTTAAGGTAGGTGGTATCCAATTAACTTATTTGAACTTTTGAGTCGGTACGGGTAGCACATTTACTGCGATCTACATAGACTTTGGCATGGTTCACTACATGCTAAATTGTTTCTCCTTATAACTCAAGCCCTCCAGTCCAAGCAATATCCTTGTGAATTGTTTCAGTTTAGCTTATAGTTTCTGCATATAGAAACATAGAAACATAGAAAATAGGTGCAGGAGTAGGCCATTCGGCCCTTCGAGCCTGCACCGCCATTTATTATGATCATGGCTGATCATCCAACTCAGAACCCAGCCTTCCCTCCATACCCCGTGATCCCTGTAGCCACAAGGGCCATATCTAACTTCCTTTTAAACATAGCTAATGAACTGGCCTCAACAGTTTGCTGTGGCAGAGAATTCCACAGATTCACCACTCTCTGTGTGAAGAAGTTTTTCCTAACCTCGGTCCTAAAAGGCTTCCCCTCTATCCTCAAACTGTGACCCCTCGTTCTAGACCTCCCCAACATCGGGAACAATCTTCCCGCATCTAGCCTGTCCAATCCCTTTAGGATCTTATACGTTTCAATCAGATCCCCCCTCAATCTTCTAAATTCCAACGAGTACAAGCCCAGTTCATCCAGTCTTTCTTCATATGAAAGACCTGCCATCCCAGGAATCAATCTGGTGAACCTTCTTTGTACTCCCTCTATGGCAAGGATGTCTTTCCTCAGATTAGGGGACCAAAACTGCACACAATACTCCAGGTGTGGTCTCACCAAGGCCTTGTACAACTGCAGTAGTACCTCCCTGCTCCTGTACTCGAATCCTCTCGCTATAAATGCCAGCATACCGTTCGCCTTTTTCACCGCCTGCTGTACCTGCATGCCCACTTTCAATGACTGGTGTATAATGACACCCAGGTCTCGTTGCACCTCCCCTTTTCCTAATCGGCCACCATTCAGATAATAATCTGTTTTCCTATTTTTGCCACCAAAGTGGATAACTTCACATTTATCCACATTAAATTGCATCTGCCATGAGTTTGCCCACTCACCCAACCTATCCAAGTCACCCTGCATCCTCTTAGCATCCTCCTCACTGCTAACACTGCCACCCAGCTTCGTGTCATCCGCAAACTTGGAGATGCTGCATTTAATTCCCTCATCCAAGTCATTAATATATATTGTAAACAACTGGGGTCCCAGCACTGAGCCTTGCGGTACCCCACTAGTCACCGCCTGCCATTCTGAAAAGGTCCCGTTTATTCCCACTCTTTGCTTCCTGTCTGCTAACCAATTCTCCACCCACACCAATACCTTACCCCCAATACCATGTGCTTTAAGTTTGCACACTAATCTCCTGTGTGGGACCTTGTCAAAAGCCTTTTGAAAATCCAAATATACCACATCCACTGGTTCTCCCCTATCCACTCTACTAGTTACATCCTCAAAAAATTCTATGAGATTCGTCAGACATGATTTTCCTTTCACAAATCCATGCTGACTTTGTCCGATCATTTCACCGCTTTCCAAATGTGCTGTTATCACATCCTTGATAACTGACTCCAGCAGTTTCCCCACCACCGACGTTAGGCTAACCGGCCTATAATTCCCCGGTTTCTCTCTCCCTCCTTTTTTAAAAAGTGGGGTTACATTAGCCACCCTCCAATCCTCAGGAACTAGTCCAGAATCTAACGAGTTTTGAAAAATTATCACTAATGCATCCACTATTTCTTGGGCCACTTCCTTAAGCACTCTGGGATGCAGACCATCTGGCCCTGGGGATTTATCTGCCTTCAATCCCTTCAATTTACCTAACACCACTTCCCTACTAACATGTATTTCGCTCAGTTCCTCCATCTCACTGGACCCTCTGTCCCTTACTAGCTATATGTTCCATAGCTAGGCATCCTGAACGTCTCACCAATATCTTGTGCAGTTGTAACATGATCTTACAATCTTCTTTGATTACAGGCATGGTGCCAGAAGAATGGAAGATTATTAACTTAGTTTGTTTAGAGAAAGGAGAAAGGAATAAATTAACTATACATCAGGATTGGAGAGAGATTGGAAAGGCTGGGATTGGTTTCGCTGGAGTGAAGCAGACTGTGAGGTGACCTGATAACAGTATATAAAATTATGAAAGTCACAGGTCGGATAGATAAGCAGAATCTTTCTTCCATAACAGGGATAACTAAAATAAAAGCGCATAGATTTAAGGTGAGAGGAAGGAGTTTTAAACGAAATCTAAGGGAGATTTAGATATAGGTAGACACAGGGAGTTGTAGATATCTTGAACTCACTGTCTGATGTGGTGAAATCAGATATGTTTATGAGGCATTTGAATACTTTTTAAAACATTTATTGAGTTACACCATGGAACAGGCCCTTCTGGCCCTTCGAGCCACGCCACGCAGCAACCCGATTTAACCACAGCCTAATCACGGGACAATTTACAATGACCAATTTACCGACCGACCAGTGTGTCCTTGAGCTGTGGGAAGAAACCAGAGCACCTGGAGGAAACCCATCCAGTCTTGGGGAGAATGTACAAACTCCTTATAGATGGCGACAGGAATTAAACCTATGTTGCTGATACTGTAAAGTGTTGTGCTAACCACTACCGTACAGTGCCCTAAAGAGGCAATGAAGGATGCAAGTGGATTAATGCAAACAGGCAAAAAGGTTGATATTGACAGGCAAAATGCCCATTTCTGTGCTCTATTGCTCTATGACTGATGTGATTCGGCCTAATCTCAGTGGTGAGAAAATTACTGGAAAACATTCTCGGAGGCTGCATAAATCCGAATTTAGAGAAATACAAATAATGAAGCACAAGCCATACTGGTTTGTTAAGGTAGGTGGTATTCAATTAACTCATTTTAAAGTTTGAGTCGGTATGGGTAGCACATCTACATAGACTTTGGCATGGTTCACCACATGATCAGAAAAGTCAAAGCCCTTGTAGTTCAATACAAAGTGAGTAGTTGGATTAAAACTTGGCAGTAGGAGAAGGCAAAGTGGAATTGTCACTGGATTTCAGTGATCAAAGGACTGCAGACATTGGAGTTCCACAGGAGTCAGCATGGCGGCTCCTGTCCTTGGTGAGATATATTAGATTTAAATGCAGGGGCCGTGATTAAGTTGTTTGCTGATAGTACTAAAATGAATAGTGGTATGAGGAAGAAGGTTCCAGGATGCTGGTGGATACCAGTGGACTGGAGTAAACATAAAAGTGGCAAATGGAATACAACCAAGATAATGCATTTAGAAAGGCCAACAAAACATGGGAATAGACATTAAATGAAGGGTAGTGTGCTAATGGAATCTTGGAGTGAATGTCTGCAGGTCCCTTAAGGTTGCACAAGAGGTGACTTAGCTGGAAAATATAGTGCTATCAGCTGAGTTGAAAAGCAGGAGACCATGCTAGAACAACATAAGAAAAAGACTGATTAGGCCAGTTAAATAGTGTACTGATTGGTCATCAGAAAACAGGAAAATAAAGAAAATGAGTTCCAAGGACACTTCCAGGATAGTGGCTCATGGATATGCAGAGTGACTGACTAGTCTGGGATTGCTTTCTTTGGTACAGAGGACACTGACAAGAGATTTGATTGAAATATGAGAATCTACACAGCATGAACAGGTAAATCCTTTTCCATCAGTAAGGAGCTAGAATGATAACAATTTAAGAAAAGGTTAAAGGAATGCTATGGGAAAAGTTGTCACCCAAGGAGTAGTAGAGGTCTCGAATTCACTTTCCGCAAGGAGAAGAGAAGCAGACTCATTCATCATTTGAGACATACTGAAGAGCTCTAACTGAGGGCTACTGACCAAAAACTGGGAAACAGCTGCTTTTCTGAACAACATGGACATGATAGACCTTCTGTGATATAAATTTCTATGACTCAATAACATTCTTTAACACAGTGTGTGGTCATTGTCTGGAATGCATTGTGTCAAGGGATAGGTAAAAGGACATTCAACAGTAACTCATGAAAAGGAATTAGTGACGTGAAATAGCTGGAGCGTTGTGGAGAAAGAGCAAGGAAGTGGCAGTGACTGGATTGCTCTTTCAATGAGTCAACACAGGCATGACAGGCTGAATGGCCTCCACTTGAATTACTAAAGCATATAATTCTATACAAATCAAAGTTAGCCTCAATTCTGAATTTCCCTTCATTCAACATTGTGCATTCTAATTATTACCAGTTTATTGAATCTCAGCAAAGCCAAACCAACTAATATTCCTGGCATCAGTAAACAAGTATAGGCGAGAGTTAAATATTGTGCAAGATTGTTGATGGTTGAGCTAGTCACAGCATTTTATAAAAGTTATGAAAATATTTATTCCAATCACTGATAAAAGAAGTTAGATGCAGAAGCATCCAGAGTGAATTTCTGATTTATACTGGATTGGATGATCTGATTTGGTTACATATGTATTTGCTGCAACTGAGATGCTCAGTAACCCTTAGCTAAGCAGGGATTTTTTGACCTATGTTCTGAGGAAAAATCTGCCAGGATTTCTACTGCTAGTAATTACTGAGTGATTCATAACGGTAATGATTCCATGCAGACTTTACTTGATGGCAAGATAGAGCTAAACTGTGACCCCTTCATTGTTCAACGGCCCTGCCAAAGTGAGAACCCACATGAATAACTGAGTAAGGTAATGGAGCATGCATGGAACTAGATCCCAGCAGTTAACAGCTTTAAGATTGGAGTGGGGAGAAAGGTAACAAAAAAATACAAAAAAAAAATCAATGATGTTGAAAGCAAAGCCATCCAATGAATCAAGAGATTAGAAACTATTACAATGAGAAATCTCTAAATTCCTGTCACCACGTATGGATGCAAAGAACAGCCACATAAATCGGTGGTGGCGCATTTATCACATTTAAATTCCAGAGGCCACAACAGTCTGGTGTGATCTACTTCTGACAGTATATGTAGTTTTCTGAAACTTCTTACTGCAATAACTTATGATCCCTTGATTCAATTTGATATTGCATTTAACATCATTTTTTGTGTCATATTTCTTTCCTTCTCTTAATATGATGCAGTTATTTCCCATCAAGTCAAATTTGGGGAGCCATATGGAGGGAGACAAGTAAGCCGAAGAGAAAATCAGTTTTATGTTTAAGGAACACAGATATACATGGCATCACATTTTTTACATAACTTGTCAAACCTTCAGTGGAGTCTAGTATTATACTTGGAAAATAATCACATGTGAGGAACATCAATTACAGGTATTTCTTGTCTATATTAACAAACTGAATTTAGGAGCTCAATAATCTAGTCAACTTCAAGTAATATCAATGAAGGGGGAAAAAGTTAAAGCTGATCAGACATAAAGGAACCTTCAAAGTTAATTAGATAAATTATATTTTTGCACAGACTATCAGCAAATCAAATGTAATACAGAGAAGTATATAGTGTTACACTGGAAGAAAATAATGACTAACATCTCATCTCCATAAATCAACCACAGCAGATTCAAGACAAAACGAATCTACAATTACGCAAACACGAGAAAATCTGCAGATGCTGGAAATCTACAATTAGGTGGATTTCACAATCAGTATGTCCAGTCATTCCACAGCAGTATTTAACACTGAAAACAGACTGGTGACCTACACTGGGAAATCAATAGAATATGAAATGGAGAATGTCACACTGAAAATCTAACATCTTTGGTCAGAACATAACTCAATTACAATTTTGGTCATGGAGACACAAAGGAAGCATTGAAGTCTGGAAGTGGTGCGGAAAAGAGCCATGAGGTTGATCCCAGTGTCAGAAAATGAGTTATGAGTAAAGAAAGGAGAAATGCCTTGAAATGTGATAATTAAAAGAGAAACTTACTAATGTACATACTAGTAAATAGAACAGAAAGCTAATTATGGAACACTACTTTGTAAAACCGTGAAAAAGAGCTCAAATTGATGAAATGTATATCTGAGACTAGTGGAAAATCTGCCCATGAAGATCAAAGAAAACACACAGAAGAATTGTGACAAAAACTCTAGAATCTAAGTAAAAATTAGGGGACTAACACTTTTATTAAAATGGAGAACCTAAGATGGACTGTGTACCTATCTTTTGAGATTTAACAGTGTGTACCAAAATAGAGACCTCAGTTATTGGATAAAATATTGCACAAAAACACGCAAGTCTGGAAATTACTGTATATAATTACTCTCGAAACACTTAACAAATACATTATACCATAGTTAACAAAATATGTATTCACAGTCAGACACTGATCAGGACAACATGATATATGAGTGCCAATTTGCAATTTAGTAGTTTTATATTACAAAATTGGCACCAGTGCAAATTTGGCACTTCATGTAATAAAATCAACATAAACATTTTCAAATAAGAAAAGACATTACACCATTGACTTCTACACCAATCAGAAAATATAAATATCTGATCTGTTTGCATGTCCAAGTTCTTTAAATCAGTTGAAATTATTTCAACAATTTGAGGTAACAAAACAGGAAATAATTCTCCAAGTTTTGTCCACCGAATCTGTAAAATTGTCTGATTAAAACTGTCTGATTCATTGCTGATTAAAAAAAAACACAGTTGAGATTTTAGCAAATGATGCAGTTTATGCCAAAGAAGCTACACTGAAATTATAACTGGCCTTACCGAGAATGAATCTATACTACTGTTCAACCTAGTTGGTCCATAGATCATAAGAGTAAGTACTTGATCTAACCATGCACAATTGTAAAAACAGTTGCCATTTTGAATCTTTACCATTTAAAGAGTAAGAGGACTGTAAAAGTTCAAAAAATCTCAGAGGAACATAGAAATCAAATTGAACAAGATTCCACCGTGGTCCACAAATGTAAAGGACACTTATGTTTCAGAGGGTTACAGAAGAAGAATAAAATTTAGACAAATGAATACTAGTGGGTTGCTGATCAGGAAAACAGGAGATGAATTATTACAGTAAAATGGATAAAAGGCATTTAGACTAGAAGATCACAGTAACATTTGCAACAGACTAAATAAGATTCTGCTCAAAATATAACCAGGCAACTATATAACCTCTGGATTAATTATTATAAACCACCATTCAATTAAAATGCATATTGCTGAAGGTAAAAATTCTAATTCACATTACTGAGTCATACAGTAAACATGAAACACACAACTTCATTCTATTTAGTTAAAAGGAAGCAAAAACAGAGAATTCGGAAGGAAAAACATTATACTTAAATTCCAAAATCCAAAAACTTATGAAATCCAAAAATCTTTTTGAGCGTTGACATGATGCCACAAATGGAAAATCCCACAAGGCACTGGGAGGATTCCCAAGTGATGCACAGGTCTCTGCCCACACAGACAGTTCTGAGAAGTGACCTCACAGAAGTTAATGAAAAATGGAAAAACACTGCATAAGGCGAAAAATTAAGATCTTGAGCATGTATTGAAAGAGTGGATTCATCAGAGTGAACATATGCCCCTCAATGGTATGCTGATTGTAAAACAAGCAAAGATCTATCATAACAAACTGAAAATTGAAGGTAATTGTGAATATTCAAAAGGCTGGTTGCAGAAATTTAAGAAAAGACAAGGGATTATATTTTAAAACATGTGTGGTGATAAGCATCTGCTGATCATGAAGTAGCAGTGAAATTCGTTAAGAGTTTGCCAAGATTGTCACTGATGAAAATCTAACATGCTGAATGTGTCAGTACATATGTGTAATGAATAATTGTAAGACATAGACTGCTTATCAGTAGCATATAAATTCAGAGTTGGGAAAGATGACGTTGCCAAACAGCCACTGACTGTCCACCTGGGTGGCCAAGGTAGTGATAGCTTACCTTTCTGATGGTTCAATGTATACATTATTTCATGCACAAAATTATTAAAAATATTATATAAAACAACCTTCAGGGTATTTGTATAAGCTATATATGTAATGCAAATAGTTTCATGTTTAGATTTGGATCACATCCCTAAAGTATTTCACTATATATATGCAAATATTCCAACATCTGAAAAAAAAATCTGAAATCCGAAATACTTCCCGCCCCAAGCATTTCGGATAAGGGATGCTCAACCTGTATTATATTTTGGATCCAGTCTTAAAAACTGTTCAGCACTTCTTCTCATTTATGAAATGAAAATATCTATAACAGTATTGAAAGTCTTAAAACAAAAAATGGGTGGGTTTACTTAATTACTGTAGGTGTTCTACTTTTCTACATTTATTCACTGCAATGTAAGGTATAAGAGAACATAATCCCAAATTTCGAGGCACATATTTAATATAGCTTCAGAGCAAAATAATGATAAGTTTGAATAAAATGCCATGTGGCAACAGAAGCATTCGTAAAGATTTGGGGCTAGGAGAGGGTCCATTTTTTTCAAAAAAAGAAATTTATTTTCTACAGCATAACCTTGAAACTGTGAAAGCTACACAATTTTACAACAAAAAATTCATCACTACTTTCAGTGCATGGATGCACAGTTTTTCCTTAGTAACACCTTCAAGCATGGATTACTGCTATCTGCTTGCTGTGGTTATAAGCATATTGTAATATGTATCAGAAGATACATACTATAATGTGCAAAATTATTCACCACCAATCATGGAAACAATATACAGTAAAGATGTGGATATACATGTAACTTTGGGGGCAGGACTTGTATTTAAAGGATAACTTGCCAGGAAAACATCTTTGAACATTCTACGCTGAAAGGTTCTGCAAGTGGCAAGCGTCTAATCTGCCCACTAGGTGCCAAGAGGGTGTATTGCCTTCTTCTGATAAATATAAAATCTGAGCCAAACAAGGAGGACTTACTTGATTTTCTCATAGAATTTTCCATTGAGAAAAATGAATTACAGAATGACAATCATGAAAGACAAACCTATAAAGCAGGCAACCTGCTTTCCTAGTCATTTTATAACATGAAAAATGTAAAACTTAATTATCATATTATCAATCATCTTAATAGTTACTAATCCCCAAAACATTAGTTCTTGTCTCATATTTCTTTGCAGTGTAATTGGCAATTGTCTCTGTTGTCTACACCTGTTTGAAATCACCTCATAAATCTCTCCACCTCTCCTAATTTAGAACGTAGATCTTTGATTAAACATTAGCCCTCTTTGTCCTGGATGTCATCTTCTTACAAGGAACTATTTAAATTTCGCTTGAGAATAGCTTCCTTGAGTATTTAAGAAGATTTCATCATGTTAAAGATACCAAATAAATGTAAATTGTTGTTTTAAATACGCTTATTTAATCTTCTAGTACTCCCAACAGATTTCCACTACAAGAACACAATAGTAACCTTAACTCTGCACCCCTCCCTGTCTCTCACCCTACCATTTCAGTTTGACAAACATGCTAGTTTTACTCCTGAGATTAAGATTCATGATTTGAGCTTTGATATACTGTCTTTACAAATGTCTGAGAGTTCAGCACTCTAGAATGCTACTCTTTTGTCCTTCAGCAATACTTGCAATAGCAGTCGAAATGTTTTTCTTTGATCCTCTTCTTTGTCCGTACACACACTGTAGGAAGCTTAGTGCCCTTTCATGCTGTTATTTCACCCTGGTTGGTGCCTGCATGTGTGTTAAGTTTGCCAAACATGAAAACCTACCCTCAAAAGAATGTGCACTGGAAATTTGAAATGCAAATTTACAGAAAATAAGTGATGAGAGAAAAAGGAGGGTAATGATTTCAAAAGGAAAAGAACATAAAAGGAGAAAGAAGAATAAACACACAAGAAGATATACACAACTACAGACATGGATGATGTATACAGAATGTGACAAATATAGATCAGAGACATACATAAAGATTGACAGATATCCAGAAAGAAATAAGCAGGAAGTTCAAAGCCCAGAGAAGTGACCCAAAATTATCTTGGCAGTGGCTGTAAACATCAGAGGCAAACACAGTTGCAAGCATAAAGGCTTAGAGAGTGAAAATATAATACAGAAGAAAAAGATAAAAACAATACAGTTTTATATTTTCAATTTCCAAGATAAAGTTATTGCTGGTAAGAAATTTTATTGTTCAAGTTCAATTGCCTTTGAGAAAGTGAGGGTGAACTATCACTTTCAAACATCGCAGTCCTCTTGAAGAAGATACTGCTGGGACGGGAGTTCCAGGTAATATATTTCCAGGACAGGATGGTGTGTGCTGTGGAAGGGAGCGTGAACCTAAGTTCTTATTATTCCTGGTAGCAGAGGTCACGGATTTGGAGGTTGCTGTTGGAACTGCCAAAATGAGTAAGTGCAGTGGATGGGACAAAATGCGGCCACTGTGTGTTGGTAGTGGATGGAACTATTGAATGCTTAGATGTGAAACTTGTTAAAGGCGGTGTTAAGTTTCTTGCACATTTTTGGAGCTTCACTCATCCAGACAAGTGGTCAGCATTGTAGCACACTCCCAACTTGCACTGGATGGAAAGTGTAAAGGTTTTGGGGTTATCAGAAAGTGAGCCACAGTAGAAAAGCCAATCCCTCACTTGCCCTTGTAGCCAAACATTTTATGAGGCTGGTCCAGTTCAGGTTCTAGTCAATGGTGATATTCCACAATATTGACAATGGATATTTGGTGATGGCAAAGTCATTAAATTGAAGCAAGCCTATCTTGTCGAGATGATCACTTCCTAGTACATCTGCAGCATTAACTTTGGTTGCCACTTTTCAGCACCAGTCTGAATGTGTCTGAATTTTCCTTTCTGCAGGTGTGTGTGCTTCATTTGCCGAGATGCAATTGAAATTGAATATTATTGCAATCATTAGCAAATATCCTTATTTTAAACACAAGTGATTCCACAGGTGCTGGAAATCCAGAGCAACACTTAAAAAATGCTGGAGAAACTCAGCAGGCCAGGTACCATCCATGAAAATGAATATACAGTTGACATTTTGGGCCAAGAGCTTTCATCAGTCCTGATGAAGGGTCTCAGCCCTAAACATCAACTGTTTATTCACTTCCATAGATAGAAACTGACCTGCTGAGTACCTCCAGCATTTTATGAATATCCCTATTTCTCACCTTAACATGAAGATAATCCCTTGAAGAAATAGCTGAAAATGGTTTACAAAGCACAACACCCTGAGGAAGTGTGGTACAGATCTCCTGACAGAGATGTAATGTGAAGATTTTTACTTCTCATGCATGTGAAGGATTTAAGAAATAAATTCGATTCAATTCAACATGGAATGATTAATAACCAGAGCCACCTATCTTATTGTGTGCTACCGTATGTCTCCATCTGTGGAAATCTTTCTTCCTTGATGCTCGCTGAATTTAATTTTACCACTACTCAAATGCTACACTCAATCAAAAGCTGCCTTAATGTCAAATGCAGTCACTCGCATCTCAACTTTAGATGTCAGCTCTTTGCTGCACGTTTTTCCAAGGCTACGATGAGGCCTGAAGCAATCCTGCAGAATCTGAACTGGGTATTGGTAAGCAGATTATTGGTGAGCGAGCAAGTGATACGTTATAGTAATATCTCTTCCATTGCTTAGCTTATTATTGAGAGTTGACTGATTCTATAGAAATTAACAAAACTGCGCTTATCCCACATTTTGTAAACAGGCCATAACAGGACAATTTTCCATATTGTTGAATAGATGACAGTGTTTTAATTATCCAGGAACAGCTTGCCTACAAGCCCAACTAGTTCTAGAGTGCATATCATCAGTACTATAGCTGGGATGTCCAAAGCCTTGTCCAGGGCTCACAGCCAGTTCTTAATATCACAGGAGTAAATTGCTTGGCTGAAGAATAGTTGAAGAAGGAAACATATGCTTCATCCAGTTACCACTGCAGACCAAATGGATGGTTAAAAAATGTTCAGTTTTATCATTAGCACTTACAGTATCGTACAAAAGTCATAGGCAGATGTAAAAAATTGTGTAAAGTGAAGATGCTTTCAAAATAATGAAATGAGAGGTTTCTAAATATCAAAAACATTACAAGAAAGAGCAGTAAACAGTAAAAAAAAATAAAATCAGTATTTGGCTTTACCACCCTTTGCCTTTAAAATTGCATCAATTCTCTTAGGTACACTGTCGTGCAGTTCTAAAAGAAAATCAGCTGGTAAGTTGTTCCAAGCATTTTAGAGAACGTGCCACAGTTCTTCTGCAGACTTTGGCTGTCTTGCTTGCTTCTGTCTCTCCCAGACAGCCTCGATGATGTTGAGGTCAGGACTCTGTGGAGGCCACACCATCTGAAACCATAAAAATTCTAGGGCGCCTAAGTCTTTTGCATTGTACTGTACATGCTAGGTTCCATCATTGTTGAGGGTGGAGATGTTCATGAATAGAGCCTTATCGTCCGTAATTGGTTATTGCCATTCACAACTACTGTAGATGCAACAGAACTACATAGCTTTGATCTATTCCGTTGGGCATGTTATTGCTTAGCTCTGTTTATTGCATGTTGATTTTTAAATTGAGCATGCATTTAGTCCTGTGTTGCAGCTGCACCATATCTAGGTACGGTTGATACTGCTCCTAGCATGCCCATCTGCACACCTCAAAACACCAAGGCCTATCTTAGAGTGTCGGAACTGCCAACCATTATTTTGCAGATTTTGCTGGCAATTAATAATAAAGAGAAACATTTTGGTTAAAGAACTTTTACAAGTAGTTAAGTAAATGTTATTGAATTTGAGCAAACAAAGTGAAAAACTTACCATGATGCCAAATTTCAGGATGTCCATGAAAATATGAGCCTATCCCATGGCCAATGAAATACGGACAAACTTGCAATCCACTGGAATGCGCTATCTCGCTATAAATACAACAAAAGAAAGAAATCAAATTTTATAGATTAGCATAGAAATCTGGAAGACAATACAACAGCTTTTGTGAATTATTTTTTTCAGGTTCTCTCTCCTTGCTGCATTTTAAGGAAAAATAAAATCAATCTCTATCAGTACCACTATTATTTGATTTGTTCTTCATTCTGGTAGGGGAAGGGCATCAAATAATTCCAATTTCATCTTGCTGAATGCCTACAAGCAGCTGGTCCACTTATTTTCTGAGAAATCCAAGAGCATCATTATTGACAAAAGTAGGTCAACCTGCATGCTAACTGATGATTTTCTAGTTTATAACAATGATTAATAGTTGAATATCTGAGATACATAAAGGAGCATTTATTAATACCTCTCTCATGGAAAATAATTGATGGAAATTATCAGCCTGTCATGTCATTCTACTTAGTTCATGAATGTACTGCCTTGGGATTTACAAGAACAAGTTGGTGTTCAACATTCTGAGTGGAAATACAGTATGAAGCCGCTTTCTGGATTGCAATGAATTTTTAAAAATCTGTATTGTAGAGTTTCAACACCATTCATGACCCTTAAATAAAAAAGCAGTCCATGTTTGCATGCAACAAATTTCAGTAACTGATAACTGGCAAGAAGCATTTATACTGGACATTGGATCTCCCACTAGGCAATGAGACAAGCGCAGGTGAGAGAAGTGTACGAAGGGGAACACTTTGGATCTAGTGATCTTAATTCCATTAGTTTTGAGATAATTACGGAGAAGGATATGACTTGTACTCAGTTTCAAGATTCTAAATTGAAGAAAAGGCAGTTTTGATGCTATCAGAGAAGATCTGGCAGGTGTGGCAGCAAAAGTGGGAAGCCTTCAAAAGTGAAATATTGAGAGAACAGAGTTTGTGTGTTCCTCTTCGAATGAAAGGCAAATCTAATAGGTTTAAGGAATCTTGGATTTTTGAAGAAGGAAGTGCATGAAGGTATTGGCAGCAAAGAACAAGTGGCACACTTGAGGAGTACAAGAGATGCAAGAGAACACTCATGAAGAGAAGGGAAATCAGGAGGGCTAAAAGAAGGTGTATGGTTGCTCTGGCAGACAAGGTGAAGGAGAATCCCAAGGGCTTCTATAGATACTTTAACAGCAAAAGGGTGGCAAAGAAGAAAATTAAAGATCACTGTGGTTATGTATGCACGGAGGCATAAGAGATCAGAGAGATCTTACTCGGGAGATGGACAGTCTATAGAACTGAGGCAAAACAGTAGTGTATGCAGGTTACAGAAGAGAAGATGCCCAGGGCTTGACAAGGTGTCCCTTGGCCTTGTGGGAGGCTAATGCAGAAATTCCAGGGTCCCTGGCAGAGGTATTTAAATGTCCATAACCACAGCTGAGGAGCCAGGGGACTGGAGGACAGGTAATGTTGTTCCTTTGTTCAAGAAAGGCTATAAGAATAAGCCAGGAATCTATAGGCTGGTGAGCCTGACGTCAGTAGTGGGTAAATTATTGGAAGATATTCTAAGGGACAGAATATACAAGTGTTTGGATAGACATGGCCTCACTAGGGATAGCGGACATAGCTTTGTTCATGGTAGGTCGTGTCTAACAAATCTTATTTGAGTTTTTTGAAGAGGTTATCAGAAAGGCAGTGGATGCTATCCACATGAACCTTAACAGGGCTTTTGATAAAATCCTATATGGGAGGCTGTTCCAGAAGGTTCAGCCACTTGGCATTCAGGGTGAAGTAGTCAACTGGATTCAACATTGGCTTACTGGGAGAAGCCAATGAGCAGCAGTAGATTGCTGCCTCTCTGACTACTGATGTGCCGCGAGGATCGGTGCTAGGTCTGTTGTTGTTTGTCACCTATATTAATGATCTGGATGATAATGTAGTAAACTGGATCTGCAAATTTGAAGATGACACCGAGATTAGGGGCATAGGAGACAAAGAGTCAGGCTATTAAAATTTGCAGTGGGATCTGGACCAGTTCCAAAAATGGGTTGCAACATATCAGATGAAATTTAATGCAGATAATTGTAAGGTGTTGCACTTCAAGAGGACCAATCAGGACAGGACTTACACAGTGAATGGTACAGTACTGAGGAGTGTGGTAGAA
The DNA here is from genome assembly GCF_963921235.1 of Mobula hypostoma. NCBI lineage: Eukaryota > Metazoa > Chordata > Chondrichthyes > Myliobatiformes > Myliobatidae > Mobula > Mobula hypostoma. The sequence goes on from NC_086102.1 coordinate 166,885,944, forward strand.
CAAAGGGAACTGGGAATACAGATCCATAATTCCTTGACAGTGATGTCATAGGTCGATAGGGTCATAAAAAGAGCTTTTGGTACATCAGTCTTCACAGTACTGAGGACAGAAGCTGGGATGTTATGTTGAAATTGTATAAGATATTGGTGAGGCCTAATTTAGAGCACTGTGTGCAGCTCTGCTCACCTACCTACATGAAAAATATCGGTAAGATTGAAAGAGTTCAGAGAAAATTTACGAGGATGTTTCCAGGACTTAAAAATGTGAGTTATATGGAAAGGTTGAATAGGTTAGATCTTTATTCCCTGGAGCACAGGAGAATGAAGGGAGATTTGATAGAGGTATATAAAATTATAGATAGAGTAAATGCAAGCAGGCTTTTTCCACTGAGGTTGGGTGAGGCTAGAAGTAGATTCGATAAGAGTGAAAGGTGAAACATTTTATGGGAACCTAAGAGGGAGCTTCTTCTCTCAGAGGGTGGTGTAAGGGCGAAACAAACTGCCAGTGGAAGTGGTGGACATGGGTTCAATTGGTACATTTAAGAGAAGCTTGGATAGCTACATGGATAGGATGCGTATGGAGGATCATAGTCCAGGTGCGGGTTGAAAGAACTGGACAGAATAACAGTTTGGCAAGAACTAGGTGAGCTGAAAGGCTTGATTCTCTGCTGCTGTACTCTATGGTTCTATATCCCTCTGACTTGGAAGCAATGGAGGAGATCAAACATAGAAACATAGAAAACCTGCAGCACAATACAGGCCCTTCAGCCCATAAAGCTGTGTCAAACATGTCCTTACCTTAGAAATTACCTAGAGTTACCCATAGCCCTCTATTTTTCTAAGCTCCATGTACCTATCCAGGAGTCTCTTAAAAGACCCAATCGTATCTGCCTTCACCACCGTCGCTGGCAACTTATTCCACGCACTCACCACTCTCTGTGTAAAAAACTTGCATGCACCTCTAAAACTGTGCCCTCTCATGCTAGCCATTTCAGCCCTGGGAAAAAGCCTCTTGACTATCAATGCCTCTCATCAATCATCTTGTACACCTCTATCAGGTCACCTCTCATCCTCTGTTGCTCCAAGGAGAAAAGGCCGAGTTCACTCAACCAATTCTCATAAGACATGCTCCCCAATCCAGACAACATCCTTGTAAGTCTCCTCTGCACCCTTTCTATGGTTTCCATATCCTTCCTGTAGTGAGGCGACCAGAACTGAGCACAGTACTCCAAGTGGGGTCTGACCAGGGTCCTAGATAGCTGCAACATTACGTCTCGGCTCCTAAACTCAATCCCGGAATTGATGAAGGCCAATGCACCGTATGCTTTCTTAACCACACAGTCAACCTGTGCAGCAGCTTTGAGTGTCCTATGGACTCGGACCCCAAGATCCCTCTGATCCTCCACACTGACAAGAGTCTTACCATTAATACTATGTTCTGCCATCATATTTGACCTACCAAAATGAACCACCTCACACTTATCTGGGTTGAAGTCCATCTGCACTTCTCAGCCCAGTTGTGCATCCTATCAATGTCCCGCTGTAACCTCTGACAGCCCTCCACACTATCCACAACATCCCCAACCTTTGTGTCATCAGCAAATTTGCTAACCATCCCTCCACTTCCTCATCCAGGTCATTTATAAAAATCACAAAGAGTAGGGGTCCCAGAACAGATCCTTGAGGCACACCGCTGGTCACCAACCTCCATGCAGAATATGACCCATCTACAACCACTCTTTGCCTTCTGTGGGCAAGTCAACTCTGGATCCACAAACCGATGTCCCCTTGGATCCCACACCTCCTTACTTTCTCAATAAGCCTTGCATGGGGTACCTTATCAAATGCCTTGCTGAAATCCAGAATCAAGATGGACTTTAATCCAGCCTTGGAAAAATCCTAGTTTATCTTCTTGAGTGATTCCATGCCATGGTCAGAATGGGGGGATCTCAGTGAAACCTATCAAATGTTGTGCATTTTGATCAGCTTAAGCATTAACATGCTTTTACCTCAATAACCAACTGCACCCCAAGTTCACCCTGAATGATGTACAACTATTTTACCTACTTAGCTAACAACTGCCTTTGCCTTTTCTACCCTTATTTTTTACAGCGTCTAAAGTGCATATGCATTTCTTGACACCAAGGAAAGCAATTATCTTAATGCTTACTCAGTTATGCCCTCCATAAGAAGCCCATCCACACAGTAACTCTGTTTACAATTTTTTCTTGGGCACACTACTGCTTTACCTTCATTGGGCCTATGCTTTCTCAAAGCTCACTCCTTTTAGAATGCTGTATTCTGCCTCCTTAATCCTCTCCCTTTCGGTTCATGAATATTCCACTAGCTTTACTGTTTGTTGAGCTACTTCTAATGAAGTCTCTACAAATCATCAACACCATGCTATTTACTGCCATCAGACTTCTGAATGATCCATGAGCACCACCTCACTTTCCCCTGATAGGTCACCACCCCCCAACAGTATCCAAAGCAGTACACTTGTTACTGAGAGGAATGGCCACAGGGGTACTCTGCACTATCTGCCTATTCCCTTTCCCTCTCTTGACAGACACCTAGCTATCTGGCTCCTGCAAATATGATGTGACCACCTCCTGTAGCTCCTATCTATCACTTCTTCATTATTTCTAATGAATCGAAAGTTACCCAGCTGCAGCTGCAGTTTCCTAACATAGTCTTTGAGGAGCTGCACCCAGAGGCACTTTTCGCAGATGTCACAATCACTGAGACTGGAGATCTCCCAGATCTCTCACGTCTTGCATGTGAAGCACATCACTGAGCTGGGATCCACTTTTACTACTCCAGCTATGCACTAATGAAGAAAGAAAGGGGAACTTGACAAAACCCTCAATCTAGCCTTTGCCTCTCCTCAACGAAGCATTTTGAGCCAAAGCCTCAGTTTCCCACTGTAAATCTGTCTGACTCCAACAATGGCCACTCCACTAAAAACCTATCACTAAAATCTAACTTCATTTTATTGGCCTATGCCAAGCCCTTAATAATCCAAACAATCTGAAGCTCTGCAGAAAGACCCAAACAGGTCCCACCCACTTTTTTAATCTGGCGCTACACTTCATAATGAACTGTTGCAGATATCTCAAGCTCTACCCTGATTGCAACTGTTCCCTGGTTGAATCTTTTGAGAAAGTAAGACAAAGAAATTGATGCAGGTAGAGCAAAGCATGTGATGTTTATAGATTTTAATAGAGCATTTGACAAGGTTGACTCATTCAGAAAGTCAACCAGTATGGAATACAGCAACACTTGACTACATGGATTCAGAATTGGTTTTTCCACAGAAGACAGAGGATAGTTGTAGGTGGAGCGTATTCTGCTTGAAGGTTGGTGACCACTGGTGCTGTGCAGGGATCTGTTCTGGGACCCCTACTTCTTACGATTTTTATAAATGACAAGGATGAAGAAGTGGAGGCCTGCGTTAGGATGTTTGTAAATGACACAAAAGCTCGTGGTTTTTCTGGATAATATAGAAGGTTGTCGTAGATTACAATGGGACATTGATAAGATGCAGAGCCAGGTTGAGAAGTGGTAAGAGAAGTTCAATCGGGATAACTGTAAAGTGATTCATTTTGGAATGTCAAGCTTGAAAGCAGAACACAGGATTAATGGCAGGATTCTTAGCAGCATAAAGGAACTGAGGGATCTTGGGGAGTCCACATCCATAGATTTGTCAAAGTTGCCGCAGAAGTTGATAGTATGTTAAGGTGTATGGTGTGTTGGCCTTCATCAGTCTGAAGACTCAATTCAAGTGCTTTGGCAAAATTTTGCAGTTCTATAAAACTCTGGTTAGACCATACTTGGAGTATTGTGTCCGGTTTCCTCTTTATATGAGGCAATCATTATATTCTCTTTTCAGCAAAGGAGGATGAGAGGTGACATAATAGAAGTGTACAAGACGACAAGAGGCTTAGATAGAGTGGACAGCCAGAGACTTTTTCCTAGGATGAAAATGACTAACGTGAGAGGTATAATTTTAAGGTAATTAGAGGAACGTATAAGCAGGATGTCAGAGAATGGTAGGTATGTGGAACGTGCTGCTATGGGTGGAGGTAAAGGCAGATATATTTGGGACATTTAAGAGTCTCTTAGAGAGTCACATGGATGGAAGAAAAATGGAGGGCTGGGTGAGAGGGAAAAGTTAGAGGAAAGATTTTTTTTAAAGACTAGCTTCGTTTGTCACTTGTATATCGAAACACACAATGGAATGTGCTACTTGCTTCAATGAACACTGTAGACTGAAGGTGTGCTGGGGGCTTTCCATAAGTGTCACCATATTTTTGGCACCAACATCGCATACTCACAACTTGCCTGCCCTAACCTGTATGTCTTTGGAATGTGGGAGGGAATTCAAACACCTGGAGAATATCCACATGTTCACAGGAGAATGTACAAGCTCCTTACAGACAGTGGAAGGAACTGATCTCCATTTGCTGTTGTAAAATGTTACATTAACCACTACACTGCAGTGCTGTGATCTTAGAGTAGGATAAAAAGTTAGCACAACATCATGGACAGAAGGGCCTGTGCTGTGCTGTACTGATCTATATTCTATGTTCCATGTTTGACATGTCAGTGATAAAAAAAAACTTGATTCTGATTCTAAATGGTATCAGTTCTCAAATAATGTACATTATCTTTGATCTGTGTTTTTATAAAATTAGTTTAGCAAATAGTAATAAATTATTTAATTCATTAATGTATTTTATCATCTTAATAATAGACATCCGTTAGTCTTGTGAGACTATGGATTTGCGCCTTGGAAGGTTTCCAGGGCACTGGCCTGGACAAGGTTGTATGGAAGACCAGCAGTTGCCTATGCTGTGAGTCTCCCTTCTCCACGCCACCGATGTTGTCCAAGGAAAGGGCACTAGGGCCAATACAGCTTGGCACTGGTGTCATTGCAGAGCAATGTGTGGTTAAGTGCCTTGCTCAAGGACACAACACGCTGCCTCAGCTGAGGCTCGAACTAATGACCTTCAGATCACTAGACCGACGCCTTAACTACTTGGCCACGCGCCAACACAATCATCTTACAGAAGATATAAAAAGTGTAAAAGGTTACAAATAGGGAGATTTTCTGATGTTTGGCTCCACCATGGGGATCCTTAACTTCGGTAACAGATATTGGAAATAATTTGGAGATATGTTATTTTACAGCCTTTAATTTAATTAGATATAACCAGTTACAAGATCCACAGAAATACCATGCATTATACTACATACAAAAATTATAGTGCCCACAATCACTTGCCTTTGGATGTATGTTGTGGGTTATCCATTGCAATTTCAGTGGTGCTTTACGGTCGCCAGCTTGCACTTTGCTGTGATAAAAACTGAGATAGCCCAGGACATAAATAATTATTGGGGGAGGGAAGACAGGTGGCAGAAGGATGAGGATCAAGTCTGGAGTCAAAGGTTGAAGGAGGAACTTCAATGAGGATTAGAGCCTCTGTAAAGTCAATTTTCAATTGCACAAAGCTTAAAAAAAGCATTGTGTGACTGAATTTCTCGACCAGTATGTTCCTATATAGTGCTATCTAATGTGCATGTAAGCAAACAGAAATGTTACTTATATTGAATAACAGGGATTCCATCAATTCTAAGCAATGCCTTGAAAAAGAATGTTCTGCCAAGAGCAATTTAAATAATAACATGCTGCATATTTCACCTTTTTACTCTGGATGTGGGCATTGTTAGCAAGGCCAATACCCATTTAATGCCCATTGCCCCTTTCCCTTCTGAAGCAGTGCCTTCTTCTTGAACTGTTGTCCCATTTACTCCTACAGTGGTCTTAAAGTAGGGAGTTTCAGGGTTCTGACCTAGCACAATGCAGGAACAGTGAAGATTTACAAGTCAGAATGATGCATGAATCTAAAGGAGCTTTCAGGTGGAGGCACTGCCTTACACCAGCTGCTTTTGACTTCTATTCGGTAGAGATTATAGATCTGGAGTTACAGAAACATGAGTGAGACATTGCAGTGCATTTTGTAGATTGAGTAGAGGCTGCCTCCATTATAGACCAATAATGAAAAGAGTCAAATGTTTATTAGTACTGTATTGGTTTACTATTGTCATGTGTACTAAGACACGGTGAAAAGCTTGTCATATCATTACACAAACAACAGGAATTCTGCAGATGCTGGAAATTCAAGCAACACACATAAAAGTTGCTGGTGAACGCAGCAGGCCAGGCAGCATCTCTAGGAAGAAGGTGCAGTCGACGTTTCAGGCCGAGACCCTTCGTCAGGACTAACTGAAGGAAGAGTGAGTAAGGGATTTGAAAGTTGGAGGGGGAGGGGGAGATCCAAAATGATAGGAGAAGACAGGAGGGGGAGGGATGGAGCCAAGAGCTGGACAGGTGATAGGCAAAAGGGGATACGAGAGGATCATGGGACAGGAGGTCCGGGAAGAAAGACAAAGGGGAGGGGACCCAGAGGATGGGCAAGAGGTATATTCAGAGGGACAGAGGGAGAAAAAGGAGAGTGAGAGAAAGAATGTGTGTATAAAAATAAGTAACAGATGGGGTACGAGGGGGAGGTGGGGCCTTAGCGGAAGTTAGAGAAGTCGATGTTCATGCCATCAGGTTGGAGGCTACCCAGACGGAATATAAGGTGTTGTTCCTCCAACCTGAGTGTGGCTTCATCCTTACAGTAGAGGAGGCTGTGGATAGACATGTCAGAATGGGAATGGGATGTGGAATTAAAATGTGTGGCCACTAGGAGATCCTGCTTTCTCTGGCGGACAGAGCGTAGATGTTCAGCAAAGCGGTCTCCCAGTCTGCGTTGGGTCTCACCAATATATAAAAGGCCACATCGGGAGCACCGGACGCAGTATATCACCCCAGCTGACTCACAGGTGAAGTGTTGCCTCACCTGGAAGGACTGTTTGGGGCCCTGAATGGTGGTAAGGGAGGAAGTGTAAGGGCATGTGTAGCACTTGTTCCGTTTACATGGATAAGTGCCAGGAGGGAGATCAGTGGGGAGGGATGGGGGCGACGAATGGACAAGGGAGTTGCGTAGGGAGTGATCCCTGCGGAATGCAGATGGGGGGGGAGGGAAAGAGGTGCTTAGTGGTGGGATCCCGTTGGAGGTGGCAGAAGTTACGGAGAATAATATGTTGGATCCCGTTGGAGGTGGCGGAAGTTACGGAGAATAATATGTTCCCCTGGTCCTCACCTACTGCCCCACCAGCCTCCGGGTGCAACATATTATTCTCCGTAACTTCCGCCACCATTTGAAGAGAATGCACTTTGATAAAGCAAACAAGAACTTGGCATATTTTCAGTCACTGTGTGAAAACTTTCAGAAATGGAAAATACATCAAAACATGTTTGCCAGCACTTCATAGTAAACAGTAATGATTTGCATGCTTCATACAACATTTTATTGCTTATTGTCAAATCTGGAAAGCCCCATACAATTGGAGAACTGATTCTGCCAGCAGTATGGGAAATTCTAAGTATAGTTTTGCATAAGTCACCAGACCAAATAATTAAAGCGAATCCACTCAATGACAATTCTGCTCAAAGATGAATAGATTAAATGTCTGAGAATGTGGAAAACGCATTGTGCAACAGACTTAGGACAATGGAATTTTCTCTGCATTTGAATGGGTGCACGTCGTCAGGCAATGAATCTTTGCTTCTAGGCTATGTTCACTGCATAAAAGATGAAAGCATGATTCAAGAGTTCTTATTTGGAAGGGGATTAGAAACAGATACAAAAGGAGAGTCAATATTTTGGGTTGTTGAGCACTTTTTCAAAGAGAAGGATACTCGTTCACCAACATTCTTGCTGGTGCAACAGACAGGACACCACCATGCGTCATCACTTTCTTGAGAAAAGCTGTACCTAACATATTTACCATTCATTTTGTAATTCAAACTGCACCTTGTCACAAAAACAAACAAGTGATCATCGCACAAATCATTAAATACTGTTATCACAGCGGTAAATAAAATCAAATCCCATGTTCTCAATTCTCAACTATTTTGAGCTTTGTAATGAGGATGAATGATGAATAGCTTGAATACTTGCTGTTGCACACAAGAGTCAGATAGCTCTCAAAAGCAAAATGTGGTCTGAAATGTTTTTATGCACTTTTTGAAACTGTGATAAAATTCTTTGAAGACTGAAATCCTTCACTCAGTAATTGACTCAAGAATATTAGGCATGACATTGCTTATTTGTCAGAATTATTTGCAAAGTTTAATTAAATCAGTCTTCAATTACAAGGAAATTATGTGAATCTTATAAAAGTTAAATCAGTCATCTCCACATTTCTGTCCAAGCTAACCCTGTTAAGTCACTGTGACCTTTTCCAAGTTTTAAACCTCTGAGTTGCAAGAGAAAGAAAGCATACCTGACGATGATCTTCAAGTATACTGTACCCACCTGAGTGAGCTGCATAAAGACATACCAGAGATTTCAGGATCTTCTTTTGATCCAAGTTCCAGATTGGGTAACAAATCTGTTCCTGAACATTAGTAATGAGGAATTAATAGGAAGGTTGGAGGAAGAACTGATCTTGCTTCAAAATGACTTTGAGTTGAAGCCAAGGTTCAAAAAATCATATCAGGACTTTTGGTTGCAGGAAGAAACTTGTGAACACTATCCTGCAACAAACACAAAATGCTGGGTGAACTCAGCAAGCCAGGCAGCATCAGAAACCTGTGAACACTATCCTGCACTGTGGAAAAAGACTAAAGTGTTCTCTATTGTCTTTCCAATGCCACATTTAGTGGTGTGTGGTTTCAGAAGAGTCACTCAACTCAATTCCTAAACTTGTAGATCTCACTAAATTATTAGGGGAGAGTCAGTTAAGAGGAGGACCGCAACTAATAGCAGAGGACATTTATAGCTAACAGTGGGGAAAGAATTAGTAAATATAGCCCACAACAGACAAATATTTAGAAGGAAGAATAGAGGGCATTTGGTTGGGTTAGATTGTACTCCGATCTTGGCAATTCAGTTGCAAACATTTCATCACCATACGAAGTGACATCATCAATGCGCTGTTCATTTGTGGTGTCCCCCCCAAACGTTTGGCTTTTATATACTTATCAATCAGCTGATTGGTCATCATAACAGAAACTCACTTGTGACGTTGGTAAAGGTTGCGTGGCGAACAACTCTGTGCATTGCAGTCTGGAATTTTGCCTGCATTGCTTTATAAATAGGAAGGTATTTATTATTTAGAAGGTGTGAATGTAGGAATTTTAAATTACGGATAAATATATCACTGTACTGCAGGCTCAGAAGAAAATTTAAAAAAAAAATTCAACTAAAGGTTATTTTCCTAGAAGGACAGAGAAAAGAAGGGATGTTCTGCTAAACCTGTATGGAATGTTGGCACATCAAGAGAAATGTGCATTGTTCCAGTTTCATAAAATTAAAAGGGTACTGATGCAATGGACAGGGTTCAGATAAGATTTACAAGAAATCATATCTTGAAAGTTCAAGTACATTCATTATTGAAGAATGTACATATACTGTAATCACCATATACAACCCTGAGAGTCACTTTCTTGCAGGTAGTCACAGTAAATCCAAGAAAGACCACACTTAACTGGAAGGACAAACAACCAATGTGCAAAAGACAACAAACCCTGTAAGTACAAAATTTAAAAAAATGTAAATAAGCAATAAATATCGAGAATGTGAGATGAAGAGTCCTTGAAAGTGAGTCCACAGGTTGTGGGAACAGTTCAGTGTTGGGGTGAGTGAAGTTATTCCCTCTGGTTCAAGAACCATATGGATGAGGGGTAATAACTGTTCCTGAAGCTGTTGGCGTGGGTCCTGATGGTAACTGTAAGAAGGGAGCATGGCCTGGATGATGGGGGTCTTTGATAATAAATGCTGCTTTCCTGCGACAGTGCTTCGCATAGATGTACTCAATAGCGGTAAGGAAAAGGAATAAAGAAATTGACCACAGTAAAGAACAAATATATACATAAATACAGATAGACACCCAGTGGCCACTTTATTAGATACACCTATACACCAGCTTCTTAATGCAAATATTTAATCAGCTAATCGCATAGCAGTAACTTAATCATAAAAGCATACTAAGAGGTTCAGTTATTGTTCAGGCCAAACATCGGAATGGGGAAGAAATGTGATCTAAGTGACTTTGACTGTGGCATATTTATTGGTGCCAGACGGGGTGGTTTGAGTATCTCAGAAACTACTGATCTCCTGGGATTTTCACGGATAACAGTCTCTAGAGCAGGGGCTCTCAACCTGGAGTCTACGGTCCCCTCGGTTACTGGTACGGATCTATGCCATAAAAAAGGTTGGGAACCCCTGCTCTAGTATTTACAGAGAATGGTGCGAGAAAAAAAACACATACAGTGAGTAGCAGTTCTATGCATGAAAACATCTTATTAATGAGAGAGACCAGAGGAGAATGGCCAGACTGGTTCAATCTGAGAGGAAGGTGACAGTGGCTCCAATAACTACGTGTTACACTAAAGAACAGTATTCCTGACACATCACACATTGAACCTTGAAGTGGATGAGTACAGCAGGAAAAGAACACAAACATACGCTTGGTGGCCACATATCTAAGGTACAGGATGTACCTAATAAAGTGGTCACTGAGTGTGTAAATCTACATTTCGATCCATAGAATCCTCTTGAATTGGAACTGGAACTGAAACTGGAATTGGTTTTTTATTGTCACATGTACCAAGGTACAGTGAAAAGCTTATTTTGCATACAATTCATACAGATCAAATCATTACATAGTGTATTGAGGAAGAACAAGGTAAAACAATAATATTGCAGAATAAAGTGTAACAACAACAGAGAAAGTGCAGTGCAGGTAAACAATAAGATGCAAGGTCGCAATGTGGTAGATTGTGAGGTCAAGATTCCATCTTATTTTATTAGAGAAGTATTTAATAGTCTTATCACAGCTGTGCAGAACCCACCCGAGTCTTGGGGTATATACTTTCAGGCTTTTTTATCTTCTGCCAATGGCAGAGGGGAGAAGGAAGAATGTCTGGTGTGGGTGGGGTCTTTGATTGCACTGACTGCTTTACTAAGGCAGCAAGAATATAGACAAAATCTATAGAGAGGAACACACATAAAATACTAGAGGAACTGAGCAGGCCAGGCAGCATCCATTGGAAACAGTACACAGCCAAAGTTTTGAGCCAAGACCCTTCATCAGGACTGGAAAGGAAGGAGGGAAGTCAGAGGAAGAAGGTGGGGGTAGGGGAGGAAGAAGTACAAGGTAGTAGGTGATAGGTGAAACCGAAAGAGGGGGAGGTGGTGAAGTAAAGAGCTGGGAAGTTAACTGGTGAAAGAGATAAAGGGCTGGAGAAGGGGGAATCTGATAGGAGAGGATAGAAGACCATGGAAGAAAGGGAAGTGGGAGGAGGACCAGAGGGAGGTGATGGGTAGGGTAAGGATATAAGGTGAGAGAGAGAAACAGGAAAGGAGAATGGTGAAGGAGGGTGGGGAGGGGCAATTACCTGAAGCTAAAGAAATTGATGTTCATGCCATCAGGTTGGAGGCTACCCAGATGGAATAAAAGGTGTTGCTCCTCCAACCTCAGTGTGGTCATATCATGGAAGTAGAGGAGACCGTAGACTGACATGTCAGAATGTGAATGGGAAGTAGAAATGAAATGGGTGGCCACCAGGAGATTTGTGGTGGACTGAGCGTAGGTCCTCCGTAAAGCAGTCTCTCAATCTACATTGGGTTTCACTGATATACAGGAGGACACACCAGGAGAACCAGATACAGTAAATGACCCCAACAGACTCACAGGTTAAGTGTTGCCTCAATAATGTACACTCCCAGGAACCTGAAACTCTCATCCTCAGCACTCTTGATGTAGACAGGAGCATGTGCACAGCCCCATCTCCTTAAGTTAATAATCAGCTTTTTTGCTTTGCTGACATTCAGGGAAAGGCAGTTATCATGACAGTATATTACTAAGTTGACGTAAGTATCTTTACTGTCTAGATGCTCCAGGGATGAGTGTAGGACTACGGAGATGTAGTCCAGCATTGACCTATAGATGCAGTAGCAAAATTGTAATGGGTTGAGGTTCCCTGGAAAGCTGGAGTTAATGCGTGACATGACCAGCCTCTTAAAGCACTTCATAATGGCTTATGGCAGAGCCACTAAGTGGTAGTGTTAAGGTATGTTATTTTGAATTTCTAGGTCTGAGAGGAACTTCTGACATGATTTATCAGAAATGTGACAGATAAAAACACGTGTTCACTTTTTTTTTATTGAGAAATGAAAAGAGATGGCTGAATTAAATAATGAAGGACTTTCATCAGGTTTCTTTAGCCAGAGTGTGGTGAATTTGTGGAATTCATTGCCACAGATGGCTGTTGTCATTGGGTATATTTAAAAACAGAAGTTGATAGGTTCTTCATCAGTAAAAGTGTCAAAGGTTATGGGGAGAAGTCAGAAGAATGTGGTTGAGAGGGAGAATAAACCAACCATGACAGAATGCTGGAGCAGACTCGATAGGCCAAATGGCCTAATTTTGCTCCTATTTCTTATGGATGCAGAATGAAAGATTCCTTTTGCAGGAAGGAGCATAACCAGAAGCCTGCAATAAAGAACACTCACAAAGAAATCCATTTGGAAACTCAGATGAAACTTATTTTGTGATGGAACTCGCCTCCACAAAGAGTTGCTTAAACAAATACTATACATTTAACAGGGGGTTAAATAAGCATATTCTGAAGAAGAAAATAGAGAGTTATACTGATAGATTTAGATGAGAAATCTATCTAGGGAGGAGGCTTGAATAGAGCATAGATATTGGAAATAGGTTGGCCAAGTAAAATAATCTGTTTATTGAGCTGTATCTCCTAGATAAATGTACATTCTGGTGATTTGTAGTCAAGGAACCCCCATTAAAATGAATGTCTATAACAGCTCTGACATGTGTAGGATCAGAGCAGGAAATGCCTGAGGGGAGTGCTGGGAAATCACAGCAGGAAGAAGCTATGGAACTGAATTTCCTATGGATGCCAGTGATGAATTTTACCACTGCCTCCAGCTTTTGGCTATCAGAGGAAAACAACAATTAAAGATCACACTCTAAAGCAGCAAGTCAGTGATTTACCAGGCTCAAATGATCAATGGCCTTCTGTTTGCTTCAAGGGCGTTGAACACTTAAAATAGCCATCTCAAAGCTCTGGTGAGATTTTTCACATTCACGCAGAATAATCCAATTTGCCATTAATAGGATAAGCAAACTAACACCACCATCCTCTCCCAGAATAACATCCCAAGTATGAAGGCTGGAACCACACTCAGCTTTGATTAAGGGGTTACATCACCTACAACTGGATGTAAGATGCTTGAAATAAGAACATTCTACCATGGCTCTATCTCAACAAGAGAAGGCAAGGAAAAACAATTCATGGATGTTCTCAAACATCTTCGAAAAACATGTAACATACTAATTGATTCCTGGGAATCTGTGTTTCATGACCACTCAAATGGAGAAAGACTCTAAGACGCTGAACACCTTTAATAGGAGCACTTGTCGTTCCACCGAGATGCAACACACAGTGTCATAGGAGGTCATTCCTGCCTGTGGCCATCAAACTTTACACCTCCTCCCTTGGAGGGTCAGACACCCTGAGCCAATAGGCTGGTCCTGGACTTATTTCCTGGCATAATTTACATATTACTATTTAACTATTTATGGTTTTATTACTATTTAATTATTTATGGTGCAACTGTAACGAAAACCAATTTCCCCCGGGATCAGCAAAGTATGACTATGACTTAGAGGTTGATGATTAATGGTGAAAGGAGCGAAGAACCTTTTAAGCAAGTCACCCACACACTTTGTCAAGTACTTCCTGCCCATCTATAGCAAAGTCTGCAGATCATACATGGACCTTGTTTGCTAATTCAGAACTCACAGATCTGAAATGGAAGCAAGTTATCTTCAACCTCAATGGACTATTTAGAAGATCCGCCTTGTTATTCTCCTGTCTTCTTGTGCAAGTGACAATTTTTGACCACATTTGACATGATTGAAGGTGACTAGCCACCCCTGTGTTAGTATGTCATATATGGAAGACAATTAGGAAGGCAAATAGTATTTTGGACTTTACTCAAAAGATATTGAGTGCAAGAATAAAGAGGCCTTACTGTAATTATATAGAGTAAGGGCCTCATCTCCCAACCTACAGAATGATACATGTTTGATAGAGGGAGTACAGCAAATATTCAACAGATTGATTACTGCTCTGATGAGGGCCATCATCATGTTAGAAGCAGACTAGGCGTTTTCTCTCTTGAATTTAGAAGAATGACAAGATCCTACTGAAAATCACAATGTATTTGACAGAGTAGACTTGGCTGGAGTATCTGGAACAAAGGTCATCACAAGTCTCTAAATAAGCAGTTGGTCAATGAAGGCTGAAAAGAAATTTCTACATCCAGAAGATAGTCAATCTTTTGAAATCTCTTCTCAGTTTCTCTTAATGCATACATTCAAGACTGAGAATGATAGGTTTTTAGAATTGTAGTAATCAACGGATATGAAGTTAGTTCAGAAAGTAGCACATATGTAAAATATCAGCCATGATCTTCTTGAATGAAAGACCAGATATGAGAGGCCAACTTATATCTTACTCATGCTGCTAATTCACAAACACAAGAAAATCTGCAGATGCCAGAAATCCAAAGCAACACACACAAAATGCTGGATGAACTCAGCAGGCTAAGCAGTATTTATGGAAAAGACTAAACAGTCAACGTTTCGCACTGAGACCCTTCATTGTCCTGATGAAGCGTCTTGGCCCTAAACCTCAACTGATTGCTCTTTTCCATAGATGCTGCCTGGCCTGCTGAGTTCCTCCAGCATTTTGTGTGTCATGCTGCTGTTTCGTATGTTTTTATGTATGTAAATTCTGATAACAATTTTGATATAGCCTGCTTTAAAAGGAAAATGGTCTTCCAAATACAGAAATCTATTTAACCCTGCCTGAAAGTGTGCTTCTATTCATCTCCAAATTCTCTACCTGCATTTACACCACCATCCAGTTATCCTAAGGAGACGCCAAAAAAATCTAATTCCACCACCTCCTCATGCCTCTCCATGGCATGGAATCAATTTCTGCATACATGCTCATGACATTCAGAACTAAATGTCAGGCCCTTCTCACGACCTCACCACCATTTGTACTGTCAAACTGCATCCCCATGTTTAAATGGGTACATCACAACTTCGTCCATCAAGGAAATAAAAGTCTTCACACATGACATGTGTGACTAGAGTATAAAAATTCCTGCTAATTTATTATCTTAGTTCACTCCCAGACCACACAGTAAAACTGAGGCAACATACATCAAAGTTGCTGGTGAACGCAGCAGGCCAAGCAGCATCTATAGGAAGAGGTGCAGTCGACGTTTCAGGCCGAGATCCTTCGTCAGGACTAACTGAAGGAAGAGTAAGGGATTTGAAAGCTGGAGGGGGAGGGGGAGATGCAAAATGATAGGAGAAGACAGGAGGGGGAGGGATAGAGCCGAGAGCTGGACAGGTGATAGGCAAAAGGGGATACGAGAGGATCATGGGACAGGAGGTCCGGGAAGAAAGACAAGGAGGGGGGGTGACCCAGAGGATGGGCAAGAGGTATATTCAGAGGGACAGAGGGAGAAAAAGGAGAGTGAGAGAAAGAATGTGCGCATAAAAATGAGTAACAGATGGGGTACGAGGGGGAGGTGGGGCCTTAGCGGAAGTTAGAGAACTGAGGCAATAGCTTTGGCGTGCTGTAAGCTAGCATAGTCTAGTGAACCTGTGATGCACAAGACTAAAACTGAACACGTGATCCAGATGTGCTTCACAAACCCTGGATACAATGTCAACTTCTTACCCAGAGCAAACTTGGCCTCACCTTATCAGAAATATTCCTTTTGTCCTTTCCATACCACCCTGTCTGCAACCTAAACCAATTTAATTTCTTCACTTCCCAGTTCTGATAGAGTCTTCAATCTAAAACAGTACCTGTTTCTCTTCTTACAGATGCAGCAAGGCCTGATGTGCATTTCCAACACTTTCTGCTTTACTTATCAACTACTTGAGACATACAGAACTCAGCTCC
This sequence comes from Mobula hypostoma, assembly GCF_963921235.1. NCBI lineage: Eukaryota > Metazoa > Chordata > Chondrichthyes > Myliobatiformes > Myliobatidae > Mobula > Mobula hypostoma. The sequence goes on from NC_086102.1 coordinate 166,902,075, forward strand.
AATTATTATTCCTAACAACACACACAAAATGCTGGTGGAACGCAGCAGGCCAGGCAGCATCTATAGGAAGTAGTGCAGTCGACGTTTCGGGCCGAGACCCTTCATCAGGACCAACTGAAAGAAGAGATAGTAAGAGATTTGAAAGTGGGAGGGGAAGGGGGAGATCCAAAATGATAGGAGAAGACAGGAGGGGGAGGGATGGAGCCAAGAGCTGGACAGTTGATTGGCAAAAGGGATACAGAGTTGGAGAAGGGGGAGGATCATGGGACAGGAGGCCTGGGGAGAAAGAAAGGGGGAGGGGAGCCCCGATGGAGAGCAGGCAAGGAGTGATTGTGAGAGGGACAGAGAGAGAAGAAAAAAAGGGGGGAAATAAAAATAATAAGGGATGGGGTCAGAAGGGGAGGTGTGGCATTAACGGAAGTTAGAGAAATCAATATTCATGCCATCAGGTTGGAGGCTACCCAGACGGAATATAAGATGTGGTTCCTCCAACCTGATTATGGCTTCATCTTGACAGTAGAGGAGGCCAGGGATTGACATATCATTCCTAATTTATTTTTTTTCCCTATGTATTAATACTGAACAATTTGATCAATAACCAACAAAATATATATTTTTCTTTAACCTGTATTGTCAACGGATTGACTTCTATTTCTCCAATGATGCTGTTTATCTTGCCAGTACTTTTGGCACTTTTCTTTATGCTTTTCTGTTAAAATTGATAAAAAAATTATTTTCTTACACTTAGCTGTCTACTGTATCTTTATTGAATGGCTTTAAACTCATGAGTCGAATGAAGCCTTATTATTGTGTACCTGTGATACATAAAAAAGTTAACATGTTCAAATTTAGTGAATTTGTTACAGTGAGTCTGTTACTTGTGTCTTTCATTACTTTGAGCTCCATACCCATTCATCTCCTCTAGAGACTGGAATTAAGATCTGATTGATCAGCCAAAAGACCTCTAGTATCAATAGTTAGACATCAGTTTGTGCTATATGTCAAGGCTGCTGTACATAAACAATATTAAACTACCCATCTCCTGCAGACAAGGATGAAAGCTCTCCGTAAGCATTCTTTCTCTTCCAGTGGCTTGCACTTCTGTAAAGATTAACTCAGCATGCAAAGTCCATTACAGTTGTACGTTCTACCTCAGAGAAAAAAAAAGAAAATCACTTTAAAACTCATAGATTGCCTCATAGGTCAGACTTGCTGACCATCTTCAAAGGGAAATGCTCAGTACTTTTCTGTAAATGGCACTACTTTAGTCTACTGAAATTCCACAGGTATTTGAACTATTTTCTTTGCAGTTTGTGGGACTGTTTTCAGTATTTTGTTGGAACATGACATCTAGAAGTAGGGTCTGCTAGACATTTTTCTCCCTCAAACCATAGCTCAATTTTGTTTAGGGTAGTTTGTAAGTTGATGAAAGTTCAAATTAATTACATTTAATGAGGGAAAAGCAGAATCTGGGAATAAACAGAGGGATGTGAAATTATCTCTTCTTAGCCAAGTAAATGTGGGCATTGAGAAAGAAAAGAATGATGGAAAAGAAACTAATGGCATTGAAGTCAACTCAGATACAGAAAGATAAAGGGAAAAGAAGGAATAATTAATGGAAAAGTAACAAGTCAGGACAAAATTTACACTATTATTTAGGTAGCTAAAATATTAAATTCATTGCCTGATTAGGAGTAGTTGGATAAAATTTGACTATATTATTTCATTAAATTGCAGAAGGTAACTATATGGGATGATTTTCACTTGTAAAATAGGTGGTAAACAAAATTACTTGAAGCAATTTTAGACAGTTTAAGATCAACACAGTGATGAAAATAGTTAAATGCCTGTAAGGACTACAGATAAGAATATATGAGGGGTGATTGATGAGTTCATGGCCTAAGGCAGGAGTCAATTTTAGAAAACCTAGCACATTCATTTTTCAACATAGTCCCCTCCTACATTTACACACTTAGACCAGCGGCCGTGGAGCATGCAGATCCCTTCTTTATAGAAGTCGGCGTCTTGGACCTCCAGAAAGTGGTTCGCAGCAGGGGTGATTGATAAGTTCGTGGTCTGAAGTAGAAGGAGATGAGTTATACAGCTCTCGTTATATGCACGTACAGTTCAACTCTTTGAGTGATTATGCAGAACGTTTGAAGTTAATAACTCATCTCCTTCTACCTTAGGCCACAAACTTATCAATCACCACTACTGTGGACCACTTTCTGGAGGACCAAGACGCTGACTTCTACAAAGAAGGGATCTGTATGTTCCATGACTGCTGGACTAAGTGTGTAAATGTAGGAGGGGACTATGTTGAAAAATAAATGTGCTAGGTTTTCTAAAATTGACTCCTTCTACCTTAGGCCACGAACTTATCAATCACCCCTCGTACAACAAAGCAAGATACGTAGCTGAGTAAGAACAAGAGGTCCTGTTCCTCATTAGATATTCCAGTAAATAAAAAAACATTAAATTTAATTCAGTCCACCAGCTGATGTGAAGTATCCTGACAAGTATTGTTTTTCCATCAAGTCCCAGAAAACCAGCGGTACAACTCCAGAAGATGAATAATAACTTATATTTTTCTATAATTATAAAGAAATATACATTGAATAGCCAAACATAATTTGTAGAGGCTAAATAAAGCAGATATACAAATCACTTAACACACATAAAAGTTGCTGGTGAACGCAGCAGGCCAGGCAGCATCTTTAGGAAGAGGTATAGTCGACGTTTCGGGCCAAGTCTTGGCCCGAAACGTCGACTGTACCTCTTCCTAAAGATGCTGCCTGGCCTGCTGCGTTCACCAGCAACTTTTATGTGTGTTGCTTGAAATTCCAGCATCTGCAGATTTCCTCGCATTTGCGATACAAATCAATTAATACCTTTACTGTGCATTTTTTCCCACAAGGTCGTTCCTGAAAGTTTCAAACACACATAAAAGTTTAAAGTAATAAACCATTGAAAGCAGTCTTGGAATAACTTTGTAAAATACTTCTAAAAATGTAAGTTATTCAAAAGTTATTTAATGAATTCTCAACCAAGTCTCTTACAACCATCTTCTATTTAAAGCAATAGAAGAACACCTCACTGTACCGCCTGAGACACGACACAAGATTTGCAGAAGAATTATCTCTGAAAATTGTGAGCAAACAGCTTGAAAATTTCTACTTCCTTGTTTAACTATGTACCATTCGGTGTCAGAGTGCAGCCTGTAGGATAGTAGTAAATTGCCAACAATTTTTCATCAGAACATGCATGTGTCAGAAACCTGAAGTTGCTGTAGGTTTTGTGGAGTACTGACAAGGAACACTAAAACTTTTATTGTTAATTCCCCCAACATTGGGATCAAATACTGTAATTACATTTGCTCAAGGTGAAAAATATTTTGCAAAGCTGAAAAATGAATCATAAAATATTTTTTGACAATATCTTTGATATGACAGTACAAGTTGTGATAGAGTACAATACAACATGGGGTCCTGCAAAGGAAATTCATGGTGTTTGGTAGAAAGTTGAAAAGCAAGATCTCTGAGGTTGTAAGCTCAGGATTACTTCCTAAAGCGTGTACTAGTGAGTATAGAAATAGGATGGTAGGTTGTATGAATGCATGGCTTAATAGTTAGTGCAGGAAGGGGGGCTTAAAGTAAACACAAAATACTGTGCAGATGCTGAGGTCAAAGCAACACTCACAACACGCTGGAGGAACTCAGCAGGTCGGGCAGCATCTGTGGAAATGATCAGTCAACGTTTCGGGCCGGAACCCCTCGTCAGGACTGAAGGGGCTGGAGACTACCTAGACATTATATGAGGTGTTGCTCCTACCCTCGGTATGAACATAGAATTCTCCAACTTCCGGTAATTCCCTCCCCCTCCCTTTCCCTATCCCTATTTCACTCTGCCCCCTCCCCCAGCTGCCTATAACCTCCCTCATGGTTCCGCCTCCTTCTACTACCCATTATGTTTTCCCCTATTCCTTCGTCACCCTTCCTGCCTGTCACCTCCCTGCTTCCCGTCCCCCACCCCTTTATCTTTCCCCTTACTGGTTTTTCACCTGGAACCTACCAGCCTTCTCCTTCCCACCCTCCCCCCACCTTCGTTATATGGCCTCTGCCCCTTCCCTCTTCAGTCCTGATGAAGGGTTCCAGCCCGAAATGTTGACTGATCGTTTCCACGGATGCTGCCCGACCTGCTGAGTTCCTCCAGTGTGTTATGAGGGGGGCTTAAAGTGACCAGTATGAGAAAGTTGAACTGCATCTGAAATGGAAGGGGACCAATCTCCTTGCAGGCAGGTTTTACTAGTGCCATGTGGGAGGCAAGGAGTGGGGTGGTGGTGGTGGGATTGGTGGGAGATAGGATACCGAATTACAATACAGCAGGTGGGAAGTCTAACGTACTGAGAATATAAAAGGGGAGTCCAGCAACTCCCCTGCCATAATTATTCTCAACATTTTGAATCTTGAATTGGTGCCCAACAAGGCTACACCGTCAGCCTCCTACTCTACAACAATACACTCATGGCATCACCAGATTCTACTTTAACTCCACCTGCTAATATGCAGATCTTGCAGATACAAAATTGGGCTGTATCACAAATAATGATGAGTCAGAGTACAGAAAGAAGATACAGCGCCTAGTGACGTGGTGCCAATGACAACAACCTTTCTCCCTCAATGTCAGCAGAACAAAAGAAATGGTCATTGATTTCAGGAAGGGGGGCAGTGCTTATAACTCAAACCCTTCAATTCAGGCAACGTCCTTGCAAATCTTTTCTGCAGCCTCTCTACCTTAATCACATTCCTTCTTTAGTGTAGTGATCAGAACTGCACGATACCCCAAGTAGGCCCTAATCAACATTCGTACAACCGTAACATGATATCTCAACTCTTATATTCAGTGCCTCAGGCAATAAAACCAAGTACGTCATATATCTTCCTCACTGCCTTATTTACTTGTATCCGAAGGCCTCTCAATGCGAGGGTCCTTTCTAGGATCCTGCCATTCACTGTGTATTTCCTGCCTTGGTTTAGTTTCCCCAAATACATCACTTAACACTTATTTGAGTTAAATTCCATCTGCCATTCTCTGGCTTACTTTCCCCGATGATCTATATCCTGTTTAATGATTGACACCATTGAGTGGGCTGAGAGGGTTTGTTTCTATGCAGTATTTTCTATGATTCAATATATCTTATGGAATAGACTATTGAATCTTCTCCAATATACTTCAAAAAATAATGAAATTCTTCCTTTATATTCCCCCTATCACTTGGCCAGTGTCATGGCACATAAGATGGTAAAAAAAATCACATTAATGACTCCTTTAATTTCATAAAGCCCTAGACTTAGAAAGGAACCTGTAAAGTGAAAATCATATGAACTCTTACTTTGTAAGTTACACTAGCTATTCCTCTTGAAAAAATACTTATGTTCATTTCCCAAGGATTTAGTGATTTTTTTTGCTAGCATGATGATTCATTACCATTAAGGACCTCTTTTAGGTACATATACAGGACTTTCCCATTGAACAGAAATAGTTTACAATTCCAAAAAAAATACAAACAAATTTCATTTTGCAGCCAGAATCTCACATTCTCATAAAACCGGATGTTAAAGACAAACCATTATTTTAATCATAATCAGGTAATAACGTTTATTCAAAGTTAAAGTAAACTACAGTGCCTTTTATTAAATCTCAAATAAAACCTTTCTGGTTATTTTCTTTCTACAAAACCATAATGAAAAAGAACATTAAGAAATAGAAAGAGTAACTCATTCACCCCTTCCGTTCTTTGCTATTCAGTAACAATACTGATGATCTTTAACCTTAGTGCCATTTCTCTGTCCTAACTGTCCATGATTCAGTTAATTTCCAGAAATCTAAACAAAAGTATTATAATAATCTAATATCAATTCATCATGTAAAGCAATTCAGATGAAAACAGCATTCTTTACGTTTTGGTTCATTTGTAAGTGCTTTGATTTCATTGATATTATCTGATGAGCTGCAATTGTTTGCAGAAAGCTCTGTGCAGCTACTGTTATTTAAGTCATTCATCTTAACTAACTGCTTTGAACTGATGACCATGCACAGCTGATTGGATCCTAAGTGATGCAGAAGTGAATGGTTATATCCTTGCCCTCTTCAATGATAATTGATCAGTATCTCAGCAAAACAACAAACAACATGTTTGCAGCATGATGAGTGGAAAGTACAGGTTTGATCACCATTTAATAATAAAGGCAGCAGATTTTCAAATGCATCTCCTTCTTTGTTTGCTTAAAATCTATGTAAACAGGATCATAATGCAACTATGTCTCTTATTAATCCGCAAAATTAAGGGCTCCACAGGAGGACCTGAAGAATGCAAATATTATCCAAATATATTTGAATTTTAAAAATATACATTTTTTCACTAAATCACTAATGGTCCAAAATGTTCACTAACATTTATAAGAGGCTGCAAGGTTCATCTAAAGGGAATAGTCAGTCAGCATCTTGATTATCAACATGTGAGGCAAATAATTCCTCAGGATACAGTGAATTTCAATTTGCTAGGAACTTTGAGGTGTAATGGTAATGTTCTGCCAGTAAGAACTATCAAAACTACCAGACCGCTTTGTCAAGAACCTCTACTCTATCTGCCAAAAGCGAAATTTCCCAGTGGCCAAACATTTTAACTCCTATTCTCATTTCTGCTCTGACATGTTGGCCCACGGCCTCCTCTTTTGCCATGATGAAGCCACTCTCAGGTTGGAGTAGTAACACCTGATGTTCCGTCTGGGTAGCCTTTGGCCTGATGGTGTGAACATCAATTTCACTTTCTGGTATTTTGCCCCCCCCACTTCTTTTACTCCCCATTCTGGCTTCTTACCTCTTCTCCTCACCCTCCTCACTTGCATATCACCTCTCCCGGTGCCTGGTGCCCCTCCTTCTTCCTTTCTTCCTTTCTCCTCTCCTATCATTTCTTCTTCTCCAGCGCTTTACCTTTCCCACCCATTTGGCTTCACTTATCTTCTAGTTTGACCTCCTTCCTGTCCCCCTTTTTATTCTGGCGGATTTCCCCCTTTCTTTCAGTCCTGTTGAAGGGTCTCAGCCCGAAATGTAAACTGTTTATTCATTTCCATAGATGCTGTCTGACCTGCTGAGTTCCCACAACATTTGGTGTGGGTTGCTCCAGAATTCATTAATAATTAGTTAACAGGTTTAGAAAACAGTTTGGGAAAAGTTGCATAGTTACATTATGATCCTCAACTTCCTAACCAGAAGACCACAATCTGCGGATTGGTGATAATATCTCCTCCTCACTGACAGTGAACACTGGTGCACCTCAGGGGTATGTGCTTAGCCCACTGCTCTTTTCTTTCTATACCCATGACTGTGTGGCTAGGCATAGCTCAAATACCATCTATAAATTTGCTGACGATACAACCATTGTTGGTAGAATCTCAGATGGAGATGAGAAGGCATACAGGAGCGAGGTAAGCCAATTAGTGGAGTGGTGTCTCAGCACCGAAAGAGCTGACTGTGGACTTCAGGAAGAATAAGACAAAGGAACACATACCAATCCTCATAGAGGAATCAGAAGTGGAGAGAGTGAGCAGTTTCAAGTTCCTGGGTGTCAGGATCTCTGAGGACATAACCTGGTCCCAACATATCGATGCAGTTATAAAGAAGGCAAGACAGCGACTATACTTCATTAGGAGTTTGAAGAGATTTGGTATGTCAACAAAAACACTCAAAAACTTCTATAGATGTACCGTGGAGAGCATTCTGACAGGCTGCATCACTGTTTGGTCGAGGGGTCTACTGTGCAGGACCAAAAGAAGCTGCAGAAAATTTAGTCGGCTCTGTCTTGGGTACTAGCTACAAAGTACCCAGGGCATCTTCAAGGAATGTCTCAGAAAGGCAGGATCCATTATTAAGGACCCTCAGTACCCAGGGCATGCCCTTTTCTAAATTGTTACCATCAGGTAGGAGGTACAGAGGCCTGAAGGCACACACTCAGCAATACAGGAACAGGTTCTTTCCCTCTGCCATCTGATTCCTAAATGGACACTGAACCCATGAACACTACCTCAGTTTTTCAATATATATTATTTCTGTTTTTGTACGATTTTTAATCTATTCAATATACGTGTACTGTAATTGATTTACTTATTTATATATATTTTTTCCTCTTCTATTGCATTGAACTACTGCTGCTAAGTTAACAAATTTCACAACACATGCCAGTGATAATAAACCTGATTCTCATTCTGAAAAGAAAGAAAGCAGGTAAAAGTGAATAAAAATACAGTAGGGGTGTGTGTGTGTGTGTGTGTGTGTGGTGGATAGAACTCTGTAAAAATCTCTGAATGTTCAGAAGGTTGATAATTGATGTGAAGGAGGGTGCCTTTAACATAATAACACAAAATTTGTAGAGAATCTTGAGCAATTCAAATATATGTTTAGTATTAAGCAAAATCAACAGCATTTACAGTGATCTGACCAGATTAAATGGATAGGGCAAACAAAAATAGATAGAATTTTACTGTGAATTGCTACAAAGTAGATATTTTGGAACAAGAAATATTTTGACACCACAAATGAGTACTATTTTAGATAAAGCTCAGAGTACCTGCTATTTCCTGGAAATCTCCCATCCAAACATTAACTCAGCATGTTCGGCTTTTAAAGTCAGTTGTAAAAGGCTGGTTTGTAGCTGGTAACATCAGTGTCAGGCAAGAGTAGGTGCTGTTCTTCTAACCCACCTATTTACAATATTCCTTTAGTGCATTTATAATAATCTTAAACACATTTGGTAACAATAACCTGTCTAGTCCTTTACTGAAAACCTTTAAGGTACTTTGCTTCAGTACCTATGCCTGGTATACACTTTTGACATATTTTAAATAATTTTAGTCAAAAAACATGATCCATTTTCTATTAACATTTATTTATGTATATAAATCCTACTTAAATTTAGTACAGGCAGAAAAGCTTACTTGAATCTGGTCTGTACAATTTTTTCATAAATTTAAATTTTACCTTTATTCTGAATGCTGAGTAAAGTCTACCTTTTAATCTTCTCTTATTTTGTATCACAGTAATTACAGACATTCCTGTAAACATTAGTCCAGATGTGGACTTAACTTGGCTAAATATAGTCTTTAAATGAGTATCACAGATGCTTACATCCTAATTTACTCTTTGCATTGTAAGAGCATTTACAAATGATTTTACAGATCTGTCCACTAAACCCCAAGATCTCTCTTCGTCTCTGACATCACAGTTACATTCCTAGTTAGCACCTTATCCCCAGGAATTGCTCTCAAATCCCAAGCATATTTCATGGATTTAAATTCCATGTCCAATTTTTTTAAAGTGCACTGAGAACATGAGTTGTAGAGTCCTTAAAGATGAATCCACAGGTTGTGGAATCAGGTCAGTGTTGGGGTGATTGAAATTATCCCCTTTGGTTTAAGAGCCTGATGGTTGAGGGGTAATCACTGTTCCTGAATCTGGTAGTGTGGGATGAGGCTCCTATACCTCCTTCCTGATGGCAGCAGCAAGAAGAGAGTATGACCTGGGTGGTGAGGGTCCTTGATGATGGTTATTGTTTTCCTCTGAAGGTGCCCCTTGTAAATGTGTTCAATGGTGGGGAGGGCCTTATCTGTGATGGACTGGCTGCATCCACTAAATTTCGTAATTTTTTCTCCGTTCAAGGGCATTGGTGTTTTCATTCCAGGCCATGATGTAACCAGTCAGGATACTCACCACTGTATATCTCTAGACATTTGTTTTAAATGACATGCTGAATTTGTGCAATCTTCTCAGAAAGTAGAGATGCTGCTGTGCCTTCTTTGTAACGGTACTTACGTGCTGGACCCAGGACAAATCCTCTGAAATTAACACAGAGGAAATTAAAGATGCTGACTCTCTCTACCACTGATCCCCTGATGAGGATTGGCTCATGTACCTCCAGTTTCCTTCACCTATAGACAATAATCAGTTTTGCTGACATTGAATGAGAGGTTGTTGTTGTAGCATCATTGAGCCAGATTCTCAATCTCCCTCCTATATAAAAATTTGTCACCACCTTTGATTCGCTCCTTAGCAGTAGTGTTGTCAACAAACTTAAATATGGCATTGGAGCTGTACTTAGTCTCACAGTCATAAGTGTTAAGCAAGTAGCTGGATGAAATGTTCTTGCCAATCCAAATTGACTAGCGTCTGCAAGTGAGGCAATTGAGGGTCCAGTTGCACAACGAGGCACTGACACCAAGGTCTTGAAGCTTACTGATTAGTTTTGAGGGGATAATAGTAGTGAATGCAGAGCTGTCATTAATGAAGAGCATCCTGATGTATGCATCTTCACTGTCCAGGTGTTCCAGGGCAGAGTGGAGAGGCAATGAAATGGCATCTGATGTTGACCAGTTGTTACAGTAGGCAGTGAATCCTAGTCGATCCTCAAGCAGGAGTTGATATACTTCATCACCAGCCTCTCAAAGAACTTCATCAGTGGATGTAAGTGCTACTGGACAACAGTCATTGAGGCAGGTTACCATGTTCTTCTTGGGCACCTATATAATGGAAGCCTGCTTGAAGCAGCTCGGCACCTTGGACTTCCAAAGCGAGAGCTTAGAGTTATCAGTGAACACACCAGACAGTTGAATAGCACAGGTCTGCAGTATTCGGCCAGGTACCCCATCTGGGCTGGATGTTTTCTGTGGGTTTACCCTCTCAAGGATACTCTCTAGGTGGCCTCAGTGTCTGGAATCACAGGGTCATTGGGGGCTGTGGGAATTTGTGAAGGTGCCTTCATGTTTTGATGGTCAAAGTGAGCATAAAAGGCATTGCACTCACCTTCAAGAGTTGCATTCAAGAGTACTACATTTGGTTGTGGCATGTCTAAAAGGATATACAAACTTTGAAAGCTGTATGTCTTGGCTCGGTACTATGCTGTTTAATTATATATGAAAAGATCAACTTCTCTATGCACAGTTCAAGCCAGTTTTTAAAATCATGTTCTTAAGTTTATGCAAATTTTACAGCTTGCAAATTTGAGCTACAAATCCGGATATGGTGTCCCTTCAGCTTTCTGATTTAGTAAACTGATTCCAATGTGTTTGTATTAACATTACATGTTTTACATGTAAGACCATAAGACCATGAGATATAGGAGCAGAAGTGGGTCATTCGGCTCATCGAGTCTGCTCCACCATTCAATCCTGGGCTGATCCAATTCTTCCAGTCATCCCCACTCCCCTGCCTTCACCCCATACCCTTTCATGCCCTGGCTAATCAAGAACCTATCTATCTCTGCCTTAAATACACCCAATGACTTGGCCTCCACAGCCACTCGTGGCAACAAATCCCACAGATTTACCACCGTCTGACTGAAGTAATTTCTCCACATCTCAGTTCTAAATGAACGTCCTTCAATCCTGAAGTCGTGCCCTCTTGTCCTAGAATCCCCTACTATGGAAAATAACTTTGCCATATCTAATCTGTTCAGTCCTTTTAACATTTGGAATGTTTCTATGTAGTATCCTTCATCTGCAATTAGGAAATGCTTAGCATCTAATAAATCAGAAATTTATGAAGATAAAATCATTGATACTAATACAATTTGCATTCAGAAAAAAATAAAATTATCTTTGATACACCAATGACCAGCAGTAAAATAACAATGGAGAAAACTAAGAATGCAAATAATGTAAATAAGCAACCTCCTTCTCAAATCATATTAAAGTTAGTAGTTAACAGACATATTCATTCACTTCTGTTCTGAAAGGAAGGAAATAGGTGAAACTTTAAATTGTTTAGAGCTACAGTTTCAATAAATAAACCACACCAAAAGAAGAACTCCCTGAAACTTAAGAGTTGAGCAAGGCATGAATATAGAAGTACAGAACTGAAGTATAGCACTGAATTTAATAAAGGTTACTTCAATGAATGCTCACCACTATTGATTTTTTTCTGTCAACAGTGAAGTTGTGCATTTAGTACATCTATTGCATGATGAATGTGCGTATTATAATGCAGCACAATGTAATATATTAGTAACACATACTTAGGCTTAAGGAATATAAAATGTAAGGGATATCACTGTGTATGCACAAAATACATTGAAGTAAAATTTATTTTTAAAACTGGAAACACATTCCTTCAAATTTTAATTATTGTTGCAGATATCTTAACAATTTTGTTTACTTTTTCTCTGTGACTTTTAATTCTCTTTATAAACCTATTTGTCATTACCTCTGTGTAACTTCTGTGCACCACTGCATGCTCTATTTACAAGCAATGAAAGCCCAAATACAGAGTAGTGCTACAGTAGTAAGCTACAGTGCAAAAATACAAAGAAAGTTTGTAGACAAAAGTAAGCACAATGAATGTTTGGTGTGGCCTGAGAAATTGGGCTACTGAACATATCTGCACAAAATCTTGTGCGGAAGGTAAACATGCAGAAAAGAGCCAAAATAGATTGAAAGCAACTCCCAGAAAAAATGAGGCTGAAATATTGAGAATAAAGTGAAAGCCTATGACAAAGAATAAAGCAATGTAACAGCCAGAAAGGAGACAACATAGGTAAACTAGAGAAAATAGTTCAAAAATATCATGAAACCAGAAAGACAGCTATTGAACACAATATTTTGTTAATCATTCGACAATATCTTGTTGTCCACGCTATTTAGTTCACTGCTTAATATATCACTCGTGCTCTTATAAAATATTTATTCACTTTTTGTTCAATGTTTTTCTTCTTCACTGAAGAGCAATGTTATGAAATGCATTCATAACATGCTAACGAAAATATTACGCAGCCTATGCATACCGATTCATTGAAACAGAAAATGTAGAAGTTACAACTGATAAAAGAGTAAATCTAATTGTGTAGTTTAGTACAGTAAATACAGTTTTCTTGATTTATAGAAAATTTGCCTCTTAGCCTATCATATTTGTTATTAAGGGGCTACAGAATCAAAGTAGTTATATATCAAAGATTTGTAAAATAAAGAAGCAGGCTGGTTGGAACGTAGAACTTTCTGTGCAGTAATTATGATGGTCCTGTTGTTATATACTCTATACATGGACTATACATGGACAAATCTCATACCAACCGCTTTCTTTATTAAGTGAAACAACATAATTTCTGCCTTTGGGACAACTTGGGTAACTCTGTGTATTTAAGTGTAAGAGAAAAGCTAAATACCATACACTGCTTTTCAGCAATAGGGAAAAAGGAAAATTCTAAGCAGGAACAGTATCTTGAAAGCAGGACACTGTTAAGCAGGAATTGTAAGAATAGTTGGAAAATAGCATCCCTGCATTGTAGGACTCAGAATAATGGTAATAAAATTATTATCACCAAAATTTACAGTAAATGTAGTTTCTGTCAAATGCCTACTACCTATGTGCTCAGCATTTCAAATCCATAGTTACTTGGCAACCTAGAATGTTTGTTTTATTATGATCATGATGCGTGTGCAGATTAGGGATTGCAGAAAATAAGATCAGTATGATCATTCTCATTTGAATATACCCATCCTAAAGTTTCCAATCAATCTTGCTGTTCCTTGTAAACACCAATAGCAAATGATAAAAGCACAAAATAAAGTTGATCCCAAATTGAAAAATCCAGAACTAAAATTACTGCAAAATCTTATCTGATTCATCAAATTTTGCTGCCATTAAACTTCCCTTTAACTGTGAAATAATACAATTATTCTAAATTGCATGTGATTAGTTGCATCTCACTGCATTTACATCAATGTGAGATGAACTAAACTCCCCTGATAGACAGTAGGACAATTTGCACCAGCTCATTAGCACAGTCATTATAAGGCTCATTAAAGTGTGAGTAATCTGCTGGGGTGTTTGGAAATTGGAGTGAAGGTTTAAGAAATTGAAGATTGCACCAGCAGGCTAGTGGAGTAATAACTTCAGAGGAAAGAGCTTGAGTTTTCTGAACATTTCCAAACTAGCAATAACAAAAGGCAGTCAAAGAGAATGGAAAGAGCACAGAAGTATGAGAAAGAATACAGAATTTCCATGAGTTGAATATCAAATCTTCAATGAAGAGGAAAGACTGAATACCTGTGTCAGATACTCACAAAAAATAATTAGTTATACTTCTTGAAGAACAGCAGCATTGAAATAGAAAGATAACTTTGACCTCCAGGATGTTTTAAGATTTTGCTGTTTCGTCATGCTCCATGTTGTCACCTCACTCCACTTCCGAACTGATTTTGTTTCTTCCTCCAGCAACATCTGTGTGTCAACCTTAAGAAAACCTCCTCTTTCCTACATCTAGTCTCAGTGAGTTCTGTTTCTCCCTTGGGTTGTGCTCCACTCCCATTGTCAAACAAATTCTATGCTATATTTGTAAAAATATTTAATTTATTTCATAAGGAGAATATTAATTCTATGTATTCTCAATGAAGCGGAATATAGAGATGGAGGTTGAAGGTTAGACTGGCTTGGGAAAAGTGACAAGGGCACAGTACCATACTAGTATATTAGCCAATGCAGTCCCTTGGATAATATCCAAAGTGTATAATAATAGAGTATTATTATATTAGCTTTCCAACACTGAATTTAAAATGCTCAGAAATATAAGGCCTTCCTGAAACATTGATGTAAATGCTCCCTTAATTGTTCAAAAACTTTATAAAATACGTGGCTGCAGATCTATGTATAACATAAAAATTTTACAAGTAAAACATGATCAAAAAGGAATTCATATTTTCTCCTATTTATAATCTAAATTTAAAATACTTTCAATAATAATTCTATAACTTTTGTAGCAGTTTAAACAAGAACAAAATCAACTAACTGTATATATCTGGAATGTTATAATTATTAGAAAACAAGTAGGTAGTAGTATTCATTTTTGTTCAGTTTTTTTCCTTGATGAATAAATAAGTAACATGCAATATTGCAAATAACAAAAACAGAAACAGCCTATGTACAACTCATAAAAAACACTGGGGTACAATTCACATTTCAATTGTGAAATTAAATGCATTTTTCCAAATAGAAAATTAACACAATTTCAAAGGGAGCACCTTGAAATAGAGTAGGTGCCAACAACAGTTTGAGGGTATCTGAATATGGTATATACAGCTTTATGGTAAAGAGTTAACTTGTAGACAAAAAGGGAAGGCATCCAGCAGCCACTTGAATGTGAGATTTTTTTTTTGTTCCCCTTGATGCATACCGAGCTCTCCATTATTAGTCCTAATGATGGAAAATTGTAGTGTTGATACAAATCTTTTTTTTAAAGCAATGGGCGGGAGCTCCATTTGTTAGTAAGTTCTTTGTGACTGAAAGCTATGGATTGTACATCTACACTGCAGA
Organism: Mobula hypostoma; assembly: GCF_963921235.1. Classification (NCBI taxonomy): domain Eukaryota; kingdom Metazoa; phylum Chordata; class Chondrichthyes; order Myliobatiformes; family Myliobatidae; genus Mobula; species Mobula hypostoma. The sequence continues at coordinate 166,917,429 of NC_086102.1, forward strand.
AAAGGCTGGATGCTCTTTCCATAGCACAGCTAATTACTCCTACTGTGACCTTGCTGATCTGCAATGCTCCCCCCTGCATCTCATCTGCACGCCTGGTTCTGTGTGCGCATGGTGTCAGAGAATATGAAAAACCATATAATGAAAGCAGTTTCATGATGGAAAAAAGGGCTACTGGAGTTGCACTTGGTACAAAGGAGGTTCAATTATATGAGTAATTGTGATAATTTAGTCCATTCATGTACCCTTACTTGATCAAGAATAAGACTCACAAAGGAAAATTACTTTAACAAGAAAATAGAGCGAGGGGGAATAAAGATAGGAGGAGGGAGGGAGAGAGAGGGAAAAAGGGGGTTGGTGATGAAGAGAGAAAAACAAGATGGAACAAGAAAATAGATATATAGAGGGAAGGAGAACCAGACACAGTACAAGGGAGATGTGATAAAAGCTGACGTGCAGCTGTGTTACACAATTAAATTCAATTTTTTTTAAGCAATTGATGAATGCAACTACTGCAAATGTGCCTCAGTTAGCTATCATTTGTTGTTCCGTGACAGGAAAAGGATAATTACCTCTCAAAGTGAATCAAAAGACTGACATGCCCTTTAGACACAGTCATGAATGCAGAGCTCGACAGAATGCTTGAATAAGAATTCTGGAGCTTTTTTCCCCCTTTATAACTGAACAAATTTTGTTCGATATAATGTAAGAACACCACCAGCAGATGCATTAAACCCTGGGAGTTCTGAGACACTAAGTAGCTTTATATTTTAACTCTTCCAAGCTGCAAAATAAAGCTAAATTTGCATTTCACTACCATTTCATCCAAGAGTAGTTTTATTTAGACTAAATTTATTTCACACAAGGGCAATTTGATCCAACTCCTTTGGTGGCAGATTAAATTTTAATAACTGTAATAACTTGTCCCAATATACGTTTCCAAAATCTTTATAAGTCATTCATCCATACCAGCATGAAATTTCCAATCATACTGGTATTGGAATAAATGAAAATCAATTAGTATTAAGGAGGCTGCTGTGAATTTTCTGGTGTTTCAAGGTTAAAGAGATATGACCAATAACATAAGTAAATAGAGATATATACAATTACAAGAAGCATAGATAGATTAGATAGCCCGGGTATGTTTCCTTTGGTAAGGATGTCTAAAACATAGATTTAAGGTGAGAGGGAGGTTCAAAGGTGATATGAGGGGTAAGTTTTCAGACAAACAGCTGTTGGTATCTGGAATGAACTGCCAAAGGAGGTGGTCGAAGCTGCAACAGTAATAAAATTTAAGGGACAACTGGACAGCTACTTGAATGAACAAAGGAGAGAGATATGGAATTAAGCAGGCATATGGGATTAGTAGAGGTAGGCATGATAGCATAAACTCAGTGGGCCAAAGGGACTGTTCTGTACCGTACACCTCTATAACTTGAACTCGGTTTTAAATAATTTCACATTCTGAAGATTTTTTATTAGCTACGATCATTACTACTTTAAGTGCCGACTCTCAATGACTACTGGAAATTTCTACCGATTTCTTAAAACTCTTGCAAATTTCTACAGATATACCATAGAGAGCATTATGACTGGTTGTATGGAGGCTGCAATGCACAGGATTGAAAAAGCTGCAGAGGATTGTTGACTCAGCCAGCTCCACCATGGACACTAGCCTCCCCACCATCCAAGACATCTTCAAAAGGTGGTGCATCTATCATTAAGAATCCTCACCACCCAGGACATCCCCTCATCTCATTATTATCAGGGAGGAGGTACAGTAGCCTGAGAATGCACAACCAGTGTTTTAGGAACAGCTTCTTCCTTTCCGCCATCAGATTTCTGAACACTCCATAAACACTACCTCACTATTTTATTCTCTTTCTGCAATATTTATTTATTTTAAAATATTTCTTATTGCAACTTATGGTTAATCTTTTTATGTGCTGCATTGTGTTGCTGCTGCGAAACAACAAATTTCATGACACGTTAGTGGTAATAAACTTGATTCTGACTTCCCATTAATATTGAGAAATACTGTATATGAAAAAGATTTTATTCTACAATATTGTCATCAGATAGTTTTTCCAAAGATTATTTGGTATAAACCAAATAAGTACCTATAAATAAATAGTGAAAATAACCAGAAACTGCAAGAAACCTTATGTTTCCTGATATTTTTATACATACTTCTCTGAGTTGCCTTAGGTATAATCCCTTGCTCAGAGAATAACATTTCTGTCTACCAGTTCAAATTCCACGAGCGGACTGAAATAGTGACTATGTGACGAAAAAAGGTGACCAACTTTATTCCTCATCACCAATAAACTCTGTCCCATTAGACTTCCCAACACCTGTCTGTACAAAACTTACCTGATTGTGTTTCCAATTACATTCAGTGGTGCTCCAGGCCTGCAAACAGCAATTGCTTCATTTCTGCATCTTCTGGCAATCTCCACGAGCTTTTGCCCAGATTTATCCACATTTCCAATCAAAAATGTTTCAGAAGTATCACCATGGTATCCATTAAAATACACCTATTCAACCGAAGAGTAATAGGGAGGAAAAATAAATTCCCATTAAAGTTTACTGTTTAATTGACCTGTAAGATTTTAAAAATGACCACAGTTCAAGAAAAAATTTTCAAGAAACATTGTCAAGGATCTACATGTTAGGTTATACAAGGAGAGGAAAACAAGGTATGATATTTCTCATCTTTCTTTCTCTCAACAATTCACAGGTCTAATTATGATTTTATATACAGGTCTCCATTCCAAAACTTTACATAGGTTCATGAAATGGGATATGTTGAAAGTCACATGATCAGTTACTCCCTTTGCTCAATTATTATGTTAAGCATTTATTTTTTATAATTTACGTTCTCAAAGTTAATTCAAGTTGAAAAATGCTTCTATCTTTGATGTCTGTGCTTTGCCAAAAATAAACTGCTAATTCATTGGAATCAATTCATTTTCAGTTTGTGTATGTATTAGTACATGCATTGCATTCACATTATTTTAGAAATGTATAAGATAGTTTTATAACATGTTTAAGATAAAAAAGGCTAAGCAGAAGTTATAAACATGACAGATTTAAAGTAGGCATTTAGGTGTTTAAGCAAAAGAAATTTTTTTTTCACATCCACATAACATAATTGTATTATGCTTGGAGCAGGATACCTCAATCAAGGCTTTAATAGATGTGAAAGATATTGGTAGCAACAGTATTACAATTCTAGGAGAATGACATATACAAGCCATTGCTGTCACTGAAGCCTATAATGACAGAGTATGATAATCACAGACCCCACTCAAATCACCAGGAAGAGGAAGATCAAACTCTGCAGAGTGAAGGAAAAATGCCAGGCTTTTATACATTAGCTCATCTCTCACATTCATTCAGAAAAGCCTCCCAACACTGCAGTCCCCTGCATTAACTACGTTGTGGATCAATAACTATTATACCTTCTGAAGGGGACAACATAGCAGGAGTGAGATAGCATATCCTCTGTCTTGCGTTGATCATGATACATCTAACTTACAGACAATTAGGCAAATCTGGTCCAATAAACAAAAAGGGGAAGGGGAAGCAGCTGTTTTATTTTCCTGGAAATGAATTACATGTCCATTTACACATTCATATTCCTAATCCAGATTTATTTTCTGTTACTGCTGGGAATCAAAATGCTGATCAAGTCTTTATGATTTTCAGATGGAATACTCACTGTAACATCAATATTGATAATATCTCCATCCTGAAGGGGTCGGCTGGAAAGAAACAAACAGAAATATAAGAGCTATAGCTTAAAAACCAACACAACAGAAAAAAAATCAGATTAATAAGAGTGTATTAGAAAGACCCAGCAATTATTTGCAATTATCTTACATTAAATAGAATGTGCTATAAGTACTCAACTTTAGATCCCTTCTTTTAATAAGAGTGCTATAACTCTACTAATTGTAGACACCTGAAACAATACAAACTTGGGCAATTTTCAGTAATTCATTAAAATAATATTTTTTGTAAGGCATGGCTATACATGTGCTATGCAGTACGGCACTCGATTCTAGGAGCGGAACGTGAACATGCCATTCAAACATGAAAATGCATTGAAAGGAAAAATAAACACATTTGTTCAACAGACTGCAATGAAATTTAAGAAAATGTTAGGACTACAGAAAAAAAAGAGTGAAAATATTAAAAACGAGCATGCCTTTGCTTTGTAGTTCTACTGCTTGGTTAAAAAATGAGTCACCTGAAAGGATTGAATATCAAGTTAAGCAGTACTTTATAAAACATCAATCTTCCTGAGTATTCAGAGTCCCTATCAACATATTACAATACATTTCTGACACAGCAGAAACTATCAATAAGTTTATATTGTATTCTGTGCTGCTTAATGACGAAACACTGAAAATTGAGTAAAATTCTAATTATGTGTTTCCTCCGTTCAAGCTGCACATGGCCCTGATAAATCCATTGAACATCTAATTTACATATATTAAACTCATTTAATGCTTCCAAAACAGAACATTTTGAATCTGAAATCAAGCCATTGGTTTGCTCTCCATACGGCTAAACTTTACACCTTATTCTAGCAATGGTGAAAAAATGGCAGAGGGCAATAGGGACAGTTTATTATGTGGTCACATTGTGATATAAGAATGAGGAGAATTTAATGTTGTCAGGAAAACAAACTTTTAGTAATACACTCAAAATGCAGGAGGAACTCAGCAAGCCAGGAAGCATCTATGGAAAAGACTAAACAGTCGACATTTCCGGCCAAGACCCTTCATCAAGTCTCAGTCCAAAACATTAGCTGTTTCCTCTTTTCTATAGATGCTGCCTGACCAGCTGAGTTCCTCCAGCATTTGGTGCATGTTGCTTTGGATTTCCAATATCTGCAGATTTTCTCCTGTCTGTGAAACTTTTAGTAATGGCCAGGTTAAAACAATTTGAATGGTTACGAAATATGTTTGTTAAAGGAGTGACACCTCAAAGTTTCCGAAATCATCATTTCAGTTTTCAAAATGCTTTTCTGAGTCATTATGAAAATAAATGGGTTTAAACTGTTTCATGACATCTTATTTTTAAAGGTAATGAAATGTACAGGTGTGAACTTGGAATTTCTGCCTAATTCTTCGTGATGAAGCATCAAATTATTGCAATTTCAGACTAAAATATAAAGAAACATACAATATAATGAGCTAACTTTTAGTTTAGTAAAGATTTTACAATTCATATGAGTCAGCCATGAAGCCTACAATCACAGACAGGAAAAATTTCTCCTGTCCCTGCAGTGTTTCATAAAGTTGTGATGATGTGCATCACAATACATACTCTCTCCCCATGATCAACTTGGAGAGCCAGTGTTACCTTTTGTTATGTGAATATAGGCTCCAACTGGCCAACCCTCCACTCCCACTGAATTGTGCACAAAATATCCATTCCTGCTATGCCAAACGGAAGACAGAAAGAGTCCATTACAAAAATAGGTTTTTGCCTAAATCAATATGATAATTTTCAAATTTCACAGATTGTAATAATAAATAAACAGAAAAACTGAAAGAAAAAAATATGCCTAATGTTTGCCAGTGTTGCTAGAAGCCACATCCCAGGAATCAATTAAGGACGGGAGATTCCACAGCAATACCAGAGAGTTGAGATCCTTGGAAAGATTAATAAGCTATATTTTACAAAAAGCCAATGTGTGGAAAGAAAGCTGGAAAAAAATCTCCTTCAACCCTTCTTTACAGCACTTCAACTTCAATAAAGTTGATTCACGATAACATGATGAAAAATAGGAAAATTCAAATAGGTAAAGATAAAATAGAAAGAAAAGTATACAACAGCAGCATTTGAAAATTAAGTGAAAGATTAATAAGTAAGAAGGGAATTTTCATTAAAACACTTTAGTGTAAAAAACTTACTGCAACTACGATGTTACGGAGAATAAAACTTTTCGGTGCAAACTTGTCAATTTGCTTTCCTCCTTGTATTATCTGCATTTTAGTCCAGAATTCATATTTGTTTACTTTTAAAAAGTCAAATAGGTTACAATCATTTGCACAAGAAATATAATATGTCAGAAATGCAAACACAAGATAACACAAATGGGCAAATTACCAGAAACAATTACCTGTCAGGTATGCCATGACATACCACATTGTTCACAGAGGTGCAAACGGACTTTGGAAAACCTCCATAACCCAATGGTGAAGGGTATGCATTATTTCTGATAGTTTCATTATGAACAATGTAATCCAATTGCTCAGTTGTCATGCCAGCCTAAAATATAAAGAACAATAGACTTAATACAATCTAGTTTTAACACACTTTATGTTAGTAAGTATTATACAAAAATTATGCTTTTTATTGGGCAATTTAACCGGGAAGTAATACTGAAATTTTGGAAGCTACAGCTTCTTTATCCAATGATAATCTTTATAGTCTATACCATTGAATACTACTTTGCTGCATAGGTAGATTTTATAGGAGGATACCAAATACAAAGGGTCATATGTTTTACATGAATAAGTGACACAAACATACTGTCACCAATTGAGATACTATGGTAGAAATTGAGTACAGAAACTAATATTACCTGAAGAAGTAACGATAAAAAATAATCAAAATTAAAGCATGAAGCTTCTTTGTTACGTGCATTACATCATCAAAATTTGGTATTGAAATCATTAAGAGACATTAACTACATAATTTTGGCACCGGTACATTAAGAACAAGTAGTTCATAGTTTTGTGAGACAGTAACCCCTAATTCAGAATGCAGAATTTATAACTTTAGCTATGCATTTCCTACAAAAGACAAAGATTTCCTCTTGGAGTTGTGACTTTCTCTTTTGTCCATTTGAAAACTTTTTGTCATGAAGTCAGAAGCCAGAGAATCTGACGGATGGAGATTTTATATAATTGACTTTGTAAAATACTAATTTCTAGAACATGGCATGTGAATAAAATTTTGAAAATGAATGTATGAGTCAGTTAGGATTTTTTAGTATGACTTTATTTAGTTTGCACTTTGATGCGCTTTATATCTAAGTTATTACTGGCATTGTAAAAAACCAGAACTTCATAATTCTGAATTGGTGACATCAGTTTATCACTTCAGAGGTAAAAATCATATGCACAAATGTTTTCTTTAACACTTAAAAATGTACTCTGTAAAAATATGGTCTTGTTTTATAATCATATATATGTAATAGAAATGATCCAGAGAACCGTTAAAACACTTTTCCCTTATAAAATAAATTTTGTTTTGTAATCTGAAACTTTTCAAGTACAATTTAACTGCAAATTAGATGGGCAGTTAAAATATAAGAACAAGTTCGTAAAAACAAAAGGCTAACTCTCATAATTATAAAAAATGAGGGCAGAAGAGGCATGAAGATACAGGCAAAATTGTTGAAATGTCCTTTCTCAGTTAACCTTCAGAACAACATATATTACCTTTAAACTCCTTCCAGCAAAAAGGAGGATCTGGCGAGCCAGTTGACAGGCTTGTCGAAGACCCTGAATCTGATCTTCATCTTTAATTTCGATGTAGTCTCCCCAGTCTGGTATAATGCCTGTCGTCACATAGTCTGGTTTCTTTATGTGCTTGAAAAAAAAGATTGAAAATGAAGATGAGAAAACTGGAGCGTGACAATGGGATCATTTTCTCAAAAAGAGACTCCTGCTTCATGGCAGTTTGCCCTGAGTGTTACAGTGTCGACCCTTCCTGAGCCATCAGACAAACCCCAAGGCTGCTGCAATATTTCTTCAAATGCCCTTTTGAACTTAACATTGCCCACTTCTAAATTCCTAAGAACACTGTTAACTCAATGGACTAACAAGAATAGCAGCTTGCTGTTTTTAGCCTTTGGTCAAACAACACAAATGGGAAGAGCTTACTTACCTACTTTAGAAAAAAATAGATAAACCTTTATTAATTTTGATGAAATACACAGCCTTTTAACCTACATTTCCTTCTGGCAAAAAGATTATTCATTGCTACTTTAAAATGTAAAATCCAAGTACTCAAACATGAAAATATGCCTTAGCTATATGATTCAAATTCACTGAAACTAGGATCTTTGTGAATACAACATCCAATAAGAATAATTACAATCTTAAGAATCCAGAATTCAAAGAGGCACAATTAAATATTTTAAAACAAATATTACAACTCGACATTTGATTAAACAAAACAAGCATGGTGTATCCCGAATCAGTTGATGAACCACCTTCATTGTATTATTTTCACCATATTGAGCCAGGAAGGTATTATACTTTATACTTTATTGTCGCCAAACAATTGGTACTAGAATGTACAATCATCACAGCGATATTTGATTCTGCGCTTCACACTCCCTGAATTACAAATATTAAATATTATAAATATTAAAAATAGTTAAAATTAGTAAATATTAAAAATTTAATTTATAAATCATAAATAGAAAATAGAAAAATGGGAAGTAAGGTAGTGCAAAAAAGATAATGTATTTTGCTTCATATTATAAACATTGCTAGTGCAGTAAAGTCATAGTTTTTGGTAAATACGGCATATGCTGTATGCCTTTAAATATAACATTCAAATCCTAATTATCTAAGGGAAATTTAATGAAAGGGAAATGTTGATCTCCTCCAACATGTCCTTGTCTTCAGAACCATTATATGTTCTAAAATCTACTCTTTTCTGAATAATATCCTAGTTCTGTACCATTTCTTGGCCTTAACTACGATTACCTATTGAGTCTTCATCATTATTTCTGCTTAACTTGTCACATCTCTCATCTCACCTTAACCTCTCTTATAGGTAATAATAAAAATCAGCAGGGAGTTGTGTTCAAAGAGTAATACTGTAAGTCAATATCAATGTACCTTGGGTACAGGGTAGGATGGTCCAACAATAGCCGGATGGACAACTCCGTAGGAGGCACGTTGGCGAAAGATACAGTTTATCAGCTGAAATCCAAATGCTTTGAGCCTCTGAGCAGTGTTGAATTTTGATGCGGATACTCTACAACAGACAGGCACACTTCCTGTCAATACAAAAATGAGATACATTGCTATTACTGGCAGTTTGCAATACCCTTTCTAGTTAATGAAAATGCCATTGTTAATGCAACAACACCAAAGATTCATAGATATTAAACTATTAGTCAGGCCATTAGCTAGGTAGAGGGCTCAGACCAAGGACAGGTAAAAGGACTACTGGGTTATTGATAGTGGCGGGAGTCAGAGAATGCAATCGAATGTGGGGGAATGTGTAATTGGTTACTGGGGAAAGGGGGAAGAACAGCTCAGGAAATTATCAGCACTGCACCAAGAATGGCTGCCGTATACATTTCTCATCCACATATTTCAATAGGTTATCACCTTGATGGCTCAGAATGTTGGACAATATCTAGTAACATGAGGAAACGAATTGTAGCAGCAGAGATGTGGTTTCTGAGGAGGATGCAAAGAATATCATGGACGAAACAAATATCTAACGAGGATGTCAAGAACAGAGCAAACACAAAAAGAGAAATAATGTATGAGATCATGAAAAGGCAACGTAACTTCATTGGACATGTGATTAGGAAAGAGGATTTAGAATGCCTGGTAATTATGGGAAAGATTGAAGGGAAGAAAGCAAAAGGAAGACAAAGACAAATGATGATGGAGACAGCAGCCAGAGAACTGGAAATGAATACCAATAAATTGATCCACTTGACCCGAAACAGGAGTGTGTGGCCATGGCAGTCAAAGCTCAAACTAGGCATGGCACCTGATGATGATGATGATGATGATGACCTTGAATAAAAAGGTTGGTGCAGGAAAGTATTTTCTTTATTTTACCTAAATTTTGAGTTTCTAAGTAATTTCTATAACTTAAAAGTGTTACCTTGCAATTTTAAAGAATACTTTAAACTTCTTAATTACTTTTTTAAAAAACTCTTTGAATATTAGTGATATTTAAATATAATTCCAAGGTATTTAATGGAAAAAGCAAAGAGAGTTGTTTTGGGGAAAGAGGCGTATCAGTATCAATGGTGAAAGCCAAACAGTTATTTGCAGCAAACTCTGCCTCATGGGGTGACCATAATAGACAGGTATTAAGGCATTAGGAAGGTGAAACTATAAAAAGCAGGTGCAGCTACAGGAAAATGGCAAGGACTGAAGAAGGGCAGAGGCCAAATTAAGTATGATCTGGCCCAACGTTTATTAGCAAAGCTACACATGTAACCTCTATAAAATAGGTATTCTTTTAAGTCTCCAACAGTGCAGATGTTCAAGTCTCCTTCGATCTGAGATTCATGAGTTAAGCACCAAGAGTCTACTCCTCAGTAGATGCAATGAGTCTAAAAGTGAATAAACTGGAGGAAATGTTTGAGTATCTTCTCATTTAAGTAACATTCATACAAATTGCATTTCTATGAACTTTTGCAGTTTGAAAAAGCACACTGGATAAAAAGTTGGACACTCCCAAAAAGCTAATCATACCTTACAGTAACCTCTGAAAAGAAAGCTTTTGGTTGACTTTTAAAGGCATAATTATCATATTTTGATGCCTCTGAATATAACCTCTTTGAAATTTACTAAAACAATGACAATTACATACCAATTAATTAAGCAAGTGGCTCCGTGTAGATTTTAGGTCATTTTGTGTTATTTAAGTCAGGTTACTTACACTTTATTTTAAAATAATTATCTCTAAGACGTATTTCTGAAAATAAAGATAATTTCTGCTTCATTAATTAAATTACACCTAGTAACAACTTTAAAATATATTAAGGAATATTCTTTAGAGCATTTAAGAAACGCATTTTTCAACATCATCCAAGTATGTTGGTTCATGCCAGAATTTACTTTCAACAATATGCAGCTGAGTTTGCCAAAACTGAGAAAAAGACTACCACAACATCTCACATAATTTAGGGCATAATTTTGTATTCAGTTTTGTCAATTTTGTAGAAGTGAAAATGCTACCCTAGTAAGGTTTCAAACTATGTCAGAAATAATTTCTAACATCCTTTAAAATAGAAAAGAATTAATTAATGTATTCTACTGATAAGTTCCAGCTGTCAACTTTATTTCAGATTTTCAGCAATTGTAGTGTTTTTCCTCTCTTCCTTTTGCATCTCTTATACTTGCATCTCCTCCAGACAGATTAGCTATACTTAACGCTCTTACTAAGATGGCAACACCACCACTTGTATCACCTAGTCCTTTCTGGTCTCCAGTCTGACTCTCCCATGTTCTCCCTACATCTCGCCTTTCTCTGTAACTTACAGCATGTAACCTGAAATGTTGATACTATTTCTCTCTTCACAGATACTGTGTGAGCTGCTGAGCAATTCAGCTGTTTTCTCTTTTCTAATGGATACAAGGAATATGATGTCTGCGAGGTTAACAAGAGATCACAATGAAATGTGTGACACATTAGCAACAAGATTTTATCAAGGAACATAGAGGAATCCAGTATTAGCCTCCCACAGAGCTTCAGGGAGCTTGCACCAGGAGAGAAGTGATCTCTCTGATGGACTCAACCACAATGCAGTCTCTGATTACCAATGTCTTTCATCCTGTTGCAACACAAATGAATGCTACAATGGACTCTCAGAAAACATTGTCTCAGAAAGGCAGCATCCATTATTAAGGGCCTCCAGCACCCAGGGCATGCCCTTTTCTCACTGCTACCTTCAGGTAGGAGGTACAGAAGCCTGAAGGCACACACTCAGTGATTCAGGAACAGCTTCTTCCCTTCTGCCATCCAATTCCCAAATGGACATTGAACCCTTGGACACTACTTCACTTTTTAAAAAAATATATAGTATTTTTGTTTTTTGGCACCATTTTTAATCTATTCAATATACAGTATGTATACTGTATAAAGTATACAGAATAAGATTTACCTTTTTTTCTTCTATATTATGTATTGCATTGAACTGCTGCTACTAAGTTAACAAATTTCACACCACATGCCGGTGATAATAAACCTGATTGTGATTCTGAATATTCCATAAAGTTCCCTTCACAACTCTCTGGTTCACTCCATCACCTCCAACCCTTTCCCTACTCGTGGCGACTGCCAGAGGTTTAACAGCTGCCACTTTATCGCTTCCTATTCCATCATCCAGGGACCCAAATAGTCCTTTCAGATGAAGCGTCTTCTTCTAATCTGGTGGACTGTAAAAGGTGCTCATAATGTAGTCTCCCTTACCCTGGAGAAACTAAACACAGACTGGTCGACCAATATGCAAAACATCTCCTTCAGTTAAGGGGGAACGTCGACTTCAGTTAAGCATGACATAAACCTGAGGAATAACACCTCACCTTCCATCTAGGCACCCACCTGTAATAAGTTTACCTCTCCACAGATGCTTTCTGATCTGCTGATATGTCCAGAATTCTCTTTTGCTTTACATTTCCAGCAAATGCTGTTTACCAGCTCATGTTTTCAGCATTTTCTTATATTATTTTTCTCTTACTGCTCTCGTCCACTTCTAAGAAAGGTAGTACTGAAAGCATTCTGTGTCACCTGGACAACTTGAAACTCTGTTCTATCATGGATATTCCCTTTGTTCTCTCCACCTGTCTCCCAGGTACAACTCAAGGCACACTTGTTTTCTCATTTCTACTCTCCATGCGAGTTGCCCAATATCCATGTTATTTCCAGCACTTTCTGTTTTTATTTCAGTCATCCAACCTTAGCCTGCTGCAATGCAAGCTAAGTTGACTTTCAAATCAGCATGTACACTATCACTGGGGTCCAGCAATTTATCACTAAATACCAGAACAGCTACCATAGCTATCGACCACGTACACATGGAATGGCAGTGGAGTTGGCCACTCTCAGTGTGATAGTATTTGTTATCCCCTGCCAACATTAGCCGCTATTAGATCAGGGGTGGCCAACCTTTTACATTCCATGTGTCAATTTTTTTCACGCACAAGCTCAGATGCGCCATACAACTCTTGTACCCTCATTCAATTCTTGTAAAAATGTTAATATAGACATATTTAGCATTTTTACATGATATATTGATTTAATATAAAAACAAGATAAATATTACTTACCTTAATGAGACTTATTTTAACAAATATATTTTGTCTTCTTTTGATTTCTTTCGTTTTCTTAATCACATATTCTTTCCGCAACTCAGACCCAAGCACTAGCTTCAGTTTTCCTTCTATTTCAGTCTGATGTTGTGTTTTATAGTGTCTATTAAGATCATGTCTTCTATTATATGAGAAAGTGTTTTCACAAACAACGCACAATGGTTTTCCTGACAGACCCGCTATAAATAAGAACTAATTTTCCCACTGTTCATTGAATTCACGCTTACTATAACTTTCTGCTTTTCTTTTGCTCATTTTCTTTTGCACTGTGATGGGTAACTGAACGTAAAAACAAGGCTTAATTTTCAAAAAAAAACCAAAACTGCAAATGTTCACAAAGGACGAACAAAGCACAACTCCGTAGCGCACAAGTGTCAATTGTAAACTGATTGGCGAAAACCTGCGGCGCAACGCTGGTGCAGACGCCTGGCGCCTCAGGATCAAACAAGTATCAAACGTGTATTGAACAGTTATGGAACGACTGCAGAACAAAAGTTCTTCTTTCCTAGTTTGACTCATTCAAAAGATGTGCACGAAATAATAATATCACTAAAAATAATTGCTATGTTTTAGATTAATTCTCAGTAAAACCCATTTCTAGCTCTAAGCTACTTGAATTCTTGTTATAGATTTTTTTTTACAAATCGGTTTTTGGTTAATACTTTTTGCATGAGCAACACACATAAAAGTTGCTGGTGAACGCAGCAGGCCAGGCAGCATCTCTAGGAAGAGGTGCAGTCGACGTTTCAGGCCGAGACCCTTCGTCGAAGCACCTCTTCCTAGAGATGCTGCCTGGCCTGCTGCGTTCACCAGCAACTTTTATGTGTGTTGCTTGAATTTCCAGCATCTGCAGAATTCCTGTTGTTTGACTTTTTGCATGAGTAGGCTTTTTAAAAAATTATTATCACTGGGGTGCAATGCGCCACTATTGGTTCATACGCCATAGGTTGGCCATCCCTACATTAGATAGCCAAACTGGACAGCACTCTGAAACCAGATCTTCTAAACCCAAGGCAGTTTTAAGTTAACATACACAAAATGCTGGAGGAACTCAGTAGGTCAGGCAGCATCTATGGAAATAAATAGATAGTCGACATTTTGTGCCAAGACCCTTCTTCAGCTTTCCAGTTTTAAATTGTCCTTCAAGGCCACCTATTGTTTCCTCTGCTGGGAATCAATACTTGTTATGGTCACTTGGATGCGTAAGGAAACAAAGACAAGCTAAAGCAAAAATAGGGCTGATAGAGACAATGGTAGACACAAAAGCAGCATTTTATTTTATTTGAAATGTTTCATTTGTCTTAGCTTTTATGTTGGCTTGTGCTGTTAGATATTATGATGGAGCACCACTGTAGCACAGCAGTTAGCGTGACACTATTACAGCTCAGGGCGTCGGATTTCACAGTTCAATTCCAGCTCCGTAAGGGGCTTCTCCGTTCTCCCCATGACCACATGGATTTTCTCCGGATGCTCTGGTTCCCCTGCACAGTCCAAAGATATACCAGTTGGTAGGTTAAATGGTCATTGTAAATGGTCCTGCAATTACATTAGGGTTAGGTAGGCAGGTTGCTGGGCAGTGTGGTTCATTGAGCCAGAAGGGCTCTTTACACAGCACATCTCTATATAAAATAAGAAATAAATGAAGGTCAGCGGTGTGGGAAAGCTCGGACCACCAGTGAATGGGAAATTGATTCCTAATGCTAAAGTATGCAATGCTATGAGACCAGAACCAAAGCCTTTAACTCAGAAAAGTTGTCCTTTTTGACATCCTTCTGGTTGATTTTAGTTGTGTGTGCATAATACTCTTACCAATGTAGTGTCTAATTTGGTATAAAACTAAATTTGATACCCTGTATCGTCAAGATGCACCTCTAAATGCTTGTTTATAACCTCACCCTTCGGAAACTAGCACGTGCATTGCCCTTGCCCTCTGCAAACAATGCACAGGTCCTGTCTCTAACTGACCTTCTTAATATCACATAGAAATAACATCTGAGCTAGTGCCTCTCAGTGAAAAGCAGAATGGCTTCAGTTTTCCCCTTCATTGCTTTATTGCCTTTCCAACTAATGTTCTTTTACCATTGTATGGTTAAGGAGGAGTTTTTGCCAACTCACAAGTAGAAAGGGATTGAGGAGATGGGGTAAAGTAAGAGATGCGTACTTCTGCCATCCGCAGCTTGTAAGTCAGAATGAGAGAAACGTGAGATGCAAGTATAAAGATTTGACATAAGTATGCCAGCTTTCTCCATTGTTTCACTCCTATTGTTGCTCATGTAATTACCAAAAGCCATTCTAATAACAAAGCACTAAATCTGCTATGGCAGGGGGACATAATCATGTGCTGCTATTTAACTGCTGCTGACTTCAGTGGTGCATTATCATTTTTGCAAATAGAGGAAGGACTATCAATGAGTGTCTCACAATGTACTCAGCTGAAATGCTTGCCACTGAGAGTAGGCAGTTTGATCAAGCTGTAAGGCATTGGCGTGAAATCTGCAGCAGTACTGCAAGTGAACCTCAAGTACATGAACAATATACAGATATTATGGGTAGGTGTGTGACTGGATGTGATGTATTGAGCAATGTCTGAAATATGAGACCTAGCAGTTGTAATCTAGCATATGAAAATGCACTCACTAACTTAGACTACATGAAGCCATTGAATTTCTTGAGGTTTTGCTTCCATAATCCTGGGAACATGATCCCTGACATTTCTGCCATCACCTCTTGCTTTAATTGCCCACCAAGATTTGGTCTAAGAAGCTTCCTGGATCCCTGAGCAGCAAAGAGAACATCTCTCCTGATCTCTAACATCCCAAGGTGTCCATTCAGCACTGGAACACTTTCCATCCCTCCTTTCTCTATTAAATTTGCTTACTTCAGGTCATTTGAAATCTTCAAAACTTTTAATCAAATTCCTACTTTTTGCACCACCTGCACTATGGAATTTCAGTTTTGAAAAATTGTAGGTCCTGGCCCAAGACATCTTTAAGTTTGTCATACTGCTCAGTAAACCCTTTTCTGATCTAAAACATACTTCCAAGTGGCCAAAGAGAATTTGATTTATTTTTATGATCTGAAGAGAAACCAGAGGATATGTGAACTTGTACTGTTGTTTTTGAGGTCCATATAAGACGATGCCTCCAGAAACCTCTGTAAATCTTTGAAATAAAATTATCAGCTCAGAATACTGACCCAACTCAAAAATAAGTTCAAGGAAAATTTTTCTTGCTGATTTAATAATTTACTGACATCACACAATGACTAGCGTGAGCCTGTAATAATACACTACAGATTTCCATGTCTTACTTTTCTTTCATTTACAAGCAGTTGAATACAGAAAAAGAATTTGTTCACAGGAAATGTAAAAAAAACTCACACGGATGAGGCCTTGCTGCTGTTCAGAATTACACTGAGAGTAAAGAGTAGGTTTAGTATAAATGGAACGTAGCAGAGGGAGACATTATCGTTTGCTGAAAACAAAAGCGAATACAGATGCTGGAATCTTTAAAAACTCAATGCGTCAGGCAGTATCTGTGAAGCAAAAGGTGTACCTAGATGTTTCCAGTCGAAATGTCAACATTCATATTTCTTTTCCAAAGATGCTGCTGGACCTGCTGAGGTCTTCCATTGTTATGTTTTTTTTAAGTTTACCGTGTTTATTTCCTGCCATAACTTTTCAAAACTAACCGTGTTCAATCTAGGGGTGACTCCTGTAGCAGCAGAACTCTCAATAGATATGATTAAATATTCTCGTTTCAGCTTGATACAGCTAAAAAGCGCAACTGCTTCCAAGGTCAGTACAGTCAACAAAGATGTCTTAATGCATTTAAACAAACTATCGCTGTTTAAAACTGATGGAAACAATACTGATTGTGGATGGATGCGTCCATATAGGATTCCATGTAGGAAGCGTGGCTGCAGGTCAGGGATACAAGTGCGTTTCAGGAAACGGGGTTTTAAACTCCTCATACCGACTATCTTGCTGGCAAATGTGCAGTCTCTGGTGAATAAAATTGATGATCTCAGAGCTAGAGTACAGAATCAGAGGGACATTAGGACTGCGTGTGTCCTTCGTTTCACGGAATCCTGGTTAACCCCTTCCGGACTGGATGCAGTGATTCAGATTGTTGGGTTTACTATACACTGTCAGGATAGATCTATAGAGTCTCTCAAAAGCAGAGGTGGAGGAGTATGCTTCATGGTCAACTGTTCTTGGTGCACAAACATATCAGTGCTGTCCCAATTCTGCTCATCAGACCTGGAATATCTAGCAGTTAAGTGCTGTCCCTTTTCTCTACCGCGGGAGATCTCCGGGATCATTTTGGTAGCAGTATAAATTCCACCTCAGGCCAATGTCAATCAGGCTTTAGATGATCTGAGCAATGTGATCAACTTGCATGAAACAGCGCACCCTAACGCCTTCGCCATCATTTTGGGGTATTTTAACCAGGCCAGTCCGAAAAAAAATATCACTAAGCAATTACCATCAACAGATCACTTGTAATACTAGAGGAGACAATACACTGGACCATTGTTACACCACCATCCAGAATGCCTACCGTGCTATTCCACGCCCTCACTTCAGGAAGTCTGATCACCTGACTGTTCTTCTACTCCCTGAGTACAGGCAGAGACTGAAGTCTGCAGCACCAGTAGTGAGGACCAAGAAGATATGGACAAGGGAGGCACAGAAGGTATAGAAGACTGAAGGCACACACTCAGCAATTCAGGAACAGCTTCTTCCCCTTTGCCATCCAGTTCCTAAATGGACATTCAACCCTTGAACACTATCTCACTTTTTTAATATATACTATTTCTGTTTTTGCATGATTTTTAATCTATTCAATATACGTATATTGTAATTGATTTTATTTATTTATTCTGATTTAAAGGTAATCAGAAAAATGAACAGAAAATGCTGAAAATACTCAGGTCTGGTAGGTTTTGTAGTGAGAACGTTAAGCGTTAATTTTTCAGGTTGATGATTTTCATATGACGAATTCCATCTCAGCAGGTAGAGAATTTAAATTTAAGTAACTAAGTAAATCTAGAATTTAAAAAGCTAGCTTCAATAACAGCTAGAATGAAATAATTAGGTTGTCCTAATAACTCACTTATGCCCTTAGTGAAGGAAACTTGCCAGCTTCAGTTGGTCTGACATGTATTTGACTCTGGATCCTCCAAAGTAGTTTACCGTCTTTTCAATACTGGAGTAATTAGGACAGAAAATAAATAATCATATTGTTAGTGACATCTACCTCCTGTGAGCGAATAGAACAAACTCCAGACCAATCTGTGTGGTTGATTCTGAATTGCCATTTAAAATGGCCTTTCAAAACACTACTCAGAGGGTAAGGAACGGACAATAAATGGTGTCCCTGCTGTTGATGTTTACATACTGTGAACAACAAAAAAAAACTGGCTGGAGATCCATTTCACTTCTAGGTTACGTCTTTAATAACTTCATGAGTTGCCACTGGTTATGTCTGCAAGAAATCTTGGTTTTTTTGATATGAGGATAAAATTCTTAGAAAACTGTTGTGTTATTCCAGGATGCTAAGTTTATTTCACTCACAGCAGTGACTCATCCATCCTATGTGATTCTCCTTCTTTTCATAAGATTGAAGAGTAACATGATAGCAAGTCAGTTTACGTTTGGGTCACAAATCAAACAAGACCATCCTACGATGTTTGGTTTTGGATATCTTATATGTCAGGCATTATTCCTATTTGAATCATATTCAGATTGGAAACTGGGGATCAATCCCAATTTCTGCATCAAATATAAAAAGATTCTGAATATGGTTGCATTTCTTGATTGTGTTGCTATTTTAATATTCTTGAACATATTCTATAATGAGAATTTCTGCTCGTGCTTTTTGATGCCTCCCAAGAGGTTTCAATTGAGGAAGTCAGGGCGAGGAGGAAGCACCTTTTTCCCAGAAGGACATAATAGAGGACTGAAGTAGGTAGAAAGGTCAGTGACACCAACTTCATCCCCAGGACATGGGTCCAGTTCAGGAAGTAGTTCACTGTCTGCCCAAGGATAGTACGGGCAAGTACAACTTTTCAACAGCCTTCCATTAACTTTGCAAGTCACAAAGACAGCACCTTGTTGGAATAGTAGGGTTAGAAAAACATTTTTAAAGTGCTCTGGGTAAGAAATGAATGGAAAGAAATAACTGAATTAGCAAAATATTACACAGAATTATTCCTTCCCATAAAAACTTGTGCCAGATTTTTAATGTGTAGTTCAGGTTGTTCTATTTACCAGCTCTTTCTCTGCAGCCTTGTAATCATTATTCCATCAAGTACTTCTGCCAGCAGTGAATATGAGGTTGTAGAATAACCAGGTCGTCTGCTAGGTGACTTGGATGCGGGGTTTTAAATACAGTACTAACTAAATGGTTTGATTCACTTTAGTGAGTAGCTGAAAAAAAGCTTGGAATCTTTCAAAAGAGCATGCAATGCCTGAAAAGGACTAAAATTATTGCTCTGATACTTAGCTTTAAGGACTAATATCAGTCAGGGAACTTCACATCATTACTTCCAGAAATGAACCAGTTTTTGCATTCATGATGTCAATAAAGGGCAATATATGAAATAAGAGAAGGAAAAAGCCATTTGGCACCTCAAGCATGCTCTACCTTTTGAAATTCTGCCTCAAATACACTGTTATCCTGTCATATCCCCACACTCCTTGATTCTTTTAGTAAATAGAAATCTCTCAGACTCTGATTTGAATATAACCAATGACTGAGTTTCCATATCCACTCTGGGGTAGAATTTGAAGAATTCACCATCCTTTGAGTGAAGGAATTTCTCTTTATTTCAGTCCTAAATGGCCTCTTATTTTGAGAGTGTTTTTATTTGATTTTATTTAGAGATACAGCACTTACCAGTTTTTTGAGCCGCACTGCCCAGCAACCCACCGATTTAACCCTAGCCTAATCATGGGACAATTTACAATGACAAATGAATCTACTGACTGGTACTTCTTTGGACTGTGGGTGGAAACCAGCGCACCTGGAGGAAAAAGACATACACACATGGGAAGAAACATATAAACTTGCTTACAGAAGACCTTGGAATTGAACTCCAAACTCTGATGCCCCGAGCTGTAACAGTGTTGTGCTAACACTATACTACCATGGTGCCCTCTTGCTAAGAGTTCTACAACCCTTAGCAAGAGATAACATCGTTCCTACATCTACCCTGTCAAAGAATCTCTTCCATTTCTCATTCTTTTAAACTTTAGAACACTAAATCTCGGCTCAAATAATAGATCCTTCATCCTAGAAAATATTCTGATGAATTTTCACTGCACCTCCTCTTCAACTATATGCTTTTTTTAGATATGGAGATCAAAGTTGCAGACAAGACTCCAGGTATGCTCTCACCAAGGCCCTCTGTATCTGTACTGTACAAAGATATCTTTACTGTTCTATCCAAATCCTCTTATAATAATGGCCAATAATAGCAGTAATATCCTACTTTCCACCCACCTGGTTTCCCCTATGACCTTCTAGCTAGTCCTCCTGCCCCTCCCCCCGCCTTTTGTTCTGGCTTCTTCCCCCTTCCTTTCCAGTCCTGAAGAAGGATCTCGGCCCAAAACATTGACCCTTTCTTCATTTCCATGGTTACTGCATGACCTGCTGAGTTCCTTTATTATTTTATATGCATTGCTCTGGATCTTCAGTATCTTCAGAATTTCTCGTATTTATAATATGTGCCTTGCTAGTTACCTGCCTGCATGGCATGGTAGATATACGTCTCTGTCAAAGGAGATGTAAGGCACTCCTTCCCTACACTAGCCTGCAGGTTACCCTTAGGCAAGGTGTAGCACCTGCAGCCCCCAATCAGGGTCATGTGAAGCCATGGAAGCAGGTAGTAGATGGATGTATGAGTAGCTGGTGCACATCACAAGTCCTGCTTTTGCGACCACTGATGCCAGGCAGACAATCTCTGAAGAGTATTGATAATGGCTGGGGTCACCCATCTTATAAAGATACTGCCAAGAGAAGGCAATGGCAAACCAAGAACAATCATGGGTCAAAGGCCATGATCACCGAAGTCATATGCCAAGGCACATAATGATGATGAGATGCTTGCTACACTGGCACTCTAGCTTTCAATGAAAAGGATACCCATATCCTATTTAATACTAATGATTCCCAATTTCTCACCATTTTAAAAAAAATAGCATTTCTGATTCTTCTACTGTGGCAATGACCTGTCATTTCCCAAATTGTTCCAAGGATGGAAGGAGTGAATTATCTATCAGCTGTCATTTACTTAGCTGGCTTATTTCCTTTTCAACCCTTACATCTACATGACTACTCACATTTTCATCTGGTTTAAGATTTTCCAGATCACCTTTTAAAAGCAGGAGCCCAAGCATTGGTCCTGCGGTAGTCCACAGATCACAGTTTGTGGAATACAGCAAGGATTAGTGCTTGGGTTCATGGAAAGAAGATTCCAGCATCCAGACTTCTAGAAGAGTACTTCACAGCAGTGGAGTAGGCAGGAATTCATTCTAGGTATGCAGAACAGCAGATGCAATCCGATCAAGTATAATTTTTAAACTTTGGCGAGGGGTGCACGGGCATGAAGAGACAGAGTAATAGTAATTGCCAATCAGACTTCAGAGCCAATGCTTTTATAAGTGATCACTCTTTATATATTGATCTTGTTTCTCCGGGTCGGGCTACTGTCTTTGAAAAGTGCTAGTCAAAAGTGCTAAACTCTAGACTGAGAAACCAACTATAACTAATTTGATTTAAACTAAATAAAAATATTACCAAATATCATTGTTTGACATTCAAGAATCTCTAGAGCAACCAATACAAAATGGTCAGCTTTGAATGGAACCCATCCACACCATAAAAATTCATTTGGCAATATGTGACCGCAGTTTGTTGTTTTGCTCACCATGACACTTCCCAACTCAGAATCTCTCACAAATAAGGACAAAGAAAAACACAAAATGCTGGCTCACTTGCAAATTCATACAGCATCTTTCCTTTGGAATTATATCAGTTTCTTTTATTCTCACTGAGTCTACGCCTTACAGCAATGCAACAATGTATTTTAAAAGGGTGCAGAAAATTAACTAAACGAAAATATTTTGATTCCAACATTGCCAGTGACTAAAATAATTAATTAATACGAGGTGTTTTTTTTTACCCCGAGGGGAATGCAAGTTCTGATGCACAGCAGAATGCCATGCCCTTAAAATGCCTCTCAAATTTATTCGGTTTCCATAAAAAGTTACTTTTAGCAATAATCATATTATGATCTTATATTGATATAGCTCTGTACACTATCCTCTCTTTAAATGCATAACAAGTCAAACAAATACAGTATACTTACTAAATTTGCTTATATGATATACAGCACATTGACTATTAAAATGCCGCTGAGCAGGACAAATTTTCATCTCAATGAAATACAGTCATTATCCATCACTACATCAATCTCTGAACTATTTCCTCTCCAACACTCATGCCAGACATTTGAATTTACTTTGAGGAACCCCAGCTTTAGTGACACATTAAGTGCTGGCACCCAGATACTGAAAGCATCTTATTTATGGAATGATACTTTAATTAATTGACAGCAAAACAGTGCGGTGTCAACCCAAGAGTTTCAATGTAATAACTACTCATTAATTATAATCAATAATCAATAAAGCTAGCAACTTCTGGGAGGATTAATTAATTCTGTTACTTGTAAAATTCACCAATTCATTGCTGTTATCCATCTAGACTTATCAATAATTGTGGATTAATTAAAAGCAAACTGTAAAAAACTATTAAAAAATTAATTAGGGAAACTAATAAAGTTCTTTGAACTTTAGAAAATATGAAGGCTTTATGTAAACAGGTAATTTATCTTAAAGTTACTTTCAAGCAAACACTGCTTCTTTCAAACGTTATTAACCTGACAAGAGTCAAAGTTATTTGCTATCATAATCTTGGGATTACGGGAAATATTTTCCATATTAGTAAACAAATGAACATCCATTTAATAGAATGGTATTAAATCTGATTTTAAAAAAATATATACTTAATCAAACTTTGAGAGCTTTGAAAACAAATTTTAATTCAAAATTACAAGTGCTTTTGAATTATAAAAATGATTCTCAGTGAATAGATGTGATCACACAAGTTTTCAATTTCCAGTGTTTTTCTATGGCAAAATGGGTTACACAGATTATCTTTGCTAACTTTGGGTTGAACAGATCTCAAACATTTGCAGCAAAACATTGCTAAGATGAAAACCAAAAGCATATTGCTGAGTTAGCCAATATTTTATTACAGCTTACATTATCAATCTATAATCAATTACAGCCATTTATCACATTTTATTTTTAAAAAATAGGGATTTTAGCCTTAGATACCAAATTCAAATATATATAATGCCATCAATAAATTTACTTTGGAAAAATCGTATTTTAAATAGTGAGTAAGTTGTCTGTAACTTCCCTTTGCCCCAAAAGCTAAGAAATGAAGGCATTTCATTTTGGGGAAAATAGTGATGAAATCACATATCTCATGGGAGCTTTGAAATAATGTGGGAAAATTCTGGAACTACCCACACACTTCCTTTCCAGGGAAGAAAAATCTTAATATTTCTGTGGCTATTCTGAAACCACATCTTCACAACCCATTTGATACATCAACATCATCAATCATTAGTGACAGCTGGTCATGTACCATAATGCCTTGCAATAAGCTTCCAAGAAAATACTAACATCTGGATATATCAAACATACTGCAAGCAGTATTTTTCTAACTAACTGATTTGTTTCCCCTCCAAACTTTGTTAGAGAAGGCAGATACTCAATGTATCTTATTGCTGAGGTTCATTTGTTCAAACTGACTAATGACAAAGACTACATTTTCACAACAAATTAAAATTAGAGTTGTTGAATAATTGCAATAGAAGTTGCCTGAGGGTCGATACACTTATTCATCCAAGTAGAAAGACAAGAATTCTTCAAATTTAACTAACAGTAAATTCATGTTGTTGATAAATTGTAATGAGTGCAAATATAAAGATAACAATTTTCAGAGATGAAAAACAAATATGGTTTTTAAAAAGCCTTTTCTTTGATTGTGATAACCTGCAGAGGATATCTATAATAAAACAGATGAATTAACAATTTACAACAAAAGTTAACAACAAAGATTTACATATTATATACTTCAGTTGGCTGTTGAGACATGAGTTTCAGGGTTAGGACTAGAGGCTACCTCAAACAACAGTGCATTGACATTGCAGTGTCTGCATATTTGTGCTGGTCATGTCATCATCAGCCTTCTTTTTCAGAGGTTAACTGCTCCAGCAGCCAAATAAAATACAGAGACAAGCATGTAATTATGTAGATAGTCAAAGGGCATGCTCCATTTTGAAACCTATTTGCATGGTAAAATCTGCCCAATTTAGTACACCGGAAACAATCAAGGGAAGGGACTCATGTCCAACAACCCAGAATCCAGATGCTTTGTGCAGTTTCTGTTGTGAAATGAAACATATTCACATCAGGCTATTTGTCAGAATCTTACATGATAAAACAAATTAAGTCACCCTTTAATAGTGGTAGAAGGTAAATTGGATGGTGGAATTTACATAAAGAAGCCAGAATGACCAATTGGCAAACTAATTTAGAATGGTTCATGTACTTTTTTGTGCTTTACATGCTATCTTTAAACAGGCATTGGTTGATTAATATCACCATAAAACTACACACTAAGGAATAAAGTTTAATCCTGTTAACTACTCATGAATGAGTTTAATGAACAAAATTTAAAATGTCAGATACATTTCCTGCTTTTTTATTCATTTCTTTAAACATGAATCACTGCATGATTTTGCTACATTTAAAAACTGCATCTATTTTATCACTTAACAATGAATACACTTGTGGATAATTACATGACACTCTTTCAAACTCTAGTGAGGAATGCTGCATAAATTTGTAACTTACCAGGTCACAGCTTGGTTACTGAATACTTCTTCAAAAGTGGAATGAAACAATATTTTACTGTTAGTCACTGATAATGCAAAAGATATATCCTGTTCAATTTGCATAAATTTCTCATGAATAATTGCTAACCAGATATTGATTATTTTATAGGATTTCAAATTAACATTGATTAGTTAAACTAAAATCTGAATGTTTTAAAACATTAATTATGAGAAAACTCATAATTAATGTTACAATTAATTAGTGTTACAATTTCCTCAACAAGGGAGCTATGGGTTCATTTAAAATATTTTCACTATCTAAAAGAAAAACAAGTACATTTCTAAATTATTTTAGTGGACCATTATTTTGGTCTAATATTGTATTTATATTCGTACATAGTTTTGAGTTAATTTACCGTATACAGCAAATTTTTCACAGTACTGAATATTTTTATATAGTTTTATTAGTGGCAAATACAATCTATAAAATGAATTATTATTGGCAAAGTAACGCAAGGGATTCTTGTTCTCTTTAGAAATGTTTGGCATCTATTATGAAAATCTTATCTTGGCTAAAAAACCTTACATACTTCAGTAATCTTTCATGCCATTAACCAATTACTTCAACTCCAAATTTCAAATCAAAAGCAACACGAAGATTGGTTAATAGTGAACTAATGCATTATAAATACAGCAGCTATTATCTCTTGATAAGAAACAAGATACAAAATACATTATTTGGTTGCTGAAGCTAAAGTATTCATGTATATCAGTTGTTTGCTGTATTCATTCCTTCACATTTAGATACACTGAAGTCAATGGAACAGAATTTACGGAGGTAGATAAAACTGACGCCTGATGCTCTTATCTGTTTGGTGCTGGTGGCTAAAAGCTATCTTCTCCTACATAATTTTGTTGATATTCAGATATGTCATTTTTCACATTGGGAAAAGTATTGCATTTGTAACTGGAAGAATTATGCTACAGATCTAAAATGTTACTTGTTTCTGAGTACTAATTGCCTATGAGAAAATGTTTTCTTGAACCTTTGCCGTCCTTGGACCCCCCCCCCCACCGCCTATGATGCTGTAAGGTATTATCTTCTATGATTCTAACCCAGCAATAATAAGAAAACATACTTTCAAAGTAGGGTGGCATGTATCTTGAGGAGAAATTTGCAGGTGCTGGGGTTCAAAGCCCCAGCTGCTCTGATACTTCTAGGTAGTAATGGATACAAGCTTGGGAGGTCTGGTTGAAAATGTCTTGCTAAGGCAGGGAAGTGCACTTTCTAGATGGTACACATTACAGCTATGCGGCAGCAAGGAAGAATTTTCAAGATAATAGATGGGGATACTAATCAAACAGATTAATTTTCTTTGGGTTGTTTGTAGCTGCACTCATTCAGTCAAGTGAAATAAATGTATGCCATAATATTTCTAACATCTGCCTAACAGATAGTGAAAAAGTTTCTGAAGTCAGGAAATGAATCACTCAATGCAGATCATGCCATCCAGGAGTCACAGTAAATATCGTAGCCACAATATCTATGTGGCTGAATCAGTTAGGTTTCTGATTAATAGTGACCTTAGTGATTTGCATAATATGATAGTTAGGGATAAATCATTTTGCTTATTTAGCAGAGTTTAAATATAATACTTGAGGTGACAAAGGCACAGGTTAGGCTTCCAGGGGCAAGAATTTCAGAGGGAACTTGGAACCTCAGACTTCAATTAAACTTCTTTCCTCTGGCACCCAGAAACTTTTCTTTTTTCAGCATCATTGCTCTCCCTCCAATCCAAACCTGCCAGTTCTTAATCAAGGAGGTAATAATATCATATGAAGAATTGAAGAATAGCCCAATTGAGATTACCTAACAGGCACAGAATGACAATGGAACTAGAAATCTTTTGGTGTAAGGACAGGGCAGCTTCTCATTAATAGAGTTTGTTCAATTATGCTCTGCTGACACTGTCAGAAATTGAAGCCTTAATATAACCTGACTATCATATTTTACATCAAGAACTGATAGACATAAAAATTTCCTACAGTAATAAAATCATGGATACAGAATTTCAATTATCTGAAAAGACTAAATAAGACAGCTCTCTATTGCACAGTATAGGTAAACAGATTTAAGAGAGTTGTTCAAAATAACAAGGGGTTTTCATAAGAACATAAGAAATAGAAGCAGGAGTAGGCCATCCAACCCATCGAGCCTGCTCCATCATTCAATAAGATCACGGCTGAACTGTCCATAAACTCAGTTTCATCTACCTGCCTTTTCCCCATAACCCTTAATTCCCTTACCATGTAAAAACCTATCTAACTGTATCTTAAATATATAAACCACATTTCCAGAAAAGTTGGGATATTTTCCAAAATGCAATAAAAACAAAAATCTGTGATATGTTAATTCATGTGAACTTTTATTTAACTGACAAAAGTACAAAGAAAAGATTTTCAATAGTTTTACTGACCAACTTAATTGTATTTTGTAAACATACACAAATTTAGAATTTGATGGCTGCAACACACTCAACAAAAGTTGGGACAGAGGCATGTTTACCATTGTGTTACATCACCTTTCCTTTTAATAACACTTTTTAATCATTTTGGAACTGAGGATACTAATTGTAGTAGATTTGCAATTGGAAATTTTGTCCATTCTTGCTTGATATAAGACTTCAGCTGCTCAACAGTCCATGGTCTCCGTTGTCTGATTCTCCTCTTCATGATGCGCCATACATTTTCAATAGGAGATAGATCTGGACTGGCAGCAGGCCAGTCAAGCACACGCACTCTGTGTCTACAAAGCCACGCTGTTGTAGCCCACGCAGAATGTGGTCTGGCATTGTCCTGCTGAAATAAGCACAGACGTCCTGGGAAGAGACGTCGCCTTGATGGCAACATATGTCTCTCTAAAATCCTAATATATGCCTCAGAGTCAATGGTACCTTCACATACATGCAACTCACCCATGCCGTGGGCACTGATGCACCCCCATACCATCACAGATGCTGGCTTTTGCACCTTTCGCTGATAACAATCTGGATGTTCGTTTTCATCTTTGGCACGGAGAACTCGATGCCCGTTTTTTCCGAAAACTAGCTGAAATATGGACTCATCTGACCACAGCACACGGTTCCACAGTCTTTCGGTCCATCTGAGATGAGCTCGGGCCCACAGAACTCGCTGGCGTTTCTGCATAGAGTTGATGTATGGCTTCCTCCTTGCGTAATACAGTTTCAAGTTGCGTTTCTGGATGCAGCGACAGACTGTATTGAGTGACAATGGTTTTCCGAAGTACTCCCGAGCCCAGGTGGCTATAATTGTCACAGTAGCATGACGGTTTCTTAGGCAGTGCTGCCTGAGGGCTCGAAGATCACGCGCATTCAACAGTGGTTTCCGACCTTGCCCTTTACGCACTGAGATGTCTCTGAATTCTCTGAATCTTTTCACAATATTATGTACTGTAGATGTTGAAAGACCTAAATTCTCTGCAATCTTGCGTTGAGAAATGTTCCTTTTGCTCTAACAATTCTCTCACGAATTTTGGAACAAAGGGGTGAGCCACGACCCATCCTTGCTTGCAAAGACTGAGCCTTTGATGGACGCTACTTTTATACCCAATCATGATACCTCACCTGCTACCAATTAGCCTGCTTAATATGGAGTCTTCCAAACCGGTGTTACTTGAATATTCTGTGCACTTTTCAATCTTATTTTAACTCTGTCCCAACTTTTGTTGAGGGTGTTGCAGCCATCAAATTCTAAATTTGTGTACGTTTACAAAATACAATTAAGTTGGTCAGTAAAACTATTGAAAATCTTTTCTTTGTACTTTTGTCAGTTAAATAAAGGTTCACGTGAATTAACATATCACAAATTTTTGTTTTTACTGCATTTTGGAAAATATCCCAACTTTTCCGGAAATGGGGTTTGTATTTAGTGAAGAAGCCTCAACTGCTTCCCTGGGCAGAGAATTCCACAGATTCACCACTCTCTGGGAAAAACAGTTTCTCCTCACCTCCATCCTAGATGTTCTCCCCTGAATCTTGAGGCAATGTCCCCCAGTTCTAGTCTTAAAACAACTTTCCTACTTCTATCTTATCTATCCCTTTCAAAATTTTGTATGTTTCTATAAGATCCCCTCTCATTCTTCTAAATTCCAGAGAGTATAGTCCCAGGTGACTCAATCTCCCCTCATAGGTTAACCCCTTCATCCCTGGAATCAACCTGGTGAACCTCCTCTGCACTGCCTCCAAAGCCAGTATATCCTTCCTCAAGTATGAAGACCAGAACTGCACACAGTACTCCAGGTGCGGCCTCACCAGTACCGTATATTTGTTGCAGCATGGCTTCCCTGCTCTTGAATTCAATCCCTCTAGCAATAAAGGCCAACATTCCGTTTGCCTTCTTAATAACCTGTTGTACCTGCAAGCCAACTTTTTGCGATTCATGAACAAGCACTCCCAAGTCCCTCTGCACAACAGCATGCTGCAATCTTTCACCATTTAAATAATAATCTGCTCTTCTATTATTCCTTCCAAAGTGGATGATCTCGCATTTACCAACGTTGTATTCCATCTGCCAGACCTTGGCCCACTCACTTAACCTATCTACATCCCTCTGCAGACTCTCCACATCCTCTGTACAATTTGCTTTTCCACTCAGTTTAGTGTCATCAGCAAATTTTGCTACGCTACACTCAGTTCCCTCTTCCAAATCATCAAACAGTTTCCATTAATAGGATGGTAAACAGTAAACATAGAATTTAAGATCTAGTACAATGTAAGAAGAATTTCCTTTATCAAAAAAATATATTATGATTTAAACGCCAGCCTGGATGGATCGAAAAGGATGGGTGTTAGGACAGTTCTCCATTTTTTTGCTGCACTGAGACCGAGGCTGAGGCCGTGGGCCTACTCTGGGTTTCATGTCTATGGACTCACTTTCATTCTAAATGCTTTTATTAATTGCAGGATTTGCTTTTTTTTTTCCCTCTCTCTTTGCACATCTTTTTTTAATGGATTGTTTTGGGTTTCTTGTTTTGTGGCTACCTATAAGGAGACAAATCTCAAGGTTGTATAATATATACTCTGATAATAAATGTACTTTGAATATTATTACGATCTGGAAATCACTAAAAGAGTGGTAGAAGCAGATGTAATATTGACTTTCAAGGGGGAAAATAAGGTTTTCTTTTAAAAAATATCAGGCCCAAATAGAAATATCAGTGAAGTCAAACTAATTTGAGAGTTCGAACTGGCCTGAAGATTCCTTATACTTTGTTATTAAAACTCACATACCTTTGGTTTTGATGCTACCAATTAAATTTCTGTAAACTTATATAGAAATTAAACACACTAACAGGCATTTCATTTCAACTGTCTAGATAGATATTAAACCTCCATACTGGTAGTCCCCTCAAAATTTTAGTTAACTCAATTTTACAGGATTAATGAATGAATGTGACCTCAACTGAGGAAGGATAATATTGGACAACAAATTTTTTCAAAAATGTTGCTTCCTCAGAATTTTTTTTTTGTTTATGATAGACTGCTTGAAGATGAACACAAATATAATTTCAGACTACTTGTACCACACAAGAGTTTGGAGAAACAACAAAGTAACTTTTATTGAATATTAGTGTTTAATTGCATAATGGTGCTGATGCTTTGCAATAGTTCAACTAAGTTAAAATATTTTGTTAATGATTTTCATTTGTACTCAGTGTCTGAGGCTTCTCGCTTGTGTCCTGCAATAATTCACCAGCATTGATGGATTCCAGTTGCCCTGGTATCTTTTCTCCATGACCATAATGTCCTGGTGAAACCTTTCACCATGCTCTTCATTAACAGCACCAAGATTTGCAGGGAAGAAGTCAAAATGGGAATGCAGAAAAATGAATCCTTAGTGACATGTTACATTTCATGGTTTTATATGCTTGAAGCATGCTTTCAACCAGCTGCATGTAGTTTGGTGCTCTGTAGATGCCAAGAAAAATTTCAACAACTTCCTTGAATGCCTTCCATGTGATTTTCTCCAGTCCCACTGGAAGTTCTTCAAATTGCCTGTCATTGACGACCCGTTTGATTTGTGGACCAACAAAAATGCTTTCCTTAATCTTGGCATCAGTTATTCTGGAAGGCATCTGTCTCAAATATCAAAATCCTTCATAAAAATTTTTGTGCATAGTGATAGCAAATTCCATCCTTACAGTCCTGAACCCAATAATTATTACTAAAACCTGTCCTGCCATGCAGCAGCTGCACCGCCTAAGCGTGCCCAAGCATACCTGGACAAGATAGGAAACTTTCCAGCTTAATTGTAGGCAACATTTTAATTGACTTGAATTATGAATTGAAATAATAAACATAAGTTTATTAAAAAATGGTGCGTGATAGGGAAATTTCATGGTGATTTTCATGATCAGTAGTCGAAAATTCATAAGATATACCTAAAGGTATTCAGGGAGCAAAATCTTTGTTGTCCAGTGTAATTGCTTCAGGGCACATCAAAGCAGTAACAACAGCGTTCAAGTACAAGCAAGCAGGCCATGACAATCTTGTAGCCTGAACAGGAAGATGTGACATTTCATTTTGACATAAATTTAATAAAGGAAAGATAAAATAAATGCAATATCTATAAGGAATAACAACTCTGCAGATTTACAGAGAGAGTAACACACACAAAATGCTGGAAGAACTCAGCTGGTCAGGTAGCATCTGTGGAAATGAGAAAACAGTTGATGTTTCAGTCTGAGACCTTTCTTCTGGATTGGAAAGGAAGGGGAAAGACACCAGAAGAAGAAGGTGGGGGGGGGGGAGGGGAAGGAGGACTAGCTCGAACCCAGAGAGTGATGGTTACAAGTTTGTCTTCAGTAAATCTACACATATATAAAGTAACTGGCAGCCAAATGTTTCTGTAATGTTAGCCAATATTATTTTGTCAAAAACTCCAAAAACAAGCTGCAGACTTCCCTTATTTACATACATTTTTACAAATCTTCAGTATGATAGATTATATGGAGGCTTTGATTTTACAAATCCTATTGGCAGATAAATATTTATGTCTAATAATATTGGTTCCTGTATGAATTCACCATATTGAGTTCTAACATGCTTTCTGCAGTACATTCCTGAGATAGACCATGGGTGTATTTGTTCCTAAGCGGTTTCATTCCTTTGAACAGATATTGCAAACAATCAAAAGCCACCTAAACCTAAATTAATACGAACTAAATACTCAACAAGCCAGGAACACCTCAGTTCAAGAAGGATGTTATATATTTGAAGCAGTTCAGAAAAGATTTATTAGCTTAATCACTAAAACGTGCAAGTTGTTTCATGATGAAAGGTTGGATGGACCACATTGATTCCACTAGGGTTTATAAGGCTGACAGTGGACTTGAGTGAAAAATAATGATCCTGAGGGATCTTGAGAGTGAATGTGGAGAGACATTTCTTATTGTAGGAGCATCGAGAACCATCATTTGTTATTTAAAAATAATGGGTTGCCCATTTAAGACAGAAATAAGGAGAGTTTTTTTTTCTTTCAAAGTGTCATAAATCTTTGGAATTCTTCCTCAAGGGTGGTAAAAAATATTTGTAGAAAGATGTGAAAAACAAGGGAATGGACAGTTAAAGATTGTAAAGAGCAATGCAGACAGAATATAGCAATACACTTAGAAATTTCTATAGCTGTACGGTGGAGAACATTCTTACAGGCTGCAACACTGTCTGGTATGGGGGAGGGGGGGGGCTACCACACAAGACCGAAAGAAGTTACAGAGGGTTGTAAACTTAGTTGGCTCTATCTTGGGTACGAGCCTACAAAGTACCCAAGACATCTTCAACAAGCGGCGCCTCAGAAAGGCAACGTCCATTATTAAGACCTCCAGCACCCAGGGCATGCCCTTTTCTCACTGTTACCATCAGGTAGGAGGTACAGAAGCCTGAAGGCACACACTCAGCGATTCAGGAACAGCTTCTTCCTCTCTGCTATCTGATTCCTAAGTGGACATTGAACTAGTGAACTCTCCCCCACTTTTTGACAGTATATTATTTCTGTTTTTCAGCACAATTTTTAATCTATTCAATATATACTGTAATTTAATTATTTTTCTTCTTCTTTTTCTTCTATATCATGTACTGCATTGAACTGCTGCTGCTAAGTTAACAAATTTCACAACACATGCCAGTGATAATAAACCTGATTCTGATTCTGAGATAAACCATATTATTATTAAAAGGCAGGTGCCAGGTGGCCTAGACCTGGTTTATGTCTTCAAAATTTTCCTTTAAATAACACATAACTACACTGAAAATATCTTTACATACGTGATTATGGCACTAAACAGCCACTCCTTTGCATGCATCTTCGGAAACAGCTATATTTCCATCTTTAATATCTCTATTTTACCCTTTCAGGGTACTTTTGAAGATCCTGACCTGGAGTTACATGTTGACTGTGGTTCTTTGCGGGAATGAGACCTGGTCTCGGGGTTTCATAACTGGCCGTTGTTCGGCACGCCAAGGGCTTGGCCTAAGTTCGGTTCGACTTTGAAGGCCTCGGATCTCGGGGCTCAGGAGACAGGCGGATCGAAGGTCGGTGTCATGGCAAGAGATACATGTGCCTTTGGGGGAGTCGGAATATCTATGGCTGTGTGCCCAGAGACCTAAGATCTTTGGGCACAGAGCTTGAAAAAAGCAACGTAACGGACTTTTAACATCGTAAACCAGTGAGTTGTTTGTTATGTCTCCCCTCTCACTGTGAAACAGAGACGCATCTTTCTCCCTTATTGGGGGGGGGAAAGAAACGCGAAGTCTTTGGGGTAACTGGAAGTCTGTGTCTTTGCTGTTGCTTTGCTCATGCTTGAGTGCTCAATGGCGGGTGCCGATGGTTTTTTTTGCCAGTGGGGGGCAGGAGGGTTTGTTGCCTGCTGCCACTTACACGTGGGAGGGAGGGGAGTTGGGGGGTACTTTGGGGTTCTAACATTTAACTGTCATTCACTCCTTGGTGCACTCCTCTGTTTTCGTGGATGGTTGCGAAGAAAAAGCATTTCAGAATGTATATTGTATACATTTTTCTGACATTAAATATACCTTTGAACCCCTATCTTTTCATCTTTACAATCATACTTAAGCATATTTATTTTTTTCTTCTGCTGAATGGATTCCAAGCTTGGTCTCTAAAGTAAATGGGAATTTTTTTTCTCTCTATATTTCAGCTGTAAAGGATGTTGCTCTAATTTTGCAAAAAGTGCATACAAGTAATCACAAATATCACAGCATCCTGCTTGGTTCTTTCACAATCATATTTGTGACCCTCAACTCAATAGTTGCACCTCTCTAAAGATGCAATGAAATACTTAGCTACAACTCAGGTCTTGACATTGTTGGAATCAAGGTTAGTTGAGGCAATCCAGAAGACTGATGGAGACAGTAATGAATTTTGTTCAAGAGTTAATGAGGAATCCAGTATTATTGAAATTGGTCATTATAAACTATAATACATACAAGAGTTAATGTATCTTTAGTAAATGGGTGCACTATTATCTGTGATTTTTGATACATTTCTGTAATGTTCCCAGCTATTTGTTGAATGTTAACCACTTTCAATAAAAGATGTTTTGTTGATAACTCCAAATTTGCAAGTAGGAACACCAAAGAGCCTACAGATACTACATTACCAACAAATTTGGGATGTTGATACTTGAGAGAGTAACAGTGTGAACAGCAATCTAATGTGATGTTAACAGTGAATATAGTTTACTAGGTAGAGCAGTAATGACGACAGAGAGTGAACGCAATGGATATTTCAAGAAATAAGATCAGACTCAAGACATTTATCCTGTATATAGAAAGAGCAGACATGTCCTTGAGAGCCAATTGTATTGTTGCAATTCTGAAGGCCACAGCACAGAGCAATGTGTCCAGATGCAAAAAAGGAAGGCAGTATTGTTGTTGCTTCTGGTACAGAAACATGAGACATTGGTGGGTCTACTAATGCCACACGCTACAGATAGAATCTCACACAGGAACATTTAAAAACCTTTATTACACATTAAGAATTACAAGTTTGCCTAGTGGATCTAGGGGGTTGAAGGAATCAGCTGGTGATTGCATCTTCAAGCACACAGGATACTGGTTTTAATTAGTCATGGCATAGAATTTAAGAGCATTACGTTCACGGTTTATTGATCCTCTCCGCACCTTGTGGTGCATCGGGCAGCAACCTCTGCTGTATCGTTAGAATTTATCTGTTTTTATGAGGCTGAGCTGCTTGCTCAACACTCAACTCAAGACAGACAGAAAGTGTGCAAGGAGCTGGCTGAATTCGATCCCGGGACCATTCGCCTCGAAGTTTGGCGTGGAAGTCATTACACCAATGGCCAGCTAAAATTAAGTTCACAGTACAACATCATAAAACTTTCTTTAGATCACAGCAAGAATACAGTGGTCACTATGTCAGGGGAAGAATTTGAGTGCATTGGGGAAGAATGAGTCGGGAGTTCATCAGGTTGTTACCTGGGATGGGATGTTCTGGTTACGAGGAGAACCTGGATAGGCTGAGGTTGTTTTCCCTGCAGCAGAAATGACTAAAGATGGGTGTGATACAGGTATCTAAAATTATAAGCTGCACAGATAGGGTGGATAATGAGAAACTTTTCCAGTGACAGAGACATTTTATATCAGAGAATATAGATTTAAGGCAAGCATTAAGAAAGGTGGAAGAGATCCAGGGAAAATAATTGTTGCACTCAGGAACATGCGGCCCTGTGAAGATGGTGCAGGCAGGTGCTCTCACAAGTTCACAAACTATCTGGATGAGTATTTTAATTGCTGAGGTATAGGGAGCTACAGATCAGTGTGCTAAATGGAATGATTATATTATGATAGGCGTGGTCATGGCAGGCTATTGGTCCTGTTTCTGTGTTGTATGATGGTATGGCTCTATAATTCTTGATATCAAGCAGTACCCAGTAAGAACCTGTATCTGTTGGACAGCACAAGAGAGTCAGTCTCACAAGCACGAGGACAGCGGCTGTGCTGTTTCAAGATTCCACGGATAAGGGGGAAAAGGCAGAAGACACGGTATGGAGTGTTACAGAAAGGTTTTCTCAACTGAACCTGGCAAAAGATGAGGTTTTGCATGTTCTGGGGAAAAAAACACAACATTTCTAATAATGGTTTTGATAAATGTTTAGATATTAGGACAATTAAGTGATACCAGATTAGTGCAGGAAACCTACACTGATGTAAAATAAATCAGTTTGAATAGCAGAAAAGACTCCAAAGGGTCAATATATTCTGCTTCCATTTCTTACGTTGTTTAAAGAATTACTGAATGGGCGAAAACAACAACAGTTTGAAATAAAAACAGAAAATACTGGGAACACTCAAGCAGGTCCAGCTGCATCTATGGAAAGAGAAACAGATTTAATGTTTCAATTCAAGACCCTTTCTTCAGAATTTCTGAATATTTCCACCATTTTCTGTTTTTATTTTAAATCTCCTGCATCTGCAGTATTTTTAAAAATTTTCAAACACAGGTTAAGTTGAATTTGTAAGGGTTTCCCTGAAGTATCTTCTGTTAATCCTTTCATTTCCTGTAACTTTTGTAGATCGAACAAACTAAGAACTAACCAATGTTTCACTTCTAATACAAAATTACAAGATCCTAATTTTAAGTTCAAAAGATAATGTTTTAACTGAAACTTACAAACACCCATTGGTAGTCATTTAGTCTTTGGTGCAGTCCTGAATCAGGCTGACTAGCTTTGTCCTGCTTGCAGTTGGCAGCTCCTTCTGGCTTGCAGACCAGAAACAGTGTGTGTTACATCTTTCGACGTTACTTAACCACTAGTGTTGCTAGCCATTGCCTCACACAAGACTTTGCATGGTGCTAGTGACACTTACAACAGTAAACATTTCCAAAATGCAAGTCTCACTAGCAAATCAATGGTTGGCAGTTTCAAAAAATAAATTATTTCTAGTTTGCTTCGAGAATTTCCAAGTAATTTGTAGTGTCTTGGCAGTTGCTTACTCATGTGTTTAGCACCCTAAGTTAAAAAATATGGGCACCTCTTGCTATAACTAGCTCCCCGTTTGATTCCTACACTTCAGCTTTATGAGTATCTGCTTTTGTCTTCCTTCACCTTTTATCTCCTTCTACACATGGCTTATTCACTTTCTCTTCAGTGTTTGCAGTGATTCTGTTCATTTTTTTTAAGTTTCTCAAGTGATAAACTAATCTTGTGCAGTTTCTTTTAGTGAATACACATCCTTTACATTTTTACAGGTAATAGAAAACAAGAAAATGGAAAACACAATGTAGGTAACCTATGACAAATTAGGATTTATTCAGGCTTTGGACTGGAAGCTGAGTCACTCAAGCTGGAAGTGAATAGAAGATACAGCTAAGAGGTACTGTAACAAACATTACAAGAAAAAAATTGCAGAAATATGCCTAGAAGTTAGTTTCTGACAAAGCATAGTATGCTCAAAGCATACTCAAGCAGAATATGAGGTGCTGTTCTTTTCGTCTGCATTTGGCCTTACTATGGCAATGCAGGAGACTAAGAACAGATAGGTCGATGTGGGAGTGAGGAGGAGAGCAAAACTGGCTTCCAAAGGAGCTCAGGATGGCTATGATTCACAGAGTGCAGGCACAAGGCAGAGACGTCATTGAGTCAATGCTTGGAATTCCTGATGTAGAGGCCATAAGAAGAGCAGTGAAGGCAAAAGACAAGGCAGGTGGAGGTTCATGTGAACATATCCCTCATCTGTTTAGACTTGATGATGAGGGAGGAGGTGTAGGGGCAGATGTTGCACCTTTTGCAATAGTAGGGGTAAACACCCGAGGATGGGAGGGATGAATTAACCGCGGAGTTATAGAACATAGAACAGTACAGCACAGTGAGGCCCTTTGGCCCACAATGTTGTGCCAACCCTCAAACCCTGCCTCCCACATAAGCCCCCACCTTAAATTCCTCCATATACCTGTCTAGTAGTCTCTTAAATTTCACTAGTGTATCTGCCTCCACCACTGACTCAGGCAGTGCATTCCACGCACCAACCACTCTCTGAGTAAAATCCTTCCTCTAATATCACCCTTGAACTTCACGTCCCTTACCTTAAAGCCATGTCCTCTTGTATTGAGCAGTGGTGCCCTGGGGAAGAGGCATCGGCTATTCACTTTATCTATTCCTCTTAATATCTTGTATACCTCTATCATGTCTTCTCTCATCCTCCTTCTCTCCAAAGAGTAAAGCCCTAGCTCCCTTAATCTCTGATCATAATGCATACTCTCTAAACCAGGCAGCATTCAGGTAAATCTCCTCTGTACCCTTTCCAATGCTTCCACATCCTTCCTATAGTGAGGTGACCAGAACTGGACACGGTTCCCCAATTGTAGCCCTGAGAAAAGAGAAAGTTAGGGGGAGTGGAAGTGTGACAAGTGGTGGGATAGCATTGCAGCTGGCAGAAATGACAGAACTATGTGCTGGAGGTGGAAACTAGTAGGGTAAAAGGTGAGGACCAAAGGAGTTCTGCATCTGTTCATTCTGTCTAGGTGGAGTTATGGTGGGCTTGGGGGGGGGGGTGGAGGGGGGGAGATGGGAATGTGGAAAATGGAGGAGATTTTGGTAAGGGCTCCATCATCCATGTAGGGGCAACACTATGTTTCTTGAAAAAAGAAGGCATTTCAGATATCCTGGAATGGAAATTTGCATCTCAAGACCAGATGCAGCGGACTTGTCTCTTGTAAGGATGCCATCCTTAAAGAAGATAGGATGGGAAGGTACAGTCTGGGTAGTTGTGGAAGTCAGTCGTTTATAGCAAATGACATTGGATAGCTTGTTTCCTGAGATGGAGGCAGAGTGATCTAGAAATGGGAGATGTGAGAAATAGTCCAAGCGAATTTGAGGATGGATCAAAGATAATAGTGGAGTATTTTGCTCCAGATTCCACCATCTGCAGTCTCTTGTCTCCATTTATAAAAAGCCAAATTGGTCCTAGACCCTCCATGAATACAGCAGGGATACACGTGGACAATCATAGAGGTATAAAACAGCATTCAACCCATGCTTGGAATACATTTGCAAAGCCATAGCTCACGAATGTCCTGACTTACTCATGCTTGTGGAGGCTATCACAAGAAATGTAGACCAGTTTCTGCGCTATTTGCAGGAGAGACAGGCCCATCACTTGGATTACTTAGCAGAAAAATATTCACAAAGACAGCACAGTGGATTCTGTCCCTAGTGGTGTCAATGCCAGCTTTGTTCATTCTTCCTGTGAACACACAAGTTTTTTTCTGGGCACCTAATATTTCCTCTTCATCCAAAAGATATGCAGACTTTTGTTTTTGTAAATTACCCATGGTGTGTGGTTGAGTGAAAGAACCTGTGAATAGTTGATGGGAACAGGAAGAAAATAAATTATAGAAGTTGTTTATGGACATTGGTACTGTTCTGTTATTCAGCATAGGTTCAAGTGAACAACAGTACTCCAATACACCATGTGATGTACTTACTGATCCTTATGGTGAACTTGGCTGTCAGCCCCTTTAAATTTATGTTTTAGATATTAATCTGTACTGTCAATTTTCAGATTGTCTTGAATCTACCAGAATGTTAATGTGGTAGGAAGATGACAGGATGAGAGTACTTAATGGGTATAAGTAAATGGGTGAAGCAAAGATAACGCACTCCATGTGGGTCAAGGTGGGAACAAAGGCATGGCAAAGTTCCAGATTCAAGATCGTTATGTGAATGATTACCACTGAGAAGGGTCTGTGGGGGTGGGGGGAGGGGGGTATGGTGGTGAGGGGTTGTAGTAAGAGGGCAGTGAAAAGTTGAAGATAAAAATAGCAGAGACACTATTTTTTGCAATAGGATCCAATAAGCTTGAAATGTAAAGTAGTTGATATTGATTAATGTTGAATTATAATGGTTCAGCTACAACATGATACACTTTGGGTAATGCACAACATTATGGTGTGAGTTTGCAAAACAATAATATTACAGAAATATTTTAATTTTCTCTATGAGCCTGCTCTCCAACCTAAATAGCTAATGCTTCATTAACCTTAATTTATTGTTAATTTTGTTTACTTTTTAAAATCATTGTTTCTACCTTTTTATTTACTTCCAATCTGAACAATTTTTCCTCAATAAAGTGATTAGAAATTTACGTTTAATTTGATGTCAGTCAATTATATACTTTCTAGCATCCATTCAAAATTTCATTTATTATTTATCATATTTCACAGATTTTCTTCCATGGTAGCAAGTAACATTAGCACCACAAATATCCAGGCAATGACCACCTCCACTAGTAACGTATTTAACCAACTCACTTTGACATCCAATGGCTTTATTATTGTCAAGATACCAACTATCAATGTGCTGGTGGCCAGCCACCTAAGTACTGTGGCTACAAGCACAGGTCAAGTGATGGAATACTTTCCTCTTGGTTTGATGAGTACAACTTCAAAAACACTGGAGGAGCTTGGCATAATTGCATATTCTCTAATGACATAAAAGGAGGTCATTCAGCCCATCAAGTTAATGCCAGTTCTCAGAGCAATCCAATCAATAATTTTAATCCACTTATTCCTCTATTTTCATATCCATCAACTCCACCCTGATTTTCTTACCACCTATCTACACTGGGGATAACTTACGGTCATCAATTAACCTACCAACTTTGGGATGCGGAAGGAAATCAGAGCACAGGAAATCCAGAGCCATAAGGACAATGAACAAACTCCACACACAGAAAGTCAGGAAGTCAGGTTTAAAAACCAGGTCACAGGAGCTGTTGGGCATGCAAACTACCTGTTGCACCATTGTGCCATCTATCCAAACAAAGTAGCTGATTTGACTGGTATAAACATCCATTCCAAATAGCTTTTCTTTGTATCTTAGATAGATAGATAGATATGCTTTATTGATCCCAAGGGAAATTGGGTTCCGTTACAGCTGCACCAACCAAGAATAGGGCATAAATATAGCAATACAAAAACGACAAACGATCAAACAACAATATGCAAACTATACCAGATGGAAATAAGCCCAGGACCAGCCTATTGGCTCAGGGTGTCTGACCCTCCACAGGTGGAGCTGCAAAGTTCCATGGCCACAGGCAGGAACAATCTCCCATTGCGCCCAGTGTTGTATCTTGGTGGAATATGGCTGGAGTCCAACAGCAAAAAGTTCCATATCCAGTCTACAAACACGTTCCTCGATCGTAATATGACCCGGATTGCACCATCCATTGTTAACCAGAACAGCAAACCCCCAACTCCTTTAAGCTTACCACTCTTAGTGCACTTCCGGTCAGCCCAAACGGTCTGGAAGCCCTCCATGGAAACGTTTTGGTCGGGTATATCCTCGTGCAGCCCCGTTTCAGTAAAACACATAACTCTGCACTCCTGAAATGTTCTCTGACTCCTGGCTAGCACTGTCAACTCATCCATTTTATTACCCACCAAACTCCTCTTCTCCATAAGTTTCTGTGGTCTCGACCTGGTCCTCTTTCCTCGCCTTTGTGATCCCCCTCTGCATCCTCTGTGTGTTTTCCTCCAAATTTCAGCACACACAACACTAATAAACCAGTACCAGTATCAATATCAGTACCACCAATGGCTGCAGTATGTTGCAACTTCAGAATGCAACATTGTTACTTGCCCAATCTACTCTGACAGCATATCCCAAAACAACAAAATCTACCACAAAAAGGACATGAGCTTCAGGCGCATGTGAGCACCAGTTCTTTAATGTTTCCCTCCAAGTCACTTTGAAATTTTAAATGCTACGCTGATGAAAAACCCTTCATCGTCGCTAGAATCCTGGAATTTCCTCCCATCAACATTGTGGAAGCATATTCACCAGGAGGACAGTTTAGCATCAATTTCTCAAAGGAAACTGGGGATGCATAATAAATGCTGTTCTTGCAAATGAAGTTCTGACCTCAAAGAAATAAAGGTACTTGCCATGCACTGGTATTGACTTCCTTCAGCTTTGATTCCCAAATCTAAAACAAAAATTCTTCTGTGCTGTAAAACAGAAGCCAAAAGGAGTAACTTTAACTTTTATTGATTAAGAACATGTGATTAAAAAAGGGCAGCTAACTTTACACACTTCATGAATTCTAGACAGTAGAAAAGAAACCCAGGCAAGGATTGAAACAAGCTACTGATTCACTTTTTTTTCCTCCTGGCAAATTGCTCCCACATTTTACACTTGGTCCTTTTACTCTTCTTTCCCCTGCAAGGTAACAGGAATTGGCACTTCCCATAAATTTAGAATTCTTTTTCCAGAGTGTCCAAGTAGGATGAAGGA
The DNA here is from genome assembly GCF_963921235.1 of Mobula hypostoma. NCBI lineage: Eukaryota > Metazoa > Chordata > Chondrichthyes > Myliobatiformes > Myliobatidae > Mobula > Mobula hypostoma. The sequence goes on from NC_086102.1 coordinate 166,959,861, forward strand.
AGGGGAATCTAACTTGTTAACAATGTTCATATTAACTGAAATAAATCACAATAAATTCCTGTGAGTTTTTATATTAAATTTTCAAATAGAAATTGTGTACAAAATGTTCCATGAGAAGAGAAAAAAAACTAAAAAGGTGAAAAAAAATAAAAGTACACTCAGTGGCCACTTTATTAGATACATAAGTACCTCTGCTCATGAATGCAAGTATCTAAACAGCCAATCATGTGGCAGCAACTCAATGCATAAAAGCATGCAGACATGGTCATGAGGTTCAACTGTTCATACCAAACATCAGATATAACTGACTGATCGATGAATGATTATTGCTGATCTTCTAGGTTTTTGAAATGCTCTGAGAATGGTTTGAAAAACAAACATCCAGTGAGCAGTAGTACTGTGGCCAAAAATGCTTCATTAATGAAAGAGCTCAGAGGAAACTGGTCAGACTAGTTCAAGCTGACAGGAAGGTGACAGAACTCAAATAACCACACGTTGCAACAGTGGTGTACAGAAGGGCATCTCTGAATGCACAACACGTTGAACCTTGAAGTAGATTGACCACAAGTATACACTCAATGGCCATATTAGGTACCTGCTGCACCTAACAGAGTGGCTACTGAATGTATATCAAACAAACTAGATTAAATTATATAAATAATTGTTTATAGAACACTACACAGCTCTTTCCTGTAGATCTGTCTGAAATCTTTCTGAATTTCATCCATGGATTACTATTATTTATTCTACCTTTTATTTTCTTCATTCTGTCTGACACTAATGTTGACTTAATAGCCAATCTATCTCTGCAATCTCCCTAAATCCTTCAAGGGTCTCTGTCCAACTCCAGTTCTGGCTTCCTGCATATGTACTATTTTCCCTTGCCCCACCGTTGACATCTATGAATTTAGCTCCCTAAATCTTCAGTACCCGCATAAACTTCTCTTCTAAGATACTCATTGAAATTTTTTTTGACAAAGCCTTTTTCTGTCTTGTGTTGCTCATTGCTAATTTAGTTTGGTAATATCATGATCTTTTAATACATCAAAGGGGACAATAAATGTAAAATGTGGTGTTAAATTCATACTAAAGGAACAGCTGCTGAAGAAATTATTTTCTCCAATCTTGTTGGTTCATTCTTTTGTATATATTTGTCGACTGCAATCTTCATGAATATCGGTGAATTTTTCCACATCTGAATACTTAAATGTGAATCCCTGGTGCCAGGGTCAGGGATGTCTCGGATTGCGTCCACAGCATTTTGGAGGGGAAGGGGGAGCAGCCAGATATCTTGGTACATATTGGTACCGATGACATAGGAAGGAAAGGCAAAGGAGTCCTGAAGAGAGAATTTAAAGAGCTAAGCAAAAAGCTAAGAAGTAGGATCATAATTTTTGGATTGCTACCTGTGCCACATGCCAGTGAGGGTAGAGACAGGATGATTTGGCAGATAAATGTATGGATGAGAAGTTCCCCCCTCCCTCCCCCTGAGAAGCTGGTGCAGGGGGCAGGGCTTCTGGTTCTTGGATCATTGGGATCTCTTCTGGGGGAGGATATGACCAGTACAAAAGGAACGGGTTGCACCTGAACTCAAAGGAGACCAATATTCACATGGACAGGTTTGTCAGAGCTGTTGGGGAGGGTTTAAGATAATTTAGCAGGGGGCTGGGAACCAGAGTGAAGCGACTCATGATGGGATGGATGGTAAAAAAGCAAAGACAGCATGCAGTCAGACTGATAGGAACGGCAGGCAGATGATAAGACAAAATTGCAGCTAGCAGGGTGAGTATCGGTGGATTAAAGATGCAGAATCAAAATGGTAGCAAATACAGTACTTGAAGTGTTATATCTCAATGCATGGAGTACAAGAAATAAATTGGATATTCTTGTTGCACTTTTACAGATTATCGGGCATGATGTTTCGGCCATCACTGACAGGAAGGTAGGCAGAGGAGGTGGATGGCTCAGCAGGTAAAGAATGAAATCAAATCATTAGAAAGATGTGACATATGACCAGAAGATGTTGAATCCTTATGGGTCGTGTTAAGAAACTGCAAGGGTAAAAGGACCCTGATGGCAGTTACATATGGGCCTCTAAACAGTAGCTGGGATGTAGCCTACAGATTACAACAGGAAAAGGCATGTCAAAAGGGCAATGTTTTGAGAATCATGGGAGATCTTAACATACAGGTAGATAGGGAAAATCAGATTGGTAATGGAACTCAAGACAGTGAGTTTGTTGAATGCCTACGAAATGGCTTTTTAGAGCAGCTTGTCGTTGGGCCTACTGGGGGATCAGCAATACTGGATTGGGTGTTATGTAATGAACCAGAGACAATTAAGGAGCTTAAGATAAAGGAACCCACAGGAGGCAGTGATCACAACATGATTCAGTTCAACCAGAAATCTGATAGGGAGAAAGTAAAGTCTAACCTAGCAGTATTTCAAATAAACATATAACAATTACAGCACGGAAACAGGCCATTTTGGCCCTTCTAGTCTTTGCCGAACGCTTACTCTCACCTAGTCCCATCTACCTGCACTCAGCCCATAACCCTCCATTCCTTTCCTGCCCATATACCTATCCAATTTTTTCTTAAATGAAAAAATCGAACCTGCCTCTACATTTCAGTGGAGTAAAGGACATTACAGTGGTATGAAAGAGGAACTGGCCAAAGTAAATTGGAAGGAGATTATGGCAGGGATGAGACCAGAGCAGGAATGGCTCGAGTTTCTCGGAAAAATGAGGAAGGTGCAGGATAGATGTATTCCAAAAACAAAGAAATACTCAAAAGGCAAAATAATACAACCATGGCTGACAAGGGAGGTCAAAGTTAATGTAAAAGCAAAAGAGAGGGTGTACAACAAAGGAAAAATTAGTGGGAAGATAGATGATTGGGAAGCTTTTTAAAACCTACAGAAAGCAACTAAAAGGGAAAAGATGAAATATGAAAGCAAATTAGAAAACAGTGGAGTGGATATAGGACCACTAGAAAATGAGGCCAGAGAAACAATAATGGGGACAAGGAGATAACATGTTAACTAACTGAGTATTTTGCATCAGTCTTCACTGTGTAAGACACTAGCAGTGCGCCAGGAGTTGAAGGGTGTGAGGGAAGAGAAGTGAGTGCAATTACTATTACACAGGAGCAGGTGCTCAAACAGCTGAAAGACCTAAAAGGTACACAAGTCAGCCGGACCAGATGAACTGCACCCTGGGGTTCGTAAAGAGATAGCGGAAAAGATTGTGGAGTTACTGGTAATGTTCTTTCAAGAATCATTGGACTCTGGCATGGTTCCAAAGAACTGGAAAACTGCAAATGTCACTATACTCTTTAAGAAAAGAGGGAGGCAGCAAAAAGAAAATTATAGACCAGTTAGCCTGACCTCAGCGGTTGGGAAGATGTTGGAGTTAATTGTTAAGGATGAGGTTACGGAGTAATTGGTGACACGGGGAAGATAGGACAAAGTCAATATGGTTTCCTTAAGGGAAAATCTTGCCCGACGAACCTATTGGAATTCTTTGAGGAGACTGCAAGTTGGATAGATAAATGGGATGCAATAGATGCTGTATATTTGGATTTTCAAAAGGCCTTTGACAAGGCGCCACACGAGGTTGCTTATCAAATTAAGAGCCCACAGCATTACAGAAAAGTTACTAGCAAGCGTAGAGCATTGGCTGATTGGTAGGAGGCAGCGAGTGGGAATAAAATGATCCTGTTCTGGTTGGCTGCCAGTCACTAGTGGTGTTCCGCAGGGGTCGGTGTTGGGACCGCTTCTTTTTAAGCTGTATATCAATAATTTAGATGATGGAATAGATGGCTTTGTTGCCAAGTTTCCAGATGATATAAAGATTGGTGGAGGGGCAGGTGGTGTTGAGGAAACAGGAAGGCTGAGAAGTGTTTAAGACATGAGGAGAATATGCAAGAAAATAGTAAATTAAATATAATTTGGAAAATGCATGGTCATGCACATTGGTAGAAGAAATAAATGTGCAGACTATTTTCTAAACAGGGATAAAATCAAAAAATCTGAGATGCAAAGGGACTTGGGAGTCCTTGCGCAGAACACCCTAAAGGTTAACTTGCAGGTTGAGTCAGTGGTGCGGAAGGCAAATGCAATGTTCGTATTCATTTCAAGAGGTCTAGAATGTAAGAACAGGGATATGATGCTGAGGTTTTATAAGGCACTGGTAATTCCTCAGCTTGACTATTGTGAACAGTTTTAGGCTCCTCATCTAAGAAAAAGATGTGTTGGCCTTGGAGAGGGTTCAGTGGAGGTTTACAAGGATGATTCCAGAAATGAAAGGGTTATCATATGAGGACCGTTTGATGGCTCTGGGACTGTACTCACTGGAATTTAGAAGAATGAGGGGGGGGATTTCATTGAAATCTTTCAAATGTTCAAAGGCCTAAACAAAGTAAATGTGGAAAGGATGTTTCCAATGGTGGGGAAGTCTAGGACAAGAGAGCACAGCCTCACGATAGAGGGGTGTCCATTTAAAATAGAGATGCAGAGAAATTTCTTTAACCAGAGGGTGGTGAATTTGTGGAACCTGTTACCACAGGCAGCTGTAGAGGCTGGGCCATTGGGTATGTTTAAGGCAGAGATTGATAGGTTCTTGATTGGCCACGTCATCAGAGGTTATAGGATGAAGGCCATGGAATGGGGCTGAGAAGGTGGAAAAAAAAGGATCAGCCATGATTGAATGGCAGAGCAGACTCAATGGGCCAATTGACGTAATGCTGCTCCAATGTCTTATGGTCTAACATTTAAGTTCTATAAATTATAATAGTTTGGGATGTAATAATTATGATCTATAAAGGAACTACTTCATATAGTTGCTGACAGATTTTTTAAATTATGGAAATATTTCCACATTAATTTGCTATTCACACAAGTTCTTCTATCAACTTGGGATTGTGTTTAATATGATTACCATTTACTGGATTCAGATGGGTAAGCTAAGTGGAGAAAAAAAATATACTCCCCACATTTTTGATTAGAATACAGCTAACAGAATACATAAGCAGAATACTCCTGGCTCCAAATAGTTCATGACAAATTCTGAGGACTCTACAGAGGACTGAAATGATATTTACCTTACCGATACAAATAAAGTACTCTCTCTTCTCTCCTATTACTACTACATTGATGACCTCCTTACTTATCTTGTGATGGTGGTTGCTTCAATTGGCTAATTTTGCTACAAGTTGAGAACAATGTCTTGTCTCTCTGCCTGAAGAAGAATCTGGACCTTGTATGTAAACTCACCCCATCTGCTTCTTCATCAATTGGTATTGTTAGTCTCTAGTCACCTGATAAATATGGTATTATTGTCACTCTCTTTCCTCAGCTATGATCCAAGGACCTCATTACATACTCCAGGCTCCCATTTCTGTGCAGTGATGATAGAATCCTATATTCTTAGAAGACCTTATTTCTGAGATGAGTCACAATGCTAGTTTTTTCAGGAACTGTGCATTGTAAACAAGGCCAGGATTTATTGCATATCCCTTATTTCCCCAGGAACATAGAGGGGAGCTGCCCTTAGCCCTGTTGCAGTCAGCTAAAAGAAGTGCGTCAAAGATGTTAGGTATTAAATCCAGTATTTAAACCCTGCAACAATGAAGAAATTACAATATAGTTTCAAGTCAGAATAGTTTCTGATTTCCGAGACAACCTCCAGATTGTAGCTTACCCTTGTATTCCTTAGCCTCTGTCTTTATAATATTCTTGAATTTCCTCGTGATAGAACTAGGAAATAGGCCCATCGAGTCTATACTGGCTATTTTAGCATATTTATAAGTCATGTTTCCCCCACTTATTTCCTTGCAACCTATTAGCTCTCACATCCCCATCAATTTCACCCTAATTCTCCCACCGTTTTGTTCCCTAATAGTAATTCATAGTAGCCAATTAATCTGCCAGGACGTATTTGGGACTAGGAGGAAATCAGAGCATTTAGCCTCCAACTGGCAGGCATGAAGATAGATTTTTCCTTCCAGTAAAAAGAATTCTACTCCCCCTTCCTCTATTCTGACCTTTTAGCTCTTCTCCCCTTCCTATTACATCCCCATGGGTCCCCTCCTCCTTCCCTGTTTCCTATGGTTCACTCTACTCTCCTATCAGATTCCTTCCTCTCCAGCCCTTGACCTTTTCCACCCACCTGGCTTCACCTGTCACCTTCCAGCTAGCCTCCTTCCCACCCTACCCCCCACTTTTATTCTGGCAAAACTTCCCCCTTCTTTCTCAGTCCTGAAGAAGGGCCTTGGCCCAGAAATTTAACTGTGTATTGATTCCCATTGATGCTGCTTGACCTGCTGAGTTCCTTCAGCATTTTCTATGTGTTGCAGTGACAGGGAGAATTTGCAAACTTCAAGCAGACAGAAGCCAGGATCAAAACTGGATCTCTGGAGGTGTAAGATATCCACTGTACCACCATGCCATCCCAGTGTTTTGAGTGGCAGAGGACGTGGTTTGTAAGGTGCTGTTGACTTAATGAAGCCGAATAACTGTTCTGTATTTCTGTTGATGGCATACAGAGTAGTCTGTGATAGAGGGGATGACTACTTTGGGTAGATGATGGGGTTTTGTTTCGAATAATGTTGAGCTTCTTTAATGCTGCTAGAACTGACTGCACTTATTCTACAAGTAGAGATATTCACACGAGAGATTCTGCAGATGCTGAAAATCCACAGTAACGCACACAACATGTTGGAGGAACTCAGGAAGTCAGGCAACATCTATGGAAGGGAATAAATGGTCAATGGTTTAGGGTGAGACCCTTCATCAGGACTGGAAGGGAAGGGGAAAGAAGCCAGATATTTACACTTTTGATTTGTGCCTTGTGCATGGTTGAAGGGTATCAGGAACTGAGGCCCTTACCATAGGATACCCAATTTTTGACCTAGTTTTGTAGCTTATGGTGTCTATCTGGCAGGTCCTCTATGGGCCCCTCCAGCATGTGGATGGTGGAAAAGAGAGATAGTAATACCAAGCAGATGTGTTTGAGTTTCTGTTATTGGAGATTGCATGAGCTTCATTTTCTATGAAGAAGTCCATTGACATCCCACGTTTAAACATGATTTTACTTAACAGCAACTGATGATGCTTGAGTCTAGAGTCTGCACTATCATTTTGGAAAATGAGATGATAGGAAGCTACAATTATTTTTCAAGATAAAAATAAGACCTCTTGGGATTCTTTTCTCATTGACGCCTTTTGATTTTGAATTTATTAGAGTTCCAAGCTGCACACTCAGTTAAATGTCAAGTATAGTCACTCTCACCTCACCTCAGAAACTCAGGTCCTTGGTCCACTTGTGGACCAAGTATATAAAGAAGTCTGGGAGTTGAGTGGTTCTAGCAAAACTCATATTGTGTATTGAACAGATTGTGAATAAATAAGTGTTGCTTTATAATACTATTGACAACATCTTCCATTACTTCACTGATGTTGGGCATTGACTAATGGTGCATAATCTGCCACATGGAATTTGTCCTACCTTTAATAGACAGGACAGTATCTGGCTAAATTGGTATAACAGTGACGTGAATGTTCCAGAGCAGCTTAGCTAGAGGCATGTCTATCTTTGGAAGACACTTCTTCAGTCCTACACCCAGGATGTTGACTGGTCACATTGCCTGTGCTCTTAGCTATCTCTTGCTATCACATAGAATGAATCAAACTGGCTGAAGCCTTGCTTTGTGATCATGACAGGCTCATGAGTAAGCTTGTATGAATCATTCACTCAGCAATTTTGCCTAAAGATGGAACCTTGTCCTTGACCCGTATCCATCCAGGGGGTCAGTGTGGACATGGTGGAGGATTACAAATACCTGGGGATACGAACTGACGTTAAACTGGACTGGTCAAAGAACACTGAGGCTGTCTACAAGAAGGGTCAGAGCCATCTCTATTTCCTGAGGAGACTGAGGTCCTTTAACATCTGTCGGACGATGCTGAGGATGTTCTACGAGTCTGTGGTGGCCAGTGCTATCATGTTTGCTGTTGTGTGCTGGGGCAGCAGGCTGAGGGTAGCAGACACCAACAGAATCAACAAAATCATTCATAATGCCAGTAATGTTGTGGGGATGGAACTGGACTCTCTGACGGTGGTGTCTGAAAAGAGGATGCTGTCCAAGTTGCATTCCATCTTGGACAATGTCTCCTATCCACTACATAATGTACTGGTTGGGCAAAGGAATACATTCAGCCAGAGATTCATTCCACCGAGATGCAACACTGAGCGTCATAGGAAGTCATTCCTGCCTGTGCCCATCAAACTTTACAATTCCTCCCTTGGAGGGTCAGACACCCTGAGCCAATAGGCTGGTCCTGGACTTATTTCCTGGCATAATTTACATATTACTATTTAATTTTTTACGGTTTTATATTGCTATATTTATACTCTATTCTTGGTTGGTGCAACTGTAACGAAACCCAATTTCCCTCAGGATCAATAAAGTATGACTATGACTATGACTCTCTCACTCAGAACCCTAGCATGTTTGAAAATGGGCACATTCTTGGTGGCCTGCTCCTCTCACTGGCTTATCGATTTTTCCGTCACCATTCATGCACAGATGTGACAGGACTGCAGAGTGTATCTGATTTGCTGGTTGTGGGATCATTTGGCTCTGTGAATTGTAAGCTGCTTCTGCAGTTAAACATGGAGGGTGCCACAGTAGCATAGTGGTTATCCTGACGCTATTATAGCTGGGGACTTCAGAGTTCACAGTTCAATTCCAACATCCTCTGTAAGAAAGTTTGTATGTTCTTCCCGTGTGCACGTAGGTTTCTTCCAGGTGTTCCAGTTTCCTCCCATAATCGAAAGACATACTGGTTAATTGATCATTGTAAATTGTCCTGTGATTAAGCTAGGGGTTAAATCAGTGGACTGCTGTAACTCTAATCAACTAACTAAATAATGCTCTTTTGTACCTTTGCCAGGTTGACAACATATTTTTGGAAACACTCAGTGTTGCTGCCACCATTCCTATCTGCACTCCTTCTGATCAAAATGAATGGCAAAATGAGAGATATGATCAGTCATGAATTTACAGATTGTGGTGTTGTACATTTCTGTTTCTGATGATGATGCACAACCCTTATAAGATGTGACTAATTTGAGCTGCAGGGAATGTTCCTAATTTGTTGTTGCTCCACAGTGTTGATTGAAAAATAGGGATTTCTTTCAATTTCTGGGTCATCATCCCCTCTTCAGATGACACTAAAAGATCAGATTAGCTGATCATTCAAATAATTTCTGGTAGTAAATTGGCTTAACATTTTCATGTATTAATAATGATCATACTTCAGGTGTGAAAAACACTAAAGCATTCTATACATGCGATAAGATGTACATCATTTATTTACCCAATCCAGGTACATTTGATGCTTATATTTTCATTCTATTGTCATTTTGCATTCTTTCTGTTATTCAGATATTTCTTCTACAATTTTTAAACAAACATATATAGTGTGGATTTTGGCACAATTTTGCTTCCATTTGGAAATGATTACCAACATTTTCACAGTCCCCTGCAATGAGATATTCTTAAAGTTCATTTCTTTCACATTTAAATATTACAGTGTTTTTTGTGAAGAAATTTCCAGTGAAAGTCAAATTATATAGCAGTTGAAGGAACAATGTTTAATTCAGAGGAAATATTTCAACAATACACCTATAAATAATTTGACTAACAATTTGAACCTGGACACTTTCAGTAATTAGACTTACTCAACTAACTTAATATGAGAAACGAACAAATTATTTTTCTTTGTTGAACATTCACAAAAAGCAGAGCACAAAACATATTTTCTACTGTCTGCTGTTGATGAATCCCAATCTGCATAAATCCAAGTTGATTTGTATTTCAAGTGAAAGAGAAATACAGCAGATTCATGACTAAGTACAGCTATCTTGTTAACAGATGCAACTATAATATTTTTAATTAAAATAGAGATTTTTATGACATCAGTTTCAAGTATTGCACATTTAAATAAAAAAACATACTTTACTGACTTATATTGAACAAAAAATCCTGGTATGTGTGAGGTGTTACATTTAATGGTAGGACTCTTAAGAGCATTAATGTACAGAAGGATCTTGTGGTCCAAGTCTACACCTCCATGAAAGTGGCCAAGCAAGTAGATAGAGTGTAAAGAAAGCATATGGCATACCTGCTTCCAATGCTTTAGGTGAAGTTTTAGAGTCAGGAAATCATGCTGCAGCTGTACAGGCCACAACTAGAGTACTGCATGGAGTTATGGTCACACCATTACAGGAAGGAAGTGGAAGCTTTGGAGAAGTTTCAAGAGAGATTTACCAGGAAGATGCTTAAATCAGAGGGCATTATCTGAAAGGAGAGGTTGGACAAACTTCAACTGTTTTCTCTGAAGTGTCAGTGACTGAGGGAAGACCTGATAGAAGTTTATAATATTGTGAGAGGCATAAATAGGTTACATGGAGCCTTTTTCTTTCACCAGGGTAGAAATGTCCAAGACTAAAGGGCTTAGTTTTAATATGAGAGAGGGTAAGTTTGATGGCGATGTATAGGGGAAATTCCCCCCACCACAGAGAAACATAGAAAACCTACAGCACAATACAGGCCATTCGGCCCACAAAGCTGTACTGAACATGTCCTTACCTTAGAACTACCTAGGCTTACCCAAGGCCCTCCATTTTTCTAAGCTCCATGCACCTATCCAGGAGTCTCTTAAAAGACCCTATCGCTTCCGCCTCCACCACTGCCAGCCCATTCCATGCACTCACCACTCTCTGCATAAAAAACTTACCCCTGACATCTCTTCTATACTTACTTCCAAGCACCTTAAAACTATGCCCTCTTGTGCTAGCCATTTCAGAGAGTGGCAAGTGCCTGTAACGCATTGCCAGGAGTGGTGGTGAAAGCGGCTACGATGGTAACATTCAAGACGCTTATAGATGGGCACACAAACATGCAGGGAAAGGTTGGGATGTGGATCATGTGCAGGCAGAAGGGATTAGTTTAATTTGGCATCATGCTTGGCATACATTTGATGGGCCAAATGGCTTATTCCTGTGCTGCACTATTCTATATTCTCAATTCTTTCAAAAATGAGGAAATAAAATGCTAAAAGAAATTATTTGCATCTTAGGACCAGAAGTATCTCATTACCAAAACTAAAAAGGTTCAATCATTGACTCAAGAACTAACACCTGTTAGTTTTCCAAATTCTGTTGCAATATAAGATTTACAATGGAAACATGAAGTCAATGTCACAAGGGAATTTTCAAAGCCAATAGTATTAGAGCAGTGTTCAAATATTTTTAGCAAAAAGTTCATCAAACCTGTCCCAGAACCATTATTTTCATCTAAAATTATGGGAATATTACTGGAGGAAAAATACACTATTTAGTGTGGGATTTTAACTGTCACAATAATATTATTATCTCCTTGACAAATGTACAGTTGAATTGCAAAATGCAAGTTACTTATCGACACTATTAATACTTTAAAAACAATAAAGATATACAGTGGCATGCAAAAGTTTGGGCACCCTGGTCAAAATTTCTGTTACTGTGAATAGTTGAATAGAAGATAAACTGATCTCCAAAAGTCATAAAGTTAAAGATGAAACATTCTTTTCAACATTTTAAGCAAGCTTAGTGTATTATTTTTGTTTTGTACATTTTTAGAGTGAAAAAAATAAGGAAAGGAGCACCATGCAAAAGTTTGGGCACTCCAAGGGATTTTAGCTCTCAGTTAACTTTTACCAAGCTCTCCGACCTTAATTAGCTTGCTAGGGCTATGGCTTGTTCACAGTCATCATTAGGAAAGGCCGGGTGATGCAAATTTCAAAGTTTTATAAATACCCTGACTCCTCAAACCTTGTCCCAACAATCAGCAGCCATGGGCTCCTCTAAGCAGCTGCCTAGCACTCTGAAAATTAAAATAAATGATGCCCGCAAAGCAGGAGAAGGCTATAAGAAGATAGCAAAATGTTTTCAGGTAGTCATTTCCCAGTTTGTAATGTAATTAAGAAATGGCAGTTAATAGGAATGGTGGGGGTCAAGTTGAGGTCTGGCAGACCAAGAAAACTTTCTGAGAGAACTGCTCGTAGGATTGCTAGAAAGGTAAATCAAAACCCCCGTTTGACTGCAAAAGACCTTCAGGAAGATTTAGCAGACTCTGGAGTGGTGGTGAACTGTTCTACTGTGCAGCAACACCTGCACAAATATGACCTTCATGGAAGAGTCATCAGAAGAAAACCTTTCCTGCGTCCTCACCACAAAATTCAGCGTCAGAAGTTTGCAAAGGAACACCTAAACAAGCCTCACACATCAAAGTTGCTGGTGAACGTAGCAGGCCAGGAGTCCTGACGAAGGGTCTCGGCCTGAAACGTCGACTGTACCGCTTCCTAGAGATGCTGCCTGTCCTGCTGCGTTCACCAGCAACTTTGATGTGTGTTGCTTGTTATCTAAACAAGCCTGATGCATTTTGGATACAAGTCCTGTGGACTGATGAAGTTAAAATAGAACTTTTTGGCTGCAATGAGCAAAGGTATGTTTGGAGCAAAAAGGGTGCAGAATTTCATGAAAATAACACCTCTCCTACTGTTAAGCACGGGGGTGGATCGATCATGCTTTGGGCTTGTGCTGCAGCCAGTGGCACAGGGAACATTTCACTGGTAGAGGGAAGAATGATTCAATTAAACACCAGCAAACTCTGGAAGCAAACATCACACCATCTGTAAAAAAGTCGAAGATGAAAAGAGGATGGCTTCTACAACAGGACAATGATCCTAAACACACCTCAAAATCCACAATGGACTACCTCAAGAGGCCCAAGCTGAAGGTTTTGCCATGGCCCTCACAGTACCCTGACCTAAACATCATCAAAAATCTGTGGGTAGACCTCAAAAGAGCAGTGCATGCAAGACGGCCCAAGAATCTCACAGAACTAGAAGCCTTTTGCAAGGAAGAATGGGCGAAAATCCTCCAAACAAGAATTGAGAGACTCTTAGCTGGCTACAGAAAGTGTTTACAAGCTGTGATACTTGCCAAAGGGGGTGTTACTAAGTACTGACCATGCAGGGTGCCCAAACTTTTGCTTCAGGTCCTTTTGCTTTTTTGTTATTTTGAAACTGTAAAAGATGAAAAAAAAAGGAATCTTGCTTAAAATATTACAGAAATGTGTCATCTTTAACTTCATGCCTTTTGGAGATCAGTTCATCTTCTACTCACTTAACTATTCACAGTAACAGAAATTTTGACCGGGGTGCCCAAACTTTTGCATGCCACTGTAATTGATTACTGTAAAAAATAATTTGGTGCTAGATATTCAATTAGTAAAGGCAGTGACCCAAACATAACCCAAGCTCAAGGATGGTAGAATTATTCTGACAAAAAAAATGAAATATTTAAACATGAAAATAGCTATATATTTTAATAATACCTTCACTTATTTTTTCTATGTACTTTCTTTTTATACTTATTTCTATCAAAATGTCCACAGAATTTTCTAGTTATAAGTAAAAGCAATTTTAACTTCTTTGTTGTCAAATATTATTGACATTGTACAATCAGTAAATAGTTGTATTCATGAGTCCAGACTCATTTACTATTTTTTACTCCACCCACAATATCAACCATAACAAAAAATTGGAGATGATGTTACCCTTTTGTTTATAAGACCATAAGACCATAAGATGTAGGAGCAGAAGTGGGCCATTCAGCCCATCTGCTCCGCCATTCAATCATGGCTGATCTAATTCTTCCAGTCATCCCAACTCCCCTGCCTTCTCCCCATACCCTTTGATGCCCTGGCTAACCAAGAACCTATCTACCTCTGCCTTAATAGCACCCAATGACTTAGCCTCCACAGCCACTTGTGACAACAAATTCCATAGATTTACCACCCTCTGACTAAAGTAATATCTCCGTATCTCTGTTTTAAATGGATGTCCTTCAATCCTGAAGTTGTGCCCTCTTGTCCCAGACTCCCCTACCATGGGAAATAACTTTGCCATATCTAATCTGTTCAGGCCTTTTAACATTCAGAATGTTTCTATGAAATCCTCCCTCATTCTTCTGAACTCTAAGGAATACAGCCCAAGAATTGCTGGGCGTTCCTCATATGGTAACACTTCATTCCTGTAACTATTCTTGTGAATCTTCTCCGAACCCTCTCCAATGTCAGTATATCCTTTCTAACATAAGGAGCCCAAAACTGCACACAATACTCACAAGTGCCTTATGGAGTCTCAACATCACATCCTTGCTCTTGTAAGTTTGAAGTGGTTCATTTTGGTAGGTCAAATATGATGGCAGAATATAGTATTAATGGTAAGACTCTTGGCAGTGTGGAGGATCAGAGGGATCTTGGGGTCCGAGTCCATAGGATGCTCAAAGCAGTAGTGCAGGTTGACTCTGTGGTTAAGAAGGCATATGGTGTATTGGCCTTCATCAATCAAGGAATTGAATTTAGGAGCCGAGAGGTAATGTTGCAGCTATATAGGACCCTGGTCAGACCCCACTTGGAGTACTGTGCTCAGTTCTGGTCGCCTCACTACAGGAAGGATGTGGAAGCCATAGAAAGGTGCAAAGATTTACAAGGATGCTTGGATTGGGGAGCATGCCTTATAGGTTGACTGAACTCGGCCTTTTCTCCTTGGTGCGACGGAGGATGAGAGGTGACCTGATAGAGGTGTATAAGACGATGCATTGATCATGTGGATAGTCAGAGGCTTTTTCCCAGGGCTGAAATGGTTGCCACATGAGGACACAGGTTTAAGGTGCTGGGGAGTAGGTACAGAGGAGATGTCAGGGGTAAGTTTTTACCCCTGAGAGTGCTGAGTGCGTGGAATGGGCTGCCGGCAACGGTGATGGCGGCGGATACGATAGGGTCTTTTAAGAGACTTTTGGATAGGTACATGGAGCTTAGAAAAATAGAGGGCTATGGGTAAGCCTCGTAATTTATAAGGTAGGGAAATAGTCGGCACAACTTTGTGGGCCGAAGGGCCTGAATTGTGCTGTAGGTTTTCTATGTTTCTATATTCTATACCTCTAGAAATGAATGCCAACATTGCATTTGCCTTCTTCACCACTGACTCAACCTGGAGGTTAAAGGTTAGGGTATCCTGCACAAGGAATCCCAAGTCCCTTTGCATCTCTGCATTTTGAATTCTCTCTCCATCTAAATAATTGTCTGCCTGTTTACTTCTTCCACCAAAGTGCATAACCATACACTTTCCAACATTGTCTTTCATTTGCCACTTCTTTGCCCATTCCCCTAAACAAAGTCTCTCTGCAGGCTCTCAATTTCTTCAACACTGCCTGCTCCTCCACCTATCTTTGCATCATTGGCAAATTTAGCCACAAATCCATTAATCCCATAGACCAAATCATTGACATGCATTGTAAAAAGCAGTGGTCCCAACGCCGATGCCTGTGGAACTCCACTGGCAGGCAGCCAGAATAGGATCCCTTTATTCCCACTCTCCGCTCTCTGCCATCAGTTAATGCTCCACCCATGCCTGTAATTCCATGGGCTCTTATCTTGCTAAGCAGCCTCCTGTGCCACACTTTGTCAAAGGCCTTCTGAAAATCCAAGTACACCACATCCACGGCATCTCCTTTGTCTACCCGACTTGTAATTTCCTCAAAAAAATTGCAATAGGTTAATCAGGCAGGATTTTCCTTTTAGAGTGTACTACCCTGCAATCATAATGTGATGAAGAACTGCAATGTGAACAAAAAAAGTCAAGGACCTGAATATAACTCCATTTCAACTCCCCTGGGAACCCTGTTACTAAGGGGCTTCAATTCTTGAACATAGGAATCATTTTACTAGAGCTCAGACAAAGTCTTGGCAGTATGTTCTTCTAAATTTGTTTAAATGCAAATAGTTTTAGATAACAGTACTGGGAATAATGCAAAAAATATATCATTTAAAGGTTTTAATAGCCCAATAATATAGTGTTGTGAAATACTTTAGTGTAATGCAATTAATGTAGTGATATATCAACAAAACTTCAGTTTTAAATAATACTGATTAGCAGAGTTTCCATCTACAATAGCTGCTTATATGCTGATAATGAAGATACACAAAATTTAAAGTAAACTAAAGAATTATTTTTTTTATGAATCACATAACCTACTAAATAGAATTTCTAAAAATCAAACGTCTTCAGCAAAAGTATACTATTTCAGGTTTCTGATGGTTCTGACTTAATTCACTTTACCAAGACAAGAACAATTCACTTAATAACTGCCATCTGTTGCCTCATAGTGAAGAAAATACAATTTACTTTGAACTTCTCTGACCACATGGTTTGGCTTTGTAAAGCTACATATGCAGTAAATAATACAAAACTGGTTACTTGTGATGGCACTGGAAACTTGCCAGATTTAATCTTGGAGGAGAATGTCTCCTACTATCATACTCACAAAGTAGCACTAACAGCTTGGTAATAAAGCAATTGCTAACATATATCACATTGTTGGGAGGTATTTTTGCATTTTATCCTCCTCATCAAAGCATGCCAAGCTAAGCTAAGGAGCTAAGAAGCTCAGCAGGAGACTTACTTCTGCCAATAACTTAAAGATAATTACTGGAAAATTCTTATACTCTATGTGCTCAAATTGAATTCTCTTACACCCTGTGGGTCAGCATTTAATCACCTTTTAGTCCCTCCTCCTACTGACAAACTTGCCAAGAGTACAAACTCAGACATGACCTGTATTCCCTTGAGTATAAAAGATTAAAGAATGACCTAATTGATGTGTTTAAAACAGCATAGGTTGAGTGAGCTTTGGAGAGGAGGAGGAGGATAAGAGATGACTTGATAGAGATGTACAAGATGATAAAAGGCATAGATTAAGTGGACAGCCAGGGACTTTTTCCAGAACAGAAATGGTTAATATGAGGGTCATAATTTAAGGTGATTGGAGGAAAGCATGGGGGGGGGGGAGGGAATGTCAAAGTTTTTTTTACACAGAGAGTGATGTGGTGGATGCATGGAACTCACTGGGAGGGAATAGAGGCAGAAACATCGGGACATTTAAAAGACTCTTAGATAAGCACATGGATGACAGAAAAACAGAGGAAATGTTAGCTTGATCATAGAGCAGGTTAAAAATGTTGGCACAATATTGTGGGTCAAAGGCCCTGTACTGTGCTAATACATTTTATATTCCATGAAATTAAAAGCAGAACATTTTGATGACCATAATTGTAAAAAGTAAAGTAGAACAAAAAAAATCCAAATGACAGATAACTTTCATTGGATGATTCTAAGCTTCCAAGTAACTCCCAGTTTAATTTTCCATCCCATTCCCACTCTGACCTTTGCCTTTCTCTTCTTACACACTTCCAAATAAGTTGGAATGAAAGGTCCTAAACATTGATTCCTCTTCTCTCTCCACTGATTCTATATGGCTTGTTAAGTATTTCCAGCATTCTGTAACGCAAAAGATTCCGCAGATGTCGGAGATTCAGAGCAACACACACACGAAATACTGGAATGCATGGCCAAAGTGCTAAATAAAAATGTTACAGAGCTTACAAAGGAAAGAGATGTTGCTAGAATCTGGATAAAACAAGAACAGATAAAGGAAAGGTATTCAAAAGACAAACTGCATTTATAGAGAATAACTCACCACATTTTAGTTTGAATGCACCCTAGATTGCTGAAATAAGCTGAAATGGCAAGGTGCCTGGCTCAGTTCAAAACAACATGAGCACAGGAGAAGACAGATGAAATGTAAACATAATACCCTTGTTCCTAAAAGAAGGCGTAGGGATAAATCTACAAGCTTGACCTTGTTGAACAAACTTTAAAAATGATAATTAGGGTCCAAATTAACTGCTACTTGGACTACGGTGGATTCATTAGGGAAAGTCAGCAGCTCTAAAGCACCACACACAAAATGCTGGACGAACTCAGCACGTCAGGCAGCATTTATGGAAATGAATAAATAATCAATGTTTTGGGCAGAGACCCTTCTTCAGGACATGAAACCTGGAAGTGAATTGTGAGGATAGTATATACTCCAATAAGATATGGGTAAGTAGATGGAATAGTTGTAATAAAAATAAAAAATGTTGGAAAAATTAAACAGTTTAAGTGGCACCTGTAAACATACATCAATTTTTCAGATCAAAGACCCTCTAACAGAGAGGATTCTGCTAAGTATTTTTTCAACAGACATTTTTTCATAAATAAACTGTTGGAATATACTGCTGAGCTCAAAACTGAAAATTACCTATCTCTCTATATCAAGGTGAACAGATTTTGTTTTCAAAAGTTCCCTTGAGGAAATTTGGGAAGGAGGTAAGAATTTCTACAGAAATACATACACATATACACACACACACACACACACACACACACACACACACACACACACACACACACACATTTTTACATTCTGTGGCAAGTATCTACATGACTTTAAGTATGTTCAAAAAAGAAATTGTTAAGATTGATTTTCTTAATAGCTAAAAATCTAACAAAGAGACATGGAATTTGAGCAGGAACGTGGTGCTGAGATAAAGGATTAGCCATGTTCTCACTAAATGCAAGAGCAGACACACAAGGACCTTTCTAATTCTTAACGACCTTACACTGCAGGTTCTCCATCAACAAGCATATCCAAGGAGATCTAATGTGCCAGGGAAAACACTTGCAAACTTCCCTATTACAACAATGACTCATTGGTACCTAGTAGTGTTACCTTACTGTTATCCAAGAGTAACATATCAGCTTGATACATTCTGACAATACACAGTATTTCATCACAAGACAGTAATTTTTCAGCATATCCTTGTAGCAAATCGTAGTGCCTACATTTTGATTATGAATTTAAATTTTTAAATCAAATTACAACTCTCCTGTTCCTGCGCAGATTGATGTAGAATAATAAGCTAAGAAGGATGATGGAAAAAGGACTCAATACCATCTATTACATTTCACAAAGGGCTCATAATCTCAGATTTAAACAAAAAGTGACTTTAAGTGGCACTGTAACTAATTGATTATAATAGGGCAGCACCTCTTATTTCATGGCAGCACCAAACTATACATGTAAAAATGCACAGATATTCATTTCAACTTAACATCTGGTTTCTAATCTTCCAGAAACCAGGAAAGGAAATGCACCATAAACTAGAGCAACTTGATATATCAAAATTTGTGAGAGTGCCCACATAGACAATCAAAAGGCACCAAAAGCATTTTCATACTTCATATAAGTATACTGATATGCTGATTACAAATTCAGACCTGTGCATTGACTGAATGGCAAAATGAAATGCAACATAATAGGGTTGAAACCTAAAGTTTTAAACGACTGGCCACTTAGCTGAAACATTGCACAGACCTCCCTATAGTGACTCCCACAAACCAAATCCTTGCATGAACAGTGACCAGAAAAGCCCAGAGACTCTCTCCTCCAACTCCCACTGAACAAAGATTGACAACATTAGGAAAGCCATCATGACACAGAAATCATGCCTCCCCATGGAGAGTTACAGTAACTGGTAATTATTTGTACACATGTAAACAATATGAAATATTATAAGCAAGCCATTTAAAAAAGAGCCAATTGCTAGTATATCAAACAAGTGGCACAGCTTGCATATAAAATCAGCATTGCACACTTTAGCAATCCAAATAGACCTTTAGATCTATTTTCTTTTGCTATTTAGAAATAAAATGTAATAATAATCCTAATTAATCTCATCTAAATTAATCTTACATATTTAATCTTGCCTCATGAACATATATTTTTTATTGAAATCTACAGTATATTACAAAGGATGGCCAATAAATGAAACTGTTAGCAGTAGCACAATTAAATTAGTAACTTACAGCAATCTTAAAATACACTGCTGTTGAATACGTGTTCCCTGTAGTCTTAGGGAACACATATTCATCTGCAAGAGCAGTCAAACACATGAGAGACAAGGAATTCAAACAAGATGTTTATTCAATGCTCCTCATCGAGCTCTCTTGAACATAATATAAATATTGTTGAGGTCAGCTACAGAGCTAAATTATGAGAGCGATAAGAATCTTGCAGCAACAATTAATGTTCACAACCAAATACACCATCTCCAGTTGAAGAATTGTAACAGGGCTTTATAAGTTCAAAAGTTCTGAACTGTGAACCATTGTCTTTTTTTTTGCTCAGCATAACAAAACTTTCAATTTCCAGATACACTTACATTTCTTCCCCTCACAGATATCAGGTATCAGAACACTTCCATCAAAATATAGACATCACTACAACATCCTATACAAAAGCCTTTATTAGTATAGCAGACAGGTTTACATCTATATACTGCAGAAAAGGTTGCCATGTTTTATGAAAACTATTTGTTTTTGAGTGTACCATACATGTCAAAAAGTCCAAAGGAATGTATTCCATGATTAATTTACACCAACCAAAAAGTCCAGGGGCCTTATCGGATATCCAACAAAGTAAAATGTTCTTCCTCGCACATAAAGTCAGGATGTTAAAAAGTTTTTTCTGATGTGCATTAATAATACGACTGTGGACCATTGTCTAACACAGTATCATCGTGCAGACTTTGCAATGCAAAGATTGATCTTAAGTCTTCAATTGTACAGTCCATAACGTACATCAGCCAATATGTCTGTCTTCCAGCCATAATGGCCGTCAAATCATACCAAAAACATGGTCCTCTCCGTGTTCTCATATGAATCCATTGCAACAAAGTCACTTCTATACCTACAGTGATGCTTAAGGAGTTTGTGTCAACAGTCCCAAAATCGTAATGCACTGACTCACTACTCTTCATCATTGTCAATGCCAGATCAATAGTCAAATCCTCTTGTCATTACTTTACTATTCCTACAATGCCTGTAGCTTTTCTTCTTCCCTGTGATCACTTGTCTGTGTCCCTGTAGATGAAAAGGATTCACACGGAGCCTGGGGTTTACCTTCAGAACAATTTTTTTCTTTATTACAAGCTGACATCAACAGGTGAGTCACTCGTCCTGGGCAATGAATGCTCCCTAATTCAGAGTTTCCATTATTTTTATACTATTTGTTAACTACACCTCCCACCCCGCTACTATCTCTGTTCTGCATGCAAAGCATATACAAAGTGAAGGAACATTTCCGTCATCAAAATTCAGTGCCTTTGTGCGAAGCGAGCCGTCAAAGTTTGAGCGTGTTGTGTGCTACATGAACTGTGTGCAGTTCCATTATTACCTTATACGTACAGTGAGAAGCTTCTGTCCTGCAGTTTATGGAATTATTGTTCGCTTGGTAACCAGGAATGGGTTGACTATAGTTCATTTTAGCCTTCAGTATGTGGTTCAGGTCAGTTTGAACCTGTTGCAGACTTTCTCTGTCTGTTACTAACACCGGAGTCCTCCCTGCTACATGATCATCCCATTCTCCACTATAGTACTATAGAGCAATTTTAATATTCCCTTCATTTCTTTAACTCTGGTTGGTCGCTAATTCATACCATTTGCAATGAAGTGGTCTTGTGTTTTCAGTCTTTTCAATACAACTGTCAGCTATGTGTATATTAATATACATCCTTCAAAAATGAGACTTTAAGTAGCTATTTCCATTGCAGTGACAAGGAAATCATCATCTATTGCATATAAAGAAAAACTTAGTCACTGCGTTTGATCTGCGTTCATCAGAGGGTAGTCTCTTCAAAATAATATCATTTTCTACATTTGCTTAGTTTACACATTCAGCTCGACTGTGCTTCTCTCTTGCAGCCATTGACAGATTTCAGCCTCTGCATGATTGGCGGTTATTAACTTGTGAAAATTTTCCTCCTGGGAGGAACTTGAGAAGTCTGCTCCCTGGAAATATAATTGCAGGCACCTCTTTCTTGATTCCTGCTTGCTTTATCCATTAGCCTGCAACATGTTTATAAATCTTCATTGATTGATTGATTGATTGATTATGGACTTCAGGAAGGAGAAGTTGGGAGAACACACTCCAGTCTGCATTTAAGGGTCAGTAATGGAAAGAATGAACAGCTTCAAGTTCCTGAACGTCAACATATCAGAGGGTCTATCCTAGGTTCAACAAAAGAGATATGCAAGCAGTTCTAGTTCATTAGGAGTTTAAAGAAATTTGGATGTCACAAAGGACTCCTGTAAATTTCTTTGGATATTCAGATAAAGAGCATTCTGACGGGTTGCATCGAAGCCTGGTATAGAGCCTCCAATGCTCAAAGTTCAAAGTAAATTCATTATCAAGTAATTATCACCATATACAATCTGAGATTCATTTTATGGGCATTCACAGTAAATACAACACAGACTCAATGAAAGACTGCATGTAACAAGACAAACAATCAAAGTGCAAAAGACAACTATCCAATACAAAAAATAAAAATAATAACAATAAATAAATAAGAAATAAAGATCGCGAAAAGATGAAGAGTCCTTGAAAATGATTCCACAGGTTGTGGGAACGGTTCAGTGATGGAGTGAGTGAACTTGAGTGAAGTTATCCCTTTCGGTTTAAAAGCCTGATAGTTGAAGGGTAATAACTGCTCCTGAATCTGGTGCTGCAAGTCCTGAGGTTTCTGCACCTTCTTCCTGATGGCAGCAGCAAGAACAGAGCTTGGCCTGGCTGGTTGGGACCCTGATGATGGATGCTGATGGATGTTGCTTTCCTGTGACAGCACTCCATCTAGATGTATTCAATGATGGGGATGGACTGGGCTGTATCCACTACTTTTTGTAGGCTTTTCTGTTAAAGGGCATTTGTGTTCCGATAGAAGGCCATGATGCAATCTGTCATTATACTCTCTACTGCACATCTGTAGAAGTTAGTCAAGGATGACATGCTAAATCTTTGCAAACTTCTAAGAAAGTAGAGGTGCTGCTGTGTTTTATTTAAGGGCACTTACATGCTGGACTCAGGTCAGGTCCTTTGAAATGATAACCCTGAGGAATTTAAAGTTGCTAACCTTCTCCACTTCTGACCTCCTGATGAGAACTGGCTCTTAGGTCTCCAGTTTCCTCCTCTTGTAATCAGTTATCAGCTCCTTGGTCTGGCTGACATTGAGTGAGAGGTTGTTGTTCCATCACTGCTCAATCCAGTTGATCAGCACAGGTTTTTAGTACTCAGTCAGGTACCCCATCAGATACTTTTCGTGGGTTCACACTCCTGAAGGATGCTCTCAGAGTCACAGGGTCATTGGGAGCTGTGGGAGTTTGTGAAGGTGCCTCCATGTTTTGATGGTCAAAGTGAGCATAAAAGGCATTAAGATCATCTGGTAGTGAGACTTTGTTATCACCAATGTTGCTTGGTTTCACTTTGTCTGAGGTGTTAGCCATTCAAGCTCTGCCACAGCTCCACAGATGTCGAGCATCTTTCAGTGATTCAGGTTTGGTCTGGAATTGTCACTTTCCGGAGGTCAACCTGGATCTCTTGGTTGCCAGACCTCAACATCACTGATGTGGCCTTCAGCAGTTTGCAGGTTCATCCAGAGCTACTGGATTTTGGTTCATCTAGGGCTACTGGTTGGGAAAGGCTCTCAATGACTTTGTGGGGACATCCCTGCCTAGGACTGTTTTTATAAAGTGCACAATAACTGTGGTGTACTTATTCAGATCCTCTGGTGAATCCTTGAGCACAGCCCAGTCCATCAACTCAAAGCAATCACATAGCTGCTCCTCTGCCTCCCGAGACCACCTCTTTATTGTCCTTATCTCTGGAGTCTTGCTCTTTAGCATCTGCCCGTAGGCAGGTAGGCAGGTAGAAGGACAACCAGATGGTCAGATTTCCTGACATGTGATCTAGGAATGGAACAGTAGGCATTACTAATTGTAGTAAAACAGTGGTCGAGTGTGTTTGGACCCCTTGTGGTGCAGGTGATATCCATGATAACTGAGCAAGGATTTCTTCAAAAATACCCGACTGAAGTCCCTGACAATGATTTGAAAGGTGTCGGATCCCAATGCACAGGATCACAAGTCTTCAGAGGGTTGAAGACTCAACCAGTTCCATCACGGGGAAAAACTCTCCCGCCACTGAGATCATCTTCAATACCCTACAATACCCACATTAAAGACCCTCAATATCCAGGACACACCCCCTTCACGTTTCTATCATTTGGAAGGAGGTACAGGAGCCTGAAGATCTACACTCAATGTTTTCAGAACAGCTTCTTCCTCTCTGTCATTAGATTTCTGAAAGGTCCATGAACCTTGTTATTCGTCTTCTGCACAATTTACTTTGTAACGTATAGTAATTTTTATGTCTTGTGCTGTACTGTTGCCGCAAAACAACTAATTTCATATATGTCAGTGATATTAAATGGGATTCTGATTCTAACAATAAGGTCCTCTCCTGTATTCTATCCATGCAAACCAGTTTCAACAAGTGTTAGCAAAGTAACAAAATAACTCACTGCTGAGGCCTTTCTTCCATAAGTCATAGCTGATTGTAACCACAGTAACATGGTTTGTCTTTGGTTAATGGTTGGTGAAGTTGTGCTAACAATACAAAAAGACAGGGTATACATCTGGCAATAAAGTGAGGTCATAAACATCAATGCTGTCATATTTCCAGGTTTTGATGATACTCTCAATTTTCTCTTTCACTCTCTTTACTGCACATGCAAGTTCAAGTTTAATTGTCACTCAACCCATGTCCATGAATACAGTCAAACGACACAGCATCCTTCCAGGGCCAAGGTGCAAAACGCAGTGCCAACAGTCACACACAGCCCAAGGCACATATAGCACATGTAATTACGATAGCAGTAAAACATACCGTCACAATAAAACTCATAACAATACAGCCCAAATCCTTGAGCGTCATGTCCTGTAGATTGATGGCGCATATGGGATACTGTCCTGAAGCCAAATTTTTTTGCAGGAACAAGCAGCAGTTCCTCATCTCACACTGGTGCAGCCACAAACACAATCTAGCTTGTCTTCTAACGAGCAGAAATTAGAGGCAGCAACGACAGGAAAGGCCATCCCCAACCCATCATGGACAACTGCAGTGCCACACTCCCACCGGTGTCTCCCCTCCATGAACCGATGGCATAAGGGCCTTCTCCGCACAACAAATGAGGCCACGCAGCCTCCTTGCTGATTGCCTCGCAATGAACCAGTGAATTGGATTTGCATCATTCTACAGTATCAATGACCAACATTGTTTCTTTTTCTTGCGATCACAATCATTTGCACTGTTTCTTGGATCACATACTGACTGCTGGCTTCCTCCTTGGGTTGCTGTAGTAGGCAGCAGCACAGTACACTACAAATCCAGCTCTACCACCACTGAGCAACTCACTGATGGGGTATATCTGCAGTACTCAATGCTCTTAATACCCAGCAAATGTCTTGCGATCATAAAGAGAACATAAAAGATGAGCAATTACACCTTTATTTTGACCCGGCGACGCCGCTGCGACCAAGCATGCTGCCATCTTACCAGTTATCAATCATTCTAGAAGCGCTCAAAGCTGCAAGTATGACTTCAAAAGTTTGTTAGGGATCCACAATCAAGACACTGATCTGAATATTAACATTGCTGTAGACTGTTCTATCATGGGAAGGAAGACTTACAAACAAAAGTTCATTAGTGGGAAGCACTTTCAAATGAATATTAAAATTTTATTAATTTTAAAGTGCTCCCCACTAATAGCATCACAGGTGGCATCCTCAGAGAATTAAAACAAAAAGA
Source organism: Mobula hypostoma (assembly GCF_963921235.1). Classification (NCBI taxonomy): domain Eukaryota; kingdom Metazoa; phylum Chordata; class Chondrichthyes; order Myliobatiformes; family Myliobatidae; genus Mobula; species Mobula hypostoma. The sequence continues at coordinate 166,985,560 of NC_086102.1, forward strand.
ATACGTAGTCCTTTATAATGAGCTTAAAGAAAGGCTAATTATGTTAACTAATTAACCATGGTTTGGAGAATGGAAGATCAGTGTAAAGATATTCCAACCAGGTTTGTGCAAACTTCTAAAGTTCAAAGATCAAATTAAATTTATTCTCAAAGTACATACAAGTCATCATATAGTACCCCGAGATCCATTTTTTGCAGGCTTTCACAGTAAATACGAATAAACACAATAGAATCAATGAAAAGCCACACACAACAATGTGCAAAAGATAAACTATGCAAATAGAAAAAAAGAAACTAAATAGCATTACTGGTTCCTTAAAGTTGTTATAGCCAGGGGTGGTAGTGGGTAAATGTCTCAAATAGCTTCTGACGAACAAGTCCATTTCCTGGACTTCACGTGTGGCTTAGCTACTAAGCTGGTAAAACCAGTTCTATAGACATAAGGGACAAAAATGGGTTACTGGCACCTTAAAACCAGTCACTTAGGACAGATGGGGCTCAACAGCCATGGTTGGCAGCTCATCTAAGAAAAGGACAACTTTGATCTCAAACCTTTGCTGCCTTTTGGCTATACCCACTCATGGGGAAAGCTTTGGGAGTAAACCCCAAAGAAAAATGCAGAGCAGGCATCCCTTAGGCTACGTTGACTTCAGTGCTGACGGGAAACTTCTGTGACGCCTCTGGTGCCAATCAGTCTCCGCTGTTCATTTGAATTCATCAGCTGCACAGAGAGGGAAAGCCTGCTGCATAGGCAACACCTTGCACTTGATATCGTATTGTCCTGGCTTGCACATCTGGGATGCAACATCCATGGTCAATGCCAACCAACATAGGGCCTCAATAATAATAATAAGCAATAAATATCAGGAACATGAGATGAAGAGTCCTTGAAAATGAGTCCATAGGTTGTGGGATCAGTATTGGGATGAGTGAAGTTATCCCCTCTGGTTCAAGAGCCTGATGTTTGAGGGATAATAACTGTTCCTGAACCTGGTGGTGTGGATCCTGAGGCTCCTGTACATCCTTCCTGATGGAAACAGCGAGGAGAGAGCATGACCTGGATGGTGGGGACCTTGATGATGGATGCTGCTTTCCTATGACAGCTCTCCTTGTAGATGTGCTCAGTGGTGGGGAGAGATTAACCCATGATGGACTTTTGCAGTAAAATAAATTCTTACCAGGAAAATGGAACATAAAGGTTATATTTTACATAAAAGCTGATGCCAAAACACAACTTTTGCCTCTGTGCGTAATGCTCAGATAGAACCTGAGCAATAGATACAATTGAAAGATTGATGGATATTTGATATTGGTGAAAATAGGAGAAAAGTGATAGGACAAAACTTTATGGCTTTGCAAGGATTACAAGTGAATCTCAATAAAGCAGCAAATCCCAAGCAATGCCCTCTGCATACAGCTGTAAATTTCTATGCCGCTTTGTCAAGGGCAAGTGGTTACAAAGCTATACTTGTCCCATGTTTATGAACAGCTAAATTTAAGTGTAGGGTATCAACGTTATTTGACAATTAGTTCACCAAGCAGGTTGTATTTGCAAGCCAAACTGTCAAAGGTAGTAAAATTAGCGCACAAAAAAAAATCATATGGTGCTCCTCACAACATTTATGCATCTAAATGTTGTGTGGACCTCTCTTCTGTTGTTTCCAACTCTTCCTTCCACTGAGATTTTGCTAAATTCCATTCTGTGGTTTGTTAAGTTACAAATGGTTTGCACTCTTGTTTAAAGTAAGCATTTATACCAGACATCCCACCTCTCCCGGGAGTCTCCCACATATCGATAGCGGCTCCCTGATGCCCACAAGTTATATACAATATCCCAGAAATCGGTTTTTAGAGAGGGAGAGGGTGAGGGAAAAAAAGAAAGCAAGAAAATGAATGAATCCTGCTTAATCTCTCTTTGTACTAAGTAGACCTATCAGTTTTCTCTGTGGGCGGGCTTTACAGTCGACCTCTCTCTCTCTTCCACATTCCATCAGTTCAGTTGCTGCCGTCTGTAATGACGCTGAAATCATCCGGACAACTGTCGGTGATGAAGTACAAAAGCCTGCGAAGAAATTCCCAAGGCTGGCGGTGACAACCTGACTATGCGAGGCTATACAGGCGTTGGCGTCTTAAAGGGGATTAGAGCAGGGTTTAAATTGGAGTGAAATTCCAAAATCATCCGCTAAGACATCTTTAAAAACGCGCTCGCAGCAAGCAAATTCTTCAGGGTTTTTTTCCTGAAACATTTCCACTTACAGGTACATTGAAGCCTGTGATGGGCTGGGTTTATGTGCAGCTGTTTTCAGAAGAAAAACCGATTTTAATAAATACACGGCCCCTACCAAGGTCTTGTCATGAGGACAGCGAACTGCTTACCTGTGCTGCGCACTTTATATGCATTTTGAATTACACTTTGTTAAATAATATGTTTTATGTGGTCTGCGTGATATATGTATTGTGGCTACACCGTTGTCCGGAGAGAGGTTGTTTCGTTTGTGGATAATTAGCCAGATGACAATAAACTTGAACTTGAAGATACAGAACTTCTAAATCACTCATTTAAAATCCCCCATTTCGATGTAAAAAAGTAAGTTCTGATCCCAACTATTGCAGGGTGTGTGTGAGTGTGAGAGTGAGAGACAGAGAGACACAACGGACGTATATGCAATCAGACGTTGTCCGAATGGACGTTAAGCCGTGCACACCTGTAGTAAGGATACACCTTATGCTTTTATTTCTTTTAGGGACCACAACATATTAGGGAGACTAAGCGCTGGAATGGCTGCTCTATTTCACAGTTCTTTTCAGCCAAAAACCAAAGTCTGACAGAGGAGGTCACTAGAGCTGAAGTGTACTTTACATCTTTCATCATTAAGCATAACCTGCCATTCCGGGTGTGTAAGCACACAGGCAAGCTATTCAGGAAAATGTTTCCTGGTTCAGAAATAGCAAAAAACTGTGCCTGCTCATCAACCAAGCCAGCAGCTATTGTGAACATGGCACATTAAGACAGAATTCAGAAGTCAGCTGTCTCACAAAACACTTTTGAATCTGATGTCTTGCAAAATTAACAAATTCATTAACACAGACTGCTATGAGGTTGAGACCTCCCTGAAATGAGTTTTTGCAGGGTGGGATATCTGTTTATACACTCTAAACTGACAGGCAAGAATTGAGTGATTGCCATGGTACCCGAAACACCATTTTCCACTATTTACAGATTCAAAGAAACAAGGACTTATACAGCAAAAGAAACAGGCCTTTTGGCCTACCACATTCAATGTGGACTATCAAATGCCTATGCATGCTAAACCCATTTACCAGCACATAGCCTGCAAATTTCTGACTATGGAACATCTGTGCATTTGTGCGGTGCCCTACAGAACATGTTTCTCAAAACATCCAAGTAGTTATTGATCATATCTCCTGACAGCTGATTGCAGATCCCATAACTTAACTCTAGAGGAATTCTTATGCCCTGGGTTGAAAAAGTTTTGGCAACTTTGTTAAATGGTAATGCACACAAAATGCTGGAGGAACTCAGCAAGTCAGGGTGCATCTATGGAGGGGAATAAACGGCCACTGTTTTGGGCCTAGACCCTTCATCAGGACTAACGAGAAGGGCAGAAGCCAGAATAAGAAAGTGGGGGAGTTGAAGGAGTACAAGCTGGCAGGTGATAAGTGAAACCAAATAAGGGGCAAGGAGAGTGGGTGGGTGATGGGTGAATAAAGTGAGGAGCTGGGAGGTGATAGATAGAGTTGCTAAGGGGCTGAAGAAGGAATCTAATAAGGGAGTACAATGGATCATGGAAGAAAGGGAAGAGGGAGGGGCATCATAGGTTAAATGGTACATTTATTTTAGGTTTGCCAGGGCTGCATTGACATTTGGCCTCACTCCCACTGAGATTACCTCAATTTCGCAAATAGGCTTATCTTCTCCATTATCCTCAGTATATTATTTACCTGGTGAAACACTATCCTGAACTGAAGGACAGCTATACTTTGTCAGAGAAACCAAGCATTTCTGTATACTCTCCAACCATTTTACACCAGTCCAACAATTGTTATTCTCCCGTTCCATTTCGTACCTCATAACACCATAATTGATTGCAAGTTTGCCTGTTACACCTACTGTACAGAATTACTAGGTTACCCTCTCTGCCATCCCATCCTTAATGCCAGCATTGTGTACGTTTTCTCGTTGGGCTTCAAACATCCAATAAAACCAACTTGTTGAGTTTGCAGACTGACGTAAAAGCAAGAAGCTCGATTTTTTAATTCAATGGTTCCCAGCACTGCCTCAATACTGTCTTTTGATATTATTGCAGCCCAGTAAACAATTAATATAATTCTTAAAGTCCTAAAGCAAGTTCAAAACTATTGTTACATAGCTCTTAATTAATATTTTTGTCAGACCTGCAGGATTAACTAGTCGCCAAGTTATAATCTGTAAAATCCCACTAGCCAAATTATATCGTGCGCATGTGCAGCGGGAGAGAAGAGTGGAAGACGCCAGGGGCGGAGCGGGTAGAAAACGTCTCGCCCCGTTAAAGTCTGGCGGGTGTTTGCGGAGTTTAGCTCACGGAGAATCCTTCCCTCACCTCCTTTCCTGGCTAGATAATTGCCTGCTCGCAGTTTTGGCAGGTTTGTTTGTCCCTGTCAGGACAGCGTTGAGCGTGACGAGTGGCTTTCGGGTCGTTCTTACCTGCTATATTTCGGCGAAGATTGAGCAGCGCGCCGGGCGCCATGTTGGCGGCAATTGGGGCGGATGTCCCAGCATTCCCAATGTGGGGCTGTCCGTCCCGCCGTGCAACCAACATTTCGGCGGCGAGTGCTTGCTCTGGCGGGGCAAGGCAAGGCAAGGCGGCTCGCATTAGGTTCCCCGTGTGGGCAAGAACGGGGAACGGCATCAACTGCCCGGGGTGCCAGCTCACTCCTTTAAATCTAGAATAATGCCCGTGAGGAGAGAGAATGCCAGAGGATTTTCCCTTTTACTGGAATGAGGTTACTATACTACTGAGTTTAGCGGCAATAAAAAACAGTTCTTACATACGAGGCCATTTCTTGGCAAATTTACAGATTTGTAATGTCTTTTTTCTCTGGCAGACCTGCATGTCATAAAAGTTAGTGTTTTGGAGCAACTTGAAGAGCAAGGTTTTAAGAACGCGAGCAGAAAGAAGTATAAGTAATCTTTCTGTTGCACTTCCAGAAAATCACAGCCAATTCAGTGAAACGATTATAGAAAAACAAAATAAAAATTCTGCTGGAAATCTGAGGTGGAATCAGAAAATAATGGAAGTTCTCAGCAAGCCAGGTAGTAGTATATGTGAAAAGCTTAGTTTTTCAGTTCAATGGCCTTTCAGAAAAAACTGTCACAGTTACATTTATAAACTATGTCTCCTTATCTGAAATTGTTGAATTCTGAGGAGAGATTGTGTAAAGAGTTATCACCCTGTAACAAATCTTTCTGTTCTGACTGTACATGTCCAGTGCATATTTCCAACATTCCCTTTTATTCAGAGTTTGGACATCTAATATTCTACATTTCATAGTTACAGCACCATTTTTCAGTTAACTCTTTTACCCCCTGCAGACATACTCTCAGCACTTCTACCAGTTGGGCATCCAACTATCAAAGAAACAGGCTGAGTATCACTCATCTGAAATTCCAAAATCCAAATTTTTTTTTGAGTGCTGGCAAGACATCACAAATGGAAAATTCCACATGGGGCTGGGAATGTTCCCAGGTCTCTACACATTGCAGACAAAATAGAAAAACACTGTATAAAATTTAAAAAATGAAGATTTCAATCACGCATTGAAAGAATGAATTTGTCAGCATTGGAGTGAACGTATGCTGCTTAACAGTATGCTGTTTATGAAACATCCTATCACAACAAACTGAAAATTGAAAGCAATTGTGAATATTTAGCAGGCTAGTTTAAAGAAATTTAAGAAAAAGTGCAGCATTAATTTTTAAAGATAAAGTGTCTTCTGATCACAAAGCAGCAGAAAAATTCATTGATAAGTTTGCAAAGATCGTGGCTGCTGAAAATCGAGCACCAGAACAAGTCTGCAGTGCTGCTTGTTTTTATACTTTACATAAAATCTTAAAAAATAGTAGAAATACAGTGTACTGTAATCTTCAAATCAAAACATGGCACCACAGGTGGAAACTAAAAGCCTGCTATTGTTGTTCATCAGCTGATTCAGGTATTTTCTGATACTGTGCTGCTTTTGTTACCCTGCACACATATTTTCATTATATTAATGGTATGTAATAATTATTACTGTTAAGTATATATGTGTGATGAACAAGTGTAAGACAAAGACTGCTTACCAGTAACACATAAATTCTGAGTCAGAAATGACGGAGATCTCAAGCTATCACATAACATATTCTAAAATCCAAAACCTGAAACACTTCTGGTCTCGAGCATTTCGGTTAAGAAATAATCAACCTGTATTACAATTACTCCTTCCATTCCCAGGACTGAATGCTAATCAACTCTGAGCCGATATATTCTGCAGTTCCAGTTTATTCTTTGCTGCATTTGCTAGTGCAATGGATGACTTTCAGTGACCACGGACCTCAACAGCTTTTGCATTCGAATATCCCTCTAGGTATTTCACTCACTTCACTTTTCTCAGACCTCCTTCCTCACTGTAGTCCCAACCCTTGCATATTCTCAACATCCTTTCTAATCTTTATTTCACTCTGATCTTGAATGTCCAGTCTCCATCAGAGAACTCCACTCAATTCCACTATGTCCCCATGGTAAATAATTCTGATCTTGATGTGATACTAAACTCTTCTTCCTCTTCCTTTGTGCCCATTTCTTTGGACACTTTTACCTACCTTCAGTACTCTCAATACACCTGGACACCTCACTGTAGCCAATTATGCTCTCCACATTCGTTCATTGCTAACTGTCAACATGATATTGACTATTTTTTCCACTCCCCTCTCATGGTCTAAACTATCCCTTTCTGAAACTGCAGTACTCCAATCACTATTATCCAAACTTGATATTATCATTTAAGCCATTGACAAGGGTGGTGCTGTTTTGGTCTGATGAACTGATCTTCATATCTCCTTTTCGATTGTGACCTCACTATTGAACACTGGGCCACGGTCACATGGATAATCATGGACTTAATTTCCTGGGGAGATCTTTTCCTACAGTTTCCAGCCTTATAGTGCACTCACCTTGCACAGCCCACTTGTATCACCCACCCAAAATCCTAATCCATAAGCAAGACTGCAGTAGCAGACTCACCTCACCATGATTCTATTCTTTTTTTTCCCCCTGTGGTCTAGTCCCTTCCCACCTGTATCCAAAATTCCACCCAGGCTTCACCGCATAGTCAACCTCTGAGACGTCCTTTCCTGGATCTCGCTGACTTCATTTCGGGAGATAGGCTTAATATCTCCCACAGCTATCTTAACTACTCACTCCCATGCTGCTTACCCCAAGGAGTCTATGCCACTCTTGCAATTCCATAAGAGAGAGAGGAATTAGGCCATTCAGTCCATTGAGTCTACTCTGCCATTAGATCATGCTTGATCTATTTTCTCTGTCAACTCCATACCTTCCTCCTACCTTCTCCCCACAACTTTTGCCCCTGCTAATCAAGAATCTATCAATTTCTGCTTTAAATACACCCAATGACTTGGCCTCCACTGTCATCTGTGGTAATAAATTCCACAGATTCATCACCCTCTGGCTACAGAAATTTATCCTCATCTCTGTTCTAAAGGGATGTCATTTTATTCCAAAGCTGTGCCCTCTGGTCTTAGAAACTCCCACTATTGGAAATAACCTCTTCACGCCCACTCTAGCTGGGTCTTTCAATATTCAGTAGGTTTCATTGAGTTCCTTCATCTTTGTTGTATTTGCCTGATAAGACTTTCTGTCTTTCTGAGCCATAGTGTCACCTGTACAATTGTTAACAAAGTCATTGACTACATTTAAAAAAGATGGTAACCTAGAGATTTATAAAATCATGAGGCGCATAAATAAGGTGGATGGTCACAATCCACCCAAGGACTTTCTAAATGAGACCTGAGGAGCAAGTTTTTCACATAAAGGATGGTGAATATAAGGAATGAGCTTGTAGAGGGAAGTACCATTACAAGGGTTAAGACATTTTGGTAGGTACATGGAGAGGAAAGGTTTAGAGATATACTGTATGAGCCAATTGCAGGAAAATAGGACTCATTCAGCATGGATGAGTTGGGATGAAAGGCCTTTTTCTGTGCTGTTTATATATGATTTTTAACATTTCCCAGCCTGATTTTAACTCGAGCCAAATCTCTCTGATTATTGAGCTGGAGAATAAAACAGCATAGAAACAGATCCTGTAGCTCACTATGTCCATGTCACCCGTTGTACCTATCTACACTAATCCCATTTACTTGTATAGGTCCATAATCTTCTGTGTCTTGTCAATTCAAGTACTTCTTAAATATGCTTCTTCAGACCATAAGACATAGGAGCATAATTAGGCTATTTGGCCCGTCATATCTATTCCACTATTTCATCATGGCTGATTTGTTATTCCTCTCAGCCCCATTCTCCTGCCTGCTTCCTGTAACCTTTGATGCTCTTAATAATCATGAACCTATCAACCTCCGCTTGAAATATACCCAATGACTTGCCATCCACAGGCATCTGTGGTAATGAATTCCACAGAACCACCACTCCCTAGCTAAAGAAATTCCTCCACATCACTGTTCTAAAGGGACGTCCTTCTATTCTGAGGCTGTGCACTCTAGACCTAGACTCCCCCACAATAAAAAACATCCTCTTCACATCCACCCTATCTAGGTCTTTCAATATTCGATAGGTTTCATTGAAATTCCCCTTAATTCTTTGAAACTCCAGCAAGTACAGACTATCAAATGCTCTTCATAAATTAACCCTTTAATTCCCGGGATAATCCTCGTGAGCCTTCTCCGGATCCTCCCCATTGCCAGCACATCCTTTCTTAGATATGGGGACCAAAATTGCTCATAATACTCCACGTATGGTATGACCAATGCCTTATAAAGCCTCAGACTTCCATTGTTACTTTTATATTCTAGTCCTCTCCAAATGAATGCTAACATTGCACTTACCTTCCTTACTGAACATGCAAGTTAACCTTTAGGAAATCCTGCACAAGGAGTCCCCAGCCCCTTTGCACCTCTGATTTCTGAACTTGCTCACTGTTTAGAAAATAGTCTGTGCCTTTATTTCTTCTACCGAAGTGCATGACCGTACACTTCCTGACACTGTATTCAATCTGCTAAATTGCCCATTCTCCTAATCTGGCCAAAGCCTTCTGCAGACTCCTTGCTTCCTCAAAAATACCTGCCTCTCCACCTATCTTTGTATCATCCACAAACAGTCACAAAGCCATCAATTCTGTCATCCAGATCATTGACATATAAATTTCAAGAGAACCAATCCCAATATCGACCACGATGGAACACTACTATTCACCAGCAGCCAACCAGAAAAGGCCCTCTTTTTCCCACTCTTTGCCTCCTGTCAGTCAGCTAATATTCTGTCTATGTTAGTATCTTTCCATGGTATCCTACCTTGTTTAGCAACCTAATGTGCAGCACCATGTCCAAGGCCTTCTTTAATGTTGTATGTTAACTGCCTCCACCACCTCTTAAGACAGGGATTCCAGACTCTGGGTGAAAAAGTTCCCCTCAGATATTCTCTATACCTCTTACCTCTCATCTTAAACCTGTGCCCTTCAGACACTTCCATCATGGTTAAAGATGAACATCCCTCTGTTAGCTCTCCCTTGGGCCCTACCATTTAATGTATATATCTTCTCCTTGTTTGCCTTCCCAAAATACATCAACTTGCACATCAGGATTAAATTCCATTTGCCATTTTTCTGCCAACTTTCCTTTTCTTTTGACGTGTGCCTGCATGCGTGCGTCCGTGATGATGTCTTTTTCATAGCTTTTTACAAGGCGCGGAATGAGAGAGAGAGACTGTGTGGCACGCCACTCCCCACACAGACATTTTCGCAGCATTTTCCCTTTATTTTACGAGGTCGAGTTGCGATCTCGACACTCAACCCGGCACAGATGGAAAGCGTACTCGGGAGCGGACTCAACTGGTTTCAAACCCGGTAACCTCCGCTCCCGAGTCCGGCGCCGATGTCATTGCGCCACCAGCCGGCCCCTTTCTGCCAACTTTCCAACTGATCTATATCGTACAATCTTACTCGCCTCCTACAACATCACCAATTTTTGTATCATCTGTCAGTACATTATACCTCCTACATTCACATCCGACTCAATATTGTAAATAAGAATGTCAAAGGTCCCAGCACTGAATCCTATGGTATGCAGCTGGTTACAGATTTCCAATCAATAAAGTAACCCAATACCAACACCCACTGCCTCCCATTGCCAAGCCAATCTGGATCCAATTTGCCAGCCTGCTCTTAATCATAGAAAAAAGAAATAGGGCAATGTCCATGCTGATCATTAAGTACCCATTTATGTTGATCCCATTTATCAGCACATGGCCCATTGCCTTCTATGCTTTGTCATTCAAATGCCCATGAAGATGCTGCTGGAATGTTGCAAGATTGCATGCCTCCATAAATGCAGTGCATTTTAAATTGTAACCATCCTCTGGATGAAAATCTTCTCAGATCCCTTCAAAACTCTTGACCCTAATACGACCTTTCCATTAGTTGGGGGATTGAGTTCGAGAGCCGCAAGGTAATGTTAGTATTGTATTCATTTCTGGTTGTTTCATTATAGGAAGGATATGGAAGCTTTAGAGAGGGTGCAGAGGAGATTTCCGAGAATGCTGCCTGGTTTGAGATCATACCCTACTGGAAAAGGTTGAACAAGCAAGGACTTTTCTCTGTGGAGTGAAGAAAAATGAGAGATGACTTGCTAAAAATGTATAAAATGATAAGAGGCATAGATAGAGTGGACAGCCTTTACATTTTCCCAGTGCAACAATGGCTAATATGAGAGGGCATAATTTTAAGGAGATTGGAGGAAAGTACAGTGGGGATGTTCGAGGTAGGTTTTTTACACAAAGAGTGGTAAGTGCATGGAACACACTGTTGGGATGTTGGTAAAGGCAGATACATCAGAGACATTCAAGAAAATGTTAGATAGGCACATGGATGATAGGACTATGATGAAAGGAAGGGTTAAATTAACCTTGGAGCATGTTAAAAGTTTGGCGCAACACCATGGGCTGAAGGGTTTGTACAGTGCTGTACTGTTGTATGTTCTAAATCTATGCCCTCTTGTTTTAGATAACTCTGCTCTGGAGAAAATCTACTACTATCAAACATACCTATTCCTTAATAATTTTATTTATGTCTATCTGGTTACTCTTCTGTGTCCTTTGCTCCAGGGGAAACAAATCCAGTTTCCCCTAATAACTGAAATGCTTCCTGCCAGGCATCATCCTGGTGAATATCCTTTGCACTTTTTCAGTGAAATCATATCCTTCCTATGAGATGGCAACCAGAACAGGTCACAGTTTTCCAGCTGTAGACTAGTCAATGTTATATGAAATTGTACCCTAACTTACCTGACCTTATTTTCTATGTCCTGGGAAGTGTCCCTGATGTCTTCTGCACCATATGATATTCCTGTGTGACCATGTTTATGGATTAAAGACTTATAGATCAAGGTTCGTTTTTCCATCAATACTGCATAAGGTCTTACCATATACGGTGTAAATCTTATCCTTTTTAGTCCTCCCAAAGTACATAACTTCCCACCTATTAGAATTAGATTCCATTTGCCCTTGCTCTGTCCATGTTGCCAATTAAACATTATTATCCTATAGCCTAAGACTATCCTCCTCACTATCAGCAACCACTGGAACCAGAGTGATAGCGTCATTGGGTGCAGAGTACTTAACCTCTTGATAGTGATTAACTTGTTTTACCAGGGTCCCTTGATTGTCAAATGCTATATTTATGCAAGAAGCAGTATCTCATCACTGGAATTTAGCTCCTTTTTCCCACTTTTGGACCAAGGTTTTGAAGATTTGGAGCTGAGAAATCCAGGGCAAAATCCTAATCCATTGGTTTTCAGATTATTGACAAATTCCACTTGGTAGCACCGTCCAAGACAGCTTTCATCACTTTGGTGATCATTATGAGTAATTTGATTGCATGGTAATTAACTGGATTAGTTGTGCCCTTTTTGAAAACAGGACATGTTTTGAGATATTTTGACATATAAAACAACTGGATTAGTTGTTTTGAGGTGACAGGCTGGCAGGCACTCTGTGAGCCACATGGAGAGGATATTGATGGGCTCACAGAGTGCATCACTGGTTACATCAACTTCTGTGTGGACTGCAATGTTTCGGCAAGAACTCTCCTTTGTTATTCAAATAACAAGCCATGGGTAACAAAGGACATTAAGGACATCCAGAACGCTAAAAAGAGGGCGTTTAGAGATGGAAATAGGGAGGAGCTGAGGACAATACAGAGGGACCTGAAAGCCAGGATCAGGGAGGTTAAAGACAGGTATAGGAGGAAGCTTGAGTGGAAACCCCAGCAGAACAACATGAGAGAGGTCTGGAGTGGGATGAGGACCATCACTGGGTTCCGGCAAACTAGCAACAGAGGAGCTGAAGGCAGTGTGGACAGGGCCAATGAACTTAATCTGTTCTTTAACAGATTTGACATTGTGGCCCCTGCCCATCCCCCACATGATTCATCTGTTGTTGGCCCCCAACCAACACATACTCCACTCTCCCCTTCTACCCCTCCTCACAGCCCCCCCCCGCTCTCATGACTACACCCCTCCCCCACGTGAAACCACCACGGTGGGCTTCACAGCTGAACAGGTGAGAAGACATTTGAAATGTCTCCACCCAAGCAAGGCTGCAGGCCTGGATGGTGTCAGCATGAGGGTGCTCAAAGCCTGTGCCCCCCAGCTATGTGGAGTACTTCATCATGTCTTCAACCTGAGCCTGAGTCTCCAGAGGGTTCCTGTGCTGTGGAAGACATCCTGCCTCGTCCCTGTGCCGAAAACGCCGCGCCCCAGTGGCTTCAATGACTACAGACCAGTGACATTGAACTCCCACATCATGAAGACCCTGGAGAGACTTGCTCTGGAGCTGCTCTGGCCTATGGTTAGGCCACACTTAGACCCCTCCAGTTCGCCTACCAGCCCCAACTAGGAGTTGAGGATGCCATCGTCTACCTGCTGAACCGTGTCTACGCCCATCTGGACAAGTCAGCGAGCACTGTGAGGGTCATGTTTTTTGACTTCTCCAGTGCATTCAACACCATCCGCCCTGCTCTGCTGAGGGAGAAGCTGACAGCGATGTAGGTGGATGCTTTCCTGGTGTCATGGATTATTGATTACCTGACTGGCAGACCACAGTACGTGTGCTTGCAACACTGTGTGTCAGACAGAGTGGTCAGCAGCACTGGGGCTCCACAGGGACTGTCTTGTCTCCCTTTCTCTTCACCATCTACACCTCAGACTTCAACTACTGCACAGAGTCTTGGCATCTTCAGAAGTTTTCTGATGACTCTGCCATAGTTGGGTGCATCAGCAGGGGAGATGAGGCTGAGTACAGGGCTACGGTGGGAAACTTTGTCACATGGTGTGAGCAGAATTATCTGCAGCTTAATGTGAAAAAGACTAAGGAGCTGGTGGTGGACCTGAGGAGGGCTAAGGCACCGGTGACCCCTGTTACCATCCAGGGGGTCAGTGTGGACATGGTGGAGGATTACAAATACCTGGGGATACGAATTGACAATAAACTGGACTGATCAAAGAACACTGAGGCTGTCTACAAGAAAGGTCAGAGCCGTCTCTATTTCCTGAGGAGACTGAGGTCCTTTAACATCTGTCGGACAATGCTGAGGATGTTCTACGAGTATGTAGTGGCCAGTGCTATCATGTTTGCTGTTGTGTGCTGGGGCAGTAGGCTGAGGGTAGCAGACACCAACAGAATCAACAAACTCATTCATAAGGCCAGTGATGTGGGGATGGAACTGGACGCTCTGGCAGTGGTGTCTGAAAAGAGGATGCTGTCCAAGTTGCATGCCATCTTGGACAATGTCTCCCATCCATTACATAATGTACTGTTTGGGCACAGGAGTACATTCAGCCAGAGACTCATTCCACTGAGATGCAACACTGAGCGTCATAGGAAGTCATTCCTGCCTGTGGCTATCAAGGTTTACAATTCCTCCCTTGGAGGGTCAGACGCCCTGAGCCAATAGGCTGGTCCTGGACTTATTTCCATCTGGCATAATTTACATATTATTATTTAATTATTTATGGTTTTATATTGCTATATTTATACTCTATTCTTGGTTGGTGCAACTGTAATGAAACCCAATTTCCCTCGGGATCAATAAAGTATGTCTGTCTATCTATCTATCTATATATATTGGGCAATTTTCCAAATGTCAGATCAATGTAACTGTACTGGAACAGCTTGTTTCAGGTGCAGCTTGTTTTATACTTTAGTATTATAATGGGTGCATTGTCTGGTCCCATTGCCTTTGTGTTTCCAATGTTCTCAGCTGTTTCTTGACAACATGTGGAGCAAATTCCTGCTGCTGCCTGTACATTCCCCGTGACTGTGTGGGTTTCTTCTGGGTGCTCTGGTTTCCTCCCATAGTCCAAAGACATACTGGTTGGTAGGTTAGTTGGTCATTGTAAATTGTCCCATGGTTAGGATAGGGTTAAATTGGGGGTTGCTGGGCAGTGTGGCTTGAAGGGCTGGAAGGGCCTAATCCATGCTGTATCTCAATGATTTTAAAAAATGAATGCTGAAAGCTTGACTTTTGTGACGGTGGAGGTTGAGGGAGGAAGTCCATGTGAATTGTGTATTTGACTCTTCTTACTGGGCATTGTTGCAAAGGCTTCAGCTTTATCTTTAGCATCCAAATGCTGTGTCTTGCCATGATTGACAACGGGGATATATTCGGCGCCTCCTCCACCACCTTGCATGTCTATTTGTCCACTGTCATTCACCACTAGATGTGATAGTGTTGCAAAATGTCAGTCAGATCCATAGCTTGTGATACCACTCAGATCCTCAGTCTTAGTACTTATTCTTTGCCTTTTCCTTTTGATAATAGTTGATAAACAATTATTACATTTGTTCTATTTTCTTAAGAATTGAGAAGGTAAACATTATTAATTTAATTGAAGACCCATTTTATTTAATTTAATGGTGTTCTTGATAAATCAGAAATATGTTGGTTCAGTAATGCAACACAACAAAATGAAAGGAGTTGAAATGGTTTGTAATTCTCTATATATTAAAATTGGCAAATATAAAGCATAAGATTTGTTACAAGATCTGTAATCTAGAGACCTAGATTAATAATCTGGAAATGCATGTTCAATCCTTTAAGTAACTGAGGAAACTAAATGCGTTTTTTCAATAAAATAGGAATAAAAATTAGTAACAGAAATGTAACTATACAGCTACTGGATTGTAAATGTTTAACTAATGATCCTTCAAGGAAAGAAATCTGGCAGCCTTTCAGATTCTGCCCGGTAACTAACAACAAAACAATATAGTTGACTCTTGTCTGTCTTGAAATGCCCCTGCAAAGTAACTGAAATATTTTGAATATTACTTTTTAAAAATGATTTTAAAACACCCAGCTTGACCCAGACAGTGAAGTCACTTTGCACAATCCTAGTACATGGAATGTAAAAATAATTTAAAAACACTGATCTTGACCGAGATAGTCAAGTCATTTTGCACAATTCTAATACCTAAAATTTATATCATACTTGCAAAAATAAAATTCAGCCAACATTCGAGACATCATACTACTTGCAGGGTTTTGAATCCATTGACAAATCCATCAGCTTTAAAATTTGAAAAAGCTAAGCTGTGCCTTGCTGAAGATGTTCGTGGACTTGTTCTGGTTGTCTATGTGACACATATCAATGACCACTGCTCAAGACCTTGACAAAACAAGGTCAGTCTTCCAAATCCAAGGAAGATAATTTTAGGGAATGGGGATGCAGGCTGTCAGCCACAGTCTGGAAGATTTTGGCTTTGGCATTACATCAGTGTTACAGCTTCATTTATAATTTTGGACATCATATTTAGGATAGTTGCATCTCAAAGACTTCATTATCCATACTTTATGCATTCCACTAAAAGCTTTTCAGTTAAGGGACTCCCCAGCTTACTAAAGAGCTGACACGGAAATTCAACTTTACACAAATTCTCCCAAAAATATTTTGTATTTTCAAGTTAGTATTAATAATAATAACACACACAAAATGCTGGAGGAACTCAGCAGGCCAGGCAGCATCTATGGAAAAGAATATAGCTGACGTTTCAGACCGAGATCGTTCTCCGACTATACTCTTTTCCAGAGATGCTGCCTAGTCTGCTGAGTTCCTGCAGGATTTTGTGTGTGCTGTTTGGATTTGCAGCATCTACAGATTTTCTCTTGATTAATACTAGTAAAATGTTCTGTAGTATTTATTAACAACTGGATACAGCATATATTCCATTAGTTTATTTTTGGGTAGTGTTACAGTGAGTATTCAATTAAATAAAATACTTCTAGGTCTTTTATGCAGAGTGATAAAATATTAGTACCTATAGAAAAATACATGTAAAAATTAGCTTACAGAAACAAAACAGTTCCATAACCCAGGGACCGCTTGATTTTCTTTGATTTTCACATGGTTATTTTTTGACTTGGGATTTTAGCACAGCTCCCCACTTATCATACCATATTTTTCAGAACAAATCCTGAGCATTATTATATATTACAATTTTAATACCATAAAAACATAGAACATAGAAAACCTACACACAATACAGGCCTTTCAGCCCACAAAGCTGTGCAGAACATGTCCTTACCTTAGAAATTACCAAGGGTTACTCATAGCCCTCTATTTTTCTGAGCTCCGTGTACCTGTCCAGGAGTCTCTTAAAAGACCGTATCACATCCGCCTCTACCACCGTCGCCAGCAGCCCATATCACGCACTCACCACTCTGTGCGTAAAAAACTTACCCCTGACATCTCCTCTGTACTTACTTCCAAGCACCTTAAGACTGTGCCCTCTCATGCTAGCCATTCCTATCCGCGTGATCAATGCCTTTCATCATCTTATACACCTCTGTCAGTCACCTCTCATCATCTGTCACTCCAAGGAAAAAAGGCCAAGTTCACGCAACCTATTCTTATAAGGCAAGCTCCCCAATCCAGGCAATATCCTTGTAAATCTCCTCTGCACCCTTTCTATGGTTTCCACATCCTTCCTATAGTGAGGCGACCAGAACTGAGCACAATACTCCAAGTGGGGTCTGACCAGGGTCCTATATAGCTGCAACATTACCTCTCGGCTCCTAAACTCAGTCCCATGATTGATGAAGGCCAATGCACCGTATGCTTTCTTAACCACAGAGTCAACCTGCGTAGCAGCTTTGAGTGTCGTATGGACTTGGACCCCAAGATTGCCTCTGTTCCTCCACACTGCCAAGAGTCTTACCATTAATACTATATTCTGCAATCATATTTGGCCTACCAGAATGAACCACCTTGCACTTATCTGGTTTGAACTCCATCTAACACTTCTCTGCCCAGTTCTGCAGCCTATCAACGTCTTGCTGTAAACTCTGCCTCTGACGGCCCTCCACACTATCCACAACACCCTCAACCTTTGTGTCATCAGCAGATTTACTAACCCATCCATCCACTTCTTCATCCAGGTCATTTATAAAAATCACAAAGAGCAGGGGTCCCAGAACAGATCCCTGAGGCACACCACTGGTGACCGACCTCCATGCAGAATATGACCTGTCTACAACCACTCTTTGCCTTCTATGGGCAAGCCAGTTCTGGATCGACAAAGAATATCCCCTTGGATCCCATGCCTCCTTACTTTCTCAATAAGCCTTGCATGGGGTACCTTGTCAAATGCCTTGCTGAAATCCATATACACTACATCTACTGCTCTACCTTCATCAATGTGTTTAGTCACATCCTCAAAAAATTCAATCGGGCTCAAAAGGCACAACCTGCCTTTCACAAAGCCATGCTAACTATTCCTAATCATATTGTACCTCTCCAAATGTTCATAAATCCTGTCTCTCAGAATCTTCTCCATCAACTGACCAGCCACTGAAGTAAGACTCACTGGTCTATAATTTCCTGCACTATCTCTACTCCCTTTCTTGAATAATGGAACAACATCTGAAACCCTCCAATCTTCCGGAACCTCTCCCTTCCCCATTGATGATGCAAAGATCATCGCCAGAGGCGCTCAGCAATCTGCTCCCTTGCCTCCCATGGTAGCATGGGGTACATCTTGTCCAGTCCTGGTGACTTATCCAACTTGATGCTTTCCAGAAGCTCCAGCCCATCCTCTTTCTTAATATCTGCATGCTCAAGCTTTTCAGTCCACTGTAAGTCATCCCTACAATCGCCAAGATTCTTTTTCCATAGTGAATACTGAAGTAAAGTACTCATTATGCTATCTCTGCTATCTCCTCTGGTTCCATACACACTTTTCTACTGTCACACATGATTGGTCCTATTCTCTCATGTTTTGTCGTTTTGCTCTTCACGTACTTGTAGGATGCCTTGGGGTTTTCCTTAATCCTGTCCACCAAGGCCTTCTCATGGCCCCTTCTGGCTCTCCTAATTTCATTCTTAAGCTCCTTCCTGCTAGCCTTATAATCTTCTATATCTCTATCATTACCTGGTTTTTTGAACCTTTTGTAAGCTCTTCTTCTTGACTAGATTTATAAAAACCTTTGTACGCCATTGTTCCTGTAATCTACCATCCTTTCCCTGTCTCATTGGAATGTACCTATGCAAAATTCCACGCAAATATTCCCTGAACATTTGCCACATTTCTTCCGTACATTTCCCTGAGAACATCTGTTCCCAGTTTATGCATCCAAGTTCCTGCCTGATAGCTTCATATTTCCCCTTATTCCAATTAAACGCTTTCCTAACTTGTCTGTTCCTATCTCTCTCCAATGCTAAATATCCTGATGCTATGTTTACTGATGGAACACATGTACTTTGCCAAATCTTTTCATGTGTATTTGATGACCTGATATGAAGATTTTGGTCTATAACAAGCTCCAGAATAGAAGTAAAGCTGACATGTGATCTCTCAGCAGAAACCGCCTGCATTTTCTTAATGTTTTTTGTCATAAGTTCACTTCAGGGTGTAGCTGGTAAATTTCTGTTTTCATAGTGGTTGCTGGTGAGACAAATAGTACAATCTGCACATTCTTTTGGAAGTTCACAAGCTATTTTTCAACTTCTAATTTTGATGTGCATGACTAAAATCTTGTACAATAGCATGTAACTTGTAATAATGTAATGAACCAGGAAACCACATTGCATTTTAAACATGAAGTCACCTAATTATATTTTGTATGGTGTTCAATGTAATTACATTGTTCATCATCCTTTACAGTTTGGAGCAAAGTCTGATATTAAAAAATAGAATAAATGATACATATGAATACATTTTTCATTTAATAAGTAAAAGAAAAGCCCTCCTTTATATCTCCTGAGGGTTCTACCTGAAAGGAACAAAGAATCAACCTTAAGTCAAGGCAGCAATGGTATAAGGAGCTCTATCTGAGATAATTTTCTCTTAAGGTCAAAACCAGTACTATTATGTAAAAATGTATACAGCAGTTTCAAATTGCATATAATTTTTCTGGTCACTTTTTTTCCTATTCTTCTTAGAGGATATAGTGGAGTCCATATTTTTTTGGATTCAAGTTATTATTTGATTCAATGTAAGGGCTTATTACAACTCAATTATTATTTTCAATCTATAAAAAATAATCTTATATTTATCTATTATTCATGAGTTCAACCAATACACACTGCTTCCCCAGGCATTATCTTCAGTGACACACTGCACCAGCCCCTTCCCTGTTATGGACGTAATCCTTTCTATCTGACTTTTCTTCAATTTAGCTGTTCTCTTTCCTGTTAACATCACCCTTAATTCACAGAGGCATGCCTTGCTTTCAGCTTCTTTCTCTATCCCAGACTACACCCTTACTCAGTTATCAATTACTTCAGCAGCATTTGTTCTGTTGGCTGACTTGTGCTGAATGACTAGTAGAAACCATAGAAAAACTACAGCACAGAAACAGGTCTTTTGGCCCTTCTTGGCTGTGCCAAACCATTTTCTGCCTAGTCCCACTGACCTGCGCACGGACCATATCCCTCCATACACCTCCCATCCATGTATCTGTCCAATTTATTCTTAAATGTTAAAAAAGAACCCGCATTTACCACCTCGTCTGGCAGCTCATTCCATACTCCCACCACTCTCTGTGTGAAGAAGCCCCCCCCAATGTTCCCTTTAAACTTTTCCCCCCTCACCCTTAACCCATGTCCTCTGGTTTTTTTCTCCCCTTGCCTCAGTGGAAAAAGCCTGCTTGCATTCACTCTATCAATACCGATCATAATTTTATATGCCTCTATCAAATCTCCCCTCATTCTTCTATGCTCCAGGGAATAAAGTCCTAACCTAGTCAACCTTTCTCTGTAACTGAGTTTCTCAAGTCCCGGCAACATCCTTGTAAACCTTCTCTGCACTCTTTCAACCTTATTTATATCCTTCCTGTAATTTGGTGACCGAAACTGAACACAAAACTCCAGATTCGGCCTCGCCAATGCCTTATACAACCTCATCATAACATTTCAGCTCTTATACTCAATACTTTGATTAATAAAGGCCAATGTACCAAAAGCTCTCTTTATGACCCTATCTACCTGTGACGCCACTTTTAGGGAGTTTTGTATCTGTATTCCCAGATCCTTCTGTTCTACTGCGCTCCTCAGTGCCTTACCATTAACCCTGTATGTTCTACCTTGGTTTGTCCTTCCAACGTGCAATACCTCACACTTGTCTGTATTATACTCCATCTGCCATTTTTCAGCCCGTTTTTCCAGCTGGTCCAAGTCCCTCTGCAGGCTCTGAAAATCTTCGTCACTGTCTGCCACTCTGGAATAAAGTGGGGGGGGGGGGAAGCGGCAGGTATGAGAGAGATACAGAGAAAGAAGAAATATGGCCTAAAATTTTACAGTATAGGTACAAACAAATAGAAATAAATAGTAAAGTTAATACCAGAGACATAACATCAAAGGAAGAAAACACTCAGAAAACTAAAGTGAAATTGACAATTTTGTTTATGGGTCTTGGAAATTGTAAATATGACTTGAGAAAGAAAAGCAAATGGAAAAGGAGAGAAAAGAGTGATAAGCAAATATGATAAACTAAGATAAAAGGAAATTAATAATAGCAGAAACTGACAGAGGAGTAAGGGGTAATGTGATAAGAGGGCAGAAGTGTTGGGGTCAGGAATTGAATTGACTTTATTTCTTACATCCTTCATATACACGAGGAGTAAAAATCTTTATGTTACATCTCTGTTTGAATGTGCAATGTGCAAATTATAGTAATTTGTAATAAACAGTATGTACAGTAAGATATACAACAGAATAGTCAATGTAGCTTAGAAATGCAATTGTGTCAGTGTGGATTAATCAGTCTGATGGCCTGGTGGAAGAAGCTGTCCTGGAGCCTGTTGGTCCTGGCTTTAATGCTGTGATACAATTCCCGGATGATAGCAGCTGGAACAGTTTGTGGTTGGAGTGACTCAGGTCCCCAATGTTCCTTTGGGCACTTTTTATGCACCTGTCGCTGTAAATGTCCCGAATAGTTCATATCCACAGATGCACTGGGCTATCCACACCATGTTCTGCAGAATCCTGCGAATGAGGGAAGTACAGTTTCCATACCAGGCAGTGATACAGCCAGTCAGGATGCTCTCAATTGTGCTTCTGTAGAAAGAACTTGGGATTTGGGGACTCATACTTCTTCAACTGTCTGAGGTGAGAGAGACGCTGTTGTGCTTTTTTCACCACACAGCTGGTATGTACAGACCAAGTGAGGTCCTCAGTGATATGTGTACCGAGGAACTTATAGCCGTTCACCCTCTCAACTCCAGATCCATCAATGTCAATAGGGGTGAGCCTGTCTCCATTCCTCCTGTAGTCCACGACCAGCTCCATAATTTTTGCGACATTGAGGGAGAGGTTGTTTTCTTGACACCACTGTGTCTGGGTGATGACTTTTTCTCTGTAAGCTGCCTTGTTATTTGAGATAAGGCCAATCAATGTAGTATCATCTGCAAATTTAATTACCAGATTGGAGCTGTGGGTGGTGACACAGTCATGGATATACAGAGAGTAAAGGAGGAGGCTTAGAGCACAGCCCTGGGGAGGCTCCTGTGTTGAGACTTAGAGGGGCAGAGGTGAGGGAGCCCACTCTTACCACCTGCCCTCGATCTGGCAGGAAATCCAGGATCCAGCTGCACAAGGCAGGGTGAAGGCCAAGGTCTCTGAGCTTCTATCAAACCTAGAGAAAATTATGGTGTTGAATGCTGAACTGTAGTCCAAGAACAGCATCCTCACAAAAGCACCCCTCTTGTCCAGGTGTGTAAGGACGCTGTGTAGAGCTGTGGCTATTGCATCATCTATCAATCGGTTGTGTTGGTAGGCAAACTGTGGGGGGTCCAGTGTGGGGTAGCATACTGCAGATGTAGTCCTTGACCAGCCTCAAAGCATTTGCTTATTATTGAGGTGAGTGCAACAGGAGACCAGTCATTCAGACATGTTACCTCGGTCTTTTTTAGTACAGGGACAATGGTGGATGTTTTGAAGCAAGAAGGCACTCTACACTGGGAGAGGGAAAGATTAAAAATATCTGCAAACACACCTGCCAGTTGTGCCGCACACATTCTGAGTACCTGCCCTGGGATGCTGTCTACTTGCTGGAAACACCTGCGTACTTCAGCCTCAGAAATGACCAAGCTGCAGGTTGCATTGGCGGCTCTCCTTGGGGGCTGAAGAAGGTTGTGAAGAGGAAGCAGAAGAATAGAGTGAAGGAGAACAGTTGGAAAGGAGAGAAATGACATTGGAGAGAAGATGGTCAGAAATGTAAGCAGGAAGTCAGAAAGGTAAATGGGAGATAGGAGTTGCACGGATAAAAGAAAGGGAAGTCGAATGACAGAGAAGAGGAAGATGAAAGGTGAGAAGTGGCAAAAAGGGGAGGAGAAGTAAGCACAGCTAAGCAAGAGAAGAAGAAAGACTATTAAGAAAACAAATCACCTTAAGAGTATCTTGTAGTATGTTCCATTAGCCCCACGTTTATTTTGTACTCTTTCTGAATCTTTGTTCCCAAACGATAGAGCAGGCTAGGATGACTTCCACAGCATTTACCCTCTTGCTCTTCACGATTTTGTAAACTAAAATGAAACTGGGATCATGTCGACAAGTTCAGTTGTTATTGCTTATACATTAACAATGTCTTTTCAAGTTCTTACGGAAAATGTCACTCCAAAATATAACTTCAATCCTTAAAGTAGTACTGAACTATGAATATAATATTGCATAAATGAGCAACATTATTGTTCTAATTTCACATATCAGCTAGAGAAATAAAATCAAAGGCATAGTGGAAATTTACCAAATTGTTTCTCTTGTGAAAAATAATAGAGGGCAGGACATATATTTTAAGACCTATTTTTAACATTTAGAAAAGTGCTATCTATTGCTTTACATGTGGCTGTGTCTGGGTATATATAGTAATTGTACACAATTACATAGTCCAACAAATGCAGAGAGCAGTGATCCAGTCTTCTCATACATCTCAAACCTTTACATAGAACACAACCAAGGAGGTCAGTTTCAATCATACTTCCATGCTGTGTCCATTTTCATTTTGTAACTGAATTTTTGGTATCAGCAAGCTACTCCATACAGATCGAATGTGTACACCTGCTATGCTCTGAATGTACACTACAGTTAATTGGTGTGCAGCAACTTAGTGAAATCAGGCCTCTTTAAATCACTTCAGTGCACTTGCTCATTGTTGGGATGAATGTGTGGCAAGTAAAAGAAAGCACCAGTAGAGCTCATTTTACTGTTTAAGCCCACGTTCTGTGCTTCAAAAGACAACAGCACTCAATACAGCTCTATCTTGAAAGTCTTCCAGTATATAAAGAAAGCAAATTGTGCCTAACAAACAATGTAGCAGTTCCTGGGAAAAATATCATTAAACTGGCTCCAGTAATTGGTACAGCAATTGTTGCCACAATTAAAACAGATGCTTTGTTGCAGCAATAAGGTCCACAATTACTTAAGGACTGTATTTATAGAAGAGAGTGGTACTACCTTTCATCCTCAACATCAATGAAGCTAACAAATTCAATGTATCAAACTAAGGAGTTTGGAGACCTATCAAGGTGCTGTCTAAAGCCAGTATGTGTCATGTTAGCCGAGGGAAAAATGAGTCTAATATCAGCTGAAACTCATGGAAACAAAATCATGTCTGGGTTAGCTGATTGATATTCCTTTTGGGGAAATGTACAGTATAATATGTGAATTCTCAAATTAATGTGGTGTCATTGTGAATGGGAACTATTGGAACCAATAAGTTTAAATATTTAAATATGCAGAATGTAAATAGACGACTATAAACTCTAACACATTTCAAAACGGTTATTATGTACCTACCGGTCTAAAAGAGTTTTTATTCTATTTTCTACTTCTCTCTTTTTCATGATACACACTTTTGGTAAGTGAAAGCAAATTTCCTGTTTAAAAAATCAAAAGTAATGTTTTCACCTGCTTCATTTTTTATAGGCCAGATGTATGAATGAAGTTATAAAGTGACTGGCTGATCTAGCAATGCAATAAATATCATCTGTATGCAAAGTTTGGACTGAATTAATCTTCTTACTTTACCTCCAAAATTATTTGGCCAAATAAAAGGTAAAAATTTAAAATATTACACTAAAATATTGAAGAAGTATTTTAATTTACAGATGGTTTTCTGAAGGCATCAAAAAATTAGTTGAGCAGAGATTTATACTTAGTTCCCAAAACACATAATTAATTAAATACATTAACTACTTATCTTTAACCATGAATATTTGATGATGTTTTCACAATAACGTAAATCTGCTTCTCACTGGGCAATAAAATTTAATGAATTGATTTTAGTTAACAAAACCCTGCACAGCCGCACTAGTCTCCTGTATGCTTGACAGCATATTCAATGAAATGAACTTGTCTATTATTCATAGATTCTGAACAATAACCCCCTGGTTTTACTCAGTAGAATTTGCACTGAGTTCAGCTGTAATGTTTGTATTGTATCCATTTCCACAAGGGCTGACATAAGAACACTTTTTATTAACTTGCTAAACAGCTCTTTCACAGCATTTATATGCATGATGGTTATTAGTTCTAAACCAAGACCCTGGCTGCTTGGCATTCAAAACAGGGAAATTAAGAGGCCCAGAACAAAATGTACTACAAAAGACTAATACAACATGCTACTAATTCCTTTCCTTTCAAACATCATCCCATTTCTAAGTGGAAGTATTGCACCTGCAGATGAATAGCACTTTATTATTCTTCTTCAGCCAATTTTAGAGTAGAAAACTGTACAGAGAGTTGAAGAACAAAAAAG
This sequence comes from Mobula hypostoma, assembly GCF_963921235.1. NCBI lineage: Eukaryota > Metazoa > Chordata > Chondrichthyes > Myliobatiformes > Myliobatidae > Mobula > Mobula hypostoma. The sequence continues at coordinate 167,011,094 of NC_086102.1, forward strand.
TTTTTTTGTTAATGTTTCATCCTTTGCACCACTTCTATTTAATTTATTCTTTGCTTTAAAAAATTTAACTATTTAACAGATGAAATACAAAAGAGACAACGTTTAGCAAGGGCCAGCTTTTATTTTTCCTTATAGTAGCTGCTATTTTACGCCATGATTACCAAGATCGATTATATGACAGCATATTGAAAATTGTTTGTAAAACCACTTTTATAAAAAGCTAGAGGTCTGACCTCGCTACATTTTATGTCCAAATGAAACAAAATTTTCACTAAAATAAAGTACTAGTGTAGGTTATTTTACTGTTTAATGATGTATGTTGCAAACACCAATGACACAATAATAAAGTGGTAATACACACATCATCTGTGTTTCTTTTTATTTTAACGCTGATCATTTATCTCACTGAAGTACAGCAGTTTGTTAAGAAATTGATTTTTATGCTAATATAAATAATGGATAATGAATCTCCAAAACTGAAATACTTGGATTCTTCTTCTATGAGAAATTTTATTAATAGTAATAAAAAGGAGCGTACAGTATTTGTTAACTGATTCATCCTTGGGGTATCTTTGGTGACAAAATGATTCCAAAGTGAAATGTTTGACAATGAAATCAGGACAACAATCAGGGATAGAACACTTAATCTGAAACACAAACCAGGCAAGTATACAATACACCAAGTTTTGAATTGATACTGCTGTACAAACTGGAAAGCAGATTTTTAAAAATGTGTAATTTAAACTAATTGAATTGCACGTTAGTCAAACAGGAACACTGCAAGATAATAAATATTTTCTGGTAAATTAAATGGATTTCTTTTTATTACAGATATCCAGTGGGATAAATGTTTTAGTTCTGTCTACATCTAGATAATCGATGGAATAATGCAATGCACTTCTGTCATTCTTCTTTGCAACATGTTGACACAATGATTTGTACTGACGTGTTCTAATTTGGTGAGTTTCCCTGCTTGTCAGGGAGAATGGTGGAATACTGATAAGGATTCTTTGAATTTCATAACATAGCTGCTGGTACTACAAGCTCTAACTACTGTACCAACTTCCCAGTGTTGGTCTTCCTGCTTGTGTGATGGTCAGAGCACTCTCATAACAACAAGCCTTTAAATGAAGATGTCTCTCCAATGAACATTTTTCAGGCAATCCTTGTACTGCAAACTGGTATGTTTTACATATTTGTCAATAACTAATGGAAGTTGGCTCCTTTTTCTCTGATGTACCATTCTTCTCTAGACTGTTAAGAAACCTGAAATGTGACTTGTATCAAAGTATGTGCCCAAAGTATTAGTCACAAAGAGCCAGATTTATCATTAAACATTCAGCTACAGGGTCAAACTTTAATCTTCAACTTCATCCCTTGGAGAGGATTGCAAGGGTTTGGACAGCAGTTTTTTAAAATCTTCACTATTTGAGATGGTGGATTTTTATGCTTCCCACTTGTGGTCACTAGAAAGACAATATTTCCTTTCTTTGGCAAGAAAAGAATGGTTGCTTCCTGAAAAAAAACAAACATTTGGATTGTAGGTTTTTGCCGTAAAACAAAGTGAGGTGTTTTATGTTTAATGAAACCCGTAGCACATTTTAATGAACTCCAAAACCTAAACAGAAAATGCACTAAAGATCTTTATGTAACAATGTCATCTTGTCAGACTTACCTCTTAAAGTGAAATCCCATCTCAATGTTGATGGTTGTGAATTATGTACATTTTTCCCAATTACATTACCCTTCACAGTACACTGACAATGTGAACCTGCCTGTGCTTGGACGAGCCAGCCGGCTGGGGTCCTGTTTTCCATGGGTGGAGGAACTGCAGGTGCCTCCGGCTTGTTCGGTGATGCATTAACATCATGTTGTGATGCCAGGGGCATGGCAGCAGAATACTTCAAATATTCGTGGGCCGGTTTAAGGCAATTTACCAAAATACATTCATGTTTACCCCTCTTATCTGTGATAAAAGTATTTTCTCCTCATTCCAAAATATGGAATGGACCTTCGTAAGGAGGCCTATGGGGTTGATGGTTTGCATTATGGTGGGGGAAAACGAACGAGGCAGAACGTAAGTCAACAGGAATTGAAGAGTGCTGTACACTATGATGGGAGGTAGGAATAGATGCAGAGGAATTGAAATTATTGAAGAGGGTGGAACGCTATTGAGAGGCCACCAAGTGGTTGTGACATCAGGAATGAAACCAACTGGCACTTGTAATAGCTGCCCATATAGCAACTCTACCACAGATGACTGCAGGTCCTCTTTTTGGTGCAGTTCTGAACCCCAGCAGGACCCATGGGAGTAGATCATGCCAACACTCATTGGTTAGGGAAGCCCTCAGAGAAGTCTTTAAGGAGCAGTGAAACTGCTCACATAGGTCATTGGACTGCGGGTGTTATACCACGGTGTGATATCTCCTACCACTGAGGTTCTGGGCCATCACAGCCCAAGGTCTGAAATGAATTGAGTATCACAGTCAGATGAAATATCAGATAGGTGCTAAACTGAGCCACCCAGATACTGATGAATACCTGAGCCATGTCTATGGCCGTTGTTGATGCTTGAGGGATGACCTCCGGTCACCTAGTGCTATGGTCCACCATGGTAAGAAGGTGTGTCAAACTGCTGGGGGGTGGGGTTGTAGAGGAGCAACGAGTGCTCAAAATGTGCGTGGAGGTAAGATACATGTTCGGATTTGGACGCACCGGCAACAAGTATGTCATCCAGGTAAACAAAAAGAGAACCTAAGTCTTTGAATACAGAGTCCATCATCCATTGGAAAGTCTGTGCTGCATTTTCAGCCCAAACAGCATGTGCAGAAACTCGAAAAGGCCAAATGGGGTTATCACAATTGCTTTGGGAATGACCTCCAAGCACACAGACACCCAACTGTAGCCCCTAAATAGATCGACTTTGGAAAAAATTAACTTTCCAGATGGATGTGCCGAACAGTCTCAGATGTATTGGACTGGGTAACAAGCAGAGGTGGAGGCCTTGTTAAAGTGTCAGTAATCACCACATGGGCGTCAACCATGATCAGACATAGGGACCATATAGAGGGGTGAAGCCCAGGGGCTATCAACCATTGTATAATGCTATCTTTCCATATCGACAAACTCAGCTCTCACAGAGAGCTGAGTCCTGTCTACATGCAGGGCATGGTCTTGCAGGCCAGTTGTGGGAATGTAGTGCTTATTTTGTAACTGTAGTGGGGAATGAGGGCTTGGTGAGGTATGGAAATTAGCCCAGCAGTTGAGTAAACTCACATGTGGTGGTGCATGTGCTCAACAGAGCCGTTGTGGGGAACTTACTGGGGGAGCAGGGTAACGACCCAAAGACATTGACATCCACAAGCTGGCAGTTCTTAAGGTAGACTAACAATCCATGGACACACAGGAAATCTGCACTGAGCAGAGGTCTAGAGGTCTAGCAGGATGAAGTCCCATGTGTAACGTCATCCACTGAAGCAGAGTGTCACCTGTTGTGTCCCATAAGTCTGGATCTTGCTGCTGTTGGCAGCCTCCATTGTGATTTTATTGTTCTTTCCCTTCTCATCAATAGACAATGCTGGCAGCACACTCACTTCCCATGATTCAGGACATCCACAAGTACAAGTGTGTAAAAAATCCCCGTAGGATCATTGGGGACCCAAGTCACCCCAACCACAATCTGTTCCAGCTGCTACCATCTGGGAAGCATTACTGCAGTATAAAAGCCAGGACCAACAAGCTCCAGGACAGCTTCTTTCACCAGGCCATCAGACTGATGAACTTACGCTGATTTGAGTGTACTCTATATTACACTGTTCTATTTATTATAAATTACTGTGATTGCACATTGCACATTTAGATGGAGATGTAATGTAAAGATTTTTACTCCTCGTGTATGTGAAGGATGTAAGAAATAAAGTCAATTCAGTTCAATTCAACTTGAGCATCCGTATCACCCAGAAAGCATTGCCCTGAAAGGGTGTCCAGAATGAACAGTAGATGACCCTGGCAGCTAAAACTCCCAGTGTTCACAGACCTCTGATGTCCCGATGTGCTGGCACTGTCTAAGCTGCAAGGTGGTCAGCATTTCCTAGCATTTGTACCAAAAACACAGGCCCAGAGTTGTCTGTTTTGCAGCCACAGGCATCCTTATACTGAGAGCCTTGCTGACTGGGTTATTGAAGTAGAGAATGGGGGAGGAATGATGCAACACTGCCTAGCTAAGTGTAGACTATCAGCCATTTTAGCAAGCTCCCTTTAGTCCTCCACAGGTGTATTAGTGAGAATAACTTGATCAGGCATTTGCTGCATGAAGAGTTCTTTAAAAATAAAACAAGGATGGTGATTTCCCAGGAGAGACAGCATGTGGTCCAGTACCATCGCCAAGACTGGGCAAGGAGAGCAACCATTTGGCGCACTCAGAGCCCAATAGTCCAAAAATCTGTAATAGGCGAGTTATGATATTTTGATTTGAAGCTTCTTGATGTTCTTTTTCCTGGATGAAAAGCAATTTGGTAGCATTCAGGTTATACATCTTACATTCTATAAATACAGTTGTACTAGAAATTTTGTGACCCCTGTAGAATTTTCTCTATTTCTGCATAAGTATGACTTAAAATGTGATCAGATCTTCATGCAAGTCATAAAACAAGATAAAGAGAACCCAATTAAATAAATGACAAAAAACAACATTATACTTGCTCATTTATTTATTGAGAAGAATATTCCAATATTACATGTATTTGTTGGAAAAAGTATGTGAACCTTTGCTTTCAGTAACTGGTGTGACTCCCATGTACTGCAATAACTTCAAGCAAATGTTTCCAGTAACTGTTGATCAGTCCTGCACATTGGCTTGGAGGAATTTTAGGCCATTCTTCCTTACAAAACGGCTTCAACTCTGGGCTGCGATGTTGCTGGCTTCCTTGCATGAACTGCTTGCTTCAAGTCCTTCCTCAACATTTTTGTAGGATTACGGTCTGAACTCTGACTTGGCCATACCAAAACATGAATTTTCTTCTTTTTAAATCATTCTTTTGTTGATTTACTCTTGTTTTTATGGGTCATTGTCTTGTTGCATCATCCAACTTCTATTAAGCTTTAGGTGACAGCCTGCTACCCTGACATTATCCTTTAAAATGTCTTGATACAATATTAAATTCATTGTTCCCTCAATGAATGCAAGCTATCCAGTCCCTGAGGCAGCAAAGCAGTCCTCAATCATGATGCTCCCTCCACCGTGCTTCACAGTTGGGATGAGGTTTTGGTGTTGCTGTGCAGTGCCCTTTTTCCTCCAAACATAGCAGTGTGCATTTCTGCCAAAAAAGTTCAACTTCTGTCTCATCTGTGCACAGAACATCATCCCAGAAGTATCATAAAACATCCAGGTGGTCTTTTGCGAACTTGAGACGTGCAGCAATGTTTTCCTATGAAGAACAGTGGTGTCTTTCCATGAACACCATTCTTGTTCAGTGTTTTTCTTATAGTAGACACATGAACAGAGATTTTAGTAAGTTCTAGAGATTCTTGCAGGTCTTTTGCTGTTATCCTTGGGTTCTATTTCACCTGCTCAGTACTGCACATTGTGCTCTTGGTGTGGCCTTTGTCGGATTCCCACTCCTAAGGAGAGTAGCAATAATACTTGAGTTTCCTCTGTTCGTAGATAATTTCTCTCAATGTGGATGGATAAACACTGAGATCTTTAGAAATGTTTTTGTGGCCTTTTCCAACTTAATACATCTTCTTCTAAGGTCCTCTGAAAGTTGTTTTGATCGAGGCATGGTGCACATAAACAGATATTTCTTGAGAAGAGCAGGCTCTGTCAGTAACCTGACTTTGTGTGTCTTTTTTTTAATAGGGCGGGACACCTCCACAACCCACACCTTCAATCTCATCTCATTGATTGGAACACCTGATTCCAAACAGCTTTTGTAGAAAGCATTACCCCAGAGGTTGAAATACTATTTCCATCAAATGCATGTAATATTGGATCATTTTTCTCAATAAATAAATGAATAACTATAATGTTTTTGTGCTATTTATTTAATTGGGTTCCCTTTATCTCGTTTTCAGACTTACATGAAGATCTGATCACATTTTAAGTCATATTTATGCAGAAATAGAGAAAATTCTACAGGGTTCACAAACTTTATAGCACCACAGTAACATAGGCACGTAGAAACTTCAAATCCTACATAACTGCAATGGAATCTTCAATTATTACAATCTGTTCAACAAATTTCTACAAATACTGACACTTTTCCAGGTTTCGGATACTAAAGCAGCCAATGCTACGTTTTTCTGTAGTTAAAGTAAATGCACAAAAGCAGGGAATTTGAGGCTATTGGAATGCTGACATAATTTCTCATCACACAGAGAGTGAAAAGTTACATAATTGGTACTAATCTGATAAGTGTAAATAGATTTGGAGTTTTTGCTCTTGAGAGGCATGCAAATTCATATCTTTGTTTCCATGTCATTCTGCAATCTCTTTTTAACTTGACAATTGTGAAAGATCATGCATCTCTTGAAAAGTGGTGTAAATATACTGTATAACAGCAAAAAAATGTATGCTTTTGGATTAAGATGATAAAATAGAACTTTCCTCAAAGACTGCTTGTAAAATGAACTCAGGCTAGCACTGGAGGAGCTAAGTGCTGAGATCAGCAAAGATATAGACAGAATTTGAGGAGCACAGCACCATTGGTGAGGACTGCGAAGGTGTAGTCAAGGGAGGTAGAGGAGCATATGCAAGGATGCTTTGAATCAGTGGACAGGACCATATGCATAGATTCATTGCTGATTTGAATGAATGTGCCTCAGCCGTCACTATGTAGATGAGGTATGTGCCTTTGAGAACATACCAAGTCTCTCATACCAGAAGCTCTGAATGAACCAGGAGATTCACAAACAGCTGAAAACTAAATCTGTGGCATTCAAGACCAGCAATCCAGAACCCTAGTTCTGGAACAAAATTCAGGTGCAATAACTGGAAAGCCATTGTGAGAGCAGAAAGGCATCTCTAAGTGAAGCTGGAGACATAATTGGATGCACGACAATTGTGGCAGGGTTTGCATGCCATTACTTTCTATAAGGTGAAACCTAACACTGTAAATGGCAGTAATCCTTTACTCCCCAGTGAGCTCAATGCCTGTTATGCACACATTAAAAGGGAGAATAACATAAAACCTGTCATTTACAGATTTTTACGTCTTTGCATTGTACTACTGCTACAAAACAACAAATGTCATGTCTTAAGTCAGTGCTAATAAATCTATTTCTGATTTTGAAATTTACTAAACCATTCCACGCATCAAGAGAGCAAAAACTGAGCCACTATTACAAATTGATGACATACAGTGGAACTATTTGGTCTGATACCATAGAGAATGCAATTTATGTGAAGTTGAAGAGTTCTGTATTGAGTTTGGAAGGTGACATCGTGTCCAGATGGAAGATGAGGAGCTGTTCTCCAGCCTTCATTGGACCTCATAATAACAGCACAGGGTACATTATTCCTTTCTCCATAGGTGATGTTTGATCTGCTTAGTGTTTCCAGCATTTTCTGTTTAATCTACCATATGATTTATTTAAGATAATATATTCCAAACACTAAATTAATGCTTAATATCATGAGGTTGAATTCAAGAGTAATAAATAAAATTTGTTTCCCACATAGGATTTTATTTCTGATATAAATTCATATGTCACACAGCGTATTGTGGCATTATGGTTATATTACTAGAGCAGTAATCCAGAGGTCTGATAAATGGTTCAGAATAAGCCTTTGTGACAGCTGTGGAAATTAATTACAGTTAGTTAAATAAAACTTAATAAGCAAGTAAAATCAATAAAACTCCACTGGTTCATTCAGATCCTTTAGGAAAGGAAGTCTGCAGTTATCTTGGGACCTAGACTAGTAGTTTCTTTATTTAAATAATATCCATGCTCCTTATAGTAAGAAATCACAACCTTCATCCTTAGCCTCACTATTTTCACACTGCAACACTGCTAGTTCCAAATTAAGTTGACAAGAAACCCCGTAGTTTGTCATCAAATATTTCAGTGACTTAATATCAAAAAAGCAAGAGTGCAGAATAAAGTGTTACAGCTGCAGAGAAACGCAGTACAGGTAGGCAACAAGGTATTACAACTGCAGAGAAACACAGTACAGGTAGACAATAAGGTATTATAACAGCAGAGAAACACAGTACAGGTAGACAATAAGGTATTATAACTGCAGAGAAACGCAGTACAGGGGGAGAATAAGGTGTTACAGCTGCAGAGAAACGCAGTACAGGTAGACAATAAGGTATTACAACCGCAGAGAAACGCAGTACAGGGAGACAATAAGGTGTTACAGCTGCAGAGAAACGCAGTACAGGTAGACAATAAGGTATTACAGCTGCAGAGAAACACAGTACAGGTAGACAATAAGGTATTACAGCTGCAGAGAAACGCAGTACAGGTAGACAATAAGGTGCAAGGTCATAAGGTAAATAGTGAAGTCAAGATTGCATCTTACCATGTTTGGAAAGTGTTCTGTAGTCTCAACAACAGAGGGTAGAAGCTGTCCTTGTGCCTGGTGGGACATGCTTTTGAGCTTTTGTATCTAATGCATAGTGGGAGCAGGGGAGAAAAGAGGATGTCAGGGAATGGTGTGTTTTTGATAATCCTGGCTGCTTTACTGAGGCCGTGGGAAATGTAGACAGACCATGGGGTGGGGAGGCTGGTTTCCATGATGTGCTGATACGTGACTACAACCCTCTGTAGTTTCTTGGGGTCTCAGGCAGAGCAGTTGCAATACCAAGTGTGAAGCTTTTGGATAAGAGCTTTCTGTAGTGCATCTGTACATATTCATGACATATTTGGCATGACAAGAGGACGTGACAAATTTCTTTAGCCTCCTGAGGAAGTAGAAGTGCTGTCCATGAAATTGGACCAGGACAGGCTACCAATGATGTACGCTCCTAAGAACTTGAAACTTTCAACACTCTCAACCTCAGCATATTGATGTAAACATGAGTGTGTGCACTGACTCCTTTCAGTCAATGACCAGCTCCTTTGTTTTGCTGAAATTGAGGAAAAAGTAGTTGATGTAGCACCATGTCACTAGGCTCTCCGTTTCCTTTCTGTACTCTGACATCATTATTTGTGATGCAGCCCACTGCGGTGGTATCAATTGCAGACTTGCAGATGGAGTTAGAGCAGAATCTGGCCATGCAATTGAGCGTGTTTAGGGAGTAGAGTAGGGACTGAGGATGCAGCCTTATGGAGCATCAGTGCTGAGGATAATTGTGGTGGAATTATTGCTGCCTGTCCTTACAGATTGGAGTCTGTTCACCAGGAAGTCAAGGATCCAGTTGCAAAAGTGATGTTGAGTCTCAGGTCTAGAAGTTTGGAGATAGATTTTGTTTGAAATTAGTCAACAAATTGTAGTTTGACATAGATGTCTTTACTATTTGGATGCTCCATAGATTAGTGTAGTACCAGCGAAATAGTGTCTGCTGTGGGCTTACGTGGCAGTAGGAAAAATGAGATCTTGACAGCATTAGGATTATTTCAAGACAAAATATTATTTAATTCATGTCCAAGAAGAGGATTGAGTAATCTGGAATCAGGAGCAAAACTGAATGGATACTCACAAATCAGTTAAAAGTAAATTACAATGGCACAAAACATTATTTGTTTTTGGTTATGTGCTGCTTTTTCAACAAATCAGTCCAGTCAGTCCCATTCCCCTGCTCTTTCCCCTGTTTGTCTGCAAATTACTTTACTGAAAAAGAATCATTTTGACATCTTACTTGGTGCAGTCAGTGATGGTCAGATTTAATGTAAGAAATGAAACTTTATGCCTCAACACAAAATTATTGGTTAATATTATAAGCTTCAGCTTCTGGACATCTTGGCCACAATTCTGAAACTAGCAGCAACGTCTAAATTTACATCAGTGTAGTTTAACAAAATTGCTGTGAGCAATCAACATTCCTCAACAGCTGTTCTATATTTCAGCTTCTTCCCTGCAGTCAATGGAGTTCACTTGAGCATGTGTAAATTAAGGGAATTTTGAAACAATCTTACCATAGAATCCCTAAAAATCTTATGCCTAATTGTGTAGGGCCTTTAATAAGTTTTCAAATGGTGTACTAAGCTATATAAACAAAGTTATCCCATCGATATTGCCTTCAATGATAAAGATTCGTGATAATAATCTGAAAAACATGTAATACTCTTCATACATTGTGAGCCAATTCTCAGTGCAGACGTCAATGTTGAAATTTACCTCTGTGTCCAGTGCAACACAACTTTTTTTCCTCATAAGAAAAGAACATTCTGAAGTTCAAAACTTCAAATTTTGCTCTAAGGTTGTAATCTAATGGGTAGCGGTGATCCGAACCTATTTGTGCACTTTGGGGACACGGACTATCTATAGGTATGATCTCAAAGCCATCTTTGGAGAAGTACTACCAATCCTGCCTTGCAAAATTTTCCCACTCCATTAGCAAATTAGGAAAGCCAATGCCAGTTCCCTCTCAGTTACATTTTACTAATGCAGAATAGACATCTTCAGAAAACTAAATTGCTCTGAGTCGCAGATTAAAGGTTAGAGAAGATGGATGGTTCAATTTCTATACAAGAAATGACCAGGAAAAAGAACTGCAATTGCTATCTACACAGAATTCTGGAGGAGCTCAGCAGGTCAGGCAGCATCGATGGAATGAAATGAACAGTTAATGTTTCAGACCAAGACCCTTCATAAGGACTGGAAAGAAAGAAGGCAGAAGCCAGAATAAAAGGGTTGGGTGAGAATGTGAAACATGAGCTGGTGGGTGATAGCAAATGGAGGGGAGTGGTAACAGGAAACAAGAGGAACTGATGTTAATGCCACCATTAGCCATCTCCTTTCCGCTTTTGTTTTCCCTTATTCCTCTCATCCCTTCACCTCTTCTCTGTTCCCTTTTTAATTCTCACAACTGGCCATGACCCACACCTTCCTCCCTCTTGTTCCCCATCTCCTTTCCCTTACTCCATGATCCACTACGGAATTCCACCTTCTTCTGCCCTGCACCTTTTTGACCTACCAGTTTCTCACATCACTTCCACTTTCCCCCTTCCCCAATTTATCTACCTTCCCCCTTTCACCTGGATTGACGTATCACCTGCTAGCTAGTGCCCCTCCCCTTCCCCCCACCATTTAATTATGGCTACCGCCTTCTTTCTATCCAGACCTGATGAAGGGTCTCGTGCCCAAACACCGACTGTTCATTTCCCTTCATAGATGCTGCCTGACCTGCCAAGTTCCTGCAATATTTTGTAGTCTTGCTCTAGGTCACCAGCGCCTGCAATTTATCTTATGTCTGCAATTGTTATGCACCCCATTTGGTTAAGTCCTGCTTTATTCACAATTTTTATCATACTTTCTCTTTGAACTTCTTAAGCTAAATTTTCATTCTTCAAGTTTTTATTAAGAGTAATCTGTCTTCTCTCAGAAAAGTCAAAGGAGACTACATGTGCTGAAATCTAGAATGAAAAAGATACACATCAGGGGAAGAACTCTGCAGGTCATGCAATATCTGTTGAAGCAAAAGGTATCATTTGACATTTTGGGTCAAGACCCTGTGTCAGGACTGAGAGGGAAGAGGAAACCTTGTCAGCATATAGCAATATGGTGGATAGGATGGGAGAGAGGCCGGTTGGTGACAGATGGAACCAAATGGGGAGGGGATGATGGGCAAATGTAACCAGATGGCAGGAGGGTGATAGAATAGAGGCTGATATGTAATAGAAAGAATGGGGAGGAGGTGATGTAAGAGATGAACGAAAGGAGAAGAAAACTAGGTGGACAGGTGAGTGTGTGTGAGAGGGACATGTGACAAGTCTTAGTAAGGACGTAATCTTGGATCAAAAAGCGCTTAAGCTTTTCACCTCCACAGATGCAGCTTAATCCATTGAGATCTTCCAGTGTTTTGTTTTTCACTATAATTGTGAAATCATTTTGCCTACGCCCATTAAGTCCTTGACTGATAGCAAGTTTTCATTTGTAACAGGAATCTTAAGTAATTTTCTTCTGTTTATAATTTTTCACAAGAGACAAAAGAACTTTGAAATGTATTTTTTAATTCCTTTTATCTCAAACTTAAGACAATTTTAAAAAAATTATTCAGTGTCCCTTACAATGAATGTTAAATTGTCATTTTTGGTTAATTCAGAATATTTACTGTATTGCAATACCTGGCATTGGAATTTAATTGGCTCTACTACACAAGATGGTCTGTACTCCAGACTGTTATTCTGTGGCATAAATAATCATTAAAATTAATGATAACGTGTGACTATTACAAATCCTTTATGTGCTGTAAATATTCTGATTTCCATGAAACAATATCACCGGGGCGGCTGTGCAACAATGGGCTTCAGTAAAAGCCCTTCAAGGCATTAGGCTTTTAAAAACTCTTATCCACCACATATGGATATTACAGGTTGTATAGACCAGTTTAAAATCTTCAGTAGTTTTTATCCTCAAATGGATCTTCCTAGTATTTATGGACACAAATACAGAACAGGTATTCATACCAATGAAAGATCAAGGGAACACATAACAAATTTAGTTAAAATCCAAATAAGAGATTAAGATATTTGAGGGGGGGGCATCTGTAATTATAGATGTCCACATGGGAAAACTAATGGTTTCAATATGTGCCCTTAAGCAGTTTATGTCAGTTGGTCACTTCAGTCAAAGCAAACACTTTTATAAAACTAAACTTCTTTTTGAGTTGGCATTAAAATTATCAGGTTTTCACTTGTTAGGCTGTGGAATGAATGAAATAATGATATTTAGAAAGCAGAAATGTTATATGGGTCTAATAGTGATTCCAGAATTGACATCATGAAAGACACATTGAGTGTTGATATTTATATCCCAGCCAGTCAATAATAAAGTTATAAAAATAGAGAAAGGATGAGACAAGTGCTGTGTTAATCTGGAAGCAACCATCTTAATTCTTTTGTTTTTACTCCCTCAGATCGCTATGTCCCATAACCCCTCACTCCATTTGGTGAACTTTGATAAGCCAGCAGTACAGCAACCCACAGGCAAGCAAAATATGAACTGCACAATTCAATAAACTACATTGCTACTCCTCACATTAAACTTCCCTTAACTAGAATATGCATGTCATAAATATTCATGAATAGTTACTAACTCCTGGGCAAAAAAAAAATAGATTACTCAGCTCTAGAATAAATTCAGGGGTTATTATGTCTACTGAGAAAACAGTCAGATAATTTCAGTTTAAAGGTTTTCTCTATGGAATTACTATGGAATGTATCATGAGAAATGAATGGTAGTGAGATAGAACAATCTCTTAGAATGTGGAACAGGTTCTGCTGCAGTCTCATGAGAAGAAGCAAAGTTGTCTTTGTTTATACCTTTGTTTTGATCTGCAAGAACATCTGCTAGTGATGTTGGAGCTCCTGAAAGTAAGAGATGGTCCACAACTTTTCATTTGTTCTTCATAGGTTAAAGAATAACAATTGAGAAACACAGGATAACCTCTTCAGGTTATGTCTCTTGGGGAGTTAGGCCTGCCCATTAAGGTTAATTTCAAGTCTTTTAAAAGGACATGATATCCTTTCTTATTTTTGACATATTATCACCTGATGACTTGAAATACAGTCAAACCATAAATTCAGCAAGCTCACAACTTTGACGATTATAGATGAGCAAATTCTCCAGATAATCCATTCCTACTCCAAAATGCTTAAGACATAAGAAAAACAATTTTCCTGTGAGCTCATGAAGTTTAAAGGCAGCATGGGAGACCAGTCTCCAGTAAGTTTCAAGAGAACATAGGAAACACAACCAGGTAAGTATGAAGGAAAAGCAGTGAACAAGTGTAGTTGAGTTTAAAGGGAGCACGTGAACTGAGACTCCAGTGACTGGATGAGAGAATAGTAATAGAGCCCTAGTGAGTGGAAAAGAGCACATGAATCAGCACTCAGTGCACTAAATGGCAAAGCATTAGAGTTTCTGAATAGTTGAATAGCAGATAATCAGTGTTTTAATGTATTGCTTCACTATCATCAGTTCTTGCGTGATTTTTACATGGTAGTTGGGCAATGTGCTGGTGTTTGCCTGGTCCTGAGAGCATCCGTGAACAATTTCATAGTGATCAGCCAAATAAGGTCAGAGCCCACTTCTGTATTCTTTGTGTTGCAAGGGCTGATATTGCTGACTTCAGTCCAAGTACGATCCATTTGTGGTACCTGCCTAATTATTGCTATTTTATTTGCAGTGGAGACAATCATTTGCAAAACCACATTGTTGCTGAGGCAAATGACTGGTACATCTGCATTATCCAATTTTGGTCAATTCCCTCTTTGTGACCATTGTTACATATTTAGTTATAATAGTAGCAAGAATTTGAGCTATACACTGTGTGAAGTCATCATTATTTCTCTCTTCACCATATTCCTGTTGTTTGTAAACTCTGATAAGCCAATAATCTAGCAAATGAAAGGTAGCCAAGCACATAAATTAAAATACCTGCTTGCTTATGAATGTATAGTTTAAATGATTTTAGTTCTTCCACAATTAATTTTGTAAATGCCTTTTTCAGGATCAACTATATCACTGGTTGAGGAGTCACATTGGTATCAGACCAGATAAAGAACGGGACCTTATTGAATCAGATTAGTTTTACAGCAGTTCAATAGTTTTGTAGTTTTGCTGAAACTAACTTTTATTCCGTATTGATTTAGTTGAAATTAAATTGCCTTTCTGGCAGCAGTCATAGAGTCCATTCTCACGTACGGATGAGAGACGTGGACACTCACCAAGACTATGCGGAAGTCTGTAGATGGTTGCTGTACATGAATGCTCTGGATGGCTCTTTACGTGAGTTGACAACAGCACGTGACAAACGTCGAGCTCTATGATGACCTACTGATGCTCACCACTAAAATCAAGGCGAGAAGATAGACTGCAACCAGCGGGGCACTGTCTATGCCAACCCGAGCTACCTGCCAGCCTCGTCATCATATGGGAGCCCAAGCATGGGAGGATGAACCCTGGGCGCCCTCCCAAGACTATGGTCAACACGCTTCTAGAAGACAGCGGCGCGGCTAATGTAGATGAACTGAACACACTGATGAGGGAGAGGGAGAAGTGGAGAGTCCGTCATCGTGCCCGATGCCAGCCCCCTAAGCCTGAGTCGATGTAGTAGTAGTAGTGCCTTTCTGATATCTCCATTCAATAGTTTAACATACCAAATTCTGGACCAGTGATAAGCATTACACCATCATACTCATTGACTACGAACTCTAACAGCCACAAAAAATAGGCAGCAAAATCAATAATTAGATATAGGTGATTTTAAGTACTCTATCAATAGAAGCAATGACAACATGATCAAACTTTAGTTTCTACAGCATGTTCCTATGATCATGTCCTGAAAATATAGTGGAAGCAAACTGAATAGTTCTACTCAAAACAAATGGACAAACACTTGGAAGGGTTAATTAGAAAG
Source organism: Mobula hypostoma (assembly GCF_963921235.1). Lineage (NCBI taxonomy): Eukaryota > Metazoa > Chordata > Chondrichthyes > Myliobatiformes > Myliobatidae > Mobula > Mobula hypostoma. Next base: position 167,026,621 of record NC_086102.1, read on the forward strand.
TTCCACAAACCATAAACTGGGACAGTCAGTGGTTTCCTAGACCTGCCCAATGTCCAATGTATTATTAGAATAAATAATAATGAATTATCGTAATCCAAATCATTTTTTCATTGCTTAATAATACCTAACAATAATTTATAGGTTTTTTTCTGCTAAAACTTATGCTTTTAAGACGACAAGGAATGACAATATTAAGCGACTTGACAGCCATTTTGTAGTACAGCTTACTCAAAATCAGATCAGGTTTATTATCACGGGTATGTGTTATGAAATGTTTTAACTTATCAGCAGCTGTACAATGCTATACATGATAATATAGAAAGAATAAATAAATTAATTACAGTAAATATATATATACAGTAAATTACAGTAAATATATATATTGAATAGATTAAAAAATAGTGCAAAAACAGAAATAATATATATTTTTAAAAAGTGAGGTACTGTTCATGCATTCAATATCCACCTAGAAATTGTATGGCAGAGGGGAAGAAGCTGTTCCTGAATCGCTGAGTGTGTGCCTTCAGGCTCTGTTCCTCTTTCCTGATGATAACAATGGGAAGATGGCATGCCCTGAGTGATGGGGGTCCTTAATAATGGACGTCGCCTTTCAGAGGCACTGTTCCTTGAAGATGTTTGAGGGACTACGTAGGCTAGTACCCAAGATGCAGCTGACTAATTTTACAACTTTCTGTAGCTTCCTTTGCACCCTTACAGTAGCCCCCCCCACCTACATACCAGACACAGAGAGCCTGTCAGAATGCTCTCCACAGTACATCTAAAGAAGATTTCAAGTGTTTTAGTTGTCAAACCAAATCTCTTCAAACTCCTATTGAAATATAGCCACATACATCAAAGTTGCTGGTGAACGCAGCAGGCCAAGCAGCATCTGTAGGAAGAGGTGCAGTCGACGTTTCAGGCCGAGACCCTTCGTCAGGACTAACTGAAGGAAGAGTGAGTAAGGGATTTGAAAGTTGGAGGGGGAGGGGGAGATCCAAAATGATAGGAGAAGACAGGAGGGGGAGGGATAGAGCCGAGAGCTGGACAGGTGATAGGCAAAAGGGGATACGAGAGGATCATGGGACAGGAGGGAAGAAAGACAAGGGGGGGGGTGACCCAGAGGATGGGCAAGAGGTATATTCGGAGGGACAGAGGGAGAAAAAGGAGAGTGAGAGAAAGAATGTGTGCATAAAAATGAGTAACAGATGGGGTACGAGGGGGAGGTGGGGCCTTAGCGGAAGTTAGAGAAGTCGATGTTCATGCCATCAGGTTGGAGGCTACCCAGACGGAATATAAGGTGTTGTTCCTCCAACCTGAGTGTGGCTTCATCTTTACAGTAGAGGAGGCCGTGGATAGACATGTCAGAATGGGAATGGGATGTGGAATTAAAATGTGTGGCCACTGGGAGATCCTGCTTTCTCTGGCAGACAGAGCGTAGATGTTCAGCAAAGCGGTCTCCCAGTCTGCGTCGGGTCTCGCCAATATACAAAAGGCCACATCGGGAGCACCGGATGCAGTATATCACCCCAGTCGACTCACAGGTGAAGTGATGCCTCACCTGGAAGGACTGTTTGGGGCCCTGAATGGTGGTAAGGGAGGAAGTGTAAGGGCATGTGTAGCACTTGTTCCGCTTACACGGATAAGTGCCAGGAGGGAGATCAGTGGGGAGGGATGGGGGGGACGAATGGACAAGGGGGTTGTGTAGGGAGCGATCCCTACGGAATGCAGAGAGAGTGGGGGAGGGAAAGATGTGCTTAGTGGTGGGATCCCGTTGGAGGTGGCAGAAGTTACGGAGAATAATATGTTGGACCTGGAGGCTGGTGGGGTGGTAGGTGAGGACCAGGGGAACCCTATTCCTAGTGGGGTGGTGGGAGGATGGAGTGAGAGCAGATGTACGTGAAATGGGGGAGATGCGTTTAAGAGCAGAGTTGATAGAGGAGGAAGGGAAGCCCCTTTCTTTAAAAAAGGAAGACATCTCCCTCGTCCTAGAATGAAAAGCCTCATCCTGAGAGTTTTAAGAATAGAGTTGATAGTGGAGGAAGGTTTTAAGAGCAGAGTTGATAGTGGAAGAAGGTTTTAAGAACAGAGTTGATAGTGGAGGAAGGTTTTTAAGAGCAGAGTTGATAGTGGAGGAAGGTTTTTAAGAGCAGAGTTGATAGTGGAGGAGGGTTTTTAAGAGCATCCGTGTAAGCGGAACAAGTGCTACACATGCCCTTACACTTCCTCCCTTACCACCATTCAGGGCCCCAAACAGTCCTTCCAGGTGAGGCATCACTTCACCTGTGAGTCGACTGGGGTGATATACTGCGTCCAGTGCTCCCGATGTGGCCTTTTATATATTGGCGAGACCCAACGCAGACTGGGAGACCGCTTTGCTGAACATCTACGCTCTGTCCGCCAGAGAAAGCAGGATCTCCCAGTGGCCACACATTTTAATTCCACATCCCATTCCCATTCTGACGCGTCTATCCACGGCCTCCTCTACTGTAAAGATGAAGCCACACTCAGGTTGGAGGAACAACACCTTATATTCCGTCTGGGTAGCCTCCAACCTGATGGCATGAACATCGACTTCTCTAACTTCCGCTAAGGCCCCACCTCCCCCTCGTACCCCATCTGTTACTCATTTTTATGCACACATTCTTTCTCTCACTCTCCTTTTTCTCCCTCTGTCCCTCTGAATATACCTCTTGCCCATCCTCTGGGTCACCACCCCCCTCCTTGTCTTTCTTCCCGGACCTCCTGTCCCATGATCCTCTCGTATCCCCTTTTGCCTATCACCTGTCCAGCTCTCGGCTCTATCCCTCCCCCTCCTGTCTTCTCCTATCATTTTGGATCTCCCCCTCCCCCTCCAACTTTCAAATCCCTTACTCACTCTTCCTTCAGTTAGTCCTGACGAAGGGTCTCGGCCTGAAACGTCGACTGCACCTCTTCCTACAGATGCTGCTTGGCCTGCTGCATTCACCAGCAACTTTGATGTATGTTGCTTGAATTTCCAGCATCTGCAGAATTCCTGTTGTTTGCATTGAAATATAGCCACTATTTTGCCTTCTTTATAGTTGGGACTGGGTTAGATCCTCAGAGATCTTGACACTCATAGACCTATTGTGACGATAGGCAAATTGCAGTGGGTCCAGATCCTTGCTAAGGCAGGAGTTCATTCTAGCCATGACCAACCTCTCAAAGCATTTTATCACAGTAGTTTTCAGTGCTACTGGGCGATAGTCATTAAGGCACCTCACACAACTCTTCTTAGACACTGGTATAATTGTTGCCTTTTTGAAGCAGGTGGGAACTTCCAACCATAGCAGTGGGAGGTTGAAAAAGTCCTTGAATACTCCCGCCTGTTGGTTGGCAGAAGTTTTCAGAGTCTTACCAGTGACTTTCAAGAGGTCTGCCACCTTGCAAGGGTTCATCGGCCTCTGAGACAGAGATCACAGGGTCAATGGTTTACTTTTGAACATGTCAATCAACATGAATCAGAGGATGCAAAGAGTGGGAATAAAGGGGGCCTTTTCTGATTGGCTGCCAGTGACTAGTATTATGCCGCAGAGATCGGAGTTGGGGCCGCTTCTTTTCGCGTTACATGTCAATGATTTGGATGAAGGAATTGACAAATTTATGGCCTTGTTTGCAGATTACATGAAGATAATTGGAGAGACAGGTAGCATTGAGGAAGCAGTGTTTGCAGATGGTCTGAGAAGGACTGGGGAATGGGCAAAGAAGTGGCAGATGGAATATAGTGTAGGGAGTGTGTGGTCATGCATTTTGGCACAAGGAATAAAGACATGGACTATTTTCTAAATGGAGAAAATTCAAAAATCCGAGGTGCAACAGTAGGAACTCCAACAGTAGTGGGAATGGGCAATAATTATAATTAATTTAGTTTTGTACATCTTATCAATAGACAAAATAATTTTTTTTCCAAGTTAAATTATTCTGAAAATTTGAACTGGAAGAGAAAAAGGCAGAAAGATAAAATTATACACATTTTATCAAACTGCTAGTTCCTCACTTATCCCACTATAACTGATCTTATTAACCAAAAATATGCTGTAGCACAACACCTCTTGTTTTTATTCCTGCACATTTTCTGTTTCTCCATTTTGCTGAATCCTGTTATCATACACTACCATAGATTAACTGGAATTCAGACAAACTGAAGTCCTGTCATCACCACTTACTTTTTAATATGAACTCTGCAGATGGTATTAACAATTATCTTGAATTATTCTTGATAATTGCCCATTGAATATTGGCATAAGCCAATATTAACTTCCAAACTGAAGCTCTAAGTTGCCTTGAGCAGAAATGGTGCTTTTGTAATAAGACTGAACACTTATACTAGCGTCATCCTGGTGCTATGAATGCTCGTGCCAAGATGCTTAGCTGCAAGAATGTTATTTTTGGCCACAAATTCTGGAATTGTTGAGAGACAAGCTCAACATCAAATAATGTGTCCAACAATTTCCTTCCTCTGTGGCCAAAGCCATAAACTAACTAATACTGGAACCTGTTATCTGATCATCTACAAGCATAGCACTTTTGGGTCACTGAAAAGGAAAGCTTTGTTCCGTTAAAGGAGAGGATTTTTAAAGTGGTACTTGAAGTATCTTTGAAGCAATTGAGAGCTATTGTGAGGATAGGTTATAATAAAGAACACCATGAGAATAAGAGGATCATTAAATAAATTAAGGAGAATCAGTAATCAATGGACATTTACAAGGGTTTGTGGTTAAACAAAAAGTATCTTACATATCTGAGGGATCGGATATACAAGTATTTGGACAGCCGAGGTCTGATTAAGGATAGTTAGCATGGCTTTGTGCATGGTAGATTGTGTTTAACGAATCTTGTAGAGTTTTTCAAGGAAGTTTCCAAGAAAATAGACGAAGGAAAGGCTGTGGATGTTGTCTACATGGACTTTATTAAGGCCTTTGACAAGGTCCCACATGGGAGGTTAGTTCAGAAGGTTCAGACGCTAGGTATCCATGGAGAGGTTGTAAAGTGGACTTGAAAGTGGCTGTGTGGGAGAAGACAGAGAGTGGTACTGGATGATTGCTTCTCAGACTGGAGGCCTGTGACTAGTGGTGTGCCTCAGGGATCTGTGCTGGGACCATTGTCTATTTCAATGATCTAGATGATAATGTGGTAAATTGGATCAGCAAGTTTGCTGATGACACTAAGATTGGAGGCGTTGTGGACAGCGAGGAAGGCTTTCAAAGCTTACAGAGGGATCTGGACCAACTGGAAAAATGGGCCAGAAAATGGCAGATGGAATTTAATGCAGACAAGTGTGAGGTGTTGCATTTTGGAAGGACAAATCAAGGTAAGACATACACAGTAAATGGTAGGGCACTGAGGAGTGCGGAGGAACAAAGGGATCTAGGAGTTCAGATACATAATTCCCTGAAAGTGGCGTCACAGGTAGACAGGGTTGTAAAGAAGGCTTTTGGCATCCTGGCATTCATAAATCAAAGTACTGAGTATAGGAGTTGGGATGTTATGGTGAGGTTGTATAAGACATTGGTGAGGGCAAATTTGGAGTATTGTATGCAGTTCTGGTCACCTAACTATAGAAAGGATATCAGTAAGATTGAAAGAGTGCAGAGAAGATTTACTACAATGTTGCCAGGTCTTCATGAGTTGAGTTACATGGAATGATTGAACAGGTTAGGACTTTATTCCTTGGAGAATAGAAGGATGAGGGGAGATTTGATAGAGGTTTACAAAATTATGAGGGGTATAGACAGCGTAAATGCGAGTAGGCTCTTTCCACTTAGATTAGGAGAGATAAATACGAGAGGACATGGCTTTAAGGTGAAAGGGGAAAGGTTTGGGGGAATATTAGGGGAACTTCTTCACTCAGAGAGTGGTGGGAGTGTGGAACAAGCTGCCATCTGACGTGGTAAATGTGGGCTCACTCTTAAGTTTTAAGAATAAATTGGATAGATACATGGATGGGAGAGGTCTGAAGAGTTATGGACTGGGTGCAGGTCAATGGGACTAGCAGAATAAAGTTTCGGCACAGACTAGAAGGGCCGAATGGCCTGATTTCTGTGCTGTAGTGTTTTCTTGGTTCTATGGTTCTAGATATTTTTTCTTTTGGTCAACATGTCCTCAAACATAAATGAAAATATTTTTTCTTGGTTTGTACCCATTTTTGACCACTATTGTTCTTTAACAAACTTTTGAGAACATAGGGAAGATTACACCAGTCCAACTGTTAAGGACTATTTGCATTGTTGAATTGGCCCTCTAATCCTTCCAGCATAGATAGATACCAAACAAATAACTTATTGGAAAGAAATGGAATTTTCACTATTCTATCTCACTAATAGCTAGAAGTTACAAATTGATGGAAGACAGAATAATGATCTGACTAATATTTATAGAAACACATTGAACCTGGGGATAATATTATATTTCAGTTTAAGGTGGTGCTGAGTAGCAAACAAAATTATAAATTACTGTATTAAATGCCCTTTCTCTTAGATATGATCACTGCAATCAATAGCCTGTAACTTCCCTTTGGAATTGAACTTTTGAAATGCCTGTACAATCTGGCAATTTTGCTGTGTGAACTGAAGACTTGAAGGTGCAGGATGGTTGCAGTGTGGCAAGTATGGGCTGAATCAAGACTGTGGGGCCCCGGCCTGAGAGTAGGGAATTAGGCAATGTTTGGCTATTGCTGGAGTGGACTTGGAGGCGATTTGATGCGGCAGAGCCAAGGCAAAGGAGAGTTGAGGTGGCAGGTCTGAGAATGGGGAACAACCTGAGGTCTGCTGAATTGTGCCACTGAGCCAGATTGGAAGGCAGGGGTGTTGGGGCCAGAGGCAAGGGACAGCCCTTGTTAAACTTGCTGCTCCATGCGGTTTACTCCTGTCTGGGCAGAACTATGTCTAACGGGCTCCTAGACCAGCTGCAGTGATGCCTGGCCTCATGGCTGTGGTCTCACTTTTATTGTTGGCACGTTTTGTTTTTTTCTGCACATTGGGGGTTTGGCGGTTTATTTTTTTTAACAAATTCTATTGGGTTTCTTTGTTTTGCGGTTGTTTGTAAGGAGATGAATCTCAGGGCTTTATATAGTACACACACTTTGAACTTTGAACTATTCTGGCTTTCATGAACATAGGATCAGAAGCAATTACTTTTGTTTGCTAATGTTTCCAAATAATGAATCTTAATGGAAGATAAATTGTTGTGTTTAGGATTTTTATTCAGTCAATTTCCCTTCTTGTATAAAGTTACACAGCACACTGAAAAAGAGGTTTCAGCCAATGTACAAGATCTTGAAACAAGCTGTGAGGCAGATTTCTGCCAAAAGAGGTGAACACTTAAAGTGAAAAGGACAGCTCATGCACTGAATGGCCATTATGTATTCTCCTGGTCAGCATATTTTTTTGTCCAAGCCAATTATGTAAGAACCTAATGAGTTAGCCTGGTAGTGTTTGTTGTTCTCTGTAGTTCTTCCGTCACATAAAATGGGATTTCTATTATGTTGTAAATGGAAATCTGATTGAGGCCAAATATTTAACCATGCTCTCATGCGCAGATTTGATGCTTGGCTTGATCGTGTTACAAAGAACTAAGCCTTTATTTCTGAAGTTTTTACTGTCCTGACCTAACGTAAATTCTCCGGAAAATCAACAGGAAGATTATTAATAACACACACAAACGCTGGAGGAGCTCGGCAGGCCAGGCAGTATCTATAGAAAAGAGTACAGTGGACGTTTTGGGCCGAGGCCCTTCAGCAGGACTGGAGGTAAAAGACGAGGCGTCAGAGTAAAAGGGTGGGGGGGGGGAGGGAAGGGAGAAACACAAGGTGATAGGTGAAACTGGTGGGGGTGAAGTAAAGGGTTAAGAAGTTGATTGGTGAAAGAAATACAGGGCTGGAGAAAGGAGAATCTAATAGGAGAGAAGGCCATGGAAGAAAGCAAAAAGGGGAGAGCACCAGAGGGAGGTAATGGGCAGGCAAGGAGATAAGGTGAGACAGGGAAATGGGAATGGGGAATAGAGAAGTGGGGATGCATTATTGGAAGTTCAAGAAATCAATGCTCGTGCCATCAGGTTGGAGATTACCCAGACGGGATATAAAATGTTGCTCCTCCAACTTAAGTGTGGCCTCATCACGACAGTAGTGGAGGCCATGGACTGACATGTCGGAATGGAAATAGGAAGTGGAATCAAAATGGCTGGCCACTGGGAGATCCCTCTTTTTCTGGCAGATGCTCAGCGAAGCAGCCTCCCAATCTATTTTGGGTCTCACTGATATACAAGAGGCCATATCAGGAGCACCATATACAATAGATGACTCCAACAGACTCAAAGGTGAAGTGCCGCCTCACCTGCAAGGACTGTTTGAAGCCCTGAATGGTAGTGAGGGAGAAGGTGTAGGGGCAGGTGTAACACTTGCTCTGCTTGCAAGGATAAGTGCCAAAAAGGAGATCTGTGAGGAGGGATGAATGGACAAAGGAGTCGCATAGAGAGCGGAGCGATCCCTGCGGAAAGCAGAAAGTGGAAGGGAGGGAAATATGTGCTTGGTGGTGGGATGCCGTTGGAGATGTTGGAAGTTATGGAGAATTATATGCTGGACGCGGAGGCTAGAGGGGTGGTAGATGAGGACAAAAAGAATCCTATCCATGGTTGGGTGATGCGAGGATGGCTGAGGGCAGATGTGGATGGTGGAGGAAGTGAAGCCCCTTTCTTTGAAGAAGGAGGACATCTTCTTCATTCTGGAATGAAAAGCCTCATCCCGAGAGAGATGCGACAAAGACGGAGAAATTGAGAGAAGGGGATGGGATTGTTAAAAGTAACAGGGTGGGAGGAGGTGTAGTCCAGGTAGCTGTTAGAGTCAGTAGGTTTGTAATAGACATTAGTGGATAAGCTTTCTCCAGAGATAGAGACAGAAGATTGAGGAAGGGGAGTGAGGTGTCAGAAATGGACCAGATAAATTTGAAGGCAGGGTGGAAGTTGAAGGCAAAGTCGATGAAGTCGACTAGCTCAGTATAAATTATTAGTGTTATATGGTTGCAAGCTGAAGTGCCAGATAAATTGCTTCGTATACACTTTGGGTGGCCACTTTATTAGATACACGTCTACAGCTGCTTTTTAATATAAATATCTCATGAGTCAATCATGTGGCAGCAACTTAATGCATAAAAGCATGCAGATATAGTAAAGAAGTTCAGTTGTGCTTCAGACCAAACATCAGAATGGGGAAAAATGTGATCTAAGTGACTTTGACAGTGGAATGATTGTTGATGCCAGATGGGGTGGTATCAATGTTTCAGAAGCTGCTGATCTACTGGGTTTTTTTCTTGTACAATAGTCTGGAGTTTACAGAGGATGGTGCGAGAAACAAAGAACATCCAGTGAACGACAGTTCAGCAGATGAAAACGCTTTGTTTATGAGGGAGGTCAGAAGAGAATGGCCACACTGGTTCAAGCTGACAGGAAGGCGACAGTAACTTAAATAATCATGCATTACAACAGTGATGTGCAGAAGAGCATCTCTGAATGCATAATACTTTGAACCATGAAAACGATGGCCTAGCCCAACAGAAGACCACGGATGTACACTCAGTGGCCACGTTATTGGGCACAGGTACCTAATCAAGTGGTTACTGAGTGTATGTGGTAGCCAATAGATCTTAGTGTTTTTATAACTTACTCTCTACACGAACAATAGCAAATTGCATTTCAATATAAAAAAAGATATTTCACAGAGGAGGCAATGCAATGTAAATGTGGATCCAAAGCAGGAAATACTGGTAAACGAACTGAGCTTTGTCAGGAATATAGGTTTGAAGAAGGGTCTGAAAGAAAAAGGAAGCGACAAATGGGTATAGGAATGGAATTCAAGAATGAGGTGGGGGTTGGGCAGAGGCAGCTGAAATTTGAAATAGCAGAAGCACGATACTAGCCAATATAGATCACTGAGTCTGCTTTACCAGTCATTGAGACCTTGATTCTTATGCAACAGAATTCCATATATCCAGCTATGCCTTCACACTAAAGATGAGGTAGCTGGTTTACAAACAGGCAATGTATAGTGTGGAGAGGTTGTTGATAGGGAAAAATTGCAATCAACAGGATGAATTGCAACATAAAAGGCAGACAAACTTGAAAAGGGTGAATACATGACTGAAGGTCTTGTAACTGAATGCGCACAGTATACAGAATAGGGTAGATGAACTTGCAGCACAGTTACAGATTGGCAGGTGTGATGTTATAGGCATCACAGAATCATGACTGAAAGATTATAGCTGGGAGCTTAATGTCCGAGGATACACATTGTATTGAAAGGATAGGCAGGAACGCAGAGGTGGCAGTGTTGCTCTGTTGGTAAAAAATGAAATCAAATCATTAGAAAGGTGACATAGGGTCAGAAGCTGTTGAATCATTGTGGATAGAGCTAAGGAACTGCGAGGGTGAAAATACATTGATGGGAGTTGTATACAGACCCCCAAACAGTAGCAAGGATGTGGTCTACAAATTCCAATGGGAAATGGAAAATGCATGCCAAAAGGGCAATGTTACAATAGTCATGGGGGTCTTCAATATGCAGGTAGATTGGGAAAATCAGGTTGGTGCCGGATTACAGGAGGGGAATTTCTAGAGTGCCTACAAGATGGCTTTTTACAGCAGCTCGTCGTTGAGCCCACTTAAGGATCTTTTATTCTGGATTGGGTATTGTGCAATGAACCAGAATTGATTAGTGAGCTTAAGGAACAAGAAACCTTAGGGGAGAATTGATCGTAATATGATCAAATACACCCTGAAATTTGAGAAGGAGAAGCTAAAGTCAGATGTATCAGTATTATAGTGGAGTAAAAGGAATTACAGAGGCATGAGAGAGGAGTTGGCCAGAATTGATTGGAAAGGAACACTAGCAGGGATGATGACAGAGCAGCAATGGCTGGCATTTCTGGAAACAATTTGGAAGGCTCAGGATATATACATCCCAAAAAGGAAGAAGTATTCTAAAGGAAAGATGACACAATCATGGCTAACAAGAGAAATCAAAGCCAACATAAAAGCCAAAGACAGGGCATATAATAGAGCAAAAATTAGTGGGAAGTTAGAGGATTGGGAAGCTTTTAAAAACTAACAGAAGGCAACTAAAAAAGTCATTAAGAAGAAAAAGATGAATATGAAAATTAGCTAGCCAATAATATTAAAGGGGATACTAAAAGTTTCTTCAGATTAAATGGTTATATAGGTTCGATGTTGTCATTTAAAGTTAAATTGGACATATATATATATATTCGACAGCCCGGGCCCCTGGCAGCTGGAAGTGGCAGCGGAGCCTCCCCCATCACTTGGCCCGACCTGGAACGCCAGACGACACAACCCACCAATCAATTCCTGCGGGACACGTCCACCAACCTCAAAGAGCTGACAACAACACACTGCATCAATGGAAACCTGGAAAGACGCAATATTTACCGAGCAAGCATGGGAAAAGAGCTGGGCTGCTGGTCAGATTGAAGCTGAGGGGCTTCAGGGTCCCTATGCCCACCATCTACTAGCTAATGTGCAAGCCCTAGAGAACAAGGTGGATGATCTTAAAGGGAGACTCACCTACTGCAGGGAGATGCAGAACTGCTGTGTATTCTGAGACCTGGCTCTCCCCCGCCACCCCCGACTGTGTCATCCGACCGGAGGGATTTTCGATCCATCGGATGGACCACACGGCGTCTTTGGGCAAGACGAGAGGAGGTGGTGTCTGCCTACTGATCAACACTGCGTGGTGCTCGGACACAGTGGCACTGACAAGCTCCTGCAGCCCGGACCTGGAACACCTGTCGGTGAAGTGTTATCCCTACTATCTGCCACGGGAATTCACCTTGGTCATACTGACAGCGGTCTACATTCCCTCCCAGGTGGACGTAGAGTGTGCTTTGAACATACTGTATGCCAACATCAGTGAACTTGAGACCAGGTATCCAGAGACTTTGCTCATTACAGGGACTTCAACCAGGCCAACCTCAAAAAGGCGCTGCCAAAGTTATACCAACATGTCTCCTGCCCCACTAGAGGCCCGAATATACTTGACCACTGCTACACAGCAGTCAAGGATGCCTACCATTCTGTCCCACGACCTCACTTCGGAAAATCGGACCATCAGGCCGTACTCCTCCTCCCAGCTTACAAACAGAAACTGAAGCGGGAGGTCACGGTGTCAAAAGTAGTGTCGCGTCAGATGGAGGAAAGGGATGAGGTCCTCCATGACTGCTTTGAATCGGTGGACTGGTTAGTATTCAAGGACTCGGCAGCTAACCTCGATGAGTATGCCTCAGCTGTCGTGGACTTTATTTGGAAATGCACGGAGGACTGTGTGTCTCCCAAGACAATTCGGGTATTCCCTAACCGGAAACCTTGGATGAATTATGAGGTCAAGTCCCTTTTGAAGGCTAGAGCTGCGGCTTTTAGGTCCGGGGATACCAGTCGCTACACGGAATCCAGGCGTGAACTCCGGAAAGCCATTAAGGGCGCCAAGAGGCAATATCGAGCCAGGTTGGAAGCCCAGGCTAACCAGAGGGATGCCAGTAGACTATGGCAGGGTCTAAATGAGATCACTGGATGCAAAGAAAAGGCTGGGAATATCAATAACTGCGGCGCTTCTCTTCCTGATGAATTTAACGTATTCTACGCAAGATTCGAACAGAAGAGGAGTGTCCTGCTCCCTCCGGATGAACCGGACCTGGTGGCATCGAGATTCATCGTCACTGAGGAGGACCTTAGAAGGGCCTTCCTGAAGTTAAATCCACGGAAGGCGACAGGCCCAGATGGCATCCCGGGACGGGTTCTCCGGGCCTATGCAAGCAAGCTAGCTGGAGTGTTTACTGACATCTTCAACTGTTCCTTGCTTCAGTCTAAGATCCCCTCGTGTTTTAAGAAGGCAACGATAATCCCATTGCCGAAGAAGAGCAAGGTGGCATGTCTGAATGACTATCGACCGGTGGCTCTGACATCAATTGCAATGAAGTGCTTCAAGCGATTGGTTATGGCACACATCAACCACAGCCTACCGGTCAACCTCGACGCTTTGCAATTCGCCTACTGGAGCAACAGGTCAATGGCAGATGCCATCTCTCTGGCCCTACATTCCTCCTTAGAACACCTGGAGAATAAAGACACATATGTAAGGCTCCTTTTCATTGACTACAGCTCTGCCTTTAATACCATCATTCCAAATAAACTGATTCCTAAGCTCCGGAACCTGGGCCTTAGCACTCAGATCTGCAGCTGCATCTTCAACTTCCTCACCGATAGGACCCAGGCTGTAAAAATAGGGGACAAACTCTCCTCTACAATCACTCTAAGTACCAATGCCCCACAAGGCTGTGTACTCAGCCCCCTGCTGTACTCACTGTACACCCATGATTGTGTAGTCAAGTTTCCATCGAACTCAATATATAAGTTTGCTGATGACACAACAATTGTAGGCCGTATCTCGGGTAATGATGAGTTTGAGTACAGAGAGGAAATTAAGAACCTGGTGGCATGGTGCGAAGACATTAACCTATCCCTCAACGTCAGCAAGACAAAGGAATTAGTTGTTGACTTCAGAAGGAGTAGCAGACCGCACGACCCAATTTACATTGGTGGTGCGCAAGTGGAACAGGTCAAAAGCTTTAAGTTCCTCGGGGTCAATATCACAAATAACCTGACTTGGTCCAACCAAGCAGAGCCCACTGCCAAGAAGGCCCACCAGCGCCTTTACTTCCTGAGAAAACTAAAGAAATTTGGCCTGTCCCCTAAAACCCTCACTAATTTTTATAGATGCACCATAGAAAGCACTCTTCTAGGGTGCATCACAACCTGGTATGGAAGTTGTCCTGTCCAAGAAAGGAAGATGCTGCAGAAGATCGTGAACACAGCGCAGCACATCACACAAACCAATCTTCCGTCCTTGGACTCACTTTACACCACACGGTGTCGGAGCAGTGCTGCCAGGATAATCAAGGACATGACCAACCCAGCCAACACACTTTTCGTCCCTCTTCCCTCTGGAAAAAGGCTAAGGAGCTTGAAGAGTCATACTGCCAGATTTGGGAATAGCTTCTTTCCAACTGTGATGAGACTGCTGAACGGATCCTGACCTGGATCTGGGCCGTACCCTCCAAATATCCGGACCTGCATCTTAGTTTTTTTGCACTACCTTACTCTCAATTTTTCTATTTTCTATTTATGATTTATAATTTAAATTTTTAATATTTACTATCGATTTGTAATCCAGGGAGCGGGAAGCGCAGAATCAAATATCGCTATGATGATTGTATGTTCTAATATCAATTGTTTAGCGACAATAAAGTATAAAGTATATGGACAGGAAGGGAATGGAGGGTTTTGGGCTGAGTGCAGGTCGGTGGGACGAGATGAGAGTAAGAGCTCGTCATGGACCAGAAGGGCCGAGATAGCCTGTTTCTGTGCTGTAATTGTTATATGGTTATACATAAAGTATAAAAGAGAGGCAAGAGTGTATATTGGACCACTGGAAAACAATGTTGCAGATGTAGTAATGGGGACAATGAAATAGTGGATGAACTGAAGGAATATTTTGCATCCGTCTTCACTGTGGAAGTATGGTGGAAGTTCCAGGTGTCAGGGAGCATGAAGTGTGTGTAGTTACCATTATTAGAGAGAAGGTCCTTGGGAAACTGAAAGGTCTAAAGGTAGATAAGCTACCTAGACCAGATGGCGCACACTCCAGAGTTCTGAAAGATAAGTGGCTGAAGAGATTGTGGAGGCATTAGTAAATTACTAGATTCTGGAATGGTTCCAGAAGAATGGAAAATTACAAATGTCACTCCACTCTTCAAGAAGGGAGAGAGGCAGAAGAAAGGAAACTATCGGCCAGTTATTCTGACCTTAGTGGTTGGGAAGATGTTGGAGTCGATTATTAAGGATGAGGTCTCAAGGTACTTGGAGGCACATGATAAAATAGGCCAGAGTGAGCATGATTTCCTCAAAGGAAAATCTTGCCTGACAAATCTGTTGGAATTCTTTGACTAAATAACAAGCAGGATAGACGAAGGAGAATCAGTGGATGTTGTGTACTTGGATTTTCAGAGAGCCTTAGACAAGAGGCCACACATGAGGCTGCTTAAAAAACTATGAGCCCATGATATTACAGCAAAGATTCTAGCATGGATAAAGCAGTGGCTGATTGACAGGAAGCAAAGCGTGGGAATAAAAGGAGCCTTGCCTGACTGGCTACAGTCACTGGTGTTGTTTGCAGGAGTCTGTGTTGGGACCGATTCCTTTTACGTTATATCTCAATGATTTGGATTACGGAATCGATATCTTTATCGCAAAGTTTGCAGACGATAAGAAGATAGGTGGTGCGGCAGGTAGTTTTGAGATAGACTACAGAAGGACTCAATTAGGAGAATGTGCAAAGAAATGGCAGGTAGAATACAGTGTCGGGAAGTCTATAGTCATACACTTTGGTAGAAGAAATGAAAGGGTTGACTATTTTCTAAATGGAGAGAAAATACAAAAAACTGAGGCACAAAAGGACTTGGGAGTCCTTGTGCAGGATTCATTTGCAGTTTGAATCTGTGGTGAGGAAGGCAAATGAGATATTAGCATTCATTTCAGGAAGACTGGAATATAAAAGAACAAGGTTGTAATGTTGAAACTTTATGAAGCACTGGTGAGGCCTCACTTGGAGTATTGTGAGCAGGTCTGGGCCCCTTATCTTAGAAAGGATGTGTTGACATTGGAGAGGTTTCAAAGGTTCTTTGCAAAAATCATTCCAGGATTGAATGGCTTGTCATATGAAGAGTGCCTGATAGCTCTGGGCCTGTATTCGCTAGTATTCAAAAGAATGAGGGGGTGATCTCATTGAAACCTATTGAATGGTGAAAGGCCTTGATAGAGTGGATGCGGAGAGGATGTTTCCTATGGTGGGAGAGTCTAAGACCAGAGGACACAGCCTCAGAATAGATGGGGGGTCCTTTTTGAAAGGAGGTGAGGAGGAATTTCTTTAGCCAGGGAGTGGTGAATCTGTGGAATTCTTTGCAACAGGCAGCTATGGAGGCCAAGTCTTTATGTATATTTAAGGCAGAGGTTGATAGATTCTTGATTGGTCAGGGCATGACGGAATATGGTGAGAAGGCAGGAGTTTGGAGCTGAGAGAAAAATTGAATCAACTTGATCATGGACAAGGATAGATCTGGTCTGAGGGTTGAGGTTCTTAACTGGAAGAAGGCCAAATTTGATGAAATGAGAAAGGATCTAAAAAGCATGGATTGGGATAGGTTGTTCTCCGGCAAGGACGTGATCGGTAGGTGGGAAGCCTTCAAAGGAGAAATTTTGAGAGTGCAGAATTTGTATGTTCCTGTCAGGATTAAAGGCAAAGTGAATAGGAATAAGGAACCTTGGTTCTCAAGGGATATTGCAACTCTGATAAAGAAGAAGAGGGAGTTGTATGACATGTATAGGAAGCAGGGAGTAGATAAGGTGCTTGAGGAGTATAAGAAGTGCAAGAAAATACTTAAGAAAGAAATAAGGAGGGCTAAAAGAAGACATGAGGTTGCCTTGGCAGTCAAAGTGAAAGATAATCCAAAGAGCTTTTACAGGTATATTAAGAGCAAAAGGATTGTAAGGGATAAAATTGGTCCTCTTGAAGATCAGAGTGGTCGGCTATGTGCGGAACCAAAGGAAATGGGGGAGATCTCAAATAGGTTTTTTGCATCTGTATTTACTAAGGAAACTGGGATGAAGTCTATGGAATTAAGGGAAACAAGTAGTGAGATCATGGAAACTGTACAGATCGAAAAGGAGGAGGTCCTTGCTGTCTTGAGGAAAATTAAAGTGGATAAATCCCCGGGACCTGACAGGGTGTTCCCTCGGACCTTGAAGGAGACTAGTGTTGAAATTGCAGGGGCCCTGGCAGAAATATTTAAAATGTCGCTGTCTACAGGTGAAGTGCCGGAGGATTGGAGAGTGGCTCATGTTGTTCCGTTGTTTAAAAAAGGATCGAAAAGTAATCCGGGAAATTATAGGCCAGTAAGTTTAACGTCGGTAGTAGGTAAGTTATTGGAAGGAGTGCTAATTTTTTGAGGGTTGTTGTAAATGCACATCCAAGGTCGCGGAGTATTACACACCATAAGCCTTATAGATAAAAGAAAAGCTTTGGAAAATCAGGGGTGAGTCATTTTCTGCACCATTCCTTGCCTCTGACCAATATAGCGACTACATCAGATTCAAACTCTAGTCAATGGTGTTCCCATGATATTGGTATTTTGTTATTATTGTCACATGTACCAAGATAACCGTGAAAAGTTCATCTTGCATTCTGTTCACGCTGATCAAACCATTATACGGTTAAGTGCATAGAGCTAGAATAAGTTAAAATAATAACAATGCATAATAAAGTGTGGACAGAGAACTTAGATTAAAAGAGTAGAATGATTACAATGGAAGTAGTAAATCAATTGAAGGTGAGAGTCTTGGTAAAGGTAATGCTCCTGAATGTCATGGGCCCCATGTTTTGAATGTTGTCTTTGTCATTCCAAATGCATGCATGAGATACTTCATTTTCAACAGGTCACAAATAGAATTTAACATTATTGCGTCATCCATAAATGTTTCAGGCCTTAATCATAGGAAGGATGAAAGGAAATTAACTTAACAGTTTAAGATGGTTGGACATGGGATCCTTCTCTGAGGAATTCTTGTAGCAATATCCTGGGTGTGAGATGATTGACCTCTTACAATCATAACCATCTTCTTTTGTGATCTAGATTGCGGAGTTTACCCATGAAATCCTTTAGATGGAATGGGAAATTTTCTGAAAAGTCATAATAGATTTCCTTTGAATAGAGATGTCAAGAGGTATATTTGCTTTTAAATCATTTGGAAGGTAGTTATAATAACTCGTGTTCTATTTTGGGATATAAAATAGTACAATGTGTATTAAAAGAAAATAGGAAGTCAGAAGCAGGAAGACAATCTTCAAAAAGTTTGCATGTTTGAGATGTAACATTTTGTTTGGTACAGAAACAGATCCAAATTTAGGGTAGAATGGAACCAATTATGTACTATCAAGAAATCTCTAACCATGATTTTAATTAAAAATCGTCATAAATGGGATTCTAAAATTATTGTTGCAATGAGTACAGTACAAGTATTTCAAGGTGGACATACAGGCACTGATATAGCAAATCTGTCCCACTCTTAGCATGATTAAGAGATGGGAAATGATGAAGAAATGGTTAAAGATGGGTTAAAATTACAATATGCCATTTACTGATTTACCATCTTTTAAAAAATAATAGCACAAAGATATTTTCTTATTCAAATAAAAAATGTCAATACTGTAAAACCATAAAATATTTTCAGAATTAGCACATTAATTTTCACCATGGAATTATCAGTTTTACAAAGTACAAAGAGCTTTTTGCTGATGTGTGAAAATACATATTACAGAATGTAATTAAATAAAGGCTAAGATCTCTGTGACCTTACAGAGACAGCAACAGGTAGGAAATTATATAAAAGCTACTTATTTACAACTTACAATGTATCTAAATGATCATCATCAGAAAGGCCTTCTTTTGTTTTAACAGTTGATGTTTGGACATGCATCTTGAAATATACATTGCTAAGGAAATAGATACTCTTTGCTACGTGAAATAACATAAATGGCAAATACTCAAACACAAAATTGTTACTTAATTATTTTCGTACTAAGCAGAAGAAGTATTTATAAATATTTACATTAATAGCTGATATCCCAGTTCCCTACTTTTTACAAATAAATTTGCAGCAGCTCTATCTTCCACTAGCTCCCTTGTCAATGCAACCCCTCTCCCACCCTTCTTTCCTGTTTTCTCTACCTTACGGACGTGCTCTGACTTTGCCTCTCCAACTGATCATATTATGAGTAACATCAGGATTTCACAATTTTTTTTTTAGTTCTTCCCATTTTCACTAAATATCATCTAAGAATGCTCCAAACTAATAAAAAAGCTCTTTGTTTCAAAACACAATTTAAAATGAATTTATTAAATGAGATTTAGATCACAAATTTTGATTACTATTGTTTGAACATTGGTTCAATTAGATGATAAGAAGTGATTTAGTGGATCAGAAGATTAATGAGATCCATTATTCCCATTTTTTCCCCCAGTTTTAGTATCCCATCTATTTTTTGATGGAGTTTGTACTGCAGCCAAAAATGTTCGTAAGTGTTTGGTTAGTTATGTGCTCTGATTCTACTTAGTTAGGTATACACTCCATGCCTCTTTATTAGTTACCTCTTGTATGAGGGGGTCACAGCAGCAGAAAACCACAAACATACACCTGTATGTATGGTCTTCTGCTGCTGTAGCCCAACCACTTCAAAGTTCATTGTGTTGTGTGTTCAGAGCTGGTCTTCTGCACAGCACTGTTGTAACAAATGGCTATTTGAGTTCCTCTCACCTTCAGTCAGCTTGAACCAGTCTCCTCTGACCTCTCTCATTAACGTGTTCTTGCCCACAGAATTGTCCCCACTGAATAATTTTTTGTTTTTCTACACCATTCTCTGTAAACTCTAGAGACTTGTGTGTAAAAATCCCAGGATATCAATAGTTCTGACAAACTCAAACTATTCCGTCTGGGACCAACAATCATTCCAGTCACTTAGATCACATTTCTTTCCCATTCTGATGTTTGGTATGAACAACAATTGAACCTCTTGACCACGTGTGCATGCTTTATGTATTGAGTTGCTGCCACACTATTGGCCAATTAGACATTTGTATTAACGACCAGGTGTACCTAATAAAGTGACCACTGAGTGTACATCTGTTGACAATGTTTAGTCATAGAAATAGATCGAAAGAATGTAAGGTTTCCAGAAGTGTTGTGATTCAATTTCTGAATATCTGTCTTCCAATTTTTTCCCATTTCTGTTGGTTTACTTAACTTGGAACAGATGTTTTAAGCATTTCACAACTTGTGGAAAAAGAGATTGTCCGTTTACTTGCACTACTTTCATATAAGAAGAAACATGAGAGAGAAGGAGACATACAGGAGAAGGAGAAGGAACATGAGAAAAGGATCGAAAAGTAATCCGGGAAATTATAGGCCAGTGAGTTTAACGTCAGTAGTAGGTAAGTTATTGGAGGGAGTACTAAGAGACAGAATCTACAAGCATTTGGATAGACAGGGGCTTATTAGGGAGAGTCAACATGGCTGTGTGCGTGGTAGGTCATGTTTGACCAATCTGTTGGAGTTTTTCGAGGAGGTTACCAGGAAAGTGGATGAAGGGAAGGCAGTGGATATTGTCTACATGGACTTCAGTAAGGTCTTTGACAAGGTCCCACATGGGAGGTTATTTAGGAAAATCCAGTCACTAGGTATACATGGAGAGGTGGTAAATTGGATTAGACATTGGCTCGATGGAAGAAGCCAGAGAGTGGTGGTAGAGAATTGCTTCTCTGAGTGGAGGCCTGTGACTAGTGGTGTGCCACAGGGATCAGTGCTGGG
The DNA here is from genome assembly GCF_963921235.1 of Mobula hypostoma. Classification (NCBI taxonomy): domain Eukaryota; kingdom Metazoa; phylum Chordata; class Chondrichthyes; order Myliobatiformes; family Myliobatidae; genus Mobula; species Mobula hypostoma. Next base: position 167,047,114 of record NC_086102.1, read on the forward strand.
TCCATTGTTATTTGTCATCTATATCAATGATCTGGATGATAATGTGGTAAATTGGATCAGCAAGTTTGCTGATTATACAAAGATTGGAGGTGTAGTAGACAGTGAGGAAGGTTTTCAGAGCCTGCAGAGGGACTTGGACCAGCTGGAAAAATGGGCTGAAAAATGGCAGATGGAGTTTAATACTGACAAGTGTGAGGTATTGCACGTTGGAAGGACAAACCAAGGTAGAACATACAGGGTTAATGGTAAGGCGCTGAGGAGTGCAGTGGAACAGAGGGATCTGGGAATACAGATATACAAAATTCCCTAAAAGTGTCGTCACAGGTAGATAGGGTCGTAAAGAGAGCTTTTGGTACATTGACCTTTATTAATCAAAGTATTGAATATAAGAGCTAGAATGTTATGATGAGGTTGTATAAGGCATTGGTGAGGCCGAATCTGGAGTATTGTGTTCAGTTTTGGTCACCAAATTACAGGAAGGATATAAATAAGGTTGAAAGAGTGCAGAGAATGTTTACAAGGATGTTGCCGGGACTTGAGAAACTCAGTTACAGAGAAAGGTTGAATAGGTTAGGACTTTATTCCCTGGAGCGTAGAAGAATGAGGGGAGATTTGATAGAGGTATATAAAATTATGATGGATATAGATAGAGTAATGCAAGCAGGCTTTTTCCACTGAAGCAAGGGGAGAAAAAAACCAGAGGACATGGGTTAAGGGTGAGGGGGGAAAAGTTTAAAGGGAACATTAGTGGGGGGCTTCTTCACACACAGAGTGGTGGGAGTATGGAATGAGCTGCCAGACGAGGTGTTAAATGTGGGTTCTTTTTTAACATTTAAGAATAAATTGGACAGATACATGGATGGGAGGTGTATGGAGGGATATGGTCTGTGTGCAGGTCAGTGGGACTAGGCAGAAAATGGTTCAGCACAGCCAAGAAGGGCCAAAGGGCCTGTTTCTGTGCTGTAGTTTCTATGGTTCTATGGTTCTAAGTCAGATAAGCTGAGATGGACTCAGCACATGGAGTCATTGAGAAGTACAGCAGAGAAACAGGTCCTTCAGCCCATCTAGTCTATGCGAAAACCATTTAAGCTGCTGACTCCCATCGACTTGCACTGAAACCAAAGCCCTCCATACCCCTACCATCCATGCAACTATCCAAACTTCTCTTAACCGTTGAAATCAAGCTCATATGCGCACTTCTGCTGGCAGCTCATTCCATACTTTCAAGACCCTCTGAGTGAAGACGTTTCCCCTCATGTTCCCCTTAAACTTTTCACATTTTATCCTTAACCCATGACCTCTGGTTGTAGTCCCACCCAATCTCAGTGGGAAAAGCCTATATATACCCCTCATAATTTTGTATACCTCTATCAAATTTCCTCTGAATCTTTTACATTCTATGGAATACAGTACTAACCTATTCAATCTTTCCATGTAACTCAGGTTCTCCAGACCCTTTAACATACTTGTAAATTTTCTCTGTGCTCTTTCAACCGTGTTTACATCTTTCCTGTAGGTAAATGACCAAAACTACATACAATAGTTTGAGCCAATAGGCTGGTCCTGGACTTATTTCCTGGCATAATTTACATATTACTATTTAACTATTTATGGTTTTATTACTATTTAATTATTTATGGTGCAACTGTAACGAAAACCATTTTCCCCCGGGATCAATAAAGTATGACTATGACTATGACTAATACTCCAAATTGGGCCTCACCAACGTCTTATAGAACTTCAATATAGCATCCCATCTCCTGTCCTCAATACATTGATTTATGGAGGTGTGCCAAAAGCTTTCTTTACAACCCTTACAACACTTCCAATGAATTATGGATCTTATGCCCAGATCCCTTTGTTCTACCACACTCCTCAGTGCCCTATTGTTCACTGTGTAAGACCTACCCTGGTTGGTACTACCAAAGTGCAAAACTTTGCACTTGTCTGCATTAAATTCCATCTGCCATTCTTCAGCCTATTTCTGTAGCTGATGCAGATCCCTCTGCAAGCTGTGATAGTCCTCCTCGCTGTCCACTACATCCCCAATCTTGCTTTCTGTCTGATTTTTTTATATAGGTGGCAGAGGGGCCTGTCTACTAATGATTAAGTCTGGGTAAACAGCTATGACACTTGTAGCAAATATACAACATGGGTCAAACACCGCAAGTGACAGCTGTGATTAAACATTTCAGCGGGTCTATTTCTAAGTCTTTGCTACTTTTGGTGAACCATCATACAGTTGGAGTGTGTTACGCTGCCCACACTTTGATCATAGACTTCATTTATTTTTTATTCTGCCACGCATTGAATTATACCAAATCAGATCTTTGTAAAAGATGACAATATTTTTAAATATTGGTTGGTTTTGGATTTGCAAGTTTTCTTCATGTAGAATTCCAACTCTTCAGTTTTTGTCTGATTTTTCCTTTAGTGAAATATTGACACTTTTCCAGGATTGTGAGGACAAGTTCCTCCTGTGATCAGTGTTATTACAGCAGCTTTCTTAGGTGAACATGCTGGTTTGTGTATTCTGAGGTGGCTGATGAGCTCAATGTTGGAATCACAAACTCTTCCACCAATGGTCCGGTGTGTGGCTAGTGTGTGAGGTGGTGCGCTCTTTCCATTGTTTATGCCTAGCTTTCATGTGCTAGCAATGTAAAGACTTGAAGTTCTCAATACCATCCCAGTCGTTCCTTCACCACTTTGATTGGGTCCAGACTCAATGGTGATGTTGTATTTCATTAGTGAGGCTTTGAACTCATCCTAGAATATTTTCCTCTACCCACCTGGAAATATCTACCTATGACAGAACTCAGGCTACGTCCACACTCGACCGGATAATTTTGAAAACGCCGGTTTCACGTAAAAATGATAGGCATCCACACCAAGGGTTTTTCAAAATAGCTCCGTCCACATTAGAACGGATATTTGGGTGAATTTCCTTCTACTGGACATGCGCAGGACACACAGAAAACAAACGAAGAGGAAACGGTATACTTGGTGCACATTTGTTCATTTAAACTAGAAAAACTTAAAAGGAAATTGCCAAACAAAAGACTTAGTGCGCGTTTGTCCAGAAGCATTTCCTACAGCCATAGTCTCTTCACCGATGAAAGGGATGACAGCTACAACTAAATGCAATAAGACTTGTTACTGGGCAAAAGTGAAATTTGCTGCTACCTCAAACAACAGGAATTCTGCAGATGCTGGAAATTCAAGCAACATACATCAAAGTTGCTGGTGAACGCAGCAGTCCAAGCAGCATCTATAGGAAGAGGTGCAGTCGACGTTTCAGGCCGAGACCCTTCGTCAGGACTAACTGAAGGAAGAGTGAGTAAGGGATTTGAAAGCTGGAGGGGGAGGGGGAGATGCAAAATGATAGGAGAAGACAGGAGGGGGAGGGATAGAGCCGAGAGCTGGACAGGTGATAGGCAAAAGGGGATACGAGAGGATCATGGGACAGGAGGTCCGGGAAGAAAGACAAGGAGCGGGGGGTGACCCAGAGGATAGGCAAGAGGTATATTCAGAGGGACAGAGGGAGAAAAAGGAGAGTGAGAGAAAGAATGTGTGCATAAAAATGAGTAACAGATGGGGTACGAGGGGGAGGTGGGGCCTTAGCAGAAGTTAGAGAAGTCGATGTTCATGCCATCAGGTTGGAGGCTACCCAGACGGAATATAAGGTGTTGTTCCTCCAACCTGAGTGTGGCTTCATCTTTACAGTAGAGGAGGCCGTGGATAGACATGTCAGAATGGGAATGGGATGTGGAATTAAAATGTGTGGCCACTGGGAGATCCTGTTTTCTCTGGCGGACAGAGCGTAGATGTTCAGCAAAGCGGTCTCCCAGTCTGCGTCGGGTCTCACCAATATATAAAAGGCCACATCGGGAGCACCGGACGCAGTATATCAACCCAGTCGACGCACAGGTGAAGTGATGCCTCACCTGGAAGGACTGTTTGGGGCCCTGAATGGTGGTAAGGGAGGAAGTGTAAGGGCATGTGTAGCACTTGTTCCGCTTACACGGATAAGTGCCAGGAGGGAGATCAGTGGGGAGGGATGGGGGGGACGAATGGACAAGGGAGTTGTGTAGGGAGCGATCCCTGCGGAATGCAGAGAGAGGGGGGGAGGGAAAGATGTGCTTAGTGGTGGGATCCCGTTGGAGGTGGCGGAAGTTACGGAGAATAATATGTTGGACCCGAAGGCTGGTGGGGTGGTAGGTGAGGACCAGGGGAACCCTATTCCTAGTGGGGTGGTGGGAGGATGGAGTGAGAGCAGCTGTACGTGAAATGGGGGAGATACGTTTAAGAGCAGAGTTGATAGTGGAGGAAGGGAAGCCCCTTTCTTTAAAAAAGGAAGACATCTCCCTCGTCCTAGAATGAAAAGCCTCATCCTGAGAGCAGATGCGGCGGAGACAGAGGAATTGCGAGAAGAGGATGGCGTTTTTGCAAGAGACAGGGTGAGAAGAGGAATAGTCCAGATAGCTGTGAGAGTCAGTAGGCTTATAGTAGACATCAGTGGATAAGCTGTCTCCAGAGACAGAGACAGAAGGATCTAGAAAGGGGAGGGAGGTGTCGGAAATGGACCAGGTAAACTTGAGGGCAGGGTGAAAGTTGGAGGCAAAGTTAATAAAGTCAACGAGTTCTGCATGCGTGCAGGAAGCAGCGCCAATGCAGTCGTCGATGTAGCAAAGGAAAAGTGGGGGACAGATACCAGAATAGGCACGGAATATAGATTGTTCCACAAACCCAACAAAAAGGCAGGCATAGCTAGGACCCATACGGGTGCCCATAGCTACACCTTTAGTTTGGAGGAAATGGGAGGAGCCAAAGGAGAAATTATTAAGAGTAAGGACTAATTCCGCTAGACGGAGCAGAGTGGTGGTAGAGGGGAACTGATTAGGTCTGGAATCCAAAAAGAAGCGTAGAGCTTTGAGACCTTCCTGATGGGGGATGGAAATATATAAGGACTGGACATCCATGGTGAAAATAAAGCGGTGGGGGCCAGGGAACTTAAAATCATCGAAAAGTTTAAGAGCGTGAGAAGTGTGAAAAGTTTGCTGTTACCTCATTTGTTTGCCTTTACTTTTGCCATGTCTTTGTGTATTATTTGGCTGTATTTAACATGTGCAATAAAACAAGTTACTGGGCAAAAGTGACAATTGCATCTATTGAATGTTTGCACAAGCAATACATTAATAACGTTACAAGAGCGTGGTGGTGGACGAACCCAATTGCAGAACACGGGCGTGGGGGCAGAGTCAGGAGGCATTATTGCCGTAGCGAGCATGGAATCGGTTTCTAGGAGAGTCTTTACCCAAAGTCTTGGGTTTGGAGAGAATCCAGGAGCGATGCTAGACTTAAATTAGCAGCCCTAAGAACCATGAAACAAGGTTACTCACAACAGAGTCAACCAATGAATTGTTGTGATCACAGGGTCTTTATCTTACATTTTCTGATGGAAAGCAGGTGTGTGTAGGTAGTGGATCCTGGGAATGATTGGAAATTAAACAAGGGGATTGAAGCCCAATTCCTGAGGTAAATAGTAAGGTGGGGGATTGCCAGAAGGGACCATGACAAATAAAGTGCTTTGTTAAATGTATAAAACATGTATGCATTAGTGTTATCTCGTATTTCCATATAATGTTACATTAGGCTGTTACACATCTATCGTCAGAGAAGTACTTCATAAATAGGTAAACCACCTTCATACAAGCAAGGACAGAAAACAGGACAAAGAGAGTATACTTATTTATTCAGTAAGCTCTGGGTCAAAGTATTTGGTGAGTACCTTTCTAACTCTTCTGGCCTCAGTGTCATTGCCGTCTGTTCTGAAATTGTTAGGCTGTGTGGGGGGTTGCGTTCAAGAAAACAATGAAATGCCGTGCTGCTGCCATCTGTTCCGGCATGTCATAACAGCATTTTTAAAAATATCCGTTTACCCCGTCCACACTGCTCTGCACAATCGACATTTTCAAATTTACACACTCTGGAGGGCGTTTTAGAAAATCTCCATTTTTGGGGGAGGGAAACACCGTTTCAGTGTGGATGGAGGGTCAAAATGAAGAAGGGTCAGAGCCGTCTCTATTTCCTGAGGAGACTGAGGTCCTTTAACATCTGCCGGACGATGCCGAGGATGTTCTACGGGTCTGTGGTGGCCAGTGCTATCATGTTTGCTGTTGTGTGCTGGGGCAGCAGGCTGAGGGTAGCAGACACCAACACAATCAACAAACTCAGTCGTAAGGCCAGTGATGTTGTGGGGATGGAACTGGACTCTCTGACGGTGGTGTCTGAAAAGAGGATGCTGTCTAAGTTGCATGCCATCTTGGTCAATGTCTCCCATCCACTACATAAGGTACTGGGTGGGCACAGGAGTATATTCAGCCAGAGATTCATTCCTCCGAGATGCAGCACAGAGCGTCATAGGAAGTCATTCCTGCCTGTGGCCATCAAACTTTACAACTCCTCCCTTGGAAGGTCAGACACCCTGAGCCGATAGGCTGGTCCTGGACTTAAATTTACTGGCATAATTTACATATTACTATTTAACTATTTATTACTATTTTCTACTATTACTCTATTACTATTTATTATTTCTATGACTATTACTATTTACTATTTACTAATAGTAATATTACCATTACTATTTCTATTACTATTTATTATTTGTGGTGCAACTGTAACAAAAACCAATTTCCCCCGGGATTAATAAAGTATGACTATGACTATGAAAAAGCTTCGGTTACGGATTTATCCGGTCTAGTGTGGACGTAGCCTCAGAACAGAATGTTTGAGGTGGGTGTCTGGTGTTAGGTATACAAATAAGATGAATTGCCCAACCTAGCTTACTGACTATAACTAGGGCCTTAATAATAAGGATGCTGGCTTAAGAAAGGAAAGTGATTTTGGTTCAATTGTCATTCCAATTTGGAAGTATTTGCAGATGCAGTGTTAGTGGTATCTTTCGATACCTTGAGATGTCTGCTATAGGTAGTCCAGGGACCTGGGTCCTGCTACCTTGAGATATGTGCCAGGTCTGAGGTTTTGATTTTCAAATGCCCTTTTCCACAATGGATTAAAGGTTGTGTTGGCTCATTATAAGTGGTGGTGAACTTTATCTGCCTTCAAGGAAAGGTAGCTTCTTAGAATTGGGAAGTAGCCTGTTTACGAGCGTTGTGTGTGACCCTTTATTGTCAGAATGTAATGTTGTGCAGCAAGGAAGATCGGCAGAGAACCTTTGCCTTGTGAATGTTAAATGAAAGCCTAATCCTCTCACAAGCTTTGGTGATAACAGCAGTGACGTCTTAGAACTTGTTCTCGGAGCGTGCACCTGCTCAGACAGAATCATCTGTGTAAAGAAGCTTGGCAACCTCAGACCTGGAGTGTTGTCACTGAGGGTTGAACAGCTCTCAATTAGTTCTGAAAATTAGTCCCATTTATATGGGAAGTTTGTTGAAGCTGTTATTGTTGTCACAGCCTTATGTGATTCTGTTGTGGACTTTCTGTTAAATATAGCCTGCATTCTGTCATGAGGCAAGAGTAAGATAGAATTTGTTCTTCCTGATTAATCAAGTCCAACACATTGGCAAGATCAACAATGGCCATGTATTGCAGTTGGTGGTGCTCCCTGTATTTTTTTTGAGTTGTTTTTGCTGAAGACGATGTCCATTCTGCCTCTAGTTGTAAACTACAGTATGATTTAGGGAACAGCTGTTTCACCATCGGGAGGAGGCAGTTAAAGAGGACCCTACCAATGTCTTTTGCTGGATAGCAGGGAGACCCCTTTGTAGTTACTAGGGTCAGGTTTGTCTCCCTCTGTGAAAATGTTCAATTACAAGTTTATCCTGTATGGATTTCCTAGCCTGGTCTGATTTCTCATTCACACACCTGAAATTCCATTTCCCTTGTGGCCTCTTTATTGCTCAGCATCATACTTTTAGTTGAACAGCTTTTAAGTGCTTTGGGGCATTTGATTAAGTTAGAGTCACTTTACAGGATTACCTCAAGTTTGGAGCGCCATTGGCTGTCTTCATATTGCCTTGCACATTCCTTCATTAGACAGAATAGCCTTTATGAAAACTTTTTTAAAAACTTCCTTCAAGTGACTTTAGGATTTGAAAATGTGAATCACAATCTTAATTTCTACTCACTTAGCTATCTGATATCCTGTTGGTGAATAAATGTAACTTCAAGTTGCATCTGAAGTTTGTGTTAGTCAAAATATTTTTATGAGTATTGTGGTTTGATCAGGGTTTCCACTGTTGAAGCCAGGCAAAATTTTACTGTGCCACTTGTTCATTAGACATTGTGTTGGCAGACTCCGTCATGTGAATTTCAATTGATCCGGCAATCACAGCATAACAGAGGCTTTGTTTTGCAAATTTCCATGACCATTTGTATGAAAAAATGCTTTTTATAAAATGCTATTATTAGTTATCTAGATCTAATTTTAAAATAAAGCATTATTCTTAATTTTCTCATAAGAAAAACATTCCATTATAATTTTCCTCCATTAACTGCATCAACTGTCTAAATCTATATATTTATTGATGACATAATTATCACGGGTAGTGGGTAGTGGCTCCATATGTCACTACTACAGGGCGTGATGACCCCGCCTTACACAAGTCCCGGGCTCAGCTCGCTCTGGCTGACAGTACTCGGTATGGGCCCCTATCCAGGGTTATGGATCCCACTGCCTTGTGGGTATCTTCAGAAGAGAAGGCTAAGGAGTAAACCCTACACAAATCCGGAGTGGAGCCCATAAGGCGTTTGGATGGCGTATCACATCACCTCCCGGCAGCTCCTGCAGCCAAGCTGATGCCAAATGTACTGCTTTGCATTCCTTTGGACCACATCCGCGAGGCCGAGAGGGGGATCTTGATGTTTGGGCAGCCCAGGATCTCCATAATTATCACCCAGGCTTGCGCCATGAATGGGCACATCCATTGTCTACTTAGACAGACGGAGCCATGATGATGATGAATTATCACAGGCAGAATTTCAGATGGTAACACTGAGGCGTACAGGAGTGAGCTAGATCAGCTGGTTGAGTGGTGCCACAACAACAACCTTGCACTTAACATCAGTAAGCCCAAGGAATTGATTGTGGACTTCAGGAAGGGTAAGTCGAGGGAACACCCACCAGTCCTCATCGAGGGATCAGCAGTGGAAAAGGGGAGTACTTTCAATATCCTGGGCCCAACATATTGATGCAATTGCAAAGAAGATACAACAGCAGCTATAATTTACTAGGTGCTTGAGGAGACTTTTTTATGTCACCAGACTCTTGCCAATTTCTACAGATGTACTGTGGGGAGCATTCTAACTCGTTTGCATCACCATATGGTATGGAGGGGCCACTGCATAGGACTGGAAAAAGCTGCAGAAGATAGTAAGTTCAGCTAGCTCCATTCATGGGCACTGACCTTCCAAGCATCGAGGATACCTTCAAAAGGCAATACCTCAAAAAATGGCATCCATCATTAAGGAGCCCCATCACCAGGACATGTCCTCTTCTCATTGCTACCATCAAAGAACAAGTACAGGACAAACACTCAACATTTTAGGAACAGCTTTTTCCCCTCTGTAATATTGATGTGACTTGGACACCACTGTAGATTGAACAACGACATTTATTCACCAGACTTCCATTTTTACTTCTCCACGTCCTGACGTCATAAGCATTCTGACACTACGAATACTCACTCAATACATTACATCCCCCTTCTCAAGATTTTCTTTTTCTTTTTACAACACTGTGAATTACCAAAACAATGCCTCTAGGTTTGCCCTTCTTACAGTGCAACAACCATGACATAAACTAAAAAAAATCTTACCCTCTTGTACTGTATTCTGCATTGTATCTTACAATACTAACGGCAGTGTATTTTCTTTTACTAACATGGACTAATAAACCTTTTATTTCACACCTTGGAACTTATGACATGTGTGACTTTGCTTCAAACTGTGTGAGACTGTGTGTATGTCTAGTCTCTGTGTCTAGCTGGAAGTTTGACTTGTCTCCCAGACCGTGTGCGATACAACTGTGACTGTGCTTGTCCTTCATCAGTGTCAGTCTCTCGAGTGACCTCTGCGTCTTTGCGGTCTGCACCATGCTTGGTGTCGTTTGTTTCCATGTCTGTATATGTGGAAATGTCCTGTGCATCTGTACATGGACACTTCCTCTCGCCTGTCTTCAGCAGATGCTTCCTGTTCCTCCTGTAGACTCTTCCATCCGGTGTGCGAACTATGAAGGATCTTGTTTGCTGATGTCTGTTCACAACCACAGCTGGTTGCCAAGTGTCTCCTCTCTGTATTCTGACAATTTTCACCCGTATGCAGATCTGGCGACTGTCTTGTATGTCTGTCATAGTAGCTCTTTTGCTTTATTTGCTTGTACTTTTGCTTGTCATATACTTGAGTATTACCTTCAGGAGTCAGTTGAGTTGTGGATGTTGGCAGTTTGGACTTCAGACGACGTCCCATCAACAGCTGCGCAGGAGAGAACCCCACACCCTCAATCGGTGTGTTACGGTATTCAAGCAGAGCAATGTAAGGGTCACCGTTGCTGCTTTGTGCCTTCTTGAGCATGTTCTTGACAATTTGTACAGTTCTCTCTGCTGGTCTATTAGACTGAGCGTGCCCTGGACTGGAAGTAACATGTTGAAATTCCCAGCTTTCTGAGAACCCTCTGAACTCACCACTGGCATATTGTGGACCATCGTCACTAACGACAATATCTGGAATAACATGTCTTGCAAATGTCGACTTCATTGCAGTAATGAAACCTCGACTGGACGTGTCACTTAACTTGGTGATCTCTGGATATTTTGAATAGTAGTCCACACAAAGCAGATATTCTGCACCATTGTAGTGAAAGAGATCTGTGCCAATCTTCTCCCATGGTCTTCCTGATAGTGGGTAGGGAAGCAGAGGCTCTCTTGGATTGCTATTTTTGTTTCATTACAGACAGCACACTGAGACACAATGTGGCCACATATTTTAATTCCACGTCCCATTCCCATTCTGACATGTCTATCCATGACCTCCTCTACTGTAAAGATGAAGCCACACTCAGGTTGGAGGAACAACACCTTATATTCCGTCTGGGTAGCCTCCAACCTGAACATTGAATTCTCTAAGCAACACACATCAAAGTTGCTGGTGAACGCAGCAGGCCAAGCAGCATCTATAGGAAGAGGCGCAGTCGACGTTTCAGGCCGAGACCCTTCGTCAGGACTAACTGAAGGAAGAGTGAGTAAGGGATTTGAAAGCTGGAGGGGGAGGGGGAGATGCAAAATGATAAGAGAAGACAGGAGGGGGAGGGATAGAGCCGAGAGCTGGACAGGTGATAGGCAAAAGGGGATACGAGAGGATCATGGGACAGGAGGCCTAGGGAGAAAGACGGGGGGGGGGTGACCCAGAGGATGGGCAAGAGGTATATTTAGAGGGACAGAGGGAGAAAAAGGAGAGTGAGAGAAAGAATGTGTGCATAAAAATGAGTAACAGCTGGGGTACGAGGGGGAGGTGGGGCCTAGCGGAAGTTAGAGAAGTCAATGTTCATGCCATCAGGTTGGAGGCTACCCAGACGGAATATAAGGTGTTGTTCCTCCAACCTGAGTGTGGCTTCATCTTTACAGTAGAGGAGGCCGTGGATAGACATGTCAGAATGGGAATGGGATGTGGAATTAAAATGTGTGGCCACTGGGAGATCCTGCTTTCTCTGGCGGACAGAGCGTAGATGTTCAGCAAAGCGGTCTTCCAGTCTGCGTCGGGTCTCACCAATATATAAAAGGCCACATCGGGAGCACCGGACGCAGTATATCAACCCAGTCGACTCACAGGTGAAGTGATGCCTCACCTGGAAGGACTGTTTGAGGCCCTGAATGGTGGTAAGGGAGGAAGTGTAAGGGCATGTGTAGCACTTGTTCCGCTTACACGGATAAGTGCCAGGAGGGAGATCAGTGGGGAGGGATGGGGGGGACGAATGGACAAGGGAGTTGTGTAGGGAGCGATCCCTGCGGAATGCAGAGAGAGGGGGGGAGGGAAAGGTGTGCTTAGTGGTGGGATCCCGTTGGAGGTGGCGGAAGTTACGGAGAATAATATGTTGGACCCGGAGGCTGGTGGGGTGGTAGGTGAGGACCAGGGGAACCCTATTCCTAGTGGGGTGGTGGGAGGATGGAGTGAGAGCAGATGTACGTGAAATGGAGGAGATGCGTTTAAGAGCAGAGTTGATAGTGGAGGAAGGGAAGCCCCTTTCTTTAAAAAATGAAGACATCTCCCTCGTCCTAGAATGAAAAGCCTCATCCTGAGAGCAGATGCGGCGGAGACGGAGGAATTGCGAGAAGGGGATGGCGTTTTTGCAAGAGACAGGGTGAGAAGAGGAATAGTCCAGATAGCTGTGAGAGTCAGTAGGCTTATAGTAGATATCAGTGGATAAGCTGTCTCCAGAGACAGAGACAGAAAGATCTAGAAAGGGGAGGGAGGTGTCGGAAATAGACCAGGTAAACTTGAGGGCAGGGTGAAAGTTGGAGGCAAAGTTAATAAAGTCAACGAATTCTCTAACTTCCATTAATGCCCCACCTCCCCCTTGTACCCCATCCGTTATTTATATACACACATTCTTTCTCTCACTCTCCTTTTTCTCCCTCTGTCCCTCTAACTATACCCCTTGCCCATCCTCTGGGCTTCCCCCCCCTCCCCCTTTTCCTTCTCCCTGAGCCTCCTGTCCCATGATCCTCTCGTATCCCTTTTGCCTATCACCTGTCCAGCTCTTGGCTCCATCCCGCCCCCTCCTGTCTTCTCCTATCATTTTGCATCTCCCCCTCCCCCTCCAACTTTCAAATCCCTTACTCACTCTTCCTTCAGTTAGTCCTGACGAAGGGTCTCGGCCTGAAACGTCGACTGTACCTCTTCCTAGAGATGCTGCTTGGCCTGCTGCGTTCACCAGCTACTTTGATTTGTGTTGCTTGTCTTCTATCTGAGTTGACATACCTGGCCAATAGAGAATGTCCCTTGCTCTTTCTTTACATTTCACTATCCCCAGGTGTGACTCATGAATTCTGTTGAGCATTTCCTGTCTCATTTGGCTTGGTACGATGAGTTTTGCCGTTTTGAACATTAGTCCTGATGCTTAGCTGATTTCCTCTTTAAATGTCCAGTATTTCTGCATTTCCTTTGGAACATCTTTCTGTTGGCCATTCATTCATTGTAATGTCTCTTAGCATTTGCATTTCAGGATCATCTGCAGTCGCTTTCCTGAACATGTTCAACTTCTCCTCAGAGATGGGTAGCTGAGGTGTAACCCAGTTGACCTCCAGCTCTCTTCCTAGCAACTCTTCCTTTTGCTCTTTGAGGTAAGCACGACTCAAAGCATCAGCGATGTACAGTTCTTTTCCTGGCTTATAGGTGACCGTGAGAGTGTACCTCTGTAGCCTGAGAACCATCCTTTGCAGCCTCATAGGAGCTTGGTGGAGTGGATTTTTGAAGATGCTCTCAAATGGTTTGTGATCACTCTCAACCTGGATTTCTTTTGCCATATACATATTGGTGGAACTTCTCACACCCATAAACTATGGTGAGTAATTCCTTCTCGATTTGAGCATGTCGGCGTTGACAGTCCGTAAGTGCTGGTGATCCATACACCACAGGCCTCCCATCCTTCAGTATAACGGCTCCTGTTCCCTCCGAACTGGCATCCACAGACATGGTCACCGGTTTATTGACATCATAGAACTTGAGTGCTGGTGCATTGGTAACCATCTGCCTCAATGCGTCAAAACTTTTCTCTTGTTTGTCTTCCCAATGCCATCCAGTGTTGCTCTCTAGTAGCTTTCGGAGTGGAGCGCTGACCTCTGATAAGTTGGGAATGAATTTGGCAAGATACTGTATCATGCCCATGAACCTCAATAGTTCTTGCTTGCCTTTGGGTGGTGGTAGCTGTACCACAGCTCTGACCTCTTCATCATCTGGTTTTAGCCCATCAGCGCTGAGTACATGACCTATGTATTTGATCTCTATAGTTCTGATCTTACATTTACTTTTGTTCAGTTTTAGGTTGTACTCACGTGCTCTCTCCAGGAGCTTCCTCAGTCTCTGATCATGTTCCTCAATTGTGTCACCCCATATCAGCAAATCATCAATGTTGTTGACCACCCCATCCAGGCCTTCAATCATTTGTGCCACGAATCTCTGGAATACCTCTGATGCAGAAGAAATCCCAAAGGGTAGACGCAGGAAACGATATCTCCCTATGGGTGTGTTGAAAGTGCATAATTTGGAACTTTCTTCATCCAGCTTGATCTGCCAGAAACCTTGATTTGCATCTAATACTGAAAAATATTTGGTTTAGGCATGCAGGAGACAACCTCTCCAACCATGAGTGGCGGATAGTGCTCTCTTTTGATGGCTTGGTTGAGATCTTGTGGATCCATGCAAATCCTCGTATTTTTTTCTGTGACCACTGTCACCATACTATTCACCCAGTCGTTCGGTTCTATTTGTCTTGTTATGACTCCCATCTGTTCCATTCTGTGTAGCTCCTCCACTACTTGATCCCTGAGAGCTACTGGAATCTTTCTCGGGGCATGCACAACTGGTGGATAGTTGGATCAATAGTTGGATCAATCTGGATATGGTGTTTGCCTGGTAAACATCCTAATCCAGAAAACAAGTCATCAAAGTCTTTGAGAATGTAATTTTCTTATTCAATACCATAGATTCACTTCACCAGGCCTAGCTTTGTGCATGTTGCTTTGCCCAGTATTGCTGGAACACGTTGCTGTACTATTTCAAACTCGATCTTGTATTTTTGACCTTATTACACACAGGTGAGTGCTTTTTTGCCCAGTGGCGCTGTCTTGTGGCCAAATATGCAACAAGCTTGCTGGTGGATTTTCTCAGTCGTCCTCTGATGTCCATTGAGTTGAATGTTTCTGCTGACATTACATTGCACTTTGCCCCAGTGTCAAGCTTAAATGTCACATTCCGCCTGTTTATTATCAGATCTTGAGTCCAATCATCTTCATCCTCCATCTCTGCATTGTCAATATTCTTGATGCATACCTCCTGTTCCACTTCAACTGTGCCAATGAACATGTCACTGTTGCCCTCACTCTGTTCCACAGCATGCATTTTCCTTGCGTGCTCCTTCGATTTGCACATCTTTGCAAAGTGATTTCTTTTCTGGCATAACTTGCATGTCTGACCAAAGGTTGGACTTTTTCTGTATCCATGTTTATAACCACATCTGTTGCAGTTAACTTCCTTTTGATCATCCTACTGGCTTTGTCCTACTCTTGTCAGTTTTCACAGTTTTTATTTTGTGCACTTCAATCTCTTCACTGAGCACTTTAACCTGACTTGACGTGATCTCACTGGCACGGCAAACATCAATCGCCTTTTCTAATGTAAGATCCGCCTCTCTCAATAGCCTGCCTCTCACTTGATTATTTCGTATGCCGCATACAATCCTGTCACGTATTAAAGAATCATGCAGTTGTCTGAATTCACAGTCTTTTGCCTCGCTCTTCAAATCTGTTACATAGGCGTCTATGGTCTCTATTGGTCCCTCAGCCCTCGTGAAAAACCGGTGTCGGATGTACAGTAGGTTTTTTCTCGGTTCGCAGTAATCTTGAAACTTTCTCTTCAACACTTCAATTTTATCTTGCTCGTCATTTTGGAAGACAAACGTGTTGCAAACCTTTATTGCCTCTTCTCCCGCCACATGCAAAAATGTAGCACATTGCACTTTCTCCGTCTTTTCTTTTTACATTACTTATTTAATTTATATATATATATTTATTATTGTATTTATAATTTATTATCATTATGTATCACAATGTACGTCTGCTGCAAAAGAACACATTTCACAGCATATGCCAGTGATATTAAACCTGATTCTGAAAGGAATATATGTCAAGTTTATGTATCAATACTCACAGTTTAATCATTTCAGTCAGCTTATAATTGTGGTGAAACTTAAATACACCATACTGCAGTACAGAAAAACGGAAGGCTCTGGAGATTAGATACACATCTGACCTCCTGCTCCGGCCCTAGGCTCAGTAGTCCATGGGAGGCTCTCGATTACACTGAGCTACAGGGCAGGAAACATTTTATATCTAACTTCTCAGCTTTATGCTAGTCCTGGGTGGTATAAATAGCCCAGTTCCATTCATCTGAATTGAATCATTGACTGTCATTGAAACAGTAAATGAGCTTAGTGTTTCTTATTCCTTTCGTTTAATTAATATACATTAGCTACTTTCTTAAATAAATTGATTTTATTTTTCTTTTAAAATGCAGTTTAGAAGTTTTAATATCATTAAAGGTATTTCAATTGTCTGGAAATATATCTGATCATGAGAGTCATTGAAAGATTAATTCAAAGCCATCAAGGTTGCCTGGGGTCAGGCCCTCAATCCGTGTTGCTTATTACCTAAATATCACTTGAGGAATGCTCCAGTTTGGGAAATGGCCATGACATCAATGGTTCCAGATGTAAGGAGTTGTGCAGCCTCAAAAGACAATTGTGATCTTGGCAATGAATGAACAGTACTAGCCAGCTGAAATGTGGTTTGGTCAATATCGTTCCCAAGGTATTGAACGTCATACTCCAGATTTTGTTAGCAAACCTGTATTTTCAAAGCATTGCTTAATTTTCTTTCTATTTCAGAACTCTGGAGATAATGGTCAACATTCCACTGTGGTATTCTATTAGTTTTTGGAACAATGTATCATCTTCTAATGACTTAGGTAGCCCCACTTCCCTGCAGTGAAGTCCATTCTTCCATGGCACATCTTCAACACAACTTATTATAGTTTATGTTGTACTATCTGAAAATTGATATACATTTCTTTATTCCTTCTGCAAAAAAAACAAACTGCTGAAGGAACTCAGTGGCTTAGGCACCATCTGTAGAGGACTGTTTTGTGTTGAGACTCTTCATCACGACAGGAAGTGCAGAGAGGAGGTAATGAGGCCAGATTGAGGAAGTCTCTGACAAACTACCATCAACATGATACCTGCAGATTCAGAAGAGTCAACATACTTGACCACTGTTACATCACCATTAAGAACGCTTACTGTGTCATCCCATGCCCGCACTTTGGAAAGTCCGATCACTTGACTGTACTTCAGCTTCTGGCATACAGGCCGAGACTGAAGATCACTGCACCAGTGATGAGGACCATTATGGTATATATGGTCAAGGGAGGTGGAGGAGTGCTTATAGGACTGCTTTGAATCAGTGACCTGGACAAAATTCAGAGATTCATCTTCGAATCTGAATGACCAACTTCATCAAGAACTGTGCGGACTGAACCAGGAGATTCGCATCTGCTGAGGGTTAAATCTGTGGCATTCAAGACCAGTGATCGAGAATTATGCAAGAAGGCTGTGTATGACTTATGGAAAACTTATGCATGTCACCTTTGGCAGGGCTTGCAGGCCATTACTTCCTACAGGGTGAAACCTAACATCATGAATGGTTGTGATGCTTCACTCCAAGATGAGCTAAATGCCTTTTATGCATGATTTGAAAGGGAGAATAAAACTATACCTGTGCAAATCCCTGCAACATCTGGTGACCCTATGATCTCTGTTTTGGAGACTGACATCAGAACATCTTTCAAGAATGTGAACCTTTGTAAGGCCTCAGGCCCCAAGGTCTACCTAGTATTCCACTGAAAACCTGTGGCACCCAACTGGCAGGAGTGTTCAAGGACATCTTCAATCACTCACTGCTGCATTCAGGGGTTCCCACCTGCTCAAAAAGGTATCAATCATACCAGTGTCCAGGAAGAGCAGGGTGAGCTGCCTCAACAACTAATATCAGTTGCACTCACATCTACTGTGGTGAAGTGCTTTGAGAGGTTGGTCGTGGCCAGAATCAACTCCTGCCTACGTCAGAAGCTGTACCCATTGCAATTTGCCTATCGCCACTAAAGGTCTACAGTGGTTGTAATCTCACTGGATCTCTAGTCAGCCTTGGACAACCTGGACCATAGCAATACCTATGTCAGGTTTCTGTTTATTGCTTACATCACTACCATACCCTCAGTACTAACCAACATGCTCCAGAATCAGGGTTCCTGTACCTCTCTGTGCAACTGGATCTTTAACTTCCTCATCAGGGTACCATAATCAGCGTGGACTGGAAATAACATCTCCTCCTCACTGAAAATCAACACCAGCTCATCTCAAGGGTGCATGCTTAGCCCACTGCTCTACGCTCTCTACACCCACAAATGTTTGGCTAGGCACAGGTCAAATGCCATGTTTAAATTTGCTGGTGACACATCTATTGTGGGTGGAAAATTAGATGGTGATGACGAGGTTTGCAGGAGTGAGATAGATGAGCTGGTTGAGAGGTGCCGCAGGAACAACCTTGCACTCGAGGTCAGTAAGACCAAGGAACTGATTGTGCACTTCAGGAAGGAGAAGTTGAGGGAACGCACGCCAGTCCTTATCAAGGGATCAGCAGTGGAAAGAGTGAGCATTTTCAGGTTCCTTGGTGTCAACCTTTGACGATCTGTTCTGGGCTCAACATATTGATGCAATTACGAAGAAAACACAACAGTGGCTATATTTCATTAGAAATTTGAGGAGATTTGATATGTCACCAAAGACTCTAGCAAATTTCTATAGGTGTAATGTGGAAAGTATTCTAACTGTGGAAATAATTCTATACCATCATTATATGGTATGAAGGTGCCACTGCACAGGATTGGAAAAAGCTGTGGAAAGCTGCAAAATCAATCAACCAGTTTCATTGTGGACACGAGCTTCACCAGCATCAAAGGGCATCTTTAAAAAGTCACGTCTCAAAATTCCATCATTATGGTCCCCAGGACATGCCACCTTCTTATTGCTAACATCAAGGAGGAGGTACAGGAACATGAAGACACTCTCAGTATTTTAGGAACAGCTTCTTCCCCTCCATCATCAGATTTCTGAACAGACAATGAACCCGGGTACACTACCTCTGTTTCTTTCTCCCTCTCTTTTTGCACTGCTCATTTAATTTTATATATTTTATATAAACGTTGATTGACCATGTCCCTCTCCAGATGCAGCTTCACCCATTGAATTCCTACAGCAGTTTGTTTTCCCTCCAGATTCCAGTATCTGCAGTCTCTTTAGTTTCCAATTTTCTTTTTATTTCTTCATACTTGTTTCATACTTGATACTTGTTTCATTCCTTCAAGTTGAAGTGGTCGTGTCTCTGGCACCGAGACTGGCCCGTCAGCTCAGAAGGGAAGGAGGGAAAAGAGGAGGGCAGTAGTGACAGGGGATTCGATAGTTAGGGGGACAGATAAGAGGTTCTGTGGGAGAGATCGAGAATCCCGGATGGTCTGTTGCCACCCTGGTGCCAGGGTCCGCGATATCTCGGATCGAGTTCTCAGTATTCTTAAGAGGGAGGGTGAGCAGCCAGATGTCGTGGTCCATGTAGGGAGCGATGAGGTGGATAGGAAGAAGGAGGAGGTCCTGCAAAGAGAGATTAGGGAGTTAGGTGCAAAGGACTAACCCTGACGAAGGGTCTCGGCCTGAAACGTCGACTGCACCTCTTCCTAGAGATACTGCCTGGCCTGCTGCGTTCACCAGCAACTTTTATGTGTGTTACTAACATAAAGAGGCTTTGAGGAAAGAGAAGCAGAATAAAGGGTGTAAAGGTAGTAAGGTAGAAGGGCTAAAGTGTGTGTACTTCAATGCAAAAAGTATCAGGAACAAAGGTGATGAACTGAGAACTTGGATACATACATGGAATTATGATGTAGTGGCCATTACAGAGACTTGGTTGGCACCAGGGCAGGAATGGATTCTCAATATTCCTGGATTTCAGTGCTTTAAAAGGGATAGAGAGGGGGTAAAAGGGGAGGAGGGGTGGCATTACTGGTCAGGGATACTATTATAGCTACAGAAAGGGTGGGTAATGTAGCAGGATCCTCTTTTGAGTCAGTATGGGTGGAAGTCAGGAACAGGAAGGGAGCAGTTACTCTACTGGGGGTATTCCATAGGCCCTCTGGTAGCAGCAGAGATACAGAGGAGCAGATTGGGAGGCAGATTTTGGAAAGGTGCAAAAATAACAGGGTTGTTATCATGAGTGACTTTAACTTCCCTAATATTGATTGGCACCTGATTAGTTCCAATAATTTAGACGGGGCAGAGTTTGTTATGTGTGTCCAGGACGGATTCCTGTCACAGTATGTTGACAGGCCAACTGGGGGAATGCCATACTAGATCTAGTATTAGGTAACGAACCGGGTCAGGTCACAGATCTCTCAGTGGGTGAGCATCTGGCCTTTAGCACTATCATGGAAGAGGATAGAATCAGAGAGGACAGGAAGATTTTTAATTGGGGAAGGACAAATTATGAGGCTTTAAGGCTAGAACTTGCAGGTGTGAATTGGGTGACGTTTTTGTAGGGAAATATACTATGGACATGTGGTCGACGTTTAGAGATCTGTTGCAGGATGTTAGGGATAAATATGTCCTGGTGAGGAAGATTTAAAAAAATGGTAGGGTGAAGGAACCATGGGTGACATGTGAGGTGGAAAATCTAGTCAGGTGAAAGAAGGCAGCATACATGAGGTTTAGGAAGCAAGGATAAGATGGGTCTATTGAGGAAAATAGGGTAGCAAGAAAGGAGCTTAAGAAGGGGCTGAGGAGAGCAAGAAGGGGGAATGAGAAGGCCTTAGCGAGTAGGGTAAAGGAAAACCCCAAGGCATTCTTCAATTATGTGAAGAACAAAAGGATGACAGGAGTGAAGGTAGGACCGATTAGAAATAAAGATGGGAAGATGTGCCTGGAGGCCGTGGAAGTGAGCGGGAATGGTACCGGAGGATTGGAGGGAGGCGAATGTTGTCCCCTTGTTCAAAAAAGGTAGTAGGGATAGTCTGGGTAAGTATAGACCAGTGAGCCTTATGTCTGTGGTGGGAAAACTGTTGGAAAAGATTCTTAGAGATAGGATCTATGGGCATTTAGAGAATCATAGTCTGATCAGGGACAATCAGCATGGCTTTGTGAGGGGCAGATCGTGTCTAACAAGCCTGATAGAGTTCTTTGAGGAGGTGACCAGGCATATAGATGAGGGTAGCGTAGTGGATGTTATCTACATGGATTTTAGTAAGGTATTTGACAAGGTTCCACATGGTAGGCTTATTCAGAAAGTCAGAAGACATGGGATCCAGGGAAGTTTGGCTGGGTGGATTCAGAATTGGCTTGCCTGCAGAAAGCAGAAGGTCGTGGTGGAGGGAGTACATTCAGATTGGAGGGTTATGACTAGTGGTGTCCCACAAGGATCTGTTCTGGGACCTCTACTTTTCGTAATTTTTATTAACGACCTGGATGTGGAGGTAGAAGGGTGGGTTGGCAAGTTTGCAGATGTCACAGAGGTTGGTGGTGTTGTGGATAGTGTAGAGGATTGTCGAAGATTGCAGAGAGACATTGATAGGATGCAGAAGTGGGCTGAGAAGTGGCAGATGGAGTTCAACCCGGAGAAGTGTGAGGTGGTACACTTTGAAAGGACAAACTCCAAGGCAGAGTACAAAGTAAATGGCAGGATGCTTGGTAGTGTGGAGGAGCAGAGGGATCTGGGGGTACATGTCCACAGATCCCTGAAAGTTGCCTCACAGGTAGATAGGGTAGTTAAGAAAGCTTATGGGGTTTTAGCTTTCATAAGTTGAGGGATCGAGTTTAAGAGTCGCAAGGTAATGATGCAGCTCTATAAAACTCTGGTTAGGCCACACCTGGAGTACTGTGTCCAGTTCTGTTCGCCTCACTATAGGAAGGATGTGGAAGCATTGGAAAGGGTACAGAGGAGATCCACCAGGATGCTGCCTTGTTTAGAGAGTATGCATTATGATCAGAGATTAAAGGAGCTTGGGCTTTACTCTTTGGAGAGGAGGAGGATGAGAGGAGACATGATAGAAGTATACAAGATATTAAGAGGTATAGATAGAGCGGACAGCCAGCGCCTCTTCCTCAGGGCACTACTGCTCAATACAAGAGGACATGGCTTTAAGGTAAGGGGTGAGAAGTTCAATGGGGATATTAGAGGAAGTTTTTTTTTACTCGGAGAGTGGTTGGTGTGTGGAATGCACTGCCTGAGTCAATGATGGAGGCAGATACACTAGTGAAATTTAAGAGACTACTAGACAGGTATATGGAGGAATTTAAGGTGGGGGGTTATATGGGAGGCAGGGTTTAAGGGTCGGCACAACATTGTGGGCTGAAGAGCTTGTACTGTGCTGTACTATTCTATGTGCTATGTTCTATACTAATTTTTCATATACACTTTGCAAAGCCCTGAATGGATCGCCAGAGAACGCCACTTGTCACATCCTGATCATAAGGGCTTATGCCTTTATTAGGGTGTATATCTTAACTTTCTTCCCAGGAAATCGCCTCTAAGCCTGTGTGCTTTTACTTTAGTATATAATAAGTATGCAGAACTCATTAAGTGTTTTGCTGATGTATATAGATAACTTTGATAACTAGTCCTTTGGTATGGATGTCTGACTTGCTGGGGCATATTAATTATCACCTCAAAAATATTCAGTTAGATATGTCAGTCATTGATTATACTTCACAACTCCATGGAAATTATCTTTGAGAACTGTCCCTTGACAAAATATATATCACTAATATTTTTTTTCAACAGAAACTGAAGTGACAAGTCTGTTAGTCCACTAATTTCTCACACTTTTCTTAAATATTGAAGTGATATTTCCAAAAATCTAGAGAGATTTGAAAAATTAAGACTAATGTTTCTGCAGTGTCCTTATCTATTTGTTTTAATATTGGAGGAAATTAAATAAATGCAAATATAGTTTGCACTAGATCGGGCAAATTAAAAGGAATTGTAATCTGAGAACACAGGTACTTTCACCTGAGCTTTAAATTTGTATCCCTCACAGGTAACACAAAATTGAAATAGCCAAATATACAAGTAGAGACGGCAGATTCACCAGCATGGACTTGATGGGCCAAATGGCCTTCTGCGCCGAAATAATTCTATGATTTTAACTTCAAGATGAGCAATGTTTATGATTATTCCACCCTCCCCAACATTAAAGAACCCGAAATTGGAAGACAAACAAGGTAATGCAGCAGCAGTAAAAGAGTAAGCATTTAATTTCAACGAGACACCCCTTATTTCCCCAAAAATCCTCCAAACCTCAGAATATTAAAGTTTGTAAGTGTTGAAATTGTCACTTGGATAAGCTAGTAGTATTATTCCAGAGTAGTCTGCGTTTTCAGAAGTGGAGAGAGTGAGCAGTTTCAATTTCCTGGGTGTCAAGATCTCTGAGGACCTAACCTGGTCCCAACATATCGATGCAGTTATAAAAAAGGCAAGACAGTGACTATACTTCAATAGGAGTTTGAAGGGATTTGGTATGCTAACAAAAACTTTCAAAAACTTCTATAGATGTACCGTGGGGAACATACTGACAGGTTGCATCACTGTCCGGTATGGCGGGGTGGGGGGGGCGGCGGAGCTACTGCACAGGACTGAAAGAAGCTACAGAGGTTTGTAAATTTAGGCTGCTCCATATTGGGTATTCCTAGATGAGATTCATTAGAGATCTGGGTGTCCTTGTTCATCAGTCACTGACAGTATGCATACAGGCACAGCAGGCAGTGAAGAAAGCTAATGACATGTTGGCCTTCATAACAAGGGGAATTGAGTATAGGAGCAAAGAGGTCCTTCTGCAGTTGTACAAGAACCTGGTGAGACCCCACCTGGAGTACTGTGTGCAGTTTTGGACTCCAAATTTGAGGAAGGACATTCTTGCTATGGAGGGAGTGCGGTGTAAGTTCACTGGGTTAATTCCAGGGATGGCGGGAATGTCATATGTTGAAAGATTGGAGCGACTGGGCTTGTATACACTGGAATTTAGAAGGATGAGAGGGGATCTGATTGAAACATATAAGATTATTAAGGGATTGGACACGCTAGAGGCAGGAAACATATTCCTGAAGTTGGGGGAGTCCAGAACCAGGGGCCACAGTTTAAGAATAGGGTAGACCATTTAGAACGGAGTTGAGGAAAAACTTTTTCACACAGAGGGTTGTGGATCTGTGGAATGCTCTGCCTCAGAAGGCAGGGGAGGCCAATTCTTTGGATTCTTTCAAGAAAGAGTTAGATAGAGCTCTTAAAGATAGCGGAGTCAAGGGATATGGGGAGAAGGCAGGAACAGGGTACTGATTGTGGATGATCAGCCATGATCACAGTGAATGGTGGTGCTGGCTCGAAGGGCTGAATGGCCTACTCCTGCACCTATTGTCTGTTGGGTACTAGCCTACAAAGTACCCAGGATATCTTCAAGGAGCGCTGTCTCAGAAAGGCAGCTTGCATTATTAAGGATCCCCAACACCCAATGCATGATCTTTTCTCACTGTTACTATCAGGTAGGAGATACAGAAGCCTGAAGGCACACACTCAGCGATCCAGGAGCAACTCCTTCCTCTCTGCCATATGATTCCTAAATGGACATTGAACCCTTGAACACTACTTCACATTTTTAATATATTTCTCTTTTCTGCATGATTTTTAATCTGTCCGATATACTGTAGTTGATTTACTTATTTATTTATAATTTTTTTTCTCCTATATTATGTATTGCATTGAACTGCCGCTACTAAGTTAACAAATTTCATGACACATACCGGTGATAATAAACCTGATCCTCATTCTGGTTTATTATAAGTTAATTTTACAGTCAAATTAAGGAATAACACTGACTTCTGTGAATCTTCAGAAGTCTTAAATTAATTTTGAACTTGGTCAGACCCAATGCACGTTTGAAATGAGTGACATACAAAGGACCTGAAGCCATTGTAATGTGGCTATTGTCATCATCATCAGGTGCTGCGCCCAGTTTGAGCTTTGATTGCCATAGCCCACACACTCCTGTTTCGGGTCAAGTGGATACCCGGCCATCGCCAACAGGGTCAAGTTTGCTCTGGGACAGGTGATCCACCCGGACCAAACCTGTGCTGTACCGGGCAGGAAGATCTCGGACAGCCTCGCGCTGCTGAGGGACACCATTGCCTACGTGCAGGACAGAGGGGTGGACACCTGCCTGGTTAGCTTGGACCAGGAGAAAGCCATCGACAGGGTATCACACATGTACATGGCGGACGTGCTCTCCGAAATGGGATTTGGGGAAGGAATCTGGAATTGGATCAGACTGCTCTACACAGACATCCGTAGTGCAGTCCAGGTCAACGGGTGGGAAACAGACAGCTTCCCCATCAGGTCTGGAGTCAGGCAGAGCTGCCCCCTCTCCCGTCTTGTTTGTGTGCTGCATTGAACCCTTTGCCGAAGCCATCAGGAGAGATGAGGGCATAAGAGGGGTGACATTGCCAGGCAGTGGAGGGACACATGTCAAAACCTCCCTGTACATGGATGACGTCACCGTCTTCTGCTCTGATCTGAGGTCAGTTCGCAGATTTATTGACATCTGCTTACATTTTGAGCTGACATCGGGGGCCAAAGTCAACAGCACAAAGAGCAAAGCCGTGCTCTTCAGCAACTGGCCCAACCGATCCAGTGTCCCCTTCACTGTCAGGTCTGACCACGTGAAGGTGTTGGGGATCTGGTTCGGCAGGGCCGAGGCATGCAGGAATAACTGGCTAGAGCGGACTGCCAAGGTAAAACAGAAAATGGGACTATGGGGAGGGCGCTCCCTTTCGATAATGGGCAAGAACCTGGTCTTCAGGTATGAGGTGCTCTCAGGTCTGTTGTACTTGGCGCAGGTTTGGCCCATCCCCCGCTCCTGCAGCTCTGAAATCATCAGAGCTGTCTTCGGATTCGTCTGGAGATCGAAGATGGAGCGAGTCAGACGGGCTGTCATGCACGAGTCCTTGGACAATGGGGGCAAGAACATCCCCAACGTCACCCTCACCCCGATCGCCAGCTTTGTGTGTGGCTGCATTAGGTTGTGTGTGGATCCCAGATACGTGGGCACAAAGTACCACTGTGTGCCCGGGTTCTACCTGTCGCCCTGGCTACGAAGGATGGGTCTGGCCCCTTTCCTGTGCAACACCCCTGTCAGCTGGTCGTTGCCTCCATACCTGTCCTTCGTAGAAAAGTTCTTCCAGGCCAACGCCTTTGACCACAAGGCAATTAGACAGTGGTCAGCACATAACGTCCTGCAGGCACTGCAGGAGAAGGACAAGATGGACTCAGTGGGGTGGTTCCCTGAGCAGACTGTCCAGTACATCTGGCAAATTGCCTCATCGCCAGACCTCACCAACAGGCACAAAGACCTCGACTGGCTGGCGGTGAGGGGGGCCCTCCCAGTCAGATCCCTCCTGTACATCCGGAGCATCGTCTCCACACCCCACTGCCCACGGGAGGACTGCAATGGGGTGGAGTCAGTGACTCACCTCTTTGCACACTGTGGGTTCACGAAGAAGGTGTGGAGGAGGATGGAAGGGATGGTGTCGAGATTCATGCCCAGCAGCTGCGTAACCGAGGACTCCCTGATCTACAAGTTGTTCCCGGAGACACACACAGAGACAAACATCCCGTGTTGCTGGCCGATCGTCAATTCGGTGAAGGACGCTCTTTGGTCTGCCCGAAACTTTGTGGTCTACCAGCACATGGAGATGTCCGTGACTGAATGCTGCCAACTGGCTCATTCTCACCTGCAGGAGTACGTACTGAGGGATGCACTCAAGCTTGGTGCAGCCACCGCAAAAGCTCAATGGGGAAGGACCTCAGTTGAAGGTTCATCACCTGCGGAGTGGGAGGGATCGGATGGGGAGGAGAATACCCCTCATCAGCGGTGTGGATAGATGAATCAACTTGGTGCCCCAGGAGTGGCTGAAAATGTGTAGACTGTAAAAGAACTTCAGTAAAGGAATTAGAGTCAACACCTCGTTTTTTGTTGTTAATTTTTTTATTGTAAATAAGTCTTAATTCTTGACTATTAAACATCTGTAAACATCTTTCATTTGAATATGGACTGAGAGTCAATGCATAATTTTACTGTAAATAACTTTATTTATTGAATAAGGACTCAGGGTCAACGAATGTTTTTTTTTCTATGTAAATAACTTTATTTTGTAATATTTCTGAATAAAGTATATTTTTGGGAAAAGAAATTGGTATTCATTTCCAGTTCTCTGGCTGCTGTCTCCATCATCATTTGTCTTTGTCTTCTTCTTGCTTTCTTCCCTTCAATCTTACCCATAATTACCATGCATCCTAACTCCTCTTTCCTAATCACGTCCAATGAAGTTATGTTGCCTTTTCATGATCTCATACATTATTTCTCTTTTTGTGTTTGCTCTGTTCATGACATCCTCGTTAGATATTTGTTTCGTCCATGATATTTTTTTGCATTCTCCTCAAAAACATCTGTGCTGCTACAATTCGTTTCCTCGTGTTACTAGATATTGTCCAACATTCTGAGCCATGTAACCTGACTGGATAAACGTAATATATCAGTACTCTGAGGTGGGTTGTCATGCCTAGTTTAGTATTGGTCAGTATACTCTTCATCCTCATAAAGGTGTCTTTTGCCATCCCTATTCTTCTTTTGATGTCCAAGTCGCACCTGCCATCTGATGTCACCCAGCTTTCTAAGTAGGAAAAGTTCTTTACTTGTTTTATGTCTTCCCCATTTATTCTCAGCCTGCAGATAGGAATATCCTTCTTTTTGGATATCACCATACATTCTGTCTTTTTGCAATTGACAGACAGAC
Source organism: Mobula hypostoma (assembly GCF_963921235.1). Classification (NCBI taxonomy): domain Eukaryota; kingdom Metazoa; phylum Chordata; class Chondrichthyes; order Myliobatiformes; family Myliobatidae; genus Mobula; species Mobula hypostoma. The sequence goes on from NC_086102.1 coordinate 167,074,835, forward strand.
CCATTTTTGCACTTTCTTCAACAATTATATCAATTAAGTTTTGTAGTTCTTCCTCCGTACTTGCAATTAACACTGTCATCTGCAGATCTGAAATTATTGATGTTTTCACCGCCAACTTTGATTCCCAAGATGTCTCTTATTTTTTGTAATATTGTTTCACTGTACACATTAAATAACTCAGGGGAGAAAACACACCCTTGTCTAATGCCTCTCATAAACTGACTCACTTCTCCATCCATTCTTACAGCGGCAGTTTGTTCCCAGTACAGATTTCTGATTAGGCGGAGGTCTTTCAAATCTAGATCTAGAGTTTTCCATAATATTTCAAATAAGTTACTGTGCTTCACTTTATCAAATGCTTTTGTGTAGTTGATAAAACAAACAAACAAATCTTTTTGCACTTGAATACCTGTAGTTCATTCTGATAGTATCCTTAACATTAATATTGCATTTCTTGTACCTTTGTCTTTCACAAAACCACATTGTTCTTTGCCTATTTCAGCTTGTATCTTACTTTTAGCTCTTATCATTAAAATTTTTAGAAGTATTTTAGTGATATGACTCATTAAACTTATGGTCCTATGTAATTCACATTCCATTGCTCCAGGTTTCTTAGGAAGAGTGATAAATACAGATTTTTTCATCTCTTCTGGTATTATTCCAGTCTCATAAATGTCATTGATTAAATCAGTAAGTTTTTCAATTCCATAATCTTCAAGGGCGATAATTTGTTCTATTACTAATTCATCAGGACCTGCTGCCTTTCCTTTCTTCATCTTATTGCATTACGAACTTCAGATTTTAAAATACTTGGACCTTCAATGTTTTTCTTAATTTCTGGTTTTTCGCCTCGATCGTCTTCAAACAATTCCTGAATATACTCAGTCCATCTGTTCATAATCTCATCTTTTTCTATGATAATGGTACCATCCTTTGTTTTCAAACATCCACCTGAAGAACAGAGGAGCTTTTTACCAGTGATATTCTTGATTTGTTGATGTAACTTTCTGGATCAGTAATAGGGATTCTTTCTAATTGTTCACATTCCTGGTTTAACCATTCTTCTTTGGCTTCTTGACATAAGCTTTTAACTTTTTTTTATCTAAGGACTTATATTCTATAGGATTTGCTTTCTTCTGCTCCTTTCTTCCATTAGATTTTTGATTTCATCTGTCACCCATTTATTCTTTGTGCTTTTTCCTTTTTTAGGAAATCACTGACTTTGCTGATTCTACCAAAACATCCTTTAGAGTTAAACTTAATTTCTACATGATTGCTATCATCTTCAACAGATTCTATTTCTAGACTTTGAAATCTATTCCTTACTTCAATTGTAAATGTTTGTCTTAAATTTTCTTCTTTAATTAATTGCAAGTAGTCAGGGGATTGTTCAGGGTTTTGCTTCTTTAGTTTTTTAAGTTTTACTTTTACATAACTTACTAGGTTATGGTCACTATTACAGTCTGCACCTGGATATGTTTTGCATTGAGTCACTGAGTTTCTAAATCTTTGGTTTATAGTAATAAAGTCAATTTGATTTCTAGTGTTATCACCTGGACTTTTCCAGTTCCACAAGCATCTTGGATGGTTTTTAAAGTGGGTATTCATAATGACCTAATTATTCATCTTGCACCATTCTACCCATTTCTCACCTCTTTTGTTTCTTTCCCCTAGTCCAAATTTTCCTATGGTATTTCCAACAGCACCTTGTCCTACTTTAGCATTTAGATCTCCCATGACAATAACAAGATCTTGAGATTTGCATCCATTCTTTGCTTGTTCAAGCTCTTCATAGAATTTATCTATATCCTCATTTGTTCCATCTGTTGTTGGTGCAAATACCTGTATAATTGCTAAAGCAAATGGTTGTCCTCTGAATCTAATAAGGAGCACTCTTTCTGATATTGCCCAATGTCCTAAAACACTTTTTGCCATGTTTTCATCCATAAGAATTCCTACTCCATTAGTATGGGATGTTGCACAAGAATAAACTAGTGTTTTATTTCTAATCTGACATTTTCCAGCACCTATCCAACGAACTTCTTTTAAGAATTCTGAACAATTCTTTCTGGGAACTAACTCACGGTGCCATATTTATATTTGTACAATAACAGAATGTAGTGGTGTGACAATAGCTCCCCCTTGTGATGTGAACTGGATGTTCATGCTCATGTGCATTCATTCTCATGTGGCTGGTTGGATAATCTTTTTAAAAAATGATTAAAAATTCACCAATTAAAACAAGATCTAATTTAAAAATAATAAGTTGATTCATTTCACATGAGTAAAAAGACTTGTAATTAAGCTCAATTATGTCCATTTTCACAAATTACTTCAGATAATAAAATGAACTTCAGGTCATGATTCCCATGTTATTAACTAATATTATTTGACTTAAATTTGATGATTTTTTTATTGTCTTCCAGCTGTTCCAAACTCAATCATAGTAAAAGCCTTCATAGCTTCCTCTTTGTAAATTTGTCTGATGATATATCTTGTATTAATCTTTCTGTTCGGAGCGCTGAGAGATGGTTAGAATCACGGAGATAGAGCATGGAAATGGAGCCTTTGGTGCTGATCATCCACCATACATGTGATCGTAAGGAGCATGTAGCACCTGAATCTGGTCTCTGGCACTGCAAGGGAGTGGTTCTACAACTTGTGCCACTCTGCCACTCTGTGCTGTCATGGTTCTCTGGGCATCTCCTCCTAAGTGCACAGAATAAAAATCTTCCTAACCCAACAGATGTAAGATGTTTGTCAATTCTTGAAATGTTAATTATTACTAATCATATTTACAATAGAATCAAGAATTTTAAAATTAAAAGGGGCAATTGCACCCACTGTGCATGTACCAGCTTTTTGTTATTCAGTTTTTGCAAGATAGGCATCACGAACAAGGGCAATCTTAGTTGGATCTAACATACAAAATTCTGGCACTGATATCCTGGAAGTGTGATGATTGACAACCAATCATCTTTCTATATGTGAGATTTGATTCCAGCCTCATTAATTTATCTTTTTGTCAGGGATTCTTGGTATCACACTCAGTTAAGTGTTGCCTTGATTTCAAGAACAATTCTTCTGGCTTCATCATGCTTTCAGATCAGGTCATGCATAACACATACCTCCGCTGCAACTCTCAGTTGTGTTCCTGGGGTACAGGGGCTAGCGACCCTTGTGCCTGTTTTGTATTCTATCGCTGAACAGCAGTGAACCATCTGATTGGCCTATCAGAGTTCTCTTTGGGAACTAGTTGACTTGATCAGAATTTCTGATCTAACCATTGTTCATGATTGCACTTAATAAAAAAAATCATTATAATTCAGTTCTTTGGTCCATATCTGGATCAAGCCTGTGATAAGTTCCGGAGCCCAATGGTCTTGGCAAAACCCAAACTGAATTATCAGTAAGCAGATTACTGGAGAGCAAAAGCAGCTGATAGCATTATCATACCTTCCATCATTGTGCTGATGATTGAGTGAGTCCATCTTTCTGGTGGATGGGATGTATCCAGTGATCACAATGAGGAAATCTGCATGTTATCAGTATAGTATGATTATAAGAAGCTGGCTGTAAGACTGATTGGACAATATTAGCAAGAATGAATTTTTGCTACTAATAGTTCACAGTGTCTTGTGGATGTCCATTTTCAAATTGCCCGTTTAGCCACTTAAGATGGTTGCAGTTCCTCATAGCACAATGGTTGGTGAGAAGATAGGAATTTTTTTCTGGAAGGGCTGTATATTGGTCATTTCTAACTTGCCACAGCTACTTTGGTTCGAACATAATTAAGTAGATTTATTCCTTGTATTCAGTCACTCACAATATACTGTAGATCCAATCTTGCAGTTTGTATTCAGGATTCAGTCAGCTCATGTCAACAGTCATGCTTCCAAGCCATGCTTTGTAACATACATTGAGGCACCCATCCAGATTGTACACTATACTCTTGCTATTTTCAGGACTTCTTCCAAATGTTATTAAACATGGAGGAATACTGATTTATCAGCTGAAATATGACAGTAGGCGGTAATCAAATGAAGATCTCCTGCCTATGTTTGACCTGATATCAAGAAACACGTGGGGCCTGGATTCAATCAAATTAAGTTGCCTTCAATGATTTGTGAATTGCATCCCTGGGATATTGCACCTATCTACCATTTATATGATGACTTCTTGAATGTATTTTCATTAAATTATATATGCCAAATGTTTGTTCAATGTCTTCCTGGTGTCCTTCAATCTTGTTTAATAGTTATCACATTGCAAAGTTATGTAATAAACAAAAAATTCAGAAGTGTACTCTATAAACTCAAGTTCAGGTTATTTCAATGTGATAAGAAAGCAAAATTCTTAATACACACATTTCTGGGGTATCTGCTGCAAATCTATGCTAGCTATCTCTGATGAACCCAAGTGACAGTTAATTTTGAAAATTTAAAAAAATTGTAGAGTTGGAAATCTGAAATAAAAACCAAAAATCCTGGAACTATTCAGGTCAGTCAGCATCATGGAAAGAAGCAGAGTTAAGATCTCAGCTCTGAGCTTGTTTTATCCTTTCCATCACTAACATTAGGCTGATTGACCTGTAGCCAAATTTGGACTGGACTTCAAATGTACCTAATTAGCTATAAAGTGTGTAAAAGGGCTGGATGGGAAAGAGTTTGTCAAATATGTTCAGGAAAGTTTCCTTAAGCAGTACAAAGAAGTCCCAATTAGAGAGAATGTGAGACTACTTTTCCTTTTAGGGAATTTAATTGAATTGAATTTATTTCTTACATCCTTCACATACAGGAGGAGTAAAAATCTTTACATTACATCTCCATCTAAATGTGCAATCATAGTAATTTATAATAAATAGAACACTCAATGTAGTATAGAGTACACACAAATCAGCGAGATTAAATCAGTCTGATGGCCTGGTGTAATAAGGTGTCCTGAAGCCTGTTGGTCCTGGCTTTTATGCTGCGGTACTGCTTCCCGGATGGTAGCAGCTGGAATAGATTATGGTCAGGGTGACTTGGGTCCCCAGTGATCCTATGGGCCCTTTTTTACACACCTGTCCTTGTAAATGTCCTGAATCATGGGAAATTCACAACTACAGATGCACTGGGCTGTCTGCACCACTCTCTGCAGAGTCCTGCGATTAAGGGAGGTATAGTTCCCTTGGTGCGTGGCCAAGTGGTTAAAGCATTCGTCTAGTGATCTGAAGGTCGCTAGTTCGAGCCTTGGCTGAGGCAGCGTGTTGTGTCCTTGAGCAAGGCACTTAACCACACATTGTTCTGTGATGACACCAGTGCCAAGCTGTACGGTTCCTAATGCCATTCCCTTGGACAACATCGGTGGCGTGGAGAAGGGAGACTTGCAGCATGGGCAACTGCCGATCTTCCATACAGCCTTGGCCAGGCCTGCGCCCTGGAAACCTTACAAGGCGCAAATCCATGGTCTCATGAGACTAATAGATGCTTAAGAAGAAGTTCCCTTAAGAGGCAAGCGACAGAAATTTGTGTTGGGGTACACTTTCACCTAGTGATCATAATGCCATTAGTTTCAAGGTAATTATGCAGAAGGATAGGTCTGGTCTTCGGGTTGAAATTCTAAATTGGAAAGGGCAATTTTGATAGTATCAAAAAGATCTGGCAAATATAAGACCTTGGTCAGACCCCACTTGAAGTACTGTGTTCAGTTCTGGTCAAGTCACTACAGGAAGGATGTGGATACTATAGAAAGAGTGCAGAGAAGATTTACAAGGATGTTGCCTGGATTGGAGAGCGTGCCTTATGAGAACAGGTTGAGTGTATTTGGTCTTTTCTCCTTGGAGCAACAGAAGATGAGAGGTGACCTGATAGAGGTGTATAAGATGATTAGAGGCATTGATCGTGTGGATAGCCAGAGGTTTTTTCCCAGGGCTGAAATGGATAACATGAGAGGGCATAGTTTTAAGGTGCTTGGAAGTAGGTACAGAGGGATGTCAGGGTTAAGTTTTTCACACAGAGAATGATGGGTGTGTGGAATGCACTGCCGACAAAGGTGGTGGAGGCGGATACAATAGGGTCTTTTAAGAGAGTCTTAGATTGGTACATGGAGCTTAGAAAAATAGAGGGCTATGTGGTAGGGTAATCCTAGACAGTTTCTAGAGTGGGTTGCACAGTCAGCACAACTTTGTGGGCCAAATGACCTGTAATGTGATGTAGTTTTATATATTCTAAGCTCTAAATGTGGATTGGGGTAGGTTGTTTCCTATCAAAGTGAAATTTTGAGAGTATAGAATTTCTATTTTCCTGTCAAAATAAAAACAAGGATAAATGGTTTATAGAAACTTGGTTTTCAAGAGATCTTGAGGCCCTGGCGCATAGCACGTGTAGGTAGACAGGAACTAAATGAGTACTTGAGCAGTATTGGAATGCAACAGAGCAGTGAAAAAGGAAATCAGGAAGGCTAAAAGAAGGCATGAGGTTGCTCTAACAGACAAAGTGAAGGAGAATCCTAAGTGCTTCTCCAGATACATTAAAAGGATAGCAAAAGTTAGAGTTGTAATATATGTGTGGAGCAGAAGGGATGGGAGAGATCTTAAATGGATTTTTTGTATCTGTATTTACTTGGGAGACGGACACAGAGTCTATAGATGTGAGGATATGCAGCCGTGGGGTCATAGACCCTATACAGATTACGGAGGAGGAGATGTTTACTATCTTGAGGTAAATCAGGGTGGGCAAATCCCCAGGGCCTGACAAAGTATTCGCTTGGACCTTGTGGGAGGCTAGTGTAGAAATTGCAGGGGCCCTAAAAGAGATATTTAAAACATCCTTATCCACGGGTGAGGTGCAGAGGACTGGAGGATAGCTAATGTTGTTCTGTTGTTTAAGAAAGACTCTCAGAATAAGCAAGGAAATAAAAGGCTGGTGAACCCAACATCAGTCATATTTGGATAGACAGGAACTGATTAGGGATAGTCAACGTTGATTTGTGCATGGTAGGTTGTGCATAACCAATCTGAAAAAGTTTTTCGAGGAAGTTACCAAAAAATTTGATGATGGCAAGACAGTGAATGTTGCCTACATGGACTTTAGTAAGGCCTTCAACAAGGTCCCGCATGGGAGGTTGGTCTAGAAGGTTCAGTCACTTGACATTTAAAATAAGATAGTGAACTGGATTAGCACATTAGAATCATGCTATAGGGATTGGTGGTGGGCCCGTTGTTGTTTATAATCTGTGTCAATGATTTGGATGATAATGTGATAAACTGGATCAGTAAATTTGCGGATGATACCAAAATTTGAGTTGACAGCAAGTAAGGCTATCAAAGCTTACAGCAGGATCTGGACCAACTAGAAAAATGGCAGATGGAATTTAATGCAGAGAAGTGTGAAGTGTTGCACTTTGGGAGGACCAACCAGGGAGAGGTCTTACACAGTGAGAGGCAGGGCACGGAGGAGAGTGGTAGAACATAGAGATATGGGAAAACAAATGATAATTCCATGAAAGTAATATTACAGGTAGATAGGGTTGTAAAGAAAGCTTTTGGCATATTGCTCTTCATAAATCAATGTATTAAGTACAGGAGTAGGAATGTTATGTTAAAATTGTATTAAACACTTGTGATTATTGTAAATTTGGAATATTGTTTCTAGTTTTGGTCACCCACCTACAAGAAAGATGTAAATAAAATTGAAAGAGTGCAAAGAAAACTTGCAAGGTTGTTGCAGGGACTTGTGGACCTGAGTTAGAGGGAAAGGTTGAACAGATTAGGACTTTATTCCCTAGAATGTAGAGGATTAAGGAGAAATTTGATAGAGGTATATAAATTGTGAAGGGTACAGACTGGGTAAATGCAAGCAGGCTTAGGTTAGGTGAGACTAGAATTAGAGGTGATGGGTTAAGGGTGAAAGGTGAAATGTTCAAGGGGAATAGTGGGGGGGGGAATAGCTTCTTCACTCAGACGGTGCTAAGAGTATGCAATGAGCTGCTGTGCAATTGCTGGATTTGGGGTTGATTTCAATATTTGAATCGGTATATGGATGAAAGGGGTATGGAAGGCTATGGTCCAGATGCAGGTCCATGAGACTAGTCTGGCATAGACTAACTTTTCAACTGATGACATTCATAATTATCCCTATAGTAAATGTGGCGTCAACCAGAAATATTTCCTTTGTTCTATCTATAACTCCTAAATTCTCTGCAACTTCAAGCTAAATTGTTTTCACTCTTTACTAGTCTTGACAAAAAGTCTTTAACCTAAAATCTTAACCATGTTTCTCTTTTCCCAGTAGACTGAATGTTTTCAGCATTTTCTGTTTTCTTCATTCAGAGGGTGTTGATTTTTTTTTATAATTCTCTATCCAAAAGGGCTGTGAAGACAGGGCAGTAATTCATAGGATTCAGGGCAGTAATTCATAGGATTCTGAACATGCAGGGAATTAAGGGATATGGGAACAAAATATGAAAATGAGGCTGAAGGAGAAAATCAGTTATGAACAAAGAATGATTAGGAAGGTTCAAAGCCCCATTGGCCTACTCCTGCTCCCAATTCTTATGCAATGGCAATTTATAGTTATAGAGAATCATATTTTATTTCTGTTGACTTCTCAGTCTTTACTGCAAATAGTAAAGATATCTTTAATTCTTATGATTGCAGTTTCTCATCTTTTATTGGTTGGTTAACAGCATTCAGACTAATTCAGTCAGCATCCAGAAGCAGATAATTTGCCAGGTACGCTAGATGCAAGTTCAAATGATCAACGTAGAGGAATAAAGTTTGTATTTTTATCGTAGAAAATAATATTTAAAATAAATTAGTGACCAAACATTTTACATTATGTTCTCACTGACATGAAAAAAGTCATGCATATTTGTTCAAATTTTCAGGAGATTCCCTGCAGGAGTTAAAGAATGTGCTAAATTAATAATGAGACAAATTACCTCAGTTTGAGATAAATTTGCAGTAAGTATGGTTTTCCATAATGAATTCCTATGTGATGTTTATTTCCTGTAACTGAGAATGATTTTTGCAGTTACCTATAGGAAATTTCATAAATAATAGAAAATATAGTACACAATATCCACTTTTTTCGACAAGTCAAAGACTTTTGGACTCAAATCAAAATATAGCACATTCTATTTCAGAAATAATTTGTTTTAAGAGATTATTTGATTCACGGTATGCTTATTCTATTCAACTGCTTTCAGCTTTCATTTAAGTGAAAGTAGTACTTTTTTAACCCTCACCTAGCCAATTTATTCCAACCCACATTCATGATTTAAAAATTAGATGATAACAATAATGTTAATACGTTTAAAAATATGACATTGGGAAGTACAACATGGAAACAAGCCCTCGGCCCAAGTCATTCGTGTCAACCATGGTGCTCACAAAGCTAGTCCCATTTGCTCACATTTGGCCCATATCCCTTTGAATCCCTCCTATCCTTGTATTTATCCAAATGTCTTTTAAATGTTGTTATTGAAACATCTGCATTGATGTTAAAGTATATCTAGTCAAATTCCTTAATGTCAGGAATTGTAAAGGAGGCTTGACCCAAAAGCAGAGCAGTGGAGACAATTTAGCAGTAAGCAGTATTTTATTAACAAATTGAAAAATAATAAGTCACAAGGAGCCACAAAATGAGAGAGAAAAGACATTTAACATGACAAGGCAACAAGATAACTGAAGGTGTTGAGCAAGTGGTTGAAGCTGACTGGTTCAATGAGTGAACAAGGATTGTGGATGAGAATTGGGTTTAAATATGCTGCAGGTGATGAGTTGGAAATGACTCCTGTCTGTGCCGCCTAACACTTAACACTTGAGAAGGAAATATGCATCCATACTAGATACGTTCTGTATACCACTCCATATCCCAGCAACACTGTTGACTGAAGTGGCCTAACAAACTGCTTAGTTGAAGGGTAATCAGGGACATATGATTATCCTCAACTGAACAAATGATCTGTCATCCCACACTTGATTCTTTCAGTGCTCATTTCATTGGCGTTCCTTCCCTAATGGTTTACAAGCACCAAACAAAATGCAGTTGTATGTTTCCTGTCTGGTAGTTAGTACCAAAGTTCATCATTCCCATCTCAGAAATATCTTGAACAGCAGCACAGGAAATTAAATCTAATCACATTTGGAGAAGAACTTCATACAGTTGCTTTATGCACCTATCTGCATAAGCACGTGTTTTTAATGTATTCAATGATTATTTGTGGTGAAGGTCTCTGGCTCTGCTGGCTGTTCTTTGTGCACACACTTGCCTGAATATTTTTTCCACAATACATTTAAGTTCTTATTTGCTTCATCATCCCTCTTTACTTTCCACTTATGTTTCCTGGACAGCCTTAGTCTCCTGTGCAGCCATGTCTCTCTGCTTCACTACTGTGATAAGTCTTTTCAGTTAAATGGGCTGTCTGTTCCAATTTCTTTCTCATTCGTCAAAACATTCCCAAACAATTCTTTTTGCCTAAGTTTTAACTCTTTGAATAATTTTCTTTCAACTCAGCATTGTTTTTCATATTCTAATTATTTAAAAATTTGGTTTGGGGAAATTTTGTACAGTAGAAATGTTAAGAAAGTTAAGGCTGTGTTGCTGAATTTAGGGAACTTAACGAAGACAGAGGGAAATTGACAAATATTCCACCACCTGCACTTACATCCCTCATATTGAGATATCCAAAAATAAACCTGATTGATTGAAATTATACAAGATATCCAAATTGTTAGAGTGATGAATCTAATCAGTAGAGGTTCTTTGCTGCCACATTAGGAAGAAGATGTCATTCATTACTTTCAGTAAATCTTTTCAGTTTGTTAGCATTTTCCTTTGTCTATTGTAACAGCTTGTCACAATCTTCATTCAACATCGACTCAGTGCTGGATTTAACTGCCATAAGCACTATGATAATTTCAATGAGAATATAGTATCCATTATAAGAAATTACATATGGTGGAGAGTGACTTTGAGATTGTGTTATATTGTTGGGCCCTTTTATTTCTCTAAATTATAATAAAGCTTTCACTTTTCATTGCTATCATAAGCTCTGATATAAATTACACTATGAATTATACCCAAACAGCTAAAAAAAAGTTTAGTTTTGCATACAGACTTGTAATGTATTCAGTCAGAAAAAGTTGAGTTATGATGTTTCAGATTGTATTTTTATCTCCATCTGGACTTAATGTCAATAGTGTATTTGTTGTCAATTATTTTGAAATTCAAATCTTTTCACTTTCACAATGACAGAAAGTAGCAAACAGCATATATTTATGTGCACACTGGCAGCTGTTTCTTGTACCCAAGATGTAACCGGTGAGAAACTCCATTCACCGAGCTCCAACAATCACAGTAATATCCATTCCACCCCCCCCCAAACCAAAACACATTTATTTGCATTTACTTGCTTAATGGAAGTAAATGCAAATTTGAAACACCAATTTGAAAACTGCAAACTTAAAACTAGAAATCAGAGGTGTTAAATTCAATTTACTTGGCAAGATTAAACTGACTGGTATTTGGCATATTGATCTACAGAATATTTAAAGTTAGAAATTCTAGTGGAACTTCCTGCAGCTTATCAGTACCAAACGCAAGTTGTTTGTTGCCATTTTTAATTGTCTTTTATAAGCAAGCCACAATCAGAATCAGGTTTATTATCACCAGCATGTGACGTGAAATTTGTTAACTTAGCAGCAGCAGTTCAATGCAATACATAATATAGAATAAAAAAAACCTTATTCAGTATACTTTATACAGTATACGTATATTGAATAGATTAAATATTGTGCAAAAAACAGAAATCCAATATATTAAAAAAAGTGAGGTAGTACCCAAGGGTTCAATGTCCATTTAGGAATTGGATGGCAGAGGGGAAGAAGCTCTTTTTGAATTGCTGAGTGTGTGCCTTCAGACTTCTGTACCTCCTACCTGATAGTAACAGTGAGAAAAGGGCACGCCCTGGGTACTGGAGGTCCTTAATAATGGACACTGCCTTTCTGAGACACTGCTCCTTGAAGATGTCCTGGGTACTTTGTAAGCTAGTACCCAAGATGGAGCCAACTAAATTTACAACCCTCTGCAGCTCTGCAGCTTCTTTCAGTCCTCTGCACATAATCCATATCGTTATATGGTTATATTAACTTTAGGTATAATCTCATAAGGACCATGAAATTTAGCTTGTAAAAGGTTCGTTTGCACCGGGATAAGAACCAACACCTTATCTCCAAGCTTAAATGACTTCATTCTAGCTTCCTTATCATACTAAGTTTTCATTTTCTCCTGAGCTGATTTTAAATTTTCCCTGGCTAAGCTACAAGCTTTATGTAATCTTTCTTTAAATTTTAGAACATAATCCAACAAATTAGTTTGTACTTCTTTGTTATTCCACTGTTCTTTTAACAAGGCCAAAGGTCCTCTAACTCTATGCTCAAACACAAGTTCAAAACAACTAAAACCTAGGGATTCCTGCACTGACTCCCATACTGCAAATCAAAGTAAATGTACGTCCTCATCCCAATTCTTTTCATTTTCCACACAATATGTCCTAATCATGGTTTTGAGGGTAGAATGGAACCTCTCCAAGGCCCCTTGTGAATTGGGATGATACGCAGATGATGAATCTGTGTTAGAATCCATCTTGGGGGGTTCCAGTGATGTCATCGTCCAGAATGGCAGCTTAAATCAACAGCTCCTCCGCAAAAACACATATTTTGCCCCGTTAATCCATCAAGTACAAGATCTTCCGAAAATATCTGAATTGATAAGTGGGGCAAGAATGGGGAAAAAGAATGGAAATAAAAAAGCATCACTGCAGAGCTTATGGAAGAGAGAGGTGCAGTGCACAACTCTCCTACACGTGCGCGCAGTGACGAAGCTGACACTGGGCCTTGTTCAGGCGAAATGGCATATATGATAAGGATTTTGGAAGAGATAAGGGAAGTCCAAAAAGATATAAAACAGCAACTCAATGATATCAAGTCAGAGCGTGCCAACGTCAATCAGAAAATAGCGGTGGCAGAGACTTGAATTGAGAAGGTGGAAAATCACATGCAAAACATGGAACAGATACTAAGTAAGACAATAAAAATATTAAATCAACGGGAAAGTAAATTGCTTGACCAGGAGGGAAGATCGTGATGGAAAAATATCAGGATTTATAATGTTCCCGAAGGAGTGGAGGGATTGTTGATGATGGAGTTTGTAGAGAAGTTGCTGCGGGAAGCACTGGAGATTCCCCCAACAATGGAGATTGAAATTGAGAGGGCACATCATGCGCTTGTCCCGAGGCCTCCTGGAGACAGAGAAAGTAAGCCGTGCTCAATAGTACTTATATTCCTTCAATTCAAGAGCAAGGCGGAGATTCTACAAAGGGCCTGGGGTAAGAAGAGGGTGTTTTGGAACGGGAAGTTAATATACTTCAATCATGATTACCCCCCCGGCAGTCCTACAGAAATGGAAGGAATATTCTGAAGCGAAACGAATATTGAAGCAAGAAAAGATTAAATTCCAAACCCCGTACCCTGCTAAACTGAGAGTATTTTACGGAGGAGAGATACAGCTATATCAGACAGTAGAAGAGGTGACTACAGACATGAACAACAGAGGACTGCCCGTTAGCATGGTCAAACCAAGGGAAAGTCTGGCTGAGCAGATCCCGATCTGCTTGGGAAATAGTAAGAGAACCGAGAAAGCAGGAGATGGGAGGAGGATGACAGAAGGATATTAGAAAGAGACTGAGTTCTCTGAAGACAGCCCTCACCTCCTTCAGAAGAGCCATAAGGTTTGGCTAACTTTAAAAGTGCTGATAAACTAAACGGAAGCAAAAAGAGACGATGATATACCTATCTCAAGAAATACGTATTATAATGCAAATTTTATATTACCGAATTTTTTTTATTCATTCATTCACTCCTTTTTCCCACCTAAATGAGAATATATATATCTGGCAGGAATACACAGGGAAATCATTTCTGTGTAATGGACATAGATTTTTTTTTTTACTTACTTTTATAGGTACTGCAGCGGGGGCCCTCTACTCACAGGTAGGAGGGGCTATTCCCCATGGCTAGACATTTCCTGCAGCTCAACTCAGGGTCATCTAGAGACCCCAGCCTTGGAATCACACCTTCGTTACCTTTTTTTAAAATTATTCGCATTTCTTGGTTCTTATTTGTTCAGGGAGTAGATTGATTAAGTTATATTCTGCAAATTTCAATGATATACTAACAGATGAATACACATGGCAAAGAACAAAGTAAAATTCATTTCTTTTAATGTCAATGGGCTGTTAAATCCAATCATACGAAGTAAAATTCTATCAAAAATGAAAAAAGAACAAACTCGTAGTATATTTACAGGAAACTCACTTAAGTGATAATGAGCATGGAAAATTAAAGAGAATGGGCTTCAATAATTTGTTTTTCTCCTCATATAAATCAGGACATAGAAGAGGAGTTGCTATTCTCATCTAAAGCAAGCTAAATTTTGAAAAAGTATTCAAAATGGGAGATAAGGAGGGCATATATATTCTAGTAAGGGGGAATATAGACGGAAATCCAGTTACTTTATTAAATATATACATACCCCCAGGAAGTATAGATTATTTCATAACATTTGGAAAAGATAAAGACAAAATAATCACCTGTGGAATAGGGACAATAGATGTAAGTGACCATGCAGCTATATATTTATCTGTTGATTTTGACCTACAACCAAAGAATACTATTTGGAAACTAAATTCAAGTCTACTCAATGATCCCTATTTTAAGGAACAAATTAAAAAAGAAATTAGTATTCACTTAGAATTCAGTGATAATGGAGAGGTTTCGCCTCCCATTCTATGGGATACCATGAAGGCTGTCTGAAGAGAGAAAATTATAGTGATATCTTCATATAGTCAAGTCAAGTCACTTTTTATTGTCATTTCGACCATAACTGTTGGTACGGTACACAGTAAAAATGAGACGTTTTTCAGGACCATGCTGCTACATGAAACAATACAAAAACTACACTGAACTACGTAAAACACAAAACTACACTAGACTACAGACCTACCCAGGTCTGCATAAAGTACACAGAACAGTGCAGGCATTACAATAAATAACAAACAAGACAATAGGCACAGCGGAGGGCAGTAGGTTGGTAGTCCGATGGCTTGGGGGGAAAACTGTTACATAGATAAACGGCTGAATGGTGGCATCCGGGATCACGTCCGTTCCTGTACTCCCACCGAGTATTTCGTTGGAGTCGGATGTAGTCCAATTTAATGTCCATTGGACAGCAGAATGGACGGGAGAGCTGGCTGGCTAGGGCTTGTTTTTTTCCTGGTATGGACTCCTGCCCGCTTGCCTCGCTTCCACTTCCTCGCACACCGCTTACGACGTCCCCACCTCCGGCCACTGGCATCAGGCAACTCCGAGGACTGCGGGCCCGATTCTCTCAGCAAGTCGAGGTCGTGCATTTTAACCAGCAGATCTTCATGACCTCTGTATTGTAGCAGTATCTGGCGATGGTAGATAGTCACTGTTATCCATTGCCCTAAACCCTAATTAAATTAAAAAACTACATTAAAGTAGCACCAGATCCGAAAGGCCGCTGCTGCCGCGCCGCCTGCTGGATGAAAAAAATAAGGAATAAACCATTAGAGGAACTAGAAAAAAACACAAATTGAGTTTGGCACAGGATACATTAGAGGAAATTTTAAAAATTAGGAATGAAATTAATAGTTTGGCTACACAAGAAATTAGAAAAAAATTAATGTTTCTGAAACAGAGACACCATGAAAATGGATCTAAATCTATGAAAATACTGGCGTGGAAACTGAAAAAAAGGTAGCAGAAAATACAATTCATAGAATTTGGGATCCAAGAACAAAAGTGATTTAAAAAAAAAGCTAAGTGAAATTCAAGAAGCTTTTAAAATGTTTTACCAAACTCTATATTCCAAAGCTCCAGGGGGAAGCATAGCCCAAACTGACATCTTCCTGAATTCTTTAGAGTTACCCACTTTAAGCAAAGAACAAAATAGAACGATGACTGCTGACATAACTGAAGCTGAACTAAAAACTGCAATTAGTAAGCTTATATTAAGCAAGTCACCAGGACCAGATAAATATATGGCAGAGTGGGATAAGGAATTTAGAAATGAGTTAATTCCTGTTTTGCTCCCCACACTGAACTGGGCTCTAAGAAAGGTGCAAATGCCACCCAGATGGAAGGAGGCGATAATCTCAGCTATACCGAAAGAAGACAAGGATAAAATGGAATGTGGGTCATTTGGACCAATATCTGTTCTTAATGTGGATTATAGATTATTTACCTCCATCATGGCCAAACAAATAGAAGAGTTTCTACTCACACTGATACATAATGCTCAGACAGGTTTTATAAAAGTTGAGGCCAGTTCATTGGCTATATTTAAGAGGGAGTTAGATATGGCCCTTGGGGCTAAAAGGGATCAGCGGGTATGGAGGGAAGGCTGGTGCAGGGTTCTGAGTTGGATGATCAGCCATGATCATACTGAATGGCGGTGCAGGCTTGAAGGGCCGAATGGCCTACTCCTGCACCTATTTTCTTGTTTCTATGTTTCTATGCCAAACACAAGACAATATACGAAGGACACTTCACATTATTGATCATATAAAAAAAGAAATTGAAGCAATAGTGGTAAGTGTGGATGCTGAAAAGGCATTTGATTCGGTTAATTGGAATTTTCTTTACAGAGTTTTACATAGATTTGGTCTACATGACACAATTATTAAAACTATACAGGCACTATACGACAATCCTACTGCTAGGATTAAAATCAATGATACTTATCTAATAGTTTCACGAGACAGGGTTGTGCATGGTCACCACTACTCTTCGCATTATATCTGGAACCATTAGCTCAACACATCAGACAAAATGAAGATATCAGGGGAATTACTATTAAAGGGACAGAACATAAATTGGCCTGTTACGCAGATGGCATTTTAATCTATCCAGGGCAACTAACATAATCTTTACCTAAATTAATGCAATCCTTTGAACAATATGGCCAATTATCAGGATACAAGATCAACATAGGTAAAACCCAACTACTTTCATATAACTATAGCCCACCAAGAGAAATTGAAAGTAGATATCCTTGGGCATGGCAAACAGGGTCTGTCAAATATTTGGGCATCATTATGCCAAAAGATTTGGCAAAATTATCAGGTTGCAATTATCAGCCTATATATAAAAAATTAAGGAAGATATAACAAGATGGAACCCAATTCCTTTTCTTGGTCTCAGTTCAAGGATTGATCAAGAATCTATTAAAAAGAATACACTGCCCAGACTACTATATCTCTTTCAGACTCTACCAATAGAGATGAACCAAAATCAATTCAATGAATGGAACAAGATGCTATGAAGATGTATATGGCAAGGTAAAAGGCCTAGAATTCGTCTAAAACTTTGCAATTAGCCAAGGAAAAGGGGGGATGGGGCCTACCTTCTCTTAGAGATTACTATTTTGCAGCACAGTTGAGAGCTGTGATATGTTGGTGCAATCCATGATATGACGCTCAATGGAAAAACATTGAGAAGAGGATACTTTCCATCCCCAAACAGGCAATTTTACAATGTTACATAAATACTATTGATAACCCATGGGTGAAATGGACTCTTAAAATATGGAAAACTGTTATAAAAGAATATAAACTAGAGAGAGATACTGCAATTCTTAAATGGTGTGCATATGACTCGGATTTTATGCTGAACAAACTGGATGCTAGATTTAAGGACTGGACAGCTAAAGGAATAACAGCTATTTGCAATATAATGAAAGAAGGAACACTGTTCAGTTTTGAAATGCTCAAAGAGAAACACTTACTAGAAAAACAAGACTTCTATCGATATTTACAGATGTGACTGACCGTATGTTAATAGGATGGTTAAAAATGTAACCAAGGCAAGTACATGCTTGATAGAGCTATTCAGAAAAGCATATAATTCAGACTATGGTAGTAGAATAATTTCAAGTGTATATAAGGGTTTGTCAAATCTTAAACACATTCGACTTCATACATTAAAATAAAATGGGAGAAGGAAGGAGGGATAATAATATCTGAGGAAGAATGAACAATAGTATAGAGGTTTCAATGGAAGCGTACCAGTTCACAGAAATGGAGGGAGTTCAGGTGGAAAAACTTGATATTTTATTGCACCCTCTCAGAAATCCCATTATGATAGTAACCTCCCTGTTTGCTGCAGAAATTGTGGAAATCAAAATGCAAACCATTATCATATCTTCTGGGAATGCCCCGTTATCAAAGACTATTGGAGTGGGATACACAATGCCCTACAAGACATCTTTAAATGTGAAATACCCTTAGAAAGTAAAACCATATATTTTGGGTATATACCTCAAGAATGGTTGAAAAGAGATAAATATTTAATGAATATACTGCTGGTGGCTGGTAAAAACACCCTTACCAGGAAATGGTTATCACAGGAGAGCCCAACTTTTAATGTATGGATGGAAATTACAATGGACATTTAAAAAATGGAGAAGATAACAGCATCTGTTAATCATAAGTTGGAACAATTTGATTCATACTGGGAAAAATGGTTTAACTACATAACACCTCATAGGCCTGATTTTATTCTCACAAGTCAATGAATACATTGTAACAAAAAGATCACTCCCTACCTTGTACATAGTTTTCTTCTTTTGATTGTTCTTTCTTTCCTCTCCTTTCTCTAAGTGTATAGCTCAGAAGTGCTGAGGAAGAGGATTTCTTGGAATGTATGCGGGATGGTTTTTTGAACCAACATGTCGAGGAACCGACTAGAGAGCAGGCTATTCTGGACTGGGTTTTGAGCAATGAGGAAGGGTTAATTAGCGATCTTGTCGTGAGAGGCCCCTTGGGTAAGAGTGACCATAATATGGTGGAATTCTTCATTAACATGGAGAGTGACGTAGTTAATTCAGAAACAAAGGTTCTGAACTTAAAGAGGGGTAACTTTGAAGGTATGAGACATGAATTAGCTAAGATAGACTGGCAAATGACACTTCAAGGATTGACGGTGGATATGCAATGGCAGGCATTTAAAGGTTGCATGGATGAACTACAACAATTGTTCATCCCAGTTTGGCAAAAGAATAAATCAAGGAAGGTAGTGCACCCGTGGCTGACAAGAGAAATTAGGGATAGTATCAATTCCAAAGAAGTAGCATACAAATTAGCCAGAGAAAGTGGCTCACCTGAGGACTGGGAGAAATTCAGAGTTCAGCAGAGGAGGACAAAGGGCTTAATTAGGAAGGGGAAAAAAGATTATGAGAGAAAACTGGCAGAGAACATAAAAACGGACTGTAAAAGCTTTTATAGATATGTAAAAAGGAAAAGACTGATAAAGACAAATGTAGGTCCCCTGCAAACAGAAACAGGTGAATTGATTATGGGGAGCAAGGACATGGCAGACCAATTGAATAATTACTTTGGTTCTGTCTTCACTAAGGAGGACATAAATAATCTTCCAGAAATAGTAAGGGACAGAGGGTCCAGTGAGCTGGAGGAACTGAGCGAAATACATGTTAGTAGGGAAGTGGTGTTAGGTAAATTGAAGGGATTGAAGGCAGATAAATCCCCAGGGCCAGATGGTCTGCATCCCAGAGTGCTTAAGGAAGTGGCCCAAGAAATAGTGGATGCATTAGTGATAATTTTTCAAAACTCGTTAGATTCTGGACTAGTTCCTGAGGATTGGAGGGTGGCTAATGTAACCCCACTTTTTAAAAAAGGAGGGAGAGAGAAACCGGGGAATTATAGGCCGGTTAGCCTAACGTCGGTGGTGGGGAAACTGCTGGAGTCAGTTATCAAGGATGTGATAACAGCACATTTGGAAAGCGGTGAAATGATCGGACAAAGTCAGCATGGATTTGTGAAAGGAAAATCATGTCTGACGAATCTCATAGAATTTTTTGAGGATGTAACTAGTAGAGTGGATAGGGGAGAACCAGTGGATGTGGTATATTTGGATTTTCAAAAGGCTTTTGACAAGGTCCCACATAGGAGATTAGTGTGCAAACTTAAAGCACACGGTATTGGGGGTAAGGTATTGGTGTGGGTGGAGAATTGGTTAGCAGACAGGAAGCAAAGAGTGGGAATAAACGGGACCTTTTCAGAATGGCAGGCGGTGACTAGTGGGGTACCGCAAGGCTCAGTGCTGGGACCCCAGTTGTTTACAATATATATTAATGACTTGGATGAGGGAATTAAATGCAGCATCTCCAAGTTTGCGGATGACACGAAGCTGGGTGGCAGTGTTAGCAGTGAGGAGGATGCTAAGAGGATGCAGGGTGACTTGGATAGGTTGGGTGAGTGGGCAAACTCATGGCAGATGCAATTTAATGTGGATAAATGTGAAGTTATCCACTTTGGTGGCAAAAATAGGAAAACAGATTATTATCTGAATGGTGGCCGATTAGGAAAAGGGGAGGTGCAACGAGACCTGGGTGTCATTATACACCAGTCATTGAAAGTGGGCATGCAGGTACAGCAGGCGGTGAAAAAGGCGAACGGTATGCTGGCATTTATAGCGAGAGGATTCGAGTACAGGAGCAGGGAGGTACTACTGCAGTTGTACAAGGCCTTGGTGAGACCACACCTGGAGTATTGTGTGCAGTTTTGGTCCCCTAATCTGAGGAAAGACATCTTTGCCATAGAGGGAGTACAAAGAAGGTTCACCAGATTGATTCCTGGGATGGCAGGTCTTTCATATGAAGAAAGACTGGATGAACTGGGCTTGTACTCGTTGGAATTTAGAAGATTGAGGGGGGATCTGATTGAAACGTATAAGATCCTAAAGGGATTGGACAGGCTAGATGCAGGAAGATTGTTCCCGATGTTGGGGAGGTCTAGAACGAGGGGTCACAGTTTGAGGATAGAGGGGAAGCCTTTTAGGACCGAGGTTAGGAAAAACTTCTTCACACAGAGAGTGGTGAATCTGTGGAATTCTCTGCCACAGCAAACTGTTGAGGCCAGTTCATTAGCTATGTTTAAAAGGAAGTTAGATATGGCCCTTGTGGCTACAGGGGTCAGGGGGTATGGAGGGAAGGCTGGGTTCTGAGTTGGATGATCAGCCATGATCATAATAAATGGCGGTGCAGGCTCGAAGGGCCGAATGGCCTACTCCTGCACCTATTTTCTATGTTTCTATGTTTCTATAATATTACGTGGACATTTGTGACAAATATGACTATATGATATATATATATGTACAGTATCTGAAATACATCTTATGGAAAGTTTTGTTTGATGATGAACTTCAATAAAAAATAAATTACAAAAAAAAGAATCCATCTTTGGTTCATCAGAGATGGACTTAATTGTCAAATGCACTTCAGGAAAAACTTGTCCATTTGCTAAGTCATTCCCTAACAATAGAGAAACATTATTCATGGGTAAACTGGGTTGTAGTCCTACTTTAACAGGTCCTGTAGCTAACCCTGACCTTAAATTTACTCTATGCAAATGTACAGGCATAAGGGCGCTCCCAACACCTCGTATACAGTTTACCTCACCAATGTCAGACTCATCACTAAACTTCAGAACACTGACTAACAGAAGTGACAAAGAAGCTCCAGTATCCCTAAGGATTTTTATTGTTAATGGAGTGGACCCCTCTTTCAAGGATCCAAATCCTTCGGTTATAAAATGATCATCTCCCCTCTTAATTTGGTCAGACCCTGACAAAGCTTCATTCGAATTTTTCAAACCCTGTAGATTTACAGGTGTTTCAATGTGTTGCACACAGGCATCTAGGACTGCCTCCTTCTCCTTCAGCCGAAAACAGTTAGCTATTACATGAACGGGTTTCTTACAATAATTACAAATAGGACCAAAATGTCTTTCCTTCACATGTTTCCCTTCATCCTTACCTTTCTCACTAACTTCTGATTTAATTTCTGGTTTACCTTGACTCTCTGTGCTATTTTTCCTTTTAAAAGATCTATGCTGAGGAAATTTACTTTCATGGATTAAGGCATACTCATCTGCTAATTTAGCAGACTCCTGCAAAGTAGCAGTGTCCCTCTCATCTAAGTATGTTCTTACATCAACAGGGATGCACCTTTTAAATTCCTCCATTAAAATGAACTCTTTTAAGTTATCATACTTCCCATCCACATTTTTAGAGGAAACCGCTCAAAACACACAGATTTATCGTAGGCAAATTCCACGTGTTTTTTCCATGGATTTCTTCAAATTTCTGAATCTTCCTCTATAAGCTTCCGGAACCAGTTCATACGCTTTCAGTACATGCTGCTTCACAATATCATAATCAAGTGCTTGCTCAACAGTTAAAGCTGTATAAACTTGTTGTGCCTTACCTTTAATTACACTTTGTAATATCACTGGCCATTTATCTTTCAGCCACTCTGAAATCAGAGCACAGTTTCAAAATGCTGGAAATATTTATCTACTTCCGCCTCATTAAATGAAGGAGCCAATATAACTTCCCGACTAGCAACAAACAGTTTCCTAGAACCAGAGGACTGATTCTCGGACTTTAATTTCTCCATCGCTAGCTCGATCTCCCTCTGTTTATCTGCTTCTCTTTCTTCAAATTCCCTTATCCTATTGGCTTCTCTTTCGGCCACCTCCGTTTTAAATAATTCCAACTTTATCTGTTTGATATGTAATTGCATCTCTAGATTACTCAATGGAAACATATCGAACACTTCTTTATCAAAATCACCCGAATCTATATAATGTTCTGCTATTTTCCTCTGAATTAGTGACTTTGTTGTAACCTTCAAAATTCCTTTAAGGTCCAACCTTCTAGCAATCTTGGATACATCACCCTTTCTCACCTTCACTAATACCTCCGGGTCTGGCGATGCCAGAAAAGTGTCAATGCTGCCTAATACCACCCACAGATCAATCAAACAAAAGAACCGGGTATTTCCCTTTTCCAAATTAGATCGATGATTGAACAAGCACTTAAGCTCAAAATCGGAACAAATCGCAGACGAGCCCCCAAGTTGTGTTACGTGGTTAGCAACAATGAAATATAGAATTGAGCCAGGTTTTACAAAAAAACACAAACATTTATTAAACTCTGCTCAACAATAGTGAAAAGTAAGCAAACGACTAACTTAACCAGAAGTTAACTGCTATACGGCAATTTAACAAACAGCCGAACTCTGGAACAGTTCTTAAAGTGGTAAGAATAGTCTTAAAGTGGTAAATTCAAAAGTCCAAGTGATTTATACAGTCAGTAAGGAGAGACTTCCCTGAAAACTGATTTCTTCAAAACGTTACGTTACTGCTGACCCCAGCCGAGATATGCCTTATCCAAAGGGTTCACGACGAAGGAAATAAAACGGCTTAAAGGAACTGACCTTTTTGCTGGAGGGTGAACACTGCACAAACCTTCCTGATCTTGCAGGGTTTATTTCAGATGCAGGCCACTATTCCTGAATGAAAATTCAAGAAGGTCAATCCTTTGTAAAACCGCCGGTCAACACCAACTTTACTCAATCCTGCGGGTTCCCGTACTTTGGTAAGGTCTTCACTCTCTAATACTAGACTGTAAAAGTAAATCAAAGGTGCAACAAACAAGAACTGGCAGTGATTGGCACAACTGCCAGCACAACGTTTTTGTACCTTACAATGGAAAGTAAAAACTCCACTTTAAAATGAAACTGCATCATGAGACGATTACGTAGCAAAACTAACTGACGAACTAACTAACGAATTAACTTACAAACTAATTGCGTGACAACAGGGGTTTCCCCTTATATCCCTGTTGAACATGCCATCACGTGACCTCATACCGACGGGAAAATTACATCATGTGACCTCACACCGGCAGGAAAATTACATCACCCCACCATCACAAGACAATTACATCGTGGTCATAAGACAGTCACAAGATACCCATGAGGTATGTAACAGTATAATGGGCATAAACACTCACTTATACTCTACTCAGATTGACAAATACAGATGGCCACAGAATATTGGCACACTTAGCCTTAGATCTATTCCTTAATGTGTCCTTTCCCAGTTCCTTCCCTCTCTCAGGACCACCAACCTCTTTCTGACATCCCCTTTCTCCCTCAGCCCCTGGCTATTTCTGGACATGCATGTAATGCACAATAGAATCCGGCTCAATGTGCAAAGCATACAAACAGCACCATCCTGTCAAGCTTCTATGCCCAGAGCAACATCTCCATTCCAAGCTGGAAAGGCAGAATGGCACAAATGACTTCCTTTATAAGAATCTGCGCTCAGTACAGATGATTTTCTACTCACTTTGTTTGTAATACGTTCCGACCAACCTAACACATAGTACCTCTCAGGGTTCGTGAGTGCTTCAGTTGACTTTGTTTTCAGATCCAGTTGAGCATTTTATTGAAAAACTACTGGTTAATATTCTGATTATTTTTTAACTTTCACATTCATCTTTATATCCAGGTATGGATATCATTAAAATCATAAAGTAATACAGCATGGAACAGACCCCCCCGCAGCCCAAAAGGTCCATGCCAACCACTGCATCTTCCCTGCTAGTCCCAGTTTGCTGCATTTGGCCCATAATCCTCCAAGCCCTTCCCGTTCATGTTACTTTCCAAATGCCTCTTAAAAGTTGCAGTTGTACCCACTCTGACCACATCCTCTGGCAGCTCATTTCAGGTACTCACTACCCTCAAAGTTCACAGTAAATTTATTATCGATGTACATGAGATGTTTTCTTGTGGGCATACTGAATAAATCCAATAACCATAATAGAATCAATGAAAGAGTGCACCCAACAGGGTGGACAACCAGTATGCAAAAGACAACAAACTGTGCAAATACAAAAAAAAGACAATAAATATCGAGGACATGAGATGAAGAGTCCTTAAAAGTGAGTCGATAGGTTGTGGGAACATTTCAATGAGGGGGCAAGTGAAGTTGAGTGAAGTTATCCCATCTGATTCAAAAACCTGATGGTTGAGGGGTAATAACTGTTCCTGAAGCTGGTGGCGTGGGTCCTGAGGCTCCTGCACCTTCTTCCTGATGGCATCAGTGAGAAGAGAGCATGATCTGGGTGGTGGAAGTCCTTGATGATGGATGCTGCTTTCCTGCAACAACATTCTGTGTAGATGTGCTCAATGGTGGGGAGGGCTTCACCCGTGATGGACTGAGCTGTAACCACTACTTTCTGTAGGATTTAATGTTCAAGGGTATTGGTGTTTCCACACCAGGCTGTGATGCAGCCAGACAATATACTCTCCACCACACATGTTTAGAAGTTTTTCAAAGTTTTAGATGCCTTGCCAAACCTTTGCAAACCGTGGACCTGCTGTCCTCGTTGGCAAATTGGAGAGGATCCAAGTTGCTTATCAGGCAGGAATTAATATGTTTCATGACCAACCTCTCAAAATACTTCATGTCTGTTGATGTAAGTGCTACTGGACAATAGTCATTTTACCCTCTGTGTAAAAATAGCATTAATTTCAAAAAAGACAAATGGCAGATCTAATTACATTTATCCATTTACAGTAAAACTCTGATAATTCAAGAACCTCAGTTGTTTGCTCTAGAAGATAATTGGAACTAATGGGTGGTACTTCCCAACACAATTTTAATTCTTTTTTTCTGTAATAATTTAAGTCTAATAATTTTTTTCATAGTGAACCTGGTAAAGTTAATGGAAACATGAAAACTGGGGCCCCAGCGAATTGAAGAGGTACGCTGCAAACTTCACCTGGTGACCTGGATGTCAGGTTATCAAGATTTCCAAATAGTTGTACAGCAGATATAGGAGTTAGCCAGTATATTCTTTATGAGTTGCTTCCACCATCCATCAAGAAATAAATCAGTGCATTTAATCTACTTAATAACTTACCAGAAACATTTCACATTATGGAGCCATAGAACACTACAGCACAGAAACAGACCCTTTGGCCTACCTAGTCTGTGCCAAAGTATTAAAATGCCTCGTCTCATCGACTTGCACCCTGACCATAGCCCTTGATACTCCTCCCATCCTTGTACCTATCCAAATTTCTCTTAGATGTTGAAATCGAACCCACATCCACCACCTTTGCTGGCAGCTCGTTCAACACTCTCCGAGTGAATAAGATTCCCCTAAACATTTCATCTTTCACTCTTAACCCATGTCCTTCAGTTCTAGTCTCACCCAACCTCAGGGGAAAACCTGCTTATATTTACCCTGTCTATTCCCCTCATAATTTTGTATGCTACTATCAAATCTCCCTTCATTCTCCTACACTCTAGGGTTTAAATTCCTAACCTTTTCAACCTTTCCTCAAGTCCTGGCAACATCTCTGTAAATTTTCTTTATGCTCTTTCAATCTAACTGACATTGTTCCTGTAGGTAGGTGACAAAAATGGCACAAAATACTCCAAATAGGCCCCACCAATGTCTTATACAATTTCAACATAACATTCCAACTCCTGTACTCAATAATTTGATTTATGAAGGCCAGTGTGCCAAAAACTTTCTTTATGACCCTATCTAGCTGTGATGCCCTTTCAAGGAAATATGGAGCTGTATTCCCAGTTCACTTTGTTCTACCATACTCCTCAATGTCCTCATCTCACACTTGTCTGTATTAAATTCCATCTACCATTTTTCAGTTTACTTTCCCTTCTGTTTCAGATATCACTGCAAGTTACTTGCTGTCCACTAAACCCCATCTTGGTGTCATCCACGTTATCATCCAGATCCTTGATACAGATGACAAACACCAATGTACCCACCATCAAACCCTGCTGCACACCACCAGTCACTGGCCTCTAATCAGAGAGCCAACCATCTACTACCTACCAGTCTCTTGCTTCTTCCGGGAAGCCAAAGTCTAATCCAATTTACTACCTCATCTGAATGCCAAGTGACTGAACCTTCTTGACCAACCTCCCATTTGGACCTTGTCAATGGATTTGCTAAAGTCCATATAGACTTCATCAACTTTCCTGGTAACGCCTTCGAAAAATTGTAAGATCGGTTAGACACGACCTACCCCGCTCAAAGCCTCGATGACGACCCCTAATTAGTTCCCGTCTTTGCAAATACTGTACTTACATATCCGGTCTCTTAGAATACCTTCCAATAACTTTCCCACTACTGATGTCAGGCTCACCGGGCTATAATTTCCTGGTTTATTCTTGGAGCCTATCTAAATAACGGAACAACATTCGCTATCCTCCAATTCTCTGGCACCTTACCCGTGGCTAAAGGACGTTTTAAATATCTTTACTAGATAGATATTTAAGTAAGCTTTAACCAAGATGTAACCTACATATAAATTGTACCATATATATTATTTGCAGAATTGCGGTACGCTTTTAATCTCAAAACGAAATCCTACAACTACAGTGGATCTAAACAGATTGCAAATAAGAAATTTACGCGAATGTGCAAGATGCAGGCTAAGGAGGGAGTTTCCTTAAACGATATCGAGGTAGAATTCTCCTCGGCCGGAAAACTCCTTTTTCAGTTTCCCGCAATTCTCATGTCATAGCGACAGGCGGAATTTCCCGAAGCACAGCCGGCGAAAGGCTGCCAAGCCCCAGGAACAGCGACTCGCCCGACTCCGAGGGCCTCGGCCCCCCGCACCGCTCGAGCTGCTTCTCCGGTGACACCTCGACCCCTGACACTCCGACGCTCGCGCGCTTACGTCACAGCTTCTTGTGACATCAGAGCTGCAGCATGGCGGTCAAGGTGACACAACTGAGAATAACTGATATTAGGTTTTAGAATAGTTGGAACTGAATAATTTGTAGGTTGATTTGCTAAGCTAATGAAGCTGGTTGTATTGTCAAGCCTTATATAAGATTTTAATTGAAAAGTGAATGCTAATCGTTTTTAAGCTTGTTGGTGTTTATCGTTTACAGGCCTCGCGCTAGTCTGGCCTTGAATTAGGTTTAAAATAATTCTAAGTAAAGGAAATCGTTAATTGACTTTAACGTCTGACTGTAAAGTCACGATATTGCAAGTTTTGTTTTGACAATTCGCTATCTTCTCCCAGCAACGAACTGTTTCTGTGCAGTTCTTTATGGTTCCGAGATCGATAGTATGAACTGTCTTTTGACTGTCGGGGAGAAATTCAAACCCCAGTTTTGCAAATAAGAATAGAATACTTGTCATATTTGGTAGTACTTGTGTAATTTTAAAACGGCTAGGCTTGACGAAAGATCATTCGCGAATCTTTTTATCAAAGGGAAAATATATTTCAAGCTTGAGTTATTAGTTGTAAATTATGGGCAACACATGACCTCACCGTTCACATACATAAGGTAATCTGTTGTATATGAATGGCGAGACACTACAACTGAATATTGAGAAATGGAGTATTCCAATGAAATGAACATTTTTATCACTATGTTTATTTGGATTGATGATGACAAGAATGTTTTTTTCCTCAGGTGCAGTCAACAAAAAGGGCAGAGGTCAGCGAATTAAAGGCAGTATTTTTGAAGGTACATATTTATGGTGTTTGTTTAATAAACTGTAGTTTTTTGCTGCTAATGTGTAATTTTGCTTTCACATGAGGAAAACAATGGAAATCATACATCATTCTGAAGTAACATACTTTTAAGTTGTGTTATAGTGCTTTAGTTTTTTCGTATTTTTAGTTCTGTAATCTAGATTGTGAATTAGGTTAGGTGGATGAGTTTAACTGTCTTTAGGTCATTGTAGCTAATGTCAAATTGGTAAATGAATTTATTATTGTCACGTACTGAGGTACAGTGTTAATGAGAGTGTCAAATACTATGAGGAGAAGTCAAGGAAAATGGGCTTGAGAGGGAAAAATCATTCAGATAGCAGAGCATATTTGATGGGTGGAATGCCCTAATTCTGCGCCTATGTTTTATGGTGTTACACTTTGACACTGAGTAATTTGGTATTATGATTTCACTTTTTACATAATGTTTGTAATGGTAAAAGTAGAGAGATATTTTTATAATGCACATCAGAATACAGTATTTGAATACAATGTTTGAGATTTAAATTCAGTTTGCGATAGAGGTTGGTTTCTAGCAAAGGGATTATTTTATTTGTAACAATTTTTACCTCTAATACAATGTTGCACAGAACCAATCCTTTCTAAAGTTAATATGTAGGAAGGTAATTTTGGTAGTTATCTTTTCTTTTTCTTCTATTCCTACCTGGAAATATAAAAATAGTTTCTTCTGATCTTAGATGATTAGATTACGAAACAGACAACTGGCTTATCTGTTGGAAGAAAGGTCATTTTGTTTTTGTAACCTTCACACCCAAGGAAGCATGATGTTTAACACTTTGTTTAGCTGTACTTCAGAAAACTTGTCTGGGGTCTTTATGAGTCTTGGTGTGAACAGAATCAGAATCAGGTTTATTATCACCAACACGTGACGTGAAATTTGTTAACTTAGCAGCAGCAGTTCAATGCAATACATAATGTAGCAGAGACAGAAAAAAAGGTAATAATAAATAAAATAAAACCTAATAAATAAACAAGTAAATTACACATATTGAATAGATCATTAAAAATGTGCAAAAACAGAAATACTGTATATTAAAAAAGTGAGGTCGTGTCCAAAGCTCAAAGTGCATTCAGGAATCAGATGGCAGAGGGGAAGAAGCTGTTCCTGAATCGCTGAGTGTGTGCCTCCAGGCTTCTGTATCTCCTACCTGATGGTAACAGTGAGAAAAGGGCATGCCCTGCGTGATGGAGGTCATTAATAATGGACGCTGCCTTTCTGAGACATCGCTCCCTAAAGATGCACTGTGTACTTTGTTGGCTCGTGCCCAAGATGGAACTGACTAGATTTACAACCTTCTGCAGCTTCTTTCGGTCCTGTGCAATAGCCCCTCCATACCAGACAGTGATGCAGCCTGTCAGAATGCTCTTCATGGTACAACTATAGAAGTTTTTGAGTGTATTTGTTGATATGCCAAATCTCTTCAAACTCCTTATAATGTATAGCTGCTGTCTTGCCTTCTTTATGACTACATGAATGTGTTGGGACCAGGTTAAATCCTCAGAGATCTTGACACCCAGGAACTTGAAGCTGCTCACTCTCTCCAGTTCTGATCCCTCTGTGAGGATTGGTATGTGTTCCTTCGTCTTACCCTTCTGGAAGTCCACAATCAGCTCTTTCGTCTTACTGACGTTGAGTGCCAGGTTGTTGCTGTGGCACCATTCTACTAGTTGGCATAACTCACTCCTGTACGCCCTCTTGTCACCACCTGAGATTCTACCAATAACGGTTGTATCATCAGTAAATTTGTGGATGGTATTTGAGCTATGCTAGCCACACAGTCATGGGTATATAGAGAGTAGAGCAGTGGGCTAAGCACACACCCCTGAGGTGCGCCAGTGTTGATCATCAACGAAGAGGATATGTTATCACCAATCCACACAGACTGTGGTCTTCCAGTTAGGAAGTCGAGGATCCAATTACAGAGGGAGGTACTGAGGCCCAGGTTCTACAACTTCTCAATCAGGATTGTGGGAATGATGGTATTAAATGCTGGGCTATCGTCGATGAACACAGCATCCTGACGTAGGTAACAGGAATTCTGCAGATGCTGGAAATTCAAGCAACACACATAAAAGTTGCTGGTGAAGCAACTTTTATGTGTGTTGCTTGAATTTCCAGCATCTGCACCTGCTGCATTCACCAGCAACTTTTATGTGTGATCCTGATGTAGGTGTTTGTATTGTCCAGGTGGTCTAAAGTCATGTGAAGAGCCATGGAGATAGCGTCTTTCTGCTCAAAATCTGACCAAAACAGTCCCTTTCTGACCAAAATCTTAAGTTTTCAGTGTGCAATTTCTTTGTATTCTACTTGATTTTATAGCTAAGTTAAAAATGGACAAAACTTCAAATAAGAATGAGATCCTATTTCCATGCCTCCATTTATTTTATAAGTACATCAGTGTTTCCAGTATTTCTTCACAGCACATATGAAACATGATTATAAAAAAGAATGGGAACACTGAGGGCAGGAAAAATTTTATTTTGTCGTAAGAAAATATTGACAGTGCTCAACAGATATATTTACAAAGGGGAGGAGAGGATTAAAAAGACTAGGCTAAAATTGTTCATTGAAATTCAAATTAGTAAATGAATCATTGTTGCAAGACCAAAGAGGATTAGTAAGTTACTGCCACTGCTCACAATTTTCCAAAATTAATTTTGGGAAATGTTCCACAAGATGGAAAGAATAGTATGGATGACTTTAGACTAGTAAACTTTGCTGGAGAGTCCAGGTTTGTGATAGTTATTTGTCAGACACATATTCAGGCAATGTGGATTTGTAAAAGACCAACCTAATTGAGGTAGTATAATTTAGATAAAGTGAAACCAGCGAGAGGGACATTTGCTGGAGGTTATAATCAGTGCAGCAAGTCCTTCATGGTTCATTCAGAGATGGAGAGCGGTATACGGCCTTCGACCAGCACCACTTAGCAACCACAAGTTAATCCTAACTGAACCATGGGACAATTTACAATGACCGATTAACCCAGCTGGTATGTCTGGACTGTGGGAGGAAACCTGAGAAAACCCACACATTCCATGTACAGGTCATCCTTGTAAAGGATACCAGGATTGAACTCTGAATTCTGACCCCCCCCCCGCCCACCCAAGCTGTATTAAAGTCATGCTAACTGCTACACTGCAGTGCTATAATTACAGATGAAACATTTAGGACTTTATTTCAGCACAGGAAATAGTAATTATTTAAAGTGTTATTTTTTGTGAGCGTTTGCAGTGAATTGTATTTTCTGTTAAACTTTGATAGTCGGAAATTATTAACTTATTGAAATCAGCAATTGATATATTCTCGGAAATTCTAGTGAGATGGTCTTGATTAGTCTTAGAATCATAGAGAGTTACAACTTGAAAACAAGATCTTTGATCCACTGAGTCCACATCAACCCTTAACGGTAATCCTACATTAATCATATTGTCTTTTTTTAATTCCCCACATTTTCATCAACTTTCCCCAGATCCTTTCACTTATTTACACACTAGAAGTAGTTTACGGGGACTGATTAATCAACTAATCTATGTCTTTTGGATGTGGGATGAAAGTGGAGCATGAGGAGAATCTGCAAACTCCACAGGCAGCACTCGGATCAAGGCTAAAGCCAGATCTCTAGCACTGAGACAGTGGCTTTGGTAGATGTATCACTGTTATTTTTCTCTTTTGTCAGCAGGCATGTTTGATACCATTTTAAATTGTATGAAAGCAATTATCATCTCAATTATATTTAGCTATTTGCATATTGTCAAAATTGATTAAAGACTATTATTGAGTCAGACCACGACAGCACAGAAATAGGCCCTTTGGCCCATTTAGTATGTACCATAACTCTCCATATCCCACCCATCCAAATTTGTCCACATTTCTCTTAAGTGTTGAAATCGAACCTGGATCCATCACTTCCTCTGGCCCCTTGTTCCACACAATCACAACCTTCTGAAAGAAGAAGTTACCCCTGAGGTTCCCTTTAAATATTTCACCTTTTGCCCTTAACCTATGATTTCTAATGTCACCCAACCTCAGAAGAAATGCCTGCTTGTATTTCTTCTATCTATATCCTTCATAATTTTCTATACCTCTATTAGGTCTCCCCTCATTCTCGTACACTCCAAGGAATAAAGTCCTAACCTATTCATTCTTTCTCTATGACTCAGATCCTCAAGTCCTGACAACGTCCTTCTAAATGTTCTCTGCACTCTTTCACTATTATTGATATCTTTCTTGTAGATAGTTTACTAGAACTGCACACAACACTTCAAATTTGGCCTTGCCAAGTCTTGTACAACTGCAACATAACGTCCCAACTCCTGCCTTTTCCTTATAACCTCAGCTGGCTGGCTGTACTTTGATCTAGGGCAGGGGTTTGCAACCTTTTTTTTTAATGCAGTGGATCGAAACCATTAAGCAAGGGGTCCATGGACCCCAAGTTGGGAACCCTCGATCATAAGGCTAAGTATATTGCTTATTAGAAGGACATACTTGCTTGGTCTGAGTTTAGCATTGTACAGAAGTTGCTGAAGCCAGTTTAGTATGTAGTAAAAATCTAGAATAGCCTATCTTTTGAATCTTAACTAGACAATGGGGTGATCCATTGGGGCACCATTGCAGAGAAGGGTAGTGCAGTCTTATGTGACCAGAATGAACATTAAGTTTTCCTGATGCTGTTGGTATCGCTTTGCTTTGGAAACTGAAGCAGAAAACCTCAGTTTATTAAAGAAGAATGACACGTAGCAAAGCAAATATAACTGCTCCTCATTTAACGAAGGACACTTTTGATGGCATCATTTCTGGTTTATCTGTCATCCTTGTGCCTCTCGTTGTCATTCTGGAGATATACAGCCCTTTCATCCCGCGTGTCTTCATCTCTTCTGTTTGTTGTTTGTCTCTGATCCTGGAGACGTGCATTTCTCAGCTCCTTTGTCTCTTCCTCTCTCCTCCTGTGCCTGTTTTTGTCATTCTGGAGACGTGCAACCCTTTCATCCCCCGTCTCTTCATCTCTTCTGCTATTTGTTGTTTGTCTCTGATCCTGGAGACGTGCATGCCTCTCCTCCTCTGTCTCTTCTTCTCTCAACTTTTTTTATCCTGACTCTTTGTTCCTGGAGTCAGTTTAGTATGCAGTAAAAATATAGAATAGCCTAACTTTTGAATCTTAATTGTCACTGGGGGAAGTGCAAAACTGTTCAAAATATTGATTGGAAGAAAAAAATGAAATATCAACAAAAATTTATTTGAAATGCTTTCATTAAAACTATACTTTTAAAACAGCCTGGTGGCAGGGTTATTTGAATATGGTTATTTCAGATGTAAATGCCAACAAGCTTGCTGAGCTGGGTGTATGCCATTCGCACTTGACTGGCTACTGAATCGGATGCCATATCAAAGTAAGATGGTTGATTATGGGGGAAGTGAAAATATGGACCAGCTGCACTGTGACCTGTCATTAAATTGCAGTCAGTTGGCGAGAGGTTTGATGACATCTGTGACCGTTGGTTTTCAGCAACCATTGCTTTTGGAGAAGTTTGGGAGGAAAGAGGATCTTCGAAGTTTAATGGTTGTAAACATTGTTTAATGTATCTTTATGGAATTAGTACGTCGTAAAGTAACTCGTGAGACTTACAAATTTAATCCTTGGTTTTATTGATTTAAATGATGTGAATGAATGGTGGGTTACTGGTATTACTTATCAGTCCAAATTAGTAACTTCTGTAGTTAAAAGGTAAATACTAATTAAAAATGAGCTTCTAAAATGCTTATGTAGATTTGTTATGCATTTTTTTGAAGTGCAACCCATACATTTAACAGTGATGATCAGTGGTTATTGTGGAATAACAGCTTTGAATATCATAAAAATATTTGGCTTATAATAGTGGTGTTGACTGAAGAAGAGCTATCTTGTTCATCCCATTTTTATGATCTTTTGTCATAGCTCTGTAAATTTGACATCACTTTTAGTTGCGTGGCACTGGAATGTAAATAGAGAAATTTTAAAGTCATTCACAATTCATCGTAATGATCTACCATTTGTTGCTGGAAGTAATCTAATAAAACAATAATTAGAATTTCCCTTGCATGCATAGCTTTTTACATCTTTTCCAGGACAAACAGTTGAAAGTGAGAGTTGAAAATGTCGCAGGGAAATGCACGGATCTGGGACATGAGCAAAAGGGTTAAGCAGTAAACTATCTCCTTAAGCAATAGGTTGATAAGGAAGTGTCAATTAGAACAAGTGAACTCAGTGCCAGATTGTATAAAGAACAAGTTAGGAAAAGACGGATCAACGTTAAAATGGCTCTGGATAAAAGAAGACAATGGAGAAGTAAAATGTGTTTATGAAGTTTTCACCAGTTAAAATCTGAAAATATGAAACTTAACAGTCCAAATTAATTGTATTTATAACCTTTTAACCATCAAAGCTAGCACAAATTGCATATTGAAGAGTGTCATATATTTCTATTAGGCATATTGATAAAGTCTTTCACATTCATTTTGTGGCGATAGTTATTGATTTTCGTGTAGCAGTAATCTGTAGTATCATCAGGCACAGTAGAAGTAACTGTACTGCTAGAGGAAAGACCAGAGAGGAAATTTTCCAGTACTTAAATTAGCATGCTTAAATTCATGGAAAGTTCACAACTGAAAAGGTGATCACTTGGTCCATTATTTCCATGTGTCCTGCCTTTTGGAGCAACTCACTAGATTCATCTCCTGACCTTTCACCTTGCAGATGTTTAAAGTTTTAAATATTTTATCCAATTCCTGCTTTGAAGGGCACTGTGAAACTGCCTTCACTATTTCTGCACATTGCATTCCAGGTCCCAACCATAAGCCACGTTCTACAACTTAACAATTATACCAAGACAGTAGTCTTCTTTTTTTCTTGTACTTGTAATTGTAGTTGCGCGTGGCCAAGTGGTTAAGCCGTTGGTCTAGTGATCTGAAGGTCACTAGTCCAAGCCTCAGCTGAGGCAACGTGTTGTGTCCTTGAGCAAGGCACTTAACCACACATTGCTTTGCGATGACACCGGTGCCAAGCTGTACTGGTCCTAGTGCCCTTCCCTTGGACAACATCGGTGGCGTGGAGAGGGGAGACTTGCAGCATGGGCAACTGCCGGTCTTCCTGGAAACCTTCCAAGGCACAAATCCATGGTCTCACGAGACTTATCGGATGCCTATATATATTAATGTATTAATATATTAGTTACAAGGAGAATAATGCATGAGATTTACTAAAAATGCTCGACAACAAGCAAAGCAAAGAAAGTTAAGTGTTAAGCATACTAGAGATAAAATTTTTGTAATTTTAGGGGGTTGTAAAAGATGGGTGTTGTTCTTAGAGTGGCATTCAAGACAGTTATTCTGGAGTGGGATTATTACTTAAAGGTTACCAAGATGTGAAGGAAAGGTTAACAACTTTATTTAGTGGCTATATACATATCAAAGCTGGCGAAAAGCCAATTTCTATTTTCTGTCCTCAGATTATTTCTGAACAGGCAGCTAGATTTCTGTCATTGACCTTCTGTACCAATGGTGACTTGGGAACTCATGAAGTTTCTGTGCTATTGGAGTCTGAATCCCTTTTTTCTTGTTAGTCCAGAACGTTATAGCATAGAAACAGGCTCTTCGGCCCAGCTAGCCCATGCTGAACTATTGTTCTGCCTAGTCCCATCAATCTGCACCTGGATCACAGCCCTCCATACCCTTCCCACCCATGTACTTACCCAAACTTTTCTTGTCTTGCTATCAACCCCATATCCTCCACTTCCACTGGCAGCTCGTTTCACGTTCTCACTACCTTCTGAGTGAAGTTCCCACTCAAGTTCCCCTTAAATATTTTACCTTTCACCCTTAACCTGTGACCTCCAGTCATAGTCTTACCCAACCTCAGTGGAAAAAGCCTGCTTGTAATTACCCTTTCTGTACACTTCATAACTTTGTGTACCTCTACCAAACCTCCCCTCATCTTCTCTGGTACAGGGAGAAAAAAATCCTAACTTAGTCAACCTTTCCCTATAACTCAGATCATTAAGTCCCAGCAATATCCTTAAAATGTTCTGTGTATTCTTTCAATTTTATTGATTTCTATAGGTAGGTGACTAGAACAGCACGTGATACTCCAAATTTAGCCTCACCAATGCCTTGTACAGCTTCAACTTAACGTTCCAGCTCCTGTACTCAATACTTTGATTTATGAAAGTCTAATGTGCCAAAAGCCGTACCTACTTGTGATGGCATTTTCAAGGGGACAAAGAAATGGCAGATGAACTTAATGGGTACTTTGCATCTGTCTTCACTGTGGAAGACACTAGCAGTGTGCCAGAGTTCTCTGAGTGCAGTGGAGGCATGGTTCTGGAGGAATAGAAGATTACAAATGTCACTCTACTCTCTAAGAAGGGAAGAAGCAAAAGAAAGGAAATTATAGGCCATTTGGCTTCTCAGTGGTTGGGAAAGTGTTGGAGTCTATGAGTAAGGATGAGGTTTTGGGGTACTTGGAGACAAATGAGAAAATAAATCAAAGTCAGTATGGTTTCTGTAAAGGGAAGTCTTGCCTGACTTCTTCGATGAAGTAACAAGCAGGGTGGACAAAGGAGAGGCAGTGGATGTCATTTACTTGGATTTCAGAAGGCTTTTGACAAGGTGCCACACTTGAGGCTGCTTAACAAGATAAAACCCTGTGGCGTTACAGGAAAGATGCTGGTGTGGATAGAGGAATTGCTGACAGGCAGGAGGCTACGAGTGGGAATGAAGGAGGACCTTTTCTGGTTGCCTATGTCTAGTGGTGTTCCTCAGGGGTCAGTATTGGGATTGCTACTTTTCCCATTGTCAGTGATTTGGATAATGGAATTAATGGGTTTGTGGCAAAGTCTGTGGATGATACGAAGATAGGTGGAGGGGTAGGGAGTGCTGAGGAAGGAATGCGATTGCAGCAGGACTTGGACAAATTGGAAGGATGGGCAAAAAAGTGACAGATGGAATGCAGTGTTGAGAAATGTATGATAATGCATTTTGGTAAAAGGAACAGAAGTGCGGACTATTATATAAATGGAGAGAAGGTTCAAACATCAGAGTTGCAGAGGGATTTAGGAGTCCTTGTGCAAGACTCCCAGAAGGTTAATTTACAGATTGAGTCTGTTTTAAAGTAGGCAAAAGCAATGTTGGCACTTATTTCAAGGGGAATCGAATATAAAAGCAAGGTGATAATGCTGAGGCTCTTTAAGAATAGTCAGGCTGCACTTGGATTACTGCCAACTGTCTGAGCACCTCTGTGATATTTTTCCAGAGTGATAATGCCACACCTCCCTCTTTAATACCTCTCCCACAATCATATAAAAAATAATGAAACCAAAGACCAGTGAGCTGCCAGTCCTCCCCCTCCTGCAACCAAGTCTCACGAAAGGCTACAATGTCATAATTCCACATGCTGATCATCTACCTTGCCTACAATACTCCGTGCATTGAAATAGATGCAACTCAGGACATAATTCCCACTATGCTCAACCTATCAATTCCTGTCTTTGTATGTAGACTTAACATAATCTTTTCACACAATGACTCCACTATCTGCCCTGGAACTCTGGCTTTCATCACCTGTTACTCTAGCTTAAACCCCTCGGAGCAGCATGAGCAAACCTTCCCGCAAGCACATTGGTTACCCTCCAGTTCAGGTATAAATCGTCACATCTGTACAACCTTCCCTAGAAGAAAGCCTAATGACCCAAAAATCTGACGCTCTCCTTCCTGCACCATCTTCTTAACCATGTGTTAAATTGTATTATCTTCTTATTTCTGGCCTCACTAGCATGTGGCACAGGATCCTGGAGGTCCTGTCCTTTAACAGACAGTCCTGTTCTGCCTGTAATTTTCTCAAAGAATTTCAACAGAGTTGTCAGGCAATATTTCCCGTCAAGGAAACCATGTTGACTTTGGCCTATTTTATCACGTGTCTCCAAGTGTCCGAAATCTCATCTTAATAATGGACTCCAGCATCTTCCCAAACAAGCTCCCTATTCTAACCCTGGCTGCTCCGCCCAAACCCAACTTCT
The DNA here is from genome assembly GCF_963921235.1 of Mobula hypostoma. Taxonomy (NCBI): domain Eukaryota; kingdom Metazoa; phylum Chordata; class Chondrichthyes; order Myliobatiformes; family Myliobatidae; genus Mobula; species Mobula hypostoma. The sequence goes on from NC_086102.1 coordinate 167,113,387, forward strand.
TTGTATTGGTCATCGCCAAGTGCCTAATTACCCAATGATTTCAAGCCTATTGAATATCCCAAATGGTTCCGCTCACACACACTTGTCACAAGCAATAGCTCACACGATCCCAAGGCTGCCAAATATATTCATCTTTTTCTCACAAGAATTATTTGATTACATTAAAATATAACAATAAAGGTATTCTGCTGAAATAAGTAATAAACAGGCAATGGCCCTGAGCTTGCAGTAGTACTGTTGTGTGGCTCCCATGTATGAATACTTAACGGAGGAAATCTGTAAGTTTGTGTCATAATACTGTTCCTCCATCGAAAGCACATTGACAGAGATAACATCGGCAAGTTTCAGTGATATTTAAACTTCAATATTTAAAACAAAATGCTGTTATTCAAATCGGTAAATTAATAGATAATTAATTTTGAGTGTATATAGTTGAAGGAAGTAAACTTTGTCATTATTAAATGGTTCTCAATTTATTTTCCTTCTGTTGCTGACCCTGGCAGCATCATCTTATCTACAGTTGATGAATACAAGACCAAAGCAGATAATCATTAAACATTGAAACATGGAGAAAAAATATGTCAAATCATGGCTGTTGCACATGTTCTTTGTGCCTGTCTACGAGTACCTTATCCTGGCTGGTGAACAATGTACATTTGCAGTTGGGTAGGTGGTGTCTGCAAAGAACAACATTCCTGAGCCAACCAGCCTTTTCTGTGGGACTTTATTAAAAGCCTGATAATCCATGTAGATAACGCCTGATACTTTCTCTTTTCCATTTCTGCTGCCTCAACAAAAAAATTCTATCATGTTTTCTGAAACACTATTTGTCATTTAACATATTGGGCTGCCTTTCCTTCGCCAATTCACACTTCAGGTGCCTTTTAATATTTCCCTTTATTACTCTTCACAAAAGCTTTCCTAGAATAGAAGTAAAATTTCATAGCATGCCTTTGTCTGCCCATGTCCTTGCACTCTGTTTGAATATAGGTTTTATTTTTGTCATTTTCCAGTATTCTGGCACATCTCTTGTCTAGGAAGAATTGAAAATTATGACAAGACTTTCATTAGCCTCTACGTCTAGTAACCTGTTTCAAACACCTAGGATGCATCCCAGTACATTTTAAGGATAGCCGGCCTTTCTAATATGCCATCCTTTCACTCTATTACTGAGTCTGTATTAATGTTTTGACAACATCTCCTTCCCTGGGAAAGACTGATTTTAAAAATGACTCAATATTCCAGCCATACTTTCTGTATCAAAGGATAGACCAGTCTTTAATCAGCTTGCCTCATAAAACCGATTTAGAGATTTTCATACCTATAGAGACTTTTCCAGCAGGTCAGGCAACATGAGTGGAGAGAGAAGATCAGTTGATATTTCTAACCATTTGAATTCTAATGAAAGATCATTGACCTAAAATGTTTATTCTGATTTTCTCTTTCCACAGATGCTGAGTACTTCCAGCATTTTCTGTCTTTATGTTGGATATTTAGTATTTGATTTTTCTTGTTTTCACATTAGACTTATTCAGTTGTATCTGTCTTTTATTCATCACTTTTACTTTTTCCTCATGCTCTGGGCCTGGTTCCTTTAACTTTCTTCCTTTTTTTGCTTTCTATCTTGCACCAGATTGGTTTTATTCTTTACCAACAATCTGTTGAGAACACAGTGGATTGAACAACATTTGTGGGAGGAAAAGAATTGTTGACATTCGGTTCAACAATTGTATTGGGACAGAGAGATGGTCAGTACATGGGGTGTGGTGAAACAGGAGTCTGAGGTGATTAATGGATTTAGGAGGAGTGTAAATTCAAAGTAGATTTTATTATCAAGGTACATGTACATCACCATATACAGGCCTGAGACAGGCAGATTGTGCCACTTAGGGGAGGGATGCATGGATGGAGTTAGGACAGTGGCAAGCGAATGTTAGTTGGAGGCAAGCGAGAGGGGGGAGAAAAGGAAAAAAGGTGGGGGAAGATGAGTGTAAAGATTGGAGACAGCTGCTGTAGGCAGATAAGCGGGGACATAAAGGGCTACCAGTGCTGGATTCAATTAAGTAGAGGAACTGAGAATGGGAACTATTAGGGGTAAGGTGAATTGCATTTAGGACCAGACCAGATGGGGGAGGGATTTATAAGGAAACTTGTGTGTGTCAAGAGTGGATGAAACCAGGAGTGGAGGAGGTGAAGAGGCGTTTTCTCTTTCCCACCAGTCTTGGATGGTGGTGACCAGTTTATGCTTTCCCGTTTCTGTAATACAGGTTTTCCCCACCATCCGAAGGTAGAGCGTTCCTATGAAACGGTTCATAAGCCGGAATGTCGTAAAGTGAAGAAGCAAATACCATTTATTTATATGGGGAAAAATTTGTGAGCGTTGGCAGACCCAAAAAATAACCTACCAAATCATGCCAAATAACACATAAAACCTAAAATAACAGTAACATATAGTAAAAGCAGGAATGCGATGATAAATACGCAGCCTATATAAAATAGAAATGCTTTTCTACAATCATTGCGGCACTGTTCTCCGTAGCGAAAATCTCACATGAGTGCTCTCAGCAAAACACTCGGCGCAAGTGCTCTCGGCAGAAACACTCTCTCCAGTAATCCTTAAGCTATGAAGCTGCCAAATCATACCAAATAACATATAAAAATACACAGCCTATATAAAGTAGAAATAATGTATGTACAGTGTAGTATCACTTACCAGAATTGGGAAGACAGCGCCGAGCACACTGATGATGGTGTGTTAGGCTGAGTCATCGGAGGTTGGGCTGGTGCAGTGGTCCCCAACCTCCGGGCAGTGAACCGATACCAATCCGCGGAGAATGCAGCGGTTGCCGGGATGCACCCAGCACATCTTTAAGAAAAAAGCCGAAATAAACAAGCTAATTAATTATTTCAGCTTTTTTCTTCAAGATGTGCTGGGTGCATCCTGGCTACCGCGCATTCTCCGCAGCAATTTATCGGTCCGCGGCCCGGAGGTTGGGGTGATGGGACACTGGGGTATCATCTCATCGTTGTCTGTTTCCATCAGGCCAGGCAGGTCATCTTCCTCTATGTCTGCCTGCCTTGATGTCGAAGGTTGAGGTTCGTCGTCTGCTGTGGCTGATAGGGAAGACTTGAAAAACGACACTATGCTTGACTGCTTAGCCTCGTGCATTTTTCTGTCATACAGTGCTTTGTAAGCACTCAAACCATCTTGCAAATATGCCCTAAATCAACGTACCTTTTCAAAATTAAAGTCGTACTTTTCTGCAATCATTGCAGCGAAAACTCATGTAGTTGCTTCACGTTCAGTTTCTGGACGACTTCGCTTTCGGTCCATTCGTTACTGCATTCGGTTTCGATTGTTATCCTATCCTCTTCCAGTTGCATCAGCTCTTCATCTATCAGTTCTTGGTCATGGGATGCCAAAACCTCTTCAATATCATCTTCATCAACTTCCACAAGCCAAACCATATAACCACTTTGTCCTTACTTCGTTCACCACGATCGAAACGCTTAATTATGTCTAATTTTACGCTAAGTGTAACACCCTTACGAGCTCTCTTAGGCTTTTCCGATACCTTAGAACTCACCTTGCTAACGGCTGCTCACAGGCACGTGTTTAAGCAATGCCGGCTAGAATGCAATTCCGGGAGAGGAGCTTGGCTGCTCGGGGCGCGCGCTGCCTTTTATCACGCACTGCTTTTTTCGCGCGCTGCCTTTTTTCATAACAGTGAAAACATCTTCTGTTAGCGAAAACATGTAACTAATGTAGGTCTTCCATAACAGTGAGGTTTCGTAAAGCGAATGTTCAAAAAGTGGGGGACCACCTGCAGCAGAATTTTAGAAGAAGGCAATGAATGGTTCCACAATTTCTTCAGCCATTTAAAAAAAAATGCAATGTAGGGCTTCAAGTCCAGAGGATGTGTTTCTCAGAACTGGGTTTAATACCACTGACACATGATGTGAATTTTGTGTTGTTTTACAGCAGCAGTACAATACAATACGTTAAAAAAAACTATATAAATTACAGTAGAGATACTGTAAATGAGTGGTGCAAAAAGGGAGCAAAAAATACGTAATGTTTGTGGGTTGGCTCATTTTCTGTTAAGAAATCTGAATGGCGGAGGGGAAGAAATTGTCCCTAAAACATTAAATGTGTGTCTTCATGCTGGTCTACCCTTTGATTCAGAAAGTATGCTGGAATATTGAATGAGTCATTTTTAGTGTCTTTCCCATCGGTCCCTGATGTTAGCAAAGAGTGCATGTTCTGAGTGATGGAGGTCCTTAGTGATGCGATGCTGCCTTTTTGAGGCATTGTCTTTTGAAAATGTCCTCGATGCTGGGGAGGCTAGTGCCCATGATGGAGCTGGCTAAGCTTGTGACTTTCTGCAGCTTTTCCAATCCTTTGCAGTGGCCTCTCCATACCAGCTGGTGATGCAACTACAGTGTTTTCCATGGTACATCTACAGAAATTTGAAAGAATCTTTGGTGACTTAGTTACAACTACATAAATATGTTGGGTCCAGCAGAGATCTTCAGAGATGTTGACACCCAGGAACGTGAAACTGCTCACCCTTTCTACTACTGATCCTCAATGAGGACTGGTGTGTGTCTCTTCAATTTTCCTGTGCTGAAGTGAACAATCAATTCCCGATGGTGACTGCAAGGTGGTTGTTGCAATACCATTCAATCAGCTGATCTATCTTGCTCTAGTATTCCTCCGCGTCACCATTTGAGATTCTGCCAACAACAGTTGTGTCATTGGCAAATTTATGAATGGCTTTTGAGATGTGCTTAGCCACACAGTCATGGGTGTGGAGAGGGTAGACCAGTGGGTAAGCATACATCCTTGAGGTACGCAGTGTTAATTGTGAGTGAGGAGGAGATGTTACTTCTGATCTACACTGACTGTGATCAGTCAAGAATCCCGTTGTAGAAGGAGGGACTGAGGTCCAGGTTTTGAAGCTCGTTGGTTAATACTGACGGTATGATGGTGTTGAATGCTGAGCTCTAATTAAAAAGTAGACACCTGATGTTGGTATTGCTGTTGTCTAGGTGGTCCAAGGCCGAGTGGAGAGTCAGTGAGATTGCATCTGCTGTAGAACTATTGAGGTGGTATGTAAATAGTAGAGGGTTAGGTAAGGTTTGATTCTGGCCATGACTAACCTCCCAAAGCACTTCATCGCTGTAGATGTGAGTGCAACTGGGTAGTAGAAGTTCACCCTGCTCATCCTGAGCCCTGGTATGATTGTCACCCTCTTGAAGCAGGTGGGAACCTCCAACTGCAGCAGTGAGAGATTGAAGATGCCGTTGAATGTTCCTGGTTTTCAGTGCCCTACTAAGTACACCATCAGGGCCTGACACTTTGCGAGGATTCACCGTTTTGAAAGATGTTCTGACGTTGGCACCTGAGTCAAAGATCACAGGGTCACCAGATGCTGCAGGGTGTCATTTTATTATCCTTTTCAAAATATGCATAAAGGCATTAAGCTTATTTGGGATTCAAGCATCACAGCTATTCATGATGTTAGGTTTCGCCTTGTAGGAAGTAATGGCCTAAAAGTCCTGCCAGAGCTGGTGTGCATCTGATTCTGTCTCTGAATTTCCATTGGAATTGTTATTTTGTTTTAAACGAGCCTATCTTAGGTTATACCTGGACTACTTGTATATTTCTCGATAACCGGTCTTGAATACTATAGACCAAGCTGCAAATATCCTGGTTCATCCATGTCTTTAGTAGCTTTTGCATTTTGCTAGGAAGATATACAAAATATTTGCTTGCTGTTTCTATGCTTTTGTATTCCAATTATTATTCCCTATCTCAGCTTGTGAGGACCACAGTTCCCTAATGCAGTTCTCCCCTGTGTCTCTGCGATTAGAGGGCTTCAGCTGGGACATTGAAATATCAGCTGTCAAATATTTCATTGATTTGAGTTTACAAGCTTTACTGGAGCGGGTAGCACTTTCATGCTGGAAAGGAAAGGCCACAAGCTCTGAAGAGAGGAGCAAAAATGGAGGGGGAAAAAAAGCGACGCATGCTGACGCAATTTCTATGTTATAAATTAAAATAGATTGTGGGATCGGTGACCTTCTCAATAATGACCAATATGCTTTTCTGTCAATGAACTGTTGGGACAGGTTGTTCACTGAGAGTCAATTCTTGGAAGAGATTTTGAGCTACTAGTTCTCATGAGCATGCTCATGTTGCAGTGTATGTGAATGATGTTCCAGCCAAGGCTGATTATCAAGGAATGCATGTTAAATTGTGAACATTAGAGTAGAGCAACCATGTCTTCAATTAGTGCGTTTTGATGAGACTGGATCAAAAGTTTGCGTAAGCCTGGTCAATGGAGCAGTAACTGGGAGATGAGATTTTTTAGTATTTTCCTGTGAGATTATTAACCTTTTGGACACTGCATCCAGATCCAGATTTTAACTTCACTCACCATTTCCACTCATTGGTACTTAATGATAGCAACCTGGAGATTCAAGCTTATAGAAACTTTCTTCTATTTCATATATTGAGATGTCAGAGCAGCATGATGAAATTAGGGCACTTGTTCAAACGTGTGTTCCAGTATGGCTTTGTAACTATCTTACTGAGGACTTGAAATAATATTTGAAGGCAACAAATATTGCTTCTTTAAGTCAGGTTTCAGTGAGCGTGAGTAAGCATCCATCTCATGAAATTGCACTCCTGTAAAATTCTTTGTACAATTTCGAGTGTAATCTAATTTCTTTATCATGGACTTTAAATTGATGTTCTCCACCTTTATTTTTAAGTTATAGCATAACTTTGGCCTTCTCCACCATGCTAGTGTTTTTTCTCTCTGCTCACTTTGCTCTTTCTGGATAATTTTGAATTTGGGGAATGATGTAAAACCAGTGCTAATGGTTTCAGCCTATAGCTGTGCTTCTTCGCACTTTCATTTCTCAATCTCCCATATGTCTCTTTATTCTCTTTCCTGAGAATTGTTAGTATATATTAACAATATTGTTTTAGGGAACACCTCTATTTTAGCAGAATAATACTCTTCTGCATTGTGAGTGTATAATTCAAAAACACCATAATTTCCTATCTTGCAATTTAAACAAGAGTAGCCTTAATCACTGTATGAAAATAACTTTTCCTAGCTGGCAAAATGTGACTTGTTAATTGAGAGTGATATTTCAATGAGAAAATTCAAAACAAAAAATCTTACAAAACAGTGAAAATTGGGATTAGCTTTCTGGGTACTGTGGTTGCATGTACTCGTTGACCAAATGGCTTGTATCTGTGCTTTATTGCTCAATGGTTTTGAGTATAACATCATCACTGGCTTGTGAGAATTCCTGGCGTATGATTACTCAAATGGAGAAAGAACATTTGGGATGGTATTAAGAACTTCTAGTCTTTTTGGAGTTAGGGAACATAGAAACCCAGCAAAAATGGCCTAAATAGCACAGTACCTCCCAAACTACACACCCTGCCCTCCCCATTTCTAACCTCCTGCCCCACTAACGGCTGAATCACCGAATGTGGAGTAGAAGTAGGTCATCCTGTATTGAGAGACTGCATAAAATAATGATGATAATCAGTATATTATATGTAAATTATGCTGTTTGAGATTATGGCTTGTATTTGAAGCAGCAATGATTGAATGAGTTCTTTGGGATCTTTTAGATTAATGCTGATTTAGCTGTTAATTATATGCTTAGGTTTGCTCTTTCATTCCCTATGTTTATGGCCTTGAAATCATTGGGAAAAGCAGTTTTGTGTTGTATTTGATTTGTCTTGGTTAATGATTTGTAGATCTGCTGTGCACTGCATAGATAACCAGATCAGGCTCTATTCATTTCCAAATGATGTAGTTGCTAGCAGCAGATGATTCTCAAAATGATAACAACATCAATAGCAATATGAAGGAAAGAAAGAACTTGCAATCCGTGTAGGGATTTATACCAGGTACTCCAGTACCCAGATTTGTGACACAGCAGTATGTGGCTGTCACTGTATAATGCTATAATGGCTCTTAACATTGACTCCATTGTACTGGGAATATGTCATAGGTGCTAAGTGAAGTACAGCGTCTTGGACATCCACAAAAAGTGATCTGATATTAACCAGATAATCTCTCTTCATAATGTTGATTGAGGACTAATTCCCACCATTGATCTTCAAAATAGTATCACTTTTAAGTACTCATGATGGTGTTGCTAGGGTCTCATTTTAAAGACTCACAAATGACGCACCTCCTACAGTGCCCCACTTCCTCATTACTATGGTGAAATCTAACACCTCTCCCACTTCCTCTTGGGCTCAAAGTTATCCTTCATCCGAGTATCCAGGCTCAATCGGTGTTGCAGTGGGATCACAGACACCCTCTGCATAATCTTCCCTGAGTGCCACTTCAAGCTTCATGATTTATGCCCTTTCATGATATCTTCCCACCAAGTCCAAAGCATCTTAGGCTGTAGGCATTTTGTTTTGAAACATTTCCCTACCCAAAAGTCAGCTAACTTATCGTTCCAGCTAGTGCAGAAAAGAAAATCTTTTTTAAAAAAAATATAATTTTGAGAAAAAATGGCACTTCCAGATTCCCTAAATGTGAAACCTCTACCAACATTGCCAACTCTCTCCAAAACCCACTGTGTTCAAGATGGTAACCTTCAATTTTTATTGCTGAATAACTCTGGCACTCAACTTTGAACAATACTGTAAAGTTTGGGAAAGCTTATGGTGACCATAAATGCTAGCCTTACCAGTGTCATCTCCATCCTTTGAACAGATAAATGCAAAAATTGTTTATTGTGACCAATTTGGAAAACATTATAACTTAATATGTCATCTGGAAATGGCATCTGATCAGGTAATGTTTGCTGCTGATTCCTCCATCTGGCCAGTCTTGATTCCTGTACTTCCTGACTTGCCATGTTCTAGTTTATCCGCTCCCTCACAATTAGCTGGGCTTTTTCAAAGTCATCTATAAATAAACTTATCAGTGTCCTGCCATTTATATGGTGAAGTGCAGATTCCATTCCTATACTGTATAGGTTGATACCTAGTTGATAACAGCGTAGTAGTCAAACTATGTTCTTTTAGGGATAATTGGATTTTTTTTACAACAAACGATATTTGCATTCATTATGAAGAAACCCACAATACTTGAAAGCAAATACTACATATGTATTTTCATGTTAGAATTCTTAGAGTTAAATACTAAAATATATGTAAACAATCATTTTGCTCTGGAAGATACTGTATTATATGACAATTAGCATGAACATCTGATTGATGTCATTGGGAGGTTAACTCATGGTTCCTGAATTAATTACTGTACTACCTCCTAACAAAGTACTATTTGCGGCATACATATGTATTGAACATTACTCCACTACAATCCTAGAATCCTTCCATTATCAATTATTTGCTATCGCAACTTTATTATTTCTCTCTTAGTTTTGCAGTGTGACCAAGGATGGGGAGCAGTACATGACTCCGGCAGACTTTGTACAGAGATATTTGGGCTTATACACAGATCCACTGTATAACCCAAAGACTGTACAGCTTCTAGCTGGGGTCGCGGATCAAACTAAAGATGGGTAAGATGCTAAATTAATAGCTAATTTTAGAAAAGGACTAAGATATTTTTTGAAAAACGTTTGTTGTGGTTGTGGTATACTGTGTAAACAACACTGGACCTTTGGGGAATTTGGAAGCATTGAGTCAGTTAAATTTGTGATTTTACTATTACAGTAAAAGCAAAACCTATAGTTGTTGGCACAAACATATGAGAAGCAAGAGTCTAATTAAACTATCGAAATTGTAGCAAAGTGTGTAGAATTTGATATGTTCTCTCATTTTGTCTATTTTACTTAAATATTCTGATAATTATCAGAATAAAGAAAATGTGATTTCTTTTGCAAGAAAGTTTTCAGATAAATTTCCAAAGAAGTTATTTATCATTTCACTTGGTACCTGAAGTATAATTTTTGAATTTCGTTCTGCAGGAGAGTTGGGTTGATACCTTAATGGAGTCTTTACCATTATTACTTTTAATGTTCACATCATTTCAGAGGAATATATTTTTAACTGTCTTATTTAAGAGCTTAACAAAATTGACCAAGCTACCTTATTTGTTGTGCTCTCACTAACTTGGAATGGAAGAGACCAGATTTTATTGAAATTGAACCCTGATGGTTCAAATACTACATGATGAAAATTGCCACATCTTGGTTGAGGTGATAATGCTAAGAACAAATCATCAGCCCGCATTCAAGATCAGTAGTGCATTCGACAAATTAGAAAGATTGCTTTTATTCTGTTGTTGCATTAATTTATTTTTGATGTTTTATGTCTTTTCAATATTGAAAATACTCTTCTCAGTTAGTTACTGAATAACCTTCCGTTATCTTGATTTCTTAATTGAAGAATGATTCTTGATAAGTTTAATATAAATATAGAATGATCAAAATATTAGTCATGATTAAGGGGTGAAATTTCAGCAAAGCAGTGACTGTGCAAGTATAATTGGACACAGGAATGAGGCTAGTGGACACTATTGGTTGCATACTTTGTCATCGGCATACTGATAGAAGGTTTGCATACATTGTGGTCAAGTGGCATTTACTCATTGATCATTACACACATTAGATCTTTATTCCCTAGAGCATAGGAGAATGAGAAGTAACCTCTTAGAAGTTAATAAAATCACGAGGGACATGAATAAAGTGGATAATGTTGTGGAGTGCAAAACTAGAGAACACAGAGCTTTTAAAGAGACCTGAGGGGTAACTTCTTTACGCACAGGGGAGTGAGTACCTGGAATGAGCTGCCAGATGAAGTGGTCAAGGCAGGTGTAGTAGTAACATTTAAGATGTTTTTGGAGAGATACATAGAGGGAAAGGTCTTGGAGGGTTATGGGCCAAACGCATGCAACTTGGATTCACAAGGAGGACGCTATGCTTGGCATGGACCAGTTGGACTGAAGGACCTATTTTCCCTACAGTATTATTTTATGACTTTATGTTCAGCACTAACTGAGAACAATCAAGACAAATATAATCTTTATGACATCTCAAATTTTATATTTTAATGCATTCTTATTCTTTGTGAAGGTTTTTTAAAAAAAAAACTAATGAACACATTATCTAATTAGTTCACACAAACACGAGGAAAACTGCAGATGCTGGAATTTCAAGCAACACACATAAAAATTGCTGATGAACGCAGCAGGCCAGGCAGCATCTCTAGGAAGAGGTACAGTCAACGTTTCGGGCCGAGACCCTTTGTCAGGACTAACTGAAAGAAGAGCTAGTAAGAGATTTGAAAGTGGGAGGGGGACTGAAACGTCGACTGTATCTCTTCCTAGAGATGCTGCCTGGCCTGCTGCGTTCACCAGCAACTTTTATGCGTGTTGCGTCTAATTAGTTCAACCTACTTTAACTCAGCTTTGATTACTTAAATTGATCAGTTTAGCCAGCTAACTACATCACATCTTGGTGATCAGACTGCAGTTGGGCACTGTAATTAGCTTACTCACTGCAAAATAGCATTTCTTGTCTGAAGTTTGAGTACTACTCATAGATGTCATTTCCTGTAATTTAACGCTTCATCAGACGACTAATTTAATTCTCCCAGTGCCATATTTTATGTGTCTTTGAAGTTAAAAAGGTATGTGCAGATGAGAGTTATATTCTTTGTTTTGCTTTATAAACAAAAAAAATCCTTGAGGCATCAGCATTTTTGTTGAGTTTTCTTTAATAACAATTAATATTGAAATTATAGGTTGATCTCCTTTCAAGAATTCCTGGCATTTGAATCTGTTCTTTGTGCCCCTGATGCCTTGTTTATGGTGGCTTTTCAACTATTTGACAAGAATGGCAATGGAGAGGTGACATTTGGTAAGTTAATCATTTTGATATTCATGTACATAGAAACCTAGAAACATAGAAAACCTACAGCACAATTCAGGGCCTTCAGCCCTCAAAGTTGTGCCGAACATGTCCCTACCTTAGAAATTACTAGTGTTACCCATAGCCCTCTATTTTTCTAAGCTCCATGTGCCTATCCAAAAGTCTCTTAAAAGACCCTATTGTATCTGCCTTCACCACCGTTGCCAGCAGCCTATTCCATGCACTCACCACTCTGAGTAAAAAAAAACACAACAATAACTTACCCCTGACATCTCCTCTGTACCTACTCCCAAGCACCTTAAACCTGTGCCCTCTTGTGGCAGCCATTTCAGCCCTGGGAAAAAGCCTCTGACTATCCTCTCATCATCTTATACACCTCTATCAGGTCACCTCTCCATCCTCCGTCGCTCCAAGGAGAAAAGGCTGAGTTCACTCAACCTGTTTTCATAAGGCATGCTCCCCAATCCAGGCAACATCCTTGTAAATTTCCTCTGCACATGGTTTCCACATCCTTCCTGTAATGAGGTGACCAGAACTGAGCACAATACTCCAAGTGTGGTCTGACCAGGGTCCTACATTGCTGCAATATTACCTCTCGGCTCCTAAATTCAATCCCACGAATGATGAAGGCCAATACACAGTATGCCTTAATGCCTTAATTGAACTAAATGTTATCCCGGGCTCAATGTTGTGGAGTAAATGATTAAATATGCATCAAAAGCAGCAAGAATTCAATTTGTTGTTTAAGAATTGCAAATAAGCAGTCAAGGGGTATTGTTATGTCTGTCAACTGTAACCCATTTTACCAGTTAACTATCTTTGAACACAGTCATAGTTCAATAGTTTCCTTGTATATATTTGGCAACTTTTACTACAAAGTGAGTTATTCCATGATTGTAGACACCTTTGGTCACAGCTACTGAAACTCTGGGAGAATTGTGCAATAAAAGTGTGCCTGAAAAGGTCAGTAGATTAAGCAGTGTATGGTGAAGGGAACAGAGTTGACGTAGATTAGTGGAATTTCATTAAAATTGTGAATTGTATAGGTTTACCATAATGGAGTACATACTTGTTTCATCATTTTATTCTTGCTGGACATGTCACTGTTTATTTTTGAAACTACTTTTCATTAATTATTTTGGTTTAATTAAAATGGTTGCTGGTAACAAAATGATTGTAATTTTTACAGGGTGTATGTAAAAAGATAGGGGAATGTGAATCTGGGAGAAGATAGGGCAGAATAACTCAATTCTGAAAAGTTGTATTTGTTTAAATGTTTTTCAACAACAAAAATTGAGTAGTTTAATAAATGAAAATGATCTGTTCTTTCAAGTTGTTTTGACTTTTCAATCTCTAAGTTTATTTTTTTATATAATTCTTTTGTTGCATGTTGCAAATTCCTAATACACGTAAGATGCATGTGGCAAATTTTCCTTGATTTAGTGTGCTTGCACTTATTTAGCATTCAAGCATTTGGCTTTTTTTGGAGAATTATGATGGATTCAGTGAGCCTAAACATGCGCTGTGGGGGCAAGTCTGTTGTAGAGTTATTGTTTGCTCACATTTTCCTAGAACTAGAAAAGTGTGTGGATTTAGTCGAACAAAGAACAAAAGATAAAAGTTATAGATTTCAAAATGCAGTGTTTGCTTCCATGTTTTTGCAAATGTGGCTTTTTAGTTTGTAAGCAGAGGTATACATTAACTTGCAATTTGTTGAAGATGATAAGTGATTGCACGTGTGCAGTGTACTTTGGAATGATGTTTGAACAGTGATTAAATGGTAGATTCTCAAATATTTTTTGAGGTAATAATTCCTGGGTCTGCAGATGTTGATGAGATTGAACCAGACTTGTTGCAGTTGGGTATGGGAGAGGTGATGGAAAATTGAGTGGGGGTGATGCATGTTGTTTCAGTACTGGATAGGAGGATTTTAAGGAGTGGCAGGCCTGTCAGGTTCCAGAGCAGTATAGTATGGGAACACCAATGCCTTTGAGTGGAAAATCATACAAATAGTGGTGGATTCAGCGCAGTACATCATGGGTAAAACCCTCTCAACCATTGAGCACATCTATGTGAAATGTTGCTGTGGAAAAGCAGTATCCATTATCAAAGATCCTCACCACCCAGGCCATGCTCTTTTCTTGCTGCTGCCATCAGGTGTCTCAGGCCTTGTACCACCAAGTTCAAGAATAGATACTACCTCTCAACCATCAGGCTCTTGAGCAAAAGGGGATAGCTACACTCATTCTATTTGTGTTCCCATAACCAATGGTCTCACTTCAAGGACTTTTTATCTTGTTATTTCATGCTCATTATTTATTGCTATTTATTTATATCTGCATTTGCACAGTTTGTCCATTGATCCTGTTTAAGGTTACTGTTCTATAGATTTGCTGAGTATGGCCACTGAGAAAGAATCCCAGGGTTGTATGTGGTGACATGTATGTACTCTGATAATAAATTTCACTTTGAAGAGGAAAATGACAAGTAAAAAGTGGGTGGAGTACCTAGATCATTTGGGAGGACATTGCCAAAGTTTATTGATACCGAGGCCAAATAGCTGTGGGATGTGACACACTGGTGGGTCTGTGAATTCTTAAGAGTAGAATAAGTGCTTTTTTTTTACATTTGTGGTTTATTAGTTCTTGTCATTTTACGTAATATCAAATCGGAAGTGTTTGTGCCTGAATATGGAATTTGCCCAGAAACACACCTTATAGCTCACCAATGTCCACACCAATCAGCCCCTTCCTAAAATACCACCTTCCTCTGTCTCCTTCTGTACCTTAGTGGCTTAAGTGTTCATCAGGATACTTTTTGATTCTTACAATAACATCTGCCTCTGCCACCCATTTAAGCAGTACATTCCTTATTCCAACCACCTTCTGTATGGAAAAAGTTCTTTCTCCTCCTTGTCTGGATGTTTTGCATGAATATGAAAGAAGGTTTAGAATATTGCTAAATTTGGTCTTTTATAAACCTTTGAGCTGTAATCCAATCAAATTCCTATCTGGGGACCAAGACATATTGCACTGAGTAATTTGCATGTTTGTTTTTGGTATTTGTCAAGAACTAGACAAAGAACAGACCATGGCTGGGAAAATTTATTGAAGGAATTCTGATCACAATATGACCAGTCGTATATTCAGTGATATAGGAAGTACCTAATAAAATGGCCATTGAATCTGTGTTTGTGTAACCTATCCACTTCAAGGTTCTATATGTTGTGCATTCAGAAATGCTCTTCTGCACACCATTATTGTAATCCATATTTATTTGAGTTATTGTCACCTTCCATGTCAGCTTGAACCAGACTGGCCATTCTCCCTGATCTCATTAACAAGGCATTTTAGCCCACAGAACGAGAGGTCACTGGATGATTTTTGTTTCTTGCTTCATTATCTGTAAACTCGAGAAACTTGTGTGCAAAAATCCCAAGAGATTAGCAGTTTCTGAGATACTCAAACCACCCTGTCTGCTACCAACAATCATTCCATGGTCAAAGTCACTTGGATCACATTTCTTCCCCATGTTTATGTTTGATCTGAACTACAACTGAACCTTTTGACTGCAATGCTTTTGTGCATTGAGTTGTTGATACATGATTGGCTTATTAGACACTTGCATAAATGAACAGGTGTATATATGTACCTAAATAAAGTGGTCACTGAGTGTATTATGTTGGTTATTTTTTTCCAGTCATAATCTAACATTTTTATTTGGTTTAATAAAGTTATTAATAAGTACACACATTAAGTAAAGAAAACTGGCAACTAAATGCATTTAAGAACATATTTTCCATCAATAATAGTTCATGAATTTATCTTCATATAAATAGCAAATCGTGTGATTTAATTTATCTTTTCATTCTTGTTGCTTAAACACCAAGGTGGTTGGGATATTGAAGAGTGTAGGGGTGATAAAAGGGAAGTTATAGGTGGAAAATGTTGTAAGGAACTTCTGAAGTTAATTCCCTGTTAATGAATAGGGATATTATTCTGAAACATTTTGCAGGGATGTGGTAACTTAGGCAAAAAGCTGGGTAAGGGTAGTGGACAACATGATAGTTTTCTGCTGGTGGAGACATGTGGTGGATCTCCCAGTGGAGTGTAATTAATATAAAGTTCAGAAATTTGAAGTAAATTAGGCAATGTAGTAAATAGTGACCAAGTTGTTAACAAATATGGGGGAAGTGGAAGGGACAAACGCAGCATTATTAAATGTGAAATAATCCACTATTGGAAAACTGAAATGAAAAGACTGTGTAATATAAATTATCCTATTTTATGAAGATGAGTACATATCCACAAGTTCTTTGAAGGTGATAGAGAGGTTACGGTATATGGCATACTTGCTTATTAAACAGTAGTATTGAAGAAAGGAACAAAGCCATCATGGTAAGTTATTACAAATCATTGATGAGGTCTTTTATGTATTGTGCTCAGAAAGTATGCAATATCAGGGTGAGGGTACTGATATGATTTTTGAACAACTGCAATTGTTGTAAAGCCCAAGGGGAATTCCTTTCGGTTCTCAAAATGACACAGGATTTTAATAGAGCAAAGAAAGGATCAATGGCTTTCTTTGATAAGTGGGTTCATAACTGGGCATCACATTTAAAATAAGTAGCAAAAGAGCTCGAGGCGGAATAGCAATTTATTGTACACAGGATTAAGATGGAAACTGT
The DNA here is from genome assembly GCF_963921235.1 of Mobula hypostoma. Classification (NCBI taxonomy): domain Eukaryota; kingdom Metazoa; phylum Chordata; class Chondrichthyes; order Myliobatiformes; family Myliobatidae; genus Mobula; species Mobula hypostoma. The sequence continues at coordinate 167,129,966 of NC_086102.1, forward strand.
TATATAAGAGTGATCACAGGTTATTCCATAGTGATCTTTCAAGATCTATTGGGCATGTACTTGGAGGGGAAAGAGAGAGGAATTGATAGAAAGAAGAGTAGTGGGAATAGAAAGTCATGGACATTGGCATGAGAGTTTTCAATATTCAATTTCCTATGTGTGCCTCCCCCCCCAACTGGGTTGGGAAGGTACAGTAGGCTTTTCTCAGAATGTGGGCACAGAGTCTTGAATCTATGCAGGGAGTACTTTTGATCAAAAGAATCAATTTAAATGTCAAAAATGCAAGTTGCTTTTGAGAGTGATGTATTTGATATGGAGCTGGCCAAATTCATTAGGAGGCAAATATAGACAATAGGTGCAGGAGTAGGCCATTTAGCCCTTCAAGCCAGCACCACCATTCACTGTGATCATGGCTGATCATCCACAATCAGTACCCTGTTCCTGCCTTCTCCCCATATCCCTTCACTCCGCTATCTTTAAGAGCTCTATCTAATGCTTTCTTGAAAGAATCCAGAGAATTGGCCTCCACTGCCTTCTGATGCAGAGCATTCCACAGAACCACAACCCTCTGTGTGAAAAAGTTTTTCCTCAACTCCGTTCTAAATTATCTACCCCTTATTCTTAAACTGTGGCCTCAGGTTCTGGACTCCAATAATAATATAATACAACAAGGTTCAAGAAGTCTTGGCAAAGGTAAAAGAAATGTGTATGAGAAGCAATTATGAATTGTGAAGCAGACAGATGGGACGTTTGGTTGTATTTGTTTGTCCTCACTTTTTCATATATTACTTTTAATAAAGTGATTACACAATGTTATTACTCTAAAAAGATCAATGTTAACAGTATAATTCCTTGCATTGAAGTAGGAAATTGCTTTTTGTCCAGAATCTGTTTCTAAATTGTAAGTCATGTATCACTTCTGTTTCTCCCTCTGCCCTGCCACCTCCTGATCCTCCGGTCCTCCCCCTTCCTTACCCATCCATGTCCCCTTTCCCTTCCTGATCCATCCTCCTATTTCATACACGTTCCAATCTGGTTTGAACTGACATTCATTTGTTTCCCCCTCTTCTAATGGTTCCTATTCTCACCTTTATCAGAATGCGGCACTGGCTCTGCTTTATGTTCCTGTCTCTCAGCAGCTGTCTCCCATCATCACACTCTCTCCCCCACCCCCACCCTGCCTCTTGCTCTATCTGTTATTGTTTTTCCTTTCTCTACCTCCATTTTCAACCCCTGCCACAATCTTCAACCCCTTTCCTGCTCTCCTCCACAACCTGCCCATCATTTCACACCTCTCCTCAGTCCACCTATCACCTCAGAATCCTTTCTTGCTACTCCCCTTCTTCCCTCATTGTTGGTCATCTTGACTCTCCACTCTCGATCTGGATGCAAGAATTTGACCTGAAATAGCTCAGCATGGACTAGATGGGCCGAGGGGCCTGTTTCTATGTGGTCGTGTTTTATGCCTCCTTTTAAAAAAAAGGCAAAAGTATGAACATGTTCAGAGATGCTGAAAGCTAATTTCATCTGAGTGATTCTAAAACAGCAGGAACATTTTTTGGAAAACTTACAATTAATTGAGTAACAAATTAATAATTAAAAATAAGTCACTGAAAATTCCCAACCAACCAAACTTGAGTTTTACTCCAATAGAATCAAAAAAATCTAAAAGGATGATAACAGATGGTAAAGATCTGATAATACAATCTGCTGAAGGCTGTGGGAAGAAAGAAACTTAATATTTCAGGTCAAATCCTTGCATCCAGATTGAATGGGCAAAGAAGTGGCAGATAGAAAATAGTGTAGGGAAGTGAATGGTCATGCACTTCAGTAGAGGGAATAAAGGTGTAGACTATTTTCAAAATGGGGAGAAAATTCAAAAATCAGAGGTGCAAAGAGAGTTGGGAATCCCACACAAGGGCTCCCTGAAGGTTAACTTGCAGGTTTATTAGTGGTAAGGAAGGTAAATACAATGTTAGCATTAAATTCAAGAGGACTGGAATACAAGAGCAAGCATGAGGCTTTATAAGGCATTCAGACCACACTTGTAGTACTGTGAGCAGTTTAGGCTCCCTTACCTAAGAAACTATTTCCTGGCATTGGAGAAGGCCTAGAGGAGGTTCACAAAAATCATTCTGGGATTGAAAGGGTTGATGTCTGAGGAGTGTTTGATTGCTCTAGGCTTGTGCTTATAATTGAAATCGATCAAATATTGAAATAGAGTGGATGTGGAGGGGTTGTTTCCTATAGTGGGCGAGTCTAGAATCAGAGGGCATAGCCTCAACAGAAGAACGCCCCTTTAGAACAGAGGAGAGGGAGTTTCTTTTGCCAGAAGGTGGTGAATCTGTGGAATTCATTGCTGAATCATTGAGTACATAGAAAGCAGTGGTTGATAGATTCTTGAATGTCAAAGATTCTGGGGAGAAGGCAGGACAATAAATCAGAAGGGGATAAAAAATCAGCCATGATGCTATAGCTGAGCAGGCCATTGGGCTGAATAACCTGACGCTGCTCCTGTGTCTTATGGTCTTGTGCATACAGTTCTCTACTACCCTTGTATTTCATGATTCAGTTTAGTATTTTTATAACTGTCCTCTGCAGACTTTGTACAATTGACTTTATTTCTTACATCCTTCACACACGAGGAGTAAAAATCTTTATGTTACGTCTCTGTCTAAATGTGCAATGTGCAATCATAGTAATTTATAATAACATAATAAATAGAACAGTCAATGTAATATAGAGTACACTCAGATCAAGCTGTCCCGGAGCTAGTTGGTCCTGGCTTTTATGCTGCGGTACTGTTTCCTGGATGGTAGTAGCTGGAATAGATTGTGGTTGGGGTGACTCGGATCCCCAATGATCCTACAGGCCCTTTTTTACACATCTGTCCTTGTAAATGTCCTGAATCATGGGAAGTTCACAATTACAGATGTGCTGCGCTGTCCGCACCACTCTCTGCAGAGGTACAGTTCTCATACCAGGCAGTGATGCAGCCAGTCAGGATGATCTCAATTGTGCCCTTGTAGAAAGTTCTTCGGATTTGGGGGCCCATACCAAACTTCCTCAACCATCTGAGGTGAAAGAGGCACTGCTGTGCCTTTCTCACCACATAGCTGGTGTGTACAGACCCTGTGAGGACCTTGGTGATATGGATGCTGAGGAACTTAAAGCTGATTTCCCTCTCAACCCCAGATCCATTGGTATCACTAGGGGTTAGCCTGTCTCCATTCCTCCTGTAATCCACAACCAGCTTCTTTGTTTTTGCGACATTGAGGGAGAGGTTATTTTCTTGACACCACTGTGTCAGAGAGATGAGTTCATCCCTGTGGGCCACCTCGTTATTGTTTGAGATAAGGCCAATTAATGTAGTGTCATCGGCAAATTTAATTAGGAGATTAGAGCTGTGGGTGGCAACACAGTCATGAGCATACAGGGAGTAAAGGAGGGGACTCAGTACGCAGCCCTGAGGGTTCCTGTATTGAGAGTCAGAGGGTTGGTGGTGAGGGAGCCCACTCTTACCACCTACTGGCGATCTGACAGGAAGTCCAGGATCCAGCTGCTCAAGGCAGGGTCAAGGCCAAGGTCTCTGAGCTTCTTGTCGAGTCTGGATAAAACTGTAGTGTTGAATGCTGAACTGTAGTCCAAGAACAGCATTCTCACATAAGCATCCTTCTTCTCCAGATGTGTAAGGATGGTATGTAGAGCAGAGGCTATTGTGTTGTCTGCCGATCGATTGTGTCGATAGGCGAATTTTAGGGGGTCCAGTATAGGTGGTAGCAAGCTGCGGATGTAATCCTTGACCAGCCTCTCAAAGCATTTGCTTATTATTGAGGTGAGTGCGACAGGACACCAGTCATTCAGGCATGTTACCTTGGTCTTTTTTGGTACAGGGAAAATGGTGGATAATTTGAAGCAGGAGGGCACTCTACACTGGGAGAGGGAGAGATTAAAAATGTCAGTAAACACACCGGCCAGCTGTGCTGCACACATCCTGAGTACTCGCCCTGAGATGTCGTCCGGTCCTACAGCCTTGCGACTGTCCACTCCTTGGAAACATCTGCGTACCTCAGCCTCGGAGATGACCAGGTTGCATCTTTCCTCGGAGGCTCAGAGTTAGCGACATTGAACCGAGCATAAAAGCAATTGAGCTCAACCGGGAGAGAGGCCGCGATGTTGGTGGCTCCACAGCGTTTGGCTTTGAAGTCTGCGATGGTATGCAGCCTTCGCCACAAGTTACGTGTGAACCTTGACTCAATCTTGACTTCCTATTGTTAGAAACATGCAAAGTGCCAGCACTATTTAAAGTAATAGTGATTGTCCTTCGCATTTTATAGCTCAGGTGTAATGATTCAAAGACAAATTCAATTTGAATTGTTGCACTTCTGTTTATCTGTGCTAAGGCATTTCTAATTTTTATATTCCTGTTCATCTTTTAAAAATTACAGTTAAGGAATATTATTGTAGCTATCTAATTATTCAAAGTTCAAATTTAATGTCAGAGAAGTGTATACAATATACATGCGGAAATGCTTTTTCTTCGCAAGCATCCACTAAAACAGAGAAGTGCCCTAAAGAATGAACGACAGTTAAATGTGAGAGCCCCAAAGTTCCCCCAGCTCCACCCTCCTGCGCGTAAGCAGCAGCAAGCAACAATCCCCATCAGCAAAAAAAGTGCATCGATAACCATCACCAAGCCCAAGTGTGTGCTAAGCAACAGCAAAGACACAGACCAAAGTTACCCCAAAGGCTTTGCATTTCAGCTGAAATTTGACAAATTACAGGTTTTCTCTCTCTCCCTGGGAAGGGAGAGGGAGGTGTCCCCCCCCATTTTCACAGCAAGCGGGAGACATAACAACAACCCGCTGGTTTACAATCTTAAAAGTCCGTTTCATCACTTTTTCGAGCTCTGTGTCCACAGATCGCAAAGACCTTGGGTCTTTGGACCCACAGCGAAAGATTTTCTGCCCTCCCTAATGACACACGGTGCCATGACACCGACCCTCGATCTGCCTGTCTTCAGAGCCCCGAGATCTTAGGCTTCCGAACACAATCGAGATTCTCAGTCCAAACCTTTGGCATGTTGAATAGTGGCCAGTCGTGGAACCCGAAGAATGGGCCCCATTTCCGCAAAGAACCAAAGCCTGCATGTAACTCCAGGTCAGGGTCTTCAAAAGAACCCTGAAAGGGAAATATAAAGATATTAAAGGTGGAAATAGAGCTGTTTCCAAAGATGCAAGCAAAGGAGTTGCCGTTAGGCGCCATCATCACTCCTAAACTCTGCAGTAATCTGGTAAAATAGGCTCTGACTTTGGGGATTTCAATTCTTTGCTTACTTTTTTTAAATACGCTTAATTTTGTGATAAGATATTTGACAGATTTACTTTCAGCATTTCCATTGCCTAAACAAATCACAGCTTTAACAATTAATAACGTGCATGATTATTATTTGGAACTAATGTGAAATTTATGACATTATCTTTTAAATATTATTTTTAGAAAATGTTAAAGAGATCTTCAGCCAAACAATTATTCATCATCATATCCCTTTCAACTGGGATTGTGAGTTTATACGCTTGCATTTTGGATTTGACAGGAAAAAGCACCTCAGCTATTCTGAATTTACACAGTTTTTACAGGCAAGTTACAATTTTTGTAATTCATCTTGAACCTATAGCCAAGCTATTTAAAGTAATCTATGTTTTAAATGTTAATCTATAACAAATCATTTTCCTTACTGCCACAAGCCTAATTTGTTTTTTTTTCCTGCTTAATTTGCAGAGTATTTTTAGTATCCTCTATTTTATTTCAGGTTTCTGATGTCTCATTCAACTTTACCTCCAAAAGCACAGCAATCCTTCAGAACTACATTTTGCTTTCATAAAATATAAAGCTACTTTGGTGACCTTAAATTTGGTATATTAACCTTTTGTGCTTAAAATAACATTTTAATCAAAGACAAACAACAGGAATTCTGCAGATGCTGGAAATTCAAGCAACATACATCAAAGTTGCTGGTGAACGCAGCAGGCCAAGCAGCATCTATAGGAAGAGGCGCAGTCGACGTTTCAGGCCGAGACCCTTCGTCAGGACTAACCTTCAGTTAGTCTTAATCAAAGAATTGGGTTTAGTGCCATTATCACATAACTTTGGGGTTCTCCCATTCATATCATTCAAGGACAGCGGCATTTATCTCACCTCATGCACAAATAAACACTCAAAATGCTGAAAACCTCAAGTGGGGCTTAAAGGAGTATTAGCCAGTGTTATTTTTGGATCAAGATTGCTGAAAAATGCAACTTATCTCTCCACTTAACTAGGACCTGGCTTTGTTTAATTGGCCGTTAAGTATCCTGTACTTTAATTGTAAAATAACAAAATCACTTGTACATTAGGCTGTGATGCATGGATTAGATAGAAATACTTCATGAATTTGTAATTTCACAAGCATTATCCCCCGCTCCTGTCTTCACTCTCCCCTACTCCCGTCTTGCTCCCTTTACTTACGTGTATGTATCTGTCCCAATCTTACTGCCCGCCTTTCTCCCTATGCCTCGCACTGCTCACCTTGTGCTCTCTATCCTTTATGCTGTTCTGGCTCTCCTCTTCCAGCTCCATTTTATTTATTTTATTTTAACGCTTTTGTCCTTTAATTGTTTTTATTTCTGTCTATTTGTGTGTTCCTCTTTTATTGTATGTGTTGTAGCGTGGATGAAATTACCGGAGAGGCAGTCACTGGTAGATACAAAGCAGCTTCTTTATTCGACACAACAAGGTACAGCAGGTATCTATGTACCGAGAGGCTTTCCGCAGAAAGGTCTGCTAGCTAAAATGTGGGCTCGATATTTATATGCTAAACACAAAGGCAATCGCTACTGTAAAAGTTACAGGCAATGCTTCCTTTTGAAGTTACATACAAACATCACACCTTCGGATTTCATCCTTTCCTTCCGACGCCAACATGTCTGTGTTGGTATCCACAGCCTTTAGTTCAATCCACAATACATTTATTTGGCATTTTACGTGCTAACATAGAAGACAATTAATATTTATAATGTATAGATAAGACTGTCTTTGAAACTACAGCATCAGGCACCAGAAGCATCTGGTATTTACACCTTTTAGGAAGCCTATTGTGGTGGACTCAATCCACAGTCCTTTGTCAAACAGTTAAAATAGAAGTCTGGTGGCCAAAGTCATTTAAGTTTTAACAAATCATCTACCCAAAAAGAAATTCACCCTAACAGTATGATTCCTCGCCTGTATCAGTTGCTTGCCTTTCATTTCTTTTTGTATTTTATCCTCCCATTCTTCTCTTCTTCATGAGCTCTCTTCTCATTCATTATTAAAAAGAGCTGAATATGAATGAAATGGAGTAAGTTAAACAACCTCGATGTATTGATGTATGGAAAAGTGTTGGTATGGCACACAAGCAAATGCTTTTCATTGTATCTCGGTACATGTGACAACCTTCCAGTTCCAATAAATGGTGAATGTCTCAGATACCAGGAACATAAGGCTAAAATATACATGATGGCACCAAATACAGAAATATCTTTGGAAATTTGTATCATGTTATAGAAGGTAATGAAAATTTGATATAACTTGAATGAGAGCATCACATCTCTCTCCAAAGAGAAAAAGGAATGACAAGTGCATTTATGTAAGGGTGAGTTCTGTGGAACTAGCAGGAACTTCTTAAGCAAATTGGCTTAAAGATCCTTTTTGGTCTGGATGCTACCTTCCTTTTGGAAGTTGATTTCCCCCATTCTCTTTTAATAGTCGTTTCCTTGGTGACATTTGTTAGAATTGATGTGATGTATGCAGAAGACAGAGTTATAATTTTTTTGTTGTATTGTTTTTCTTGGCGATAATGGGTATCACCCCAATGAATAGAGCAAATTTTTTTAATGAAATAATTCAATTTCTTAAAAATAATTGTGTATTTTCATTTTTGCAGGAACTACAACTTGAACATGCAAGGCAAGCTTTTGCACTCAAGGACAAAAACAAGAGTGGCACAATTGTAGCATTAGACTTCAGTGATATCATGGTTACAATTCGTTCACGTATGCTCACTCCTTTTGTTGAGGAGAATTTAGTTTCAGTAAGTGAAATAAATTCTTCTCTGAGAAAAGACTTGTAAATTGAAGTTAAATCCTAGATGAAATAACTTGCTGAATAATCCACTGATTGATTGTTCTTTATTAATGAAACCCCACTTAACACTGTTTTCTCAGTATGAGCTTTTATTCCGTTTTCAATTTGAAATAGAATATTAGAGTTTGTTTTAAAAGTTGTCATATTCAGGAAGAACATGCCATAAATTGTTACATTGTTTGTTGCTTCATTCTCTGGTCTTACAGTATGGTAATCTGCTGCCAAAGAGATTATGCTTTGAATTGCCAGCATTTGTATGAATTGGGGGATACACACAAGCATGTGGAGAATTCAGATTCTTGTTTTGTGTTAGTCACAATGATTAATTTCTAAAGGCACATGAAATTTAACATAATGGACAACCCTGGCATTTCACAAGCTTCAGCCTTGGTTCTTGATTGAAATATTGCATAACCAGTAGCATCAAATGTTGATTTATTTTAAACAACTGAAATAGTTTAATTGATCACAATTTTCTAAATTAACATCATCAACTTCAACTCTAGTCAAAAATATAACAAACCCTTAGACAGGAGCAGAATAGGTTTCGCGTTAATATTCTGTATGAATAATCATCACCACTGGTATACTGTTTAAATATTGGAAGTAATTTTAAACTTCTTGCTTCAGCTTTTTGAGATTTAGAATTTCATGGTTACTACAAGTATCAATATGATTGGTCTAAAAGGACTTTCTTTGCTGAGGAAATGCTGATGAAGATTTCCAGAACTTGTGGATTAGTTGGCATTTAATGAAGCTTTGAATACAGGAAAGCAAATTAACAAAATAATGCCCACTTTTCTTGAATATTCAGTTAATTTGGTAATGTTGACAGATTAATGTATAGAGATTAAAAACACGTGTTATTTCCCTTGAGATTTTTCTGATTAATTGCAAATAGTTTGAGATTGTCACATCTTTTGACAGGAATTTATAAAGCTGTATTTATGCAGCTTTGAATATAGTGGAATTGGATGCCTCCTACTCAACCCCTAGTTGTCACATTTCATAGTGCATAAGGATAAATAGTATTGTTTCTATTATTTACTCTTTTCATACCTGTTTATTGTGTGGTTGGTATTTGATGTATCGTGTTAGATATGAAAGTGGTCAAAGTTCTTCTCTGTCATCGTTTTGTTTAGTTATATTATTTGTGTTCTTTTGCCCTTTTCTTTTGTCCTCTACTCCTGACAGTACTTCATATTCTCTGTACAGCAGCCAGCATCAATCCTACTCAAGCAATTGCTGCTGTTTCTTAAGCTTGTGAGCGTTGGCAGGCTCTTCTAAAATGGTGTTAAAGCTGAAAGGTCATTACAGGTTCTCTCTGAACAGCAATTAGTGAGAATCTTGACAGCTTTTCAACTCTTACAAGTTTATCTTCCATTATACTTAGTTATTTAATGTTATTCAATGCAAATTTTGAAAAAACTTCTGCTGGAAATTTGGAACAAAATACTAGATATTTCAGACACTTGTGGAAAGAAAATAGAGATAATGTTTCAGGTTACCATTTGTTTAGAACAGTGATTATTTACCTGAAAGATTGACCCTGTTTTTCTTGCTTTACAAATACTGTTACCCCATGAGTAATTCCAGAACTTTCTCTTTTTATTTGTACTCTCTGTTGAAGCACACTGCAGGACTCATTTCTATGAAAAAGTTTTTAAGTTTAAAAAAAGTGAAGATGATGGAATCTAAAACTAAAACAGAAAATGCTGGAAAATTTCAGCAGTCCTTCAAGCATTTCACTGGATCACCATGAGCATAGTGTGAAAATGATATAAGATCTTGTCTCCTACCCTATCCTTATGATCCTTGATTTGAATATATTTGAGAGTTCAGACATCACATTTTAATTGGATGGGGAATTCCAGCAAAATTCCTCCTTGTCTCATTCTTAAATAGGTGCCCCCTCGTTCTGTATTTAATACAGCATTTAATCTGTCAAAACCCCAGGAATACTTCAGTAAAATTAGCTCTCATTCTTCTAAACCTTGATGAATGCAAACCCTACCTGTTCAGTCTTTTTACTTAAAACCATCTCTCCATACCAAAATCATTGCAGTGAACCTTCTCTGAAATGCCTGCAATGAATACATATCTTTCTGAAAACGGGACAAAATCTGTACATAGTGCTTCAAATGTAGTACGCACATTCAGGACTATGCAGAAGTATTAGGCTTATGTAAAAAAATTTGTGAAGTAAAGAAGCTTTCTAAAAAATTTACTATAAAGAGCAATAAGAGGTAAAAGCACTAAATTAAATCAATATTTGTTGTGACCACCTTTTTCCTTTAAAACTGCATCAGTTTTCTTGGGTATACTGTCATTCAGTTTTGTAAGAAAATCAATTGGTAGGTTGTTCCAAGCATCTTGGAGAACTTGCCACAGTTCTTCTACAGACTTTAGTTGTCTTGCTTGCTTCTGTCTCTCTAGATAATTCTAGGCAGCCTCAATGATGTTGACATCAGGGCTCTGTTGAGACCATACCATCTGTTGCAGAACTCCTTGTTCTTCTTTTTGCTAAAAATACTTGTCTGTGACTTTGGCCGTGTGTTTGGGGTCATTGTCCTGCTGCAAAATGAAGTTGGGACTGATCGGACACTTCCCTGATGGCATTGTATAATAGATGAGAATCGGCTTGTACATTTCAGCATTGAGGATTCTGCTAATTCTGACCAGGTCACCAACTCCATTTGCAGAAATGCAGCCCCCAACTTGCAGGGAACCTCCATTGTGTTTCACTGCTGGCTGCAGACACTCATTCACATCGCGCTCTCCAGCTCTTTAGCTCTTCTACATAACAAACTGCTTCCTGTTTGAACCAAAAATTTCAAATTTCAACTCATTAGTCTGGAGCACTTGCTGTCATTGTTCTTGTGTTTATGTGCATAGGCAAGTCTCTTATGGCCTTGTTTTCACTTCAGAGGAATGGCTTTTTGGTAGCAACTCTTCCATGAAGACCACTTCTGACAAGACTTCAAAGCAACACACACAAAAGGCTGGAGGAACTATGGAAATGAATAAACAGTCAATATTTCAGGCTGAGAGCCTCCTTCAGGACTGGAAAGGAATAAAAAGGTGGCATGGGGGAGGAGGCTAGCTGGAAGGTGATAGGAGAAATCATTTGGGTGTGAAAGGTAAAGGGCTGGAGAAGGAGGAATCTGATAGGGGAGGAAGAGTGGACCATAGGAGAACGGGAAAGAGGAGGGGACCTAGGGGAAAAGGATAGGCAAGTGAGAAGAGGTAAAAGGCCAGAGTGGAAAATGGAGGAAGAAAGGAGGAGGAGAGAAAAATTTATTTTACCTAATGGAGAAACTGATATTCATGCCATCAGTTTGGAGGCTATTCAGGTGGAATGTAAGGTGCTGCACCTCAGCTCTGAGGGTGGCCTCATCTTGGCACAAGAGGAGGCCATGGACCGATATGTTAGAACGGAAATAGAAGTCAGAATTAAAATGTTTGACCACTGGGAAGTTCCGCTTTTGGCGGATGAAGTGGAGATGCTCAGTGCTACTCCAGATTGTAGAGGGGTTGGATTTGGGTTTCTGTGGGTTCAAAGCCAGTAGCATTGTTGGACTACTAATGGTTTAAAAAGGATGTCAGTTTGATGTATGTCTCGCTTGCTGCAGTCAGCTGCATGCCCACTCTGTTTCTCTTCCTCAACCTCGCTTGCTTCTTTGGGGTTCTTCAGAAGAGCTTGGACAGCGCATCTTGAAACTCCTGTGTGCCACAAAACTTCTGCTTGGGAGAGACCTTACTGATGCTCTGTGGAGGCCATACCATCTGTTGCAGAACTCTTTGTTCTTTTTGCTGAAAATAGTTCTTTGTGACCTTGGTTGTATGTTTGAAATCATTGTGCTAACAATGCTTGTATCTATATTCGGTTAAACTGTCACATCTACCACACCCTCAGCTTTTTATTTTGGTTGTCCTTCACCCAATTTGATTCCTTCTACACCGTTTTCTGTTTGAGTTAACCAGTTTAGTTCATTCAGCTTATTATCATTGATAATTAGCACCTGTTTGTTATCTTTGTTTAATCATGCACTGGGCTATATACCTCTTGTCTTTACCTATCACCCCAGGAGTCTCCGCATGCTACACATCATTCTCTGCAGCTTCTGCTATTTCCAAAGGGATCCTACCATTAAACATATTTTTACCTCTCCCCTCTCTCTGCTTACCACAGGAATTGCTCCCTCTGTGATTTCCCCTGTCCATTCTTTCCTCCCTACTAATCTCCCTCCCGGTACTTATCCCTGCCAGCAACCAACGAGCTGCAGTTCTTCTAGCTGCGGCAACACTTCACCTGTGAATCTGCTGGGGGAATCTGTTGTGCCTGGTACTCCCAATGCAGCCTCCTCTACATTGGTGACATGCATTGTATATTAGGGCAAACACGAGGAATTCTGCAGATGCTGGAAATTCAAGCAACACACATCACTCCATCCTCCCGCCACCCCACTAGAAATAGGGTCCCCCTTGTCCTCACCTACCACCCCACCAGCCTCCGGGTCCAACATATTATTCTCCATAACTTCCTCCACCTCCAACGGGATTCCACCACTAAGCACATCTTTCCCTCCCCCCCCCCCCCCGCTTTCTGCAGGGATCGCTCCCTATGCAACTCCCTTGTCCATTCATCCCCCCAATCCCTCCCCACTGATCTCCCTCCTGGCACTTATCCTTGTAAGCCGAACAAGTACTACACATGCCGTTACACTTCCTCCCTTACCACCATTCACAGCCTCAGACAGTCCTTCCAGGTGAGGCGACACTTCACCTGTGAGTCGTCTGGGGTGATATACTGGGTCCGTTGCACCCGATGTGGCCGCCTGTATATTGGAGAGACCCGACGCAGACTGGGAGATCGTTTCGCTGAACACCTACGCTCTGTCCGTCAGAGAAAGCAGGATCTCCCAGTGGCCACACATCTTAATTCCACGTCCCATTTCCATTCCGATATGTCTATCCACAGCCTCCTCTACTGTAAAGATGAAGCCACACTCAGGTTGGAGGAACAACACCTTATATTCCGTCTGGGTAGCCTCCAGCCTGATGGCATGAACGTTGACTTCTCAAACTTCCGCTAATGCCCCACCTCCCCCTCGTACTCCATCTGTTATTATATACACACATTCTTTTTCTCTCTCTCCTTTTTCTCCCTCTGTCCCTCTCACTATACCCCTTTGCCCATTCTCTGGGTTTTTCCCCCCTCCCCTTTTCTTTCTCCCTAGGCCTCCTGTCCCATGATCCTCTCGTATCCCTTTTGCCAATCAACTGTCCAGCTCTTGGCTCCATCCCTTCCCCTCTTGCCTTCTCCTATCATTTCAGATCTCCCCTCCCCCTCCCACTTCCAAATCTCTTACTAGCTCTTCCTTCAGTTAGTCCTGACAAAGGGTCTTGGCCCAAAATGTCGACTGTACCTCTTCCTAGAGATGCTGCCTGGCCTGCTGCGTTCACCAGCAACTTTGATGTGTGTTGCTTGTATATTGGGGGTCCTCTTCTTCGAGTACCTCCACTCAATCCACCAAAAGTGGAACTTACCGATGGCGAAGCATTTTAGTTTAGATTCCCATTCACTTCCCATATGTTGCTCCATGCTCTCTTCTTGTGCAACAATGAGGTTTCCCTCAGGGTGGAGAAGCAATACTATATAATTCATCTGGATAGCCTCCAACCTAATGGCATGAATATTGATTTCTCCTTCTGGTAATAAAAATCCCTTCCCTCTCCCCTCTTCTATTCCCCACTCTGGGGCTCTTCTCTCTTCTCACTTGCTTATCACCTCTCTCTGGGTCCCCCCCCCTTCCCTTTTTCCTGTGGTCCACTCTCCTCTCCTATCACATTCCTTCCTCTCCAGCCCTTTACCTTTCCTACCCACCTAACAGTTTCTAGCTACCCTCCTTCCCCACCCCCCACCATTTTATTCTCGCATCTTCCCTGTTCCTTTCCAGTCCTGAAGAAAGGACTCACTGTCAACTGTACTTTTTTTCCATAGATGCTTCCTGGCCTGCTGAGCTTCCCCAGCATTTTGTGTGTGTTATCTGTTTTATCATATTTCCTTCCAAAATAAAAAACCTCATGTTTTTCACGTTACTTTCCATTTAGAAACTTCATATTATGAATTGCCTCCTTAAATGTTTCCAATTAATTGTCTAACTTGTTACTTGGTAATCTATATTCCCTTTCAACTTTATCTAATTCTATCTATATATTGCTTTTATCTTTTAACACAGTTGATAGAAGTTGAAGTTTCTCACTCACATGTTCTATCCTGCTATGATCACCATGACCTTGGGTGATCGTGTACTCTGAAGTTACACTTGCCTCATTATGTGTTGCTAAATTTAAAATCCACGCATTGCTTTAGGAGCATAATGCTTTGGGAAATTATCTTCAATACACCCTGTGATTTATTGTTGCTGTTTTCTATATAGAAACATAGAAACATAGAAAATAGGTGCAGGAGTAGGCCATTCGGCCCTTCGAGCCTGCACCGCCATTTATTATGATCATGGCTGATCATCCAACTCAGAACCCAGCCTTCCCTCCATACCCCGTGACCCCTGTAGCCACAAGGGCCATATCTAACTTCCTTTTAAACATAGCTAATGAACTGGTCTCAACAGTTTGCTGTGGCAGAGAATTCCACAGATTCACCACTCTCTGTGTGAAGAAGTTTTTCCTAACCTCGGTCCTAAAAGGCTTCCCCTCTATCCTCAAACTGTGACCCCTCGTTCTAGACCTCCCCAACATCGGGAACAATCTTCCCGCATCTAGCCTGTCCAATCCCTTTAGGATCTTATACGTTTCAATCAGATCCCCCCTCAATCTTCTAAATTCCAACGAGTACAAGCCCAGTTCATCCAGTCTTTCTTCATATGAAAGACCTGCCATCCCAGGAATCAATCTGGTGAACCTTCTTTGTACTCCCTCTATGGCAAGGATGTCTTTCCTCAGATTAGGGGACCAAAACTGCACACAATACTCCAGGTGTGGTCTCACCAAGGCCTTGTACAACTGCAGTAGTACCTCCCTGCTCCTGTACTCGAATCCTCTCGCTATAAATGCCAGCATACCGTTCGCCTTTTTCACCGCCTGCTGTACCTGCATGCCCACTTTCAATGACTGGTGTATAATGACACCCAGGTCTCGTTGCACCTCCCCTTTTCCTAATCGGCCACCATTCAGATAATAATCTGTTTTCCTATTTTTGCCACCAAAGTGGATAACTTCACATTTATCCACATTAAATTGCATCTGCCATGAGTTTGCCCACTCACCCAACCTATCCAAGTCACCCTGCATCCTCTTAGCATCCTCCTCACTGCTAACACTGCCACCCAGCTTCGTGTCATCCGCAAACTTGGAGATGCTGCATTTAATTCCCTCATCCAAGTCATTAATATATATTGTAAACAACTGGGGTCCCAGCACTGAGCCTTGCGGTACCCCACTAGTCACCGCCTGCCATTCTGAAAAGGTCCCGTTTATTCCCACTCTTTGCTTCCTGTCTGCTAACCAATTCTCCACCCACACCAATACCTTACCCCCAATACCATGTGCTTTAAGTTTGCACACTAATCTCCTGTGTGGGACCTTGTCAAAAGCCTTTTGAAAATCCAAATATACCACATCCACTGGTTCTCCCCTATCCACTCTACTAGTTACATCCTCAAAAAATTCTATGAGATTCGTCAGACATGATTTTCCTTTCACAAATCCATGCTGACTTTGTCCGATCATTTCACCGCTTTCCAAATGTGCTGTTATCACATCCTTGATAACTGACTCCAGCAGTTTCCCCACCACCGACGTTAGGCTAACCGGCCTATAATTCCCCGGTTTCTCTCTCCCTCCTTTTTTAAAAAGTGGGGTTACATTAGCCACCCTCCAATCCTCAGGAACTAGTCCAGAATCTAACGAGTTTTGAAAAATTATCACTAATGCATCCACTATTTCTTGGGCCACTTCCTTAAGCACTCTGGGATGCAGACCATCTGGCCCTGGGGATTTATCTGCCTTCAATCCCTTCAATTTACCTAACACCACTTCCCTACTAACATGTATTTCCGCTTGGTATACGTAGTGCACTGGTTTATTATGTTATGCAAAACAATATTAAATACTTTGCATTTCATCTGAAACCAGAATTTAATAAATGCAACTCGATGTGCAAACAGCTAATGTATTGGTGTGTTCGCTTGCTGTAACCTCCTGGCTAAATCCGATCTAGAGTATGAGAAGTCCTGCTATTGGCTTCTTTAGAGAACTTATTGGAAGTTCGTGTGGATAGTCAGAGGCTTTTTCCCAGGGCTGAAATGGTTGCCACAAGAGGACACAAGTTTAAGGTGCTGTGGAGTAGATACAAAGGAGATGTTAGGGGTAAGTTTTTTTACACAGAGAGTGGTGAGTGGGTGGAATGGGCTGCTGGCAATGGTGGTGGAGGCGGATACGATAGGGTCTTTTAAGAGACTTTTGGATAGGTACATGGAGCTTAGAAAAATAGAGGGCTGTAGGTAAGCCTAGTAATTTCTAAGGTAGGGACATGTTCAGCACAACTTTGTGGGCCGAAGGGCCTGTATTGTGCTGTAGGTTTTCTATGTTTCTTTAGTAATAACTGACACAGTTTGAGGATCTTGATGCTAGTTTTCAGGGAATGTGAGTAATCATCCAGGTCAGGTTATGCCTGTGTTGTTAAAGTTTTCTTCACTTTTGGAAAGAAAGAACACTGGTCTGGAGTGACATGGGTGCTTTTGGGATGTAAGAATTTGTAGAAAGATCTTACTAAGGTAGATGCTTGATATTTTGGTCACTTAGAGGAACTAGCAGTAATTGTCTTGAGGGTGATCATGACAGTCTTGAATCAAAGTAGACCTATTTAGCTCTCTTATCTCCAGTTCTACTTATTTATTTATCTCAGTAACCTATAATACATGTTCCCAAACATCACTACCACTGAATGCTATCAAATCACACAATCCTCTGCACGCAGTTGCTACTAACTGCTTTTGCCTAAAGCCTGCTAATGAAATCTTCATTTCTAATTGTGTTTTGAGTTTTAATAACAATTAAGGTAGTGACATAACTACGTTCATGAAATGTGCTTGCAAAGCTAGCCATCTCTGCTTACTGGCTAGGGCCACACTTATCTGGAGCAAATTCTCTGGCAGCAGCTTCCAGAGCAGTCAGGTGTAAAATGACAGGCAGAACACTGCTGACCTTCTGACCATGTGTGCTTCAACGTGGCAGGGCCAGCATAAGCCTTGGCCAAATATATGCATGTGGATAACTCTGACATTTAAAACCTTTAAAAGCTAATTCTGTTATCAAAAGAAAAATGGATGGTAAAAAACAACAGTAACTGACTTTCACTGCACTCTGTCCAATAGGTGATACAACTCTCTCAAGGACAGTAATGCTGGCAGTTCACAGCATTGGTAGCATTTCTGAGGAAAAAGAAAGGCATTAATTTAAAACTAGAACTATAATTGCACAATATGCTGTAACAGTCACATAGTTTAATGTATTAAATTAAGACCATAAAATATAGGAGCCGAATTAGGCCATTGAGTCTGCTGTACCATTTCATCATGGCTGATCCAATTTTTCCTCTCAATCCCCATCTCCTGCCTTCTCCCCGTATCCCTTCATGCTCATCAAGAATCTCAACCTCTGCCTTAAATATACATACAGACTTGGCCTCCACAGCTGCCTCTGGCAAAGAATTCCACAGATTCACCACTCTCTAACTGAAGTTGTTCCTCATCTCTGTCCTAAAAGGACAACCCTTTATTCTGAGGCTGTGTTCTCTGATCGTAGACTCTCCTGCCATAGGAAACATCCTCTCCACACCCACTCCATCAAGGTCTTTCACTATTTGATGGGTTTCAATGAGCTCACCCCTCATGTTTCCGAATTCCAGTGAAGATAGGCCCGGAGCTATCAACTGCTTTTCATATGTCAAGCCATTCAATCTTGGAATCATTTTCATGAACTTCCTTTGAAACCTCTCTAGATTCAGTACTTCCTTTCTAAGATAAGAGGCCCAAAACTGCTCACAATCCTCCAAGTCAGGCCTCAACCGTGCCTTATAAAGTCTCAACATTACATCCTTGCTTTTATATTCTTGTCCTCTTGAAATGACTGCTAACGTTGCATTTGCCTTCTTCACCACAGACTCGACCTGCAAATTAACCTTTAGGGAATCCTGCACAAGGACTCCCAAGTCCCTTTAGACCTCAGTTTTAGTATTTCTCTCTATTTAGAAAATAGCCGTTTCATTTCTTCTACCAAAGTGCATGACAGTACACATCCCAACACACTATTCCATCTGCCGTTTCTTTGCCTGTTCTCCTAATATGTCTGTTAATCTGTAGCCTCTACTTCTTCAAAGCTACCTTCCCCTCCACCTGTTGTCATATCGTCTGAAAACTTTGCAACAAAGCTATCAATTCCATCATCCAAATCATTGACATATAACATAAAAGGAATCGGTCCCTACACAGACACCTGTGGAACACCACTAGTCACTGCCAGTCAACCAGAAAAGGCTTCCTTTATTCCCACTTTTTGCCTCCTGCCAATCAGCCAGTGCTTTATCCATGCTAGTATCTTTCCTGTAATACAATGGGCTCGTAGCTTGTTAAACAACCTCACGTGTGGCACCTTGTCAAAATCCAAGTGCAGAACATCAACCGATTCTCCTTTGTCTATCCTGCTTCTTTTGTCAAAGAATCCCACCAGATTTGTCAGGCAAGATTTTCCTTTGAGGAAATCATGCTAACCAAGGCCTGTTTTATCATGTGCCTCCAAGTACCCTGAGACCTCATCCTTAATAATCACCTCCACATTTGACCACTGAGGTCAGACTAACTGGCCTATAGTTTTCTTTCTTCTGCCTCTCTCCCTTTTTGAAGTGTGGAGTGACACTTGCAATTTTCCAGTCTTCTAGAACCTTGAAATTTGAACTTTGATTCTTGAAAGATCATTACTATTGCCTCCACAATCTCTTTAGTCACCTCTTCCAGAAATCTGGTCCAGGTGATTTATCTACCTTCAGGCCTTTCATTTTCCCAAGAATCTCCTCTCTAGTTATGGTAACTGAACATACTTCATGCCCCCTGACACCTGGAACTTCCACCATACTGCTAGTGTCTTCCACGGTGAAGACTGATCACAACACTTATTCAGTTCATCTGCTATTTCGATGTTCCCCCATTACTACCTCTCCAGCGTTGTTTTCCAGCACTCGGATATCCATTCTTGCCTCTCTTTTACACTTTATATATCTGAAGAAACTTTTGGTATCCTCTTTAATATTATTGGCTAGTTTACTTTTGTATTCCATCTTTGCATTCTTAGTGACTGTTTTAGTTGCCTTCTGTTGGTTTTTAAAAGTTTCCCAATCCTCTTAACTTCCCACTAATTTTTGCTTTATTATATGCCCTCCCTTTGGCTTTTATGTTGGCTTTGACTTCTCTTGTTGTTAACAGTTGTTAACACTGTTGTGTTAACTTTACTAGAGAATACTTTTTCCTCTTTGGGATGTAAATATCATCTGCTATTCGAATTGCTTCCAGAAATTCCAGCCATTGTTGCCGTCATGCCATCCCTGCTGGTGTTCTTTTTCATTCAGTTCTGGCCAACTCCTCGCTCATGTCTCTGTAATTCCCTTTACTCCACTGTAACACTGATACATCTGACTTTAACTTATGATCACTTTTCCCTAAGGGTTCTCTTACCTTCAGCTCTCTAATCAATTCTGGTTCATTGCACAATATCCAGTCCAGAATAATAGGTCCTTTAGTGGGCTGAACCACGAGCTGCTCTAAAAAGCCATCTCGTCAGCACTCTAGAAAATCCCTCTCCTGTAATCCAGCACCAGCGTGAAGCTACCTGCATATTGAAGTCCTCCATGCCTATTATAACTTTGCCCTTTTGGCATGCATTTTCTATCTCCCTTTGTAATTTGTAGACCACATCCTTATTACTGTTAGGAGCTTTTTTTGCAACTTCCATCAGTGTCTTTTTACCCTTGCCGTTCTTTAGCTCTATCCACAATTATTCAACACGAATACAAATTAATTGTGCCATTTGAGATGAGAAAAATTATTATGCCAACAGTTGATTTACTGATAATGTATGTGACACAATACATTCTCAGTATTAACACTTTTATATTAAAATCCATTATGAATATGAGCTGCATATTCTAATCTGAAATCCAAGCAGTAATTAAACTGAATTGCCTGAGACATTTAAAAGGATTTGCTAATATAATGGGTCTATATTATATGGTATAATACTCTGATAATTTAGAATTTTTATCACTTTTAGTTGAGCAGCATTAATAGTGATTTCTCAAAGTTATTTTTTTGCAGCTATTTAAAACAACACTATTCTTTTTATTCAACAGGTAGCAGGTGGAACTAGTTCTCATAATGTCAGCTTTTCTTATTTCAATGCTTTCAACTCTTTGTTGAATAATATGGAACTGATTAGGAAGATATACAGCACTTTGGCAGGCACAAGAAAAGATGTGGAGGTTACTAAAGGTAAAAACATTCTTTGATTTCCCTCCTCCAGACAAGTGAAAAAACAGTAAATTTACAATGGAAAGGATGGGAAAAATCAGGGGACATGTTAAATATGAAGACATCCAGTTGATAGGTTAATAAGGGCAGTAAGAGAGAAAGAATGTCAATAAAGAACTTAAATACTTCGAATAAGAGCAGCTAGAGAAAGAAAACATAAACCTAAAAGAATCTTAAAACTGCAGAAGAAACTGAATGATTTTGTCCTGTGCAGTTTTACTAAATAAACCCTATACAATGACATGGGTCCTACTTGATAATATGCCAAAATATCATTGTTACTTCACAACTTTAGATCATTCATGAACCTGCAGTTGCTCTCAGTATGAACTTGAACAATCTGGTCCCAGCACAGGTACTCATGCTAAATTAAATTTAAGTCTAATTTACTTGCAAAATATATTATAGAAGAACTTTGAAGTCGATGACTTTGGAAAATTGGGTTTTGGCTATTTTTATAGCATTTGTTTTAGAATTGTTGTCATTGTAGCACTAGACAGATAAACTGGTGTATCTCCCTCACTATCCTGAGTGTCCTCTTTCACTGGAGAGTCAAATGGTGTAGCCATGTAAATATCATGGCAACAAGGGAAGATCAGAAGTTGATGCAGCAAATGACTCGCCTCCAAACACCACCATGCTTTTCCATCATCCACAAGGCACAAATCAGGAGCAGTGCCACCGTTATAAAAGATATTGATGCTATCTGGGACAAAGTAACCTGATTGTTTAGCATCCCATAAATCACCCTAAGCTTTGATTATCCACTGTATATTATCCACAAAATGTATTGCAATTATTCATCCAAGTTACTTTGATAGCACCTTCTGAAAAGGAGTAGGTTCATGGCTCTGTACCCAATTGCAGGTTTCCCAACTTCTTGCAAACTTGGAAATGTACCATTGCTTCTTTAATTTCATTTCATACCACGGAGGGCTGTGCTTTCTTGGTTTCAGGAAGAGTTTTATCCCAAATGCTAATTGCTTTTATCTGTACTATGTACTATGTTTGTCATTGGAAATGACCTATATTATCTTTATTTTCTTTTGAAATTTAGAGGAGTTTTCTCATGCTGCTAATAAATTTGGGCAGATTACACCCCTGGAAGTTGATATCCTTTTCCAGCTTGTGGCTCTGTACAGTCCAACCGGGTAATGCATTTTTTAAATGGAAGGATATTTTTAAATTTTTTAGTTTGATATTCATTTGTTTCACTTGAATGTATGGTAACCTTGGTGGATGATAACAAAATACGTTGTATTTAGATATCAATTACAATTAAAATCTTAACTCTTAAGTAGCAAAATAAAATCTTTCTCTGATCAAATTTGTTCTGTGTTATAATTATTGCAGCAAAACAAAGATAAGACATATTGAGCTCAGTGTGTGTTACACTTTTAATACCTGGGTTTTGTCTTCAGACGAGTCTCTCTGGCAGATATTGAAAGAATAGCACCATTGGAGGAAGGAGCCCTACCCTATAACCTGGCTGAAATCCAGAGGCAGGTAAGAGGCAAATTGAGATGAATACAGTTGCTTAACAATATTGATGGAGAATATTAAAAGGACGGCAAAATTATGAATTTATACTGCTGGTATTTTATAAAGCCTTGGAATTGCATTTCTTAATTTGCTCTGAGTAAATGACTGTAAATATTCTGAAATCCTTGGTCATTTTGTTTTGAAGCTTGCATCAGCATTTGAATGGTTTCATTCAAATAATGGCATGCATTAAAAGCTAATATGCAATCCATGCAAAGACTTATTAGGGAAAATAACAGGATGATTTAGAATAAGAATTTAAACAAAACGTTTTTGGATGTTGGGAAAGGGAAGATTGGACAGAAGAGTAGATGGATGAGAAAGGAGAGCAAGAAATGGGGTTGAATCAAGGGAGTCTAAGTTTGCTGGAGAAGAGTGAAGATTAGAGAGCGGGGAAAGCAGATGACTGGTGGCAGGCAGGAAATGCAGGCAAAACCTGGCTAGGAGAAAGCAAAGTGAGGGAGAAACTTCAGGTTGAGTGTCTGTGAGTGTAACAAGTTTGTACTAGCCATGAAATTTTTCCTTCATAAAATTGTATGTTGTCAGTAGAGGGTTTAGCTGAACATATTCCTGTATCGGTTGTGTATTTATCAAGGAATTAAGGTTATTCTCAAACCCGGATAAACATTAGAGAAGAATGCAGCCTCTTTTGAGGAGAGTAATGAGCCAACCATAAAAGGTTTAAGTCTGGTTGTTGGTCCCAGTTATCAGATGAAATAAAAACAGTAACTGAGTCCACATGAGCAAATGAGCAGAATTGCTGTAATAACAGCAAAATGAGTTATGATTCAAAGTAAGTGTTCTAACATGTTCAGTCAATTTAACCATTCAGACTTGCAGCAAATTGAGAATTTCATTGTTGCATCTCCACATTTTGACATAACTTCCTCTGGCAATGAAAGATAATTATGTGTTACTTTTGGAATGAAGTTTGGAAACATTAGATATTAACTAGCTTGTATGTATTCCCATAGGCCCTGGTGTTAGCACGTTATTTTGCATGTTCTTTTCAATTTTGCAGTTTTCAGTGCCTTATTGGTTCAAATTCAGTGGATGCTGTAAGCATTTATGGAGAAATACACATGCTCTCGTTTTTTTTTCTTTTGGATCTATGTTTCTGCAGTTTCTTTACAATTTTCAGCTGCAGGGAAGTGCACTTTTAGAACAAGGTAACTGAGGAAAGTTATAGAGTCATAGAAAAGTACAGGACAGAAACAGGCCCTTTGGCCCACTTAGTCCATGCTGATCCATTTAAACTGCCTAGTCCCATCGACCTGCACCCAGACCATAGTCCTTCATACCCCTGCTATCCATGCACCACTTGCGCTGGCAGCTTGTTCCACACTCTTGAGTGAAGAAGTTTCCCTTCATGTTCCCCTGAAACTTTTCACATTTCATCCTTGACCCATGACCTCTAGTTGTAGTCCCACCCAACCTCAGTGGAAAAAGCCTGCTTGCCATACCCTTCACAATTTTCTATACCTCTTTCAAATCTCCCCTCAATTTTCTGCATTCCAAGGAATAAAGTCCTAACCTATTCAATCTTGTTCTTGCGACATCTTTGTAAATTTTCTCTGTACTCTTTCAACCTTATTGGAGGTAGATGACCAAAACTGCACGCAGTACTCCAAATTAGGCCTCACCAACATCTTATACAACTTTGACATAACATCCCATCTCCTGTACTCACTACTTTGATTTATGAAGTCCAGTGTGTCAGAAGCATTCTTTAGGACCCTATTCCTACTCACCTGTGCTGCCACTTTCAAAGAAATTGTGGACCTGTACTCCCTGATCCCTTTGTTCTACCATACTCCTTAGTGCTATACGTTTGCTGTGCGAGACTTATCGTGGACGGTCCTCCTAAAGTTCAACAATTTGCACTTGTCTGCATTAAATTCCATCTGCCATTTATCAACCCTTTTTTCCAGCTGCTCCAGTTACCGCTGCAAGCTCTAATAGTCTTCTCTGCTGACTACTACACCCCCAGTCTTGGTGTCATCCACAAATTTACTGATTCAGTTAACCACATTATCATCCAGATGATTGATACAGATGACAAACGACAACGGACTCAGCACCAATGCCTGTGGCACACCAGTAGTCACAGGCCTCCAGTCAGAGAGGCATCTATCTACTACCTCTCTGGCTTCTTCCACAAAGCCAATGTCTAATCCAATTTACTACCTTATCTTGGTTTGACCAACTTTCCACGCAGGACCTTATCAAATGCCTTGCTAAAATCCATGCAGACAACACACTGTCTTGCCTTCATCAACTTTCCTAGTAACTTCCTTGAAAAACTCTATAAGATTGGCTAGACCTGACCTACCATGCACAAAGCAATGCTGACTATCCCTAATCAGTCCCTGTCTATCCAAATATTCATATATGTGCTCCCTTAGAATGCCTTCCAATAACCTTCCCACTATTGATGTCAGGCTCACCAACCTATAATTTCCTGTTTTATTTTTAGAGCCTTTCTTAAACAGCAGAACAACATTAGCTATCTTCCAATCCTCTGGCACCTCACTTGTTGCTAAGAATAACTTAAATATCTCAGCTAGGGCCCCTGCAATTTCTGCACTTGCCTTCCATGTGGTCAGAGGAACACCTTGTCAGGTCCTGGGGATTTATCCACCCTGATTTGCCAACACCTCCTCCTCCTCTGTAATCTGTATAGGGTCTATGACTTTGCTGCTGCTTTGCCGCACTTCTATGAACTGTGTGTCCATCCCCCGAGTAAATGAAGTTGCAAAAATCCATTGAAGAGCTATCCCATTTCTTTTGGCTCCATGTATAGATTTCCATTCTGATCTTCCAGTGATCAAAAGGAGAGAGAAATAGAGTGAAAACAGTTTAAAGTTTATTGTTCTCACTATATTAACAGGTTGAGATGTAAGCAAATAACTCAACAGAGAATTTTTTTGTGTATTTAGACTTGTGTCCTGGGATATTATTTTACTACTTTAATCTGATAGAAGTATTAGTTAAGAGTAATATTACGATTAGTCAGTCAGGAGATCTCTTTATTTGATTATATAGTGTTAATAGTAGTGACCTTAATAGTCAAGATATTACAAACTACTTTAGTCCAATGAAACTCCTTATAGCCTGTTACATCTTTTAAGATGAACCTGCTGGCTTTGAAATTAGATTTGCTATCATTGTCCCTCACTGAGCCGCTCCAGAAATCCATCAATTCAGATTCATAGCTTGCATCCTATGTAAATTATTGTTCCTTGACTTTATTGATCTTAAAAATATATTTTGATCCAGATTATCTTATCATCCCACTCCATAGCCTTTCATTTGTCAGTCAGTTGAGTCTGCTTACACTTGAAGGCATTCTTACCTGTTTGCTTGCAGCAAGAGGATCAGCTATAATGGATTCTGTTTCTAAATTCCTACAGCTACCTTTGCTATCTCCCTCGGATCTACCTTGCTTCATTATGTTTATCATCTGCATGCTACTCTTGGTGACCACATCTGAAAATGCATAATTTTCCATTTGTATATGAGAATACCCATTTCTACCTCGCTGTTATTGGCCATTATTCTTATTCCCCTATCCTTCTCCATGGTATATGCCTGAAGCTGAACTTACCTGCTCAAATATGACACAGCATTGCATCCAAGATGAGCTTTTTTTTTTATAGATGTGCTCCAGCACTAAGACTGGTTATTTCCATCTCCATAGCATCACTGGACTTTGTGTCTATTTTTGCACAGCTGCTAAACACCATCGTGCCCTCCTTTCTTCTAAAACTGGCACTGCCAATGCCTGATTAGCCAGCTTCCCAGTTCAATGCTTCATAAACTTAAGGTCCTCTCAGATTCTGTTGCTGAGGTCCTAATTCAGAGCACTGCTGTCATTTTTGTGTGTAGTTTCATCATTGTAATTCCTCCATATCTCTACATGTTTGCCACTCTCCAATTCCAACCTCAGAAAGAGCCCCCATGCTAATTGCTGCACAATTTGCGCAGGTATTTAGAGCTGCTGTTGTTAGCGATTAACTGGACTTTGACAACTTGCTCTCATTTCTCAATCATACTTTATTTGTGCACAGGGAGAACAGTCCAGCCCTTGTCATCAAACTGTTCTGAAACTGCTCAGAATGGTCAATGTTTGACCTAATTGAAAACTTTGTGCACTTTCTAATTATTTATTTGTTAATATGTAGCAGGCCGGCTGGTGGCACAGTGACATCAGCGCCAGACTTTGGAGCGAAGGTTCCCAAGTTCAAATCCAGTTGGGCCGCTCCCGGGCACACTTTCCATCCGTGCCGGCTTGAGTGTTGAGCTGGCAACTCGGCCTCGTAAAAAAAAAACTGCGCTGTGAGAAGGACGTGGGGGACCACCCACAGAATCTTTCCCCCAAGACAACCACTTGAAAAGTGGTCGCCGAGGCTCTGGCAGAGTATGGCACACAAAAAAAAAATGTAACAATCACAATACATTCTTCAAGTGTTAATAACCAAAAGAAACTATACGTTAATGGCCATTTATACCTTAATGTCCATTAGTTAGTGTGTGTCTTGCAATTCTTCATTTGCATCCATATCTCATGTTGGTCTGCTGAGTGTGTCCTTGCTACTTCATAGCTGTTCACATGGAAGTTTATTGTCCTGGCAACTGTCCTGTACAGCTGCCGTTTGCTGCCTATTTTAACCATTTCCATGCTGCAGAGCAATGTAACTTCTGGTTAAGCTGTGATTTTTTGTGTGTGTGTGTGTATTTTCATCTTCATTGCAAATCTCCCATCCCTTTTAGGTTTTCGTCTCTCTTCAAATCCATCCTCTAAAGCAGGCCCTGTATTAACTGCTGCAGCTCTTGCACCTATACTGAGAGTTGTCAAATCCTTAAGCTTGATAATCCCCTTCCAAAAGTTTATCTACTTCTCTAGGATGCTGCTTAAAACCAACATTTGATCATCTATGGTTATATATCTTTGTATCATTCTGTGTCAACTTTTATTTGGTTGCACTCATGCAGACCCTTTAGAATCAGAATCAAGTTTAATATCACTGGCATATGTTGTGAAATTTGTTGTTCTGTGGCAGAAGTACATTGTAATACATAATAAAAACTATAAATTACAATGATGAGTATGTATAAAAAAAGAAAATTAAATTAAATATTAGGGCAAAAAGAGAGGGTAAAAATACTGAGGTAATGTTAATGGATTCATTGTCCATTCAGAATTCTGAAGCTGTCCCTGAAGCATTGAGTGTGTGTCTTCAGGCTCCTTCACCTCCACCTTGGGGTAGTAATGAGAAGTGGACATGTGCTGGGTGATAGGGTTCCTTAATGGCAGTTGCTGTCTTTTTGAGGCATCACCTTTTGAAGGTGTCCTTGATTCTCGGGAAGTTAGAAGTGGCAAATGAAATACAATGTTGGAAAGTGTATGGTCATGCACTTTGGTGGAAGAAATAAACGGGCAGACTATTATTTAGATGGGGAGAGAATTCCAAGTGCAGAGATGCAAAGGGACTTGGGAGTCCTTGTGCAGGATACCCTAAAGGTTAACCTCCAGGTTGAGTTGGTGGTGAAGAAGGCGATTGCAATGTTGCCATTCATTTCTAGAGGTGTAGAATATAAGAACAGAGATGTGATGTTGAGGCTTTATAAGGCACCTGTGAGACCACACGGAGTATTGTGTGCAATTTTGGGCTCCTTATTTTAGAAGGGATATACTGACATTGGAGAGGGTTCAGAGAAGATTCACAAGAATGTTTCCAGGAATGAAAGGGTTACCGTATGAGGAACAACAGGAATTCTGCAGATGCTGGAAATTCAAGCAACACACATCAAAGTTGCTGGTGAACGCAGCAGGCCAAGCAGCATCTGTAGGAAGAGGTGCAGTCGATGTTTCAGGCCGAGACCCTTCGTCAGGACGTCTTGGCCTGAAACGTCAACTGCACCTCTTCCTACTGTATGAGGAACGTCTGGCAGCTGTATTCCCTGGAGTTCAGGAGAATGAGAGGGGAGCTCATAGAAACATTCTGAATGTTAAAAGGCCTGAACAGATTAGATACGGTAAAGTTATTTCCCATGGTGGGGGATTCTAGGACAAGAGGGCACAACTTCAGGATTGAAGGACGTCCATTTAGAACAGAGATGCGGAGAAATTACTTTAATCAGAGGGTGGTAAATCCGTGGAATTTGTTGCCACGAGCAGCTGTGGAGGCCAGATCATTGGGTGCATTTAAGGCAGAGATAGATAGGTTCTTGATTAGCCAGGGCATCAAAGGGTATGGGGAGAAGGCAGGGAAGTTAGGATGACTGGAAGAATTGGATCAGCCATGATTGAATGGTGGAGCAGACTCGATGGGCTGAATGACCTACTTCTGCTCCTGCATCTTATGGTCTTATAATAGAGCTGGCAGGTTTTACAACTTGCTGTAGCTTTTTCTAATCCTGTGCAATGGCCCCTCCATACCAGACAGTAATGCAGTCAGTTAAGAATGCTCTCCACAGTATATTTTTGGATATTTGTGACCGTGTTTGGTGACATATCAATTCACCTCAAACTCCTCATGAAATATAGCAGCTGTTGTGCCTTCTTTGTAATTGCATCAATTTGTTTGGCCCACTATAGATCCTCAGAGAAGTTGACACCCAGAAATCTGAATGCGCACCCTTTCCACTTCTGATCCCACTGACTTCCCCTTCCTGAAGTGCACAATCAGTTCCTTGGTTCTGCTGGCATGAATGCAAGGTTGTTTCTGCAACACCACTCAATCATCTGATCTGCTTCGCTCCTATACACCACCTCATCACCATCTGAAATTCTGCTAACAATTGTTGTATCACTGGCAAATTTATAGATGGCGTTTGAACTGTGCCTAGCTTCATAATCGTGGGTGTGGAATGAGTAGAGCAGTGGGTGACTGTCAGCAAGGAGGAGATGTTATTTTTGATCTGCACGTTCTGTGGTCTTCGGGTGAGGAAGTCAGGGATCCGGTTGCAGAGGTGAGGTACGGAGGTCCAGCTTTTGGAGCTTGTTGATTAGAACTAAGGGTATGATTGGTATAGGGATATCATTTAGGACTGTTTTACCCTGCTTTATATTCATTTTATTCATCCTGCTCAAGTTTATTTTATCCTGCTTTTTAAAAAAAATTTTCACTGTGGATTACTGATACTGTGACTGTTTTATGGAACATCAAGTTGATGAAAAAGGTGAAAACTTAACTCACTTTGCTTACTTCCATCGTTCAGAGATGAGAGATTAGAAAGGTTTGACATGGACAAACAAGTGGGCAGCCCTGAGAATCTGTAATGCCACAAATTCACTCGAGCTGAATATAGATATTCCCCCCATCCCTGTGTTACAGCTGTTCAGGTTATGGATTTCACCCTTACAGAGCTGACAAATTGCTATCCAAAAATTTGAGATACCAAATCACTGTCGCAGAATTTCTACAAGTGTTAGTGTGGGGCTGGGGTGTAAATACAAACCCCATTTCCAGAAAAGTTGGGATATTTTCCAAAATGCAATAAAAACAAAAATCTGTGATATGTTAATTCACATGAACCTTTATTTAACTGACAAAAGTACAAAGAAAAGATATTCAATAGTTTTACTGACCAACTTAATTGTATTTTGTAAATATACACAAATTTAGAAGTTGATGGCTGCAACACACTCAACGAAAGTTGGGACAGAGTTAAAATAAGATTGAAAAATGCACAGGATATTCAAGTAACACCAGTTTGGAAGACTCCACATTAAGCAGGCTAATTGGTAGCAGGTGAGGTATCATGACTGGGTATAAAAGTAGCGTCCATCAAAGGCTCAGTCTTTGCAAGCAAGGATGGGTCGTGGCTCACCCCTTTGTGCCAAAATTTCTGAGAGAATTGTTAGTCAGTTCAAAAGGAACATTTCTTAACGCAAGATTGCAGAGAATTTAGGTCTTTCAACATCTACAGTACATAATATTGTAAAAAGATTCAGAGAATTCAGACATCTCAGTGCGTAAAGGGCAAGGTCGGAAACCACTGTTGAATGCGCGTGATCTTCGAGCCCTCAGGCAGCACTGCCTTAGGAACCATCATGCTACTGTGACAATTATAGCCAGCTGGGCTCGGGAGTACTTCGGAAAACCATTGTCACTCAACACAGTCCGTCACTGCATCCAGAAATGCAAGGAGGAAGCCACACATCAACTCTATGCAGAAACGCCGGTGAGTTCTGTGGGCCCGAGCTCATTTCAGATGGACCGAAAGACTGGAGCCGTGTGCTGTGGTCAGACGAGTCCACATTTCAGCTAGTTTTCGGAAGAAACGGGCGTCGAGTTTTCCGTGCCAAAGATGAAAATGACCATCCAGTTTGTTATCAGTGAAAGGTGCAAAAGCCAGCATCTGTGATGGTATGGGGGTGCATCAGTGCCCACGGCATGGGTGAGTTGCATGTATGTGAAGGTACCATTGACTCTGAGGCGTATATTAGGATTTTAGAGAGACATATGTTGCCATCAAGGCGACGTCTCTTCCCGGGACGTCCATGCTTATTTCAGCAGGACAATGCCAGACCACATTCTGCACGGGCTACAACAGCGTGGCTTTGTAGACACAGAGTGCGTGTGCTTGACTGGCCTGCTGCCAGTCCAGATCTATCTCCTATTGAAAATGTATGGCGCATCATGAAGAGGAGAATCAGACAACGGAGACCACGGACTGTTGAGCTGCTGAAGTCTTATATCAAGCAAGAATGGACAAAATTTCCAATTGCAAATCTAATACAATTAGTATCCTCAGTTCCAAAACGATTAAAAAGTGTTATTAAAAGGAAAGGTGAAGTAACACAATAGTAAACATGCCTCTGTCCCAACTTTTGTTGAGTGTGTTGCAGCCATCAAATTCTAAATTTGTGTATGTTTACAAAATACAATTAAGTTGTTCAGTAAAACTATTGAAAATCTTTTCTTTGTACTTTTGTCAGTTAAATAAAGGTTCACGTGAATTAACATATCACTGATTTTTGTTTTTATTGCATTTTGGAAAATATCCCAACTTTTCTAGAAATGGGGTTTGTAAGTCAAAACTATTGTTTCTGCAGCTTGAGTTACTTCCACATAAGATATGCCTTATTTATGGAAAATTTGGATACAGCCGGTCTCCCTTCAACCAACTTGCTGCACTCAGTTTTACTGATCACAGTAATGATAGCTTTGTAAGTCTGTTGAAAATTATATTGAAGAAATATAAAAGACTAAAATTCAGCATACTTAAATGCTTTAGATATGAACTGCTATATTTTTCATATTGCTTGAATTAATCCACAAGGAAAGAAGATTCCAAAAGAATAGGGTTTATCCTTAGGACAGCTGTGTTCAGCAAGGCAAAAGTATTGTATGTTGGTTTGTGCTTTTCATTTGTCTAAATAAAACTTGGTTATGAAAGTGAAATGAACCTAACTTGTTATGATGATCATTGCTACTTTTTGCAATATATTCTCCTTCTAAAAAAGTCGTCGTGGCTATCCCTCGAGGTCGAGGATGATGGTCTTCATCTACTAAAAAACTACTAAAAAAGTAGTTGTTATATAAATTGAAGTTAATCCAAATTTGAAGTTGCCTGGTTTACTATTATAGTAACTTGTGTAATTCCAAACAAGATTTGCAGTAATAATTTTTAAAAAGAAACATTTCGAACAGCTAACTTTCTCACATTCCACTCCTTTGTCTTTTCTGTTCCAGCAATCATTCAGTGATACCCGCAGGCCTATATGGCTCCAAGTTGCTGAATCTGTTTACAGGTTCACTTTGGGCTCAATTGCTGGAGGTGAGTGATATGTCTCAATGTTGTTCAAAAACTTTGGCTAATAAAATAGGATTTCATCAATCCAGTCCTGTCCAAATCAGCTAAGGTGCAAGCCATTGAAATAAAGGGACATATCTGGAAGGCTTTGTAAAGTTCCTTTTATATGTATTTGTGATCAGAGGATTGATATAATACTGCAATTCCACTTCTGGCTCCAGACTGTCTTTGGGGCAAAAGCTCAATAATTGCAGCAGACTTCCGGATCAAGTTATGAAGCATATTAATTATACTTAATGGGAAAAATTATCTCAAGTGTTTCAAGATGAATTTAAAAGAAAATCCAAGGATTAAGATAAAATCTAGATTCGTGTGCTGTTTAAAAAAAATCTGTATTATGATATGCAAGTGAAGTCTTTTTTTTAAAGAACACAGATATTCCTCTCTGGCTTCATGTTTCCCTTGCATTTTGCATGTGCCTTGTCTACATTATATTGAGAAAAACTTCTGGAATTGGTACCAATTTTTATAAGCCCGTTTCATTAAAGGTGCTGTTTAATCTAATTGGATTCAGGAAAGAGTTTCATTGAGATTTATCATATTGCAACTTGAACAAGAAATTTTAAAACTTAAGTAGAACTTCCCCACTCATTTTGATTTGTTGCATGTATAATTTTCCACTTCTAGAATATTGGTTTTTGTTGGTATTTTAGTGTTTCGCATAATTGCATGAATTCTCCAGACAACTTAGCTGGTGGGATCTTAAAGTCATCGTTCTATCTATCACCCAGTCACTGCAAGATTGCATTTTATGTTTACTGGATTGAAGCTGGTCATCATTCCTGCAAGATAGAATTTGCATATTAAGGTGTTTGGTATTTAACTGACATTAGTGTAGCATTTTAACTTTGGCAGGAGACCTGTAAGGGCCAGTGTCACAGCCAAGAAACGGTAGCAGTTACAGGATGGTCAAAGGTGGCTACAGTACAAGTAGCTGGTGTTTGCTTCTTTGTTGATGCCCAGGTTGCAGTACTGCTATTCACAGATAAATTTGATCCCAGTAACTGAACTAAAGTGTATCTGTTTGGAGACCATATTTTGATCTTACCAGCACTGCTGTTGGTCTTTACCAAGATTTAGTTGTGCAATTTTGTTAATTCTTGTAAAGAATGCAGCAATAGCTGTTATTATTTTTCTTCCTCTTGTACAGTGTGCCCTGCGAAAAGATGAACTTCCTCTCCAGATTAAGCTTTCTGGCAGAGGCAATCAGTTTTTTATCCAAGATCTCCCTTTATTTAGCAGTGTTCATCTTCACATCAATCTTGGCCAGATTTCCAGTCCCAGCTGCTGAAAAGCATCCCCAGAGCATGATGTGTTACAATAGAGATGGTGTTACCTAGCTGATGAGCAGTATTAGATTTACCCTACAAGTACTGCTTAGTATTGAGGCCAAAGAGTTCCACTTTAGTCTCATCTGACCACAAAATCTTCTTCCACATCTTTACAGTATCTTCTAATACTGTAATATCAATATCTTTATGGGCAAGGATATGCTTTTTTTAAAAGCAGCACGTGTTATAAATCTAATATTGTGCATCGGTCAAGTAACACCGTCCCTAATGTAAAGTATGGTGGTGGCGAGAGGTAGTTCAACTAAGTACTGAGCAAAGGGGGATGAATGCTTTTGAAGGGCTGACATTTAAGTTTTTGAATTTTTAGTTTTACACCTTTGCCTGTTTTTTTTTGGCTGGACTGTGAAAATAGGAGCATTGGATTCACAACTAAGAATTCTCAGTTAAGTTGATCAAAATCCCTAGTTGTAATACTCATTTATGTGATCAAAGGGTTTGGGGGGGGGGGATGCTGAATAACTTTTCAAGACAGTGTATATTTGTTTATGCCTGTACAGCCTGCATAGTTTAAAATGGACACATTGCCACTATTGGACAAAATCATCATTGCCCAAGACACACTGCAAGGAATTTAGTGTGTAATTGAAAGCTATTAAGTAAATCCAGTTGGGTTAAAGCTAACAGCATGTAACTCATTTACGAAAACTACACAAAATAATGCTAGCATTTAAGTATGTGCCTTGCTGTCGTATTACATAGTACCTAAAAATTTCTTGTTTCAAAGCTGTTTGTTGTAGTTTAGAAGGTTTGAAATTAACTAGTTCACAGTGGATATGAAGAACTAACGCTAAAGTTTGCCTTACAGCAATTTCAATTGACGTGTATATAAGTTTGAGTGTAAAGAGTAAGTAACTAAGGAAATATCCCTTTAAAAAGTGCAGTAAATTTATTGAGTTGCTCAAAATAGCTGCTGCACTTAATATCTTGCAAAGTTATGGGCATGGCCCAACAGTTACATGAGCTGATCAGTAATCCGGGGGCTGAACAAATAATCTAGAAAACTGGGTTCATATCTAAACTGCTGAATGTAAATTTAGTTGCGATATTGAAATTAAAATAAAATTACTAGATTGTTGTAAATGCCCTTCTGTTTCCTTAATGGCTTTTGGGGAAGGAAATCTGCTGTCCTTGCATGGACTCATCTATGTGTGCCTTCAGTGCCACCAATCTTGTTCACACAAGGGCCCTTTGAAATCGCCTGTTGAGCTACTCAATTCAAGGGAAGATAGAGATGGGTGTTAAGTGTCAGCCTTGCTAGTGATACCCAGGTTGTTACTTTGTAATTAGTTTCTATAATCGTGGAAAACTATTGTAGAAAGTTACTTGCTGTAAACATGGCCATTGTAAGTAGGGGTAATATTTAAATATTGACAATTAGTACTATTATTAAACTTACCTTGGCCTTTACCTCTTTTGCAGCGGTGGGAGCAACTGCAGTTTATCCTATTGATTTAGTGAAGACACGAATGCAGAACCAGCGCTCTACAGGATCCTTCATTGGAGAACTGATGTACAAAAATAGTTTTGACTGTTTCCAGAAAGTTGTGCGTTATGAGGGGTTTTTTGGCCTTTATAGAGGTAGGTCTGTAGTAGAATTATGCAACTATCTGGTTTATTGAGTATGAAGCTTTACTATTTCTTTGCCAGAATGGGAAGGTATTTGAAATATTTGATCCTAAGTTCATACTCCTGCTTCTCTTTGAGTGCTAGATGCTTTTTGGACTTAGTGTCTTAACCTTCATGCAGTAAAGTTGGCACTTATTCTGTCTTGTATGAGATTGCTAATAAGTGTCTATCAGATGCTATGTAGGCAGGCAGCATAGTAGCACAACACGTAGGGCTTGTGCTTCACAACTCTGCAAACCTGCACTTGATGCTTTCCCCCAGTGCTGTCTATGTGGAGTTTGCCCATTTTTTCCCTTTTACTAATTAAGATTCCTCCAGGTGCTGCAGCCTCCTTCCATATCTCAGAAACATTTACTCGTTGGGAAGTTAATTGACCACTGTAAGTGATGCCTAGTGTAATATTACAGAATATTGGAGAGTCAGCCAGTGGAGCAGACTGGAGGAGGCAATTGATGAGAATGCAGACAAATAAAAAAGGGGCATATAGAAACCAATGATATAAATTAATCACTTCTGTCTGTACTTGATCCATATCCCTCTATTCTCTGTACGTTTATGTAGCTCTCTAAAAGCTACTTATTAGCTACAGTAACAGAGTTGGGTATATTCTAAAATTTAGAATTCAGGGAAGAGCTTGATTCACCAAAAACAAAAGTTATCTGTATTGCTTAGAAGTATCTTGTGAGGGACTGACATGGGACAGAACAAGATCATACATATTAGACTCAAGTTCCATAAATCTACTTTATTCAGTGAAGATAACTTTGAATCATAATGAGACTGAAAAAGCAACTTTTAAAAAGTGGTAACATAGTAAGCAAGAATATAACTCAAATTGTTACCACATATTAAAAGTTGCGTTTTCAGTTTCATTATGATTCAAAGTTATCTTCACTTTATAAAGTAGATTTATGGAACTTGAGTCTAATATGCATGGTTCTGTTCTGTCCCAAGTCAGCCCCTTAACAAGATGCTTCCAAGCAATGCAGATAACTTTTGTTTTTGGCAAATCAGGCCATGAAAATAACTTAGTTGTGCTAATGAGGTTAAAATTTTTAAAAAGACATTTGCCACTATTAAGGTAACCATGATACTATAGTCAAAGTGTCCCTTCATTTGAGTAGACCAGCAGGTAATTTGCCAAGACCATAGTTGTTTCATCTGGAGAAAAATAAATCAGCAATATGATAAATTGGGATGCATGGCCTTAGTTGTATGCTCAAATGAAGGAAAGACTGCCAGCCTCTGATGGGTTATTTAATTAAGTGTTGCACTGATAGTTATCTAAGCATGTTCAGCTATAACTGAATGTTTCCATGATTTATTTTTGGATAATTGTTTCATGTCTTTTGATCAACTTTCTAATAAATATAACTTACCCAGATCTCACATTTTTAGATATCTACAGATTAGAAACTTTTTAATTACAGTTTCTCCTAATTTTCCACACTCATATCCAATGGACACTTTGGAAAAAATTTTAGATCTCAATCTCTCTCAGAAAAGTATTGTAGCAATTATATATAATATAATTATGAATTTATGTCCTGATGTTTCCAATAAAATTAAAGCTGATTGGGAAAGAGAACTTAAGATTATTATACTGATTGAAAAATGGGAAAAAATTCTTCAATTGGTTAATTTATCCTCTATATGTGCTAAACATGTGTTGATGCAGTTTATAGTGCACAGGGCTCATATGTCCAAAGATAAACTATCTCGTTATTATTCTTATATTAATCCTAAATGTGATAGATGTCATTTCGAGATAGTTTCTTTAACTCACATGTTTTGGTCATGTCCTTTATTGGAAAAATATTGGAAAGATATTTTTGATATTATTTCAACGGTTTTGAATATAGACTTACAACCTCATCCAATTACTGCTATCTTTGGATTACCAATGATAGACTCAAATTATTTAACCTCTTCAGCATGCCGGATGATTGCATTTCTTACTTTAATGGCCAGAAGATCCATTTTGCTGAATTGGAAAGAGATTAACCCTCCTACTGTATTTCATTGGTTTTCATAAACTATGGTGTGTTTGAATTTGGAAAAAATTAGAAGTGCGGTTTATGACCCTTCCATTATATTTGAAGAAACTTGGAAGCCGTTCATTCAGCATTTTCATATGATGTAATTTGACCATTTCCAAACTTATTTCTCTGTACTGTTGGTTGAGAGAAATGGAGTTGTCGACACTAAGGTTTTCTTCTTTTCCATTTTTAAGTTGTTAGAATTGCCCAAGTCTTTTAGTTTAGTTGACTAATTCTGTTTAGTTTTTTTTGGGATGGGGGTTTTTTTCTTTTTTTTTCTTTTTCATGATTTTTCTTCAGTTTTTTTTTGTCCTGTATTATTCATTGTTATCCTACACGATTGGGAGTTTTGTCAATTTATACTATTTGGTCTTATAATTACTCATTTTAAGTACAACAATGTATCTCCTACTATTTGTATTATTGCTATGTTATGTTTTTATTTTATGAAACTAATAAAAAGATTGAAAAAGAAAAGAAAAGCTATAACTGAGAACCTTTGACTGGCAGCCACAGGTATTCTGCATTGGCGGAGTAGCAGCAAAAATCACTTGACCGTTTTGTTTTCAAAAGCAGATCAGGTTCACTGGCAGACGTCATTAAACAAGTAAAGACCAAAACACTGGTTAGGTCACACTTGAAGTATTATGTTCATTTCTGGTTGTCACACTACAGGGAAGGATATGATTGCATTTGAAAGAAGGCAGAGATTCACCAAGATGTTTCCTGGATTGGAGGACTTTAGTTATGGGAAGGGATTGGATGGGCTTGTCTTGTTTTCCTGGGAGTGAAGTAGATTGAGGGGTGACTTGATAGGTGTATGAGAGGCATAGATAGGGTAGAAAGTCAAAAGCATTTTCCCATGGGAGAGGTGTCAAAATCAAGAGATCATAAGTTTAAGATGCAAAGAAGGAGTTTTAAAGGGGATCTGAGGGATAAGTTTTTCTTATACTGAGAATGGTTAATACCTAGAACGTCTTACCAGAGGAGGTAGCGGAAGTGATTACATAGACCATATTGCAGAGGTGCTTAGACAGACATGTAAATAGAAGAAGGCGGCGCAGAAGAATACAGTCTTATGGGGTTAGAGTAAATGAGCAAAAGGGACAGATACGGTAGCCAAAGTGTCTATTTACGTATAAATAAGCAGGCTTGCTGCATGGAGAAATACAGCAGCAATTCATTAAGTTTTACTGTAAAGTTGAATTTCGGTATTTTATTTGTTCTTGACCAAGTTAAGATCAGCTGTCCCAAAAAATGTTAATTTGGTTAATGTGACTTTACTTGAGTCCTCCTTGTTCCTTTCTTAATCTTATCACATAAGTGATAAAAATACAAATGCTAAACAGAATTGGTGCTTCATAAAGGTAGAAAACCATCATATTCATCACCAACATACATCAAAGTTGCTGGTGAACGCA
The DNA here is from genome assembly GCF_963921235.1 of Mobula hypostoma. Lineage (NCBI taxonomy): Eukaryota > Metazoa > Chordata > Chondrichthyes > Myliobatiformes > Myliobatidae > Mobula > Mobula hypostoma. The sequence goes on from NC_086102.1 coordinate 167,168,533, forward strand.
GCAGGCCAAGCAGCATCTATAGGAAGAGGCGCAGTCGACGTTTCAGGCCGAGACCCTTCGTCAGGACTAACTCCTGACGAAGGGTCTCGGCCTGAAACGTCGACTGCGCCTCTTCCTATAGATGCTGCTTGGCCTGCTGCGTTCACCAGCAACTTTGATGTATGTTGCTTGAATTTCCAGCATCTGCAGAATTCCTGTTGTTTGCGTTTATATTCATCACCAGATGTTGTGTCAGAGCTCGCTGTTATAAAATATTGGTGTAATTTTTTTTTTGTTTTAAGGTGATGAATTTGTTTCTTCATGACTTTGTAACTTTAAAAATAATTTCATGTTCATTTACTGAGGCAGCTAATATCAGAACTTTGGCAACTTCAAATGCCAAAGAGCATAGATTTGATGTGAGAGAGGGAAAGTTTAAAGATTTGCGAGGCAAATTTTTTTTCACACAGCGATAAGTGCCTGGAAAGTACTGCAGGGGTTATGATGGAGGCATTTATGAGAGGCATGTTTGAGGCATTTAAATAGTCACATGAACAGGTAGGGGATTGAGGGGTACAGAGCATATGTGGGCAAATGTGTTTAGTTTAAATTGGCATCAGGGTCAGCACAGATAATGTAGGCCCAAGGCCAGCGTCCTATGCTGTATTTTGAGACTTGCTGTTCTAAGCATTTTTATCTTCTGTCTGTCTCTATGCTGACTGAATTGAACAACATTTTCTTGAATATGATTAATGTGTATAATTGTGTCTTCATGAAGAACAAAGGACATAGGAGGTAGTTTTTATTTCCACTATAATAGGCAAAGCACGGTCTGTTCAGCAGGATCTAATGGAGTTCAGTGATAGGCCCTCAATTCAAAATAAAACTGTTGCATTGCTACTGCTAAACAAAAAGTGACTTGCCAACATCTCTATTGGCAAGCTGCTTATTTATTTAGCAGTAGCAGTGCAACAATTTTATTTATGCTATTCCAAGGACAATTGGTTTGATTGCAGTAAGTTTCATCCAAAAGCCACCAAATTGGATTACTGTCATTTGTTCTTTGTGTATAAATTGTTCAGAAAAAGAAGAGTTATCACTGGATTTGTGGCAGGTCTACATAAATGCTTGAACTTTTTGAGTGCCCGGGTCTGCTACAGACAAACCCAATCTTCAGCCTTAAATACCCCAGGAACCTTCCTTGGATAGCAGTAAGGAGTGATAATAGACAATAGGTGCAGGAGTAGGCCATTCGGCCCTTCGAGCCAGCACCGCCATTCACTGTGATCATGGCTGACCATCCACAATCAGTACCCCATTCCTGCCTTCTCCCCATATCCCTTGACTCTGCCATCATTAAGAGCTCTATCTAACTCTTTCTTGAAAGCATCCCCAGAATTGGCCTCCATGCCTCCTGAGGCAGAGCATTCCACAGATCCACAACTCTCTGGGTGAAAAAGTTTCTCCTCAACTCCGTTCTAAATGGCCTACCCCTTATTCTCAAACTGTGGCCTCTGGTTTTGGACTCCCCCAACATCGGGAACATGTTTCCTGCCTCTAGTGTGTCCAATCCCTTAATAATCTTATAAGTTTCAATCAGATCCCCTCTCATCCTTCTAAATTCCAGTGTATACAAGCCCAGTCACTCCAATCTTTCAACATATGACAGTCCCGCCATCCCAGGAATTAACCGCGTGAACCTCCGCTGCACTCCCTCAATAGCAAGAATGTCCTTCCTCAAATTTGGAGACCAAAACTGTACACAATACTCCAGGTGTGGTCTCACCAGGACCCTGTACAGCTGCAGAAGGACCTCTTTGCTCAATTCCCCTTGTTTTGAAGGCCAGCATGCCATTAGGTTTCTTCACTGCCTACTGTACCTACATGCTTACTTTCAGTGACTGATGAACAAGGACACCAGGATCTTGTTGTACTTCCCCTTTTTCTAACTTGACACCATTCAAATAGTAATCTGCCTTCCTGTTCTTGGCACTAAAGTGGATAACCTCACATTTATCCACATTGAACTGCATCTGCCCACTCACCGAACCTGTCCAAGTCATCCTGCACTATCTCAACATACTCTGCACATTTCACCCTGCCACCCAGTGTTGTGTCATCTGCAAATTTGCTAATGTTACTTTTAATCCCTTCATCTAAATCATTAATGTATATTGTAAATAGCTGCGGTCCCAGCACTGAGCCTTGTGGTACCCCACTAGTCACTGCCTGCCATCCTGAAAAGGACCCGTTAATCCCTACTCTTTGTGTCCTGTCTGCCAACCAATTTTCTATCCATGTCAGTACCCTACCCCAATACCATGTGCTCTAATTTTGTGATGATAGAGGTGGGCCGAATAGTGCCTGATTATAACAAGATGGCGATTAAAATTCTACAGTTTTCTCCTATCCTGTCTCCAGAATTCTAAAGTGATTTCACTGACTGCCCTCATCTAAATTTACATAGCCCTTTGAAGCAGAGATTTCCAAACAACCACCAATCACGGTCCTAAGTGGCCAACTTCCATCATCACCTCTTCAACTAGCAGTTCAAAGCCTATTCATGTTTCCATAATTTTGCCTCTTTTTTTTAAACTTCAAAAAAATACAGGCCATTTTGTTCAACCTATTTTCATAGCACATCCCTCGATAGCAGAAATTTTTTTTTTGCCACGTGCGTACGTGTGCGATGTTGGTGGGACGGTGTCTTTTTCAGGCCTTTTACAAGGCGCGGAGCGAGAGAGAGAGAAACTGTGTGGCGCGCCACTCGTCACACAGACATTTCGCAGCATTTTCCCCTTTATTTTACGAGGTTAAGTTGCGATCTCGACATTCAACCCGGCACGGATGGAAAGCGTACTCGGGAGTGGACCTGGCTGGGTTCGAACTCGGGAACCTCCGTTCCAGAGTCCGGCGCTGATGTCATTGTGCCACCAGCCAGCCCTTGATAGCAGAAATTAATCAAAGCTGCATTACCTTTTGGATTTGCCATTGAGCTTGATGGAAGAGCCGTAACTTGTTGGAGCAAGGTTCCATGTATATCTTGCATCTGATTCTCAGCTAAGAGCAGTTATTGACATTGTTTATGAAAGAAATTTGCTAACTGACATCTAGAAGTTTTCAATAGGGCGGCACGATAGTGTAGCAATGATCATATTCACATTACAGCACCTGCGATCATTGATCAGGGTTCGACTCCTGCTGCTATCTCTAAAGAGTCTGTACGTTCTGTGTGTGACTGGGTGGGTTTCCTCTTGGGTGCTCTGATTTCCCCACACATTCCATAGATGTACAGTTAGGCTAAGTGAGTTGTGGGCTTGCTATATTGGTGCTGGGAGTGTGGTGACAATTGTGGGCTGTCCCTAGCACAGTCCTGATTTGATTTGACTTGATGCAAACTACACATTTCACTGTATGTTTCAATATATGTATGACAAATAAAGCTAATCTTTTTATTTAATCTAGCGCTTCCTCTGTGGCTAAGGATGTTTTAAATATTTCTGCCAGAACCCTTGCAATTCCTGCACTAGTCTTTCACAGGAGGAGTTTCTTTAGCCAGAGGGTAGTGAATCTGTGGAATTCATTGCCACAGACTGGAGACCAAGTTATTTGGTATAGTCAAGTGGAGACTGATAGATTCTTGATTAAGTCAGGGTGTCAAAAGTTACAGGAAGAAGGCAGGACAAGGATGTTGAGAGGGATAATAAATCAGCCATGATAGAATGGCAGAGCAGACTCAGTGAGCTGAATGGCCTAATTTTGCTCTTATGTCTTATGGACACCTCATCAGGCCCTGGGGATTTATGCACCTTGCGTATATTTACCTCAAGATGGGATGCACCTCCTCTTCCATAATTAGAAACAATCCATGACCTCGCTACTCTTTTGCCTCAGTTCAGTAGTCTGTGTGTATTGCCTGAGTAAATACAAAAGGTAAAAAAAAAATCATTTGAACTCCCCATCTCTCTTGGCTCCAAGCATAGATGACCACACTGATATTTAAGAGAACAAATTTTTTCCCTCGCTATCCTTTCACTTGTCATATAGCTATACTTGTTAACTAAATTTATTGTTGTTTTCTGTAGTCAACTGAATTGTGGTAGACATCAGGGATAATATGAGACTTAATAATTGTTTATCCATAGCACAGTTAAATTAACTCAAATTTGCTTTTTGATCTGAGTTTTCAATAATAGAATCATCAGATTTGTATAAAGCCTTGCAGTAAGGAAAATAAAAAATGATTTGATTTGTATAACTTGTGCAACTACAATAGTCTGAGGCAACTCCAATCTTAAAAGTAAGACTTTTACAAATACTGTTCATTCTCCATTATTATCAATTGGTTTTATGATGAATGTCTCTACCTTTAGGTCTTTTACCACAGTTGTTGGGTGTTGCTCCGGAAAAAGCCATTAAACTTACTGTAAGTGTTTATTTTGTATTTAATTCCTTGTTTTGTTGTATTTTTATTTGTTGCTTGCATTGTAATACAATAACTAGGAATTCTACAACTTTATTAGATCCTGTGAGGTAATTTGAGTTTTTTTTCATTGTTATGTAGGTCTTGCTTGTACATAGGAATATATAGTGCTGCTTGCATTTGACTTTTCAAAAGCAAAACTAATTATGTTTTCTGTATTATCCTTATGAAAATAGCTCATAAAATGTTCCTAGTGAAAACAGCCAAAGAGCATGATTGTTGATTATCACCAAGTGCATGCTAAACTTCTTTCTTCCATTGCCCATATCCACTTTATTCCCATTGAATCTGTAAAGAGATGATATGATAATTTTTTTGTAACACTTCCTAACTTATGGGACTTATTCAAATATTACCATATAACAATTACAGCACAGAAAGAGGCCATCTCGGCCCTTCTATTCCGTGCCGAATGCTTACTCTCACCTAGTCCCAGGGACTTGCACTCAGCCCATAACCCTCCATTCCTTTCCTGTCCATATAGCTATCCAATTTTATATTGTGCATTTGTTTTTAAATCACTAATTAGGTATCTTTGTAGCTGCAGAAATTTTGAAACCTCAGCTAGGATTTTATGAACATGTGTTCCAGATTGTAATGTTTGAATTAGATTATAAGAAATGTTTCAAAATAAAGAGCTCTTTCCTCAAAAATCATAATAGAGTTATCAGTTCCTGGCAGGATGTCTCCAAGTGTTCCCTTTTTGTGACTTCTGTGGTTTGCTCATGTTTTACAAGTTACAACTTTGCCCTCTCTTCATGTCACCTTCCCTTCAGCAACCTCACCTCTCACTTCATTAAAGAATGGGACTCTTAAATGTCTTTGGCTGCTTATAATTGCTTGCACAATGTTAATTTTTGAACAACTTTAGAAATAAAGGATCCAGTGCTTTCCCAGCATATATGCTGAATAAAATCTTCTCTGGCTTCCAGCCAAGTACAAATATCGATTATAATTGACTTTTCGATGACTAAGTTCTTTTCCGCTAGTTTTATTTCAATGGTTTCTTTTACCAGGTGGTCTCAAAAGCCATTGGCACAGCACATTAGTTTTGTGCCATTGAAGTCAATCTTATGACCATTTTGAATGCAATGTTCTGCTACCACTGATTTCTCCAGGTAACACAGACAGATACACCTCCTGTGCTCCATGATGTGCGTTTCCTCCGTGTGCCCCATCTGGCCCATATATGCTACTCTGCCTTCACAGGGAATCCTGTAAACACCAGCTGACTTGAGTCCCAGGTCACCTTTGACCTGCATAAGCTGTGACTTAAGCTTCCTTACAGTTTTGTGGAAGGTGTTAATCAGATATTTCTTCAGGATCCTGGAGATCCTTCCAGAAGCCATGGAAATACAGGGAAGACAGGTAGTAGTGATGGGTTCCCCCTCGTTGTTAAGTTTCCTGGTTTCCTTGGTCAGCCCTTTTAAGGGCCCAATTGATTTCCTACACCTTGTAGCCATTCTGTAGAAACGTCGTATGAAATCGTCCTTGGGGAGACTCTCTGGGTCTGAAATAGACTTCGCACTGGGAGGCATGATGGGGGCTGTTATTGTTGAGGTAAAAGCCGTGAGAGAGAGTTTCCAATAGGTGCCATGTCCAAGGCTACCGTCTAGTTTCTGACGTAATAGAATGTCCAGCAAAGGGAGGCAACCATTCTTCTCCATCGTAAATTGAATGTTTGGATGTATACTGTTCAGATGGTTGTGGAACTGTTGGAGAGCTTGGTGTTTTAAATTTATAGTGGGAGATACAGCACAGAAACAGGCCCTTCAGATCACCAGGTCCGTGCCAGCTATCATTTACACTAATTCCACATTTATACTCTTAAGTTTATTCTCACCACACTCCGATTAACTACTCGGGGAAACACAGGGTCACGGTAAGAATGTGCAATTTTCACAAAGGCGGCACACCCAAGGTTACGATTGAACCTGGGTTTCTGATACTAAAGTTCATCTTAAATTCATTATTATTATAGTTCTGGAATTGAATTTAAAACTTTAAATTATGATGCATTTATTCTGTAAGCTCCTTCATCCAGAAAGAGGCAAATTCCATTGTATCAATGTAAATACTTAAATGGTTTTTAAAAAAAAGACTAGCATATAACCCAGAGAATAGTGTAACCTGTATTTTCATCACTTGCACAATCCAATTCGTTTTAAAAGCCACATACAAAACAGAGAGAAATCCTTCTTGCTTGAGTTTTTTTTGGCCCCTTTGGGCTAAATGGCTTCTGTACCATGCAATTCCGTGATTTTGTGCCTGTAATGTCAGTTGCTGTGGGTGTTCTAGTTTGCAAGTTGCAAGTTTCCTGAAAGGTTATAAAAATGCTCAGTTTAGTTATTTATCTTTTTGATATGGCTATTTATCCACTTTTCAATTTGTGAAATAAACAACTTGAAAAGAAAAATTATTTCATTGCACCAGTTTGGAATTTAATCCATGCAAAGCAATGGGCCTATGTGTTAATAGAAACACAGCCCATGAGTAGCAACCTTTCGTCTCACTGTTTTTTGGAAGAAGGTAATATGAGGGAAATTTTAGTGCATTCTCATATTTTATAAGTGGGTTCAGTGCAGGTTGTGGTGCTGGGAGGCTTGGTAAAGGAGGAGACAGACAGGGAACTTATTCTTTAATTAAAAGTTTGCCACCTTGCATGAATGCATTGTCCAATAAACAATTTTTCTTATTGCCCATTTTCCCCTTAAACAGGTAAATGATTTTGTGAGAGACAAGTTCACGCAAAGAGATGGCTCAATTCCTGTACTTGCAGAAATCTTGGCTGGTGGCTGTGTAAGTATTGTATATGATTATTTTACATTTCTGTAATGTGTATTTAGAATATTATAATTTTGGAACAGAAGTTATTCTGATGAATTGGGAAATTAGTGATGTATCTTTTTAATAATGTTGACTAAAGTTGAATGTTTCTGCTTATAAACTGCTATAGAAAGGCTAGCAAAAGAATTACAATGGGCTTATAATAAGCATATTAGCTCTTAAATTATTAAAGTTGAGGATAGAAACATTTTTAAATACATGAGTCAACATAAACTGGAGTTTTAATTTGGATGTAAATAATTCAACAAACCAATTCACATTGCTTTATCTGACACACCTACATCTATATGTACAGCAAATTTCTCTCTCTTTTTACTTTTCTTTTCATTTATCTTTTTCCTCCAGTAAGTTTCCCCTGATCAGAGCAGAATCAGATTATGCTTCCTGGTGATTTTATTCTGAGCGTACTGCCAATGTGTGTTGTCCCTGTTCTTGATATTTAAGGGCTGTATTGATGTTGTGTGTGCATCCATGCCAACATGATACACCCTGAAGTTGGTTCCAATCCCGCGGCTGGTCTGCCTCTCATTTAGAGTCCTCATATGTGATTTACAAGGCAGTTATCTGGGCTCTATTTCTAGTCAAGTCTCCCATCCCTGATGCTGCTTTAAACAACAAACCTTAGGATTAGTAATAAGCTTCCTCATGTGAAAGTGGTGTACATGAATGGCTCCACCCTGACACTCAGCAGCAATTTCCGTAGCTCCACAGCTGAAAATAACCAGCTGAAAGGAATACATTCTCGTCATCCCAGCTGCACATCCTGCTTTCTTCCAACAAGCCACCTGTGGGAAACTAAATACCAAGCAATTTTCATGCTAGAAAATAAATTTAATTTCTCCTGCTCCATTGTCGCAAAATTATTTTTCAGTGTTTTCCAGACTGTTTAATTGCATATGACTCTTCAGTTATTCAGTTTTGCTCTTTCTGAGTGCATCTATCTTTTCAAAATTGATTCAGAGTAAAATATTTTCCTCTTGGGTCAGTCAAATTTGCTATAAATAACATGCTATCAAGCAGCAGAAAGTATCACAGGTTATGAAGGCCAATGTTTGAAACCCTACATATCAACAAGTAAAAAAATAATTAAGTTCAGAAGTGTTGTTCATATATATATTCTTACCTACAAATGGAAGATATAGTGTCCTCTCTACACTTATCGTAATTGTTCTTATGAGCTTTTACGTGCTTTTGATGGCATTCATGACAATACGGTGGAGGTGTGGTTACCACATCGAGTAATTTTTAATTGTTTTCTGACTAACACACAAAATCAACTTATAAACATGTAAAAATGGAACAATTTGTTTTACCTGGTGACAGCCTGCATAATCCTCTAATTTACTTTTGCATTTTACCTGCTGTGAAAAGAGTCAGAGTTATACAGTATAGAAGCAAGCTCTTCAGTCCACCATACAGTTCACTATATCTTTGCTCACCATCATATCTATCTGCACCAATGTCACTTACCTACATTAATGTCATATCCTCGCTCATTCAAATACGCGTCCAGATACCAATATTGTTGCCTCCAGCAGCTCAGATTCCCTTTAAACCTTCTCCCTCTCACCTTAAACCTTCTAGTTTTTGGCAATGCTACCATCAAGAACACACTCTATTAACCCAATCATTGCCTCTCATAATTTGATGTACCTATTATGTCTTCTCGCATCTTATCCAATCTCTTCTTGTAACTTAAAGCCCTCTATTCCAAGCAACATCTGTATGAATATCTTCTGCATTCTCTCTAACTAAATCTCATCATTCCTGTAGTGTGGCAACCAAACTGCTCACAGTCATATGAAATTTTGTATAACATGATGTTCCAGTTCTTGTATTTAAAGCCTCGGCTGATGGAGGCAAACACACCATATGCCTTTCTTCATCAGCCCGTCTAGTTTTGTTGCTACTTTTAGGAGGTACCTAATAAAGTGGCCACTGAGTGTATGTTGCTTCATTTATCTCCATTATCTCACTGAAATTATCAGTAATGCTTAATAATCAAGATCTTCCTTGAGGACAAATCCACAGAGTGGTCAGTGTGCAAACTGTGACCTTTTTACTGGTGGATTTCACTGTCCCCAGGGCTACACAAATAAATTCTGCCATCCAATCTTCTATTTTGCTTGATCTTAAAGGAAGTACTCAGGAAAACATTTCCTCACACATATAAAAGGCAGCTGTGAAGAAAAGTCAAACACTTTCATTAGAGATGAATTTAAACTCTTACTGATTGAGAGAATTGCTGCTCTAAGTAATAAAAGGGTAGATAGTTTGAGAACTATATCATCTGTGCCGAGAAGATACACCTGAGTGTTCAAAATATTACTTCCTGAATAGACTTGAAAAAACAATTTGATGGAAAAAATGTTTTCAGCAGCAATTGTTACCTCCAGGCTTGATGTGCAGTAGTCATATAAATTACTAGTTGTTTGATATATCCAGTTTTTATTTTCCTACACCAAATATAACACTGCATTTACTCAAATTTCACATGACATACGTAAGGCCAACCTTCCAGCATGCCTACATATTCTTTATGTACCCCCCCCTTGCCCCCTTCCCCCCAAAAAAGAATTGCAGTAGGTAATTCCAATAATTTTTGCTTAATAAATCCATGTTGACTCTGCTGAATCTGTTCAGAGACCTCTGCTCTTTGTGAGTTTTATAAATGACTTGAATGAGGAAGTGGAAAGGTAAGATTATAAATGACACAAGGTTTTTGATGTTATGGATAGTTTAGAGGTCATTGTAGGTTACAGTGGGACATTGGGATTCAGAACTGGGCAGAAAATTGACAGATGGCGTTCAATCTGCAATTGATGGCTTTGTGGCCAAGTTTGCGGATGACATGAAGATAAACCTGTCGAATATTGAATGGCCTAGATAAGGTGGATGTTGAGCAGATGTTTCCAATGGTGGGGGAGTCTAGGACCTAAGGGTTGAGCTCAGAATAGAGGGCTGTCCACTTAGAACAGAGATGAGGATGAATTTCTTTAGCCAGAAGTGAGTGAATCTGTGGACTCCATTCCACTACTCATTGTGTAGGCCAAGTCATTGGTTATAGTTAAAGTAGAGGTTGATAGGTTCTTGATTAGTCAGGGCGTCAAAGGTTACAGGGAGAATGCAGGAGAAGGGGGTCGAGAGGGATAGGTCATCCATGATAGGATGGTGCAATTAGCTTGATGGGTGAATGATCTAGTTCTGCTCCTGTGTCTTATGGAAAACTGAAGAGCTACACTTTGGAAGACAGAGTACAGAGTTAATGGCAGGATTCTTAGCAGTGTGGAGGAACAGAGGGATCTTTGGGTCCATGTCCCTTAAAGTTGCCGCACAAGTTGATAGAGTGGTTAAAAAGGTGTATGGTGTGTTGACCTTCATCAGTCAGGGGATTGAGTTCAAATGCCATGAGGTAATGATGCAGCTCTATAAAACTCTGGATATACCACTCTTCATGAGTATCGTGTTTAGTTCTGGTTACCTCATTATAGAAAAGCTGGAATTTTCAGAGAGGATGCAAAGTAATTTTACCAGGATACTGCCTGGATTAGAGCAGATGTAATATGAGAAAAGCTTGAGCAAGCTAGAGTTTTTTTTCTCTTTGGAGGAAAGGAGGAGGAAAGGGGACTTGATAGACGTGTATATGATAAGAGGCTTTGATAAAATGGCTGACCAACACCTTTTCCCTAGGGCAGAAAAGGCCAATAATACAAGAGGGTATAATTTTATGGTGATTAGAGGAAAGTATAGGGGGAATTTCAGAGGTTGCTTTTTTTTTACATAAAGTGGTGAATGTATGGAAAGCTCCTCAGGGGCAGATACATTAGGGACATTTAAGAGACTCTTAGGCATACGGATGAAAAATGGTGAGCAATGTGGGAGGGAAGTGTTAGGTTGATCTTGGAGTAGGTTAAAAGGGTGGCACAACATCGTGGGCCGAAGGGCTTGTACTGTGCTGTATGATTCTGTGTTCTATTATTATTATTCTTCGCAAGGTGTTCTGTTATTACATCCTTTATTTTCTATTCTAGCACTTTCCCACCACTGACATTAAGGTTTCTCTCTCTGAAATGGGATAAGTATCTACTCTCCAGTCTGCTGGAATATTTCCAGAATTTATCAAACTTTGGAGGATTATAACCAGAATGTTTAGTACCCCTTTCAAAGCTCTAGGCTGCAGTTTATCACATTCTTCTAAAAGGGCCGAGATGACTTGTTTCTGTGCTGTAATTGTTACATGGTTTAGTCTTTTTAACTATGTATTCCTTCAGATCTTGAACCTTGATAGACTCTTGTTTCTACTATATTTCTGGCAGGTTTGTGCTTTCCACAAAAACAGAAACAAAGTGTTTGCTTAATTCCTGTGTAGTTTCCTTATTTATCATGCTAAACTTGCCTGCATAAGGGAGCCACATTTACCCTCAACAGACTTCCTTTTACGTACCTAGGGAAGCTCTTAGTCTTTTTTTTAAATTGCCAGTTTATTTTCACTTTTTTTTGCCATTTGTTTTTAAGTTAATTACTTAGTTTCCTTTAGCTGAGTTCTAAAACACTGTCAATCCTCTAGATTACTGATTTTTTCTGGCAATTCTATATGGCTCTAACTTTGAATACTATCTTTAAGTTCTGTTGGTTCTGTTGCCATGAGCCACTTTTCTGCTTTGAATTCTGTTCTTTTGAGGAATATGTTTTATCTTACAAAATATTTATTTAAATGTTGGCTATTTTTGGTCAACTGTCAAACATTTTACTTATTCAGCCACACTCAATTCTCTGGTCATACTTTCATAATTCCGTTTGTATTTAGATTATGACCTTAGTTTTGTGCTGATTTTATGAAACTTTCTTATTACACAATTTGAAATCTGAAATAGCCGTTTCCCATTTGGTTGCTCAATGTGTTGATGTAGAAATCCATCGTGTATATATACTGTGAATTAATACGCCTCTTTTTTACTAGTCTAGTGTACCTCTAGTCTCCCTTGATTATGTTATACAGTATCTCTTTGATTTCTTGGATTATGCTTGGTCCAGTATTAGAGCTACTGTTGGTGATGATTGCAAAGCAACTTACTAATCTTTGTTGTCCTCTGCTGTCCTTATCATAACATTTATTAGCTGCGTTATGAAAATTTCTGCTCAGCTACTGTTGCCCGATCTATTAGATTCTTCCTGTTAAGATTGTGTTATTTCATTGTCGCAGATTTGCTTTGAATTACTGTTGAAAGACTTGTTTCAGATGTAACAATGGATGTCAGCAACTCCTAGTGTCTTCTTTGGTTGGAATATGTTTACCTTACTGTCCTCATTGTTTTTGGTATGATTCATTTCAAATGGATGTGTTTGAAGATTTTTTTTCCATCATTGCAAAGTGCTTTGAGAGACTGGTTCTATCACATTTGAAATCCTGTCTGCCTACTACCCTAGACCCTCACCAATTTGCCTATCGTACCAACAGGTCAACAGAGGATGCCATCTCCACGGCACTTCACTCTGCCCTGACCCACCTGGACAGCTCCAACTCTTACGTCAGAATGCTGTTCATTGACTTTAGTTCGGCATTCAATACTGTGATCCCCTCCAAGCTGATTGCCAAACTTCGCCAGCTTGGTGTCAGCTCATCCCTCTGCAACTGGACCTTGGAACTTTCTGACTGACAGACCCCAATCAGTTAAGTTAGACAACTTCTCCTCCTCCACTTTCACCCTGAACACTGGCGTGCCTCAAGGCTGTGTGCTAATCCTTCTTCTGTACTCCCTTTTCACCTATGACTGCATTCCTATACATGGTTCTAACTCCATAATCAAGTTTGCAGATGACACCACGGTGGTTGGCCTGATCAGAGGGGATGACGAGAAGGCCCACAGGGACGAGGTCCAGCACCTGGCTACGTGGTGTGCCGACAACAACCTGACCCTTAACACCCAGAAGATCAAGGAGATCATTGTGGACTTCAGGCATGCTAGGAGCCACACTCATGTCCCCATCTACATCAACAGAGCTGGAGTGAAGCGTGTATCAAGCTTCAAATTCCTTGGTGTCCACATTTCCGAGGATCTCACCTGGTCCCTGAACTCCTCCATCCTGATCAAAAAGGCACAACAGCGCGTTTATTTCCTGTGGAGCATCAAGAAAGCTCACCTCTGTCCCAGGATACTGATGGACTTTTACTTCTGTACCATCGACAGCATCTCCCCAACTGCATCTCAGTGTGGTATGGCAATTGTCCCGTATTGGACTGCAAAGCACTCCAGCATGTGGTGAAAACTGCCCAGCAGATTATCAGCACCCAATTGCCCACCATTGAGAACATCTACCATAAATGCTGCCTGGGCAGGGCAAAAAGCAGTATCAAGGATGCATCTCACCCTAACCATGGGCTTTTTGCTCTCCTCCCATCTGGTTGGTGCTACAGGAGCCTCCGCTCCCGCACCAGCATGCACAGAAAGAGCTTCTTCCCTGAGGCTGTGACACTGCTGAACCTCATATCACAGCGCTAAGCAGTATTGCACCCATATTGTACTGTGTCAGTACTTTTATATTTGTGTGCTGTAGCACTTACTTTTTATTCACAGTTACTTTGTAAATAACACTATTCATTGCATTTCTGGTTAGATGCTAACTGCATTTCATTAGCTTTGTATCTGTACTCGGCACAATGACAATAAAGTTGAATCTAATCTAATATTAAGTAAAATTGTATATTGATGAGATAAAACATGGGGAGACTGGAATGAATCAAATTAAAATGCAAGCTTTAACATCTAATTCTTTTTCTAATTCTCTCAGGCTGGAGGTTCTCAAGTAATCTTTACAAATCCATTGGAAATAGTGAAAATTCGATTGCAAGTTGCAGGGGAGATTACCACTGGTCCCAGAGTCAGTGCGCTTACTGTAATGCGTGACCTTGGATTTCTGGGTTTATACAAGGTTGGTGGTTCTTCATGATAACATAGCTATCCTCATGCAAGTAGATGAACATTGAAATTTATTAGTTACTTGGAGAAAAATAGCTGAAGTTTTTATCACTTGTGAATTTATTCATTATCACATTTATTGGATGATATCTCAGCAGCACACAGCATTCAATCAACACACATTTAAAATCCTTTTAAATTGCTCTTCAGATATGTTCTGCTGCTTAGTTTCATCAGTGCTGATCTTCTATCTTGTTGGCTTTTTAGCCAATTCCCATCTCTCTTAATTCTCTGAATAGCTCAAAGTGTGCTGAAGTTCAGCTTGAATAAACTAAGCATTCACATTTCTCTGAAAAGAGAATTTCAAAGATCCACATTTTTCCTTATTTGGAGTCTCTGATCTTATTCTAGGTTCAGAAGCCATTGGAAATACTCTTTTAACATCCGTCCTGCCAGTCCCTCTCAGAATCTTAAGGGTTTCTGAATCTTATGAATTTCACTGATTATAGTCCTATCCTACTGAAGTCTGTCTGGTAGAGACTGAAGATGTACAGTATGTTTTTCCAATAGCATAAACTCTTCATCCCATAATTCTAATGAATTGATACTGCAGCCTAATTTGTGTGATCAAAACTATATGCACTATTCATGGTAATTGCATAATTGCATCCAGATTTTCTTACCTTTTGAATTCCAAGTCCTTTGTAAAATACAGTACACCATTTGCATTTCTAATTGATTGCTATACACTTTTTTTGCATCTTTACATCCAGTCTCCCCTCACCCCCCAAGTCATCACTATACATTTTTTTTTACTGTTTTTTGTTCTTCCTACAGAAATAGCATCAGCTTTACCCACATGATGTTCAAACTGTTGCCTTCTTTGATACTTCCAGCCATTTTCCTGCTATTGTCAGTAAACCAGAAAACTATCTGCTCTGAAGTATTAGATTATTTTGGAATTCATCTGCTCATATTTGCGTTACTCTTCAGTTTGCTTTTATTTCATTTTAAAATTTCTGGTCCTTTCTATCTTTGGTCACCAAAGTATTTCTTTTATTTTCCAACGGAGATATTTTTGGTAATCAATGTTGCATTCCTTTCATTGTGAGCTTCATTTAATGTTTCTGTGAAATCCAGAGGATAAATTGCATACGTATGTTCGCTGTGCCCTTCTCAGATTTTTAGTAACTTAAATTTTGAATAATTAAAGTCCACAGAATAGTGAGCTGCTGATTTTACACGTAGTACCAGTGTGGGGAAACTGCAATCCAGATGGAAAGGCTTGCAAAGCTAGAAACTTGCAAGCCTCTCCGTGGCTAGCAATATGCTAGGTAAAAACCATAGAGTTTCAACATCAAAATAGTGGAAGGGGCTAGACCCCAAGGCATTGTGTGTACAGAAAATAAGTCCCATAGATGGATCTGGTTCTGGTTTAGAGTGCGGTGGTGGCAGGAATACATTTTTGTTGGTTTTAAACCTATGTAATTACTCTTTGCAACTTTCATCATCTTCAGGTACATCTTCCCCCCACCGCCCTTCCCCATTCCGTAGAAGTCAGTATCTCTACTACTCCCGTATCTGCTTGTCCATCCCAAACAGTACCTGTCTTGACACTTATCCCTGCAACTCCACTGAGTGTTAACACCTGTCCCTGCACCACCTCCCTCACCCCATTCAGGGCCCCAAACAGTCCTTCCAGGTGAGGCAGCGCTCACAGGTGAATCCACCTTTCATTTATGGTATCTGCTATTCCCCGTATGGCCTCCTTCACATTGGTGATATCTGATGCAAATTGAGGGATTACTTTATTGAGCACCTTCTCTCTACTGCCATAACAGCCAAGATCTCCTGGTATTTTAATTCCACTTCCCATTCTTACATTTGCATGTCTGTCCGCAGCCTCATCTTCTGAGTTGAAGCTAGATACAAATTGGAGGAACACCACCATATTCTGCCTTGGTAGTCTGCAAGGATTTTCCTTAATCTCTCTGGCCTCTTCACCTCTTCTTTTTCCCCTCCCTAACCTCATAACCTGCCCATCAACTATACCTTCCTCCCTCAACACACATCAAAGTTGCTGGTGAACGCAGCAGGCCAGGCAGCATCTCTAGGAAGAGGTACAGTCGACGTTTCAGGCCGAGACCCTTCGTCAGGACTAACTGAAGGAAGAGCTAGTAAGAGATTTGAAAGTGGGAGGGGGAGGGAGAGATCCTCCCTCACTTCTTCTTTCCCTTTATTCTGGGATTTACTGTCCTCTCATATCAGATCCTTTCTATTTCAACCCTTTACCTCTTCCTAGCTTCTCATACCATTTCCACTTCTCTCTTCCCCTCCCTCCCCATCTACCTACCTTCACCCTCTTACCTGGATTTATCTATCATCTGCTGGCACAGCTCCTTCTCAGTCCAAAATATTGGCTGTTCATTTGTCTCCATAGATGCCGCTTGACTCACTGAGTTTCTGCCACATTTTTTGTATATTGCCGTAAGAACTCTGGGTCAAGTAGCATCTCTGAAGGTAAAGGGGTGGCCAACTTTGTGTCAATATGCCACATCAGTGTAAAGGGTTAAAGGGAAGATAACTAGCATAAAGAGGTGGGTGAGAGGAAGGTGTGAGATAGAGACTGGTAGGTGATAGGTAGAACCAGATGAGAGGGAGGTGATGGTGATGATGGGTAGATGGAGCCTGCTGTGGGAAGAGTGTGTTGAGTCAACAGCTGGTGCGTGAGTGGAATCCATAAGGGAGTGATGATGAGCAGATGAAACTAGATAGATGAGGGGATGGAAAGGTGAACTGAGGATGAAGAAAACCAGGTAAGTAGGTATATTAGGTAGTGATAGGTCTCAGCAACAAGGTGAGGGGATGGAAAAGATGACAGAGACCTTGGAGGATTGGTGGGGGTGCTAAAGGAACAATGGGGAGTGGATTACCTGAAATTGACAAATTCAATATTTTGCAAGTTCTCAAAATGGTGGAGAACCTAAAAGGTGTCCTAGATATAGGTTGCATGGGATTGGACAAGGGGAGACAGGAGAGGGACTAGCTATGAAGAGTTGAGAGGGGCAGGCAGGAACAATGGGTCTACCAGGGCAATATCATTGTGGATCTTGAATAAGACATGGAAATGTACAGTGCAGGATTGGGGCACTGTCAGATTGGAAGCTGGTCAGGGTAGATCTCTTGATTTGATAAGATCTGTAATGGTCCAGGAGATGGCCTGGTGTCCGTCATGCTCCAGGACAAGGTGTGAGGAAATGTCGAGAGCTGCCATCTAGTCTTTGCAAGGTATAGGTCAGTGCACTAAACCACATCAGTATCACTCGTATGTCTTTTAAGTAATGGATTTTTAAAAATCATTTTTTGATATGTTTCAGTTGGTGACACAGACTTTCTTGCAAATAAAGTTTTCATTAATTCTCCACTAGGATTTCTGGTCTGGTGGAATTAATCTCTTGATTTCAAGTTTTTCAGCTTAATCAGTCAATTCGTACATTATTGTTGTTTTCAGTGGCTTTTTTTAAATTCAAAGTTTCCCAAAGGGCATTGTCCTTACCAATGTTCATTAGGTCTCCTTGAGTGAAGAAATATAAAACCCATGTTAGCCTTTTAATAAGCATATACCAGCTTCATCTACCTGCAATATTTGGATACACACATTTCTCTACTTGCTACTTTTCCATGCTCTCAGTTTTTGTTTGTTCATTCCAAAAGTATTAAGCTCTCATTTATTAATATTTAAATTACTTCTTAATCATGTCCTCCTAAGTTTGTCATTTTATTCTCCAATATTTAAAATTTGTGCTGTTGATGCAATCTTCACCCATTCTGGAACTGTGATCCTATATGGAAGTAAGAACCTCTTTAAGTGTTCTGATAAAATTAAGTTCTGTTTAAGTTTATAGAATGGAGAATTAAGAGTGACATGAGGAAAATCTAAGGCACAGTATAAGGTTAGAATCAGGGATGCACTGCCTGCAGATGTTCCATTGTAGTTTTCAGATAGTGGTCGCCAACCGGTCGATCTTTGAGACTCCCAGTAGATCCCGAAAAAAATGAAAAATAAATAAATACACAAATACTGTTGTAATGTGAGCATTATAAAAATAAGTAATACTAATTAGGATAATGGTAATTAGCAATACTCCCGCTACGGAAAGCCGTTTGTAAAGAGAGGTTGTTTCTGGGTTGCGGGGTTTTACTTCCGGTCTTTTCTGCCTAGTGCACATGTGTGTGACTAAACGATTTAGTAGGTCGATCTTGCCTTTCACTAAAGCCGAGGGAGGGGATCTTGGGCTTAAAAAGGTTGGCGACCACTATTTTAAGAGGTAATTGGATAAATAATGGTGAAAAAAAATCCAAGCCTATGAATGCAAGGGCCCAGTGAGCATACAGTGGCATGCAAAAGTTTGGGCATCCCTGGTCAGAATTTCTGTTACTGTGAATAGTTAAGTGAGTAGAAGATGAACTGATCTCCAAAAGGCATTAAGTTAAAGATGAAACATTCTTTTCAACATTTTAAGCAAGATTAGTGTATTATTTTTGTTTTGTACGATTTTAGAGTGGAAAAAAAGGAAAGGAGCACCATGCAAAAGTTTGGGTACCCCAAGAGATTTTGAGCTCTCAGATAACTTTTACCAAGGTCTCAGACTTTAATTAGCTTGTTAGGGCTATGGCTTGTTCACAGTCATTGTTAGGAAAGGGCAGGTGATGCAAATTTCAAAGCTTTATAAGTACCCTGACTCCTCAAACCTTGTCCCAACAATCAGCAGCCATGGGCTCCTCTAAGCAGCTGCCTAGCACTCTGAAAATTAAAATAAATGATGCCCACAAAGCAGGAGAAGGCTATAAGAAGATAGCAAAGCGTTTTTAGGTAGCCATTTCCTCAGTTCGTTATGTAATTAAGAAGTGGCAGTTAACAGGAACGGTGGAGGTCAAGTTGAGGTCTGGAAGACCAAGAAAACTTTCCGAGAGAGCTGCTAGTAGGATTGCTAGAAAGGCAAATCAAAACCCCTGTTTGAGTGCAAAAGACCTTCAGGAAGATTTAGCAGGCTCTGGAGTGATGGTGAACTGTTCTACTGTGCAGTGACACCTGCACAAATATGACCTTCATGGAAGAGTCATCAGAAGAAAACCTTTCCCGTGTCCTCACCTCAAAATTCAGCGTCAGAAGTTTGCAAAGGAACATCTAAACAAGCCTGATGCATTTTGGAAACAAGTCCTGTGGACTGATGAAGTTAAAATGGAACTTTTTGGCCACAATGAGCAAAGGTATGCTTGGAGAAAAAAGGGTGCAGAATTTCATGAAAAGAACACCTCTCCAACTGTTAAGCACGGGGGTGGATCGATCATGCTTTGGGCTTGTGTTGCAGCCAGTGGCACAGGGAACATTTCACTCCTAGAGGGAAGAATGAATTCAATTAAATACCAGCAAATTCTGGAAGCACACATCACACCATCTGTAAAAAAGCTGAAGATGAAAAGAAGATGGCTTTTACAACAGGATAATGATCCTAAACACACCTCAAAATCCACAATGGACTACCTCAAGAAGCGCGAGTTGAAGGTTTTGCCTTGGTCCTCACAGTCCCTCAACTTAAACATCATCGAAAATCTGTGGATAGACCTCAAAAGAGCATTGCATGCAAGATGGCCCAAGAATCTCACAGAACTAGAAGCCTTTTGCAAGGAAGATTGGGTAAAAATCCCATGCAGGGTGCCCAAATTTTTGTTTCGGGCCTGTTTCCTTTTTTGTTATTTTGAAATTATAAAAGATGGAAATAAAAAAGTAATCTTGCTTAAAATATTAAAGAAATATGTCATCTTTATCTTTATGACTTTTAGAGATCAGTTCATCTTCTACTCACTTAACTATTCACAGTAACAGAAATTTTGACCGGGCTGCTCAAACTTTTGCATGCCACTGTAACTAGGGTTTCCCTGGTTGATAGTCAGTTTGGGCGTGGCAGGCTAAATGGTCTGTTGTAACCACGCAAATATGTTGTTTAATTGTGAATTCGGGTCATCATGGGTTTAAAGACCAGAAATTTAAGTTGACATTTAATATTGGGTTAACTTTTTTATTTGAACATGGTTAGTTGACAATTATTTGTTTGCTAAGAAGTTGCAGCTTGTGCCTAAATCTTGATTTTTTTTGTTTGCTTATGATAGGGTGCTAAAGCGTGTTTCCTTCGTGATATCCCATTCTCTGCAATCTACTTTCCCGTTTATGCTCACACTAAGCTATCCTTTGCAGATGAGCAGGGTAGGTTGGGCCCATTGCAACTCCTTGCAGCTGGTGCTATTGCAGGTAAGAATGTCAGACTACTACAAACCTCAAATTAGGTTGGGAGTTAATATTACATTTCTGTATTCTGTATCAGAATTGCGTTGTACTTGTTAGTATCAGGTACTTAAGCTTTAATTTTAGTTTAGTAACTTGAGAATGTACTATGTGTTTCAGACTTTTTATAGTGAATATGATAACTCAAGATTAGTATTGCTAATAAATGAAAATTTGTCAGTATTTGCTTAACAATTTTTGATTCCAGGCTACTTGAGTCTGTCCCTTATTAGTCCTCCTTAGCCTAGCCAACAGTTTTTCTTGTCAACATCATTAAAATATGTTGCCAGGTCATTTATCTGATGGTACCCCTGCCATGTAAAAAATTCCAGTAGTGTCAGCACATTATTGAAGTACTTTGGTGCTTTTCATACCAAATGATGTCCTTTGGAAATGCTGGTTCTTTCATTTGTAAATGGGGAAACATTCAAAACATTTTCATTTATATAGTTATCAGTGGCGTTAGTCCCACAAGGCATTCACCTCTTACTTGGTCAACCTGAATAATGTCAGCTTAAGGATTTGTTTTGTCTTCATTTTATAATTATGTTTTAGTATCAGAAAAGAGAATAGGAGACTGAGCATAGTTTATATACACACTACAACAATAGAATACGACAGGGTCTTTAAATGGATACAATAGGGTCTTCTGAGAGACTCTTGGATAGGTACATGGAGCTTAGAAAAATAGAGGGCTACGAGTAACCCAAGGTAATTTCTAAAGTACATGTTCAGCACAGCATTGTGGGCCGAAGGGCCTATATTGTGCTGTAGGTTTTCTATGTTTCTATGTATGTATAACATGGTTATTCCATTATATTTTAGGTATTCCAGCTGCTTCATTAGTAACTCCTGCAGATGTCATCAAAACAAGACTTCAAGTAGCAGCTCGTGCTGGGCAAACTACCTACAGTGGTGTTATTGACTGTTTCAGAAAGATCTTTAGAGAGGAAGGTCCTAGAGCATTTTGGAAGGGAGCAGGAGGTATACATACACTATCAAAATAATTAAGCAAGTCTTGAAATAGTAAACATTTAACTATATATTAGTCAAACAGCCAACTATAATTGCTTTTTCATTTTTTCTATAGCTCGAGTCTGTCGGTCTTCTCCTCAGTTTGGTGTAACTCTGGTGACGTATGAACTTTTGCAAAGGTGGCTTAATATTGACTTTGGGGGAATGTAAGTATGCTTTGAAACGTCTTCACAAAATACAGTATTTCTTGCCATTTCTTAAGTTCTAATTTTTAAAATAAAAAATTTCTGGATAAAATGTACTTGCCGTACATAAAATAGAATTGTAAAATGTTTTCAATGTTTCTTAATGTTTGAAGTTCTTCTCTGCCAAGAAGTTGTAACTTCAGCAGGGGTAACATTTGCTCCTGAGGATTTATATTTGGTGGTAGTTAGGATTGGTTGCACTTTGTCAAAATAGTTTACTGAGCTGTTATAAATGAATTCAAGGTTGAGGAATTCTTTGAAGAAGGTGTCTGTCTCCCTCAGGATAATGATCTGTTGGGAGCAATAACCTTAAGATGTATGGGGTCATGGCTATTAACAAGTTGCTGGACCTCCAGGACAGAGAATGAACACAATCTATTATTTTGGTCACAGGTAATCTGTTATACCTGTGCCTTTAGGTCCCTTTGAAGCTTGTTTGTCCACCTTGAAGCATTGTGCGTTTTCCAATCTTAAAAAAAGGCTTGGAAATGGAGGAAGCAAATTTAGAATATGACGGTAGGAATGAGAAGATGTCCTGGACACAGGAAAGGCTAGTGCCCACGATGAAGCTGGCTGAGTTTACAACATTTTGCAGCTTTTTCCAATCCTTTGCTGTGGCCTCTCCATACCAGTCAGTAATGCAACCAGTTAGAATGCTCTCTATGGTACATCTTTAGAAATGTATATGTCTTTGGTGACATACCAATTTTCTGCAAACTGTTAATGGTGTTGTGACACCACTCAGCCAGTCTTGCTCCTTTACACCTCTTTGTTACCAGCTGAAATTCTGCTAACAATAGTTGTGTCATCAGCAATTATATAGAATGCGTTTGAGCTGTGCATATTCACAAAATCATGGGTGTAAAGAGAGTAGGGCAGTGGGCTAAGCACGCATCCTTGAGGTCCACCAGTGTTGATTGTCAGCGAGGAGATGATATTTCCAATCTGCACACTGTGATCTCCTGGTGAGGAAGTCAAGTATCCAGTTGCAGAGGGAGGTATTTTGGAGCTTGTTGATTAGAACTGAGAGTATGATTGTGTTGAATGCTAAGCAATGGTCAATTAATCGCACCCTAAAATAGAACATAGAATAGTACAGGCCCTTCAGCCCACAATGTTGTGCCGACCCTCAAACCCTGCCTCCCATATAAGCCCTCACCTTAAATTCCTCCATATACCTGTCTAGTAGTCTCTTAAACTTCACTAGTGTATCTGCCTCCACCACTGACTCAGGCAGTGCATTCCATGCACCAACCACTCTCTGAGTAAAAAACCTTCCTCTAATATCCCCCTTGAACTTCCCACCCCTTACCTTAAAGCCATATCCTCTTGTATTGAGCAGTGGTGCCCTGGAGAAAAGGCGCTGGCTATCCACTCGATCTATTCCTCTTATTATCTTGTACACCTCTATCATGTCTCCTCTCATCCTCCTTCTCTCCAAAGAGTAAAGCCCAAGCTCCCTTAATCTCTGATCATAATGCATACTCTCTAAACCTGGTAAATCTCCTCTGTACCCCTTCCAATGCTTCCACATCCTTCCTATAGTGAGGCGACCAGAACTGGACACAGTACTCCAAGTGTGGCCTAACCAGAGTTTAAAGAGCTGCATCATTACATCTCGACTCCTAAACTCTATCCCTCGACTTATGAATGCTAACACCCCATAAGCTTTCTTAACTACCCTATCCACCTGTGAGGCAACTTTCAGGGATCTGTGGACATGTACCCCCAGATCCCTCTGCTCCTCCACACTACCAAGTATCCTGCCATTAACTTTGTACTCTGCCTTGGAGTTTGCCCTTCCAAAGTGTACCACCTCACACTTCTCCGGGTTGAACTCCATCTGCCACTTCTCAGCCCACTTCTGCATCCTATCAATGTCTCTCTGCAATCTTTGACAATCCTCTACACTATCTACAACACCACCAACCTTTGTGTCGTCTGCAAACTTGCCAACCTACCCTTCTACCCCCACATCCAGGTCGTTAATAAAAATCACGAAAAGTAGAGGTCCCAGAACAGATCCTTGTGGGACACCACTAGTCACAATCCTCCAATCTGAATGTACCTCCACCATGACTGTCTGCCTTCTGCAGGCAAGCCAATTCTGAATCCACCTGGCCAAACTTCCCTGGATCCTATGCCTTCTGACTTTCTGAATAAGTCTGGGTATTACTCTTATTCAGGTGATCCAAGGCCAAGTGAGATTGCATCCGCTGTAGACCTATTGTGGCGATAGTCAAATTGCAGTGGTCCAGGTCTTTGTTTAGGCAGGAGTTGATTCTAACCTCTCAAAGCACTTATCACAGAAGATGTGAATGCTACTGGGCAATAGTCATTGAGGCAGCTCACCCTGCTCTTAAACACTGGTATGATCGTCCCACTTTTGAAGCAGGTGGGAACCTCCAACTGCAACAGTGAGAGATTGAAGATGTCTTTGAACACTCCCGCCAGTTGATTGGCTCAGGTTTTCAGAATCATACCAGGATCACCATCAGGGCCTGACTCCTTGCAAAGGTTCATCAACTTGAAAGATGTTCTGATGCCAGCCTCCAGGACAAAGCTCACAGAGTCATCAGATGCTGCTAGGATTTGCACAGGTGTAGTTTTATTCTCCCTTTCAAAATGCGCGTAAAGGACATTAAGCTCACCTGGGAGTGAAACATCACAGCTATTCATGAAGTTGGGTATTGCTTGTAGGGATAATGGCCTGCAAACCCTGTCTGAGCTTAAGTGCATCCAGCTCTGTCTCTAACTTCAACTGGAATTGTTTTTCACCCTTAAAATATTCTTCCATGGGCACTTGGCTCACTTCATCTCATCAGATAATTTGTGTTTTCTGGTAGCGAAGCAAGATGGCAAACGTTGGGACAGCCCAGACCTCATGGAGATAGGATGTGTCCAGTTGGTTGAGGTCATAATGTTGTCTGTTAGCTGCCATCTGAGAAGAGCTATTCTGGAATGTTGAGACCAGTAACTTTGCATTCCATACAGCAACATTTCTATTGTCACCTTTATTTAGGTCTATTGAGCAGAGGTGATCTCTTCTAAATCTTGTATGTTACAGAGTTATTGTCTACCTAGAACAGGTGCATCTAAGCACTGGCTACCACCAATACTGTCTCCACAATGTCCTTAAACTGCAACAACACTTCAGCACTGACGTCTTAATTGAGTCGACTCCAGTGGACAAGGCATATTGTTTACATGTCCAGCACCAGCAAGAGATCTCCAGCTGTACAAAATGATTCAGGGGTATCCTCAAAGGCCCTTTTGTGAAAATGTAATGACTACATTATTTATGAGAATTCTAGACTGTGTTTACTGAAAAATGTAGGGCTCAGGATGGCATTTAGAACCTTGATTTTTTTTGGGGGGAGAACACCTA
This sequence comes from Mobula hypostoma, assembly GCF_963921235.1. Taxonomy (NCBI): domain Eukaryota; kingdom Metazoa; phylum Chordata; class Chondrichthyes; order Myliobatiformes; family Myliobatidae; genus Mobula; species Mobula hypostoma. Next base: position 167,193,710 of record NC_086102.1, read on the forward strand.
GAAATTTAACATAAATGGCAGATGGAATGGACCAGCTCCAAAATGCCAACTGGGCCACTCAACCCAGAATATCTCTGAGAACCTAACCTGGACATAACATATTGATGCAGCTATAAAGAAGGCAGGACAGTGGCTATGTTTCATTAGAAGTTTGAGGAGATTTTGTTTGTCAACTAAAACACTTTAAAACTTCGACAAATGTACCATGGAGAGCATTCTGACTGCCTGCATCACTGTCTGGTATGGGGAGGGCTATTGCACAAAATCGAAATAAGTTGCAGAAACTTGTAATAGCTCTATCTTGTGTACTAGCCTCTGTAGTATCAAAGGCATCTTCAAGGGGTGGTATCTTAAGCAGGCGGCGTCCGTCATTAAGGATCCCCACCAGCCAGGACTTGCCCTTTTCAACACTGTTCCAATCAGGAAGGAGGTAGAGAAGCCTGAAGGCGCACACTCAGCAATTCAGGAACAGCTTCCCTGCTGCCGTCTGATTTCAAAATGGGCATTGAACCCATGAACACCACCTCACTACTTTTTACTTCTGTTAGTTTGCACGACTTACTTTAACTTTACTATTTAATAGATATCTATACTTAACGTAACCATTTTTTCCTCTCTATTTATCATGTATTTCTTCGTACTGCTGCCATAAGGTTAACAAATTTCATGATATATGCTGGTGATATTAAATCTGATTCTGATTTCTGATATGTTTAAACCTCAATACTCTCTCAAACAACCCAGAATGTGAATGACAGCCTTGATCCTGAGGGCCTGCGAGATGTAACTGATTTACTAAATGAGTAAATTACTGTGTAGGGGCTTTGAGTTTAACTAGTCATTCCATAGAGTGAACATATGAAAAGCATCTAGTTCAGATGTCTCTGGACGTGTCCTTAGAGATCCTTCACAGATCACCTGGCATAGCAGTATTGGCAGACATTTTTAACCACTTCCCTCTTCAATATGTGGCCACAAGAAACTGCAGAGTTGTGAACACAGCTCAGCACTTCATGGAAGTCAGCCTCCCCTCCGTGGTCTATACTTCTCGCTGCATCAGTAAAGCAGCCAGCATCAAAGTTCCCACCCACCCCAGGCATTCTCTGTCCTTCCCTGATCCATCAGGCAGAAGATAGGAAAGCCTTGAAACATATACCACCAGGCTCAAGAATACCATTTATCCCACTGTTGAGACTATTAACTAGTTCCCTAGTACAATAAACAACAGGAATTCTGCAGATGCTGGAAATTCAAGCAACATACATCAAAGTTGCTGGTGAACACAGCAGGCCAAGCAGCATCTATAGGAAGAGGTGCAGTCGACGTTTCAGGCCGAGACCCTTTGTCAGGACTAACTGAAGGAAGAGTGAGTAAGGGATTTGAAAGTTGGAGGGGGAGGGGGAGATCCAAAATGATAGGAGAAGACAGGAGGGGGAGGGATAGAGCCGAGAGCTGGACAGGTGATAGGCAAAAGGGGATACGAGAGGATCATGGGACAGGAGGTCCGGGAAGAAAAACAAGGGGTGGGGGTGTGACCCAGAGGATGAGCAAGAGGTATATTCAGAGGGACAGAGGGAGAAAAAGGAGAGTGAGAGAAAGAATGTGTGCATAAAAATGAGTAACAGATGGGGTACGAGGGGGAGGTGGGGCCTTAGCCGAAGTTAGAGAAGTCGATGTTCATGCCATCAGGTTGGAGGCTACCCAGACGGAATATAAGGTGTTGTTCCTCCAACCTGAGTGTGGCTTCATCTTTACAGTAGAGGAGGCCGTGGATAGACATTTCAGAATGGGAATGGGATGTGGAATTAAAATGTGTGGCCACTGGGAGATCCTGCTTTCTCTGGCGGACAGAGCGTAGATGTTCAGCAAAGCGGTCTCCCAGTCTGCGTCGGGTCTCACCAATATATAAAAGGCCACATCGGGAGCACCGGACGCAGTATACACATCTTTGCCTCCCCCCCTCTCTGCATTCTGCAGGGATCGCTCCCTACACAACTCCCTTGTCCATTCGTCTCCCCCATCCCTCCCCACTGATCTCCCTCCTGGCACTTATCCGTGTAAGCGGAACAAGTGCTACACATGCCCTTACACTTCCTCCCTTACCACCATTCAGGGCCCCAAACAGTTCTTCCAGGTGAGGCATCACTTCACCTGTGAGTCGACTGGGGTGATATACTGCGTCCGGTGCTCCCGATGTGGCCTTTTATATATTGGTGAGACCCGACACAGACTGGGAGACCGCTTTGCTGAACATCTACGCTCTGTCCACCAGAGAAAGCAGGTTCTCCCAGTGGCCACACATTTTAATTCCACATCCCATTCCCATTCTGAAATGTCTATCCACGGCCTCCTCTACTGTAAAGATGAAGCCACACTCAGGTTGGAGGAACAACACCTTATATTCCGTCTGGGTAGCCTCCAACCTGATGGCATGAACATCGACTTCTCTAACTTCGGCTAAGGCCCCACCTCCCCCTCGTACCCCATCTGTTACTCATTTTTATGCACACATTCTTTCTCTCACTCTTTCTCCCTCTGTCCCTCTGAATATACCTCTTGCTCATCCTCTGGGTCACACCCCCCCCCTTGTCTTTCTTCCCGGACCTCCTGTCCCATGATCCTCTCGTATCCCCTTTTGCCTATCACCTGTCCAGCTCTCGGCTCTATCCCTCCCCCTCCTGTCTTCTCCTATCATTTTGGATCTCCCCCTCCCCCTCCAACTTTCAAATCCCTTACTCACTCTTCCTTCAGTTAGTCCTGACGAAGGGTCTCGGCCTGAAACATTGACTGCACCTCTTCCTATAGATGCTGCTTGGCCTGCTGCGTTCACCAGCAACTTTGATGTATGTCCCTAGTACAATAAGATGGACTCTCGACTTCACAATCTACCTTGTTGACATTGCACCTTATTGTTTGCCTGTAGATTAGATTAGATTAGATTAGATTCAACTTTATTGTCATTGTGCTGAGTAGAGATACAAAGCCAATGAAATGCAGTTAGCATCTAACCAGAAATGCAAAGAATAGTGTTATTTACCAAGTAACTGCGAATAAAAAGTAAGTGCTACAGCACACAAATATAGAAGTACTGAGACAGTACAATACAGATGCAGTACTGCACAGCGGTGTGATGTGAGGTTCAGCAGGGTCACAGCCTCAAGGAAGAAGCCCTTCCTGTGCCTGCTAGTGCGGGAGCGGAGGCTCCTGTAGCACCTACCGGATGGGAGGAGAGTAAAAAGTCCATGGTTAGGGTGAGATGCATCCCTGATGATGCTTTTCGCCCTGCCCAGGCAGCGTTTATGGTAGATATTCTCAATGGTGGGCAATTGGGTGCCGATAATCTGCTGGGCAGTTTTCACCACACGCTGGAGTGCTTCGCAGTCCGATACGGGACAATTGTCGTACCACACTGAGATGCAGTTGGTGAGTATGCTCTCAGTGGTACAGCGGTAAAAATCTGTCAGTATCCTGGGACAGAGGTGAGCTTTCTTTATGCTCCGCAGGAAATAAAGGCACTGTTGTGCCTTTTTGATCAGGATGGAGGAGTTCAGGGACCAGGTGAGATCCTCAGAAATATGGACACTAAGGAATTTGAAGCTTGATACGCACTCCACTACAGCTCCGTTGATGTAGATGGGGACGTGAGTGTGGCTCCTAGCATGCCTGAAGTCCACAATGATCTCCTTGGTCTTCTGGGTGTTAAGGGCCAGGTTGTTGTCGGCACACCATGTGGCCAGGTGCTGAACCTCGGCCCTGTAGGCTGTCTTGTCATCCCCTCTGCTCAGGCCAACGACCGTGGTGTCGTCTGCGAACTTGATTATGGAGTTAGAACCATGTACAGGAACGCAGTCATAGGTGAAAAGGGAGTACAGAAGAGGGCTCAGCACATAGCCTTGAGAGTGGAGGAGGAGAGGTTGTCTAACTTAACTGATTGGGGTCTGTTGGTCAGAAAGTCCGAGGTCCAATTGCAGAGGGATGAGCTGATACCAAGCTAGCGAAGTTTGGTAATCAGCTTGGAGGGGATCACAGTATTGAATGCCGAACTAAAGTCAATGAACAGCATTCTGATGTAAGAGTTGGGGCTGTCCAGGTGGATCAGGGCAGAGTGAAATGCTGTGGAGATGGCGTCCTCTGTTGACCTGTTAGTGCGATAGGCAAACTGATGGGGTCCAGGGTAGTGGGCAGACAGGATTTCAGATGTGATAGAACCAGTCTCTCAAAGCAGATTGCAATGATGGGTGCGAGTGCAACTGGACAGTCATTCAGGCTCGTGGCAGTGGAATGCTTTGGCACTGGCACGATGGTGGCGACCTTGAAGCTTGTGGGGACAACTGCCTGGGCCAGGGACAGATTAAAAATGTCCGTGAAGACCCCGGCCAACTGCCCTGCAGAGACTCTGAGCACACGGCCAGGTATTCCATCCGGACCAGCTGCCTTCCGTACATTCACCCTGCTCAGGGTGGCGCAAACATCGGAGGTGGAAAGTGAGAGAGGCAGTTCACCAGGTGGGAGATCCGCTTTGAGGGTGACCTCCTTGTTCTCTCGGTCAAAGCGAGCATAGAAGTAATTGAGCTCATCAGGGAGGGAAGCAGAGCTGGATGGGGGCACGGTACTAGGTAGTTTGAAGTCTGTAATGATCTGTATGCCATGCCACATGCGCGGGGGGTCCGAGGAGTTGAAATGCTCTGTACTGCAATTCCTCTGCAGCTGTTACACTTTATTCCACATTAATAATTTTACCTTGTGATACCTCTTTGCAGTGTGTATTGATTTGATTTCTATGAATAGTATTTAAAACAAGCTTTTCACTGTATCAGAACATGTGACAATAAAATTACAATTCCAGTTCAGTGCTCTCTGACAATAATGTTTTGGAAGTTTGAACCAGAAGGTACATAGACATGAAAGTTCATTAAAATAGCTGTGTTTGATCCTAACTCAGCACCATCTATAAACAAAACATCATACTTTGCAATACATTTATACAGGAGCACACAAGTAACTAAGGCCACAAATGGTGAAACTGAATTTTTATTAAAGCTAGAAATTGTTTTCCGCAGGTTTTCAATTAATTCTAAATAAAATCTTATTTGTTATTTTGGTTTAATCTTGAATTATATAAAAAACTAAGGAAAAAGGTGTAGTACAAATTCACTAGAGGCGAAAATTATGAAAAACAGGTTAAATTGGTGTATTTTCATGTATAGTTTGGCCTATGTCATATCACTTATTTTAATGTTAAGGACCATCAGTTGACAGTTTTATAAGAATTCCATTCTCTCCAAAGCTCAAATCCCAAACCTGAAAGTACATCATTGCTAATGAATACATTGGTTTTTCTCAACAAGTATTGTAGTTTGCATTAATCAATACATTTTAACTATTATCTCAGCTGATAGTTCCCCTCATCTGGGGAAACTGATCTTGAGAGTAGTTCAGCTGAACAATATAACTGCAGTTTTGTATATGACCAGCAGTGGAAGAAATGCAATTATGAAAGGTATGACTAAAATATTTACTGTTTAATGCTTTGATGCTCCTACACCTATTTTCTATGTTTCTATGAGGAGATAATGTACCAATGTACTCTACTTTGTTTCATTATGGAGAAGAATGGAGTGCTGTTGATCTTGGAAGGTAGTATGGGGAAGAGGTTCACTATTCTGTTTCACTGTAGCATTTTCCCTGCAAATGTTAATTTGAATAGATGAGTCTGATGCCATTCTCTTTGCAAAAAAAAAATTGTTAATTAGATCTTTTGAATGGACCTGTTTTGCTAAAGGCTACTTACTAAAATCTGTTACATATTTACTTAACAGCAAACCAGTTGGTTCTGAGCCTACACCAAAATCTAGGATTTCTGACCTTCCTCCAGTCTCTCCTAATCATATTGGAGGATACAAACTAGCTGCTGCTACTTTTGCTGGTATTGAAAACAAGTTCGGGCTTTACCTGCCTAAATTTAGATCTTCAGACCATCCACAGGTATTGGCTGTCCCTTCGAAGTCTTAGGAGATCTCTTTTATGAGGTGCATCAAGTAACATGGAGCAGTGTTGAAAATAATAGCTGCATATTGGTGGAGGTCAGTTCAAATTTGATTGAAATCATGTATTTCCTAATTAAATTTTTGTATTAATATGTCTGAATTGTTTGCATTGCAGAAAATTGTCATCAGACATTATTTGTATAATTTTAGAAATCATAAAAGACAAAAACAAGGGAAGTTAATGCAGCTAGAAATACTTAAAACCAATTAAGTAATGATTGTTTCAGAAAGCAGTGTATTCAGTCGGTGATTCTGGTTTGAAGAGTTAATATTTCTGTTATGCTAACTCATGATCACTTTAAACAAAAGTTTATTGATGTGCTTTTCCTTGGTCAGTCATTTTCCTCTGTTGCTTATTGATGCATCAGAAATAGTTCAAAACAGTACTTGTTGAGAACAGTACTATATTAAACTTGCTATTCATGAAAAAAAATCTAATGTTACAAAGTCTAATGCACATCTTATTTTGTTGTCTCAATGGCTTATTTTGTTTATTAAAATTATGGTATACAAGGTTATAAAAATAGTTTCACAGTAATATGACTGGATCTAAGAAAAATACTGTACCTACAAAATTGAAATCAACCTGCTTTCTTGAAACTGTGCCTAAGAACAGTAAACTGTGAATGTGGCAGGTTGGTTATGTTGTTTTAGATATCAAGATTCCAGCTCAGTTATGGATCATAATTAAAGAACACTCCCTAATTATTGGCAATGAGTTATGGCATTTCGCAAAGAATAATTGCAGCAAAATATTTTTCCATTAACTTTTTTACGCTCTTCACCTTATCCTGTGTAATAGAGTTGCCTACTTCCAAGATTTTGCACAAAATCTGCACGTTTGACATATGGGGAAAGCATGATCTTCATGCTAGGTTTAAGGAGGATTCCAATTGAGGCAGGGGTAATAGTAATAATATTGATTTGTTACTCTAAGAGGAAGGCAGAATGATCTAGGTTCAAGATATTGTGACTTCTGGCATTCATCAAGGGTATTGTCTTTGGTGGAAAAGCATACCCATGCATAGTAGAAAAGTTGGTCATTTCAAGTCTATTATTCTTTAATTGTGTTTATCTTTATAGCTGATTTTAAATAAAATTATTATCTATGTATGATCTTTAATTTAAAATATCTGCGGTGTTACTTTAGACTTTGCTTTGCACAGCTTGCACTTAATAAACCTGTACATATTGTACATCTGTACAGACACATCATAGAAGACAGAATAGATCACCTGACGCTGGGGCAATATGCTTGAGTTAAAGGGTTGCTGAAAAATATTGTACAGATTTGTTTTGTTAAATCATGGCATTTAAACTATAAACTGTTACCATATCACTGTTTTAAAGAATTATTTTTACTGCATTGATTTGTTTTATGAAAATGTGCTATATTTGGTGTCTGAATTGCAAGGAAAACTTGATCTGACTAAGCTAATTTTAGGACATCAGCAAAGCCCGAAAATTTGCTTTTTATTATTATGTATACTTCAGCATATTTGCTGAAAAAATTCTTTAATTTTGTAATTGGGAGTTTCTCGATGATACGAAGTTACATTTGAACTATGTACAGATTGTTTCCTTGGGCACTATTCAAGTATGTACATTAACCACCAGCAGTTTACCTGTGTGAGAAGGAATACACCTAATGTGACATTTCTACAATTAAACTGTATATATGGCGGATAAAACCAGTCGCATTTTTGATGTTTCTGTAGTAAACTCAAATATATTAACAGTAAATTTGATATTGCCTGTTGAAAAATATTGTTCATTGTACTCTAAATTCCATTTAAAGGTACCATGTAATAGTATAAAAAACTCATGCCAACAAGGAGAGCCATAAATTATTTTCAAAAATGAGCACTTATACTCTCATCTGATAACAAACTCGGAAGGGTAACTGATCAAGTTACACCATGAAAAGGATAGTATGTGTGTGTAAATATGTGTGCAATTCAATATAAAACATCACATCAGATATTTACTTTCCTGTATATTTATTATTTGTAACAATTTTACATAACTTTTATAAAAACTTAAGAACAAATTGATTACTTCAAACATTCTCCTTTTGGGCTTAAATAATAATCATGTGTTTTACAAGTTTTTGCAGAAGAACAATCATGTCAGGTGTGTCCCTGTTTTAAGATTTATGCCCTGGAAGTAATACATACAAGAACTTAATAACGTTGTAGGTTCAGACTTTTCCCAGAGACAGAGGTAGAATATGAATAGTGAAGCTGGCTAACAGAATTTAAACTGTGTAATAATTTGGGTTTTATTTTGTGAAATAGTCACAGCAGTTAATATTTGACAACTATTTTACGAACTTTTATTACTGTTTCTGTAAATTGAGAACTTCAAATATATTTAAAGTAGTTCCACTAAATTAATGTTAAAAGAAATGTGTGTTTGCTTTTGCTTTGCTTATTTTATGCCTTAGCTGTTAAACGCGAGACATACTTAACAGGTCCCACAGCATCACTGGGGGGGGGAGTTTCTCTTTCATAGTAGAGACGGCCTATCTGTAAATTCCAATATTTTGTATTATTTTAGATATCCTGCATCTGCTAACAACCAACCAGTTGTAACTGTTGTTAAAACTTCACATTAAATCAAAATAATTTTTAAAATGACATTAATTTCAAGACTAATATGGAACTATTCATATTCCAACTATATCAGAACTACAGGAGAACAAACTTCCCACACTGACACTTGCTTTTGTGGTCGACTCCTGCAGTATACATGCAATGGGATAAGGGATAAGGGATAAATTTGGTGTACAGATGGAGACTGTGGTATCAGCAACACTATACAATGGAAACTGACTTTCAAAAGAATAGTTAGAGTGGATGTGGAGAGAATGATCCCTATAGTGGGGGATTTTCAGACCAAACAGCGGTCTCAAAATAGAGGGATCTCCACTTCAAATGGAGACAAGGAGAAATTTCTTTAACCAGAGGATAATAAATCTGTGGAATTCATTGCCACAGGTGGCCGTGGAGGCCAGGTCATTGGATGCATTTAAGGCAGAGGTTGATAAGTTCTTGATTAGTCAGAGCATGAAAGATTATGAGGAGAACGTGGTTGAGATGGAAAATGGATCAGCTATGATGAAATGAAGCAGACTTGATGGGCCTAAATGGCCTAATTCTGCTCCTATGGTCTTAAAAATTACAAATCTAAAAAAATTACAAATCTAATACAGGAAAGTACAATTTTTTATAATTCTAGCTGTCAAAAATACAACAGCTATAATTAGTTCCCGAAATATTAATGTTTATAAAACTGCTCCTATCACCTGCCATTGCACATATTGGTGACACTTTAAATATTTATTTGACTAATTTGTGATGGGACTAGTTATTTCACTGAAATATGGGGAGAATGAAATTAAGAAATTTGTTGCACATGAGTTCCTGTGCCATTTCATTGTTACCAACCAAGATACTAAATTTAATTGGACACTTAATTGAATTGCTGTTTCCTACTCTACATACAGGTCTTGGCTTGAATTCTGATCTGCTATTCATGCTGCAATTTCTTCCTCTGCATCAGCTCTGTTGGCATTTATTTCTGCCAAAGTTCGAGCAAAGCGTGTCCACTCATCACTTCGAGGAACTGCTATTTGCTGTTCAGAAAGAAAGAAAAGTTTTAAATTCTCACATCCTTCAGTTAGATGGGTATGTGGACAATTTAAAATGACAGAATTGACAGTCATCTTCCAACAAAGGAAGTGTCTAGAAATGTTAAATTCTCATGGTATAATTTGAAATACATCCAGTTACTTGGGAGTGAATTATAATTTTATGATGCCTTTGGTAATAAAGCTTGAGGCACAATTGGCTGAATGATTTCCCATACTCTGTCGTTCAAATGAAGTCTCATTATGATGGGCTTTCTGAACTCAAATGAACAGTTAGCCCACCATAGATACGTCATCCTTTACTACATATCAGATTAATTGCCAATTAGCATTCCTACTCAAAAGAGATTGTATGGTAGCAAAGTTCTGAACTCATTGACCTGTTTAATTGTGAAAATAATGCACTTCTGGTGAATGAACAAGGAGCCAATGAAGGTTCACAGGTCCTTTTAAGTTTACAGTCAAGTGATTTAAACCATGTAATTTTAAAGTCCACTGATATATAGTGGTAAAAATGTAGCCTTACATCTCCTAGGCAAATGGCAAATCAGCTGGAACTGGATAAATGAAGTCAGGTGAAAGAGACAGACTTAAATAAATACAGTAAGTATTTTAAGACAGCCAAGGGTAATGTGTATCAGTTCTTTGCTCAGGAGGCAGTCATTCTTGTTAGATTAAGTACAATGGAACTGGTCTTCCAAGAGAGACAGAAAGTGTAATTAAAAATGAGGCAGGTAAAGGGATCCCAAATATAGCCTGTCGTAGTAAACTTATGAGCCAATTTAAACAAATCATTTGTACAGGGCGTAATTCAAGTTGAAAGACTAAAAAGGAATAATGATAATGCTGCACTTCTGAGAGAACAGATACTGTTCTCTCCAGTGGTAAGTGCAAATGCCTTGTGTCAGGGTTAAGAGTGTCTTTAGGCTGGACAATTGAAGTATAATCCAGCTGTGGGGAACCAATAGCATGAATAGCAAAGGACTTTTACTGAAAGGACATGAGCAGTAAGGGGTTGAAATTGATACAGATTAATGATGATGTGAGAATTCAATATGTGTAAAAGAAATGGATTTCAATTCATAAGATATTGGCAATTCCACTGATGAGCAGTCTGTTCCATCAGGAAGGACCACATTTGAATTAAATAGCTCCAAGTTTTCAATAAAACTTAAAATTGATTAGTGGGGAAGGGGGAAGAAATGGTTCTGAAGAGATAAAAATTAGTAATTTTAAGAGAATGTAGGAGGTCATACTGCCAGATTGCAACATGGATCATGCTCCAACTGTGACTACCTAAATTCAAAGGTAGTATTGAATTAAAAAGGACAGCTTACTCTGCTGCCAAAAAAAGAAGCAAGTGTGAGGACTAGGAGCATTTCAGAATTCACCAAAAGACCAAGCAGAAAACAAGGGTAGTCTAGTGAGAAACAAAAAAGTCTGTGAATATGTAAAAATGAAAAGATTTGCTAACATTAATATTTCATGTAGACTAAAGAAATTATATTGGAGTAATCAGTAGAGAAATTAGCCAAACATGTGTATCTTCGTATCTTCACAAAAAGTCTCTCAGAAATAATAGATCTATCAGTTTTGTGGGAATGGAAATCAAAGAAATCAATGAGATTGAGTAATAATAAATCCCCATGTCATGATAACCTGCATTGTGGACTTTGAAGAAGGTGGCAGGTAAGGAAACAATGGATGCATAAGGTTGTCATTTTTTCAAAATTCCATCGATGACCAAGTTTTTTGCATTGTACAGTAGCAAATGTAAACTCATTGTTAAATAAAGAAGGGTGAGAGAACACAGGGAATTATATAAACAAATAATAGTACTGGGCAGAATCACCATGGATTTATTAAAAGAAAATGTCTTACAAATTGTTCAATTTTTTTTAATTGAAGTAACTTGAAAATGAAGCAATACAGATGATGTGATGTATTTGGACTTGCAAAAGAAGTTTTTGAGATTACTGAACAGATGTACAGCCTTGGTATGATGAGTGATGTCCTGACATTGAATGAGGGTTTTGTTAATGGACAGAAAAAATGAGTAGGAACTAAAGGATTGTCTTTGTATTGGAAGCATGTTGCAGTGAGGCAGACAGAAGGGTAGAAAGAGGCTTCAGGAAGATATAAACAGAATAAATGAATGGGCAGCTGCAATACCAGGAGGAAAAGAACTTCTTTAAATGAAGAGAATTTGAAAGAGTAAGAATAACCTAAGAGTAACTGTATAGAAATCACAAGTTAACATGGAGAGCAACAGTTAGGAAGGCAGCCCAACTATAACAGCTTTTACTGCATGAGGATTGAGTACAATAGTAGACAAATTTTACTCCAGTTATCAAGGAACCTAGTGAGGCTGCATCCAAAATATAATGTACAAGTCTTGATATCCTACCTGAGGAAGGACATACTTGTAAGAGATGGTGCAGTAAAGATTTGCTTGATTTCTGCTATGATCGGTTTATTCTATTAGTTAGCACTAATATTCTCAAATTTAAAAGAATGAGATGTAACTTCGTTGAATTGTGCAAAATTCTTATGCATTAAAGATAATTTTTCATTTAACTGAAAAATCAATGGCCACAGTCTCTCAAAATAAAGGACTGCCTTTTATAAACAGATGATTTAATTTCTCACCCCAGAGTGAAGAGAGTTCAAGGTGCAAAAGCAGTTGATAATATCATTGATAACAATTTCCCACCTACTCTTTTTGCAGAATCTCTCATATGTAATGTGTCTACCTTTACCGACCAAATCCAACCTATTCTGCATTGATGTGTTATATATACAATCTAATAGCAAGAATGAGCTACTCACCTCTCCTACATCATAAATTAGTATTTGCCCTTCTGAGTTACCCACAGCAATTTCTCTTCCAGTTTGAGTCCATTTCACTCGGTTCAGTGCAGGATTTTTGTCCACTGTTATACTTGCTGTTGGTACCTGGAGAAGTAGATTAGAAATGTATGCTGGAAATATAATAAGGTTTCACAAAACGTACCAGGAAAAGTATGTTGAAATTTTCATGCTGATTTTGTTTCGTCTTTGCAGTACTATATCTAAAATTACATTCATACAAGTCTAAAAACAGTTTTGGTGGTATGAACTAATAGATTTTACTCACCTCTGTATCATTATTTAGATTCCATAAATCAAGTCTTCCCATTCCATCAACGCATGCAAACATGGCAGGATGGGTGGGAGACCACATAACATCATAAACATAATCGGCATTGTCTTCAAAGGAGTACAGAGGTTTGTTATTCTGAAAAAGGTTTTGGCATCAGTTTTAGAAACAAAACAATATTGCTATCTTAAAAACAAAAAAAAAGTTCAAAATAAAGGTACACTGCAAACTTTTGTCTACCTACATGCAATTTATACTGTTTTAGCTTGTGTTCCTCGCACCACCTGATGTTAATGTGAAATAGTGCATATAAAATATAACCATAGAATATTATTGTACAACCAAAGCCTTCTTGGACACAAAATTAAAATCTAACTCCAGCCCATGCTAGAGTCATATTATTCCCTTCTTGAGATGAAAAAGGCACTTCAAGCCTACATGGAAAACATCTTCAAGGTTGATACCAGCAGAAATTTGTAGACTAACTGCATCAATATAAGGGGAACGATTAAGAAAACTATAGGGCGTGCTTGACACTGCTTCACAGTGATTAAAATTATGGCCCATATTGTCATTCTGCTGCAGCTGTAAAATGGAGCCAAGTTTTGTGGCAATTATATCAGAGAACAATCATATTTAAAATCATATTCCACACCCCCTCTTGACTGATGGAGTCAAAGGGTTTTGTGAGGTCAAAATAGGTCACATTTAATCTAATCTTGGACCAGTTGGTAAATGGCAGATGGATTTTAATGCAAACAAGTGTGAGGTGTTGCACTTTGGGAGGACAAACCACTGTTAGACTTACAAAATGAATTGTAGGGATATGGCAATACAAATCCATAGCTCCTTGAAAGTGGCATCACAGATAGTTGTTTGGCACATTGTCTTCATAAATCAGGACTTTGGGTAGGGAAGTTGGGATGTTATGTTGAAGTTGCATAAGATGTTGGTGAGCCCAAATTTAGAGTGCTGTGTGCAGTTCTGATCACCTACTTGCAGGAAAGATATCAATAAGCTTGAAAGAATGCAGTGAAAGTATACAGGGATGTTCCTGGTACTTGAGGACCTAAGTTATAGGGAAACATTGAATAGGTAAGGCCTTTATTCACTGGGGTGCAAGAGAATGTGGGGAGATCTTATAGAGGTATACAAAATCAATAGGGGTTATAGATAGGGCGAATGCTTGCAGGGACCCCACCCCCTTGGGTTGGGTGAGCCTAGACCCAGAAATTAGGCTTAGGCTCAATGGAAAAATATTTAAGGGAAATCTGAGGAAGAACATCTTCACTCAGAGGGTAGCGCAAGTGTGGAAAGAGCTGCTAACAGAAGTGTTGGATGTGAATTCAATTTGAATAAGTACATGGATGACAAGCATATGATGGTTTATGGTCTGGGTGCAGGTAGATAAAGACCAGGCTGGTGAAGATTATATGGGCCAAAAGCTTTGTTGGTGCTCTGTGGTAATCAATTTACTCTAATGTAAGGGAGAAAGAAGTGAAAGAGACAATACAAAATGGTTGTGGTCACCTTATGCTGAAAACTAGTCCAGACTAGGGAGATAGTAAGAAACTCCAGTGATAAATAACCAATGAAATAGATTCAGTGGTGTGACACAGGGCGCAGAGAAACTTCTAAAAAAAAGTACATAATCAGCTATGCTACAATTAATGAAAATTCACTGCACAACTATACACATACAGATGATTATATTAAAAACTATAAGCAAACATAGGAAAGTTAGATTACAAGAAAAATAACAATTCTACACTCTAATCCATGATTGCACCATGTGTCAAACCAACCTGGATAAAGTACTAGCCCAAACCAAAGGCAAATATTTTTAATGAACTGAGCCCAAGATTCTCGTTAGCCAGGTTCTCATTCAATTTAGTAATATGAACAGCAATAGACACCTACCTTGGTTGTCCATAATTTGACTGTCCAATCAAAGGAAGAGGTTACAAAAAGATGAGAGAAGTCAGCTGGACCAGCAGCAGTGTGATAATGAATACCTGTGATTGGTCCTTGATGACCATCAAAAATCTCACTAATTCCAGCTTTGCTGCAAAAAGTAGAAAGTCAATTATGTAAATCAAACTGACACCAAATCATATGCGCACACTTCACAAGGACATGAGGTTTTGGATATGGGAGAAGTGTGAGGGAACATGTGAAAAATGGAACTATTTCAAGGTTGCTACAGGAACTGACTCAGGATGTATTTTTACGAATCTCAAGCAGCAGAGGAACAAGTCAATAAAATAGGATATGATACTTCGTGTAAATACGACAGATTAATATGAAAAACAGAAAACTTGCTTTTACAAATCTGGCAAGACCTCGGTTGAAATAGTTGGTATAATTGACACCCACTTTGAAGAAAAATGTCAATATGTGCAGATACAGAGGTCATTACTGCGATGATCCACTGAAATGGAAGCACCCTCACGCAGGGAAGTCGGAAAACAATTGCATCTTTCTCATTACATCAGAAGGCATGTATAGATACATCTACATATACAAAATTATAAATGGCTTTCTATATTAAGTAGAGTAAAACATTCCTTAGTCAACCAGAGAATATAAATTTACAGTTTGTGAATATGGTTATCCTGGGAGCCATTAAGAAATTGAACTAGAAAAAAATGATTGAAAATGATTCCAAATGAATTATAAGAAAAACTGGATATAAACCCGAAAGACTTGAAATCTGCAAGACAAGGGTGGAAAAATTCTAGGACTGGAAATGAATTGGATAGCTGTTGTAAAGGGTGAATAGCTGGCCTCTTTCTGCACTGTAAAGTGCTATGATTGTACTGAGCAGGCTCTTGCAATGATGTGTAATCCAACTAATTTTGTTGTTTAAAAGATCACTGTATAGAGAGACCTCCGTTGGTCTGGTCAACTATGGATGTTGTGCACTAGCTGTCTGCGATCAGTCAATACACAAGCCACTATGATATGGAATCAAGCTGCTGACCATGCAGCAAGATCTCCCTCTCCATGCAGCTGATGAATCCAAAAGAACGGCACAGACCAATACAGTTTGATACCAGCAGCGTCACAGGAGTTGCCAGCCAGCATTGAACTCAATGTAGGACTGCCTGAGGGACTCCCACTCAGGAGTTTTCATTCAGGTTTACTCCAAAGCCTTCCCTACGAGTGGGTAGAGTGCAAGGCAGCGGACAGTTGAGTCCAGAGGGATCCTTCTAGATGACCTGTCAAGTCACATCTGTCTGAAATCACTATTATTAGAATTACAAATAACATCCTTCCTTATCCAGGTACATACAGGCAGAATAATTTTAAAGGAAGAGCAATAGACCCAAGTACATAGCTATGGACACAGTAGCATTAGGAAGTGCAGCGAGGTTAGAAACAAGTAAAAATAACAGAAAAGCTGATAGAACAAAATTATGTTATTGAATATAAAAAATGTATTCTGAAAACAAATGACATGGCTACTAAAGAGACAAGGTGACTTCGCTATAGCAGTGATATGATAAAATATGCATAATTATAATTATTTACCAGGGAAATTAACATGGGCATGACAGCAGTGATTAAGAAAAGAATCAAGATAAAAGGAGGGAGATAATTAATGTATTGATCACATTTGTGGACTTAAGGTCTCTGATCCATAAAAGTTGTAAAAAGTAAATACAGTACTATTACATTAATGTAATAATATAGCCAGTGTAATGGTAAACAACTTGTGTTGCTCTTGTATTTAAAAAGATTATCAACTAAATAATGTACTTGTTAGTCTGTCATGGAAAGCAAAGATTTCGCAATCCTTACTCAAAGATGCAAAAGAAAGAAATTGAGAATTTTTGTATATTTGTAAATCTGCCAGACTCACTGACAGATTTAGTACATCTTTCAGCTCAGACTACATATGCAGGATCCAAGACTTCATCAATTTCAATAGCAAATCAGATTGTGGGTTAGGAACGAAAGGTTCATTAAAGAAGCTATCATCACATTTTAGCTAGCTCTGCTTTCATTTAATAATTTTTGGCTAATCCCGCAAAGTAAACTTCAACGCTTTATAGCCATTGCAACCTATACAAGATCGCCTTTTAATTGGATCTCATTGACAATACCGAGTCTCATATAACATGCTCTTTGGTCTCAACTAACCTGAGAATATTCAATTAATTTGTCATCTACGCTATTTTTGCATATCTAACTTTTCCGAACCTCGTGTTGATTATGATCTCCCACGATTATCACTGTATTCTTTCCACAAGCTCCCATCACTTCTTGCCTGTTCCAAAGTCTGGGAACCCCAAACTACTTGCACAAGTGACCTCTTGTCTGTATTTCTCATTTCAACTCAACTACGTATATACACTATGTTGGTTTCCTGAACTAAGTTTCATCTTTCTTTTGCACTAAGATCATTAATTAACAAAGACACGCCTCCACCTTTTCCTAGCTTCCTATGCTTCCTCACTGTCATGCATCCTTGAATATTCAGGTCCCAAACCTCCTCATTCTGCAGTTGTGCTTTTGTAATGACTATCAAATCATAACAGCATTTATATAGAAATTTTCTTGACCCTGTAATGTTCCAAAGTGTGTAACCACAAATGGTGCCCTTTGTGAAGTGCTGTTATGCCTGTATTGAATGAACATACCAGCAAATTTAGGCAATACAATCAACGCAGAGATTTGTGTTTTCTATTTGGAAAGAGGAGGGTGGGGAAGGATTGAGGAAATTAAAAATTAAACAATTATTTAATGACAGTTTTTGTTCATATAATTTTATAAGATTCAAATTTTAAAAATCAAAATTTTGGTACAATATCTGGTATTTGTAGTATGTCTGTCTGAAACTTATTTTACATCATGAGGTCAACCCTAATCTGCACACCATTTTATTATGAAATAGTATGGAAAAATAAAGGCAACATATTGGCACAGGAATTAGTATTGCTGTCACGACACCAGTGACCCAGCTCAATTCTGAACTGAAGTACCGTCTGTGTGGAATATACACATTTTGTGTGCCTTGGGTTTACCCCTTTGCTCTGGCATCCTCCCACATTCCAAACACAGACAGGTTAAACAGCTATTGCTGATTGCTCCTAGTAAAGACAGATGGCAGGAGAAACAGAGATGACGGACATCAGAGAGAACAGACTACAGGAAAGGGCTGTGGATGTGAGACTGATGGGAATGCCCTGGGAGTCAGCCAAATAGCCATTGTGAGGAAATATGAGAAATATTTAAAGTTTTTTTAAAATACCATTTTGCACCTTACCTTCCATGACGGCATGCAGTGTATATAGAGCCTTCCTCACTGCCAACTACAAAATTGTTGACGTCACCCAATGGGAAGGACATACAAGTAGCAGCTACCGCCTTTGACTGCTTATGCATCAATTCCATGCTATCCTGCAAAAACACAAGAGTTTGTAGATTCAACATTTTGATTCATATATTGTTCCAGAATTATGAATTCAAATGAAATAAAAGTTTTTTTACTGAATTCCAAGCTGTTGAGACAAAATGTGTGGGGGAGGTGGGGGGGGGGTGAGGAATCAGAAAAGTGAGAGGAAAGAAGCACAGCTTAAGTATATATAAAATCCAGAGGTACCAAAGCTTAGTGTCCCCTTACAGACATAATCTGATTCAATTATGCGATTCCTGATTCTCAACTATTTCATTCACATTTCTGTCCAACGTTTTCAAATGTCGTCTTTGTACTTCTCATGAATTTTGTTACAAGGGACAATATGGAGTTGATTAATCACAAAAGAGAATTTATATTTATATAAGTTAGGTAAACTGGATCATAACTTTCTTTGGAGCCAATACCAAGTTGTTTCATTATTAGAATACGTGAATTATGGTTTGACCATACTAGCTATTTCAATGCATTCTATCAGACCACAAGACATAGGAGCAGAATTAAGTCATTCTGTCCATTGAATCTACTCTGCCATTCCATCATGACTGATTGTGCCAGGCTCACATTTTGAGTAATTAACCAACTCCAGGAGGAACCAGCATCCAGGATTGCATGATCTCCATCAGTCCACCTCCCAGGCCCACATCACTGGTCTTCTGATATGCCCATCCTCACCCTCCCGTAGCCTTTGGAAAGCAAAAAGGGTCCAACCCCATTTGATCATTCTTGATTTTACTGGACTATATAGAGTGAGCAATACATATAAATGTTGATATCTGTCTCTTTGAAAAGTGTCAAACAATACAGAAGGTTCTTGTAAGCTAGTTAAACTCAAACATAGAGGGAAACATTTCATTCCTCACGTCAATCAATCAGAAAGGGTTAGAAAATGTTTTCATTTATAGAATAAGTTGTTTGCTGGCAAAGCCTGCAATACTGCCCAATAGTAATACCAGTTATGTATGGAAATTCAGAGATTAGGATATCATAGGGTGACGGAGGTATTGGTTGATGGTTAGGAAGAGTTTGAAAGATGAAAATTTAGAAATGATGGTAAGATCAGTTCAGGATCCAACACCAGTCAGCAAGTACATATATGGTTGATGAATGACTAGAATCTAATGCAAGTTATAGATGTAGTAATAAAAAAGGCAAGACAGTGGCTATACTTTATTAGGAGTTTGAAGAGAATTGGCATGTCGACAAATACACTCAAAAACTTATACAGTTGCACTATGGACAGCATTCTGACAGGCTGCATCACTGTCTGGTATGGAGGGTGTACTGCACAGGACTGAAAGAAGCTGCAGAAGTTTGTAAATCTAGTCAGCTCCATCTTGGGCACTAGCCTACAAAGTACAGAGGACATCTTCAGGGAGCGGTGTCTCAGAAAGACAGTGTCCATTATTAATGATCTCCAACACCCATTGCATGCCCTTTTCTCACTGTTGCCATCAGGTAGGAGGTACAGAAGCCTGAAGGCACACACTCAGTGATTCAGGAACAGCTTCTTCCCCTCTGCCATCCAATTCCTAAATGGGCATTGACTCTTCGGACACTACGTCACTTTTTTTGAATATACAGTATTTCTGTTTTTGCACTTTTTAAAAAGTCTATTCAATATACGTATACTGTAATTGATTTATTATTTTAAAAAAAATTATTTTTTTTTTCTGCTAGATTATGTATTGCATTGAACTGCTGCTGCTAAGTTAACAAATTCCATGTCGCGTGCCGGTGATAATAAACCTGATTCTGATTAGGGTATGAACTGCAGTTTTAAGTAAGCTTGAATTTATGGAAGTCATCTAACAGAACTGAAATTATTGATATAATGCCAAGACAGTTTCAGCAATAGATGTGATGACGCAGGAATGTAGATAGCAAAATTCCAGAGGAAAAAGTAGGGTGACTTGCCGATAGAATGTCTACAGATTTAGAAGCTGAAAAGTGGGTTAAGTGGTTTGCCTTGTAATCAGCATAATGTACACTGAGTCCAATGGTCTACAATTTCCACAATAAACTATCACCTAAATACTAATGAAAATTGCAGTTCTCTGAAGCCACTTAGCACATTGGAAAATTGATCTTGAATTTAAATTTCAGTCATCTGCTAAAAAGGAACGATTTTCATTTAGTATTGAATAACTGAAAGCAGCATAAACAAGAAAAAAAAAGCAAAAGTAACACAAATCCTTTCAGCTTGCCACACGATTTAATAAAATCATGGCTGATCCAATCTTTGCCTTAATATTATTTTCCCACTCTCTTCCCATATTCCTTGATTCCCTTGTAGTTCAAAAATCACTCTCCTCCTTAAATATTTTTAATAACTACCACCACAGTTGTCTAGTACACAATTCCAAAGTATCATGACCAGAAGTATGAATTCGTCTCTTAATCTCCATTTCAAATGGGTAATTTGTTATTCTGAAACAACAGTGCCCCCTAGTTCTACAAATTAGCACAAAGGGAAATATTTTCTCAGCATAAAGGCACAATAAATTAGTGTTCCAGTGCATTTTATCAGAAGCAAACAGAACACAGCATCACATCTATAGATCTCACCCTGAGAATTTATGATCGCAACCCTTCCATCAGCAAAAGCTGTCAAATAACAGATGTGTGCCTCAGGAAGAGACCTGTCTTTTTTTATATAACCAAAACAAATAGGCAGAAAAATACACACATTACTGTTTTAATATTAATTACCGTATACAAAATTAACTTTGGTGAACCATTTCAGCCTTCTTAGCTTTAGTGGTTTTCCAGATATTTTTCTTAATCCTAAAAATGCTTAGGAGTGTGTGTAATAAAGGATTATATACAGAAATAAATAAACCGACTAAAAGTTAACACCATCTGCTTTTGATTCATTTATTTACATTACCTGTGGTTGTGAAAGCATATCCAGACTCCAAGAACAAATCTTCCCATCAGTGGAAACACTAATCAGGTTATGGGCATTTTGAGAACCAACCACATTCACACAGTAGACAGGATGCTGCAGAAGATTATTATTAAGTTTAATATGATTAGTGCAAAATCTTTCAATGATTCAAAAAAAAGCTGATGCTGAAAATCCTTAAGTATAACAGAAGGCAAGCAACATTGGTGGAGAAAACATTTCAGATTGATTATCTTTCAGAGCTGAGAAAAGTGAGAAAATAGGCATGCTTAAGCTGAAGAAAAGAGGGATGGAGAGAACAAAGAAATTTATCTCTGAATGGTCACAAGAATCTTAGTGATATAGACATTGTTGGTTATCTGAAAGAAGATATGAAAGATGTTTAATTATAGCTGATCATTCTGGAGCAAGTGTACTTAGGTAGTGATGAACAAGGATATTGAGAGATAAAATTCTGGAGAAGCTCAGCAGCTCAGATAACTCTGCAGAGAAAGGCAAATTAAGTGAATTTACACATTGATGGCCTGGTATCTGAACTGGCCAGTTCTAACAAAAACAGGTTATCTGAAACTGCTGAATTCAATGTTGAGTCCTCAAGAGCTGTCGTGTGATTAACAAGATGATAGCTTGCTTTCTGCTCTAATATCACTTTTACATGGTACTCATTTGACTTTCCATTCCTTTTAACTCACTGACCTTCATTTCAAAGGGTGGACTAGATATTAATAACCATTACAAGCCAACAAAATCTTGGAGCTATCTCAACTAACTTGCTACCTACAAAGATTTCTGTTCTGTTTGCCCAATACCCCCTGTTCCATCAAGTCTCATCAGTTGATGACATTTTCCACTCCACTACTTCTGGACTATCTTTCTCTTTATAAGTGGTTTCCTCTCTACCACAGCAGACAGGGTCCTTAACTGCATCCACTGCAGTTCCCAAAAGTTATGTATATATGCATTAGGAGCAGCAGTAAGCCACTCAGTCTCTCAAGCTGCTCCTTCACTTATTAAGATCATGACTGATAAGACTGTGACCTTAACTCCACATTTCAGGCTACTCATAGTAACCCTTTTACTCTATTGCACATCAAGAATCTAGCTAACTCTGCCTTTATAAGTATTCCAAGCCTCTGCCTCCATCCCACTTTGAAAAAGATTTCCAAAAGCCTAATGAATTTAGTCTGAAGCATCAACTGTTTATTCCCTTCCACAGGTGCTGCCTAACTTGCCGAGTTCCTTTAGCATTTTTGCATGTGTTTCTCAGTTTTTTACCTGTCCAACTGAGTATTTCCTATGTTCTGTTTTATTTTAGATTTCCAGCAACGGACATATGCTACAGCTGAGAATTCCAGCAAATATTTTCTTCTCTTACTTTCTCATTATTTCCTTCTATTTACAACATTCTCAGGTAGATTGGATAAGATTTATCAACTTCCACTTTCACCTTTCAGATACACCAACAACACATTTGAATACTCTTGGTCTTCACACTGTGAGACATTCACTTTGTTCTTCACTTCCCTTCACTGCATTTTAAGTTACGTTCATTTTCCAACAAAACATTATCACCTGAAATGTTAACTCCATTTCTTCCTGAACAGATGTTGCCTGACTTCCAAGTTCCACCACTTTATTTCATTATTGATTTATTTTACAAAGTAAAGCATCAGAAGATTTTCTTCATCAGTTTTTCCAAAATACATTTTAATCTGTGACTTTTAAAATACTTCAGAATGTAAAGAGCAGTTTCAATGCTTGAATGTTCTAAACGGTACCGTATGAGCAGCAGCAGAGAGTGGTGTTCTCTGGACTGGTGTCCTTTTGTTACTGCGATTATCCCATAGCACAATCTGACCAGAGTATGTTCCTCCAACAACCAGATTTGGATGAAATCGTGCAAAACAAGCTGACATTACAGATGACTGTTGAAAAGCAAAATTAGTTTTGATATCAACAACAGTATTTTTCAACATCATGTGATTGGTAGATACAATAATCAGAACCTGTTGTTTTCCTTACAACTCATTCAATGTCCCATCTAATGCATAATCAAAAACAGTTTGTTAAAATTTATTAGGTTACATTTTGTTCCACCAACATTCATTCCCTTTATAAAACATATTCCAGTAATTTGCTCTTTGAATCATAGAATCAGCCATTCAGCTCAACTTGTCCACACTAATCTTCCACATTCCACCTCTTGCATTTGGGTCTTCTATGTAAAATTGTAAAAATATTACCATTTTTAAGAACTGAATATACTTCAAACTTATAGTTTTTCTGAAGGCCATAAAGGTGATGTTTTGGTCAATGTGATCCATTTTTTGTGGTATAAACAACTTTCTGGAGCCATTTAATGAGAATAGCAGAATGGAAGGAAAAAAAAGAAACGTTCATTTTTCATATTCATTCCTTGCCAGCTGGGAATTGAAAGTATTCTTCGATTGCAATTAGACATTTCTAATTTTAGTAAAATAGATATTCATATTCTGGAAACTCTACTGGCTACATTGTAAAACTTATCTGTGTAACTTGTGAATTCTATTAAAAAGCAATCATACCAAATTGATAGAGTCCCAAAACCTTAAAGGCAACATTTACCTATTCCTCAGAAAGAAAATTAGGGATGTGAGTAAAATAACACAAGGGAAAATTCAGATTTCTACAGTTTAAAAATCTTACCAAGTTTAAAACACTGACACCGAAAATTGAAGTAATTGCCCTTTGGCCAAACATCATCTCGCTTGGACTTGCTATTTTTAAATCAAATCATTTAAAAAATGTCTTTTTATGAACAACAAAGTATTTAATTTTGTTTTTACCTATTCATCCGTAGAAAATACTAATACATACTATGCATAAAACATTATTTGCTTTATCTTTTTATGAATATCATCAAATTTCCATTTAGTCTTTAGATTTTTAGTCAGCTAATGGATCTTTAAGGCTACAATTATACTCTGTTGGTGGTTGGAAACAGGTAACAACATTGAGCAGTTCTCGACTAAGACCAGTAAATTTATAATGCAAGCCTAAGATCTAAACTGATGTCATTGAGTAGTCTTTCTACATTCACCACGAAGCAACAATGGAAAAGTGACACTATAATCTGCATGCTTCGTTCTGATAATGTCATTAACATTAGAATGTCTAATATTATCTGTATGTCCATCAATCTGATCTATTTTCATTGCTATTAAAGTCTAATATAATATCTTACATGTTGATAAACATTCCTCACAGATATACTAAAATGTGTAAGTGTTAAAAATTACCATGCTATACTGATGAAATGACATTGACAATCACTCAAGAATCTCTTGCAACAGTCCAATCTTCTTTAAAAGCTATTTGGCAAAATTCCAGCTTTTCTTCAAAGGACACCATATCCAAACAAGATATACTATACCTGGCAGTGGAAGACATACTCTGGAGTTGTTTTCTTAAATTTCATGTTCCATACAAGAGCTACACCATCTGGTTCATGGGGAGCATCCTCATTATTGTTGTACGAAGCAACAAGGAGTTCTGGGTACTGTTGATAGTGAAACCAAGAAAGGAAAGGAAAATTAACATAAATGCTAAACACAAGAGATCCTGCAGCTGTTGGAAATCCACACAAAATGCTGGCAAAACTCAGCAGGTTAGGCAGCATCTATGGAAATGAATAAACAGTTGACTGAGACCCAAACCCAGACCCTTCATCAAGACCGGAGAGAAAGGGGGAAGCTCCGTGCCAGAATAAACAGGTGGAGGAGGGGAAGGAGGACAAGCTAGAAGTTAACAGGTGAAGCCATCTGGGTGGGAAAGGTAAAGGACTGGAGTGGAAGGAATCTGACAGGAGAGGAAGGTGGACTATGGGAGAAAGGGAAGAAGGAGGGTATGAGGCTGAGTTGATAGACAGGTGCAGAGAAGAGGTAAGAGTGGGGAATGGAAGAAGAGGGAAGGGGGAAGGGAAAAGAAAAAATACCAGAAGGAGAAATCGATGTTCATGCCATCAGGTTGGAAGCTACCTAGATGGAATATGCAGTGTTACTCCTCCACCCTGAAGTGGCCTCATCGTGGCAAAAGAGGAGATCACAAACCTACATTTTGGAACGGGAATGTGAATAGGAATTTAAAAATTGGCCACCAGGAAATTCTATTCTTTAAAGATGAAGCAGAGGTGCTCAACAAAGCACAGAGATCCCCCAATTCACGCTGGGTCTCACCAATGTAGGAAACTGCAAGGGTAAAAAGATCCTGGTGGGAGTTGTATATAAGTCTCCAAATACTAAGCAGGATGTGGGATATAAATTACAATGGGAGACAGAAAAGAAATGTAAAAAGAGCAATGAATGATAGTGATGGTGGATTTCAATATGAAGGTAGGTTGGGAAAATCAGGTTGGTGCTGGATTACAAAAGAGGGAATTTGTAGAATGCCTACGAGATGGCTTTTTAGAGCAACATCTGGTTGAGCCCACTAGGGAAAAAATAATTTTGGACTGGGTGTTGTGTAATGAATCAAATTGATTAGGGAGCTTAAGGTAGAGCAACCCTTAGGAAGCAGAGATTATAATATGCAGTGCACCAGGAATTCGAGAGTGCCGGGGTGGGGGGGGGGCGTCCCCATATATGCTGATGCTCTTAAGGAGAAAGTGCTTGGGAAGATGAAAGTTCTGAATTGCCAGATAGAGATGGACTACACCCCAGGGTTCTGAAAGAGGTAGCTAAAGAGATTGTGGAGATATGAGTAATCATTCTTCAAGAACCACAAGATTCTGGAATAGTTCTCCACTCTTGACAAAGAGAGGGAGGCAGAAGAAGGAAATTACAGGCCAGTTAGCCTAACTGGTTGAGAAGATGTTGGAGTCTATTATTAAGGAAGAGGTTTCAGGGTACTTGAGGTGCATGATAAGATAGGCCAAAGTCAGCATGGTTTCCTTAAGGGGAAATCTTGTCTGACAAATCTGTTGGAATTCTTTGAGGAAATAATAAGCAAAATAGGATTAGAGGACACAACCTCAGAATAGAAGAACATCATTTTAGATTAGGTGGAATTTCTTTAGCCAGAGGGAGGTGAATCTGTGGAATTCATATTTCCTCTTTCAGGACATAACAGGCATGATAGATACAAGAGCATCAGTGGATCTTGTTTACTTGGGTTTTCAGAATGCCTTTGACAAGGTATTGCTTGCGAGTCTACTTAACAAGAGCCTATGGTATTATAGGAAAGATACTAGCATGGGTAGAAGATTGGCTGACTGATAGGAGGCAAAGGGTGAGAATAAATTAGGCCTTATCTGGTTGGCTGCCGGTATCTCGAGGTTTTCCACAGGGGTTAATGTTGCGACTGCTTCTTTTCACGTTATACAGGTTTCCCCCCGCCATCTGAAGGTAGAGCGTTCCTATGAAATGGTTCGTAAGCCAGGATGTCATAAAGCGAAGAAGCAATTACCATTTATTTATAAGGGAAAAATTTGTGAGCGTTTGCAGACCCAAAAATAACCTACCAAATCATGCCAAATAACACATAAAACCTAAAATAACAGTAACATATAGTAAAAGCAGGAATGATATGATAAATACACAGCCTATATAAAATGGAAAAACTTCTCTACAATCATTGCCGCACTGTTCTCGGTAGCGAAAATCTCATGCAAGCGCACTCGGCAGAAAATCTCACGCAAGCGCTCTCGGCATAAACACTCTCTCCAGTAACCTTTAAGCTATGAAGCTGCCAAATCATACCAAATAACACATAAAAATACACAGCCGATATAAAGTGGGAATAATGTATGTACAGTGTAGTATCACTTACCGGAATTGGGAAGACAGCACCGAGCACACGGATGATGGTGTATTAGGCTGAGTCGTCGGAGGTTGGGGCGATGCAGTGGTCCCCAACCTCCGGGCCGCAGACCGATACCAATCCGCAGAAGATGCAGCGGTGGCCGGGACGCACCCAGCACATCTTTAAGAAAGAAGCCGAAATAAACAAGCTAATTAATTAGGTGCAACCCGACATTTACATGCTGGGCGGCACCTAATTAATTAGCTTGTTTATTTCAGCTTTTTTCTTAAAGATGTGTTGGGTGCGTCCTGGCTACCGCTGCATTCTTCGCAGCAATGTATCGGTCCGCGGCCCGGAGGTTGGGGTGGTGTGACACCGGGGTGTCATCTCATCGTCATCGGTTTCCATCAGGGCAGGCAGGTCATCTTCCTCTATGTCTGCCTGCCTCGATGTCAAAGGTGGAGGTTTGTCGTCTGCTGTGGCTGATATGGAAGGCTTGAAAAACAACAGTATGCTTGACTGCTTAGCCTCGCACATTTTTCTATCATACAGTTCTTTGTAAGCAATCAAACCATCTTGCAAATATGCCCTAAACCTATGTACCCTTTCAAAATTAAAGTCGTACTTTATCGTTGCAGCGAAAATCTCACACAGTTGCTTCACATTCAGTTCCTGGACGACTTCACTTTCGGTCCGTTCGCTACTGCATTCAGTTTCGATTGTTATCCTTTCCTCTTCCAATTGCATCAGCTCTTCATCTATCAGTTCTTGGTCATGGGATGCCAAAACCTCAACATCATCTTTGTCAACTTCCACAAGCCAAACTCACTTTGTCCTTGCTTTGTTCACCATGATCGAAACACTTAATTATGTCTAGTTTTACGCTAAGTGTAACACCTTTACGAGCTCTTTTAGGCTTTTCCGATACTGTACCTTAGAACTCATCTTGCTAATGGCTGCTCACAGGCACGTGTTTAAGCAATGCCGGCTAGAATACAGTTCCGAATCCGGGGGAGGAGTGGCTGCTTGGGGCATGCACTGCTGTTCCTCGCGCGCTGCTTTTTTTTGTAACAGTGAAAACACCTTCTGTTAGCGAAAACAGGTAACTAATGTAGGTCTTTCGTAACAGTGAGGTTTCATAAAGCGAACGTTCGAAAAGCGGGGGACACCTGTATGTGAATGATTTGTATGATGTAATTGATGCCTTTGTGGGCAAGTTTGCAGACGATACAAAGATATGTGGAAGGGGAGAAGGCAGCGAGGCTGCAGAAGGACTTAGATGGATCGGGAGAATGGCAAAGAAATGGGAGATAGAATATGGTGTAGGTAAGTGTATGGTCATGCACTTTGGTAAACGAATAAAGGTGTAGACTTGTTTTCTAAATGGGAAGAAAATTCAAAAATCAGAAGTGCAAAAGGACTTGGGAGTCCTTGTGCAGGATTCCGTAAAGATTAATTTGCAGGTTGAATCAGTGGTAAGGAAGGCAAATACAATGTTAGCATTCATTTTGAGAGGACTAGAATATAAGAGCAGGGATGTAATGCTGAGGCTTTATATGGCACTGGTCAGTCTGCACTTGGCTATTGTGAGCAGTTAAGATGTGCTGGCACTGAAGAGGGTTCAAAGGAGATTCACGAGCATGATTCCAGGAATGAAAGGGTTAACGTATGATAAGCCTTTGATGAATGTGAGCCTGTATCCACTGGAATTTAGAACAATGGGGAGGGGGGAGGAATCTCCTTGAAACCTTTTAAATATTGAAAGGTCTGTATACAGTAGATGTAGGGAGGATGTTTCCTCTTGTGGGTGAGTCTAGGATCAAAAAGCACAGCTTCAGACTATAGAGGGACATCCATTTAGAACAGAGATGAAAAGGAATTTCTTCAGCCAGAGGGTAGTTAGTCTGTAAAATTCATTGCCACAAGTGGCTGTGGAGGCCAAGTGATTCAGTATATTTAAAGCAGAGATTGATAGGTTCTCGATTAGTCAGGGTGTCAAAGGTTACAGGAAGAAGTCAAGAGAATGGAGTTGAGGGTGATAATAAATCAGTTAAAATGGAATAGCAGAGCACACTCTGAACTGAATGGCTTAATTCTGCTCTTCTGTCTTATGCAGAGGAGGCTGCATCAGGAGCGGATACAATAGACAACTCCAACAGATTCGCAGGTGAACTGTTGCCTCATCTGGATGGGATGTTTGGGGCCCTGAATGAAAGTGAGAGAGGAGGTGAATGGGCAGGTGTAGCATTTCTGTTACAAAAGGGAGATTAGTGAGGCGGGACAAGCGGACAAGGGAATCATGGAGGAAGTGATCCCTGTAGAACGCAGAGAGTGGTGGTGAGGTAAAGATGTCTCTAGTGGTAGGGTGGGGTCCCATTAAAGATAGTGGAGGTTGCAGAGAATGATGTGTTGGATGCAGAGGTTCATGGAGTGGTTGGTGAGGCCAAAAGGCACTCTTTCCCTGTTAAGGCAATGGGAAGATGGGGTAAGCATGGATGTCCGGAAAGCTAAACTGCTTCAGTCAGAGAGAGTACTCTGAATGGTAGTTAAAACTTTGATGTGCATCACTTTCAAACAGACGTAGCTGAAGTCTGCTGCAAATATTAAAATGAGCACAAGAAAACAGTTGAGGAATTCAAAGAATTCCTGTTGAGTCATAAGAAATATAAAATAATTGTTTATTAACTAAAGATAATTATGAAATTCATAAACATTAAAGCTGAAAATTTAGCATGTGATCTTTAGTTGCTAGAATTACAACTGCAGTTTACACTATGGTTTAGGTTTTGTTATTGCTTTCACCAATAAAGAACAAAGCCCTTTAGAAGTTATTAAAATCTGAATCTAGGCCTATATTGAGTGTTCATCATAACAGGGACATTTTTTTTTTAAAGTCATCCATGATGTGGCTATCAGTACAAGGCCACCATTTACTGTATATAGCCTATCCTTTCTGCAAAGATAATGCCAAAGTATGTTGGATGTTTATGAAATCAAATTTTTCATGATTAAATATATGAGAATAGTTTCAAAATGCCTCTATCAGAATCTTTTGTCTGCTAATAAGCCACTAAAGTAATCAGTGTTCCAGCGATGGCGCCTCAGAATATGCTGTCTGATGTCTGCTAGACCATGAAGGCAACTCCATCAGATGAAGCCCTCCGACAGGAATAATATCCAATAGCCTGGATTAACCCTAACCCAACACATCTTTAATTTGTGCAGCATTATAATGCATTTTCAAATGAATCCACTGTTGAAAGAGAACAAGGAAATAGGGTCCTGGCAAATTTAAGGGGAGCACAGGAAGCTGATCCTATAGTGTCAAGGGAGTGCAGCAAATATTGCCCGATATTTCTGATGTCAAGCCATCTGGATTCCCAATAGGAATTACAATTGGAAATGACACAGCAAATTGTATCTGCCGTGTTCTTGCTCATCTTGTGTCTATCTCCTTGAAGTGTCTTTACATCCTCTTACCTAATCTCAATCTCATTTATCTTTTTAAAAAAATATCATTTATAATATAATTTGCTTCACAAATTAAATATTCTGCATGGAGGTCAGTGACCAGTGGTGAGCCGCAGGAATCCATTCCGTAACCCCTACTCTTCGTGATTTTTATAAATGACCTGGATGAGGAAGTGGAGGAATGGGTTAGTAAACTGTTTGATGACACAAAGGTTGGGGGTGTTGTGGATAGTGTGGAAGGCTGTCAGAGGTTACAGCAGGACATTGATTGGATGCTAAACTGGGCTGAGAAGTGGCAGATGGAGTTCAATACAGATAAGTGTGAAGTGGTTCATTTTGGTAGGTCAAATATGATGGCAGAATATAGTTTTAATGGTAAGACTCTTGGCAGTGTGGAGGATCAGAGGGATCTTGGGGTCTGAGTCCATAGGACACTCAAAGCTACTGCGCAGGTTGACTGTGTGGTTAATAAGGCATACGGTGCATTGGCCTTCATCAATAGAGGGCTATGGGTAACCCTCAGTAATTTCTACGGTAAGGACATGTTCGGCACAGCTTTGTGGGCCAAAGGGCCTGTATTGTGCTGTAGGCGTTCTATGTTTCTATAAACATTCAAAGCAGCAAGGTTACAGCAGAATGTATAGGCAGACAAGTGGTTGTTGGAGTTTAATCTGAACAAGTGTGGGAGGTGTGCACTTTAGGAGATCTAATGTAAGGGGAAAGTAGTCACTTAGCTGCACTAATGTACAGATGGGTCTTTGGATTCAGGTCGCTAGCTCACTGAAAGTGGCCATGTAAACAGATAGGGTGGTAAAGAAAGTATATGGTATACTTACCTTCATTAATTGAAGCACTGAGTTTAAAAGCCAGGAACGTGTGGTAGCTATATAAAGCTTTAGTTGGACCATGCTTGGAGTATTGCATGTAATTCTTGGTAGCCCTGTTACAGGGAGGACGTGGATGCTTCAGAAAGGGGAAGAGATTTACCAGGATGCTACCTGGATTTCAGGGTATGAGCTATAAGGGGAGTTTGGGCAAACTTCAGTTGTTTTTGCTGGAGTGGCAAAGGCTGAGGACAGAACTGACAGAAGTTTATAAATTCATGAGAGGCAGAGGCAGAGAATCAGAATCTGCTTCCCAAGGTAGAAATATCATGTACTAAAGGATATGTATTTAAGGTGAGGGGAGAAATGCTAAAGAAGATTCATGGAGCAAGCTCTCATTTTGCCAAGATGATGTAGGTGTCTGGATAGGCTGCTGGAGTGGTAATGGAAACAGATACAATAGTCATATTTAAGAGACTGTTACAAACCCCATTTCCAGAAAAGTTGGGATATTTTCCAAAATGCAATAAAAACAAAAATCTGTGATATGTTAATTCACGTGAACCTTTACTTAACTGACAAAAGTACAAAGAAAAGATTTTCAATAGTTTTACTGACCAACTTAATTGTATTTTGTAAACATACACAAATTTAGAATTTGATGGCTGCAACACACTCAACAAAAGTTGGGACATGGGCATGTTTACCATTGTGTTACATCACTTTTCCTTTTAATAACACTTTTTAATTATTTTGGAACTGAGGATACTAATTGTAGTAGATTTGCTATTGGAAATTTTGTCCATTCTTGCTTGATATAAGACTTCAGCTGCTCAACAGTCCGTGATCTCCGTTGTCTGATTCTCCTCTTCATGATGCGCCATACATTTTCAATAGGAGATAGATCTGGACTGGCAGCAGGCCAGTCAAGCACATGCACTCTGTGTCTACAAAGCCACGCTGTTGTAGCCCGTGCAGAATGTGGTCTGGCATTGTCCTGCTGAAATAAGCATGGATGTCCCGGGAAGAGACATCGCTGTGATGGCAACATATTTCTCTCTAAAATCCTAATATACGCCTCAGAGTCAATGGTACCTTCACATACATGCAACTCATCCATGCCGTGGGCACTGATGCACCCCCATACCATCACAGATGCTGGCTTTTGCACCTTTCACTGATAACAATCTGGATGGTCGTTTTCATCTTTGGCACGGAGAACTCGACACCCGTTTTTTCCGAAAACTAGCTGAAATGTGGACTCATCTGACCACAGCACACAGTTTCTCAGTCTTTCGGTCCATCTGAGATGAGCTCGGGCCCAGAGAACTCGCCGGCAGTTCTGCATAGAGTTGATGTATGGCTTCCTCCTTGCGTAATACAGTTTCAAGTTGCATTTCTGGATGCAGTGACGGACTGTGTTGAGTGACAATGGTTTTCCGAAGTACTCCCGAGCCCAGGTGGCTATAATTGTCACAGTAGCGTGACGGTTTCTTAGGCAGTACCGCCTGACGGCTCGAAGATCACGCGCGTTCAACAGTGGTTTCCGACCTTGCCCTTTACGCACTGAGATGTCTCTGAATTCTCTGAATCTTTTCACAATATTATGTACTGCAGATGTTGAAAGACCTAAATTCTCTGCAATCTTGCGTTGAGAAACGTTCCTTTTGAACTGACTAACAATTCTCTCACGAATTTTGGCACAAAGGGGTGAGCCACGACCCATCCTTGCTTGCAAAGACTGAGCCTTTGATGGACGCTACTTTTATACCCAGTCATGATACCTCACCTGCTACCAATTAGCCTGCTTAATGTGGAGTCTTCCAAACTGGTGTTACTTGAATATTCTGTGCACTTTTCAATCTTATTTTAACTCTGTCCCAACTTTTGTTGAGTGTGTTGCAGCCATCAAATTCTAAATTTGTGTATGTTTACAAAATACAATTAAGTTGGTCAGTAAAACTATTGAATATCTTTTCTTTGTACTTTTGTCACTTAAATAAAGGTTCATGTGAATTAACATATCGCAGATTTTTGTTTTTATTGCATTTTGGAAAATATCCCAACTTCTCTAGAAATGGGGTTTGTAGATAAGACACATGAATATAGAGGAAATGAAGGATCACATACAGCCAGAAGAGAGTTGGCTCAATGTGGCATCATTCTGTACAGACATTGTGGACTGAAGGGCCTTTTCCTGTGCTGCACTGTTCTGTATTCAAGATGGTTAACACTAACCCTTGAAACAAAACTGCTTGCAAGCCTCTCATTCAAATGGTATTGTTAATCATCAAACTGTGTTTCACCTTTTACAAATTCACCACTAATGCACAAGTATCATTGTGGTTTAAAAATGTTATTGGAAAAGCCATATAAATGACATTAGTACAATAAATTTATTTCATATTTCTGTTATTTTCTCAGATATTTGTATTTGATGCATTTTTTTGCCCCTACAAATGAGCACTGTCAACCCCTAACCAACCAGGACTTCGAAATTCTTCATTTTTTTCTTGAACAAATGAGTACTATTGAAACAGAATCCACGTAGGAGTCTGGAATACGCTGCCAGGGGTGGTGGTAGAAGCGGATATGATAGAGGTATTTAAGAGGCACTTAGATGGATATATAAATATGCAGAGAATGGAGGGATACCGAACACGTGCAGGCAGAAGGGATTAGTGAAATTAGGCATCATTAGTTTAATTAGTTCAGCACAGCCTCGTGAGCTGAAGGGCCTGTTTCTATACTGTAATGTTCTCTGTCTATGAAACCGATCTAAAACACAAAAATTATTTTTCAGTTGCACAAAGTCTACACAGTTCATTAATGTTTATTCTTTTTGTTCAGACAAGTCAATCCCACAGTCTATGAAAGGTTAAACTTAATTTTATCTAGATTATACAGGTGTGCCCCGCTTTTCAAACGTTCGCTTTACGAAACCTCGCTATTACGAAAGACCTACATTAGTTACCTGTTTTCGCTAACAGAAGGCGTTTTCACTGTTACGAAAAAAGGCAGCACGCGATAAAAGGCAGTGCGCATCCCGAGCAGCCAAGCTCCTCCCCCGGAACTGCATTCTAGCCCGTACTGCTTAAACATGTGCCTGTGAGCAGCCATTAGCAAGATGAGTTCTAAGGTATTGGAAAAGCCTAAAAGAGCTCGTAAGGATGTTACACTTAGCGTAAAACTAGACATAATTAAGCGTTTCAATCGTGGTGAACGAAGTAAGGACAAACTGAGCTTGGCTTGTGGAAGATGACGAAGATGATGTTGAAGAGGTTTTGGCATCCCATGACCAAGAACTGATAGATGAAGAGCTGATGCAATTGGAAGAGGAAAGGATAACAATCGAAACTGAATGCAGTAGCGAACAGACCGAAAGTGAAGTCGTCCAGGAACTGAACATGAAGCAACTGCGTGAGATTTTCGCTGCGATGATTGCAGAGAAGTACGACTTTAATTTTGAAAGGGTATGTCGGTTTAGGGTATATTTGCAAGATGGTTTGAGTGCTTACAAAGAACTGTATGATAGAAAAATGTGCGAGGCTAAGCAGTCAAGCATACTGTCGTTTTTCAAGCCTTCCACATCAGCCACTGCAGATGACGAACCTCGACCTTCGACATCGAGGCAGGCAGAGGTAGAAGATGACCTGCCTGCCCTGATGGAAACAGACGACGATGAGATGACACCCCAGTGTCCCACCACCCCAACCCCCAGGGCCGCGGACCGATACATTGCCGCGAAGAATGCAGCAGTAGCCAGGGCGCACCCAACACATCTTTAAGAAAAAGCCGAAATAAACAAGCTAATTAATTAGGTGCTGCCCGGCACGTAATTAATTAGCTTGTTTATTTCAGCTTTTTCTTAAAGATGTGCTGGGTGCATCCCGGCTACCGCTGCATTCTCCGCAGATCGGTATCGGTTCACTGCCTGGAGGTTAGGGACCACTGCACCACCCCAAACTCCGACGACTCAGCCTAACACATCACCATCAGTGTGCTCGGCGCTGAACCAATTCCAGTAAGTGATACTACACTGTACATACATTATTTCTACTTTATATAGGCTGTGTATTTTTATGTGTTATTTGGTATGATTTGGCAGCTTCATAGCTTGAGGGTTACTGGAGAGAGTGTTTCTGCCGAGAGCACTTGCGTGAAATTTTCACAGCTGAGAACAGTGCAGCAATGATTGTAGAAAAGTACTTCTACTTTATATAGGCTGTGTATTTATCATATAGTTCCTGCTTTTACTATATGTAACTGTTACTTTAGGTTTTATATGTTGTTTGGCATGATTTGGTAGGTTATTTTGTGGGTCTGCGAACACTCACAAATTCTTCCCATATAAATAAATGATAATTGCTTCTTCACTTTACGACATTCCGACTTACGAACTGTTTCATGGAAACGCTCTACCGTCGGATGGCGGGGGAAACCTGTAGAGCTCTTAATTGATATGATGGCAACAAATGTGCAAAACTGAGTTTCTATAATCACTAATTTCTATACCAGAAAGTGGAAATCCCACTTTGACATACAAGCTCTAAAATTCTTCCACTGAACATGGACTTAAGCTATATTAAAACAGAAATAATTGTGTTATTTTATTTAATTCTGTGCTTTATGGCAAATTAACAACAGAATCAAAACCAGACGGAATATTACTTTTGATGATAATTGATCAATTAGACTTGAACTAGTACCTGCAAAAAGGGTCTCTTGATTGATTAATTGCTGGTTCTTGTTTAACTTCAGTTAAACAATCAGAGTTCCCAACAATGGTTAATTTTTAACAATAAGAAAAACATAAAACAGGATCCCAGAC
Source organism: Mobula hypostoma (assembly GCF_963921235.1). NCBI lineage: Eukaryota > Metazoa > Chordata > Chondrichthyes > Myliobatiformes > Myliobatidae > Mobula > Mobula hypostoma. The sequence continues at coordinate 167,229,782 of NC_086102.1, forward strand.
AGGTGTAATACAAAAAGTTGGTTTCATACATTTTTTAAATTTAGGATCATGTTGGATTACTTAAGCAATGTGAAGTAGTGTCAATTTATAAGTTTTCTGGGGACTAGACACCAGTTATCTTGACATTTTAATCACCTCACACTGTTGGAGCAGTGCTGCCGGGATAATCAAGGACACGACCCACCCAGCCAACACACTTTTTGTCCCTCTTCCCTCCGGGAGAAGGCTCAAGAGCTTGAAGACTCGTACGGCCAGATTTGGGAACAACTTCTTTCCAACTGTGATAAGACTGCTGAATGGATCCTGACTCGGATCTGGGCCGTACCCTCCAAATATCTGGACCTGCCTCTCGTTTTTTTTTGCACGACCGGAGGAATGCCATACTAGATCTAGTACTAGGTAATGAACCAGGTCAGGTCACAGATCTCTCAGTGGGTGAGCATCTGGGGGACAGTGACCACCGCTCCCCGGCCTTTAGCATTATCATGGAAAAGGATAGAATCAGAGAGGACAGGAAAATTTTTAATTAGGGAAGGGCAACTTATGAGGCTATACGGCTAGAACTTGCGAGTGTGAATTGGGATGATGTTTTTGCAGGGAAATGTACTATGGACATGTGGTCGATGTTTAGGGATGTTAGGGATAAATTTGTCCTGGTGAGGAAGACAAAGAATGGTAGGGTGAAGGAAACATGGGTGACAAGTGAGGTGGAAAATCTAGTCAGGTGGAAGAAGGCAGCATACATGAGGTTTAGGAAGTAAGGATCAGATGGGTCTATTGAGGAAGCAAGAAAGGAGCTTAAGAAGGGGCTGAGAAGAGCAAGGGGGCATGAGAAGGCCTTGGCGAGTAGGGTAAAGGAAAACCCCAAGGCATTCTTCAATTATGTGAAGAAAAAAAGGATGACAGGAGTGAAGGTAGGACCGATTAGAGATAAAGGTGGGAAGATGTGCCTGGAGGCTGTGGAAGTGAGCGAGGTCCTCAATGAATACTTCTCTTCGGTATTCACCAATGAGAGGGAACTTGATGATGATGAGGACAATATGAGTGAGGTTGATGTTCTGGAGCATATTGATATTAAGGGAGAGGAGGTGTTGGAGTTGTTAAAATACATTAGGACAGATAAGTCCCCGGGACCTGACGGAATATTCCCCAGGCTGCTCCATGAGGCAAGAGAAGAGATTGCTGAGCCTCTGGCTAGGATCTTTACGTCCTCGTTGTCCATGGGAATGGTACCAGAGGATTGGAGGGAGGCGAATGTTGTCCCCTTGTTCAAAAAAGGTAGTAGGGATAGTCCGGGTAATTATAGACCAGTCTGTGGTGGGAAAGCTGTTGGAACAGATTCTTAGAGATAGGATCTATGGGCATTTAGAGAATCATGGTCTGATCAGGGACAGTCAGCATGGCTTTGTGAAGGGCAGATCGTGTCTAACAAGCCTAATAGAGTTCTTTGAGGAGGTGACCAGGCATATAGATGAGGGTAGTGCAGTGGATGTGATCTATATGGATTTTAGTAAGGCATTTGACAAGGTTCCACACGGTCGACTTATTCAGAAAGTTAGGGATCCAGCGAAGTTTGGCCAGGTGAATTCAGAATTGGCTTGCCTGCAGAAGGCAGAGGGTGGTGGTGAAGGGAGTACATTTAGATTGGAGGATTGTGACTAGCGGTGTCCCACAAGGATCTGTTCCGGGACCTCTACTTTTAGTGATTTTTATTAACGACCTGGATGTGGGGGTAGAAGGGTGGGTTGGCAAGTTTGCAGACGACACAAAGGTTGGTGGTGTTGTAGATAGTGTAGAGGATTGTCAAAGATTGCAGAGAGACATTGATAGGATGCAGAAGTGGGCTGAGAAGTGGCAGATGGAGTTCAACCCGGAGAAGTGTGAGGTGGTACACTTTGGAAGGACAAACTCCAAGGCAGAGTACAAAGTAAATGGCAGGATACTTGGTAGTGTGGAGGAGCAGAGGGATCTCGGGGTACATGTCCACAGATCCCTGAAAGTTGTCTCACAGGTGAATAGGGTAGTTAAGAAAGCTTATGGGGTGTTAGCTTTCATAAATCGAGGGATAGAGTTTAAGAGTCGTGATGTAATGATGCAGCTCTATAAAACTCTGGTTAGGCCACACTTGAAGTACTGTGTCCAGTTCTGGTCACCTCACTATAGGAAGGATGTGGAAGCATTGGGAAGGGTACAGAGGAGATTTACCAGGATGCTGCCTGGTTTAGAGAGTATAGATTATAATTAGAGATTAAGGGAGCTAGGGCTTTACTCTTTGGAGAGAAGGAGGATGAGAGAAGACATGATAGAGGTGTACAAGATAATAAGAGGAATAGATAGAGTGGATAGCCAGCGACTCTTCCCCAGGGCACCACTGCTCAATACAAGAGGACATGGCTTCAAGGGGGATATTAGAGGAAGGTTTTTTACTCAGAGGGTGGTTGGTATGTGGAATGCACTGCCTGAGTCAGTGGCGGAGGCAGATACACTAGTGAAGTTTAAGAGACTACTAGACAGGTATATGGAGGAATTTAAGGTGGGGGTTATACGGGAGGCAGGGTTTGAGGGTCAGCAGAACATTGTGGGCCAAAGGGCCTATACTGTGCTGTACTATTCTATGTTCTATGTTCTTACTTTCCTTTTTCTATTTTCTATTTGTGATTTATAATTTAAACTTTTAATATTTACTATCGATTTGTACTCCAGGCAGCGTGAAGCGCAGAATCAAATATCGCTGTGATGATTGTATGCTATAGTATCAATTGTTTGGTGACAATAAAGTATAAAGTATGAATGATAAATATTAAAACTTCTCTGGATCAACAATAAAAATCAGACTTTTCAAAATGGCCCACTTTTAATAGATATTTTGTACAATTCAAATGCATGAAAAAGTCTTCAATTTACCTGAGGTGACCAGTCCATGCATGTAACAACACGATGTTTTGACCAGCGTTCATCAGAAAACTCTCTATTTAAAGAAAGTTTAGCTCCACCTTGGAGTTCTCTATTGGGAAAAAAAATGCAGTCAAAACCATTGATTTGTTTACCAGAAATAGTGCAATCACTAGAAATGCAGTAAAGGATTTAAATATTACCCTTCTTTTTCTTCTAAATCCTTGCCACTGTAGTCAAAAAACAAGTCTTTATGCTCTGCAAGAGCTCGTTCAATTATTCTAGTGCTGTGATCAAAGAATGTGAGGAATTCATCAGAATGAATTATCTGTTGCTTTTCTTCTTCTGTAAGTTCATGAGGTACACCTATAAAATGAGGTAAACAAAGCTTTTTTCCTCCTTCAGAATCTCATAACTGTTTACATTCTATAAATATTAAATCTATTTAGCATCTTAACCTTACCAAAATTAAAATTCTATTTCATCTTTAAGATATATCTATATAAGATATAATTAGGCATTCTGACCACAGATCTTGTGTTAACTTCTGTATTTTCTTTAACAGAAGTCTCCATTTTAATAGTCAGGAATAAATCTTAAAAACCAGATGACAGTTCTCCCCACCTGAATTACATTACTGAACCACATGGATTTTTTATGATGATCTAGTAGCTTTGTGTTAATTAACTATAAGGCAAACTGCATTTAATAAAAATTCAGATTAATTGCCAGGTTGAAAGCCATAGCCGCCACCGCAGATTTTAAATTCAAGTCTTGTTTGTTAACCTGGGTCACTGAGAGATGGACCCAGGAACTTAATTGTTGTGTTATTCCATACTAATTAGCCAAAAGTGTCCTTACATAAGTGTCTCCGTGTGATGGTGCAAAACAAGGATGAATCTTTAGAACCTGCAATATAGTGGAAATACATAGTTCGATACTGATGGGCAGGGCAAGTGAGAAAGAAGGGAAAGGAGGGCAGACAAACACAGTGGGTGAAGAGATGGAAGAAAGTAGGCACTCTCCCACCTTCACTCTGCCTTCCTCATTTTCTCTCTCTTTCTTTACACCTCATCCAACATGATCTCATTAACTCTCAAGCATGGACAAGCTTGCCTCTTTTTCAAATCCTGACACCCCTCTGCAACATCCTTGCTTCTCTCCTTTTGCAATATTGATTTATGACAAAACAGTAGTGAATGAAAAAATCTATCTGATGATGGGTGACATGGTCCCAAGCCAGTGGCAGGAGGCAAAGAAAAGTGTTGAAGGTGTGGGATGGTGTGTGCATCTCAAGGCTGTGGAACTTTAAGTAGTTACCAAGGAAGTACAGAATTAAAGCTATTTTAAAATTTATTGACAGCCCTAAAAATTAGACCATAAGACATAGCAGCAGATTTTGGCCATTCAGCCCACTATTCCATCATGACTGATTTACTTTCCCTCTCAACCCCACTCTCCTGCCTTCTCCCCATAATCATTGATGCTTTAACTAATCAAGAACCTATCAACCCCCATTTAAATATACCCAATAACTTGGCCTTTGCAGCCATCTGTGACAATGACTTCGACAGATTTACCACCCTCTGGCTAAAGAAATTCCTTCTTATCTCCATTCTATAGGGACATCCTTTATATTCTGAGGCTGTGCCCCTGATTCTAGACTTCCCCCACTATTGAGAACATTCTCTCCACATCCACTCAATCTAGGATTTTCAGTATTTGATAGGTATCAACAAGATTTCCTGTCATTCTTCTAAACTCCAATGAGTACGGGCCCACAGCCATCAAACACTCCTCATATATTAATTCTTTCATTCCCGGGGTTATTCTTGTGAACCTATTCTGGACCCTCTCCAATGACAGCACATCCTTTCTCAGATAAGGGCCCCAAAATTGTTCATAATACTCTAAATGCAGTCTGACCAATGCCTTACAAAGCCTTAGTAATTAAGCTTGTGAATATCAAGAAAAGATTAGATTCAATTAGAATTTTCATCCAACCTCTAATCTAGTCTATATTCCCAAGTCATTCTTCATGTCCTTTCCAAGCTTTGAATTGCTACTTAGACTAATTTATTTAGTTATTGAGGTCTGTCAACTGGTACGTCTTTGGAGTGTGGGAGGAAACCAGTGCACCCAGAGGACGCAGGTAGCAGTGGGAATTGAACCCAGGTCACCTGTATTGTAAAGCACTGTGGTAACCACTACGCTACTGCATAATGCAACAACTGGCAACAATGAAAGCACACCATATCACAAAATATTGATGGAAATTAAAAGGAGGAACAGGGAATGTTAAAACTCAAAAGATAAACTTGCTTAATTTCAATAAGAGCACAAAATGTTTAATGCAGCCTTGTTAATGCAATATTGCATTCAACTGGAAATCTATGGATTTTTTGCTGAGACAGTTAAAATAGTTTTACTGAAATATATCTGCATTAAAAAGTCATAAGAATAACAAATATGATCTCAACTAAAAAAAGTCAAATTAAGTAGACCAAGGAAATACAAACTCTAAAAGGAAATCAGTATCAAATAAATTTTCAACAACAAATCAGGGAATATATGATCTCTTGGGAAATTATAAGATGCTTTGCAAATATACTGGGGTAACTTAAACCCACTCTCATGGGAGAATACTACATGGATAAGGTTCAATCAGAAAAATGGCTGTTCCTTAACTCCTGACATTGTTTTGCAAAATTTCAATATCTGTCTTCCCCAGGATGAATTTAAGAACCTCAAACTCAGCTAATAAATACTCATTATTTGCAAAATTTTTGTTTGCCTGATCTGTAAAGGAATTTTCTGCTGACATAAATAAACAAAATGCTCTGGAACACAATGGCAAATACAAAGAAATCTGTATTTGTGGACTAAGCACCCAAAGCATTTAAAACAAATTTCAATTTTAAAGAACTTTTCAAAACAATTTTCACCCCAAAATACCTTCTTTATCTTCTTCTTTCTGTATTTGTACTGGTTCTGGTTCAACTACTTGCTTGGGTACAATTTCCTCCTCCTCCTCTTCTGCTGAAACATAACAATCATGAAATTCAATACTGTAGTCCTTCAGACATTCTGAAACACCTCATCTCCCATTACATTGTTTTGATATTGTCCTGAAGTTTTCATATTAAATGTGCCTTTTCTGAAGTTAATATCATGTAAATTTTGATTATCTCAAGAAATATTTCTAAGATCATTATTAAAAATGGAGAAAGATAAATTGCAACTGTCTGAAGAGCTATATTATTACTCATAATCTTCAGGCCATCAATGTCAAGGCAATGAACTATCTAATAGCTTCATTCTATCTTGAAAATGGCATGACAATCACTTCATTTGACGTTTCTATTGTCAGATGTACTGACACTTAGCAGCTTTTTATCTTGTTCACAGCTTATTAGCTGTAAATCAAATAGATCTGAAAACTGGGAAAAAGTATGTTTCACCATACACTTGGACTCCATTTGAGATATGTAAAAAACACCAAAGAAGCCTATCTGAATATGTTCTATTTTTTGATGGTACCGTAAGTTAAATACTTCAGAATTTCAAATATGGCTTTTGAACTTCTATCATTTTATCATTCTATAGACATGAGTTATCATTGCAGCATCATAAACAAATACAATAAGAAAGAAATACAGATAAGCGGAAAGAGAAAATAGTCTGAAGAAGAATGTCAAACAACATGCACATTGACAATCTTTATCCTTCCAGGATCTGAATCAGTTTTATTATTACTGATATAAATAGCGTGGTTTTTTTTGCAGTAGCAACAAAAACTTAAAATTGCTATAAATTATAAAAAATATATAAAACTAACAAAGTAGTGTTCATGGATGATTCAGAAATATGATGGCAGAGGGCAAAAAGCTGTTATTGAATCATTAAGTATGGGGCTTCAGGCTCTTGTACCTCTTCCCCCATGTTAATAACCAGAAGAGGCCAAGAAGTGATCCTTGCCATGGATGCCACCTTGTTGAGGGATCGCCTCTTGAAGATGGGCTCGATGGTGTGGAGGGTTGCACTTGTAATGGAGCTGCATCGGTAATGTTTTATTTAACAATATTCAACAAGCCAACAAATAAAGAAAACTCTTCAAAAGTTTTGCATATGGCTGTCTGGGTAACAGAAATTCTACCTTATAGAATTTACAAATCCTACCCAAAAATTTGACAGAGTAAAATTCAGCTTTGAGGAATTTTTAAACACAAATTTTATGTATTATCAATTTACATTTCTCGACACGTGCAAATGACACAGATTCATATTGAGGAAAGTAATGACCAGTACCTTTCCCTATGAATATAGCACCTAGCCATCAGCCCCACCCCCAGCCAACCCAATACTGGGGTTGACTGACTGAGCAAAGATTTTCCAGATGTACGGTATCTTTCAGAACCTCAATATTCCTCTGTTCTTATATTCTGCTTTATTAGATATCTTAAAACCTTTTATATCAAAATCAACAAGCAGAAGAAGCTTCAGCTCTCAGTTAAAGACAGTCAAACATTACCTCTCAAAACATTTTATTATAAAATAAGGTATAAGCACATGATAATATTTAATGCTTTAAACAACAGCCTCGTGATCTCGTTCTGATTTATACTAACCAAATGAAAGCAGATCATGGACTCTTGAATGTTGTAGAACATCAGGGGTAGCTTTTACTCTTTATAAAATGGTGTTCCAGGATTCAACTTACAAATTTATTTTAATTAATTTTATCACTAATAAAGAGACTTTCAAGTAGGGTTTTCCTTCTGAATGGCACATTCTACTTAATTGTTTTCTGGAGCTTATGTTCTAAAAAGAACTTAGTTAATTGACTGCCAAGAAATTTGGTTGATAAAACAAATTCTAGTTTATTAGAAAAGGAAATAACTAGGTCATTTTAGAATTGCAAAAATTGAAGAAGAAACCATTGTCAAACAATACAAGGCAAAAATTTGCATCGGCTATCCATAATTAAAGCAATCTGCTTTCCATCTCAAATTTCCACACGGTTCTCTCAAGCAAACTCCATAGAATGAAATAAAAGTACAAGCTTCCATAAAAGAAAAACATCAATCCGCCAACTCAAATCCATTTAAGCAAAAATTGGAAGGAAACCATATTAATTAACTCAAATCAGATGATAGTAGTGGGCAAAAGAACCCCACCTTTTCTCGAAATCAAATCGAGGATCAAAAGTTCGACTTCTGATTTTCTCCAAACTAAGGCACAGCATCACCTGAGAGAACCATTGTATTAAAGTAGGAGCAGAAGCATCTTTCTATTTCAACAAAATAGCCCTTCTGGCCAATAATGTAACAAATGCAATTACATGTTGGTCTGATAGAGAAATACCATGAATATGTTGAGGGATTATACAAAACAAAACTGTCAATTTATTAGGTTGTAAATTAATTTTTTAAACTTCGGAAATTGTAGAGAAAATAGATTTCCAAAAATGTTTCAATACAGAACACGACCAAAACATATATGTCAATGTAGCTGTCTCTCACACCGACTATCAACATTAGGAAACATTTCAGATAGTCTCTCCTTTGTCAAATAGTGGCGATGTACAATTTTAAATTGAATTAAAGAGTGACTGGCACAGATCGAAGAAGAGTTAACCAACTTCAAGATCTGCATCCAATCCTCTGTTATCAAGGCCACGTTAAGCTCTCTCCCCCAATCTTGCTTAATCTTAAGTGAAGGGTAATTGTGCTGTTGTAACAATAAATTATAAATTCTCCCAATAAAACCTTTCACTAAAGGGTTCATTTCTAAAATAATATCTAACAGGTCAGAATCCTGTATATATGGAAAATTACTTAAATATTCTTGTAAGAAGTGTCTGACCTGAAGATATTGCAGGAAATGTGAATACGAGGGAGTATTTAGTTACTAATTTCTCAAAAGACATCCATCGGCCATCTTGGAACAGATCCATGAAGGAATAAATTCCTTTATTCCTCCAAAGAAGAAAGGTAGGATCACTTAATGAAGATTCAAATAAATAATCTTGATAAATTAAACTAAAAAGTTTAAATTTTTTGAGATTAAAAAAATTACAAAACTAGAACCAAATTTGTAATGACTGCTTAATCACAGGATATAAATTTAAATTAGCAACTTTGGCCAGTTGTACAGGTAGAGAAGCTCCTAATAACGAGGTTAAGTGAAACTGTTTCACAGCTTTCAATTCCAAATCAGCCCAAGGTGGTCGTTCATTTTTATCAGCCCAATATAACCAAAAACACATATAACGTATGGGTCCAGGGTTGTGCTCCTAATGGGTTTTTTCCCCCTTTTTTTTTTAAGTTAATAGGGAGTTTTTTTCTCTTAGTAGGGGTTCTTTCTTTTTCATTCAAAAAAATATTCTTAACACTTTATTTTTTCTTATTATTATTGATATATTGCTTGGCTTTGTTAATCAGTTATTTGCTAATTTAATTCTTCATTGTACATATTGACATACTGACTTGATTACCTTAATGTATTTTTTGTTGATCTTTAATAATAATCAATAAAAAAGATTTTAAAAATGAAAATAAAAGTATCCAATCATCCAATGGGGAAAGGAGTGAAAGTTTATCCTAATGCTGCCATTTCTTTGACCACTGCCACGGATGTATCCTGTCACATTATTCAATTCTCTCGAGATCTTGGTCTTATCAGAGGCCTTCAGTCAAAGCCTGCTTCTAATTCTCGAGTCCAAAGTCTCTTTTAGTGCAGTTCCTGCCTTGGTGTTCCAGGAATACTGGCACTTCACTGGAAATCCACAGAACACAGCATCCATGTCGAACTTCCTTCAATATGATTACAAAATGCCTCAGGGCCTGTGAAAGCATGCAACTCCTCAAGTTTACTATGATCGCTTGGTATATTTGAATGAATTAAATCTGAACCAAAACGAATGAATCCCTCTACTAATATTGTCTTCGTAATTCCTTGCAAATGTGTGTAATGCAAAACATTCTTAGTGACACTGGGAATATATAACCTTTTATTAAGTGCTGCAATTCTTGTGTTGATAATATTCTCACAACACTGATAAAGAATTCTAGAATTTGCAACAAGCCAAAATGAAGCTATAATTTCATAAGCACAATTTGGAAGGTATACAATCTGGAAGCAAAAGTTTTCCATTTGCTGCTTTTATTTTCTTTGATCGCAGGAATTATGGAATTGATTGCATTGTTAAGTAAGCAATAAGCAAGCAGAAGATGAGTCTCTATTGGACAATCTTGAAAAACATACAACATTGTACTGATTAGGAAAAAAAGTTGCCCAAATCTACATGACCAAATTTAATTATTATTAAAATTTAGTTCTACTTTTGCCATCCTCCTGTTGCCTTGATTCATGTGGTTTAAATTTCAAATTCCACACTAGTTCATTACGTGTTTCTCACCGCTCCTACCTCCGAGAAGGTTTCCTATACCTAGAGAAACTGAATACAAAGATTTTTGGAAGCTATTGGTTTGACAAGTCAGTTTATTTACTGAGGGCTACATGAAATGAGCTGGTCAAAGAATGGGAACCAGCTGCCCAAATCAGGTCCCAGCAGCTAGTCCAGATGACTAGACAACAAAGAACAGATGGTACTACTGAGATTATGTTCTCCAGTACAAAGTGGCACTGGGATGGCACAAAATTTTCTGCCTGACTGCCTCCAATCACATTTTCTCCAACAGCAAGACTGTAATTACTGGCCCACCAGGGGAGTTAAAGGCAACTATTCAGGCTGAAGACTGAATAAAATACATCATGAAGGCTACAACAGCTGCCAAGCCACACTAACACAAATGTGTTTGTTATAAGGATTTTCGAGTCCTTACAACAAACACATTTATGCAGACAATAAATGTAATTAAGCCACCCCCAGAGTTTAGAAAAATAGTGGTGAAATGCACACTACGGTATTAACTTTTGCTTTATAAAAATGATAATCGTATGTGTAAATTTAACAGTAAATATGAATTGAATTTGCCTACCATTCTGACAAGTTTACAGAAATGGGTTGATAACATGAACAATTTCAATATCCTGCAGATATGCTCATACTTGCAACCAAATTGGAAAGTTAAAATTTTTCCTTTCAAGGGCTTCAATCAGCTGCAAAGGAAAACAGTAATCACTGCCTTTTGAGCAAGCACTGCTGCATTTGTCAGCCCTTTCTCTGAGAATGTAGCCAGAGCAATCAACCTGCCATCCATTCAGAAAGAAAAAACAATCTGAAAACACAGGGTATAATACACCTGCCAGAGAAAATGGCCATTTCAGGAGAAGCTAGTGATCTGCATGACCCCACTGAGGAGGCGGTGGTGCAGAGGGGAAGAAATGCTTAAAAAGAATTCATAGTGATTCCGATCTCTCATACACTGACACTTCCGTACAAAGTGTACCAATTATAGCTTTTGTGCTACTTAAAAATGAAAGCTTTTTTTTTCAAAAATAATCACACTGAGACACAGAAGACGCACATCCTTTCACAGAAATTACTTATACACTGAACAATCTATTAATCTGAAAGCAGTCTGTCATAGTAGGGGTCCAAAGCTGTTCAAGCACAAAACTAGAAACGTGACACCAAAGATTAAAATAATCTCTGCAGGTGTGCTTGCCACCCCATGTCACTTTGTTGACAGCTTTACATAAAATCAAAGCCAAAACCTTAACATTACATAATTTTAAAATGAACATTTTCTCAAGACCAGAAACTCTATACTATAATAACTGTATTTTACATCACATGGAATCATCTTAAAGTGGAAATACAGATACATTTATTGAAAAATAATATATACACAGAGACAGAATGATTACCTTAAGTCAATATTACCCTGTAATAGTGGTATCTCTGTTGAAACTGACCAGTGACACTTCAAACTTTCTGTACACATCACCATAAAGTATCTGTTTCTAATAATAGATTACATATTTGAAATTACATAAGACAAAGCCAATTTAATACTGAAGTTAATCTGAAAGAGAAAGTTATTTAAATATTATAAGAGATCTGAAAGGACAACAATCGTAAAATGGAAGAACACATAACTGTGAATGATTTGTTGAACAACCAAAAATATTATTTTCAGTAGTGCACGTTGTACACAGTAAAGTTACTGAACAAAAATCTAAAAAAACTAAAAATGCTGTAAATCCAAAATAAAAAAAGAAAATGTTGGAAAAACTCAGCATGCCTGAACAACATCTGTGGAAAGAACAGAGATATCATTTCAGGTCAGAGACACCTGTTGGGGGTTTCCAGCATTTTCTGTTTTTATTGCAAGTTTGCTTTTCTGTGCTAACTTGACACATGAAACACTAATGACTACAGCACAGGGAATTCTAAAGCACATTAGGCCACTTTCAGAGAACACTTTAGCAAGGCCTTTGACAAGCTCAGTCATGGCAGACTAGTCTAGAAGGTCAGATTGCATGGGATCTAGGGGGACATAACAAATTGGATTCATAACTGGCCCAGGGGGTGATGGTTGTTCTTGAATTAGAGGCCTGTGTATAGTGCTGTGCCATGAAGCTGGTGCTGAGAACTTTGCTATTTGGATGTGAATATACAAGACATAGTTACTAAGTCTATGAATACTAAAATAGGTGGTGGTATAGATTGTGTAGACTGAAATGAGGAAAAGAATTTTTTGACTCCAAAAATTGGAGAGCTTTGGAGCTCATGATCTGAAGTGGTGGTAGAGGTAGAAACACCACTCACATTTTGATACTACTGGATGTGATCTGCAGTGCAATAGATCACAAGCTGTAGGAAGGAATTTCCTCTTTTAGTACCAGCACAGAAAAATCAGGTCAAATGGGTCAGTTTTGCTGTGAAATTCCTGTGGTTCACTGGGTTGAAAGATCAGATTTCCTGCTGACCAATTATCTGAACAAACTTTGAAATCCTAATATTGGAAAAGGTGACATTTGTAATCCTGAGTTTTGGTTAAAGAAATAGAGATATGAAACAGCAGCAGGCAATGGACAAAGGTTATTCACACTGGTGTCCAGTCCTATGCCACAGTGATCAGTGGTGGGACCTTCATTGTTGGTATTTATATAAATGATTTGGATGTGGTTAGTAAGTTTGCAAATGATAATACAATAGCTGGTGTTGCAGACAGTGTACAATGTATGAAAAAATTACAGGGGGATCTTAAACAGCCTAGTATGTGGACTGAGGACTGGCAAATAGATTCCAAACCAGACAAATGTGAGGTACTTGCAATTTGGGAAAACAAACCAGAATGGTAGGGCCCCAGGAGTGCTTTAGAACAGAGGGAACGAGGAGTCCAAGTGCATAGATGGCTGAAAGTAGCATCGCAGGCAGATAGGGTGGTGAAGAAGGCAATTGGAATGCTGGCCTTCATCAATCAGGGACTTGAGTACAGGAATTGGGAACTTATGTTGCATTTAAATGGGATGCTAGTGAAGTATTGGAGTATTGTGTACAGTTTTAGTTGCCTTCTCATAGGAAAGGTGTTATTAAACTAGAAAGAGTGTTGAGAAGATTTACCAGGATGGTGCCTTGGGGGCCTGAGTTACAAGAAGAGGTTGTGTAGACTAGGACTTTATTCCCTTTAATTTGCGATTGGAGGGAAGGGGTGACCTGACAGAGGTACAGAAGATTTTGAGGGTGAAAGCCCACAGTGTCTTCCCCAGGGATGGGGTGCAATAAACGAGAGGACATGATTTTAAGATCAGAGGCGATAGACTTAAAAGGAAAATCAGGAGCAGCTTCTTCAAGCAAAAGGTGGTGCATATTTGGAATGAAATAGTAGTTGAGGTGAACAACTGCAACAGTTAAAAGATACCTAGACAAGTACCTGGAGAAGAGAGTTTTCAGGGGTTATGGAAAAGGTGGACCGTAGACCGTAGTGCAATAGACACTATGACTTTAATCCAAATAAGGAAGCAGATTGCAGGGGGTCAAAATAATAGTGAAAATGGTAAGAGGCTCAAGAAATTTTAAACTTTCAGGCCTTATCATCAGTCAAAAATCTACTGGAGGAACTCAGCAGGTCAAAGATTATCTGCAGGAAGAAAGGAATTATTAACGTTTTGAGTCAAAATCCAGCATCGAGAGAGAGCTGAGAGGCGATATAAACAGTATAATGAGGAAAAGGAATGTGAGATGAGTGGTGGATTGAAAAGCGGTGTTTGATAACAGGCAGGTTGTGTCAGTTAGGGGAGGGGAGCAGAGGTGGAGTTGGAAAATAGCTGCAGGTGAATAACAATTTTGAGGCAGATAAAGAGAGGAATGTGGAAAAAGGAAAACGGATAGAGCAAGATGGGGGGAATGGAATGTGACACTGGAAGCAGCTGAAATAAACAGTGACACAAAGGGCTACAAGTGCTGAACTCTGATAAGGTGCTGAGAATGGAAACCATTCTGAGAGATGTGAATGGCAGATGGAACCAGTTGAAAGGGTGGGTTAACTGTAGGTGAGCAGTACGTATGTAGCGGACAGATGGAAACAGGAAGGGGAAAGGACAATGATGGATGAAGTGGGGTTGGTGAGTTATGAGGAAAAGACAAAAGACGGGAGGACATCAGGAGGATCAAAGGGTGGGGAGACAGTGGAGGGAGATAAGTAAAAAAAAAACACACCAGAGGAGAAAGTTACCTAGAAATGAAAAAAAACCTCAATATTCATGCAGTTGGGGTGTAGACTACTCAGGTGGAACATGAGGTGCTGTTCCTCCAGCTTGGACCACATCCTGACAGTAAAGAAGGCCAAGGATGGTCACAGCAATGAGGGACTGGGAAATGCAATGGAGCTCAAGGTGGGCAGTGCGATTCCAAATGTAAGTGTTCTGCGAAACTGATGCCCAGTTTGCACTTGATCTCAAAGATGTGGAGGAGGCCATAGGAGCACTGAATGGAGTAGTTGAGGTTGGAGGAGGTGCATATGAACCTCTGTCTCACCTGGAAGGGCTCTTTGGGTAACCTGGAAGGTGGAGAGGGAGGACAAGTGTTAGACTTACAGCAATGGCAAGGGAAGACGACATGGCTCAGTGAGGGATGAGCGTGAGTGAACCAGAGTCATGGAAATTGGTTTCTGCAGAAGGCAGGAAGGGGTTGGGAGAAGATGACGTAGCTGGTGATGTGGGTCTCTTTGCAGTTAATAGAAGTGAAGGATGATATCCTGGTTCATAGGGTGAAAGGTAAGGATGAGGGATATATCTCTATTCTGTCTGGGAAGAGATGTGGTGAGAGAAGTATGAGAAACAAAGATGATGCGAGAGCGGGCTCCATCAACCACAGCAAATGGGAAGCCATAATTCCTGGAAAAGCAAAAGCAAAACAAAAGCTATTGATAATATAATGAGGTATACTGTCAATAGTTTTACTGGTGTTAAAAGAAAATTAAAAGGGTCTCGGCCTGAAACGTCGACTGCACCTCTTCCTATAGATGCTGCTTGGCCTGCTGCGTTCACCAGCAACTTTGATGTATGTTGCTTAAATGTATTTAGGTATATTTTTGACGGTATTTCTATAGTCACTATTCATATGCAAATACTGTGCCAAGTATTGAAATAATTTTATTTTACTTTTTAAAAAATCTAATTCCACTCTTTTGGTTTTGTTATTCAATCCCCTAACAAATTCTATTTTCTAATTTCTAATCACAGAACAGGTGTTTAATTTCAGAACCACGCAGACAGCCATTTTTAAAACTTCCATTTGGTACACTAACTTTCAAATTAAAACATTTATTACAAAATTGCAAATATTCAAATTCTGTTTAGAGAGCTTTCAATAATTAGCTATGATAATCAGTTCAACGTTAATATTGGTTGCTGCTGAATATTCGCAATTTCAGTCTTTTGTACAGAGAAGTACATGAAAACACCATATTGCAGGAGTTAAAGAAAATATTTCCTTTTCTGAAATAATAACATACCTAACAAATTTAGAGTACAAGAGGGCAGCTACCATCAAAGCAGTTTTGTGCCATATTGTCAATTCTAAAATAAAATGCCACTTGCTTTTAGATTTACTGCAGTCCAGCTTTCATCAACAGATTTATCTCCAGCAGACTTTACAATAAAGATTCTGCACTGAAATAGCAGTTACTACCAAAGTGATCAACTGTCGTCAACGAACACTGAACACAGGGTTAATGAACCACTGAGTTTTAACTCTGTCTTAACATCAAAATTGTAATGTATTGCATTGAGGTGGAAAGAAAAGTATGGCTGTAAATTAGGGTGCATCTAACAATAACCAGGAGTTGAAGTTACAGCTGTCTAGATGATGAGCTTCTATGGAAGCGGGTTAATCAAACTTAAATCATCTGTGAAATAGTTGTGCTTTGTTAACTCAGAAGTCCTTGTGTCCTTCTAGGAATAAGGCATTTGACTCAATTTATCTCCTACAATCACAACACAATCAAACATACATGCAGCACTGAATGATTTTAGCTGAGAAATTAATTATAAATGCAGTTCAAAATCATAAATTAAAACTTATTATTGGAAAGAGCATCTTTCAGTTTAAGTGTGTAAACTTGTAATGTTTATAATGCTTCACTTAGGAAACTGTGGGTTATAGTTCCAAGACTTTATGTAATTTACATTTAACCTTCATTATTTCAGGTGAGCTTTAAATTGAGGGCCTACTTGTCTGCTTACAAGTTCAAGTGATCATTGGAAATCTTACAGCATGATTCACAGTCACATCCTAAACTACAAAAACCAGTTCTGATAAAATGCAGCTTTAATCACCTCACATTTCCAAGCTCCACCATGGACACTGGCCTCCCAAGCAATGAGGACATCTTCAAAATGCGATGTCTCAAAAAGGCAGCATTCATCATTAAGGATTCCCACAACACATGATGTGCTCTCTTCTTAGTACCACCATAAGGGAGGAGGTCATCATCATCATCAGGTGCCATGCCCAGTTTGAGTTTTGACTGCTATGGCCCACACACTCCTGTTTCATGTCAAGTGGATCAATTCATTCATTGGTATTCATTTCCAGTTCTCTGGCTGCTGTCTCCATCATCATTTGTCTTTGTCTTCCTCTTGCTTTCTTCCCTTCAATCTTTCCCATAATTACCGTGCATTCTAACTCCTCTTTCCTAATCACATGTCCAATGAAGTTACGTTGCCTTTTCATGATCTCCTACATTATTTCTCTTTTTATGTTTGCTCTGTTCATGACATCCTCGTTAGATATTTGTTTCGTCCATGATATTCTTTGTATCCTCCTCAAAAACCACATCTCTGCTGCTTCAATTCGTTTCCTCATGTTACTAGATGTTGTCCAACACTCTGAGCCATATAACATAACTGTATAAACGTAACATTTCAGTACTCTGAGGCGGGTTGTCATGCCTAGTTTAGCATTGGTCAGTATACTCTTCATTCTCATAAAGGTGTCTTTTGCCATCCCTATTCTTCTTTTGATGGCCAAGTCACACCTGCCATCTGATGCCACCCAGCTTCCTAAGTAGCAAAAGTTCTGTACTTGTTTTATGTCTTCCCCGTTTATTCTTCAGCCTGCAGATAGGATTCTCCTTCTTTTTGGATATCACCATACATTCTGTCTTTTTGCAATTGATAGACCGACCCATTTTTGCACTTTCTTCAACAACTATATCAATTAAGTTTTGTAGTTCTTCCTCCGTACTTGCAATTAACATAGTGTCATATGCATATCTGAAATTATAGATGTTTTCACCACCAACTTTGATTCCTAAGATAACTCTTATTTTTTGTAATATTGTTGCACTGTACACATTAAATAAATCAGGGGAGAAAACACATCCTTGTCTAACGCCTCTCTTGATTTTCGTAAACTGACTCGCTTCTCCATCTATTCTTACAGTGGCAGTTTGTTCACAGTACAGATTTCTGATTAGGTGGAGGTCTTTTGAATCTAGATCTAGAGCTTTCTGTAATATTTCAAATAACTTATTGTGCTTCACTTTATCAAATGCTTTTGTGTCATCGATAAAACAAACAAACAAATCTTTTTGCACTTGAATAGCTCATTCTGGTAGTATCTTTAACATCAATATTGTGTTTCTTGTATCTTTGTCTTTCACAAAACCACTTTGTTCTTCACCTATTTCAGCTTCTATCTTACTTTTAGATCTTGTCATCAAAATTCTTAGAAGTATCTTGGTGATATGACTCATTAAACTTACGGTCCTATGTACTTCACGTTCTATTGCTCCAGGTTTCTTAGGAAGAGTGATAGATACTGATTTTTTCATCTCTTCTGGTATTATTCCAGTCTCATAAATGTCACTGATTAAATCAGTAAGTTTTTCAATTCCATAATCTTCAAGGGCGATAATTTGTTCTAGTACTAATTCATCAGGACCTGCTGCCTGAAGACACATACTCAACATTTTAGGAACAAATTCTATTCCTTATAATACCTTATTGTAATTTGTAGTTTTTTAAATGTATTGCACCGTAATGCTGCTGCAAGACACCAAATTTCACAACATATGTCAGAGATATTAAACCTGATTCTGGTGTCTTCTCAAGTATCTACAAAGAACTCCAGTTGTAGGAAGCAGGAGGAGGAAGGTAAGCCACAATTATTTTGACAATTCCATTTTTATCAACATTGATCCAAAATACTGTCATGAAGATGAGTGATCACCATAATGTGCCTTTAGCTCACAGTCGTGGAGCTTTGTAAATATCAAAGTTAGGCCTGGTCTTTCAGATTTGTGGTGAGTTCAATGACTGGAGGTGTTCTTTACTTTTGGGAACTATATGACAATTTAGTAATTGAAGCAGGTTTCCAAAGCCAACAGATCTAGTTAGCACAAACATGGAGAGCAATTGCTTTTGGGTAGAGCTGAAGTACAGTAGGTGGATTAAAAAGTGAAGAGCACACGAGGTTCAAAGCATTAATCAACACTGCAACATTGAAGAGTCTCCATTATGAGCTAATTTGGTTTCTTCTTCTGTAGATAAATCCCCTTAATTACAACAGTTAACAAATACATCTCAATTTTAGGATTTGATTTTGTAATCTATTAAATATTCAGATGAGGAATGTATGGTTACAAATCATCTAGGAACTTGAAAAGATTAATGTCAATTAGCATTTAATACAGAGAAAAGAAGAAACATTCTGAGAGGAAGAATAAGCAATGCAAATACATGCTAATGAGAGAAAATGTAGCCCCAAGCAAAAGTGCATTAATTTATAATTCAAAAACACATAAAATTTGAAGGCCAAGTTTATAAAGTTGTTTGCCAAAAGTGTGGGAGTTCTACATTCTTTTGAATAAGAGTACTATGTACAAAAATAAAGCCAATGATAGACCAATTCACTATTAGGTGGTTAGGCTGAAATTTTCATACAGTTTTGGGCAACTTACTCTCATTAGGTGATAGAAGCCCAAACAATGTTAACCAAGATGATCATCTGGTTAAGGTTTTGGTCTTAAGACAACACTGGAGGCACTGGATACTTTTATATAGCAGAGAAATTCAATGCAAGATTTGACAGAATGTTCAGAATTACAAAGAATTTCCCTGATAAAATATTTTAAAAATTCAACAGATGGTGAACGAGCTAGTAGATTATATAAATATATCAAAAGAAAGAAGACATTTTATTTTGGTGAGATTGTTAGGACATCAAAAAACTAAATCAGATAAGATTTCTTCATTTTTACAAAGAGCAAAGGAGTTCAGGAGTAAGTCAAGATGGACCATATGTTCATCGTTCTCGTTGAACAATCAATGTTGTCTCAGCCTTCCCTTTAGCACATATATGCTATGTTCTAGAATTGATGATGATGGGAATTCAAGTTTGTGGTCTTATAATTTGCAGACAATGGAAGAGTCAAAACAGGTAGTAAGAAGTCGAACACAGTGCTGTCAAATGACATTACTGAGGACATCATAAACATGAAAAAGTATGCATGCCCAAAGAAGATCTTTTGCAACTTTAGAGGAAAACTGTAGATCCAGAAAGGAAAACCTGGATACTAATATATGGAGGACTTAAATGCCCATCACCAGGAACAGTTTAGTAGCACTATCATTGATGTAGCTGGCTGACTAAGCACCTTTCTTCCTCTTGCTCCTCCACATCCCTCTCCTTCCAATCCTTGTCCATCCTCCCATTTTTATTCCTTCCCACCTCAAGCCACCCCCGGCCCATGTACCCATTGTTAACCTCCTAACTCTTTCTGGCTCCATCTATTTAGTACACAGTTCACCCACAGGATCCACCATAAGCTCCCATCTGGATCTGTTGGAATCTTATCAGATTCCAACATTAGTAGCCTCTGCATTCCTGTTTATCTCCCTCTAGCGGTTATCTCCAACTTCACCATCCCCTTCTCCGTTCCACCTTGTTCCATCTGCCACTCCTTTCTTCTCCTCTGCCATCATCAACTCCATCCTTCCCATCCTCTACCTGGCCTCTCCTGCCTTTGATCCCTCGCCCCTTCTCAGTTCATCGATTACTTTGAGCTCTTGTGTCTCCATTCCCCCACTCCTCTTTATACTGGCCATCTCCCTGTCACTTTCAACCCTGATGCAAGATGTGACCTGACAATTCCTTTTCCTCCAAAACAGACAGTCTTTGTTCAACATGAGGGACAAATCAACTTGGCTTCATCCTTACAGATCTACTTGTTGTAGGTGCACACGTCCATGACAGCATTAATGGAAGTGTCCACTGCAAAAACATTGTGGAGCTCATCACACCTGTTGTAAGGCGATACAATTGTGCTAAGTGGAATAGATTAAGTGGAATAGATTCAAAGTAGATCTAGCAGCTCAAAAGCAAGCATCCATCTGCAGTTTGAATAATCTGCGGTAGAAAGGTTTAGTGAAGAGTGCAAAAGGGTTTACTGGAGCAGCATGTGACATACTTAAACAAAAAAGGTCTGCCAACTTGGTGAAAGTGCAATACAGAACACTTACTAAACAGCAGAAGTAACAAGGAATAAACAGAAACACAACCAATGAATCATATTAAACTGAAGCTCTATAGTCTTGCCACATTTAGTTATAGACAATTCAACAAACAGGACATGAGGCATCAACTGGTTTACATTACTTATGAAATATAGTTCACCTATTCAAATAAAGTGCAACTGTGTGTGGCAAACTACAAAATACAGAAAGGAATATGCATAAAAAGTCATGGCTATTACCAAATTCACCATTAGTGGCAATGTGATGTGAGGACTGTTATTGAGATAAATGGAATATATTCAAATCACCAAAGCTGTGAGACAGCTGCAATACCTGTAGCTCCACAGTGCAGCCACTACGTTTTATTATATTAAACTAATCTAACCTCTGTGGATTTTGCTGTAAATTGCACTTCAGTACAGTAATAACATAGTCTGGAATATTTTACTTTTTATGAGCATATCATCATCATCATCATCAGGTGCCATGCCCAGTTTGAGCTTTGACTGCCATGGCCCACACACACTCCTGTTTTGTATGAGCATATATCATTTGTAAAAAGCAATGCAAGAATATGATTTTGAAAAATATTACAACAAATACTTACCTTATCTGCCACATTACTGAAACACAATTTTTTTAATAGAGAAAAGTATTTTTTATTTTATAGTTTTTCAGTAATATCTAAAATTAGTATTTTTATTTTAAATATCAACATACCTTCAGCTTTCTGTGTAATAACTGGAGTTTGTGTTCCCTTAGTATAAGTAACAATCTCCCGTGGAAGAAAATCTACCTGTGTGATCTTTGCCATCTCCAATTTGATTGTTCCACGCCTGTCAACAAATGTTCAGGATAGGAAATGAAATTTATGTTAGAAAATAATCATGTGAGCACTTCTAAGGATTTAACAAAACATTGTGGTATTCTCACTTAAAATCAGTAAGAGTGCAGATGAAAAATATAAGCTGGTAAATAATTAAAAAGTACAATTTGTAGCTGTTACATTCAAGTTTTTCATAAAGTAGCACAAATGAGGTCAGAAATATTTGTTAATTAATTCTTAAAAAGTAGAAAAAGATAGAATAAGTAAGCAATACCCAAGATCAGATTCAGCTTGAAGCTGGAGAACTGAAGGATCGGTATCCCAATGAAAGGTCCTAATTGATTGACAAGTCAACCATGCAGCATTATCAAAAAGAGTTTAAATTAATGATGTTAGTATTGATGAACATATTACAGACAATTATTATAAATTGAATATTATATTTGCTAAAGTACATTCACACAATTACATGTTACGGCAATCAATAATGTTAAAACTTTCAAGCTATACAGGAAGAAATAATAATCTAAGGAATTTGTATCAAAAATTAAGATAAAATTGACTAAAAGAAAATGATTAGGTCAAGTGGGTATAAAAATATTCAATGATAGATTAAAATATGCCTCAATAAAGGGCTATCCAATATGGCATGCAGTGAACTGAAGAAAAATTTAAAAGGTTTTGGATTGTGTGTCCTTTAATCGTGAATGATCAGCTCTGGCACATATGGAAAGAGATACTCATATACAAATAAAATTTCCCACTGCGACATTTCAACTGGGGCACTAGGTTTGAAATTCATTGACTCTCTCCCTCTATTAATCCAATAATAAGATTTTCATTCAAACTTCTTTTACTAAGCTTACAGATAACTAACCCAGATATGTTTTCCTGCAGCTAAGTTCAAACTCTTTTTACTGTCACACTTCTGTTAAATACTAAGGGATAATTTGTTTCACTAAAATATTAAGTTCTCATGACTTAAAAGAAGCTTCTTTATGAGTTTTAACCAATTATTAATAATTTTTACAACTGAACACCTATTAAAATTAAAGAAGCTGCATTTGACAAAGAAACAGAGAATTTTTTTTGGCCAAAAACTAGATGATTAATTCAAAAGGTATGAATTGACCACTCCCAAAAAGTTAAGATACAAACAGACTTTCCCCAACCTTTTTTCCATTTACCAATACCAATCACAGTGTAATGGTTTGAACAAACTATATCAATGGACTACAGGAAGTCCCCAGCTTACGAACATCCGACTTACAGACAACTCGTACTTACAAACAGACTGCCATAAAGCCTATTATATTAAAAATTTGAGTTAAATACAATGGTTTGCAATAACGAACGCACACGCTACTTTGTGACGCTCCTGAAAACATTGCACAGCTTCAGCGGTTCATTGGCTCGAGGAAGGAGTACGCCGTCCGCCATTTTAAGTCGGATCATGTTGCCATTAACACTGTGTTGAGCGTGTAACTTTGTATTTGGCTTAAATTTTTCTCTTATTTACCCTTGTAACCGTGCCTCCAAAGCGAAAATCCAATGGCAAGTGCTGGTGATGCATCAAAGAAAAGGAAGATGATGATGATTGAAAATAAAGTGGAAATAATAAAGCAATTGGAAAGAGGCGAAATGCCATCAGTCACTGGAAAAGCGTTAGGCTACAGTCAGTCAACGATCGGAACAATTCTAAATGATAAAGTGATGATAGCATTTGAGGAAGAAGACTGGGACCTAAAAACTCCAGAACCGAAAAAGTTTTTGACAAAAGAGTTAGCTGAAGCCTTTCGTCTCATTGAAGCCGGGATGGTAAAGTTAGAGATGCAAAATCCTAATACAGAGAGGTTCATCTAAGTTTACCGTACAGTTACTGAAGGCCTCAGCTGCTACAAGGCCATTTATGACAAAAAAAAGAAAAGCTCTGCATAGAAAGGTAAAATATATACTATATACTAAGACAAACATTTGACTGACGCTAAATAAGAACCATATGTACCTGTTCCAACTTACCTACAAATTCGACTTAAAGACAGACTTAGGAACGGATCTCGTTCGTAACCCGGGGACTGCCTGTATATCTTATTTCCTCATAGCAAAGGAGGCTGCCATGACACCTACCAAATACATGCCAGTTACCACAGCATTCCCATCTCTCCACATATTTCCCTGTAACCTATTCTTTGTAATGTGCCCATCAAAGTCCCCCCACCCAATTTCACTCCTACTTACACTAATGGTACTTACAGTAACCAATTAGCCCAAAAGTATATCTTTAAGATATATTAGGAAATAAAGAATCAGAAGAAATCCACACAGCCACAGGGAGTGCATGCAATCTCCACGCAAAGCAGAATCAAACCCAAATAAGCTAAATGTGTTACCAAACCAGCTAATTTTTAAAATAAAGCACTTATGTAACCAGAGAGTTCTTAGCAATTCACCCGTACTATATTTCAGGTTAGCAAAAGTGTAAAAAGGTAACACGTAACAATATTCTAATCTCACTAACATACCAAGTGCTGAATCATTAAACAAAAATGCCTTTTGGGAGATTAAATAATTTTGTGTGGTGTGGAGCCAGCAAGGTTTTGATGACAACTTATTGCTGCCCTAGTTCTTTACTGACAGACATTTGACACAAATTTCAGATAAATTCTGCACAAGTTTAAACCTATCCAGAAATCTAGCACTGGCATTTATTCAAGTATCTGCCTTTCATCTATCCAGCATAGTCTCCCTTGTGTATTCATCTCCAATTGATGGCTTATTCATACAATCAGCATGCACCAGAGCTGCATTTTCGCTATAAAACTGCCTTCTCTCAACTTCAATATTATCCTCAAAAATTCCTCTAATCTATTCTTTAGTTAATATCTGCTATCTTCTTACCCACTGTTATTCATTTCTAATTATATTTTGCTAAGACATTTTGGCTATTTCATTAGGTGAAAATTACCACTAAACTTGCAAGTTGTGGTAGCAATACATTGGGCTAGATTAAAAGCTGATACTGAAGTAATGTATGATAGTTACTGTTACAATTTGTTCAGCAATCTGTGCAACAATTATACTGCCCTGTCTCTAATTTTCACCATAGTAGGAACTGCTTTCGGTGAGCTCATCACTGTATCATCTTGAATCTCACAGTGTATTTTAGTCCAGTCTAGTGATTCATGCTTCTCTGTCGTTGACTTAGAATGAAAGTACTACAGCATCCTAACTGAATTGACCGTTCAAACTTGTTTGGAAACTTCATAGCTTATCTGTTAGACATCTAGAAGCATTGTGTGCCGGCTGGTATTGTATTGGCATTAGCACTGGACATCAAGGCAAGTGGTCCCAGCTTTGAATTAGGCCAGCTGCTTGCACATTTCCATCCGTATTGGGGTGAAAATCGAACTAGCAACTCGTCCTTGTAAAAATCAGACAATAGTACTAACGAAACAGCAAGGTCGCTGCCCAATACACCACAAGGCGCAGAAAGGAACAACAAATGAGCATTGTACTATAATATCAATCAGTAAATATGACACTGAATGCCAATAATTTGCAAATGAATATGTGACATTTGTAACAGTTATTTTCCCATGCCAATGAGTGAGTAAGAGGTTAAGCAAGTAGCATCTTTGACACATGTAGCACAATGAATATCAGAAAATTAAATGGGTTGCAGCATAAACCCACTACATTTTCCTTCAATTTTAATTGAAAGAAAAATCAGGCAGGCCCTTTCTCCAACATTCACTGTGCCACCACATGAACTTAGATGAAGATTCAGAAAAATAAACCCCTATAAGAATCTTAAATGTATACACAGTCTGCTAATTCCAGAAAATACTTCTATATACTCTCTGGACATTATCGCTATTTTATAATTTGGTAGATATGTTGCTTTGTTTCACATTTTAAAACACAATGCTGAATTTCTCCATCCAAGTATGCTGAAATATTCATAGAATTAACATATGGTTTTCATTAAAATGGTCAGCCACAATTGACTGCTGTATTTATTTAAAGTTGCTAAAACTGATTAAAACTCTTTTCCGAATACTTTATACTTAAGCTTTAAAAAGTGTGCATTTAAAATGGACCTATATCTAAACTAACTTCTCAGTCCCAGCGAAAAATGCATTCTATCTTCTTCTGAATTAACAGATTGTTTCCATTTTTTAAAATGCATACAGGAAATTGTAACATTTGTACAGGAACTGGGTTAACAAGTAACCCCACAGGTAAAGAGCATCTCTGAGACTCTACTGGCTTTTGAAAATATGTTAACAGTTGCCAAGTCGTGACACTGGTGTAATTATAGGTTAACTATAGCCCCAGGCGTTAGCAGAAATGTCTCTGCTTTTGCACTCTTGCCAAGGTTCCCTTCTAAATGTTGAAGTACTCAGTAGAATCTAGGTTTTTCAATGAAATTTATCTAAATAATTAAAAGATATGCATCCAGGATGCAAGTTAATAATACTCTTCCAATAGTTTTAGTCCTGATTGGCAAATTTAAATATTTTGCTTTTACAATTATGCCTTCTTTAATTTTCTTGGCAGACCAAAAACTGAGAAATTTATAATGATTACTGAATTTCCATCAGTGGTATAGAACTTAGAGTATCAACCAAAATGTTACTTTCAAAAATATTTAAGAACTTCTGACACAAATTAGCACTTAAAAGTCTTAACATTTACATCAAATTCATATTATGCCAATGAAGTTCAATAATGTTATGCACTATATTTTAATACTTACTACAAAATTATCCAGTATTTATCAAAAAAACTTCTTGTTAAGTACTGTAATGTAAATATTCAGGTCTGAAGAAAGTGTTTTAATACAAACCTTCAGTGTACATTTCAAAATCTGATGGACCAAAAATAAGTTATCTAAAATGAAGCCATTTCCTTTACATGATAAATTAGATTCGAAGTTCAATGACCAAAGTAAATTTATTATCAAAGTACATACATGTTACCACATACAACCCTGACATTCATTTTCTTATGGGCATTGTAAGACTGCCTCCAATACGACAGACAACAACCAAAATGCAAAAGATAACAAACTGCAAATACACAATGAGGAAACAAAACAAAATAACAATAATAAATAAATATCAAGAAAATGAGTTGTAGAGTCTTTGAAAGTGATGCCATAGGTTGAACGAACAGTTCAGTGATGGGGCGAGTGAATTGCTTGACATTATCCACTCTGGTTCAAGACCTTATGAATGTTGGGTAATAACTATTCTTTAACTGGTGGTGTGGGTCCTGAGGCTCCTGCACTTCTTCTTGATGGCAGCAGCGAGAAGGGAGCATGGCCTGGAAGATGGGGATCCTTGATGATAGATCCTGCTTTCCTAGGGCAATGCGCCATGCAGACGTGCACATTGGTGAGGAGGGCTTTACCAACGATGGAACTGGGCATATCCACTACTTTTTGTAGACTTTTCCATACAAAGACATTGGTGTTTCCATACCAGGCCACGATGCAACCAGTCAATATACTCTCCAGCACACACCTGTAGTAGTTTGTCAAGATTTTAGATGACCTGCTGACTCTTCACAAACTTCTAAGAAAGTTGAAGCACTGCTGTGCTTCCTTTGTAAGAGCACTTATGTACTTGCAGGACTCAGGACAGATCTCAAAATTATAACATGAAGGAATTTAAAGCTGCTGTCTCTCAACCATCAAGAAGTCAATTATTAATTATCAATTTAATGAAGTCAATAATCATCGCCTTGGTCTTGCTGACTTTGAGTGAGATGTTGCTGTGGTAACACCCAGACAGATTTTCAATCTCCCTCCCATATGCTGATTTGTCACCTCTTTTGATTCGGCCAATGACAGCAGTATCACCTGCAAACTTAAATACGGCATTGGAGCTGTGCTTAGCCTCACATTCGTAAGTATAAAGCAAGTAGAGCAAGGGGACAAGCACACAGCCTTGCAGTGCACCTGTGCTGATGGGAGATTTTGGAGGACAGGTTGTTGCCAATCCAAACTGACTGGAGTCTGCAAGTGAAGAAAATGAGAATCCAGTTGCACAAGCAAGTATTATGGCTTAAGTCTTGAAGCATATTGACTAGTTTTGAAAGGATGATAGTATTGAATGCTAAGCTGTAGTCAATGAAGTGCATCCTGATCTTTGCTGTCCAGCTGTTCCAGGGTTGCGTGAAAAGCCAAAAAAAGTGGCATCTGCTGTTGACCTCCAACTTGTTTATATCAAGAATATGTCATGTAATTGATATTCTTGCCCTGGGAGAAATTCAGCACTACCATGAGTTCCATATATTTTCATAATATTGCAGAAATGTAATGCTGCATTATGATCTGTAATTCCGGGAATCTACGCAGCATTGCACCTTGCTTCAGAGTCACCAATTTAGTCTGACCTGGGACTAAATGATGTACACCGATTAGTTTGTGCCTAATTTACAATAAAATCCTGAGGCCCTGCAGAGCCCGAGAAGGTAGCCCAATGACACTGAAGGGTATGGGAGGAAGAGCTCTCTCATCTTTATTTAACCGCTCTCAAGGAGATTACAACACAATATGACTAAGCAGACAATAAATTCAGTAGCTACAACAGATTCAGAAATAAAATCAAATCAAACCAACATTACTTAGTAATTCTCAATTATGTTGCTTTTCTCCATTTCTTAATTTGTGTGAGGATAACTATGTCAGGCTGCTGCCTGACTAATACATGGGATGTTCCTTCCAATTTAGACAAAAGGCCCAGATATTCTGTGATGAGAGCTTTGCAAAGTCAAATAATCTGGGAGACAGTTTGCTCATCTGAATTTGCTAACAAGGTCAATACTGGGTAGTCCACCAATTTCAGTCTTCCTTTGTTTCAAAACAGCATGGTAATAGGCTTTCTAACACTATAATTGAAAAGTTAATCAAGATTCTCAAGAACTAGACTTGGAGCAGGTTCCCTGCAATATAGTAGCATTGCAGAAAGGATCTAACCATCCAGGTTGAAGCTGCTTTGTCATCAATTGTCTTGTGTCTTTGTATCACAAGAAATAAATTGCTAGATGTGTTCTGACTTCCGAAAATTACATTGCACTTAATGCAAAGCACTTTACAGAAATACACGCACTTTACAAAGTGACATTTCACCCTAAGTCATTGCATTTCAATTACCAGCCTCTCAACTAAAATGTTCTGGTTCAAGCAGAACATTCAGCTATAACACATGATCCTCTTTTTATCATAAATAGTAGTAGGATCTTGTGCTCATTGAATGTTAAGAGAACCACAGCTTACAAAATCAGCAAGGCATCCTGCTAATAGTTTTAGCTTTTCTTTATTTGCACCTCTTAGTTGACTTGAGAGATCATGAAAAATGGTGACACTAAATACATACATGCCTCTTTTTAAAATCTTGATGAAAGGCAGAAGGATCAAGTTTTTCAGAGAGGTGAACATTTTGCCTCTAGGATCCACCAAATCATATTTCTTGAACTGTCTGTTGTATTTTCTACTGCAGGAAATGTTGATAGAATAGACACTATCTGTACAATATGGTCACCTTACTGGAGTAATTAGACTCTAGTCTGATAGAGGGAGCATTCATTATCGTGCTAAGCTATGATAATACAAATCTACTATTCCCTGTTCCAAATATCTAATGCACCAGCTGACATGACATCTATCTGGATTATACCCTCAGTGTAACAGCCCCATCATAGTTATGTCACAAGTTGAAAGCAACGATGTGATTTTACAAACCAAAATTGATCTCAATGTTTATTCCTGCTTTAATTTAACATGAAAGGAGGTAAATCTAGTTCACTAATTATCCATGATTTCATTTCTAACCATCAGAAGAAAGGAAGAAGTAAAAAAAAAATGCATATAACCGAACAACAAATTATTTTATTTTGGTCCCCTGCATTTATATGTGAAGAATAGCCATCGAAAATGCAAACATATTAATGGGAAATATGTCACCAAAGGACCCTAAATTAAAATAAATATGAAGGATTATTCGCAAATTTAGTTGCTTTAAGTTCCAACCTTCCTAGTACTGCAGAAAGGTACCTCTCAAACAAAGAAGAAAATAAATGTAAACAAGAAAGTTACCATCAGGCTCACATTCCGTATCATCTAGCAGCAGTGTGAAGAAAGGCATTCATAATCACTTATAAATCACAAGAGACCTCTGAGAATTGCACTTGGAGTAAAATTATGGGAACATACAAATTTCAGGAGGCTTGCTGTATATCAAACAGCAGCATTCACATCAGGAGAATGGAACAATAATGGAAAATGCAAACAGTATGAATCAGGCATTTTACTAGTACTTAAGAATACAAAGGGTAAGTATACAGTATGCTGACATACCTTGGTCCAAGAGTGCAATCAGCAGAATCCTGGCTTCCAGCCTCACTTGGTGTACTCACCGATTTTGAGGGAGGAGACGTAGGAGGGACTAAATAGTGAAACAGACAGGTATCCGCTGTTACTACCCGTAGTGGATGCACTGGTAATGATGTTTCAAAATTAATTTACATGAAGTATTGAACAAAAAAGTGATGGCATTAAAGAAAAATACATGAATGAAATGAAATTTAAAAGAGAGAAAGGAAAAGCCATAGTTAAATTCCATGCTGAACTTCCATGCACAGTACAATGTAAGCATTCAGTTGGTGGATGAGCAACCTGAATTCTGTACTTTAGTCGTGCTTTTATTGAATATAGGAAAGGTGTATTGCCACTGGTCATTTGAAAGGCCTAATAAAAGCAGTATCCCTTTTGCTGACATACAGCTGTGCACAGATTAAAAACTATTACTACCATATTCTTAAACATTTTACTTTATAAGAAAAAAGTGTTCAGACTGGATATCATATTAATTTGCCAATTCATGGAATTAAATATTGTGCATTACATATGAATATCTTTATGAAGTATGCAATATTTCCTTTTAAAAACCAAATGCAGGTCAGAGAAAAGGGATAAAGTGTAGCTTGTTCTGTTAACATGCTTTTGCCAATCAGGTGAATTCAAAAACAGGTATTACAAAGGTGACAAAAGGTTTTGCTTACAGATTGGTGAATAAATGTAAAATGTGTAAAATAGAACAACTCACAGAAAATCTTATCTTCATCATGAATAACATATTCATATAGAAAGTGATGACATATACAAATATTATATACAAATTACATGCAATTAGTAGGCTTCCAGATCATACAAGAATTTAACTTTTTCATTATATTTTCTTGTCAAATGAATATTTTAGGTAGGGTTACACCAATGAACTCATGTGCTTGAATTGTGTGTCACATACTCAAAACACTTGTTATAGATTGAAATGTTTTATAAGAAAGATATTAAAAATAAATTTATTTTGAAATACATTAAAACACTATAAAATAAAAAACTAAATGCATCTGTCCCTCGGGTGAGGAACTTGTGTGTCTACCAGCAGAATGGGAAACCAGATGAAATATGGTCTGATTTCCAGCTCACCCAACTTCCATGACACATGCGCAGATTACAGACAAGCTGACGTATCCCTGGCTGTTAGCTGATAATTCTCCACAGAACTTCCAGCTAAAAACTGATACACTCCAGACAAATACTTTGCTATGACTCTGATATAATTAGGTCTCATGTCTTTGCTCATGGTAAACTGGATGAAAAGAGAAGCAAGTCCAACAGTAAAGGAAGTTATGGGGATTTTTTTTTGTTTAGTCATTTAGCTTGTGTGTCATGGATGCAAATGGTAAGGCAGATGGCAAATTTGTTACCTATTTGAACTGGGCAAATTGGTGGTGAGCCATCTTCTTGAACAGTTTTTTCTGCTGAAGGTATTCCTATAGGAATTGCAGAATTTCAGCACAGTAGTATATTAAAAAAAATCATGATATACTGTACTTGCAAGTTAGTAGGATGTGTAATTTAGAAGGGAACCTGCAGGTAGTGGTATTCTTTCTTGGTAATAGAAATTGTGGGCTTGAAAAATGAAGCTGAAATGATGTTATGTATTACAGGCAAGGTATGCCAGCGACGGGAATAAATATTTAGGATGGTGGAGGGGTGCAAAGCAGGCTGCTTTATCCTAAACAATATCAAGTTTATCACTGAGTATTGCTGAATCTACGCTCATCCCAACAAGTTTAAACTATTCCAAAACAGTTCTGATATCCCTTGTAAATGGTGAAATGACACCAGAGTATTAGCAGGTGAGTTACTGGCATAGTTTTCAACCTGCATCTTTGGTCACAGTGTTTCTGTGATTGATCTAGTTGAATTTTTAGCCAAGATGACACCCAGCATGTTAATAGTGACGGTTTCATCAGTGATAATGCCATGAAATGTCAAAGGTGGGAAAGTGGCTAAACACAATTCAATTGGAAATGGTCACTTCTGCTTACCAAATGTTAATTGCCACTTATCAGCCTGTGCCTGAATGTCATCTACACCTTGTTGCATGCAGGTGTGGAATACTTCATTTGCTGAGGAGATGGTAATAGAACTGAACATTCTGCAATCACTAGTGAACATTCCAATTCAAATGTTATGACGAAGGTTATTAATGAAGCAACAAGAAATAATTCAAATTCAAACACTGCACTAAATGTCCTAGGGCTGAAATAACTGACTTCCACATGAGCCACAACACTCTTAGCAATTTGAATCCTTTCGCTTGCTCTCCCATCCTCTCACGGATGTTGCCTGACCTAATGAGTGTTTCTAGCACTTTCTGTTCTTTTTTAAACATCCATCTTCCTTCTGTGCAAGATTCAATTCCAACTGTTGGGAGTGATTTCCCTTTGACATACATTTACTTTAGTTTTACCAGGGCTTAACGCACAAGGAGCAATAGGTGGCTTTGGCTTATACAGGATTGAGTTCAGAAAGATTTCATTGAAATCTACTAGATACTGAAAGGTCTGGATAGAATAGATGCTGAGAGGATGTTTCCAATAGTATAGTTGTCACAGATCCAAAGGCACAGCCTCATAATAAAGGGACGTCCTTTTTAAACTCAAATGAGGCTGAATTTCTTCAGTTAGAGAATGGTGAATCTGTGGAATTCATAGGTACAGAGGGCTTTGGAGGCCAGGTAGCACTGAGTGCTTTTAAGACAGATATTGATGAGTTCCTGATTGGTAAGGGGGTTAAGGGTTACAGTGAGAAAGCTGAAGAATGAGGATAAAAAAAAGTCATGATGGAGTGACAATGCAGACTCAATGGTCCCAATGACTTTAATTTGCTTCCGTGTCTAATGGTTTCATGGTTCACTGAGCTATACTCAGTAAAATGCTACTTTGATGTCAAGGGCAATCACTGTCCCTCCTTGGAATTCAGATTCTGGAGATAAATCCCAAATTCAGAAATGGTGATCAGGCTAACCAAGACTGTGCCACTTGGACATTTATATGGACATTTTCCATCATTTTCCTGATATAGATACCTGATTGGGCAGTTGTTGGCTAAATTGGATTTGTCTTGTGTTTACTTAATAGGGTGTAACGGCAGGTTTCCACATGGTCAAATAGATATAAATTTTGTAACTGTACTTAAAAAAAATTAATCTTTTTGAGGCATAGCGTTTTGAAGGTACACTCCATACTGGGGAGGCTAGTGCCCATGATGGAGCTGGCTGAGCTTACAACTATTTAGCTTGCTCCTGTATGCCTCCTCATCACCAAATGAAATTCTGCTAAAAATAGTGTGTCCTCAACAAATTTATAGATGGCATTTGAGCAGTGCCTAGCTACACAAACATGGGTGTAGAGTAGAGCAGTGGGCTAAGCACACATCGCTGAGGTGTGCCAGTGTTGCTTGTCAGTAAGGAGGAGATATTATTTCTGATCTGCACAGACTGATCTCCTAGTGAGGAAGTCAAGGATCCAGTTGCAGAAGGAGATACAGGCCCAAGTTTTGGAGCTTGTTGATTAGAACTGAGGATATGAAGGTGTTGAATGCTGAGCTGTAGTCAATAAACAGCTGTCTGACGTAGGTATTACTGTTGTCCAGGTGAACCAAGGCCAAATGGAGGACAGTGAGATTGCACCCGCTCCAGACCTATTGTGGCAATAGGCAAATTGCAGTTGGTCCACATGACAAACTCATCAAAGCACTTCATCACAGTAGACGTGAGTGCCACTGGCAACAGTCGTTGAGGCAACTCACCTCGCTTTTCTTGGACACTGACAAGATTGCGCCCGTTTATCAAAAAGTGAATATGAAATAAATGCGTTAATAACTCACGGTAGAAGGATTAAGGGCTGATAATGAGATGGATCATGATACCTTTTTGTTAACATCTGTGATCTTATTATATATGTACCTATGAAGTTGTTGAACAGCAGTGTGCAGATAAGAAGGGAAAGGTCAGTTTAAGGGTAACCAAAGATGATACTACATCCAAAAACTTTGAAGAGGAAAGGGAGGTAGGAGATGGAATGATGGGTGGAGCAGATAAAGGAGTCATGAGTATGTCTTTTGACAAATAAGTGAAAAATAATGCCAATGAAGAGGTTTAAGATGGCGCTACTGAAACAGAGCAGTACCTTACTGGCAGCAAATAAAACTGCTAACTACTCTATTAATTACACTTTTCTGGACAAAGATCACTGCAATCAATAGCCTGTAAGATAAAGGAATCAAGAGTATGTCTTTTGACAAAAAAGTGATGGTGGCAGGCTGAAGGAGAAAGTTCACCAAAGGAGAGAAGCAATTCTATATAAGCCAACAGCTCAAGTCAAAAAAGGAAACTACGCTGGGAAAAAGACTGTGATTGCCTACCACATCTATTCTCCTCATGATTTTTATATGCCTCTATAAGATCACCCCTCAGACTCATATACCCCAGGTAAGGAGCCTCATTTTTATAATTCAAGCAACCAGTCATAATATCACCCTCATTAATCTTTTCTGCACCCTTTCCTTGCCTAACAACACCATTGCATTATCTGGCTGTCCAGAACCATGCGCAATCCTCCAAGTGTGGAATCACCAGTGACTTAAATAATTATAACATGATATGCCAAATTCCTGTGCTCAGTGCCCTTTCTGCTGAAGTGACCACTGAAGGCAGTGTGCCAAATGCCTTCACCATCCTGCGTCACCACTTTCAGGGAACTATGTACCTGTACCCTAAGTCTTTCTGTTCTACAACATCTGCTGCATACATCCTGTCCAGTTTAACTTACCAAAATGCAAACCCTCCAACTTGTCCAAAGTTAAATTCCAACTGTTATTACTGAGCACTTCCCCAGTTCATCAAGATCTTGCTGTAATCTTAGATAAACTTCTTCACTTTCCAGTACACTACCAATTTTGGTGTTACCTGCAATCTTACTAACCATATTAACAATATCATTCTCCAGCTAATTCAAAGTTCAAAGTACATTTATTATCAAAGTATGTATACTATATACAACTTTGAGATTCATCTCCTTGTAGGCAGCCACAAAACAAAGGAACTCAAAAGGACTGTCAAACACCTAGTGTGCAAAAAAAAAGAACAAATTGTGCAAACAATAAAAAGTAAGCAAATAACATTCAGAACTAAAGTTAACATAAGTGAATTCACAGCCACGAAGCTAGTCATCACTGCAGCTGGTCCAGGAGCCTATTAGTTGCAGCCTACAGCCTCAGTTCAGTACAGGGAATAAATGTCACCAAGCAGTGAGCTTAACGCTGGTCCCTCCCTCACCTCTGGCACCAACAAACCTAACCTTTTCAATCTGGCCTGTGCTATTTCAGCCAAACGTCAGCTTGTTCCACACACTCATGACTGGGACCCGCTGCCTCAACTCAGATCCACCACTTCAAATTGGCTCCCAGTCTGCTCCGGCAAAGGCCAAACAGTAGCTTGTTCCTCACTCTTGGGCACTGGCCCTGTTGCCTAAGTTAAGCCTGTACACAACATGCTGCAACCTTCCTGTACCTTCAAGATTTCACTTCACACCACAAAAATGTCAGGTGGTACAGGCAGTTCAAAAGCTCAACTCCAAAAGGGAAGTTACAGGCTATTGATTGCAGTGATCTTTGTCCAGAAAAGTGTAATTAATAGAGTAGTTAGCAGTTTTATTTGCTGCCAGTAAGGTACTTCTCTGTTTCAGCAGCGCCATCTTAAACCTCTTCAATGGCATTTTTTTTCACTTATTTGTCAAAAGACATACTCGTGACTCCTTTATCTGCTCCACCCATTATTCCATCTCCTACCTCCCTTTCCTTTTCAAAGTTTTTGAATGTATTATCATCTTTGGTTACCCTTAAACTGACCTTTCTCCTTTCATCTGCACACTGCTGTTCAACAACCTCATAGATACACATATAATAAGAATACAGATGTTAACAAGAAGTTATCATGATCTATCTCATTACCAGCTCTTAATCCTTCCACCGTGAGTTATTAACACATTTATTTCACATTCACTTTTGGATAAAACCAAACGTTCCTCCAATTAAATGAAAGGTGAGCTAAAACACATACTTCAGCCTAAATCTCACACACTCTTCACTTGCATGTTCTGTTCTCTTTCTATGTCACTCTCTCAAAACTACTTGCAATTTCAAAGTCCTCCATGACCATCAGCAGAGCTTATAACCATATAGTTTTGCTATTAGGAGTACATAACCACTGCTGAAACCTGTCCATGATTTTGTGATCTCCAGTATCAGTTATGCCAATGCTCTCCTATTTATACTTCCATCTTCCAATCTCTAAGTTTCAGATGAAAATTTTACTGTCCACACTTCTAACCTGCACTGTTTCCATCTCATAAATACATTCATGCCCACTGGCCCAAACTAGCTCCAAGTTCACCAACATCTTATATTTTTAATTTTCATTCACTCATTCAAACCTTCTCAAGGCCTCAGCTCACTTTTCCCCTGCCTTCAGTCCTGCAACCTCAATATTCCCTTCAGCACACAATCGTGCTTTCAGCAGTATAGACACCATGCACTAAAATTCCCTCTTGTAACCTCACTGTGCCTTCACAAATTTTTCCTTCTTTTAACCTCCTTGTCTCTGATTATAATTTTGACCAACCACTCTAATATGTTTCTCTGGCTCGGTGTCAATTTTGTAAAATACCCTAGGACATTTTCTTACATTACAGTTACTTTATAAAAGTAGCTTTTTGTTCCACTATCATCAATCAATCGTCTCATATTGTGCTGCTCCTGCTCCATTTTAGCTCCCTTGACCTGCTAATTTTACTTTCTAATAAGTCTTAAGGTCACTGTGTTTAACTTCCTAAAAAGTGTCTGCTAATTTCCTTCAAATCTTCCCAAAGATAAAGCAGGGAACAAGCAACCTGTTAAACTGCTATATGCCACTCTAGCATTATGTGCACCATTTAATGATTTCCAGCCTACTCCTGGTTCGTTAGCTTTGTTCATGGCACTGTAGCAGAGTTTGACAAAGAGAAAGGGTATTTTGATAGGAGCCACAAAATCTCTCATGCTGAGAAAGAACACAAGGTCATATGAAAATAAGAAATGGAAGCAAATGCAAGTCGTCCAGCCCCTCATGTTTGCACAACTACTGAACTGTAATATGGTTAACCCCATAACTCCTTAATAGGTAAAAAAATGATCAAATCACTGGCTTGAATTTATTTGCTGACTGAACCTCCAAAGCCTTCCAGGATCGAGAAAACCAAAGACTCACTACCCTCTGGTGAAGAAATTTCTTTACAACTCAATCGTGAATGACTGATCCCTTGTCTTAAGGTTATGAACTCCAAATTCTAGGCATATTAAAGGAAGGAAAAAATATACCTCTATCTAAAATGGAGGGCTATGGGTAACCCTAGGTAATTTCTAAAGTAAGTACATGTTCAGCACAGCATTGTGGGCCAAAGGGCCTGTATTGCACTGTAGGCTTTCTATGTTTCTAAAATGTCATCATTCCATAAGAATCTTGCAAATATAATTGACATTCTTCTAGGGTATATACTTAGTCTGTTTAATCTCTCCTCTTACCAGGAATTAATCGACTGAATTTTCATTATACTTCCTTCCTCCTTAAGACCAATCTTGAACAAATTCTGGGTATTACTAGTGACCTAAATAATTGGACAAAGAAGTATTTACTATTGCACTCAAATACTCTTGTTATGAAGACTAACATACTGACTAATCTCACCTACACATTACTTTTCAATGAAGGTGCAGCATGTTATCAATTGGAATGACCAGAGTAAAGTATGCTGCAGAGAATATGGAGTGTGCTGGGGCAAGTTTAAAAATAATAAGGAATGCAAGTGTGAGGAGCAAAGAACACAGAGGATGACAACAGGGAACTGTACATGTAGAGGACACAGATGAGATGGCTTTGTTCAAGCAATAACATATCCTGTTAAAAGCATGGGCGAAGCAGAGAAAAGAACAGTGAGTTAAGTGAAAAGTCTAATGAATGGAATAATAAGTGAATGGAGAGTTAACAAATAGATGGAAAAGTTGAGATGGAGGTTGGGGGCAATTTTTAGGACAGAATTGCCAATAAGGGTAATTGAGAAGCAGAAGAGTATAACTGGAAAGGTGAGTTGATACTGAAACACAGTGCAGTGTAGACAATATGGGCAAGATTCAAAAATTAAAATGATATTTGCTAAAGGTATCAATATAAAGAAAAGAGACTGCTAAGAAATGAATGAATGGATTATTGTATTAAAGGAAGTTGTGACATAAGAACAAGAAGAAAACCACAGTTGGCTACAGCCTGCAAATTTTGCAGTTTGAATCTGATTTCCTTCTTATCCATGATCAAGAGTCCAATCACTCCTCTGAAATTGAAAAGCAAGTGGAAAAAGAGCAAAAAAAAACAAACTGCTGAAGGAACTCAGTAAGTCAGATCAGGGGTGGGGGGGGTGGATGGTTAAATGAACAGCAACGTTTCAAGAGGACTCTTCAATTGAACTGAAAGATAGAGCGGAAATAGCCAGTATAAATAAATGAGGGGAAGGGGGTGAGCAAGATCCAGGCGAGGAGGGGTGATAAGTAGATGGAAGAGAGAAGAGTAGAAATAGTGACAGATGCTGGAAGGTGATTGATGGAGGCAACAACAGACTGCAGGTGATGGAAGTAGAACTAATCTGAAAAAGGTGTGCACTATCTGCCAAAGATGAAACAGTACAAGGGATCCACTTAAACACATATTACTACTTCCTTAAGACCACTGGAAATCTTCTATATTGTAAACATAATATTTTGCTGTCAAACTGTTCACAACCTTTCTTTAAAAATAGCATGAAATCTGACTCACCATGAGCAACAAGCGTGTATCACTTCATGCCTTTGTAGCAACCAATCCAAAAATAAATCTATATCACTATCAAACCCAATTAACACAATCAATTCAAACATTTGCTGAGTTTGTGGTTTAACTCACAATAAATTGCTACATGATAAAGTTAAATGAAATATGACAAGATAATGTTTTCTATTTTGCTACAACAAGTTCTCCAGCTGGACTTCACAAAAGCACTTTTTTCCCCAACAACTAATTCTATACTGAGAACAGATAAACATAATGATGCTCTACTGCCCTCTACTGATACCCCAGAATTATTAGAAAATAAATGGTTTTGAAATTTTAAAGCCTGAAAAATTTGCAAATTTTAAGAAAGGAATAAAATAAAAAGGGAAAATAAGGAAAAGGAAAAATGTTCACTTCAATAAACACTTCATATGGTTAGCTAGTTACACCAAAGAAACCTGACAGAGAAAATTCATCTTTGGAACACTGTGCTGATCTAAAACATAACTTCTGTTCTGTTATTCTTTCAACAATTCAAGGCAAAGAAGCATATCTATCCTAAGTGTAGAATCAGTGAATTGCAACAAATCTTGCTATACTCTTGGTGTATTTTAAATAACAGTTTCCTCCCCATTACAATCCAAATTCAACTTGCATTTTGAATTGGCCTCAATGTGGCCCTCAGTTGGTCGAGATCGACCATGGATGTTGCGTCCAGCTATCTATTTTGTTGGTGCAGTTATGTTGTCGGTGTGGCTGATGAGACCAATATGAGAGTGGCAGTCTCTGTTGCAAGATGCAGCGTTTCCTTCTGTGGGTCCATTTGTCTTCTGTTGCTTTCAGGAATTTTTCCTCGCCTGACTTAAGGTGTTGTTTCAGAGTACTTCTACACCTGGTGCAGTCGGCTGCAAGTTCCTTCCAGAACTCAATGCTTATGTCCTGCAGTTTCATGTCCTGCTTGCAGACATCCTTGTAGTGCAGTTGCAGGCAGCCAGTGGTTCTCTTGCCTGAAGCCAACTCACTGTAGAGGATGTCTTTTGGGACGCGGCTATTCCGCAGGTGGCAGACAAGGCCCGACATGGCTATGCTGCTGGAGCAGGGTGTACACACTAGGGAGATCGGCACGAAAGAGAACCTCAGCACTGGGTACTCTGTTTTTTTCAGAAGATGCCCAAGATGCAACAAAATCACTTAAATGGGAAGTGTTGAGCCTTTTCTCCTGCTTAGCACATGTTGTCCAGGTCTTGCTGCTGTACAACAGTGTGCTGATGACACAAGCATTGTACACCGCCATTTTTGTTTTGACTGAGAGCTTGTGTGGTGAGGCAGGGAAGAGCTGGTGCAGCCTTCCTGATGTACTTGTCGACTTCTGTGCTCAAGGAAAGGTTTCACTGGTGATGGACCCCAGGTATGTGAACGGATGAAAAACATCCAGTTTATAGTTATCAATGGTAACAACTGGTGGTGCCTCCACATTTTGTCCCAAAACATTTGTGTGTTTCAGGCTGACAGTTCAACCAAATTCCTTGTAGGCCTGGTAGAAGTAATCCACCAAACTCTGGAGGTGTTGTGCAGAATGGGTTGCAACTGCTGCATCATCAGCAAACAGCATGTCTCTCAGTATAGCCTCAATGAAATAAAACAAAACTGCAGTGATTCAGAAATTATACTTTTAACAGAAACATACCTTGCAAAATAAATCCACATACATACCAACAGAGGGCTCAGATGTAATGCCCATGCTCTGAAGCAAGGCTTCAGCTTCCCTTCGTTTCTTCTCAATATCAGTTTCTTCATTCTGTGGCAATTCCTTCTTCTGATCAGCCTAAAACAAAATATAACATTAGAAAAAAAAACAAACACAAAATAAGATTACATGATTACATTATTTTTGATCTATAATTACTGTATTCTGTATTAGAAGTCATGTTATCAATATTACTGCTTTTAACTAATTTTTTTGTGTCTTTCTTAAAGAAGGATCGAATATAATTCAGTTGACTCCATACATTCTTGGATGGTAGTTGCTCACAATTTAACTACAAAATCAACAACAGATTAATCTTCTTTGTTATTTGTGGAAGAGAGTTCCAAATATCTACCAGACTAACCACCCCTGAGAAGCTTGGCTCCAATCCACCCCAATTCCAAGACTTGCCAATAAATGGAAATAGCTTATCTATTTTATCAATTCTAATTTTCATCTTAACAGCTTCAATCAAATCAAATTTCAACAAATACGACCCAAGTTTCTTTAACCTCTCTTTGTAATTTATTCTTTGACCCTCAGTGTTATATTGGTAAATATGCACTACCTCTCTCAGAAGCCAATATTCAAATATTGGACATAGATCTGTCAAACAGCAGTCTGGATAGCTTTGTTTATAACCTCTTCATAGTCAGTTTTTAGAAAGAAAGGCTAGCTTTCTGTAGTTTTTAAAACTATTTTCAGTAACCGTTATTTTAATAATACATTTACTCAAATCCCCAAATTTCTTTCAACCTTCATTAGCTTCAGCTTTTCATCATTTTAAAAGTGCATTGTTCATTCATTTTTAGGTCTAAAACTTTCCATTTGCCTGTTTTTGTCTTTTTGCTTGACTGTTATACCAATGCCATTTCATTTCATCAGTAGGTTTAAAAGTGTTTTTTTAAACACAGTACAGATACTTGAAGCACAACATAATGCATCCTGACAATTTAAGTGTGCCTCTGCCCAAATATTCCTATTCCCTTCCCTACGCAAGTCAATAATTCAACCTCAGCTCAATGAGATTCAACTTAAGCAAACAGTCCCACATAAGAAACTTCATTATAGCTTTCTGAAAGTTTTTTAATTGGTATTTTGCTATCTCACCTCAAGAAAATTCTGTCTTAACATACCATCACAAATTTACCCTGGCTCTCAGTCCAGCTGAAAACAATTCATGTCATTCCACCTTAACTGTAGATTCTAGAGTTGTAAATTCCCTCACAGATGTTAAACTGACTCCTCTATAATTCCCTGGACATCACCCACCTCATACATCCCACTACTTTTCTTAATTAGAGCACAGACATGAACAGATCATCTTATAGAAGAATAGTACCCAAGTCAGAAGAACTTCATAACATTATATTACTAAGGTTTACATTGCCCTCACCTGCTTCTTCTGCTCCTTTGTCTTATGGTCTTAACACCTCCAATTTTTATCCCATCTGAGTCTTCTATTTTTCTGAGAATCATTTCACTATAGATATTAAATAATTCCGGTGAGGCAACAGATCCCTGTCTAACTCCTCTTTGAATTTTAGCCCAACTGTTTATATAATCATCAATTTTTACCGCCGCCATTTTATTCCAATATAAATTTTGAAGCAGTTGTTGGTCCCTTCCATCAATGTTCAGTTTAGCGAGAATTTGAAATAATTTTTCACGTTGCTCTTTGTCGTATGCTTTAGTGAAATCAATAATATAAAAAGACATCACTTTGATATTCAATTGCCCTTTCTGAAAGCATTCGTAGTATGAAAATTGCATTCATAGTTCCTCTATCCTCAATAAACCCATATTGCAGTTTAGAAGTTTCTGGTCTTAACTTGTTTTTAATTCGACTCAGAACAATTCTCAACAAAATCTTTATTATGTGACTCATAAGACTGTACAAATGTAATAAAAGTTCAAAGTATTGTAAATTTATTTTCAAAGTATGTATGTGTCACCATATATTACCTGAGATTTATATTCTTGTAGGCATTCACAGTAAAACAACAAAACACTATGTACAAAGA
This sequence comes from Mobula hypostoma, assembly GCF_963921235.1. Taxonomy (NCBI): domain Eukaryota; kingdom Metazoa; phylum Chordata; class Chondrichthyes; order Myliobatiformes; family Myliobatidae; genus Mobula; species Mobula hypostoma. The sequence continues at coordinate 167,272,460 of NC_086102.1, forward strand.
CTGACAACTAACCAATATGGAAAAAAAATAACCGAAATGTGTAATAAATAAACAAACCAAACTGACCACATGGGTTGTACAGCCCTTGAAAGTGAGTTATAGAATCAATTCACAGTTGAAGTGCGTGACTAAAAGGATGGTGGTACAGGAGACTTAGAACGCACACCACCAGGGTCAGGAAAAGTTATTACCCCTCAACCATTGAACCAAAGAGGATAATGTCATTCAACTTCACTTGCCCCATCACTGAAATGTCCCCACAATCAATGGACTCACTTTGAAGGACTCTTCGTCTTATGTTCTTGATATTTATTGCTTAGTTATTTACTATTATAATTTCTTCTTTTTGTATTTGCAGTTTATTGTCTTCTGCACTCTTGTTGAATGCCCCAGTTGTGTGGTCTTTCATTGATTCTGTTATGGTTATTATTCTATAGTTTATTGAGTATGCCCACAAAAAATGAATCTCAAGGGTTGGATATGGTGACACTGAGTATGGGAGCAGCCAAAGCTCCCTCAGCACCAACGCCTCCTCTCCTCCCTCCTCAATTCTACATGTGGATGAACAACATAGGCTACCACTGTCAACATCCCTTATTTGCCTGGCACCTACCATCCGCACCTCCACATTCCAACTGCTATCATCTCAATATTCACCTCCATCAGCCCCCACATTCCACCAACTCCCCAGTCATCATGGATTGACTTTCACTACTGTGCAGGTGAGGAAGGCTCTGGGGAAACTCAGACATGGCAAAGGATTGGGACCAAATGGTGTGAATCTCAAGGTCCTCAAGGAGTGTGCTGACTAGTTGTATGTTCTTCAGCGCATTTTCAAGCTGAGTCTCAGCCGGAAAAAGGGTCCCGTCTGTGTGGAAAAGATCATGTATTGTCCCAGTACCCAAGAAGGGCCAGCTGAAAGTCTTAAAATGACTACTGTCCAGAGGTCATGAACTCACACATCATGAAGACCCTAGCGAGGCCAGTCTTGGCTCACCTCCAACTCCTGGTCAGATCAGCTCTCAATCCCCTGTAGCTTGCCTACCAGAAGCACACTGGAGTCGATGATGCTGTCATCTACCTGTGAAACAGCCTACTCCTACTTGAATAAGCAGGGCAGGACTGTGAGGATCATGTGTTTTGATTTCTCAAGTGCCTTCAATACCATACAGCCCTCATTGCTGGGGCACCTACATGACAGACTTGAGTGAAGCAGCAACACAGAGGCTGTGTATACTAGAAGGGCTAGAGTTGCCTCTACTTCCTGAGGAGAACAGAGGTCCTTTGGAGTATGCAGGCCTCTTCTTCACACGTTCTTCCAGTCTGCTGTCGTCAGTACAACCTTCTATGTGGTGGTGTGCTGGGGCATTGCAATCAACACGGGTAATGCCAGCAGACTCAATAATCTGATTAGAAAGACCAGCTCTGTTATAGGAGTTACACTGGACACACCGGAGGCTGTGGCAGAACGAAGGCCCCACGGAAAATCCTGGTAATTCTGAACAATATTTCTCACGCTCTGCATGCTACCTTGGCTAAACAGAGGGACACTTTTAGTAATAGACTAAGACAGCTGCACTGTTCCAAAGAGCGCTATATGAGGTCATTCTTACCCTCGGTCATTAGGCTCTATAATGATAACCAGGGAAGTGATAACCCCCCCCCCCCGTTAGTCCGTTTGAGGTAACTTATTTTTTTCTATTTCTCTTCTAATATTAATATCTATGCACTGGTAATGCTACTGTGCCACTAATTTCCTTTGGGATCAATAAACTATCTATCTATCTGTGTACTTTGATAACAAAATTTATTTTGAACTTTGAAGTTACCCACACTGGTTCAGGAGCTTGATGGTCAAACTGTTCTTGAACCTGATGCTGTGGGACCTAAGGCTCCTGTACTTCCTGCATGATGGCAGCAGCAAGAAGAGAGCATGGCTTGGATGGTCAGGGCTATGGATGATGGAAGCTGCTTTTCTGTGACAGTGCTCCTTATAGATATGTTCAGTGCTGAAGAAGGCTTTGCCTGCAATGGACTAGGCTGCATTCACTATTTTTTATAAGCTTTTCTGTTCCTGGGCATTGGTGTTTCCATACCAGGCCATGATGCAACTAGTCAGGATATTATCCATTGTGTATCTACAAAAGTTTATCAATATTTTGGATGATATGCCAATTCTGTGCAAACTTCTAAGAAAGTAGAGTCACTGTGGTGCCTTCCTTGAGATGGCATTTATGTACCGGTCCCAAGACAGATCCTCTGATATGATAATACCAACAAATTTAAAGCCACTGACCCTCTCCACCTCCTCTCCCCTAATGAGGACAGGCCTACTAACCTCCAGTTTCTTCTTCCTGTAGTCAATAATCAGCTCTTTGGTTTTGCTGATGTCGACAAGAGGTTGTTGTTGTGGCACCATTTTTAATCCTCCTCCTAGATGCCGAATCAACACCACCTTTAATTCAGCCAGTGACCAACAGGGCATCAGCAAACTTAAACATGCCATCAAACACACAGCCGAGGATATAAAGTGAGTAGGCAGGGGGCTAGGCACAGAGTCTTGTGGTGATGGTGATTATGGAGTAGACATTGTTGTCAATCCATACTGAGTGGGGTCAGCAAGTTTCATCATTATTCGTCATATCTACCTTTTCCTTATTTTCAATTCTATCCTTGCCTTTCATTTTATGGAGCCTAATATCACTGCTGGCCACCTGTTAGTTTGTAATTTAGTAAATATGTTTGTAGTTAAATGCGTATATCCTTTGTTTTTATCATTTTCTCTTTTTTGTGGCTCTAAGCATTTGTTTTGTTTTATCATCATTGATTTGGGTATCTGCTTACCTACCTCAGCCTTCAAAATCTGTGCTTGTGGTTCAACAAGACCGCATCATTTTTATCTGTCTTTTCCGTTACTCTTAACATTTTCCTAATACCTCAATTGTTGCTTTTGACTCTTTTGGGCATCTTTTCCCTTTTGGGGTATAATCTGGTTCATTATTATATCTTTTTCTGAACATCTTTTAAGATCCACTGATATCTAATGCATTAGCAAATTTGTGATGGTTATTTGTAATCACATCATATGGTAATCAGGTTTGCCCAAATATAGAATCTTAGCAGCTATTTCTCCCTTTGTGGATCAAAATCGTCAGTTAATACTTCAGATTGAAGACTCTTCAACAGAAAAAGGAAAGATAGAAAAGTTAATTTTAAATTGCACAGAAGGCTACGAGGGAGAGCGGAGATGGAGCTGGAGGGGATGGATAGGATAAAGTGAGTGAGTATGTGTGATAAAATTATGTTACCATGGGAGTAAGTTGTATCAGTCCTCTCGTCAATGGAGTCAGAAAAAGGGTGAGAATACAAAGAAAGGTCTTCAATTATGAACGGTAAGGCACTGGAGTGTAATGAAAGAGAATAGCCGAGGAGTATAAATGCATAGTACATTGAAAGTGTATCGCAGGTAGACAGGGTGGTGAAGGGGGCATTGTGCATGCTGGCTTTCATTGATCGGGGCACTGGGCATGGGAGATGGGATGTTTTTGTTGCAGTTGTCCAAGTCATTGGTGAAGCTGGAGTTGGAGGACTAATACAGTTTTGGTCAACACAAAATAATCTGCAGATACTGGGGTCAAAGCTCACTCCCTCTGAACGCACTGCCCTCCACTCCTCCTCCGACCCCAGCCCCAACCCTTGCCGTGTCTTCACCATCCCCTCTGACCTTCCCCTTTCTGAGGCAGAACGTTTTGTCCTTAGCAAGGGCCTCACTTTTGTCCCCCTCCGTCCACACCTCAGTGAGTTCTGTGCCCGCTACAACACTGAACTCTTCTTCCGTCGCCTACATCTCCGAGCCTACTTCTTTGGCAAGGATTCCCCTCCCCCTACTGAGGACCCCTTCTCCTGTCTTCAACCCTCCTCCTCCTCCTGGACACCCCACCCCAGCCTTCTACCTGCACTCGATCTTTTTATCTCCAACTGTCGCCGAGACATCAACCGTCTCAACTTCACCACTCCTCTCTCCTGTTCCAACCTCACTCTCTCTGAACGCACTGCCCTCCACTTTCACCTGGAACCTACCAGCCTTCTCCTTCCCACCCTCCCCCCACCTTCTTTATAGGGCCTCTGCCCCTTCCCCCTTCAGTCCTGATGAAGGGTTCCGGCCCGAAACGTCGACTCATCGTTTCCACGGATGCTGCCCGACCTGCTGAGTTCCTCCAGCGTGTTGTGAGTGATAGAGTTTTGGTCACTCTGTTATAGGAAAGATAGGGTTTAACTGGAGAGTGCAGAAAAGATTCGCGAAGATGCTGTCAGGACCATAGGGCCTGGGTCATAAGGAGAGGTTAGCCAGGCAAGCTCATCTATTAAAAGTTCATTCCTTGGGACACAGGAGAATAAGGAGCGACATTATAGAAATGTTTAAAATTATGAGACATAGATAAGGTGAATGGTAACTTGTCTTTTCCCTAGGGCAGCAGAGACCAAAACTGCAGGGCATTGGTTAGTATGGACTAGTTGGATCAAAGGGTCTGTATCTATCCTGAATATGTATGTGCTGAAGCACTCTATAACATTATCATCCAAAATGTTAACAGAGATGGTTACTTCATTATAGGAAGGATGTGGAAGCTTTAAAGCAGACAACCCCAATAGGCGGACCGCGGGCCAGGTCCAGACCACGAGAACCAAATGTCTGGACCGCACCGACCCACTGGCACTTACGTGAATGCACCTGTCATAACATGTAAATAAAGCGCGTGCTGCTCTAATTTATATTAACCTCATCCCACACTGTACACTTAACCCATGCTCCCGTAGAGCGTGTGACCTACTTCCGCTCTCTATGGTCCTCGACTGGACAGTGACACGCACCAGCTACCCGCCTGTCAACTAAGAAGCAAATCTGTCATCTAAGCGAATTGTTACCAGCAGCAAGTCATGGACCCTAAACCAAGAACAACATGGCATGCATGAAAAAGCGCAAAGTCGACCAGGAAAACCGTCAGTTCAAATCTGACTGGACTGATCAGTTTTGTTTTATTTTACCGGACCATGCCAATGCTAAACCGACATGCTTAATATGCATGCAGTCCGTAGCTGTCTGCAAATCAGAAAATCTAAAGCAGCACTTCAACACTGTGCATGCTGCCAGTTTTAATGCCAACTATTCTGCAAAATCAGAACGCAAACAAAAAATTGCAAATATGATTAACATCATACAAGCACTCCGTTTCTACTATCTATAAGTCAACATCTGCACAAGACAGCACAACAGCTACATCATTGCATGTCTCATGGAATCTTGCCAAGGCTAAGAAGCCACTGGCTGATGCCGAGTTGATTAAAACATGTGCAATTGATAAGGTTGGCGACGTTTTAAGTCATGATGAGAAAACCAAAAAAACGGTTGTGGAGCTATTAAAGACGGTGCCATTGTCAGCTAACACGGCAACAAGAAGATTAGAAGTTTTAGCAGAGGAGTGTTTTTCCAATCTACTCACTGATTTGGAGAAAGCAGAAGCCATATCACTAGCTATAGACTCATCCTGTGACCGAACCGATATAGAAGAGCTATCTGTGTTCGCAAGATTTTTTGATGGGAAGACCTTTAGGGAAGAGCTACTTTGTTTGCTTCCTCTGCCTGGGCACACAACTGGGGAAATAATTTTTAACAAATTGACACAGTTCTTTGAGAAGAAGAATTGATGTGATCAAAATTGTGTCCGTTGTCACCGATGAGGCTCCGTCGATGGTGGGACAACACAAGGGCTTGGTAAGCAGGCTTGCCGCTGTTAACCCAGCACTCTTTGTATTTCATTGCATTATTCACAAATCAGTGTTGTGCGCTAAACTGTGTGGGGAAATGAAAGGGGCGATGGATACCGTGACGAGACTGGTAAATTTCATTGTGAGAGTTCTAGTCTGCAACACCGCCTTTTCAGAGCATTGCTGGAGGAAATGTCAGCGGAACACAAAGATCTTCTGCTGCATAATGATGTTCACTGGCTGAGCAAAGGCCGTTTGTTGGAGAGGGTGTGCGACCTGCGCGATGAGCTTGTGTCATTTTTGTCCAGCCTGCAGAGCCAAAAAGCCCAAGTATTTAAGAGGATTTTAAGAGACAACAAGGTGATGGCACATGTTCTTTTTTTGTGTGACATCATGTCTCACCTAAATCAACTTAATCTGCAATTACAAGGCAACAACCACACTGTTGCGGACATGTACGAGGCGACTGAAGCTTTCCAGTCAAAGCTGAACCTTTTGGAGAGAGACATTCACGGGAGAAAGTTGCGCTTTCCATGTCTGCAGCAGCGTTGCGAGAAGAATGAAATGCGGGAGGATCCAGTGATGAAGGATTTCGTGACTAGCCTGGCAGAAGACTTCAGGGAACGATTTAAAAGCTCCCCTAAACTCTCAGGTGACATCCTCCTCTTCCTGAGACAGTCGTTCTCCGTTTAGGCTAACGGCCAGTGGACTGCAGAGGCCAAGAGGCTCATGCCTTACATAGATGAGGCAATTCTTCAGATGGAGGTCTTGGAAATGGGAACATCTGATTTGCTCAAAGCACAACACAAGGATGTTGGGGTGAATGACTTTTGGATCAACGTGGTTCCCCAAGCTCAATTCAAAAACACGAGAGCTATTACAATGCTCCTACTCACACTGTTCCCCTCCACATACATATGTGAGTCATCGTTTTCTTCAATGAACTCTATCAAGAACCAGGACAGAAACAGACTCTCCAATGCACATCTTGGACAGTGCCTCAGGATTGCCACAACAGAATACAGGCCCGACATCAGAAGGATTGCCTCATCCCGTCGCTGTCACTTCTCTCACTGACTGGTGAGTGAATCAATTTATTTTTGTTCATTTGTCAATCTTATTGTGGTATAATAATACTACAACAACAATAATACTGATAATTTCATTTATAGCTACATTTCATACTTCAAATGCTACACAGCTTTAATTAAAAAGAACAAACAGATTAAATGAGAGAACAGAAACAGTGGAAAAGGCAGTACTACCAAAACTCTTTGTGTGGAAGAGAAGTGGTGAAGACTACCATGTTTTGTGTGTGTGTGTGTGTGTGTAAGTCCCAGATGAGTTCTCAATGTGACAGCTGACAGTTGTGATAGGTAGAGTCATAATTAAATGGTTGGTTTTGGACTTATTTTGTTTCAAGAGTGCACTTTTTTTCTTGTGTGACCCACAACACAGGCTTTGAAAATCCCAGGCCTAAATTATTACTACTGCTACTACTATAATAATGGTAACATACATCAAAGTTGCTGGTGAACGCAGCAGGCCAAGCAGCATCTATAGGAAGAGGTGCAGTCGACGTTTCAGGCCGAGACCCTTCGTCAGGACTAACTGAAGGAAGAGTGAGTAAGGGATTTGAAAGTTGGAGGGGGGAGGGGGAGATCCAAAATGATAGGAGAAGACAGGAGGGGGAGGGATGGAGCCGAGAGCTGGACAGGTGATAGGCAAAAGGGGATACAAGAGGATCATGGGACAGGAGGTCCGGGAAGAAAGACAAGGGGGGGGGTGTGACCCAGAGGATGGGCAAGAGGTATATTCAGAGGGACAGAGGGAGAAAAAGGAGAGTGAGAGAAAGAATGTGTGCATAAAAATGAGTAACAGATGGGGTACGAGGGGGAGGTGGGGCCTTAGCGGAAGTTAGAGAAGTCGATGTTCATGCCATCAGGTTGGAGGCTACCCAGACGGAATATAAGGTGTTGTTCCTCCAACCCGAGTGTGGCTTCATCTTTACAGTAGAGGAGGCCGTGGATAGACATGTCAGAATGGGAATGGGATGTGGAATTAAAATGTGTGGCCACTGGGAGATCCTGCTTTCTCTGGCGGACAGAGCGTAGAGGTTCAGCAAAGCGGTCTCCCAGTCTGCGTCGGGTCTCACCAATATATAAAAGGCCACATCGGGAGCACCGGACGCAGTATATCACCCCAGTCGACTCACAGGTGAAGTGATGCCTCACCTGGAAGGACTGTTTGGGGCCCTGAATGGTGGTAAGGGAGGAAGTGTAAGGGCATGTGTAGCACTTGTTCCGCTTACACGGATAAGTGCCAGGAGGGAGATCAGTGGGGAGGGATGGGGGGGACGAATGGACAAGGGAGTTGTGTAGGGAGCGATCCCTGCGGAATGCAGAGAGAGTGGGGGAGGGAAAGATGTGCTTAGTGGTGGGATCCTGTTGGAGGTGGCGGAAGTTACGGAGAATAATATGTTGGACCCGGAGGCTGGTGGGGTGGTAGGTGAGGACCAGGGGAACCCTATTCCTAGTGGGGTGGTGGCAGGATGGAGTGAGAGCAGATGTACGTGAAATGGGGGAGATGCGTTTAAGAGCAGAGTTGATAGTGGAGGAAGGGAAGCCCCTTTCTTTAAAAAAGGAAGACATCTCCCTCGCCCTAGAATGAAAAGCCTCATCCTGAGAGCAGATGCGGCGGAGACGGAGGAATTGCGAGAAGGGGATGGCGTTTTTGCAAGAGACAGGGTGAGAAGAGGAATAGTCCAGATAGCTGTGAGAGTCAGTAGGCTTATAGTAGACATCAGTGGATAAGCTGTCTCCAGAGACAGAGACAGAAAGATCTAGAAAGGGGAGGGAGGTGTCGGAAATGGACCAGGTAAACTTGAGGGCAGGGTGAAAGTTGGAGGCAAAGTTAATAAAGTCAACGAGTTCTGCATGCGTGCAGGAAGCAGCGCCAATGCAGTCGTCGATGTAGCGAAGGAAAAGTGGGGGACAGATACCAGAATAGGCACGGAACATAGATTGTTCCACAAACCCAACAAAAAGGCAGGCATAGCTAGGACCCATACGGGTGCCCATAGCTACACCTTTAGTTTGGAGGAAATGGGAGGAGCAAAAGGAGAAATTATTAAGAGTAAGGACTAATTCCGCTAGACGGAGCAGAGTGGTGGTAGAGGGGAACTGATTAGGTCTGGAATCCAAAAAGAAGTGTAGAGCTTTGAGACCTTCCTGATGAGGGATGGAAGTATATAAGGACTGGACATCCATGGTGAAAATAAAGCGGTGGGGGCCAGGGAACTTAAAATCATCGAAAAGTTTAAGAGCGTGAGAAGTGTCACGAACATAGGTCGGAAGGGATTGAACAAGGGGTGATAAAACAGTGTCGAGGTATGCAGAAATGAGTTCGGTGGGGCAGGAGCAAGCTGAGACAATAGGTCGGCCAGGACAGGCAGGTTTGTGGATCTTGGGTAGGAGGTAGAAACGGGAAGTGCGGGGTGTGGGAACTATAAGGTTGGTAGCAGTGGATGGGAGATCCCCTGAGCGGATAAAGTCGGTGATGGTGTGGGAGACAATGGCCTGGTGCTCCTTAGTGGGGTCACGATCGAGGGGTAAATAAGAGGAGGTATCCACGAGTTGTCGCTGTGTCTCGGCAAGGTAGAGGTCAGTACGCCAGACTACAACAGCACCCCCCTTATCAGCGGGTTTAATAATGTTAGGATTAGTGCGGAGGAAGTGGAGAGCAGAGCGTTCCAAAGGAGTGAGGTTGGAATGGGGACAAGGTGCGGTGAAGTAGAGACGGTTGATGTCCCGTCGGCAGTTAGCAATAAAGAGATCCAGAGCAGGCAGAAGACCAGAGCGGGGTGTCCATGAAGAAGAGGAGGGTTGAAGACAGGAGAAGGGGTCATCGGTGGGGGTGGAAGAGTCCTTGACGAAGAAGTAAGCTCGGAGACGGAGGCGGCGGAAGAAAAGTTCCGCATCATGGCGAACACGGAACTCGCTGAGATGTGGGCGAAGGGGGACAAACGTGAGGCCCTTACTGAGAACAAAGCGTTCTGCCTCCGACAGTTGAAGGTCGGAGGAGATGGTAAAGACCCGGCACGGTTGAGAGCTGGGATCAGAGGGGGGAGGGGGGAGGCTGGGGGTGTCAATGGAGAGGGGAGGGTTGGGGTGAGAGGAAGATGGAGCCTCCGAGGGCCCAGGAGCTGACGGTGGGATCTGAGGGAGATGGGGTTGCAGAGGGGTGGTGGGGGAAGGGGAGACGGGAGTCACAATAGCAGCACATAAAGACCCAGCTTGGAGTTCAAGGCTGGAGTCGCAGTTGGTGATTGCACAATCGCTGTGAAGGTGTCCATGGTCGTTGCTGGAGTCCGGGTTTTGAATATGCCCTGAGGTGTTGGAGCCGGTGAGATCAATGGCAGGGACCGCAATCTGAAGTTCATGCCTGCTAGCGTCGGGGCCGGCAGGCTCTGCAGTCCGTAGATGTAAGATCTTGCGATCTTTGCCTAACATGACAAAGTCAAAGAAACGGCGATTGCAGGCGTGGATCCGACGGAGGATGAAATAGCGGGTAGGACCATTACAGACGGCGAAGAAAGTGTCCCGAAGGTGTGGAAGGGTCTGGGATAGGGACACCAAGTACCTCCTCATGGCGGAGAGAGTCGCCTTCAGAGCTTGACGGGAGAAGCGGCGAGAGGCAGAGTCAATAAAATGTGAGTACCTGGGATCCTCAGAAGGTCCAAATTGAGAGGCTTGGAAACGAATCCTAAAGCCAACTGGAGTAAGTTGGCGACGGAGGCACGTTCCAAGAAAGGATATATGGCTGTGATAACGAGTCTGAGTCAAAGTGCGGTCGAAAAGTTGAAGAGCCGAAGAAATTACAGATGGGGAGCAGTGAGAGATGGTTTCACTGAACTCCCATCGAAGAGAGGATCTAAACTTCTTCGGTGTAGGCATCACCGGAAGAGGCATAATAATAATGGTAATAGCAGCAACAACAACATCTGCCCATAAAACAACTTACTGGCGCAATGAAAAAAAAACCCTGGATGTTTTGGCCCTTGGCTTGGCATGCTTGACATAATTTGGCCCTTGTGGAAAACTAATTGGGGAACCCTGCTTTTAAGAGACTGCAGAGCTAATTTACCATGATGCTCCTGGACTAGAGAGTATATCTTAGAGCTTGAATGCACCAAGGCATTTCTCTTTGGAGCAAAGGGGGATGAGAAATGACCTTATTGAGGGGTACATGATGATAAGAGGCATACATTACGTGGATAGCCAGAGACTTTTTCCCAGAGCGGAAAAGGCTAATGCAATGGGGCATAATTTTAAGATAACTGGAGAAAAGCATAGAGGGATGTCAGAGGGAAACTTTTTTTTACCTGGGGAGTTGTGTGTGCATGGAACACCCTGCCAGGGGTGATAATGGCACATTTAAGACACTCTTAGACAGGTAAATGGATGATAGAAAAATGACGAGCTACTCTATGTAGGAGGAAAGGGTTAGACTGATCTTAAGAGTTGGCTTAAAGATCGGACATCATGGGCCAAAGGGCCTGTACTGAGCTGTAATGCTCATAAGTATGTAGCAGGACAATGGAATTTGTCTGGCAGATCAGACAGTGATGGATTAAAAACTCAGCCAACATCATGCATTTGTCATGAACAGCTCTCACACAGAAATCACAGAATTGTAATAGACCACCATGTCAATGACCTCTCCCTACCAGCACAAGTCTCTAGTTCCACCACTGTCCCTTTCAAATTGTTTCCATTGTGAAATTCAAGGGGGCATTGGGTAAGTCTCCAGATTTGCAGGCAATGCACTGCAGATTCCAATAACACTATGCAAATAACACTGTTTCCTCATGTTACTCTTCACTTTCTTCCCTTTTATATCTATGACCTCCAGTCCTTGATATTTTTACCAAAGAGAAGAGCCTATCATTATCCTGTGGAAGGTTCTCAGCCTGAAACGTTGACTGTTTATTCATTTCCATAGATACTGCCTGACCTGCTGAGTTCCTCCAGCACTTGGTGTGTGTTGATTTGGATTTCTAGCATCTGCAGACTTTCTCATGTTTATGAGCATTCCACTACCAGTGTCTAAGCCCTACATCATTTTATATACAAATATCAAATCTTTCCTTCACTTTCTCTACTTCAAAGAAAACAGTCCCGGCTTTTCTAATCAATCCTTGATTTCACGAGCCATTCTTGTAAATCTTTTCTGGACCTTCAGAAATGCCTTCACAACCCTTCCTGTAATGTGACTACTAAAACTGAACAAGCTTTTTTTTTTAAAAAAAGGCTCAGCATAATCTCCATGCCTTTATTATTAATACCCAGAAGAGGCAGGTTGAGGAAGCAGTTGGCTTATTAACTGCTTCCTCAATCTGCCCTGCCACGTTGAATGATTTACGCACTCATGCCCCTAGTTATTTCTTCTTCCAGCTGTTCTTTAGAACTTTATTCAATATTCATTCAGTATATTTTATACTCTTCATCCTTCCTACCAAAATGCATCACTTCATGTTGTTTTCTACTCAAGAGGTACAAAGAGTTGATGTTTCAAGACCCGTTTCCCTTCCTGCAGATGCTGTCTGACTTACTGAGTGTCTCCAGCATTCTCTATACTGACTTCAGATTTTTACCATCTGTAGTTCTTTTGATTCTCATTCACTATCATTTCCTTTCCAGGAATACCAACATTGAAGTTCTCCAAGGTTCAGGTTCTGAGCTCTTTGGTGGTATTTCTGTCTCTTTTGACTTGTTTACCCTCAATGGTTTCTTTTTCTGTTCTATTGCTACGAAGGATTTCACTACTGAAATGTTATTCTTTCCACAGATGCTGCCTAACTTGTTGAGTATTTCCAATATTTTGTATTTTTTGGAAGGCTAATGTCACTTCCCAGGATGGTCTCAGTGTTCAGCATTAAAACCCTGAGCGATAACAGGTTCAGATCACAAGATAGAGTGACATAATATAATAAAAATGTACATCATGGAAACAGGTCACTCAGTCCAACTCATCAATCTGTACCAGTGACCATCTTTTTGTATTAAACCCAGTGCCCAGCATTTGGTCCACAGTCCTCTATGTCTAACCAATTCAAGTTTTCATCATGACCAGAATCAAATGCTGCCTAAGGAAGGACCTGGACCCACTGCAATTTGCCTATCGCCCTAATAGGTCTACAGCAGATGCAATCTCACTAGCTCAACACTTGACCTTGGCTCCCCTGCATAATTGCAGTAATCATTGATTACAGTTCAGCGTTCAACACAACCATACTCTCAGTTCTAATCAAGCTCCAAAACCTGCGCCTCCGTACCTTCCTCTGCAAGTGGATTCTTGAATTGCACAATGGGAGACTACAGTCAGTGCAGATCAGAAATATAATATCCTCTTCAATGTTGGACACCACTATTTTTTTAAATAATACTTTTTATTAGATTTGTACATTTCAATAAACACATATATTTTTCAGAGTATGTGGTGATTCATCCCCACTATTGGCAGAAAACAGTATAGCAGTTAAACTAATATTTTATTTTCTTTCATTTTTCATTGGCTAAGTATTAGCAGATAACTCATGAGATGTAATTGTTTTAATTATGTAGCCTATGAACTAGTTTATTCTCTATCTAAGGAATTTTCCTTATCTTATTAATAAAAGTGATGGATTTTTTAGAGGAGGTATCTTCTTTTCTATCTTTTGTCTTTGCATTCATTCTACGTCTTAGCATTGTTTCTCAGCTGTTTACTTAGTTTGGTTAGTATCTGTATGTTTGTTTGTACTCTAAAATAAAGTGAAATTTTGGAATTAAGACTGCTCGTCATTCGTGACTCCCGGAAGAACCCCAAGGTTAATAAAATAAACAGAGATCCAACATCACTGACAACACTGGCACCCATCAACTGCTGTACTCTCTCTACACTAATGTCTGTGTGACTAGGCACAGCTCAAACGATCCAACATCACTGACAACACTGGCGCCCATCAACTGCTGTACTCTCTCTACACTAATGTCTGTGTGACTAGGCACAGCTCAAACGCTATCCATAAATATGCCGGTGACACAACTACTGTTGGCAGAATTTCAGATGGTGACAAGGAGGCATACAGGAGCAAGATGGTTGAGTCTTGTTACAACCACAATCTTGCACTCAACATCAGTAAGACCAAGGGATTGATTATGGACTTCAGGAAGAGGATGTTGAGGGAACACATACCAGTCCTCATCGAGGGATCCGAACTGGAAAGGGTGAGCAGTTTCAAGTTCTGGGTGTCAACATCTATGAAGATCTATCCTGGGTTGAACATATTGATGCAACTACAAAGAAGGCATGACAGCGGCAATTTTTTATTAGGAGTTTGAGGACACTTGGTATGTCACCAAAGTCTCGCAAGTACCTACAGGTGTACCATGCAGAGCATTCTAACTGATTGCATCACCTTCTGGTTTGGAGGGGCACATGGCACAGGACTAGAAATAGCTGCAGGAAGTTGCAAACTCAGCCAGCTCCATCATGGACACTAGCCTCCCCAGCATCAAGGACACCTGCAAAAGGCAATCCCTCAAAATGGCAGCACCATCATTAAGGACTCCATCACTCAGTACTTGCACTTTCTCTCATTGCTAACATCAAAGAGGAGATACAGGAGCCTGAAGATATACATTCAATGTTTCAGGAACAGCTTCTTCCCCTCGGCCATCAGCCTTCTGAATGGACAATGAACCACAAACACTTTCTCAGTCTTTATTTTTGCTCTTATTTTGTACTACTTTCTTAATTTTTAATACATTTCTTGCTGTAATTTATAGATGTTTCCTTAATTATTAAACATTGTAATGTAGTACTGCCATAATTTTATAACATATGTGGTGATATTAAACCTGATTCTGATTCCGATTCATTCATTACGCCTTTCATTCCCAGGACTATTTTTGTGAGCCTCCTCTGGCCCATCACATCTTTCCTTATTCCTCAGGGCAGTTCCTTGGGGAGGTGCCTTAGTCCCAACCATTTTTCAGCTGCTTCATCAATAATCTTCCTTCCAAATATCATTAGTGGAGATAATTAATTCTATTCACAACTCCTCATGCAGTACACAAAAGTCAGATTCAGAATCAGGTTTATTGTCACTTTCTTATAGGACATGAAATTCGTCGTTTTTCACCAGTAGTACAGTGCAGTGCAAAGACATAAGCTTATAAATTACCTAATCAATAAATAGTGCAAAGAAGGGAATAAGGAGGTGGTTGTGATGGACAAGAATAAGCTGCTTTGAATTACCGAGCGTGGATCTTCAGGCTCCTATCATCTCTGATGGTAGTAACAAGAAGAGGACATGTCCCAGATGTCCTTTATAATGGAAACTACCTACTTTAGGCACCACCTCCACCACTAGCAGGCAGTAGTTGTAGTGCACATCATGTACAACATTCATAGTCAAACAGGACATCTCTACACCTACAACAAAGACAACCAGCACATCAGAACACCACCAACTTCAAATCCTCCTGAGTCACATACTTGGAAATGTAAACACAGGTCTTTCACTTTCGCTGGATTTAAAAAATGGAATTCCTTCAACAACAGCACTGTGAAAGCTTCTTCACCAGCAGCACTAGAACAGTTCCAAAAGGTGACACTCCACTACCCTCTCAAAAGATAGCATATGTATTAGATAGCCAATGTATATTGAAGTTTAAGTTAACTGATGTTTGTGATATTTGTAATATAATGTGCTGCTGCAAAAAGCCAACCCCCCATTGCATCCACACACTGGTTATGTATGCCTATGGCAACAACAAACATGAACTTGAACCTGAAATTGCTGATGACTCACAGATCCCAAAAGTGATGTTGTCTGTGTGGAGCTTGCACATCCTCCCTGTGAACATTCCCCAAGGTCTCTCCAACATCCTAAAACATGCAGGTTGGCAGACCAACTGACTGCTGCAAATTGCCCCCAGAGTGAAGGTGAGTGGTAGAGTCTAAGAGGAATCGATGGGAATGTGGAGAGAATACAATGTAATTAGTGTAGGAGTACTGAAAATGGTGATTGATGGTCAGCACGGAGAAAAAGAGAGGAGATGTACAGACACAACAGACACCAGATTCAAACAAGGTGCTGGAGGAACCCAGCAAATCATTCATGATGCATGTCCTAACCTCATTCGTGTTCCCAAAATACTAATTTGGTGGGACTAAACCCCACCTACCATGTTTCACTCCCAATTTATCAGTATCAACATCTCTCTGCAGTCTAAAAAGGAACTTTCCATACAATCAACAACTCTACCAATCTTCATGTCCATCACAAACTTATAGATCTTGATTTCCACAGTAACATTCAAGTCATACACAAATATATCAAACAAAAGAATTCCTGCCCCAATCCAAATGGAATACCATTAGTCATAGACATCCAGTTGTAAAAACGCTACCATCACCTCCAATCTCCTATTGCCAAGCCAATTTTGGATCTACTTTTTTGCCAATTAAATGCAGTACACAAAAAAACAATTCAAGCAATAACTCTGCCTAACAGCTACACTTCTTTCTTAATCCAATTAATTCAAATGGCTCAAAGATTCACTAATTAGCTTCAAGCAAGTCTCATTAACTGTTCACAACTCTTGCAACTTCCAAAACTCACGACTTACACTTTGGTGTCACCTGCTCTTGATGGACCCAGCTGGGATTCGATTTTGGTGAGCTTTTCTCCGAGTCCCTGACCTAGGGTCTTTATTGTCAGTGTATAGTCTCTCAAGTTACTGCTGCTGATCAACCTTTTTATATACTTTCCAGCACTGATATAGCTGCAATTCCAATCCTCATCCATATGTGTATGTGTTTCTTTAACTTGTTGAAGTTTCTGCTGGTGCCATCCCACAATTATTATCAGAGTGTTTGTTTGAGCTTCTTGTAATGTATCACATTGTCTTTTCCTAAAACATTCCCATTTGCTTGGTCTGTCCTCCTGATAGCTTGCTCCGGCATAGTTCACAATGGGATAGTTCACAGGGCAGTAAACCTACCTCAGCTATGCTGTCAATTGATACCGACCACGTGTCAATTACATGACCTTCCTTCTGTGGTTCCCGACATCTCTTCCTGGCCAGGACAGCATCCTTCCAAAGCATGATGGGATACTTGACATTGCTCTGACTTCTATAAAGTTTGCCAGTTTGTCCACGGATTCAATGGGCCCTAACCTTTTAAACCAGTTCCCCATGTGTGACAGGTACAGGAATTACTGAAGTCCATGTAAATTACATCTACTTGTGAAAAGAGTAGCTTTATTTTTCACATGTATGTTGAAACATACAGTAAAATGTATTGCTTTATGTCAACAACCAACACACTCCAAAGATTGTTCTGGGGGCAGCCCACAAGTGTTGCTGTGCTTACAGTGCCAATGAAGCATGCCCACAACTCACTAGCCTTAACTATACGTCCTTGGACTGTGGAAGGAAGCTGGAGTACCTGGAGGAAACCCACATGGTCACACGGAGAATCTACAAATTCCTTACAGACAGCAACAGAAATCAAACCTTGATCGATGATCACTGGTGCTACCTCTTCATAGAATTTTAAACAAACTGCTCAGATAGGATCAGCTCCTAACAAAGCCATGTTGGCAATCTCTAATTCATCCTTGCCTTTCCAAGTGATCATTGGTCCTCTTCCAACCACAAGTTAAGCTCACATGTCTATAGTTATCTTGCTTTTCCTGTAACCGTTCTTGAAAAGGAGGACCATGTTTGCTGCTTCCAGTCACCTGGTACCTCACTTGCGGCCACTGAAGATCGAAAAATCTTAGCCAGAGTACAAGCAATCTCCAGGCTAAATTCCATTTGGTCCTGGGGATTTATACTTGCATCTACCCCTTCAATGAATTTTCCAACCGCAGTCTCCTTTGGGAATACTGCGGAAAAATATTCATTTTATATTTATACCTCCTGGCTCTACACACAGATTGCCTCTGTTGTCCCTAATGAGCCTACATTTCCTTGGTTCTTCTTATACCCTTAATATACATAAAGTGTCTTCAGATTTATCTTAATCCTGTCTGTCAACAACATCTTATGACCCCTCCATTCCTTTCTAATTTACTTTTTAAGCACCTTCCTACACTTCCTATATTCCTAACAGCTTCCCATGTTCTTTGTTCCCTATACCTTAAATGTGGTCAAGTCCATTTGAAAGGGAAGATTCCGAACTTTACCCCACTGAATACTGTATCCTAATTCTCAGGAATTGCGTCATTGGGTGATTAGATTATGTGACTCGCACTAACACTGTACTACCGTATCAAATGGTTGGGTGCGGATATTACACAATTTCTTCAGTCTAGATTTCTCATGATATGCCATATTCAGAAGTGTAACATTGATTTCCAACTATAATACATTTTGAGCAAAGTCTAAGAGAACAGTGAGTTAGCAAGAGATGAGGTGATTACATGATCATTGTAATTATTATGAGACACTGAGGATCAAATACTTACAATAAGTAATTCATTTCTTAAATTAAGGCTGTACTTCCTCAGCTGCTCTCCTTGCCACTGAGTGCCCCCCACCACCCCCTTTATCTTTATCACCCCCCTTACAAACTCCCACCACGGACTTTGGGAACCACTGCTCTAGCAGATTGTTTGTTGACTGCACAGAAAAGGCTGGAACAGGGTTCTGAAATTAGACGACAGATCAGGATGTCAGTGCAGTCTCAAAGGGAAGAATGGCCTTCTCCAGTTCTTGTTTTCTGGGGCTATATGTTCTGTTTAACTCCTTTGTTTTGGAATACATAAGATATTCTTAAAAAGCAGGCAAATGGGTATTCTCCATAAGGTTACACAAAAATAAACTGGATTGTAGCACAGGAAATAGATAATACAAAAATAATTCATATCATGGATGTACATAGAGAATACATCAATAGAGGAAATAAAAATGTACAGGTTAAATTTATGACTTACTTCCTTTTTCTTTCTCTCCTCTTCTTTCCTTTTCTTTTCCTCTCTGATTTGAGCCAACCGTTGTTTTTTACGCTCTAATTCTGCTTTAAGCTCACTTTTATCTTTGTCTGACATGACTGCAGCTCTGTTTATAAACGGAAGAAGAGATCAGCAGAATATTATAAATAGCACTTTTGTATTTGTATTTCATATCCAAAAATACAATATATTTCTATTAACATACCTCATACTTCATAGCCTAAATTAAGAAAAAACTTTAAAATGTGATCTGCATACAGTACTTGTTAATTATTTAGTAGTTTACAAGAGAAAACCAAAGCACATTTAACTATACAGTAAGGAAAATGCTGCAATAGTTATAAACTACAGGTTGACCACTGAATTTCTGGCATCCTTGGTTTCTGAGCCCTGCTATATTAACATTTTTGCTGAATTTTAAAAGGTCACACAATAATAAAGGCAAAAATGGACTGTAGAAGCTTAAAAAGGATTATTAATTAAACAAAAACTAAATGTAAATTTATTAATTACTGTGCTTAGAAAGACTAACTGCCAATCACTGGGTCAGGTGATCGGGCTCAAGTAATTCACTAACTTTGACTCTTCCTCTCTAGTCCTTCTAATGTTCACCTCCCAATCCTTAAATCACATTTGGTAAAGAAGGCATTTTGTTGGTTCATAATTCACAAATTTCCAGATATCCTCTTACCCTTGGCTCACATGAATCAGTTTTATTTCAGCAATTTATAATACAAATGGCTTTAAGGGGAAGAAAACAGGTAAAAGTCTGGTATATATTTACATAGTCATCAAAGAGACACATGAAATATAAAGGGCAGAGCACAAGCAGCTGCCATCTTGCCCTCTTGCCCTCTGTGCACATGCCTAGTATGTGAAAGAGCCTTCTAAATGGACTTACTTCTCTACTTTGTCCCTGCAGTACTCCAATTTCTCCTTTTCAGGTATCTATGAAATTTCCTTTCAGTTATGACTAAGTCAACTTCCAATTCCATTCCAAGCCATTGATGACTTATGTTAACATGAGTGTTTCATCTTTTCTTTTGCTATCTAATTTAAATCTATGTCTACAGTTGTTGATTTTTCTAGGAATGAAATCTTTATTTATTTTAGCAAAACCTTTGAATACCTCTATCAAATCTCAGACAGAAGAAAACCATTTGTCTATCCCAGACAGAAGAAAACCATTTGTCTAGTCGCCCCACATATCTGAAGAATTGTGGAATTGTGTGCATTCTAGAAAATCCCAGCATTCCAAGACCTTGTGCATCTAAAATTTGATGCCCAGAATTGACCACAAAAGTCCAGCTGAGCCTTCAGTACAAGTCCTTTGCTTCTCTCCTCTTACCTTTCTACTCAGAAACCCCAGGCGCCGTTATAAATAGTTTCCTCAAAATGACTAATCCTCAAGACTTTAGATGCCTCTATTCTTGCATACAATTTAAAATAGCACTATTTAGATTGCCTTTAATTCATCTTATCAAAACCAACTGATTCCTACCCGTGTTAAATATCATTCATTTACCTACTCATTACATTGGCTTCACTATGTTTTGCCCTCAATGTTTCAAACATTTTCAAGAACAAAAGCATCATTTCATGCAAATCACCAGAAAAGGCAATCGGTATACAGATGTCCCCCGCTTTTCGAATGTTCGCTTTACGAAACCTCACTGTTACGAAAAAAAAGCAGCGCGCGCCCCGAGCAGCCGCTCTCCCCTGGATTCGGAACTGCATTCTCGCCAGCATTGCTTAAACACGTGCCTGTGAGCAGTCGAATTGCAAGATGAGCTCTATGGTATCGGAAAAGCCTAAAAGAGCTCATAAGGGTGTTACACTTAGCGTAAAACTAGACATATTTAAGCATTTCGATCGTGGTGAATAAAGTAAGAACAAAGAGAGTTTGGCTTGAGGAAGCTGACGAACATGATGTTGAAGAGGTTTTGGCATCCCATGACCAAGAACTGATAGATGAAGAGCTGATGCAATTGGAAGAGGAAAGGATAACAATTGAAACCGAATGCAGTAGCGAACGGACTGAAAGTGAAGTCGTCCAGGAACTGAATGTGAAGCAACTGCGTGAGATTTTCGCGGCAACGATAAAGTACCACTTTAATTTTGAAAGGGTACATAGGTTTAGGGGATATTTGCAGGATATTTGAGTCCTTACGAAGAACTGTATGACAGAAAAATGCATGAGGCTCAGCAGTCAAGCAAGCCTTCCGCATCAGCCACAGCAGACGACGAACCTCAACCTTCTACATCGAGGCAGGCAGTCATAGGAGAAGATGAGCTGCCTGCTCTAATGGAAACAGACAACGAGATGACACCCCAGTGTCCCACCACCCCGCGATTCACGGAGAATGCAGCGGTAGCCGCGAGGCACACAGCACATCTTTAAGAAAAAAGCTGAAATAAACATGCTAATTAATTAGGTGCCGCCCAACACGTAATTAATTAGCATGTTTATTTCGGCTTTTTTCTTAAAGATGTGCTGGATGCCTCCCGGCTACCACTGCACCCCTGCATGCTTTGCGGTTCGGTATCTGTCGGCGGCCTGGAGGGTGGGGGCCACTGCACCACCCAACCTGTGATGACTCAGTCTAACACACCATCATCAGTGTGCTCAGCGCTGAACCAATTCCGGTAAGTGACATTACACTGTACATACGTTATTTCTACTTTATATAGGCTGTGTATTTTTACGTGTTATTTGGTATGATTTGGCAGCTTCATAGCTTAAAGGTTACTGGAGAGCGCTTGCGCCGTGTTTTTGCCAACAGTGCTTGCGTGAGATTTTCTGCCGACGACGCTTGCGCGAGATTTTCGCTACGGAGAACAGTGCAGTAATGATTGTGCAAAAGTATTTCTACTTTATATAGACTGTGTATTCATCATATCATTCCTGCTTTTACTATATGTTACTGTTATTTTAGGCTTTATGTGTATTTGGCATGATTTGGTAGGTTATTTTTGGGTCTGCGAACAGTCACAAATTTTTCCCATATGAATAAATGTAATTGCTTCTTGGCTTTACGACATTTCGGCTTACGAACCGTGTCATAGGAACGGTCTACCTTCGGATGGTGGGGGAAACCTGTATAGAAGGAAAATGTTTGGCCCAGAATAATGGAATACAAGGGTGATGTCAACAAGGTTAACAAAATACAATCGTTCTTTATGAAAAATTACAAATGATTCCTTGTCATTCTATCATTCAAAGTGTAGTTGGTAGTTGTTGGCATCCTTCTGTCTCGAAAGACAGTGGGGTAGCAAACAAGAAAAGTCAGCTCGTGGTGGTGTACTTCCTAGAGTGGTTGAGGAGTCCCACTCTGGAGTGGCAGTCTTCCACAAAGGCTGCAGGTGAAGGAAGGCAGGCAACTGGTTGGAGTGACCCTCTCAAAGTGTACAGTAATGGATAGTTCACATTTACTGTTACTTCAGTACCCAGTTACTACCAAAAGTAACAAGATGTCATTTTTTTTTGCAGTCTTAGTTCACTTTTGGTGTTCTGTAACCAAGGTATTCAGATGCGTGAATTCAAATGATATATCAAAATTAATTTTGCTTCTAATCTGAGGATTGACATTGTTGGTTAGTTCTGTATATTGTCAATATTTCAAAAGCTGGTATGAAGAAATTTGTGCCCATACAGAAGAAAACCCCTCGTGTAAAGTTCCAGGATAGATTTCTAATATAGTTTATATTTATGAAATTCAATTTATTTTCAATATGTGAAAGCAGTTCATCTGTCAATGGCAGTTATGCACTTTTCACCAGTGCCAATCAAAGTGTTACAAAAGAACTGGACAAAAACTGATCAGAGTCTAGCTTATTCATGTAAAACCATCCTGGCAGTCACACGATAACAGAACTATTGAATAATTGCAATGATCAACTCTTTGGTAAATCTCTAACAATCTAGACATACTGCGTGAAAAAAATATTGAGATCTGCTTGTGGATCTTGAGACTTAAGGTCTAAGTTATCCATTTTTCATGAGTATGCCACATGATACTGCCGCTCATTTTACTTTTTTTTAAAAGAGAACCACCTAATTTCTATTTAAATTAATCCATTTTAACTGCATCACAATCATCCTTGGGGAGCTGGTTCATAAGCTGACCATCTGCTGAAATATTATTTTAACGTCATTAATTTCTCGATCATCCTAAGCAGCATTCTCCTACTCCACCATCATAGAAGCAGTGATACAACTTATTTCATTTCGTCCCTTTACAATCTGAAAAAAAACAGCTGTCACATCACCTCTCAACTTTCTATAATGTACAAACTGGTTCTTAAAATTCAATCATTTTCCCTATCTGCACCTCTTCAAAGTTGCTATCTTTTCATACAGCACTAACTTATTTAGTTTAAATGTGGTTTGCATCAATAATATATAAAACATCAAAATTACTACATTATTTTTGGTCCATATTGATCAACAACTATCACCCAGTTTCACTCACATTTATAGTGACAAAGTGCAATCAGAGGTTGCTCATGGCCAGAATCTACTCCTCCCTGAGCAAGGACCTCGACCCACTGCAATTTGCCTACCGCCACTATTGGTCTACAGTGATACAATCTCATATAACCATATAATAATTACAGCAGGGAAACAGGCCATCTCGGCCCTTCTAGTCTGTGCTGAAAGCTTACTCACACCTAGTCCCATCTACCTGCACTCAGCCCATAACCCTCCTTTCCTTTCCTGTCCATATACCTTATCCAATTTTTTTTAATGCCAAAATCGAACCTGCTTCTCCCACTTCTCCTGGAAGCTCGTTCCACACAGCTACCACTTGCTGAGTAAAGAAGTTCCCCTTTATGTTACCCCTAAACTTTTGCCCCTTAACTCTCAACTCATGTCCTCTTGTTTGAATCTCCCCTACTCTCAACGGAAAAAGCCTATCCACGTCAACTCTATCCCCCTCATAATTTTAAATAGCTCTATCAACCTTCTACGCTGCAAAGAATAAAGACCTAACTTGTTCAACCTTCCTCTATAACTTAGGTGCTGAAACCCAGGTAACATTCTAGTAAATCTCCTCTGTACTCTCTCTATTTTGTTGACATCTTTCCTATAATTCGGTGACCAGAACAGTACACAATACTCCAAATTTGGCCTCATCAATGCCTTGTACAATTTTAACATTACATCCAACTCCTATACTCAATGCTCTGATTTATAAAGGCCAGCATATCAAAAGCTTTCTTCACCACCCTATCCACATGAGATTTCACCTTCAGGGAACTATGCACCATTATTCCTAGATCCCTCTGTTCTACTGCATTCCTCAATGCCCTACCATTAATCATGTCTGTCCTATTTTGATTAGTCCTACCAAAATGCAGCACCTCACACTTATCAGCATTAAACTCCATCTGCCATCTTTCAGCCCACTCTTCTAACTGGCCCAAATCTCTCTGCAAGTTTTGAAAACCTACTTCATGATCCACAATGCCACCTATCTTAGTATCATCTGCATACTTACTAATCCAATTTACCACCCCATCATCCAGATCATTAATGTATATGACAAACAACATTAGACCCAGTACAGATCCCTGAGGCACACCACTACTCACCGGCCTCCAACCAGACAAACAGTTATCCACCACTACTCTCTGGCATCTCCCATCCAGCCACTGTTGAATCCATTTTACTACTTCTATATTAATACCTAACGATTGAACCTTCCTAACCAACCTTCCGTGTGGAACCTTGTCAAAGGCCTTACTGAAGTCCATATAGACAACATCCACCGCTTTACCCTCATCAATTTTCCTAGTAACCTCTTCAAAAAATTCAGTAAGATCTGTCAAACATGACCTTCCACGTACAAATCCATGTTGACTGTTCCTAATCGGACCCTGTCTATCCAGATAATTACATATACCATCTCTAAGAATACTTTCCATTAATTTACCCACCACTGACGTCAAACTTACAGGCCGGTAACTGCTAGGTTTACTCTTAGAACCCCTTTTTAAACAATGGAACCACATGAGCAATACGCCAATCCTCCGGCACCATCCTCATTTCCAATGACATTTGAAATATTTCTGTCAGAGCCCCCGCTATTTCCACACTAACTTCCCTCAAGGACCTAGGGAATATCCTGTCAGGACCCAGAGACTTATCCACTTTTATATTCCTTAAAAGCGCCAGTACTACTTCTTTAATTATCATAGTTTCCATAACTACCCTACTTGTTTCCCTTACCTTACACAATTCAATATCCTTCTCCTTAGTAAATACTGAAGAAATTGTTCAAAATCTCCCCCATCTCTTTTGGCTCCGTACAAAGCGGTCCACTCTGATTCTCTAAGGGACCAATTTAATCCCTCACTATCCTTTTGCTATTAATATAACTGTAGAATCCCTTTGGATTTATTTTCACCTTACTTGCCAACGCAACCTCATATCTTCTTTTAGCTTTTCTAATCGCTTTCTTATGATTCTTTTTACATTCTTTATATTCCTCGAGCACCTCATTTACTCCATGCTTCCTATATTTATTGTAGATCTCTCTCTTTTTCCAAACCAAGTTTCCAATATCCCTTGAAAACCATGGCTCTCTCAAACTTTTAACCTTTCCTTTCAACCTAACAGGAACATTAAGATTCTGTACCCTCAAAATTTCACCTTTAAATAACCTCCATTTCTCCATTACATCCTTCCCAAAAACAAATTGTCCCAATCCACTCCTTCTAAATCCTTTCGTATCTCCTCAAAGTTAGCCTTTCTCCAATCAAAATTCTCAACCCTGGGTCCAGTCCTATCCTTCTCCATAATTATATTGAAACTAATGGCATTGTGATCACTGGACCCGAAGTGCTCCCCAACACATACGTCTGTCACCTGACCTATCTCATTCCCTAACAGAAGATCCAACACTGTCCCTTATCTAGTTGGTACCTCTATGTATTGCTGCAAAAAAATATCCTGCACACATTTTACTAACTCCAAACCATCCAGCCCTTTTACAAAATGGGCTTCCCAGTCTATGTGTAGAAAATTAATATCTCCCACAATCACAACCTTGTGCTTACTAAAATATCTGCTATCTCCTTACAAACTTGCTCCTCCAGTTCTCGCTCCTCATTAGGTGGTCTATAATATACCCCTATAAGTGTTACTACACCTTTCCCATTCCTCAATTCCACCCAAATAGCCTCCCGAGACGAGCCCTCTAATCTATCCTGCCAAAGCACCGCTGTAATATTTTCTCTGACAAGCAATGCAACACCTCCCCCTCTTGCCCGCGCCCCCCCCCGCCCTGATTCTATCACACTTGAAGCAACGAAATCCAGGAATATTTAAACCAGCAACTTTGATGTGTGTTGTTCCAGGAATATTTAGTTGCCAATCACACCACTCCTGCAACCATATTTCACTAATAGCTACAACATCATATTTCCAGGTATCAATCCATGCTCTAAGCCAGCGGTCCCCAAACACCAGGCCTCGGACCGGTACCAAGCTGCAAAGCATGTGCTACCGGGCCGCGAGGAAACAATATGAGTCAGCTGCACATTTCCTCATTCCCTGTCACGCACTGTTGAATTTGAAGATAGGGTTGCCAACCGTCCCATATTTGCCGGGACATCCCATATATTGGGCTAAACTGGTTTGTCCCATACAGGACTGCCCTTGTCCCGTATTTCCCCCGCTAAGGTACAGCATTCCTATGAAACCTTACGTGCTGAAATGGCGTAAAGCGAAGAAACAATTACCATTAATTTATATGGGAAAATTTTTAGAGCGTTCCCAGACCCAAAAAATAACCTACCAAATCATACCAAATAACACATAAAGCCTAAAATAACTCTAACATATAGTAAAAGCAGGAATGATATGATAAATACACAGCCTATATAAAGTATAAAATAATGTATGTACAGTGTAGTCTGGAAAATTAAGCCAAAACCGATTTGTGGGGGAAAAAATCAGCATGTACACACATACGCACGTCACATATGCGCACACAGGTACCCGCACAAGGTTTCACGGTCATGGTAGTCTTTCGCAGGATAAACACAGGTGTCTCATCAACACACACAAAAAATGCTGGTGAATGCAGCAGCATCTATAGGAAGAGGTATCGTCGACGTTTCGGGCCGGGACCCTTCGTCAGGATTTGACTGCTACTTTTGTCCCTTATTTGGGAGTGAGAAAGTTGGCAACCCTAACTGTAGAAGACATGTTGAGGTGAGTTTAACCCTACTTCAACATCCCCGCCCCCCGGTCGGCAAGAATATTGTCAATATTAAACCGGTCCACGGTGCAAAAAAGGTTGGGGACCATTGCTCTAAGCTCATCCACCTTTCTTACAATGCTCCTAGCATTAAAATAGATGCATTTAAGAAACTCTCCACCTCTTACTCTCTGTTTATCCCTAATGGTCCAAACAACTTTATTATCTTTTTCTTCCTTCTCCCCTACATCTTCGGTCTGAGCGCTCCCCTTCTCTGTCACTTGCCTAACCTCCCTCACACACTGTCTACTAGCTTTCTCTATTTGTGAACTAACCTCCTCTCTCCTAATCTCTTCAATTTGATTCCCACACCCCCCCCCAACCATTCTAGTTTAAAGTCTCCCCAGTAGCCTTCACAAATCTCCCCGCCAGGATATTGGTGCCCCTAGGATTCAAGTGCAACCTGTCCTTTTTGTACAGGTCACACCTGCCCCAAAAGAGGTCCCAATGATCCAGAAACTTGAATCCCTGCCCCCGCTCCAATCCCTCAACCACGCATTTATCCTCCACCTCATTCCATTCCTACTCTCACTGTCGCGTGGCACAGGCAGTAATCCCGAGATTACTACCTTTGCAGTCCTTCTTCTCAACACCCTTCCTAACTCCCTATATTCTCCTTTCAGGACCTCTTCCCTTTTCCTATCTAGGTCATTGGTACCTATGCTCACTGGCTCTAAGCTCAGCTTTGGACCCCATGGCCAATAGCAATACACCCTATCCTCGTAATATGCGTCTTCAGACAAGATGGATTCACAGTTATGCGAGGAACCTATTTCTACCGTCTCCTTATATGCATCCAAATCTCAGAGTTATGCGAGGAGCACTGCTTTCCCGCCAATACAAGTCAGGTGCACACGCCTCACAATCTCTCTCCCGCCACTCTCGCATTGGTTTTGGCAAGGTGCGGATGTGCGAGCTTGTGCTCTTAAACTTTTGTTGGTTTTACCTACGGTGCAGTGATTTTGTGCTTGAAATATTTAGTTATGCCTCCTAAGCGTCCGATGTCATGTCCTGGGCTACCGAGCAGCAGAGAACTGCTTTGACACTTGGAAAAGTTGGAAATTATAAACAGTGCGGCATCAGCTGAAGGTAACACAGCTCTGGGGCGCTACTGCCAGGAACAGAATCTTGCCTTTAAAGTTCTTTTGTTGCTTGACAATGTGCCAGCCCATACTAAACATTTGGACAGCATTCATCCTAACATAATAGTGTGTTTCCTGCCGCCTAACACAACATCGCTGATTCAACCACTTGACCAAGGTGTGATCCACATTCAAGACGTACGTATTTTTTTTTATGGCAAACTATCTCTCAGATGCTGCAAGCAACAGACGATTTTGAAAATCCCGGGAGTTTACCAACAGTGAGAAAATGGTGGAAGTCAGAACACTTGGCACAAATGGCGATGGACACGGACTCAAACTTAGAACGGAGTCAGCATTTCAGTCGTTCCCTGCAGTCAACCCTTCTTCCCTACAAGCAAATTTATGCTGAAAAACAAAATGCTGCCAAGCAAACAACCCTCACCACTTTCTTCAAATCGGTGTCATCTCCTGCTGCTGGCAGTTCTAAGAGTTCTGTGAGTCTTCTTTCACCCCTTGCTGTGCTTGATATGATCCTGATGACCACAACCATGCACTTTATCCATGTAAAGTTGCCTGACACCACAACAACCACTCATCTCCTGGAGCGAACACACCTGCCACTGTTGGTGAGTACTGTACACCCTAGGATGTTAACTTTCTATGATTTATTACATTGAATATAACCTTAAATTGATGAAATATAATACAAATGTTGTCTTGTGGTACTGCTTTTGTGTCATATTGGTATGAAAATGTGAATAAATTACAGATAAAACGTATTTAGGAAGCCTTCTGGAACACACCCTATTTTCTCCATTTAAATAATTATTCACATTATGCGTCAACTGCGAGGAACATATCCCCCGCATATAACGAGGATAGGGTGTACTTACATCAGGCTGCTGTTATTGATAACAGCTCAGTGTTCAACACCATCATACCTTCAGTACTAATCAACTAGCTCCAAATCCTGGGCATCTGTACCTCCCTCTGCAACTGGATCCTTGACTTCCTCATCAACAGAACAACAGTTAGTGCGGATCAGAAATAACATCTCTCTGTCAACACTGGTGACCTCATGAATACCCTCTGCTCTACTCACTCTACACACGACTGTGTGGCTAGGAACAGCTCAAATGCCATCTGCAAATTTGTGATGACACAACGATCACTGGCAGAATTTCAGGAGGCGACGAGGAGGCGTACAGTAGTGAGAAGGATCAGCTGCTTGAGCGGTGTCAAAACAACCTTACACTCAACTTTCCTCAGTAAGACTAAGGAATTGATTGTGGACTTCAGAAAGGAGAAGTCAAGGGAACAAACACCAGTCTTCATCTAGGGATCCACAGTGAAAAGGGTGAGCAATTTCAAGTTTCAATGTGTCAATACTAGGCCCAACATATTGATGCAATTACAAAGAAGACACAACAGTGGTAATATTTCAATAGGAGCTTGTGGAGATTTGGTATGGCTGCAAATGCTCGTGCAAAATTTCTGCAGATGTACCATGGAGAGCATTCTATCTGGCTGCATCACCATCTGGTATGGAAGGCCACTGCACAGGATTGGAAAAGACTGCAGAAAGTTGCAAACTCAGCCATCTCCATCATGGGCACCAGCCTCCTAACATCGAGGACATCTTCCAAAGGTGATGCCTCAAAAAGGCAGCATCCGTCATTAAGGACACCCATCACCCAGGACACGCCGTCTTCTCATTGCTACAATTAAGGAGGAGATACAGAAACCTGAAGGTGCAGGTTCCTAAACCTCAATGTTTTAGGATTCTTCCCCCTCCACGATCAAATTTCTGAATAGGCAATGAACCCATGCTGCCATACAAAAAAACACAAGTTCCATCACATTTGACGTTTTGATAAACCTGATTCTGATATGGGTCTTTTGTGGGCTGAGAGTGGGAAGGGGGCAGGAAGAAGGGAATTGTGGTTGGGTAAAGGGGAAGGGAGAGGGGAGAGAGCAGGCTGCATCAGGGAGACATTCTGTAATGATCAAACAAATTGTTTGAAGTCAAATTACCTTAACACGAGGAAATCTGCAGATGCTGGAATTTCGAGCAACACACATAAAAGTTGCTGGTGAATGCAGCAGGCCAGGCAGCATCTCTAGGAAGAGGTACAGTCGATGTTTCGGGCTGGGATCCTTCATCAGGACTAACTGAAAGAAGAGCTAGTAAGACATTTGAAAGTGGGAGGGGGAGATCTGAAATGATAGGAGAGGACAGGAGGGGGAGGGATGGAGCCAAGAGCTGGACAGTTGATTGGCAAAAGGGATATGAGAGGATCATGGGACAGGAGGCCTAAGGAGAAAGAAAAGGGGGAGGGGGGGAAAGCCTAGAGGATGGGCAAAGGGTATAGTGAGAGGGACAGAGGGAAAAAAAGGAGAACCATGATCCTCTCATATCCCTTTTGCCAATCAACTGTCCAGCTCTTGGCTCCATCCCTCCCCCTCCTGTCCTCTCCTATCATTTCAGATTTCCCCCTCCCACTTTGAAATCTCTTACTAACTCTTCCTTCAGTCAGTCCTGACGAAGGGTCCCGGCCTGAAACGTCGACTGTACCTCTTCCTAGAGATGCTGCCTGGCCTGCTGTGTTCACCAGCAACTTTCGAATTACCTTGCCTGGTTTCTCACAGCTGGGTCCGTCTGCATTCACGCCAGCCCCTACATTGACACTCCTTCTCTGTTGCCTGTTCCACATCCCACTCGTGGTGCTCCACCCTTGCCATTCCCAACATCCGTTGCTCCCGCCAGATTTATAAACTCACTCTCTGCTCCACATTGACAAATGCAATACTGTGCAAAAGTCTTAGGAACCGTAGGTATAAATGTGCCTCAGTATTTTGCACAGTGCTGTGATTGTGTGTGTATATATCTTGTCATTAATAGTTTTTGTATTAAGTATTACACTGGACAGCTGCCAAAAACAAACTTCATGACATATGCCTGATTCCTTTAACACACCCCAACACCTGTTTTGTTTCATTTACTGTAAAAGGAAGTGTAATTGTTTCAGTTTAGTACTACTTTTGACTTTCAGTTTTCTCGTTTTCCATGTATATTAATTTATTTCCATAAAACAGTTAACCAATCTTGAATTCCTTTAATCTTGAAATGAAACACTTATTATTTTTCTGTACTGAATTTTGCATGTTATTTATGGGTCTAATTTCCAAGTTTATTTATGCAACCAAGCAGGAATAAGTTCTACAAAATGATAGCTTTCTCTAGAAAAGACTGAGAAATTATTTTATAGAACTTAAAATTCTGAAAGAATTTGATGAAATTGTTGAAATGGTTACACTTGGTAAATTGTATGTTAGTTTCTATTATGAAAAGATTTCCATACAGGAATAAGGAAGTCCAATTGCAATCATACTGGGCCTTGGTGGGAATATGCCCAGAGTACTGAGTAGTTTTGGTCCTTATGTAAAAAGATATGTACTTCCCATAGAGGGAATGCAGTGAAATCTCATTGAAACATACAAAATACTTCCAACACCTGACTGGCTAGAGGAAGGGAAGATGTTTCTTGAGGCTGAGGAGGCACAGTTTAAGATTGGGGTAGGCCATTTAAGACTGAGGAAAGTATTTTATCCCACTCAGAGGGCAGTGGTAAACCAGTTGGACTGTGAAAGGTGAAGTTATTTGTTCATTCAAAACATAGATTTCTGAACGTTAAGGGAATCAAAGGTTATGGGGATAATTCTATAAACTGGCATTAAGGTGATCTTAATGAATGGCAGAGCAGGTTAAAAGGTCTGGTTGCCCTAATCATGCTTCTATTTTTTGCAGTTAAGATTAGAACAAGAGATCATCATTACAAGCTAACCATTAATAAATAATGAACTGAATAAAAAATATTTACTTTAGAACCAGAGTAGAACTCACTATAGAACAGGGAGCATTTGGTGTAAGGTGTACAGATGGACTCAGGGAAACCTAGATAAACAAATATGGGGGTAGATAAAAGCACAGGAAAGCACAGTTATTAGTGTAAAAGGTTGAAAAAAAGCAATATAAATGCCATATAAACAAGTCCATGGAATTACATCAAGTTTAGGAGCTTGACAACATGAATGGAAATGTCAAGATTACTAGCATTGTAAAACAGTGTTGAGAGCAAGAGAAAATAAATCAAAAGCATTGAGAATTGGAAGAGCAGGGATGAGATACAGTGAGATGGGAAGAATGAGGTTAAGCTTGAGAAGTGAACACCTCGAAAGCAAGTTAGTAATTGGGGATCAGACAGCATACTTTACAGTCTTAAAGATGTGATCATTCCCAGCAGTGACACAAACTGAAAGCTTAGCAAGGGAAAATCAGCACAACAGAAGGAAAAAGTGTCTGGATGTATGAAGATTTCTTCAAATCCTGATTTGCAAACTAATAAATACAACAATGCCTAAAAAAGTACAAGAAACAAACACCTGAAAGACAAATAAAAATTTTTTAAAATCCTATTTCATTATTTACATGCAAATACTGTGGTCTTATATACCAAGATAACTATGCTCTGGGTAGTGCAAAAGAAACGTTTGTTTTGGTTATTCACAATACACAGTAGGAGTATCAGCTGATAACTTGCCGAGGATGCCAGGAGCATGCAGGCAGCTCTACTTCAGGTTGAGGAGATTTGGTATGTCACCAACACCTGCGAATTTGCACAGATGTATAGTGCACAGCATTCTGACTGGTTGCATCACAGCCTAGTATAAAGTCTTCAATGCACAGGATCACAGACTTAGCCAGTTCCATTACAGCACAAACCTCCCCACCACTGAGGACATTCTTAAGAAGGCAGCATTGATCATTAAAGACCCTCACCATCCAGGACTTGCTCTCTTTACCATCTGGAACGAGGTAAAGGAGCATGAAAACCCATACTCATTATTTCAAGAACGTCTTCCTTTCTGCCATCAGATTTCTGAACAGTACCTTATTTTTCATCTTTTGCACTATTTATGTTGCAATTTTCAGTAATTTTTATGATTCCAGTGTATGCTGACACAAAACAAGTTTTGCAACATCTGTCTGTGATAATAGAGGTAGCTTCTGGCACATTGGCCTTCATAACTCTAAGTAATGAGAACAGGAGTTGGAATGTCATGCTGAAATTGTGTAAGACATTGGTGAGGCCTAATTTGGGAGTATTGTGTGCAGCTTTGTTAAGATGCCAATATGATGGAAAGAGTGCAGAGAAAATTTATAAAGATATTGTCATGAATTGAAGACCTAATTAAAAGGGAAGTTTGAATAGGTTTGGACTTTATTCCCTGGCGTGTAGAAAAATGGAGAGATTTGATGGAGGTGTACAAAATTCAGGGGGCAATAGACAGGCTAAATGTGAGCAAGCCTTTCTACTGAGGTTGGGTGAAACTAGAGCTAGAGATCATCGGTTAAGGGTGAAAAGTGAATTCATTTTTTTCACTCAGAGGGTGGAGAGAGTGAGGAACGAGCAATCAGTTTAAAGTGGTAAATGTGGGTTTGATATCAACGTTTAAGAGAAATCTGGATAGGTACATGGCTGAGAGGAGTATGGAGGGCTATGATCCAGGTGCAGGTCAATGGGACTAGGCAGTTTAGCACAGACTAGATGGGCTGAAGGGCAGTTTTTGTACAGTAGCATTCTTTGACTCTACTACCTGATTCTAATAATGAGGTTTTGTATGGAATCTGATGGATAAGCAAACTATTCCTCCACTCATTAGCCTCATGTGATGCATCTACAGCTGCATCCCACAGAACCAACGGCTTAAATGTGGACAGCAGTATTTTGTCCTTAGATGATTAGCAGAGTGATCCACATCATTATCATTCTCTCCCCCCACACACAACTTTTCTAAAATAGATGCATTCCATTAACGTCCATATTCTTTTATTAATTTTCATTCTCTAACGAAAGGGGCAAATTCATTCTAAGAAAGTGTGAAGTACAACTACTTCCTAATCATGGGGAATTCTTTATGCCAAATGGGGGTGTCTTTGGATAAAATAACATTTTATTTGTACATTGTGAAGTGACTTTTGAATTTCCTTCATCAGATCATGGAAACCGACCCTACAGCTCAATTCATCTATGCAACCACGGTGCCTACCTGAGCTAGTCCCATTTACCCGATTCTTCTCTAAATCATTCCTATCCGAGTATCTGCCCAATTGTCTTTTTCTTCTGGCAGCTCCGTCTTTCCAGGACTCTGCCTGAAAAGTTGTTTTTCGTGTCCCTTTTAAATCTTTCCCCTCTGCTACAAGAAATCCTTCAAGCCCCAGGGTTCTAGGGAATAGAACGGAACCGACTGATGATCTGCAACAGCGTAAAGGCCAACGCAGCCTGGTGCGAATAACAGAAGGTGTTCTTATATCAGAATAACTACCGAACAGTTCTGCGAAATGGAATAAACAAATCGGGTATCTAACAGGCAAAGGAAGGTGGTTGCAATGACATACACAAGACCCTGCAGTAAGCACTAATTTCCCCAAGGAAACCAGGATTATTGTGCCAGGAACCGACGCCCTGCTCGCCACACCCCGGCCTGTCGGCGGCACGGCGGCGGCCCCGGTCCAGCGTCGCGCGCGCTCCCGCGCACACGGCCCGTCCTGACCGCGCTGGCCCACAAAATAGCTCAAGGCCGGTTGGGGAGAGGAAGCGATACCGACCAGCGGCTTTAACCTGAACTGTTCATCGGTGCCTGACTGACCTGTGAGCCCCGACGCCCTCCAGTCACCGCTCTGACTGACGTAAGCTAGAGCCGCGCGCAACTTCCGCCCAGCTGACCGCGCGTCTGCGCCTGCGCAGGGCCGGCAGCTCAGCCGAGGGAGGTAGACGAGCAGATGGTCGTTCAAATCTAAATCACGGAAGATATTCCAAACAAATTAAGATTTACATAGATAGCTATCTGAAGGTACAAATTATAGAATGCTCACAGGAAATGATGAGTTTTTATGCAGAGAGGAAATTAAGAACCCGGTGGCATGGTGCGAAGACAATAACCTATCCCTCAACGTCAGCAAGACGAAGGAATTGGTTGTTGACTTCAGAAGGAAAAGCGGACCACACGACCCCATTTACATCGGTGGTGCGCAAGTGGAACAGGTCAAAAGCTTTAAGTTCCTCGGGGTCAATATCACAAATTACCTGACTTGGTCCAACCAAGCAGAGTTCACTGCCAAGAAGGCCCACCAGCGCCATTACTTCCTGAGAAAGCTAAAGAAATTTGGCCTGTCCCCTAAAACCTTCATTAATTTTTATAGATGCACTGTAGAAAGCATTCTTCTAGGGTGCATCACAACCTGGTATGGAAGTTGTCCTGTCCAAGACCGAAAGAAACTGCAGAAGATCATGAACATGGCGCAGCACATCACACAAACCAATCTTCCGTCATTGGACTCACTTTACACCGCACGCTGTCGGAGCAGTGCTGCCAGGATGATCAAGGACACAACCCACCCAGCCAACACACTTTTCAGCCCTCTTCCCTCCAGGAGAAGGCTCAGGAGCTTGAAGACTCAGATAAGACTGCTGAACGGATCCTGACCTGGATCTGGGCTGTACCCTCCAAGTACCCGGACCTGCCCCTCGGTTTTTTTGCACTACCTTACTTTCCATTTTTGTATTTTCTATTTATGATTTACAATTTAAATTTTTAATATTTACTATCAATTTGTAATCCAGGGAGCGGGAAGCGCAAAATCAAATATCGCTGTGATGATTGTATGTTCTAGTACCAATTGTTTGGCGACAATAAAGTATAAACAAAACTATCCAATATTTTCAGAAACACATCTGAAATGAAATATGATGAGGCCATTCTCAAGTTGAAGGAGCAACACCTAATAGTCCTTTCCTATCTGCACCCGTGACACTTCTTTTCAATGATTTTGTGTTCCCTGGTCCTGATTGTCTCATTTTCACTATGGATGCCCAGTCCCTGTACACTTTCATCCCCCACCAGGAGGGCCTGAAAGCTCTCCTCTTCTTTCTGGACTACAGACCCAACTAGTTCCCCTTCACCACCACTCCGTCTGGCAGAACTGGTTTTCACCCTCAGCAACTTCTCTTTCGCCTCCCTCCCCCACCCCGCTTCCTTGAAACCAAAGGGCACTCCCACCGGACTCTAGCCTGCCTTTTCGTCGGCTACGTGGAATTGCTGTTCCAAGACTACGCCGGCATCGCTCCCCAACTCTTCCTGTGCTGCATCGACGACTGCATTGGTGCTGCCTCCTGCACCCATGCTGAGTTCATCGATTTCAACTTTGCCTCCAACTTTTATCCTGCCTTCAGATTTACTCGGTCCATTTCCGACACTTCTCTCCCCTTTCTCGATCTCTGTCTTCATCTTTGGAGACTCTCTGTCTACTGATATCTTTTTATAAATCCACTGACTATCACAGCTATATGGACAACATTTCTTTCCCACCCTGTCAATTGCAAAAATGTCTCAGTTCCTCTGTCTCCGCCGCATCTGCTCTCAGGATGGGGCTGTTTCATTCCAGAGCAACTGAGATATCCTCTTTCTACAAAGAAAGGGGCTTCCCTTCCTCCACCATCAATGCTGCCCTCGCCCGCCTCTCTTCCATTTCACGCATATCGGCCGTCACCCCATCCTTCTGACACCACACCAGGAATAGGGTTCCTCTTGTCCTCACTTACCACTCCACCAACCTTCACGTCCAGCACATAATTCTCTGTAACTTCTGCCATCTCTAATGGGATCCCACCACCAAACACATTTCTCGCTCCCCACTTTCTGCTTTCTGCAGGGATTGCTCCTCACATGTAAACACAAAATAATCTGCAGGTGCTGGGGTCAAAGCAACACGCACAACACGCTGGAGGAACTCAGCAGGTCAGACAGCATCCGTGGAAACGATCAGTCGACATTTCGGGTCGGAACCCTTCGTCAGGACTGTAGAGGGAAGAGGCAGAGACCCTATAAAGAAGGTGGGGGGAGGGTGGGAAGGAGAAGGCTGGTAGGTTCCAGGTGAAAAACCAGTAAGGGGAAAGATAAAGGGGTGGGGAAGGGGAAGCAGGGAGGTGATAAGCAGGAAAGGTGAAGAAGGTCAACTTCCGGTAACTCTCTCCCCCTCCCTTCCTCTATCCCTACGTCACTCTGCCCCCTCCCCCAGCTGCCTATCATTTCCCACATGGTTCCGCCTCCTTCTACTACCCATTGTGTTTTCCCCTAATCCTTCTTCACCTTTCCTGCCTATCACCTCTCTGCTTCCCCTCCCCCACCCCTTTATCTTTCCCCTTACTGGTTTTTCACCTGGAACCTACCAGCCTTCTCCTTCCCATCCTCCCCCGACCTTCTTTATAGGGCCTCTGCCCCTTCCCTCTACGGTCCTGAGGAAGGGTTGTGGCCCGAAACGTCGACTCATCGTTTTCACGGATGCTGCCTGACCTGCTGAGTTCCTCCAGCGTGTTGTGCGTGTCGCTCCTTACACGACTCCCTTGTCCACTCGTCCCATCCCACCGACCTCCCTCCTGGCAAGCGGAACAATTGCCATACCTGCTTCTACACCTCCACCTCACTACCATTCAGGGTCCCAAACAATCCTTTGGGTGAGGCGACACTTCTAAGTGTGTTGGGGTCATATATTGTGTCCGGTGCTTCTGGTGTGGTTCCTGTACATCGGCAAAAGTCGACTTTGATTGGGAGACCGCTTCACGAAGTAGAAAAAGCGGGATTTCCCAATTCCACTTCCCATTCCGACATGTCAGAGCACGGCCTCCTCTACTGTCGCGATGAGGCCACACTCAGCTTGGAGGGGTAACATCTTATGTTCCATCTGGTAGCCTCCAATTGATGGCATAGACATCGATTTCTTGAACTTTTGATAATGCCCCCCACCCCCTTCACCATTCCCCATTACCGTTTCCCTCTCTCTCCTATCTCGTTACCTGCCCATCATCCGGTGTTATTTCCATTTTTTTTCCTCCATGGTCTTCTGTCTCCTCCTATCAGATTCCCCTTCTCCAGCTCTTTAACTCTTTCACCTATCAGCTTCCCATCTCTTTTGTTCACGCTCTCCTCCTCTCCCAGTTCCACCTAGCAACTGTCACTTTGTACTTCTCCCTCTCGTCTTCCCACCTTCTTAGTCAGACTCCTTCCCCCTTCCCTTTCAGTCTTGATGAAGGCTCTTGGCTTGGAATGTCGACTGTTTACTCTTTTTCCAAATATGCTAAGTGGTCTGCCGAGTTCCTCCAGCATTGTGTGTGTGTTGCACTTAATATTCTGCCTTGGTAGCCTCCAACCTGATTGCTTGAACACCAATTTCTACAATTTTCAGTATTTTTCCACTACCTCTTCCTTCTTCATTTCTCCACTCTGGTCTCTTACCTCTTCTCCTCACCTGCCTGTCACCTCCCCCTGGTGTCCTTCCTTCTTCCCTTTCTTCCAAGGCCCACTCTCCTTCTTCTCCCGCCCTTTGCCTTCTCCACTATCATCTCTTACTTCATGCTTCTTACTTCATCTCACTTGGCTTCAGCTATCACCTTCTAGCTTGTCCTCATTCCCTCCCCCTACTTTATTCCGTCATCTTCCCCTCCCTTTCCAGTACTAATGAAGGATCTTGGCCTGAAATGTCAACTGTTTATTCATTTCCATAGATGCTGCTTGACATGCTAAGTTACTCCAACATTTTGTGTGT
This sequence comes from Mobula hypostoma, assembly GCF_963921235.1. NCBI lineage: Eukaryota > Metazoa > Chordata > Chondrichthyes > Myliobatiformes > Myliobatidae > Mobula > Mobula hypostoma. The sequence continues at coordinate 167,311,253 of NC_086102.1, forward strand.
ACTTATCTGATATTTACTTTAGCTTTTACTGATTCACTTTCCAGGTTATAGATGGTGCTGTCCTCAATGGGCCTTAGGAAGATTGTGGCGAACTGCTAAATTGACCTGTTACTGTCCTACCGGTGAAGGCACTTCTACAAAATACACTTGGGCACAAGTTCTAGAACTTCGACTCCATGGCAATGAAGATGTAGCAATCTAGAACTTCAACTCCAATGCAATGAAGATGTAGCAATCTATTTCTGTATTAGAATAGTAACGATGTTCCTGGATTCCTGCAGCCCATGTTGATGGTAGAATTTGCAGGATTTTATGGATGTAGTCAGAATAGTCTTGACATATAATTGAAGCGCACTTTGTAGATCGTACATGCAGGAGACATTTTGTAGCAGGACTGGAAGGAGTTGTACGTTGATGGGGTGCCATTTGGGTAGATGCTTTGTCCAAGATGACGTCAAGATTCTGGAGAGTGATCGGAACTGCATTCATTCACAGAAGTGTTTCCCATCACTGTCCTGACTCTCAGATGGTGGAAGGATTTTGGGGTGTCAGGACGTGAATTATTCACCCAGGCTCTGAGAATATTTATGTGGCTGGTTCAGTTACGATCTCGATCGGTGACAATGAATATCTACAGTATGTGGTTAGACTATCTCATTGAAATCATCTGGCAAGATTATGATGCCAATGTAACACAATTTATCACCCCATTCTTGTATACATATGTGGATTGCTTAAATCGCTTCACGTTTTAGTAGAGTTGAACATGGAGCCACTATCAGCATAAACACTGCTTCTGACCATATAATGGATTAACAATTGCTGAGCCTGGGATACCGTCCTAAGGAACTCCTACAGAGTGGGATGATGCCCCTTCAATAACCATAGCACTCCTTTGTGAAATGTGTGAACCCAACCATGAGAGTGTTTTCTGCTTAATACTCTTTGATTTCAGTTCTACCAACACTCCTTAATGCCACACTACATCCAGTGCTCCTTTAATGTCAGTTTCACCTCACTTCTGGATTTAGCTCTTATTTATGAGGAAATCTAGACAGGGCATCTGATTATTGATCAAAGTTATTGTTGAGTGAACACCATCTAGCACTGGTATTGACTTTGCTGATAATTGGGACTAGATTGATTGGATGATAGTTAGTCAGATTAGACTTATGCTTTCTGTGAATTTTCCACATTCTCTAGTACGACAGCTAGAATTTTACCCATATCCTTTTTTGTATCCGCTACTCTCCAATGCTCTCTATTAATGTTTGTTGCTCCTCTCCATGCCCTGTGGCGCATCGAGCAGCAACTCGATGCTCACCCCAGCACAGATGGAAAGCGTGAAAGGAACCAGCCAGATTCGAACCCGGGACCACTCACCTCGAAGTCTAGTGCGCATGCCTCTACACCACCGGTCAGCTAGTCTTATAAATGGATTGTGTCAGATTGATTGAAGAATGGCTTCTGTGGTGGGGATCTCAGGAAGAAGTCTGTGATTGGTCATCTACTTGGCGCATCTCGTCAAACAGCCTTGTCTCTAGTGCTGGAGCGCTGGCCTTTCTATCCTTGTGGGGGGGGGGACATTTGTGAGGCCTTCTTCTATTAGTTGTTTAACTAGCTACCACCATTCATAACCAGATGTAGGACTGCAGAGCCACAATCTGATCTGCTAGTTGTGAGGTCATTCACTATTGCATGCTGTTTTGATATTAAGCGCACATGGTCATCTGTTGCAGCTTCACAAAGCTGAAGCATTTAAGTGCCTGGCCTGGCTCCTGGTGTGCTCTTTTGCACTGAATTAAAATTGATCTTCTGTCACAATAGTAATGTAGTTTAAGGGATACATCAAGCCATGGTATTACCCATTATGGTGTATCCATAGAGGCAACTGAATGTCGTGTTTTGAGATGACCTGTTGTTGAGTCTCCTTGGCCCTACACTCATCCTTGGAGCATCTGAACAGTAAAGACACCCATGACAGACTATTGTTTATTGACCACAGTCCTGCCTTCAATAATGCTATTACAAGGAAACTCATCAGAAAACTCCAGATTTTTGGAGTCAATGCCTCCCCCTGCAACTGGATTCTTGACTTCCTGACCAACAGACCGCAATCAGTCAGGACAGGCAGCAACACCTCTGCCACAATTATTCTAAACACTGGTGCTCCCAAAGGTTGCATCATCAGCCCTCCGACTCTACTCCCTGTGTACTCCTGATGGCATGGCCAGATCCTGCTCTAACTCCATCTACAATCCACCTACCAGTTTGCAGGTGTCAACACCACAGTGTGCCACATCTCAAATAACGATGTGTCAGAGTACAGGAAGGAGATGGAGTGCATAGTGACATGGTGTTATGGCGACAACCTTTCCCGCAATGTTAACAAAACAACAGAGCTAGTTATTGACTTCATAAAGGGACTGGAGTGGGGGAGCATGCACATGTTCCTGTCCACATCAATGGTGTTGCGGTGGAGAGGGTTAAGGGCTTCAAGTTCCTCGGTGTGAACATCAGCAACAGCCTATCCTGGTCCAACCATGTTGATGCCACAGCCAAGAAAGTTCAGCAAGGCCTCCACTTCATCAGGAGGTTAAAGAAATTTGGCATGTAGGCGATGGCGCTAAATTAAGATTCTTTTGCGTTCATTTATGAAAACAGCTGAATTTCTACTGTTGATGTCCCTCCTTTTCGCTTTCAGGGTGGATGGGGTTCTGTTAAAGACCCTCAGCTGGAGTTACATTCAGACTTTGGTTCTTTGTGGTGCTGGAGCCTGCTCTCAGGGGCTCATGACTGGCCATTTTTCAATATCCTCGGGACACGGCCCAGAAGCTGAGTGTGGCTTCGGGGTTTTGAGGTTTCACTGCCCTGTGAACGGGCTGATTCTAAGCCGGTGCCACCGACAGAAACTTCGCAGGACAGAACCAGAACGGAACATCGGGAACAGTGGATCAGCTGTTGAAGGCTGTGTACTCTTTCTCTCTCTCGGTGGTGGGGAGCAGATTGTTGCCGATTTTCCGATCACAGAACTCGGGGAAAAAATGGTGTACAGACTTTTAACACCATAAATCAGGGAGTTGTTTTGTTTTGTCTCCTCCTCTCACTATGAAAGGGGACACTTCTTTTTCCCTTTGTTAGGGAGAGAGAGGGAAAGAAAGAAAGCCTGTGGCATGTTGAATTGTCGGCTAAACGATGAGTTTTTGTTGTACTGCAGATCATGGTCTTTACTGGAGGCTTTGCTATTGCATGCTTGGTGGGTGGAGGCTGCTGATGCTTTATTGTGGAAGTGGGTGTGCCTGGGGGAGGGTTATTGCTTTGCTACTGCTTGTGTGTGTGAGGGGGAGTAGGGGAGCTTTGGGGTTCCAACGTTTTTACTGTCATTCATTCTTTGGAGCATTCTTCTGTTTTCGTGGATGTCTGCAAAGAAAAAGAATTCCAGGATGTATATTGATTCCATTTCTCTGATAATAAATGGAACTATTGAACTAATGTACCCATTGATCCTTACCAATTTTTATAAATGCACCAAAGAAAGCACTTTGTCTGGATGTATAATGGCTTTGTGTAGCAACTGCTCTGGACGTGACCACAAGAAACTGCAGAGTTATGGACACTGTTCAGCACATCATGGGAATCAGCCCACTCTCTATGGACTCTGTCTATACTTTTCACTGCCTCAGTAAAGCATCCAGCATAGTCAAAGACCTCTCTCTTCTTCCCTCTCCCATCAGCCAGAACATACAAAAGCCTGAAAGCAATTACTGCTAGACTAAAGGGCAGCTTCTACCCACTGTTATCAGAGCTTTGAACTCTTGTATAATAAGATTGACTCTTGGCCTCACAATCTATTTCATTATGAACTTGCACTGCATGTTTTGGGTAATGTATACATTTCATTCTGCATTGTTATTGTTTTACCTTACTCTAGCTCAATGCACTATATAATGATTTGATCTGTATGCAAGACAGACTTTTCATTATATCGTGGTACATATGATACTAATAAACCATTATCAATCCCACTTCTGTTCTGAGTCTTCCCAATTACCTCAATTGTGGTTATTTAGAATTTATTATTTCTAACCTTTTAAAATGCGTGCCAAGAATGGGGAGATTTCAGTTGATGATTTATTCATTTTAAATGACAGTCAAATCTGTAGAAAGAAGAAAACATGAGATGGCTGTCAGCAGATGCAGAATTTTTCACAGTGTCCTCATCAGAGTCTTTTAACCCAACAACAGGATAATATTATTCTTCTGGGTTTTTCAGTCAACTAAGCCAAATGACTGTGATGACAAATCACCCAAATCAAATCTCAGCTCCACTATTTTAAGGTCTAATTTTCCAGCTGGTCTAGATAATGCAGCGAGCTTTGTTAGAATCACAATCGGGTTTAGTATCACTGACATATATTACGAAGTTTTTGTTTTGCAGCAGCAGTATATTGCAATACATAATAATAAAAGCTGTAAATTACAATAACAAGTATATATTAAAAATTAAATTAAATTAATAGTGCAAAAAGAGAGGAAAAATAGTGAGGCAGTGCGAATGGATTCAGAAATCTGATGGTGGAGGAGAAGAATCTGTTCCTGAAACATTGACTGTGTGTCATCAGGCTCCTGTACCACCCCCTTGATGGTAGCAATACAAAGAGGGCATGTCCTGGGTGATGGGGGTTCTTAATGATGGATGTTGCCTTTTTGAGGAATTGCCTTTAGAAGGCATCTTCGATGCTAGAGAGACGAGTGTCCACGATGGAACTGGCTGAGTTTGCAACTTTCTGCAGCTTTTGTCAATCCTGTGCAGTGGTGCAATCAGTTAAAATAACATCCATGGTACACCTTTAGAACTTTGCTAGAATCTTTGATGGCGTTACAAGTCTCCACAAACTCCTAATGAAATATAGCTGCTGTTGTGCCTTCTTGGTAATTGCATCAATATTTTGGCCCAGGATAGATCTTCAGAGATGTTGAAACCTAGAAACTTGAAACTGCTACCCTTTCCACAGCTGATGCCTTCATGAGGACTTTTATGTGTTCTCTTGACTTTCTCTTGCTGAAGTAATCCCTTGGTCTTACTAACATTGGGTAGAAATTTGTTGCTGTGACATCACTCAACTAGCTGATTTATCACGCTCCTGTATGCCTCCTCGTCACCATCTGAAATTCTGCCATCAATAGTTGTGGCACTGACAAATTTGTAGATGCCGTTTGAGCTCTGCCTAGCCACATATTCATGGGTGTAGAGAGAATAGAGCAGTAAGCTAAGCATGCATCTTTGAGGCATGCCAGTGTTGATTGTCAGTCAGATGGAGATGTTAATTCCAATCCACTCTGAAGTCAAGGATCCAGTTACAGAGGGAGGTACATAAACCCAGGTTTTGGTGCTTGTTGATTAGAACTGAGGATGTGATGATGTTGAATGATGGGTTGTAGTCATTAGTCCGCAGCCTAATGTAGATAATAGAATTGTCCAGATAATCCAAGGCTGATTGGAGAACCAGTGTGATTGCATTCGCTGCAGATTTATTGTGGCAAGAGGCAGTAAGTCCAGGTTATTGCTTAAGCAAGAGTTGATTCCAGCCATGACCAACCTCTGAAAGCATTTCATCCCAATGGATGTGAATGCGGTATTCACTGAGGTAGCTCACCCTGAACTTCTTGGGCACTGGTATTATTGTTGTACTTTTAAAGCAGCTGATGAATCCAAAGGAATGGCAGAGACCGATACAGTTTGGCACCAGTGGCATCGCAGAGGTGCCAGTCAGAGTCAAACTCAACATAGGACTGCCTTAGGATTTTTCATTGGGGTTTATTCCTGAAGCCTTCCCCATGAGTTAGTATAGCTGCAAAGCAGCAGAGATTTGAGATCAGAGTGGTCCTTCTCCTAGATGAGCTGTCAGCCTCAGCTGGTGAAGCCCAAAGGAACTGGTTTTGAAGTGTGAGTAACTCGCCTTTGACCCTTCTGTTGTCAGTAGAAATGGTTCTGCTTGCCTTACTAGTTAAACCACACGTGAAGGCCAAGAGCCAGACTTGGTTATCAGAGGCTATTTGAGACACACACCATTGGAGCATTTAATTGGTAGTGGGATCTTATCCTCACTGTCTACCATGGCTGAGACAATCATAAGGAACCTCAGAAGACCTCCAGCCCTCAGCAGACTTTGAATCTCCTGGTTTATCCACAGCTTTTGGTTTGGGTAAGTCCAGTATGTTCACGTTGAGTTAATCATAAAGCATACTCCACCTCCCCTACCTTTAAAAGACTCAGCTTTATGGAGAATGGTGAAGTCATCGGGCTGCAGTTCTGCGCAGGAAATGGCACCTTTGAGTCGTGTTTTCAGGAAGCAAAGTACACAGCAGTCTCTGATGTCCCCTGGTACTGCAGTCATGCTCTGAAGTCTTCCATTTTACTTCCAGAGACTGAATATTTGCCAGCAGGAGAATTTCGGAGTGGGGGTCGGAAGCCACGGCATTTCAATCGTACCTGTAGACCAGCACGCCAGCCCCACTTCTGTTTTCGTAAAGGGGACTGCACTCACAACCCAAGTCTGCCATTTGTGGTCCACTGAATTTTAGTATCTATAGATTTTTTAAACATCTTAAAACGATGCTGCTTACGGGAGTACCCATGGCTGTGACTGTGGATTTCAGCTGTAATACTCCTAAGTGGGAATATTTAATCATTTCCATCGGAGCTGCATGCAAAGTGTTACCACTTTTCAGCACCATCTTAAATGCCTTTCTCGCTGTCCACTACACCCCCAGTTTTGGTGTCATGCTTGCTGATGCAGTTTACTACATCATAATCCAAATTGTTGACATGAATGATAAACATCCCTGTGGCGCACCACTAGTCAGAGAAGCCAATATCAAATCCAATTTACTACCTCATCCTTAATGGCTGAAAAATGGCAGATGGAATTTAATGCAGAGAAGTGTGAGGTGTTGCAGTGTGAGAGGACCAACCAGGGTAGGTCTTACATAGTGAATGTTAAAGCACCGAAGAGTGTGGTAGAACAGAGGTATCTGGGAGTACAGATTCATAATTCTTTGAAAGTAGAGTCACAGGTAGACAAGGTCATAAAGAGAGCTTTTGGCACATTGACCTACATAAATTAAAGTCTTGAGTATAGGAGCTGGAATGTTACGCCAAAGTTGTATAAGACATTGGTGAGGCCAAATCTGGACTATTGTGCGCAGTTATGGCCACCTACCGACAGGAAAGATATCAAAGAGATTGAAATAGTACAGAGAAAATTTACAAGGATGTTGCTGGGACTTGAGGACCTGAACTCTTGGGAAAGATTGAATAGGCTAAGACTTTATTCCCTGGAGTGTAGGAGAATGAGGGGAGATTTGATAGAGGTATACACAATTATGAGAGGTATAGGTAGGGTAAATACAAGTAGGCTTTTTCCACTGAGGCTGGGTGAGACTAGAACAAGAGGGCAGAAGTTAAGGGTGAAAGGACCACTAGCTTCTTCCTCCTGTAATCAACAATCAGCTCTTTGGTTTTGCTGATGTTGAATGAGAGGTTGTTATAGCAATACTCAGCCAGATTTTCAGTTTCCCTCCAATATGCCAATTCGTCACCTCCTTCAATTTGGTCCATAACAGTTCTGTTGTCCTTAGCCACCAAATCGTAGGTATGAAGTGAGTCGAGCAAGTGGCTAAGCACATAGCCCTGTGATGCACCTATGCTGATGGTAAGTGTGGAGGAGATGTTTCCAATCCGTACTAATTGGGATCTGCCAGTGAGGAAATTGAGGATCCAGTTCCACTTTTCAACAGTCAGTCTGCTTTCATTCAGCCAAGATAGTGAACATCAGTGAAATCTGATCCTCACGGTGTCTGGTCATCCATCCCCAATGGCTAAATCTTTGGCTTTCTTAAATTGGACAACGGAGAGGGATGGGAAGAAATTCTGCTGGTAGCAGTTCGAAGTTGGGGAGAGTCAGCTCTTCCTTCGTATTAAGTAGTGCCAGAAGGAAGCTTGCCTCCTTCCCAAAGCACTCTTGCTTCCTAACTCCTGTCCAGGCAAAACTGAAAACCCACCATAAAATGAGTAAAACTGTTTAAATTATTTACTTCTGGCTTCATTACAATATTTAAATCCCCAACAGTCTTCATTAATTACTTAAGTAGGTGGTTTAGAATTACATTATTACATTCCAATGTTTGAAGAATTTTAACATGATTGTTGGAGTAATTTTTTGGCTGCTATAATTAAGTCCAATGCAACTATTTATAAAACAGAAACCCAAATGCTTTTTTTAAAAAGTCATTTTTTCAACGTATCCTATCGGTTGTAATGATTTGTTTATGTGAATGCCAAATCCAGATGATAGGACCTCCAGCAATACTTCAGTTTATATTACCCTACTGAAGTGAGAGTCTGGATTTTGTCCCCTGGTTTTAATGGGGCTCATGCTCCTGATAAGAGTTATACCACTGAACCAAATCCAAAATTCACATCTTCATGACTGAAGAGAGGTTATTATCTTGTCAGCTGTTTTTAATCATTAAAACCTCACTGGCAGCAGGAAGCTAGTGAGTAATATCCTGCGTGTGCATTTCATTATGCACACATCATGGAGCACTGCCTTTGGTAACTACGCAATAATGTCAGGAAGCAATGAAAGCATAATTCCCATTTACTGTACATTGCTATTAAAAGTAGATCCAATTATATCCTCATTTATCTACTTAGACAGCCTGCACATATATTAGATTTGTAAGGGTTTCTCTTATGTTTTCTCTTTGAGAGGCAAAAAGAAACTGCCACAAAACACTGTGTTCGTGTGTGTGTGTGTGTGTGTGTGTGTGTGTGGTTGGGGGGGGGGTGGAGGAGAGGAATAATCCCATCAACAAATTCCATATTGAAGGCTCTTTAAATAAGCTTGTAGTGATGTGCTACACACAGCGCTAGAATAGCCACACGGAGTCGGTGAGTTAGAGTTGTGATGAAAGAGATTAATTCAAACTTCGCGGCCCGCTTTAAAGCCTTCCCGTTCCCGCCCTCCCTGGGCGGGATTGCTGTGGGGAATGCATATTCCCAGACCCTTTCTGCGCGCGGGGTTTCCCCCTGCTGGTGAAGATGGCCTGGCGCCCTTTTTGGGGCCGGCCCTCTGCCTGCGCGCACTGTTGTGAGCCGGTTTGTGTGTGCCAGAAAGTGGGTCGCCACAAGCTTGCAATTTATACTTGTAAGATTCAAAATTTTAAAGAAAGTTCAAATAATGAATGGAACATACAGTAAGTATGAGCGTGCTCCTGCAATTCCACTCATCCGTGACTGATTACAACCCTAATTGCACTAACCCACCTCAGTTCTATGTCCCGCAATACACTAGTTAGCAAAAACCTACCAAACTAGAATAAATTTCTGGGGGAGAGTGTTTCTGAAATCCAGTACTCTTTTCTGTGAGGAAGGAATTCCTGACATTGCTGTTTTTTCCTGGATATACTCACCAGTGGAAATACGTCAGAGTCAGAGAGCGCTACACCACAGAAACAGACCTTCAGCCCGTCTAGTCTGGGTTGACCTGTAATTCTGCCTAGTCCTATTGACCTGCACCTGGGCCATAGCCATCAATATCTTCCCCATCCATGTACTTCTCCAAACTTCCCTCAAATGTTGTAATCAAACCCACATCCACCACTTCCGCTGGCAGTTCATTCCACACGAGCATCATCCTCTGAGTGAAGAGGTTTCCTTAAATATTTCACCTACCATACCTAACCTCTGACCTCTAGTTCTGGTCTCACTCAACCTCAGTGGAAAAAGTCTGTCTGACCCTATCTATACCCCTTTTAATTTTGTACGCCTCCATCAAATCTCCCCTCATTCTCCGGTGCTCCAGCGAATATAGTCCAAATCTAGTCAGCGTTTCCCTATAACGCAACACTTCACGTGCATCTGCATTATATTCCATCTGCTATTTTTCAGCCCTTTTTTCCTGCTGGTCCTGATCCTACTGCAAGCTTTGATAAACTTTCTTGTTGTCCACCACACCCCCAATCTTCCATAAATTTTCTGATCTGGTTTACCACATTATCATCCAAATCAATAATATCGATGACAACAATGGACTCAGCACCGCTCCTTGCAGCACTCCACTAGTCACAGGCTTCCATTCAGTGAAGCAACTCTCTACTGGCCTCCCCCACTTAGCCAATGTTGAATCCAGTTGACTACTTCATGCTGAATGCTGAACAAATGAACCTTCTTGGCCAATCTCCCAAGCGAGACATTGTCAAAGGCCTTGCTAACATTTATGGAGACAACAACCACTGTCTTTCCTTCATCACCTTTTCTGGTAACCTCCTCGAAAAACTCTTATTGGTTAGACATAATCTACCATGCATGGAGTCATGCTGATTATACTCAATCGAGTCCTGTCTCTTCAAATATTAAAAATCCTGTCCCTTAGAATAACTTGCAATAATTTACCCACTACGAATGGTCGGTGTATAATTTCCAGGTGATGCACTATCAATTACTCCAAAAGACTGGAAGTAGAGTAATTACTGAAAGGCTTTTATTAGCAGTAAAATGGGACCTCGTCCATGCTGAGTATCTGCCCTGGACTGAGAGAAGGAGCAGTGTCACAATCGCCTTTATTCAGGGGTCTGTGGGAGAAGCCACAGGAGCAGTCAGCAGAGGGGCATGTCCAGACAGGTAACCCAGTTACAACATATATATATATGGTTTACCACACCAGGCTTATTCTTAGAGGCTTTCTTGAACAACAGAACAACATGAACTATCCTTCAGTCCGACGGCACCTCAACCATTGCTAAAGGCATTTTAATCCCCCTACCAAGACCTTTGTCATTTCCGCTCCAGCCTTCCACAAGATCCGAACAGATACCTTGTCTGGCCCTGAGGAATAACACATCCGCATTTTCCTCAAGGCTGCAGCCATCTTTTCTTCTGTAATCCTAATACAGTCAATGATCTCACTACTGCTTTGCCTCAGTTCTATAGATGGGTGTGTCCATCACTTTAAAGGACCCTTCATATCATGTTCTCAATACTTATGGCTTATTTAATTATTATTATTATTATTATTATTATTATTTTATATTTGCACAGTTGTCTTTTGCACATTGGGTGTTTGCCTGTCCTGTTGGGTGCAGTCTTTCATTGACTCTATTGTGTTTCTTGGATTTACTGAGTGGGGGGTGGTGGCATTGGTGCAGACACGCCCAGCTCTGAGACATCAGATAAGGTCATTTGATTCTAAACAATTGGTTTATTGATCATTACAGAACAGCTCTCTGGCGCTTTCTGCTCCCTCCCCTCTCCCTGCCCCCTTCCCAGTCTCTATCCACAACAGAGATCCATATCAGAATCAGGTTTATCATCACTCGCGTACATCAGCATCAGAATCAGATTTATCATCACCGGCATGTGTCGTGAAATTTGTTAACTGAGCAGCAGCAGTTCAATGTAATATATAATATAGAAGAAGTAGAAAAAAATAATAATAATAAAAAACAAGTAAATAAATAAATAAATCAGAGCATATGTATATTGAATAGATTAAAAATTGTGCAAAAACATAAGTAATATATATTTTAAAAGTGTTCGCAGGTTCGATGTCCATTTAGGAATCGGATGTCAGAAGGGAAGAAGCTGTTCCTCAATCACTGAGTGTGCGCCTTCAGGCTTCTGAACCTCCTACCTATGGTAACGGTGAGAAAAGGGCATGCCCTGGCTGCTGGATGTCCTTAATAATGGACGCTGCCTTTCTGAGACACCGCTCCCTGAAGATGTCCCGGGTACTTTGTAGGCTAGTATCCAAGATGGAGCCAACTAAATTTACAACCCTCTGCAGCTTCTTTCAGTCCTGTGCAGTAGTCCCTCCATACCAGACAGTGATGCAGCCTGTCAGAATGCTCTCCAGGGTACATCTATAGAGGTTTTTGAGTGTTTTTGTTGACATAATAAATCTTTTCAAACTCCTAATGAAGTATAGTCGCTGTCTTGCCTTCTTTATAACTACATCGATATGTTGGGACCAGGTTAGATCCTCAGAGATCTTGACACCCAGGAATTTTGAAACTGCTCACTCTCTCCACTTCTGATCCCTCTATGAGGATTGGTATGTGTTCCTTCATCTTACCCTTCCTGAAGTCCACAGTCAACTCTTTCATCTTACTGACGTTGAGTGCAAGATTGTTGCTGCGACACCACTCCACTAGCTGGTATATCTTGTTTCTGTACACGCTCTCATCTCCATCTGGAATTCTACCCACAATGGTTAGGTGCCCTAGCTATAAAAATGTGCCTAAAACTTTTACACAGTACTGCATGTACTTTGATAATAAATTTACTGTGAACTTTGAATACAGATGCAAAAAGTCAGTTTTAGATCTTCCCCATCTTTTTTGGCTCCATGCTCAGATGACCATGCTTCTCTTCAGGTGGACCAATTTTGTACCTTGCTATCCATTTGTTCTTAATGTATCTGTAAAAGCCTTAGCGATTCCCCTTCTTCTTGTCTGTCAGAGCAACTTCATACCTTCATTTAGCCCTTCTGATTTCCCTCTTAATTGTTCTCTTGCATTTCTTATACTCCTCAAGTGCCTCATTTTTTCCTTGCTGCCTCCTCCTGTCACCCTTGCCTCTTATTCCAGCAAGAACACACAAACTCTGCACTCTCAATGTTCCACTTTTGAAAGCCTCTCACTTACGAGGCATCACTTTGCTAGGGACAACCTATTGCAATCCAAAACTGCCAGAAAGGCCTTTCTCTAATTTAGAATCTCAATCCAAGGACCTGCCCTATCCTCCTCCATAATTATCTTGAAACTAATAGATTTCTGATCACTAGATCCAAAGAGTTCCCCTACGCACACTCCTGTCACCTGGCCAAAGTGTCTCCTACACACACTCCTGTCACCTGGCCAAAGAGTTCCTACACACACTCCTGTCACCTGGCCAAAGAGTTCCTACACACACACTCCTGTCACCTGGCCAGAGTTCCTGCACACACTCCTGTCACCTGGCCAAAGAGTTCCTACACACACACTCCTGTCACCTGGCCAAAGTGTCTCCTACACACACTCCTGTCACCTGGCCAAAGAGTTCCTACACACACACTCCTGTCACCTGGCCAAAGTGTCTCCTACACACGCTCCTGTCACCTGGCCAAAGAGTTCCCCTACACACACTCCTGTCACCTGGCCAAAGAGTTCCTACACACACACTCCTGTCACCTGGCCAAAGTGTCTCCTACACACACTCCTGTCACCTGGCCAAAGAGTTCCTACACACACTCCTGTCAACTGGCCAAAGAGTTCCTACACACACACTCCTGTCACCTGGCCAAAGTGTCTCCTACACACCCTCCTGTCACCTGGTCAAAGAGTTCCCCTACACACACTCCTGTCACCTGGCCAAAGTGTCCCCTACACACACTCCTGTCACCTGGCCAAAGTGTCCCCTACACACACTCCTGTCACCTGGCCAAAGAGTTCCCCTACGCACACACACTCCTGTCACCTGGCCAAAGTGTCCCCTACACACACTCCTGTAACCTGGCCGAAGAGTTCCCCTACACACACTCCTGTCACCTGGCCAAAGTGTCCCCTACACACACTCCTGTCACCTGGCCAAAGAGTTCCCCTACACACACTCCTGTCACCTGGTCAAAGAGTTCCTACACACACTCCTGTCACCTGGCCAAAGAGTTCCCCTACACACACTCCTGTCACCTGGCCAAAGTGTCCCCTACACAGACTCCTGTCACCTGGCCAAAGAGTTCCCCTACACACACTCCTGTCACCTGGCCAAAGAGTTCCCCTACACACACTCATGTCACCTGGCCAAAGAGTTCCCCTACACACACTCCTGTCACCTGGCCAAAGAGTTCCCCTACACACACTCCTGTCACCTGGCCAAAGTGTCTCCTACACACACTCCTGACACCGGGCCAAAGAGTTCCTAAACACACTCCTGTCACCTGGCCTGTCTCATTCCCTAATAAGAGATCCAGAATCACACTTTCTTTCGTTGTGATTAAGATGACTTCTCTGAACACGTTTGTCAAACTCTGTCCCATACAGTTATTTTACAATATAGGAGACCCAGTCAATAAATGGAAAGATAAAGTCACTTACTCTCCTGAACTTGCTTTTCTTGCCACTGTCTCCTATCTCTCAACAAATTTGCTGCTCTAAATCCCACTGACTATAGGGAGGTTGATAATATAATCTTATTAACGTGATCCCTTTTTTATTCCTCATTTCTACCCATATTGCCTCAGTAAACAAGCTCTCCAATCTGTCCTGTCACAGCACTACTGTGTCATTTTCACTGACCACCACTCCCCCTTTAATCCCCCTTGCTCTCTCATGTTAAAAACAACAGAATCCTGGAGCATGTGTGCCTAGACTACTCCTCCTGTAGCCAAGTCTCACTAATGGCTACAATATAATCGTAATCCCACATGCTAATTCATGTTCCAAGATCACCTTCCTTGCCTACAATATACTTTGCATTGAAATAGATGCAACTCAGAACATTAGTCCCACCATGTTCAAGTTTTGGTTCCTGTCTTTGTTTGTAGGATTAACATTACCTTTCCAGAAGCTGCCCTGGGACCCTGGTTCCTGTTTCTCGTTCTGCCTATGTTTTCTTGATCCAACCAGAAAGCTATGAAGTTGAATCATGTATATTCCACCTGGGTTAGATAGCTTTTCAGTGCTGTTTGGCCCTCTTCCTATTATTCATTGACAGATTCTTCCTCACTAAGCTGCTTATGATAAAATAATGGCAATATTCTTCCAAGTAAAAATAATGTTAGGATTGAAGAGTGTGATGGATATTCACTTCTAAGTCAATAGTCTTCTTTCTTGGTTGTTTGTTAGGCTTGCTTTCTAAACACAGCAGTTGCCACTTGCCAGATGTAAGTAAACTGCTAACAGATATTGCTTCGTTTAACTTCTGTTTGTAAATGAGTCAGTCTTCTGTTCTTAAAATGTAAATGAAAAGCAGTAATCAGCTTGAAGTTATAAATGCAGCTTTGCAAATAAGCTCTGTATTTACTGCAGTGGTCCTCTCTCTGTAGAAAGTCACAACGCCTGATTTATTGCTTCTCAAGGGTGCATTATATATCGATGGATTATTTAATTTGGCTTGCTTCAAAACAGACAAGCTGGCTAAGTTACATAATTCAAGGAAGCTTGCAGACCAGAAGTATAATATTGTTTAGATGATCAAATAACTGATCTATTAACGTTTGAAGTTTTATGTACTCAAGGAAGTTAGCTTCCCACCATTAATTGTGAACTATGAACATTAATCTGAGAACTATGCCTTTAGGCCGTTAGTGTAAAAAGGCCATCTGAGGAAACATATGCATATGAAGTCATCCAAGTGGGAGAGAAAAGGGTAGACAGCAGTTCAGGCTTATTAGGAATGGGGTAAAGTAACATCAAGAAGCATAGGAAAAACAGAGTGAAATAGAGACCATTCCTCTGGCTTAAGTTTTTGTAATGGATGATTTGTTTGTATGCATCTTTGGTATGTCTTCTTAGTTTATAGGAATTGTACCTGAGTTTTGGAAATCCCTTGTGCTTTGTCCTTTGTGTTTGAGAAATGGTTTGTAATTTGGAAATGTTTAAAATAGAAATCTTCTGTAATTTTAAATGTGTGTTAAGAATGTTGTTTGGAATGAAACATGTATCACTGAAAATAAATTAACTGTGTTTTAAATTACTTTGTTAGCTGGAAGAATCTTCATCCTGGTCTGGAGAGGGGCCCCACCACTCAATTAGTGGGGTTTTGGCAGCTAGACTCACTGTGGAGAATGAACAGGGAAGTGAATTAGTCTTTGAAAAATGGACAGTTACAGCATAATCTCCCTTTAGTGAGAGTATTCGTGGCTATTTATATTCTGTTGGGCTTAATATCAGCAATCCCAGTACCATCACAGTTGGCACCCGATGTGGTCATGTTTAACCAGAAGTATTATTTTAGAAAGGATTATTATTTAGCAGTAGTGCAACTCAGAGATCTCTCGATAAATGCTACAACACCCCACCTAGTACTATAAAATGCTCAGCATTCTGGTTTGCAACAGTTGCGCAGGAAAATGCTGGAAGATATTATGAATGTGTTAATAATATATCAGAAATATGAGATAATACCCCAAGTGCTCCTCAAATTGAACATGATGAATATTTTATTCTTCAAGTCAGAGACTGTACCGCTGAAAGTCCCAGAGGAGGGACTAGTCCAAGATGTCCTTCAGTGGCGCTGGTAGATAAGTGTCATGGTGTGCACTGCCAATATCAGAACCAAAGACTTTCACATAGAGACAGACACAAAAGCTTAGACAGAGGTAGCTCCACCAAGTGACCCCGTGAGACAAATCATTCTGAAAATGAGGACCCTCTGATTGGAGCTAATCCAGCATCTGCTTCAAGAATAAAACTGACACAGAATCTGAATTTATCGAAATAAACTTAAACCGAAAGCACCAGGAAACCACATTACGAAGAGCAAGTCGCTCGAGAAAAACACAACAAGCTCTAAAACTATTAATAACTGTTAAGCAACAACTAACCAATTCAGGTGCTCTAAAAAAACCTCAAAGCCCAGAAGGTCTCTGATGTCCTGCACAGGCCTGAAGTCACTACAGGACCCCCCTCCCTATAGCTGGCACTTGATGGCCCAGGAAGACCCAAAAACTCGAGAGGCCTGGGAAACTTGAGAGAGGGTCTTGGGAACCCCAACAGACCGAGAAACCAGGGAACCCTGAGGGGCCTGGGAACCCCAACAGATAGATCAAGAAACCTCGGGCGGGGCTGAGGGAGGCTTGGGAGTCCAAAATGGGGAGGACATTGAAAAATCCTAAACACATTAAGCCTTGGAAACGATCAGAAAAAGAAAACCCTGGGAACATAGAGGAAAGTCCTTGGGAAAACTTGAAACCATGAAACTTGAAACCTAGAGAAGGAACCTTTTCAAATCTTGTTCACATTGTTTCATCTTTCACAATTTTTTCCAGAGACAATCTGGATATACTTTCAGTTTTACAGATCAAGACAGCATAAATGGATTTCTTTAATCACCAAGCTAGGTGGGTCTTTGTAGATCTGTTTAATTTGCTCATGAAAGTTCAATTTTCCCAGTCTGTACCATGACTTTCATCAAGGGGTTAAAAATATTCCTGATAGGGTTACTTTACTTGTATATTTGCACACTCCAGCCAGTAATCAGCTTTTGGAGTAGGGCTCTTCCAGAATTTACACTTTTGACTTGAATGATGATTTGTTGAATCAATTGATAAGCTTGCTTGAAGTGCTCATTTGCTACGCAGACCTGAGTCACGGGACCACAAAGCTGGGAACCTGTGTTCTTGTGACGTGAAAAGCTTAGAATGGATACAGGAGAAACTCAATGTGGACTAGAGAGGCTCGGAATGTAGACTCGGGACTCTCGGAATGTAGAGTCAGGATATGCACTCAGAATAAAAGGCACCGTCTCCTCAAGCCACCAATGTCAAAACGTCACTGTTCAAACTTCGCTGGGTCCATTACCTGGCAAGATCCTTGTGTCACGCTGGAGACAGAAACAAGAGTTTATACATAGGAACTCCAATGGAACAATGAATCTCATGGCCAAGGTCAGCTGCTCCCTCTCTGCTGGGTCCATCTTTGTGCGGGTCAAGACTTGCTGTCCCCTGGTGCGGACATGGCCCGAGTGCTGAGTGAGAAACACTGAAGTGGGTCAATATTTCAGACTTTAATGCCAACAATATTAGAGGGGAAAAAAGAAACCAATAAACACTAGGCTAAACAGGGCCATTGACTACAACACTCAAATGGAAAACAAAGCCTACACTGCGGCTGAAAAGAACAACTGAGAATACAACGAATACCGCTAGTCTTCAGAGTCAGTTTCTCAGGCAAGGCAGAATGCAGAGAATGAAGTGTGGCTATGTCCAAGTCTCGACAAAATACTGCAATGAAATGAATGGAATTAAATACTATCACAACTAAATAATAATTGGCTGACGTGCATATTCACGAGCACAACTGCTGAATCTGATGCGCTGTCAAATCCGTGGTTGTGACAGTGGTAGCAGGATTTCTGCTCAATCCTATACAAGGGCAATAAGATGCTGGCACAGGTCCTCCCCTTTACCTCCAAAGCAGGGATTACTAACATTTTTTATGCCATGGACCAATACCATTATGCAAAGGGCCTATGAATCCCATGTTGGGATTCAAAATTCAACGTCAGAAGTTTGCAAAGGAACATCTAAACAGCCTGATGCTTTTTGGAAACAAGTCCTGTGGACTGATGAAGTTAAAATTGAACTTTTTGGCCATGATGAGCAAAGGTATGTTTGGAGAAAAAAAGGGTGCAGAATTTCATGAAAAGAACACCTCTCCAACTGTTAAGCACGGGGGTGGATCGATCATGCTTTGGGCTTGTGTTGCAGCCAGTGGTGTGGGGAACATTTCACTGGTAGAGGGAAGAATGAATTCAATTAAATACCAGCAAATTCTGAAGCAAACATCACACCGTCTGTAAAAAAGCTGAAGATGAAAAGAGGATGGCTTCTACAACAGGACAATGATCCTAAACACACCTCAAAATCCACAATGGACTACCTCAAGAGGCACAAGCTGCAGGTTTTGCCATGGCCCTCACAGTCCCCTGACCTAAACATTATCGAAAATCTGTGGCTAGACCTCAAAAGAGCAGTGCATGCAAGATGGCCCAAGGATCTCACAGAACTAGAAGCCTTTTGCAAGGAAGAATGGGAGAAAATCCCCCAAACAAGAATTGAAAGACTCTTAGCTGGCTACAGAACGCGGTTACAAGCTGTGATGCTTGCCAAAGGGGGTGTTACTAAGTACTGACCATTCAGGGTGTCCAAACTTTTGCTTCCAGCCCTTTTCCTTTTTTGTTATTTTGAAACTATAAAAGACGGAAGTAAAAAAGAAATCTTGCTTAAAATATTAAAGAAATGTATCATCTTTAACTTTATGCCTTTTGGAAATCAGGTCGTCTTTTACTCACTTAGCTATTCACAGTAACAGAAATTTTGACTGGGGTGCCCAAACTTTTCCTAGATACTACAAAACCTAATTTCAAACAATTTCCATAACAGTACACATATGAAATTGATGATGAAGGTAAAGTTTAAATCTGCCACTCCAAAAAATATGAGAAGCAAATAGTTCCTGCCCACGGCTGGGAAACACTGATTCAAGAAGGCCACCGAGGATTTGGACCCAATCGTGGTGGCTTACAAGGCACTCATGTGAAATTAGCCATATTATATTGGTGGTCTTATATGTTGAGTGATTGTAAGCAGTTCGTTGCACCAATGCTGGTGTGGCAAATTGATTATATAGGCCCATTTCTGGCATCTCAAGGCAACCCACCTTATTGTAAACCTATTAGGTATATTCTTGTGATAATTGATCTCTGTACAGGCTGTATCAGGTTAGTCTCCATAACATCTTGTAATGAGACCCCAACTGTCACAGCACTCCTAAACTCCATATTCCCATACGCTGGTAACATGCCGACCAAGGGTCTTCCTTCAGTGGTAAAGGCTTTCAAGCCACGTGTGCACAAACCGGCAAAGAAGTTGAATCGGAGGCCTCCGTTGGTCAGGGTTGACCGTGGAGGTTGCATCCCAGCTATCTGGATACGCAAGCCAGGACAGTACAATATGGAGAGCAAGCTGTTGTCCATGTAACAAGCTCCCCGTCTCCACGCATCTGATGAACCCAAAGGAATGGCAGAGACCGACAAAGTTTGGTACGAAAAGTGTCACAGGAGTTGCCAGTCAGTGTTGAACTAGACTGCTTTTGGGGCTCCAGCTCCGGATTTTTCCCTCATGGCTTACACCCGAAGCCTTCCCCATGAGTGGGCATAGCTGCAAAGGGAGCAGAGGTTTGAGATCAGAGTGTTCCTTCTCCCTGATGAGCTGCAAGTTGAGTATAGCACTCTATTCCAGCTGCAACCGAATGGCATGGTGAAGCGAAGGAATCAAGGAGGCAAACTGGTTAGTCTAGAGGCAAAGTAGGCCACACCAATCCTTGAAGTGCAATTGTCTGTAAACAACTTGCTAATTGTGAAAATATGGTTACACAAGAATGCTACACCTTATTCTTAACATACAATGTCTACCTAAAAACACCCCTGATCGCTAACTCAGGCCAACCATTGCCCACACCCAATGCAACTCTCCTCAGGGAAATATTTAAAAGTTTATGGGAATTCAAGAGAAAGTAAAAGAACCTGACAAGACAGGTTGGAGACCACAAATGGGGAACTGGGTCCAAGAAAAGAAATTCCATAAAAATAATTCTGACCCTAGTTTCCATCCTACATAGAAACCTGCTTGTCTGATTATCCAGGTTATCAACGATAGGACTGTGGTAATCGAGACCGGGAGGGAAAACAAGACTGTAAGTAAAGCTGTCTCTATAGAGAACATCAAACCTGCCCCAGCAAGATTTATTGCCCTGGTCTGAGTGGAACCCTTATATTAGACCGGTAGAAGGGTCCAGCATGGAACCTCTACACCCTGACGGGAAGTGGGTGAGATGTATTGAAAAGATAAAATACACGTTTACATCTGAAAAGCAAAGAAAAATAATTCCTATTCCCTTGAGGAAGCTCTCACAGGTACATTGCCAGGGATAATATAAACAAATAATGACACTGTTTTCAGAGGAAGGCCAACTCAAACTCCAGGAAGAAATGTTTTCAGAACATAGAAATCTACAGCACATTACAGGCCCTTCAGCCCACAATGCTGGGCCAACCAAGTAGCCTACTCTAGAAACTGCTAAAATTTCCCTTGCGCATAACCCTCTATTTTTCTAAGCTCCATGTACCTGTCTACGAGTCTCTTAAAAGACCCTATTGTATCCACTTCCACCATTTCAATGCACCCACCACTCTCTGTCTGAAAAACTTATCCCTGACATCCCCACGGTACCTATTTCCAAGCACCTTAAAACTATGCCCCCTCATGTTAGCTATTTCAGCCCTGGGAAAAAGCCTCTGACTATCCACACGATCAATGCCCCTCATCATCTTATACACCTCTCTCAGGTCACCTCTCATCCTCCATCGCTCCAAGGAGAAAGGCCAAGTACACTCAACCTATTCTCATAAGGTATGCCCTCCAATCCAGGCAACATACTTGTAAATCTCCTCTGCACTCTCTCTATAGTAACCACATTCTTCCTGTAGTGAGGTGACCAGAACTGAACACAGTACTCCAAGTGGGGTCTGACCAAGGTCTTATATAGCTGTATCATTACCTCACGGCACTTCAACTCAATCTCACGGTTGATGAATGCCAACACATTATATACCTTCTTAACAACACTACCAACCTGCGCAGCAGCTTCAAGTGTCCTATTGACATGGACCCCAAGATCTTTCAGATCCTCTACACTGCCAAAAGTCTTTGTCATGGTCTGGATTGGGGTCCCTTCAAATTTACTTTGATTATGTTATGATCCGGACCGTTGACTCCCTGTTTCCCTTTGGTTCCCTGTTTTCCCGTGTCCCTAGGGCTTGGTGATTGGAAGCAATTTACTCTCGGCTGAACCGGCAGTTTAAAGTCTCTGGCTTTCAGCCATTCGGCGTGAGAGTGTTAACAAAGTTACTGTAGCTACTGCGAGCCAATGTCATCTGGCCGGAGCAAGCCTAGTCTCCTCCTGAAGCAAGGGCCAGCAAGCCGCCTTCCCTTGTCAGTACGGGTCAGTCAAAGTTAACCCGCTGGGGGTGAGTCAAGAGCTCGCTGCGGCTTGGTGCGTACTTGAGCCCAGTTATAGTTCTGTCCATCGTTTTGTGGTCTCCGTATCCATGCCGGGTGTCTAAAAGGGGTCCCAGCCCTGTACCCTGGAACGGTCCTGACCCTGTGTCAAGAAGAGTCCCGACTCTGTCCTGTGTCTAAGGAGGATTCCCGGCTCCGTGTTTTATGTACTGTGTCTGAGTCTGTCCAATGAATAAGAAGAGTCCCAACTCCATCCTGTGTCTAGGGAGGATTCCCGGCTCCGTGTTTTATGTCCTGTGTCTGAGTCTGTCCGGTGAATAAGAAGAGTTCCTGGCCCCGGCGGTCCACGATTCCGAGTCCTAGCCCAGACCCTTAGTCCCAGCCTAGTCCAAGGCCTGAGTCCTTGTCCAGTTCGCTATTCCTGCTTCTGCTTTGCTCTCCTTGTAACGAGCATAGTGTTTTTGTGTCTTGCATTTGGGTCCACCCTTGCTCCCAGCACCCGCCTTCTGTGACAGTCTTACCATTTATATTATAGTCTGTCTTCAAATTGCACCTACCAAAATGAACCACTTCACACTTAATCTGGGATGAAGTCTATCTGCCACCTCTCAGCCCAATTCTGCACCCTATTGATGTCCTGCAGTAACCTCTGACAACCCTCCAGACTATTCACAACACCCCCAACCTTTGTGTCATCAGTAAACTTACTAATCCACCCTTCTACTTCCTCATCCAGGTCATTTATAAAAATCACAAAGAGGAGGGGTCCCAGAACAGATCCCTGAGGCACACCACTGGTCACCGACCTCCACGCAGAATACAAACCACCTACAACCATCCTTTGCCTTCTGTGGGCAAGCCAATTCTGGATCTACAAAGCAAAGTCTCCGTGGATCCCATGCCTCCTTACTTTCTGAAGGAGCCTTACATGGGGAACCCTATCAAATGCCTTACTGAAATCCATATACACTACAGCCACTGCTCTACCTTCATCAATGTGTTTTGTTACATCCTCAAAGAATTCAGTCGGGCTTGTAATGCATGACCTGCCTTTGACAAAGCCATAAACACGAGGAATTCTGCAGATGCTGGAAATTCAAGCAACACACATCAAAGTTGCTGGTGAATGCAGCAGGCCAGGCAGCATCTCTAGGAAGAGGTACAGTCGACGTTTCGGGCCGAGACCCTTCGTCAGGCATTTGACAAAGCCATGCTGACTATCCCGAATCAAATTCTGCCTCTCCAAATGCTCGTAAATCCTGCCTCTCAGGATCTTTTCTAACAATTTGCCCAGCACTGAAGTCTGACTCACTGGTCTATAATTTCTTGGATTATCTCTACTCCCTTTCTTGAACATTTGCGACCCTCTAATCCTCCGGTACTTCTCCCATTCCTATTGATGATGCAAAGATCATCGCAAGAGGCTCAGCCATCTCCTCCCTTGCTTCCCACAGTAGCCTGGGATATATCTCATCCGGTCCCAGTGACTTTTCTAACTTAATGCTTTTCAAAAGCTCCAGTATATCCTCTTTTTTAATGTTTATATGCTCAAGCGTTTCAGTCCGTGTAAGTCATGTAAGCTCTTTATCCCTGGTGAATACCGAAGCAAAGTATTCATTAAGTACCTCTGCTACCTTCTCCGACTCCATGCACATGTTTCCACAATTGCACCTGACTGGTCCTACTCTCACACAGCTCATTCTCTTGCTCTTCACATAATTGTTGAATGCCTTGGGGTTTTCCTTAATCCTGCTCACCAAGGGCTTCTCATGGCCCCTTCTGGCTCTCCTAATTCCATTTTTAAGCTCCTTCTTAGCAACCTTGTAATTTTCTGGAGCTCTAACAGTATCTAGTTTCTTGAAACTTTCATAAGCTTCTCTTTTCTTCTTAAACACGAGGAAATCTGCAGATGCTGGAATTTCAAGCAACAGGCATAAAAGTTGCTGGTGAATGCAGCAGGCTAGGCAGCATCTCTAGGAAGAGGTACAGTCAATGTTTCAGGCCGAGACCCTTCGTCAGGACGTCGACTGTATCTTTTCTTCTTAACTAGATTTTCTACATCCTTTATATGCCATGGTTCTTTAACTCTACTATCCTTTCCCTGCCTCAATGTATCATATCTATGTAGAACTCCATGCAAATGTTCCCTGAACATTTGCCGCATTTTTGCCGTGTATTTCCCTGAAAACATCTGCTCCCAATTTATGCTCCCAAGTTCCTGCCTAATAACATCATATTTCCTCCACCCCAATTTAATGTTTTCCCAAATTGTCTGCTCCTATCCCTCTCCAGCGCTACGGTGAAGGAGATAGAGTTGTGGTCACTACCTCCAAAATACCTTCCTACCGAGAGATCTGATATCTAGCCAGGTTCATTTCCCAATACCAGATAAAGTACAGCCTCTCCTCTAGTTGGCTTATCTACATATTGCGTCAGGAAACCTTCCTGAACACACCTAATAAACCACCCCAGCTAAACCCCTTGCGCTAAGGAGATGCCAATCAATATTAGGAAAGTTGAAATCTTCCATCACAACAACCCTATTATTAATGCATCGTTCCAGAATCTACCTCCCTATCTGCTCCTTAATATCCCTGTTACTATTGGGGGGGGGGGTTCTATAAAAAACAGCCAATAGAGTTATTACCTCTTTCCTGTTTCTGACTTCCACCCACACTGACTCAGTAGATCATCCCTCCACGACTTCCTCCTTTTCTGCAGCCATGACACTATCCCTGATTAGCAATGCCACACCTCACCGCTTTTGCCTCCCTCTCTGTTCTTTTTGAAGCGTCTAAAACCTGGCACACTCAGCAGCCGTTCCTACTCTTGAGACATGCAAGTCTCTGTAATGGCCACAACGTCACAGAGTATTGATCCACGCTCTAAGTTCATCTGCCTTGTTTATGATACTCCTTGCAATAGGATAGACACATCTCAAACCATCTGGCTGAGTGCATCTTTGCTCTAACATCTGTCTATCCTTCCTCACAAACTCCCTACAAGCTGTCTCTACTTGTGCTCCAACCTCCCCATCCTCTGCCTCGTCACTTCGGTTCCCACCCCCCTGCAAATCTAGTTTAAACCCTCCCCAAAGGCATTAGCAAACCTCCCCACCAGGATATTGGTCCTCCTCGGATTCAAGTGCAAACTGACCTTTTTGTACAGGTCACACCTGCCTCAGAAGAGGTCCCAAAGATCCAAAAATCTGAATCCCTGCCCCCTGCTCCAATCATTCAGCTACGCATTTATCCTCCACCTCATTCTATTCCTATACTCACTGTCACATGGCACAAGCAGTAATCCCGGGATTACTACCTCTGAGGTCCTGCTTCTCAGCTCCCTTCCTAACTCCCTGTATTCTGCTTTCAGGACCTCCACCCTTTTTCCACCTATGTCATTGGTACCAATACGTACCACAACCTCTGGCTGCTCACCCTCCCATTTCAGGATGTTGTGGATGTGCTCAGAAACATCACTAACCCTGGCACCTGGGAGGTAAACTTTTTTGCGTTCACTTAAACACCTATCTGTCCCCCTAACTCTAGCGTAATGCTGCCATCCTCTTCCATTCCCTACCCTTCTGGGCCAGACTCAGTGCCAGAGGCACAGCTGCTGTTGCTTCCCTCAGATAGGTTGTTCCCCCCCAGTGGTACTCAAAATGGAGTAGTTATTGTTAAGGGGGACAGCCATAGGGGTGCTCTCCACTACCTGACTCCCTCCCTTCCCTCTCCTGACGATAACCCACTTATCTGTCTCCTGTGGCCCCAGGGTGACTACCTGCCTGTAGCTCCTGTCTATCCCCTCCTCACTCTCCCTAACAAGATGAAGGTCATCGAGCTGCAGCTCCAGTTCCCTAACTTGGTCTCTAAGGAGCTGCAGCTCGATGCACCTGGCACATATATGGCCATCAGTGAGGCTGGAAGTCTCCCGGACATCCCACATCAGACACGCAGAGCAGAAAATGGCCTCGCAGTCGTACCCACTATTCTAATGCGCTGAGACCCGCGAGACGCTCCTTTTTTAAACTCTTCTCCTTGACCTGTGTGAAGCTCTCTCTCTCTTTGAATCAATTGGTCCGCCACTAATGTGCTAATTTTTGCTGTATTTAACTTGAATATTTGACCTTGTAATAATATTGTTCAATGCTGTCTTTCTTAACCATTTTGCTTTATCGCACATGAATTTGCATTTACTTTGGAAATTGTCTCATCTGACTTGGACACTCCTAAAATTTAACAACTCATATTAGATTAAGAGGATCTATGATACTAATTTAAATATCACTAAATGGCCCTTACCTCTTGGTCATATGTGAACTAATACACTGGAACCCTTAATCCTTGCCTCTAGCGAAGTGATTGTTCCTGTCTGCTTAAACATTCACTCCGACCACGTTGCAGATGAAGTGAACATAGATAGATGGGAAGACAAAGAATCACTTGCAGAAATGGTTAATAACATGCTAACAAAACGGAAAGATTCCAGCCAAATACTGAAGGTAAACCAAAAGAGTAATCCTTTGACATGGATCCCTCTATACCTGAAGAAAAGTATAGACACTGTTCTGCCAATGAATGATCCCACTCATGGAAATATGACATTGAAGCCATTAGACTAGAACACTGTGAAAAACAATTTTTAATGAAGATTTCTCCATTATACAGATACCTTATTGAACTTTCCTTTCATGGCCAACAAGTAGAAGAACTAAGATGTTAGATGTTTCTCTTTCTCCAATTATGGCCACGATTCCACACTGTTATTAAACGACGGTAGCATGATAACTTTTTTTGCATTTTGGGTTGCATTCTAAATGGTTCAGCAAAGACCCTGATCTGGATATTTCCATGGGAAGATAAGATGGAAAGATGCACTGAAGCAGAAGCTAAGATAAAACAACAATGGTTTCCTCCCTGGTCAACTGAAACTGATAAATCCATTGTTTTTTTATAGATTTTAGTCCCATAGATTTTTGTATCTATCCAGATTGTCTATTTGCTTTTAATCAAATAGTCGTGACTAGTCGTGCTGTGGTGCAAATGGTACCTTACAATGAAAATTATTTTAGAATTATTGGTGTCCTTGTGAATTCAATTATATTTCAGATAGACTTTGATTGCAAGTTGAAAACAGGGAAACAAGACAATGACAAATTTTACCGTTAGAGACCAATTGATAATGCTGAATTTTGGGCTTACTCAGAGAATATTACTTCCCAAATAGATAATGTTATACACACAGACAAGCCTTCAATTATTGCTGTGTATTCAGTCGCATGTTGTTATTAGCAACGCGCAGAGAGAAAATCGATTTGGCTCGAAACAATTTTTATGATTTAAAAAAATATATATATTAGAATATAACTGCCTGACAGCCATGCCTTGATGCTGCTCACTCTCATAATAGCACTAATGTAATCCTTTGTTTCACTAGGAAATAGAAATTTCTGATGACAAAAGCTTTTCCAACATACTGTTATCAGAGGATCACTCACTTTTTAAGGTTTTTAGAGGAAATGACTCTTGGAGTAATTCGATAGTTTAATCTATGTTGCGCATTACAAGACAAAAACACGTTCAGTTTTAAGGATGATATATGATAAATACAACAAATAATGTTCGAGAAAGACTTGATATTTGTCAACAATGACTAGAAGAAACTCAGACAAATTAAAAGAATATTTCTCTCCACACTACAAGAGTAACTGAACTGACATAATCAGACAGATGAGGCACCTCCTTTCACAGGTTTCCTCTGCAGACTCACTCTCTAAGCCCCTGACTGGCTTAACGCTCCAGCTGAAACTATAGCTAAGACTTTTCAAGCTGTTTCACATTTGTACATTTTGCTTCCATAGCAGTAAATACAGTTTATGGGTGGTTTGGCACTACTCTAAATTGGGTTGAAGTTGTTTTTTTGAAGTTTTCCAATGAACCGTTCCCCTAGCCATTGGAATTATTGCCTTTGTATTTCACTTTTTGTTGAAATGTTAAAGCCTGCAAGAATGGAAGATTGGTTACTTTTGCTTTTTGTATAATGGCTCCTCTCCTAGGAGTCTGTTAACTCCCATACATAATCTGTACTATTATGGGTTAACTCTCATATGACTGCTTAGCTGTCCCTGCATCGTACTCGCCTCTTTACCTATTCCTCTGGTTCGTCCTTAATCCTGGAAGAGTGAAGAGCAGGTACTGGCCTGGTTATGTTATCCTTGCTCCTCTTCTTTTCCTAGTCCTGATCATGAATGTTGCATATGAGTATTCATGTTTCTCACCTCATCTTGAGGGTCTGGGATGTGTCTGTCATGAATAATTGGTCTAATAACATAAACCCACAGAAAGATGAGTGAACAAACATTATTTTTTACTTACCTATTTGGATATTGCATATTTACTTTCTGAAATGGGTATCTTTTTATATATATGGTCCTTAAGATTTTATATAATGTACTTTGTAAATGTATTGTTTACTGCTAATGATGGCATTATACTATAATGGTTTACATCTTCGGTTTTTATATTCAAACCATCTATCTTGTTATATTTTGTGTGTTCTGTTATACAATGGTAAAAGATTTACCAGGAGGAGAAGGGAAGCTTCCCTGAGGAACACTATACTCCTGATAACTTTTTTACCTATTCTATTGTGATTTCTTCAGAAAATGAGATGTAATCCTAGTGACTCTGAGTTATATTGTCACAAGATAGAACAATTTGAATGTGTTTTACTTACTTGTGTATAAGCATTTATTGTGGATGTGGTATTCCTACAATTCCTATTAATACTGCTATTTGTGTTATACAATGTTATATATATAAAATCATAGAAAAGTACAGCACAGAAACAGGCCCTTCGATCCATCTAGTCCATGCCTAACAATGTTACCAGAACTATTTGTATATTTGATTGATAAGTCCATGGTCTGTCAGAACAGACCGAGTAGTCCTTGCTTAGGTAAAGTTTTCAGAGAAAACACAAAAGTTAGGAAGTTGTGTCAATTCTTCTCAGTTAAGCCCAATCCTCAACAAAGCAAAGGGGGAAGACTTGAATGATTAATACAGAATCCAAAATTAATAAAATGGAAGAAGCTTATGCACATCATAGATTAGTATCAGAATGTTAAGTTACAACATACCAATGGGTGTTCACTCCCATGGGAGGGACATAACTCTCCCCTATGTTTTGACATTTTTTTCTGGGAGCTTAGAATTAAAAGTATAAACAGAATCCTCAACAGGCGAACTGTACTCTTCCTCACTTATGTAATTTTTATGTATGTTATTATACTGTGAAATCATGTAACAGATGGATTTAATTTTCTATAACTAAAATGTGAGGTTATTTATCTTTAGGCAAAAAAGACAGCCATACACAATCAGTGATTTTTTCACAAGAATCGTTTTCAGGAAACTTGAGTCACATGGAAAGCAATATGAATGCCTCTGTGAAAGAGATGACTTATTTTCAGCTTAGTGAGAGGCATTGCCTGCTAACCTGATTGTCAATAGAGTCAATCATTGCATCAAGGTAATAGCAAGAACAGTTTGTGGGGAAGAAGATATTAAAGATGGACTGATGAGGACTTATAATATGGACATTGATGCATCATTGTCATGTGTTTATGGAAATTATAATGGTAACAATCCTCTAAGGTTAGGGAAATGTGTGCAGCTGAGAATAAGGAAGTGAAAACTCTAATGACAAAAATCACACAGAAGCCCCTACATTGGCAAGTACTCAATGAATGCTTTGAGCATCAGATCAAACAGGGTCTTTCTAGCACTAGTAACCTACTGGAACACAAAATAATCTGCAGATGTTGGGGTCAAAGCAACACTCACAACTCCAGCGTGTTGTGAGTGAACCTACTGAAACAATTGGAGGACTGGTAGTCTGTTCTCAAGTGGAGTCTTGGCAGGAGTCTTGGTCTCGAAGCTGATGTCCGGTAGGGAGGAGCTGGGTTAGAAATCTTCGCTTAGGAAGAGGAAGGTATGATGGATATTCACTTCCAGGCCAGTAGGCTTCTTTCTTGGTGGTTTGCTAAGCTTGCTTTCTAAACACAGCAGCTGCCACTTGTGGGATCAAATAGATGTAAAGAAACTTCCAACTAATATTGCTTTGTTTAACTTCTGGTCATAAATGGGAGTCAGCAGTTCTTATAATGTAAATAGAAAGCAGTAATCAGCTCGAAGTTAGAAACACAGATTTACAAACAAGCTCTGTAAATAGAAGATGCTCTGTCTGTATGAAGTCACAGCATCAGGCTCAATGTTGCATTATAAGAGAATGGGTTATTAATTTGGCTTGTTTCGATTCAGGGCAAGCTGACTAAGTTGCTTAGTTCAAGCAAGCTTGCAGATCAGATGGATTATAAAATTTAGTATATCAAATAACTCATCTACTAGTGTGGGAAGGTTTATGTACTCAGGGAAGTCAACTACACAGCATTAATTGTGGATTACGAAAATTAGGCTGAGAACTATGTATCCAAGATGTATTTACTTATTTAGACCGTTTGTGTTAAAAGGTTATCTGAGGAAATATCACAGACATGTTAAGTCATTCAACTTGAAGAGAAAAGGGTATAAATGCAGACAACAGTTCAGGCTAATTAGGAATGGGGTGAAGGAACATCAAGAAAGACATGGTGAAATAGAGGCCATTCCTCTGACTTTGGTTTCTGAGGTGGACGATTTGTTTGTCTGCATCTTTGGCATGTCTTTAGTTTATAGGTATTGTACCTATGTTTTGGAAATACCTTGTGCTTTGTCCTTTGCCTTTTGTGTGATAGAAATGGTTTGTAATTTGGAAATGTTTGAGATAGAAATTCTCTGCGAGTTTTAAATACTGTATGTTTTAAGAGTGTTGTGTGGATTTAAACGTGCATCACTGAAAATAAATGAAATGTGTTTTAAACTACTTTGTTAGACCATTAGACATAGGAGCAGAAATAGACCATTTGGCCCATCGAGTCTGCTCCACCATTTCATCATGACTGACCCAATTTTCCTCTCAACCCCAGTCTCCTGCCTTCTCCCCATATCCCTTCATGGCCTGTCCAATCAAGATTCTATCAACCTCTGCCTTAGATATACTGTACATAAAGACCTGGCCTCCACAGCTGCCTGTGGTAAAAAAATTCCACAGATTCACCACCAACATCTGCCTCCACAGCCTCTCCACTAACTGTTCTGGCGCTCTGGTTCCCGTCCCCCTGCAACTCTAGTTTAAACCCCACCGTGCAGCTTTAAAGAATCTTTCTGCAAGGATAATGGTCCCCCTCCAGTTCAGGTGCAAACCATTCTGTCCATATAGGTCACACCTTCTGTGAGGAGAGCCCAATGATCCAAAAATCTTATGCTCTCCCTTCTACACCAACTCCTTAGCCATGAATTAAACTGTATAATCTTCCTAGTTCTGGCCTCACTAGCACATGGCATGGGTAGTAATCCTGAGGTCACAATCTTGAAGATCCTGCCCTTTAACTTGGCACCAAACTCCATGAATTCCCTATGCAGAACCTCATCCTACCCATATCATTGGTATCTACATGGACCATGACTTCTGGCTTATTTACCCTCCCACTTAAGAATGCTGAGGACTCGATCTGGGATATCCCAGACCTTGGCACCCAGGAGGCAACAAACCATCTAGGAATCTCATTCTCGCCCACAGAACCTCCTGTCCATTCCCCTAACTAACGAATCCTCTATCACCACAGTGTGCATCTTCTTCTCCACTTTTCTTCCGAGTCACAGAGTCAGACTCAGTGCTAGTGACCTGGCCACTGTGACTTTCCTTTGTTAGGTCATCCCCCCGACAGTACCAATGTGATGTACCTGTGTTGAGGGGGATGGCCACAGAGCTACTCTGCACTGGCTCCTTAACCCTTACTGACTGTCACCCAGTTTCCTGTGTCTTCCAGCTGGGGTGTAACTACCTCTCTATATGTCCTATCTATCACCCCCTCAGTCTCCCGAATGACCCAGAGTTCATCCAGTTCCAGCTCCAGCACTGCTAGTAGCTGCAGCTGGATGCACTCCTCGCAGATGTAGTGGTCAGGGACACTGGAGGTCTCCCTGCCTTCCTATATCCAGCAAAAGGAGCATTCAACTATCCTGCCTGGCATCTTTACTACGCTAACTGAGCAGATATAAAGAAGGGAAGAAAAAAAAACGTAACCCTGACCTTTTCTTTCCTTTGCTTTCTCTTACTGAAACCTTGAAGAGCTAAAGCCTTGAGATCACCACTCTGACTCTGTCCACTCAGACAACTGCCGCTGTGATGGTGGCTGCTGCACTTGCCCTGCCTTCCTTTAACTTGCTCTTGCAAATCAATCCCACCGGGCAAAGCTCTTTTTCACTGTAGCAACATACTGCTGGCTTTTCTACTCGGGCAGTCGACCTGACTGAAATCCCTTCCTCTCAAAACTTCCAGTGTCCTGATTAGTCACTGGTCAAAGCTCCATTTCACTGTAGCGACCCTCTGCTGGCTTTTTTACTCCGGGAGTGCACCTGAGTGAAATCCACTCCTCTTAAGATTCCCATCCCTTTGTTGTCCCTTCTCTTCTGAATGGTCCCTTCTCTTTGAATTTGGAGCCTGATTTGTCTTGGATGTGTCCAGGTTTTTGAGCATTGACGGAGCTACACTCATTGAGGCAAATAGAGGGTCTCAACTCCTTACATGGAATGGTGGAAAGGCTTTGGGGAGTCCAGTGTTGAGTCCATTCCCACAGAATACCATCCTCTGGGTTGAATACCCATGACCTCTCCTGTATGTTACTAACTCCAAGATCTGCCTGCTTAGCTGCATGATTTTGTATTTGGTCCAATTAAATTTATTGTCATGGTAATCCATCAAGGTATATACAATTGGAATTCAGTGACAGTAAAGCCACTGAGTTTGATGTTAAGGGATTGGACTCTCTTATTCAGGAAGGTCATTGCTGAGAATAAATATTTCTAGACATTGTTAGCCAGCAATGGATTTCTCATTACCTGAGAAACACACACAAAATGTAGGAGGAACTCAACAGGTCGGGCAATATCTATAGAAAGGAACAAACAGTCGATGTTTCGGACTGTGATCCTACATCAGAGCTCATTATCTGAGCTTTGGAGATGCCATTTAGTCTCTTGGGATCTCGTTTCACTATGTCTTCTTACTGTGCAGTTATTGCATGGACAATATCCATATTATCGACATATTGTGGCCACCAGTATGCAGAATTATAGAGATATACAGCATAGAAACAGACCATTTGCTCCACCATGTCAAGGCTGATCATAATAAAACCATTTACACAAATCTTATCTTAGTCCAATTTTCTTCTCTTCACGTTCTCAGTAACTCTTCCAGATTCTGCACACTGTGAAACTAAGCATGGAAGGTTGACCTGTGTATCTTTGGGATGTAGGAGGAAGTTGTAGCACACAGAAAAAAACATTCCCAGGGAGAACTTTCAAACTCCGAATGTTTACCGCATTAGAAGAATGGGCAAATAAGTGGCAGACGGAATATAGGAGAATGTCTTCTAAACAGGAAGAAAATTCAAAAATCAGAGGTGCAAAGGGACTTGGAAGTCCTTGTGCAGGATTTCCTAAATGTTAACTTGCAGGTTGAGTCAGTGGTAAGGAAGGCAAATGTGATGTTTGCATTCGTTTTGAGAGGACTAAAATATAAGATCAAGGATGTAACATTGAGGTTTCATAAGGCACTAGTGAAGCCACACTTGGTGTATTGTGAGCAGTTTTGGGCCCCTTTTCTAAGAAAAGAGGTGCTGCCATTGGAGACGATCCAGAGGAGGTTCACGAGAATGGTTCAGGAATGAAAGGGTTCATGTATTAGGAGCATTTGATGACTCTGGGTCTGTACTGGCTGGAGTTTAGGAGAATGAGGGGAGATTCTCATTGAAACCTATCAAATATTGAAAGGCCTAGACACGGTGGATGTGAAGAGGATGTTTCCAATAGGACCAGAGGGTGCAGTCTCATGACAGAGGGTCGTCCATTTAGTACAGAGATGAGGAGGAGTTTCTTCCTGGTGGCTGGTGAATCTGTGGAACTCATTGCCATGGATGGTTGTGGAGGCCAAGTCATTGAGTATATTTAAAGAAGTTTGATAGGTCCTTGGTTAGTTGGGGCATCAAAGGCTACGGGGAGAAGGTAGGAGAATGGGGTTGAGATCAGTATAGTAATCTATGCAATGAACCGAAAGAGATGGGAGAGATTTTAAATGGATTTTTTGCATCTCTTACTCAGGTGACAGACACAAAGTCTATTGAAGTGAGGCAAAGTGATATCAACTTCATGGACCCTATATAGATTACAGATGAGAAGGTGTTTGCTGCCTTGAGGAAAATTAGGGTGGATAAATCCCCAGGGCCTGACAAGGTGATCCCTTGACCCCATGGGAGGCAAGTGCAGAAATTGCAGGGACCCTAGCAGAGAAATTTAAATCATTCTTAGCAAGAGGATAGCCAATGTTGTTCCTCTCCTTAACTAAGATTCTAAAATTAAACCAGGAAATTATAGGCTGGTGAGCCTGACGCCAGTAGTGGGAAAGTTATTGGAAGGTATTGTAAGGGACTGGATATATAAGTATTTGGATAGACATGGACCGACTGGAGGTAATCAGAATAGCTTTGTGCATGGTAGATCGTGTCTAACCAATCCTATAGGGCTTCTCGAGGAAGTTACCAGGAAAGTTGTTAAAGACAAGGCAGCAGATGTTGTCTACGTGGGCTTCAGTAAGATATTTGACAAGGTCCTGCATGGGAGGTTGGTCAAGAAGGTTCAGTCACTCGGCATTCAGGATGAAGTAGCAAATTGGATTCAACATTGGCTTTGTGAGAGAATCCAGCGCGTGGTAGTAGATGGTTGCCTCTCTACTGGAGGCCTTTAGCAGGGATCAGCAAGGATTGGTTCTGGGTTCATTGTTATTTGTCATCTATATCAATGATCTGGATGATAATATAATCAACTGGATCAGCAAATTTACAGTTGGCACCAAGATTAGGGGGTGTAGTGGATAGCGAGGAGGACTATCAGAGCTTGTAGAGGGATCCAGACCAGTTGGAAAAATGGCAGGTGGAATTTAATTGCGGACAAGTATGAGGTGTTGCATTTTGGTAGAACCAATTAGGGTAGGTCTTACACAGTGAATGGTAGGGCACTGAGAAGTACAGAAGAACAAAGGGACACACTCAAGATGCTGGAGGAACTCAGTAGGCCAGGCAGCATCTATGAAAAAAGGTACAGACGATGTTTCGGGCTGAGACCCTTCGGCACGTCTCAGTTCGAAAAGTCGACTGTACTTTTTTCCATAGATGCTGCCTGACCTGCTGAGTTCCTCCAGCATTTTGTGTGTTGCTCGGATTTCCAGTATCTGCAAATTTTCTCTTGCATACACGTAATCATAATCATTGAAAGTTGCAGCACAAGTAGGTGGGGTCGTAAAGAAAGTTTTTGGCATATTGGCCTTCATAAATCAAAGTATTGAGTACAGGAAATGGGAAAGATAAAAATAAGGTTGAAAGAACACTGAGAAAACTTACAAGGATGTTGCCGGGTCTGGAGGACATGAGTCGTAAGGAAAGTTTGACTAGATTAGGACTTTATTCCTTGGAACGTAGAAGATTGAGGGCAGATTTTATCAAACTATACAAAATTATGAGGGTATGGATAGGGTAAATGTAAGTAGGCTTTTTCCACTGCTGGTTCGGACTACAGCCAGAGGTTATGGTTAAGGGTGAAAGTTGAAAAGATTAAGGGGAACATGAGGGAAAACTTCTTCACTCAGAGGGTCGTGAGAGTGCGGAATGAGCTGCCAGCGCACGTGGAGCATGTAAGCTCGATTTCAATGTTTAAATAAATTTGGATAGGTACATGGATGGGAGGGATATGGAGGGCTATGGTTGGATGCAGGTCGATAGGAGTAAGCTGTTTAAATGCTTCAGCATATTCTAGATGGGCTGAAGGGCCTGCTTCTGTGCTGCACTTTTCTATGACTCTATGAGAGGGATAATCAATCAGCCACGATGGGATGGCAGAACAGATTAGATGGGCCGAGTGGTTTAATTCTGCTCCTATGTCTTATGGTCTTATGTACTGCTAGACTCACCCAGGCAACTAATGTGTTGTTTCACCATGCCTATGGTGTTCTCCAATATATTCTCATGGCTACATGTCTCTCAAAGTAAAACTGTTTTGCTCTGCTTCTTGCAGCCCTGAACAGAGTTAGTAAACAGATGTAAGTAAGGCATCTCCCCAAAGTCATTTGCTGTCTGGCATGATGGTTAGATCTTGATGGACATAATTATCTGCCCAACCACCAAGAAATTGTGCAAGCTTCTGAGCATCTTTGTTCTAATGTTCTCATGATTGCAGTAAAGTTAGTGATATAGGCTGTGAACCCCCTTGAAGATCTGTATGAAGTTCTGTTTTGTTTGGTGAATTCTTGGAAGGAATGTGGGAGCAATTAATCTCCTCTTGCCTGGTCTATGTCTGTAATAGTCAAACTCGTGGTAGTCCTTAGTTTCTTTGTTTTTGACTCCTTCCAGACTGGAGCTGGACATATCAGTATTATTTTCCAATCTGCAGCCAGCACTGCAGCAATTCATCACCAGATTAATTACAATGAGGCCTGTGTTCTATTTTAGGATGCATATCAGTGTTACTATTGCACATAGAAACCTTTTGGCTAAGATTATCCTAAGAACATTAACGCTATAATTGGCAGATGTACAGCCCCAATTGCAAGTATGCAGGCACAGATTTGGGGAATATTAGTTAAAAGGCCAACGTTCCAGTGTGCACATACAGTTCCAAGTTCGGGTGACCCATAACTTATGATAATGTCATTGAAGACCCAGTAATTTTCTGGAAAGACAAAACAGAACATAAGAAATATGAGGAGCACAACTCCTCAATCCTCCTCTGCTTATCAATAAGATTACTTCTGATTGCCAAGACCTGTAGTTAAACTAAGAATTTTACCGGTTACTACTTGCATGCATGTTTTGTTTTCTTTATGGTGTACATCCAAAATGTGTCTCTAAATTTGAGAATAATAGACATTACCTTGTACTGCATTATCATTTGTGATTTCCAATATGGTATTTTATTATTCCACTGCTCTTCACTTCCCTGACGAGAAATTCCATCTCAAATTGTAATGAATGAAGGAGAATTTAACTATGCCTTAAGAGAAGGAAATTACACTGCAAACCTGTTCTATTCATCCTGCCAAATCTTAAGACATTTTTTCAAGAGCCAAAATGATTATATTACAATGAATATAATACTCAGGGTACGCCAATAGTAATTTAGGATATAATCAGATGTTAAGTCAAACATGTGTGTTCTCAGTAATGGCTTTTGAAATGTATTTTTTTTTGCTGCCTATTTAAAAAAATAGAAGGGTTTTATTTTTCAACAAGAGTAACTACTGATTACACAATGCTACTATGGTATTTGGATGCAGTTACTGAGCCTATAATTAAAGGAACTCCACTCAATTAAATGGTGATGATACACTGCTCTCTTGAACTACTTTAATGATGATATGGGGTTTCTCATTGTTTATAATGTTTCCATTGTTAATATTAGTGAAAAAGTGTTTGTAAGTGATCCGTGGTTCTTCATGGGTATTACCTTCACAACAATGATATAACAAGGAGATAATATGGTTGCCCGAGTTTATTGATCAAGCCTGTGGATAATACTATTCACTTTATCTGTATGATTAAAAACAGGAATAACATAATGATGGCATGAAAAAGAAATGATTGACAAGGCCCTTCTCTCAGATGAGAGATAGTACAAATTTAGCTGGAACTTGTATCTTGTTAACATGGTCTCATGAGCAATGTGCCATTTGCACAATCCCCTCATTAAATAAGCAGATGCCCAACATCCAGTCAGTTTCAGACCTGCTCAATCCACTTTGTAACGTGCCCTCAATGCTCACCAGGATTCTAGTCATTTGGAAACTGTTCATCCCTGAAAGCCCTGACAGACAACAGTCAATAGCCAGAACTCAGATGCATGCAGTAAATAAGGTGTCCTTTACTCCACTGCACTGTACTCCACTCCACCCTTAGTCAGCAGCTTCCGTTATTATCAGGTGAGGATGTGAGTGAGGGCCTCCATCAGTCAGAGTCGACCGTGGATATTGCGTCCTACCTGTCTAGATATGCTACCCTGGGCAGTACGATATGGAGAGGAAGCTGTTGCCCACGCAGCAAGCTCTCCCTCTCCATGCATCTGATAAACCCAAAGGAACAGCAAGTTTGGTACCAGCAGTGTCGTACTCAATGTAGGACTGCTTTAGGGATTCCAGCTCCGGATTTTCCCTCGGGGTTTACTCCCAAAGCCTTCCCTATGAGTGCCACAAGGCAGTGGAGGTTTGAGATCCAAGTTTTCCTTCCCCTGGATGAATTGCCAACCATGATTGATGAGCTCCATCTACCCAAAGCGACTGGTTTTAAGGTGCCAGTAACCCCCCTTTGACCCTTCTCCCGTCAGTAGAAACGGATCCATCAGGCTTAATAGCTAAGCCACACGTGAAGGCCAGGAGCTGGACTTGGTTGCCAGAGGCTATTTGAGGCGCAGGCCATTGGGAGCATTTAATAGTTAGTGGGAGCTTGTCCCCATTACCACCCCTGGCTATAACAGCCTTAAGGAATGGTACAGCATTCAATTTCATCTTCCATCAGTCCCAAGTACTTGAACTGATGCAAGGGGGTAAGGCAGTAAGTAATACAGGGCTCTTCTTTCAGCCAAAGAAATATGTAACAGAGAAATGTGTGGCAGGATATGAAGTCCCGAGCAAATTATCCTCACAATTTTCTTTAGTAAATCATAGGAATGAGGTTGCCTTGGATCCATGCCAGTTCATCTGTGTAAGTTTGCCAGGAATGTGATAGTAATTGAGGAAAATTCCCATCTGTAAGTTTTATCATTTGCTAAAAATAATGGCACAGCCACCTTTGTTAGTCGCATATGGTCCAGTCGGGAATATGGTCCTGACCTTCAGGCCATCACCAAATGGAACCTTTACTTTAGCTGGTCTTCATCACAAGACCCACCATTCAGACACTTTGAACCTTAAGACTCCGAGACATAGGAGCATTGTGTCTACTCCGCTATTCCATCATGGCTGGTTTATTATCCCTCTCAACCCTATTCTCCACCTTCCCATAATATTTGACACCCCGAATAATCAAAAACCTATCAACCTCTGCTTTAAATATACTTATAACTTGGTCTCCGTAGTCATCTGTGTAATGAGTTCCACAGATTCACCATCCTCTGGCTAAAGAAGTTCCTCCTCATCTCTGTTCAAAATGGATGTCCCTCTATTCTGAGGTTGGACCCTTTGGTCCTAGAGCCACTCACCATAGAAAACATCTTCTCCACATCCACTCTATTTAGGCCTTTCAACATTTGATAGGTTTCACTGAGATTCCCAACTCATTCTACTAAGCTCAAGGGAGCGCAGGCCCGGAGATATCAAGCACTTCTCATGCTGTATGCTAACCCTTTAATTCCTAGCATCATTCTTGTGAACTTCCTCTGGACTCTCTCCAATGCCTGCACATCTTTTCTTAGACAAGGGTCCCAAAACTGCTCACAATATTTCAAGTGTGGCCTGACCAGTGCCTTATAAAGCCTCAGCATTACATCCTTGCTTTTATATTCTAGAAATTAGTGCGAACATTGCATTTGCATTTCTTACCACTGACTCAACCTGCAAGTTAACCTTTAGGAAATTCTGCACAAGGACTCCCAGGGCCATTTGCATCTCAGATTTTTGAATTTTCTCTCTTTTAGAAAATAGTCTATCCTTTTATTCCTTCTACTAAAGTGCATGAGCATACCCTTCCCTACACTATATTCCATCTGCCACTTCTTGGCCCATTCTACAGGCTCCATGCTTCCACAATGCTACTTGCCCCTTCACCTATCTTCGTACTGTCCACAAACTTGGTCACAGCATCATCAATCCCGTCATCCAAATAATTGACTATACTGTGAAAAGAAGCGATTGCAACACCAACTGCTGTGGAACTCCACGAGTCACCACGGCCAAGCAGATGTAGCCCCCTTTACTCCAACTCTTTGTCTCCTGCCAGTTAGCCAGTCTCTTATCCTTGCTGGTTTCTTTCCTGTAATTACATAGGCTCTTATCTTGTTGAACAGCGTCATGTGCAGCACCTTGTCAAAAGCCTTCTGAAAATCTAAGTAAACAACATTTACTGACTCTTCTTGTCTATCCTGCTTATTATTTCCTCAACGAATTCCAACAGATTTGTCAGGCAAGATTTACTCTTGAGGAAACCATACTGACTTTGGCCTATTTTAGCATGTGCCTCCAAGTACCCTGAAGCCTCTTCCTTAAAAATGGACTCCAACATCTTCCCAACCACTGAAGTTAAGTGAACTGGCCTATTAATATCCTTTTTTTTTGCCTCTTGTCCCATCTTAAAGAGTGGAGTGACATTTGCAATTTTCCAGTCCTCCTGAACCATTCAAGAATCTAGTGATTCTTGTAAGATCACTTCTAATGCCCCCATAATCTCTTCAGCCACCTCTTTCAGAAACTCTCGGGTGTAATCTGTCTGGTCCAGCTGACTCAACTACCTTCAGACCTTACAGTTTCCCAAGCACCTTCTCCTTAGTAATAGCAGCTACACTCACTTCTGCCCCTTATGCTCTTGAATTTCTTGTATACTGCTCGTCTTTCACAGAGAAGACTGATGCAAATTACTTATTAAGTTTGCCTGCCGATTTTTAGTCCCCAATTAGTACCTCAGCAGCATCACTTTCCAGCAGTCAGATATCCACTCTTGCCTCTTTTTTATGATTTACATATCTGAAACAATGTTCTGTATCCTCTTTTATATTATTGGCTATTTACCTTCATATTTCATCCTTTCTCTTCTTACAGCTTTTTAATTGCTTTCTCTTGATTTTAAAAGCTTCCCAAAACTCTAACTTCCCACTAATATTTTGCAATATAATATGCCTTCTCCATTGCTTTTATACTGTCCTTAATTTCCCTTGTCACCCATGGTTGCCTCATCCTCCCTTTAGAATACTTCATCTTTGGGATGTATTCTATCCTGGACCTTCTGAATTGCTCCCAGAAACTCCAGCCATTGCTGCTCTGCCATCATCCCTGCTGGTGTCCCCTTCCAATTAACTTTGGCCAGCTCCTGTCAAGCCTCTGTAATTCCCTTTATTCCATAGTAATCCTGATACATCTGACTTTAGCTTCTCCCTTTCAAACTGCAGGGTGAATTCTATCATATTATGATCACTAACAACAGGAATTCTGCAGATGCTGGAAATTCAAGCAACATACATCAAAGTTGCTGGTGAACGCAGCAGGCCAGGCAGTATCTATAGGAAGAGGTGCAGTCGACGTTTCAGGCCGAGACCCTTCGTCAGGACTAGTCCTGACGAAGGGTCTCGGCCTGAAACGTCGACTGCACCTCTTGCTATAGATGCTGCCTGGCCTGCTGCGTTCACCAGCAACTTTGATATTATGATCACTGTCTTCTATGCGTTCCTTTAGCTTAAGACCTGCAATCAAATCTAGTTCATTACACAACACCCATTCCAGGATTGTCTTTTTCCTAGTGGGATCATCCACAAGCTGCTCTATAAAGCTATCTTGTAGGCATTCTACAAATCCCTTCTCTTGGGATCCAGCACCAACCTTATTTTCCCAATCTACCTGCATATTGGAATCCTCCATGACTATCGTAACTTTGCTCTTATTACATGCTTTTTCTAACTCCCTTTGAAATTTATATCCGACATCCTGACTATGGTTTGGGTGCCGATATAATCACTCCCATCAGGGTCTTTTTACTCTTGTAGTTTCTTAACTCTACTCATGAGGTTCTACATCTTCCAATCCCATATCATCTCTTTCTAAGGCTTTGATTTCATTTTTACCAGCAGAGCCCCCCACCCCCTCTGCCTATCTCCCTGTCCTTTCAACACAATGTATATCCTTGGATGTTAAGCTCCCAACTATGATCTTCTTTCAGCCACGACTCAGTGATGCCCACAACATCATACCTACCGATCTCTAACAGAGTTACAAGATCATCTACCTCATTCCGTATACTGCATGCATTCACATATAACGCCTTCAGGCAACACACATAAAAGTTGCTGGTGAATGCAGCAGGCCAGGCAGCATCTCTAGGAAGAGGTACAGTCGACGTTTCGGGCCGAGACCCTTTGTCAGGACTAACTGAAAGAGGAGCTAGTAAGAAATTTTAAAGTGGGAGGGGGAGGGGGAGATCCAAAATGATAGGATAAGCAAAAAGTTGAAGAGCCAAAGAAATTACAGGTGGGGAGCAGTGAGAGATGGTTTCACTGAACTCCCGTCGAAGAGAAGATTTAGACTTCTTCAGTGTAGGCATCACCGGAAGAGGCTTCGCAGTAGTGAATTTAAAAACGCAAACACGAGGAAATCTGCAGATGCTGGAAATTCAAGCAACTCACATAAAAGTTGCTGGTGAATGCAGCAGCCCAGGCAGCGTCTCTAGGAAGAGGTACAGTCGATGCCTTCAGTCCTGTTTTCATCACAGTTTTCGATTTTGCTCCCATGTTACACTTCAACTCATCCCACTGACTGCAATTTTTCCCTATCATCTGCCTGTCCTTCCTTACAGTCTCACTACACACTGCATCTACTTGTATACCAACTGCCTGATCTTCAGCCCTATTCCTTCTGTTCCCATCCTCCTTTTGAAATATTTTAGACCCTCACCAACAGCTCTAGCAAACCTGCCTGCATGGATGCTAGTCCCCCTCAGATTCAGGGTAACCCGTCCCTTTTGTACAGGTCATACCTTCCCCAGAAGAGATCCCAATGATCTAGAATTGGAAGCCCTGCTTCCTGCACATGTTCCTCAGCCACACATTCATCTGCCAAATTGTCCTATTG
The DNA here is from genome assembly GCF_963921235.1 of Mobula hypostoma. Lineage (NCBI taxonomy): Eukaryota > Metazoa > Chordata > Chondrichthyes > Myliobatiformes > Myliobatidae > Mobula > Mobula hypostoma. The sequence continues at coordinate 167,354,008 of NC_086102.1, forward strand.
TTAACCTTGCTGGCACGTGGCACAGGCAGCAATCCAGAGGTTACTACTCTGAAGGTCCTGTTTTTCAGCTTTTTATCTAAAACTCCCTAAATTCTCTGTTAAGGATCTCCTCCCTTTTGCTACCTGTGTCAACGGTGTCAATATGTAACAAGACTTCTGGCTGCTCACCCTCCCAATTTAGAATGCTGTGGACCCGATCTGAGAAGTCCCTGACCGTGGCATACAGGAGGCAACAGTTGTCTCCTTCATGTCCATAGAATCTCATGCCTACCCCTCTAACTATGGAATCACCTTATCACTACTGTAGCCCTCTTTGCCCCCTTCCCTTCGGAGCCACAGCACCAGACTCAGTGTCTGAGACCCAGTCACTGCCTCTCTATGTCCACTCTATCTAGCTCTTTCAATATTTGATAGGTTTCAATGACATCCCCTCTCATTCTTCTAAACTCCAGCAAGTACAGGCCCAGAGCCATTAAACACTCCTCATACCTTAACCCTTCCATTCCTGGGATCATTCTTGTGAGCCTCCTCTGGACCCTCGTCAAAGTTAGCATATCCTTTCTTAGGTAAGGGGCCCAAAACTGCTCATATTGCTCCAAGTGTAATCTGCCAGATGCCTTAGAAAGCCTCAGCATTATATCCTTGCTTTTATATTCTTGTACCCTTGAAATGAACTCTAACATTGCATTTTCCTTCCTTACCACCAACTCAACCTGCAAGTTAACTTTAAGGGAATCGTGCACAATGACTTTGTAAGTCCCTTATCCCTCTGATTTCTGAATTTTCTTTCTGTTTAGAAAGTAATCTACACCTCTATTTCTCCTACCAAAATGCATGGCCATATACTTTCCTACACAGTATTCCATCTGCCACTTCTTTGCCCATTCTCCTAATCTATCTAAATCCTTCTGCAGACTACCTGCCCCTCCACCTAACTTCATATCATCCACAAACATGGCCAAACAAAAACATCAATTCTGTCACCCAAATCATTATGGTATAAGTAAAAAGAAGCAGCCTCAACACCAACCCCTGCTGAACACCACCAGTCACCACTAGCCAATCCCTTATTCTCATTCTTTGCTTTCTGCCCGTCAACCAATCTTCTATCCATGCTATTATCTTTCCTGAAATACCATTGGTTCTTACCTTGTTTTGCAGCCTCATGTGTGGCACCTTGACTAAGCCCTTCTGAAAATCTAAGAAAAAACATCACCCACTCAATCTCCTTTGTCTTCTATGACAATTACCTCATCCTCAGCCTTATCTCCTCCGGTCCCATCCCCTGGCCAAATTAGCTTGAACACTCCCCAACAGCTCTAACAATCCTACCCAGAAGAATATTGGGAACCCCTCAATTTTAGGTGTAAACCATTCTTTTTTTACAGGTCATACCTTCCCCAATAAAGTTTCCAATGATCCAGAAATCTGAAACTCTGCCCCCTGCACCAGTACCTCAGCCACACATTCACCTGTCGAATCATTCTATTCTTACCCTCACTGGTGAACAGCACAAGTAGCAATCCAGATATAACTACACTTGAGGTTTTGCTTGAGGTCCTGATGAAGGGTCTGGGCCTGAAACATTGACAGTTTGCTCTTTTCCATTGCTGCTGCCTGGCCTGCTGAGTTCCTCCAGCATTTTGAGTGTGTTGCTTGGATTTCCTGCATCTTCAGATTTTCTCTTGTTTGGGGTTTTGCTTTCTACTTAGCTCCCTAAAATCTCTCTTCAGGACCTCATCCTTTTTCCTATCTATGTCATTGGTACCAAAGCATATGTACCAGGACTTCTGATTGTTCACCCTCCCCCTTTAGGATGCTGTGGACCCGACTCGAGACATCCCTGACCCTCGCTCTTGGGAGCAACATGCCATCCTGGCAGCTGGGAGGTAACATTAAATAGTCTGCCACAGACATCTCTTAGATGGCCTCATTGAGTCAAGCAACCAACTCCAGAACTCATCCTAGACTGCTTTTGCAGACTTTTGCTCTCGAAGTAATGTACAGTGGAAATTTAATATTGGTTATTCACAAACTGAAAATGCTTTCCCTCATCTCTTGTCTAATCCATCTTAATCCGCTTTAGATCTATGTCCCTGATGACCGAATACAATGCTCAGTGATATAGGTCCTTCTTATCCACTCAGTGAAGATTATTGAGAATTCAATTTCATCAACTCTGAGCCTACTCTGGTCCAATGAAAATAGCCCCAGCTTACTCAAATGAAAATCAAAAAAAACATAAATATAAATCAAAAGCAGAAAATGCTGGACATAGTACATCAGGGATCAGTGGAAAGAGAAAAGTTTCGAAGTTTCATGTCAGAGATTCAATGTTTCAGCATAGCTATTATTATCACACTTTGTAAGTCTTTGTCTCTTCACAGTTGTAATTTCCTGAGCTATATTTACAACTTTAGCTAGAAGCAAAACAATGTGCCAGACTCATTGGCAGACCCGTTGCATCATTTGTTTCTAGACTGTACAGGGATAATGATATCTAGCGGCTAGATAATCATTATTCCTGTACAGCTAAGAAACAATGGTGCAATGGGTCTGCCTTATCGACCTTATCATCTTTGTCCAACCAGTGGTCACCAGTTTTTTTTTCTCAACCTTTAAGGTAGCAATCTGGTTACCTCCGAATCATGCTGTATTCTGTTGGCATTTTCTATTCCAGCTCCAAATACACAACCTCAAGACTGCAAGACTGGTTTACTGGCGACAATTGAAGAAGAGATTAAATACCTGAACTTGCGCACTTCTCAATCTCACATTAAAATCCATTCCTAAATGGCCATTCCAGAGTCACTAAATTTCAGTCTTCCTCAGACACCAAACCCTGAACTCTGGATTTCCAACCTCAAGAATCGCTTTGGTATGAATACTTTGAAAGCTGATAAATGTTTTATAGTATTCAAGCCTAATCCATCACTGGCTCCAGCTGTATTCCCCTTGACATCGTTACCACTCAATTTACTTGAAAGGCTGCAGTTAAGAGGGAGCATCTGAACAGCGGGAAGAAGAATAGTATTACTATCTCAATCAGAAATGACACTTGGAGGAGGGCAATTTGAAATTACAAGGCACCCAGATTCTCACACTTGTTTGGGCTAGCTAAAATGGGATTTGAAAGAGGTAATTGGTCACATGGTGAAGACAGAAAGTCCAAAAATTGTTAAATAACTGCACCTCATTCCAAATTGTCTGGTGATGCAGAATGATTTTAGCCTCAAAAACAACAGGCTTGCTATAGCACTCTCAAGCTACCAGCCAAAACATTCACAGATATGTCAAAGTCAAGCTCAAAGTCATCTTGAGATTTATTTTATTGCAGGAATTTACAGGAAAATATTGAAATGCAAAAGAATTTATGAAAAGCTATACATACACAAAGACTGACAAACAATCAATGCGCAAAAAAATACTGAGAGCATGATTTATAAAAAGTCCTTGAAAGTGAGTCTATATATTGAGTTGTATTGGATTGTGGTGAATGATCAGGAGCCTCATGGTTGTAATATAACTGCTCCTAAACCTTTTGGTGTGGGAACTAAGGCACCTGTACCCTCCTGCCAAATGGTAGCAGCGAGAAAAGAGCATGGTCTTGATGGTGGAAGTCCTTGATGATGGATGCTGCCTTCTTGTGGGCAGTGCTCCAAGTAAATGTGCTCAAAAATGTGTAGGGCTTTCCCTGTGACAGACATGGTTGCATGTATCACTTTCTATAGACAGTTCTGTTCCTGGCATTGGTGTTTCCATCCCAGGCTGGAATGCAATCAGTTAGGATGCACTCCACTGTGCATTTATAGGAGTTCATCAGCTTTTGGTGACATGCCAAATCTACGCCAACTTCTGAGAAAGTAGAGGAGCCAGTGTACCTTTTTTGTCACTGCACTTATGTGCCGATCCCAGGATAGATTCTCGGATAGATAACCGCAGGAATTTAAAGTTACTGACCCTCTCCAGCCCCGAACCCAAATGAGAATTGGCTTTGGACCTCTGGCAACCTTCCACCTATAGTCGATAATCAGCTCTTTGGTTTTGATGGCACTGAGTGAGAGGCTGTTATTCTGGCACCTTTCAACCTCCGAATATGCTGATTCATCACCACCTTTGATTCAGCCAAAACAGTGTCATCATTAGCAAACTTAAATACAGCATTAGAGCTGTCCCTAGACACTAAATCAAAGGTACTTGTATGATAACTGTTATATAAATCGTAGATACTTGGGGAGGACTTAAGAGATTTGCTAGAAAGATTCCAGCAATGATGTTCTCCACTGAAGATGCACACCAGGCTATGCCCCGATACACAAGGAACCAGGTGCCAGCAACTTGCCTTCTGCTGATGTTCTCACTCTTTCTCTACCTGTATCTTGTTCTATAAGTATTTGAAGATAAATTACCTAGTATAAAAAGCGGGGGTGCAGTACCAAGTAAATTTAGAAAGGGCAATCTAAATTTTTGGCAGATTTTGCACAATACATTATAGTGCAAACTCAAGCAAAGCTTGAAAACTGTATCCAATTAAAAGCATCATTTTAAAGTTCAAAGTTCAAAGAAAATTTATTATCGAAGGACATATCTGTCACCATATACAATCCTGAGATTCATTTTCTCAATAAATCCATAATAGAATAATACCCATTATAGGATCAGTGAAAGACTGAACCAAATTGAGTGTTCAACCAGTGTGCAAAAGACAGCACACTGCAAATACAGAAAGAAAGAAATAATATTATTAATAAATAAATAAACAATAAATATTGAGAAGATGAGATGAAGAGTCCTTCAAAGTGAGTCCATAGGTTGTGGAAACATTTCAATGAAGGAGCCAAGTGAAGTTGAGTGAAGTTATCCCTGTTAGTTCAAAAGCCTGATGGCTGAGGGGTAATAACTGTTCCTGAATCTAGTGTTGTGAGTCCTGACACTCCTGTACCTTCTTCCTGATGGCAGCAGCGAGAAGAGAGCATGCCCTGTGTGATGGGGGCCCCTGATGATAGATGCTGCTTTCTTGCGACAGCACTTCTTGTAGATGTGCTCATTGGTGGGAGAGCTTTACCCATGATGTGTTGAGCTGCATCCACTACTTGTTGCGCGATTTTCCATTCAAGGGCATGGGTGTTTCCATACCAGGCTGTGGTGCAGCCAGTCAATATACTTTCCATCACATATCTTTAGAAGTTTGTCAAAGTTTTAGATGTCATGCCAAATCTTCACAAACTCCTAGGTAAGTAAAGGCGCTGCTGTGCTTTCTTCATAATTGCACTTACGTGCTGGGCCCAGGACAAGTCCTCTGAAATAATTACACCCGGGATTTTAAAGTTGCTGACCCGCTCCACCTCAGACCCTCTGATGAAGACTGGCTCATGGACCTCTGGTTTTCTCCTCCTGAAGTCTATAATCAACTCCCTGGTTTTGCTGACATTGAATAAGAAGTTGTTGTTATGGCATATTTTCAATTTCCCTCCTATATGCTGATTTTTCACCACCTTTGATTCGGCCTACGACAATGGTGTCATCAGCAAACTTGAATATGACATTGGAGCTGTGTTTAGCCACACAGTCATAAGTGTAAAGTAAGTGTAAGAGCAGGGGTTAAGCACACAGTCTTGAGGTAATGGAGATCGTGGAGGAGATGTTGCTGCCAATCCGAACTGCCTGGGGTCTGCAAGTGAGGAAATCAAGGATCTAATTACACAAGGAGGTATTGAGGCCAATGTCTCGAAGCTTATTGATGACGGTATTGAATGCCAAGCTGCAGTCGATAAACAGATTCCTGATATATGCATCTTTGCTGTCCAGATGCTCCAGGGTTGAGTGAAAAGCTAATGAGGTGGCATCTTGTGTAGACCTGTTGCTCTGACAGGCAAATTGGAGTGGATCCAAGTCACTTCTCAGGCAGGAATCAACCTCTCAAAACACTTCATCTCTGTGGATGTAAGTGCTACCGGGCGATAGTCATTAAGGCAGATCACCAAGCTCTTCTTGACACCGGTTTATCTGAAGCCTGCTTGAAGCAGGTGGGTACCTCGGACTGCCGAAGTAAAAGGTTACAGAACTCAGTGAACAATCCAGCCTGTTGATCAGCAAAGGTCTTTAGTACTTGACCAGGTACCCTGTCTGGTACGAATGCTTTCCGTGTGTTCACCCTCCTGAAGTTACTTGCACGTCGGCCCGAGAGATTGAAATCACAGGATCGCCAGAGGCTGTGGGAGTTCATGATGATTTCTCCATGTTTTGATGGACAAAAGTGAGCACCTCATCTCCAAGCGAAGTCATACTGTCACCTATGTCACTTGATTTAGCTTTATAAGAGTTGACAGTATTCAAGCCCTGCCACAACTGTGGAGCACCCTTCGTTGATTTAACCTGAAATGGTAACACTATTTCTATTTTCATAGTTGCTGCTTGTTCTGCTAATCATTTGCAGTATTTACTGTTTTTGTAACCCATTAGAAAGGATGGGAACTCTTGGAGAAGATACTGAAGAGATTTACTAGAGTAGTTCCAGTAGTGATGGATTGCGGTTACAGGATGAAATAAATTGATGGAGCCTTTGAGGCAGGAGGAGATTCGATAAATGTGTTAAAATCATGTAAATTTCAGATAGGATACATTATTAGAAACTATTTCCAACATCTGAAGTACAGATTCCTAAACTAGGTTGCAGGAGGTGGGTGGCTAGGTGACTCTCAGGAAAAGGAGTGGGATGGTGAATAGGCAGTTAGCGCAGAACTCCCCTGTGGCTATTCCCGATAATAACAAACATACCGTTTTGGATACTATTGTGGGGGATGACGTCCCAGGGGAAGACCACGGAGACGAGGTTATTGGCACTGAGCTTGGTCTGCGGTGCAGAAGGGAAAGAGGGAGAAGAGGGGAGTGGTAGTGAAAGGAGACTCAGTAATCAGAGGAACAGACAGGAGATACTGTGGACATGAATGGACACCCGGATGGTATGTTGCCTCCCAGGTGCCAGGGTCCGGGACGTCTCGGATCACATCCACAGCATTTTGGAGAGGGACGGAGAGCGAGCAGCCAGATGTCGGGGGACATATTGGTACCAATGACATTGGAAGGAAAAGCAAAGAGGTCTTGAAGAGGGAATTTAGAGAGTTCGGCAGAAAGCTGAGAAGCAGGACCTCCCGGAGAGTAATTTCTGGATTGCTACCTGTGCCACACACCAGTGAAGGTAGAAACAAGATGACTTGACAGATAAATTCAAGGCTGAGAAGCTGGTGCAGCGGGTAGGGCCTCAGGTTCTTGGATATGAGAGGATCATGGGACAGGAGGCCCAGGGAGAAGGAAAAGGGGGAGGGGGGGAAAAACCCAGAGGATGGCAAGGGGTATAGTGAGAGGGACAGAGGGAGAAAAAAGAGAGAGAGAAAAAGAATGTGTGTATATAAATAAATAACGGATGGGGTACGAGGGGGGAGGTGGGGCATTAGCGGAAGTTTGAGAAGTCAATATTCATGACATCAGGTTGGAGGCTACCCAGATGGAATATAAGGTGTTGTTAAAGATATAAGGTGTTGTCATATCCCTTTTGCCAATCAACTGTCCAGCTCTTGGCTCCATCCCTCCCCCTCCTATCTTCTCCTATCATTTTGGATCTCCCCCTCCCCCTCCCACTTTCAAATCTCTTACTAGCTCTTCTTTCAGTTAGTCCTGATGAAGAGTCCCAGCCCGAAACGTCGACTGTTCCTTTTCCTAGAGACTCTGCCTGGACTGCTGCGTTCACCAGCAACTTTGATGTGTGTTGCTTGAATTTCCAGCATCTGCAGAATTCCTCATGTTTAAATTTTGAAGCAGTTGTTGGTCCCTTCTGTCAATGTTTGGTTTAGCGAGAATTTGACATAATTTTTCATGTTGAACTTTGTCGAATGCTTTAGTGAAATCAATAAAACATAAAAAGACATCATTCTGCTATTCAATTGCCCTTTCTGAAAGCATTCGTAGTATGCAAATTGCATTCGTAGTTCCTCTATCCTCAATAATCCCATATTGCAGTTTAGAAGTTTCTGGTCTTAACTTGTTTTTAATTCGACTCAGAACAACTCTCAACAAAATCTTTATTATGTGAGTCATAAGATTGTTCTATAATTTTCGCCGTCAATAGTTCCAGGAATTTTGGGCAGAGTTATAAATATTGATTTCAAGAGATCGTCAGACAATACACCAGACTCATATATGCCATTAAACAGTTCAAAAAGAATATCTATGCCCAGATCTTCTATGGCTTGTATGATTTCCACTGAAATTTCATCAGGTCCAGTGGCTTTACCATGTTTCATGCTTTTCATTGATTTAGTTATTTCTTCTTTGGTAATAGGTGGGCCAGAATTAGGGTGTTTAATATCTGGGGGTTCCCCTCTATTATCCTCAAACAGCTGCTCTATATACTGAATCCACCTCTCACATACTTTATCTGGATCTGTTAGTATGGATCCGTCTGCTGATCTTATGCATCCTGTAGAGGAGGTTTTCTTATTTCCAGTAATTTCCTTAGTTTTCCTGTGCATTTCTTTGCTGTTGTTAATATGGCCTTCTACTTCATTGCATTTTTGATTCAGCCATTCTTCTTTTGCAATATTGCTCAATTGTCTGGTCCGTCTGTCTAGCTCTCTGTATTGCACTTCATTATTCTTCACTAACCTTCTTTGTTCCATCAGATCTAGAATTTCCTGGGTTATCCACCCCTTGTTGGTGTGTTGGATTTCTCGTACCGGGATTATCTCCTGTGCTGGTTGCTTTATAGCATATTTAAATCTGTCCCATATAGGTGTTGTTACGTTTTCGTTGAGGTGTTCTTCTACAGCTGTCTTAAATTGTTGCTTAAGTGTGTTATCGTTCTTAAATTCTCCCAACATATACTTCTTACTCTTTTTCCACGTTTCAGTTTCTTTAATTTTGTTTTGATGGTAGCTATTACTGGATGGTGATCTGAACCACAGTCTGCTCCGGGATAGGCTTTAGAATTTGTGATATTATTTCTAAAGAGTTCATTGATGCTAATGAAATCTATTTGATTCCTTGTTCTATCTCCAGGGCTAATCCAAGTACACAATCTATGTGGATGGTTTTTATACCAAGTATTGGTGATCACTTGGTTGCTTCTGACACATCAATCAGTAAACCTTTCTTCATTTTTCTCCCTTTTCTCCATTCTCCATTTTTCTCCATTTATCAGGCTAAAGGAATAATTAATTAGCATTGGCAAATCAAAGGTGTTGCCATTTGGGACAGATTTGCAATTGAATTTTATCAACTAGAAGTGTGCATATTTTTCTGAGAAATGTCAGAAATTCCACATAGATCAGTAGAATCCTTCAGTGCTGTTAGCTTTTACTTAAAAAAAGTTACATCGTTAATCCATTGATTTGATAAATATGTCCATTACCCATGTCTGCATTCCTCTATGCAAGATGTGCCCTTTTTTGTTTGTCCTTCATATTTTCAAGCAACAGTGAAGATAAAAATGTAGGAGATGATATGATTCAAAAACATTGTTTAAAGAAGTGAATGCAGAGGTTCTCTTTGACTTACTCAAATTGGTCAGTGGTGCACTATACCATGACCCTATCTTAAATTGAATGTCGAGATCCAATTATTTCAACTGCTCATTTTTTTCTACAAGATTTAGAGAAAAAGTGCAAGAGGGAATTTGCCTTATTGAGTTTGTGAAATGCAATGACAGAAAATTATATAATCAGCCAATGTATACTCCTGCATAGATAGAGATGTAGAAACTAAGTGTTTGTCCTATTTGGATGAAACAAGACAGTTAAACTTACAATAAGTTCAAATTCAAGCTTGTTGACATCTGACTGTACATATATATAACCAAACATTCTTCTGGACCACCGTGCACGGTGGAAGATGTACACTCTATGTGCACACTATCTCTAGCCTGGCTATAGAAAAGTTTCCTTGTGAAACAAGAAATCAAACACTGAACCATCAGACACCACTTTCACAGTTACCAAAACCCTTTACTAAAATGATCATTTATGTGCCATTGGTTGACAGGAGTGAGCAATTCCTTTGTTTCTGTTCGCTGTTTTGGAACATATGTGATTAGGGGGTGATGGAGTTTGCTGTGGAAGCTGGGTTGTGACCCAGCCTTCTTGCTGATTGACTGCCATCTCACTCATTGATTGAAATTCTCTGTGGGGTCTTTCATTTTTGTTCCAATAGTAAATGAAATTGAAGGTTTTTTCTTTGCTCGAAAACTTAATCTTTATCATGTTACTGAGCATCTCAATTCTGAGATATTCATTTGTCTCTCTCTCTCTCACACACACACACACACACACACACACACAAAATATTGCATCAAAATAGCAAAAAACATTTTATTTGATCTTAAAATGTCCTAAAATTGAGAATGTCCTATCTATTTTGTTGAATTTTCTTTTTGTCAGCATGGATGATTATTCCACATCTTATTAATTGTGGAGCATGCATTACATAAAGTAAATGGCAAGCTAAGCAAAGCAATATCATACACAATTCATAAATATAATTTCAGAACGTTGCAATAAAGTTTAATATCAAATTCATAACTATCACCCATTCTTCCACCATGGTATGCTACTTCTGTTTAATTATATGGTTTGAAATTTATTCCTGGTAAGAGAAATTATTTATCAATAAGTATTAAAGTACACCCTATACTAAAATATTTCTTACGACACAGGAAGAAATTTCATAATGAAAATTTGAAATGGAAATATGCTAGATGATTTAAAGCAACTCAAATGTAAATCATGTTTGTACTGCATTTATGTATATATTTACTTACTTATTTATTTGTTCATCCATCCATTTATCTATCTATCTATCTATGGTCTGATATTTCTGCTCCAATTTGGGAAAACCATATTATCATTATATATATTTTTCTACAATGAGTAGAGTAAATGATCAAGTTTCTTTCTTGCAACACACATTAAAGTTGCTGGTGAACGCAGCAGGCCAGGCAGCATTTCTAGGAAGAGGTACAGTCGACGTTTCAGGCCGAGACCCTTTGTCAGGACTAACTGAAGGAAGAGTTAGTACCTCTTCCTAGAGATGCTGCCTGACCTGTTGCGTTCACCAGCAACTTTGATGTGTGTTGCTTGAATTTCCAACATCTGCAGAATTCCTGTTGTTTGCGTTTTTAAGTTTCTTTCTTGTCAAGTTTGATCCCATAACATTATGGGCACATTAATTTCATTGTTGGTTTTGTACCTTCCTATTCAGCAGATGTTGACACCATTTTGGATAAAAATGCATGACCACATGTCCTGCCCTTCAATGCCTTACTTAAGTGGACATTATTCTTATGAGCCTTGATATTCTCTCAGGTTTTGCATCTCTACCAGGAGTCAGCAGCAGTCTGGTCCCTTCAGTTGGTTACACTATTTCGGCCCTCAAAGAATGTTGGAGTACATTTCTAGCTTTTTGTAAGTTCTGACAATATTTGGAAACCACACTAGTCCAAGCACTGAATCATTCATTAGCTGTGAAGGAATTTTTGTTAGTTGTCTGAGGGTTATAAGTCAGTAAATTTAGTTTCCAAAGCTGTAAAAAAGTAATATCTGTAATTATTAGCAGAGGAAGTACATCACCATTTCTAATTATCTGTATGCCAGTTTAAAATCTAACCAACCAAATAAATGCTAAATGATAATAGTCTAGCTTTTATCATTCACCCTTTGAGCAGATACAAGTAGAATAAAAATTTCCATGAGATATCTGCCAATTGAAGATTGCTGAATTAGAATATCTGGGACCAAAAGAATTATTTGAGAAAGTTGTGGCAGATCAGGAAAGTAGGACAGTAGACAATTAGAACTTCTCCCCCTGTGGATGTGAATTCTCTGAACTCCATGCCACTGGTTCAGTCAAACTGTTATAGAGTTTGCCGATAACCAAGGGAGAGGCAACAAAGTCTAGAAGCCACTGCACACAGCAAAAATAATAAGGGCAGACAACAGTTCCCTAAAATCATGAGTGCCATAACGTTGTCTTAGAAAACTTACATGAATTTAATGGCCATCAATTTGTAAGTACTCAACTGCGCAAAGGACCTAAAATGTCAACATTTGATAAAATGTTAAAAGATGATTCCTTCATATTTATCAAGTTGATCTTTGGAAAAGGTTGGCTAGTTACAAGACTTTTTTTGAAGCACTTTAACCATACCTGGAAGTGAGTACAAGATACTGATATACAATTCATGGTTGTCAAAATTAATGTTTACAAAATATTTATTTATTTAGGTATTCAAGATGATCAGCTTTATGGTTAAGTTTTAATCTACACACATAAAAGTTGCTGGTGAATGCAGCAGGCCAGGCAGCACCTCTTCCTAGAGATGCTGCCTGGCCTGCTGCGTTCACCAGCAACTTTGATGTGTGTTGCTTGAAATTCCAGCATCTGCAGATTTCCTCATGTATAAGTTTTAATCTAGCTGGTTTCAACCAAGAATCTAAAAGTTCTGATGCTACCTCAGATTCCCTAACATCTGCTAGTCAGTCAGCAGTATCACCAGGACTTTGAAACCTGTCCACTTGTACAAGCTGCTAAAACTGCAGGGACCTTAATTAAATAAATGCCACCCTCACACCACCACTCCCCCAGCTGAAACGATGAAGGCACATGAAATGATGAAAAATATGCCCAAAATATCGTAATTATCCTCACATCATTACTTCAAAAGCCAGGAATCCATCCTTTCAATCCTATGTCTTTCTCCACGATCTTTTCAAGCAGCTGCTCTGCCATGAATTGCCAGACCCTGACATACCGTGTTTGGTTTGAAAGGAACATCTGCTAAACAAACACCAAAACCATCGTATTTGTGATATACTTATGCAAGAACCTCAAGATCACAGACATTTAATATACATCCAGGCAATTATATTATTTTTCATAAATTAATGGCATTCATAAATTGAGCAATTGTATAATTTACTTCATGACTTTTGCTGCATGTTGTATCAATTCTTATATTAAAGTATTGTGAATTGATCAAATGCCAACTTCTGCAGCAATTGAAAAATAGACAAACAGCTGAGTTGTTTTGGTAGGACATTAATGTATATTCTGAAAGGCTTCAATATTATTTTTCTTTCAAAATATATTAAATTCATTATTTATAGAATAACAGACAATACTAGCACGTTGCAATCCCAGCATTAAAACCACTGCTCATTATGTCGGGCTCTGTCCGCACCCCAGCTCGTTTGTTCATCTATTTTTATGTTTGAACCTTTTGTTGCTTTATCAGTTAACCCAGTGGAAAATATCAGGATCGTAGAATCTCTGAACAGCCTATTTTGATTAAATCACATACCAGTCAGATGCAAAATACATTACTAATTCAATTATTCTGCCCAAGAAACTGATGAGAAGATTGACTGAAATGAAAGAAGCCCTGAGCTGGTGAGCATCTGGGAGTTGTCAGCAGCAGGATATTTCTGGAAATTGATGTTGATTCAAATTGAACGTGAAGTGACAATTTTTCCTTTAACCCTTTCAGAGCTGACTGAATTCTGAATTACACAGTTTCAATGGCTTTCAGCACGATAGCTCTCTTCACCTACCTTTTCAGTTAAGAGGGAAGCACAGGGGATGTTCCTACCTTGATTATGAACATTGTTGCACAATGCAGGGCTTGTAGCTGCTCTTTAAACAGGTACATTCTTCTTTATAGTGGAATACAGTGAAGACGCATGATTTTTCTCCTAAGTTCTTGAGAGGTGCTGGTGCAAATCCAGTGCACAGCCACAGAACATAATTGTAGTGATAATTCCTTGCAGATGATGTGAATGAAGTTAGGCATCTGGCATTCCATTTCTCCAGCTGAACATGAGTCCTAATGGCTGGTCTTTGTATTACACACTAATTTGGGCTTAAATCCTGCAACTCCTTACCTTCCAAAACTGTAAGGCTACTTCACTGGCTACTTCTCCAGCTCTCACATATTTGAAGAAAAATTGTGTACGTTCATTGTATTCCACAATAAAGAAAATCTTTTTTAAGGAAGTAAACAGTTATAAATCACACACAATTCAGGAATACTCATTGTTCACACAGAAACATTATACAGTGTATACAAATGCATGTACAGGTGCAGCAACACATACACTGAGCTTCCACAAAGGTTACTGGAGCAGAAACAGGCCGCAGAATTAGATTTCCATTTTCCAGACTGGGTGCACTTAAACTAATTTACCTGTCTAAGGTGAGTGGAATAGAGTTTAGGGGAGATGACAAAAAGGAGTTTTTAATTTAAACGGAGCGTGGTAAGTGCCTCGAATACACTGCTGGGGCTAGTGGTAGAGGCTGATATATTAAGGTTCAAAGTACATTTATCATCAAAGTATGTATGCAGGATACAACTCTGAGAATTGTCTTCTCCAGACAGCCACACAACAAAGAAAACCATGGAAGCCATTCAATGAAAAACATCCTCACACACAAAAATCAAATTGCGCAAACAGTAACAAGAACATCAAACACCCCCACGTGCAAAAAAAACCCAAGTCACGCAAACAGCAACAAGAATATCAAACCCTAAACCCCAAATAGGAACATTTAAGAGAGTCTTAGATACGCACTTGGTGAAAGAAAAATGGAGGGTTATAGACTACGGAGGAGGGAGGGGTTAGATTGTTTGTGAAGTAGGTTAAGAGGTTGGCACAAACTCGTAGGCAAAGGGCCTATACTATGCTGTACTGTTCTGTGTTTTATGTTCTACATACACAATCACTCTTGCTGACAGCAGTATACTGGTTGGCATCCGTCTGTCTCGAAGGACAACGGGTGATGATCATTATCACAAGCCTGGACAGAAGGTATGGAGATCCTGAGATGTCCAGTTGTCAAGAACCCCCTCTCAGCCTCACCAGTGTGGTCCAAAGGAAAACTTATGAAGCAATATGCTTGGCACCAGCTTGGCTGCTGGAGCTGCTGGAAGGATGTCCAATGACGTCCAACTGCGTTAGGGGCTCCGCTCCAGATTTGCTGTCTGGGTTTACTCCTGTAGCCTTACTCTCCCAAGGCTGCCCACAAGGCAGTGGGGCTACTTACCCATAGCTGGAGATCTGGTTCACGAGCACCAGGGCATGTCCACACGCCAGTGGGCCTGCATGCTACCTCCTCCCCATCCTCTGTAGTTCAGCCTGAGTCCGAAAGGAATTCAGTTTCCATGTGTCACCAGTGAGGAGGCACCACATGAGGCTTGCTGTTCCCGAGGCTATGTGCTGGTAGGGAGAGACTTACACACTCGGCTCGTCTTTTCTTCTTGCCAGTGGTGGAAGCTGAAAGTGAGAGCAACAAGCACTACCCACTACACTACCACACTAGACACGTCACAACCACCATTTTGACACTATCAGTATACTATGAGGATAGGTATCATTGCTTTATACCAGGGGTCCCCAACCTTTTTGCAATGCGAACCGGTTTATTATTGACAATATTCTTGCGGACCGGCCGACCCAGGGTGGGGGGGCGGGTAGGGTTGCCAATGGACAAGAGTAGCAGTCAAATACGTTGTGTTTACCCCGAGAAAGACTACAATGACCATGAAGCCTTGCGCGGGCACCAGTGTGCATGAGTGTACGTGCCGATTTTTTTCCTATAAATCGTTTTTGGCGATTCTGTTCGAGGGGGGGGAGTGTTAATCATGACCAGAATATAGGTGATAAGTGGCTAATACACTCAATTTCATTTCTAAAAGGGTTTATCTAACGAATTTAATATTAAACACACAGCACATATTTTCCTCGCATGAATATAGTGATAAGTCAATTATCAGGGGAGGACAGGGGGGCTTGAAGTGTTGAACGAACTTCCAGTAGAAGTGGTAGAGGCAGGTTCGATATTATCATTTTTAAAAAATTGGATAGGTATATGGACAGGAAAGGAATGGAGGGTTATGGGCTGAGTGCAGGTCAGTGGGACTAGGTGAGAGTAGCGTTCGGCACGGACTAGAAGGGCAGAGATGGCCTGTTTCCGTGCTGTAGTTGTTATATGGTTATATAAGTCACTTATAAGTCAATAGCATCATAACATTTTAAGTAATATTTGGATATTAAACACACAGCACCTATTTTCCCCGTATGAATGTATAAAATCATTGCAACAGACCAATATCGCTGAATCAGTGGGAGCCCTGGGCTTGTTTCCCTGCAACGAGACGGTGCCATCGAGGGGTGATGGGAGATAGCGATACTTGAAGGGGGTTCCTTATGTCCAGTCTATTCCGCAATTTAGTCTTCGTTGCATTCCTTGCAGACACATGTTGGAAATGGAAGCAACGTTTTCAGTGCTTTCGTGGCTATCTCAGGATATTTAGCCTTGACTTTGATCCAGAATGCCAGCAGAGATGTTATGTCAAACATACTTTTCAGCCCATCGTCATTTGCAAGCTCGAGGAGTTGATCTCCTTCCCACGCTGACATGGATGACGTGCGGGTAATGACCTCACGTGCGTTCAAGCTCAACAGTGGGCGTGACAGGGAACGAGGAAAGGTGCAGCTGACACATATCGCCAAATTATATCGTTTCCTCGCGGCCCGGTAGCACATGCTTTGCGGCCCGGTACCGGTCTGCTTTATACTGAAATGCCATCCCTCAGTTAATGTTTTCTGCAAAGAATAAAATTCCTCTACCTCCAATAGAAAAATAAATCAAATAAAATTAATTGTGGTAACTTAAACCATTTCCCTGGAAACACAACCAAAATCTGCTGATGCTGGAAATCCGAGGAACACACACAAAGTGCTGGAGGAACTCAGCAGGCCAGGCAGCATCTATGGAAAAAGTTTTGGCCTGAAACGCCGACTGTACTTTTTTCCATAGATGCTGCCTGGCCTAATGAGTTCCTCCAGCATTGTGTATGTGTTGCTCGGATTTCCAGCATCTGCAGATTTTCTCTTGTTTGCCATTTCCCTGGGACAACACTGCTCATTACTTGGTATTAACTGGGCAATCTGAATTTGAGGGCACTTGTATATCAGAGTCATATTTTGCATAATGGTATTCAGAAATAGAGTTAGCATATCAGCCATTTTAAAAAAAGTTAACTAGCAGGAGGTCAAAGAATAGATTGTCATTTTAGGGAGATTTCATTCTGAATATTTTTAATTGCAGATGAAGTTCTTCCTTTCTGTAATGTCATAAAGGGCAGCACAGAGGCACGGCAGTTAGTTGTGCAAACTCACAGTCCAGTCATCATTTCAATTCTGACCTGGAGAGCTGTCTATGTGGTGTTTGAAAGTTCTCCCTATGATAGCTGGGTGATCTAGTTTCCATCTGTTAGAGGCATGGTGCTGGTAGGTGAATTGGCTGCTCTAGGTTGCCCCAATGTAGGTGGGCAGCAGGAAAATTGGGAGGCACATGTCAAAGAATTCATGGGAAATTAAAGAAGTGAAAGGGGATTTGTGTAGGTGGGAAGTTGATAATCAGAATGGATCTAGTGGGATGAATTGCTATCCAACTCTGTGACTCTAATGGAGGATACCATGAAAACATAGAAACATAGAAAACCTACAGCACAATGTTGTGCTGAACATGTACTTACTTTAGAAATTACCTCGGGTTACCCACAGCTCTCTGTTTTTCTGAGCTCCATGTACCCCTTAACGGAGCCTCTTAAAAGACCCTATCGTATCCACCTCCACCACCGTTGCCGGCAGCCCATTCCACGCACTCACCACTCTGAGTAAAAAAACTTACCCCGACATCTCTGTACCTACTTCCAAGCACCTTAAAACTATGCCCTCTCATGCTAGCCAATTCAGCCCTTGGGAAAAACCTCTGGCTATCCACATGATCAATACCTCTCATCATCTTATACACCTCTATCAGGTCACCTCTCATCCTCCGTCGCTCCAAGGAGAAAAGGCCAAGTACACTCAACCTATTCTCATAAGACATGCTCCCCAATCCAGGCAACATCCTTTTAAATCTCATCTGCACCCTTTCTATAGTTTTCACATCCTTCCTGTAGTGAGGTGACCAGAACTGAGCACAGTATTCCAAGTTGTGTCTGACCAGGGTCCTATATAGCTGTAAGATTACCTCTTGGCTCTTGAACTCAATCCCGCGGTTGATGAATGTCAATGCACTGTATGCCTTCTTAACCACAGAGCCAACCTGTGCAGTAGCTTTGAGTGTCCTATGGACTCAGACCGAAATATCCCTCTGATCCTCCACACTGCCAAGAGTCTTACCATTAATACTATATTCTGCCATCATTTTTGATCTACCAGAATGAACTACCTCACAGTTATCAGGGTTGAACTCCATCTGCCACTTCTCAGCCCAGTTTAGCATCCTACTGATGTCCCACTGTAACATCTGACAGTCCTTCACACTATCCACAACACCCCTAACTTTTGTGTCATCAGCAAATTTACTAACTCATTCCTCCACTTCCTCATTCAGGTCATTTATAAAAATCACAAAGAGAAGGGGTTCCAGAACAGATCCCTGAGGCACACCACTGGTTACCAACCTCCGTGCAGAATATGACCCGTCTACAACCACTCTTTGCCTTCTGTGTGCAAGCCAATTCTAGATCCACAAAGTAAGTTCCCCTTGGATCCCGTGCCTCCTTACTTTCTCAATTAGCCTTGCATGGAATACCTAATCAAATGCCTTGCTGAAATCCATATACACTACATCTACTGCTCTTCCTTCATGAATGTGTTTAGTCACATCCTCAAAAATTTCAATCAGACTCGTAAGGCATGACCTGCCTTTGACAAAGCCATGCTGACTATTCCTAATCATATTACACCCCTCCAAATGTTCATAAATCCTTCCCCTCAGGATCTTCTCCATCAACTTATCTACCACTGATACCTTCCAAGCATTTCCTCCCACAGTCCAAAGACAGTTGGGTAGGTTAATTGGTTATTGTAAATTGTCACGTGATTAGGTTAGGGTTAATCAGGTTTGTCAGGGGTTGTTGAGGTAGCACGGCTTGAAGAGCCAGAAGGGCTGTATCATTAAATAAATAAATGGACGTCCCCCTATTCTGAGGCTGTACCCTCTGGTCCTAGACTCACCTACTATAGGAAACATCCTCTCCATATCCACTCTATTTGGGCTTTCAATATTCAGTAGGTTTCAATGAAATCCTCCCCCCCCCCCACTCATTCTTCTGAACTCCGGCGAGTGCAGGCCCAGAGCCATCAAATGCTCCTCATATGTTAACCATTTCATTCCCAGAATTATTCTCGTCAATCTCCTCTGGATATTCTTTTCCTCGCCACACATAGTTTCTTAGATAAGGGGCCAGAAACTGCTCACAATACTCCAAGTGTGGTCTGACCAATGCCTTATAAAACCTCAGTATTACATCCTTGCTCTTATATTCTCATCCTCTCGAACTGAATGCAAGTATTACATTTGCTTTCCTTACCACCGCCTCAACCTGCAATTTAATCTCCAGGGAATCCTGCACGAAAACTTCCAAGTCTCTCTGCACTTTTGATGTTTGAGTTTTCTCCCTGTTTAGAAAATAGACCATACCTTTATTCTTTCTATCAAAGAGAATGACCATACACTATATTCCATCTGCCACTTCTTTGCCCATTCTCCCAATCTGCTTAAGACCTTCTGCAGAATCCCTGCATCCTCAACACTACCCACCCCTCTACCAATCCTCGTATTATCCACAGACTTGGCCACAAAGCCATCAATTCCATCATCCAAATCATTGACATATAACATGAAAAGAATTGGTCCCAACACAGACCTCTGTGGATCACCACTTGTCACCGGCAGCCAATCAGAATAGGTCCTCTTTATTGCCACTCTTTGCCTCCTGCCAGTCAGCCAATCTTCTAGTCATGCTAGTATCTTTCCAGTTAATACCATGGGTTTTTATCTTGTTAACTTGTCTCATGTGTGGCACCTTGTCAAAGGCCTTCTGAAAATCCAAGTAAACAACATCCACTGACTCCTTTGTCTATCCTGCCTGTTATTTCCTCAGAGTGGAAAGATGTGGCAATCAATTCCACAGATTCACCACCCTCTGGCTAAAGAATTTCCTATCTCTGTGCTAAAATGACATTCTTCTATTCTGAGGCTGTGCCCTCTGGTCCTCGACTCGCTCACTACCGGAAACATCCTCTCCATGTCCACTCTGTCTAGACCAAGGGTTCCCAACCTGGGGTCCACAGACCCCTTGCTTAATGGTATTGGTCCATGGCATAAAAAAGGTTGAGAACCCCTCATCGAGACCTTTCAATATTCAATCTGTTTCAATGAGACCCCACCTCATTCTTCCAAACTCCAGCAGGTACAGGCCCACAACCATCCAACACTCTATATCCCTATCATACCTGTTTCAAGTTGGATTCAAAGGCAGCCAGAACATGCACTGTATTCATGTGAATGTACCTTTTAATAGCTGATGAACCTGGTCTCATTACATTCCTCATCATTATCTTGATCATTATCAAGGTTCAGTCTATCAGAACAGTGATTCATATCGGTAACCCATTACATTATTTCTGTCTGATACCTAATAACAAGGACATTTTTTAAATTTTTGCTGTTTGCACTAAGAGGAAAAGAAGTTGAAATTCTAATCATTGCAATTTTAACACAGCCAGCCCTCATGTTCAGGCGTGTGTGGCTGCTATGATCACTTACAACGAAGCAAGGCCCTTCTTGTGCATAGGATGCAACATTACATGCCTCTGCCCCATTTTCCCCCATGGCTATCCATAAATGAACATCAGAAGATCCTGTCCTGGAAATGACCTTAAGAATCCTGTTGAAGTAAACTTTTCAGCTGGAAGTTACAGTGGCTCCCCTCCACTGGAAGTTGCATTGGAAAGGATCATGGCCAAAGGAGACCCACAAAGCAAAGTTTTTTTTTAAAGTTCCTTTGGGGCTAAGAGGAAGGAGGAGAAATAATTCTATGGGCCACACAGAGAGAATATAGGCCACCCTGCCTACATACTCGCACCTTCCCTCCCCCAATTCCCAATTATGACATTTCTACAAAAGACCTACCAGCTGATTACCCCCAGCTACCTTGTATCAGAAGGTAGAAATTATAGGAAGAAAACTTTTCAGATACAGTGCTGCTGTTCTGCATGTAAATTTGTGAAAGAAACTGAGTTATTTTGTTCAGACATAACCATTTATAGTAATGTGTAATAATCTTGATATTAACTCTAGTTTAACTTGACTTACCGAAATTTGTTTTGCTAGCCTAAAAGAATGACCAAATGTTAAATATTTTAAATGTTCAGAGTAATGCGCTAAGGGAAATCTTGGATGCCAAATAAAGGTGCAATTAAAGAGCAGAGCTTGCTGTAATTGCTTTCTTGTTATCATAAAAAAATCCAAAGTTAGTAAGTATTTATTTTAATTTTGGAAATGGTCTTTAATTTATACTTCAATTAGTAAATGAATGAAAGGCTCTGTTTTCACAAACACACACACGCACACAAACACACATGCAAAGACACTCACACAAGCATACATACGCTCACACACACAAATACACACACTCACACATACACAAACACACACACACATACAAACATACACACAAACTCACACAAACACACACACACATACAAACACAAAACACACACACACACGACTTGGCACAGATCTCTGGTTCTTGGATTCCTGGAGGATCAGAGACTTAGTGAAAAGGGTTTCTTAATGACCATCTGACTAACTTATGATATACTTTTCCTTTAGCACCATGTATTATGAATTGGTTTCTCTGAAATGCAGTAAATGAAATACTTGCACAGCTTTTGCTGTGAGAAAGAACAAAAGTCTTCCATGTCTTTGAAAAAAATTTGAATATTTTTGTAAAATTATTGTACTTTGTTCATAAAATCTTACTTAAATAAAAATGGGTTCTGTAAAAGAGAATAATTTTGTAATATAATATTGTCACAAATGTTGCCCTACATTTATTAGCTTCCATTCCCTGTTAGTCCTTTTCTATGAAGTTGATCCTGTAATTAACCTTGTAGACAGCAGCTTTCCGGAGACCAGATTGCTTGCAGCACAATTCTGAGTGAACAGCAAAACATTTCCAGATGTACCTATGGTCGCAAATTACAAGACCTCCAGATTTACTTCATATGGGAAACATCACAACACTACATTTATTTACAAAACAGTCTTTAGGATCTAAGAAATGTAAGAACATACATAAATTCTTCCTATCTATCCCTCCCCATTTAAACTCCTTTATAACCAGGAATTAGTTCCCAAAAGGACAAGACAAGGGAGACTAATCATTATGCTATCAGAATGAACTATGACTAAAATTGAAAAATATTGATTATTTTATTCATAAGGTTGTTATAATAAATTAAATTTACCTTGAAAATAAATATTTGTGCAAACTGAATAGCAGACAGCACTTACTCCCAGTTTAATGAGGTATCTAATTCCATTCACCCAAACTGCTTCGTCACACCATTCGAAACAAGAAAATGAAGTTGCAACAGAGTCATAGAGAAGTACAGCACAGAAACAGGCCCTTCAGCCCATCTAGCCTATGCCGAAAACCAGTTAAAGTGCCTACTCCCAATGACTTGCATCGAGACCGTAGCCCTCCATATCCCTACTATCCATGTACCTCTCCAAACTTCTCTTAGATGTTGAAATCGAGCTCGTATGGACCACTTGTGCTGGCAGCTCATTCCACTCATGACCCTCTGAGTGACGAAGTTTCCCCTCATTTTCCCCTCAAACTTCTCACCTTCCACACTTAAGCTATGACTTCTGGTTGTAGTCCCACCCAACCTCAGTAGGAAAAGCCTGCCTGCATTTACCCTATCTACACCCCTCATAATTTTGTGTTGCATCATTATGGAATTTAAAAAGTGTAAAAGATTCTCTTTGATGAAATTCATAAACTTGATCTAAGTTTCTCTCTCTGTCTCCCACTGTAAATAAAGTGACTGATCATTGAGACACCATGAGGAAATTCCATGCACATCCAGGAGCTCTGTTATTCCTTCATTTGGACAATTACAGTGGCTCCCTCAGCACTCTTCAATCCTTGGTAAGGCATTAGATCAATGGGAGTGTAGAAGGGAATAGTAGGCAGGTAGCAGGGGATGATGAATTCTTGGCTCTCTAGCGCAGCAGATTTATAGGGTGAAAAAGGAGGAACCTGCAGGGCTGGTGCTAGGCAGTGAAAGTCCTCAACTTGCTCAACCACCCTGAACCACAAACCACAAACTAAAGTAAACTATAGTAAACTCATGCTGGGATACTAACTTAACATTAACTCCATAAACACCAGGATGGAAGCTGGCCTTTTTACATAGAAGATAAAAGCAGAACTGTTTCCAGCTTACCTAGCACATAGGCATTGAAGTTTGACACTGCAAAAGGTTTACCTCACTCCATGTATAAACAATTCCTGCTGGGTAGAGTTGGTGGGAGAAAGTGGATAAGCAATAGTATGAAAGTAATGAATACTTGGATCGGGAGTACAGTATTCATTCCAGGATAAGTGACTCCACTGTTGACGAGAGCTCGTAATATAGAGAAAGTTTGTTCTCAACAAACTCTGGACTTGATGTGAATTCTTTCCATCTACAAAAGGAGCAAGGAATATTTGCTCACTGTTATCAGGCTCTTCTGAGGGTTGGAAAGTAATATCCGTGGGGAATAGGTGGAGGTAGCGAGTAGTGTTATATAGTGGATACTTGGGAGTTAACATGAAGATTCTGTGGGATGTTAAATTATGCAGACTGTTTCTTCCCATAGTAATCCAAAATTATTTTTATTCTGGTGATAACTATTCACTGGCTTCCACCACCTCTTCTTCACTTCCAATTTCTCCTTCATCTGCTGAAAATTCCAAATATTTCCTTCCTACATTCACAGGTACATAGTCCCCTGAAAGTGGTGACACATTCGCTACTTGTGCGACCACTTTCATCGAACTATCCTGCCTGTACTTGTGACCAAGAAAATGTAGGAAAGGGGATATAAAATGGCGAAGAAGGCTGATGCAAGCTTGGCCCCATTGGATGGGACTTTGAGACAAGAACTGGCCATCATTTTCCAGCTGTACAAGCGGCACCAAGAATATTGTGTGCAGTTCTGTCGCCAGAGCATACAGAAGGATGTGATTAAGTGAGAGAGGATATAGAGAAGATTCACAAGGATGTTGCTGGTTATAAGGAGAGTTATAAGGAGAGATTGGACAGTTTTCCCTGGAGCAAAGGAGGCAGAAATCTTTTTTACATGGTAAGGGGAAGTAAAACAAGATGGCATAGGTTTGAGAAAGGGGAATGATTTAATGTAAACATGAGAGGCATGTTTTTCACACACGGGGTGATAGATATATAGAATGAGCTGAGGAATATTGAAAAATGGGCTCAAGTTTTGGACATTTTTTGCAGATAATTATCTCTATGAGGCTGCAACAGATTCATATTTATTTGCCTTTAAATCCACTGCTTGTTTGATAAGTCTACTCATACCATTATCAGTTACTAAATTTTATAAATGTTTAGACTCATCTCATTTTAACATTAGAAATTTGGTTAATGAGCAGACTGATGGGGGAAAAAGTCTTACGGAAGCATTGGTGGGGAAGTGATAAAATAGCACCACCCAGTGGTAAGACATTCGCAAATAAACTTTCTTTCAGGAGTTATTTGTATGTGTGAAAAGTCGAACTTGCTTTGATGTCTCTCTTATTTTCTCTCTCTATTTCTTCTTAATTTTCTTTTTGCTTATCAATCTGATCTTTAGTTTTTGCCTGGGGTGGAGACTTTACCCTTATAGTTCAGAGAGAACATTAAAATGGAAGAAGATAAGAGCAAAATGAGTCACTCAGCTCCTGCAGCCTGCCTCACTATTCAATATGATCATGATCAACCTGCCCCAAGCCTCATCTCCTCATCTGTACCAGTCTATGATCTTCAAATATTTATCTGCTCCCTCTTTAAGAATTCTTAATGATCTAGCCTCCACATCCTCTGGTGGAAAGAATCAAGAGGCTACCATCCTTTGCAGGAAGAAATTCCCATGTACCTCAGTTTTAAATGACTGCCTCCTAACATTAAAACAATCTCCCTCACACCAGATTTCCCATTAGTGGAAACACTTTGACGTGCCTCCTGAGGGTCTTCAGTAAGATAACCCACCATTCCTCTAAGTGCTAAAGAGAGCAGATGTAATTTCTTTAGCTGCATGTGACAACCCTCTCTTCCCAAGATTTAATGTAACAAATGTCTTTCAGGCAGTAGCCTTTCGTGGGGGGATGAAAATTGTGCCCAGTGCTCAGGCTCAAGGTTAAGTTTATCGTCAGTCAACCGTGCACATGTATACAGTTAAATGAAACTGTGTGGCTGGGCATTGCTCAAATACCATCTACAAATTTGCTGACGATACAACCATTGTTGGTAGAATCTCAGGTGGTGTTGAGGGAGTGTACAGGAGTGAGATATGCCAACTAGTGGAGTGGTGCCACAGCAACAACCTGGCACTCAACATCAGTAAGACAAAAGAGCTGATTGTGGACTTCAGGAAGGGTAAGATGAAGGAACACATACCAATCCTCATAGAGGGATCAGAACTGGAGAGAGTGAGCAGTTCCAAGTTCCTGGGTGTCAAGATCTCTGAGGACCTAACCTGGTCCCAACTTATCAATGTAGTCATAAAGAAGGCAAGACAGCAGCTATACTTTATTAGGAGTTTGAAGTGATTTGACATGTCAACAAATACACTCAAAAACTTCTGTAGTTGTACCCTGGAGAGCATTCTGACAGACTGCATCACTATCTGGTATGGAGGGGCTACTGCACAGGACAGAAAGAAGCTGCAGAAGGTTGTAAAGCTAATCAACTCCATCTTGGGCACTAGCCTACAAAGTACCCAAGACCTCTTTAGGGAGCGATATCTTAGAAAGGCATCATCCATAATTGAAGACCTCCAGCACCCTCTTCTCACTGTTACCATCAGTTAGGAGATATAGAAGCCTGAAGGCACACACTCAGTGATTCAGGAACAGCTTCTTCCTCTCTGCCATCCGATTCCTGAATGGACTTTGAAGCTATGGACACTACCTCACTTTTTTTAATATACAGTATTTCTGATTTTGCAAATTTTTAAATAATCTATTCAGTATATGTAATTGATTTACTTGTTTATTTAGTATTATGTTTTACTTTATTTATTATTATTTTTTTTCTCTGTCTGCTAGATTATGTATTGCATTGAACTGCTGCTGCTAAGTTAAGAAATTTCACATCACATGCCGGTGATAATAAACCTGATTCTGATTCTGATTCGGGTTCCTCTGGGGCCAAGGTGCAAAACACAGTACAGATACTCACACACAGCACACATAGTTACAATCCACCACATACTGTCACAAAATAATATTCACGAGAAATTCTACAGATGCTGGAAATCCAAAGCACAAGCACAAAATGCTTGAGGAACTCAGCAGGTCAGGCAGCACCTATGGAAATGAATAAACAGTTGATGTTTCGGGCTGAAGCACTTCTTCAGGACTAGAAAAGAAGGGGGAAGATGCTAGAATAAAAAGGTGGGATGTGGAGAAGGAGGATAGCCAGAAGGTGATAGGTGAAAGGTAAAGGGCTGGAGAGGAAGGAATCTGATAGGAGAGGAGAGGAGAAAGGGAAGGAGGAGGGACACCAGGAGGAGATGGTAGGTAGGTGAGAAGAGGTAAGAGGCCAGAGTGGGAAATAGAGGAAGAGGGGAGGGGAGGGAAATCTTTTTCATTGAAAGGAGAAATTGATATTCCTGCCATCAGGTTACAGGCTACCCAAACAGAATTCAAGGTGTTGCTTGTCCATGCTGAGGGTGGGCTCATCATGAAACTAGAAGAGCCCATGGACCGACATGTCGAAATGGGAATGGGAAGGGGATTTGAAATGTTTGGCCACTGGGAAGTTCCAGATTTGGCAATGAAGTGGTTCCCAATGTAGGAAGGGCCTCACCAATGTAGAGGAGGCCACATCAGGAGCACCGGACACAATAGACAACTCCAGTGATTCGCAAGTGAAGTGCTACATCAAATGGAAGGATTTTCTGGGGCCCTGAATGGAGGTAAATGGGCAGCTTTATATCAGCCTTTTGATCTTTAGACCATGCCAGTCAGGTGCCTCAGAGGCATGACCGAGAGATTGAAAGGTTGATATACAGTGTGAGATGCATGTTTATGTAAGACAGTATAATGTTACTGGCACTATTGTATAGAGCAAACAGTGATATAGGTATGTGAAACAGCAGTACTAAAGGCTGAAATGTGACCTGTGCAGGATGAGAGTGTGTCTGTGAGTTGGGGAGTTGGGGGGAGGGTGTGGGTGGTGGCAGGGCTTTCAGATAGAGTGTACATGTGTGCTGGGTGGCAGCAGTGTGTTACAAAGTGTAAAAGCCTATGGGGGGCATAGCTGTTGCCTTAAGACCATAAGATATAGGAGCGCATTCAATATGCTCTGCCATTTCATCACGACTGATCCACTTTCCATCTCAGCCCCAGCCTCCTGCCTACTCCCTGTATCCCTTCATGCCCTGATCAATCAAGAATCTATTAACCTCTGTCTTAAATATGTGTAAAGATCTTGGTTCCATAGCTCCAACCACTCTTTGACTAAAGAAATTCCTCTTCATCTCTGTTCTAAAGGGATGCCCCTCTATTCTGAGGCTGTGTCCTGTGGTCTTAGACTCTCCCACCATAGGAAACATCCTCTCCACATCCACTCTGTTGAGGCCTTCCAACATTCAATAGGTTTCAATTAGGTCACCCCTTATTCTTCTGAATTCCAGTTAATACAGGCCCAGAACCATCAAATGCCCTTCATATGACAAGCCATTCAATCCTGGAATCATTTTTGTGAACCTCCTTTTACCCCTCTCCAGTTTCAGCACATAAGGAGCTCAAACCTGCTCACAATACTCCAAGTGAGGCCTCACCAGTTCTTTATAAAGCCTCAACATTACATCCTCGTTTTTCTATTCTAGTCCTCTTGAAATGAATGCTAACATCACATTTGCCTTCCTCACCAATGACTCTACCTGCAAATTAACCTTCAGGGAATCCTGCAGAAGGCCTCCCAAATCCTTTTGCACCTCAGATTTTTGAATTTTCTTTCCATTTAGACCATAGTCTACCCTTTTATTTCTTCTATCAAAATTCATGCCCATAAACTTCCCAATACTGTATTCTGTCTGCCACTTCCTTGTCCATTCTCCTCATCTGTCTGTCCTTCGATAGCCTCTCTACTTCCTCAAAACTATTTGCCCCTCCACCTCTCTTCGTATCATCTGCAAGGCTCCCTTTATTCCCACCCTTTGCCTTGTGCCAATCAGCCACTGCTTCAAACATGCTAGAACCTTTCCTGTAATACCATCGGCTCTTAACTTGTCAAGCAGCCTCATGTGTGGCACCTTGTCAAAGGCCTTCTGAAAATCCAAGTACACAACATCCACTGATTCTCCATTGTCTATCCTACTTATTATTTCTTCAAAGAATTCCAACAGATTTGTCAGGCAATATTTTCCCTTGAGGAAACCATGCTAACAATAGCCTATTTTATCATGTGCCTCCACGTACCTCAAAAGCACACCCATAGCAATCAACTCTAACATCTTCCCAAATGCAGACGTCCAACTAACTGCTTATAATTTCCTTTCTTCTGTCTCTCTCCCTTCTTAAAGAATAGAGTGACATTTGCAATTTTCTGGTCTTCTGGAACCATGGCAGAATCTAGTGATTCCTGAAAAATCCTTACCAATGCCTCCACAATCTCTTCCACTACCTCTTTCAGATTCTTGGGGTGTACACCATCTGCCCCAGGTGACCTACCTAGCTTCAGTTTCCCGAGAATTTTCTCCCTAGCAATGGCAACTTCACACACTTCTGACCCCTGTCACCCTCGAGCTTCCAGTGTACTGCTAGTGTCTTCCACAGTAAACACTCATACTCATTCAGGTCATCCGCCCTTTCCAGTGTTATATCAAAATTACCATTACTACTTGAAACAGTTGATGTTTTCACAGAAGTACTTTATTGAAGATTCTGAATAAAGTTCAAAGACAGCAGTTAATTATTTTAAGAATCACTTATTATTAACGAGTAATAAGATTTCGAAAGAAAACTGTGTTGAATGTATTTACAACAGATTGCGGTGAAAAATTTATACTCTGCCATCTGGTGGTCAATTAAACAGATGCAATGTTTATTTTTATCCCATTATAAATTTGAAATAAAAGCAGAAAATGCTGGAATCTTGAGGGTGTAGATGAGTGTGGTGGATGTGGTGTTTCTAGATCTTCATGATGCTTTGTATAAGAAACCACACAGGAATTGGAGCCTGGAATGGAGTTAAACAACAGACAGAAAATACTCTATGAAATAAGTGGATCCTACTCAGGCTGTCACTCACAGTGATTATTCATACACTGCATCAAAGATATGACTGAGGGGAGAAAAAGGAACATTTTCTCCTTTGCTGATGGCATGAAGCTGTCTGCAAGCATGAGTCTGAATGAACAAGCAAAGAGACTTAATATGGAGTGGGGCAACATCATGCTTGATAGAGTACAAGGTGGGGAAAAAATCAGTATCCCAATTAGTTTTAAATTGTAAGAAATGGGAATTGTTAATGTTCAAAGAGATCAAGCATCTCCGCTCAAATCACTGAATCACTGAAAGCTAATGTACAGGCGCAGCAGGAAGATGCGTTGTATTATGGCCTTGGGAATAAGAGTAAAATCACTAAGAACCCCAGCTAGATAGCACTAAGTGTGATTGCAGCAAAGATTCATATTTCTGGTTCCTGAGATGGTAGATCAGTTATATGAGAGGTAATGGAGTAGGCTTAGGGTGGTGGGGTGGTGATATATCTCTACCAAAGGAGGTGTAAGGTGCTCCTTCCATTCCCCAGCCCATAGCTCACCCTTGGACAAGGTGTAATACTTGCTTAGCCCCCCAACTGGGGTCATGTGAGGCCACGGGACCAAGTGGTAAATGGTCGTATGAGCAGCTGGTGTATATCACGTCCGGATTACACCACCACTGACGCCAGGCAGACGTCTGAAGAGTATTGATAATGGATAGGGTCACCCATCTTGTGAAGACACTGCCCAGAAGAAGGCAATGCCAATCTACTTCTGTAGAAAAATTGGCCAAGAACAATCATGGTCGTGAGACCATGATCTCCTATGTCATACAACACAGCACATGATGATGATGATGATGGAGTAGACCAGGATTTAAAATTTAGATAATGAGAGGTGACATAATTGAAAGATTTAAATTGATGAGTGGGTAGATAGAAAGATAGAAAACCTACAGCACGATACAGGCCCTTCGGCCCACAAAGTTGTGCCGAACATGTCCTTACCTCAGAAATTATTAGGCTTACCTATAGCCCTCTATTTTACTAAGCTCCATGTCCCTATCTAATGTCTCTTAAAGACCCTATCGTATCTGCCTCCACCACCATTGCCGGAAGCCCATTCCAAGCACTCACCACTCGCTGAGTAAAAAACTTACCCCTGACATCTCCTCTCTACCTACTCCCCAGCACCTTAAACCTGTGTCCTCTTGTGGCAACCATTTCAGCCCTGGGGAAAAGGCCTCTGACTATCCACACAATCAATGCCTCTCATCATCTTATACACCTCTATCAGGTCACCTCTCATCCTCCGTCACTCCAGGGAGAAAAGACTGAGTTCACTCAACCTATTCTCATAATGCATGCTCCCCATTCAAGGCTACATCCTTCTAAATCTTTTCTGCACCCGTTCTATGGCTTCCACGTCCTTCCTGAGGTGACCAGAACTGAGCACAGTACTCCAGGTGTTGTCTGACCGGGGTCCTATATAGCAGCAACATTACCTCTCGGCTCCTAAATTCAGTTCCATGATTGATGAAGGCCAATACACCATACGCCTTCTTAACCACAGAGTCAAAAACTGCGTAGCTGTTTTGAGCATCCAATGGACTCGGACCCCAAGATCCCTCTGATCCTCCACACTGCCAAGAATCTTACCATTAATACTATATTCTGACATCATATTTGACCTACCAAAATGAACCACTTTACACTTATCTGGGTTGAACTCCATCTGCCACTTCTCAGCCCAGTTTTGCATCCTATCAATGTCCCACTGTAACCTCTGACAGCCCTTCACACTATCCACGACACCTCCAACCTTTGTGTCATTGGCAAACTTACTAACCCATCCCTCCACTTCCTCATCCAGGTCATTTATAAAAATCAAGAAGAGAAGGGGTTCCCGAACAGATCCCTGAGGCACACCACTGGTCACCAACCTCCATGCAGAATATGACCCGTCTACAACCACTCTTTGCCTTCTGTGGGCAAGCCACTTCTGGATCCACAAAGCAATGTCCCCTTGGATCCCATGCCTCCATACTTTCTCAATAAGCCTTGCATGGGGTACCTTATCAAATGCCTTACTGAAATCCATATACACTACATCTACTGCTCTTCCTTCATCAATGTGTTTAGTCACATCCTCAAAAAATTCAATCAGGCTCGTAAGGCACAATCTGCCCTTGACAGAGCCATGCTGACTACTCCTGATCATATTATACCTCTCCAAATGTTCATAAATCCTGTCTCTCAGGATCCTCTCCATCAACTTACCAACCACTGAGGTAAGACTCACTGGTCTATAATTTCCTGGGCTATCTCTACTCCCTTTCTTGAATAAAGGAACAACATTCGCAACCCTCCAATCCTCCAGAACCTCTTGCTTCCTCATTGATGATGCAAAGATCATCGCCAGAGGCTCAGCAATCTCTTCCCTCGCCTCCCACAGTAGCCTGGGGTACATCTCATCCGGTCCCGGCGACTTATCCAACTTAAACAACAGGAATTCTGCAGATGCTGGAAACCCAAGCAACACACACCAAAGTCGCCGGTGAACGCAGCAGGCCAAGCAGCATCTCCAGGAAGAGGCGCAGTCGACGTTTCAGGCCGAGAAGGGTCTCGGCCTGAAACGTCGACTGCGCCTCTTCCTGGAGATGCTGCTTGGCCTGCTGCGTTCACCGGCAACTTTGGTGTGTGTTACTTATCCAACTTGATGCTTTCCAAAAGCTCCAGCACATCCTTTTTCTTAATATCTACATGCTCAAGCTTTTAAATCTGCTGAAAGTCATCACTACAATCACCAAGATCCTTTTCCATAGTGAATACTGATGTAAAGTACTCATTAAGTACCTCTGCTATTTCCTCAGGTTCCATACTCTCCAACTGTCACACTTGATAGCTCCTATTCTTTCACGTCTTATCCTCTTGCTCTTTACATACTTGTAGAATGCCTTGGGGTTTTCCTTAATCCTGCCCGCCAAGGCCTTCTCATGGCCCCTTCTGGCTCTCCTAATTTCCTTCTTAAGCTCCTTCCTATTAGCCTTATACTCTTCTAGATCTCTAACATTACCTAGCTCTCTGAACCTTTTGTGAGCTTTTCTTTTCTTCTTGACTAGATTTATTACAGCCTTTGTACACCACAATTCCTGTACCCTCCCATAACTTCTCCGTCTCACTGGAACGTACCTATACAGAACTCCACACAAGTATCCCCTGAATATTTGCCACATTACTTCCATACTTTTCCCTGAGAACATCTGTTTCCAATTTAAGCCTCCAATTTCCTGCCTGATAGCCTCATAATTCCCCTTACTCCAATTAAATGCTTTTCTAAAGTAGGTATGATGTTTCTGATTGCTGAAAAGTCACAGTCTCAAAGAAATAAAGGGTATGCTTTCACTCAGAGGGTGGTGTATCACAACCCAAGAAGACTGTGGAGGCCCAGTCTTTGAATTCATTTCAAACTGAGATCAAGGTGGGGTAACTGGGCAGGAGAACAGTGCTGTGGACAAAGGCCAGCCGTGATCTTTTTATTGACATTGTGGGTTCAATGGACTATTCCTGAACCATTTTGCTCTTAAATACTCCAAAAGCAAAATGCTGTGGATGCTAGAAATCTGAAAAAGAGGACAGAAGATGCCGAAACTGCAGCACCAAAGGAGAAAGAAACAGAGTCAACATTTTACTTTGAAGACCTCTCATCAGAAATTGAAACACTGAGACTGATTCTAAAATTCATAAAACGTCTTGGGGGGGGGGGTTTACAAACAAACAAAAACATGGTGAAAATAGGGAAAAAATTGCAATGAAGATAATGGCACAAGACAAATGGAGTTGTTGATTTCAACAAAGAGGCAAAAGATTGGCTTAATGGATGCATACCTGGGAATAGCAGAGTGATCACATGAAATTTTACAATCCAGTCCTGCAACCACAGTGGTCTGTCTGTCTGTCTAGGTACCATATCTGATATGGACTTTGGTGACCATGGTTTTCCATATAGATCTATCCTTCGTTTTTTGGATGACTTCCATTTCCTCGATGTGTAGCCACCTGGCTATGCTTTTGATGTACATAAGCCGAGGTCTTCCTCTAGGTTTACTCCCTTCAATCTTTCCACAGAGTATGAGTTTTTCTAGTTCATCTTTCCGCATGATGTGTCCTAGGAATCTGAGTTGTCTTTCTCTTATTGTTGGTATGATTGATTGAACTGCTTGGGCTCTTCTGAGAACTTCTTCATTTGATGTGTGAGTGGTCCATGATATTTTTAACATTCTCCTGTAGAACCATAATTCAGCTGCTTCTAGTCTCTTTTCCATTGCTGGAGAGATGGTCCAACATTCACTTCCATAAGTCAGGACAGAATAAATGTAGCACTGCAGTACGTATTCTGTTTTTAGTGTATGTGCTCATCTTTCTGTCTGTTAATATGGTCTTCATTTTTTGGAAAGCTTCTTTCGCCATTGCTATTCTGTATTTGATATCTGTGTCACATCTGCCACTACTTGTTATTAGGCTGCCAAGATATTTGAACTTGTTGACTTTTTTGATGTTTGTATTTCTGATCTTGATCACATATTGTGGGATGTTTGTCTTTCTGGAGATGACCATGCTTTTGTCTTCTTGGTGTTGATTGAGAGGCCTCTGCGATTATTTTCTGCTGCCACTATAGTGAGTAGTTCTTGAAGTTTTGTTTCTGAGTCAGCTATTAGTACGATGTCATCAGCATATCTGATGTTATTTATATTATGGCCTCCAATTGTGAATCCTTTGAATCCACCACAGCAGTACACATGAAAAATACTAAGCTGATCCGTGAGCATGGAAGGCTGAGGGTAGAGATGGCGGAGGATTATAATTGGCAGGTGACTCTGACCTCTGGGTCCCACATGTTGACTGAATAGGGAAGATCCATAAAGCTGTATTAAGCCTCTGTGTACAGAGGAGGCAGCATCATCAGCAGACAATGGTATTGAAAGTACGAGACACTTACTGATACAAGTCACCTTGGAGGATGGTTGAAGTACTGATTGTTGAGAAAGGGGCATGTAAAAGCTCGGAGGCTGCACCTTCTGCAGATGCATGGAAAGGTAGCATATGGAAAAGAGAAGGCATTGGTGATGGCCGAAGACGGAACAAAAGCACAACTGCAGGAAGTGTCCATCAGAGTCATAGAGTGATACAGCATGGAGACAAACCCTTAGACCCAACTCATTCACGCCATCCGGTATGCTTATATGAGCTAGACCTGCTTGTTGCATTTGGCCAATATTCTCCCCTGAGCCCTTTTTTATCCATGTACCTGTTAGAACGTTGAAAGGGGAGAGGAGGGTGCCACTGTGACACCCCTTATCGAGCATCTTTTACGGTTAAGAGAGGGCTGAAAAAATATCAGTGGTCTCTGCTTCTCTCAATCTTCCCTCTGACACACTCAGCAAAAAGTTGTTAGGGTTAATTACAGCTGCTGGACAGGAAGGATACAAGTTCTAAGCGGGTAGTTTTGAGGGAAAAGGATTGGCTTTACTTGACAATGAAACAGAAGGAAAGGGGAGTAATTGGCATTCCACAAGTGGAAGAAATAGAAGTGACTGTGGGAAGAATGGAAGGAGAGCATTTCTGAAACATATTTTCCCCACATTCTTAATGTAGCTTAGGATTTTAGTTCTTTTTCTCAAACCTCACCACAGTGATGACTATCTCCTACACCAAAGGAGGGAAGGTAAGAGTTTTGCAGAGGGAGGAACGAAAGGAAAGAAAAACAGAAACATAAGGACAAGAGAGAGCTGTAAATTCTATCACACATGCTAACTGGTGTCAAGTTAGGAAAAGGGGAAGCACAACAAGATCTAGGTGTTCTTATTCATCAGTCACTGAAAGTAAGCATGCAGGTACAGCAGGTAGTGAAGAAAGCTAATGGCATGCTGGCCATCATAACAAGGGGAATTGAGTATAGGAGCAAAGAGGTCCTTCTACAGTTGTACAGGGTCCTGGTGAGACCACACCTGGAAGATTGTGTACAGTTTTGGTCTCCAAATTTGAGGAAGGACATTCTAGCTATGGAGGGAGTGCAGCGGAGGTTCACAAGGTTAATTCCCGGGATGGCGGGACTGTCATATGTTGAAAGATTGGAGCAACTGGGGTTGTATACACTGGAATTTAGAAGGATGAGAGGGGATCTGATTGAAACATCTAGGATTATTAAGGGATTGGACACGCTAGAGGCAGGAAATATGTTCCCGATGTTGGGGGAGTCCAGAACCAGAGGCCACAGTTTAAGAATATGGGGTAGACAATTTAGAACAGAGTTGAGGAAAAACTTTTTCACACAGAGGGTTGTGGTTCTGTGGAATGCTCTGCCTCAGAAGGCAGTGGAGGCCAATTCTCTGGATTCTTTCAAAGAAGAGTTAGATAGAACTCTTAAAGATAGCGGATATGGGGAGAAGGCAGGAAAAGGGTACTGATTGTGGATGATCAGCCATGATCACAGTGAATGGTGGTGCTGGCTCGATGGGCTGAATGGCCTACTCCTGCACCTATTGTCTATTGTCTATTAATATGCCCCACTGCAATAGGAGAGCACACAGCACTCATTCTCACCGCGAATTATTGGGACTGACCTACGTCCTCTGAAGCTAAAGTCGAATTTGATGGCACCAAAGATGGGCATGTAAAATAAAGATTCAAGAGGACAGGGCCTCTCCGCACTCTAAAGAAAGTAGTAAGCATCACCTGCAAAAGCTGAGAAATGTCTCACTGTTTTCTAGCTGAGGCCCTCTACTTTCAATAGAGGCCATCAGAAAAGGATTTGGTATTTCCTTCCATTGTAAATTGGTCATCAACATCTCAAAGTGGGCATAGGGATACACGAGACCGCAGATGCTGTCAGGAGCAACAAACAAACTGGTGGAAGAACTCAGCAGGTTAAGTAGCATCTGTGGGAGTGAAGAATTGTTGACATTTCAGGTTGTTTCCTTGCTTGAAAGTGTCTTTTTCCTTTCCTGATTGCTTGCTCTCCAGGCAGCATTGGCACTTTAATGCAACAATGCTGCATGTTGCATGACAATTGATGCCACCATTAAGTGCCTCCCGTGTAGGTGTGTCAAGAGCACAATATTCCCTTTTTGACCCCAAGACAATAAGATACAGGAGCATAACAAGGCCATTCAGCCCATCATGTCTGCTCCACTGTTCAATCATGCCTGATTTATTTCCTCTCTCAACTCATTCTCCCGCCTTCTCCCCATAATCTTTGGCACCCTTACTAATCAAGAAGCATATGCTTTAAATATACCCAATAACTGAACCTCTACAGCCGTTTTTGACAATGAATTCCATAGATTCACCACCCTCCAGCTAAAGAAATTCCTCCTCATCTCTGTTCTAAAGAGATATCTTTCTATTCCAAGGCTGTACCCTCAGTCCTAGACTTTCACACTTCTGAAAATATCTTCTCCATGTCCCCTCTATCCAGTCCTTCCAGTATTCAAAAGGTTTTGATGAAAATCCTGTATCATTTTTCATAACTCCAGGGAGTACAGGACTAGAACCACCAAATAGGCCTCATATATTAACCCTTTCATTTCCAGGATCATTCTTTTACACCTTTTCTGGATCTTCTCAGATGGCAGCACATCCTTCTTTAGATATGGGATTCAAAGCTGCTCACAATACTCCAAGTGCGATCTGACCAATGCCCTATAAAGCCTCACCATTACATCCTTGCTTTTATTTTCTAGCTCTCTCGAAATGGATGCTAACATTGCATTTGCCTTCCTTCTGACCAGCTGAACCTACAAGTTAACCTTTAGTAAATCCTATATAAGGACACCCAAGCCCTTTTTCATTTCCAATTTCTGAATTCACTCCCAGTTTAGAAAAAAGTCTATGCCTTCGTTCCATGATGACCATACACTTCCCTACTCTGTATTCCAGCAGCCTCTTATTTGCCCAATCTCCTAGTCTGTCCAATTCCTTTTGTAGAGTCCCTGCTTTCTCAACACTGCTTGCCCCCTCCTTTGTATCATTTACAAACTTGAACACAAAGTCATAAATTTTGTTGTCCAGATCATTAACATATAAACTGAAAAGTAATAGCCCCAACACCGACCCCTGCAGAACATCATAGCGACTGGCAACCACCAATAAAACGCTTCTATTATTCCCACTCTGGCCTCCTATTAGTCAACCAATCTTCTAACCATACCAGTATCTTCCCTGTAATACCATGGGCTGTTATCTTGTTAAGCCGCCTCATATGCAGCACCTTGGCAAAGGACTTCTGAAAATCCAAGTAAACAACATCCACTGACTCTCCTTTGTCTCCCTTGCCTGTTACTTCCTCAAAGAACTTGAATAGAGTTTTTATGGAGGATTTTTACTTAATGAAACCATGTGGACTTCGGCTTATCTTATCATGTGTTTCCAAATACCCTGAAATCTCATCCTTTTTAAAGATTCTAACTTCTTACTGGCCATTAAAGTCATGCTAACAAGCCTATAATTCCTTTCTTTTTTATTTTTTTTTTAATTTTATTTTTAATTTTATTTTTTTTAATTTAATTTTATTTTTATTTGGATAAGGAATTCACAATTATCATGTACTTTTTTCACACATATAACCTTTTCCATTTTTTTATATGTATAAAACTACAATTATTTATACATTCTTAAGTATACCTTCTCCTTAGTAATAGCAACTGCACTCACTTCTGTTTCCTGATTCTTGAATTTCAGGCATACTGCTGGTATCTTCCACAGTGAAGACTAAAGCAAAATACTTATTCAGTTCATCTGTGATTTCCTTGTTCCCCATTACTACCTCTCCGGCATCATCTTACAATGGTCCAATGTCCACTCTTGCTTCTCCTTTACTTTTCATGTATCTCAACAAACTTTTGATATCTTCTTTTTCAGATTATTGGCTAGCTTCCCTCCATATTTCTTTTCTCTTCTTATTGTTTTTCTGGTTGCCTTCTGTTCATTTTTCAAAGCTTCCCAATCCTCTACCTTCCCATTAACTTTTACTTAATTGTATGCCTTCTTTCTTTTCATTTTATGCTGTCCTTGACTTCCCATGTTGGCCACAGTTGCCTCATCCTCCCTTTAGAGTGCTGCTGCTTCTTTGAGATGTATCTATCCTTCATCTTCCAAATCACTCCCAGAAATTCCAGTTGTTGCTGCTCTACCGTCATCCCCGCTTGTATCCCCTTCCAATTAACTTTGGCCTCTCTCATGCCTCTGTAGTTACTTTTACTCGACTGTAATACCAATACATCCAATTTCATCTTCTCCCTCTCAGACTACATGGTGAATTCTGCAATATTCTGATTATAGGCGGGAGGAGAAGATGGCAGCGCAACACAGCGCGCGCAGCTCTCCGGTGAAATGATATCATTTCTGTTAAATAGGGGCCTGATTGGATGGAGACAGACGAGAAATCACAGAGGAACATCTGGAGAAATTTCTGAAATGCCTGGTTCGCTGCTGTTGTTACTGCGCGATCGAGAATCTCCAGAGGGTAGGCCCCAAACTCCCCGGCTTTGACTGCTGCTGGTGACCGAGGCTGAGGTCGAACCGTTCGGCAGAGATGGCGCTTGGTACTCGGTGTCGGAGGGCTGATCGGAGCTCAAAGTTTTCGGACGACTCAGAATTGGACTGTGGTCGGGCATGGCAGGGAGAGTTTTCTTCCTTCTCCCGTCTGCGTGAGATGTGGGACTTTTGAGAAACTTTGAATTTTTTTACTGTGCCATGCACTGTTCTTCATCAAGTTATGGTATTGTTGCACTGTT
Organism: Mobula hypostoma; assembly: GCF_963921235.1. Lineage (NCBI taxonomy): Eukaryota > Metazoa > Chordata > Chondrichthyes > Myliobatiformes > Myliobatidae > Mobula > Mobula hypostoma. Next base: position 167,393,192 of record NC_086102.1, read on the forward strand.
GTAACTATATGTTATAATTATGTGGTTTTGTTAGCTTTTCAGTCTTGGGGTCTGTCCTGTGTTTTTGTGATATCACACCAGAGGAATATTGTATCATTTCTTAACGCATGCATTACTAAGTGACAATAAAAGAGGACTATGTGTTCTTATAATCTAATCTAATCTAATATCATTTTATGCTCTGTGCATGAGAGAGTGTTGATCATATTAGAAAAAAAAGATTCTTGCTTAATTTAATTGTGCAATACATGGGAAAGTGCATACCAGATTGAGTTTCTCAGCTCACATTTTTTTTCTAACCCTGTTCAAAACTTTATCTTCTTTTAAGTGGCAGTGGGGAGGCACCTCGATAATACATGTCCATTAGTAGAAGTGTCACTTAGAGTTGTTGGGCACCAACAATCCATGCTGTTCTCAGCATTAATATATCTACGGTGTTCTCTCTCAAGCCTTCTAACGCTGATTCTATCAATCCAGGGGTGGGCAGTCAGAAATTTAAAACTGACTCATGGCTTCCACTCATTAGATGAACCAACCGTCATCACATCAAGCCCAGAGAATTGTAGGTCCTCACTTTGTGAGCCTCATCCTTGTCTATGCTACAGATTTTAATTGTCTTTGAAGCATGGTCAAGGACTAATCCCCTTTTAAGGGACCACATCAAATTACAGCAGATGGTGTGGAATCAGCATCCTCATTGTTTCCAAGAGGTCCATCTTTCTCCTAGTGAAGCTTTGGTGGAGTGTAAGCAGAATCCCTGCAGATTTTCATGGTTTCTAGGTGGAGGGGAGATTTAAAACTCCAAATATCTGAATAGTAAATCAGATCAGGAATGCAGATTGAGGTCTACATTCATATTGATCCACCCATCAAATACGCACTGTATATCCTACGTCATTCCTTGTAAACTAAAAACTGTTTACACTAGAACTGAACAATCTGGCCGTAGCACTAACTAAAAAGATGAAATTAATATTATAGATTTAATTTATGAAGGGAAATCTAAACGTTGTGATACTTGAATATAAAAGTCTTTTAAATCAGAAACACTCAATTTTTTTTTGTTTACAGTAGGCTTAGCAATCAGATTAAGTCTGGCTTCAAAGAAAAATATTTAATTGAAACAAAGTTTACAGGTTGCTTGTAAAAGCAAACAAGATTTTGACACCACAAACAATATTTTAATTAAAATAATTTTAGATCCTGCACGTAATTACAACGGATGAAAGTAAACTAAGTCCTGAAAGCATTCTCTAATCTTTTCCTTTTTAAAATCAGCACATTTTTCTTCTAATATGCATGGAAGCATTATGCACTTCCAAAACATATTTATCTTTCTTCGGCAGTTAACATACGATCCAGTCAAAACTAATCAGCTTTCAAGAAATTGTCGTCATAAAATAACATGCAGTAGAGCAGAAAATAAATAACAATTGCTATTATAGCCTGTACAGTACACATTTATGAAGCTGTTTGCTCTAATATTTAGTTATTTGATTTCTTTGCCTCATCAATTATTACAAAGCTTTTTAAAATGTTCTAGTTTCAGAAAGAAATCTTCCAAATAAGCATCAGGAATATTTTCATGTTATTTTATCCACACATTGCCATCTACTTTATCAAAAAATGTAGGATCATTAATATTTGGATCACTCTGAACCATGCAAAAAATGCCTAGACAAGATGCTAGAAAGGTCCCTTTTAAAAATTTGATACAAATCTTGATCTTGCACATTGTGCTTGGAATCATATTAATATCTGTCAGCATGAACATTTTCATCCACGCTACCATTAAATGGAGTACTCCAGCATGTGGTGAAAACTGCCCAGCAGATTATTAGCACCCAATTGCCCACCATTGAGAACGTCTACCATAACCGCTGCCTGGGCAGGGCAAAAAGCTTTATCAAGGATGCAACTCACCCTAACCATGGACTTTTTACTCTCCTCCCATCCAGTAGGTGCTACAGGAGCCTCTGCTCCCGCACCAGCAGGCACAGGAAGAGCTTCTTCCCTGAGGTTGTGACCCTGCTGAACCTCACATCACAGCACTAAGCAGTATTGCACCCATATTGTACTGTCTCAGTACTTTTTATATTTGTGTGCTGTAGCACTTACTTTTTATTCGCAGTTATTTTGTGAATAACACTAATCTTTGCATTTCTGGTTAGATGCTAACTGCATTTCATTGGCTTTGTATCATTACCCAGCACAATGACAATAAAGTTCAATCTAATCTAATCTAATTAAGCAGATCCAAAATTGGCTCAGAGGTAGGAAGCAAAAAGTGGTGATTGAAGGTTGTTTCTTGGAATGAAGGCCCGTGACTAGTGTTGTGTTGCAGGAGTCGGTGCTAGGACCCTTGTTATTCTTTATTTATATAAGTGATATGGATGTGAGTGTACAAAGGTTGATTAGTGAGCTTGTGGATGTCACGTGATTTGGAGTTGTTGCTGACAGTGAAGTAGGTTATTATTGATTATAGGGAGATTTAAAATAACGAGAGGCATAGACAAGGTGGATGTTAACAGTCTTTCCCCGCGGAGGGGAGACCAAAACTAGGGAGTATAGATGTAGAATGAGAGTAGAAAGATTTAAAAGGGACCTGAGGGGTAACTTTGCAGAGGGTGGAGAGTATATGGACTGAGCTGCCAGAGAAAGTGATTGAGGCAGGTACAATTATAGCATTTAAGAAGCACTTGGATAGACACATGGAAGCGCAGGGATTAGTAAAATATGGGCCGAATGGAGGAAATTGGATCTATCTAGATGGGCACTATGGTCGGCTAGATCCATTGGGCCAAAAGGCCTGTATCCATGTTGTATTGCTCCTTGACTCTTTTCCAGGATGAAACGGCCTCCCTGACTGACACCACATGGGACTTAAAGACCATTTGGAATTTTGCCTCAGGTACACAGAGGCCACTGTGTGTACCATCCTCAAGGTGTACAGGAGCAACCTGCCAGGTCCTCTTCAGCAATACTTCCCAAACCGACGGCTTCTAAAGAGTGGAAGGACAAAGTTGACAAGGCCATGGAAACACCACCATCTTCAATTACCCCTCCATGCTTCCCATCATTCAGACTTGCAGGTAAATCGTTGCTTCTTCAGAGTCCCAGGGTTAGAATCCCGGAGCGACATAATTAAAATACATTTGGACTACCTTCACTAAAGGGAATGCAGTAGATTAAGAATTTCAACGCAAACAACAGGAATTCTGCAGATGCTGGAAATTCAAGCAACATACATCAAAGTTGCTGGTGAACGCAGCAGGCCAAGCAGCATCTATAGGAAGAGGTGCAGTCGACGTTTCAGGCCGAGATCCTTCGTCAGGACTAACTGAAGGAAGAGTGAGTAAGGGATTTGAAAGCTGGAGGGGGAGGGGGAGATGCAAAATGATAGGAGAAGACAGGAGGGGGAGGGATAGAGCCGAGATTAAGAATTTCCCTCAGCATCACATTCTCAATGGTAACTAGAGATGGGAAATATTGTTTGCCTTGCTCGCAACCCGACGGTGAAAAAGAAGCAGTTATAATTGTTACTACAAAGTGGATTTGATGTAAATTGAAGGAATTGCTGAGAACGTACAGTATCTAGAAAGATTTATCCACACATTTGGCATATTTGAAACTTCAGGATTTTGTGCAGGAACATTGGCAAAGTTCTGAAGTCCTTAAGTTATTTCCTACATTGCCCATTACCCAATAATTTGTACAAACTTTCTCACTGTTCTATATCCCAGTAAATGCCACCCCCCACCCATGTATTTAAGACAGTGTTGCAGCTTCATGTCAAATCATTGCTCTGGAAGATGTTTCACAAGTAGCAATCTGCCTGGCAGTACTTGAAAAATATGGACTTTTCTCAGCCCCCTTTAAACAAATATTAAACATCATAGAACATAGAACATAGAATAGTACAGCACAGTACAGGCCCTTCGGCCCACAACGTTGTGCCGACCCTTAAACCCTGCCTCCCATATAAGCCTCCACCTACATATACCTGTCTAGTAGTCTCTTAAACTTCACTAGTGTGTCTGCCTCCACCACTGACTCAGGCAGTGCATTCCACGTACCAACCACTCTCTGAGTAAAAAACCTTCCTCTAATATCCCTCTTGAACTTCCCACCCCTTACCTTAAAGCCATGTCCTCTTGTATTGAGCAGTGGTGCCCTGAGGAAGAGGTGCTGGCTATCTACTCTATCTATTTCTCTTATTATCTTGTACACCTCTATCATGTCTCCTCTCATCCTCCTTCTCTCCAAAGAGTAAAGCCCTAGCTCCCTTAATCTCTGATCATAATGCATACTCTCTAAACCTGGTAAATCTCCTCTGTACCCCTTCCAATGCTTCCACATCCTTCCTATAGTGAGGTGACCAGAACTGGACACAGTACTGCAAGTGTGGCCTAACCAGAGTTTAAAGAGCTGCATCATTACATCTCGACTCTTAAACTCTAACCCTCGACTTATGAATCCTAACACCCCATAAGCTTTCTTAACTACCCTATCCACCTGTGAGGCAACTTTCAGGGATCTGTGGACATGTACCCCCAGATCCCTCTGCTCCTCTACACTACCAAGTATCCTGACATTTACTTTGTACTCTGCCTTGGAGTTTGTCCTTCCAAAGTGTACCACCTCACACTTCTCCGGGTTGAACTCCATCTGCCACTTCTCAGCCCACTTCTGCATCCTATCAATGTCTCTCTGCAATCTTTGACAATCCTCTACACTATCTACAACACCACCAACCTTTGTGTCGTCTGCAAACTTGCCAACCCACCCTTCTACCCCCACATCCAGGTCGTTAATAAAAATCACGAAAAGTAGAGGTCCCAGAACAGATCCTTGTGGGACACCACTAGTCACAATCCTCCAATCTGAATGTACTCCCTCCATCACGATCCTCTGCCTTCTGCAGGCAAGCCAATTCTGAATCCACCTAGCCAAACTTCCCTGGATCCCATGCCTTCTGACCTTCTGAATAAGCCTACCGTGTGGAACCTTGTCAAATGCCTTACTAAAATCCATATAGATCACATCCACTGCACTACCCTCGTCTATATGCCTGGTCACCTCCTCAAAGAATTCTATCAGGCTTGTTAGACACGATCTGCCCTTCACAAAGCTATGCTGACTGTCCCTGATCAGACCATGATTCTCTAAATGCCCAGAGGTCCTATCTCTAAGAATCTTTTCCAACAGCTTTCCCACCACAGACTTAAGGCTCACTGGTCTATAATTACCCGGACTATCCCTACTACCTTTTTTGAACAAGGGGACAACATTCACCTCCCTCCAATCCTCCGGTACCATTCCCGTGGACAACGAGGACATAAAGATCCTAGCCAGAGGCTCAGCAATCTCTTCCCTCGCCTCATGGAGCAGCCTGGGGAATATTCCGTCAGGCCCTGGGGACTTATCTGTCTTAATGTATTTTAACAACTCCAACACCTCCTCTCCCTTAATATCAACATGCTCCAGAAATCAACCTCACTCGTATTGTCCTCACCATCATCAAGTTCCCTCTCATTGGTGAATACCAAAGAGAAGTATTCATTGAGGGCCTCGCTCACTTCCACGGCCTCCAGGCACATCTTCCCATCTCTATTTCTAATCGGTCCTACCTTCACTCCTGTCATCTTTTTTTTCTTCACATAATTGAAGAATGCCTTGGGGTTTTCTTTTACCCTACTCGCCAAGGCCTTCTCATGCCCCCTTCTTGCTCTTCTCAGCCCCTTCTTAAGCTCCTTTCTTGCTTCCCTATATTCCTCAATAGACCCATCTGATCCTTGCTTCCTAAACCTCATGTATGCTGCCTTCTTCCACCTGACTAGATTTTCCACCTCACGTCACCCATGGTTCCTTCACCCTACCATTCTTTATCTTCCTCACCGGGACAAATTTATCCCTAACATCCTGCAACAGATCTCTAAACATCGACCCCATGTCCATAGTATATTTCCCTGCAAAAACATCATCCCAATTCACACCCGCAAGTTCTAGCCTTATAGCCTCATAATTTGCCCTTTCCCAATTAAAAATTTTCCTGTCCTCTCTGATTCTATCCTTTTCCATGATAATGATAAAGGCCAGGGAGCGGTGGTCACTGTCTCCCAGATGCTCACCCACTGAGAGATCTGTGACCTGACCCAGTTCATTACCAAGTACTAGATCTAGTATGGCATTCCCCCTAGTCGGCCTGTCCACATACTGTGACAGGAATCCGTCCTGGACACACTTAACAAACTCTGCCCCATCTAAACCCTTGGAAGTAATCAGGTGCCAATCAATATTAGGGAAGTTAAAGTCACCCATGGTAACAACCCTGTTATTTTTGCTCCTTTCCAAAATCTGCCTCCCAATCTGCTCCTCTGTATCTCTGTTGCTACCAGGGGGCCTATAGAATACCCCCAGTAGAGTAACTGCTCCCTTCCTGTTCCTGAATTCCACCCATACTGACTCAAAAGAGGATCCTGCTACATTACCCACCCTTTCTGTAGCTGTAATAGTATCCCTGACCAGTAATGCCACCCCTCCTCCCCTTTTTCTGCCCTCTCTATCCCTTTTAAAGCACTGAAATCCAGGAATATTGAGAATCCATTCCTGCCCTGGTGCCAGCCGTGTCTTTGTAATGGCCACTACATCATAATTCCATGTATGTATCCAAGCTCTCAGATCATCACCTTTGTTCCTGATGCTTCTTGCATTGAGGTACACACACTTCAGCCCTTCTACCTTACTGTCTTTACACCATTTATTCTGCTTCTCTTTCCTCAAAGCCTCTCTATATTTTAGATCTGGCTTTACACCATGCACTTCTTTCACTGCTCTATTGCTCTGGGTCCCATCCCCCTTGCAAATTAGTTTTAACCCTCCTGAACCATGCTAGCAAACCTACCTGCAAGGATATTGCTCCCCCTCGAGTTCAGGTGCAACCCATCCAATCTGTACAGGTCCCACCTTCCCCAGAAGAGATCCCAATGATCCAAAAATCTAAAACCCTGCCCTCTGCACCAACTCCTCAGCCACGCATTCAACTGCCATCTCCTCCAATTCTTACCATCACTGTCACGTAGCACTGGCAGCAATCCTGAGAACACCACATTTGAGGTCCTGTTCTTCAGCTTTCTGCCTAGTTCCCGAAACTCACACTTCAGGACCTCATCCCTCTTCCTGCCTATGTCGTTGGTCCCAACATGTATCACGACTTCTGGTTGCTTTCCCTCTCATACCAGGATGTCGTGCACCCGGTCAGAGACATCTCGGACCCTGGCACCAGGGAGGCAACAAACCATGCAGGTGTCCTTCTCATGTCCACAAAATCTCGTGTCTGCTCCCCTGACTATAGAGTCTCCAATGACGACAGCTCTCCTCTTCTCCGTCCCACCCTTCTGTACCACCGGGTCAGACTCAGTGCCGGAGGCTCTGCCACCGTGGCTCACTCCTGGTCAGTCGTCCCCGCCAACAGTATCCAGGACGGTAAACTTATTATTCAGGGGAATGGCTACAGGGGTGCTCTGCACTACCTGTCTGCTCACCTTCGCTTTCCCCCCCTCTGACTGTCACCCAACAACCTGCTTCCGACAGCCTAGGTGTGACTACCTCCCTGTAGCTCTCATCTATGACTGCCTCATTCTCCCTTATGAGTCGAAGGTCATCCAGCTGCTGCTCCAGATTCCTTACACGGTCTTCCAGATCGCCCAGCCGTATGCACTTCTGGCAGATGTGACTCTGCGGGAGAGGGGCGTTCCCCCAAGACTGCCACATCTCACATGAGAGGCACATCACCGTCTCAGGAGACATTGTAAAAACTAACTGCGAGCAAGCTTATCCCCCGCCTCTTCTCGTCGAAGCCTCTCGAGTCAAAGCCTCAAAGCTCCACTCCTTCACTGGCCCACTCACTCACTGGTTGCTTTCCACTCATCATCATCTATTCTTTGACAATTGCTTCCTAGGTGCATTGTGCTTGCCAAAGATAATCAAAGCAATAATCTGTAAATAACTTTATAAATTATTTGGTCTATTACATGAAGAATTTATGTTGCTGTTTTTTATGTTTTGTTAGAATATTAGACAAAACTGTGGATTTAAACAAGGTAACTTACAGTTTTTAAAATCTCCTTGATGTGTGAACATTTGTTGCCAATGTCTTTGGTACACTTGATATATGAATATATTTGAAACAGTCATGAAAATACACTAGATGTGTTAGGCTTGATCTGGTAACCTAACTTCACAGACTGCTTCACAATGGGCTAACAAAAACATAGAAACATAGAAAAGTTGTGCCGAACATGTCCCTACCTTAGAAATTACCAAGGGTTACCCATAGCCCTCTATTTTTCTAAGCTCCATGCACCTATCCAGGAGTCTCTTAAAAGACCCTACCGTTTTCGCCTCCACCACCGCCGCCAGCAGCCCATTCCACGCATTCACCACTCTCTGCATAAAAAACTTACCCCTGACATCTCCTCTGTACCTTCTTCCAAGCACCTTAAAACTATGTCCTCTCCTGCTAGCCATTTCAGCCCTGGGAAAAAGCCTCTGACTATCCACATGATCAATGCCTCCCATTATCTTGTACACCTCTATCAGGTCACCTCTCATCCCCCATCACTCCAAGGAGAAAAGGCCAAGTTCACTCAACCTATTCTCATCAGGCACGCTCCCCAATCCAGGCAACATCCTTGTAAATCTCCCCTGCACCCTTTCTATGATTTGCACGCCCTTCCTGTAGTGAGACGACCAGAACTGAGCACAGTACTCCAAGTGGGGTCTGATCAGGGTCCTATATAGCTGCAACATTACCTCTCGGCTCTTGAACTCAATCCCACAATCGATGAAGGCCAATGCACCGTATTTCTTCTTAACCACAGAGTCAACCTGCATAGCAGCTTTGAGTGTCCTAAGGACTCGGACCCCAGGATCCCTCTGATCCTCCACCCTGCCAAGAGTCTTACTGAGTTCTGAAAGGCGAGGACCCACCTTCCGTGAAGAATGTAGTTTGAGCGCAGCTTTAGATCACGGACTCTGCCTGGACCCTAGCCACCTTGAAAGAGAAAAACAGTTCAAATCACAAACAAGTTCCTCCAGGATTTTGTGTGTGTTATTTCAAATCACAGTCTTTTCCAATGTTCATGCCTGAGCTTGTCACAAGTAGTCAGTTCTAGATTTAAATTGTACTATCTGGCAGATGCATAGTCTGGCGCAAACTCATTGTAGGCAATTTGTTAAGCAGATGTGACACCAAGAAATCATCAAGTTCATCCTATACTTTAGTAATCCTATCAACTAATTAATCAGTTTAATTCATGAAGACCACTGACTTTACTTCATGACAAATTGTTTGTCAGTCAGCAAACAGTAATATTACGTATGTGAGTTCTGTTGTGTACATACATCTATTGATGCTTCTTGGACACATCTTCAGTGATGTTCCTGGAATCATCGGGTGTTTCGGGTCTTTCAACATCATACAACCTCCTCCAGGTGACCCAGCCGGGGCTGATCAGACCCCAGCTTGTGTCCAGATGGCTAGCTACTTATGACCCCATGGCTCCCCTCTTTTGAGCCACAGCCATCTTGAGGCCCTCTCTGCTGCATCAGTGGTACTGCGGATGGCTCTCCTCTTCCTCTCTCCCTCGATGCCCAAAATGCTGAAGGTCCTAACTAAAAAACGGGCTATGAATCCCCTACAACCAACCACCACTGGGAGACACCTCGCTCTCCATCCAGCCTGCTGACAGTTGCTGACCAGTCCTGCGTACTTGGAGAGCTTCCTTTCAAAGGCCTCCTCCAAGCTATCTTCCCATGGGACTGTCAGCTCCAGCAGCACCACTGGCTTAGTAGACTCAGACACTAGGACAATGTCTGGTCGCAGGGTGGTGGCTGCGATATGGTTGGGGAACTTCAGCTGCCCTTCGAGGTCCACCAACAGCTGCCAGTCCCTTGCAGAGGTCAGAATGCCTGCAGATGTTCTTTTGGCAGGTATTGGCTGCTCCCCAGCTCTGACAAAGGCAATGATCTGCTTGGAGGGTCAGGACCTCTTCACTCACTCAACTCCTGCGCTGATGGCTTCAGCGATGGTCTTCAGGACCTGATCATGCCTCCACCTGTACTGTCCCTCACCAAGTGCCCTTGCACAGCCGCTGAGGATGTGCTCCAGGGTTCCTCGCTTGGAGCACAGTGGGCACGCAGATGACTCTGCCTTGCCCCATGTGTGCAGGTTTGATGGGCTTGGAAGCACATCGTACACTGCCTGGATGAGAAATTGGATGCGGTGTGGTTCGGCTTTCCAAAGATCAGCCCAGGTCACTTTCCTCTCAACCGCATTCTCCCATCTTGTCCAAGCTCCCTGTTGCTTCATTCCCACCGCCTTGCAGGCTCTCATCTCCTCCACTACTGCCCTCACCTCCTCCTGAACTAGACGACGCCTTTCCTTCCCTCTTATATAATACTTACAGCAACATCAGTTTACTTCACTGCACCTAAGTAAAAAGATATTTGAAAGGCCATTTCACTTCTGTTTACTTATTAATATGGCATAACAGGGATGACATTAAGGTTAATAGACCTGGTGGAAAGAACTAATTCCCAATGAAGATCTTATTTTTCTGGTGGAGTTGCCATGTAATATTATATGTCAATATTTAATCACATTGACTATATCCTTATACAAAGGAAATAAGCCCAAATTTTGATTGTTAATACATGATATTTAACAGACACTTCAAATTTAATTCATGAAATATGCATAGTTAAAGCTAGCAATATCTAAATAGAGAATTGAAGAAGAAAAAAAGAATTCTACTCTTCATTGAGACGGGAATAGGCTTGAGAAGCTGAAGGACCTACTGTTTTACTATATTCTTAACACTTATAGAATTGCATCCTTCTTATTGAACTTAAAAGTCATCCTCAATGGTTTGGCTTGAGCACAATGATAACATGACCATAACCTGATCGAAACCTACTGTTGCATCACAAGCACAGACTTCCACACATTTCCTGTCCAAGACGGATATTTCTGTAACAGAAATCCTTATGGATGCTTTATATTTAATTACAGTACGTCGATAACTGCTGCTCAGTAGACTCTGGGTGAAACTTTATGATGCTCTTTTGACTCTAGTTGCTGTGTGAAAATGGGTGGGTGGTTGAACCATAGAAGTTTGACATCCCACTCAATTTCTGCAATCTTTCTACTTTGACCTGCTGCCTTGAGGAAGAGGAAAGGAAACCTGCCAAAATGCAGCAGGGCCCTTCTTTAACTCCAGGCTCCAATTATATAATTGGGACAAAAATGCTATTGAAACCAGTGCAACACACACAAAATGCTGGAGGAATTCAGCAGGCCAGGCAGCATCTATGGAAAGGGTTTTGGCCCGAAACATCGACAACACTCTTTTCCATAGATGCTGCCTGGCCTGCTGGGTTCCTCCAGCATTTTGTGTGTGTTCTGTGGATTTCCAGCATCTGCAGATTTTCTCATGTTTGTGATTTAAACCAGTGGCCTGATTGAAGAAAGTGAATTAATTGGGGGGGTGGGGGGAACAGTTAGACCTGAGGAAATTTGAAGAGAATTTTGAACTCAGACTCAAAGGCAAGAAGAAGCAAAGATGATTTCAATTAGCACGACGAATATCTGTGTTTCACTGATGTGATACCAACTCCTATATTAGCAATAGCATCCCCCTTGATTTTCCATTCTCTCACATCATGGAACACATTGCTTCTGTTCTCCGCATGACAAACAACCTCACACTTATTTTCTGAGATAGATTCAGATATAAAGTTATAGAGAAGTACAGCACAGAAATAGGCCCTTCAGCCCATCTAGTCCATGCCAAGATCATTTAGGCTGCCTACTCCCTTCAACCTGCACCGGAACCATAACCCTCCATACTCCTGCTATCCACATACCTATCTAAACTTCTCTGACACATTGATATCGTACTCACATGCACCACTTGTGCCGTCAGCTCAGTCCAGACTCTCACCAGCCTCTGAGAAAAGAAGTTGCCCCTCATGTTCCCCTTAGCCTTCTCACTTTCCACCCTTAAGCCATGACTTCTGGTTGTAGTCCCACCCAAACTGTGAATGTGCAAAACTTGATAAGACAGGGCAATGGGAATTCTAAAGGCTGCAGAGAAAGCAACCTGGTCATCAAACTCTCAGCTTTTTATCACTTAAGGTACATGTTACAGAAGCAGAAAATTAGCAGCTACATTTAAGCAACTTCTAATAATAGGTAGCTATAATGCCAAGAACCAGCCATTAGTGATAATGATTCTTCGGAAACTGATGAATTTTATTGTGGAAATTGTGACCAGGTAAATTCCATATTTGAACTTCTGCGGGTAATTGCAACTGACATGGCCTGTCTCTTGGTATGAGAGAATGAGGCTTATGAATTGTGGGAGCAATGTACAGGAGTTATGGATAATGCAAGTCTCTGCCAGGATCTGGGGGCATAAATGGGCAAGCTAGAAACTTTGATATGACTTCTTAACATTAATTTGTTGGAACTACAGTTATAAAATTTCTCTTCCTGCAGACTGACAGTATTACGTTCTGATTTATGAAGCAGCAAACCTTTTTGCACTGTGATAAGCAGGTGGCAGCAACCTACAAGGATTCTGGAAACACTTCTCACCAGTCTTTGCACAGTACAATCAGATTTAATCAGGTACCTAAAACATGACTTGAGAATCCCAATGATCTGCTCTGTCATAGATCTTTTAAACTCACAGACTGTTTAATTTTTGCTCTTCTTTACTTACAAACTGTTGTAGGTCAGAGGCCATGGCTGCAGGCAAGTTCTCTCATAGCCAACTCAATGACCCTGTTAAGACATCAGGGCTGGAACAGGCTTGTTGCATGTTGGGTTTATTGTGAAAATATTCAGGACAGGGAGTGATAGCAATGGACGGCAATGCCTGGACCTTGGATAAATGCTTTCTATTCATATTCAGTGCCATATTAATGCATTAATACAAATAACCTTCCATTGCATAATTCATGGTGCCACTTAAGTAAGCAAACAAATCAATGGCACACCTGAAGATAACATGTATAATCCTACGATCTGTCTGCCAGAGAAGGCAGGATCTCCCAGTGGCCACACATTTTTAATTCCACGTCCCATTCCCATTCTGATATGTCTATCCATGGCCTCCTCTACTGTCAAGATGAAGCCACACTCAGGGTGGAGGAACAACACCTTATATTCCATCTGGGTAGCCTCCAACCTGATGGCATGAACATCGACTTCTCTAACTTCCGTTAATGCCCCTCCTCCCATTCTTACCCCATCCCTTATTTATTTATTTACTTCCCTTTCTTTCGCTCTCCTTTTTCTCTCTCTGTCCCTCTCACAATAACTCCTTGCCTGCTCTCCATTTTCCTCTGGTGCTCGCCTCCCGTCCCATGATCCTCTCCCTTCTCCAGCCTTATATCCCTTTTGCCAATCAACTTTCCAGCTCTTGGCTCCATCCCTCCCCCTCCTGTCTTCTCCTATCATTTTGGATCTCCCCCTCCCACTTTCAAATCTCCTACTATCTCTTCTTTCAGTTAGTCCTGATGAAGGGTCTCGGCCCGAAACGTCATCTGTGCTTCATCCTATAGATGCTGTCTGGCCTGCTGCGTTTCATCGGCATTTTGTGTGTGTTGATTGAATTTCCAGCATCTGCAGATTTCCTCGTGTCTGTATTTGTAATTTTTTATGTAGTGCTGAACAATAGCCTGACTGATAAGACAACACACAAACAATACAGTTGGGCTGTTGGAAGTAAGCTTCTGCCACAATGCTACAGTTTAACTTAAACACTTAAAGAAATCATTGTTTTTTTCCCCTTCAAATGGCCTTTATTAATCAGAGCATTGAGTATAGGAGTTGGGATGTAATGTTGAAATTGTATAAAGCATTGGTAAGGCCACATTTGGAGTATTGTGTACAGTTCTGGTCACTGAATTATAGGAAAGATGTCAACAAAATTGAGAAAGTACAGAGGAGATTTACTAGAATGTTGCCTGGGTTTCATCTCCTAAGTTACTGAGAAAGGTTGAACAAGGTAGGTCTTTATTCTTTGGAGCGTAGAAGATTGAGGGGGGACTTGATAGAGGTGTTTAAAATTATGAGGGGAATTGATAGAGTTGACGTGGATAGGCTTTTTCCATTGAGAATGGGGGAGATTCAAACAAGAGGACATGAGTTGAGAGTTGAAGGGCAGAAGTTTAGGGGTAACATGAGGGGGAACTTCTTTACTCAGAGAGTGGTAGCTGTGTGGAACGAGCTTCCAGCAGAAGTGGTTGAGGCAGGTTCGATGTTGTCATTTAAAGTTAAATTGGATAGATATATGGACAGGAAAGGAATGGAGAGTTATGGGCTGAGTGCAGGTCAGTGGGACTAGGTGAGAGTAAGAATTCGGCACGGACTAGAAGGGCCGAGATGGCCTGTTTCCGTGTTGTAATTGTTATACGGTTATTTGGTTCATCCAATAGTGAATCTTCTGGTCAAACAAAAATAATCCAATACTTTCTAAAAATAAAAATAGTTTTCGGAGAAGCTCTACACCACTAATAGCAAAATACAGTCTGTCTTTAGGTAGATCTAGAGAGAATTTCAGATCTTTTATTTTAATATGGCTTCCTCAGTACTATTTCATGCCTGGAAGTGCTCTGCTGCCGTGAACCACCGTCACTCCCTTTTTCACGTATCCATTTTTATTTGCACCAATTGGACTGGCAATTGGCAGGGAAAATGGATATGATCTCTGTAGACAACTATATGGGGTTGTAATTTTTCATGAACAAAATTCTACTGAATTCCAATGGTAGTTAGGTTTTCTTTTCCTTGCAGAGAAAACTAATGATGGTGGAGGAAGGGAAAATGCCATTCCTGGAATCATTCTCTTGAGCCTCTTTTGGGCACTCTCCAATGCCATTACATCTTTTCTTATACAAGGGACCCAAAACTGATCACAGTACTCCAAGTGTGGTATAACCAATGCCTTACAAAGCCTCAGCATTACATTCTTATTTTATATTCTCATCCTCTCAAAATGAATGTTAACATTGCATTTGCCTTCCTTACCACTGACTCAGCCTGCAAATTAATCTTCAGAGAATCATGCACAAGGATTACCAAGTCCCCTTGTACCTCTGATTTTGGAATTTTCTACCTGTTTAGAAAATAGACTATACCTTTATTCCTTCTACCAAGGTGCATGATCACCCAAATTCCCTATGCAACATTCCATCTGCCACTTCTTTGCCCATTTTCTCAATCTATCTAAGTCCTTTTGCAAGCTCCCTGCTTCCTCAACACTATCTGCCCCTCCACCTATCTTTGTATCCTCTGCAAACCTGGCCACAAATCCTTCAATTCAGTCATCTAAATCATTGACATATAATGTGAAAAGAAGCAGTTCCACACTGACCCCAATGGAATACCATTTGTCACTGGCAGCCAGCCAGAAAAGGCCCACTTTATTCCCACTATTTGCCTTCTGCCAGTCAGCCAATCTGCTATCCATGCTAGTATCTTTCCTGTAATCAAATCAAGTTTAATTATCATTCAAACTATGTATAGATACAGCTGATCAAGACAGCATTTCTCTGGGCCAAGGTGCAAAACGTTCAAAATAGCAAGCAAACATCCAAAAATAGGGAGTAACATAATTCAAAATATCAAACAAAGGAGCATATTCACCCAAGAACGAAAACATATGTAGTACAAGACCCTGAGCAACAATGACAAGAAATTGACAGTACAGTCTCCAGCAGTGTACTCACTCACACAATCCAGCCTGTCATTCCACCACTCGAACACGGGAGGGCAGCACTGACAGGAGAGGCCGGGCCCAGTCAAGCTCAACCACGCTGTAGTGCTTCTATGTCTCTCACCTGGTCTACAGCAGCAGACGAGCCCGACGCTTGAGGCCCAGGGCTAGTTCTCACTACAACTGAGGATACACAGCTCCCATGTCGACTGCCCTTCCACCAGATAAGGGTAGCAGGCCTGCGGCAACTTACATTATCACTGTCCAACAGAGTCTTGCGATCAACATTATCTTGTTGAGCACCCTCATGTGCAGCACCTTGTCAAAACTCCTGGGAAAATCCAAGTAAGCAACATCCACTGACTCTCCTTCGTCCAACCTACACGTTATTTCCTAAAAGAATCCCAACAGATTTGTCAGGCCATGCTAACTTGGGCCTATTTTATCATGTGCCCCAAAAAGTAACCCTTAATAATGGACTCCAGCATCTTCCCAATCACTGAAGTTCGTCTATAATCTCTTTTTTTCTGGCTCCATCCATTCTTAAAGAATGGAATGATACTTTTGATTTTCTAGTCTTCAAGAATCTAGTGATTCTTGAAAGATTATTACTAATGCCTCTACATTCTCCTCAGCTACCTCTTTCAGAACCTTGGGGTGTAGTCCATCTGGTCTAGGTGACTGATTTACCTTCCGACCTTTCAGCTTCCCAAGCACCTTCTCCTGCCACTTCTGCCCCCTGACGCTCTCGAATTTCTGGCACATTGCTACTGTGTTCCACAATGAAGACTGATACAAAATACTTATTAAGTTCATCTGCCATTTCTTTGCCCACCCGCCCCCCCCGCCCATTACTACCTCTCTATTGTCATTTTCCCACAGTTCGATATCCACCCTCAACTCTCTTTTATTCTTTATATATCTGAAAATACTGTTGGTATCCTCCTTTATATTACTGTCCAATTTACCTTCATATTTCATCTTTTTTCTCCTTATGGCCTCTTTTAGTTGCTTTCTGTTGGTTTTTAAAAACTTACTAATCTTTTAGCTTCCCACTAATTTTTGCTCTATTATGTGTCCTTTCTTTTGCTTTTATGTTGACTTTGACTTCCCTTGTCAGCTACGGTTGTGCCATTCTCTCTTTACAATATCTCTTCTTTGGAATGTATCTAACCTGCATCTTCCAAATTGTCCCAAGAAACTCCATTCATTGCTGTTCTGCTGTAATCCCTGCTAGTGTCCCCTTCCAACAAATATTGGCCAGCTCCTCTCTCATGCCTTTAATTCGCTTCACTCCACTATAATACTGATACATCTGACATTAGCTTCTCCCTCTCAACTGCAGGGTGAATTATGTCATATTATATCACTGTCTCCCAAGGGTTCCTTTACCTTAAGCTCCATACACAAATTTGGTTCATTACACAGCACCCAATCCAGAATTACCCTTTCCCCTAGCTGATCTAGAAAGGCATTTAAAGGCATTCTACAAATTCTCCCTCTTGAGATCCAGCACCAACCTGATTTTCCTAATCCACCTGTAAATTGAAATCCCCTGACAATCTTAACATTGCCCTTTTTATTTGACTTTTCTATCTCCCATTGTAATTTGTATCCTGCATTCTGGCTACTATTTGGAGTACTGTATGTAACTCCCATCAGGGCTGTTTTACCTTTTCAGCTTCTTAACTCTACCCACAAGTATTCTACATCTTCTATCCCTATGTCATCTTTTTCTAAGTACATATTTGATTTCATTTTTCACTAACAGATCCACCTCACCCCTTCTGCATATCTGCCTGTCCTTTCTATACAATGTGTATTCTCGGATGTTAAGCTCCCAACTATGACTTTCAGCCACGACTCAGTGATACCCATAACATCATACCTGCCAATCTCTAACTGCACTACAAGATCGTCTACCTTTTTCCATATCCTGCATGCATTCAAATATAACACCTTCAGTCCTGTATTCAACACCCTTTTCGATTTTGCCCCCACGTTACATTTCAACTCATCTCACTGACTGCAAATTTTGCCCTATCATCTGCTTGTCCCTCCTCACAGTCTCACTACACACTGCATCTACCTGTATACCATCTGCTCCATCCTCATCCTATTAATCCGGTCCTCACATTCTCCTGCCAAATTAGTTTAAACCCTTCCCAACAGCTCTAGCAAACCTGCCTGCGAGGATGTTGGTCTCCCCCGTGATCAGGTGTAACCTGTCTTTTTTGTGCAGGTCATTCCTTCCCCAGAAGAGATCCCAAAGATCCAGAAATCTGAAACTCTGCCCCCTGCACCAGTTCCTCAGTCACGCATTCATCTGCCAAATCATCCTGCTCTTACCTCACTGGCAACGTAGCACAGGCAGCAATCCAGGGATTACTACCCCTGAGAACCCACTTTTCAGCTTTCTACCTCACTCTATATTCTCTCTTCAGGACCTCATCCCTTATCACACCGATGTCATTGGTACCGATATACATCATTCTGTCTGTTCATCCTCTCCCTTTAGAAATCTGTGGACCTGATCCAAGACATCCCTGACTCTGGCACCTAGGAGGTAACATATTATCCAGGAGTCTCTTCCTCATCCACAGAATCTCATGTCTGTTCCTCTAACTATGGAATCCCCTATCACTACTGCACTCCTCTTCTCCCACCTTCCCTTCTGAGCCATAGAACCAGACTCAGTACCAGGGACCTGGGCAATGTGGCTTTCCCCAGCAGGTCATTCTCCTTCCACCCCAAACTATCCAAAGCGATATCGTTATTATTAAGGGGAATGCCCATAGGAGTACTCTGCGCTGGTTGCCTATTCTCTTTCATTCTCCTGACAGTCACCCACGTATCGGCCTCCTACAAATTACAGGCGACAACTTTCCTGTAGCGCCTATCTGTCACCTCCTCATTCACCCGTATGAGCCGATTGTCATCGTGCTGCAGCTCCAGTTCCTTAATACGATCTCATGCAGATGTAGTTATCAGGGAGACTGAAGGTTTCCCAAAGTTCCCAGATATCACACAAAGAACACACTACTAACTCCATAAGTAATCCATTTATTACTCCATAGAAATCTGGTTATTGCTATATATAGTAATAATATTGGAATTGTCATTAAGGTTTCAAAATTTCACATTGATTGATCTTAGTATGCAATTTTATTCCAAGTTTTTAAAAATGGCTATATAACCCTCAAGTAAGATTTCTTTTTAAATATAACTTGTTCCATATTAAATGACTTTGATATTGCATGAAACATAGTGCAGAATGAAAATGGGTTACAAACTATTCAGGACACTTCTCTAATTTATCTAGACAATTTATTAATTGATAAAGTGGATGAAAAATTACTTTTAATTTCAAAATTAAGAGAAAAAAGATTAAGATACCAGCAATGGAAGGCTGGATAAAACCATAACTTGCAGCATTCTCCAAAAGATCTGAAAATCTGATGCTTCGTTAAATTCTATCTCCAATGTCTTTGAATACAATCAGCAAATTAATGCTGTTTGCTACAGTATAAATTGTTAGCATCACCAAAATTTCCATTCAGTGAAATATTAAATTCAATACATTCAAAAAATATATACAATTCTCTTTTGAAATATTAATACTGTACAGTGATTACAATAACAAAAAAAACAAATTCTTAAGGTTTTAATTAAAGTCTGAAAGTTCTAAATTCCACAGTATGGAAGAATTTAACTGTCCAAAAGAAATACATTAACATTCATTTTAGCACAAAGCTTCCAATGCATAAAAATTCCCATCAAAAGTGCTGACCTACTTTTCTCCCTTGGTCTGTTGGTCTTTTAGTAAACAAATACTCTTCACATTAACTTTATCATGATATTCACTAAGCATACTTCTTCAAAAATATTCAGCAATTGTCAGGACATGGGTATCAACTATACCAGAGCAGAGCTTGGGTTTAGTATCAAAAGAACGAAAGTTTAATAAGGTGGTCATATGATATACTGGGGAAAACTATGTTTTCCAGTCACATTGAATATACCTACATTAGCAGATATATTTTAAGAATATATTTATCATCATTAAAACATAGAAAACCTACAGCACAATACAGGCCCTTCGGCCCACAAAGTTGTGCCGAACATGTCCCTACCTTAGAAATTACTAGACTTCCCCACAGCCCTCTATTTTTCTAAGCTCCATGTACTAATCTAAAAGTCTCTTAAAAGGCCCTATCGTATTCGCATCCACCACCGTTGCCAGCAGCCCATTCCACACGCTCACCACTCTCTTGAGTAAAAAACTTACCCCTGACATCTCCTCTGTACCTACTCCCCAGCACTTTAAACCTGTGTCCTCTTATGGCAACCACTTCAGCCCTGGGAAAAAGCCTCTGACTATCCACATGATCAATGCCTCTCATCATCTTATACACCTCTTTCAGGTCACCTCTCATCCTTCGTCGCTCCAAGGAGAAAAGGCCAAGTTCACTCAACCTGCTTTCATAAGGCATGCTCCCCAATCCAGGCAACATCCTTGTAAATTTCCTCTGACCCTTTCTATAGTTTCCACATCCTTCCTGCAGTGAGGCAACGAGAACTGAGCACAGTACTCTAAGTGGGGTCTGACCAGGGTCCTATACAGCCACAACATTACCTCTCGGCTCCTAAATTCAATTCCATGATTAACGAAAGCCAATGCACCATATGTCTTCTTAACCACAGATTCAACCTGCGCAGCTGCTTTGAGTGTCCTATGGACTCGAGCCCAAAAATCCCTCTGATCCTCCACACTGCCAAGAGTCTTACCATTAATACTATATTCTGACATCATATTTGACCTACCAAAATGAACCACTTCACACTTATCTGGGTTGAACTCCATCTGCCACTTCTCAGCCCAGTTTTGCATCCTATCAATGTCCCGCTGTAACCTCTGACAGCCCTCCACACTATCCACAACACCTCCAACCTTTGTATCATTGGCAAACTTACTAAACCATCCCTTCACTTCCTCATCCAGGTCACTTACAAAAATCACGAACAGTAAGGGCTCCCAGAACAGATCCCTGAGGCACACCACTGGTCACCAACCTCCGTGCAGAATATGACCCATCTACAACCACTCTTTGCCTCTGTGGGCAAGCCAGTTCTGGATCCACAAAGCAATGTCCCCTTGGATCCCAAGCCTCCTTACTATCTCAATAAGCCTTGCATGGGGTACTTTATCAAATGCCTTACTGAAATCCATATACACTATATCTACTGCTCTTCCTTCATCAATGTGTTTAGTCACATCCTCAAAAAATTCAATCAGGCTCGTAAGGCACAATCTGCCCTTGACAAAGCCATGCTGACTACTCCTGATCATATTATACCTCTCCAAATGTTCATAAATCCTGCCTCTCAGGATCTTCTCCATCAACTTACCAACCACTGAAATTAGACTCATTGGTCTATAATTTCCTGGGCTATCTCTACTCCCTTTCTTGAATAAGGGAACCATTCACAATCCTCCAATCCTACAGAACCTCTCCCATCCCCATTGATGATGCAAAGATCATCGCCAGAGGCTCAGCAATCTCCTCCCTCACCTCCCACAGTAGCCTGGGGTACATCTCATCCGGTCTCGGCGACTTATCCAACTTGATGCTTTCCAAAAGCTCCAGCATATCCTCTTTCTTAATATCTACATGCTCAAGCTTTTCAGTCTGCTACAAGTCAACACTACAATCACCAAGATCCTTTTCTGTAGTGAATACTGAAGTAAAGCACTCATTAAGTACCACTCCTATTTCCTCAGGTTCCAGACACACTTTCCCACTGTCACACTTGATAGGTCCTATTCTTTCATGTCTTATCCTCTTGCTCTTCACATACTTGTAGAATGCCTCGGGGTTTTCCTTAATCCTTCCTGCCAAGGCCTTCTCATGGCCCTTTCTGGGTCTCCTAGTTTCCTTTTTAAGCTCCTTCCTGTTAGCCTTATAATCTTCTACATCCCTAACATTTCGTAACTCTCTGAACCTTTTGTAAGCTTTTCTTTTCATCTTGACTAGATTTATTACAGCCTTTGTACACCACGGTTCCTGTTCCCTCCCATAAATTCTCTGTCTCATTGGAACGTACTTATGCAGAACTCCACACAAATATCCCCTGAACATTTGCCACATTTCTTCCGTATTTTTCCCTGAGAACATCTTTCCAATTTAAGCTTCCAATTTCCTGCCTGATAGCCTCATAATTCCCGTTACTCCAATTAAATTAAATAACGTATAAATGTTAACTTATATAAATACTTAACTGTTACGTTGTGTTTCTATTTACATTGGGTAATATAATCTGCAAAACTGCTAATAAAAGTGATTAAAAGTTTTATAGCATTGATTTAATTGGAATTTATCGTTGCTATTCCAACATGAACTAATCTCAAAGGAAATGAATCCAAAATAAGATTTCTTCAGAATCACCAAATCATCAGTCCATAATATTTTTGTGATGCAAGAGGATGATTGTTAAAAACAGTTCCTGGCTCCTCCCCAGAAGAAGATCCAAGACTATTTATGCCCTCCCCATCTGCCCTAAAGTTCATTGAAATCGCTATTCCTGACCAGGTAACATCTCTACATACATCGAACCATTCCGTATCGTTTTGAATTGTAGAGGAATGTACTCTTATTGTCTTTTAAATTCTGACTTTAGCTATCTTGGGCATTCGGGAGAGTTTCCAAAATGATGAGAGCGATTGTGTTTGCTATGATCGTCTCGATGCTAATAATGGAGACAACGAGTTGGCGGATATCCTTACGAGAAGAAATAAAGTCTGAATTGCTGAAGCAGGTAAGAAGTAAAGTCATATAACGTGAACAATTATCAAAGCAAAACACAGCAGGATCATCTTTCATGTACGATTATAACTGTTAATAAGTTATTTGCCTTTAAATTTAGAAATGCTTTTTATAAAAATCGAATTGTCGTGGATATGAAAATTCCGGCTCTTTTTTGGACTTTTCAGTTGACAGAAATGTTAACTAAAAGACAAAAGGCTGTTCTCTACCCCTCTCCAGTAAGATAAGATTCGATGAGATAAGGTCTGCTTTCTGCCACTGCTTCAAATGCACAGCTGCTGTTGTTTATTGTAAAACAAACCTTGCTGTTCGGAAAGTAATAGGTCAGTCATAGATAAAGCATTCCGGACAGAAGATGGCAACGCAAAATGTAATGTAAGTGTACTTTCTCCATTTTATATCGAAATCCCCAACTTCTTAGAGAGGAATTGCTTTCTAACAGAATATATCATCATATATATCGATGGATTTGTGCTCTTGTGCCTTTCTTCTAACCTTTCGTGACCATAACTACTTTAATGAGTCCATGTAATTCCAACCCAGTGAACAGTTCCTCTAGCGCCACTGTGAGGCCGCTGAACACCCCGGCTTCAGACTGACCCGATTAGCTAAAGAGCCGGAGATAACAGCAGGGAATACTGGAAATACTTGGCAGGTTAGAAAGCCAGACAACACCTGTATAGAAAAAAACATCTTTTTGTGCATTTCTACAATTTCGTGTTTTTTTTTTAATTTGATGCCCAGCATCTATATCCGAGGGTGGCGGGGATGTATGCTTTTCCAGATCTCGTAGGAACATTCCGAACCATATGTGCACGTTTCAATGGTTCCATTTATTATCAGAGAATGTATACAATAAACAACTGAAATTCTTATATATTGTATATATTCTCCGATATTAAATTGAACTATTGAAACTTGTGCATACAGTTCGGAATGCTCATACAACATAAACAGAAATATACCCGTTTCTGTATATTTCAATGATTTCAAAACTTGAATAAAATATTAGGGTGATCCTGGCTATTCCACGTTTTGCCATGCAATACTACCAGTTACGTTAATATTCCCTGCCCGTGCAGCTCGTCCCCAGGTTACGACAGGGTTCCGTTCCTGTGAACTGTTCATAACCCCGAACAGTTCGCAAGTCGGAAATGCCGCGGAAAAGAGTTCCCACGTAGCACAAGATGCCCGAAGCCCAGAAGCAGCCGGTAAATCCATCCCGCTTGTCTCCCGTGTGCACGTTGTATGTACAAGTACGTATTCGTAAACTGGGAGAACCTATAATTGAAAACGCTCCAAAGCTCTTCACAGAGGCGAATCCAAGGTGATTCTTTCCGCTGTTTTGTGAGTACATATTCCAACCAGTGGAGAGCTCGGTGACGGCGAGTTACTTCCCGGTTGTGTTGTCAAAGGCTGCTACTGTCTCAAAATGTTAAACCCAACCAGTTTGCAGTCCTCCCGCAGTAACAGCAGAAACAGATTAATTTTGCTAGTGGTATATAAAGAACTTTCACAAGTATATGAACTTTCAGGTGTATAAAGAATTTTCTGAAGCTCCAAGAAGTTAAATGACATTAATGCAGTATATTTCTCCAATGGTTTGTTCTTTCAGATTATTGCTGAACTGTTGAATGAATGGTCTCCAGGATTACATAAAGATGCATTGTTGATGAGACAATCGCGTTCAGAATGTCCCGACGGGCCGAACTGTTTCGTAGCCCTTATGGGTAAAAGATCAGTGAAAAAGACAGCTGGTAGGTTAAAATTGATGGGGATGGACTTTGCTGACTGTTGGCAATTGTGCCACTATATTCATTTATATAAGCAGTGAATTGACATCCTTTAAGATTTAAATGCTGATCCAAGATCTCAGCATAGCCTTCAAAGTTTTGCAGAATCTTCATTTTTCCCTGCCGATAAATCAAGTTGTTATTACCAATTTTAACACTCACTTGACTGAATTGTGGTCATAATTTTGCAATTATATTTCACTTCTACAGGGGATTCTGACTTCGAGGCTAGATATGATTTATACAATTAACTATTAAACATGTCACTAAATTTTTTAAAACCTTGTGCTGTCAACCTTCTGACAAGTTCAAGGGTGATCAAAATCAACAATTGCATATTATGACAAATCATTTCTTCCTTAATGGAAAGAGAAAGAAGTTAATGAATTTTGCAAATGTGAAGCAATTAACCAACAAATTAAAGGCTTGACATTCTACTGATGATTTCAAACAATTTGGGTTTAACTTAAATGTTTAAACATCACCCAGCCATTCTTCTGTTCCAGATTAAATTTGTTTCAAGAACTGTTTTGGTATTTATCTGGACACATTGTATTTGGTCTTTCAATACTTTGGCTATAGAAGCATTTTAAGCAACATCTATGGAAACTTGTAAGTAAATAAAAATGCATCTGATTTTTCACTAGAGGGCTCCATCAACCTAATAAAAAAATGTGGCTAAAAAGAATACAGATATTAAATTAGCTTCTGATCCACAAATTCTATTTTTTTTTAGATTCAAGCACAGCAAAGTTATTACAAGATCCACAGAACTACAACTTGAACCCTCAATATATCGAGTAATGTGATACCACTAGCCTGGAAATGAATGCATCTACAGAAGTTGTATACTTTGTTCCAAATTTTATATGACGGTGAATCAGATTTCTAACCACTAACATTACTTACCAGACTCAAATGTGATCAAACAAACTATACTATATTGGTCTGATTAAACAGTTTCATTCTTTCTCAATAAACTGAAGGTAAACATTAACCTAGTTGAAATTACTCATTACTTTCTCTAAAGAAACTGTATTTGAAATCATTTTCATAACAGCTGCCTGAAGTCTATGTTTGAATGCTGCAAACTAGTTCTAGACCATTAGAAAGGAAGGACAACATATGCATAATAATTAAAAGTTAATTTCAGAAAAATTGGTGCCATATGGGATCACCATGTCCTTTTCAGAGCATTCGTAAATTATTTTAAGAAGATTTTGGTCTTTTTCAATATTGTGCTTGTGTCTTTAAATTGAAATTACAATTAGAAATATACTTATATATTGCATTGATGAAAAAATGTAATAAAATGTTGCATTCACATGGACCAGATCCAAGTTATATAATTCTGATAATGCTGTGTATTCTTAGTCAATTTCAGTGTTATAAATATTATTTCACAAATTATGGACTTCTGAAGAAATGTAGTCAAATTTAAAGCATGAGTCTTATAAGTATACATAAGTACTTTGTTTTTTCTCTTTATTAAAAAGTTATTAAAATAAATAGTAAACAACAAAACTATTAGAGAAGTTCAACACCTTGTATTAATTGCTAATATGTATTTCAATGAAATAAAGAAATTGCAGTGACTGTTTTGTCAATGACTTATTATATCAGATGGTCAAGATGAAGTAGTAAGAATTTTACCCATAATTTATGACCAGATTTTTAACAACAAAAATGCTGTTTTAGTTGAAAATGCTAAAAAATCTCAAGATGCTATTCTTATCATGTTGTGCTTTACAAACATTTGTTTTCCTTATAATAAAGACTGAGAGATTAAAAGATGCAAAAAAGATGGTTAAACAATGAGAACTATTAATAATCTAATAAACAATTCTGAAAATACTGCAAAATTTCCAATCACACCTCACATTTATTAACCATGATTAAATGCCACAGTTGGAATTAAAATATAGAAATATTTTTCCCCCAATGCAAGTCAATAAGACAACACAGCAGATTTAATGAATTGTACCTCAAGCTGCACTACAATCTAAAGTTAATGGTAATTTAGTTCTTTGACAGGTTGCTTATGGCTAGAATCAACTCCTGCCTAAGCAAAGACATGGACCTGCTGTAATTTGCCTATTGCCACAATAGGGCTACGACGGATGCAATCTCACTGGCTCTCAACTAGCTCTTGATCCACTTGGACAATAGCAATACCTGCATCAGGCTGTTGTTCATTGACTATAGCTCAGCGTTCAACATCATTAAATGCTCAGTTCTAATTAACAAGTTCCAAAACCTGGGCCTCTGTACCTCCCTCTGCAACTGGATCCTTGACTTCCTCACCAGGAGACCACAATATGTGTGGATTGGAAATAACATCTCCTCCTCACTGACAATCAACACTGGCACACCTCAAGGATGCATGCTTAGCCCACTGCTCTCCTCTTTCTACACCCACAACTGTGTGGCTAGGCACAGCTCAAACACGATTTTAAAATTTGCAGGCATCACAACTATTGTTGGCACAACTTAAGATGGTGTCAAGGAGGCTTACAGAAGTGAGATAGATCAGCTGGTTCAGTAATGCCGTAAAAACAACCTTGCACTCAATATCAGGAAGATCAAGAAACTGATTGTGGTCTTCAGCAAGAGGAAATCAAAGAAACATGCTCCAGTCCTCATAGAGGGATCGTCGTTGTCATTGTTAAGTCGCATCTGGAATTTGCAGTTGGCGGACGATTTCCCTCCAAGCCGCTCTGTCCCGACACTTGTCCACAACATCCCTAGTCTTGTCCAGCTTGGTCCCATCCTTGATGTTATCCAGCCACGTTGTTCTTTGCCTTCCTCTTCCTTTCTTTCCCTCCACTTTTCCATATAGCAAGTCCGACAAGATGTTATCTCTCCACATAACGTGTCTACAATAAGCAACTTTTAACTTCATAATCTTCTCCACTAATATCCGTGGTCTATCAACTTTGGACAAAACCCTCTCATTTGAAACTTTCTCTACCCAGCTGATCTTCAACATTCATCGATAGCACCACATTTCAAAAGCATTAATTTGTTTCATGTCATCCTTCTTCAGGGTCTATGTTTCTGATCCACACCTCAGTACTGACCATACGTAACACACAAGGAAGCGGATTCTACTTTGGATGTCTACCTTCTGATTGCATAGTAGATCCTAGCTTCATGAACTGGGTCTTAGCCATACCTATTCTCCTTCTGATCTCAACTTCACATCTCCCGTCATCTGTCAGACAACTGCTAAGATATTCAAACTTCCGCACCTGTTCAATGTCTTGTCTATTCACTTGTAACGATACCATCATGAATGAGTCTTTAGTGTTTGTTTTGCTTACCACCATTGATTTTGTTTTCTTAGTATTGATTTTCAGTCCATAATCAAGGCTTTTCTCATGCACCTTATTCAGCATAATTTGCAGTTCGCATTTGCTGTCAGCTGACAACGCGGTCGTCCGCATACCTGATGTTATCCACCTTCCGGCCTCCGATTGGAATACCTGTCTCCTGATGGTCGCATTCCGGAAAAATCCATTCTCCGTAGAGGTTGAACAAATCCGGCGATCCAACACAGCCTTGCCTTACACCTCGTTTAATACATGCCCATGGTGAATACTCATTCTCTACCCTGACTGCCGCTTTCCAATACGTTCCTTATTATCTGCACATTCTCCCATCCCAGATCATAGTTGTTCCCCACCTCTATTACTTTCTTGTGTCTTACTTTATCAAAAGCCTTTTCATAGTCAATAAAGCATAAGTAGATGATCTTTTGTGCCTCATGCATCTCTCCATTATGTTTCTCATCACAAATATTCCTTCCCTTGTTCCTGAGCCTTTACGAAAACCAAGCTGTGTTTCTCCGATTTCATCGCTGATTGTGCCTTTCATTCTGCCAAACACTATTTTCAACAGTAGCTTGATGCAGTGAGACATTATGCTTATCATCCTATATTTGTTACACTTTATCGTCCTTGGCTTTTTCGGTAAGGCGATAAATACCGATTGGAGAAAGTCCTCCGGAAGATTTCCTGTCATATAACTGTTGTTTAATATCGCTAAAAGGTTTGTTTTTCCCTTCGGACCAAGTGATTTCAGAATTTCAGTGGAAGTCTTATCTTCACTGAATTCTTGCAATTGAGGGAAGTACAGTTCCCATACCAGGCAGTGATGCAGCCAGTCAGGATGCTCTCAATTGCACCTCTGTAGAAAATTCTTAGGATTAGGGGTCCCATAACAACTCTTTCAACTGTCTGAGGTGAAAGAGGTGCTGTTGTGCCTTTTTCACCACACAACCAGTATGTACAGACCATGTCAGATCCTTAGTGATGTGTATGCCAAGGAACTTAAAGCTGTTCACCCTCTCAACCCCAGATCCATTGATGCCAATAGGGATGAGCCTGTCTCCATTCCTCCTGTAGTCCACAACCAGTTCCTTTGTTTTTGCGACATTGAGGGAGAGGTTGTTTTCTTGACTCCACTGTGTCAGGGTGATGACTTCTTTTCTGTAGGCTGCCTCATTGTTATTTGAGATTAGGCCAATCAGTGTAGTATCTTCAGCAGATTTAATTAGCAGATTGGAGCTGTGGATGGTGACAGAGTATGCAGAGAGTAAAGGAGGGGACTTAGTACACAGAGGTATACAGAGAGTAAAGGAGGGGACTTGGTACACAGAGGTATACAGAGAGTAAAGGAGGGGACTTAGTACACAGAGGTATACAGAGAATAAAGGAGGGGACTTAGTACACAGCCCTGAGGGGCACCTGTGTTGAGGCATAAGGTCGAGGTCTCTGAGCTTCTTGTCGAGCCTGGAGGGAACTATGGTGTTGAATGTTGAACTGTAGTCCAAGAACAGCATTCTCACATAAGCATCCTTCTTCTCAGTTTCTCAGTTTCTTGCCTCGCAATTGCCAGCTTGTTGCTATGAGATTTCTCCCAGTTGCTGAGGATGACACAGTGGTGCTCCATGTTTGGTACTGCTGCCGGGGAAGATGCAACTTCATCCAGTGACCACATAAATTTGCCCTGGATGTTCCAGGTTCATTATTGTAGTGGTACATCATAGAAGCAGGCCATACAGCCCACTGAGACCACACACTGACCAACAATACTTACTTATATTATTCCTAATTAACCAGCTTCCACATTTTACATTCTCACCATCTCAACACCACCGTCTAATTCATCTATGTCTTTGGCTTGAGGAAGGGAACTGGAGCGCCAAGGGAAACCCATCATCGCAGGAATGACATGCAAATTCTGCACGGACTGAACCCTGGTCTCTGTGAGCAGAGTGACAGCAGTGCCAAACACTGCGCCACCATGCCAACTGGCAGACAGAAATGCTGGTGGGTTAACTGGCTACTGTAGATTGTCTCTTGTTTAAGGCCAACTGAGAAAGAATATGATACAGAGCTAATGAGTGGGGAATGGGATAAGTGGGAATGCTCAGAGAGTCACATAGGTTCAATGGCCTCTCAGGTCATTAGGCAGTATGAGAAATATAAGAAAAACTCCAGTGTAGCGTTACCAAAACTGTGTCTGTTGCTTTAAAGTTGCTATTTCAACTGTCTCCTTGTGGCTTGTGCTGTCTTCCCTTCCAGACCTGATGAAGAGTCTCAGCCCAAAATGTTGACGGTTTATTCCCTCCATAGATGCTGCCTGAGTTGAGTTTCTCCAGCACTTTGTGTGTGTATGGGGTGTCAGGGAGGGGTAGCACCTCTGGTGGGGGGACATGTCGCGTCCTTTTCAAGGCGGTTAGTCCACTTTTGGTCCCCACCTGGAACTCATCTCTCACCTGTGGCTCCTTGTAGCTGTTTGCATGCGACAGCGACTACACCCCGGGCAATGGCTTCGACAAGCCGGCTAAACCAGGTGAGGGTAGCCGACGGGTCTCAAACCCTCGGTGAGATAGGGAGATGTCTATCCCAGCATGTGAAGACAGACTCCGGCGGATTGAGCGGACGAGACCAATGGAAGGTCCATCGGTCAAGAAGGCGGTCTCTGCAAGCGTCGTGGAACGTGTAGAGCACAACAAGACACAGAAGACATCCTGGTCATCCACCACACCTAGTCCCATCTCCAGCCATCTCGAATCTGTCTTGCCATTGGATCCAGATGGGAATTGGGAAGAGAGAGTGAGGCTGACGCTGCGCAACTCTCCCTCAATTAAATCCAGATCATGCGCTAGTCTCGACACCATCAATGGTGTCAAAGTCTTCATCGACAACGACGATGGACGAAGATGGAGTGTGTTGCTCAGGAAATAATCAAGCCATCCAGAAATTTTACAGGAAACTAATATTCAATTTAAATACCAGAGTTAGGGCAATCCTTTGCCAGTCAATGACCCTTCAGCAACTGTCCCACACAGCAAGCTGTATCAGACTAACTGTCAGTCATGACAGAATGGGGAGATGAGAAAGTGCTACTTTCTGCCATAACCCACCCAAAAGTAACAGGACAATCCCAGTCCATAATCACATGCTCACACATGGAAGTACACACGGTAGAAAATCTTCCCAACTCCTGACCCTATGCTAACTGACTAAATCTATTTAACCCTCTTGTTTCTGCATCACTTATGAGCTTTTCGTAACAAAGAAATTATCATTGTCAGTCTTATTAACCTTGTGAAACCTGTGGGGAAGGGGAACTACCTTGAACTGTGATAATGATTTCAGGACTGTCCTTTTAAGGTTAAGGTTAAAGTTAATCCTTCTTTGCACTGTACTCTCCCAGCTGGAGTTGGAGGAAGAGATGCAGAAGCCTCGTATGTGAATACAACAAGCCAGCAGTTTGTAGAGGCAATGATTTGTATACACTACGTGCAGGATATAAGCTACTTTACTGGCTAAATCTATCATTTATTCCCTATCCCTATATGTCCTTGAAATAAGAAGCGTACCTTTTCAAAGGACAGTCGGGAGTCAGCTAGATGATTGTTAATCTAGGATCACATGTCGACCAGTCTGGGCAAGGATCATGATGTATGTTCATTAGGATTTTATGACTATCAATAGTCATAAATAGTTATCATTACAGATGCTGGCTTTATGATAAAATTAATTTATAATAATTCATTTCATAGTCACCATGTGAGATTTGAACTCATTTCTGCCAGATCCTATTTCAGTAAAGCAACTACTCTGTTGGTGTTCTAGGTTTAATGAAGTTCAGGAGGTTGGATTCTAAAGCATAGACAGAATTGCCAACTTATTATTGCCTTTAGGATTCTTCATGTTGTGTTATTCTCTTAGCAGAAGCATTAAGTTAATTCTGTTCTTAGAAAATACATTTCAGAATCAGCAGTTGAAAGAAAATGTATGATTTCTAGAAACAACATCTACTGTTGTGGTTACTAATGCAAGATTTTGTTCCAAGATATCTGTTATTCTTTAAAACCAATTGATTTTTCTTATTTCTTTAAATAGTTAAAAAATTAAATTGACAAACCACAGTGCTTGTCAAATTATTTAGCTGGATTATTTTTTGAAACAATCTAATAAAGACATTTCTTATTAAAAATAATGACTAATAATATTTTTGTTTTGCTCTGTTTGACTGCCTGATAATGATCAACTTTCTACAATATGACGTCCTCTATAAGTTCATAATTGTCTTTATTAGGCTTTGGAAATTTTCAATGTCATTTGAATTCTATACTTAGTATGTCAAACTGCCAGATTATATCAAGGACAATTTTTCTCTAAGGCCATTATATTTGAAACTTTTATGATGGCAAGAAAAAAAAAACATTTTCTATACATAAATTTAACTTTAAATATCTCCTTGGATAATTTAGCAAAAATAAATATAAACATAAATGTTGTTAATTTGTGAAGGGAGAATTACTTGTCAAGTTAGGAGTACACCTGACAGTTGACAATTTGATCTGATCACGGCATCTTCCTGGGAAACCTCTCCACCATTATCAATTTTTTGATATTCAATCTCAGCGATCCTTCCTCAGATAATATGCTGCTTAAACTATTCTCCATGGTCTGTGTTGTATCCCTCTTCTTGAAAAGTCCTCATAAAAATCTTAGGCAAATGAATTCACTTGCAGTTTAAACTTAAAAACTGCATGTAAGTAACAGACTTTGTCTTCAATGTGACACATGAACTCTTTTGCCCTTTCCGTAGACGCTGCTCAGTCTGTTGAGCAAATACAGCATTTTCTGTTTTTATATCGTTCTGAGTTGTAGCTTCACCACACTGGTATCACATTTTACTGTGTGTACACCTGATGTCACTCCCTCTTCATCTCCATATCATTTCCATGGCTCGATGCAAAATGCCAAGCCACAAGGTATCAAATTGCATCTACACCATTTAACATGATTGTAGTGCAAATGGTCATTGACTTTGACAAAGATTGCATCAATTTCTTATAATTAACCTTTTGTTAAATTCTAAAATGCTCCCAAACCTCAGATTTGCTGTTTTTTTCCCTCTCTCTGTCAACAGTATTTTCATTTCTCATCAATGTCTTTTGTCTCCTGATGTGTAGCTCCCCACAACTTGATTCTAATTCTAATTCATAACATGCTAAGTCAAGATCCTATCTACTAACTGCACTGATTCTATCCCTTTTTAAAAGTTATATTTCATTTCATTTCCCTTTTTTGCTTGTTCTTCCCAAAATGTCAAGTACCATGCAATCTTTACTTCAGGTCTTGGTAAATGCAACCACATTTCTACAACAATGTAATTAAGCCAATATGTGCTGCTAGTTCATCCTCCTTGTTAATGCATGCATTATATTGTTATTACATCTTTAAATTAGACCTTTTAACAGGTTTTCCATATTTTGATCCTATTTCTTATATGCCTTCATTTTTATTTTGTCTGCTGATTTTCAAACTACCTATTCAATCTACTTCTAACTGTCCTCTCAATTTCCCAACAAATCTTCACCAAAAGCGCTCATAAACCCACACACCTACAAAGATCTTGCTCCTGGCCATGTTAGGGTACAAGGTTCTACCGGCCCCAAGAACAATCCCCAACTCAGAAGGTCCAAAGCTCGCTCTCCTGTACTCTCTCCAGCCATGCATAATCCTGGTCTAGCCTCTATTTCTGTAGCTGCTTGCACGTTGAACTGTGAACAGTCTTAACATTCGGGTCCTCGCCTCTCTTGACTTTTTTAAGAGCTGCTTGCAGAATCTCATGACTCTTTCATCCCACGTGTTGGTATCCATGTGGACCACATCTTTTCACCCTCCTTCGTCAGGATGATCTGCAGCATTGAGTGACATTGTCGACCTTCAGCACTTAGATCCTAAGTCTGGAATCACCTCCCTGGATCTTCCCACCTCTCAGTCTGTCTCCTCCTTTAAGATGACTCTTCAAGCCTTCCTCTAATCAAACACTTCATCACCTAGCCATGATATTATTTTCCTTAGCTTGGCCCCAATAGTTTAACTGTCATTTAAAATTAATTCTAGCCCTTAGAATTCCTTGGTTTATTATTTTAAATATAAGGCAGATTCTAGACTTCATATGAACAAACTGAATTTATGAAGTTCACAAAATTATCTGCCAGAGGCTTCATTAGAGAATTCCAGATTGTCATATCCATGCAAAATAAGATGAAGACACATAATATAATACTCTGAGTTTCTTCATTATGCATACTTCACTGACGTTTACATTTATAATAAACCCACAGCCAGGCTTATGCTATCTGGAATTTGTCCACTTAATTAATTTAAAGATATTAAGAAGGTTAATTAAATACACTGATATTTCTCTGATGCTTAAGGATTTTTTTCAAAGTATCTTCTGTGCATCATAGCCAAGTTTCAAACATTCTAGATATATCTTGTGTACTTAGAAATGATTCGATTGCTGACATATTTAAGTTATCTTTCAGTGCTTCTTCTCACTTGGCAAAAACATCTCCTCCACAATCTCCATCAGCACAGGAGCACCGCAGGAATATATACTTGGCCCCCTGCTCTGCTCGCTTTACACCTATGACTATGTGGCTAAGCACAGCTCCAAACACCATTTACAAGTCTGCTGGTGACACCACTGTTGTGGGCTGTATCAAAGGAGGGGATGAATCAGCATGCAGGAGGGAGATTGAAAATTTGGCTGAGTGGTGTCATAATAATAACCTCTCACTCAATGTCATTAAGACCATGGAACTTCAGGAGAGGGAAAGCAGAGGTCCATGATCCAGTAATCATCAGAGGATCAGAGGTGGAGAGGGTCAGTAACTTGAAATTCCTGGGTGTCACTAGTTCTCAGAGGACCTTGACCCACCTTATAAATATACTTGCAAAGAAAGCACGACAGCACCTCTACTTTCTCAGTCGTTTGCGGAGATTTGGAATATTATCAAAAACCTTGGCAAACATCTATAGATGTGAGGTGGGAAGTGTGCTGACTGGCTGCATTATGGCCTGGTACGGGAACACCAATGCCTTTGAGTGGAAAATCCTACAAAAGGTAGTGGTGTTGGCCCAGTATATCACAGGTAAGATCCTCCCAACCATTGAGCACATTGATATGAAACATTGCCAAAGGAATGCAGCACCCATCATCAAAGATCCTTACTGCCCAGACTACACTCTTCTCTTGCTGCAAGGTACAAGAGCTTCAGGACTCGCACCACCAGATTCAGGAACAGTTACTACCTCTCAATCATCAGGCTCTTGAACTCAAGGGGATAACTGCACTCATTCAAGGACTCTGTTATCTTGTTATTTCATACCCATTATTTGTTGCTATTTATTTACTACCTGCATTTGCAGAGTTTGTTTTAACCGTTTACAGTTTACATTTACTGTTCTATAGGTATGCCTGCAGAAAAAGAATCTCAGGGTTGTATGTGGTGACGTGTATGTACTCTGATAATAAATTTTACTTTGAACTTCGACTTCTTCTAATTTAGTTATCAGTGCCTCATAATGAGAGGCATAGGTAGGGAAGATAGGAGGAATCTTTTCGCCATTGCAGATGTATCTAAAACTAGAGGGAGTAGACTTAGGTTAAGATATGAGGATGTTAATCAGAAATTAACATCCACCTAATCAAAAATCTGTACTGGGAACAAACTGCCACTGTATGAATAGATGGAGAAGTGAGTCAGTTTACAAAAGTCAAGAGAGGCATTAGACAAGGGTGTGTTTTCTCCCCTGATTTATTTAATGTGTACAATGAAACAATATTACAAAAAAAAGAGACATTTTGGGAATCAAAGTTGGTGGTGAAAACATCAATAATTTCAGATATGCGGATAACACTGTGTTAATTGCAAGTACTGGGGAAGAACTACAAAACTTAATTGATATGATTGTTGAAGAAAGTGCAAAAATGGGTCTATCTATCAATTGTAAAAAGACAGAATGTATGGTGATATCCAAAAAAAAAGGAGAATCCTATCTGTGGGCTGAGAATAAATGGGGAAGACAGACAAGTAAAGAACTTTTGCTACTTAGGAAGTTGGGTGACATCAGATGGCAGGTGCAACTTGGACATCAAAAGAAGAATAGGGATGGCAAAAGATACCTTTACGAGAATGAAGAGTATACTGACCAATACTAAACTAGGTATGACAACCCACCTCAGAGTACTGAAATGTTATGTTTATACAGTTATGTTATATGGCTCAGAATGTTGGACAATATCTAGTAACATGAGGAAACGTATTGAAGCAGCAGAGATGTGGTTTTTGAGGAGGATGCAAAGAATATCATGGACGAAACGAATATCTAACGAGGATTTCATGAACAGAGCAAACACAAAAAGAGAAATAATGTATGAGATCATGAAAAGGCAACATAACTTCATTGGACATGTGATTAGGAAAGAGGAATTAGGATGCACGGTATTATGGGAAAGATTGAAGGGAAGAAAACAGAAGGACGACAAAGACAAATGATGACGGAGACAGCAGCCAGAAAACTGGAAATGAATACCAATGAATTGGTCCACTTGACCTGAAACAGGAGTGTGTGGGCCATGGCAGTCAAAGCTCAAACTGGGCACGGCACCTGATGACGATGAGGATGTTAGGAGGGGATCTGTGGAGGAACGTTTTCACCCAGAGGGTGATTGGAATCTGGAACTCACTGCCTGAGCAGATGGGATGTTGGAATTCTCACAACATTTACAAAGTAACCAGATGAGTACTTGAACTGCCAGTGCATAGAAGGTTATGGAGCAAATGCTGGTTAATAGGATTAGTACATACTGGTTGGCTTCTACCTGTACCATTAGGTCGTTCTGTTCCAAATCACTTTCCAGAGCCCTAAAGTACATTGTGAGCCATATCGTGGCTTAACTCACTGAAATATAACAACTTTGTTCCATCTGTCATTACTCAGCCTACTTCCCCACTTCAGCTGGATCTTGTTGTAATCCTAGGTAACCTTCTTCACTGTTCACTACACCTCCAATGTTGTTGTCATTTACAAACTTACTAATGATGTTAACAATACCATTATCCAAGTAATTACTATAGATGATAAACAACAGTGGTCCCTGCAGCACACATTAGTTCAGCCATAAGTACTGTGGAGTGCTGTGTCACTGCAGATAGGGAGGATGAGATTGCACTGAGGGGGACGCAGAGAAGATTCATCAAGATGTTGCCTGAGAATGTCACAACTATGGATTGGGCAGCGCAGCAGACACGGCAATCGCGCTTGTGAATTTGCACGTGTCAGCTAATTATTATTTACTCGTGATAGTAATCAACTACATTCTTGTGGTCGTTGTGCTTGTCGAGACTTGGACAGAGCACAGCAAAGCTTCGCTGCTGTTTTGTATTCGGCCTTCCCTGAGCCATTGGACTTTCAAAGTCAACTGACTCTGAAGACTAGCAGTATTCGTTTAATGTTTAGATTTTTTTCAGCCGTAATGTAGGCTTCATTTCCCTTTTGAGAGTTTTAGTTAACAGCCCTATTTGGCCTAGCGTTTATTGTTTTATTTCCCCTTTTTCGAATTAAAGTTTGTGAACCATCGACCTGCTTCAGCGTCTCTCACTCCACACTTGGGCCATATCCGAACCGTGGTGACAGGGAAGGAATGTTTCAGCCATGTGGATCGGCTTAGTCGGATAAACTGTTTGTTTTCCTCAGAGCAGAGAAGGCTGAGGAGGGACTGACTGAGGTATATGAATTTGAGAGCACAGGTCAAGTGGATAATGAGAAGCTTTTCACCTTTACAGTGGTGTGTTTACAGAAAACAATGACTCATACGAATATGTCAATGAAAATACTGTTAATATTGCCATTGCAAGATTTTTCAGATCATTAAAAGTTTCGGCAATGGAATTCCTGAATTTCAGAACCTCATTGTCTGTATTTTTATGCTTTGATCCAGTCACTGACCCGTCCCTTTCAATATTTTCTAGTTCAGCTCTTAAGTCGACAAATTTTTTGCCTCCAAATTGAACTGCTTTGTAAATCAATCAATTACATTTCAAAATTGTCCAAATCAATCCATCGCAACACAATATTTCCGAAATCAGTTTATCTAATGTTATATTCTCCGCACATTTTAAGAATTTTGCAGTTTCTTCAAATGACCCGAATTTCCAATTCAGGATTGTTGGTTGTCCAACACATTATGCAGACAGATTGACGAAACCTGTAACATCCAACGTCATGTGCTCTCACAACTGTGCAGCTGACATTTCCTGTGAAAACTCCCAACGCTCTCGGGTTGTCACAAACCTTTGGCTGCTTCATTTGACAGTAAAGGATCGCTATGTATCTTTTCGTCACGGACAGGATTAAAGAATCAAGGGGCGGCACTGCGTGCCATGTGCCAACAAAAACTTTGCACAGCAACACACATTCCGTTTTGCACGTGCCATTTTGGGCACACGTGCAATAGGCTCGCCACCCCTGACATAGAAAGTTATATGGCAAGTGCTGAAAAATAGGGTTATTATTGACAGGTACAGGATAGATGGGATGGCTAGCACAAAGTGGTGTGCTGAAAGGCCTCTTTCATGTTGCATGATTCTATAACTCTTAAAATGGCGAAGTATTCTTGTACCTTTGGGTCCTGGTTCATTCATTATCATTATCATTATGTGCCATGTCTTTGACCATGATTGCTTTTGGCAATATGTTCTACAGAAGTGGATTACCATTGCCTTCCTCTGGGCAGCGTCTTTACAAGATGGGTGACCCCAGTCATTATCAGTACTCTCCATAGATTGTCTGCCTGGCGTCAACGATTGCAAAATCAGGACTTGTGATATGCACCAGCTGCTCCCATGGCTTCACATAACCCCGATCCAGGGGGTGGGGGTGGTGGGGGGGGTGCTAAGCAGGTGCTACACCTTGCCCAAGGGTGACTTGCCGGCTAATGAAGGCATGGAGTGCCTTACACCTCCTTTAGTAGAGATCTTGCCACCAGACTGGTTCATTAGGAAGATTTTTAAAAATTCTCCTCATGTGTCACTTGTTTTGTATGGTACAGTAAGAATTTGGATTAGTCCACAGATACAAATAAAAGGTTACACGAGGACACAATAATTCTAAAAAGAACTCATTCACGTGTGACACAGCAAAATGACATCTCTCCGAGTTTTCACCTGAATCGCCATGACAGGACAGCCTGCACACTGAAGGCTGCAGACAGCTGCAAGCTATAATGACAAGCATACCACAGCCTGTAGCAACAGGTAATTACAGTCAGTATCACTGACAAAAGAATACAACAGAATAGGCAATACAATTCAGAAAGGAGAGATGCAAGATTATGCTGATAAGTATCATTCGCCTCTTCATATAGTGCTTTGCTTGGTAAAGAAATGAAAATTGATGTGACTAAACATTATTTGATCAATATTGGTGTATGTGGTATTTTTTTCTTTGACTGGAGATTTTACTTGCTCCTCACTTTCAGGCTTTGGATTTTGAAAAAATTATTTATTGGCGTACAGCGAGGAGTAGGTCCTTCACACCCTTTGAGCTGCACCTCCCGGCAATCCGCAGATTTAATGCCAGCCTACTCACAGGACAATTTACAATGACCAATTAACCTACCAACCGGTAGCTCCTTGGACTGGAAACTGGAGCATACAGACTCTTTACAGGCATTGGTGGGAATTGAACCTGGGTCAGTGGTACTGTAAAGCATTGTGCTAGCCACTATGTGACCGTACACACATCAGTTTGCTCAGTTACCTTGCGAGATACCTGCAGGGATGGTTTCCAGTTAATTAATGCCCACCTACAGAATCAAGAACAAGAAAGGCGACTGTCACACTGATTTGAGCAACAGACACAAAATGCTGGAGGAACTCAGGAAGTCAGGCAGCATCTATGGAAAGGATTGAACAATCGAGACCCGTCATTGCGACTGGAAAGGAAGAGGGGGAAGAAGCCAGAATAAGAAGGTGGAAGGAGAGGAAGGAGTACAAGCTGGCAAGTGACAGTTGAAAGCAGGTTGGAAGCTTCAATGTACATTTATTATCAAAGTATGTATGCAGTATACAACCCTCCTGCAGGTGGCCACGAAACACAGAACCATGGAATCAACCCAGTCAAAGAAAAACGTCAAACATCAAACCCCCCTACCCACAAAAAAATGATCGAAAGCACAGAATATAAAACATAGAAGGCATATTTCAGTACAGGTGAGGGGGAAAGAGTGTGCATGGGGGGGTGGGGGATGAAGAAAGAAGTGGAGAGGTGATAGATGAAAAGGGCAAGGAGCTGAAGAAGAAGGAATTTTATAGAAGAGGACAGTGGACCATGGGAGAAAGGAAAGTAGCGATGATTTTGTTCTTTGTTGAAATTAAAATGTAAATAGCTGCAACACACATAAAAAACGCTGGTGAACACAGCAGGCCAGGCAGCATCTATAGGAAGAGGTACAGTCGACGTTTCGGGTCGAGACCCTTCATCAGGACTAACTGAAAGAAGAAATAGTAAGAGATTTGAAAGTGGGAGGGGGAGGGGGAGATCCAAAATGATAGGAGAAGACAGGAGGGGGAGGGATGGAGCTAAGAGCTGGAAAGTTGATTGGCAAAAGGGATATGAGGCTGGAGAAGGGAGAGGATCATGGGATGGGGAGGCCTAGGGAGAAAGAAAGGGGGAGGGGAGCCCAGAGGAAGATGGAGATCAGGCAAGGAGTTATAGTGAAAGGGACAGAGGGAGAAAAATGATAGACAGAGAAAAAATAATAATAAATACATAAGGGATGGGGTACGAAGGGGAGGTGGGGCATTAATGGAAGTTAGACAAGTCAATGTTCATGCCATCAGGTTGGAGGCTACCCAGACAGAATATAAGGTGTTGTTCCTCTAACCTGAGTGTGGCTTCATCTTGACAGTAGAGGAGGCCGTGGATAGACATATCAGAATGGGAATGGGACGTGGAATTAAAATGTGTGGCCACTGGGAGATAGCTGGGCAGTTTTCTGATAAAATGCTCCAAACAGCAATTCCAGTCTGATGACATGTTGAATCTTGCACCGCTTAGCCTTTCAGAGAGTTCCAGGCTTGTAGGCAGTACAGCAGGAACAGTCCTCGACTGAAGGGGATTGGAGAATGGCGTAGAGGGAAGGTCCTCGTCTGAAGGGGATTGGAGAATGGAGTAGAGGATAGGTCCTCGTCTGAAGGGGATTGGAGAATGGAGTAGAGGGTAGCTAAGCTTTAGCAGCTGAAAAAGGAGGGGAATAAGAACACCTAGCAGTAATAGATGTGAAGGAT
The DNA here is from genome assembly GCF_963921235.1 of Mobula hypostoma. NCBI lineage: Eukaryota > Metazoa > Chordata > Chondrichthyes > Myliobatiformes > Myliobatidae > Mobula > Mobula hypostoma. The sequence continues at coordinate 167,434,269 of NC_086102.1, forward strand.
GAGAAAAGAACTCAGTGATTCCAAACACCTGCTCATTCCTTTGCTGTAAAAACTTGCATCAAAATTCCTCTGCATTAATGGACATTGTTACATCCATCAATACATTCATCAAATGCACAAAAGGAATGAGCAACACACACAAGGTGCTGCCTGACCTGCTGAGTTCCTACAGCTTTTTGTGTGTGTTGCTCAAAATTTCCAGCATCTGCAGAATCTTTTGTTTTCATAGAATAATGAAACTGTTTGGCCAAAATCAATAGCGAGGCACTCTAGTGATATAGGCTCAATGCCCCTCATAAATCTCACTGTGAACCAGAATGGCAGATATGATAAAATAACTGAATTTCATTCCCAACAATTTAATTCTCTTCCAAGAGTCAACCCAAAGCACTTCATAAGTAAATTTTCCAACACTATCACTTGTATGATGGCCTCAGCTAATTGGGAAGCTGTTGTTCTTTATGGAAAAAGCCATGAAAAACTCAGTGATTCCTGTAATTACTGAGGATTAACAACCAACGTTAACAATCAACACAACCTAAGGATGTGTTAGAAGCAGCCCACAAGTGTCGTCACGTATGATGGTGCCAACATAACATACCCAGTATGTTCAATAAAACAGCATCAACAAAACAACAGCAAAACAAGCCCCTTTCCCTTTCCCCCTCCCATCCCCCTATCCATTCACACCTGCAATCAGCCTTCCAACCTGGGACAGGCAGACAGGACACCTCTCGGCCTCCAACCTCCATTGGGCTGACAAGACACCCCTGGGCCTCCAACCTCCATTGGACTCACAAACTCACAGTCATTGGGCCTCTGACTTCTCCAGTGGACTTGAAGACTTGCAGACGCAGGGCATCGGCCATTGGGCCTCATCTTCTGGACTTCCAATCAATCTTCAGGCTTCAGTCTTTAATATCAACCCCTGGACTCACCAATGACATGACACCAAACCCCAAGCCTCGAACTCCAGACTCGCTGATAACTGGAACCCAAGCTCTTGGCCTCAAGCTCTGGACCTGCTGACTCACATACCTAGGGGCCCGTCCATCCTTGTGACTCACTGACCTGGGGGGAGGGGTCTCTATCCATTGTCCTCACTACTCTTCATCATCAGTATTTGCTGGGTGAACATCCATCCATGGACTGTCTTTTGTCCATGTTGTCACTGGTTCTTCAAATGCAGATCTTCAAATGGAGGCCTAGACTCTGACCTAACCTCCAACTCCCCACATCCCTATCTCTAAAGTCTAACCCCAAAATCAGAAGAAAAATCAGGTTTATTATCAAGTATGTGTTGTTAAATTTGTTAACTTAGCAGCAGCAGTTCAATGCAATACATAGTATAGAAGAAGAAAAAAAAAGAAATAAATAAATAAATAAATAACACAAAAATAAATAAATAAGAAAATCAATTACAGTTTACGTGTGGTGAATAGATTAAACATTGTGCAAAAACAGAAATAATATATATTAAAAATGAGATAGTGTTCACAGGATCAATGACCATTTAGGAGTCAGATGCAGAGGAGAAGAAGCTGTTCTTGAATCATTGAATGTGTGCCTTCAGGCTTCTGTACCTCCTGCCTGATGGTAACAGTGAGAAAAGGGCATGCCCTGGGTGCTGGAGGTTCTTAATAATGGACGCTGCCTTTCTGAGACACCGCTCCCTGAAGATATCCTGTGTACTTTGTAGGCTAATACCAAAGATGGAGCCAACTAAATTTACAACCCTATGTAGCTTCCTTTGATCATGTGCAGTAGCCCACCCACTCCCACCACCCCCCCATAGCAGACAGCGATGAAGCCTGTCAGCATGCTCTCCGCGGCGCATCTATAGAAATTTTTGAGTGTTTTTGTTGACATACCAATTCTCTTCATACCCCTAATGAAGTATAGACACTGTCTTGCCTTCTTTATAGCTGCATCAATATGTTGGGACCAGGTTAGCTCCTCAGAGATCTGGACACCCAGAAACTTGAAACTGCTCACTCTCTCTACTTCTGATCCCTCTGTGAGGAATGGTATGTGTTCCTTCGTCTTACCCATCCTGAAGTCCACAATCAGGTCTTTTGTCTCACTGACGCTGAGTGCCAGGTTGTTGCTACTACACCACTCCACTAGTTGGCATACCTGATCTCTAACTCCCCAAAGCCTCCCCTATAAACTTAAAAAGCCTAAATCCAAGACACAACCCTGACAGAGACCTCAGCTGAAAGATGCAGCATGTTATAGAGTAGTTGGAAATATGGACAGTGAAATGGAAGATGGTGTTTAACCCAGACCAAAGTGATGTCATATTGTGGTACAGCACAGAAAAAGGCCTTTTGAACCAATGTCAACCAAACTGGCAGTGACATGCTTTCAAAGGTCAGATCCAACAGGAAAGTATTCAGTAAATGGCAGGGCTTTTATACACAGGGTTGATGGGGTACAAGTCTATAGCTCCCTGAAATTGGGCAACAGGAGTGGATACGACAGTAAAGAGTAAAGGAGTAAAGAGGGCTTAAAACATGACTACCTTCATCCAGTAGGGAATTGAGTATAGATGTTGGCAGGTCATGATGAAACTGTATAAAACTTTGGTTAGGCCACATTTGAAGTATTGTTTGCAGTTCTGATTGCCACACTATTGGAACGATGTGGAGGTGCAGAAGATGTGGAGGTTCACTAGGATGATGATTGGATTAGGACGCTCCGTTAACAGGAGAGGTTGTATAAACTATGTCTGTATTTCTACATACTCAGCAAAACATTCAACATCCCAGTTCATAAATGCCTTTTTGGCCAATTTCCAGTATTAATGTTTTCAGTTTCTCTTCACTGAATGGAACTTCTCCAAACATTCTGCTCCGTTAACGAGCCTGGCAAAGAAAACAGAAAGCTGCCTCCTATTGTTCAATTGATGGAAGGATCTGCATTACGTGCAGGCAGAACTCATCAGATGTCAATTGTAGTCAACAGCACAACATTGTGGGCCACAGTGTCTGTTCCCGTGCTATACTGTTTTATGTTTAATGCTGCAGCCACTGAGGCTAATTTCCTTATTGTATGCACTCCAGCTCCTTACCATTCATCAAAACTAGGCAATTTAAGCCGCCCTGCAGACAGAAAAAAAATTATAAAGGCAGATAATTTAAACTGTGTACATTGTGTATTCCAGTGATGACTTCCAGTAAGATGGAGGCACACTCAGCATAATGGCTTCTATGGGGCCTACCAAAGGAGTCCTGCCGAAGAGTTTCAGCCTGAAACGTCAACTGTATACTTTTCCATAGATGTTGCCTGGCCTGCTGAGTTCCTCCAACATCTTGTGTATGTTGCTCGGATTTCCAGCATCTGCAGATTTTCTCGCTTGTCAAAGGTCTTATTGACTTTTTATTAACATATTTTTTTATAAGCACAAGACCCTGGTGGACATTAAGAACTTAAGGTACTGCAGGTCTTTCCCATCAGCAAGTTGCTCATTGACAGAGAAACAGAAGGAGCTGGACTTGGTGTGGATCGTGCTGCTGACTGCGCTAGCGAGGCGTCGGAGGAGTCAGTACGTGAAGGCAGTCTGCAGTCTAACAGCGGAGTGATTGTCTTGGTCACTTTTCTTGTGATCGCAAGGCCATGTTTGGATATTGTTAATGTGGAATTCTGCCAGTCCTATTCACTGGCTTATGGTGGGCAGCAGGGGAACTGTGTGGCCTCGGTTGTAGCGGGGCCATAAGCCGAGGCATCGCCATAGTAGCTGGAGCCCCTGGGGTCGGTGCACTTCACCAGAGTGTGGCGCAGCGTCCATGCTGGAGTCGGTGCTGACCCCTAGTATTCACTCTGCAGAAGACAAGCTGTGTTGAGTTTGACTGCAGACTGCTGCAACATTCAGGAACTCAGGGACTTGGGCTGTATTCTTTTTGTGTGACAGTATTTTATTGTTATCTTATATGTGCTACATGTGCCTTGCGCAGTGTATGACTGATGGTACTGTGTTTTGCACTGTTGCCCTGAAGTAACATTGTTTCATTTGGTTGCATTCATGGGTATTCATATATGGTTGAATAACAATTAAACTTGAACTTGAGCTTGAATTTGCAAACAGACTACCTCTGAGTATGCAGTTAAACATTATTTGGAAAGCATATGACTACCTTCATAAGTCTTTGTTCCCATACTAACCCTCAAGCATGGCCAATGGAAATATGACATTTATAAATTACAGGTTAAAACTGAACTCATGTCCTTGTACCTCGATTCCATTCTGTCTCCCATGGAGCAGTCTATTCCCACTTACATCCACAATACTTCTCATGTTCTCAATCTCCTCAGTAACTTTCAATTCCCACCTCATTTTCACATGTATGTTTAATCCCCAAATACTTCTATCCCCCATCAAGAAGGCCTCAAGGCTCTCCGCTTCTCTCTTAACAAAAGAACCAACCAGTGCCCCTTCAACATCACCCTCCTCCCTCTGCCGGAGCTGGTCCTCACCCTCAACATTTTTCCTTTGGCTCCTCCCACCTTCTCCAGACCCAAGGGACAGCCATGAGCACCCACACGGCCCCAACAATTGCTGCCTCTTTGTTGGCTACGTAAAACAGTCCATGTTGAAGCCTTTCCCAGTAATACTCCCCAACTCTTCCTCCATTACACCGAGGACTGCATTGGTGCTGCTTCATGCACCCATGCTGAACTCATCAATTTCATCAAGTTTCCCTCTAACTTCCACCTTGCCCTTAAATTCACTTGGTCCATTTCTGACATCTCCCTTCCCTTTCTCAATCTCTCGGTCTCTATCTATGGAGCCAAATTACCTACAATGTTAAATATGTTTTGAAGGTGACTTATTAAAAACATGGTGACAATTAATCACTGACAATTCTGTGAATCGTTTCTAATGGAATTTTGTTCAGAGTTCGATCCCAGGTCAAATAACAACCCTGGGGTTATTATAATCTACATACCTCAGATAATTCCAGTTGAAAAAAAATGTGAGAGAAAACGAAAGGAATGCTAGAGACTTTCTGTTGGCATCAATGGTAACAGAAGGACATATGCTTTATCAGTCACACTGGTCTTAGAAGTAAAATTATTAATTCTAATTTCTGCTTGGTAAGAGTCAGATAACAAATATGCTTAACTGCAGAAATATTTTCAAATTTAATTTAAAATATTCCTTCTTGTGCACAGCCTTGTGCTCTGCTACAGTTATTCACCTCGTCTACTCCAACAGCAACTTCCAAACCAGGACTTCAGTCATTGGAAGAACAAAGATAGATGGTGCATGGAAACATATGTGCCTACAGGTTCCCACAATATCCTGACTTGGAAACATCACTAGTCCTTTATTATTGCTGCATCTAAATCTTGGAAGACCCTGTTAGCCACACTGGTGGGTGTACCTTGATCAGAAGTGCTGCAATGGTTGAGGGTGGCAACTCAAAGCCACCTTCTCAAGGACAAAGTCTCCCAAAGTGCAGCTAAAGTTCACAGAATTTGGTATTAATGACCTAATCCCCGTTCTCTGCTGGCAATAATTTTCTGGTACATTCTCAGAATAATCTATAGCCAAAGAAAAGAAGAGGCATGCAGTGAGAAAAATACCCTATTCATAAAAGTATTATTTGACCAATGGAGGCCAAATTCTCCACAATATTATCATGCAGACTATTGCTTAAAACTGCAACCAAGCCCCAATGACCTTCATTACCCAATCAGAAGGATCAATCCAAATGATGCAGATGTCCCTCTTGTCCGTTTGCTGAGTAGGTCAAAGGGTAAATCTATACAATGACAGTCGTATCTTCAACAGATAAGTTGTAATGTTTGCACAGGTAGGGAAGATTAAAATGATCTCTAGATTTTTTTTCATAATTAGTGACGCTGGAGTTGATTAAGTTGCCTTTGAATTAGTATTTCAGTGCAGTGTTGAGGCAATGCCACACACCCAGAGGAGCCATCCATCATGTTAGATGTGGCTGCCTTTGCAGGTGATATTTTGAACAAGTACGAGGTAGTTACTCCTGAAGTCCTGACATTTATCCCTGAATCAATGTCAGAAAAAATCTGCTCAAACAATATCTGTGTGTGGGAATTTGCTGTTTGCAAACTAATTGCTACATTTATATTGGTGACAGCACTTCAAAAGGGCTTATTGACAGTAAGGTACTTTGGGATGACCTGAAGCTATGAAAGCTAACAATAAAATCCAATCTTTCCTTTTTACTTAATACCCTACAATTTTCTTGTCTATTAAAATTAATAATTAGTAAAATCATGTGCTAAAAAGCAAAATTTACAGTGAGTAAATAACCAAAATAAATTCGATCTTAATATTAGAAAATAGACTAAACATTGTGAGGATTGGTCTAAAATGTTTAACTATTGATAAATAATGTTCCTGGAACTTATCCTGAGGGAAAAAATACACTAATTGTGGATGGGATTGCAGCACAGCTCGAGTTATTTGGGTTACTGACATCTGGTGGTGCCTGTGAGGGATTTGCATGATCTCCCTGTGACCACATGGGTTTTCTCTGTATATTGCATGCCTCCCATGACCCAAAGTCATGAAGATTGCAAGCTGATTGGTCATCGTAAGTTACCTGTAATAAGTAGGTGAAGGGTGAGGTCTAAGGGGAGAATAGTTTACAGGGAATAATAATGGGGAATGGGATTGTTCTATAAGATACTATAGATGATGGCTCAAAAGGCAGTCCCTCTATGTCATAAGGAAATATCACATTTTGGTAAAACTACAGAAAATAAATTCCTTTCTTCTTTGTTTTATCCTCTATGCACTTCTTTCAAAGTCTCAGAGCGTAATGTGGTGGGTCCTACCTAACTGGAACTAATACTTACACAACAGGGGCAAGTCGTCACATCTTCCAGCTGCCAATATATATCATGTTTCTTCAGTTAAATGCTTCAACGACTGGAAGGATTAAAACCATTTATTATTACGTCATATTGTTAACGAAGTAGTAACATGAAATTCAGAAAACAGTACAATGTAATAGGATTTATGAAAAGGAAACCATCTTAAAAAATATAATTTTTTAAAGGTTGTAACTCGTAAAATAGATAAAGATTAATCAAATGTGGTGGAGTCTTTGGACTTACAGAAGACTTTGATAAGGAAACAAGAGATTATTTAACAAATATTGGGAGTAATTTGCTGGTATGGATTGAGGGTGTTGAATGGACAGAAAACAGAGAGTAAGGATAAATAGTCCTTTTCCAGATTGAGAGGAGTTGAGTAGTGGTGTGCTGCAGAATTCACTGCAGGGCCTCAGCTATTCAATGATTTGGATAATGAGATCAAATGTAAATTATTTCACAATATAAGGTTAGGGTTTACAGTGGAAGGATGAAAAGGGGCCTCAGCAATATATAGGTTAAACGATCAGGTGAGGTCAGAGCATAAGGGGATATATTGTGGGGAAAAACATGAAGTCATCCAGTTTATTAGAAAAATATAGAGAGATGAAGTATTTTTAAGTGATGTTGGTGTTCAGAGGGACCCAGATGTCCTAGAACATGAATCACTGAAGTGAGTAACAGACAGGTGTGTGAGCAATCAGAAAGGCAAATGGTACGTTGGCTCTTATTGCAAGAAGGTTTGATCAGAATTACTGTATATGGGCCCCCCCCCACCCCGTGACCATAAATGGAATATTAAATTTTGATCTTGTCTCACTTACTAAACAAGGATATTCTTGCAACTGATGTAGTGCAGCACAGGTTCATAGAAACATAGAAAAACTACGGCATAATACAGGCCCTTTGGCCCACAAAGCTGTGCCGAACATGTCCTTACCTGAGAAATTACCTAGGGTTACCCATAGCCCTCTATTTTTCTGAGCTCCATGTACCTGTCCAGGAGTCTCTTAAAAGACTCTATCGCATCTGCCTCTACCATCATCGCTGGCAGCCCATTCCACACACTCTCTGCGTAAAAAAACTTGCCCCAATAGCCCCTCTGTACTTGCTTCCAAGCACCTTAAAACTGTGCCCTTTCATGCTAGCCATTCCAGCCCTGGAAAAAAGCCTCTGACTATCCACACCGTCAATGCCTCTCATCATCTTATATACCTCTATCAGGTCATCTCTCATCCTCCGTCGCTCCAAGGAGAAAAGGCTGTGTTCACTTAACCTGCTTTCATAAGGCATGCTCCTCAATCCTTGTAAATCTCCTCTGCACCCTTTCTATAGGTTCCACATCCTTCCTATAGTGAGGCGATCAGAATTGAGCACAGTACTCCAAGTAGGGTCTGACCAAGGTCATATATAACTGCAACATTACCTCTTGGCCTCTAAACTCAATCCCAGGATTGATGAAAGCCAATTGATGAAGCACTGTATGCACAGAATCAACCTGTGCAGCAGCTTTGAGTGTCCTATGAACTTGGACCCTAAGATCCCTCTGATCCTCCACACTGCCAAGAGTCTTACCATTCTGTCATCATATTTGACCTACCAAAATGAACCACCTCACACTTACCTAGCTTGAACTCCATCTGCCACTTCTCAGCCCAGTTTTGCATCCTATCAATGTCCTGCTGTAACCTCTGACAGCCCTCCACACTATCCACAACACCCCATCAGCAAATTTACTAACCCATCCCTCTACTTCTTCATCCAAATAATTTATAAAAATCATGAAGAGCAACGGTCCCAGAACAGATCCCTGAGGCACACCACTGGTGACCGACCTCCTTGCAGAATATGGCCCATCTACAACCACTCATTGCCTTCTGTGGGCAAGCCACTTCTGGATCCACAAAGCAATGTCCCTTTGGATCCCATGCCTCCTCACCTTCTCAATAAGCCTTGCATGGGGTACCTTGTCAAATACCTTGCTGAAATCTATATACACTGCACCTACTGCTCTATCTTCACCAATGTGTTTAGTTACATCCTCTTTTGAGGATTTGAGGTTCAGTAGATTGATTCCAGGGATTATGGGTCTGTTGTATGAACAGATGCTCAGCAGACTGCTCCAATATTCCCTTGAGTTGGGAGAAATGAGGAAGTAATTGTTGGCAAGGGAGATATTTCCTTGGTTGGTGTGCCTAGAACAGATGTCATAGTATCTGAAAAAGGGTTCAGCCACCTAAGGGTGAGGTAAGATGAAATTTCTTCGCACACCATTTGGTTTGGCTTTAATATTCTCAACCCAAGAGATCCATGGAGGCAGAGCGATTCAGTATGTTCAAGAAAGAGATGAATGGAATGTTTAGATATTAGTTCAAAGATCAAAGCAAACTTATTGTCAAAGTACATATAGGTCACCATATACAACCCAGAGATGCATTTTCCTGTGGAATACTCATTAAATCCATAATAGAATCAATGAAAGATCACACCTACTTGGACATTCAACCAGTGTGCAAAAGACAAAATAATCAATAATAGGCAAAATAATCAAAGTATCTGAGCTTTCAGAAAGACTGCCCACCCTTCAATTTCCTTTAGCTAATATGCACAGCAAGATGTCTCTTCACTCTTACGAACTTGAAGTGCTAAAGTTTACAACTTCCCAACCCCAACAGATGAGTATTGTTTGATACTGGATCTCCTTCATTCAATCACTGTACCAGTGCAGGATTTCTGACAATGGTGTAACCATGCCTGTCATTACACTAAAATTGTTTTAACATTGGTGAACCCTCACAATTGTCCTAAGGTGGATAATTTATGAGACAATATTGTAACAGTGGGTCCTGAGAATCAATACTGTTCCCTCTGGCATATGAAGCTGTCTTCAACACTCCCAATGAATAAATAGTTAGGTGATACTTACAGAATATATCAGCAGAGGCTTTGGATAAATGCCATCATTTGAACGGCTGTTGACAAGTAAATGTTATAAGCAAGTCCACTTCTTATACACAGTAAATTGACCAGAAAATATTGGAAATTATTAGATTTGAAAGGATTGAAAGCAGAAACTGAGTTTCAATCATATCTCTTCAGTTGATCATTCCCATCTGACAACTCCATTACCCTGATTGTTTCAGGCCCATGGGAGGTATTGAAGCTTCACAGATCAGAACACAGCAGTCACAGGCAATAACGATTATCAGGTCTCTGTCAGACAGACAGTAACATTCCAACCATCCTATCATACATATGGCAACAGCCTATATTCAGCTCAACCTCCGACCTAGCAGATGTTCGCTTTAAACAAAATTGCAACCTACTAGCCAGAGCACAGTGCTAAATTCCATGCAGTAAATGGTTTCAGGTAACTGGTTAATAACAACCTCAATTAGAACTGCCTTTTTCAAGTTTAAAGAAGCAAAAGGTGCTGTTAGTGCAGTGAAAGAACAATTGCAATGAAAAATTAGTCTCTATTTTCTCCAGATATACAATTGAGAAAACGTTCTAGGAAGGGTATATTACTTTCTTTGGATCATTTCTTTAATAGAGGTTGAAATTAATCATTTTATAAAATAGGAAAATAAACATCAAGCATCTCAAATTTTACAAGGAAATGAATGTGCTGAAAGAGGCCAAAAACTTCTGAGGAAGTGATGTCTTAAGAAAAGCAAATCATTACAAGTTGCTGGCCGAAAGCATCATCCACCCAGTTGCTCCTCAAGAAGAATTATCATTTCCCAGACTTGCACAAATTTGCAATAGCAGCTCATGAGTTACACTTCAAACTTGTCACAGAAAATTTATTCTAGCAATCCGCAAGTTGGTGCTTGTGATCGTCATTAAAGATTGTCAATCAGCCCCTCTGGTTCGGGCAGAAAACAATTATAAGCCTGATATCTCATTCATCAAGTTACAGTTCAATCTAGGAGACTGTAAAAGCATGCTGTCACATTTTCTTACTCCGGTATTTAATCCCACTCTACATATTTCATTTGATTCGTCCTCTGTTTAAATCCTTTCTCAAATTACTTTTAACTACATAAATCTTACAGCTGAAGGAAACAAACTATGTGCATGGTTGGTCACCAATGACGAACGGCAGGTTGTCCCTCTTCAACCTAAATTTTATAGAAAACATTAACGTTTTAAAAAATAATTGTGCAGGAGCAAGTGTAACAGTGGACTGCGCTACGACTTCTTGCTCTCACACTGTATCTTGTCTCAGCTCAGCTTATCTCACCTGCTGCGTCTGCTTGCTTTTCTCTTCGGAGGCAAGGTAGCATTTGTTATTCATCGATATTTACCCTCCAGAAAGTGGCTGGGAACCACTTCACGTACTTTGGTATACTCTCCAGTGTAGTGGCTAGAAGATCAAAATTAACTTGCATATTACTTACATGCAGTTTGGAGTTCCGGGTAGAACTGCGGTTATTGGGTACCCAAGTACTTAAGGTTCAAAGATTTAACCACTTATTTGTAACAAGAAATGTTGGTTCCTTTGGATGGATGATCTAAAGTAAAAGCCCTTAAGATTCCGATATTGGTATCCATCTTTTTTAATGTCCCGCCAATCAAGCATTGCTTTTTTTTTGGAAAGAGGCACTGGATTTGTACTCTTATTTATAGAGCGCTTTTGCATTTCATGTTGGGACTTTGCTCGTTAATTTGCAGCTGGGCAATAATTTTATTCATTGACTGGGGTTATGCAGGTACCACAAATTCACTTTCACGATACCTACATCTTTTATATTTCAAACATCCAGAACCTTTCCTCTTTTTTACCAAATTAGATTGCAGTTCCTTGCTGTAGCCAATTGTCTTTGCCATTCCGGGACCATCCTCGGGCTGTCCCGCCTACGTTTATGAAGCGAGTTTAAATATTTGAATTGAAAAGCGGCAGAATTCCCAGAGAATAAATTGGACGACCCTCGACACTCGGCGGAACTTACTCGGTTGGTGTTTGCTTTGCATTTCAATCCAGTGGAGACGAAAGTTAATTTGAGGATACTGCCGTGGCAGGTGCTTGCAGCAGAATCTTCCATCTGGTAATATGTAAATCCAACTTTTTGATGTCAAATTTGCAGCAACCCTTCCCACCCACCTGGCTTCAGCTACCACCTTCCAGCTTGCCCTCCTTTGCCTCTCCCCACCTTTTTATTCTGGCATCTTCCCCCTTCCTTTCCTGACTGGGTGAAGCGTCTCGGCCCGAAACATTTCCGTAGATGCTGCCTGACCCGCTGAGCTCCTCCAGCATTTTGTGCGTGTTAACCACTTAGGTTGTCCACTTTCTAAAACTATTGTTCTGCCAGCGTGTTTTCATCAGTCTGTATATTCTATCGTTCCATTTAATATCAGAGAAATGTATGCGATATACATCCTGAAATTCTTGTTCTTCGCAATAATTTTGTTCGTTGTATCAGCTTGATAAAACTCTGTACCCAAAGCAGACAAAGTTTACCTCAGATGTTTAATCCATTATTGTGGCAAACTGTAAATTACCAAAAAAAAAGCCACCATTTTATAAATACTCTGGCAGACATGTGTTCATGAAAATTGTCTATAGTTGTTATAACACGCTTAAATAGAGATATATTCTGACAGGAAGAATGAAAGCGTTCTATCAACTCTGGTGGCTACTAGGCTGGGCAGGATACGTTTTGTCACAAGACTACGAAGAACGTGGCGACGGAAATTTAATCAGAAAACAGAAAATTAAATATCTCTCGGCTAATCCACCTGGCGAAAATGAACAAGGTAATGTTTGATTTTTGTTTTAACTTTGTGCCAATTTGACACATACTTGCTGCTTGTTACCCAACTTTCCTCGTTAGTAACTCCTACTTTATAAGTTTGCCTGTGAAGTAGGTATGGGGTAAATAATGATCAGAGAATTTTGCTTCACAAACCCGCTCCCGACGCAATGCAGACACTAAGCGTGGTTTTCATTATCTGAGGCACTTCAGAATAGAACAACCTGCTGGTGATGCTTTGTCTTAACCTTGCGCACTTTTGTGAGGGAAAATCTTTGGTCGTTGTATCTCTTCACCGCACGCTTATACTTTGTAAATCCAAGAATATGATAACAGCTTTCAAAAATCAATGACTGTCTTCCTCTCCCACCTCATTCAGAGGAGGACTGTACTCTGGAGATCGCGTTTCTTCTGGACAGTTCGGAGAGCGCCAAGGACTATAACCACAACCGCGAGAAGAGCTTCGTGTTGGACTTCGTGGACCGGCTGCAGCAGCTGCGGGTGTCGAGCGGCCGGCGGCTGGTGCCCAGAGTGGCGCTTCTGCAGTACTCCAGCACGGTGCTGATTGAACAGACCTTCCGCGACTGGAGCGGCGCGGCCGCCTTCAGAGCCCGCGTCGTGCCCATTGGGTACATCGGCCATGGCACGTACACCACATATGCCATCACCAACCTGACCCAGCTCTACCTGAACGAGGCAGTCCCGGGCAGCGTCAGGGTGGCCGTGCTTATGACCGACGGCGTGGACCACCCCAGGAACCCCGACATCTACGCAGCCACGGCAGAGGCCAAGAACCAAGGCATAAAGTTCTTCACGGTGGGCATGTCGCCCGTGGCCACCGAGCTGCCCAACGCGGCCAAGCTGCGTCTGCTGGCCAGCGCGCCCGCTTCCCGCTTCGTTCACAACCTGCAAGACCAGAGCGCCTTGGGGAAACTCTTATTGGAAGTGGTAAGGGCGCTGGACTCTAACATATAGCATCTCCATGTCAATCTTACAACTCGATCTCACACACTCGTTTGAATTCAATGTATAAGGATCTTCACTTTTACTCTCCTTCCAATTTCACTGTCTGCTGCCTTCAAATGGAAGCAATACCGTGTCATCCCGAGTGTTTACTATTGGGAGCACTGCGTTGACATTATCCCACGGGTTTAATGGCAACAGCTTGTTACAAAGAATTTTTTTTACCTGGGGTTGAACTCTTACAAAATGGTTCACATTCCTGCTTCCATTTCCAATAGTGGAACGGAGAGCAGTGTCCATCCTGATGTGGTAGGAAGAGTTGTTACACTGTTTCAGACAGGCATTTAAACATAGAAACATAGAAAATAGGTGCAGGAGTAGGCCATTTGGCCCTTCAAGCCTGCACCACCATTCAGTATGATCATGGCTGATCATCCAACTCAGAACCCTGTACCTGCTTTCTCTCCATTCCCCCTGATCCCTTTAATCACAAGGGCCATATCTAACTCCCTCTTAAATATAGCCAATGAACTGGCCTCAACTGTTTCCTGTAGCAGAGAATTCCACAGATTCACCACTCTCTGTGTGAAGAAGTTTTTCCTCATCTGGTCCTAAAAGCCTTCCCCTTTATCCTTAACCTGTGACCCCTCATTCAGGACTTCCCCAACATCGGGAACAATCTTCCTGCATCTAGCCTATCCAATCTCTTTAGAATTTTATACATTTCAATAAGATCCCCCCTCAATCTTCTAAATTCCAGTGAGTATAAGCCTAGTCAATCCAGTCTTTCTTCATATGAAAGTCCTGCCATCCCAGGAATCAATCTGGTGAACCTTCTTTGTACTCCCTCTATGTCAAGAATGTCTTTCCTCAGATTAGGGGACCAAAACTGCACACAATACTCCAGGTGTGGTCTCACCAAGGCCTTGTACAACTGCAGTAGAACCTCCCTGCTCCTGTACTCGAATCCTCTTGCTATCATTGCCAACATACCATTCGCCTTTTTCACCACCTGCCGTACCTGCATGCCCACTTTCAATGACTGGTGTACAATGACACCCAGGTCTTGTTGCACATCCCCTTTTCCTAATCGGCCACCATTCAGATAATAATCTGTTTTCCTGTTCTTGCCACCAAAGTGGATAACCTCACAGCAGTTATAATGGGTGACTTCAATCTACATATAGATTGGGTGAACCAAATTGGTAAGGGTGCTGACGAAGAGGATTTCTTGGAATGTATGCGGGATGGTTTTCTGAACCAACATGTCGAGGAACCAACTAGAGAGCAGGCCATTCTAGACTGGGTATTGAGCAATGAGGAAGGGTTAGTTAGCAATCTTGTCGTGTGAGGCCCCTTGGGTAAGAGTGACCATAATATGGTGGAATTCTTCATTAAGATGGAGAGTGACACAGTTCATTCAGAAACAAAGGTTCTGAACTTAAAGAAGGGTAACTTTGAAGGTATGAGACGTAAATTAGATAAGATAGACTGGCAAATGATACTTAAAGGGTTGATGGTGGATATGCAATGGCAAGCATTTAAAGATCGCGTGGATGAACTACAACAATTGTTCATCCCAGTTTGGCAAACGAATAAACCAGGGAAGGTAGTGCACCCATGGCTGACAAGGGAAATTAGGGATAGCATCAATTCCAAAGAAGAAACATACAAACTAGCCAGAAAAAGCAGCACACCTGAGGACTGGGAGAAATTCAGAGTCCAGCAGAGGAGGACAAAGGGCTTAATTAGGAAAGGGGAAAAAGATTATGAGAGAAAGCTGGTAGGGAACATAAAAACTGACTGTAAAAGCTTTTATAGATATGTGAAAAGATAAAGATTGGTTAAGACAAATGTAGGTCCCTTACAGTCAGAAACAGGTGAATTGATCATGGGGAACAAGGACATGGCAGACCAATTGAATAACTTCTTTGGTTCTGTCGTCACCAAGGAGGACATAACTAATCTTCCAGAAATAGTAGGGGACCGAGTGTCTAGTGAGATGGAGGAACTGAGGAAAATACATGTTAGTAGGGAGGTGGTGTTAGGTAAATTGAAGGGATTAAAGGCAGATAAATCCCCAGGGCCAGATGGACTGCATCCTAGAGTGCTTAAGGAAGTAGCCCAAGAAATAGTGGATGCATTAGTGATAATTTTTCAAAACTCGTTAGATTCCTGAGGATTGGAGGGTGGCTAATGTAACCCCACTTTTTAAAAAAGGAGGGAGAGAGAAACCGGGGAATTATAGACCGGTTAGCCTAACGTCGGTGGTGGGGAAACTGCTAGAGTCAGTTATCAAGGATGTGATAACAGCATATTTGGAAAGCGGTGAAATCATCGGACAAAGTCAGCATGGGTTTGTGAAAGGAAAATCATGTCTGACGAATCTCATAGAATTTTTTGAGGATGTAACTAGTAGAGTGGATAGGGGAGAACCAGTGGATGTGGTATATTTGGATTGTCAAAAGGCTCTTGACAAGGTCCCACACAGGAGATTAGTGTGCAAACTTAAAGCACACGGTATTGGGGGTAAGGTATTGATATGGATAGAGAATCGGTTGGCAGACAGGAAGAAAAAACTGAGAATAAAAGGGACCTTTCCAGAATGGCAGGCAGTGACTAGTGGGGTACCGCAAGGCTCAGTGCTGGGATCCCAATTGTTTACAATATATATTAATGATTTAGACGAGGGAATTAAATGCAGCATCTCCAAGCCTGCGGATGACGCGAAGCTGGGCGGCAGTGTTAGCTGTGAGGAGGATGCTAAGAGGATGCAGGGTGACTTGGATAGGTTGGATGAGTGGGCAAATTTGCATTTAAACTTATTTAGGCTCCCATTCATATATGTTTCCCTGACATGTACAAATCACTTCCTTTGATTTTTAATTTCATTTTGGAAACATTTTGAGATTCCGCGTATCGCCTTTTTAAATATTTTACGTGTGTGTTGGTTTGCAATTTAAGCAATCAGGCTTCGAAATTTTAACATCGCCCAGAAATACATTGCAATTGGGTTAGAGTTCTTTAACGAGGGTGGAGTGCTGTGGGAGGGATGTAGGATAGGTGTCAGAGAAGGAGTGCCAGGGAGAGGGGGTGGAATGGTGTGGGGACAGATGCATCCATCCCTGAAACACCGGACAAAGCCATTTGATACCAAACAATACATTTATTGATCATTACAGAATGTCTCTTTGGTGCTTCCCACTCCATCCTCTTTCCCTTCCACTTTTCCCAACCACGATTCATTTCCCTGCCCCCTTCCCACTCTCAGTACACAATAGACATCCATATCAGAATCAGATTTATCATCATTCATCTATGTTATGAATTGTTTTTGTAGTAGCAGTACAGTGCAATACATAAAATTACTACAGTACTGTGCAGAAGTCTTAGGCACCCTAGCTATATAAATGACTTTTGCACAGTACTGTATCTTGCATCAATCTTCACTGTGGAAGACACTAATAGTATGCTGGAAGTTCAGGAGTGTCGGGGGCAAACGTGAGTGCAGTTACT
Organism: Mobula hypostoma; assembly: GCF_963921235.1. Lineage (NCBI taxonomy): Eukaryota > Metazoa > Chordata > Chondrichthyes > Myliobatiformes > Myliobatidae > Mobula > Mobula hypostoma. The sequence goes on from NC_086102.1 coordinate 167,451,368, forward strand.
ATTACTAGGGAAAAGCTGCTTGGGAAGCTGAAAGGTTTGAAGGTAGATAAGTCACCTGGATCAGATGGACTACACCCTAGTGTTCTGAAGGAGTACTTGAAGAGATTGTGGGAGCATTAGTAAAGACCTTTCAAGAATCACTAGATTCTGGGAAGGTTCCAGAGGACTGGAAAATTGGAAATGTCACTCCACTCTTCAAGAAGGGAGAGAGGCAGAAGAAAAGAAACTATAGGCCAGTTAATCTGACCTCAGTGGTTGGGAAGATGTTGGAGTCGATTATTAAGGATGAGGTCTCAGGGTACTTGGAGGCACATGATAAACTAGGCCGTAGTCAGCATGGTTTCTTCAAGGGAAAATCTTTACTGACAAACCTGTTGGAATTCTTTGAAGAAATAACAAGCAGGATAGACAAAGGAGAATCAGTGGATGTTGTGTGCTTGGAATTTCAGAAGGCCTTTGACAAGATGCCACGCGTGAGCCTGCGTAGCCAGATAAGAGCCCATGGAATTACTGGAAAGATATTAGCATGGATAGATCATTGGCTGATTGACAGGAGGCAAAGAGTGGGAATAGAGGGAGCCTTTTCTCATTTGCTGCCGGTGAATAGTGGTGTTCCGCAGGGACCAGTGATAGGACCTCTTTTTTTTATGCTGTATGTTGATGATTTGGATGACAGATTTAATGACTTTGTGGCCAAGTTTGCAGATGATACAAAGATAGGTGGAAGGGGCGGATGGTGTTGCGAAAGTGGAACGGCAGATGGTGTTGCGAAGCAGGGAGGTTGCAAAAGGACTTGGACAGATGAGGAGAATTGGCAAAGAAGTGGCAGATGGAATACAGTTTCAGGAAGTGTATGGTCTTGCACTTTGGTAGAAGGAATAAGAGTGCATATTTCCTAAAAGTGGATAAAATTCAAAAATCTGAAATTCTAAGAGACTTGGGAGTCCTTATGCAGAATTTCCTAAAGTTTAACTTTGAGGGTGAGTTGGTGGTGAGGAAGGCAAATGCAATGTTAGCATTCATTTCAAGGGGACTTGAGTCTAAAAGCAAGGGTGTAGTGTTGAGACTTTATAAAGCACTGGAGAGGCATCACTTGGAGTATTGTGAGCAGTTTTGGGCCCCTTGTTAAGTAAGGATGTGCTGACGTTGGAGAGAGTTCAAAAGAAGTTCACAAAAATGCTTCCAGGAATGAAAAGTTTATTTGTATGAGGAGCTTCTGATGGTTCTGGGCTGGTACTAGATGGAGTTTAGAAGAATGACGGGGATCTCATTGAACCTATCGAATGTCATAAGGCCTAGACAGAGTAGATGTGGAGATAGAGAGGATGTTTCCTACAGTGAGAGAGTCTAGATCTAGAGGGCACAATCTCAAAAAAGAGGGATGTTTATTTAGAACAGACATGAGGAAGAATTTCTTTAGCCAGAGCATGGTACGTTTGTGGAATTCATTGTCACAGGTGGCTGTGGAGGAGGCCAGGTCATTGGATATATCTAAAGCGGAGTTGGATAGATTCTTGTTAAGTCAGGGAGTGAAAGGCTATGGAGAGAAGGCAGGAGAATGGGATTGAGAGGGAAATGGATCAGCCTTGATCAAATAGCAGAGAAGACATGATGGGCCAAATGGCCTAATTCTGCACCTATGTCTTGTGGTCTTATACTTAAAGCAGAGGTTTTTGATTAGTAAGGGTACCAAAGGCTATTAGGTAAATACCGAACAGGGTTGAGAGCTAAAAATAAAGTAGCCAAGATTAGATGGTGGAGGAGACTTGATGGGCAGAATAGCCTAATTCTGCTCCTGTGCCTTGTGGTCTAATATTTTCCTTGAAGGGTCAGCAGAGTGGCACTATAAATCAGAAAATTTGAGAAAAATTCCTTCTTAGTCAACATTTCATGCAAAATTATGGCTGCATTCATTTCAATCTGTAGTCTTATTACTGTTCCTCCAACTGGAAGGTCCAAAACTTGAATGGTTGCATAACCAGTACAAGGCATCCTCTTTTTTGGACTCTTCAGTCACTTGCTAATGGCATAGTTTGGAAATACAGTTGGTAAAGATGAAAACAGACATTAGCGCTAGAAGCCATTATCATTACTTAGTAACACTATCTCTATTTCCTCGTCTTCATTTCATTGTACAGAACCGTCAGCAAGATGCCTGTGACATATTGCAACAAATGTTTACAGATTATCCACAGTCCATCAGTAATTGGTCCTCCAAATTGGGGCTTTCAAGTACAAGATAAAATAGGCATGAAACACAGATCATAACAAATAATTCCAAGAGACAGGAGAGAGGTAGGCCCAATTTTCCAGATATTGTCAGTCAGGAATCCATCACAGATTTATTTCCTAAAATGCAATAAATTATTTCATGAATCCTTCCCCTTATATCGTCCAGAATTTTTAAATTTTTATTCTCAGAGAGGACAGTGACCATTTGAAATACAGTCAAGGTTTTAAAATAAAAGCCAGATTAATCTGAGACATTGTTGCTTGATTCAGTCCAGGACTGGTAGGACTGATACCTAGATTTAGAGGCCATAGTCTCCGGGTTTAGGGATTAGCCACTTAGGGGAGAAAAGGAGGAATATCTCCAAGCTGAAGGTACAAAACTTTGGAATTATTTATTTCAATTATTCCACAGGTTTTAAGGTAATGACTTTTTAAATTACACCAAAAACAAGTTTATTCAGTGGGAAGCTCAGATTCGAATGATCTTTAATTGCAGTTTTAGCTATTGGGTTAATTGAGAAGTTTGTTTTAGGCTGAGACTTTATACAAAGTTGCATTAAAATGGAACTACTGTTCTCTTATTTTATTAACAAACGTATAAAAATCCAGACCATCATTCTTGATTCTGAGGATTGATCATATTTTATTGATTGACACTAGTTTACAGTTCCAATCTCCAGTGACACTCTGCTAGCAGTATGTGTTAAATTACATGATGAGAAGTTATGGCAAGTCACAGTGATAATACCCATCACTTTAGAAAAAGTAATGGAATTTATTTTGATTTGGGGTAATAATATTACATTGTAAAATTGAATCAGTTGTCCCTGAAATCAAATGCATTTGTCAAGCAAATCAAAGGAAATGTTGTTTTCTCCTTTCATATTTGTGGGCTCCATAAAGTAAGTTGCTACTAGGCAATGGTTGTGCAGCAAAGTTTAAATCAAGACTAAACCGAATGGGCAGATTAGATCTGGATCTAATGGAAGTTTTCACTGGTGTTACAGACCCTAGCACCTGTCTCACATTCTGCCCACCTGAACCTGCATTCTGGTAAAGGATTGAGAAAAATGCAATGAAAAGTGAAATAAAACATTACAAGCCCAAGAGCCCACTTGTATACAGAGGGAGGACTGATCAGAGATGGAGATACAACATCATAACCTCAATTTGAGCCCCTTAAGCATACCTGCCCACTAGGAGCCAAAGATCTCATGGTAATGTCCTTTGATCCAATACTGTTTAAGAAAGCTAATCTTGTGCTTTATCTTTTCAGGGAGAGCTGATCAACGAAGGGGTAAGTATGATTTATTTCCTAAAGAAGCTTATTTGTGGATGCTGTCAGTAGTATGGTTATGGTTTGGAAAATTGTTTACCAATAGAGAATCTCAAATTAGTCATCCAATTACATCTTTTCATAAGATTTAAATTAGTGTAGGTTGAACTACTGTAATTTTTTCTTCAGTCCTAATTGTACAAGGATTGAAGAAATAATCAATTCAATTTACAGTGATTTAAATAGGGGTGAAAAATGGTCAATGGTACCAGTTCTTACTCTACTCATTCTGCATCCCTCAACCTTTCATGTACCCTATTTTTCTGTTAGAGTCATAGAAAATTACAGCACAGAAATAGGTCCTTTGGCCCATCAAGTCCATGCCAAACCAATTAAACTGCCCACTCCTGTCTACCTGCACCTGGACTATAGCCCTCCGTACCCCTCCCATCCATGTACCTATCCAAACTTCTCCCACATATTGAAATTGAAATTGCATCCACCACTTGCACTGGCAGCTCGCCCCGCACTCTGAGTGAAGAAGTATCCCCTTAAGTATCTCACCTTTCACCCTTAACCCATGACCTCTGGTTGTAGTCTCACCCAACCTCAGTGGAAACAACCTGCTTACATTTACCCCATCTATACCCCTCATAACTTTGTATATCTCCATCAAATCTCCCCTCCATCTTCTACATTCTAGGGAATAAAGTTTTAACTTGTACAATCTTTCCTTATAACTCCGGTCCCCCAGTCCCGGCAACATCCTTGTAAATTTTCTTTGTACTCTTTCAACCTTATATGCATCCTATTCTTTGTTATTTCTGGATTTAATGTAATAATAATAATAATTTAATTTAATAATTCTGGTCACCGAATTATAGGAAAGATGTCAATAAAATTGAGAGAGTACAGAGGAGGTTTGCTAAAATGTTGCCTGGGTTTTATCTCCTAAGTTACAGAGAAAGGTTGAACAAGTTAGGTCTTTATTCTTTGGAGCGTAGAAGGTTGAGGGGGGACTTGATAGAGGTGTTTAAAATTATGAGGGGGATTGATAGAGTTGACGTGGATAGGCTTTTTCCATTGAGAGTGGGGAAGATTCAAACAAGAGGACATGAGTTGAGAGTTAAAGGACAAAAGTTTAGGGGTAACATGAGGGGGAACTTCTTTACTCAGAGAGTGGTAGCTGTGTGGAACGAGCTTCCAGCAGAAGTGGTCGAGGCAGGTTCGATGTTGTCGTTTAAAGTTAAATTGGATAGATATATGGACAGGAAAGGAATAGAGGGTTATGGGCTGAGTGCAGGTCGGTGGGACTAGGTAAGAGTAAGAGTTCAGCACGGACTAGAAGGGCCGAGATGGCCTGTTTCCGTGCTGTAATTGTTATATGGTTATATGGTTATTTCCAGGCCTACCATCTGAAAAATGACAAATAGGAAATCCAGAAACAAATAAAAATTTACTATTGAAATTCCTTGCTGGCCCTACAACGACAATTAGAGTAAGCCTCAAAAAGCTGACACTTTCGGTTCTTAATCAAAACATAATTTTTCCCAAAATATATGTGATGCCTATTTGAACTCTGAAATATTTTTCTAATTAATTTGTTACATTTGGACTTGTCATGCAACTTTGCTTCTATTGATCCTCACCTGAACTAGATTATGAGTGATGATGATAATATCATAAGGTCATACAGCATAGAAACAAGTCCTTCTGCCCAATAACTCACTGCCAACCACCAAGCACCATTTACACTAATCCTACAGTAATCCTATTCTATTATCCCCACATTCCCATTGGCAGGCTGTACCACTTAGGGGTAATAAATAAAGGCTCCAGAATCTATCAACCCATATGTTTGTGATGTGAGAGGTCACCAGAGCACCTAAAGGAAATCGGTGCAGTTACAGGAGGATATGCACACTCACCAGAATTCAGGAATGAGCCTATGTCTCTGGAGCTGTGTGTCGGCCTCTCCACTAGCTACAATTGTACCTATGGGAGGTTGTAAAAAAAATCCTGACAGCTGATTTCTATGATTGATTTCAACAGTTTCTGTTATGCCAAGTCAACCAGGTGCATGTTCAGTGGGTGGATTTCTCAGCTGAGAGCTTGGAAGTATGCGGAAGTTCAGCCTGCCTTGTTAAATTCCTGAACCATGCAGAATTCCTATGGCCAGCTACAGGAAGGTTTCACTACAGACTCTCTTCAGGAATTGCCAATCTATGGGCAACTGTTACAAAGAGGTTATCAGGAATATTTGTCCCAGTATCTTTTGTTGAAGAAAAATCTGTGAATATTAGATACGAATCGGGCATTAGCTGTCACATATATTTGTCTCTTCGCTTTGCTAGCCTTTGAGATATACAAGATACAAATCTAGCATTAGCTGTCACATATATTTGTCTCTTCGCTTTGCTAGCCTTTGAGATATACAAGTGTTTCCTTACATTGCTCCTGAAAGGATTAACTCAAAAATATTTGATTCTTTCTATCACCCCAATCAGCAGAAATATTTTCTCTCCTGATGAAGGGTCTTGGCCAGAAATGTTGACTATTTTTCCCCATCCATAGATGCTGCCTGACCTGCTGAGCTCCTCCAGCACATTGTGTGTATTGCTCTTGAGTTCCAACGTCTACCGTACCTCTTATGTCTATATTTTCTCTCGTTATGTTTGTCAGTTCCCTTAATGTTTTGAAACCTTTAAGCTCACACCCTAACCTAAATTATAGTGAATACAACTCTAGATGTATAATCACCCCTTGCAACTCAACCAATGAATTTTTTTTTAACAAAAATATTTTTGGAATCTGATGCTTCTGGCAAGGCTAGCATTTATTGCTCATCCCTAAAGGTCCAGTTTATGATGCTAATAAATCTATGCAGCATTCTTTTAAAAGGGCAATACATCTTCCCTGAGGCATAGCAGCAAGAACTGCTTGTTGTATTCCAGCTTAGTCTGCCTGTTCAGTTAACCTGGTTGTAAGGTAATGCTTCTATTTACATCTCTTACTATGGTCGCAATCTTTGGGTCATCAGTGCTTGTCCATCTAATTAATTAACTGGTGTATAAAATTCTTGATGTTCCAAAATCGATCCCGTGTAATAGAACTTGTCACTCCCTGCCATACAGAGTTTTTAACTTCAGTAAGAGATTCATAGTTGCCTTCTGGAATTCCATCCATAATACACAAGTTTAGCCACTTCTTCAGAAAGTACATTCTGCATTTATGTTCTTGAATCTTAAATTGATTTTTTTTCTTCATGGATTTCTTTTCTTTTTGCAGGCAGTTACATTGTATCTAATTTACTGATGTCTTTTACTTCTTTCAGTGCCCCAAAACACCAAAATGTTTTTGTGAAAAAGGAGAAAGAGGTCCACCTGGTGCTGCTGTAAGTTTGTTACAATGTATCTTCTAACTTGCTCTGACTTCAATTTTAAAGATTGTTCCCATATCCCTCCCTCTTCTCCTCAGTAAGTTTAACTAATTCCCTTTTTGATTAATTTTTTTTGTAAGTTTCTACAATGCAACAACAAAAAAACAGTAAAAAAAAGTTTATACAGTGTAAAACAAACTTATCAAATGTACAGTTCATAACAGTTAAGGAAAAGCACCCATAGTAGAATCATATAAAGTTAGTTACCACCCCACCCTCCCACTACCCAACTCCAAGCCAACCTTACAATATATAGAAAAGTTGATCAGAACTTTTATCACCACAGAGCTGTATTTATGAAAAGAAGGTATATTGCCTACTATCTGAGCTATAATATGTTTACACACTTTAAAAAAAAACGTAAATCTTAACTGAAAGAAGCTGGAAGTAAGGGATTTAAATGCAAAAGAAAAAAAAGGAGGGATGAACCCTTAATCTAAACGGGAATTATGAAAATATTCAAGAAAAGGTCCCCACACCTTTTGGAACTTTATGTCCGAATTAAGAAGTGAATAATGAATCTTTTCAAGGTCTAAGTAGGACATAATGTCTCTGAGCCATTGAGCATGAGTGGGTGGGGCAACATCTCTCCACCCAAGAAGGACTGCACGTCTGGCCAAAAGAGAGGCAAAAGGCAATGTACAACGTTTAGTCAGACTCAGGTGCGCGTCAGCTTCTCCTGAGGTGCCGAAAAGAGCAATCAGTGGGTTAGGTTCCAAATAGCAATTAAGTATATGGGATAAAGTTAAAAAGACATCTCTCCAGAATTTCTCCAAGCTAGGACAAGCCCAGTACATATGAATAAGGGAAGCCTCGCCCCCTTTACACTTGTCACAACAGGGACTAATATCAGGATAGAACCGCGATAATTTAGTTTTAGACATATGAGCCCTGTATACAACCTTAAACTGTAAAAGGCAGTGGCGAGCACAGAAAGAAGTTGAATTAACTGACTTGAGAATTGAATCCCAAACCTCGTCGGACAGAGGAAAATTTAAATCATGCTCCCAGGCAGTTTTAATTTTGTCAAAGGGGGCTCGCCTCTAAATCGCTAACATATCTCGAATAGTGGATATTAAACCTTTACCCAATGGGTTCATACGAAGAAACAAGTCCACAACATTTCTATCGGGTACCTCAGGAAAGTTTGGTATTTAAATTAATTCCCTTTTTGAAAGTTACCATTGAATCTTTATCTGCCAGAGTGAAATGCAGCTCAAATCCTAATAGTTCAGATATTCTATTCTCCCATCATGTCTTTTTGCTTTTATTACCATCTGTCTGAGTACCAACCTTTTGTCCATTGGAAAATGTTTCTCTTTATTTACTCTAAGCATTTCATTTTTTAAAAATATCTCTGGAAAATCTTCTAATGGTCTTCTACATTGTAAAGAAAACTTCTGCTTCTCCGTTTAGTTCAAGTAGTCTTGAATTGCTGGAACTATTGTCATCTTTTTATAACCTCTTAAAGCTTGTGATTAGTTGTAAGCACCAGACTTGATTGTTTTATATGGATTGTTAAACTAGCATATTCACCTTCCCTTCTCAGAAGTTTTAAACTGAGCACTCCCTTTCAGGAATTTTTGTTAACTATTGGGAATCCCCCTCACAGTATTCCTTCTCTGGAGTTTAACCTCAAAGCCTGAAGTGACTTTTTCCCATGTTTCACTGGTTCCTGATGGAAACGTCTCATTCCTGATCTCTTTCTTTTCTCATCTTTTTATGCTGTCTTTCACTTTCAGGGCAAACTACTCATTTACCCTCCCCCCCTTTGGCTTGCTTTGTACTTCCCCATTCTGGTTCCCGATTAGTCTCACTGCCCAACTGGCCAATATTATTTGAAATTGCCAAGAAATAGTACCCATTCAGTGGGATGTTAATCTGAGATTTATTTTAACTCGTGAAAAAATGTTCTTTTTATTGTTAACTAATTGTGCCTAAAATGTAATTGTAAGGGTAATTGTGGAAACCTCATGTTTCATTGATCTGAGTAATGACAGCAGTTACTCAGTTTGCAACATAATTAAATAATTGACACAAAAGCTGCTCCCTGGCAGCCCTATGAACTCAGGCTGAGACTTGCAGTTTCTTTGAACAATAAATACCGATGTTTCAATTACAAGTCATTCAATAGCTTTGAGTTGACCGATGTTTATGGAGTTAGGCAGCTGCAGTGCCACAAACACGTGCAGAAAGTCAGATTCCTGGCATTCTCTCTGCTGCAATTTAAAAGTTTTTACAAATTCAATATTATGAGCTTTGCAAGGCAGAAAACCAGCAACCACTGCAGAGCACTTCAATCCAGGTTTTTTATTCTTTTTTTTAGTTGTTATTTCATAGTGATGTATGATAGTTCAAGTAGTAAAGCAAAAACCACAGTAGATTCACATTGTGGGTACCATAACAAGCTGCTTCTGTCTAACTGGCCTCCCCCCCCCGGCAAAAAAATGGGACTTACAATGCTGAGGAGTACTTCCTACTAAAGGGGATACAGTTCAAATTTTCATGATTAAAAATAATGACAAGAGTAATCAAAAAGTATTGTAATCTGTCCTCAACTGTTCACCACACAATGAATCATATGGAGGTGTGTACGGTATACGATGCTAGATGATTATTGAATCACCTCACTCAGAAGTAAAAGTTGTGTTACATATTCAGTATTAACAATGTCCCTTTGTTATTCATCTTTATTATTCAGTAATTCTCTTTTATTTATTAGTTGTCACTCACCTATCTGAAACACAATTTGCTTTTTTTAAATGCCTGTGCTTTTCAGGGGAAAAAAGGACGCTCTGGTGATGATGGTGCTCCGGGTCTAAAAGGAAATAAGGTAGCGCTGTTTTAAGTAATTGTTTTAAGCAAATAAATGAATAGTTAGCCTATCACAATGTATTTTATTGTTTTATTCCCTCAGCAACTTCTTAGCTGATAACTTTTAATATTTTGTTCATCAGGGTGAACCAGGTCTGAGTGGAATTCCCGGACGGGATGGACTGGAGGTACCATTTAATTCTGAGAACTTACACCTTGCTGTCTTTTCATAATCTGTCAAGTTTTTGAGTATGAACATAAATTGTTGGGAATAAGCTATTCTTATGTAAAATGCACATCAAAGTGCTTCAGAGATCTATAATCTGCCTGTATGAGGGGAGAGAGTGAGGTGCAGTCATAACAAATTCATCACAAAAGCATGATTTTTAGAGAATGTGAAAGTGGATTTAAATGATAGCACAAGCTTGACAGGTTCATACACTGGGCATGCAAAGTCCCATGCTGGGAGTACAAATTCTTCTGAATCAGCCAATAATTAGATTTCCAACACAGTAATATGAAATATTTCCTTAAATTTCAGTTAAACTTGATGCAATGTTTTATTCATCTAACTTCATCTAAATTGGGAAGGTAAAACCCTCCCAACCATTGAGCACATCTGTGTGAAATGTTGTCATAGAAAAGCAGCATCCATCATCAAAGATCCTCACCACCCAGGCCATGCTCTTTTCTCGTTGCTGCCGTCAGGTAGAAGGTACAGGTGCCTCAGGACTTGGACCACCAGGTTCAAGAACAGTTACTACCCCTCAACCATCAGGCTCTTGAACAAAAGGACATAACTACACTCATTTAAGGACTCTTTTATCTTGTTTTTTTCATATTAGTTATTTATTGCTTTTTATTTATTTTCTGTATTTGCATTGTTCGTTTACAGTTTACAGTTCCTGATGTTTACAGTTTACTGATCCTGTTTACAGTTACAGTTCTATAGATTTGCTAAGTAGGCCCACAGGAAAAGAATCTCAGCGCTGTATGTAGCGACATATATGTACTCCAAAAATAGATTTTTCTTTGACTTTGACATCACTGTTAAATAATAATCTGTCCAAATTTGGGGAAACTGTACAACAAGCATAGAATGGTTAGGAGGTCATTTGTCACATCACATTTATGTCAGATCTACCAAACCAGCTTTCCAGTTCCGCACAATGGTTATTTCTCCACAGTCTCAAAAACAGTTCTCTGCTCTATACTGTATTTATCAAGTTCTTTCTTGACGATCACAACCAATGCTCCCTCAAGTACAGCTTCGAGATTAACCAATTTCCCCCGGGATTAATAAAGTATGACTATGACTATTACAACACACTGCTAAATTTGTTTTACCTCATGTCGCTCTCAATTCCGTTTCCCTTTTAATTTGTATCAGTGACCTCTAATCCTTGACCCCTCCACCAAGGGGAACAGCCTTCCACAATATTCTTGTCCTGAACTCCCATCATGTTATATATTCCCTTCATTCACCTCCTTAGCTTTGCCATAGAGTGATACGGCACAGAAATATGACTTTCAAACCAACCAGTCACAACCAACTAAGACACTCATCCAAGCTCATCCCGTTTGCTTATGTCTAGTCTAGAACCTTCCAAACCTTTCAAATCCATGTACCTGCCCAAGTGTGTTGTACCTACTGTCCATCAACCACTTCCTCTGGCAGGTCTTCCAACAAAGTACCAGCATTTATGTTAAAAAGGTTGCCACTCAAGTTCCTGTTAAATCTTTCCCTTCTAACCATGAACCAATACACTCTAATCCTTGATTCCCCAACCCTGGGAAAAAGACCTAGTGCATTCAGCCTACCTATGCCCCTCATGATTTTATACACCTCTGTAAGATCATCTTGCTATCTCCTATGGTCCAGGGAAGAAGGTCCCAGCCTGCCAAATCTCTTCCTATAATTCAGTCCCTTGTGTCCTGGCAACATCCTCGTAAATCATTTCTGCATTAGTTCAATAACATCTTTCCAACAGGATGGTGACCAAAACTGAACAGTGCTGCCTCACGAATGTCCTGTACAACTGCAGCATCATCTCCCTGCTTCACTATTCACTGTACCACCTGTTTTAGTGTCATCTGCAAGTACACTCACTATGTCTTATACATTCTTATCCATATCACTAAAATAGATGGTGAACGACAGTGGGCTCAGTACTGACACCTGTTAGTAATAGGCCTCCAGACCAAGAAACAATTTTCCACCATCACCCTCTGCTTCTTAATGTTAAGTCAATGTGTACCCAATTTTCCAGCTTTCCCTGGTTTCCATGCAATCTAATCTAGCCTGTGGAATCTTATCAAAGGCCCTACCGAAGCCCATATGGGTCATGCCCTCTTTTACCCTCTTCGTCGCATCATCAAGTTCAGAACTCAGTCAAGTTCAGAAGACGTGATCTCCCACACACAATCCCATGCTGACTATCTCAAATGAACCCCCGTCTCTCCAGATGCTTGTCCTTCAGAATGCTCTCCAGTAACTTACCTACCACAGATATTAGGCTTACTTGTCTGTATTCCACAGGTATTTCTTTGCAGTCCTAATGAAAAGATTCACTCTAATGTAAACAATCTCCATGCTCTCTAATCTCACCTCATAAATCTCATCCCTGATCCTAGTAATCATACTTCTAGCGTTTTCACATACTTCCTATAACATACTAAGCGGAATTGAACTTAATACTCCAAGTAAGTCAGACCAGAGCTTCCTAAAGACTCTGTACACTCTCTGCCTTTGTAAACACAAATTATGTGTGGCCTTTTAAACCACTTTCTCATCCAGCTCCATTCAGTAACTTGTGTGTGCGTAGCTCTGATCCTAATGCCGCCTGGACCCCATTTAGAAATCTGTCCTGTCCTATATTGCTTCCCCTCATTCTTCCAAACAAGTGAAGTACCTCATATTTTTCTGCACTAAGCTTCATCCACCAAGCATCTTCCATTCCACCACCCAACATATGTTGCTACAATTGATTATCGAAACAAAGAAAACCTACAGCACAATACAGGCCCTTCGGCCCACAACGCTGTGCCGAATATGTCCTTACCTTAGAACTACCTAGGCTTACCCATAGCCTGCTATTTTTCGAACCTCCATGTATCCATCCAGGAGCCTCTTAAAAGACCCTATCATTTCCGCCTCCACCACTGCTGCCGGCAGCCCATTCCATGCACTCACCACTCTCTGCGTAAAAAAACTTACCCCTGACATCTCCTCTGTACCTACTTCCAAGCATCTTAAAACTATGCCCTCTTGTGCTAGCCATTTCAGCCCTGGGAAAAAACCTCTGACTATCCACACGATCAATGCCTCTCATCATCCACAGATCCCTGAAAGTTGCCTCACTGGTGGATAGGGTAGTTAAGAAAGCTTATGGGGTGTTAGCTTTCATAAGTCGAGGGACAGAGTTTAAGAGTCACGATGTAACGATGCAGCTCTATAAAACTCTGGTTAGGCCACACTTGGAGTACTGTGTCCAGTTCTGGTCACCGCACTATAGGAAGGATGTTGAAGCATTGGAAAGGGTACAGAGGAGATTTACCAGGATGCTGCCTAGTTTAGAAAGTATGCATTATGATCAGAGATTAAGGGAGCTAGGGCTTTACTCTTTGGAGAGAAGAAGGATGAGAGGAGACATGATAGAGGTGTACAAGATAATAAGAGGAATAGATAGAGTGGATAGCCAGCGCCTCTTCCCCAGGGCACCACTGCTCAATACATGAGGACATGGCTTTAAGGTAAGGGGTGGGAAGTTCAAGGGGGATATTAGAGGAAGGTTTTTTACTCAGAGAGTGGTTGGTGCGTGGAATGCACTGCCTGAGTCAGTGGTGGAGGCAGATACACTAGTGAAGTTTAAGAGACTACTAGACAGGTATATGGAGGAATTTAAGGTGGGGGCTTATATGGGAGGCAGGATTTGAGGGTCGGCACAACATTGTGGGCCGAAGGGCCTGTACTGTGCTGTACTATTCTATGTTCTATGTTCTATTATCTTGTACATTATCAGGTTACCTCTCATCCTCCATCGCTCCAAGGAGAAGAGGCTGAGTTCACTCAACCTGTTTTCATAAGGCATGCTCCCCAATCCAGGCAACATCCTTGTAAATCTCCTCTGCACCCTTTCTATGGTTTCCACATCCTTCCTGTAGTGAGGTGACCAGAATTGACCACAGTACTCCATTATCTGCCTTTTTTTGTTGTTCACATTGCTGCTAAATATAATGTTTTTTTGCATTTTTTAAGGAAATTGTGACCTGCACCCCTGTGTCTAGGTAGTTATCCTTGATCAAATAAAACAATGCTCCAACACAGAGCATTAGCAAGTATCACTATTCTTTTTCCCCAGTGTAGAAGCCAATCATTCACCACAGCCCTCTATTGCCTGTTATTTGACCAACTTCGTCTCCATGCTAATAACGTCCCTCTACTTTGCGGTTTTGTGGCACCTTCTCAAAACTCTTCTGGAAGTCCATGTGTATTGACTTCAACACTGACTGCAATTCTCACCTAAACTCTGTTTCTTAATTGAAAGATTCCATTGAATTAATTAAATATGATTTGCCATTAAATAACTGCAGATGAGGGGTGATTTACCTGTGTGTATTGACACAATAGGTGTTGAGATGTTTCTAACAATTGCAGTGTCAATGGAGAGGCATTAGTATTACTACAGAGAGGATTAACTTTCGAGGTTCCCCTCCCAATTAGCCTTAACTCTGTCTGCAGAGCCTCATCTCCCTGTCTACCCATATTGCTAGTAATAATTTGGGCCACATTTTCTGGCTGTTTACCCTCCCACTTTGAGGTTTTCTGCAGCCATTCAGTGAAATCGTCAACTCTGGTACCAATGAGGTAACATCCTCCAGTCACAGCACAGAAACACCTGTCTGTCCCCCCATAACTAGTGAATCCCTTATCACTATTGCTCCTTGCTTTTTCCTTTGTCCCTTCTTGTGCAGTTGAATCACTTCAAAGTCATTTTAAAAATGCAAACGACAGGAATTCTGCAGATGCTGGAAATTCAAGCAACACACATCAAAGTTGCTGGTGAACGCAGCAGGCCAGGCAGCATCTCTAGGAAGAGGTACAGTCGACGTTTCAGGCCAAGACCCTTCGTCAGTCCTGATGTCAACTTTCATGTGTGTTGCTCAAAGTCATTTTGTTGTTTTTGTTTAAGCATCTGGAAAGTGGGATGGAAGATGCATCTGATTTAGAATATTGCTGAGTTTTTTTTATCCATCAACGAGGTTCAGTCATTTGTGAAATTCAGTACCTGTAAGCTCAAAATACTGAGAGTTGCCCTTGACACAATCAGGTGAAGTATCTGCTGAAGAAAATTGCTGTATGTCAAAATGTGGCTGGTGAATAAAATACTACTGTAGAGGATAGGACTCCATCCCACCTCAACCCTATCCTACAGATATCCTGAAGAATATGAAGCACATGCCTCTAAAAACAAGGTCTCACAACCTTCTTTATGCAATGGATCCTTACCATTACCCAAGGGATCCGTGGACCCCAGGCCAGAAACTCCTGTTCTAAAAGATAGATCTTCACTTGGACAAAGAAAGTTTTATCCAATTGAAGATCTGGAGTGAAGTCAAGTATTTCATATGTTCTCTGCCATGTTGTGCCGGTACAATGTAAAGAATTCCTCAACAATTTTGCAGTTAAGATCAGAATATCTTGTGTCACTGAGATTTTATCTTCTATATGTTGTATTATACTTTTTAATACCAGAGCTCTATTACATTCTTCCTCACTCTCAAATAACACACATTGCATCATGCATCCTGGATTGTGAAAATGCCCCTGACATTTTTTGCTTCAATTTGAACATTATGTAACTGAATAAATTGGGAGCAAGTAAATGCATCCATTATTAAATGATGCAAAATTGCAAGCATAACAAAATGTGCCATTAATATACAATACACTTGTTACAGAAAGCCCAAAACGAATGCAAGTCAACCTACTCATTCCCATCACCCTGGATGACTACACATAACAAGTTTTGACCATTCTGGGGTCATTTTTATTTGATGTAATTTGGTGCTAAGTAATTACATTGCTAAAGATATTGTGTATTTTAATTTTACTTCCAGGGTAGAGCTGGTTACAAAGGTGAACAGGTACGTAAAACAACTGAAACAATTTATTGATGAGGCCTTGGTCCATTTTGCTAGGCAGCGCCACATTGGAAGTTATAAAAGATCAAGGCAAAATCAAGAAATAAAAATATATGTTGTTAAATTCGGGCTACAAAGTTAACTTTTTTAAAACATGGGATATCAGTGTTGTAAGTATGGTTTAAAATATGTTTATTTTCATGGGAGATGGGTGTTAATGGCACAAGTAGCATTGAATATCAATATAATGAAAGCAAATTATGATCATAATAGCAATCATGTTTAATTTCATATATTTGAGAGACTAAATTGGACAGAAAGATGAAGCTTTGTCATAACAGGTGGCAATGTAAGTCTGCTGCTTCTGTCTGATGTCTGTCTAAATTCCCTTCCTTATTTAGACATGAAAATTATTCAATGTAATAACATACATTTATTCATGACAGGGAAAACTGTGATAGCTTACCCTTAAAACACTGCAGTTGTGTTCTGATAATTTTGTTTCATCTTTAAAATACTAATTTTGGTTAAAAAAAAACCAGCAAGAGCTGTCATTTGTCAGATTTAACAGGTGGCGATTCATCAAATATATTAGCTTATCTGATGTCAATCCAGTCATTCCTTCAGCGTTGCCCCAATCTTGACCCTGCCTCTCCCTCAGTAATAAACCTCTACGGGCTCAGTGCTCCTTCTCAAGTGCTGGTTACTGGAGAGTGCCACATGTTTCATGAAAGACGCAAAAATAACCATCTGAAACCTAGAAAAAAAAACAAGCTTGTTAATAAGCTGCTGGTAATTATGCCCAACTTTATTAGAAATAATATTTATCACAATAAATGGAATTTTGGACTATGTAATCAAAGGGTGTAAATAAGAAAGTTAGTGGAATGTTACTTTAAATTTTACAAGTAAATATTTAGAAAAAAATAATAAAAATGTAATAGTCTTCTGAGTGGTGAAGGTAACTTTTTGAAACACGAGAAAAAATTGAGTTGGGACAACTGAATGAATGAATTAAAAGGAGAATTTCTGTAACTTGCAAAACCGTAGTTATCAGGAGAGAAATGTATTTAGTAACTTTATGATTCTGCATTTATTGTAGGAAGTCTGGATAATTGAATAATCCATATTTCTTAAAGTAACAAATACTTTAAATTTAACTTTGCTTTTAATTCTAAGGGGGAAAGAGGTGAATGTGGCCTTCCAGGAACCAAAGGTGACAGGGTATGTACCCTTATTGGTTCTATTTGAAGCTGTTTATAGCAAGATATCACCCCGTGGTGTAAAGTATACAGTATTTCAATGTGGTTGAGGTGAATATTTCCAAGTTTGTTAATGAAGTAGAATGAAGTAGGATTATGAGTAGGAAGAGGGATGTAAAGCAGCCACAGCAAAGTTGAATAAATGAACAAGAACATGGCAGATGTAATGTAATGGGGGAATTGTAAAGTTACCCTCTTTGGTGCACAAAACAGAACACCAAAATTCTGTTCTGCACAAAAAACAGACCTTACAGTGGGTAACATCGATGTTCAAAGGACTTATCGTTGTGCCCAAGTCACTGAAAGTAAACGTGGAGGTGCAGCAAGTGATTCGAAAGCCATATGGCATGCTGACCTTTAATACAAGAGGATTTGGGTACAAAAGTAACGCTGTCTTTCTCAGTGAAACATCCTGTAAACCTTGTCAGGCTAGAAACAGGGAAGATGTTTCTTTTAGCTGAAGAATCTAGAGCTAACATCACTGTGTCAAAATAAGAGTTAGGCTTTTGGAACTGAGATGAGGAGAAATTTGTTCAGGCAGGTATTAATGAATCTTTTAAATTTTATGTCACGGAGGGCTGTGAAAGGACAGTCATGGATTTCAATCAAAAGAGATTGATTAATTTCCAGATATTGATTGATTAAAGGAATATGGGGATAGTGGAAGGAAATGTAATTGAGTTAGAAGATCAGTAATGATTTAAATTTTCTTGAATGGAGAAGTTCAAAGAAATGTATGGCTTATCTGTGCTCCCTGTTTTTTTGTTTTTACAAACGTTTGTAGATAATTGTGTAAAATATTCCTTTTGCCCAATATATTTTAATACATTTTACCACAAAAGTTGAAATATAGGTTATTTATTTGTAGATATAGTATAAATCAGAATGTATATGCCAGAATTTAAAAGTTTTTTTTTCTTGAACAGGGTCCAGAAGGTCCACCAGGCCCCAGGGGGCTAAGAGGAGTACAGGTTAAAAGAAATATTAATCATAATATATAAAGAGTATCTTCATGTGTAGAAATGTTTGGATAAATCTGAGTGACATAAAGAAACTATACACTTAACTGACTGTTCTGAATCTTATCTCAGTGGTATGGGGATAATTCAATAATTCTAGCATTTTGGTTGCATGAATTGCCAATTTGGCTGATACGACCTGTTCACAGTTGCCTTCTTAAGCAGTAGAGAAGAAAACTACCAGAATTACACAAAAGGATGAAAGTGATATAGAAGTTAATAATAAAAAAATCACAAAGCCAAATTTAATCTTGTGGAAATCATTGCAACAAAATCAGTGTCACAGGTATTCTCATTTGCTCTTGTATGTTATGTGGTTACAAACATTCAGCACAGTTAAATGTGCAGTGCTTTCTATTTTTATAATAGTTATCAACTTTTAGGAATCCATGTTTGCCAATTGAAAGTATGTAGCAATCCATTCCTATGATGCAGGTAACTTAATATCTGGAACAAGATGTTTATAGCTATTATTTTCTTTTGATGTTATTTTTGAATGAAAGACCATCTTATTTTGTCATTACATAATTTTTTAGCGTGAGATACCCTAATTATTTGGTTTCATAAATGCCTGAATAGAGGGACATCCTTTTAGAACAACGATGAGGAGGAATTTCTTTGGCCAGAGAATGGTGAATCTGTGGGATTCTGTGCCACAGGCAGCTGTGGAGGCCAAGTCTTTACAGTATGTATATTTAAGGCAGAGGTTGACAGATTCTTGATTGGTCAGGGCATGAAGGGATACAGGGAGAAAGCAGGAGATTGGAACTAAGAGGAAAATTAGATCAACTGTGATGGAATGGTAGAGCACACGATGGGCCAAATGGCTTAATTGTGCTCCTATATTCTATGGTCTTATGGTCTTATAATACAGTGGATTCCAGTTAATTGGACATCTCTTAAAGAACAAAAACTTGAGTGAGAAACTAGCTGGGATTCCCTTCATTTACTTGGGACACAATGTGGCTTAATCACTTAATCAGGCAGGAGTCTGTTGTCAAGCAGTTTCTAACCATGCCTGGCTGTTAGACACTACACTGCAATTAGAGCAAACAGTTTTTAAATACCATCAGTTGTGTTTGTTTGTGTTCTAATGCAGGGAGTTTTGTCACCGATAGCTGGTGAGAAATAAACAATAAGACAATTTGGGTCTGCATTGCTCACTACCGTTTCAAGCATTCAGGCTTAGAGATGCCAGAAACAGCTGGGAGTGAAAATGAAATGATTTGAATAAGTTAGGAATTACGAAGAATTTGAAGGCATTGACAATCATCTTGAACGTTACAATGAAAATGAGTATTTGGAGGATGCAATCACATGAAGGCAGTCCATTATCTGTACTCAGTGTCTGCTGATTTTGTTCATTCCTAGTCAATCTGAAGAGCACAACAGCTGAATTCCCTGCATCGATAACTATTAGGAACCAATATACAAAAAGGGGGGGTGGGACCTACCTTCTCTTAGAGATTACTATTTTGCTGAGCAGTTGAGAGCTGTGATATGCTGGTGCAATCCATTAAATGACGCTCAATGGAAAAACATTGAGGAGAGCATACTTTCCATCCCCATACAGGCAATTTTGGTTGATAACCTACAAAGTTACAGAAATACTATTGCTAACCCATGGGTGAAATGGACTCTTAAAATATGGAGAACTATTATAAAAGAATAAAAACTAGGGAGAGACAT
Organism: Mobula hypostoma; assembly: GCF_963921235.1. Taxonomy (NCBI): domain Eukaryota; kingdom Metazoa; phylum Chordata; class Chondrichthyes; order Myliobatiformes; family Myliobatidae; genus Mobula; species Mobula hypostoma. The sequence continues at coordinate 167,471,243 of NC_086102.1, forward strand.
TTCAATTCTTAAATGGTGTGCATATGACTCGGATTTTACGCCGAACAAACTGGATGCTAGATTTAAGTACTGGACAGCTAAAGGAATAACAGCTATTTGCAATATAATGAAAGAAGGAACACTGTTCAGTTTTGAAATGCTCAAAGAGAAACACTTATTAGAAAAACAAGACTTTTATTGATATTTACAGATGCACAGTATGTTAATAGGACGGTTAAAAATGTAACCAAGGCAAGTACATATTTGATAGAGCTATTTAGAAAAGCATATAATTCAGACAACGGTAGTAGAACAATTTCAAGCATATATAAGGGTTTGTCAAAGCTTAAAACACATTGGACTTCATACATTAAAACAAATTGGGAGAAGGAAGGAGGGATAATAATATCTGAGGAAGAATGGACAATAATATGGAGGTATCAATAGAAGAGTACAAGTTCACAGAAAAACTTGATAAGATATTTTATTGCACCCTCTCAGAAATCCCATTATGATAGTAACCTCCCAGTTTGCTGGAGAAATTGTGGAAATCAAAATGCAAATCATTATCATATTTTCTGGGTATACCCCCTTATCAAAGACTGTTGGAGTGGGATACACAATGCCCTACAAGACATCTTTAAATGTGAAATACCCTTAGAAAGTAAGAACATATATTTTGGGTATATACCACAAGAATGGTTGAAAAGAGATAAATATTTAATGAATATACTGCTGGTGGCTGGTAAAAAGACCCTTAACAGGAAATGGTTATCACAGGAGAGCCCAACTTTAAATGTATGGATGGAAATTACAATGGACATTCACAAAAGGAGAAGATAACAGCATCTGTTAATCATACGTTGGAACAATTTGATTCATATGTACTGGGAAAAGTGGTTTAACTACATAACACCTCATAGGCCTGATTTTATTCTCACAGGTCAATGAATATGTTGTAAAAAAAATCACTCCCTACTTTGTACATAGTTTTCTTCTTTTGATTGTTCTTTCTTTCCTCTCCTTTCTCTAAGTCTATACCTCAGATAAATATCATGCAGAGATTTGTGACAAATATGACTATATGATATATATGTACAGTATCTGAAATACATCTTACAGAAAGTTTTGTTCGATGATGAACTTTAATAAAAAATAAATTTAAAAAAAGAAACCAATATACGGTTTTATAGCACTGTAAAGGTATTGGTAGAATTTCATTTAAAAGGCATAAGTTGTTACTCAGTTACAGTAAATGGTAGGTTGACTTTTTTATACTTTTGAACTATTTCCTTGAAACTTCGACTAATTGGGGCAGCCCCTTAATTGGGCCAAAATATATTGGTCCCGATGTGTCCCAATTAACTGGAATTCATCGTATTCTCAAATTTTGTACAACACATTCACATTGGCTTTACAAAATTCCATACTTTTATTTTGTGCTACACTTAGGGTTATCCTGGATCCCCTGGAGACCATGGTCCTGAAGGTTCTCAAGGACAAAAGGTAATTAGTTTTTTTAATAGATTTCCTTATTTTGGAATGCAGAAATGAGAAACTGAAAATAAAATTTGTTAAACACTATCACAAAAATGCTGCATCTTAGCTAAGACTTCAAAGTGGGGCAAATAAGTTTATTTTTAACTTTTTTGATTCCAGCTTAAATTGTATGGTTTACAATTTTATGACAGATTAGAACTGTGGCTTTATTTGTATATGTACAATACCTGATTGTTGCCAATGAAGGAATAGAAGAATGTTCAAAATTTTTTCTGGAATTATAGACTGTTTCAGTGTTTTGTGCGAAGTAGTGGTGTAGATGGAGAAAGCCAAAAGGTCAAAGGTTGTTGTGTATATAATCTGTTTTACTTCAATGTTCTTAACTTTAGCAGGCCAATTAAATATTTAACAACACACATAAAAGTTGCTGGTGAACGCAGCAGGCCAGGCAGCATCTCTAGGAAGAGGTGCAGTCGACGTTTCAAGCCGAGACCCTTCGTCAGGACTAACTGAAGGAAGAGTGAGTAAGGGATTTGAAAGTTGGTGGGGGAGGGGGAGATCCAAAATGATAGGAGAAGACAGGAGGGGGAGGGATGGAGCCAAGAGCTGGACAGGTGATAGGCAAAAGGGATACGAGAGGATCATGGGACATGAGGTCTGGGAAGAAAGACAAGGAGGGAGGGGGTACCCAGAGGATGGGCAAGGGGCATATACAGAGGGACAGAGGGAGAAAAAGGAGAGTGAGAGAAAGAATGTGTGTATAAAAATAAGTAACAGATAGGGTACGAGGGGGAGGTGGGGCATCAGCGGAAGCCAGAGAAGTCGATGTTCATGCCATCAGGTTGGAGGCTACCCAGACGGAATATAAGGTGTTGTTCCTCCAACCTGAGTGTGGCTTCATATTTACAGTAGAGGAGGCCGTGGATAGACATGTCAGAACGGGAATGGGATGCGGAATTAAAATGTGTGGCCACTGGGAGATCTTGCTTTCTCTGGCGGACAGAGCGTAGGTGTTCAGCAAAGCGGTCTCCCAGTCTGCGTCGGGTCTCGCCAATATATAATAGGCCACATCGGGAGCACCGGACGCAGTATATCACCTGGAAGGACTGTTTGGGGCCCCGAATGGTGGTAAGGGAAGAAGTGTAAGGGCATGTGTAGCACTTGTTCCACTTACACGGATAAGTGCCAGGTGGGAGATCAGTGGGGAGGGATGGGGGGGACGGATGGACAAGGGAGTTACGTAGGGAGCGATCCCTGCGGAATGCAGAGAGAGGGGGGGAGGGAAAGATGTGCTTAGTTGTGGGATCCCGTTGGAGGTGGCAGAAGTTACGGAGAATAATATGTTGGACCCGGAGGCTGGAGGGGTGGTAGGTGAGGACCAGGGGAACCCTATTCCTAGTGGGGTGGCGGGAGGATGGAGTGAGAGCAGATGTACGTGAAATGGGGGAGATGCGTTTAAGAGCAGAGTTGACAGTGGAGGAAGGGAAGCCCCTTTCTTTAAAAAAGGAAGACAGCTCCCTCATCCTAGAATGAAAAGCCTCATCCTGAGAGCAGATGCGGCAGAGACGGAGGAATTGCGAGAAGGGGATGGCGTTTTTGCAAGGGACAGGGTGAGAAGAGGAATAGCCCAGATAGCTGTGAGAGTCAGTAGGCTTATAGTAGACATCAGTGGATAAGCTGTCTCCAGAGACAGAGACAGAAAGATCTAGAAAGGGGAGGGAGGTGTCGGAAATGGACCAGGTAAACTTGAGGGCAGGGTGAAAGTTGGAGGCAAAGTTAATAAAGTCAACGAGTTCTGCATGCGTGCAGGAAGCAGTGCCAATGTAGTCATCGATGTAGCGAAAGAAAAGTGGGGGACAGATACCAGAATAGGCACGGAACATAGATTGTTCCACAAACCCAACAAAAAGGCAGGCATAGCTAGGACCCATACGGGTGCCCATAGCTACACCTTTAGTTTGGAGGAAGTGGGAGGAGCCAAAGGAGAAATTATTAAGAGTAAGGACAAATTCCGCTAGACAGAGCAGAGTGGTGGTAGAGGGGAACTGATTAGGTCTGGAATCCAAAAAGAAGCGTAGAGCTTTGAGACCTTCCTGATGGGGGATGGAAGTATACAGGGACTGGACATCCATCCATGGGTCGTCCCCCCCATCCCTCCCCACTGATCTCCCTCCTGGCACTTATCTGTGTAAGCGGAACAAGTGCTACACATGCCCTTACACTTCCTCCCTTACCACCAATCAGGGCCCCAAACAGTCCTTCCAGGTGAGGCAACACTTCACCTGTGAGTCGACTGGGGTGATATACTGCGTCCGGTGCTCCCGATGTGGCCTTTTATATATTGGCGAGACCCGACGCAGACTGGGAGACCGCTTTGCTGAACATCTACGCTCTGTCCGCCAGAGAAAGCGGGATCTCCCAGTGGCCACACATTTTGATTCCGCATCCCATTCCCGTTCTGACATGTCTATCCACGGCCTCCTCTACTGTAAAGATGAGGCCACACTCGGGTTGGAGGAACAGCGCCTTGTGTTCCGTCTGGGTGGCCTCCAGCCTGATGGCATGGACGTCAACTTCTCTGGCTTCCGCTGGTGCCCCACCTCCCCCTCGTACCCCATCTGTTACTTGTTTTTATACACACATTCTTTCTCTCACTCTCCTTTTTCTCCCTCTGTCCCTCTGTATATGCTCCTTGCCCATCCTCTGGGTACCCCCCCCCGTCTTTCTTCCCGGACCTCCTGTACCATGATCCTCTCGTATCCCTTTTGCCTATCACCTGTCCAGCTCTTGGCTCCATTCCTCCCCCTCCTGTCTTCTCCTATCATTTTGGATCTCCCCCTCCCCCTCCAACTTTCAAATCCCTTACTCACTCTTCCTTCAGTTAGTCCTGACGAAGGGTCTCGGCCTGAAACGTCGACTGCACCTCTTCCTAGAGATGCTGCCTGGCCTGCTGCGTTCACCAGCAACTTTTATGTGTGTTGCTTGAATTTCCAGCATCTGCAGAATTCCTGTTGTTTGCGTTTAAATATTTAACAATATACCTTTGGGATTAGTCAGGTCAAATTCATCCATTTCTTTTGTGCTACTACTTCAGTCATAATTTTGTAGCATTTGAGACGTGCAGTGTCACCTTCTAATGGGCATTTCTGATGATGCATTAGAACCTTATTTGTATTGATTTTATAAAAAATTATCACAAACAGGAAACCCCACCATCTTCATACACTGTTCCCAAAGAAATTCCTCACTTTGAAAGTATATCAATGAAAATATTCCAAGGAGAATATTGACAACAGGCCCAACATAAGGCTACTTATCAAGAGTCCATGGTATTGAAAGAAAATACTAGCATGGATTGAAGATTGGCTGACTGGCAGGAGGCAATGGGGGGGCCCTGTTCTGGTTGGGGGTCTAAGGGCTCAGGTTTCAACTGTACCTGTAGCCTGGCGCACCATTCCTGCTTCCATTTTCTTAATGGGGAACTGCACTCATGACCCAAGTCTGCTGTCCAAGGTTTATCAAGTTTGAGTATCAACAGTTTTTTAAACATCTTAAAATGATGCTGTTTAATGAAGTAACCATGGCTGTGACAGTAGATTTCATTTGTAGTAGTCCTAAATGGGAATATTTGATGCTTCTCATTTGGAGCTGCATGCAAAGAGCCACTATTTATCGGTGTCATGATGCCGGATGGGTTAATTTGGACAGAAATGTGGAAATGTCTGATTTGACTTTGAGGTTCACGTAATTTCCTTGTAATTCAAGATAGAATTTATTAAACTTTGCAGTTAATTTCAACAAATAAGCAATGTCATGCCTCATCTGCCTGAGTTGATTACTGAATGAAGCATTTGAGTCTTCAAACAATTTTATCACAGCTTCAAAAAGCACATAAAAGCATCTCAGGCAGTTTCCTTTTGAGAGCCATCTGACTTCTATGTGCAACAGCAAGTGTTCAAACTGTTCATCGTTCTCAATACAAAGCTCTTGAAATAATCAAGGATTTTATTTACTGCTGTGATAACAGTATTTAATGATTTGTGCAGCCAATCACTCAGGTATTTTGCAACAAGTTGTTATCTGTGCACTACACAGTGAATGGTAAATTTGTTAGGTACAGCTTTTTTCAAGAAACTATTATCCCCACAGTGGCATTCTGTCATTTATGGTGCCCCATCTGTTGCACAGGCAAGGATGTTGGTGAGCAGAATGTCCTCTTTGAAAAATTGCTCAATAACCCAAAATATTGACTCTCCCTTCATACCTGTTTCTAATCCTCTTGTAAACAACAACTTTTGAACCATGCTTTCATCTTTTATGAAGTGAACATAACAAAGAAGCAAAGATTTGTTGCCTTTCAAAGTTGACTCATCCAACTGCTGAGCAAATTCTGTTTTTCTAAGTGTGTTGCACAATGTGTCTTTCACATTCTCAGACATTTCATTTATTTATCCTTGAACAGAGTTGACACTGAGCGGAATTGCTTTCATTATTTGGTCTGGTGACTATGTAAAACCTTACTTCAGTACTTACCTTACTGCTGGCAGAATCAGTTCTCCAATTGTATGGGGCTTTCCAGATTTGGCAATTAGCAATGTTGTATGAAACACACAAACCATCACTCTTTTGTTGTGAAGTGATGGTAAGCATGTTTTGAAGTGCTTTACATTTCTGAATGTTTTCACAAAGTGACTGAAGGTAGTCCAGGTTCTTGTTTGCTTTATCAGAGTGTATTCTCTTCAAACGTTCAAGGATCCTGGACGGTTTCAATGTCTCATTTGAAATAACCTTTTTACACAACAGACTCATTGGCTGCCGTTGGCTGCTTGGTGCTGGTATGTTTGGACCATGGTCAATTTTTGGCAAGATGCCACACGTGAGGCTGCTTACCAAACTGAGAGCCCATGGTATTACAGAAAATTTATTGGCATGGCTAGAGCATTAGCTGATAGGTAGGAGATAGCAGGTGGGAGTAAAGGGATCCTTTTCTGGTTGGCTGCCAGTGACCAGTGGTGTTTTGCAGAGGTCAGTGTTGGGACCACTTCTTTTTATGCTGTATATCAATGATTTAGATGATGGAATAGATGGCTTTGTTGCCAAGTGTGCAGATGATACGAATATTGATGGAGGGGCAGGTAGTGTTGAGGAAACAGGTAACCTGCAGAAGGTCTTAGACAGATTAGGAGAATGGCAAGAAAGTGGTAAATGAAATACAATGTTGAAAAATTCATGGTGATGCACTCTGGTAGTAGAAATAAATGTGCAGACTATTTTCTGACCAGGGAGAAAATGCAAAAATCTGAGATGCAAAGGGACTTGGGAGTCCTTGTACAGAACACCCTAAAGGTTAACTTGCAGGTAGAGTCAGTGATGAGGAAGGCAAATGGAGTGTTTGCATTCATTTCAAGAGGTCTAGAATACAAGAGCAGGGTTGTGATGCTGAGTCTTTATAAGGCACTGGTAAGGCCTTACCTTGAGTATTGTGAATAGGTTTAAACTCCTCATCTAAGAAAAGATGCGCTGGCATTGGAGAGGGTTCAGAGGAAGTTTACAAGGTTGATTCCGGGAACGAAAGGGTTATCATACGAAGAGCATTTGATAGCTCTGGGTCTGTACTCACTGGAACTTTTAAGGATGAGGGGGGATCTCATTGAAACCCTTTGAATGTTGAAAGGCCTAGACATAGTAGATATGGAAAGGATGTTTCCTATGGTGGGGGACTCTAGGATAGAAGGCACAACCTCAGGTTAGAGGGGCATCCATTTAAAACAGAGATGCAGAGAAATTTCTTTAGCCAGAGGGTGGTGAATTTGTGGAATTTGTTACCATAGGCAGCTGTGGAAGTCAGGTCATTGGATGTATTTAAGGCAGAGATTGATAGGTTCTTAATTGGACACAGAATCAAAGGTTATGGGGAGAAGGCCGGGGAGTGGGGCTGAGGAGGGGAAAAAAAGAATCAGCCATGATTGAAAAGTGGTGCAGATTCGACAGGCCAAATGACCTAATTCTGCTCCTATGTCTTATGGACTCATAGCCTAAACAACCTAAGGCACTGTGATCAATAAAGGAGAAAGTTATCATATGATAATAACTCAAGCAAAACCTGACTCGCTGCCTGAAGATACATAAAGTGGGTCAGCGACATCTCGGTTGGGCTGTGAGCTGGAGAAATGTGGTCAAGACTATTTGAAAGGGCAGATTCAGAATGTTACCCCATTGAATGCCTTACAGTAATTCAAAGAAATTGCATCACTGTGCGATGAGGTTATGGGAGTTGTACTAGCTAACGCTGTACTACAGTAGTGAACAACAATAATGTGCGGGCTGGTCCTGGAAGTAAAACAATTCCTTCAGCCCAGATTTCTCATTATATGCCAAGTACAGAAGAATCACATTGCTTTTCAAAAACTATAACGCATTTCGAACAAAGTCTAAGAGAACAGTGAGTCACCAAGAGATGAGGTGATTACTTGACTATTGTAATCAGTTATGAGGTACTGAGGATCAAATGCTGATAATAAGTCATTCATTTCTTAAGTTAGGTCTTTAATCCCTCAGTTGCCCTCCTTGTCATTAAGCATCTTCTACCGTCCTCTTTATTTTTATCACAACCCCCCCTCTTGGAAACATCCACTGCCCCTGGAAGGGGGGCAATGTTGCCCACCTTGGGAACCATAGAACCATAGAACATTACAGCACAGAAGCAGGCCTTTTGGCCCTTCTTGGCTGTGCCAAACCATTTTTCTGTCTAGTCCCACTGACCTGCACCTGGACCACATCCCTTCATACACCTCTCATCCATGTACCTGTCCAAGTTTTTCTTAAATGTTAAAAGTGAGCCCGCATTTACCACTTCATCTGGCAGCTCATTCCACACTCCCACCACTCTCTGTGTGAAGAAGCCCCCCTAATGTTCCCTTTAAACTTTTCCCCCTTCACCCTTAACCCATGTCCTCTGGTTTTTTTTCTCCCCTTGCCTCAGTGGAAAAAGCCTGTTTGCATTCACTCAATCTATACCCATCATAGTTTTATATACCTCTATCAAATCTCCCCTTATTCTTCTATGCTCCAGGGAATGAAGTCCTAACCTATTCAACCTTTCTCTGTAACTCAGTTTCTCAAGTCCCGGCAACATCCTTGTAAACCTTCTCTGCACTCTTTCAACCTTATTAATACCCTTCCTGTAATTTGGTGACCAAAACTGCACACAATACTCCAAATTCGGCCTCACCAATGCCTTATACAACCTCATCATAACATTCCAACTCTTATACTCAATACTTTGATTTATAATGTACCAAACGCTCTCTTTATGACCCTATCTACCTGTGACGCCACTTTTAGGGAATTTTGTATCTGTATTCCCAGATCCCTCTGTTCTACTGCACTCCTCAGTGCCCTACCGTTTACCTTGTATGTTCTACCTTGGTTTGTCCTTCCAAAGTGCAATGCCTCACACTTATCTATATTAAACTCCATCTGCCATTTTTCAGCCCATTTTTCCAGCTGGTCCAAATCCCTCTGCAAGCTTTGAAAACCTTCCTCTCTGTCCACTACACCTCCAATCTTTGTATCATCAGCAAATTTGCTGATCCAATTTACCACATTATCATCCAGATCATTGATATAGATGACAAATAACAATGGACCCAGCACTGATCCCTGTGGCACACCACTAGTCACAGGCCTCCACTCTGCGAAGCAATTCTCTACTACCACTCTTTAGCTTCTTCCATTGAGCCAATGTCTAATCCAATTTACCACCTCTCCATGTATACCTAGCGACTGAATCTTCCTAACTCACCTCCCATGTGGGACCTTGTCAAAGGCCTTACTGAAGTCCATGTAGACAACATCCACTGCTTTCCCGTCATCCATTTTCCTGGTAACCTCCTCGAAAAACTCCAACAGATTTGCCAAACATGACCTACCATGCACAAAGCCATGTTGACTCTCCCCAATAAGTACCTGTCTATCCAAATACTTATAGATCCTATCTCTTAGTACTCCTTCCAATAATTTACCTACTACCGACGTCAAACTTATCGGACTATAATTTCCCGGGTTACTTTTAGTAAACCATTGACTCTTGACCTATTGCTACCTTGCATCGAACTGGTTTGTCTTTAACAAATTGCCAGCATAGTTTCTGTATAAATTGCCCCTACACTGTATATCTTAAACTAAGGAAACTATTTCAACTCCCTCTACCCTAGTATGTGCCAAAAAGGCAGAGCTAACCTTGAGATTGTCATTGAATTGCTCTCCCCCATCTCTACTGTTTTAACTTGTATACCATGTGGAACAGCCTAGATATCTACCTGAACTAAGTAGAGGCCAAATTTCTTAATGCAAATTGTGATTTAAGAACTGGCTATTTGGAGAAAGCAGGAGTACCACCACCCAGCCAAACTCTGCCAATCATCCATCCCCCTGGCCATCACCACTTCTGAAAGCACCTTCCCTGGGACCTGCATTTTTACTGTGAAATACAACTTTTGAATCACATCAGTATACACCAGCCTAAAGTTCGATGTTCATTCAGTGAGTGGCATCCACCAACAGCATGTTTTTAAGACCTCGACATGGAAGTGGTGTGATCCTCCCACTGGAAACCTGCTGCTCCTGAGTTTAAAACTGCTCTGTAGTATCTTGCTTTCTTTGCTAATTTCCTACCTGCACAGTTCCAAATGATACAGGGAATCCTTAACAGCAAAGAAGTAAATGGAACGTTTCAAGAAGGCAACCGCTTGTCCTTTCATCGTAAGCTATCCATGATTACTTCGGAATTTCATCTGGCCCAAAGGGTTTCCTTTGATTAGGATAATTGAGTATAATTCAAACAATTATTTGTTTTGTTAGTTAATGTAAAAAATCATATTTATTTCTTGTCATTGTACATTTTCCATCACACTGTAAATAGAGTGAAAACAAATAGTTGCCGTAACATGACCAAACGAAATTTGACCTCTTAACATACATCTTTCATTATTGGAGCTAATTTGTTTAAGAACGTTTCTAAATATTTACATTATAGGGTGAACGTGGACTTCCTGGGCCACCTGGCCTAACTGGTGAAACTGGAATTGGTCTTCAAGGCTCAAAGGTAAAGAAGTCCATTTTTAAGCATGAAAATTCTGGTTCCAAGCACAATTTCAGCCATTTATGGGCTGGAATTAATAGAAAACTAAGTAAACAGCAATGGTATCAGAAAAATGAAGAAGCAGTTATAACTGCACATTTTGGACATCCCTGTGGTATGAACTTATTTAGCAGGAACACGAGTATTCTTGCAGAGTCGATCCAATACATCACATGAGAGATGGGGGTAAAGGGCAAGAACAAAGTACTGAAGAAACTGAGTGAGTTCAGCAGCACCAGTGGAAGGAAATGGACTGCTGACAATTCAGGTTGAGACTCTTAAACTGGACTGAAAGTAAAGAGGGGACAGAGCCAGTATAACAATGTAGATGGGAAGAGTGGAGCCAAAGCTGGCAGGTGATAGGTATATCCAGGTGAGGAAGGCAGTAGGCAAGATGAGTACAGTGCTCAGTATGTGGTTGGACATCAACAAAGTTAAATATGCAGTGTTTTCCCTTGGCCAGGCTGCACTTTTAGAATTGGGAAGACATTATGTAGAGTAGATAATCTAATGTTTTAATTTTAGGAATGTTTACAGGTAAATCTACTAATTTGCCTTTTAGTATTAAATTTTTGTGTCCAGGTGTGAGAAATGTACACACTCCAAGCATTTTAATAGGCGTCACTGTGTGCCTGTAAATGAAAATGTTGCAATGTGACTTTTTTTCTTCCAAACGGTACATGCAAAAATCCAGGCTACATTGCAGAAGCTCGGTTTCCTGAATAAGCAAGTATTGAGAATCTGCTGTCTTTAATGCCAGAAAGATTTATAATATGTTAATTTGAAAGTCCAGAGCTTACATTGGGTAATACTATCAAATGCCCATTGATTCCATATTTGGTGGATAATGAAAATACAGTTATATTATTATTGAAAAACTGAACAAGATATTTAAATTTAGCGAAACAGTATTTAGTTTTCAATTTGCCTTTCTTTGTTTAGGGTGACATTGGTTTCCCTGGAAGACCAGGACCTGTTGGGCCACCAGGGACTGGTGAACCTGGATTGCCAGTAAGTCAGTCGTAATGTTTGAAAGACATGCCAAACTTTATTTTCACAGGCAGTCACATAGATAATTTCATAGAGAAAAACAGCACAGACTCAGGCCCTTCGGCCCAACAAGTCCATGCCAACCACGATGCCACCCATCTACTCCCAATTTACTGCACTTGGCCTATATCCTTCTCAGTCCCAGCCCTCCATGTACCTATCACTGAAAATATTTCCAATTACAGAGACTTTGAAGAGAGTGAATATTTAAAAGTAATGGGGTATCTTTTGCAACAAAATATTATATGTAAGCCACCCCGCCGAGTCCCATTTATTTTCTTGTGAATTAAACCTACCATTTTCACCTATGTGAACTTCAATCTTGCTGTCTTCCCAGTTTTCCTAGAGAATTGCCCTGTCTCCGCAATACAGGCAAAACTTTATCCTATTTTGGTTTAATCATTTTGAGGCTTCCATGTTAAGTAATCCTAAAATGCGTTTATGGCTGAAAGTGTAAAGAACTGCCTGTGGACCATTCGGCCCATTGAGTCTGCTCTTGCATTTCATTATAACTGATTTATTATCCCTCTCAGCCGAATTCTCTTTCCTTCTCCCCTTAACCTTTGACGCTCTTACTAATCAAGAACCTATCAAACTCCACTTTAAATATACTCAATGACTTGCTCTGTGCCAATGAATTCTGCAGATTCACTATCCTCATCTCTGTTCTAAATGGATGTTCCTCTATTCTGAAGCTGTACCGTCTGATCCTAGATTCTTCCACTATAGGAAACCTCTCCACATCCACTCTATCCAGTCCTTTCAATATCGGATAGTTTTCAATGAGATTCCACCCCCCCCCCCATTATTTCAAACTCCAGTGTGTACAGGCCCAGAGCCATCAAATGCTCCTAATATGTTAATCCTTTTGTTCCCAGAATCATTCTCATGAACCTCCTCTGAAATCTCTCCAATGCCAGTACATCCTTCCTTAGATAAGGGGCCCAGAACTGCTCACAATACTCCAAGCGCAGTCTGACAAATACCCTATAAAGTCTCAACTTAACATCCTTCCTGTTTCATCCTCTTAAAATGAATGTTAACATTGCATTTGCCTTCCTTGCCACTGACTCCACCTGAAGTTTAACCTTTAGGGAACCATGCCTGAGGACTCCCAAGTCCCTATGCACCTCTGATTTTTGAATTTTCTCCCCGTTTAGAAAATAGTCTATGCCTTTATTCCTTCTACCAAAGAACGTGGCCATACATGTCCCTACACAATATTCCATCTGCCACTTTACCCAGTGTCCTAATCTGTCTCAGTCCTTCTATAGACTTCCTGTTTCCTCAACACTACCTGCCCCTCCACCTATCTTCATATCATCTGCAAACCTGACCACAAAGCCATCAAATCTGTCATCCAAATCATTGACATATAATGTGTAAAGAAACGGTACCAATACCGACCCCTGTGGAACACCACTAGTCACAGGCAGCCAACCAGAAAATCCTCCCCCCTTTATTCTCACTGTTTGCTTCCTGACAGCCAGCCAGTTATCGATCCATCTTTTCTGTAATACCATGGGCTCTTAGTTTGTTAAACAGCCACAGTGTGTCATGTTGCCAAAAGTCTTCTGAAAATCCAAGTAAATTGCATCCACTGACTCTTTGAGAAAAGGAAAGCTTTTACCTTTTTAATAATATTTACTTTGAAATATTTAAATAGAGTTATAGAGGAGTACAGCACAGATATATTTCTTCAGCCCAGTAAGTCCATGGTGACAAAGGTGCCCCTCAGTTATGTTCTGTAAATCCCTGAAAGGCTTGCCCCTCTATGTATCTTTCCAAGTGCTTCTTAAATGATTCTATTGTACCTCCCTCAACCGTTTCCTCTGATAGCTTGTTCCATATACTGATCACCCTCTGTGTGTAAAAGTAGCCCCTCAGGTCCCTTTTTAAATCTTTTCCCTCCCACCCTAAACCTATGACCCCTAGTTATGGTGTCCCCTACCCTGCGGAAACAATTGCTATCAGCAACTTTTACTGTGCCTCTCATAAATTTAAATGAAGTCATCTTTTATTCTCTTACATTCCAGGGAATAAAGACCTAACCAGGCCAACCTCTCCTTGTGACTCAGGCTTCTTGTCCTTTCAACATCCTCGTAAATCTTCTCTGCGTTCTTTTCTTTTTTAACCACTTCTTTCCCCTAACAGGGTGACCGAAATTGTATGTAGTGCTCCAAGTGTGTCCTCACCAGTGTGCTGTACAACTGCAACATAATGTCCCAAGCCCTGTACTCAACACCCTGACTGACGAAAGCCAGTGTGCTAAACGGCTTTTTATCCACTCTGTCTGTCTGTGATGCTACTTTCAATGAACTATGCACCTGTACTCCTATGTGTTTCTGTCTCACTACACTCTCCAGTGCCGTACCATTCATAGAACAATTCTATACAGGTTTGACTTTCCAAAATGCATCACCTCATACTTATCTGTATTAAAATCAATTGTCACTCCTCAGCCCACGACTCGAGCTAATCAAGATCTCCCTGTAACATATAACAACCTTCTTGGCCGTGCTAAAATCCAAGTAGACAAAATTCACTGCCTTACCCTCAGCTACTTTTTTGGTTACTTCTTCAAATCAACATTAAAAGATGCATAAAGCATGACTTTCGATGCGCAAAGTGATCATTCTATCTGTCCAAGTGCTATCCCTCAGAATTCCCTCTAGTAACTTCCTCTGTACTGATGTCAGGCTGACCAGTCTGTAGTTCCCTGGCTTGTCCTTGTTACCCTCCTAAACAAAACAGCATTAGCCACCTTTTAGTCTTTTGAGAACTTCACCACCAGTGGGGAACAATGAAGTAAATATCTCTCCAAGGGCTTCCATAAATTCCTCTCGGGATTTAACCACTTCAATATGCTATAAGGCTGCAAAAACCTCCTGAACACAAGAGATTCCGCTGATGCTGAAAATCCAGAGAAACTCACCAGTCCTGATGAAGGGTTTTGGCCCGAAACCTTGACTGTTTATTCCCAACAATAGATTTTGCCTGGCCTGCTGAGTTCCTCCAGCGTTTTGCATGTGTTACTCTGCAAAAACCTTTGCCCTGTTAGTATGAATGTTCTTCAGAACATCTCCACTTGTTTCCCTTTTTCTTGAGCCACATAATTTTATCCTCAGTCAGAAGAAATGTTCATTAAAAATCCCACCCACATTCTGTGGCTCAAGGCATAAGCCGCTCTGTTGATCTCTAAGGGAAGACTCTCTCACTAAATGCTCTTTTAATATAGCTATAGAAACTCTTCGGATTTTCCTTAACCGTACATTGCAGATCTATCTCATACCTTACTTTGCCCTTCTGATTTTCCCTTTAAACATATTGTTAGTCTTTATATAGTATCAAGGGATTCACTTAACCCAACCTTCTCAACCAATGTTCATTTTCTTTTTTTCCTGACCAGATCCTCAATATTTTCTACCAGGGTTCCTTAAACGTGTTAGATTTACCCTCACCCTAATAGGAATATGTTGACCCTGGACATGATATCTTAAAAGCCTCCTGCTTGCCATCCATTCCTTTCCACTCAAGCAGGCTTATCCAATCAACCTCTGCAAGATCTTGTCTAATTTCCACTGCTCCAGTTTAGGATCCTTATCTGTGGACCTGTCCTAATCTTTTCCATCACTGTCTTAGAAGTAATAAAATCATGGTCACTGGAGCCAAAGTGGTCCCTGACTGGCATTCAGTTTCTTACCCTACCTTGTTCCCAAAGAGAAGGTGCAATAATAAATCCTCCTTAGTAAGGCCCTTTAGGTATTGATTTCAGGAAACGATCCTGGACACACTTCACAAATTCCATCCTGACTGGACCTCTAAGCTCAGAGTAGCCCAGTCAGAGTTCAAAGTAAATTTATTATCAAAGTACATGTATGTCACCACATACCACCTGGAGATTCATTTCTTGTGGGCATAGTCAATAAATCCAATAACCATAATAGAATCAATGAAAGACCGCACCAACTGGGCAGACAACCAGAGTGCAAAAGACAATAAACTGCAATTACAAAAAGAAAGATTAAAAAAAGGAAATAATGATAAATAAACAAGCAAAAAATATCAAGAAGCTAAGGTTAAAAGTCCTTGAAAATGAGTCCATGTGTTGTGGGAACATTTCACTGATGGGACATGTGTGGTTCAGTGAGGGTATCCCCCTTGATTCAACAGCCTGATGGTTGAGGAATAATAACTGTTCCTGAACCTGGTGGTGTGAGTCCTGGGCTCCTGTATTTTCTTCCAGATGTCAGCAGCAAAAAGAGAGCATGATCTGGGCGGTGAGGGTCCTTGATGGTGGACACTGCTTTCCTGTGACAACGCTCCGTGTAGATGTGCTCAATGGAGGGGAGGGCTTTAACTGTGATGGACTAATTAGTGCGAGCTTTTAATTTAAAACACCGTGGAAATTAAAAGCTCCCACTAATACAACCCTATTATTCTTACTGCTATGAGCAATTTCTCTACACACCTGCTCCTCAAATCCTTGTCGCACAATATCCTTGTCACACCTGTAGCACCTGTATTCTGAAATATTGACCTGCCAGTCCTGCACTTCTCTCAGACACATTTCTCATGTAGCTATTACATCCTCGACTCCAGAACCAATCTACGCTCTGAGTTCGCCTGCCTTACCTGTTAACCCTCATGCATTAAAATAAAAGAAATTTCACTGAATATTCATTTCTCTCCCTTTGCTGTGCCCTGGCTATCCTCATTACTAAATTTGTTCTTGCAGTCTACTGGGTTAACCCAAGATTTGCTACCGCTTAGAAATCCCACCTCCTGCCAACCCTGTGTAGTAATAGCAAATTTCCCTGCAAGGACATTGGTCCCTCTCTGGTTCAAATGCAACCTATCCCTCTGTACAGGTCACCCCTGCCTCAAAAGAGATTCTAATGATCCATGGAACCTGAATCTCTGCCACCTGCAACAGGTCCTCAGCCTCACATTCATCAGGCCTGTGTTTCATTTTCTGACATTGCTAGCGCGTGGCACTGGAAGTAATCTGGAGACCACTACCCTTGAGGCCTTGCTCATTAACATTTTACCTCATTTGGAGCTCGCTACATGGAGCTTAGAGAAATAGAGGGCTATGTGGTAGGGTAATTCTGCCCAGATTCTAAAGTAGGTTACATGGTCGGCACAACATTGTGGGCTGAAGGGCCTGTAATGTGCTGTAGATTTCTATGTTTCTTTATTTCTGTGTTTCTATCGAGCCTATTGCTGTTCCTGACTGAATTGAACTTTAGTAGGGTATTGGTTATGGTCTTTCTTTGAAGATCCTATGATAGCTATTAGATTTAAGACAACCTATAAGGTATTTGTGCAGTTACTTTAGTGATAATTGCTCTTAAGTTCCTTCCCCTTTTTTTTTGCTTGATTTTTGTACTATTATTGTGAAGGTCGCTAATGAAGGTAGTGGAAGTGGATACTATAGGGTCTTTTAAGAGACTCTTGGAGCTTAGGAAAATAGAGGGCTATGTGGTAGGGTAATTCTAGGCAGTTTCTAGATTAGATTACATGCTTGGCACAACATTGTGGGCCGAAGGGCCTTTAATGTGCTGTAGATTTCTATGTTCTATATAATAATATCTTATACTCATTCTGCAGGACCTTGTCTCCTGTTCTACCTATGTCATTTGGACTAATGAGTACAACAAACTCTGCTATTTATCCTCCCCCTCAACAACCACTCAGAAACATCGTTGATCCTGGCATCCACAAAGCAACACACTATTTTGGTGTCTCCTCTTCTAATACTTCTAAAATGTCTGTGGTCATCGCCCTTTAAAGGCCTTTTTTGAAGAACAAGCTTTCAGAAGAGCATGTGGGCAGTGTTTGCAGGACAGTGTAGCCACAGTTTGATGGAAATAGCGTAGGAGCGGGTGGTGACAGGGCATGGGGAGTGCACCGAACAGGCTAGATCAAGCGTAGGTAATCTGTTAAATTCTCTTAATTTTGTGTTTTACATTGCATCATTTTAATTTGTAATAATTGTCATCTCTTTATATTAGCTACATAGATCATCTGAATGTCAGTAAAATTTAGCTTGCTTCCTCAAGGTGAAAAACCAGGAGATGAGCAGATATAACAACATACATTCCTAGAGCAGATTTACACCTACAAACATCTGAGCCCTTAAATCTTTAGAGATGCAATACAGATGCTGACCACTGATAGAAGTGTTTAAAAATAAATGACTAAAATCAAGCGTGATGAGTTAAAGAATCCTACACAATTTCAAAAGAGAAATAACGAGAAGGAAAGGATTCATGCTGGAATGTGGGAGGGATAATTGCACAAGAATCTGGAGTTGAAGGGATAAAGGACAAAGACTGATGGAGCTCACCCAAAGAAAAGTTGAATAACATTAGAGATTTGTAGAGTATGAAGACTTTGATATAGCATGGGTGTTGATTGATGTACTCTTGTCAAGAGTTGGCCACATAGATAGGTGAGAACCATTTTACAACTGTGCACAGAGCCTAGGAGCTGTCGAAGGAGAAATCTGGTGGTTTTAGGAGGTGTACTTATAATTTGCATTATTTTTCCCTTATTTTTTCCACATTTCCTTCCAAAATATTATGATACAAGCGCAGATCAAACGGAGGACTTCAGAAATAGAATATATGCCACTAGCAATTATTCTTTCCAGATGCATGGATATCTCTATTTCCCCGAAGAAAATATGTCGTGCTGCCACATTAAAGAAATTTATCTGTGGTCTACTAATTGGGTGAGCAAATAAAACAGTTCATGGCTGACAAAAAGTATAACCTTCAAATTTTTCATATGTTGCCTTTGTGCTCATAACAGTCAGTAGTAAAAAATTGCTTCATTTATGATCTTTGGCTTTTTTTAAAGCAACAGCAAGGTCTTGGAGTAGGTCTCCCTGGGAGCAGATCTTGACTTCAGTGCCTTGTAAATTAAATGATGGTGAATCAACAGACTACTTTGCATCTTCCCATATTTTTGTTTCTGCTGATCTCAACCAACCACAGATAAAGTCACAAATCTAAGAGCAGTTCTAATTGTTAGCCTTCTCTGCAAGCAACAATCTCTACCCCCCCCCCCCAGTTGTGTGTTTTGTTGTGCATCCTTTAATTGGCTGCAGTGTTTCAAATATTACAGAACCATTCAACTAACATTTTACCAAATCTGCTCATCTCTCAAAAACTAGAGTCACTTCAGTCCTCTTTTTTAAAAATGTCTCTTGATCTTCACAAGATCTTTTTTGAACAGAGTCTACTCTCTGAAGATATAACTCTCTAGTTTATGTCCATATTCCCAGAGGTGGATTGCATTCTCTTTCAGGGCAAGGACAGTATTAACAATGAATGTCAAAGAAACTGTGATGCTAAATATTCTTGATACTGTCAACCAAATAGACCAAACTGGTGTGTTGGTGTATAAGACAGGTGGCAAGCATGTGGCTCGGTTTATTTCATTTGATAATGAAGCCACTGTGACGAGGCCATTACTTTTTTAAAGAGTAGTAGGTTTCTCAAAGATTACTGGGGTAATTAAAGTCCCATAAACAACCAGGCAACTGCTATGGAGATGTAGGAGACTGCAGATGCTGTAATCTGGAGCAATACACAAAACGCTGGAGGAACTCAGCAGGTCAGTCAGCATCTATTGAGAGAAATGGACAGAGGAAGGATCTTGATCCACAACATCAGCTACCCATTTTCCTTCACAGATGCTCCCCAACCTGCAGAGTTCCTTCAGCAGTTTGTGTGTTGTTCAAGGAGCTGCTATGATTTGTATATCCTGGGATTACTTGGAATCCCTGATATTGGAAATGAATTCATTGAGTGACTTGCTTTGTACTAATCACTGCTCAAAAGAACAAGTTGTAGGTTGGTGAGGTGGCCTAATAACTTTACTCTGAATACAATTGATTTTTAAATGTTATCTCTGAAGTATTCATCGTAAAACATGTGACATCATCTACCTTAAATTGTCCAAGTAACAAAACTTTAAAACATTGTTGGACAAAATTTGACTCCTGCTCATGTTAAAGGAGAGGAAGCAAACCTAAAGTCAAGTTGGACACTCAGTGTCATTTTCCCAGCAGCCTTGCGTTGGTCACAGTGGAAGACTGCCTAAACCCAGCAATAACCTCATCGGTCTGTGCTAGCCTGCATTTAGTTTCACAGAAACATGCAACAGTTTTAATGGTGTATAACACTATATATGTTCTACTGATACTGCACTCAGTAAAGCCAGCGATGAAGAAGAAAATGATCAAAATGGTGCATAAGAATTTTTTATAATTCCCAATGCACTTTACCACATTTTGTTTCAGCAAGGAAGTTCCTGGGTCCATTAGTCAAACTGGAACCTGTTCAGACTGTTCAGGGTGTGCAATTTCTTAGTGCCAGATTGTTGAGCTTCTACCCTTAAAACAAAGTTGCACACAACACCAGTGGCGGGGGAATACGAGCCATTCATTTCAACTGAATCAATCTTAATGTCCCTGTTGTGGCCTAATGCCTAAGGCGTGGAAATTTTGAGGGATCAATTACAATGTGATATTCACTGAATGACATTGCAGTTTGGTATTTAATTTCTAAGACCAGACCTTCTTTTTAGACTCACTTTGTTTTCTACTGATGTTGAAGATTTGCAATGAGACCTTTCATATTTTTTCCTTTGTAACATCTCCTTTGTACACAATGAATATCATTATGTGCCATGTCATGACAACTATATTACAGAGTTTTTTTCATTTTTCAAATCTATCATAGCTGAAGTTAATTAGAGCAAAATAAACTCCAGATACTGGAAGTGCAAAACAAATCTCCAAGTTCTGGAATATACAGGGGATCAAGCAGTGTCCATCGAGATAAAAAAACATTGGGCTAACATTTTAGATCAATGATTCTTCATCAGGATCAAAGTGGGGATAAGGGAGTTTCAAGTTGCAGAAAGGGGGATATGAAGAAAAGGGAGAGGATTTCTAAGATAGAGTGCAGGCTGCTGTTATCAAGATAACTCTGACTTCAAATGCAGGCCATTAGAGAGATGAGAAAAGCAGAAACAGAAACTGAACCTGTAATAGCCAGCAACATTTATAGAGAGAAGTAAAACATTTGAATCCAATACTGAGATCTGCAAAATAACCATGCAGAAGATGAGGTGCTGTTCCCTGGGAATCTTTGGAATGTTTCAACACGACAAGGACAGGAGTCAAAGTGGAAACTGGACAGGGAAGTAACCATGGCTTCTGACTACCATAGTTGACAAGAATCTCAACCATGTGTCTTCTTTTTCCTGCTCTTTGGCTTATAACATTGTTAATAATTCATTTCCTTTTCACTTTGCACAGGGGTCTCCAGGACCTCAAGGTCTTCCAGGAGGTCGTGGTTTACCTGGTGAGGGTTGGCCAGGAATGAAGGTATATGTAATTCTATACATTAAATATACACATAGAATCTCTCTTTAACTACAAAAGATTCACCTAAAGCTACCCGAAGGTAATGTTAGAACATGTAGAAAAGAAATTCCCCACCAGCAGGATGCACCCAGCATGTTACATTTTTATCAAGGCCAATGTTTCTTTCGATGTTGAACAAGGTTATGCATATGTTAAAACTAATATGTGTGTCTGCTACAGGCTATACAATATGTAGCTGAGGTAGCAAGAATTTTTAAAAGTATGCATAGGCCAGCTTATTATTCAATCTCCCTAGGAACATTTGAGGTGGATGCTAGGTGGGTAAGTACAGGAGTGAGTTCTCAACCACTAGATTATGAAAGCTCAATATGGGATGCCATGATAACATGCTAGTTAGTGCGCGCTGTTACAGTTCCTGAGTTTGGAGTTCAGTTCTGGGGTCGTACTGTAAAATATCTCTGTACATCACCCTCCTCATGGGCTTTCCCCAGGTGCTCTGGTTTCTTCCCTTAGTCCAAAGGCATAACAGGTAGGTTAATTGGTCATTGTAAATTGCCCCACAATTAGATTGTGAAGACACGTAGTCCTCTTTTATTGTTATTTACTAATGCATGCGTTAAGAAATGATACAATATTTCCTCCGATGTGATATCACAAAACACAGGACAGACGAAGACTGAAAAACTGACAAAACCACATAATTATAACATATAGTTACAACAGTACAACAATACCATAACTTGATGAAGAAGTCCACGAGCACAGTAAAAGTTCAAAGTTTCTCAATTGTCCCACATCTCATGCAGACGGGAGAAGGAAGAAAAACTCTCCCTGCCATGCCGACCACAGTTCGACTCTGAGTCATCCGAAAACTTCGAGCTCTGATCAGCTCTCCAACACCGAGTACTGAGCGCCATCTCTGTCCGAACGATTCGACCTCAACCTCGGTCGCTAAAAGCAGGCAAAGCTGGGGATTTTGAGGCCTACCCTCCGAAAGATTCCGGACCACACAGTAATGACAGCAGCGAACGAGCGTTTCAGAAATTTCTCCAGATGTTCCTCTGTGCTTTCACGTCCCTCTCCATCAAATCAGAATTGTCCACGGCCCCTATCATTTTTCACCTGGGGGCTGCACACGCGCAGGTGCGCTGCTCTCTCTCTCCTCCCGCCTTAGGTTAAGGTTAATCGGGTTCGTCGGGGGTTGCTGCTGTAGTGTGGCTCAAAAGGCCGGAGGGGCCTAGTCAGTGTTGTACCACTAAAATAAAAAATATTTATGGCTGAAACATTATCTAACGTACCCAAGGAGGAATTGTTAAAATAAATTGCTAGTTGTTACTTTGTTGCACCCTTAGTTCCCAACCTTGTTGAGTGAAGGGCTGGCTTGTTCATACTTAGTAAAATATGACCTCTCCTGAAATGAGCTTCTTTTGACATAAGGATACAAGAGACATAGATAAGGAAGAAGGTTAAAAATGGTAGGGATATCAAAAACAAGAGAACACAGGTTTAGGATGAGAGGAACCAGCC
This sequence comes from Mobula hypostoma, assembly GCF_963921235.1. Lineage (NCBI taxonomy): Eukaryota > Metazoa > Chordata > Chondrichthyes > Myliobatiformes > Myliobatidae > Mobula > Mobula hypostoma. The sequence continues at coordinate 167,493,847 of NC_086102.1, forward strand.
TCACAGAGGATCTAAGGCAAGGCACACATGCCCAAAATGGCATGCATAAAATATTTTGTTGGCATGTGTCATGTAGTGCCGCACTCAATTCTTTAAACAGCTCACATACTGAAGAGAACAGTAACGATTATCTTAATGCTGAATGAAACAGCAAATGATTCTATTACAACTCGAGAACAGTGACGTGTTTTCATGGGAAATATCTCACACTGGCTTGGCACCAGCTAAATAACTGCAAGAGCACATAGCATTGAATGATACGTTTTAAAACCCTCACAGATCTGGTGTACAGATCAGTATTTGTACAGTAAACAGTTACAATAACAATACTATTTAGAACTGATGTTATTATTCAATTGTCTTTTAAAGAACTTAATATTAATAGTTTTTGAACAGATTTTCCAAAATGTTTAATTTATTTCCATCTGTCTCTGTTATACTTTTATTATCATAAAACATTGAATGCACGTAAATAAACAACAGGATTCACCATTTTCTCTTAAAAGAAGTCCATAATTATTGTTACTAATTTATTAGAGAAATAATCACTAATCAATGATAATCTCTGCTCAAAATTACCATAGCACACAAGAGAATTTTTAAGGGGATTATTGGCAATATGGATGCACACTCTCCAAAAACGTTTGCCAGCCCTGATCTGAGGGGAATATTTTTATACAGAGAGTGTGGTTGATACCTTGAACAAGCTGGAAAGAGAGTGGTCAAATCAGATAATATTACTACATTTATGAGGCATTTAGACACACTTAAACAAGCAAGCATAAAAGGGTGTGGTTCTAATGCAGGCAAATAGGATTAGTGTAGATGGAGAAAAAAAATCACCATATTCTGCTATACATCTCTGTGACTGTAGGACCTACAGACTATTCCTTTTAATGAGATGTGGGTGTCTTAGAGTCTCAGAGACTGCTGGCAGCTCCCATGTGAGGGCAGTTTGTGTGAAGACTGTACTTTACCTGTTGTATAAAGTTTAGTTACTAAGTTATCTCAACATCATTTCATCCTTGTGGACATCATGTCAGTTTTGGTTCCCCACATGTTCCCACCAAACTGCATTCCCCTTCCTCTACCCATCCCTGCCCACCAAGTCCCCATAAGGCAAGGAATTACTGTATTACACAATTAGATTTGGAAGATATAAAATACTTACCCTATAGTGTAAAATAATTTAGATTTTTTAAAATCCAAATTCAGTGGCCACTTTATTAGGTACTGTACCTTCTGTACTTAATAAGGTGAACATCGTGATCTTCGGCTGCTCTAGACCATCCACTTCAAGGTTCAACATGTTGTGCATTCAGAAATGCTCTTCTGAACACCACTGTTGTAACGCCTGGTTATTTGAGTTAACTGTCACCTTCCTGTCAGCTTGAATCAGTCTGGCCATTCTCCTCTAACCTCCCTCATTAACAAGGCATTTTTGCCCATGGAACTACCACTCACTGGATTTTTTTTTTGTTTTTCACACCATTCTCTATAATCTCTAGAGACTGTTCTGCTTGAAAACCCCAGGAGATCAGCAGCTTCTGAGATCTTCAAACCAGCCCATCTGATACCAAAAATCATTCCACGGTCAAAGTCACTTAGATTACGTTTCTTTCCTATTCTGATATTTGGTCTGAACCATTGAACTGAACCTCTTAACTACGCTTGCATGCTTTTATTCATTGAGTTGCTGCCATATGATTGGCTGATTAGATTTTGCATTACTGTAACATGCAGGTGTACAGGTGTACCTAATAAAGTGGCCCTTGTGTGTATATCCACTTGGTTTATTTTGACTGTGTTTTCCAGTCTAATCTGATCTTTTTTTTACACAAATATTATCTTTTGTTTTCATTTGTTCACTTCAATAACCTATTGTTAGGCTAATTGCACTCCCCCAGAGTACTGCTTCATTAATATTTGCTACACCAGGCAGCTAATAGAACTATATTCCATGCATCAATTTGCAAACATGGTTCACCTAATTTGCACAGGGAACAAAATGGAACGTTTCAGTAACTGCCTGAGGGAGTGCAATGCCCCAACTTGTGTCAAAGAATTTGATGATTGTTGAGGCTTGAGTTTTCACTTATGAAAGAGCGAATGGTGGACGGCAGTCAGAGATCATCTGTTTATTACCTTTGGTCCATAAGGATGTTGGCCCATTGAGATGCCACAGGTGAGCTTGAAAAACAAGGTAAAGGCGAATTTTTACAGGAGCAAGTCCAGACCATAGGAGGCTACAGTAAGTAATTTTATGCCCTGAAGTAATGGGAACTGGACCAGAGTGCAGTTGGAGACGATTCCAGGCTCGATGATGGTCAAGTCAGAACAGAATGGAATCTCTGTATTGATATGAAAACCACAATCAATTTCCAAATTTGATTAAAGCAGTCATATTGTAAGGTCACTTTGATTAGTGCTTCTCCTTTAATTGATGAGTGCTGCCTGGGATGTTTATTCTGAATAAACTTCACTTTGTATTTCAGCTTTGTGACACTCTCTGTTATTGGGCACTAACTGTTAAGGCTCTTTGGGCACACAAATTGGAAGCGTAGATCTCTTTACGCAGCAGAGCTTACTTTCTGCAATCTTCCATTACCTTGTCCACTGCTTACAGCATGTGATCAAAAGTTGTCCACTGATAGGAAAATAACATTCCATTTTACACATCTGATCAGCACTGATATTAGAATAGCTGCACCAGATTTTCTCTGAAGAATTTGTGACAGCATGTCAGCCTTCTGTCTGCAGTCCTGAACAAAACTGTTCAGGACTGTACAGTCCTGTACAAAGCTGTACAGTTTGCACTTGTGGAATCTTGCAAGCCTCGGGCATTGCACAGCTGCACAGCTTTTAAGTTTCTAAGGTCACCTCAAGATAGAATTCCACATCAGATCAAGTTTCTTTGAGTTTAATCTACTGTTGCTATCTGACTTATTTTTCTTTATAATTTACTGCACTCTTAGGCATCAATTGGTGATGCCAAAGTTCTCTCAAACAACTCAATGAAGGATTATTTTCCTTTCATTTAAAGATTAGGGACAACAATGGAATGTAGTATGATTGCTGTAACTTTTGTGTGACAGGGCGATCGTGGTTATGAAGGACCAAAGGGATCTCGTGGAGCTCCAGGCGCAGGTATTAAGGGTGAAAAGGTGAGGAGCACATATGTCCAATTTATGATACAGTCTTAATTACAACAGCGGCTGTAGATTGTGTGATTTGAAGTGAACATTTTAAGAACAAATAAGCTAAGTTTGTACAGTAGTAGATTTCTTTATAGTATATTTCTATTTGAAATAATGGAAACTGAATTTACCTTTTCACAAACTAGAGCTATAATATCCTGTATCCAGTATTTGAAACTGGCCTGTGCAATATGATTGTACATTTGGAAGGTGCACTGGATTCTAACCATTTTGGTGAGAATCCAGCATCATAAGTGGCAAGCAGAATTTCTGAAATGCTGATTGGAGTAACATTAGAGATGATTATAGGAAATCAAGAATATTAAAATTAAATATTTACATAAAGGAGACTAAAACCACACAGGCCACCAACACAATCTGAGTGTTTACCCTGATTATTCTGGCTCAGTTACATATCATAGATACCAGCTAAAGTCAACTAAATCTTGATAGTTTAAATTGCTAACTATGATCCTTAGCTGAGTGTTGTTGTCGAGAGGACCATTCAGACTTTAAATCCACTCCTGTCAGGGACTGGGGGAAAATCTAAGTGGTGCGTCCACTCAGCGCTAATAATCCAAAGTACGAAATTCTGAAGTTCCCTGCCGGAAGTAGTGATTTCTGTAAGCCTGAATTTAGAGAGTGTGGGAGAAATAGTCCAGGTGAGCCCCAAGGAAGAGAGTAACTGGGGCATTTGGAATGTGGATCCCAGCCCACTTTAATGGCTGGCTCTTATTTCCATCATTTTTCCTGTTCACCATTAAGCAAGACGTACCATCTGGTCAGCAGGTGGAAGGAGGAAACGAGGTCACAGCTGGAGAAACGTGGGAATCATTGTCTGCATTCAGAGGAGGAATGCGGCGGGTAGTCTGAAATCGACGCAGAAATAGGGGGAGCATATTGGTGAAGGGAGACCCAAGACATCCTCTTCAGTCCCCGAGGAGCACTACACTGCAACTTGCCTCACAAGGAAATCTAAATTTATGTTTTACAACTCACCAGCCCATCTGTTTTGCCAGTCTAGCTGTTCTGATCTGCCTTAATATTTCAGGACTAGCCCTGAACTGCTAATCAAGACCCAGTCTGCCTATTTAAAGGTGGAGGCAACTTCCTTCCTGCAGGTTTCCTGCTCATATGGTCAAAAGTGCAGGCTGCCACTGGGACCCTACAAGAGGTCAGAGGGATTAAGCAGTTAAGCAGCTACCTATAATTTAACCGCACTCTTCACCACTCACACATTAATCACAACCCTGGCTGATGAGATTTAGTCCTGGGTAAACAACCAAAATTTTAGTTATAACAACAAGATCTTCAGGGTCAAATAATACAAGTATCAGATCACTTTATTCAAATGTTCTCTTAGTAGCGAGGGTCTTCCTAGGTAGATATATTCATCTCATGAACTGATTCCAACCTCGGTTTAAAAAAAGCAGAGCATCTTACAACAATGCCGTATACTTTAACCAATAAACTATCTGCTGGATACTTAAACTAATAAACAACCTGCTGGATACTTTAACCAATAAACAATCTGCTGGATATTTTAACCAATAAACAATCTGCTGGAGGAACTCAGTGGGCCAAGCAGTATCAGTAAGAGGCAAGAAATTGTCAACGTTTTGGGTCAAAACACTGCATCAAATTACCTTCTATATATTGGCAAGACCCGATACAGACTGAGAGACCGTTTCGCTGAACACCTACGCTCTGTCCGCCAGAGAAAGCAAGATCTCCCAGTGGCCACACATTTTAATTCCACATCCCATTCCCATTCTGACATGTCTATCCACGGCCTCCTCTACTGTAAAGATGAAGCCACACTCAGGTTGGAGGAACAACACCTTATATTCCGTCTGGGTAGCCTCGAACTTGATGGCATGAACATTGACTTCTCAAACTTCCGCTAATGCCCCACCTCCCCCTCGTACCCCATCCGTTATTTATTTATATACACACATTCTTCCTCTCACTCTCCTTTTTCTCCCTCTGTCCCTCTGACTTTACCCCTTGCCCATCCTCTGGGTACCCCCCCCCCATTGTCTTTCTCCCTGGGCCTCTTGTCCCATGATCCTCTCATATCCCTTTTGCCAATCACCTGTCCAGCTCTTGGCTCCATCCCTTCCCCCTCCTGTCTTCTCCTATCATTTTGGATCTCCCCCTCCCCCTCCCACTTTTAAATCTCTTACTAGCTCTTCCTTCAGTTAGTCCTGACGAAGGGTCCCGGCCTGAAAGGTCGACTGAACTTCTTCCTAGAGATGCTGCCTGACCTGCTGCGTTCACCAGCAACTTTGATATGTGTTGATCAAATTGTTTGTTGCTTCACATTTTAGCGTATGCAGTCTCTTGTGTTCCCCCACTCCACACATATTTATATATCAGTATTGTTTGCATTGGAGCAAATTCAGTGGACTAAGCATCAATGCATTCACCAAATGATGTGACACTTTATAACTTTTAAAAGACAGTTCATGAGGGCTTGGTTATTGCCTCAGATTTCAAAAGCTAAATTGATAGCCTTAGTTCTTTTATTTCGACATGAGTTCCATTTCTGTGAACTACGGATTCAGCCTTCCTCCTGTATTAAAAACTTGCTTCAGTGGTGTGCAATTTTTTATTCTGAACAAAATTCTTAATTTTCCATGTAAGACTAAAGAACGATATCTGGGAATGTGAATGTTGTCAAGGAAGTCAATTCAAAATGGAGATTAGAACAACGTGAATATTTTGTAAATATTTCTCTCTGCAGAACTGAATCTTGAATTCAAGTAATAATTACCTAAACCAACATTTGATATATTGTTTGGTATGCAAAAGTAAGTTCAGATATGGTATCTCTTGTTATTATTACATTTGCTAATGTACCATTTCACTTCTGAAATGTAACTCATCAGGGTGAAATAGGTTTTCCTGGATTACCTGGCCCTGTTGGTCCTCCTGGAGTTGGTCTACAAGGTGAAAAGGTAATTATTTTGCATTTACTCTTAATTAAGCAAGTAACTCCCGTGACTTTTTCAATATTGAGTGCATACCTCCTGAAGAATGTCTCCAATTGCTCCCTACATTGATAAAGTTATTTTGGTGTAGAACTGGCTGAATGAGTTTTGTCTGTTAGATAACAAGCACGTAGTAGAAAATGCTCGCAGATGTTTGCACGTAGTTGTCTAAGATACCAGTTATCTTCTGGTGTTTTAGTGAAAAAGGTATGTACTGTGTCCAGACAGCCTAAACTTTCCACGCGACATGCAACTTCCTTTACATGTACAATTCAAACAATATAATTATTGTAGCAGTTATTTCAGGCATGTATTCTTATCTGTGTGAACTCAATTCGGGCATTGTTGGTGTGCAGAAAGATGTGGCCTTTGTCAGCCATATGTGGAGGTCTTCATTCTATGTTCTGTTGTAAGATGGTGTATTCGGTCAGTAGTTTCTGCAAAATAGATAGCAGGTCCCAATATTTGGCTAAGCTTCATTCATGTGCATGCTGAACCCTTAATACAGGTGTTCCCAAGCTTTTTTATACTGCCATGGACTCCGACTTTAACTGAGCAGTCTGTGGACCCCAAGTTGGGTACCCCTGATCTAAATGCTTTTAAATGTTGTAATCGTTTCCAGCTCCTTCCACTCACTTCCTCTGGCAGCTTGTCTCACACACACACACAAACACACACACACACACACACATCACCATCATGTGAAAAGCTTGCCTTTCCGGACCCTTTTAAATCTTCCTCCACTTTCATCTTAAAATTATGTACTTGTTTAACCTTGGGAAAAGACTGTGGGCATCCATCTTATCTACTGTACATCCCTTGCAATTTTATATGTTTATGTAGGGTCACCACTCAGCAGGAGGCAGGATGAAGTCCCAGCCTATCCAATCTCTCCTTTCAATTTAAGCACCCTCCCTCAACTCCCAACAATGTCCTTGCGAACCCATTCTGCATCCTTTCCAGCTTAATTTCTTTACCACTATTTCCCACCTTAAGCTCCTTCAGCTGCATTATCAATGATCTTCCTTCCATAGGGTAAGAAGTGGCACTATTTGTTGTTGATTCCACAATGTTTAATTCTATTAGCGACTCCTTCGAAAATGAGGCAGTCCCTAGCCACATGGCCATGTGTGGCTGTTGACGGTGTTGCCATGTAAGTGCCAGGCACTAATGAGAACCAGCTACCCTTAACATTCAATGGCAGTAGCGTCACCAAGTCTCTCACTATTAACACTCCAGCTGTTGCCAGACACTCAGCTGGATCACCACATAAAACTGTGACAGCAGGAGCAGGTCAGAGGCTGGGTACCTCACCTCCTGACGGGTTCCTTCCCAGCCAGTGAAAATCTGTCATAATGAATTTCAAAATCTTTCTTGATGACTCCTGTACCTTGCTCTCAACCCTATTTTAGAGTAATGTAGAATTTCACTGGTCAAAATGCATTAAATTGAGGCAATTTATTTTGTATAATCTGATAGGGAGTCCTAGGTCCAAGAGGACCAGCTGGCCTGAGAGGACCTCCAGGTGAGGGCTCGCCTGGATCAAAGGTAAGAGAAGCAAAAAGCTGCTAAAACGATTTATTATTTTCACAAACTTTAACACAAATTCTGAAGTCTGCTAAGGCATTCAAGACCAGTGATCTAGAACTATAAAAGAATTCCAGGTATGACCTATGGTGCAATCTACAGAGGGCTAGTCTAAGAGTGAAAAAAAACAATTTCAATTGAAGTTGGAGATGGAACTGGATGCATGTCCGCTCTGGTAGGGTTCTCAGGTCTTTACTTCCTACAAAGTGAAACCCTAACATCATGAACAGCTGTGATTCTTCACTCCCAGATGAGCTCAATGCCTTTTATGCACACTTTGAAAGAGACAATAAAACCACACCCGTGCGAATCCCTGCAGCATCTGGTGACCCTGTGATCTCTGTCTCGAAGGCTGACGTCAGAACACCTTTCAAGAGGATGAACCCTTGCAAGGTGTCAGGCCTTGATGGTGTACCTCGTTTGCCACTGAAAACCTCTGCCAACCAACTGTCAGGAACGTCAAGGACATCTTCAGTTTCTAACTGCTGCAGTCAGAGGTTCCCTACTGCTTCAAAATCATGCCAGTGCCAAAGATGATCAGGGCGAGCTGCCTCAATGACTATCGCCCAGTTACACTTACATCTACTGTGATGAAGTGCTTTGAGAGGTTGGACATGGCCAGGATCAACTCCTGCCTAAGCAAGGACCTGGACCTGCGGCAAATTAGAATAGGTCTACAGCAGATGCAATCTCTTTCAGCTTTGGATCACCTGGACAATAGCAATATCTATGTCAGGCTGCTGTTTATTGACTACAGCTCAACATTCAACACAGTCATACCCTCAGTTCTAATCAACCAGCTCCAAAACATGGGCCTCTGTACCTCTCTCTGCAACTGGAGCTTTGACTTTGTCACCGGGAGACTAGAGACTGTACGGATCAAAAGTGACTGATAATCAACAGTGCCACACCCCAGGGATACATGCTAAGTCCAGAACTCTATTCTCTCTACATCCATGACTGTGTGGCTAGGCACAGCTCAAACACCATCTTTAAATTTGCTGATGACACCATCTTTAAATTTTCAGATGATGATGAGGAGGAGTACAGGAGCGAGATAGCTGAAAGACAAAAAGCAAATTACCTGAAACTGTAGGGTTGGATATTGAATACTGAAGTCTGCAGTATGATCAAAAGGAAGATGATGTGTTGTTCTTTACTGAAGGGACTAATTGTAACAGTGCAGGAGGCCACCAGATAGATGATTCAGAGTGGGAGTGGGCTGGAGAACTAAAGTGGCAGGCAAACAGAGCTCGAGGTCACTTCAATGTAGGTGCTTTGCGAAGCAATCGCCCAATCTTGTTATAAGGAGGTGGCTAGGAGTGGACCCAAGTGCAAGACACAGACACTGAAGTACTAGGGACAGGACTAGGATACAGGGCGATGGCAAGGACATGGACAGGAAAACCAGGAACCTGGAACAGGACTGGACAAAAGAGCTAGGAGCCCAGGCTTGGACTCCGAGCCAGAGACTGGACAAGGACCCAGTACCTGGGTCTTGCCTCTGGCTCGGACCCCAGAACTAGGCAAGGACGAAGCTTGGCTGGCAGGCAGGCAAGACGAAGCTGGAGTCTTAGAGATTTGAGGCGAGGCTTGGCAGGAGGCAGGAGACGAGACGAGGCTTGGCAGGAGGCAGGAGACTTGAGGCTAGCGACTTGGCAGGAGGCAGGAGGCTGGAGGCTAGAGACCTGAGGCGAGGCTTGGCAGGAGGCAGGAGGCTGGAGGCTAGAGACCTGAGGCGAGGCTTGGCAGGAGGCTAGAGACCTGAGGCGAGGCTCGGCAGGAGGCTGGAGTCTTCAGGCTTGAGGCTCGGCAGGAGGCTGGAGTCTTCAGGCTTGAGGCTAGCTAGGCTCCTCCTGGGCAGGGTGCAGTTCACCCGGGCAGGGCACGGTACTCCTGGGCAGGGCGCGGATCACCCCTCAACAGAGGCAAGGGACAGGAAGGGAGCTAGGTACAGGGTGGCTCCAGGACAAGACTGCAGGTGAGATGAGGCGAGAGTTACCAGCAAGACAAGGCAAGGCTTCAGGCAATGCAAGGCGAGACAAGAGCTTCAGGTGAGGTCAGAGTTACCGGCAAGACAAGGCAGGGCTTCAGGCAAGGAAACAGAAGGCAGAGCAAGGGATACAAGGAGTAAGGACAAGAACAATCCAGCCACCACGCCCTGGTCTCTGGAGGTATTTATGCAGCCAGCCCCAATGAGCATCAGCTTCCTCAATTAGAGCTAAACAAGAACAGAAACAGGGTAAACAGGAAAACCTGGAGCAAGGGTCGATGGACCGGACCATGAACCGGAATACGGATTTCACGGACCGGACCATGACAAATCTGTGTTTGTTTTCACCATTTTTGGGGAAACCACCTTTTGAACAATAAATGCAGTGGACTAGATTGGTGGAAAACACGCGCAGTATGCTGGTGGAACTCAGCAGGTCAAGCAGCATCTATGGGAATGAATAAACGGTGGATGTTTCCAGCCAAGACCCTTCATCAGGACTGGAAAGGAAGGGGGTGGGGGAAGATGCCAGAACAAGAAGGTGGGGGGAGGGGGAGGTGGACAAGCTAGAAGATGATAGGTGAAGCCAGGTGGGGCGGGGGAGGGCATGAGGTAAGAAGCTGAGGGGTGATTAAGTGGAAAAGGCAAAGGGCTGAAGAAGAAGGAATCTGACAGGAAAGGACAGTGGATCGTGGAAGAAAGGGAAGGTCGGGGAGCAGTGTGGGAAGGTGATTGGCAGGTGAGGAGAAGAGGTAAGAAGCCAGAGTGGGGTAATTGAAGAAGAGGGAAGGGGGAGGGGTAGAAATTACCAGAAGTTGGAGAAATCAATGTTCATGCCATCAAGTCAAAGGCTACCTAGACAGATTATGAGCGCTGCTCCTCCAACCTGCATCATCGTGCAGAAGAGGAGGCCATGGACCGACATGTTGGAACGGGAATGGGGATTGGAATTGAAATGGTTGGCCAGTGGGAAATTAGGCCTTTTGCTAATGGAGCTGAGGTGCTCAACAAAGCAGTCCCCCAATGTACTCCCAGATTGGAAGAAATGCAAATGAATTGTTGTGTCACTGGAAAAGGAGTGATATTTCTCAGGGATCAAAAATGTAAAATGACAAGTATTGCATCTCCATGGTTGCATGGGAATGTGCTGTGGGAAGGGAAGAGATCAACGCTGATTTGAAAAGCTTGAAAAGGGAGCTGATAATGTGTCTGATGGTGGAACCTCTTTGGAACTGGTGGAAATTGCAAAGGTTGTGGAGGCTAGTGGGCTGGAAGGTGAGGACCAGAGAAACTACCCTTACTCTGTTCAGGAGGGATGGGATAAGAGCAGTGTTGTGTGGAATAAAGCATTTATTGGACTTCAACAGAGATAGTAAGTGCCAGTCACTGCTTTCCTATTCCCAATGATTTGAATTTACATTTCCTTGATAGGATCTGAACTCATGTCCCTCTACCATTATAAAAACCCTTTATAGAGTAGCCTATCTAAATAAGCTGCCATATCCTTGCATACCAATACATCGGACTAACTTATTAGGGCATTTCATTCAATGTAACAAGGCACCAATATGCTTCTTCGGCCTGATTGGCCCAAAACGATAGCTGTATGATGTGTGATTTATATCCACACCTTTGGACTAAGTGGGTAATTAAAGGTGGCATGTCCTGGTGCCTTCAAAACAAGGGGACTCCTTGCTCTTGGTCGAGGAGAGAGAGAGATCGAGCTGCCAGGAGTTCACATTGGACAAAGTATGGAGCTGCTATTGAGTTTTCTGGTAGATATATTTTTGTAGATATTGGACTTTTCTTTTCACTATTTTCACTATTTGTTGTAAGTTTGATTTTTTGACGCACTGAACATCCTTGCATGAAAGTGCTAAGCGATTCTAGCCATCTTTTCTTTGATCGTAGCTCAAAATCTAACACGGCGCATTTCACAGAGTAAGTGCCTCTTGTCTGCTGCCACAAGCAAAAGACCCATCTCGATTGTTTAATTTATTTTTATCTCCAGAATTTGGGTCAGAATAGTGAATAGAAGAAAATGTTTTGTCCCACTTTACTGACATCAGAAACACCTTTCTTGGCATCCTGTCAAAGTTGAAATTGGTACTACTGCCGCATTGAGTTGTTATAGATTTTTAAGTCTATAGAAAATTCACAATAACCATGATTACCAACCAAAGTGCCATCTACTCCCCTTCCATGTGCTTCATACCTGTGGTGTGAGGCAATCACAACTGCAAGTTAAGTGATTGAGGGCAATTAAAAAATGTCTTGCCTGCTTGGAATTAAATTTAGTTTACTTAGTTATTGTATCATTTTTACTTCAGATTATTTGTATAAAGCATATATTTTAATTAAATTTGAACATAATTCTCAAACCATTCTGCAGGGCGATCAAGGTTTGCCTGGAGAAATTGGAGCTCCAGGAGAGAGAGGAATTGGAGAGCCAGGACCAAAAGTAAGTGAGAGAAAAGTAAGAGAAACATCAAGGAGACTGGTGGATAGTTTTATTAACAGAAGATAAATAATACCTGTGAGAAATGTATTTGAAATGACTTGTCCATTAACTTGAAATCAACAAATGTATTTCAAAATTATTCATAGCCATTTCTCTTGAGGCTGATGTTGCTTTAAAGAGAAGGTAGATGAGATTAGAAATTTTGACTAAATTCTTTTTATCTTCTTTGTATATGCTAAAATTAACATAACAGGTTTCCTGTTAAAAATCTTGCGCTGTTGAGGACTACACAGCTGAGCTGCTGATAAGTTGCTTTTGTCTTTGTGCAGAGTGCCATCTATTGGACATTTACAGGAACTGGACCTCAGTTTTGTCATGTTTAATGGCAACTAACATAAATTATACTTTTAATATTGAAGAATGCTTTATGAATAAAAGGGCTAGCATTAAATTGAATGACCTATGATATTCCAACACAAGTAAGTTTTTTTCAGTTTTGTATTACCCGTCAAAACTGCTACTGAATTTGCGATCTGGCCTAAACCGATGTGGTAGATTGGCAGTGGAAATTCATCCTGTTCTTTATGTTTAAAATCAGGTAATGTCTGATTGAATCTAATTCCTCCTTTGAGGCAGAACAAATGTTAGAGTTATTTTATTTCTGTATAATTTCTTTTATGATCTATTTTCTTTTCTACTTTTTTGCCAAAGTTATTTCTAATTTTCTTGCTTTTTATGTTTAATAAAATAATAGTATGCGAGTTGTTTTGGGTGTTTTGTCCTCAAAGGAAGCACTCCATAAAAATCAAAGCACTATTTCAAGAAACCCACCTAGGATGCCCCTGCTACGTTGATAACTACCCCTCATGATGCTTTCAGTGGTGGTTCCCTCGTCATGTATTCCCTCCCTACATCAAATTAGAAGAAATAGAGCAAAACATGGGTGTTAGACTTTAACTAGATAATCATTGTATATATCCTACAGTCTTCTGGTTTATGGCAGTGTCCTTCGCTCTCAACCAGTGAACGATACTCTGGCAAAGACTTTGGTATATTGTATTCCTATTGTTATATTGTTGTATATCCAGGCAAGGATCGTTGCATTTCTGGTTCTGCCAATGCAAATTTTCCCAATTTTGCCTGCATGATACTGGCCCCAGTGTAACAGTTGGTCAGAATCATCGACTCTAAAACATTTATCTGTGGACTTCCATGAAGCTGTTGTGTTTGTAGGGCGAGCCTGGCTCTTCAGGATTGGCAGGGCTCCCTGGTCTTCCAGGAGAAGATGGTGCACCAGGACAAAAGGTAACTCTAAGGATATAGTAACTTAGTTAAAATGGCTGTGAGGCACTCTAAAGTGGCTATCTGAATTTCACATTTATCCCAACCCTGTTATCTCTGGTAACGTCATTTATTGAAGTTTTCTAGGTCCACAGACATTTTCATCAAGGGGAGTGGGCTTATATTTTGATGTTTATTCCAGCAAAATGACCTATGTAGTTTCAGTTCATATAAACAACCACATTACATTCTTTAGCCTCTGTTACAAGAGCACAGTGTCAATTAAATTCCAGCCATCTAATTTTAAAGAAGATATGTGCTGTTTTTCTTTTTAAAAAAGTTAATATTTTCATGCATTCTGATCATGTCTCTAATTAAGATTCTTTTTCGTCCATGGACGCCATAAATTAAAATTACACTGGTAGACTCATGGAACACTAAGTATAGAAACAGGCCCTTCAGCCCATCTAGTCTATTCCGAACTGTTATTTTGCCTGGTCCAATCAACCCACACCTGGACCATAGCCCTCTGATACCCTTCCCATCCAAGTACTTTTCCAACTCTTCTTAAATGTTGCAGCTGAACCTGTATCCACCACTTCTGCTGGTAGCTCATTCAACACTTGAACCACCTTCTGAGTGAAAAGTATTTCACCTTTCACTCTTAATCTGTGATCTCTAGTTCTAGTTTCTCCCAACCTCAGTGGAAAAAGCTTGTTTGCACTTCCCATATCTATGTCCCTCATGATTTTGTATGCCTCTATCTAAATCAGCCCTCATTCTCTTACTCTCCAGGGAGTAAATTCCTAACCAATTAAACCTTTCCTTATAACTTAGATCCTCAAGTCCTAGCAACATCCTTGTAAAAGTTCTTTGTAATCTTTCAATCTTATACCTTCCTTGTAGGTAGGTAAACAGAACTGCAGACAATCCTCCAGATTAGTCCTTGCTAATGCCTTATATAATTTCAACATAACATCCCTACTCCTGTACTGAATATTCTGATTTATGAAGGCCAATGTGCCAAAAGCTCTCTTTATGACCACCTACCTGTGACTCCACTTTCAAGGAACTATGTATCTGTACTCCCAGATCCCTCTGTTCTACTGCATTTCTCAGTGCCCCACCATTCACTGTGTAAGTCCTTCCCTAGATTGTCCTTTCAAAGTACAACACTGTAGGCTTTAAATCTATCTGCCACTTCTCAGCCTATTTTTCTGGCTGGACCAGATGTGGCTGCAAGCAGTGAAAGCCTTCCTTGCCCCCAATCTTGGTGTCATCGACAAATTTGCTGATCTAGTTTACTACATCATCATCCAATTCATTAATACAGATGACAAATAACTGTTCTCTGTGACACACCACTAGTCACAGGCCTCCAGTCAGAGTAGCAGACATCTATGCCCACCCTCTGGCTTCTCTCACTGGCCAATGTTGAATCCTATTTGCAACTTCATTCTGAATGCCAAGCGACTGAACATTCTGGACCAGTCTCCCATGTGGGGCTAAGTCAAAGTCCTTGCTAAGCCCATGCAGACAACGTCCACTGCCTTTCCTTATCATCTTTCTTGATCTTCTCGAAAAACTCTAAAATGGTATATTTGATGATGACGGTACCCAAATCATCTAAGGTGCAATGATTTTTTTATCCACTCATTCTCAATGCAGGTTTTCAACTGTAGGTTGGCTAACCTGGCGTAATAATGGGATCCAAATGCCAAGAATCTCCACCACTGTCTCTGCTTGAGAATGCAGGATATGGGGAATATACTCAACTTTAAGTATGTGATTTCTGGCTGCTGCCAAGCCCCTCTATCTCTAGTTCAATGTACATGAAGTTCTAAAGTGTGGAAACAGGCCCTTAAACCTGTTGATGCTGACTGAAGCACTTTCCTGAGCTCCTTTCATTTTCCAACCCACTGAGACCTGAGGCTATCCATTGGTTGGGATCAACATGGGTGTCACGTCCTAGCTGTCTACATGATGCACAAGACAATACGTAAGCCAGGGCAGTACGACATGGAGAGCAAGCTGTTGCCCAGATAACATGCTCTCCTCTCCATGCAGCTGATGAATCCAAAGGAACGGCAGAGACCAATACAGTTTGATTCTAGTACCAGATTTTGTAGCCTGGGGAAAAGTACACACTCAGGACAACAAAGACTTTTTTGGGTTTTTCCTTTATCGGTTTTCAATGTTTAAGTGCCAGAAGAGGGTCGCGAAACAAAACGAACGAATTTACAACCAGTTCTTGCCGTTACAATCTCAGTTTAACTTTCGACCCACACCTTCGTGTATGGACAGAATTGCACATGCAGTATAAAAATATCAGAACTAATACAGTACAAATACGGTAGTGGCAATCCTACTTGGATGGTGAGGAACTTGGTATAAGCCATGCTACCCAGCATTGATTTCTTTACTCATGGAAATCTTGCCTCACCATGCCCAGCACACTCTGGTGGAACTCAATTCCAACGCCCCAACGTGTCTTCAGCAGAAAGCAAAATGGTCTCCCCACTATCCCGCACGTGCGTAATGACATCATCGTCTCCCTTAAAGGCACAGACAACTATTCTAGCATTACCCGGATGGATGCCTAAGTACACTTTTAACGACACTGAATAAGATCCGACGGTCACCCGGTTACACTAGCTGCGTTGCAGGAGTTGCCAGTCAGCATTGAACTCAATGTAGGACTGCCTTAGGGACTCCAGCTCTGGATTTTCCTTAGGGTTTACTCCCAAAACCTTCCCCATGAGTGGGTATAGCCACAGGTCAGTGGAGGTATGAGGTCAGAGTTTTCCTTCTCCTAGATGAGCTGCCAATGACAGCTGACAACCCCATTTGCCTGAAGTGACTGGTTTTAAGGCACTTAATTTATTTCCTTCTAAACCTTTTCTATCAATGTACCTGTCCAAATGTCTTTTAAATGTTCTAATGTACCTTCCTTTGCAACTTTCTCTTGTAGCTTGTTCCAATGCCCACCACAGTCTGCGTGGAAAAGCATGTCTCTATATCTTTCCCTTCTTACCTTAATCTAATTCCCTCTAGTTTTATACTCCCTGACCCTGGGAAAGAGACTGTGACTATCCACTCCATCTTATCCTCCTCATGATTTCCTAAAGGTCACTCATCAATCATCTCTGCTCCAAGGATAACAGTCCCGGGCCCTCCAGTCTCAGCAACATCCTTAAGGACCCCCACCACCCTGGACGTGCCCTCTTCACACTGTTACCATGGGGAAGGAGCTACAGAAGCCCGAGGCACACACTCAGCAATTCAGGAACAGCTTCTTCTCCTCTGCCATCCAGTTTCTAAATGGACATTGAACTGATTAACACTACCTCACTACCTTTTTATTTGTTATTTTGCACTTAACTATTTAATAGACATGTATATACATAATGTAACTCTGTTTTTTCTCTATATTTATTTATCATGTATTTCATTGTACTACTGCCTTAAAGTTTCATGACATATACTGGTGATATTAAATCTGATCCTGATTCTGAAATATCATAAGCTATAATTTTGTATTACTGCTGTTGAATTTTGAATACTGTCTAGTGGGAAAAAATTGGTGAAATATAATTTGATTGCATTAATACTCTTGATAATCAATCAATCTTGATAATTCTATGATGCAGATAAAAGTATTGATTTGTCTGTTCAATATTAAAAATATTCCAACACTCTTAATACATCTACTTTGATAGATTGGTGTATTAGTCATGATAAGTTGACACTGATTATTGTTTCCAATTTTTTGGTAACATCTAACTGGTATTAGAACAATCCATTACACTACCTCTAAATTAAATGCTGGTGAGATTATTACTGACATTCGCCAATCACTATTTTCCTTTAATTACCTGTCAGAGGTTACAACGGGACATTGATAGGATGCAAAACTGGGCTGAGAAGTGGCAGATGGAGTTCAACCCAGATAAGTGTGAGGTGGTTCATTTTGGTAGGCCAAATATGATGGCAAAATATAGTATTAATGGTAAGACTCTTGGCAGTGTGGAATATCAAAGGGATCTTGGCGTCCAAGTCCATAGGACACTCAAAGCTGCTACGCAGATTGACTCTGTGGTTAAGAAGGCATACGGTGCATTGGCCTTCATCAGTAGTGGGATTGAGTTTAAGAGCCAAGAGGCAATGTTGCAGCTATATAGGACCCTGGTCAGACCATACTTCGAGTACTGTGCTCAATTCTGGTTGCCTCACTATAGGAAGGATGTGGAAGCCATAGAAAGGGTGCAGAGGAGATTTACAAGGATGTTGCCTGGAATGGGGAGCATGTCTTACGAGAATAGGTTGAGTGAACTCGGCCTTTTCTCCTTGGAGCGATGGAGGATGAGAGGTAATTTGATAGAGGTGTACAAGATAATGGGAGGCATTGATCATGTGGATAGTTAGAGTCTTTTCCCCAGGGCTGAAATGGCTAGCACAAGAGGGCATAGTTCTAAGGTGCTTGGAAGTAGGTACAGAGGAGATGTCAGGTTAAGTTTTTTAATGCAGTAAGTGGTGAGTGCGTGGAATGGCTGCCAGTGGCGGAAACGATAGGGTCTTTTAAGAGACTCCTGGATGGCTACCTGGAGCTTAGAAAAATAGAGGGCTATGGGTAAAGCCCAGGTAGTTCTAAGGTAGGGACATGTTCGGCACAGCTTCGTGGGCTGAAGGGCCTGTATTGCGTCGTATGTTTTCTATGTTTCTACCGTCACAGGGAGAACCTGGATTGCCAGGACCAAGAGGGGCTGAAGGAGCACCTGGCATAGGGATTCAAGGAGAGAAGGTAAATACTTTTCCTCTGAAATATGTGGTGTGATTTCTCCTGTTTTTCCTAGGATATAGGAAGATGTTTGCATTTTCTCCACCTTGGATCTGGAGGACATCTGCCAAATTGTTTGCTTCCAGTCCATTGTGAAAGCAACATTATACATTAACATTGTTCTACTGATTCCCTGACAAACTGCATCACTGCATGGTACAGAAACTGAACTATGGATCTAGCTCTTTTAGAGCAATGACCCCACCCCCTTAACACTACGTATTGACCTGTTGTCCGTGCACGTGCATTGTTCTCTCTCTTGTTGCAATGTGAATACACCAGTTACAGCCCTCTTCCACGTGCATGCTTTTATTTAATCGATACGTTGTTGTGCACAGATACAATAAATTGGTGATGAGTATGAACCTGAATGTCAGAAGATATCAAAACTACCACTAGTTATGGGACAAAACAATGAGAGTTAAGCAGCATGAGAAAGCCATCACGGGTGCAAGCAAATGAATGCATGTGTAAGATTGAAAGATGCACTGAATTTAAAATGAAAATAATGTGATGATGGCTTCAGTCAGGAAAGTTGATGAATTTGACAGTGCTGAGGAAGGCTGGGAATCCTACATCAGGAGGGTTGAACTGTTTTGTAATGCGAACGACATGGAAGAGAAAAAGAAAGTCCTTGTGCTTCTTAGCTTAATAGGGGCAAGAACGTACAGTCTTTTACACAACTTAGTAACCCCTGAAAAACTAGTGAGCAAGACATTCAATGAAATTGTTACAGTTTAACAAAATCACTTGACCCCTAAACCACTGGTTATAACTGAGAGATTTAGATTTTACAAAAGGAACCAGTCAAAGGATGAAAACCTTTCTGAATACTTTGCAGAACTGCACAGATTTTCCCAGTACTGTGACTTTAGAAGTGGATTTTTTGATGCACAGGACAGGATCGTATGTGGCATGCATAGTCAAAGCACTCAAAAGATGCTACTCTCTGAAAGAGACCGAACATTAGAATGGGCATTGACCATTGCAATATTGTTTGAGACTACAGCAAAGGAGGTTAGAATGTGAAATGCGCAAAACATTCCTTAATGGTACAAAAAGCCAAAATGTTATCAATGTGGCAAATCCTCCCATGATGCACATGACTGTTGGTTCAAGGAAAAAGTGTGCAGAAAGTGTCACAGACAAGGTCACAAAGAGTGTGCAAATCAAACAAAAAAGGACAATCAAAAAGAAAAACCACACCAAGTGAAGTGTTTTACACACAAAACTAAGCAAGTGCATAAAGTGAGTGAATGTGAAACAGACAACATAGAGTCTGATGAAGGTGAGCTGTCATGCCTAGAATTGCATAATATTACTGAAGCAGATCACAAAATCATTTGGATCACAATAGATGTGTCTGGTGTAAAACTTAAAATGGAGCTGGATACAGGGTCAGATTTGTCTATGATTTCAGAGGCTGACTACAACAGACTGTTTTCTAAGATACCATTAGAAAAGACCTCAGTAATATTAAAGACCTACACAGGCAAAAATGTGCCTCCCAAAGACAAACTAAAAGTGAACGTAACGTATGGAGGCCAAACACAGCAGTTAGAGGTTTATGTATTGAAAAGTGGAGGGCCAGCACTTTTTGGACGTGAATAGTTGGGGAAAACCAAACTAGACCGGCACTCAAACAAAGCTCTCAGTGTGACATCAACAGGAAATGGCAGCCCAAATGGTAGTACTACCCAGAGACTGGCACAACTGCTTAATGCTAATGAGAAGGTGTTTGAAACGGGCGTTGTTAAACTCAGAGGCATGAAGGCCAGAATTGAACTGGATGAAACAGCAACACCAAGATTCCATAAAGTGCATCCAGTGCCTTACACACTACATCCTAAAGTGGATGCTCTATGGCAGAGCTTGGAGGCATCTAGAATTCTCTCCAAGGTTGAGTGGAGCGATTAGACCACGACCATTGCCCCAGTGATCAAGAAAGGGAAGGCTGGAGTCATTTTCATGTGTGGGGATTTCAAGGTGAACATCATCCCTGTGCTGCGTACTGTGCAGTATCCTTTGCCGTGATTAGAAGACACTTTTGCATCTTTGGCAGGTAGGGAAAGGTTTTTCAAAGATTGACTTGTCACAAAGCTATTTGCAAATGGAAATTCAGGAATCAAGCAGGAAGTTCCTCACAAGGAACTCTTCCAGTATAATCGTCTTGTCTTTGGCGTCGCATCAGCTCCTGCAATTTGGCAAAGAACAATGGACCAAGTGCTCCAAGATAACCCAGGAACACAGTGTGACCTCGATGACATCATTGTGACTGGCAAAAATGATGAAGAGCACCTCCAGAACCTTGGTAGAGTGCTTACCAGGGTGATTGAATATGGTCTGTGCACACAGAGAGAGAAATGTGAGTTTTTCAAGATTGAAATCTCATATTGTGGACATGTCATTAACAAGCAGGGCTTACATAAGTCACAAGTGAAGACTGAAGCAGTGCTATAGGCACCCAAACCAGAAAATGTGTCACAACTCAGATCATACTTGGGCCTTGTAAACTACTATCACTGGTTTCTCCCAAACATCACTACAGTGCTGCATCCATTCAATGCACTGTTACAGATAGGAGCAAAGTGGGAATGGTCAGAAAGATGTGAAAAAGCATTCAAGGAAACAGAGACTAATAACTTCCAATGAACTGCTCACCTATCCTGACTCATCCCTGCCTATCAGACAGGTGTGCGATGCATCCTCGCCCATCAGACAGGTGTGCGATGAGTCCCCCTATGGCATTGAAGCCGTCTGGTCACACACTATGAAAAATAGCTCTGAACGCTCGATTGTGTTTGCTTCAAGATCACTGACAAGTGGAGAATGCAACGACGCACATATTGACCGAGAGACCCTTAGTCTAGTATGGCGAATAAAGAAGTTCCACCACTACCTCTACAGACAAAAGCTTACACTAGTGACAGGTCACCAGTGCCGTATGTCCATTTTCAATCCTTGGAAGGGAATTCCAGTGATGACTGCTACGCAGTTACAATGTTGGGCACTGTTCCTACGATCTCACTCTTATGACATAGAGTTCAAGGGTACCAAACAACACAGCAACACTAATGGCTTGTCTCGTCTTCCACTGTTGGCAGCTGAAGAAGGGAAGTCTTGTACTGTGACCCAGCAGAAGTGATCTGCACCTCATTGCTGGACCAGTTACCGAAATACAAAGAGAAACAAGGAATGACCCGACATTGTCAAAAGTCTATGAAATCACCGTACAAAGATGGCCAGCTCATGGTAACTCTATGTTCCCAGAGTTCTCAGCAAGACGAGATGAACTGTTGGTATGTCCAAGGAAGCTGATGTGTGGATCTCATGTTGTGGTTCCTTCTAAACTGTACACCAAAGTGTTATAAAATACGCATGAAGGACACCTGGGTACAATCAAGGTGAAGAGTCTCACCCAGAGTGACGTGTGGTGGCCAGGAATAGATAAGCAGATTGAAGACGTGGCCAAAAGCCGTTTGGGATGCCAAAACGTTGAAAATGCACGCCCAGAGGCACCATTACACCCGTGGAAGTGGCCGTTGTCATCATGGCAAAGAGTGCAGATTGACTTTGTGGGGCGTTCATGGACTCCATATTTCTGATTGCTGTGGATCCTCATTCAAAGTGGCTGGAGATTATACCAATGAAGTCAACCACCTCAGCAAAGACTGTCTCCATTCTGAAATGGCTTACACAAACAAATTGTGAGTGACAACGGACCACAATACATGTCAGAAGTATTCTGAATGGTCATGAAGAAAAACGGCATCAGACATTTCAAGTCATCTCCTCACTGTCCAGCAACGAATGGGTTAGCTGAAAAATCTATCCAAACCTTCAAGAGGTCCATTAAAGCATGGACAAGGAGGATATTTCTCTACAGCACAAGGTGGACAACTTCCTTTTTGTGTATCAGAACTCTGTTCATGCAATGACAAATCAAATACCTGCACTGCTGTTCATGAACAGGAATCTGAGATCTTGCATTGACCTCCTGAAACCAGATCTACGGAGGGAAGTGCAGAATAAACAGTTCAGCCAGTTGCCAATTTAAGCAGCAAGGAGCTTTGAGATTGGATAGGAAGTCGTAGCGTGTGATTACTGAGAGGAGAAGTGGACACCCGGTAGGACAGCTACAAGAACTGGACCACTGATGCACACAGTGGATGTTGGAGATCAGACATAGAGACGTCATGTGGACCAGATACTGGATGTTCAACTGAAGAACACACCTGAGTTAATTGCATCCAACTAGTTGGACACATTACAAGCACCAGACTTGCCTCTCAGTGATGATCATGGTCAGTGACAGCAATGTGACACTAGAAACTGAGAACGTTGTCTTAGACAAGATACCTGCCAAACCTGATGCCACCCCACAGGACCAGAGGCGCTATCCTGAAAGAAACAGAATTCAAAAGACTGAACTTTTAGAACTGTGAAGTTAGTTATGGACTGTTATTGTGAAAGCATATTTATTTGGAATATGGGTTTATGAAAGGGAAACTGAATGTTTTGTACATAGACAGTTTTATGTCGCATTAATCTAAAGGGGGAGGAAGTGTAATGTATGGATCTGTTTCTTTTAGAGCAATGAACCCCCTACCCCCTTAGCACTATGTATTGATCTGTTGTCTGCACATATGCTGTTGTCCATGCACGTGCATTGTTCTCTCTCTCTCTCTCTCTCGTTGCAATGTAAACACACCAGTTAAAATCATCTCCCGCATGTGTGCATTTATTTAATTGATATGTAACTGTGCACAGACACAACATGCAAGTGCAACGTGTGAAGGTTCTACAACAGGTAGTCAAAACTGCCCAATGTGTCACTGGCACCAACCTACCCACCGTCAAGGACATATATACACATACGGGAGAGGGAGAGAGAGGGAGAGAGAGGGGGAGAGGGAGAGGGAGGGGGAGAGGGAGAGGGAGGGGGAGAGGGAGAGGGAGAGGGAGAGGGAGAGGGAGAGGGAGAGGGAGAGGGAGAGGGAGAGGGAGAGGGAGAGGGAGAGGGAGAGAGAATGAGAATGAATGAATCCTGATTGGTCTCTCTTTGTACTAAGTAGACCTATCAGTTTTGTCTGTGGGCAGGCTTTACAGTCGACCTCCCCCTCTCTTTCATTGTCCATCAGTTCAGTTTAGTGCCCTGCAGCGCCATGGCAGAGTGTTCCAAAAAAAGAAAATATAAAACGTACTTCACCCCAGACTACACTAAAGTGTACCCCTGCCTAATAGGGGTCAAAAATAATGACAGTGTTGCTCGCTGCACTGTTTGCAACAGTGACTTTTCTATTGCCCATGGTGGGTTAAATGACTGTAAAAGACATGTTGAGGTGAGTCCTGGATTATGTCTCAACTAACTTTGAAGGACTGGTGCCAAACTACAAAAGTTTGCCAGTTGATGAGTTCTGGGGGAAGCTGTCCAAAGTAAAATCTGTGAGCACAGGGCAGTTGAGATTCAAAGAGCTCTGCCAGTTGATGAAGCTGCTTTTGGTGCTGCCAAATTCTAATTGTGTAAAGGGCATTCAGCATGGTGCGTCACATTAAGACAGAATTCAGATATCAGCTCTCTGACAAAACACTTGTGAATCTGACGTTTTGCAAAATTAACAAATTCATTGACACAGACTGCTATGAGGTTGAGACCTCCCTGAAATGAGTTTTTGCAGGGTGGGATGTCTGTATACAGAAAAGGGCCAGTAGCATCATGAAGGTTCTCATCCACCCTGCTCATGTACCATAAGGTGGATCAACACTTCCACCCACTAACCCACCCCTCCAGACCCCCAACCACCACTACTTTACCATTTCCTGTCAGTCACATTGTATACAGACACTCTTGGGCCTAGCATCACTTTATGGACGTACAATCAATCTATGTATGTAAGCTCTCTTACATATTTATAATTATTGTGTTTTTTAATTTTTATTACATTCTTTATCCTATTGTATTTTTTGTGCTGCATTGGATCGGGAGTAGCAATTATTTTGTTTGACTTACACTACTGTACTGGAAATGACATTAAACACTCTTGAATCTTAGATCCTGAATTGCCACAGGATGACAAATGTAAATAATTACCTCCCCCCCACCCCGCACCCCCAAGTCCAGAAATGCAAAAGGAAAAAGTTACTGCTCCTTCCTTACCACCTCTTGTCTTTTTATTTCTTACAGGGTGATATAGGTCAGACTGGGCTGCGAGGTTTGATTGGTCCACCTGGAATAACAGGGCCAACAGGACCAAAGGCAAGTTGTAGTCTATATTGGTTGTCGTACACACTGGAATTTTAGAATTTCATCTAATTCTGCTACATGTACCTGTTTAATGCTACATGTACCTGATTAGACAGAAGACTTATCAACTGCAAAGGAGGTGGGTATGAGGATAACAATGGAAATTTAAAGGTCACACTTACCTGGAGAAGGAAGGATGTTTTGGATTCCTAGCCCAACCCAAGATGCTTTGAGCTACATATACTGCCCATAAAAAGTATTCCCCCCCCCCCGGAAGTTTTCATGTTTTATTGTTTTGCAACATTGACTTTAATTTGGCATTTTTGACAGTGGTCAACAGAAAAAGACTAGTGTCAAAGTGAAAACCAATCTCTACAAAGTGATCTAAATTAATTGCAAATATAAAACACAAGACAATTGATTGTGTAAGTATTCACCCCTTTTAATACAACACACCAAACCATCACTGGTGCAGCCAATTGGTTTTAGAAATCACCTAATTAATGAAATGGAGATCAATCTGTGTGTAGTCAAGGTGTTTCAATTGATTGTAGTTAAAGTTCACCTGTATCTGGAAGGCCCAACTGGGATTAGATCAGTTATAGATTATGGTTGTATTGCTTATGGTTCCGCTGCTACGGCAGAGCTTGGAAAACTAGACACTGTGCAGTCCAAAGCACTTAGACTCTGTTGTGGAGCTTTTAGAACAACATCAGTCCCGGCATTATATGTGGAGATGGGAGAAATGCCTCTGCAGTTAAGGCAAATTCAGCTGGCCCTGCAGTATTGGGTAAAACTAAATGGCTTCAATCACAGCTGTCCATCAAAGTGCCTTTTGCAGGGGAAGTAGGAGTGCCAAAGTAAAATTAAAAGATACCCATTTTTAGATTTGGTTAATAACTGGGCTGTGAAATTGAAACTGACTGAGGAAGACATAGTTGACCAAATTTGCTTGCCACCCATCCCTTTTTTCTCCTTTTTCAGCTTAAAGGAAGCAGCGCAATTTCATCAGCGTTGATCACAAATGAATATTTAAATAATAAATGGGGATCTTATCTGAAGATTTTTCCTGATGGCTCAGTGGACCCAGAGAGCAGTAGGGCAGGATTTGGGATGTATGTGTCTCAACTTGAAGTTAAGGTTGGTCACCGGGTTTCAGATGGTGTTTCTGTCTTTGC
Source organism: Mobula hypostoma (assembly GCF_963921235.1). Taxonomy (NCBI): domain Eukaryota; kingdom Metazoa; phylum Chordata; class Chondrichthyes; order Myliobatiformes; family Myliobatidae; genus Mobula; species Mobula hypostoma. The sequence continues at coordinate 167,519,618 of NC_086102.1, forward strand.
AACAGAATTATTAGCAATCCTCTGGGCTTTATGGTGGATAGAAGACTCTCGACCACATAGGGTTATCATCTGTTCGGATTCTGCTGCTGTCTTAGAATCTGTAAAAGGGAGTAAATCAAAAGCTCGTCCTGACTTAGTTATTGAGATTCTCTTAGTGTTGTTTAGAGTAGGGAAGATGGGTTGTGCAATTAGACTTTCATGGATACCTGGGCATGCTGGGGTGGAGGGAAATAAAATTGTGGATGGCATTGCAAAGTCTTCCTTACAGAGCAGGCAAGTAGAAATTAGAGTTGCCCTAGGCAGAGCAGAATTGAGAAGTAGGATTAAAAAAGGTATAGAGAAGAAGTGGCAGGAGGATTGGAAAAATGAATTAAGGGGCAGGCATTATTTTTCTAGTCACCCACTAGTTAAAAAGGTCTCAGACTGTTACCTTTTAAGTTGTAGAGATATGGTGAAATTTACAAGACTTAGGTTGGGGCATTGTGGGCTAAACTATTATTTAAATGTAATAGGAAATATCCTGCTGGATTATGTGACCGTGGTAGTCCAGAGACAGTCCAGCTTGTTTTGCTGAGCTGTAATCGATACAAAATTGAAAGAAGCATGTTGTTCAAGAGGCTATCTGGCTTAAATTTATTTTGGTTTTCTATTAAATCTTTGTTTGGCCATCAAGAGAATCAATATCTGATTGAAGAGGCCATTATTCAGTTTATACGTGAGACTAGGTTGTATTCGAGAATTTGAGTTCCTTGAAGTTCTATAATTAATTATACATCCTGCGGAGGGCTGTAATACGCCTAGATGCGTCTAAACAGCCAGAAACAGAAGAAGAAGAAGAAGGCCCAACTGCTGGTGAGCCAGTATCCTGGCAAAAACTACACCACAAAGTCAAAAGAACACTCCAAACAACTCCACAAAAAGGTTATGGAAAAGCACAAGTCGGGAGATGGATGCAAGAAAATTTCCAACATCCCATGGAGTACAGTTAAGTCAATCATCAAGAAATGGAAAGAATACGGCACAGCTGTAAATCTGCCTAGAGCAGACCATCCTCAAAAACTGAGTAACCGTGCAAGAAGGGGACAAATGAGGGAGGCCACCAAGAGACCTATGACAACTTTGAAGGAGTTGTAAGCTTCAGTGGCTGAGATGGGAGAGACTGCACATACAACAACTGTTGCCAGAGAAAGCCACTGTTGAAAAAACACTTACATGAAATGTCAGCCAGAGTTTGCCAGAAGACATGTGGAGTCAACTGGAAGAAGGTTCTGTGGTTTGATGAAACCAAAACTGAGCTTCTTGGCCATCAGACTAAACACTACACATCATCACAAACACACCATCCCTACTGTGAACAATGGTGGCTTCATCGTGCTGTGAGGACATTTCACTGGATCTGGCCCTGGAAGGCTTGTGACGGTAGGAAGTAAAATGAATGCAACAAAATACATGGAAACCCTGGAGGAAAACCTGATGCATTCTGCAAAGGAACTGCGACTCAGGAGAAGATTTGCTTTCCAGCAAGACAATAACCCCAAGCATAAAGCCAAAGCCACACAAGAGTGGCTTAAAAGCAACAAAGTTAATGTCCTGGAGTGGCCAAATCAGAGTGCAGACCTCAATCCAGCTTAGAATTTGTGGCTGAACTTAAAAGGTGCTGTTCACTCATGCCATCTGACAGAGCTTGTGCAGTTTTGTAAAGAATGGGGAAAAATTGCAGTGTCCAGTGCAAAGCTGATAGACTCACGGCTGTAGTTGCTGCCAAAGGTGCATCTACTAAATACTGATCTGAAGGGGGTGAATACTTATGCAGTCAATTATTTTGTGTTTTATATTTGTCATAAATTTAGACCAATTTGTAGAAATTTGTTTTCACTTTGACACGCAAGAGTCTTTACTATTGATCAGTGTCAAAAAAGCCAAACTAAATCCATTGTCATTCAATGTTGTACAATAGAACATGAAAACTTCCAGGTGGGGGGGGGGGTTGAATACTTTTTATCAGCACTGTAATTAATGCCAATGCGGACATCAACACTTTAGTTAGGATTTCCTTCAATATTTTCCCAGACATCATGTGTGGTAGAGATTTGTCATAAATTTCAGAATTTTGAAGAGGCGATAAGATGGCATGTTAATAAACATGTTGAGATCTTTTTGTAAAATCCAGTTCTAAAATTAAATGCACAAATTAACATTCTACTGAATATCAACAAAAGAGCACTAACATCATCAATTTAATGCAACAATCTGCTGGAAGAACTCAGGAGGTCGAGCAGCATCTGTGGGAAGAAAGGAATTATCAGTATTTTGGGTCAAAACTGTGCATCAGTACTTTTGCCCCCAAACATCAACAATTCCTTTCCTCACTCAGACGCTACTCAACCCACCGAATTGCTCCGGAAGATCACCTGTTGCTGCAGGTTCCAGTATTTGCAGTCTCTAGTGTCTCCATTATCAATTTGATGCTGACAGTATAAGATGTTGCCAGGAAAAAATACAAGATCAGGGCTTTAAACCATTGGCAGGAAAGAGGCAACCATGACCACAACTGGTGAGGCTGTTCCACAGTGAAGGCTGACTACAAATACGACTTCAGCAAAAGCAATAATCTGATCTGACTTCATGTCAATCATATTTGAGCTTAACCCATTTTTATTAAAGGAAATGGATCAAGGATTGACAGGTTAAGAATATAAGATCAATGACAGTCTGTTTGGTTTTGATTCATATTGTTAGGGTGAACCAGGTGCTACAGGACGCCTAGGAATGCCAGGCCTTCCAGGACGAGGCATTATCGGATTGAAGGTACACACGGTGTATTTTGGTAGAATATTAATATGTACCTGTGAAAATAAATGGCAAACAATTATAAATATTATAAAAACACTCTTCCAACTATTTATTCATAGCAATGAAAAACTAGTAATTTCTCACAAACTGGCTATTCATAAAACAAGATAAAAGATGTACCGTACACAGATTCCTTCTTTCCAGATCTCATATTAAAGATGAACTTTCTTTGATGACTCCTGCCTTTTTAAATGGATCTGTTAGGATAATTCTGGATGAGTCTCTAGCAATTTTCTTCACTTTGTGACCCAGTGAACAGAATTAAATTACCAAGTATTTCGATTATCTACGTGCTACTGTCACAGAGGCTGTGGTAAGTAACATCGTTTCAAGTTATCTTCAGAACCTGCAGTCTCGAGCCTCCAGACCACCAAGAGTGCAAGTGAAGCTCAGGGGATGTCTCCATTGTCTCAGGGAACGTGGCTGTCAGGGAGGCCAATATGTAAAACTGAAGACTTCAGAGCAAGATTAAAGTACTAGAGGGGCATCAGGAACAGTTGTTTACTCTTCTTCTCAGAGGTCTGGTTCACTCCCAGCACTCCTGACAGTGCTCCAACCCAAGGCTTCACCATCCACTCCATGATAGCAGCATCAGGTAAAGGCAGTGGTATTTGCTTCATGTTGGCTTCATCGTGGTGCAGAGGCATGGCAGTCCTGTCTCAGTTCTGCCCCCATGACTTGTACTACCTGGTGGTCATGTATCACCCTTTCTGTTTGCCAAGGGAATTCACCGCTGCCATCCTGGTTGCGGTGTACGTTCCACCCTGGCAAATGTCAGGCTGGCACTGGAGGAACTGAGCACTGTGATCAACAGTCTCAAGGCAGTGCACCCTGATCCTTCCTGAATATTGTAGGGGACTTCAAACAGGCCAGTTAGAAGAAGTCTCTGACAAACGACCACCAACCAGTCACCTGTGGAGCCAAAGGAGCCAACACACACACTCGATCACTGTTACACCACCACTGAGAACGGTTACCATGTCATCCCATGCCCGCACTTCGGCAAGTCTGATTGCCTGGCTGTACTCCTACTCCCAGCATACAGGCAGAGACCGAGGGCCTCAGCACCATGAAGACTATTTATAGATTGTTTTGATTTGGTAGACAGGACCATATTCAGGCATTCATCTTCAGGAGCCTTGAAAGAATTAGATTTGCAATCTGTTGAGGGTTGCATTTATAGCATTCAAGACAGGCAACCCAGAACCCTACAAGGTCCAGATACAACCTACAGCAGGCTATCATGAGAGTGAAAAGGTAATCCCAGGCAAAGTTAGAGGCACAGTAGCTGTGGTAGGGTTCCGTGCCAGTGGGTCGACTTCTTTAGGAGTTTAAGGAGGTTTGGTATGAACACAAAAGACTCCTGCAAATTTCTACAAATGTACAATGGAGGATATTCTGGTTGCATCACTGCCTTGCATGGATGATCTAAGGCACAGGATCAAACAAGGCTGCAGAGGGCATCTCCATTGCAGGCACAACCCTCCCCACCGAGGAAATCTTCAAGAGGCAATGCCTCAAGAAAACGGCATCCTTCATTAAGGTCTCTCACCGTCCGTGTGTGCCCCCTTCTCATGACTGCCATCAGAAATGAGTTACAGGAGCGGAAGACCCACACTCAGTGTTTTAGGAACAGCTTCTTCCCCTCCACCATCAGATTGCTAAATGGTCCATGAACCCACGAACACAACCTTGATATTCATCTTTTGCACTATTTATCTATTTTTGGAACTTTTAGTTAGTTTTATGTCTTGCACGGTGCTACGGCACAAAGAACGATGTTCACAATATATGTCAGTGATAATAAACCTAATTCTGATTCTGACTCTGATAGTGCTTTATTGATCAATGTTTTGTATAGGGCGATCCAGGTCCCCCAGGTCCCATGGGTCCTGTAGGTGAAACTGGAGTAGGAATCCCAGGTCCTAAGGTAGGAAATAAATACATTTTTAAGGCTATTATAGACAGGACTAATGTCATAATTTTCTGGTTTTCAAAGTAGGACAGCAAATGTGAGAATATAGATAAGATTTCAGGGAATTTCTGATTTCCAGTCATGCCTTCAGGGGATATTGTTACTACTAAAGCCTGCTTTAACGGTTGATCCCTAAAGGTTGTTGGGCTATTTCAGAAGACACTGAAGAGTCTAACCACTATTAAGGGTCCAGAGTCACATTTATGGCAGATAAGGACTGATGAAAGAGTCCCTTCCTTGAAAGACATTAAAGGCTCGATGGGGATAAGCATTACAGAGAATAGCAATGGCTTTCAGCAGGGCAGAGTCTGGAAAAAAACTTGCTGCACCCCTACCTCCAAACACTGTTTTTCTGCATTCAGTGTTTTATTATAAACATACTTTTTTTTATTGTACATCATTTCTTTCTGCAATTCAGCTGTATTTTATAAAGTGAATCCCCAACAAAAGAGTAGACAATAGACAATAGGCAATAGGTGCAGGAGTAGGCCATTCAGCCCTTCGAGCCAACACCGCCATTCACTGTGATCATGGCTGATCATCCACTATCAGTATCCAGTTCCTGCCTTATCCCCATAACCTTTGATTCTGCTATCTTTAAGAGCTCTATCCATCTCTTTCTTGAAAGCATCCAGAGACTTGGCCTCCACAGCCTTCTGGGACAGAGCATTCCTTATATCCACCACTCTCTGGGTGAAAAAGTTTTTCCTCAACTCCGTTCTAAATGGCCTACCCCTAATTCTTAAACTGTGGCCTCTGGTTCTGGACTCACCCATCAGCGGGAACATGCTTCCTGCCTGCAGCGCGTCCAATCCCTTAATAATCTTATATGTTTCAATAAGATCCCATCTCAGCCTTCTAAATTCCAGAGTATTCAAGTCCAGTCGCTCCAATCTTTCGACATATGACAGTCCCGCCATCCCGGGAATTAACCTTGTGAACCTATGCTGCACTCCCTCAATAGCAAGAATGTCCTTCCTGAAATTTGGAGACCAAAACTGCACACAGTACTCCAGGTGTGGTCTCACCAGGGCCCTGTACAGCTGCAGAAGGACCTCTTTGCTCCTATACTCAATTCCCTTTGTTATGAAGGCCAGCATGCCATTAGCTTTCTTCACAGCCTGCTGTACTTGCATGCTTGCTTTCAGTGACTGATGTACAAGAACACCTAGATCTCGTTGTGCTTCCCCTTTTCCTAACTTGACTCCATTTAGATAATAATCTGCCTTCCTGTTCTTACCACCAAAGTGGATAATCTCACATTTATCCACATTAAACTGCATCTGCCATGCATCTGACCACTCACCCAGCCTGTCCAAGTCACCCTGCATTCTCATATCATCCTCCTCACATTTCACACTGCCACCCAGCTTTGTGTCATTGGCAAATCTGCTAATGTTACTTTTAATTCACTCATCTAAATCATTAATATATATTGTAAACAGCTGCAGTCCCAGCACTGAACCCTGCGGTACCCCACTGGTCACTGCCTGCCATTTCGAAAGGGACCCGTTAATCGCTACTCTTTGTTTTCTGTCAGCCAGCCAATTTTCAATCCATGTCAGTACTCTGCCCCCAATACCATGTGCCCTAATTTTGCCCACTAATCTCCAATGTGGGACTTTATCAAAGGCTTTCTGAAAGTCCAGGTACACTACATCCACTGGCTCTCCCTTGTCCATTTTCATAGTTACATCCTCAAAAAATTCCAGAAGATTAGTTAAGCACGATTTCCCCTTTGTAAATCCATGCTGACTCGGACCAATCCTGTTACTACTATTCAGGTGTAGCTTCGTATTTAAATGATTAAAAAAAGAGCTGGCATTTTCTGCAGGTTTGACTGTGTGTGTGTTGAGGAAGGAGCATTTTTGTTCATTATTACTGTTTGATGTGAATTTAATATTTTGTGTACTTGAGTATTGTGGTCCAATAAACAGGCACACAGTGCTGAATTTTCTTAGTAGTGCATAAAACTTGCGGAATTATGAAAAAATTATCTTTTGAAAAGAAACTGGTCAAGATTAAATGTTAGAAGGTAGGGGCAATTCTGACCAAAACAATTGCCACTGCTGGCAACCCCATGTATTTGTTATACTTGCATTACCCTCAGCTCCAATGATTGTTCCAAAGTTGAAGATATGTATTCAATCCTTTATTAGCAATCAGCAAACATGCTATCTTGAAGCGATGAAACTAAGTGAAATTAAGCATAACTGAGTGATCAACAAAAGATACAACATCCATCAGTCCCCAGCTGTAAGCTGCCCTAAACAAAGCATGGATATGTAACTTATTCCCTTCACTTTTACCACGCCCCCCCCACCCATGTGACTAGTTACCATAATAAATCATGATAAACATGCAACACAGAATACAATGCTGATAGAGAACAGATGCAAGGCTCCTACATATAGGTTGTAGGAAGAAATCATGTCCTGGTATTTGGCACAGTTTGTGTAGAGCTAGTCACAATCTCACACACAACTTTACTTTATTAGACCTATTCTCCTGGAAAGTTGTCATCCTCGTTTCTTGCAGAAATGAAGAGAACACCTTTGAAGTGAACACTCCTGTGGGATCTTTTCATTCTATTGTACTTTTAGAGTCATATGATACAAAGCAAATCTCCTGCCCTACTGAGCCCACATTGACCATCAAGCATTAATTCACACTATTCTTACTGTAATCTTCACACTTTCCCCATCAACTCTTCCTACGCTCCAGCACCACTACCCACCCTCCCAGATACTCCCTCTCACGAGCACATTACATCTTGGGGATGAGAAAGAAACCACAATGCGCTGAGGAAGCCACACATTCTCAGAGAAAAAGTGCAAACTCCAATTTTCATTTTAGGCTTGGATCATAAAAGGTTATTTGCTTGTAATAATAAAAAAAAATTTATTTTGCAATGAAGTGTGAGAAAATACATAATCTACAATATGAAGTAATTTTTCCACATGTACGACCTTCAATATTAGGGTGAGCGTGGTCACCCAGGACCAGTTGGACCCATTGGACCTAAAGGAGAGGGCTTTCCAGGCTCACCTGTAAGTTATAATGTTAAGTGTTAATTCACGAAATTTAATTTATCTATGTCTTTTCTCATTTTCCTATGTTTTTATGTTTTCCTATGCTTCCAGCATTTTACTATCTGGCACATTCAAATACCTAGCACTTTGAAAACTGGGCCAATGGAGGGAGCACTAGACTATTTCAAGTTCAAGTTTATTGTCATCTAAATGTACATGTACACAACCAAATGAAACATGGGTCAGTGGAGGGAGCACTAGACTATTTCAAGTTCAAGTTTATTGTCATCTAAATGTACATACACACAACCAAATGAAACAAAAGTTCCTCCGGACATGGTGCACCCACAAAACATATATCACACACAGTAGATAAAACAAATTATGACCATAAATATGTTCATAAAATATAATTCAAAATGCATGTAGTGCACAGGACAGGTAAGTAGTAAACAGTACAGTGAGTGTGTGGCAGAAAGTGACAAGGCCTCGGTGGTAGCAGGGTATTCATTAGTCTCACAGCAAGAGGGAAGAAGCTTTTACCCAGTCTGGCATTTCTAGTCCTGATACTCCTGTATCAATGATGGTAGTAGGTCAAAGAGGTAGTGGGAAGAGTGGTGGGGGTCCTCAAGAATGCTTTATGCTCTTGGTCTACATCAGTGCTGGTAAATGTCACAAGTAGTGTGGTCAGCAACAGGCTGAGTACACAGCCCTGGGGGGCTTCAGTGTTCAGCATGACGGAGCTTGAGATGCTGCTGCCAACCTGAACTGACTGTGGTCTTTCCATCAAAATGTCCAAGATCCAGTTACAGAGAGGGATGTTGAGCCCCAAAAAGAACAGTATCCACCAGCCTCTGAGGAATGATCGTGTAAAACGCTGAGCTGAAGTTGATGAACAACATCCTGGCTTATGAGGCATCATTTTCAAGATGGGACAGGACAGAGTAAAGAGCCAAGGCTATGGCATCTTCAGTGGACCGGTTTGAGTGGAGGGAGAACTGGAAAGGGTCCAATATAGCTGTAAGGTGGGATTTTATATGATCCATTACCAGCCACGCAAAGCAGTTGATGATTGTTGAAATCAGTGTGACTGGGCAGTAATAGCTTAGGTCAGTTACCATCGCTCCCTTGGGCACCAGAAAGATAGTGGCTGTAGGGACAATGGACTGTTTCAAAGAGATATTAAAGGTGTCCATGAAGACCCCTGCTGGCTAGGCCACACAATCCCTCCACACCTGACTAGTGACGTTGTCAGTCCCTGCAGCTTTGCGTGGCTTTACCCTGGCTAGGATCCTCCTCACTTCGGCCGTAGCCAGACAGTGTGCCTGCTCTTCAGGGAGCGAGGGAGATTTCCTCAATGTCACATTATTTATCACGTCCAGCTGTGTGCAGACGGCAATCAGCCTAGAAGATCAGGAGGTGTCACTGTCGTTAATGCACAGGGGGGATTTATAATCTCTTTGATTAACTAGGATGTTTGACTGATTGGCCTCTGTCAATTCTAGCATATGTTGGATCACTGAGTTTTTTCTGCAAAAACCTGAAGGCAACCTGAGAACTACTTTTGAACACATTTCCTTCAAAAAACAGTAAAAGCAATTTCATTCACCTTTAGTGCATTTCAGTAAGCTGGGCTAGTTTTTAATTTATCATCTTAATTAAACAATAACTTCCGTGTGTATCTAATGGAATCATGAGTTCTCAGTGGAAGTTTGTGAATATAGATTGAAGAAAAACTAAATATTATTTTATTTTAATGAAAAGGGTCGACCAGGTCTTCCAGGGCCTCCAGGTGAACAGGGTCATGTAGGAACTGGATTCCCAGGACCAAAGGTATCCTGTTATATTCACAAGAGAAAAAAACATTCCTTGTTCAATTTGTTAGTGTTTTGTTACTGTCTAATGATTTCCACATCATGGGAACACTACCACCTGCAGATTCCCCATCAATTCACTCTCAAGTGAATATTGTTGTCCCATCATCACCATTAGGTATGACTCCTTACCTAACAACACTGTGGAAATATTTTCAGTGGATGGACTGCAATGACTGAAGAAGATGGGTCGCCATTATTTTGCAAGGGCAATAAAGGATGAGCTCGCAACACCCTCATCCGTAAAGTGAATATATTTTTTTTAAGTGGTAGCCTCTCCATTAAATGTTCTGATATGTTTTGCTGTCAGGACTGTGTGACTGTTCAAAACATAATTTATTAAAGTAAATGAATGTAAATTGAAACAAGACTGGAAGTCAGCGATTTTTGCACTATGTATTGTACACTTTGCCCTCCTGGATTCAATTGTGCTGTTATGTCACTGAAGTGAAAATAACAGTTAATCTAGATTCCTATGTATGTCACATGTAATTTTTATCTGGGACTACAATCTCAAAATATTCCTCACCATTTTTATTTTCCACCAACTGGCAGGTGAAATATTGTGAGAAAGGGGTAGTTTAGTTTTACCTGCCTAATTTCCCCATTTCTGCTTGCTGGTCACTTTTTAAATGTGCTGTTCCCACAACTTAAGGAGGGATGAGAATCTTGTACATTGAGATCACCCCCATCACTCTGTCTCCCTCCCTCCATTCCTTTCCACAGTGCCACCCTACTGGATTTCAAACCACTCTCAAGAGGTAGTAACATCGAAACAGTGAGCTGTTGGCCTCCCCTCTTGCTGTGGCAGGAGCGATACCTCTCTCCCTCATTAGTGACAGAGAGAATCTGTGGGATGTTGAAGTGTTGCAGTGGGTGGACAGTGGTTTTTCTGATGGACTCTAGATGGTGGTCTTTTTGGGGGCTTTGCTATTGCTGGTGGGTGGGGGGGGTTGCTGCTTTCGCTGAGGGAGGTGGGGGGGGGAGGGTTGATGCTTGCTCTACTTGTACATGAGAGGGGAGCTTTGGGGTTCTAACATTTTTCCCACCAAAAAAATGAATTTCTCATTCATTCTTTGGGGTTTTTCTTCTGTTTCATGGATGTTTGCAAAGAGCAAGAATTTCAGATTGCATACCATATACATTCTCTGATATTAAATTGAACCATTAAACCATGAAACTAGAGAAGTTGAAGGTCATGGCAAGCTGGTAGTGTTTGGAAGGTCAAAGAGTTTTCCAAGCTGCGTGAAAATCCTCACTAATAATTGTTATGTTTTAGGGAGATCCAGGAGTCAGAGGGCCAAGTGGTTTGGCTGGACCTCCAGGAAAAGGACTTCAAGGTCAGAAGGTACCACAAGTTGCATTTGGATTCCCATTTTCATCTACTCATTAAGCTCTCCCAAATTGACAAGCCCTTCAACTTTGAGATGAGTGGCAGGTCAAGTGTTTGGACAAAATATGACTAAAAGATTGACACAAAAAGAAGAAAATGAAGATAAAACACACCAGAAATGTAAAAATATAGTTGAAGTTTGTATAGATATTTGGAAAAAGAGAGTTATAAGAGTGGTTGGTGGTCTAATAGAAAATGAGCCTGGGAAATTGGTTACGGAAAACAAGAATACAGTATAGCAGAAGAATTCAACAAAAATAATCCTTCTTTATAGATGATACAGGTAATATATTAAAATTAGCTGAAAAATACAAACTGGAAGGAAGGCAAACATTCAGGAAAATTATAATTTCTAGGGAAATTCTGAACAAGCTGCCCTCCAAGTGATTTCCGGATTCTAATGGACTTCATCTTTGAGTATTAAAAGTAAAGGCTAGTGAGATATTTGATACATTACTTTTAATTTCCAAAATTCCCTGCATTCTGAGAATGTTCCATTAAATAAGTGAGTAACAAATGTTAAGGCAACTGGCCAGTAGTTTCTTGTTTTCAACCCCTCTCTTTTGATGTGGAAACCATGAATTTTGGTTGTCAGTATCACATCAGTGCTAAGTGCATGAGGGGTGCAGTGAAGCACTGAATGAAACAGAGATTGACAGTCAATGAGCAAAGAGGACATTTTGAGTAGTGTCTGGGACTGGTAGCGAGACGGTAAGATACGGTATTTGATGTTATATTTCCTGACATTAACCACTCATGTGAGTCATTGAAATTCTTCTGACACCGTGTTCTGATTCTTAAGGCTGCAATCTTGTCTGATAACTTCAAGATTGTCTGTATTTAGTGGCTTCTAAGCATGTTTCTGATGTTCTTTTCATCCACCAAAACTACCCGTACAATGTTCACAAATCTCTCTCTCTCTTTCTCTCTCGCTCACTCTCTCCCTCTCTCCCTCTCCTATCCTTATTATGTTTCCCAGATCACCTTCACTTGAAGAATGCCAGCTAATAACAGCTTTGGTCAGATTGCATTTTCTTTTTATGAAATATAGATCACCTAAGAGCAAAACTGACTTGTCTTAACTGGTGGTGGTGATACTCTATTATCAGACCTCTACTCTTGGCTTTAATGAGCAAAGATTAAAAAGCATTAAACTCTGATAGGTTAATTATACATTATGTTCTCTGTTGCCATTTTCAGGGATTGTTAAATTTAAACACTGCCTTCAGATAATTGTTTTTGTGTGAAACAGATTGAGTCTTCTATTGCATTTTAGGGAGTAGCAGGAAGACCCGGACCACCTGGGCCCCAAGGTCCTCCAGGGGAAGGCATTCAGGGACCTAAGGTAGGTAGAATGAAACATATGCAAAATCAGATGTGTTATGAAAAATTTCAGAATTTCTACTTAACTGCAATACATCTGAATCATTTAAAAAGATAAAGGTTCTTTTTTATTAATGTTGAAAACAAAATTGAAACTATTTGTCTGATAGGGGGATCAAGGTTTTCAAGGACTGATAGGACCTCGTGGACCACCAGGGGAAGGGCTTTTGGGACCTAAGGTACGTGAGCAATTTATGGCTTTGTATTTGTCTTGTGCAATAGATTGATAGATACTTTATTGATCTCAAAGGAAATTACTGTGTCACAGTAGGATTACAAGTGCGCAGATATACAAATAGACCAAAAGTGTCTCCTACCTACTGAGAATGACATCATTCCAATGCAGGTTGGAAGAACTATTGCCAATAGCAGTTAATGCATAGCCAACACTGCTGTTGCACGGTCTTTCTCACAGTGAACCCATGAGTCAAACAGATACAAAATAGTCTTCAAAGTTACCAGTCAGCTGGAGAATTATTACAGAAATTAAAGCTGCCTCGAAGAGCAGAAGCTCTAATTCTCTCACTGATAAGAGTCATGTAGCACAGAAACCGATAATTCAGCACATCCTTTCCAGTCAACAATCCATTACCCTGTACCTGATGGTTGACATGGTTCTTGATCAGTTATTTCAGAAGCAATCAAGTGTAAGTTTATCATGTGTCTTGTCTGTACGGAAGGATTAATGTCGCTTGATTCGAGATCTTTTTCTGTTTACCAAGAAAATTGATACAAGTAATCCCAGGAGTAGAAGAAGTAATAAGGAAGCTGAGGAGAGGCACTGTAAAGCAGAAGTGGTAAACCCTAGTGGGAGTTCCTCACCCTACTCCCATTGTGCTTGTAGACTGTCCAGATGATGCCCTGGTCCCATGAAGTCCTATTTCATTTTTCATTAACTTTTCTGGATATGCATGTTACTTAGAGTTGAAAGTTAATATCCTACTGGCCTTTAAACTGAGAAATAGAATTACTTTCTGTAGCAAACATGAGACCTGATGATGTGAACAAGAAATTTACAAAATTAGAAACTGGGAGTAGTGACTTACTGAAAAATTTGGTTCAATTGGCATTTTTAAGAGAGTCAAATTAATGTTAGCCAGCAAGACTTGAAATGTGACCCTCTATTGTAAAAGTCTATAATTCTAATACAGTGAGTTAATTGACACATTGGTTAATCAGAGCAGCCACTCATTTGGGACAACTCTTAAAGAACAAAAACTAATCGAGAAAATAGCCGGGATTCCCTTCGTATACTTGGGACTCTACTGTTCCGGAACAGTTTTTACCAACGTCAGTCACAGACACTATACTGTGCTTAGATCAAACAGTTTTTAAATAGCTTCATTTGCATGTGTTTGTGTTCAAAAGGCAGTGATTTTTGTCTCTGGTAGTTGGCAAGAAATAAGCAGTAAGCCAATTCAGAACTTTTTTGTTCACTGAGGTTTCAAGCTTGCAGGCTTGGAGATGCCAGATACGGCCAGAAGTGAAAATAAAATGACTTCCCTAAGTTTCCACAAGTTAGGAACTATGAATAATTTGAAGGTATTAACATGAATGTTACAATGAAAATGAAGATATGGAGGATGCAATCATCGAAAGCATTGTATATGAAAGCAGTCCATTATCTGCATTAGGTGTCTGCACGGCAGCGTACACTGGATGAATTCCTCCATCGATGACCATTAGGAACTAATACACAGTTTTATAGTACTGTAGTAGTATTGGCAGTGTTCTAATTTGCACTGTATTTCATTTAAATACATAATTCATTACTCAGTTTGTCTTTTTTTATAAGTCTAACTATTTCCATGAAACTTTGGATAATTGGGGCAGTTGTTTAATGTACTGGTTCTGATGTGTCCCAATTAACTGGAATCCACTGTATACAAGGGGTGATTGATAAGTTTGTAGCCTAAGGTAGAAGGAGATGAGCTATTAACTTCAAACTTTCTGCATAATCACTCATAGAGTTGACCTGCATGTGCATGTAACGAGAGTTGTATAACTCATCTCCTTCTACCTTAGGCCACGAACTTGTCAATCACACATCTGTGGACACTTCCTGGAGGTCCAAGATCCGTATGCTCCACGACCACTGGACTAAGTGTGTAAATGTAGGAGGGGACTATGTTGAAAAATAAATGCGTTAGGTTTTCTAAAATTGATTCCTTCTACCTGAGGCCACGAACATATCAATCACCCCTCATATACAGTAATTAAAGGAAATATAAATTATTTTTAAAATATTGCTGACAGACTTTTTTCAAGGGAAGAAATGACTTTCATTTGACAGCATTGGCCTCCACATGTTCTGTTCAATGGAAGTGAATGGACCAAATGTGTAAAACTAAATACAACTTACGGACATGGCTGTATTTGGTGCCAATGGTAAAGATGAATTTCTCTCCCCATTGTACTTGCTACTGGATTCATTAATGACAAATGTTTAGGGAAGGTAATTATCTGGTTAAATAATCATACAAGAATTGAGGTGGAGTTGGCTCTCTGAGTAAAAGCATCTGATGTTACATCAGACAGTTTATACTCTTATGAGAAAGAGATTTCTCTAGAAAATATTGCAATGTCCAGCTATTTCTAACAATGTAATGTGAAATATATTTTTTTGTTTAAATAAGTAGTTAAATTTATCCACTGTGTTTTAATCCTAGGTGTAGAAATGGAGAGAATAAGTAAATTATTTCAATATTAATACCTCATTTTGCTGTGTACTATAGGGTGACCGTGGATTGACAGGTGAACGAGGTCAGAAGGGAAGTAAAGGAGATGTTGGTGATACTGGTTCTGCTGGTGCAACTGTAAGTTAATAATTCTTCCTGTTTTGAATGAATTATTTTTATTCTTTCTTACTAGTATTTCACTGAAAATAAGTGATTTTGCAAACAGTTATGCAGTTGGAGTATTGTTAAGAGATCTGCCTTCTTCCCCTGTTCACCTTTCTTATATCAATCTGTTCAATATGCCTGATGTCTCTTATTCCTTACCTAATGCCTGTATTAAAGACATTTTCTTCTGAATTCCACTCTCCCTTGAGTATGTGGGTTGCTTGTAAGCCCTATTTGCCTCCGTTCACATTGATTCACCATAGATGAAGCAAAGGTTTTACAATGAGAGGGACTGACTAAAGAATTGGAAGCTGCAAAAAGTTGTGGTGGGTTTTATTCCATTCATTGAGAAGCAGAGGAGTTAACCATATTTCCCAAGGGAATGGAGAAATATCTTGTTTCTTGTGTGCTGGTAGAGTAGGCTTTCACACATTTGGTTTAAATAGTATAAACATAGAGATCCTACAGCACAATACAGGCCCTTCAGCCCACAGAGTTGTGTTGAACATGTCCCTACCTTAGAAATTACTAGGCTTACCTATAGCCCTCTATTTCACTAAGCTCCATGTACCTATCTAAAAGTCTCTTAAAAGACCCTATCATATCTGCTTCCACCACCGTTGCCAGCAGCCCATTCCACACACTCACCACTCTCCGAGTAAAAAACTTACCCCTGACATCTCTTCCGTACCTACTTCCCAGCACCTTAAACCTGTGTCCTCTTGTGGCAACCATTTCAGCCCTGGGAAAAAGCCTCTGACTATCCACACGATCAATGCCTCTCATCATCTCATACACCTCTATCAGGTCACCTCTGATCCTCCATCACTCCAAGGAGAAAAGGCCGAGTTCGCTTAACCTATTCTCATAAGGCATGCTCCCCAATCCAGGCAACATCCTTATAAATCTCCTTTGCCCCCTTTTTATGGCTTCCACATCCTTCCTGTAATATTTCAAATAATAAGTTATTTGAAATATTACAGAAAACTCTAGATCTAGATTCGAAAGACCTCCACCTAGTCAGAAATCTGTACAGTACTGGGAACAAACTGCCACTGTAAAATAGATGGAGAAGTGAGTCAGTTTACAAAAATCAAGATAGGCGTCAGACAAGGGTGTGTTTTCTCCCCTGATTTATGTGTACAGTGCAACAATATTACAAAAAATAAGAGACATCTTGGGAATCAAAGTTGGCAGTGAAAACATCAATATTTTTAGATATGCAGATGACACTGTTAATTGCAAGTACGGAGGAAGAGCTACAAAACTTAAATGATATAATTGTTGAAGAAAGTGCAAAAATGGGTCTATCTATCAATTGCAAGAAGACAATGTATGGTGATATCCAAAAAGAAGGAGAATCCTATCTGCAGGCTGAGAACAAATGGGGAAGACATAAAACAAGCACAGAACTTTTGCTACTTAGGAAGCTGGGTGACATCAGATCGCAGGTGCAACATGGACATCAAAAGAAGAATAGGGATGGCAAAAGACCCCTTTACGAGAATGAAGAGTATACTGACCAGTACTAAACTAGGCATGACAACCCGCCTCAGAGTACTGAAATGTTATGTTTATCCAGTTATGTTATATGGCTGAGAATGTTGGACAATATCTAGTAACATGAGGAAACGAATTGTAGCAGCAGAGATGTGGTTTTTGAGGAAGATGCAAAGAACATCATGGACGAAACGAATATTTAACGAGGATGTCATGAACAGAGCAAACACAAAACGAGGAATAATGTATGAGATCATGAAAAGGCAACGTAACTTCATTGGACATGTGATTAGGAAAGAGGAGTTAGAATGCACGGTAATAATGGGAAAGATTAAAGGGAAGAAAGCAAGAAAAAGACAAAGACAAATGATGATGGAGACAGCAGCCAGAGAACTGGAAATGAATACCAGTGAATTGATCCACTTGACCCGAAACAGGAGTGTGTGGGCCATGGTAGTCAAAGCTCAAACTGGGCATGGCACCTGATGATGATGATGACATCCTTCCTGTAGTGAGGCGACCAGAACTCAGTACTCCATGAGTGGTCTGACCAGGGTCCTATATAGCTGCAACATTACCTCTCGGCTCCTAAATAAATTCCACAATTGATGAAAGCCAATACACCATACGGCTTCTTAACCACAGATTCAACCTGCGCAGCTGCTTTGAGTGTGCTATGGACTTGGACCCCAAGATCACTCTGTTCCTCCACATTGCCGAGAGTCTTACCACTAATACCATATTCTGACATCATATTTGACCTACCAAAATGAACCACTTCACACTTATCTGGGTTGAACTCCATCTGCCACATCTCAGCCCAGTATTGCATCCTATCAATGACCTGCTGTAACCTCTGACAGCCCTCCACACTATCCACAACACCTCCAACCTTTGTATCATTAGCAAACTTACTAACCCATCCCTCCACTTCCTCATCCAGGTCATTTATAAAAATCACAAAGAGTAAGGGTCCCAGAACAGATCCCTGAGGCACTCCGCTGGTGACCGACCTCCATGCAGAATATGACCCGTCTACAACCACTCTTTGCCTTCTGTGGGCAAGCCAGTTCTGGATCCACAAAGCGATGTCCCCTTGGATCCCATGCCTCCTTACTTTCTCAATAAGCCTTGCATGGGGTACCTTATCAAATGCCTTGCTGAAATCCATATACACTACATCTACTGCTCTTCCTTCATCAATGTGTTTAGTCACATCCTCAAAAAATTCAATCAGGCTCGTAAGACATAACCTGCCCTTGACAAAGCCATGCTGACTACTCCTAATCATATTATACCTCTCCAAATGTTCATAAATCCTGCCTCTCAGGATCTTCTCCAGCAACTTACCAACCACTGAGGTAAGACTCACTGGTCTATAATTTCCTGGGCTATCTCTACTCCCTTTCTTGAATAAAGGAACAACATCTAAAACCCTCCAATCCTCCAGAACCTCATCAAAGATCATCGCCAGAGGCTCAGCAATCTCCTCCCTCACCTCCCACAGTGGCCTGGGGTACATCTCATCTGGTCCCAGTGACTTATCCAACTTGATGCTTTCCAAAAGCTCCAGCATATCCTCTTTCTTAATATCTACATGCTCAAGCTATTAAATCTGCTGAAAGTCATCACTACAATCACCAAGATCCTTTTCCATAGTGAATACTGATGTAAAGTATTCATTAAGTACCTCTGCTATTTCCTCTGGTTCCATACACACTTTCCCACTGTCACACTTGATAGGTCCCATTCTTTCGCGCCTTATCCTCTTGCTCTTCACATACTTGTAGAATGCCTTGGGGTTTTCTTTAATCCTGCCCACCAAGGCCTTTCTCATGGCCTCTTCTGGCTCTCCTAATTTCCTTCTTAAACTCCTTCCTATTAGCCTTATAATCTTCTAACTCACTAACATTACCTAGCTCTCTGAACCTTTCGTAATAATTTGAATTATTACAATAATTTGAAGAAAAAGTTGTGACAAGCATTTCAAAGCTGCAAAAGAAAACAAACAAAAGAAAAGAGCTCACCTAGATGAGGCCCATTAAAGTGGTTTCATTGTTTTAAGGTTTCATTATAGCTTGGGAGAAGTAGGGCTTGTCTTCTGAACACCAGCAAGAAATATTCAAGAGACCTCTCTTTTGATTTCACCTTGCAAAATCCTGCCCTTTTTTGTTGATAGCTGTGCTACTACTTAGTATTGAGGCAAATCAACTCTCTTTTGTTTATGTTTTCATTCCTGTCGTTGTTGTTGAGTGCTGTCAGGTTGTTGTCTCACTGCGACCCTAAGGATAATGTATCTATGTCGACCCTAAGGATAGTCTCGTTGTCCATTGGGTTTTCATGGTAGAATACAGAAGTAGATTGCCTGGCCTTTCTTCCTCACAGATACTGCTGCTTCCCAGGTGGATTCAAACTCAGAACCATCGGCCTCGAATTCCATTGCTGATGCCATTACACCATCAGCCACCCCATATTCCTGGTGCACCAAATGCATCATCTGTATCTTCATCTGCAGTATTCCTCACTCACTGTTACTCTTCCAAGTTAAAATTATTACCAGTATTTTATTCATTACAGTGTGAGAAATGTAGTAAAATAGTTCATAGCACTATCCTTTTGTTGCTGCATTTTGTGCTAATTCTGCCTATTGTTTGTACTGACTTCAAATTGTTTAGGGAAGGCCTGGAGCAAAGGGTGATCCTGGCTTAACAGTGAGTTACTAATATTTTTGTGCATGGTTATATTATTATTTACATATCAGAAAGTAAGTTGACAATATATAACATACTAGATGTTAGCAAATTTAAAACCTAGTGGGCAGTGCCACGAACTCTCCAAGATAAATAATTTTCTGACAGTTTTTAGTTTGGGAGAAAACAAAATAGGGGCAGCCCATTAATTGTATACGAGCTCAGCATCTGCCTTTAAATTTTTTGTTAAAATCATAAATAAAAAATTAAATAATGACAGACATACACTTCCTTCTTTTCATTTGGTGAGGGAAGGTGTTGACACTTAATTATTGTTGGTACTGGGATCATAAAGCATTTCCTGGTCTCCACATTTGCTGTCAGCAAAAATAATCACAAATGAACTGTTAATACTGACCAGCTGCAGTCAAAATACACTCTCTGTGCAATTATTATATGGATGAGCAATGAGTTATGTTGCTGGAGGGTTTCCAGGTTATATTAAGAGGTGGTAGAAAAAAGTAGAAGCAGAGTATTTTTTGAAGGTGAGAAATTGAAAGATGTTGCATTTCGGAGTGAACTGGGTGTCCTTGTGCACAAATCAGTGAAAGTTACGATGACAGTTCAGCAAACTATTAGGAAGACAACAGTATGTTGACATTTTAAAACCGGGTTTGAGTACGAGAGTAGAGATGTGTTGCCCCAATTATAGAAAGCCCTAGTATACAGTGTTGAAAGTCTAGTCTTCATTCCTAAGGAAGGGCATAACTTTCAATACAGCGGGAGCAGTGAAGGTTCACCAGACTGATTCCTAGAATGCATGAAGGTCCTCTACTATCTTGAGTTTGCAAAACGAAAAAGGTGATCACATTGAAATGCTCAGAATTCTTTGAGGGCTTAACAATTAGATGCAAGAATGATGCTTCTTTTACCTGGGAAGTTTACAACTAGTAGTCACATCTCAAAGCAAGGAGATGCCATTTGTGATAGATTAATGAAGAAAATTTCATCTGCAGAATACTGACTCATTGTAATTCTCTACCGAGGAGGGCTGTGGTTGCTCAGTCACTGCATGTATTCGGTAAACAGATGAATAGTTTTTTAGAATATAAAGAGATAGCCGTTAGTGCATGAAAATGGAAGAGAGGTTTAAAATTAATTATTTATTTAGAGATACAGCACCAGAACAGGCCCATTGAGTGTGTTGCACACAATTACACCCATGTGACCAATTGCCTACTAACCCATACGTCTTTGGAATCTGGGAGGCAACTGGAGCACCTGGCTACCAGCGGTGTAACAGCTACAGAACCATGCTGCCCCTGAAGGACCTCGCTGAGTGACCAAGTGGGCACAAGGAGCTGAATGGCGTACTCTTGCCACAATTCCAATAAAGAGAAAATAATCTGTTTTGCAGCACTGTCGTTTTTTTCAATTACATTTTCACAATAGCATTTTGTTTAATGTGATTCAAAGATTAACCTGTGAATATTGTCATGTGTTGTAATTTTCCATCTGCTCTATCCCCAGTAATAATGTCATATGTCAATACAGAGACAGCGTCGGAAATAAATCTCTGTTTTCTAGTCATGAGATAAATAATTTACTTTTGACAGTAGAAAATAGTGTGCAAATATATTTCTTTTGTTTTCAAAATATTACTAGAGAGAGGACATCATCAGAATGATAAAAGAGATATGTGGTACGTACCTGTCAATTCCTGGTTTACAAATATTAAATGTTTTCATTGAAATTATTGTTGGTTTATACAATACAACAAGGCTGATCCTTACCAGAAAAAAGATAGAAATTTAAAAATATTATTCCACATGTTATTTCCCTAGATATTTCTTTATATCCAGAAGTAAATTCCATTTTTTGTGTGTAAGAATATATTTTTGAACTTCATTTCTGATGAATTCTCCCAAGGTATGATGACACAGTTGTGTGGGCACATGGCCAAGTGGTTAAGGCATTGAACTGGCGACCTGTAGGTCATGAGTTCGAGTCCCAGCCGAGGCAACGTGTTGTGCCGTTGAGCAAGGCACTTAATCACACATTGCTCTGTGACGACACTGGTACCAAGCTGTATGGGTCCTAATGCCCTTCCCTTGGACAACATTGTGTCGTGGAGAGGGGAGACTTGCAGCATGAGCAACTGCTGGTCTTCCATACAACCTTGCCCAGGCCTGCGCCCTGGAGAGTGAAGACTTTCCAGGCACAGATCCATGGTCTTGCAAGACTAACGGATGCCATAAAATGATGACACGCAGGTTGGTAGAGATGTGGATAGTGTGCAGAGTTGTTGTGGGTTGCAATGGGACATTGGTGGGATGCAGAGCTGGGCTGAAAGTGGCAGACTGAGATCAACCCGGAAAAGTGTGAAATGATTCATTTTGGAAAGCTCAAAGTTCAAAGTGAATTTATTATCAAAGTAGATAAATGTCACCGTATAAAACCCTGAGATTCATTTTCTTGTGGACATACTTAGTAAATCCAATAACCAGAATGGGTGATAGTTTTTGAAGGTAGAATACAAGGCTAATGGCAGGAGCCTTGACAGTGTGGAAAAACACTGGGATCTTGGGGTCCACATTCATAGATCCCTCAAAGTTGCTGCGCAAGGTGATAGGGTTGTTCAGAAGGTGTATGGTGTGTTGGCATTCATTTGTCGGGGAAATCAGTTCAAGAGCCACAGAGCTCTTGAATGTTGCAGCTCTATAAAATCCTGGGTAGACCACACTTGGGAATGTTGTGCTCAGTTCTGGTTTCCACATCATAGGACAGATGGGGCAGTTTTAGGGTGGGCGCAAATGCGATTTACTAGAATGCCGTCTGGACTAGAGGACATGTTTTATGAAGATGGGTTGAATAAACTAGGGCTTTTCCCTTCAGAGAGATAAGAGGTGATTTGATAGGGGTGTACACGATGATAAGAGGCATAGATTGAGTGGCTAGCCAAAGGCTTTTTCCCAGGACTGAAACAGCTAATATAAGGGAGCATATTCGCAAGGCGATTGGAGGAATGTATAGGGGGTATGTTAGAGGTAATTTTTCTTTCCCACAGAGAGTGATGGGTGTGTGGAATGATCTGCCGGGAAGGTGATAGAGGCAAATACATTAGGGCACTTAAGAAAATCTTCAGCACATCGATGATAGAAAAATGGAGGGCAATGTAGGAGGGAAAGGTTAGGTTGATCTTGGAGCAGATTAAAAATTTGGCATAACGTCATAGGCAGAAAGGTCTGTTCTGTGCTGTAATGTTCTACGTATAGTTAGCTCTCCTATCCAAGTTGTTGCTTGTCTTTCATCAATGTCTTAATATTTTTATGAAGTTTAGGAAGATTTTAATGGAAATTATTCATTGAGAATATTAGGTACTTCTAAAAGTAGTGCTCTAGAAATCAATGATTCTAGCTTACCATTTTAGCATTCAAATAGAAATTTGTTATGCTATTTTTGTTTAAACTAATCTGCTCCGATTTAATGAAATCATTTTATCATTCATTTATTTTTTTACAGGTTGTGGAATTAAATGTAAAGAAAGGCCAATGGAGCTTGTCTTTGTGATAGATAGCTCAGAAAGTGTGGGGCCAGACAACTTTGAAATTATAAAAGATTTTGTCACTGCACTTGTCGACAAAGTAACAGTTGGCAGGAATGCCACTCGAATTGGTCTGATCCTCTACAGCTTGGAAGTACGATTAGAGTTTGGTCTAAGTCGATACTTGACACAGCAAGATGTCAAACAGGCAATTAGGAAAATGCTGTACATTGGGGAAGGCACATACACAGGAACGGCTATACGCAAAGCAACTCAGGAAGGATTCTATGGAGCTCGGCCTGGTGTGAAGAAAGTTGCTATAGTGTTGACAGATGGGCAGGCAGACAGAAGGGAGACAGTCAAACTGGATGTTGCTGTTCGTGAAGCTCATGCTGCAAACATTGAGATGTTTGCAATTGGGATTGTAAATACATCTGACCCAACACAAGCTGAATTCTTGCGTGAACTGAACTTAATTGCCTCAGATCCTGATACTGAGCACATGTATCTCATTGATGATTTCAATACTCTTACAGGTTTGTGCTATGTCTGTTTCATCATTTCATGCTTTTTCACAATAATGAAGGTACAAGAAAACTTTAATTGTACACTTAAGGTGAAACCAAGTAAATAGAACAACTACTGCATAGTTTACTAAAAAAAACAATAATTGCCGCACACTAGATCACTCTTAGTCTCTGTTACATTAGAACTGTATTCCAGGACATGAATGCATTGCAAAACCTTGGTGTTTCCTCATGTGTCATACACATTGTTTAATTTGTTAATCACACCGTGACTTCTGGATAGAGATCAAAAGATTGACGTTCTTGATTTGTAACTATTGTTATCTTGGGAATGTGATTGGGCCAGCTGGAATAAGAAATTGAGATGCTGGGGAAATTAGATCTTTATAAAAATATACCTGCCTGGAAATTCAGTTGCAAAATACTGTTCAATGATATAAAATTGAAAATTGTTCTTTACCAGTATAAGAAGTGATGATAGTTATTCTGAGTCATTTCATATTACTCTAGATATGTGTTTGATTGCCTTCAATATGAGTAACCCTGGTGCCCTGAGGTTATTTACATGTCACGTTGATACCATACCCAGTAGAAATCCCCAATTAGCATACTGAGGGAAACTTAGATCACCTTGTCTGGGGCCATCCATGGTGCCAGGATAATGTGGTATTCTTGGGTAAAATGATGATTGAGAATACCAGGGAAGTAAGTGAATTGTTTGCCATCATCCTTTGATCATCTTGCTCTTCACTGCACACGAACCACCTCTCTATCCACCTATTTCTCAGCTGGCTTTTAACCTATAATCACCTGAGTCTTCATTCCAAATCTTCTGCACTTTGACCAAACTTCTTCAACCGTCTGAGGTGAAAGAGGCACTGTTGTGCCTTTATCACCACACAGCCAGTATGTACAGACAACGTGAGATCCTAGGTGATGTGTAAGCTGAGGAACTTAAGGCTGTTCACTCTCTCAATAGGTTTCAATAGGTACATTTAATGTCAGAGAAATGTATACAATATACATCCTGAAATTCTTTTTCTTCGTAAACATCCACGAAAACAGAGGAGTGCCCCAAAGAATGAATGACAGTTAAGTGTTCGGACCTCAAAGCCCCTCCCATGCATAAGCAAGGTAACGACCCCCCATCCCCCACCAGCAAAAAAGCATCGGCACCCCCCACCAAGCACTCAAGCGTGCAGCAAAGCATTAATAAAGACATAGACTTGGTACCCCAAAGACTACTCGCTCGCTCACCCAGTAATTTAACATACCACAGGCTCTCTCTCTCTCTCTCTCTCTCTATCTCTCTAATAAGGAAAAAAGAGGTGTCCCCATTTCACAGCGAGAGGGGAGACATAACAAAACAACTTGCTGATTTATGGTGTTAGAAGTCTGTTGCGTAGCTTTTTCCGAGCTCTGGGCCCAACTTGGGTCTCTGGGCAAACAGCCAGCAGCAAGCTCACTGCTTCTGATCTTCTGTGTACTGCCATTACACATCAGGCAGCACCAGCCTTGAATCAGCCCGCCTCCAGAACCATGAAAATCTGGCACCCTGAAGGTCCGCAAGTCTTCCAGGCTACATCATTGGCATATCGAAAAGCAGCCCGTCATGAGGCCCTGAAAGCAGGTCCCATTTCTGCAAAGAACTAAAGTCAGCATGTAACTCCAGGTCAGAGTCTTTAAAAGAACCCTGAAAGGGAAAAAAAGAGATATCAAACATAGAAATAGAGCTGTTTCTGAAGATGTAAGCAAAGGAGTCGCTGTTAGGTGCCATTATCCTAAGCTCCGCCCCTTCAGGATCTCAACCCCAGATCCATTGATGTCAATAGGGTTAGCCTGTCTCCATTCCTCCTGTAGTCCACAACCAGCTCCTTTGTTTTTGCAGCTCTGTGGTTCCTGGGATGAAGGGCAACAGTTACAAGGATAGATTGGAGAGAATAGGACTGTTTTCTCACAGAAGGGAAGGCTGGGGGGATTTTGATGGAATAATATAAAATTACATCGATTTCTTTTAGCAGAGCCATCAAGTGCTTGAGATATAAAATGAACGATTAAGGAATTCAGAGTGACATGAAGAAAATCTTTTTACATAGAGTGTAGTTAGAATCCGGAATAAAGATATGGTAGATAAAGGTCTTCAAGAGGAGGGTGAATAAATATGGTGAAGAAAAATTGACGATTATATGGAGAAAGGCCTTGGGGTTAGCTACAGTGAATTTAAATTGTAAGTCGGGACACAATAAGATAAATCAACTCTCTTTCTATAATAACTGTCAATGTGTTACCCTTTTTTAAATTATTCCACAATTTTTCATTTTAGAAAGTTGCAAAGTGAGTGAACAGGACTTCAAGTTATGTCATTGAATATGGTAACTCAGCAAATTGTGATTTACTTATAAAAAAAATGTAACATGGTGTTTGTGAATTCTCTAGTTGCCCATCAATGAGTAGCATAGCAGCCAAGGTGATAATGGCTGGGGTTCTGTTCCCTGAAAGGAGCTGCAAAAGGAATGTTTTCATGAAAGTGAGTTTGAATATAATGCAATTTACATATTTTTTCTCTTTCTCTCTTTTTTAGCTCTAGAGCTAAAATTGGTCAGACAGTTCTGTGAAGATGAAAATGGTGCTTTGATTTATAACCAAATTAGAAATGGTAAAATATCAAATAGAAACCCATTATATTCAATAACTTCTACACATACCAGGAACCAAATTGGACCAATTGCTACAAAACCTAGAAAAACAATTGTATCTGAAAAGATGAAAATAAATGCATCAGTGAAGCCTTTTCCATTTAGACCTACCTCAGTTGTAAAACCTCTGAAGTTCAAAGAACAGGTAAAAAATTATCTTAACAGCTGTTTATGACATTTTATTTGCATGTAGCATATATTGTTCATCAATGTACCCCGATTTTTATATGTACCAAGTTATAACTAAACACTTGAGTAATTCAGCTGATAAAAGAAAAGGCAAATACTTTAATAAATAGAATTAATAGCAATGTTAATTTTGATTATAATCGATATTACCTTTTCAAATACAAAATACTTAAATAAATACTGATGACTGGCATTATGCAGGTGAAACAAAACTCAGAAAGAGCTGATGATGATTCTGATGAAGAAAAGGAACTGGAACTTGTAACCCCTTTTGTTCATTCAAAGGGCAGAAACAATCCATCACTTAACAAAAGCTACTCAGGTATACACATGCAGTCTGTTAAGCCTGTGAAAGAATCTGTAGAGTCAGCAATCCTGCCACAAAAAAGTACAGTTCCAGGTAAGATATTAATTTGTTTATGTAGTATAATTGATGAATAACTGAAAAAGGAAATAAGGCCATTACATGTTAAACCTTTTCATTCTGAAATGGGTTCAAATTTCGCACATATTACTAGAATTATTTAAGGGTAGTCTCAAAAACATTTTACTGGATATAACTTCATAACATACTGTAGGATCTCAATGATGCAACATTTAATTACAGTAGGGGGATGAAAGACTATAAGTTCCACAGACTTACTTCACTTACCACCTTCCTTGAAAATATATCAAGCTCAATGCTGGCCACTTACAAGTTAAATTCACTGTAACTAACCCCAGTGCCTTTCTCCATATCCTTGTCAAGTTTTCTTCATGATATTTATTCAAAGTGGCAGGTGGTGAAAGACTGTAAACACAAAATATATCTATCAGTTATATTGTCATAGAATCACAGAGCAATACAACACCTTCAGCTTAGCGAGTCCATGCCCAGCAGGTCCCAGTTTCCTGTGTTCAACCTACATCCCACTAAGCCCCACCCTCTCAATCTACCTACCTTAAATGGTGCTAATGTACCTGCCTCAACCACTTCTTCCGGCAGCTCATTCTAAATACTCACCGACCTCTGCATGATTAAGTTATCCCTGAAGTCCCTTTTCAATCTCTCCCCTCTTACCCTAAATCTCTGCCTCCTAGTTTTGGTCTCCCCTGCCCTGGGGAAAAGCCTATTACCATGCACCTTATCTATGCCTTGCATACTTTCAAATATTTCTATAAAGTCATCCCTCATTCTCCTCTGTTCCAGTGAATAAAGACCGAACCTGGTTAGCCTCTCCCTGTAACTCAGGTCCTCCAGTCCTTGCAACATCCTCATAAATCTTTTCTACACTCTTTGCAGTTTAGCCACATCTTTCCTATAACAGACTGAGCAAAACTGTACACAGTACCTCAAGTGTGGCTTCACCAACAACTTATACAAATGCAACATAATATTGCAACTCAATGACATGACAACTGAAGGTCAGCATGCTAAATGCCTTTTCACCACTCTGTATGTGACGCCACTTTCAACGAATGATACACTTGCATTTTTAGATTGCACTCCCTAGTGCTCTACCATTCATAGTATAAGTGCTATACTGGTTTGACTTTCCAAAATGCACCCTGCCACACTTACCTAGTATTGAAATCCATTTGGCACTCCTTGGCTCATTTCCATGACTGATCAAGATCCCCTTGTAGACTATGATAACTGTATTCATTGTCAACACCTTCTAATTTCATGTCATCCGCAAACTTGTGCATTTGTAACCAAATCATTCATATAAAAAACAAATAACAAGGGTCCCAATACTGACCACCTACTGCACACCACCAGTCACTGGCTTCCATTCTGAGAAACAACTTTCAACCATCATCTTCTATAACCTACCTCAGGGAGAGAATGTCGACTCAGACCATGACACTTGCTATCACAATTATAAAAGCTTTCCGCTTGCCATTTACTTGTTTCCCCTCAAACAGATTACTAAGGCCTCAGTCATTGAAATAAATGCAGTTTAACAGAGTATTCCTTTCCCTGCTTTGACCATGTCCCAACTAACCTGATTCCTAGACTTGCTCTCGCTGGCTACAGCTTTATCCCATGACTTGCTCCTGCCAGTGTAATTTAAACCTTTCTATGTATCACTAGTAAATTTCCCTGCAAAGATATTGGTTGCTGTCCAGCTCAAGTGCACCTGTCCCTCTCTCACAGTTCGCCTCTACCCCAGAAGAGATCCCAATGTTCCAAGAAACCGAATCCCTGAAGAACACCAGCTCTTCAGCCACAGATTCATCTGGCCATTTCCTCACTAGCACCTGGGACCAGGAATTGTCCAGAGATCACTACCAGCATAGCTCTATTGCAGGCACCAGCAAGCCTGGTTTAATACCACCACTGACTACAAGAGTTTATATTTTCTCCCTGTGGCCACATGCGTTTCCTCCCGCATTCCAAAGACATGAGGGTTAGTAGGTTCCACCTCCTTCTACTACCCATTGTGTTTTCCCCTATTCTTTCTTCACCTTTCCTGCCTATCACCTCCCTGCCTCCCCTCCCCCACCCCTTTATCTTTCCCCTTCCTGGTTTTTCACCTGGAACCTACCAGCCTTCTCCTTCCCACCCTCCCTCCACCTTATCTATAGGGCCTCTGCCCCTTCCCTCTTCAGTCCTGACAAAGGGTTCCAGCCCAAAACATTGACCGATCTTTTCCACGGATGCTGCCTGACCTGCTGAGTTCCTCCAGCATGTTGTGAGGGTTAGTAGGTTAATCAGTTACTTGGTATAATTGGGCTGTGCACGCTTATTGGGTTGGAAGGGCCAGTTAGCATGCTGTACCTCGAAATCAACATTTTCGAACCTATCTATAGCACAGGTTCCTGGTTTGAGTGTGCATTCTAAGCTAAGTTTTGGAGGGAAGAATATAATTAAACCTGCTTTGCAAAATTAAATCCTTAATTTACAGATTTCAGAACTATGGTAACCAAAGTATTTAGGGTGTAACTTTTAATAATATAGAATACTCTTTCCTAACACATAAAAAATCTACAAATGCTAGAATCCTTGAAAAATGAAATAATAACAGAAAACCAGAATTAACATGGATTCATGAAAAGAAAATCAGATTGGACTACACTGCTGGAATTATTTGAGAGTGTTGTTAGAAAAATGGATAAAAGAAAACCAGAGGATAATGTGTATTTGGATTTTCACAATGCTTTTGGTGAGTCTACACAGAGTCATTTGAGGACAGAGGTCAAGGACGAAGTATGTGGAGTTGTAGGTACTTTAGTGACAAAGACTGAGAATTAGTCATCTTTGGAAAGAAAGAGTGAGAATATGCAGGTCCTTCTCAGGTTGGTAGCTGTACCCATTGGATGTACCACAGAGATTGTGAATGGCTACACCCCATATACCAATTTATATGAACATATTTGGAATCAATATCAACAATTACTCAGGAACATGTTGAGATCTCACCTGGAGTATTATATAGAGATTTGCTCTCCTTATTTAAGAAAAGATGAACTTGCCATACAGGTAATGCAGCAATAGCTGAATCAGCTGGTTCCAGGAATGGTGGGTTTACATATGAGGAAGACTTGAGTAGACTATAACTAGGTTTGATTTAGGTTTGCATAGAGGATATATCTACAGGCTCTGGTGTCTAAGACCAAAAATAGGAATCTCTCTTTTATGACAGATGAGAAGAAGTCTCTTCAATCAGAAAATAGAGTTCTGAATCCTCTACTCAGGAGGGCAGTGGAGGCTGAATAATTGTGTTCATTCAGAATAAATATTGATAGATACTTCAGTATTTTCATTGCCAAATAATAATTTTCAAATGTATTCCATTTATTTCAGAAGATGAATTCTGAAAGTTGACCCACTTCTCAGCTTATGATACATCTATGTTAATTATATGTTTTCCTAGATCCTCTCTGTCAACTCCAATTAGATCAAGGGACTTGCCGTGACTATATAATTAAATGGTATTATGACATGCAGGCCAATGCTTGTGCACAATTTTGGTACGGTGGCTGTGGAGGAAATGCTAATCGTTTTGACAATGAAGACAAGTGCAGAAAAACCTGTGTAGTGTCCAGTTCTGGTATGGTCTTTAATCTTTAAAAAAATATACAGATATAGATATAATATATATATATTTAAAGCCATTTCTTTTCACAATTCAGAGTTCAATGATAGATTAAAACAATTAAATTCAACATACAATCTCCTTGTTTTAAAAGTGAAAGAAAGTAAATAAACAGTTGCAAATGTATCTGTCAGTTTTTACGTATATTAAGTCACACACATTCTAAAACTATTTCCTTAATTTAAAGCATATTTTCTATTACTCAGTATAGGGATGTTAGAAAAATAATTAGAGACAACTGCAGCAAATTCAGATTTCTAACAAAATGCTAGCAAAATCAATGGGAATATATTGCTGGAAAAGCTGAAGATGCTCTCAAATGAGGAATAAATTCCACAGCTCATGAAAGTGACTCGGACTGATTGGGGATTATGATTTCATCTTTCTGCTTTATAGATGGCCATTATACAAAAAAATGACTGTGCACCAACAAAATAAAAGTTTAAAGCTATTTACTGAATTTATTCTAAATTGCCTCAATGAGCCAGGTTTTGAACCCACCTCTTTTAATCTCTTATTTTCCATAACTCAGTCATTCTTTCTCAAGTTAGCTTCCAGCATCTGAATTGATTTCTGATAGATTGATAACAGTATACCCACAGAAACAAATTATCTGTATCCATAGGTTGTATCTCTAGGCAAATAAATAAAACCATGAACACAATAAAACCATATACTGAGTTTTCTTGGCTTCTCATGAACTACTTGACAGGTGTTGAGTGCAGTCGGCAGACAGATCTCTTGCACATCTTTAACAATAGTGACCACAGGTGGAATTCTCCCCTGTATCCTAGGATAGGGTGTATAAGACTTGATTCATTTTGATAACAATTCCATTGAAACTAAATAATTTTACACTCTCTTCTCTTATCTTCTCTTAAAAACAGAATCCTGATGTGGATCCCAGGAAGTTATTTCAGCAAATCATTGAAGAACAGGAGGAAGACTGAAAGCTATCTTAGCGCATTTAATTTTTTTTAAGATTTTGCTAGTCACACAAATTCAAATTCGAGTTGTATAATAGTGTTAATACAGAAGATTATGTTTTTGTTCACTTTTTGATATAAATACAGTTCTCAAGGGGTAAAAATGAAAAAAATATTGCTGTAAGTTAAAAAAATTAAAAACATTAAAAACAATTCAGTAAACATTAGAATTTTTTGCATTTAATTTGTATTCTGTATTTTAACGTGAACATAAATTTCACTGGTTGGAAAGAAGGAACGTTTCAGTTGTCACAAACACAATCGTCGGTAGTTAAATCTTGGAAAGTGGAGATATATGCAAGAATTTTATTTTAACATACAGATTTTTTGTCCACTGAAGTTTATAAAATGGCATGTAATGGAAGTTCAAAATAATAATGGTGCCTTTTTTTTCTGTACCAGCAGGATAAGGTGAAGAATTCACCCATGCATCTTCCTAATCAATAGTGTTAGGCCTCACAGGACTGCCTGAACATGTACACATACATGCACATATTCACAACATTTCCTTCCACTGTCAACTTCACCATGTACCAAACATGAATAGCTATGATTCATCGATGTGTTAAGCACTGAAGACCTTAATTACACATAAATTGAAGATGGTAATATTCATATATTGCAGAATATTTAAGGAGTTTTGAAGATTTCTCTGGTAAAGTTGTGATATCAGGTGTTACAAATATTTATGATTACAGTGTTAAACGTGTGAACAAATGAATTTACATTTATTGAAATCACAAATGTATCATCTATTTTATAAAGTTTTGATTGCATGTTGAGTGTTGGAAGTCTCTATTGTTTCATTGAATCCATTCGAAGAGATTGTACAGATCCTCATTTTGAAAAGCATCGATTAATCAATATAGATTTGTTATAGATTAACAATCATACTCTTTGAGTGAAATTAATGAGGGCAGTGTATATGATGTGGTATTTGTGGATTTGAACAAAACTTTTGACAAAGTCCCACTCAGCAAACTAGCCAAAAAATTACAAACTCACAGGAGATATGGGAGGGAAACGTACTGGATCCAAAACAGATTTTGCCAACCAAGATGACTTAATTATATTTTTGTGACTTGAAGCTCTTTAAAAATAGAGGTGTACTACATTGCTCAGTACCTAGTCCCTTGCCTTTTGCAATATCACTGATTGAGACTTAGTTCATGGAGCATGATAAAAATAAAATCTTGCATACAGCACAGAAATTGGTCATCTGAGGAGGAATTCTTTACTGAGGAGTATTGCATACAGTTCTGGTTACCCACTATAGGAAGGATGTTGAGGCATAGATAGAGTGGATAGAGAGTATCTGTTTCCCAGGGTAGAAATGTCTAAACCAGAGGGCATGCATTGAAGGTGAGAGGAGGTAGGTTCAAAGGGAATGTGAGGGGTAATTATTTTACTCAGAGAGTGGTGGATGCCTGGAATGCACAGCCTAGTAGAGGCAAAGGTATTAGAGGTTTTTAAGAGACATTTAGGTAGGCACATGGATGTGGAAGATGGAGGGATATGCAATGGTGTAGGTAGGAGAGATTAGTGTTTGAGTAATTTTGATTTGCTTTTTAACTGGTTTGGTACAACAATGTGGGCCAAATGGCCTGTTCCTGTGTTGGACTATGTTCTGTCTTTATGAGACATAGATGACTGGTCAATGGGGCAGAGAAAGGGCAAATGGAATTTAATTCCGGCTGACAGGATTATTAACAAGGTATGATGCACTATCAATTACTCCAAAAGACTGGAAGTAGAGTAAATACTGAGAGGCTTTTATTAGCAGTAAAATGTGACCTCCACCGTGCTGAGTATCTGCCCCTGGACTGAGAGGAGGAGCAGTGGCACAATCGCCTTTATTCAGGGGTCTCTGGGAGGAGCCACAGGGGCAGTCAGCAGAGGGGCGTGTCCAGACAGGTAACTCAGTTACAACATATATATATATGGTTTAACCACAAGGTATATGGGATGCCTTCTTTTATTGGCCAAAGAAAAGAATGTAAGAGCAGAGAGTTAATGTTAGAACTTTGTATCACACAAGTTGAACCACAGCTTGAAGCGTGCATTGCAGTTTTGGTTACCATGGAAGGATATTTATGGCTCCAAGGCAGTATTGGGGTATAGGACTTTGGTGCCGACTAACTGACAAATTGTTGTGGCTCTGAAATGTACATTACCGATACTATAGGAGAGAGGCCCTAAGGTCAGTGACATTTTTCATTTTTATTATATTTTATTTTAGAAAAAAAATTTTTTGAAATTCCCTTTATGTTTAGTGGTAAACGCCCAAAATGACTCGTGAAATTATATGAGGAGGTGGAGTTAAAGTTGAGTGGCAGTACCATACAATGCTGGGGATCTAAATTGTTTGAAATACTGGGCAATTCTTGTAGGAGCGTAGCAACTTTAGAAAAAGACGACAGAACAGCATTTTAGCAAAAAAAACTTAAGTTGAGAATCTTCAAAATTGAAAACAATCGACACAATCAGCAAAAGTGACAAAATAATATTTGAATGGTTAACAGGTCTCCAATGGAAACATGAATGTAACATATACAGTACTCAAAATTAAAGAAATAGAAATATAGTGCAGCTAAAAACAATTCGATGAGGAACCTAAGTGGCGGGACACGTCAGGAGCAGCGAAAAGACTTGATAGAATGCAGAAAATGGTTAATAAATGAGGGAAACTAAAGACCAAAATTATTTAGGGTACTGGAGGAAACACTCCATCAGCCTTCATGTTCCAACAAATGCTGTGGCCTTCTGTGATCTACGGAATTGTGGAGGGAGTAGGTACGCCTATGAAGGGAGATAGGCACTGGCCTGGGACACCTCCTCCGGCTCCGGGCTGGGCTGTTGCTCTGGCCGCACAAGGCGATCGATCCCATTCCAGATTCCGGAGGTGACGTCGCGACAGCGGTTACCAGGGTGACGCTGGTCGGGGTGCCGATCGGAGTGGCGACCTGGGTCCCGGAGCCATGGTTCCCGTGCTAGACGCGCTGTGGGAGGACAGAGATGTTCGCTTTGACATTTCGCTTCAGTGAGTATCCGGAGCAGTCCTTGCTGAGGCCTACTGCTCCCTTTCCACCTCTGGTCTGTCGTGGGGTTTCACAGGAATGCGTCTGTCAGAGCTTTGGGTACTTGGAGCGCGCTGTATGGAAACCCGTCCCAACTACATAAAACGAAGAATGGCCTTGCAGTCTGGAGCCCTCGGGACGCTTCTTCATGTCCCTGCTTCGGAGAGCAAAACAAAAGTCAGAATTAAGCTACGGCTGACAAAACAAGCAGATATTTTCAAATAAAAAACAAAAGTAAATCAAGCAGCATTCAAAGCGAGAAATATCGGGTGTTTTTATTTTCTTACGACCGTGCCCTCAACGTGATAATGTACTAATATGGAAAATGCTAGAAACGTTCCAAAATTTTAGTAGGAGGAGGGGAAAGCCGAGTGAGAAAGGGAAATGATATATTGGTGTTTAGTATGAGCTAATTTCAGTCCTGAAGTGAAGCCGCCTTGCGTGGTCGTGCAGCTCCTTGGTGACACCGTGTGGAGTATTGTGTACGCATGCATTTGTATTAGGAGTAAAGATTTATCAGACTGATACATCAGAATCAGTTTTAATATCTCCGGCATATGTAATGAAATTAGTTAACTTTACGATAGCAGCACAAAGAAATACATGATAATTATAGAGAAAAACTGAGTTACATTAATATATATATATGTGTGTGTGTGTGTTACAATAAGTAGTGCTTAAAAAAAATAATAAACTAGTGAGGGAATGTTCATGGGTTCAATGTCCATTTGGAAATCGGATGGCAGAGGGGAAGAAGCTGTATTTGAATCACTGAGTGTGTGCCTTCAGGCTTTTGAACTTCCTTCCCGACGTTAACAAGGAGAAGAGGGCATGTCCTGGTGGTGAGGATCCTTAATGATGGACGCTGTCTTCCTAAGGCACCGCTGCTTGAAGATGTCTTGGATACCATGGAGGCTAGTATCCATGATGGAGCAGACTAATTTTTTTTTTGCAGCTTACTTCAGTTTTGTGCAGTAGTTCCCCCCCCCCCCATACCAGTCGGTGATGCACCTAGCCAGAATGCTCTCAAAAGTGCATTTGTAGTTTTCAAGTATTTTAGTTCACAAACCAAATCTCCTGAAACTCCTAATGAAATATAGCTATTGTCTTGCCTTCTTTATAGCTGCATCAATATGTTGCAGCCATGTTAGGTCCTCAGAGATATTGATACTCAGGAACTTGAAATTGCTCACTCTTTCCATTTCTAGTCCCTCTGTGAGGATTGGTTTGTGTTCCTTCGTCTTACCCTTCCTGAAGTTTATAATCAGCTCTTTGATCTTACTGACAATGAGTACAAGGTTGTTGCTGTGACACCACTAGCTAACTGGTATATCTCGCTCCTGGACACACTTTTGTCACCATCTGAAAATCTGCCAACATTAATTGTATTGTCAGAAAATTTATAGATGGCATTTGAGCTATGCCTAGCCACACAGTCAAGGGTGTAGAGAGCGTAGAGCAGTGGGCTAGGCACATGCCCCTGAGGTGCATCAGTGTTGATTGTCAGCGAGGTGAAGATATTGTGCTCTTCCAGTTAGGAAGCTGGGGATCTAGTTTCAGAGGGAGGTTCTGTAGCTCTTTGATCAGGACCATAGGAATGCTGAGCTATAGTCAATAAACAGCATACTGTAAGTATTTGCATTGTTCAGGTGATCCAAGGCCATGTGGAAAGCCATTGAGATCGTGTCTGCTGAAGACCTATTGTGGTGATAGGCAAATTGCAGTGTGTCCAGGTCCTTCCTGAGACAAGTGTTGATTCTAGCCGTGACCAGATTTAGGCCCAGCAGGCTAGGAGGTGTTGGTTCAAAACTTAGCTAGTTCAGGGGTTTCAGTCTTGAGGGATAAGTAATTTAGGAGTAGTATGAGAGTGTTCTTCTCTCAGATTGTGGTGAATCTATGGAACTCTCTGCCCTGGAAGGTTCTGCTGTTGAACCTGAAACATTAATTCTCATCCTTCCTTTATAGATGCTGTATAATCCATTAATTATTAACAGTATCTCCAGCTGTATTATTTTGATTTTGTATTTGGAATGGTTAATCTCTCCTCAGAGGAGATCATTCACTCTGGGGCTTTGTCAAGGGGACCATCAGTGTATGGCCTAATGAGGCAATCTCTATGCTTCAGGACTGTTTTGAACAAACCACTGACAGATGTTCAAGGAGGTCACCACAACCCTGAGTAGGCATAGACCTCAAAGAATATGCCTCATCTGTCATCGGCTACAATAGTAAGTGTATAGATGACACCTGTACCTCAAGAAGAGTTATTTCGCAGTCCAACCAGAAGCCCTGGCTAACTCACAGATGCACTCCCTACTAAAACCTCGGGATGCTTCCTTCAAGTCTGGTGACAGAACAGCCAGGGAAAACTTCATCCTAGGCATCAAGAGGGCAAAGACTGCCTATGCACAAAAATTCAGGAACACTTGTCTGATAATGATCACCGGTGCACATGGCAAGGCATTACTGCACCAGTGATGCCTCCCTCACTGATGCTCTAAACAATTTTCTGCATGCTTCAAAGCATGCAACACAGCACCAGCTACAAAAGCTACCCCCTTCCCAGGAGAGCAGCCACTGTCTCTACAGCCACAGATGTGAGGAGGACTCTGCATAGAGTCAACCCCTGTAAGGCGGCTGGGTCAGACAACCTCCCAGGCCAGGTACTCAGGGAGTGTGCATATCAGCTCGCTGACGTCTTCACGGACATCTTCAACACTTCACTCATCCAGGCTGCTGTCCCCACATGCTTCAAATCAGCCACCATCATTTCTGTACCAAAGAACTCTTCAGAACTAAATGACTGCTGTCCGGTGTCAAGTCGCCAATCATCATGAAGTACTGATAATGACACATATCAAAGACTCCATTTCTGCCACAATGGATACTCACCAATTTGTTTACTGACAGAACTGCTCTATGACAGATGCCCTGATGCACCTAGAAAACAAGGACACTGGTCCTGGACTCTCCCACTATAGGGAACATCCTTTTCATGTACACACTATCTAGGCCTTTTAATATTTGATCGGTTTTAATAAGATTCCCTTGCACTGCTGCCTCCCCCCGCCCCCCCATTCTTCCAAACTGTAGTAAGTATAGGTCTATAACCATCAAATATTCATATATTAACTTTTCACTCCTGGGATCATTGTTGTGAGCCTCCTCTGGACTCTCTCCAATACCAGCACATATTTCTTAGATAAGGGGTCCAAACTGCTCACAACAGTCCATGCAGTCCAACCAATGCCTTACAAAGCCTCAGCATTACGTCCTTGCTTTTACATTCTAGTTCTCTCGAAATTAATGCTAACATTGCTTTTGCCTTCCTAACCACTGTTACAACCTGCAAGTTAATCTTTAGGGAATCCTGCCGGTACCCATTTTCAGTTCGGTAGACTGGAGCAGTGTGTGGTTAAGTGCCTTGCTCAAAGACACAACACGCATTCAGATTGTGAGCCCAA
This sequence comes from Mobula hypostoma, assembly GCF_963921235.1. NCBI lineage: Eukaryota > Metazoa > Chordata > Chondrichthyes > Myliobatiformes > Myliobatidae > Mobula > Mobula hypostoma. The sequence goes on from NC_086102.1 coordinate 167,557,726, forward strand.
TGCCCTAACCACCTGGCCATGTGCCACACTCTCCTTTGTCTAGACTGCCTGTGATTTCCTCAAAGAATCACAACATAGAAGACTTCTGGTCAAGATGGCGATGGTTTAGTCGCTCAAAGCTGTCACTTCTGCTTTATTTCTTATCTCCGCACTTCTCTCTTTTTTTTACTCCAGATTGTTACATTTTTTATTCTCCCTCCTGCCTGCGAATACACCGGTCTTATTATGGCTGCAAAGATCACCAAATCAGGGAAAAAAGAAGTACCTGCTGCTGGTTCCTCTGCCAAGATTGTTTCCATTTTGGAACAACACTGACATGATATAATATCTGAATTGAACTCTGAGTTTAAGTCTTCTTTCAGTTTGTTGGAGTCAAAATTGGATCAAATTAATTCCAAAGTGGAGGCTCATGCAGAACGTCTTTCTCATCTTGAGTCAGCTACCGATGATTTAAAACTTCGTTTTCACAATTTGGAAACCATTTGCTCCAGCTTGAAAGATCATAACAGCAAGTTAATATCCAAAGTTACTGACCTGGAAGGTCAGAGCAGGCGTCAAAATATACAAATCCTCAGCTTGCCAGAGGCTATCAAACGTGGATCTCCTGTTGAATTTTTTTCCACTTTGTGAGATTTTTGGGAACAATATACTTCCGACCCCACCCGAGTTAGACAGAGCTCACCGTACTTTTGTGCCTAAGCCAGAGTTGGGCCATGGGCCACGTCCAGTAATTTTGTGCTTTCATCACTATAAGGTGAAAGACCTTTTGACTATGGAAGCATGTCGTAGAGGAAAGTTGGTATACAAGGGTCAGCCTATTCGTAGTGTTGAGGACTACGCCTCCCAAGTTCTGAGTCTGCATGCTGAGTATAAAGGAGTTATGAAAGAGTTTTACAAATGCAGATTCAGGCCCTCTCTGTGTTTTCCAGCTGGTCTCCGAATAACTCTCGTTACTGGAGACAAAATGTGGTTTAACTTGGTTACAGAAGCTCAGAAATTTATCAAAGGTCTCCCTGCTTGCTGCTGATTTTTGGTAGCTTTCTTATTGTGGGATTTGGGGTGGGGGGGAGGGATCTCTAATGCCAATAGCATTTATAGAACCTTTAGTTATTCTTTGTTATTCAGGACATATTTTTCTCCTGGTTCTCTTGTTTTATACTTTTGCCCCAGAGCTGTTATCTGAATGTTTGATTTTGCTCGTGCCTACTACCCTCTATGTTTTTTTAAACGACAATGGTTAGTCTGTTGAATTTTATAAACTGGAATATTAAGGGATTGAACCATCCTGCTAAAAGAAGGAAGGTGTTCTCACATCTTAAGCAGCTTAAAGCTGCAGTTGCTTTTTTTGCAAGAAACACACATTCATAGTTCTGATAATTTTCGTCTCTTGTCAAGGTGGGTGGGGCAGCACTACCGTTCTATTTTTCCATCTAAAGCCAGAGGGGCCTCAATTCTTATAAATCAAAATGTTCCCTTTGAGCTTCACAACAAAGTATCTGATGTAAATGGTTGTTTTATTATTGTCTCTGGGAAATTGTATAGTACTGTGGTAGTCTTGGCTAACCTGTACACTCCCAATTCGGATGATGTGGAGTTTTTTGATCGTTTTTTCTCTTTATTGCCTGACGAGTTTATATTCTCTTGTACTGGGCGGTGATTTTAACTGTTGGTTAGATCCAGTTTTGGATCGATCTTCTTCTGTTCCCAGACTACCAAGTAATTCTGCTTTATCAATTCAGTCCTTCCTTTCTAATTATGGTATCTCTGATGTATGGCGTTTTTCCATCCAAGTGAGAGAGATTATTCTTTTTTTTTCCACATATCCATCATACTTTTACCAGAATTGATTATATTTTAATCGATAACCTGCTGATTCCATCTGTTCACTCTTGTGATTATCAGAGTATATTGATTTCAGATCATGCCCCAGTTACCCTATCTATAATTCTTCCTGGTTTTCCTCATATGAATAAACATTGGCATTTTAACCTGGCCCTGTTGTTGGATAATTATTTTGTAAAATTTATGAAGGACCAGATTACTTTTTTTTAAAATACCAGCATGTCATCTGAAATCTCAACTCAGGTTGTCTGGGATGCCATGAAAGCATATCCAAGGGGTCAAATAATTTCATATACTGCGAATTTGAAAAGAAAGACCTATACAGAGTGATTAGATTTGAAGGGATATGGAGAGAAAGCAGGAAAAGGGTACTGATTGTGGATGATCAGCCATTATCACAGTGAATGGTGGTGCTGGCTTGAAGGGCTGAATGGCCTACTCCTGCACCTATTGTCTATTGTTAGTCAAATTAAAGCAACAGACCAATTAAAATCCGGAACTGTACAAGAAGTGAGTGGAACTTCAAACTAAGTTTGACCTTATTTCCACTCACCAATTCAATGCCAACTTCTCGAAAGTAAGAGCTGGTTTTATATTCATGGTGATAAATCCGGTAAATTTTTAGTCAACCAACTTAAGACACTCTAAAGTTGGACAACAAATTACAAAAATTCAAATGGGAAATGGGAACATTACCTTGAATCATTCTGAAATCAGTGATGCATTTAAGAATTATTATTCTCGACTCTATACCTCTGAATCTTTAAATGATAGCATTTCTGTCAAGCATTTCTTAAGTAGTTTAAATATTCCTTTGCTTTCTCCTGATCTCAGAGTAAAACTTAATGAGCCATTATCACTAGAGAAAATATCCTTAGCCATTTCTGCACTGCAGTCTGGTAAATCTCCTGGACCTGACGGGTTCTCTGCAGAATTTTATAAATCATTTTCCACACTGCTCTTGCCTCAATTAATCTTAGTTTTATCTGATTCGTTTAAACATGGTAAATTACCAGCATCATTTAGTGAGGCAAGTATCATTCTTTTAGCGAAAAAAGTAAAGACCCAACAGAGTGTTCTTCGTATAGGCCGATTTCTTTGTTAAATGTTGATGTTAAAATTTTGGCTAAAGTTTTGGCTCATAGGTTGGAGAACATTGTACCCTTAATTATCTCTGAAGATCAAACTGGTTTTATTAAAAATCGCCTCCCTTTTTTTCATATACGGCGTCTATTTAATATCTTATATCCACCTTCAGCTGGGACTCCTGAATGTGTCCTCTCTCTTGATGCGGAGAAAGCATTTGATCTTGTGGAGTGGAACTATCTTTTTGTGGTTTTAGAAAAATTTGATTTTGGCCAAAATTTTATTACATGGATTAAATTGCTATATTCATGCCCCATTGCTTCTGTTTTGACCAACTCTCAGCAATGCCAACCTTTTACTTTTTATATCAAATCCGACTACCTCCTTGCCTCCAATATTTTCACTTCTTAATAAATTTAGCCAGCTTTCCGCATACAAACTTAATTTACATAAGAGCGAACTTTTCCCAATTAACAGAGAAGCACAAATATTAGAATTTCATAACCTCCCTTTTAAAGTAGTAAATAATCAATTTACTTACCTCGGTATTACAGTAACAAGGAACTTTAAGCGTCTTTTTCAAGAAAATTTTGCTAACCTTTTAAATCATACAAAACAGAGTTTGGCACACTGGTCACCTCTGTCCATGTCTCTGGTAGGTTGAATTAATGTTGTTAAAATGTATATTCTTCCTAAATTTTTATACTTATTTCTATCTTTACCAATTTTTATTTCTAAAGCTTTTGATGTCTTTATTGCTTTTTACTTGTCTTCTGTTTATTTTTATAAGTCTCTAGCTTCCTGCTAATTCTCTTTGCATAGTTCTCTTTGCTTTCCCTTGTCAATCACAGAAACCTTGTCTTCTCTTTAGAATTCTTCTTTCAGATGAAAGGTTCTGCCTCTTCTGAATTACTTCTAGAAAGTCCTGCCACTGCTGCCCTACTGCCATCCATATTTAAGTTTGCTGATGTTGTTGTTGGCCAAATCAAAGGTGGTGATGAATCGGTATAAAGGAAGGAGATTGAAAATCTAGTGAATGGTGCCGTAACAACAACCTTTCACTCAACGTAAGCAAAAAGAAAGGGCTGATTATTGACTACAGGAGGAACAAACAGATGTCATGGGCCAGTCCTTATTAGGGGATCAAAGGTGGAAAGGGTCAGTAACTTTAAATTCCTGAGAGTTAACATATCAGAGGATCTGTCATGGGACAAGCACATAAGAACCATCACAAAGAAGACACAGCAGCACCTCTACTTCTTTTGAAGTTTCCGAAGAAACTGCATGTCATCTGACACTTTGAAAACTTCTGTAGTTGAACAGTGGAGAGTATCCTGACTGGTTGCATAACGGCCTAGTGCGGAAACACCAATGCTGGAGAACAGAAAGGCCCACAGAAAATGGTGGATACAGTCCAATCTATCACAGGCAAAGCCCTCTCTACCACTGAGCACATCTAAGAGAGCTGCCACAAGAAAGCAGCATATATCATGAAGGACCTCCACCATCCAGGCCACATTTTCTTCTCGCTACCACCATCAGGAAGCAGGTATGGGAGCCACAGGTCCCACACAACCACGTTCAAGAAAAATTATTAATGACCCTTCAACCAACAGGCTCCTGAATCAGCATGAATAACCTCAGCTCTTGATTCCATAACGTGTGGACTCATTTCAAAGTGTCTACAATCCATGTTCTCAGTATTATTTATTCATTTCTTTTGTATATGCAGTTTATCTTTTGCGTATTGGTTGTTTGACAGCTTTTGTATGTAGTTTTTCATTGATGACTCTATTGTGTTTCTTATATTTACTGTGTATGCCTGCAAGAAAATGAATTTCAGGTAGTATATGGTGACATATATGTACTTCAATAATAAATTTGCTTCGCTAGGATCTCTTTCCAATCTACTTTGCTCAGCTCCTCCGTCATGCTTCTTTACTTAACTGTAATACTGATAGCTGATTTTAGCTTCTTTCTCTGAAATTGCAGGGTGAATTCGTTCTTGTTACGATCACTACTTCCTAAAGGCTCCTTTAATTCTCTAGTGAAATGTGTTCATTGCATAACACCAAATCCAGAATTGCCTTTTCCACAGTGGGCTGGATCACTGGCTGCTTTAAACAGCCATCTCATAGGTATTCCACAAATTCCTTCTCTTGGGATCCAATCCAAATTGATTTTTCCCAGTCTACTTGCATAGTGATGTCCCCTATAACCACAGTAACATTGCCTTTCTTATGTGCCATTTCTATATCCAGTTGTAATTTGTACCCCACATTATACTGTAGCTACTATTCAGAACCTGTCTATAATTCCCACCAGTGTCTCCTTACCCTTGTAATTTCTTAACTCTACCCACAAGAATTCAATATCTTCTGTTTCTATATCACTTCTTGCTAAGGATTTGATTTCACTTTTTACCAACAGAACCATGTTACTCTCTCTGCTCACCCTTCGTCTTTTCAATAGGATGCATATCCTTGGATGTTTAGCTTCCAACTATGATCTTCTTTCAGCCATGACTCTGTGATGCCCACAAGATCATACCTGCCATTTTCTAACTCTTCTGTTCTTCTACCTTGTTTTGTATACAGCAGTCATTCAAATATAATTCATTTAGTCCTGTATTCACCGTCCCCCTTCTCAAATCTGTTTCCATATCGCCTGAAGTTAAATATTTATCCTCTTTTTAACTTCCTGTCTTATTTTTTAATTCTGGAGACTTGGGCTTTTTTTCTGGATACTGGATCACTCTTGAGGCAGGAGCTGATTCATGTAATAACCAACGTCTCTAAGTATTTCATTATGGTTGATGTAAGCACTACCATACATTAGTTATTGAGGCAGGGCACCAGTATAATAGATATCTTTATGAAGCAGGTGGGAACGTCCGGTAGAGAGGTACTACAGTCAGTTTGTCTACACGGATCTTTAGTATTCAGTGAGATATGCTATCTGGGCCAGACACCTTCATGGATTCATCCTTCTGAAGAATGCCCTGACATTATCCTCAAAGACTGAGACTGCTTGACCTCATTGATAATGTCTCTTATGACTTAAGGAGTATTCTTCATTTCCAAGCATTCCTCCAACAACCCTAATTTTTATTTTAGCGACACAGCATGGAGTAGGCCCCTCTGGCCCTTTGAGCCACACCACCCCAGCAACCCCCTTACAAACCCGATTAGCCATGACCTCATCACAGGACAATTTACAATGACCAGTTAACCTGCTTGGTATGTCTTTGGGTAGGTGCAAAGAGATCATTATGCATTTTGATGTCCAAAGAGATCAGAAAAGTGCACTGCCGAACACAATAGTATCATGGCACTCTTCAGTGAATCTTCTGAAAGTCTGCAAGATTATTTTTCTGTGGTTCTCATCTCTTTGTTTGCTTGTTTGGTGTTGTGTTCATTGAATTAGAACTGATTAATATTTGTTTTGTTTTTAGGCAAATGAAGATGAGATCTGGAGAGGTGCTAATTGACTGTTTGGACGCCATTGAAGATACCAAAGGAAATAATGGAGAAAAAGGTAGGGAGTAAATTCACATTAAATGATATATTAGAAATAAGATGTTTGTTTCCAACCAATGGCATGTACTTGTAATGGACATATAGAAGTACATTGACCTAAATTATAGATTCTGTAACATGAGATGAGCTGTACCTTTGCCTTTTGGATCTATGTTCATGCCAGCAACTAATGGAATTATATAATCATATTTCACTGTCTTTTTGGAGTTTTGAAAGTTTGATCTCACAATAAGTGAATTATATATATGAAATTGGAAGCTATTTATTTATTTCTATGATTGTAAGGATTAAATTTTTTGAAAAGTTATTTTAATCTCAGTTCTCACTGCTTACATGTTCTGAGTGAGGTGATGTTCATTCCTGGTGGACAAAAAAACCACAGAGTAAAATTTCAAAACCTTATCAGAAGTTTGAACATAAAGGTGATTTATTTGGAAAATGGCAAAATATATGGAACACAACACGCTGTTGACATTGTTGTTTTTCCATTGAATTGGAATTGGCACTGATACATTAAAGCAGACTTGAATCTAATGTTCTGTTCATTGCAAAAGCATCTGAAATTAGGGTAACTGCTTCTGATAAAATGGGAATGTTCATTAATATAAGAAATAGGTAACGGGAGATTTCCATTTGTTGACTCAGATACACCTTTTGTGGCCTTAAGTCATACAGAATTGTCTCCACCAAAGCATCTAATACTGTACCTTTCATTGGGCTTTTGCCATTGACAATCTTAAATCCATATTGGGACTGGTCATGTAATAACCAACATAGCCTGGTCCCTGATGGAAGTGGGGCAAACAGTCCATGAGCAGGGTGGGTGGGATCTGTTGTGATGTTACTGGCCCTTTCCAAAATGGAGCTTAAAACTGGATCTTCACTATAACTCAAAATTTAGTCACTAATTACCACTTTATAACCACAAGGTTCAAGTGGAGCAGCCGTTGTGGGGGTGGCCTTTGTGTGAGTAAGCCAGTGTTAGAGTGGGTTGTTCAGTCTTTGACTCAGAGGCTTCAGTGAGGAGAGGTAAATGTTGTGGCTAGATTTTTTCCATTTAATTGTTCTTTCTTATTGCATAGATAGAGCAGTGGGGATGTCAAGCAGGATAGTGGAATGCTCCTCTTTTGGGATGTGGGAAGGCAGGGAGATCTTCAGTGTCTTTTACGATTACACCTACAAGAAGTGCATCCAGCTGCAGGTTCTTTCAGACTGTGTTAAGGATTTGGACCTGGAACAGGATGAACACCAGATCATTTGGGAGACTGAGGGGGTGATCGACAGGACACACAGGGAGGTAGTTGCACACAGTAACTGGTTGACCGTCAGAAGGGGGAAAGGAGATAGGCAGCTAGAGCAGGGTACCTCAGTGGCCTTTCCCCTCATAAAGAGGTTTGGATACTGTTGGGCAATGGGCGAAGGTGATAACCTTGCAGAGGAAAGCCAGAGCGGTCAGGTCTCTGGCACTGAGTCTGGCTTTGTAGCTCAGAAGGGAAAGGGCGTAGAACAGGTGAACTGTTGTAATAGGGGATTCATTAGTTGAGGAATAGACAGGAGGTTCTGAGTCCACAATCTTCTTGACTGGGAGGGTGATCAGCCAGATGTCATGTTCCACATTGGTATCAATGACAAAGGTAGTAAGGGGGCCGAGGTCCTGTAAAGTGAGTTTGGGAAGTTTGGTGTTAAGTTAAAGGACATGACCTGCAGGGTTGTGACATCGGGATTGCTACCTGTGCCACATGCTAGTGAGGCCAGAAGTAGGAGTGTCATACAGTTTAATACATGACTATGGAGATGGTGCAGGAGGGAAGGCTTCTGGTTTTTGTATCATTGGGCTCTCTTCCAGGGAAGATGAGACCTGCACAGAGGGGCTTGTTTGCACCTGAACTGGATGGGGACTTAATATCTTTGTGGTAAGGTTTACATTCGTGCTGCACAGGGATGGTGGGGGAGAGCTTAAACTAGAGTTACAAGGGGATGGGAACAAGTGTGCCAGAGCAGATGGTGGAGTGGTTGTGGAGAAAAATTTTGTTAAACTTGCATGCAAAGTAAGAAATCGAAATGTTGAGTATGATTGGACTAGTGTTTTTGAGTTGTGTATGTTTCAGTGGAAGGAGTATTGATGATGAGCTCAGGGTGGATCAGCACATGGAATTATGATTTTGTCGCCATTAGTGAAATTTGGTTTTGGGGGTGGGGGGGTGCAGGACTGGCAGCTCAGTTTCCAGAATTAGACATGATAGAGTGGGAGGGATTAAAGGGGCAGGGGTGGCTTTACTACTGAGGGAAAATCTCATAGCAGTACTCAGACAGGACAGACTGTAGTGCTCGTCGATTGAGGGTATATGGGTGGAACTGAGAAAGTAGTAAGGGATGGCTATGTTACTGAGATTATATCACAGACCACCCAACAGTCACAGATTTATAGGAGCAAGTTATAGAAAACTCTCAGACTGTTGCAAAAAACATAAGGTTGTAATAGATGAGTTTAACTTACCACATATTGTTGGGGACTCCTATACTGTAAAAGGGCTAGATGAGATATAGTTTGTCAAATGATTTCAGAAAAGTTTCCTTAATCAGTACATAGAGGTCCCAACTAAAGAGTGCGATGCCAGATTTCCTATTAGGGAATGAGACAGGACAGGTAACAGAAGTTTGTCTAGGGGAACACTTTGCATCTAGTGATCATAATCCCATTAGTTTCAAGATAATTATGGAGAAGAATAGGTCTGGTCCTTGAGTTGAGATTCTAAATGGAGAAAGTATCTGGCAAGTGTGGATCTGTGACAGGTTGTTTTTTTTATTAGATTATGAGGACACGCAGTCCTCTTTTATTGTCATTTAGTAATGCATGCATTAAGAAATGATACAATGTTTCTCCAGAATGATATCACAGAAACACAAGACAAACCGACTGAAAACTGACAAAAACCACATTACAGTAATTATAACATATAGTTACAACAGTGCAAAGCAATACCGTAATTTGATGAAGAACAAACCACGGGCACGGTAAAAAGTCTCAATCAAAGTCTCTCGAAAGTCCCATCATCTCACGCAGACGGTAGAAGGAAGAGAAACTCTCTTCCTGCCATGAACCCCCAGCGCCGCAAACTTGCTAATGCAGCACTCTGGAAGCACCCAACCACACCCGACTCTTGAATCCGTCCGAAAGCTCCAAGCCTCCAACTAGCCCTCCGACACCGAGCACCATCTCTGCCGAGCGCTTCGACCCCGGCCCCGGCAACAGGCAGTAGGCAAAGCCGAGGATTTGGGGCCTTCCCCTCTGGAGATTCTCAATCGCGCAGTAGCAGTGGCAGCGAAGCGGGCATTTCATAAGTTTCTCCAGGTGTTCCTCCGTTCAGGGCTGAGTCCATCAAATCAGGATTGTGCACGGCCCCTAGTTAACACATACGATATCATTCGGAACGGCCGCGTGCACTGTGTCGCGCCGCCATCTTCTCCTCCCTCCTTTTACTGGCCAAGGTCTGATTGGTATGTGGAGTGAAAGTTTTGAGAGTGCAATGTATGTATGTTCATGTCACAATGAAAGGAAGGATAACAGTTTTAGGAAACCTTGGTTTTCGAGAGGTTTTGAGGCCCTAGGCAAAAGAAGATGTACAGCTGGTATGGACAGGAAGGAGCAAATGAGGTACTTGAATATAAGAATTGCAAGAGAACATTAAAAAAATAATCAGAAGACCTTTTGGGGCCAGTGCTGAAATTGCAGGGGTCCCTAGCAGAGGTGTTTAAAAATGCCTTTAGCCACTGGTGAGGTGCTGCAGGATAGCTACTGTTGTTCCATTGTTTAAGAAAGACTTTAAGAAAGACTTTAAGAATAAGCCAGAAAATTATAGGTAGAATCAGTTAATGTTGTGTGCTTGGATTTTTGGAAGGCGTTTGGCAAGGTGCCATACATGAGGCTACATAACAAATATGAGACCATGGTATTACAGAAAAGGTTTTAATAAAGCAGTGGCTAATTGGCTGGAGGCAAAGAGTAGGAATAAAGGAAACCTTTTCTGGTTGGCTGCAAGTGACTAGTGGTGTTCTATCAGGGTCTGTGTTAGGACTGATTCTTCTTACGTTATATATCATTGACTTAGATCAGGGGTGGCCAACCTTTTACAAACCCCATTTCCAGAAAAGTTGGGATATTTTCCAAAATGCAATGAAAACAAAAATCTGTGATATGTTAATTCACGTGAACCTTTATTTAACTGACAGAAGTACAAAGAAAAGATTTTCAATAGTTTTACTGACCAACTTAATTGTATTTTGTAAACATACACAAATTTAGAATTTGATGGCTGCAACACACTCAACAAAAGTTGGGACAGAGTTAAAATAAGATTGAAAAGTGCACAGAATATTCAAGTAACGCCGGTTTGGAAGACTCCACATTAAGCAGGCTAATTGGTAGCAGGTGAGGTATCATGACTGGGTATAAAAGTAGCGTCCATCAAAGGCTCAGTCTTTGCAAGCGAGGATGGGTCGTGGCTCACCCCTTTGTGCCAAAATTTGTGAGAGAATTGTTAGTCAGTTCATAAGGAACATTTCCCAACGCAAAATTGCAGAGAATTTAGGTCTTTCAACATCTACAGTACATAATATTGTGAAAAGATTCAGAGAATTCAGAGACATCTCAGTGCGTAAAGGGCAAGGTCGGAAACCACTGTTGAATGCGGGTGATCTTCGAGCCCTCAGGCGGTACTGCCTAAGAAAACGTCACGCTACTGTGACAATTATAGCCACCTGGGCTCGGGAGTACTTCGGAAAACCATTGTCACTCAACACAGTCCGTCACTGCATCCAGAAATGCAACTTGAAACTGTATTACGCAAGGAGGAAGCCATACGTCAACTCTATGCAGAAATGCCGGCGAGTTCTCTGGACCCGAGCTCATCTCAGATGGACCGAAAGATTGTGGAACCGTGCGCTGTGGTCAGATGAGTCCACATTTCAGCTAGTTTTTGGAAAAAACGGGCGTCGAGTTCTCCGTGCCAAAGATGAAAACGACCATCCAGATTGTTATCAGCAAAAGGTGCAAAAGGCAGCATCTGTGATGGTATGGGGGTGCATCAGTGCCCACGGCATGGGTGAGTTGCATGTACGTGAAGGTACCATTGACTCTGAGGCATATATTAGGATTTTAGAGAGACATATGTTGCCATTGTTACGTACCCCGTAACTGGGTTGCCAAACCAGCAGAAATGGATCACTCAGTTGGAGTCTGGAGTACTAGAACTAAGAAAGTTTTATTAAAGAAATAAGCAACACAGTAATCGAAAGGATAATAAATGCAACAGTTCAGCAATGATAACCACTCATGTGCACAGAATTAAGATAACAGCATCAATCAAGCTATATCGTTGTCGAGGGGTAAATGACCAAATTTAAAGTGACTCAAAGTTCAGTCCAGTTAGTAGTTCAGTTCGCAGTAATCGTTGCCATGGCGATGGACAACGTGGGGGGAGAGAGACAGAGAGAACAGGAACAACTGATCATTCAGCACAGCTTCACTCACAGACCGGCGAGATTGCTCACAAGCAACTTTTGGGCGGGTCCTTGGTGATGTCACCTGAGGTCACCAACTGTGACCCCTCCTCCAGATGTGGTCGATCCTCTGCAGTGAACCCGGCACCCAGGCAAGGGCGGACACACACCGGGTTCCCGCTGATCGTACCTTTCCACCCTGGTCGTTGTCTGATACTTCTCACCCACTCGTGAGAGGCGCACCGCTTCCAGGGTCTCGTTACCTCGGGTGGCGTGTGTCCTGCCTTAGCGAACCTGTCCCTTTTTATCCCCCTGCTGGGGCATCGCCTGTCCATCACTTCAAACAGTTCAAGGTTCAAAGAGGGGAGCCGCTCCAGACAGCTCTCTCTCCCCCGTTCCTTCATTACACATCTCCAGACGCTGCTCCATTGTTCCTTATCTCTCCTTCCCCTGAGGGCAGGTGGCAGACCAACTGCTGATGCCACTGATGCTAGCCCAGGCCAGCAAACATCTTAATTTTATGTGTATTCTCGTCACACCATCAACGCGACGTCTCTTCCCGGGAAGTCCATGCTTATTTCAGCAGGACAATGCCAGACCACATTCTGCACAGGCTACAACAGCGTGGCTTTGTAGACACAGAGTATGTGTGCTTGACTGGCCTGCTGCCAGTCCAGATCTATCTCCTATTGAAAATGTATGGCGCATCATGAAGAGGAGAATCAGACAATGGAGATCACGGACTGTTGAGCAGCTGAAGTCTTATATCAAGCAAGAATGGACAAAATTTCCAATTGCAAATCTACTACAATTAGTATCCTCAGTTCCAAAACGATTAAAAAGTGTTATTAAAAGGAAAGGTGATGTAACACAATGGTAAACATGCCTCTGTCCCAACTTTTGTTGAGTGTGTTGTAGCCATCAAATTCTAAATTTGTGTATGTTTACAAAATACAATTAAGTTGGTCAGTAAAACTATTGAAAATCTTTTCTTTGTACTTTTGTCAGTTAAATAAAGGTTCACGTGAATTAACATATCACAGATTTTTGTTTTTATTGCATTTTGGAAAATATCCCAACTTTTCTGGAAATGGGGTTTGTACATTCCGTGCGTCAATTTTTTCATGCGCGAGTTCAGATGTGCCATACACCTCTTGTACCCCCACAATTCTTGTAAAATATGTTAATATAGAACTCATGCATGAAAATATTGACACATGGAATGTAAAATGTTGGCCACCCCTGACTTAGATGATGGAATTAATTGCCTTGTTGAAAAAGTTTGCAGACAATAGGTAGAATGTTGGAGGGGCAGGTAGTTCTGTGGAAGTAGAGAGGCTACAAAGGACTTGGATTAGGAGAATGGGCAAAGAAGTGGCAGATGGAATACAGTATTGGGAAGTATATGCTCATGCATTTTGGTAGAAGAAATTAAAGGTTTGCTATTTTCAAAATGGAGAGAAAATTCAAAACTCTGAGGCACAAAGGGACTTGGGAGTCCTTGTGCTTGATTCCCTAATAGTTATTTTGCAGATTGAGTCTGTGGTGAGGAAGGTAATGTGATGTTAGCATTCATTTTAAGAGGATTAGAATGTAAAGGCAAGGATGTATGTTGAGACTTTATAAAGCATTGGTGACGTTTCACTTGAAATATTGTTAGTAGTTTTGGGTCCCTTATCTTAGAAAGGAGATGCTGAAATTAGGGAGGGTTCAAAGGAGGTTTACAAAGATGATTCCAGGATTGAATGGCTTGGCATATGAAGAACATTTGGCTCTGGGCCTGTATTCACTAGAATTCTAAAGAATGAAGAGTGGTCTCATTGAAACCTATCAAATGGCGAAAGGCCTTGATAGAGTGGATGTGGAGAGCATGGTTCCTATAGTGGGAGAGTCTGAGACCAGAGGACACAGCCTCAGAATACAGGAGTGTCCTTTTTAGAACGGAGATGAAGAAGAATTTCTTTAGCCAGAGAGTGGTGAATCTGTGGATCTTGTTGCCACAGGCAGCTGTAGATGCAAGTTTTTATATTTTAAGGCAGAGGTTGATAGATTCTTGAATGGTCAGGGAATGAAGGGTTACGAGGGAGAAGGCAGGAGATTGAGGCTGAGATGAAAAATGATGAAATGGCGGAGCAGACTCACTGCCAAATGGCCGAATTCTGCTCCTATATCATATGGTCTTATGGTCTATGGTGAGCCTGGCATCAGTAGTGGGTAAGTTATTGGAAGGTATAACAAGGGACTGGATATATAAGTATTTGGATAGACAAAGACTGATTAGGGATAGTCAACATGGCTTTGTGGGTGATGGGTTGTTTCTAACCAATCTTAGAGTTTTTTGAGGAAGTTACCAGGAAAATTGATGAAGGCAAGGCATGGACTTTAGCAAGGCCTTTGACAAGTCCTGCATGGGAGGTTGGTCAAGAAGGTTAAGTCACTTGACATTCAAGATGAGGTAGTAAATTGGATTAGACATTGGCTTTGTTAGAAGAAGCCAGAGAGTGGTAGTAGACGGTTGCCTCTCTGACTGAAGACCTGTGACTAGTGGTCTGCCACAGGGATCGGTGCTGGCTCTGTTGTTTGTCATCTATATCAGCATTCTGAATGATACTGTGGTAAAATAAGTCAGCAGATTTGCGGATGACACCAAGATTGGAGGTGTAGTGGACAGCGAGGAAGATGATCAAAGCTTGCAGCTGTAGGTTTCTATGTTTCTTTCTATGGAAGGTGGTGGATATATGAAATGAGCCATCAAAATGATAGAGGTAGGTACAGTTGAGCACTTTAAGACATTTGAACAGGTAAATGAATAGGAAAGGTTTAAAGGTTTACTTGTTTCAAATCATTGTTATTTAATCAAAGTTTTACAAAGTGACTTCCAATAAATGATGCAAAGCAGCTTATCTTGCTGCCTATTTTCCAGCTTGAAGTATTTTTAAATCAATCTGCTAATTTTGCTAATTAGTTGCTAATTTTCTTTTCCAGGTAGACTGCTTGTGTCTAATCTGCGAATTATCTGGCATTCACTGGCTATTCCACGAGTAAATTTATGTAAGTGAAGCTTCATTAAGAAATCTGGCTATTAGCAAAGTAAATTTTCAAATTAACCCAAGGCTATTGTTTAGTAAAAAGTAATTAAATACTGATTAAGTGGGGTTGCCTATTAGATAGAGCTGCAGAAGCTGTAGTGAGATTTTTTATAGTGCTTTTAAAGATAGAAATTGATGTCATTCATGTGACATGTAAGGAGATAGTTTGAAAGGATCCACTGAATTAAAAAACAGGAATTAAATGCAATTTCACAAATTACCGTTTGCAAAAAATGTTCAAAGTGGCATTCCATGAAGGTCATGATGTGTTACTCTTAAACAAAGTGTGGAGGAACAGAAGAATCTGGAGTACACTTCTATAGATTCCCCCAAAGTTTCAGTGCAAGTTGATAGGGAGGTTAAGGCACATGGTGTGTTGGCCTTCATTAGTTGTGAGATTGAGCTCAAGAGCCACAAGGTAAATTTAAAACTCTGGTTAGGTCACACTTGGAATATTGTGTTCTGTTCTGGTCACCTCATTATAGGAATGAAGCTTAGACTGCAGAAGAGATTTCCCAGGATGCTGCCAGGGATAGAAAGCATGTCTTTTGAGGGTAGATTAAGCAAGCTAGGGCTTTTCTCTTTGCAGAGAAGGAGAATGAGAGATAACGATAGAGGTGTATATTATGGTAGATAGAATGGACAGCTAGAGACCTTTTCCCCAGGGTGAAAATAGCTAATATGCAAGGGCATAACTTTAGGGTGTTAGGAGGATGTCAGGGGTAGATTTTTTACAGATAGTAGTGGGTGCATGGAACACGCTGCTAGGTGCGGTTGTAGAGGCGGCTCCACAGGGACATTTAAGAGACTCTTCGATGGGCATATGGTTGATAGAAAATTGGAGGCCAATGTAGAAGAGAAGAATTAGATTGATCTTTGAATAGGTTAAAGGATCAACACAATATTGAGTGCCCAAGGGTCTATATACTGTGCTGTACTGTTCTGTGTTCTATGATCCAAAACTTTAAGTGTGTGCTTTCAAGTTCCTATACTTCCTCCATGAGAAGAGAAGAGAACATATCATGGATAGTGATGGTCCTTCATGATGAATGTGTCCTTGAGGCATTGCCTTTTGAAGATGTCCTTGATGGTGGGGGGGGGGGGCCTAGTGTCTATAATGAAGCTTGCTGACTTTACAACCCTCTGTACTTTTTCCCGATCCTGTGCACTGGTGCCCCCATACCAAATGCAACCGGTCAGAATGTTCTCCACTTGTAATTGCATTAATATGTTGGGCCCTGGATATATCTTCCAATATGTTAACACCCAGGACCCTAATGATGCTCATCCTTTCCACTGCTAACCTCTTGATGAGGACTGGTCTATGTACTCCCAACTTCCCTTTCCTGAAGTCCACAATCAATTCCTTAGTTTTACTTAGGTTGAATGCAAGGTGGTTGTTCCAACACCACTCAGAAGGGGTGAAACTGAATGTTGTGTTAGAACAAATAACAAATTGTTGATGGAAGTTTAACTACAGTGTGTTGCATATTGATGATGGTTTAGAAAATGTCTTCTACCTATTTTTTCTTCATGTATTCTTAAGTAAAACATACAACATGTTTAAATGTAAACACAAGAGATTTTGTAGATGCTGGAAATCCAGAGTAACACACACAAAATGCTGGAGGAACTCAGCAGGTCAGGCAGCATCTATGGAAATGAATAAACAGTTGATGTTTCTGGCCAAGATCCTTCATCAGGACTTATTTTCTTCAATATTTTTCTCTTTCAGCTGTTGGCTACAACTGTATTATAAACATCACGACCAGAACTGCTAATTCAGTAAGCAATTTTAAAATCTTACAATTTTAAAGACCATTTGTCATCATTATAACTTCTCTTTTGGTTCATCATGTTGCACAGGTTATATTCCTTCTTAAAAAAACTAAGGTTGGAAGTGTAATCAAAGGGGAAAAATGCTTATGATAAAGTGCTAGGAGTGTTCACTAGTTATGAGTTGATCACTTTGTAAATCAGTGATTTCAGTGCTACGAAGTCCCTGAACTTGATGCTGAAATTTTGCTCAAGGTGATTTGAATTTTTGTGAATTTCTATGTTTTGAATTTTTGAAGCAATTGCATTATATTCTTTTTGATAAATTTGAAAGGTTAGAAAAAAATTAGGTTGAAGCTATAAAAGCTGGATGATCTTGCTTATGTCATAGTCATAGTCATACTTTATTGATCCTGGGGGAAATTGGTTTTCGTTACAGTTGCACCATAAATAATTAAATAGTAATAATAAAACCATAAATAGTTAAATAGTAATATGTAAATTATGCCAGGAAATAAGTCCAGGACCAGCCTATTGGCTCGGGGTGTCTGACCCTCCAAGGGAGGAGTTGTAAAGTGTGATGGCCACAGGCAGGAATGACTTCCTATGATGCTCTGTGTTGCATCTCAGAGGAATGAATCTCTGGCTGAATGTACTCCTGTGCCCAACCAGTACATTATGTTGTGGAGGGGAGACATTGTCCAAGATGGCATGCAACTTGGACAGCATCCTCTTTTCAGACACCCCCGTCAGAGAGTCCAGTTCCATCCCCACAACATCACTGGCCTTACGAATGAGTTCATATGTGTATGAATTGACTCCGTGTTTTTGTGTTACTGTGTGACCATTAAAATACAAAGACCTAATGAAGATCTTTTAGGTTTTTGAATTTGTGGGAGCTGATTGGATTGGTTGGATCTCCTTATACCAAACTAAGCACTGCATGTAATTACATTTGTGTTTTGAATGTTTCCCACCTGTAATGTGAACTATCTGAAAGTAATACTGTTGAAAGTTAATTTCAGCTAGTATAAGCTGAATGATAACCTGTTGATTGAGGTATTTTATCTAATTTAGTCAACTGAATGAATGTTACAAAAAATGCAAGCTTATTTCAACAAAAGCTAAACACCTTTGGCCCAAAAGAGAAAGTACAGCAGTTACTTGTCTCTGTTCCATCAGATTTAGGAACTTTTTTCATTTCCCCAGCACCATTTCTTTAATCTCTGACAACTCTATAATCCTTTGAAACGTCTGTGCTCTCCAGTTCTGGTTGCTGAGCATTTTCCAATATATTTGCTGCACTATTAGTAGCAATGCCTTTTACGTTCTTGAATTCATTCCACCTCCTCTTCTCTATCCCTCTTCTTTAAGATGCACTTTGAAACATACCAGTAGTCAAGTGTTTGGTAATCTAATCTAATTTTTCCTTGATTATATTGGTATCAGTAATTTTAACATTTGCAAATGGACTTTCCATGCTCGGTTGGCATGCTATATAAATTAAGTTGTTTTAGGCTAGCTCATTCCCATACTGTGGAGTGCAATTGCCCACTGAACCATCAGGTGATACTTCAGTATATGACTAAATATATTGATTTTAAAATGTGACTTTACAGAAACTCCGTGGTCAAACTGAAGCACTTTACATCCTGACTAAAAGCAACAACACACGATTTGAGTTCATTTTTACCAGTGTTGTTCCAGGAAGTCCTCGGCTATTCACCACTGTTATTGCTGTACACAGGTAATATTTCAATGGATTACATTAAATTAAGATGAAATAAAGTAAGCCATGTCAGCAGATCAGTTTTGAATTTAGTTTCTGCTTTATTCTTCAAATCTATCATGTTTATTAAGGCCTTATTTATATTTCGAATGTTCATATTCAGGATTTGTTCTTTACCTTTTTAAGTTATGGTTATAAGTAATCTCTGCTTAGATGCTGCCTGATCTGCTGAGTATTTCCAGCATTTTCTGTTTTTATTTATGATTTGCTTCTTTTTGTATTTTGATTCCTATTATTTATATTGCTGTAATTTTTTTCCTTTTAATGCTTATTTCAGCTGAACATGATTTAAAGGGGTATTCAATTGAAGTATTCCCTGCAAATCTTTCAAAGTAGTAACTTCACAACATATCCACTTTGTTTTAAAAAAAAGTGGATTTTCTGACATTTGAAAATTTCATTTTATGACTCCCACACCCTGAACTCTTCAGGAACTGCTGATAATGTAGAATACTTGTGTACCTGGTGTACCTAGTGCAATTTGATTTACTGGAGGCTATAGAAAAGCACTACATGAATAAGTACTGATAGGATGTGTACAGGGATATTTTTTGTCTCATCTATGAGGAAGAGCATAATTAGATGATATCAGTAAAAGATAGTCAATTAGATATCTTACAAGGAGTTCCTAGGTAACTACACTAAGAGTGGTGAGAATGTGAGACTTACATTAAACGTGAGTGATTGAGGAGAATAGTGTTGATTCATTGAAGAGAAGATGGGGCAAGCATACAAGTGAGAAAAGAATAAGAGGATCGTGTTCACTGATTCAGATTTTTAAAAAATGGGAAGAGACTCTAGGATATAAATACCAATGTGGACTTGTTATTCCTCATGGTCTGTTTGTG
The DNA here is from genome assembly GCF_963921235.1 of Mobula hypostoma. Taxonomy (NCBI): domain Eukaryota; kingdom Metazoa; phylum Chordata; class Chondrichthyes; order Myliobatiformes; family Myliobatidae; genus Mobula; species Mobula hypostoma. The sequence goes on from NC_086102.1 coordinate 167,577,194, forward strand.
TAGTGTGTACCTCAATGTAACTACATGACCCAGCCAGTGATGTACTAAACCCAAGAAGATGCTAAGCATTCTTCAACTTTTATAGCATTCATAAAAGCTACTGGCGATATTAATGCTAAAAGGTTACTGCTTCATAAATAATGCCTGTTGAAAATTGGGGAAGTAAATGTTAGTGATTTTTTAAAAATTTGAATATTAGAACATTAGAAAGTTTTTGACAAGAACAGATCATTCAGCCCAACAAAGCTTGCCAAATTCCTATTCGCATAGTGTGTTGAAATAACTATTGAGTTTAGATTTGAAAGTCTTTAAGGTACTACTCTCAACTACACAACTCGATAGTTTGTTCCATGTGTCCACAACTCGCTGTGTAAAGTAATGCTTCCTGAAGTTAGTCTGAAATGTTTCAAGATGGCGCCGGTATCTGGCGACTCTGCGCGTGCTCTCCCGAGCAAACTGCCCTCTACACTATCCTATACCCGAGAAACCCTTCTAAACCTCCAATCTGCTACATCTAGCAAGATCAACAACACCCTGGTGAAGCTACTGACCCAGCTGGAGATCACCGCACCAGAATTGCTTCTTCAACTCCAGACCGCACCTGGAGCCGACCAGAGAGGCCTGGTGCGAGGCCCACCACGTTCCCGGAGACCTGCGGCTTGCTACCCTGCCGGAGAGCTTGGAGACGTTGCCCATTCCAACCAGCACCTCTCTGGAGCAGACAACCACGCAGAAGTGATGTTGGAGACCTCAAGGTGCCCCAGACGCTTCCCCGGAGCAACCACCATAAAGCCCCGTTGGTGGCCATCCACAGCTGCCAGAAATGAGGCCTCCGCCACTGACCTCGGAAATTGAGCCCGAGGCTCGACTGGAGTGGAGGCTTCTGCAACTGTGACTCAGCTCACAGACTTGTTTCAGCCAGGAGCCCGGCCCTCCGGGATTAAGTGTCAGCTTCAGGGCCTGACCCAATCGACAGCCCGGGCCTCTGGCAGCTAGAAGTGGCAGCGGAGCCTCCCCCATCACTTGGTTTGACCCGGAGTGCCCGACGACGTGACCTGCCGATCGATCCCTGCGGGACGCGTCCACCAACCTCAAAGAGCTGCCAACAACACACTGCATCAATGGAAACCTGGAAAGATGCACTATTTACTGAGGAAGCATGGGAAAAGAGCTGGACTGCTGGTCAGATTGAAGCTGAGGGGCTACAGGATCCCTATGCCCACCATCCTACTAGCTAGTATGCAAGCCATAGAGAACAAGGTGGATGATCTTAAAGGGAGACTCATTTACTGCAGGGAGATGCAGAACTGCTGTGTATTCCGTTTCACTGAGACCTGGCTCTCCCCTGCCACCCCCGACTGTGCCATCTGACCAGAGAGATTTTCGATCCATCGGATGGACCACACGGCGACTTCGGGCAAGACGAGGGAGGTGGTGTCTGCCTACTAATCAACACTGCGTGGTGCTCGGACACAGTGGTACTGACAAGCTCCTGCAGCCCGGACCTGGAACACCTGTCAATGAAGTGTCGTCCCTACTATCTGCCACGGGAATTCACCTTGGTCATACTGACGGCAGTCTGCATTCACCCCCAGGTGGACGTGGAGTGTGCTCTGAACATACTGTATGTCAACATCAGTGAACGTGAGACCAGGTATCCAGAGGCTTTGCTCATTACAGCCGGGGACTTTAACCAGGCCAACCTCAGAAAGGCGCTGCCAAAGTTATACCAACATGTCTTCTGCCCCACTAGAGGCCCGAACATACTTGACCACTGCTGCACAGCAGTCAAAGATGCTTACCGTTCCTTCCCACGACCTCACTTCGGAAAATCGGACCATCAGGCCATACTCCTCCTCCTGGCTTACAAACAGAAACTGGAGCGGGAGGTCACGGTGTCAAAAGTAGTGTCGCGTTGGACGGAGGAAACGGATAAGGTTCTCCGTGACTGCTTTGAATTGGTGGACTGGTTAGTATTCAAGGACTCGGCAGCTAACCTCGATGAGTATGCCTCAGCTGTCACGGACTTTATCTGGAAATGCACGGAGGACTGTGTGTCTCGCAAGATGATCCGGGTATTCCCTAACCTGAAACCTTGGATGAGTTATGAGGTCAAGTCCTTTTTGAAAGCTAGAGCTGCGGCTTTTATGTCCAGGGATACCAGTCGGTACACGGCATCCAGGCATGAACTCCAGAAAGCCATTAAGGGCACCAAGAGGCAATATCGAGCCAAGTTGGAAGCCCAGGCTAACCAGAGGGATGCCGGTAGACTATGGCAGGGTCTAAATGAGATCACTGGGCGCAAAGAAAAGGCTGGGAATATCAATAACTGTGGCACTTCTCTTCCTGACGAACTTAACGTATTCTACGCGACTCGAACAGAAGAGGAGTGTCCCGCTCCCTCCGGATGAACCGGACCTGGTGGCATCGAGATTCATCGTCACCAAGGAGGACATTAAAAGGGCCTTCCTGAAGATAAATCCAAGGAAGGCGTCCCAGATGGCGTCCCGGGACAGGTTCTCCGGGCCTGTGCAAGCAAGCTAGCTGGAGTGTTTACTGACATCCTCAACTGCTCCTTGCTTCAGTCTAAGATCCCCTCGTGTTTTAAGAAGGCAACGATAATCCCGGTGCCAAAGAAGAGCAAGGTGACATGCTTGAATGACTATCGACCTGTGGCTCTGACATCAATTGCTATGAAGTGCTTCGAGCGATTGGTTATGACACACATCAACCACAGCCTACCGGTTAACCTCGACGCTTTGCAATTCGCCTACCGGAGCAACAGGTCAACGGCAGATGCCATCTCTCTGGCCCTACATTCCTCCTTAGAACACCTGGAGAATAAAGACGCATATGTAAGGCTCCTTTTCATTGACTACAGCTCTGCGATTAATACCATCATTCCAAATAAACTGATTCTTAAGCTCTGGAACCTGGGCCTTAGCACTCAGATCTGCAGCTGGATCTTCAACTTCCTCACAGACAGGACCCAGGCTGTAAAAATAGGGGACAAGCTCTCCTCTACAATCACTCAGAGGACCAGTGCCCCACAAGGCTGTGTACTCAGCCCCCTGCTGTACTCACTGTACACCCATGATTGTGTAACCAAATTTCCATCGAACTCAATATATAAGTTTGCTGATGACACCACGATTGTAGGCCGTATCTCAGGTAATGATGAATTTGAGTACAGAGAGGAAATTAAGAACCTGGTGGCATGGTGCGAAGACGATAACCTATCCCTCAACGTCAGCAAGATGAAGAAATTGGTTGTTGACTTCAGAAGGAGTAGCGGACTGCACGACTCCATTTACATCAGTGGTGCGCAAGTGGAACAGGTCAAAAGCTTTAAGTTCCTCGGGGTCAATATCACAAATGACCTGACTTGGTCCAACCAAGCAGAGTCCGCTGCCAAGAAGGCCCACCAGCGCCTCTACTTCCTGAGAAAGCTAAAGAAATTTGGCCTGTCCCCTAAAACCTTCATTAATTTTTATAGATGCACCGTAGAAAGCATTCTTCTAGGGTGCATCACAAGCTGGTATGGAAATTGTCCTGTCCAAGACCGGAAGAAGCTGCAGAAGATTATGAACACAGCCCAACACACCGCACAAACCAATCTTTCGTCCTTGGACTCACTTTACACCGCACGCTGTTGGAGCAGTGCTACCAGGATAATCAAGGACATGGCCCACCCAACCAACACACTTTTCGTCCCTCTTCCCTCTGGGAGAAGGCTCAAGAGTTTGAAGACTCGTGCAGCCAGATTCTTTCCAACTGTGATAAGACTGCTGAACGGATCCTGACCCAGATCTGGGCCGTACCCTCCAAATGTGTGGATCTGCCTCTCAGTTTTTTTTTTCCACTACCTTACTTTCCCTTTTCTATTTTCTATTTATGATTTATAATTTAAATTTTTAATATTTACTATCGAGTTGTACTTCAGAGAGCGCGAAGTGCAGAATTAAATATCACTGTGATGATTGTACGCTCTAGTATCAATTGTTTGGCGACAATAAAGTAAAGTAAGTAAAGTAAAATAAATCTCCCTTTAACCAGTCTCCACCTATGGGCCTGTGTCCTTGATGATAGATTAATTTTTAAGTAGCAGCTGGCATCCACTTTACGTATACCCTTAATGATTTTGAGCACTTCTACAATGTCTCCTCTCATTCTATGATAACTTAGGCTAAAAAGATGTAATTCTTTCAGTCTTTCTACATAGCTCATACCCTACAGACCTGGAGTGAGTCAAGTCGCCCTTCTCTGATATGGACACCAAAATTGTTCTCAGTACTCAAGGTGTGACCTCACAAGTACATTATACAGCTTAAGGAGAACATCTCTAGGCTTGAACTCCACTGAGCGCATTAGATAGCCCAACATTCAGTTCGCCTTCCTAATCGCTTCTGTGCATTGTCTCGATGTTGATAGTGATGAGTCTCCCAGGACGCCCAAATCCTTCTCAAACAGTGCACTTTCTAACTCAAGACCCCAACCCCATAGTATATTTGTATCTATATTTCTATTTCCTATATGTAATATTTTACATTGATACATTAAATTTCATCTGCCATTTATCTTCCCTCATCTGGATTTTGTTTAGATCAGACTGGATTGATACTGCTGCCCGAATTTTATCAACCTGTCCCTTTAATTTTGTGTAATCTGCAAACCTTACTAGTTTATTTGTTATGTGCTTATCCACTCAAATCATTAATGTAAGTTAAAAACAGCAGTAGCCCCAAAAGTGATCCCTGCGAAACCTCACTTTCAACATTTTCTGGAATATGAAAAACTTATGTGTGTTGTCTGAATCTACATGTTTATAGTACTGCTGCAAGCCAATATTTCATTGTTCCTATACCTCACAATACTTGTGCATATGATAATAAATCTGACTTTGCTTGTGTTCCAAATTTTATAACAATACACATTGACTATTGATTCAGATATGTTTTTTGCTAATGGAAAATAATTTTATTTTCATAACTCCATTTTTCTATCTGAACTATATTACCTGTACTCTTTCTACCACCACTTGAAAGATGTCTTCTATTTAAAATTCTCTGCATCTTCCCGTTAATTTTCCACACTCTCACCATAATAACAACTAATCCAAGATCTTGCATCCATGTTCTAAATGTATCATGTCCTGTTTACCTTTTTGGACTTACTTAAGATATTGGCTTCCTCATATCTATTGAATTGTAATAAGATGATGATCCTTATTTACAAATTTCTACTTGACTCTCATCTGTAAACTCTTCCAGCCTGGCACCTCAGCTCACAATCTCCATTATTTATAATTTGTGCTATTGTATGTCCTGTCTGCCATGCATTATATTATTGGTGAGTGGCTTTCTGTACATTTGAATACTGTTCTTTGGTATCTTAGTGGAAAAAAAATCTCATCATCACTCCTATTTTATTTAACAAGCTCCCAACTCCTGCTTTCATAATGCTATCACTTAGCCTGTGCTAGTTCTCATCTACACACATTATACTTCAAAATTCAAAGTAAATTTATAGCCAAAGTGCATATGTGTCACTATATACAACTCTGAGATTCTTTTTCTTGCAATCATACACAGTCAATCCAAAAAACCAATAAAATTAATGAAAGACCACACCCAAAAGGATGGATGAACAACCAATGTGCATGAGACAACAAACTTTACAAATACAAAAGAGAAATAATAATAATAAATATAGAGAGCATGAGATGAGTCGTCCATGAAAAAGTAGTGAGATCATGGAAACTGTACAGATTGAAAAGGAGGAGGTGCTTGCTGTCTTGAGGAAAATTAAAGTGGATAAATCCCCGGGACCGGACAGGGTGTTCCCTTGGACCTTGAAGGAGACTAGTGTTGAAATTGCGGGGGCCCTGGCAGAAATATTTAAAATGTCGCTGTCTACAGGTGAGGTGCCGGAGGATTGGAGAGTGGCTCGTGTTGTTCTGTTGTTTAAAAAAGGATCGAAGAGTAATCCAGGAAATTATAGGCCGGTAAGTTTACCGTCGGTAGTAGGTAAGTTATTGGAGGGAGTACTAAGAGACAGAATCTACAAGCATTTGGATAGACAGGGACTTATTAGGGAGAGTCAACATGGCTTTGTGCGTGGTAGGTCATGTTTGACCAATCTATTGAAGTTTTTCGAGGAGGTTACCAGGAAAGTGGATGAAGGGAAGGCAGTGGATATTGTCTGCATGGACTTCAGTAAGGCCTTTGACAGGGTCCCGCATGGGAGGTTAGGAAAATTCAGTCGCTAGGTATACATGGAGAGGTGGTAAATTGGATTAGGCATTGGCTCAATGGAAGAAGCCAAAGAGCGGTAGTAGAGAATTGCTTCTCTGAGTGGAGGCCTGTGACTAGTGGTCTGCCATAGGGATCAGTGCTGGGTCCATTGTTATTTGTCATCTATATCAATGATCTGGATGATAATGTGGTAAATTGGATCAGCAAATTTGCTGATGATACAAAGATTGGAGGTGTAATAGACAGTGAGGAAGGTTTTCAGAGCCTGCAGAGGGACTTGGACCAGCTGGAAAAATGGGCTGAAAAATGGCAGATGGAGTTTAATACAGACAAGTGTGAGGTATTGCACGTTGGAAGAACAATCCAAGGTAGAACATACAGGGTTAATGGTAAGGCACTGAGGAGTGCAGTAGAACAGAGGGATCTGGGAATACAGATACAAAATTCCCTAAAAGTGGCGTCACAGGTAGATAGGGTTGTAAAGAGAGCTTTTGGTACATTGGCCTTTATTAATCAAAGTATTGAGTATAAGAGCTGGAATGTTATGATGAGGTTGTATAAGGCATTGGTGAGGCCAAATCTGGAGTATTGTGTTCAGTTTTGGTCACCAAATTACAGGAAGGATATAAATAAGGTTGAAAGAGTGCAGAGAAGGTTTACAAGGATGTTGCCGGGACTTGAGAAACTCAGTTACAGAGAAAGGTTGAATAGGTTAGGACTTTATTCCCTGGAGAGTAGAAGAATGAGGGGAGATTTGATAGAGGTATATAAAATTATGATGGGTATAGATAGAGTGAATGCAAGCAGGCTTTTTCCACTGAGGCAAGGGGAGAAAGATACCAGAGGGCATGGGTTAAGAGTGAGGGGGGAAAAGTTTAAAGGGAACATTAGGGGGGGCTTCTTCACACAGAGAGTGGTGGGAATATGGAATGAGCTGCCAGATGAGATGGTAAATGCAGGTTCTTTTTTAACATTTAAGAATAAATTGGACAGATACATGGATGGGAGGTGTATGGAGGGATATGGTCCGTGTGCAGGTCAGTGGGACTAGGCAGAAAATGGTTTGGCACAGCCAAGAAGGGCCAAAGGGCCTGTTTCTGTGCTGTAGTTTTCTATGGTTTCTATGGTTGTCGGAACAGTTCAGTGATGAGGCGAGTGAAGTTATCCCCATTGGTTCAAGAACCTGATGGTGGAGGGATAATGACTGTTCCTGAACCTGGTGGTGTGAGTCCTAAGGCTCCTGTACCTTCTTCCTGATGACAGCATCAAGTAGAGCGCTTTGTCTGAGTAGTGGGGCTCCTTGATGATGGATGCTGCTATCCAGGGACAGCACTCCGTTTGGATGGCCTGTTTCCATGCTGTAATTGTTATATGGTTATATATGTGCACAGTGGTGGGGAGGGCTTTACCTGTGATGGACTGGGCCATATCCACTACTTTTTGAAGGATTTTCCTTTCAAGGGCATTGACGTTTCCATACCAGGCCATGATGCATTCAGTCAATAAACTCTTCACCACACATCTATTGAAGTTTGTCAGAATTTTAAAATGTCATGCGGAATCTTTGCAAACCTCTAAGGAAGAAGGGGTGCTGCCTTCCTTTCTTTGTAATTGACTATGGTGCTACCATCGCTTTAGAGAGGGGTAGAAACAGACAAGTTAGGAAAGTGTTTAATTGGAGTAAGGGGAAATATGAAGGTATCATGCAGGAACTTAGAAGTATAAATTGGGAAAAGATGTTCTCAGGGATATGTACAGCAAAAATGTGGCAAATGTTCAGGGGATACTTGCGTGGTGTTCTGCATAGGTACATTCCAATGAGACGGAAAGAATGGTAGGGTACAGGAACTGTGGTGTACAAAGGCTGTGGAAAATCTAGTTAAGAAGGAAAAAAAAGCTTATGAAAGGTTCAAAAAACTAGGTAATGATAGAGATCTAGAAGATTATAAGGCTAGCAGGAAGGAGCTAAGGAATGAAATCAGGAGAGCCAAAAGGGGCCATGAGAAGGCCTTGGTGAGCAGGATTAAGGAAAACTCCAAGGCATTCTACAAGTATGTGAAGAGCAAGAGGATAAGACGAGAGGGAATAGGACAAATCAAGAGTGACAGTGGAGAAGTGTATATGCAACCAGTAAAGATAGCAGAGATACTTAATGAATACTTTGCTTAAGTATTCACTCCGGAAGAAGGATCTTGGCAATTGTAGGGATGACTTAGAGTAGATTGAAAAGCTTGAGCATATAGACATTAAGAAAGGGGATGTGCTGGAGCTTTTGGAAAGCATCAAGTTGGGTAAGTCTCCGGAACTAGACGAGATGTACCCCAGGTTACTGTGGGAGGCAGAGGAGGAGATTGCTGAGCCTCTGGCAATGATTTTGCATCATCAATGGAGATGGGAGAGGTTCCAGAGGATTGGCGGGTTGCAGATGTTGTTCCCTTATTCAAGAAAGGGAGTAGATATAGCCCAGAAAATTATAGACCAGTGAGTCTTACTTCAGTGGGTGTAAATTGATGGAAAAGATCATGAGAGGCAGGATTTATGAACATTTGGAAAGGCATAATATGATTAGGAATAGTCAGCATGGCTTTGTCAAAGGCAGGTCGTGCCTTATGAGCCTGATTGAATTTTTTGAGGATGTGACTAAACACATTGATGAATGTGGAGCAGTAGATGTAGCGCGTATGGATTTCAGCAAGGCATTTGATAAGGTACCCGATGCAAGGCTTATTGAGAAAGTAAGGAGGCATGGTATCCAAGGGGACATCGCTTTGTGGATCCAGAATTGGTCTTCTCACAGAAAGCAAAGAGTGGTTGTAGACGGGTCATATTCTGTGTGGAGGTCAGTGACCACTGGTGTGCCTCAGGGATCTGTTCTGGGACCCCTACTCTTTGTGATTTTTATAAATGACCTGGATGAGGAAATGGAGGGATGGGTTAGTAAGTTTGCTGATGACACAATGGTTGGGGGTGTTGTGGATAGTGTGGAGGGCTATCAGAGGTTACAGTGGGACATTGATAGGATGCAAAACTGGGCTAAGAAGTGGCAGATGGAATTCAACCCAGGTAAGTGTGAGGTGGTTCATTTTGGTAGTCAAATATGATGTCAGAATATAGTATTAATGGCAAGACTCTTGGCAGTGTGGAGGATCAGAGGGATCTTTGGGTCCGAGTCCCCAGGATGCTCAAAGCTGCTGCACAGGTTGACTGTGTGGTTAAGAAGGCATACAGAGCATTGGCCTTCATCAATCGTGGGATTAAGTTTAGGAGCAGAGAGGTAATGTTACAGTTGTAAACACAAAATAATCTGCAGATGCTGTTGTCAAAGGAACACTCACAATGTGCTGGAGGAACTCAGCAGGTCAGTCAGCATCAGTTGAAAAGATTAGTCGACGTTTCGGGCCGAAACCCGTTTGTCAGGACTGAAGGAAGAACTTTGGGGAGGGTTTGAAGAATGCTGGTAGTTGAAAAAAACAGTAATTTGAAAGACAAAGGGGTGGGGGAGGGGAAGCAGGGAGGTGATTGGCAGGAGAACAACACGCAGTAGTAGAAGGAGGCGGAACTATGAGGGAGGTGATGTGAAACTCAGGTTGGAGGAGCAACACCTCATATACCGTCTAGGTAGTCTCCAGCCCCTTGGTATGAACATAGATTTCTCCAACTTCTGGTAATTCCCTCCCCCTCCCTTCCTCTATCCCTATTTCACATCACCTCCCTCATAGTTTCGCCTCCTTCCACTACTGTGCATTGTTCTCCTGCCAATCACCTCCCTGCTTCCCCTCCCCCACCCCTTTGTCTTTCAAATTACTGTTTTTTTCAACTACCAGCATTCTTCAAATCCTCCCCAAAGTTCTTCCTTCAGTCCTGACGAAGGGTTTCAGCCCGAAACGTCGACTAATCTTTTCAACTGATGTTGACTGACCTGCTGAGTTCCTCCAGCGCATTGTGAGTGTTCCTAATGTTACAGTTGTATAGGACCTTGGTCAGACCCCACTTGGAGTGCTGTGCTCAGTTCTGGTCACCTCACTATAGGAAGGATGTGGAAACTATAGAAAGGGTGCAAAAGAGATTTACAAGGATGTTGCCTGGATTGGGGAGGCATGCCTTGTGAGAATAGGTTGAGTGAACTTGGCTTTTACTCCTTGAAGTGGCATAGGATGAGAGCTGACCTAATAGAGGTATATGAGACGATGAGAGGCATTGATCATGTGAATAGTCAGAGGCTTTTTTCCCAGGGCTGAAATGTCTAACACGAGAGGGCGCAGTTTTAAGGTGCTTGGAAGCAGGTACAGAGGAGATGTTGGTAAGTTTTTTATGCAGAGTGTGGTGAGTGTGTGGAATGGGCTGCCAGCAATGGTGGTGGAGGCAGATACAATAGGGTCTTTTAAGAGACTCCTGGATGGGTACATGGAGCTTGGGAAAATAGAGGGCTATGGGTAACCCTAGGTGATTTCTAAAATGCGTACGTGTTTGGCACGGTTTTGTGGGCCAAAGTGCCTGTATTGTGCTGTAGGGTTTCTGTGTTAATTGCACTTGGGTGCTGCACCCAGGACAGGTCTAAAGAAATGATAACACTGAGAAATTTAAAGTTGCTGACCTTCTCCATCTCTGATCCCCCAATGAGGACTAGCTCATGGACTTCTGGTTTCCTCCTCCTGAAGTCATTAATCAGCTCCGTGGTCTTGCTGATATTGAGTGAAAGGTTGTTGTGGCACCACTCAGCCGGATTTTCAATCTCCCTCCTATATGCTGATTTGTTACTACCTTTGATTCAGCCAACAATAGTGGTGTCATCAGCAAAACTTAAATATAACATTGGAGCTGTGCTTAACCTCACAGTCATAAGTATAAAGCAAGTGGAGCAGGGGGCTAAGCACACAGCATTGTGATGCACCTGTGCTAATGGACTTATCAGAAAACATGTTTTCACATATTCACAGATAACACCCTGCTTTACCCAACTTCAGCTATTGACCCCTTCACTGACTTCAGATTATTGCACCTTAAACCCAACATCTAAAGATTAGATTAGCTTTATCTAGACTGACACTACACCTCTTCCTGCCATGTGCTTGAATCAAAATCAAATCTGTTTGTGATGTTTTGTAGTTCCAAAATATAAAACTAATTGAAAGAAAAACATGGGAGCCTGGGGTACATGTCTTAGGGTGTCTAATACTTTTGCACAGTACTGTACTAATTTTATGTATTGCACTATACTGCTGCCACAAAAAAAGTGACATATGAGTGATGATAAACCTGATTCTGATAAAGGTTTCAATTGTGGACTGAGAGTCGGAAGTGGGCAGGGAGAGGGGAATCATGGTTTGGAAAGGGGAAGGGAGAGGGGAGTGAGCTTTCAGTTTGACAATGTGTAGATGACCGGCTTGTAGCTCCTCCAACACTTTAGCTCTCAGCTTAGGTGGTAGTAACTCTCAATCTCCACATAAGGAAACCTTCAAGGACAAGTTCATCCCAGCACTGGTAAAAATGGGGAAACTAAAATTTCAGCCACACATTCCGGCCATTTTACAGTGGCATGTAGACCTAAGACAGCATAAGGTTTTTTTCTGGTTTCCCTTTGGATCATCTGTTCCGTAATGGGGAAACTTCTGATTTGCATAAGGGAGAATATGTCAAGAGGAGTGTCCTCTTTTGCAAATTTTTCAAGTATTTTCCTTTTCAAAGGTAAATGGGACAATCCATCAGTATTTCTGTGATTAATTGTCCTGTTGAATTTGATCTTGTACTTGTGTCCTCCAAGAAATTGAGCTCATCTCTGCATTTGTGTTGCTGCTGGAAACGGAACACTTCTGTGGATTGAAAATGGATACTAGTGGTTGATGATCAGTAACAAGGATAAACTCTATTCCATACAAAAACATTGAATTGTTTTACACCCCAAACCTGACTCAAGACTTCTCTGTCAATCTGTGTGTAATTTTTCTCTGAAGCAGTAAGGGAATGTGATGCAAAGGTTATGAGCGTACACTTCCATCACTCATAACATGTGACATGACCTGCACCTATACCATAAGGCGTGGCATCACAGGCAAGCTTCTCTGGACGATGTGGATCATAATGTCTGAGTACAGTGGTTGACGTCACCATTTCCTTTGTCTTTTGGAAAACAACCTTGCACTGCTTTGTCCATTACTATTTGTTTCCAATCTGTAGTAATGAGTTCAAGGGGTGGAGCACAGTAGCCAGGTTTGACAGGAACATGTTATAATAATTGACAAATCCTAAAAAGGACCACGATTATGACATGTCCTTTGGTCTTGGGGCATCCACCACTGCTTAAATTTTCTCAGCACACTTGTGAAAATCTTGTGGGTCAATCGTGTGACCACAGTAATTGATGCTTGGTTTATAGAATTCACACATACTGCATCATGCTCTGAACCCATATCTTCAAATTGTTTTTACATTGTGTTGAGATTTTGGAGATGTGCCTTGTTTTCCTTCCCGGTAACGATGATGTCATCCAAGTAACACTGAGTGCCTGGGCAGCCTTGCAGCACCTGATCCATAGCTTTCTGCCAGAGTTTAGGTGCAGATGCTTCTCCAGAAATAAACCCATTATAGCAATAATGCCCTTTATAAGTGTTTATGATATCACTGGTGACAAAGAGATTTAAACACTATTTTTTCCACAAGGGGAAAAAGAGAGAGATGGTAGCATTAAAAAATTGTTTGTTTCTTCACAAAGAGAAGAGCAGGATAGCCAAGTTTTTTTTTTAAAAAGGCTGAAAGCAGATGAAATTCATGGGTACATAAATAGTGCATAACGGGTGATAATAATCATAAATTTAAAAAAAGAGTAGAAATGGTTGCCTGCTTCACAATGGCATCAAGGGGTATGGGGGGGAGGCAGGGGAGTGGGGATGACTGGAAGAATTGGATCAGCCCATGATTGAGTGGCAGAGCAGTCTCGATGGGCCAAATGGCCTACCTTTGCTCCTATGTCTTATGGTCTTATGGTTATGTTTTGTAACTCCAAAATATAAAACTATTTGAAAGAAAAACGCAGGAGCTGGGAGATGCATTTCTTAGTTTCATTTTTACTTTTAGTGAGGCACGCACATATGACATGGTGGCATAATGATGCATGCCATTCTTTTACTTCATACGTATAACCTGTAATGAATTACATAAACAACAAAGAAAGCATAGATAACTAAAATATTAAAGACACAACACTGCTTACGATCTTCATGTTACCCTTCTATACAGCATCCAAATCTCTGCTGTGCTTGCTGATTCACATTGGCTTTCACTAGCAAAGCCTCTATTTTAAAAATCTGTATACATGCTTCAGGGTATTTCCAAGAGTTGGTGTGAAGGATATCGAGGGAATAGCATTTTTAATATGTGTTTAGAATAGCTTTATGAACCAGTACATAGAGAATCATTTGTCCTGGACGTAATCTTAGAGAATTATAGCTGACCAAGACGTTGAAGTGTCAATGAGAGAGCATTTTGGAGATAGTGATCATAGTTCTGTTTAAAGGTAGCCTCAGAAAGGGTAAGGTTAAGATTATCATTTCAAGATTACAAGAGAGGACCTGACAAAAGTAGAATCAGCCAGTTACGGAGGTCTACATCTGAGAAGTAGGGGTCATTCATGATGAAGTAATGAAGTTTAGGGCCATGTAGGTGAAAGGTGAGCACAGCGAGTCCAAAGAACCCAAAATATCAAGTAATATTGAGGGCTGGAAAAAGAAACAGTTAAAGAGAACAGAAATCAGAAGAGCATCTTTTTTTTAGATTAGATTGGACACACAGTCCTCTTTTATTGTCATTTAGTAATGCATGCATTAAGAAATGATACAATGTTTTTCCAGAATGATATCACAGAAACACATTACAAACCGACTTAAAAATTGACAAAAACCACATAATTATAACATACAGTTACAACAGTGCAAAGCAATACCGTAATTTGATAAGAACAGACCATGGGCACGGTAAAAGTCTCAAAGTCTCTTGAAAGTCATATCATCTCACGCAGTCAGTGAACCTCCGCACTGCAAACTTGCCGATGCAGCATCCTGGAAGCATCCGACCACATTCTGACTCCGAGTCCATCCAAAAACTCTGAGCCTCCGACCAGCTGTCCAGCACCGAGCACCATCTCTGCCGAGCGCTTCGACCCTGACCCTGGCCCCAGCAACAGGCAATAGGCAAAGCCGAGAATTTGAGGCCTTCCCCTCCGAAGATTCTCGTTCGCACAGTAGCAGCGGCAGCAAAGCAGGCATTTCAGAAGTTTCTTCAGGTGTTCCTCTGTGCTTCTCACGGCTATCTCCATCAAATTAGGATTGTGCACGGCCTCCTAGTTAACACATAGCGATATCATTTGGAACGGCCACGCGCGCTGCGTCGCGCCGCCATCTTCTCCCTCCCTCCCTAACTTGAGTACATAACATGTAGGGGAGAGCTTAAAAAGAATTAGGAGGACAAAGGAGAGGCACAAAATATCACAGGTGGACAAGATTAAGAAAATCCTATTTGAATGATGTGCTCCTCTCACCCTGTGGAACAGAAACCTGTCTGGTCACAGCCAAGGTGAGGAGGATCCTAGCTGGGCAAACCCACACAAAGCTGTGAGAATGGACAACATTCCTGATAAAGTGCTGAGGGATTGTGCTGTCCAGCTATTAGAGGTCTTAAAAGACATCTTTAATATCTCTTTGCAAAAGTCTACTGTCCATGCAGGCTTCAAGGCAACCACCATCACTCCAGTGCCCAAAAGAGTGACAATAACTGGCCAAAACCATTACCGCCCAGTGGCACTAGCCTCAACAATCATGAAGTGCTTTGAGCAGCTGGTAATGGATCGTATAAAATCCCACCTTCCAGCTGCATTGGACTCCGTCCTGTCCCATCTAGAAAACGATGCCTTATTGTTGCCAGGTTGTTGTTTATCAACTTCAGCTCGGTGTTTAACGCGATCATTCTTCAGAGTCTGGTTACATTTTTATTCTGCATTGTTATTGTTTTACCTTGTTCTACCTCAGTTCATTGTGTAATGATTTGATCTGTATGAACAGTATGCAAGATAAGATTTTCACTATATCTCAGTACATGTGACAATAATAAACCGATTCCAATTACCTGAGACATCAAAAGAACAACTTACGGATGGAGCCAGAGGAAGTAGGTGAGATCTTAAATGAATTCTTTGCATCTGTATGCATCATGTCGTTTGACATTGTATTTGGAGAATTCAGAGAGGGGAAAAATGAAATTCCAAAGAGGAGGAAGTATTGGATATCTTAGTGGGTTTAAAGCTGGATAAATCCTCAGCCTGATAAGAGGTATCCATTTTGCTGCAGCAGGCCACAGTAAGCATAGCTGAGATCCCAGTTGATTTGTGACCAACAAATGTTCCTTTATTCAAAAAGACAGCAAGGATAAGCTGGGTGAGTACAGGCCTGTCAGACTAGCACAATTGGTAGGGAAGGTATTGAGAAAAGTTCTGAACAGAATCAATAAACATTTGGGAAGGCAGGGTTTTAGTCAGAGGTACTCAGCAAAGCTTTGCTGGTGAGAGATTGTGACAGAAAAATCGAGTTTTTTTGAAGAAATAATAAAATGATGAAAACAATGAGTTCAATATAGTCTAAATGGACAAATAAGACCCTTGACAAAGCCCTGTGTGTGAAATTGTTCCAAAAGGCTACAGTCTAGATGCAAGGCAAGTTGGCAAATTGTATCCAAAGTTTGTTTGATAATAAGAGTCAAAGGATAAAATATAGATTTAGTGATTGTAAGGACCAGTAGTGTGACAGAAGAAGCAATGCTGGAAACCTCCTTGTTTATTTTGGATGTGAATGGTTGGTATTAAAATGTTTGCAAATAAGATAAAAATTGGTGGTGTTGATTTGAGTGAGGACAATGTCTTGAGCCACAGTTGGTAAAATGAGCAGAGATATGACAGATGGAATTTAATCTCTGTGTGAGGTGAAGCACTTTGCGAGGACACAAAGATAGGACATGTACCATGAATAGTAGGACCAGGGGAATATTGAGGTACAGAGCAACCTTAGTGTACAAGTGCAAGGATTCCTGAAGGTGGCAGTACAAGTAGCTAAGATGGTGAAGGTGGCATACAAAACACGCCTCATTAACCATGAAATAAGATGTATTCGAACAACTTAACAATAAGACAAACAAAAATTCTGTAAGAGCTCAGCCAATCAAAAATATCTGTGGAAAATAAACTCGGTTGAGGATCCTTCATCAAGACTAGACTGTTTCCCCCACTTGACATACGTGATTGCACTAAAAAGGGTGCAAAGGAGCCCCATCAGGGTGTTGCCTGGAATAGGAGCAATTCAGCTATGAGAAGAAATTAGATGTTTGCTCACCTTCTTCTGAAAGGATAAGGCTCAAGGGGGAATTTGCAAACAGTATAAAAATTATGAGGAGCATTAATACAGCAATCAATACGACGTTTTTCCAATACCAAAGATGTCTAATCTAAAGGGCAGAGGTCAGGGGTTTAGAGGGGATTTGAGAAAGAATATTTTCATCCAGATGTTTGGGATGTTGAATACATTGCCTGAGTGGGTGATGGAGGAATGTATTCTCACAATATTTAAAAAGTATCTAATATTTAAAACACCGTGAATTGCCAAAGCATAGAAGGCTACAGACCAGGTACTGGTAAATGGGATTAGTATAGGTCGTTGACCATCTAGCAACTTAGATATGGTGGCCACAAGACCTGTTTCTGTGCTATGTGAATCTGACTTAGTTCCTCCCAATCTCAATCATCTCTCATAGTTCCGCATATCTACAACTTCTCAAAACTCTGACTTTCAGTCATTCTGCTGTAGACAGTTTTATCACATGCCATCCAGGCAATTAGCTCTGAAATAAATTTCTTAATTCTCTGCCTTCACTAAGACAATCCTTCAAACTTATAATATTTGACTTTTAACACCTCACCAATGTGGATTGGTGCCAGATTTTAGATAATGCATTGAAACTTGGTGTGTTATACTACATTAAAGGAGCTATATAAATCTTAGAAATCCTTTTTCTTTTCAAAATAGTGTCGTAGAATTTAGGGTTATTAATATTGTATATAAGTGAAAGTACACTTTTGTGCTGAAAGTGAGTTCTCTTATTATTAAAATCAGGGATATGGATGATAAAATTACAGGCTGTATAAAAAGTTATTACAAGTCATTACCAGGATTAGGAGGATTCAAAATGTTGCACAATATTTTGAATTCAATTATATTACTTTTCTGACCTCTTATGAATAAATTAGACCAAAAATGTGATAGCTATGCTGTGGCTCAGGGATCAATATACCTTTGGACAAGAGAGATCAAAGAATGTACGGTTAGTACATGAAAAGTGTTAATGACACTGAAGGTCAACCACATTCTTATTAAATGTAAGACCACGTGCAATGGCCCATCACTGCTTCTATAGTATGATGGGCCTGAAACATCTGTATATTCTCCACAACATATTTGCCCTGTGTACATACAGAAACCGTGTGAGGGAAGATTCATAATTTGCTCTGCTTGTTTATCAAATAGCCTGCTGACACTAATTGTCAATGAAACTTGAAACTTCAGAAGATTGCTGGTTACAAAATGATGCTGATTGCGTGGTTGCTAACTATTGCATTTTTAGTACTTCTGTATCTCTGTTAATGTTTAATTTTTGCAAAAGACAAAATACATTTTTTCTGCTATAAATTTTCAGAATTCAAAAATAGTTGTGAAAAGTAAATATTCACAGTCTTAAGTCAATTTTACAGTGATGTGACAAGTCTCTTAGTTAATGAGATTTTATTCCTTTGTTAAAATGATATATGATAATGTTCTGGCTGGTAAATGAAGTAACATAATACTTTAAGATATTGAGGAGAATTAGGCCATTCAGCCCATCAAGTTTTCTCTGCCATTTCATCATGGCTGATTTATTATCCCTCTCAACCCCATTCTACTGCCTTCTCCCCACAGCCTTTGAAACCCTTACTAATCAAGAACATCTGCTTTAATCAACCACCATTTTACACAGACCCAATGACTTGGCCTCCACAACCATCTGTGACAATGAATTCCATAGATTCACCACCTTGTAACTAAAGAAACTCCTCCTCATCTTTGTTCTGAGGGAATGTCCTTTTTATCAGGCCACAAAGTCATCAGTTCTGTCATCCATATCTTTGACATATAATGTGAAAAGTACCTGTTCCAACACTGACCCCTGTGGATAATCACTAGGCACTGGCAGCCAACCAGAAAAAGGCTCTTTGCCTCTTGCTAGTCAGCCAATCTTCTATCCATGGTAGTATCTTCCAAATAATACCATGGGTTCTTATCTTGTTTACCAGCCTCTTGTTAAAAGCCTTCTTTCTGAAAATCCAAGTAAACAACATTCACTGCCTCTCCTTTGTCTATGCTGCCTGTTACTTGCTCAAAGAATTCCATCACATTTGTCAAGTAAGATTTCCCCTTAAGGAAACCATACTGACTTCAAGCAACACACATCAAAGTTGCTGGTGAACGCAGCAGGCCAGGCAGCATCTCTAGGAAGAAGTACAGTCGACGTTTCAGGCCGAGACCCTTCGTCAGGACTAACTGAAGGAAGAGTTAGTAAGAGATTTCAAAGTGGGAGGGGGAGATCCAAAATGATAGGAGAAGACAGGAGGGGGAGGGATGGAGCCAAAAGCTGGACAGGTGATTGGCAAAGGGGATACGAGAGGATCATGGGACAGGAGGTCTGGAAAGAAAGACAAGGTGGGGGGGGGGCCCCATACTGACTTCAGCCAATTTCATCATTGAACAATGCAGTCTTGTTATCTAATGCTGATAAATTGCAAAGGCTTATTTTTTTAATTCACATCTAATTCATTTTCTTTACAGAGCATATGAGACATCAAAAATTTATAGAGATCTTAAGTTAAGAGGCGCTCTCATCCAAAATAAGCAGTTAAGACTTCTACCACAGGAACAAGTTTATGATAAAGTTAACGGTGTTTGGAATCTATCAAGTGATCAGGTATGTTATATTCCATGTTATATACAGTAAAGAGTAGCTTCATTGGGTTGAATTGTGATTTGTAGTAGATTTTGTTTTTGGTCGTTCAGTTCTTAATAAATAAGAGTCCTATGTGTTTTCCTCTCTCTATAGGGCAATCTGGGAACGTTTTTTATTACAAATGTTCGGATTGTATGGCACGCAAATATGAATGATAGTTTCAACGTTAGCATTCCCTATCTTCAAATTGTAAGTTTTATTTTCCTTTCATATAACATAAGCATTATCTTCTTTCTCAAAATATTGTACCTTATTAATGAAATATTAGAATATAATCTAAAGAACATGAATGTGATTTTTACAGAGTGAAATTTTCATCTGATTATTTTATTTTGATTTTGTATTAGTATTTTTATAATGAAATTAAAGCAGTCAGTTGGATGGTTAGTTTTATCCAGGGAGCTTTATTTTTTGATGCACTTAGTGTTTTCCATAAGTCTAATGATTTGAAACAAATTTATAGAGTTGGGACCACTCCTTTTCACCTTGTTTGTCAATGATTTGCTTAATAGAATTCATGGCTTTGAGGCAAAGTTTGCGAATGATACAAAAATAAGTAGAAGAGTAGCTGGTGCTGAAGAAATAATGTGATTGCAACGGGACTTAGGCAGATTAGAAGAATGGGCCAAAAAGTGGTAGATGGAATCCAGTGGGAAACGTATGATAATGCATTTTGGTAAAAGGAACAACAGAACAGTTATTACCTCAGTGGGGAGAAGGTTCAAACATCAGAAGTGCAAAGGGACTTGGAAGTCCTTGTACAAGACACCCGGAAGGTTAAATCATAGGTTGAGTCTGTGGTAAAGAAGATAAATGCACTGTTGGCATTCATTTCAAGGGGAGTAGGATATAAAAGCAAGGAGTTAATGCTGAGGATTTATTATAGTCAGGCCACACTTGGAGTATTGTCAACTGTTTTGGGCATGATATCTCAAAGGATGTGTTGTCATTGGAGAGAGTCCAGAGGAGGTTCATGAGATTGATTCCAGGAATGAATGAAAGGAGCGTTTGGCAGCTTTGAGCCTGTACTCACTGGAATTTAGAAGAATGCATGGGGATCTCATTGAAGCTTTCCGAATATTGAAAGGGCTAGGTAGGGTAGGTGTGGAGAGGACGTTTCCTTTGATGGGGGTATCTAGAACTAGAGGGCACAGCCTCAAAATTGAGGGGCGTCCTTTTAAAACAGAGTTAAGGAGGAATTTTTTAGCCAGAGTGTAGTGAATCTGAGGAATGCTCTTCCACAGACTGCTGTGGAGGCAAGGTCTGTGGGTATATTTAAGGCGGGAGTTGATCATTTCCTGATCGATCAGGGCATCAAAGGATATGGTGAGAAGGCAGGTGTATGGGGTGGAGTGGGATCTGGGAGCAGCCATGATGGAATGGTGGAGCAGACACGATGGGCTGAATGGCCTGCTTCTGTTCCTGTGTCTTATGGTCTAACTCATTACTTTTTGGTCTGATATAACCTATTGCTAAATTGGAGAAGGGTGCATGTGAGGGTTGTCACTCAAGTCCACTCAATCTGAGGCTGCTGCTGGGTGTTAGCATGAAGTGTATGTCTGAAGCTGTGATTCTCAGCTAGTACAGTACTTCCTGATTTGGATGCAAATACTGGCTTACTCCTAGGTGTGATTAAAAGATTATATTTTAAAAACTTAGTTGAAGTGATAACTTAAGTGAATAGCTTGAACAATATAAAACAATGTGGCTGCATAATTTGCAAATGGGAGAAGGCATGTTTATTTTTTGGTTCAACTTTTGTGGTTTTTTTTAAGTTTTTTTGCTCTTTTCAGAGTCTCCCATATATTTAACCTAAGGAAAGTTGAAGCTCAAAAGTAAGGGTTTAATATAACTGAGGTCCAAATTAATCAAGGTACAGAGAATTTCAGTTTCAAAATTGAATTTACATAGTCTTTGTACTTAAACCACAGAATCCCATATCTGATTAATTTTTAAGTGTCTGGAGTTTTTGACATATTTGGTTATCTTGTGATACATGTGTGGCATAAAGTTTATTTGTTGTTTCATTCCAGCGATCTATAAAGATCAGGGACTCAAAATTTGGGCTGGCACTTGTTATAGAAAGTTCACAACAGGTAAGTTCTTAATATGATGTTGACCATTTGTTTTTAAAAAAAATGGTAATCCATTATTGCATAAATCTAAACATGTGCTATTTTTCATGATGTATTTTGTTTTGATGAACTCATGTGGACAAGGGTGGCATTGTGGCATTTTCTGCTACTTCCTCCCAGGTCCAGGGACCTCAGTTCAATCCTAGCCTCAGATTTTGTCTGAGTGGAATTAATCACAACTGCAGAGATTTGCAGTGGCTGTTCCCCACTGAAAGGTGTGCCGTAGGCCAAATTGTTCCTGTAAGTTACCGCTCAGTTTAGATAAAAGACAAAAGAAATAAAAGAATGTTGATGAACATGTGAAAAAGAACTAGTTGCAAGGAACATAAAGTGAGCAGTGAATAATGTGATTGCTCTGTTGGAAACCAGCATGTACTTGATTGATTCTGATTATATCTGCATCATTATAAGTAGGTGAATATACAAGTAGAAAGAGTTATTGTAAAAGTTCTTGTTATTTCTAGAGTGGAGGATATGTGCTTGGCTTTAAAATTGATCCTGTGGAGAAACTTCAAGAGGCAGTTAAAGAGATAAACTCTTTGCATAAAGTCTACTCTGCCTGTCCGATCTTTGGGGTCCAATATGAAATGGAGGAAAAGGTGTGTATTTATTATATTTAAAACATTATGACCCATTGTTTTGTGCTATTATTTAGGTTTCATAGATTGTGATTCTTTTTTTAAAGAGGACAAGCATCTAACTACTCTGATTTGTCAGATAAGTCAGGACAGCCAAATGAACATAAGTTTCTTTTTGTTTTCTCTTGGCCATGATACCATTCACCTTATTTAATAAAAAGAGGAAATACCAGCAACATAGCAGGTTAGGTAGCATCTATGGAGGGAGAAATGTTCCAAGACATTTACCCCTCAGCACAATTCATTGTGATCTTTGATGTCTGAATGAAATACCAATGATGGCAAAAGAGCTGTGGATCAGGATAACTTTCAGATATGCAAACAACAGAAATTCTGCAGATGCTGGAAATTCAAGCAACACACATCAAAGTTGCTGGTGAATGCAGCAGGCCAGGCAGCATCTCTAGGAAGAGGTACAGTCGATGTTTCAGGCCAAGACCCTTCGTCAGGACCAGCAACTTTGATGTGTGTTGCTTAACTTTCAGATACGGTGAGTTTGTGATGTTACAGAGGGAGGTCAAGAGCATGAGTATATCAAAGCAAAGATTTTGGGGTGTGACAAGAATAATGATTGAGAATGCTGTATATTTTGAACATGTCATTGATTTTTAAGTAGATCAGAACTATCAGGAAAAGGATGCAGCTGGAATTCACATGGGCTGAAACTGGAGACATTTGCTAAGGAAATAGATGTAAATTGGAAATGAGATCTGGAGTGTTCTGTTGATGTTGGTTAACATCTGTTCCTCTGGGCCCTTTTAGATTGCAGATTGTTGTCCTTGAATAGAGTATGCCACAATCGAGCTAGTATCTCTCCTTTTTTAGAGTCACAAACATTTTTAATACAATTAATTAAGATCTGGAACTCATTAATTGAGATCGGCAGTTTGCACATTTGAGCACAGAAGGAAACTCGATAAAGACTGAAAATAAAAATCAATGCAGAACTAAGGAATGGAAGGCAAGTGAGTGGGCAGGTTATCTTTGACAAATTTAAGTAAATCTGTTTGTTCCTTTATTTATGGTAGATCATGATGTATGATCTTGGATGCAAGCATGTGTGCATTCCTCTTGCAAGTCCCCTTTTTCACAACCTCTCATAGGGTTTAAAACATATTCCTTTCAATTTGACACCAAATAACCAATCCCTATAGACATAGATATGCACTATTCTTTTAAGAAACTGTCAATAGTTTATAATAAAAATTTGTTTTCTCATTATAACAATATTGCACAGGCTGTAAGCAGCTGCACAGAAATTTTATAACTCGTGTTGCTCTAGCAAACATGACTGGGCAGGACACTGCATGTCCTACAAGTTATGCAGGTTTTAGATTGCTATAGTAGCATATGAAAGTCAGTCTTGCAAATTACCAAAAAATCTGCAGAGGAATGTAAAATGCAAAAGATCATAATTTTGATTGTTTCATGTATTGATAATCATTTACTTTAGGGATTCCAGCTGCTACTTTATAAGGTCATAGTAATATTCAAAATATTAACTTTGGTATAGTAAATGTCATAACTATTAACTTGCCAAATATATTAAACACAGTGGTCCCACTAAGGATTAAAACGAAATCATGAGAGAGCATAAACTGGATTTCCAGTTATGCAAATGACACACAATTGTCTATCTCGGTTGAGCCTGATGATGATAAAACCCTATCTTCTCTGACTTCTGGTCTGGCTGCGATAAACAAATGGATGAGCAATAATTTCTTAAAACAAAATGAAGATAAAACTGAAATACTTTTGATTGGTCCCAAAGCCAAAAGAGATAAACTTCTTGATAAATTTGGAGACTTGGCTGTCCAAGTAAAATCAAAAGTAACTAGCCTGCATGTTATTCTTGATTTAGATTTGCATTTTAAATCCCACATAAAGAAAATAACCAGAACAGCATTTCTACACTTAATAAAAACATAAGAAATAGGAGCAGGAGTAGGCTACCTGCCCATAGAGGTCTGCTCCACCATTCAATAAGATCATGGTTGATCTGGCTGTGGTCTCATCTCCACCTACTTGCCTTTTCCCCATAATCCTTAATTTCCCTACTCTGCAAAGGCATGTTTGTTTCTGTCACATAATGATGCTGAAAATCTAATTCGTGCCTTTATATTGAAGAGACTAGATTACTCAATGCACTTTTTACTGACCTTCCAAAGCAATCTATTGACAAACTTCAGCTCACTAAGAATACCATGCCTAGACTTTTAATCAAAGCCAGGATGAGGGGGCAACGTATCACTCCCATACTTGCTACTCTGCATTGGCTTCCTTTATCTTTTAGAATAGATTTTAAAGTTCTCATACTTGTTTTTAAAGTTCTTAATGGGCTGGGACTGGAGTAAATCACAGAATAGTTTTCCTTTTATAATCCTGTTTGAACTCTCAGGTCTTTTTCCACTGGTCCCTTAAATTTAAATGATCTCCCTCAAATGATCATTGGCAGGTCAACTTTTTTGATCTCTTCAACTGTGGAATTCAATTCCTAATACTATAAGGGATGCAGACTCAGTTGGCACTTCTAAGCACCAGCTCAAAACCTATTTATTTAACCTTGATTTTAGCTAGCACCTTTTTGTCTTTCATTTTTATATTTATTTTTTAAATTTATTTTCATATTTGTACTTTTATTCCATTGTAAAGTACTTCAAACAACATCATCTGTATGAAAAGTGCTCTATAAATTTATTATTATTATAAGCAACTGGTTGGATTTTATTTTCATTACTAATTAGTGAGTTCAAAGGAATTAACATTATTCTTGGTGATTTCAAGATCTAAGTAATAAAATTATGATTCCCTCCCCACTCAGAATGTCTGCACTGGACCGAGATTCAGTTATGACTTTTGATTGTTACATACTGTTATAGCCTCAGCCACTTGAAGACCTGACGGTTGAGCAAGTTCAGGATGATGTCGAAATTGAACCAGAGGAACCAACTGATGCGTTTGTGGTGAGTTAAAATTACTACACGCAGAACATTTATAGACTATAAAGACGTTGATATTTCAGTATAAATTGTCGACTTTGGAAAATATAGTTGGTTTTGCATTGAAAAAAGAATGGATTACAGATTCATCTGGGTAATGTTTTGAAAAGGCTCTTCTGTTAA
Source organism: Mobula hypostoma (assembly GCF_963921235.1). Taxonomy (NCBI): domain Eukaryota; kingdom Metazoa; phylum Chordata; class Chondrichthyes; order Myliobatiformes; family Myliobatidae; genus Mobula; species Mobula hypostoma. The sequence continues at coordinate 167,602,411 of NC_086102.1, forward strand.
GCCAGTTATGAAGAAATTTCAGTCCATAATAAAGTAGTGATAGTTGCACGTAAGTATCACAAATAAGTTAGCAGGGGCCTATGAGACGTTTTTGTCTTCTTGTACCACATAGCTAAAAGTAGTGATTGTCTTAATTTTAAAACTAAAATAGTGGATTTTCCAGGCAATATCAGACAGAATCTTAGGAAGTTCAGACAATCCAGTATGTACACAAATCCCAAGATCAACAGGCAATCTTATAATGGGTTTACTTGCCTCATTTCCTACTGTGTCTTACTGTATTACTTTGCTTCTCCTCCAATGACAACGTAGCAGATGCCACAACATGTCATGGAGAGCCTATCAATAATCAAAAGCCAGTGTTAAATAAAGAGGTATGATGTTGGAGGTATAACAGCACACTTTTTGCCTGCTATTAGAAGATTTCTGTAGACAAAACCGTATTACCTGATGATAGAAATTGTAGTGATGCAGTTATTGATACAATATGGATTTCTGCACAAAAACTAAAACTACACACAATAGTCTAAGTTTGGTTACAGCAAGATCATGTATAATTAACAAGAGATTTGGGACTGAAGTTAGATAAAATTTACTCACTCAGAGATGATGAACCTGTAAAATTTGCATCTACTGAGGGCTGTGGAGATTCAGTCACTGAATATTTTTATGGAGGAGGGAAATAAATTACTCAGAACAAAAAGGCATGAAAGAATAAGGAAAGAAAGTAACAATAAATGGCCGCTTTTCAGGTGACAGGCAACAATTAGTGATGTACTGCATGGGCCTTAAGTATTCATAATATTTTTCAATGCTTTGATTAAGGGAAACAATTATATTTCAAAGTTGTCTTGTGACACTGGTTGTATTATGAATTGTCAGTTGGATACAAAGAGGCTTTAAGTCAAATTAGACAGTTACAGTGAATGCATAAAAACACAGCTGATGCAGTATAATATGGTTAAATATTGTTACAAGAATCACCCCTTGTAATAATGATCAACGAGGCACAGAGAGAATCTGTATTGACTGACAAGTACTTTTATTGCCTCAACGGAAGAACACATGAATTTACACAACCAATACCTGTGTGCACACCTACTAAGTTTCCCTGATCTTCCATGAACAGTCAAAGAACAGAAAATGTAGTATCAATTAAAAAGGAGTTTCTGCTGCTGATCACGTATTCCTCGTAGTCCCGTTTCGAATCTCCACGTATTTGTGGGCACCTCATATCCACGCTAGTTGTTCTTCTAGAGTTGCGGCTGCCAGCACACTTGAAGTGTCTGCTTTTATATTCATTCCTTAGCAATTCAAATATTACATTCCAGTGTCATCGGCTGTAGGTCATGTGTCTGATCTTTAACACCTTTTTATTGGCTTCTCTGCTTCAGGCCAGCATCCATTTATTACACTCTTCCCAGCAAGTGACAATCAGTAACTTATGGCTCTTTATTTTCAATTAACAACTAGATCGAATCACGCAGAACAGATTCAGACCTCAACAGTCAAAAACCTGCATGCTATAGCCAACCAAAGAACACCTCACAAGTAACTTCTTATTTGGAAATGATCCCTGTCCAACAGATTACCTGAGCCATTATTGGGTCAACTTTAAAACACTGATCAAGCCAAATGACTAACTCACAAAATGGAGAGTCTCTTGATAAAATGGCAGCCTCCATTTCCTCCCTCATGGCACGAACAAAGGCAATTGGTCTGTCTGCTTCCACTGTGCTTGATTCATTCGAATTCACTGATTTGTAGACTAATTCTTTCTGGCCAACAATATGAAATAATCCACTTGGGCAAGTAAAACCAAAAGGCAGATTATTATTTAACTAGCTTGGTAATTGTTGCTATACAAAGAGATTTGGGTGTCTTGTACACCAGTCACTGAAAGCATACTTACAGGTATGCAAGCAGTTAACAATGCAAAATGTATTTTAGCTTTCCAAGTAAGAGGATTTAAGTACAAGAGCGATGATGTTCGTCAACCTAGTTTCAATTCTTATTAACACATTACCACGCACTCTTAGTTGTGCATATTAACCTTTTATTATGGACTCTGAAAATCTAAGAACATCACATCCACTAGTTTGCACTATAGGTTGGTCACCATGATTTCCCTTTCAGGAAATAATGTTGAATTTTTGTCATCCAGCTAAGATTTTCTAAATATCCTTTCTTTATCTTTTATTGCAACTTCTAATATTTCCTTCATCAACAGCGTTAGGCTAACTCGACCAATTTCCTGATGTCTTGATTTTTAAATAGTGAGGTTACATTGGCTTTCCAGTTTAATTCCGAGCGCTCCTGAAATAATCGGCGTGTAGGTGGGAGGCTATGTCACTGTGAAACTTGGATGAGGATGTTAAGTAAAAACTTATGAGATTTTTCTTTTTTCAAGTTGTACCACACATGAGCAGGTGTTTAAAAAACATGTAACAATGAAATAAATTTAAGGTTTGAGAGAGTAGCATTTTGATACTAGTTTTATTTATAAGTACAAAATTCATTCTGGTACAGACCTTAAAAGAGATTAGGAGGGTAACTGTTATGAGTTTCCCATATGTCTGAAGTCCTGAGACCACATAAAGTCTGCGTAGTTTTCTGATTTCTGTTTATTTTCTGTTTCAGGCATATTTTGCAGATACCAATAAGGTATTTATAGCTTTCTTTAATAGACTGATATGTTATTGTAATTACATTTTAAATATCTTAAGTATAGCTATTTTTCCCCACTATTCCAGTACACAAGTGTAAAGGAACAAGATAATTGTTACTTCAGATCCAGTGCAGTACATTAAGATAAAGAGCACAATAATCCAATAATCTATAGTGCTCTTTATCTTATGTGTGTGTGTGTGTGTGTGTGTGTATATACACACACACACACACACACACACACACACACGCACACACAGACATATACATAAGATGGCTTATATACAATGAGTAGAGACACAGGAGTGTCTGTGCATAAAGTGACTGTCAGAAATGCTAAAATAGTTGTGGTGGGGTGGGTTAGTGGGTGGAGGTATTGCTCAGTCTTATTGTTTGGGGAAAGTTACTGTTTTTGAGTTTGACATTTTGAGAGACTAAATTATATGTTTTTGTATATTTTCTTTAAATAAGCAAGAAGATCGTGAACCAGTTTATTCTGAGGAACTAGGGCTGGCAATCGAGAAATTGAAAGATGGCTTCACTCTGCAAGGTCTTTGGGAAGTAATGGGTTGAACTTCAGGTTCACTTTTGTATTAATTTGTTTTAAGAACACTGTATTGAGACCTTATGATGTTAATTCAAATAATAACGTAATTGGGAGTAATGTACATAATTCACAACCATCGACATTAAGTTGAGATTTCACTAGAAGAGGCAAGTCTGACATAATGACGTTATTACGTAAAGATTTTAGGCACGTTTGTGTTTAGGTTTTGGTGTTCAATAAAATGTGTTCCGGGTTTCATTAAACATAAAATGCCTGACTTCATTTTATTTGAGAAAACCTACATCAGTGACCCTGATGCTCTGGGACAATTCCAGAGTTATTGAACATGTTGCTTTGAAGCTGCTGGATTTTTGGAAGCAAAATGCCATCGCTTCGTTTGTATAAACTGAGGCCCAATTTGCTCAGCAAGAAATCGCCGCTAATGACACCAAATTCTACTATGTGGCAGTATCGCTCAGCAATTCCATGACTGTGAGAGTGGTAAGTCTGCTTGAACACCCACCTGAACACGATAAATACGGATCGCTGAAAACTCACCTTTGACAGAATTTTGGATTATAAGAGATTGAGCATGCCACTCTCCTTACCCTGTCTTGGTGATGCTAAGCCACCAGAGATAATGGACCATATGCTGTCTCCCCTGGCAAATCATCATCCTTGTTTTATTTTTAAAGAACTCTTCGTGCAACAAGTTTGCATTATCCTCTCTAATGCACCCATGATGGATGACAGGGAGCTTGCTAACATGGCTGATGGTCTACACTCAGCCAGGCAGCGGTGCATCATTCCTCCTCCTTTCTCTACCTCAGTCAGCCTGGTCAGCAAGGCGCCCAACATAAGGACACCCGCGGCTGCGAAGCAGATGATGCTAGGCCTGTGCTTTTACCAAACTCACTTTGGTACAAGCGCGAAGAAGTGCCGACCACCTTGCAGCTTCAACAGTGCCAGCACATTGGGACACAAGAGGTCTGTGACCACTGTGGGTTCCACCTACCTGGGTCGCCTACTGATCATTACGGACACCCTTTCAGAACAACACTTCCAGTGTGACACGGGTGATCAAGTGTGTGTGCTGCTAGCATCGCCTATTGAGAAGGCAAAGAGCGACGAAACCTCGCTGGAGGCCGCCAACAGCAGCAGGATCCATACTCACGGAACACGATGGGTAATGCTCTGCTTCAGTGGGCCACGTTACACATGGGATTTAGTCCTGGCTAAATTGGCTACACCTCTGCTTTGCGCATACTTCCTGTGTGTCCAAAGGCTGTTAGTCGATCTTAGGAACTGCTGGCTTGTGGATGTCAAGCACTTTAGGTCATTACCCTGCTTCCCCAGTAAGTTCCCCATGGTGACTCTGTCAAGCGCATGCACTGCCACCTGTGACTTTACTCAACTGCTGGGCGAATTCCCAGACCTCACCAAGCCCACATTCTCTCCCTACAGTCACAAAATGTAGGGTCAAGCACCACATTCCCACAACTGGTCTGCCAGTCCATGCCCATGCACGTAGACTGGATCCAGAAAAGCTGGCAACCACGAGCTTGCCAACCTAGAAAGACTCAGAATTGTACATCGGTCGAATAGCCCCTGGGCTTCACCCCTATATATGGTTCCTAAGTCCAGTGGTGGTTGCTGCCCATATTGCGATTAGCAACGCCTTAACAAGGCCACCTCCTCTATTCATTACCCGGTCCCACACATCCAAAACATTTCAGCATATTTTGCCAGAAAGTTAATTTTTTCCAAAGTTGATCTAGTTAGGACCTACCACCAGGTACCTGTGTACTCAGAGGACATTCCCAAAACACCTGTGTTGATTCTGTTTGGCCTTTCTGAGTTTCTGTACATGCTGCTTAGACTGAACAATGCAGCACGGACTTTCCAGTGGCCAATGGACTTGATTAAAAGACTGAGATTTTCTTTTTGTTTATGTGGATGACATATTTGTCAGCAGTGCATCCCAATCCGAACACGTATCTCATCTCCGCACACTTTTTGAGCACTTAAGCCAACACGGGTTGATTATTAACCCTGCTAAATGTCAATTTCCGTTGTCAACCATTGACTTTTTTGGCCATCACATCTCCACAAAAGGTGTGGAGTTCCTCCCATCAAAGGTAACGACCATTATGGATTTCCCACCGCACTGCACTACTAAGAATTTAAAGGAGTCTTTAGGCATGGTGAATTTCTATCACCACTTCATTCCATGAGCAGTTGAAATTATGTTCCCCCTGTATAGGCATGCCTCAAGGCTGTTTGTTGAGCCCTCTTCTGTACTCCCTTTTCACCTATGACTGTGTTCCTGTACATGGTTCTAACTCCATAATCAAGTTCGCAGACGACACCACGGTGGTTGGTCTGACCAGAGGGGTTCACGAGACGGCCTACAGGGATGAGGTCGAGCACCTGGCAGCGTGGTGTGCCGACAACAACCTGGCCCTTAACACCCAGAAGACCATGGAGATCATTGTGGACTTCAGGCATGCTAGGAGCTACACTCACGTCCCCATCTACATCAACGGAGCTGTAGTAGAGCTGTAACAAGCTTCCAATTCCTTGGTGTCCACATTTCCAAAGATCTCACCTGGTCCCTGAACTCCTCCATCCTGATCAAAAAGGCACAACAGCGCCTTTATTTCCTGCGGAGCATCAAGAAAGCTCACCTCTGTCCCAAGATACTGACGGACTTTTGCCGCTGTACCATTGAAAGCGTACTCACCAACTGCATCTCAGTGTGGTATGGCAATTGTCCCGTATCGGACCGCAAAGCACTCCAGCGTGTGGCGAAAACTGCCCAGCGGATTATCAGCACCCAATTGCCCACCATTGAGAATATCTACCATAAGCGCTGCTTGGGCAGGGCAAAAAGCTTTATCAAGGATGCACCTCACCCTAACCATGGACTTTTTACTCTCCTCCCATCTGATAGGCACTACAGGAGCCTCCGCTCCTGCACCAGTAGGCACAGGAAGAGCTTCTTCCCTGAGGCTGTGACCCTGCTGAACCTCACATCACAGCGCTAATCAGTATTGCACCCATATTGTACTGTCTCAGTACTTTTGTATTTGTGTGCTATAGCACTTCTTATTTGCAGTTATTTTGTAAATAACACTATTCTTTACACTTCTGGTTAGATGCTAACTGCATTTCATTGGCTTTGTATCTGTACTCAGCACAATGACAATAAAGTTGAATCGAATCTAATCTAATCTAATCTATAGTGTGCTTAAAGGCTTTATCCCTAATCAAGTGCTTGACTGGTCTTTCTAACCAATGAGCTCTTTATAACAGGACCCTACTAGTGCACTCGCTCCCCAACACCTAATGACTGTACTGTGGGTGCTGTACACAAACAGATGGTTGGAGGTGTATGGCAGGCACATCATCTTCAGCTGGCAGCTCTGTCCCCCAAAAGGAAGTGCAGCACATTTGACCATAATCTTCTCCGTCTCCATCTGGCAGTCTGCCATTTCTGCTTTCTTCTAGAAAGTCACCATTTCACAGAGTGTGTTGACCACAAACCACTCGTGCACACAATGGCCAAAATATGGGATCCTTGGTCTACATGGCAGCAATGCCACCTGGCCTACATATCGAAGTTCGCAACTGTTATATGACATATCAAGGGGAAAAATAATGCTGTGGCCGATTGCCTCTCATGACTAGCCATTGAGACCGTACACATAGGGGTTGACTATGCCAGCATGGCAGTTGACCAAGTTACTGCCCCAAAGGTCCAGGCTAACTGAACAGCAGTCACAGGCCTGCGGTTGGCTGACATTAAGTTCAAGGAAGCTGGGGTTTCTCTCCTGTGCGATATCTCAACTGGTCACCCTCGCCCCATCGTGCCTGCAAACTGCAGACAGACTGGTTTCGACTCCATACAAAGCCTCTCGCATCTGGGTCAGAAGGCCTCCAGAAATTGATTGCACTAAAGTTTGTTTGGCACAGCCTCAGAAAGGACATGCATGATTGGACTGCAGCTTCTGTGGAGTGCCAGTGGGAAAGATTAACCATCATGTTCAGGTACCGTTGGCACTTTTTGAGGCCCCTGAGTGACAGTTTGACCATGTCAATGTGGACCTTGTTGGTCCTCTTCCCCCACCCGCCCCCCGCCCCCCGCCCCCATAGTTTCACACCACCTTTTGCCACGGTGGACTGTACCACCAGGTGGCCAAAGATCATCCCTCTAGAATCGATGATGGCTGCAGATGTGGCTCAGATGTTCATCAGCACCTGAGGTGCTCAGTTTGGCACCCCATTTGATATTTCCTCTGACCGTGGTCCCCAATTCATTTCAGACCTCTGGGCTAGGATGGCCCAGAACCTCGGCATTAGGCTACGTCACACCACAGCATATCACCCGCAATCCAATAGCCTTTGCTAGCAGTTTCACCGCTCTTTAAAGGCTGCTCTGAGTGCTTCCCTGATGGATGAGTGTTGGCATGATTGTCTCCCATGGGTCCTGCTGGGGCTCAGAACTGCTCCATGGTTCGTATACAGGCAACTGTTAGGATTTTAAGATGAGTAAACATGAATGTATTTCTGTAGATGGCCACAAACTAGCCTTGGCATCACAATATGACGATGAGCGTGTCAGCAAGGACAGCTGCTGTTCCTCCACCCATGGAACACAGGATCCCAGTCAGGCAGCTCATCTGAGCTTCCGACAGGCTCAGTGCCAGTTCTAGTGAATTCTGGGTGGGGCCTGTGTAGGGCGATTGTAATTGGGAGGAATGTATCTTATTCACAACCACTGACGGTTGGGGGTTCACTTTAAGAGGCTGGTCTGACGTGATGACATAATTCTGTAAAGATTTTTAGCGTGTTTGGGTTTTGGAGCTCAAAAAATGTATTATGGGTTGCCTCGCTTGGTTTTAATTGCCAAGACATACAATTACACTTCCAAAATAAAATATAGCCATTAAAAATACTGTGTAGTCTTTCCTGCATAATGCTTCTCACCACCCCTTTTAAGAGTATTTTACCCTTTTGAAGTTTAATCCCGTACCAAGATTTTGTCTGCTGTCATGTTAAAATGGGTCAGACCAAAAGACGATGATCATGTTTCTTTGGCAATTGCTTTTGGCACATTGGCCTTCATAAATCAAAGTACTGAGTACAGCAGGCGGGATGTTATGCTGAAGTTGTATAAGACATTGGTGGGGCCTAATTTGGAGTATTGTGGCAGTTTTGGTCACCTACCTGCAGGAAAGATGTAAATAAGGTTGAAAGAGTATAGAAAACATTTACATGTATGTTGCTGGAACTGGAGGACTGGAGTCATAAAGAAAGATTGAATAAGTCCTAACTTCATTTCTTGGAACATAGAATATTGAGAGGAGATTTGATAGCGGCATGCAAAATTATGAAGGGCATAGATACAATAAATGCAAACAGGCTTTTCCCACTGAGGTTGGGTGGGACTACAACTAGAGGTCATAGATTAAGGGTAAAGAGCAAAATGTTTAAGGGGAACATGAGGGAAAACTTCACTTAGAGGGTTGTAAGAGTGTGGAACGAGTTGCCAGTGCAATTGGTGCGTGTGAGCTCGATTTCAATGTTTAAGAGAAGTTTGGATAAGCACATGGGTAGCAGGGTATGGAAGGCTATGGTCCATGGGAATAGGCAGATTAAAGTTCAACATAGAGTAGATGGGTTGAAGGGCCTCTTCCTGTGCTGTACTTTTACATGACTCTATGCTGCAGAAATTTTAAAATTTCTGTTCACTTTGAATACAGTTAATTAGAAGTATTAATTAAAATTAAAATTGTGCTGTCCCATAGCATCTATGGAAGTGAATACACAGTCAGGCCAAGACCCTTCATCAGAACTGGAAAGGAAAGGGGAAGATGATGGAATAATACGGTAAGGGGAGAAGGTGGACAAGCTAGAAGGTGATAGGTGAAGCTAAGTGAGTGCAGCGGGGGGATGAAGTAAGAAGCTGGGAGGTGAGAAGTGGAAAAGGCAAGGGGCTGGAGGAGTATAGGAGGGGAGTGTGGATCATGGGAGAAAGGGAAGAAGGGCCATCAGGTGGAGATGATAGGCAGGTGCAGAGAAGAGGGTAGAGGCCAGCAAGGGGGAAACAAGAAGAGCGAAGGGGGAGGAGAATATAATAACTGGAAGTTAGAGAAATCAATGTTTGTGCCATCAGGTTGGAGGCTACTTAGACAGATAACCACAACTTTCCCAAAGAGGAGGCCATTGACTGACATGTTGGAACGGGAATGGAGATAAGAATTGAAATGGTTGGCCACTAGGAAATTCCACTTTCTGCTGATGGAGCTGAAGTGCTCGACAAAGCAGACATCAATCTATGTCAGATCTCACCAATGTAGAGGAGACCACATTGGGAGCACCAGGTACAGATAGATCACGTTGGTGTTGCAGAGAAAGCATGGATCTGAGGATGCATTGACTTCAGTGCTATGGGAAAGGCTGATTAATATGAACACAAACACAAGAAAATCTGCAGATGCTGGAAATCCAGAGCAAGGCACACAAAATGCTGGAGGAACTCAGCAAGTCAGGCAGCATCTATGCAAAAGAATAAACAGTTGAGGTTTTGGACTGAGACTCTTATTCAGGACTGAGAAGGAAGGGGGAAGATGACAAAAATCAAAAGATGGAGGGAGGGGAAAGAGGCTAGCTGGAAGGTGATAGGTAAAGCCAGGTGGGTGGAAAAGGTCAAGGGCTAGAAAAGAAAGAATCTGATAGAGGAGGAGAGTGGACTGTAGGAGAAAGGGAAGGAAGAGGAAACCAAGGGTGAAGTATAGGCAGGTGAGAAGAAGTAAAAGGTCAGAGTGGGTTATAGAGGAAGGGGGGTGGGGGATTTGTTTTACTGGAAGGAGAAATTGATATTCATTCCATCAGGTATGAGGGTACCCAGACGGAATATAAGGTGTTGCTTCAGCACCCTGAGGGTGGCCTCGTCTTGGCACAGAACAGAAATGGGAATTAAAATGTTTGGCCACTGGAAAGTCCTGCTTGTGCTGGATGGTCACCAGTAATCATGGGTGAATCCAAATTGCAAAGAGTGGAATTTAATTTGGAATCCACATGGGTCAAGTTGGGTCCAGAGACATTTGGCTATGGAAGTGAATTTTGGTCAATTGTGCCATCTTGATATGGCAGCCACTGAGTATGAACAAAACAAAATAAATGGAAATTATATCAGAAAGCCCAACATTGCTTGGTCATAAGTCAGAGAGAAAATGTTGGGGTGGGATGAAGACCACTGCATGTGACCACTGGAGAAGCATTTGTGGATCCAGAATAGTCAAAAATTTTGAACATTCAGAGAAGGAACCTCCTTATTGTCATGAGATCAGCAATGGCACAGATGTAATTTAGAAGAGAATACAAAGAGATCTGACATATAACTGAAGTAGAAGTGGCCTTAGTCCTAGAACACCACGGCACAGAAACAGGCCCTTTGGCCCATCTAGTCCATGCTGAACTGTTATTCTGCTTTGTCCCATTGACCTGCACTGGAACCATAACCCTCCATGTCAGTATCTATCCAAATGTCTGAACTGTTGACTCAAGCTTGTATTCAAAACTTGCACTGGCATCTTATTCCACACTCTCACCATCCTGAGTAAAGATGTCCCCCACATGTTCCCCTTAACCATTTCACCTTTCATCCTCAACCCACTACTCTAGTTCTACTCTCACCCAACATCAGTGGAAAAAGCCTACTTGTACTTACCCTATCTATACCCTTCATAATTTTGGATACCTCTGTCAAATATCCCCTCTACACTCTCGGAAGTAAAGTCTTAACCTATTCAATCATTCCCTATAATTCAGGTACTCAATTCGCAGCAACATCCTTGCAAATTTTCTCTGCACTTTTTAAATCTTATTGACATCTTTCCAGTAGGAAGGTGACTAAAGTTGCACAAAATACTCTAAATAGGCCTTACCTATGTCTTAAACAACTTCAACTTAACATCCCAACTCCTGTACTCAGTACTTTGATTTATGAAGGCCAATATGCCAAAAGCTTTCCTTACAACTCTTATCTATCTGTGTTGCCATTTTCAAGAAATTATTGATATGTATTCCCATATCCTTTGGTTCTACCACACTCCTCAGTACCCTACAGCTCACTGTACAAGTCGTACCCTGGTTGGTCCTCCCAAAGTGCAAAACCTCACACTTGTCTGTATTAAATTTCACCTGCCATTTTTCAGCGCATTTTTCCAGCTGGTCCAGATATCACTGCAAGCTTTGATAGTCTTCCTTGCTGTTCGTTACACCCTCAGTCTTGGTGTCACAAATTTGCTGATCCAGTCAATCACATTATCATCCCGATCTTTGATAAAGATGACTAACAACAATGGAACCAGCAGCAACCCCTGGACTGTACACTAGTCACAGGCCTCTAGTCAGAGAGACAACCAACTATTACCACTCTCCGGCTTTTTCCACGAAGCTATTATCCAAACCAATTTACCACCTCATCTTGAATGCCAAGTGACTAAAGTTCTTAACTAACCTCCTATGTGGGACCTTGTCAAAGGCCTTGTGAAAGTCCATGCAGTCAAGATCCACTGCTTTGCTGCCTTCAACTTTCCTGGTAACTTGCTCGAAAAATTCTGTAAAATTCGTTAGACGCGACCTACCACACTGAAAGCCACGTTGACTATCTCTAATCAGTCTTTGTCTATCCAAATACATATATACCTGTTCTAATAACTTCCTCGCTACTGATGTCAGGCTCGTGGCCTATAATTTCCTGGTTTATTTTTAGAGTCTTTCTTAAACAATAGAACATCATTAGCTATCCTCCAATCTCCCGGCACCTCACCTGTGGCTAAGGGTATTTTAAATAACTCTGCTTTTTATTTACAGGTGGAGGCACTGGTTAGAAAGCCTTTAGATTGACTAAATATAATGGACAATAAGTACTGGGGAGGAGAAAAACAGAAAATGCTGGAAATTCTCAACAAATCAGGCAGCTTCTGTGGAAAGAGAAATGGAGCCAGCATTTCAGCTCCACATCCTTCATCAGAATGGTCGGATGAGAGGCATTGTTGTGTGGAAGCAACAGACTGAAAGTACGTGGGCATATTGGGAAAATAGGCAGCATGTAAGCCAAGGATTCAGATAGATGCCTTATGCTGCTGACTATAATCCCGACTGAGGTCATCAAATACAGAATAAGTGAAAAGGAAACTGCCTTGATGAGTCAGGCTAGGCCAGAAATGTGTCAAAGTGAAAAACAGGACTGAGGCAACCGGTGAAAAGTGGGTAAGGGGATCAGGTTTTCTGAGAACAGCCGAGGATGACTTAGGGATAATTTGTGGATGTAAATGGAGCAGCTGAAAGGCAATACATTGCAGGATGTAAATCTTCTCAGAAAGAATATTTTCAGTAAGTTTATCAGTTTATATAGTATGAGGGCCAACAAAGATCCAGACAAGACATCCTTGATTTCTAATCACCAAGTTGGAAGAATTCAAATGGTTGTCTTGATTGTGTAAATTTAACAGCACAGTTTTCCAACAACATGCTTAGTAGTTAAATTATTTATAAAGAATTTACATATATAGTTGCTACATTATAAAATTGCATCATGTTAAGGATATAAGAAAACATGAGCTGTGGAAAATGAGTCACTTTTTTTTATTAAGATAGCAGGATAATGAGATAAATGTTAAGTTTACTAATGAATATAACTGACAACTTTCTAACCTAAAATTGGCAGGAGCTGAGATGACCACTACTTTCAGCTGTTCAACAGCTGACCTTGTGAAAGATTCACTCCATCTTCAAAATTGTGTGTCACCTATCTTCAGGAAATGTTGTTTGTCGACAATTGTCTAGCTATCTTCAGCTGAGGACTTCTCCTGGATTGTCCTTGACTTGCTATCATACTCAGACTGATTTGAACAAGTTAATTAAAGCCTAGTTTTTAATTTCACACAAAATTGAAAAATAACTTTGCATTTGCCGATTTTAAATACATGGGTTAATAATTGGAAAGCACATTTGTAAACCAGTAACTGTAATTTATGATATAACGATGAAAACAGATAGTTATGAGAAGTTACAGATGGCATTTCATTCCACTGCTTTCTAACGTGGCAGACAAAATTAGATTGCTAAAGTGTAAGAATTTGTATTTTAAAGTTAATCCTGAGAATTCGTGCAGTCTCTTGACAACCCTACATTTTTGAGTAGCTGGCAGCAGCTGCATAGATGAGGCATAATTTGAGAGAGAGCACGAAAAGCTGGTAGGATTACCCTGCAACGTGCGATATTCATGGCTCTGTTACACACTGGCTGTGACGCTGCTTCAATATTATAAGCACTCTAAATTTAATGCCCATAGTAATCATTCCTTTGGTGATTGTCCACATCCTATTTTACCCCTTTGCTCATCACAGTTGTTTCTTTCCGTCTGCGACAGCTGCCAAAGTGAAATATTTTTTGCACATCATTTAACCTGAATTCCAACATGCAGAAGTTTCTTTCTATAATTAGCTGGAAGAGTTAAATTACAAGCTCTTCAAGTGCAGCAAGTTGCAGCGATCTGCCTTTTTCAGCTGGAGTTGACTGCAGTTAACATCACCTGTGTTCTTCGTCTCCAAATCCAGTTACAATGGATCTTCACAGAGATATGAGAGAGGAATCCCGTCTTTATCAAACTACGCTTCTTCAAGATGGACTGAAGAAACTTTTGGATGAGAACAAATTTGTTGATTGCTCGCTGAAGGTTGGCAGTAAGTCCTTTCCTTGTCATCGACTTATCCTGGCAGCCTGCAGCCCATACTTCCGTGAGTATTTCATTTCAGAAGAAAACGAGAAGAAACATGAGGTAGTTCTGGAAGATGTTGACGAAACTATTGTGGCTATGATCCTTCAGTACCTGTATACTTCGGAGATAGAACTGACCGATGAGAATGTGCAGAATGTTTTTGCTGTGTCCAGTCGCTTTCAGATTCCTTCCGTCTTCACACTGTGTGTCACCTATCTTCAGGAAAAGTTATCTGTCGACAACTGTCTAGCCATTTTCAGGTTAGGACTTCTCCTAGATTGTCCTCGGCTTGCTATTGCTGCTCGTGAATACGCCTCAGACCGATTTGAACAAATTTCTAAAGAAGAAGATTTTATGCAGCTTGCCCTTCATGAGCTGATCAGCCTCATTGCAAGTGACGCTTTAAATGTAGAGAAGGAAGAGGTTGTATTTGAAGCTGTAATGAGATGGGTACGGACTGACAAAGAGGACAGGGCCAAACATTTAGGAGAAGTATTTGACTTTATACGTTTTCGCCTTATGACTGAGAAATATGTCAAAGACCGTGTAGAAAAGGATGATATTATTAAGTCTAATCCAGATTTGATGAAGAAAGTTCAGACGGTTAAAGATGCGTTTGCTGGGAAACTTCCTGAGCCCGCTAAAGGAGGAGACAAAAAGGCAAAGAAAGGAGAGAGTGCTGCAGATGCAGTAAATGGCGACGAAGATCTCCCTGGTTTCTTGAATGACATTCCAAGGCATGGCATGTTCGTTAAGGAGATGATCATGTTCATTAATGATACAATGACTGTGGCATATGATCCAAATCTAAATGAATGCTTTCTGGCTGCAGTAAGCAATTTGATTCCTAAAAATCATGTTAGCCTGGTTACAAAAAGAAACCAAATTTTTGTTATCGGTGGCCTGTACGTGGATGAAGAAGTTAAAGAACACCCTTGCCATTGCTATTTCTTCCAGGTATGCTTTGAGTCTATTCAGTTTTTAAAATTACTTAGGATTTTCACTTTCTTGCAGGATTGTATATTTGAAATAATATTTTCAGTAAATATGACTGGAAGTTTATAAATTTAATGGTTTCCAGAACTATTCTGAAAATCCAAAATACAAAAACACACGTGAATTTATTTACTTTTTTTAAAAAAAATAAGTTATGTTTAGAAATAGAAATCGTTATTATTAAAACATCTTGCCCAAAATATGGTGATTTATTGAAGTAAACGACTGCACCAATTAGTCAGAAATTAAGATTAAATGTTTTTCTTTAGTTTGACAGCATTGCTGGGGCATGGAATGGTTTACCACCATTGCCTTCACCCAGATGCCTCTTCGGGTTAGGAGAAACTGAGAATTTCCTTTATGTGGTTGGCGGCAAAGACCTTCAAAATGAACAGTCACTTGATTCAGTAATGTGCTATGATATGAAGTAAGTCCACCTTATTTCCATTTTGTATGGTGTTTTAAGTTTAATTCCCTATAGTCGTGTGTAGTTTGATTTATACCAACTATTGCTGTAAACTGTTTTAATTCGGCAGAACGTATTTTCTTAAAATGTTAGATAATATGATTATTTTGTTCAATATAAATAGATTACATTGATTCTATCCCTTATGAACCAGTAAGGACATGGCCCATTCCATAACAGCAATATTTCAGCCTTGCTTTTGGTAGTAATACACTGAAAGGGATTTCACTCTGGTTTGGAAATGGCTGCAGTATTTAAATATTGTTATTATTTGGAATAACAAGATTTAGCTGGAGACAAAGATAATGAAGACAGATTTATCATTGAGGAGAAGAGTTTTTATTTGGATAAAACTCTATACAAAACTGCTTGTAACATTGAGACCAGTAATATTGTTTTAAAAACAATTCAAGTGCTTTCTCTCCAGTTTTAATTCTTTATTACACTATTGCATATCAAAATGGGGTATTCAAAATTGACCAAAGATTTCATATGGTGCTTCAACAAACACCTTGTTTTATCCATCTTAAGAGTAATGGCAATAACCTAGGCCATGATAGTCAAAGGTATTTGACTAATTTTTAATCATGGAGTCAAAATGGAGCTTATGTTTAATCTGTTAATATCACGGCTTTTCATCTTCACGCTAAAGTAAATAGAATTCTGGGTTCTTTTGTGATCGATCTTTCCTAATTTTGTAAAGTTTTTTTTGTCTATCACTTTTCAAGTTTAAGCTTATTGTCATGTGGCTGTACATATATATAACCAAACAAAACAACATTCTTCTGGAGCACAGTGCACCCCCAAAGCGTATACAGTATCACACACAGCACATAAAACAAAATAGTGTACTACCACAAAATAAGTTAGGAAAATACAATTCAAAGTGCATTTTGTGCGTAGCACAGGTGAACGGTAAACGTTAAACAGCTCATTGTCATAGTGATGAGACCTCAGTGGTGGCAAGCTATTCATTAGTCTCACTGCCTGAGGGAAGAAGCTTTTACCCAATCTGGAAGTCTTCGTCCTGATGTTCCTGTACCTCCTCCCTGTTAGTAGTTGGTCAAATAAATTGTGGGATGGATGGTAGGGGTCCGCAACAATGCTTCAGGCACTTCATATATAATGCTCCCAGTAAATGCCACAAACATGACCCTCTTGGTGGTTTTTATTCTCCTCCGTAGATTCTTGCTGTCCAACGCCTTGCAGCTTCTATACCGCACAATGATACAGACAGACTGGATGGTACTTGTGTAGGAAGTTGTTAGAGTGGGAGTGGGGAGCCTTGCCTACCCCAATCTCCTCAAAAAGTGTAGGCACTGCTGTCCTTCTTGTCTACTGAAGAGATGCTGTTGGTCCAGGTTAGATCATCCATTATGTGCACACCGAGGAACTTCGTGCAGAGCCATTGGTGTGCAATGGAGACTGGTCAACATGCACCTTCGTGAAGTCCACAATTATCTTTTTAAGTAAATCAGCTTTGAGTGACTGTTACGATATTTAAATCTGATAAAACTATCGACAGGTACAGTGAGAATGTTATTTTAATGCAAATTTTTTTTTCAGCAACCTAAAATGGACGGAATCCAAAGCATTTCCTCTGAAGATTTATGGTCACTCTATAGTTTCACACAATGGATTAATTTATGTCATTGGCGGGAAGACTGATGATGGGTAAGTGTTGTTTAGATTGATCGTATAATGGATTCCTTCTGCAGCAGAGCGGTTGATTATTTTAATCCCTCTAATTTATCCACAGTAAATGTGTCAACAAATTATTTGTCTACAACCCTAAGAAATCTGAGTGGCGGGAGCTGGCAGCCATGAGCAAAGCACGAGCCATGTTTGGAGCTGCAGTGCATCAAAGTAAAATCTGGGTTGTTGGAGGGGTGACCGAAGAAGGCTTGACAGCCGCAGCAGAAGCGTATGACATCGTGAATAACAAGTGAGTGAAATCCAATAGAAACTTCAAGTTTTTTTCTGTTTAGTCAGCAAAGGGAGATGTCTGTGAAGTGATCTTATAAAGGAATTTAGGTACTGATATATTAGAAGACCAGGAGGACAAAGAAAAAAACCTACTGAAAGATGTTTTAAAATTGATGCCCGTAAATTCTGATTGACACATGTGATGTTCAATATAATCAAATGGTTTCCAGAACAGACCTAACCAGTTCCCCTCCACCACCACGCTCCTCCCTCTGACACCTCAACAATTTCTCTTTCGGTTCATCCCACTTTCTCCAACCCCAAAGTGTTGTCATGGGCACCCGCACGGGCCCCAGCTCTGCCTGATTTTTCGTTGGCTATGTGAAACAGTCCATGTTTCAAGCCTTTGCTGGTAATGTTTCCAACTCTTTCCGTGCTACTTTAACTGCATTGGTGCCACTTCATGCACCCATGCTAAGCTCATCAATTTCATCCACTTTGCCTCCAACTTCTATTCGGCTCTTAAATTCACTTGGTCTATCTCTAACACCTCTCTGCTCATATCTTTTAAAAAACCTACTGACTCTTACAGCTATTTTGACAATACTTCTTCACACTGTCACTTGTAAAAAAAAGTGTCATTCCCTTTTCTCAGTTCCTCTATCTCCGACAAATCTGTTCTCAGGATGAGGCTTTCCATTCCAGAATACTGTATCTGAGATGTCATCTTTCTTCAAAGAATGGGATTCTCTTCTACCATTGATGCCGCCTTCACTTGCATCTCTATTTGGTGGACACCCCATCTTCCCGCCACAATAGGGATACAGTTCCTCTTGTTCGTACCTTCCAACCAATGAGCCTCTGCATCCAACACATCATTCTCCATAACTTCCGCCATTTTCAACAGGATCCTACCACTAAATCACATCTTTCCCTACCCTGCCCCACACTTCCCACTTTCTGCAGAAATCCCTCTCCACAACTCGATTGTTCATTTGTCCATCCCCACTGATCTCCTTCCTGGCACTTACCCTTGCCAGTGATGCCTGTGTTACACCTCTCCATTTACCTCCTCCCTCACCTCCATTCATAACCCCAGATAATCCTTCCAGGTGAGGCAACACTTCATCTGCGAGTCTGTTGGGGTCATCTACTACAAACGTGTTTGTATATCCAGTGTTCCTGGTGCAACCTCCTCTACCTTAGTGAGACCCGACGTAGATTGGCGGACTGCTTCAACGTGCACCTTCACTCTGTCTGCAACAGGCTGGATTTCCCAGTAGCCAGCCATTTTAATTCCACACCCCATTCCCATTCCAACATGTCAGTCCATGACCTCTTCTACTGTCAGGATGAGACCACTCTCAAATTGGAGGAGCAACATCTCATATTGTCTGGGTAACCTCCAACCTGATGGTATAAACATCGATTTCTCTAACTTACTATAATTTCTCCCCTTTTCTCTTTTCTCATTCTGGCTCCCCACTAGCCCCTCCCTTCTCTTCATCTGCCCATCACCTTCTGGTACTCCTCCTCCCCTTTCTCCGATGGTCTACTCTTTTCTCCTATCGACTTCTTTGTTCTCCAGCCCTTTATTTTTCCCACCTATCACCTCTCAACTTCTTATTTCATAGCGCCCCCCCCACCTAAATTTCCCCTCACCTGGTTTCACCTATCACCCGTCAACTTGTACTCCTCCCTCTTCCTTTCCAGTCCTGATAAAGGGTCTCGGCCTGAAACTTCAAATCTTTCTGAAGATGATGGTAGTTATCCTGAAGATATTTTTAAAAATAATAACATTAAGTAGTAAGATAACATCAGGAAAGTAGTCCAGGATTGGAATTATGAAACAACACTGACGAAGAGAATGGAAATGAAATACTAGGTCAAATTGTGAAAAGATGAAAGATAGTGTTAGGTAAGAGGCCAGGTCATCTGTGATCCTTTACTGTAATCACAGTAAAGACTACAACTACTGTACAGTAACTATGAATATGGAAATTCGTGTAATATCTTTCAGCCAATGATTTTATTTTAGATTACTTAGACATAATACCTACAATACATTATAAATACTATGCGGATGAAGGCTGTTGCATATTTATTCTGAATTTTTGTTACGATTAATCCAAACAAAGCTACATAACTATCTGTAGAAAATGATAATATTCATCTACATATTTACAATTGAAATGTTGTTAAATATTCTTATTTGACTATCACAGGTGGGAGAAAGTGCAAGAATTTCCACAAGAGAGAAGCTCGATAAATGTCATCAATATGGCTGGATCACTTTATGCCATTGGAGGTTTTGCTATGATTGAACTGGAAAATAAAGAATATGCACCCTCAGAATTCAATGACGTGTGGAAGTAAGTCAATATTTTTGAAGGACAGGTGAACTTGCACTTATTTGGTCAAATTTAGTCTAGGACAGGGGTCCCCAACCTGGGGTCCACAGACCCCTCGGTTAATGGTAGGGGTCCATGGCGTAAGAAAAGTTGGGAACCCCCTGGTCCAGGATATATATTTAGTGCTGAAGTTTCTGTGCTTGAAATACATTTATTTGAAATATTAAGTAAAAAGTAAATGCTGGTAAAGGAAAAAAAAATTGCTTTCTAGCATCTGTACTCTCAGCAAAAAGTTATCAAGATTAGAAATAAGCCTAAAGAAAATAAGTGACTTTGTTGCTAGTAATTTTACCCTCAACCTGACTATCCCCTCAATGATCTTATATGTGTCTATCAGGTCACTGCAACCTCCCCTTGTAACTCAGGCCCCCTATTCCAGGCAACATACTGGTAAATGTTTTCTGCACTATTTCTAGTTTATTAGCATCTTTCCTAGAATGGGATGACAAAACTGTACAGAATTAGACAATTGCTTCAGAACTTCCCTACAGCTATATTTAGTGCCCTGCCAAATGCCACCACCCTCTCAAGCAGCGCATTCCAGATTCCACACACCTTCGGTTTCATGAGGAAAATTTTCTCACTATCAATTACCTTAATAAATTTATATCCCTCAAAAGTCTGCTGGTGTCAGATCTACACTTTCCCTAGTTCGGTTCCCAAATCCACACTTTGGAAAGGTAGAACTTAAGTTTTATGTAGTGGGCTAACAACAAGTCACCGACACCCTACACATATGATGTGCTAGAATTTCTAGACACTTGTCTAACTGCTCCATAAATCAACCATTGTTTACTTAATTGATTTTTTAATCTGTATCTTATACTAAAATAATTTTAAATTTATGAACAACTAGTTACTAATTCCCTTAAAGAAAATATGCAAAGCATTAGACAAACCTTTTCTTTTCATAACTCTAATCAATTGACTACATAGTTAACACCTTGTCTATTCCATATATTACAATATAATAGTTTAGTTATGCCTTACCCTGTGATTATAATAGCATGATGAATATTTATTTACTCAATTTTCTTATATATAAATGACAACAGTTTTAATGTTTCTTCATGTTGAAAGGGAGTAAATGCAAAAGACTAAAAATACAAATTGGCTTGTTACAATCAAAATAAAATGAATAAATCTACAATTTCATGTCAATCCACAACACTAATATTTGCCTATATTTTAAAAGATCTTTTAAAATCTCTTTATCATGCTTTTGGGATTCCGCTGATACTCCAAATCTACTTTCAACCATTATTTCTATTGTAAATATTACAAAAAATTTTAGTCCTAACCCTTACTGTACAGCACCCTTTGATTCAACACTTTAAAACGAAAGTGGGAAAGAATGAATCATATGATTACCATATCTAGAACTGGCAAGCAAAGAAAATCAAACATGGATTTGTTCCAGTAAATCTGCAGCAACTCTATTGTGAGCACTTTAGTGGCCCTTATCTGAATGATTCCAGAATGAAAGGGTTAATGAGGAGCATTTGATGGCTCTGGGCTTGTACTCCCTGGAGTTTAGAATAATTGGGGGGGATGTCATTGAGTGAATGTTTCCTATAATGGGTGAGTCTAGGACTGGAGGGCGCAACCTCAGAATAGAGAGAGATCCATTTAGAACAGAGGAGAGGATGAACTCCTTTAGCCAGTGGTGGTGAATCTGCGGAATTCATTGCAATGGACAGCTGTGGAGGCCAAGTCATTGAATTTATTTAAAGCAGAGGATGATAGAAACATAGAAAACATACAGCACAATACAGGCCCTTCGGCCCACAAAACTGTGCTGAACATGTCCCTACCTTAGAACTACTTAGGGTTACCCATAGCCCTCTATTTTTCTAAGCTCCATGTAGCCATCTAGGAGTCTCTTAAAAGACCCTATCGTTTCTGCCTCAATCGCCATCGCCGGCAGCCCATTCCACGCACTCACCACTCCCTGCATAAAAAACTTACCCCTGACATCTCCTCTGTACCTACTTCCAAGCACCTTAAAACTATGCCCTCTCATGCTAGCCATT
The DNA here is from genome assembly GCF_963921235.1 of Mobula hypostoma. Lineage (NCBI taxonomy): Eukaryota > Metazoa > Chordata > Chondrichthyes > Myliobatiformes > Myliobatidae > Mobula > Mobula hypostoma. The sequence goes on from NC_086102.1 coordinate 167,624,249, forward strand.
TCAGCCGGGAAAAGCCTCTGACTATCCACACGATCATTATCTTGTACACCTCTATCAGGTTCTTAGTCAGTCATGGCATCAAAGGTTACAGAGAGCAGGCAGGAGAAAGGAGTAGAAAAGAATAAATCAGCCATAATGATATGGTAGAGCAGACTCGTTGGGCTGAGTGGCCTAATTCTGCTCCTATGTCTTATGGTCTATTTTTTCTTGATGACTGAACCAGGCAGGTTAGGTGGAGTCAGTTTCAGAAAGCAAGGGAGAAAGAATAAAGAAAAGTTCAAAGTTGCATTCTTTGGTTTGTTTTACTACCAGCACCATCTTAAACTGGAACAATAGAGTGAGAGATCAGAGACTTATAGGAATGAGAGGAAAAGCAAGTACATGAGAGGGAAAAAGGAGAAATTGAGCTGGAAGTCACAAAACTGCATGCATGTGAGTGAGTAGTGGGGGGGTGGGGGAAAGGGGGAAGATGTGAAGGTAGATCCCATCAGATATCATGCAGTGAGTCTATCTTTTCCGTGTTCTACTTAGATATTTAAAGCATATGGCTACCTGTGAAAAGTATTGTCAACACTTTAAATAATCTTTTTCTTGTTAGTATGCCTGATCAATCCATTAAAATATTAACATTTAATAACTTGTGTTTGAGTACAATTAAGCAACAGCCTAAATGTAGCACATATTCTGTTAAATACTTCACTAAATTTTATAAGAAAGGTCAAACAACGCTTCTGAACATACAATAAAATGTTTTTGTATCCTTCATTTAGGTATGAAGATGAAAAGAAGGAATGGAGTGGCATGCTGAAGGAAATTAATTATGGTGCAGGTGCCACCTGTCTTCCTGCACGTCTCAATATGTTCAGACTTACCAAATTATAAATAGTTCCATGGTATCATTAATATTGCTGCTAAATAAAACAACTGGTATATGATGCCAACTGGAATTCTACTCTACATGTACAAAAAATATATTATACAAAATTTACATTTAAATTTCAAACAAGCCCAAATAGAGTAAATGATTGTACCATGATGCTATAAATGGTCAAAGGCTGAAGAGGATATGCATGTATACGCTGATAAGAATTTGCAATGCAACATGAACACAATTAGAGTTAATTTTTAAATACAGCAAGTAAATTGCATTTCCAGCAGTTTATATTCTGTAAAGTTTATATCAGTTTAATTCCTCAATTTTATTTTAAAAAATGTTACTAGGGAACTTAAAGCTTTGCTTAAAATTGTATCCCCCTCAGCACTTTTCATTTACTAACTGAAATTTTCTGAATTAATTCCATCATATTTACTTACTGGATATAAAGCAACCTGAGAACACTTAAAAAAAAATCAGCCTTTCCCTTCCTGACCGACTTGTGAGAATTGCATTGTTTCTTTTGTTCCTAAGGCAGACTCTGTCCATAGATAGAACAACTGTATACTTACGGAAATTATGATAATTTCACCAGTGAGACTGTGTATTTAGTATTCTTAACTTCTAATTCATTGATTACTTTTTACTCAGGATTGTATTTAAGAAATTATCCTTGTTTTAACTTTGCATTTTTTAAATCTGACATTGCATTTCAATATTTTGACAAATGAGTAATCATGATCTGGTAAAATATACTTTATTTGCATAATTATGATAGTAGACTTCCACGTGTGTACATGGAACAAAAACAACTTTCAAAACTTGATTCATGAATAAGATATTTATACAAACAAGAGAAAATATGCAGATGCTGAGAATCCAAGCAGTGCACACAAAATGCTGGAGGAACTCAGCAGGTCAGGCAGCATCTATGGAAAAAAGTATAGTTGACGTTTTGGACCGAGAAATTAAGGGTCTCAGCCCAAAACGTCAACAGTACTTTCTTCCATAGATGCTGCCTGGCCTGCTGAGATACTTATGCAAATATCTTTTGTTTAAGGTAGTCCATCCACGCATCCTTTGTTGACAATTCCATGGAATTCCATTCAAAATGGGGTACCTGTAAAGACAAGAAAGGCAAGATTTTAAAATTTAACAAGAAAATACACAGTAAAAGTAAATTGCGTGGAGCCATTTTCAAATATAAAGATAGATTTACAGATAACATAACTTGCTGCAGCAACTATCCCTGTATTACACTTGGACAATGTATGATTTAATAAATTTAAATATCCTAAAATCCTTGTTATCTTGGTAATGATAATTCATTTTATTTACTTGTGCTAGGTGGGTACTGCTCACAAGATCAGCATTTATTGTCTAATCTTAAATGCTCTTGAGAAGTTGGTAATTTTGCTGTCCATCCAGTCACATATTCCAAGTACTGTTACACAAGTTCCAGGAATTTGATAAAGTGACTGAAGGAATTGCATAATATTTCCAATCTTGGATACTGTGACTTGGAGGGGACTTTGACATTATGGCAGTCCTACTCATTGTGGCTGTTGCTCTAACATGATAAAGGCAGCCACCTCGAGAGGTACATTGAGAAAGTCTTGGTGAGTTAAGGCAGTACTTGCAACTAATAATTATGACAATGTTTCAAAGATCATAAGATAACCAGCTATAACTGAACACCTCAAATAAAAGGTCCACAAAAGCAAAACCAGTGGGAAGTTAAACAAATGATTAATTCTGCAACAATTTCGTTACTTTGCAGTAAATAGAGTTTTTACATACAATTTTCCCCCAAGTGCTTCAGGGCCAAGTCTTATTTTTTCCCCTTATTGGTTCCCAGGATTATTTCTGGTTATTGTAAACTGCCAGATAAAGAAGTTAAAAACCAATTATTTTTATAAATCCCATATGGCCCAGTGCAGTTTTATTTTGTACCACACAAAACTGCCCTTTTGATCAATTTACCACTTAGTAAAGCATGTGTTGGTATTGGAAAGGGTCCAGAGGAGGTTCACGAGAATGATTACCAGGAATAAAAGGGTTAACAGATGAGGAGTGTTTAATGGCTCTGGGCCTACACTCACTGGTGTTTAGAAGAATGAGTGGGGAAGGTCACTGAAACCTATCTAATATTGAAAGGCCTAGATAAGAGTGGATGTGGAGAGGATGTTTCCTATAGTGGGAGTCTAGGACCAGAGGACTCAGCCTCAGAATACAAGGATATCCTTTCAGAACAGAGATGAGGATGAGTTTCTTTAGCTAGAGGGTGGTGAATCTGTGGAATTCAATGCCACAGGTGGCAATGGATGCCAAGTCATTGGGTATATTTGAAGTGGAGGTTGATAGGTTCTGATTAGTAAGGATGCAGAGGTAATGGGGGAAAGGCAGGAGAATGGGGTTGAGAGGGATAATAAATCGGCCATAATGGAATGGCAGAGCAGACTTTATAGGCCAAATGGCCTAAATCTGTTCCCATGTTTTATGCTCTAATGGACATCTTTCTCACGTCGTATGAAAATATATTTGATTTCACAATGCATTCAAAATTTAGATGGGCATATTTGGAATCCAGACATTTCTATTAGAAAATCCTGGGTGGTGGAGGTAAGAAAGTCAGAGGAACAGTTTCTTCCACTGCTTCGTGCTTCCATACACCCTGAAATTGTGTAATAAATCTTAAGTTATCCCGATACAACTTCATTGTCAGTCTCCACAAAGCTACTAAAAAAAACTTTTGTGTATCCTGACAAAAGTAGATAATAGATAATAGATAAAAGTAGCTATGGAACCTGATAAGTGGTTTAGGCATTAATTGAGTACTAAAGAATAAAACAAAATTACAATTGCTGATTTTTAAAAAGTTAACTAATTGAAAAGCACAGAGAAACTCAGTGGGCCAGGTGGCATCTGTTTAAGCAAAGAGATAGGAAATATTCTTTGTTATATATACAGTACCTGATATTTATTGCAACTAGAGTGTCTCAGGTTAATGATACCCTCAGGCTTGAACGTAGATCTAAATTGTGTCAGGCAAAGATTCTCAATCTTTAGGACAGATATTTACTAGTTTTGATGCTCAAATTTTGCAGGCTCTCAGAACAACATCGTATACCTACCTGCACTACGTGGTATCCCAGAATCTCCAAGTGCCTCTTTTTCATAGCAGCTTCTCCCTTAATTTGATGAGAATTTTTGCAGAACGCTTTAGCGTTGAGAAAGTCTATGAGAACTCTGTAGGAAATAAATATCCTACATTAATTTTAAGGCAGATTGAATGACACAACCTACTGCCCCCCACAATCTTATATATAATTAAAATCTTGATGAGAACTGACAAGATGCATTATTCAAATAGGATGGGTAGAACTTCAAAAATTAGCAACAATTAAGCCTTAATAAAGTACATATGCTGAACAGTGAATGTACTTCCTTCAAACAAGGCCTGAAAAAAAGGAAAACCAAATTTAGATAAATCTTGACATGAATTTGTGAAGATTCAGTGATTTCAGATTTAATCAAGCGAAACTAATGTTCAAGAATAATTACAGTTTAAATTTTACTTTATTAATATATCAACAGTGCAAATGTCAATTAGGCATTTTGTTTGCTAATATTCATATACAGTGATCAAAGGGCAGGTTCTGTGGCCAGCCATGTCCCTGCTGACCAAATGCCAACTTAAACTAATGCTTTCTGCCTGCATATAGTCTGTATCCCTCTATTCCCAGACTGCTCATGTGTCTAAATGCCTTTTAAACATCGCTGTCATAACTGTTTCTACCACTTCCATTAGCAGCACATTCAAGACACATACCACTCTGTGTAAAAACAAAAAAAAACTCTCACTCATGTCATTTAAGCTTTCCAGTAAAATGGATGTAAGTATGGATCATACAGGTTATATAGATCAAATGAAAGCAAAAATATGAAATGAATGCCAACATGAAGAATAATCAACCCCTTTCTAACAGTTCTGTAAAATGATGTTCCTGAAGGCAAGGAAACCTGTTGGCCAGAAAGAATTACATTCTATAAATCAGTGAATTCAAATGGATCAAGAACAGTGGAAGGAGACAGTCTAACCGTCTTTGTTCTTGCCATGTGTTTGGGGATGGAGGCTGCTATTTTGTGAAGAAACTCTATTCTCCATTTAGCTTGACTTGCTGGCCTTGATCAATGTTTTAAAGAAGACACTATGATACTTCAGGTAATCTGCTGGACTGGAGATTATTTCCAAAGAAGAAGGAATTTGTGAGATGTTTTTTGGTTGGATATAACATGCAGATTTGTGAACGTTGGGGGTGGTGCCTGTCTGGAGAGATTCGAGCTCATAGCTGATTGAGAACAGCCAACCATAAATTACCAACTGTCACGTGATGGAAGAGTACAAAAATGGATGCTGACTTGGAGCAGAGCCAATAACAAGGTGTTAAAGGTCAGAAACATGACTTGTGGCCAATGACACTGGAATGCAATATCTGAATTGATAAGGAATGGATATAAAAGTGGACGCTTCGAGTGTGCTAGCAGTGGTAACTCCAAAGAATAACCATTGTAGATACAAGCGTGAGCGACCCTGCGTGAAACACATGAAGAGTAAATCAGGACTACAAGAAATGCCTGGCTAGCATAGACTCTTTTGCCCAGATAATACTTTTGCTATTCTTTGACCATTCAGGAGAGTCAGGAATACTTAGCAGGCGTGCACACAAAGTACTTAGTGTATGAATTCACATACTTATCAGTTTATACAATAAAAGGTATTCAGTAAATACAGATCTCTCTGTGCCTCACTGATTATTGTTGTAAGATTTTTTTTTAAAGAACAAACCAGTTCAACATAGATCAGTAATTCATCCAAGAAAGACGAGGGACAAATAAAACTGAATATGTTAGTCTCTTCATGTTAATTGCTATTTAAACCTCTATCTCAAGGGAAGCAAATGAGATAAAGCAGAGATAAATCTATCTACTGTAGATAGATTGTGAAGTATCCAACTGGACAAAGCATGTTTTCACTTGTTTTAATGTTGGAATAATGGAATACAAGATATTTTAACCAACTAAAGAATTTTGTAGCAGTGTAACAGTATTTTACTGTCTTAGCATTACTAATTATTAAGGATACTTCATATCATCACAAGAAAATACCACTAAATAAAGTAAATAGAAAATTTATTATGTACAGTATATTGATGTAACAATTGTATTACTGTTGTCTTCAGTATCTAATAGGTACCAAACGTTAAAATACAGATTTAAAACACTAATTATTAAAGATAATTCATGTACCAAAATCACAATACAACATTTTAATTAATCATGGTCAACTGCTTTAAAAGTATGAGCTAATAATGTTTACTCCCAGTTTTGGAAATGTGGCAAAACCTCAGCATTTGAACTAAAGAAAACATTGAACTTCATCAAAACTGTCTTGGAATACTATACAAAGCTTGCAACATCACCCAAGGAAAAAAAGCTGGTGTAAATGAAAAGGTAAATTTATTTTATTCTAGAAGTCCAAATCACAATGCTAAATATCATTCACATCAGGTTGCCTTTAGGAATTCTGAGCTGAGCAGTTAGTAATTCAAGGATGAGGAAGAAGAAAGTACCATAAGCTGAGGAATATTTTTATATCAACAGATTATTGATCAAAGCAATGGAAACATTGCCTTCTACAAAATTACATATTACCAGCTGTAGCAGCAGGATTTGCTTGTGTTGATTGCATAGTATCACACAGAAAGGGAATTACTTGAGATGTAATTATTTATCTTTAATTATCTATTACAAGCTTGTTATAAGAACATAAGAAATAGGAGCAGGAGTAGGCCATCCAGCCCATCGAGCCTGCCCCGCCATTCAATAAGATCATGGCTGATCTGTCCATACAACTCAGCTCCATCTACCTGCCTGTTTCCCAAAACCCTCAATTCCCTTACTATGTAAAAACCTATCTAACTGTTTCTTAAATATACTTAGTGAGGAAGCCTCAACTGCTTCCCTGGGCACAGAATTCCACAGATTCACCACTCTCTGGGAAAAACAGTTTCTCCTCACCAAATATATCTCTATCCTAAATCTTTTCCCCTGAATCTTGAGGCAATGTCCCCTGGTTCTGATCTCACCTACCAATGGAAACAACTTTCCTACTTCTATCTTATCTATCCCTTTCAAAATTTTGTATGTTTCTATAAGATCCTCTCTCATTCTTCTGAACTCCAGAGAGTATAGTCCCAGGCAACTCAACCTCTCCTCATAGGTTAACCCCTTCATTCCTGGAATCAACCTGGTGAACCTCCTCTGCACTGCCTCCAAAGCCAGCATATCCTTCCTCAAGTATGGAGACCAGAACTGCACACAGTACTCCAGGTGCACCCTCACCAGTACCCTGTATAGTTGCAGCATGACCTCCCTGCTCTTGAATTCAATCCCTCTAGCAATGAAGGCCAACATTCCATTTGCCTTCTTAATAACCTGTTGTACCTGCAAGCCAATGTTTTGCGATTCATGAACAAGCACTCCTAAGTCCCTCTGCACAACAGCATGCTGCAATCTTTCACCATTTAAATTATAATCTGCTCTTCTATTATTCCCTCCAAAGTGCATGATCTTGCATTTACCAACGTTGTACTCCATCTGCCAGCCCTTGGCCCACTCACTTAACCTATCTGTATCCCTCTGCAGACTCTCCACATCCTCTGTACAATTTGCTTTTCCACTCAGTCTAGTGTCATCAGCAAATTTTGTTATGCTACACTCAGTCCCCTCTTCCAAATCATCAATGTAAATGGTAAACAGCTGCGGGCCCAGCACCGACCCCCGCGGCACCCCACTCACCACTGACTGCCAACCGGAGAAACACCCATTTATACCAACTCTCTGCCTTCTATTGGTTAACGAATCCACTATCCACGCCAATACACTTCCTCCGACTCCATACGTCCATATCTTATTTATAAGTCTCTTGTGCGGCACCTTATCAAACACCTTATGGAATCCAAGTCTACGACATCCACCTGTACCCCTTTATCCTCAAAGAACTCCAGTAAGTTTGTCAAACAGGACCTGCCCTTTCTGAATCCATGCTGTGTCTGTCTAATGGAATCACTCCTTTCTAAATGTTTCACTATTTCTTCCTTAATGACAACTTCAAGTATTTTCCCGACTACAGATGGTAAGCTAACTGGCCTACAGTTGCCTGTCTTTTGCCTACATTCTTTGTTAAAAAGTGGCGTGACATTTGCTGTCTTCCAATCCGCCAGGACCTGCCCAGAGTCTAGAGGGTTTATAAAGTATAATAAATACCTTGTTAAAATTTCCTTTTTTATAGATGTAGAGTTTTTTTTTAAAAAACAATGATTTTAAGAGAAATTGAGTATGAACAAACCTTTTTCCTCCAGCTGGTGTCTGCTTCTCCCCAATAAATTCATTGTCTGATCTCCAAGGAACTTTTCCATTCTTGGGTAGTTGTACAGTAGTCTGATCCACATAAGGAACAGGCTTTCGGTTTTTGTCAAGTACACATTCAAAGTCTAAATGAAATAATTTATCAATTTCAATGTTAGGGTAGGTCACTGGAGATTTTTTTTATTGAGTTAAAGCTCATTATGGAAACAAATACAAAGTGTGGATTAATAGTGGTCATTCATATGAAAGAATGAATGGCTGGATTGGCTAATAGAATATTGGCCTTATCTCAATATGCAGGGAGTGATGTTTCAGTTCCACCTTGCCCTAAACAATGTACAGAGTATGGCATTCAGTTTCTTACGTCAAAATAACCTCGGTTGAGCTGTCGTGCTAAGTGACTAGAATCATCATCTTTTCTTGAACTTCTATGATATAAACTTGATCTAATCACTTTAAAATGATTTTATAAATGCATGCTGAACTATTTCCTTTAATGGGAGAATCCAGAACATGAGGACAATATCAGAAATTACAGTCAGCCAATTTAGGAGAGAAATCAACTTTGATTTCCATACAAAAGGTACTGTTCCCAAAAAGGCTGTAAAGGTAGGCTCAACTGAAAATTTGAAGACATAGACTGTTAGATATTTTGCAATTTGTACATTCCCAAATTGTATGCATTTCAAAGTATAAAACCAGAAGCAATCAATTAGACTATTGTCTTCATTCATTCAAAATCTGTACACTTTCAAACCAATGTGGAGCACAGCACCAATAAATTGCTTGTCATTTCAAGTTGGCAAACTACAAGTACAAATGCTGTTACAATCTTTCGTTTTGGGCTCAAAACTAAGTTTCTGTACATTGCCTCCAGAGATGAACAACTTCCAAGTGAATGAGGTTTTTAAAAAAAATGCTTTTCAACAACACAAGATACACACAGTCATCCCAGTACTAAATCTGTTGAGCTGTGTAGTTAGTTTAAAGTTCTTTTGGGGGGGAAGAAAGCACTTTCTCCCATTCAAGTCCCTTACTATATTTATGTAAAAAGGAACCACATGGTAACTAAACTGGTATACTGCACTCATTGGTACGAGTCAAAAATCCTGAACTAGTTAATATCAACATTGGTATTTGCAGGCTGTGGAGACAAAATGAGAAGATGGGGATACACAGTGAACATTTCTATGTGACAAATCTAATGGTTTTATTTAGAAATGCAAGTACATCACCAGCTTAGAGGTGGTTAATGGGATTTTTTAAAAGTTGTAAGACATAATTTGATTAACCACTACTTAATGTTTGTCCTTGCCTTTACAGTTTGTTTGCCTGACCAATTTTTGGTTTCATTTGTACAATATGCATTGTAATTATTAATGCAATTCATTCTTACCAAAAATAAAATACCCAACACCAATTCTAAAAGTAAAATGTAGTTAAAAGGTAATAAACCCCTCTTAAATTTAAGCAACTTGGGAACTGATAAATATGGATTATGTCATTAGAATTCTCCAGGGAACAAAATTCAATCTAATAAGAAATCTAATTTATTATCCTCTAAGGAGATTCAATGATTAGAATTAAAAGAAGCTGCTAAAAGTGGAATAACCTACCAGTGAAATAATAATATGGGGTGATAACAGAGGCTTTGACATAGTTACTTCCTCCCAATAAATGGCACAGTATTTCATGAATTTGCTGCTGCACTGGACCAACAAAAATATTGCCTACAAAAAGAAAATTTCTGTTACAAATTAACATTCTATTGCACTCAAAACATATACAATCAAATATATTTAATAAGTGACATCAATATATTTAATGAAATGAATTTAAGTTCCAATTGTTCTCACACGGTAAAATACAAAACCCCCACAAATGCCTAATGTTATAATGATGCTCCTTTTAGGAACCTGGAGCTATTCCTAGGGTTATACAGCCCCACAGCTACAGCAGCAACAGTGCCAAGTAAATGTATTTATGTTCTTTGTAAATGTCTTTATAAATTATTAGATTCATTACTAACCTTCAGGTACTGTTCCAAAAGTTGGTAACCACCTTGTAGATGGGTTACACACCAGTTTGGAAACAGGCAATACAATACACTCAGTGGTAACTTCATTAGATATCTCCTGTACCTCATAACTGGCCACTGAGTGTACGCTCGTGGTCTTCTGCTGTGGTAGCCCATCCACTTCAAGGTTTGAAATGTTGTGCAATCAGAGATGCCCTTCTGCACACCACTGTTGTTACACATGGTTACTTGAGTTACTGTCACCTTCCTGTCAACTTGAAGCAGCCTGGCTATTCTCCTCTCTCTCATTAAGAAAACATTTTGCCCACAGAACTGCCACTCGCTGTATGTTTTTTGTTTGTTGGACCATTCTCTATAAACTCTAGAGACTGTTGTGCGTGAAAATACTAGGAGATCAGCAGTTTCTGAGATACTCAAACAACCTCGTCCGGAACTAACAATCATTCCTTGGTCAGTCACTTAGTTCACATTCCTTCCCCATGCTGATGTTTGGTCTGAACAACTGAACTTCTTGACCATGCACGCTTTTATGCATTGAGTTGTGCCATATAATTGTCTGATTAGATATTCGCATTAACGAGGTGTACAGGTGTACTTAATAAAGTGGCCACTGACAATATCACTTCTTCATCACAAGACTAATCATTGCATTGCTTGTACTGAAACATCAATAATCATATCAGCCATTTAAAGAAAGGTGTTAAGTTCTCAAAATGTATAAAACAATTGCTTGGTAACGGATATTTTCAGGGACAATTCAGGGAACATCTGAAATCAAACCCGAAGTAGGTGATAGAAATTCTGTCAGCCAAACTTGTTCTGATAATTTTAACACACACTTATCTTGTGTACCAAGCATGTATTACAATCTCAACTGAAACTTGACTAAGATTCACTTTTATTATCACCGGCATGTGTCATGAAATTTGTAAACATAGCAGCAGCAGTAGAATGCAATACATGACAATGTAGAAAGAAAATAGAAAACATAGAAAACCTACAGCACAATACAGGCCCTTCAGCCCACAATGCTCTGGCCCTCTATTTTTCTAAGCTCCATGGACCCATCCAGGAGTCTCTTAAAAGACCCTATTATATCCGCCTCCACCACCGTCACCAGCAGCCCATTCCACACACACACCACTCTCTGCGTAAAAAACTTACCCCTGACATCTCATCTGTACCTACTTCCAATCACCTTAAAACTGTGCCCTCGTGTTAGCCCTGGAAAAAAGCCTCTGACTATCCACATGATCAATGCCTCTCAAAATAAATAAATCAATTACAGTAAGTATATACATGTATATTACCATAGATTAAAATAGCGCAAAAACAGAAGTAATATGCAGTGCCTACAAAAAGTATTCACCCTCCCCCCAGAAGTTTTCATGTTTTATTGTGTTAGAACATTGAATTACAGTGGATTTAATTTGGCTTTTTTGACACTGATCAACAGAAAAGACTCGTGTCAAAGTGAAAACAGATCTCCACAAAGTGATCTAAATTAATTACAAATATAAAATACAAAATAATTGATTGCATAAGTATTCATCCCCTTCACGTCAGTATTTAGTAGATGCACCTTTGGCAGCAATTACAGCCTCGAGTCTGTGTGGATAGGTCTCTATCAGCTTTGCACATCTGGACACTGCAATTTTTCCCCATTCTTCTTTACAAAACTGCTCAAGCTCTATCAGATTAAATGGGGATCATGAGTGAATAGCACTTTTCAAGTCCCGCCACAAATTCTCAATTGAATTGAGGTCTGGACTCTGACTTGGCCATTCCAGGACATTAACTTTGTTGTTTTTTAAGCTATTCCTGTGAAGCTTAGGGTTGATGCTTGGGGTCATTGTCTTGCTGGAAAACAAATCTTCTCCCAAGTCGCAGTTCTCTTGCAGACTTCATCAAATTTTCCTCCAGGATTTTCCTGCATTTTGCTGCATTCATTTTACTCTCTACCACTGCGATCTAATGTTGTAAGACAATAAAACGTGAAAACCTCCGGGGGGTGGAGTTGAATACTTTTTATAGGCACTGCATATTAAAAAAAGTGAGGTAGTGTTCATGAGTTCAATGTCCATTTAGGAATCATATGGCAGAGGGGAAGAAGCTGATCCTGAATCGCTGAGTGTATGCCTTCAGACTTCTGTACCTTCTCCCTGACAGGAACAATGGGAAGACGGCATGCCCTGGGTGAGGGGGGGGTGCTTAATAATGGATGTCACCTTTCTGAGGCACCGCTCCTTGAAGATTTCTTGGATATTACTAAGGCCAGCACCCGAGATGGAGTTGACTAATTATACAACTTTCTACAGGTTCTTTCAGTCCTGCGCAGTAGCCCACAACCCGCACCACCGCCCCCCCACCCGCCACCCTCCACCATACCAATCAGTGATGCAGCTGGTCGGAATGCTCTCCATGGTACAACTATAGAAGTTTGAGTGTTTTAGGTGACAAACCAAATCCCTTCAAACTCCTAATAAAATATAGCCACTGTCTTGCCTTCTTTCTAGCGCCATCAATACATTGGGGCCAAGTTAGATCCTCAGAGATCTTGAAATTGCTCACTCTCTCCACTTCTGATCCCTTTATGAGGATTGGCTCGTGTTCACTCGTCTTACCCTTCCTGAAGTCCACAAGCCGGGGGGGGGGGGGGGTGTGTGTGTGTGTGTGTGTGTATCTATATATTAAACCAAATCCTTGCATAATACTAACAACAGGAATTCTGCAGATGCTGGAAATTCAAGCAACATACATCAAAGTTGTTGGTGAACGCAGCAGGCCAAGCAGCATCTATAGGAAGAGGTGCAGTCGACGTTTCAGGCCAAGACCCTTCGTCCTGACGAAGGGTCTTGGCCTGAAACGTCGACTGCACCTCTTCCTATAGATGCTGCTTGGCCTGCTGCGTTCACCAGCAACTTTGATGTATGTTCCTTGCATAATACTCCTATTTTTTGTGTCCCATCCCCATATTACTCTGAAATGTGTCCATTAAATAAACAAATAAGCGTTTGCACTAGACCCATGATGTCTTAGGTACATTTCAGATACTGTTAACATGCTGCTGACACATACTTCATTTATAACTTGTGACCGATCAATCAGGAACCCCATGGTTTAATTCATTGCAGCATATTCTGACTCTGTGGTTGAAATAATTAAGCAGATGGAAAAAATTATTTTTAAACGCTGATACCAAAAGCTGAAAAGCACGGTTTTGAATTTACCCAGACTACAACACGTGTAAAGAAAAATATTTCCTTGAGACAAAGTTTCTAGTGTTTGTTCTAAAGATTTAATTAAGGAGTCTCCTACCACTCACACATACAGATATAATCTAAAAGAAACCTGAAAAAAAGTGGAATTCCTTTCCACAGACTGTGAACCAGCACTAAAATAAAATCTAAGCAAGAAATTCTATATACAGTAGCAACCACTAACCTTTATTTAGCAACTTCTGGCAATAAAGATCATGAAACCATGTGGTCTGGAATTCTGGGCACTCCAAACAGACAGCCCTGTTCAGTTCCATTAAACGTAACCTGATGCGCAAGTTCAGAGTATCTGACAGAGCTGGTATAAGAAATTATGTTATGGTAATACATTTTTCTTGCATTTTCTTTTTCAACCTGGATTCTCCCCCTCCCACAGGATAGAATGATTGTCATAAGCAGTGTGTTATCTAAAGCAGCATTCAAGACAATGATGGTTGAAAAGCTCTTCGGCTCTACATGAATCACAAATATATTTAATCCTATCCTGAAATATATAGAGTCACATGAGATGAATGGATAGTGATAAGACAAAGAATTTTTTCACCCTTTTACCCAAGGAGCACTACATACTACCAAAAACGCAGATATGAAGTGCTTACTTTTCTGTATGAATCAACTGAATCAGAATCAGGTTTAATATCATTGGCATATGTCATGAAATTTGTTAAATGAAACTGAGTTCCATCAGTGCATTATAGACCTCAGGCACTTAAAATATTATCCTGAGATTTAAATGCAAGGAAATTGCAGCAAATGGTATTTCAAACTTAAAACTAATAGTAGCATGAAAGTGCTCACAAATCCAACTTGAAAAAAAAATGATACTCAACTGACTGAATAACCATACAAGAAAACACAAACAATTAAGAATGATGTTTAACAGCTTTCTTCCTTTTTCACTAGGCTATTACGATGGGCAATATGTATTATGATAGCCAATCTCTAGTTATTCTGAGATGATGCTGGTAAAACTTTGAATACAAATTTAATGGCTTATCAAATCATTTCAGATTGGAGCTGAGTCAACTACATTCATAAGAGTTTAGGGTCACAAACAGAAAATTAGCATAGTTGACAAGTTTAATTCCTGAAATTTGAAATGTTTTCCAGTTTGATATTTTGAGTCAACTCTGCTCTATGCAGATAATGCCTCTCATAAGAAAACATGATTGCTGCAAAAGTCCATTAAATTCTTTATTTAAGTGCTCTATATGTTTTAAAATTGCAATCTGTAGCAATGCTTTTCTGTTACTGGCAACTTGGGTATGTTGATCAGAGTTGCTGGATACAAGGAACCACAGAACTGATGTCTGACGGGTTAAAATCAGTTATGTCTTCTACAGAGATCACAAGATATTTTTGGAAGCTTTCTTTGAGATTACCTGTATGTACAATTGCTTTACCACCAGCCACATATTCTGTTTTCTCGGGAAGATGGAAATAAATGAGGCATAATATCTTAAAACAGCTGGAATGTAATATCATTATTAACAACATAAAAAATATACAAGTCCCAATACAAACATGTAAAAGGAACTTACTGTCCAACTGCGAGTCCAACTTTGCTAGGAAATCAATATTAAAAATAGTCTTAATTATATCTTCCGGGAAGTAGCCTGCAAGAGCTAGTAAGTAACCAAATAACACCAGAAGATGAGGGTCAAATGAGCCTGTTTTAAGAAAAAGAATTATGGTCATGTTGCATCTTGACCTCAAGACATTTTAAAGTGTTTACATCCAATTAAATAATTATTAGATGCCATAACAAAGGAAGGAAAATATTCACTGAATTATTGAACTTTCTAGCTCAATTGAATTAGGACAATAAAATTAATTAAATATATCAATAAAATCTATTATATTGTAGTCATTAACACTGGTAGACCTACTGCAATAGTGCTCTAAATTTTGAACTTAATTGGCATTTTCCTAATGCAATCTTCATCTGCAAGGTAAAAAGTAATATATACACAAAATTGGATTTAAAATATTGAAAATATTATTTATTAAAATAAATATTAATTCACAAAATATAATTCTAGGAAGGTAACAATTTAGTGGCATCTTGGTTATAATCTTTGAAAATTATTCGTGAAAAATACAATTCAAAATTAGAGGGAATTATACAGCTTTTAACAAATATTTTGTTTGACATCTATTGATAAATAATTGAGCTGGCAAGTTATATCATGAATTTTAATATTTTAACATTTAGTATCAGTAAACATAATGTATTCTACATTTTATTTCACATTTGACAGCTTATATTTATGTTGGGGCAAAAGAGTGAAAGCTCTTCACAACTATTAATGCATTAAAGACATTTACACATGCAGAAAGGGAATAAAATGTCACTGCATCTGTCAGTGCAAAATGATCTTCATAGTACTCGCTTCCACATGTAGTATTCATTTTGGTCAATGAATGAAACATCAGTTGAGCACAACAAATGGCTAATACTCTAGCATCTGTTTGGCACATGCTACCATGGATGTATTTCTACCACAAATCTTTGTACTTGAATATGAGAAATTATGGAACTCACTGAATGA
The DNA here is from genome assembly GCF_963921235.1 of Mobula hypostoma. Lineage (NCBI taxonomy): Eukaryota > Metazoa > Chordata > Chondrichthyes > Myliobatiformes > Myliobatidae > Mobula > Mobula hypostoma. The sequence goes on from NC_086102.1 coordinate 167,640,422, forward strand.
GGAATATTTAGTGGTATCATGCCAAAATTTATCTATTACATTTTCATGACATACATTATACTCACTCAAATAAGTCCTTGATCGTTGTATACACGATTCAAATAAATCTTCAACTTGTGGAGGATCATAATTGAAGACAGTGAATGGAAGCAAGATGGCATATGTGGCTGAATAATGGATCTGTATTTAAAAATGAATAAAGTATCTTTCTTGTCAGAAGTATTTAGGCCACAAGATGATTCCATAAAATGATCAGTTTAAGTCATTATTCAGGGCAAAAATGGCTCAGGCTAACGATCAAGAAATTCAGCTTGAAAGCTAAATTAGTCCTAACCTTGACAGACCCTTATACAAATTACAAACTTACAGAGATCTTAAGTGGTGTTACCACTGAAGGGTGAGGTCTCAGATTGGGAAGGGAGAGAGGCAGAGAATGGGATGGAATACAGATAAGGTAATCAAAGAATTGACAAACAGGATAATAAGTAATTATTATTGTAACGATTATTATCCATCCAGGGGGTCAGTGTGGACATGGTGGAGGATTACAAATACCTGGGGATACGAATTGACAATAAACTGGACTGGTCAAAGAACACTGAGACTGTCTACAAGCAGGGTCAGGGCCGTCTCTATTTCCTGAGGAGACTGAGGTCCTTTAACATCTGTCGGACGATGCTGAGGATGTTCTACGAGTCTGTGGTGGCCAGTGCGATCATGTTTGCTACTGTGCACTGGGGCAGCAGGCTGAGGGTAGCAGACACCAACAGAATCAACAAACTCATTCGTAAGGCCAGTGATGTTGTGGGGATGGAACTGGACTCTCTGATGGTGGTGTCTGAAAAGAGGATGCTGTCCAAGTTGAATGCCATCTTGGACAATGTCTCCCAACCACCACATAATGTACTGGTTGGGCACAGGAGTACATTCAGCCAGAGACTCATTCCACCGAGGTGCAACACAGAGCGTCATAGGAAGTCATTCCTGCCTGTGGCCATCAAACTTTACAACTCCTCCCTTGGAGGGTCAGACACCCTGAGTCAATAGGCTGGTTCTGGACTTATTTCCTGGCATAATTTACATACTACTATTTATTATTTATGGTGCAACTGTAACAAAAATGAATTACCCCCGGGATCAATAAAGTATGACTATGACTATGACTATGACTAACCACAATCCTGAGTCCCAAATGCCGTCACCTCACCAGATCAAAACTACAACAGAATCCTCATAACAAGATTAGTTGGAATTATTGAAATCAATAACATAGGAAATTCAGGTTCCTCGAAATATTCTACTAGTTAGAGAATATGTTAAACAGAACCACAAAACTGGTAAACAGCTGATCAGTACCACACAGCCTGATGATTCAAACAAACACAAACTGGATATACTCCATGCAATATCCTGTCAAGTCAACATAAAGAAAAAGCTGACAAGCTTCATTCAATCCACTCCCTTCTAGGTGAAGCCTCTGTAAACTACTGGTATTATGGAAAAATTTGTAGCTTGAAATAGAAGAGAACAGGACAGGTAAATTATGTTTTATTTCTTACAGGATGTACAGTGACAAGATCTTGAAGTCTGTTTTAAGGATGTAGTTTTGGAGTATTTGGAGGCACACAATAAAATAGGCCGAAGTCTCAAAGGGAAATCTTGCCTGCAGGAATTCTTTGAGGAAATAACGGGAAGGATAGGCAAGCAAAGGAGAGTCAGTAGGTAGTGTTTACTTGGATTTTCAGAAGGTCTTTGACAAGGTGCCACACATAAAGCTGCAAAACAAAATAAAAGCCCATGGTATTACAGAAAGGATACTACCATGGATAGGAGATTGGCAGCTGACAGAATGTAAAGAGTAGAAATAAAGGGGGTCTTTTCTGGTTAGCTGCCAGTGATTAGTGGTGTTCACAGGGATTGGCATTGGGTCCACAACTTTTCATATTATATGTTAATGATCTAAATGATGGAAATGATGGCTTTGTGGCCAAGGTGATACAAAGAAAGGAAGTGGAGCAGATAGTGTTGAAGAAGTAGGGAGTCTGCAGAAAGACTTGGACAGATTAGGAGAATGGGCAAAGAACTGACAAATGAAATATATTGTAGGGAAATGTACGGTCACGCACTTTGATAGAAGAAATGGAAGTGTATCCTATTTTCTAAATGGGGAGAAAATTCAGAAATCAGAGGTGCAAAGGGACTTGGAAGTCCTTGTGCAAGATTCCCTAAAGGTTAAAGCAGGTTGAATTGATAGTAAGGAAGGCAAATTCAATGCTAGCATTCATTTCAAGAGGACTAGAGTACAAAAGCGAGGATTATAATGCTGAGGCTTTATAAGACATTGGTCAGACTGTATTTGGAGTACTGTGAGCAGTTTTGGCACCATATCTAAGAAAAGATATGCTGGCCTTGGAGAGGGTCCCTAACAGGTTTAAAGGAATTATCTCAGGAATGAAAGGGCTAATATATACGAGGGGCTGTGCTCACTAGAATTCAGAAGAATGATTGGGGGGGGGGGTGCTGTCTTAGAAACACAGAAAACCCACAGCACAATACAGGCCCTTCGGCCCACAAAGCTGTGCTGAACATGTCCCTACTTTAGAACTATCTAGGCTTTACCCATAGCCCTAAGCTCCATGTAGCCATCCAAGAGTCTCATAAAAGACCCTGTCGTTTCCGCCTCCACCACAGCCATCGGCAGCCCATTCCACGCACTCACCACACTCTGCGTAAAAAACTTAACCCTGACATCTCCTCTGTACCTATTTCCAAGCACCTTAAATCTGTGCCCTCTTATGTTAGCCATTTCCACCCTGGGAAAAAGCCTCTGACTATCCACACGATCAATACCTCTCAATACCTTGTACACTTCTATCAGGTCACCTCTCATCCTCCATCTTATTGAAACCTTTTGAAAGGCCTAGATAATGTGGACGTGGAGAGTATGCGTCTAATAGTTGGGGAGTCTAGCAGCAGAGGACATAGCTTCAGAACAGAAGGCATCCCTTTAGAACAGAGATGAGGAGGAATTTATTTAGTCAGAATGTGGTGTATCTGTTGAATTCATTGTTACAGATGGCTGTGGGTATATTTAAAGCAAAGATTGATAGGTCTTAATTAGTTAAGAGCATCAGAAGTTATGGGGAGAAGGCAGGAGAATGGGGTTGAGAGCAACAAATGAACGGTGGAGCAGACAACAGCCAGATGGTCTAATTCTGCTCCTATGTCTTATGGTCTTACAAACTTTTACATACCTTGTTGATATGCTCAAGTGTGACAGATGCTATTTGATCTAGCAGACCAGAATGCAGGCAATTTGTTCTGGTTAGAAACAGTGCAATTTCAGGGACATTGGATGAAGTTATCTGCCCTATTAATCTTTCAAAGCTTGCCATTGTCTCTTCTGCGAGAACTTCTTCAAACCACTCGCCACTGACATATTTCAGTTCTTCTAATAACAGGTCCAAGTCATTTGCTTTCTGCAGTCTCTCCAAGCCACACATATTTAACTTCTGAAGAAGCTTCACATGCACAGTTGCTGTACCAGGTTGGTATGAGGAGCTACTCCTTACCCACCTGGTAATGGCAATGGCAAATCCATTCAAGTCACTTAAGTTGCACTGGGGTAATACATCATCAATACGTGCAGGAATCAAGGGATCAGTTCGTGGAGAAGGAAGCAGAGACAGGACACGAGTAAACATAGATATCTCATAAGGAACAATACTGAGACGAAGGTAGCTGGAATAGAGGAGAGAAGAAAAGGACAAAATTATGAGCATTTCAAAGATAACAATTTAATAATAACTTTTCAACCATTATTAAAGATGTGAAACAGCTAATTGACTAAGTGTGAAACTGCGCAGCAATATTCAAGTTAAAAAATAAATAATTACTGAGAGATAAATGGTGTATTTACACTATTAAAAAAATAAGGCAAATCATGAGTGATTGTACAAAGACATTGTCCTACACAGAATGCAAACCACCTTATACGATGCATGTATTATCATTAACCAATATTTACAGTGCATCCTTTGTTACTTACTCAACCATGAATTACAATTTTCATATTAGGAAAATTGTATTGCTCATCTAAGTTTTCATTGTAATGTACAGAAACCAAATTAATTTATCTAATAGGATAATCACTATTTATCAGGGTTCATCTTCACTTATAGGCAGAAGAGAAACAGGCTATTGGGTAAATACAATTTTTATATTCTAAGTAAGTGTTCCCTTAACCTATTTTATCCATCTAAATCAGCATCACTCTTGATTTTTTAACGTACGTGTTCAGCCATTCACTTTGGGTTTCCCTGTTTCAGTTTTTGCACGACATTTACCATCTTGTGGTTACTTCCAGTCATTCAGGCAGGTACGGCTGGGGCGGCCGTCACGGGGGGTGGACACTGTGTCAAGGCCTGACAACAGAAGACAAACCCTTGCTTGGCTCCATTACTCCGTGCTGATTAGAGGTTTGAGCAAGATCAGTATCATCACAGCCAAGAGTGGAAAATGAACAGGTGTTCAGAACTGCCTGCCTGCAGTTGACCGGTCTTCCTCTCTTCCTGTCACTACCATTGAAACGATAGTAAGAAACTATCCTAGTTTCCTATTGCACAGGATCACAATAGGGTTGCAGAGGGTTGTAGACTCAAATCAGCTCCATCATGGGCACAAATTCTCCCCACCATCAACAACATCATCAAGAGGCAGTGCCTCAAGAAGGTGGCATCAAACACTAAGGACCTTCTCCATCCAGGGCACGTTCTCTTCTTGTTACTACCATCAGGGAGAAAGTATAGAAGCCTGAAGACCCACACTTAGTGATTCAGAAATAACTTCTTTCCTTCTGTCTTCAGATTACTGAATGGTCCACGAATACTATCTCATTATTCTATATTTTTGCACTATTTAATTATTTTTGAAACTTATAGTAACTTTATGTCTTGCACTGAAATGCAACCACAGAACAACAAATTTCACGTTGTGTGTCAGTGACAATAAATCTAATTCTGATCAATCTGCCGAAAGATCTCAGCAAGTCGAGCAGTGTCTGTAGGGGAAAAGAAATCGTCAAAGTTTTGGGTTGAAACCCTGTATCAGGACAATAATGCCTTTTTTTTAAAAATGTACTTTCAATGTATCTTTCAAAATGTAACTAATAAATGTTTAATTAAAATGTGTGTGATAAGCAGTTTATCTAATATTCATTTTACCTTATTAACCTTTGCCTCAATTCTGCAAATAGTTTTGGTCTTTGACAATGAAGTGACAGCAAAGCCTGTGTTATCTTTGCAATATCCAGTGGCGTGTATGCATCCAATTGTTTGGACAAAGATGATGCAACACTAAATGAGGGGAGAGAAAAAAGCAAGACTAGTTTCTTTTCTGGTTCAAGATCATTACAAAACATATTGACTATCTTTTCTACATTTGCTGCATTATACTTTCTTGTGATTTTACTTACTTTTGAATTAGTTGTGGATTCCTGCACTCCATTTCTGCCGTGGTCTCTATGACAGCTAATGTTTGTGAAGGACTAAACTCTTCAACCATCAACAAGGCAGCAGATTCAAGTCTTTATGATAGTGGGAAGGAAGTGAAAAAAAAGTCTGATTTTCCTCATCTTTGTTAACTGTGCAAGCCAAAACATCAAAAAGTAACCTCAAATATAAATAGTTTGATATTTCTGAATTATATAGTTTATGGTTTTGTAATTATTTGAAATGGAGTGATGGAAAATATATACATGTTGGAATTAACTAGAAGAGTATTTGGCACCTTAATACTCTTAAAGGATTGAAATTCGGGCCCTTAATTAGACAAAATAATGAAATAAAAATCTGGAAAGAATTATATTTACTGTATTTTAAGAGTCACTTTAAACCAAAAGAGTAATAGAAATGTTTAAGATAAAGAATACAGCTACAGATTTTACTTATATAATAAAAATGTGGTCTGAAGTTATACTTGGATACCAGAATTGCCAAAGTTAATAACTTACCTTTCCTTAATCACACTCCCTGATAAAGGTCCCAATGCTGCAAAAAGTCTGGCAAAACTCGCTGGATCAATATGAGTATCCATAAGTTCAATAAGTCTCCACCTAGCAGCTAACCGGAAGTCACAATTGTTGAAATGTAGAGATTGGTACACTCCAAGGATGATGCTTAGATTATCAGCATCTAAGCTTCTTATACTCTCAAGAAAAACCTCATTGCATTTTTCTAACAAAGGACGATAACTGTACTTGACATTGCGTAGAAACTGCACAATTCGGCGTGAATTGTTAAACTGCGAAGGATCTCTGGTATCCAATAAAAACTCTGCCTTCTCTATTAGACAATTCCGAAAGCGTTTGGAAATCAAAGCAGAAATGCTTAACATTAATGATGAAAGTATCCTAGAAACAGAGAAAAAAAAATAATTAGCTATGACTTAAAGTTTTTAAAGGCAATTTTTTTACCTTCCTTATTATAGGAAAGCTTAGATTTTGGCCGTACCAGAGTATTTAACAAATGATGCAATAAATATCAACGGAGATTTCTGGAGAAAATATTAATACTCCTGTACTGCAGTACATGAATTGGTTTAATCTGTCCAATTGGAAATCAAGCTGTTTTTGTGTTTAAGCAACACACATAAAAAATGCTGACTGTACCCTTTTCCTATAGATGCTGCCTGGCCTGCAGCGTTCACAGGCATTTTTTATGTGTGTTGCTTGAATTTCCTTTCTTTCTTTCTTTCTTTTTAAATCTTTTTATTAAGTATACAAAAAAGGTAAGCCATATAAACATTAATACAATGTTAAAGTATAATAAAATTCCAAAAGATAACAATACCAAAAAGAAAATACTACAAACAATGTAATTTAAGCATAAGAAACCAAGATAACATAATAGTATACTAAATTTTATATATATCAATGGAAAAAAAAGAAAAAAAAAACCCCAAAAAAAACCCACCGTGCAGCTAACTAAAAGCAAGGCAAAGCAATGGGCTAACTTGAAACCAAACAGAGTTAAACTTAAAATCACGTCCTCAATCCCGACCTCCATTAAAAACAGTGAAAAAAAAACAAGAAGGGTAAATATTACATTAAATGAAAATATCGAATAAAAGGTCCCCAAATCTGTTCAAATTTAAATGAAGAATCATAAAGGTTACTTCTAATTTTCTCCAAATTCAAACATAAAATCGTCTGAGAAAACCAAAAAAAGGTAGTTGGAGCATTAAGCTCTTTCCAATGTTGTAAAATACATCTTTTCGCCATTAAAGTAAGAAATGCAATCATTCTACGGGCTGAAGGGGAAAGATTACTAGAAATTTTAGGTAGTCCAAAGATAGCAGTAATAGGGTGAGGAGAGATATCTATATTTAATACCTTAGAAATAATATTGAAATTATCTCTCCAAAAAGTTTCCAAAGTAGGGCAAGACCGAAACATATGAGTTAAAGAGGCTATCTGCCCCGAACATCTATCACAGAAAGGATTAATATGCGAGTAAAAACGCGCTAACTTATCTTTGGACATATGTGCTCTATGAACCACTTTAAATTGAATTAGGGAATGTTTAGCACAAATAGAGGAAGTATTAACTAATTGTAAAATCTGCCCCCAATCATCCACAGAAATGGTAAGCCCCAATTCCTGTTCCCAATCTACCCTAATCTTATCAAATGGAGCTTTCCTAAGTTTCATAATAATATTATAAATCATAGCCGATGCACCTTTCTGACATGGATTGAGGTTAATTATCGAATCTAAAATATATATAGGAGGAAGCATTGGAAAGGAAGAAAGTATAGTACTTAGGAAATTTCTAACTTGTAAATATCTAAAAAAATGTATTCTTGATAAGTTATATTTATTAGATAATTGTTCAAAAGACATAAGGGAACCATCTAAAAATAAATCCAAAAACCGTAAAATACCCTTAGTCTTCCAAGTTTGAAAAGCGCGATCCGTAAAAGAGGGAGGAAAAAATATGTTACCTAAAATAGGAATCGCTAACCCGAATTGATTAAGATCAAAAAATTTTCTGAATTGAAACCAAATGCGCAAAGCATATTTAACTATCGGGTTAGAGACCTGCTTAAGACGTTTCGAATCAAAAGGAAGAGAGGAACCTAAAATAGAACCAAGTGTATAACCCTGAACAGATTGTAATTCCAATGCTACCCATTTAGGAATAGATAGTATGTCCTGGTCAAGTAACCAAAATTTCATATGTCGAATATTAATAGCCCAATAATAAAATCTAAAGTTAGGTAATGCTAAACCTCCATCTCTCTTAGCTTTCTGTAAATGTATTTTACCCAGTCTCGGATTCTTATTCTGCCAAATAAATGAAGAAATTTTAGAGTCAACTTTATCAAAAAAAGATTTAGGAACGAAAATTGGTAATGCCTGAAACACATATAAAAATTTTGGCAAAAAAAACATCTTAACTGCATTAATACGACCAATCAAAGTTAAATATAAGGGAAACCATTTAGATGAAAGTTGAGTAATATGGTCTATTAATGGTAAAAAGTTAGTCTTAAATAAATCTTTATGTTTACAAGTAATTTTAATCCCAAGATATGAAAAGTAATTATTAATCAATTTAAATGGAAATTTATAATATAAGGGAAGATGTTTATTAATCGGAAAAAGTTCACTCTTACTAAGATTTAATTTATAACCTGAGAAAAGACCAAATTGTGCTAATAACTCTAAAACAGCAGGAATGGATCTCTCAGGATTAGAAATATATAAAAGTAAATCATCAGCATAGAGTGATAATTTATGGGACTTTAATCCCCGAGTTATCCCAGTAATATTTGAAGATTCTCGAATAGCAATTGCAAGAGGTTCTAATGCAATATCAAATAATAGGGGACTAAGAGGACAGCCTTGTCGAGTACCACGAAAGAGAGGAAAAAAAGGTGAGTTTAAAGAGTTAGTACGAACCGAGGCTACAGGGGAGTGATATAACAGTTTAATCCAGGATATAAATTTCAAGCTAAAATTAAACATTTCAAGCACCTTAAATAAATAAGGCCATTCTACTCTATCAAAAGCTTTCTCGGCATCTAAAGAAATAACACACTCAGGAACATTTTGTGAGGGAGTATAAACGATATTTAACAATGTACGAATATTATAAAAAGAGTAACGACCTTTAATAAAACCCGTTTGGTCTTCCGAAATAATAGAAGGAAGTACTTTTTCTAGTCTATTTGCTAATAACTTAGAAAAAACTTTAGAATCAACATTTAATAAAGATATTGGTCTATAAGATGCACATTGAGCAGGGTCACTTGAATTTCCAGCACCTGCAGATTTCCTCATGTTTGTGTTTTTGTGTTTAGTTATGTTCTATTTTTATCACTTAAAGCATAAAACAGGAACTGGCCTTTCATTTCAAAAGATTATACGCATAAACAGGTAAATGTATTGCAAACAACAGGAATTCTGCAAATGCTGGAAATTCAAGCAACACACATAAAAGTTGCTGGTGAACGCAGCAGGCCAGGCAGCATCTCTAGGAAGAGGTGCAGTCGACATTTCAGGCCGAGACCCTTCGTCAGGACTAACTGAAGGAAGAGTGAGTAAGGGATTTGAAAGTTGGAGGGGGAGGGGGAGATCCAAAATGATAGGAGAAGACAGGAGAGGGAGGGATGGAGCCAAGAGCTGGACAGGTGATAGGCAAAAGGGATAAGAGAGGATCATGGGACGGGAGGTCCGGGAAGAAAGACAAGGCGGGGGGAACCAGAGGATGGGCAAGGGGTATTCAGAGGAACAGAGGGAGAAAAAGGAGAGTGAGAGAAAGAATGTGTGCATAAAAATAAGTAACAGATGGGGTACAAGGGGGAGGTGGGGCATTAGCGGAACCCGACGCAGACTGGGAGACCGCTTTGCTGAACATCTACGCTCTGTCCGCCAGAGAAAGCAGGATTTCCCAGTGGCCACACATTTTAATTCCACATCCCACTCCCATTCTGACATGTCTATCCACGGCCTCCTCTACTGTAAAGATGAAGCCACACTCAGGTTGGAATCCTTCCAGGTGAGGCAACACTTCACCTGTGAGTCGGCTGGGGTGATATACTGCGTCCGGTGCTCCCGATGTGGCCTTTTATATATTGGCGAGACCCGACGCAGACTGGGAGACCGCTTTGCTGAACATCTACGCTCTGTCCGCCAGAGAAAACAGGATCTCCAGTGGCCACACATTTTAATTCCACATCCCATTCCCATTCTGACATGTCTATCCACGGCCTCCTCTACTGTAAAGATGAAGACACACTCAGGTTGGAGGAACAACACCTTATATTCCGTCTGGGTAGCCTCCAACCTGATGGAATGAACATCAACTTCTCCAACTTCCACTAATGCCCTACTCCCCCTCGTACCCCATCTGTTACTTACTTTTATACACACATTCTTTCTCTCACTCTCCTTTTTCTCCCTCTGTCCCTCTGAATATACCCCTTGCCCATCCTCTGGGTCCCCCCCCCTTGTCTTTCTTCCCGGACCTCCCGTCCCATGATCCTCTCTTATCCCTTTTGCCTATCACCTGTCCAGCTCTTGGCTCCATCCCTCCACCTCCTGTCTTCTCCTATCATTTTGGATCTCCCCCTCCCCCTCCAACTTTCAAATCCCTTACTCACTCTTCCTTCAGTTAGTCCTGACGAAGGGTCTCGGCCTGAAACGTCGACTGCACCTCTTCCTAGAGATGCTGCCTGGCCTGCTGCGTTCACCAGCAACTTTTATAAATGTATTGCATAATGGTCTGGTACGGCAATTCAAATGTGCAGGAACATAAAAAGCTACAAAAAGTAGTGGGCTCTAGCCAAGACATCACAGGTCTATCCCTCCCAACCATTGGCAGTATCCACAAGAGGTGTTGCCTCAAGAAGGCAATACCTATCATCAGAGATCCACACCATACAGGGATTTGCATACCATTAGGCAGAAGATACAGAAGCCTGAAGTTTCAAGAGCAGTTACTTCCCTTCAACTATTTGGTTCTTGAACAAACCAGCAAAACTCTTATGATTACAGTTTAGCAACACTACGAATGCGAGTCAATCAGAACTTTGAGACCTTTTTTTACCATGCCCATGGTCTGCTCTTTAACAAATTACGGTATTGCTTTGCACTGCTATAACTATATGTTATAATTATGTGGTCTTGTCAGTGTTAGTCTTTGGTTTGTCCTTTTTTTTTGTAATAGCACTCTGGAGGAACATAGTATAATTTCTTAATGCATGTATTTCTAGGTGACAATAAACGAGGACTGAGTGTCCTCATAATCTAAAAAAATCTAAAAATCTATCGCTCCTCAAAATTGGTGGACTCAGGGCAAAGCATCACTTTAAGAAAACGGAAGCATGGAAAGCAGACCAGTCTGCAGCTACAAATGAAATGCAGAAACCTCAGACATGTCCTCCCCAACTCCTGACTATGCTGTTGGCGAATGCATATAGTCACTGATAAATAAAACTGAACACATCAGAGCAAGATTGCTGCAGCAGAGGGACATCGGGGAGGGCTGTGTACTTTGCTTCACAGAAATACAGCTAACCCCCATAATTTCAGATGCAGTGCTGCAACTTGAAAGCTTCACTATCAGGACAGGACAGGTGACTCACTTAAAGGTGGAGGAGGTGGATTATGTTTCATGATAAACTCAGTGGTGCACAGACATGGCAGTTCTGTCTCAATCTCGTTCATCCAATCTGGAATATCTAGCAGTCAAGTGTCGTCCATTTTATCTGCCGAGGAAGTTTTCGCCATCGTCCTGGTAGTGGTGTACATTCCACCTCTGGTCAAGATCAGACAGGCACTGTGAGCACCATGATCAGCAATCACAGAACAACACACCCTCATGCCTTCCCAATCACTGTGGGGGATTTCAACCAGGCCAACTTGAAGAAGTTCCTGACAAACCACTAACAAATCACTTGTGGAACCAAAGGTGCCAACACACTCGGCCATTGTTATCGCAGCATCAAGAACGCTTAGCGTGCTATCCCGCACCTGCACTTTACAAAGTCAATCACTTGGCAGTATTTCTACTCCAGACGTCCAGGCGGAGACTAAGGACTGCAGCAACAGTGGTGAAGATCAAGAAGGTACGGTCAAGGGAGGCACTTACAGGACTGCTTTGAGTCAGTGGAGTGGACATTATTCAGGGATTCATCTTCAAATCTGAATGAATACATCACAGTTGTCACTGACCACATCAAGACCTGCGTGGATAAGTGTGAACCTTTGAGAACTTAACGGACACACCCAAACCAAAAGCTGTGGCTGAATCAGGAGGTTCGTAGTCTACTGAGTGCTAGATCTGTGGCATTCAAGACTGGTGATCCAGAACTATATAAGAAATCGAGGTATGACCTATGGAAGTCTATTTTAACAGCATAAAAAAAAATCCAGTTGAAGTTACAGACAGAATCAGATGCACGTCAGCTCTGGCAGGTTTTGAGGCCATTACTTTCTACAAGACAAAACCTAGCATCATGAGTAGCTGTGATGCTTCACTCCCAGATGAGCTCAATGCCTTTTATGGAGAATACACCTACACCCATGCGAATCCCTGTAGCATCTGGTGACTCTGTGGTTCCTGTCTAGGAGGCCAATGTCAGATAGCATCAATGGCAGTGATGCTTCACTACCAGATGAACGCAACGTCTTTTGATGTCTGTTTTGAAAGGAATAATATACCTACAGCTGTGAAGATCCCAGCTACCTGATGACCCTGTGATCTCTGTCCCAGAGGCCGATGTTAGGCTGTCTTTAAAGAGGGTGCACCCTCACAAAGTGGAAGTCCCGATGGAGTACCTGGTAAGGCTCTGAAAACCTCTACCAACCACCTGGCGGGAGTATTCAAGGATATTTTCAAGCTCTCACTGCTATGGTTGAAAGTTCCCACTTGCTTCAAAAAGGCAACAATTATACCAGTGCCTAAGAAGAATAATGACTATCACCCAGTAGCACTCACATCTACAGTGATGAAACACTTTGAGAGGTTGGTCATGACTAGACTGAACTCCTGCCTCAGCAAGGACCTGGACCCATTGCAATTTACCTATCACTACAATAGGTCAATGGCAGATGCAATCTTAATGGCACTTTACATGGCCTTAAACCACCTGGACAACACAAACACCTACGTCAGGATGCTGTTTCATTGACTATAGCTCAGCATATAATGGCATCATTCCCATAATCCTTATTGAAAAGTTACAGATCTGGGCTTCTGTAGCTCCCTCTGCAATTGGATCCTCGACTTCCTCACCAGAAGACCACAATCTGTGCGGATTGGTGATAACATCTCCTCCTCACTGGCGATCAACATTGGTGCACCTCAGGGGTGTGTGCTTAGCCCACTGCTCTACTCTCTCTATACCTATGACTGTGTGGCTAGGCACAGCTCAAATACCATCTATAAATTTGCTGACGATACAACCATTTTTGGTAGAATCTTAGATGGTGACGAGAGGGCATACAGGAGTGAGATATGTCAACTAGTGGAGTGGTGTCACAGCAACAACCTTGCACTCAATGTCAGTAAGATGAAAGAGCTGATTGTGGACTTCAGGATGGGTAAGATGAAGGAACACATACCATTCCTCACAGAGGGATCAGAAGTGGAGAGAGTGAGCAGTTTCAAGTTCCTGGGTGTCAAGATCTCCAAGGATCTAACCTGGTCCCAACATATCGATGCAGTTATAAAGAAGGGAAGACAGCGGCTATACTTCATTAGGAGTTTGAAGAGATTTGGTATGTTAACAAATACACTCAAAAACTATCACAGATGTACCATGGACAGCATTCTGACAGGCTACATCACTGCCTGGTCTCGGGGTGGGCTACTCCACAGGACCAAAAGAAGCTAAAGAGGGTTGTAAATTTAGTCGGCTCCATCTTGGGTACTAGCCTACAAAGTACCCAGGACATCTTCAAGGAGCGGTGTCTCAGAAAAGGCAGCGTCCATTATTAAGGTCCTCCAGCACCCAGGGCATGCCCTTTTCTCACTGTTACCATCAACGTAAGAGGTACAGAAGCCTGAAGGGATACACTCAGCAATTCAGGAACAGCTTCTTCCCCTCTGCCATTTGATTCTTAAATGGACATTGAACCTTTGGACACTCCCTCACTTTTTTAACATATTACTTCTGTTTTTGCATATTTTTAAATCTATTCAATATACATATACTGTAATGGATTTACTCATTTATTATTTTTTTTCTTTTTCTTTATGCATTACATTGAACTGCTGCTGCTAAGATAACAAATTTCACAACACATACCGGTGATAATAAACCTGATTCTGAAAACCTTTCAAAAGTATCAGGCCCTGATGGTGTACCTGGTAGGGCACTGAAGCGGTTCCTACCTGTTTCAAAAGGGCAACAATCAGACCAGTGTCCAAGACGAGCAGGGTGAGCTCCTCAATGATCATCACCCACTTGCACTTAACATCTACTGTGATGGAGAGCTTTGAGAGGTTGGTCATGGCCAGAATCAACTGCTAAGCAAGGACCTGGACCTACTGCAATTTGCCTATTGCCACAGGGGATCCCTCCCCCAATTCTTCTCAATTCCATTGAGTTCAGGCCCAGAGACAAACACTCCTCATATGATAAGCCTTTCAATCCCAGAATCATTTTCGTGAACTTTCTTTGAACCCTCTCCAATGCCAGCACATCCTTTCTTAGATAGGTGGCCCAAAACCACTCACAAAACTCTAAGTGAGGCCTCACCAGTGCCTTATCAAGCCACAGTATTACATCCATTTTTTTATATTCTAGTCCTCTCAAAATGAATGCTAACATTGTACTTGCCATCCTCACCACTGACTCAATCTGCAAGTTAACCTTTAGGAAATCCCACACAAGGACTCCCATATCCCTTTGCACCTCTGATTTTTGAATTTTCTCTGTTTAGAAAATATTCCTTCCACCAAAGTGTATGACCATACACTTCCCAACACTGCATTCCATCTGCCACTTCATTGCCCATTCTCCTAATCTGTCTCAGTTCTTCTGCAACCTCTGTGCTTCCTCAACACTACCTGTATCGTCCATAAACTTGGCCACGTAGCTATCAATTCCATTATCCAAATTGACATAGACCGTGAAAAAAAGTGGTCCCAATACAAACCCATGCGGAACACCACCACTCAAAGGTAGGCAATCAGAAAAAGCTCTCTTTATTTGCACTCTTTGCCTCCAATGCTCTATCCATCCTACATCTTTCCTGTAATACCACAGGCTCTTATCATACTAAGCAGCCTCATGCATGGCACCTTGCCAAAGGCCTTTTGAAAATCCAAGTACACAACATCTACCAATTCTTCCTTGTCTATCCTGCTTAATATTTCCTCAAAGAATTCCAAGAGATTTGTCAGGCAAGATTTTTCCCATAAGGAAACCATGCTGACATTGACCTATTTTATCATGTCTCCAAGAACTCCAAAATCTCATCCTCAACAATCAACTCCAACATCTTTCCAGCCACTGAGCTCAGGCTAACTGGCCTATAATATACTTTCTACTGCCTCCCTCCCTTCTTGAAGAGTGGAATGACATTTGCAATCTTCCAGTCCTCCAGAACTATGCCAAAATCTAGTGATTCTTGAAAGATTATTATTATTATTATTATTATTATTGTCTTGACAATTCCTTCAGCTACCTCTTTCAGAAGCCTGAGGTGTAGTCCATCTGGTCTAGTTGACTTATCTGCATTTAGACCTTTCAGCTTCCCAAGTATCTACTCCCTAGCAATAGCAACTGCACTCACTTTTGCCCCCTGACCCTAGAGAACATCTGGCATCTGTTAGCATCTTCCATAGTGAAGAAAGATGAAAAATACAATCAGTTCGCCAACATTTCCTTGGTCCTCATTATTACCTCTCCAGCGTCATTTTACTCTTTATATACTTCTCCGTGGATTGTCACCTTGTCGCGGTGGAGCAGCTTGTGTGGTCCTGAGATCCCAGGAGCGATGCTGTCTGGAGCTATGCTCCTGGTAGGGTCAACCCCTGGTGGTAAGGTCAAGGGTGAGGTCCCTGACAAAGAACAATCCAACCAAGACCTCAACGGTGGAACAGGCGGACGAAGTTACTTCAAACTCAACGGCTGTGAAGGCGGATGAAGGCTGCAACAAATCCATCAGCTCCAATCGTCATGGTTTCTAAGCCATTGGAATCAGTTGGTTGATTTGTGAAGTATTGCATGCTTCTTGGAATGCACCATCAAGTACGGGTTAAACAAATACACGCACAGGCGTCTTGGCTCTGTGAGCCACTTTTTCATGGCTTTCGGCGATCAGGGGAGCGTGATGGGAACAGGCAATGTGATGGCTGGAAGCTCCTAGTCAAGAACTGGCACAAAAGTGGTGAATACTTCATTCAGTCGCTCAACTTTTGGACAGAAGCAGGGAAGTTATTCGGTAGCAATATTCACGTCTGAGCTTCCCTATTTAGGATCCACTCTGCTCACCTTGAACTGGGAAGGGGCTAGAAAAGGTGCCCTAAAAATGGTCTGCTTCACCCCATCCTGTCTGGAAAGCCGCGTCCAGAAGGATCACCATCATGCGGTCGAAAAACATCGAGAAGTGAAACTATGAAATTTGGAACCTGGAATATACGAACTCTGATGGAGAACCCAAACTCAGACTGACCAGGGAGGAGAACTGCCTTTGTTGCCCGGGAACTCCAAAAATTCAACTTTGACATTGTTGCTCTGAGTGAGATCCACAGAGCTGGAGAAGGGCAACTAAAGGAAGAGCAAGGTCAGTATACCTTTTTCTGTAAAGGACTTGATCTTGAACAACCGAGGATCCATGGAGTAGGTTTTCCCATCTGAAACAGCCTACTTCAGAAGCTGACAGAGCAACCACTGGGAATCAACAAACACCTCATGACTTTGCAAATCCAGCTTGTCAATAACCAACACGCCACCATCATCAGTGCCTATGCTCCAACACCGGACGCTGAATATGAAGTAAAGATGAACTTCAACGCCCAACTTGACGACGGCCTTTTCTCTGTTCCCAACAAGGACAAGATCATTCTCTTGGGAGACTTCAATGCCAGAGGTGGGAAAGATCATAGGCTTTGGACCAGAATAATAAGCAATGAAGGAGTTGGCAAAGTTAACGCCAATGGAACACTCCTCCTCACCAAATGTGCTAAACACAACCTGGTGATTACAAACACCTTATTTCACCAAAAAAAAACAGGCACAAAGTCTCCTGGCAGCATCCACACTCCAAACACCGGCACCTCATCAACTACATCATCGTACGATCTCAGGACAAACAGGATGTACTGATATCAAAAGCTGTTACTTGTGCCAATGAATGCTGGACAGACCATCAACTCATCTCGTCCACCATGAGAACGAAGATTCGGCCCAAAAGGAAACACCAAAATCAGAACATTATTAAGAAATTCAATGTTGACATCCTTCAAGACATCAACAATGTACAGAAGTTCCAACAAAATCTTCAAGAATAACTGCCTCAACAAATCGCACCATCTGTAGAAGAACACTGAAATCAATTGAAGAACGCTATCATCAGCTTCTGCAAAGAAACAATTGGGTTCAAGACGAAAAAACATCAGGATTGGTTCGATAACGACAAACTACTCCAACAACTCATCTATGAAAAGAGAAAAAGTTTTCATCACCTTACAAAATGGCTAACAATCGGCTACCAAAAGGAAACGCTATCAGGAATGCAAGGTTGCAGTCCAGAAGAGCACCCGAAACCTGAAAAACCAATAGTGGAGGAAGAAAGTTCAGGAAATCCAACAACTAGCAGACGCCAATGACATTCAAGGCTTTTTCAACGCAACTAAAGCTATTTTTGGCCCATCCACTCATGGTCAAGCCACTCTCAAAAGCAAAGATGGTTCAACGATCCTGAAGAGCAATGCTGACATCAATTCTAGATGGAGAGAGCACTTTGAAGACCTTCTAAATCAAACCGTCTCATTTGACAGGAATGTGATTAACAACATTCCAAAACAGCCCGTTGACAACTCCCTAAGCAAAATACCAACACTTGAAGAAGTCAAGGAAGCCATCAAAATCTTGAAATACAACAAGGCCGCTGGACTCGATGGAATACCAGAAGTGGTCTACAAAATTGGAGGTAACTCGCTTCATTACCAACTGCATCAACTTCTCATCAAGATCTGGATAAATGAAGATGTACCAGCAGACTTTAGAGACTCAGCAATCGTTACCATCTACAAAAGGAAAGGCAATCAATCCAAATGTGGAAACTATCGTGGAATTTCTCTGTTAGCAACAGCAGGAAAGAACCTCACCCACATCGTGAACAACTGGCTCAAGCCTTTAGCCGAGAAGATCCTTCTGGAGACACAAGCCGGTCTTAGACCATCACGTGGAGCAATCGACATGATCTTCACAATGCGACAACTACAAGAAAAATGTTGTGAACAACCTTTGTACATGGCATTCATCGACCTCACCAAAGCCTTTGGCTCGGTATCAAGGGAACTCCTATGGGATGTCCTGTCCACCTATGGATGCCCTGAAAAGTACATTCAAATCCTGAGACTCCTCCAGTCACAGTCAGCAACAGTAACTGTGAGCCTTTTCAAGTTAGATCAGGAGTAAAACAAGGATGTGTGATTGCCCCAACTTTGTTCACCATCTTTACTGCGACAATCATCCACATCATCAAGGATGACCTACCCCCAGGAATTGAAATTGTCTACAGAACAGATGGCAGACTTTTCAATCTTGCCCACCTCAAGTCCAGAAACAAGACATTCACGAGTTTCCTCATCGAGTTCCAATATGCAGGCGACAACAGAGTTGCAGCTCTCTCAGAAAACCACCTACAACAGATTCTGACTGCCTTCAACCGTGCATACACGAAACTTGGACTTACCATCAATTCCAAGAAGACTCAGATCATCTACCAACCGTCACCAACTGAGACAAATTGGATAGAACCATCAATTCAACTTGGTGAAACAAACCTGGAAAACGTGGACCACTTTCCATATCTTGGAAGTCATCTCTCCTCCAACGTCAACCTTAATGACGAGATCCAACACTGTCTTAAATGTGCTGGAACAGCTTTTGGACGTCTCCGAACAAGAGTCTTTCATGATCGTGACATCCGAACAGACACCAAAATGTTAGTGTACAAAGCAGTGGTGATTCCAACGCTTTTGTATGCATCAGAAACATGGACAACATACCGACGACATCTGAAGGCACTTAAATTCCATCAACGCTGTCTTTGAAACATCTTAAATATCAGCTGGGAAGATAGAAGAACCAACATCAGCGTGCTAAATGAAGCAAAAACAACAAGCATTGAAGCCTACGTCATCAAGAACCAACTAAGATGGAGGGGTCTTGTTGTTCGGATGAAAGACTGGATGAAAGCCTGCCGAAACAAATCTTCTACTCCCAGCTTAAGGAAGGCAAACATAAAAGAAGCGGACAACAGAAGAGATTCAAAGACATCTTAAAAGCCAACATGAAGAAATGTAACATAGACATCAACAATTGGGAAACCAATGCCAAGGACAGGAAACTCTGGCAAGCCATCATCCAAGAAGAAACAGCAACTTTCGAAGCCAACAGATGTGCAGAATTAGAAGAAAAGAGAAGAAAACGGAAAGAGAGACAACAACAACCAAAGCCCCATCTGCCATCTGGAACTAGCTGTCCTGAATGCAGAAGAACTCTCAAAGCCAAGATTGGACTCATAAGCTACTTGAGAGCCCATAAACAGATCAACAGAACGAAGACCATCATCCTTGACCTCGAGGGATAGCCACAACGATGACGACTCTTTATATATCTGAAGAAACTTCCAGTATTATTGGCTGACTTACCTTCATATTTCATCTTTTTGCTCCTTATGGCTTTTTTGTTGCCTTCTGTTAATTTTTAAAAGCTTCCCGATCCTCTAACTTCTCAGTAATTGTTGTTGTTCCTCTCCATGCCTTGTGGCTGTCAGGTGGCAACCTTGCAGTTGCTTTAGTGTTTGTCTGTTATTTTTAATGAGTCTGAGTTGTTAGCTCAATGCTCAACCCAGCATGGATGGAAAGCGTGCAAGGAGCTGGCCGAGTTCAAACCCGGGGCCACTCATTTCGAAGTCTGCTATGGATGCCACTTCATCACCAACCACCTTTCTCAGTAATTTTGCTCTATTATATACACTCACTTTTGCTTTTACGTTGGCTTTGACTTCCCTTGTCAGCCCCAGTTGTGTCATCCTGCCATACTACTACTACTTCTTCGGGATGTACCCATCTTGTGCCTTCCAAATTGTTCCCAGAAACTCCAGCTATTGCTGCTCTGCCGTCATCCCTGTGTCTCCTTCCAATCAACTATGGCCAGCACCTCTCTCATGTCTGTGTAATTCCTTTTGTATTACTCCACTGTAATACTAATACATCTGAGATTAGTTTCCCCCTCTCAAATTACAGGGTGAATTCTATTATATTATGATATTTGGCTCCCAAGGATACTTTTATCTTAAGCTCCATAATCAAATCTGGTTCATTACACAACACCCAGAACAGCTGATTCCCCTAGACTGAATATGTAAGTGACCTGATGTGCCCACTTCCTTGGATACGCAGCCTAGGATTTTGTCTTTCCTGAAAGTCTTATGGGTGTCAACACTCTGCAGTGTCTCACGTCGGCCGCTGTTACAGACAGTGGCTGCTTACCTGGAAGCGGAGTAGCTTTCATGGCTGGCACACATGGTGTTACACATCTCAAAGTATGCATAAAAGTTATTTTTTGCTTCTTTATTGATTCCTTGGCTCTATAAGGTTTTTGAGGCTTCTTTGAAACTTGGTAAACTTGGTAAACTTGTTAAAGACCTGATTCATACGGAAATCTCAACTAAGTTCCAGAAAATTGCCGATTTAATTGATAAGATGCAAACATGTATTGCGGAACATCAGTCGGCTATATCTGATCTTCAAAAATCCGCGCAACAAAGTGAGCTTAAGATGGGGAAAGTCGAAGAAACAATTAATGTAATGAAGAAGAAACTTGACTTTTTGACTTTTAAAAACTCTGACTTGGAATCTAGAATGCGACGGCAGAATTTACGAATGATTGGCGTCAGGGAAGCCGTGGAAGCTAACAACCCTATGAAATATTTCTCCCAACTTTTAAAAGATGCATTCCCTACTGTATTTCCTGACCAACCACCGCTACTGGATCGTGTTCACAGAATCCCATCATACTCGTCTAGGTCAGATAGACCGAGGCATGTTATCTTACGTTTTCATTACTTTCAAGACAAGGAGAGACTGTTTCGATTCGCTCGATCTAAAGGTTTCATTGATTTTTCGGATTTTAAGTTCCGATTCGTGGAAGATTTCAGTAAACCAATCTGGGACCAACGGGTCCGTTACAGATCCGTGATGTCGGAATTCTATAAGATGGATTTAAGACTAGCGCTGCTGTACCCTGCACGTCTAAGGATTCGCATGTTAGATGGAGCCCTTCGTTTTTTTGATTCTCCATCGGATGCCCAGAGTTATCTGGATCAACTTTCATCTTCAACATCTTAATTGCCTTTTTTTTAATTTTCTCCGTTGATCGGAGGCTGTGAATTGGTTGGTTTTAACTTTTCTGTGCCCTATTTGGGCAGAAAAGTTTACTTTCGATTTCTTAATATGGCTGCTAAACTTTCTTTTTAACTGCGTCATTTCTTTCTTTTCCCAGGGGATTCTGAGTGGTTACTTCCCTTTTGTCATCTTACGTATTTCCTGTGCGGCCTTAAATTTTGTAGTTTTTTTTAAATTTTATTCTGTTTTGCTTTTTATAATCATTTTATGTTAATAATCCTATTTTTTTTTGTTGCTGTGTCTATTCATGAGTTTGAGGTTTATTGTGGTTTTTTTTTAATATATACTTTCCGGCTTTTGTTCTGTTCTGTGTGTATTTTAATTGAGCTAACTTTTTTTTACTTATTTTTTTACTGTTTTACAATTAGCTGACCCTTTTCATATTTATACCTTTTTTTTAGGGAGCGTATACCGGAAGTCATGGGGGTAGTTTTAGCGCTTGCTTCTTTCTGGCGGGTCTGCTTTAGATTTCGCCTTGGGGTCTTGGGGTGGGGGGTGGTGGGAGGGGCTTCACGTTTTAGTTTGTTTCTCTTTGGGCTATATACATTATTGAAGTATTGGTTGCGTCCTTTTCCCCGGTATCTTTTGTATGTTCTGTTTCCTCTCCGGGTTTGTGGGTCGCGCCTATTGTCAATCCTCCTTGTTATGGGTTGACTTTAGGATTTATGGAGTCTATTATTAATTTTGTCTCCTGGAATACTAATGGTCTTAATCATCCTATTAAAAGGAAAAAAGTTTTTAAAGTGTTCCGGAGACTTAAAGCACAAATTTTATTTTTACAAGAGACCCATGTACGGAGGGGGGACAGACGACGTTTTTTCAAATTCTGGAAGGGACAACAATTTCATTCGAACTCCAATGCTAAGATTCGAGGCGTCTCTATTTTTATAGACTCCTCAGTTACTTTTATACAACAGGATATTATCTCTGATCCGAATGGTAGATTTTTACTGGTTAGTGGTTTACTATTTAATAAAAAAGTAGTTTTGGTTAATGTTTATGCTCCTAATATGGATTGTCCGGAATTTTATAAATCATTGTTTGATCAGTTTCCGAATTTGAACGAGTTTTCATTGATTTGGGGCGGAGATCTTAATACCTGTTTATCTCCAGCTTTGGACCGTTCGGCTCCTTTACGGACTTTACCTAATAAATCTGCAAATTTGATTAATTTTTTCCTTTCTGATTCTGGGTCGACGGACATTTGGCGTTTTCTGCATCCTCAGGAAAAAGATTTTTCCTTCTTTTCACATGTTCATCATTCCTATTCAAGAATTGATTATTTTTTCATTGATTCTCGTCTCATTCCTTCAGTGATTAAATGTGATTATGATTCTATAACCATTTCGGATCATGCTCCACTTAAGCTTTCTATTAAAATTATGGCCAATATACCAAACAATAGACAATGGCGTTTTAATTCGCTGTTGCTTCAGGACTCGGACTTTGTTAATTTTATGAATGAACAGATTGAGCTTTTTTTTACAATTAACCATACAGAAGATATTTCGGTTAACACTCTTTGGGACACTTTTAAAGCCTATATTCGGGGTCAGATTATTTCGTATTCCGTTGCTTTGAGGAAGAAACAGAAGCAGGAGGAGATGGCAATTGTGGACAAGATTAAAGAAATTGATAAGAAATATGTTATGGCTCCTTCTGAGGAGCTATACAAACAAAGAACTGAACTTCAAATGGAACACAGTTTACTACTCTCGTCCTCGATTGTAAACCAATTAAAGAAAACAAGAAGTGATTTTTATGTTCACAGTGATAAAATTGGCAAGCTGCTGGCTAATCAATTGAAATCTAATTATGTTAAATCTCAAATCAATCAGATTTATAACCAAAATGATCGATTGATATTGGATCATGTGGGGATTAATCAAACCTTTTGTGATTTTTATTCTTCTTTATATCAATCAGAGTCTCCTCGAGATTCTAAATATATGAATGATTTTTTAGATAAGTTAGACTTCCCTCAGATTTCACAGGATATGTCTTCTTTATTAGATACTTCCATTACAATGGATGAGATTAAGAATGTTATTTTTTCTATGAATCTGGGGAAAGCTCCTGGCCCTGATGGGTTTACCGTTGAATTTTATAAATGTTTTGCTTCTTTATTGATTCCTTGGCTCTATAAGGTTTTTGAGGCTTCTTTGAAACTTGGTAAACTTCCGGAATCTTTTAATAGAGCATCAATTTCTTTAATACTAAAGAAGGATAAAGACCCTGCTCAATGTGCATCTTATAGACCAATATCTTTATTAAATGTTGATTCTAAAGTTTTTTCTAAGTTATTAGCAAATAGACTAGAAAAAGTACTTCCTTCTATTATTTCGGAAGACCAAACGGGTTTTATTAAAGGTCGTTACTCTTTTTATAATATTCGTACATTGTTAAATATCGTTTATACTCCCTCACAAAATGTTCCTGAGTGTGTTATTTCTTTAGATGCCGAGAAAGCTTTTGATAGAGTAGAATGGCCTTATTTATTTAAGGTGCTTGAAATGTTTAATTTTAGCTTGAAATTTATATCCTGGATTAAACTGTTATATTACTCCCCTGTAGCCTCGGTTCGTACTAACTCCTTAAACTCACCTTTTTTTCCTCTCTTTCGTGGTACTCGACAAGGCTGTCCTCTTAGTCCCCTATTATTTGATATTGCATTAGAACCTCTTGCAATTGCTATTCGAGAATCTTTAAATATTACTGGGATAACTCGGGGATTAAAGTCCCATAAATTATCACTCTATGCTGATGATTTACTTTTATATATTTCTAATCCTGAGAGATCCATTCCTGCTGTTTTAGAGTTATTAGCACAATTTGGTCTTTTCTCAGGTTATAAATTAAATCTTAGTAAGAGTGAACTTTTTCCGATTAATAAACATCTTCCCTTATATTATAAATTTCCATTTAAATTGATTAATAATTACTTTTCATATCTTGGGATTAAAATTACTTGTAAACATAAAGATTTATTTAAGACTAACTTTTTACCATTAATAGACCATATTACTCAACTTTCATCTAAATGGTTTCCCTTATATTTAACTTTGATTGGTCGTATTAATGCAGTTAAGATGTTTTTTTTGCCAAAATTTTTATATGTGTTTCAGGCATTACCAATTTTCGTTCCTAAATCTTTTTTTGATAAAGTTGACTCTAAAATTTCTTCATTTATTTGGCAGAACAAGAATCCGAGACTGGGTAAAATACATTTACAGAAAGCTAAGAGAGATGGAGGTTTAGCATTACCTAACTTTAGATTTTATTATTGGGCTATTAATATTCGACATATGAAATTTTGGTTACTTGACCGGGACATACTATTTATTCCTAAATGGGTAGCATTGGAATTACAATCTGTTCAGGGTTATACACTTGGTTCTATTTTAGGTTCCTCTCTTCCTTTTGATTCGAAACGTCTTAAGCAGGTCTCTAACCCGATAGTTAAATATGCTTTGCGCATTTGGTTTCAATTCAGAAAATTTTTTGATCTTAATCAATTCGGGTTAGCGATTCCTATTTTAGGTAACATATTTTTTCCTCCCTCTTTTACGGATCGCGCTTTTCAAACTTGGAAGACTAAGGGTATTTTACGGTTTTTGGATTTATTTTTAGATGGTTCCCTTATGTCTTTTGAACAATTATCTAATAAATATAACTTATCAAGAATACATTTTTTTAGATATTTACAAGTTAGAAATTTCCTAAGTACTATACTTACTTCCTTTCCAATGCTTCCTCCTATATATATTTTAGATTCGATAATTAACCTTAATCCATGTCAGAAAGGTGCATCGGCTATGATTTATAATATTATTATGAAACTTAGGAAAGCTCCATTTGATAAGATTAGGGTAGATTGGGAACAGGAATTGGGGCTTACCATTTCTGTGGATGATTGGGGGCAGATTTTACAATTAGTTAATACTTCCTCTATTTGTGCTAAACATTCCCTAATTCAATTTAAAGTGGTTCATAGAGCACATATGTCCAAAGATAAGTTAGCGCGTTTTTACTCGCATATTAATCCTTTCTGTGATAGATGTTCGGGGCAGATAGCCTCTTTAACTCATATGTTTTGGTCTTGCCCTACTTTGGAAACTTTTTGGAGAGATATTTTCAATATTATTTCTAAGGTATTAAATATAGATATCTCTCCTCACCCTATTACTGCTATCTTTGGACTACCTAAAATTTCTAGTAATCTTTCCCCTTCAGCCCGTAGAATGATTGCATTTCTTACTTTAATGGCGAAAAGATGTATTTTACAACATTGGAAAGAGCTTAATGCTCCAACTACCTTTTTTTGGTTTTCTCAGACGATTTTATGTTTGAATCTGGAGAAAATTAGAAGTAACCTTTATGATTCTTCATTTAAATTTGAACAGATTTGGGGACCTTTTATTCGATATTTTCATTTAATGTAATATTTACCCTTCTTGTTTTTTCTTCACTGTTTTAATGGAGGTCGGGATTGAGGACGTGATTTTAAGTTTAACTCTGTTTGGTTTCAAGTTAGCCCATTGCTTTGCTTTGCTTTTAGTTAGTTGCACGGTGGGTTTTTTTTTTGGGGTTTTTTTTTCTTTTTTTTTCCATTGATATATATAAAATCTAGTATACTATTATGTTATCTTGGTTTCTTATGCTTAAATTACATTGTTTGTAGTATTTTCTTTTTGGTATTGTTATCTTTTGGAATTTTATTATACTTTAACATTGTATTAATGTTTATATGGCTTACCTTTTTTGTATACTTACTCAATAAAAAGATTTAAAAAGAAAGAAAGAAAGAAAAGTTATTCAGAGCATCAGGGAGGGAGGAGCCACTGATATAGTCAATGCTGTTTTTCCTTGCATAGTCAGTAATGCCACATATGCTAGGGATTGTTATCAGACAGGTGTCTCTGAATTTTTATTGTACGTAGGCAATCTTTGCCCTCTTGATGCCCAAGATGAGTTTTGTCCTGGCTGCTCTGAGAGCTGTTTGGTCTCCAGACAGTGTACTGGACATTCAGCAGGAGTGCACCTCTGTATTCAGCCAGGGCTTCTGGTGGGGCTGTGAGATAACCCCACCACAGATCATCTCACGGCCTAACCTTAACCTGTCTAGGTCTCTTTATATAGTTATGTGTTTTCATAACTATCTTGGTATTGACGAATACTCTTCTCGGGCTTGGGTAGAGGTATTGATTATAACTGACGTTTCTATGACAAACTCTAATCTTCTTCAGGGATGATGCCTGGGCATGTCTTAAGAATTTTAACAAAGACGAAGGTCTCACTCCAAGTAAGAACTGGAATTCGATTGTAAATAAGGACAGAAAGCAGAAACCTGATTGGATGAGGACTAACCAATTAGGAGGGATAGACTACAAGGGTACAAAGACCACCAGACTAGACGTGCCCAGGCATCACCCTTGAAGAAGATGGCAGATTGTCATCGAAGCGTTGGCTCTAATCAATATCTGTTAAAGGCTGGAAGCTCGAGAAAAGTATATTCATCATATATGCCGGAAATGCACGAGATCCTTTTTTTTAAATCTTGGTATCATTGGTCACTAAACAATAATTGTTAACATTATATTAAGTTTTTTGATTAGTTTCTCTGTACTTCAGAATCAGATTTAATATCATTGGGATACACTGTAAAATATGTTGCTTTGTGGCAACAGCACATTGCAATACATAATAAAACTATAAATTACAATACTACATACACACCTATAAATAAATTTAAATTAACTAAAAGTCGTGCAAAAATGCAAAAAAGAAAAAAAATTAGTGAGTTGCTATACATGGGTTCATTGTCCATTCAAAAATCTGGTATAGATGGGGAAGAAGCTGTTCCTAAGAGGTTCAGTGGTCTCTTCTGGCACTGTACAGCTTCCTTGATGGTAGCAATGAGAAGAGGACACGTCCTGGATGAAGGGGGTCCTTAGTGGTGGACGTTGCCTTTTTGAGACATTGTCATTTAAAGATATCCTCGATGCTGGGGAGGCTAGAAACTCTTGAAAATTTCTACACATGTACCATGGATAGCATTCTGACGGGCTGCATCACTACATGGCATGGGGGTGGGGTTCTACTACACAGGATGGAAGAAAGTTGCAGAAAGTTGTAAAAATAGTCAGCTCCATCACAGGTACTAGCCTCCACAGTCTTCAAAACATCTTCAAGGAATGGTGCCTCAGGAAGGTGGCGTCCATCATTGAGGACCCCCACCACCCGGGGCATGCCCTCTTCCATTGTTATCATACGAAAGGAGGTACAGAAGCCTGAAAGTACACATTCAGCAATTCAGGAACAGCTTCTCCACCTCTGCCATTCGATTTCTAAATGGACATTGAACCCACGAACATTTATATCTCGAATGTGTTCCTCACTATTTTATTATTTATTTTAACATAGCCACATATATATATATTTATATACACAAACACATATATACACACACACAACTTACTGTAATTCAGTTTTCTTACTCTTCTATTTTTATCATGTATTGCATCGTACTGCAGCCGCAAAGTTACCAAATTTCACGGCATATGCTGGTGATATTAAACCTGATGCTAATGGAGTTGGCTAAGCAACTTACTGTAGTTTTTTCCTGATCCTGGGCAGTGGCCCCTCCATACCAGGCGATGATGCAATCAGTTAGCACGTTCCCCGTGATACATCTGTAGAAATTTGTGAGATTCTTTGGTGACATACCAAGTCTCCTCAAACTCCTAATGAAACATAATCGCTGTTGATATGCTGATGTTACTTTAATTTTTTAAAATAAAGAAATTAATGAACCAATCCATCATTTTTTAAAAATTCCTTTATATCTGGAATGTGTTCCTCCAAACATTCCAAAGCACTTCAATGAATTACTTTGAAATCCAAGTAAGAAAACCTGTAACCAATATGGAATTACTGACACAAAATGCTGCTACTATAAGAATAAACAACTGGCATACACGCCTACTCACACTTACCTCACATCATGAATGGATTCCAATTTCCTGCTAACAATATCAGCAATTTCTCCCATTAATATACTATGATATAAATGCTGATCTGTCAGGCAGACAGCAAACTTGGATAACACTGCCATTTGAAATCTGTTATGAGAAAAACAGCATAATTAATCATAATCTTCAAAGAACATAAGAAATAGTTAGAGTAGGCAACATCCATGTGAATCCCTATGGCAATGTAAAGTCAGATCTTTGACCTCAACTACTTCTTCCTGTCTGATCACCAGAGTCTATAATTCTCCTGCAGTCCAAGAATCTCTTTTTGACTTGAATACATTAAATGACAGCTCCTTAGGTAAAACAATCCAAAGAGTCATAACCTTCAGAGAGAAGAAATTTATCTTCATTTCCATGTTAAGTGGTCAACATGGAGACTTATCCTGAGATTCTGCCTCTCAAGTTTTTGACTCCACCAGAGAATCCATACTCACCGCATTTCCCCTATGTAGCCAAATCAGGGTCTTGCATCTTTCCATTAGATCATCTATAGTAGATATTTTGCTTAATCGTTCCTCATAATATAATTGCTTCATCCCAG
Organism: Mobula hypostoma; assembly: GCF_963921235.1. NCBI lineage: Eukaryota > Metazoa > Chordata > Chondrichthyes > Myliobatiformes > Myliobatidae > Mobula > Mobula hypostoma. The sequence continues at coordinate 167,669,653 of NC_086102.1, forward strand.
AAATTAATCTATTGAACTCGTAATGCAGTCTCTAGGAGGCAAGTATTGCCTTCAGTAAGTAAACAGACCAAACGAGTGCACAGTTCTCAAAGTGCAGTTGCAGCTAGACTTCCTTACTCGTGTACTTGATCTTCACTACAATAAAGGTTAATATTATAGTTGCTCTCTTAATTATTTTCTGTATACTAGTTTTGCTTCTTGTACAAGTGCATCCAGAACTCTGAACATCAACATTTAATATTTTCACATCTTTCAACCTGTTTTTCTATTCTTCCTGAAAGAACATAGAACATAGAATAGTACAGCACAGTACAGGCCCTTCGGCCCACATCGTTGCGCCAACCCTCAAACCCTGTCTCCCATATAACCCCCGACCTTAAATTCCTCCATATACCTGTCTAGTAGTCTCTTAAATTTCACTAGTGTATCTGACTCCACCACTGACTCAGGCAGTGTATTCCACTCACCAACCACTCCCTGAGTAAAAAACCTTCCTCCAATATCCCCCTTGAACTTCACACCCCTTATCTTAAAGCCATGTCCCCTTGTATTGAGCAGCAGTGCCCTGGGGAAGAGGCGCTGGCTATCGACTCTATCTATTCCTCTTAATATCTTGTATACTTCTATCATGTCTCCTCTCATCCTCCTTCTCTCCAAAGAGTAAAGCCCAAGCTCCCTTAATCTCTGATCATCATCCATACTCTCTAAACCAGGCAGCATCCTGGTAAATCTCCTCTGTACCCTTTCCAATGCTTCCACATCCTTCCTATAGTAAGGCGACCAGAACTGGACACAGTACTCCAAGTGTGGCCTAACCAGAGTTTTACAGAGCTGCATCATTACCTCATGACTCTTAAACTCTATCCCTCGACTTATGAAAGCTAACACCCCATAAGCTTTCTTAACTACTCTATCTACCTGTGAGGCAACTTTCAGGGATCTGTGGACATGTACCCCCAGATCCCTCTGCTCCTCCACACTACCAAGTATCCTGACATTTAATTTGTACTCTGCCTTGGAGTTTGTCCTTCCAAAGTATACCACCTCACACTTCTCCGGGTTGAACTCCATCTGCCACTTCTTAGCCCACTTCTGCATCCTACCAATGTCTCTGCAATCTTTGACAATCCTCTACACTATCTACAACACCACCAACCTTTGTGTTGTCTGCAAACTTGCCAACCCACCCTTTTACCCCCACATCTAGGTCGTTAATAAGAATCACGAAAAGTCAAGGTCCCACAACCGATCCTTGTGGGACACCACTAGTCATAACCCTCCAATCTGAATGTACTCCCTCCACCACGACCCTCTGCCTTCTGCAGGCAAGCCAATTCTGAATCCACCTGGCCAAACTTCCCTGGATCACATGCCTTCTGACTTTCTGAATAAGCCTACCGTGTGGAACCTTGTCAAATGCCTTACTAAAATCCATGTAAATCACATCCACTGCATTACCCTCATCTATATGCCTGGTCACCTCCTCAAAGAATTCTATCAGGCTTGTTAGACACGATCTGCCCTTCACAAAGCCATGCTGATTATCCCTGATCAGACCATGATTCTCTAAATGCCCAGAGATCCTATCTTTAAGAATCTTTTCCAACAGCTTTCCTACCACAGACGTAAGGCTCACTGGTCTATAACTACCCGGACTATCCCTACTACCTTTTTTGAACAAGGGGACAACATTCGCCTCCCTCCAAACCTCCGGTACCATTCCCATAGACAATGAGGACATAAAGATCCTAGCTTGAGGTTCAGCAATCTCTTCCCACACCTCATGGAGCAGCCTGGGGAATATTCCATCAGGGCCCAGGGACTTATCCATCCTAATGTATTTTAACAACTCCAACACCTCCTCTCCCTTAATATCAACATGCTCCAGAACATCAACCTCACTCATATTGTCCTCACCGTCATCAAGTTCCCTCTCATTGATGAATACCGAAGAGAAGTATTCATTGAGGACCTCACTCACTTCCACAGCCTCCAGGCACATCTTCCCACCTTTATCTCTAATCAGTCCTACCTTCACTCCTGTCATCCTTTTGTTCTTCACATAACTGAAGAATGCCTTGGGGTTTTCCTTTACCCTACTCGCCAAAGCCTTCTCATGCCCCCTTCTTGCTCTCCTCAGCCCCTTCTTAAGCTCCTTTCTTGCTACCCTATATTCCTCAATAGACCCATCTGATCCTTGCTTCCTAAACCTCATGTATGCTGCCTTCTTCCACCTGACTAGATTTTCCACCTCACTTGTCACAAATGGTTCCTTCACTTTACCATTCTTTATCTTCCTCATCGGGACAAATTTATCCCTAACATCCTGCAAGAGATCTCTAAACATCAACCACATGACCATAGTACATCATCCCAATTCATACCCACAAGTTCTAGCCTTACAGTCTCATCATTTGCCCTTCGCCAATTAAAAATTTTCCTGTCCTCTCTGATTCTTTCCTTTTCCATGATAATGCTGAAGGCCAGGAAGTGGTGGTCACTGTCCCCCAGATGCTCACCCACTGAGAGATCTGTGACCTGACCCAGTTCATTACCTAGTACTAGATCTAGTATGGCATTCCCCCTAGTCGGCCTGTGAACATACTCTGACAGGAATCCATCCTGGACACACTTTACAAACTCTGCCCCGTCCAAACCCTTGGAACTAATCAGGTGCCAATCAATATTAGGGTGATGAAGAGGCTAATTTCACATTTTTCCTCATTATACACAATCTGTCATCTTTTTGCCCACTTACAAGAGCATCAAGAATGGAAGCCATTCAACCCATTTGCCTGCTTTCATTTAACAAGATCACAGCAGATTTTTTACTCTTACATCACTTCTGTACATAAACCCCACATCACTGGATCTCCTTAACATTTAACAATCTATCAGTATCTGTGCTAGTTATACAGGGCAATGTGAAACCTTTTGAAACAACTTGATTTCTCTACAAAGCATATTTTCCCACCCAGCTTTATATTATAGGCCCTCTTGGATATATTACACTTGGTCCTTTCATTGAAATAATAAATAAAAATTGTAAATGGCCAACTCCCCAGCACTAATGCAGAGGGATCCCATTTGTAACAGCTTACTGACTTTAAAATAGTCCATTTATCTCTACTTGATTTTTTTTTTTGCCTGTTGCCTACTCAGTACATAGAACATGATACTTCCAACCCCATGAGTCCCTACGTTGAACAGTACCATTTTATGTGGCATTTTATCAAAAATAATACTGTTACCTAAAACCAGGGGTTCCCAGTCTGGGGTCCATAGACCCCTCGGTTAATGGTCATTGGCATAAAAATGGGTGGGAATCCCTGCTTTAAACAATATTCTTATTGTGGTGTAAATATCTTATTTAGTTAATATGAAGTATTGCACTTCCCCTTTTGGGTCTAGTTACCATAAAATGAACTGACAGAGTAATCGAGTTAAACTGTATCAAAGATAAATACTTTCATAAAAAAAACAATTTAAAGGACTCATAAAATATTGGCACTTATCTCTCTGGGATGAAGTGCAAGGAATAAAATTCTTTTTACAATTCTCATATAATACAAGCCTTGAGTATTGTGTTTCGCACTCGAGAACAAATATTTGACCAGGAGAAGACTGCAATGTGGATTGAGCAGAATAATACCTCGACTCCAAAAGGTTAAATGAGAGGAGAAATTATCTTTTGGAATTGATGTATTATTATCAACTGCTATAATTCCTGGAATATACAAGGCTAAGGAATAATTTGTCTAATATTTTCACAGATAATTGGGAAATGAAGATAGACAAAGAAACATCACTTCTGTCGAACAAGGGAATCTAATCTAAAAGTTAGTACCAAGTATTTCAGAAATGAACTTAGGAAGCACTTGACATAAAAAGGTTGATTGAAATTTGTAAATGCCAGTTTATAACAGAGCAGGTGTTAAATATACAAGTCTCAGATTTAAGACTTCCTTAACAAAATTGAGTTAATGGATTTCGAGCAAGCATGGTCACATTTCACCACAATCTTAATGAGGCCAAAGACTTTTTCTTTTCTCAGCTTACCGCATTTTGTTCCAATACAGCAACGACATCAACATTGAGAATGGATGTCTACCGAATGCAATACAGTTTCTTTCCAATCAAATTTGCTGTGATGTAACTTAATCTCACCAAGCAATTCAGCAAGACCCTTGAAATATTATTTCAATAATTCCAAAGCCTCATTAATCTATCTAACAGTGCATCTGGTGGAGTTTTGTAAGCCCTGCATGGAATTTGAAAAACCTAATAGAAGACGGGCAGGTCCCATTACAGAAATATGACTCTTTCTCTCTGCTTTTCTTATTACTTTCTTGGAAAGTGAGATTTTGGTTGTGCTATTTAAGTGATATTTAATGACTCCAGTACTGGTTAGCCTTCATTCTCTCTCCAGAAGAAACACAAATTTCAATTGTACAACTTTCATGCTCACTCTCTCTTTTCCTGCAGTGAAATCAATGATAATTTCTCCATTTTCTTTCCCCTTTCATGCCTACTAGTTGCTGTAGGTTCAACTGGTGCTACTCCTGCCTGAAGTAAAAGTAGACATCCCCTCCCTCAGAGGTGTCTCTGTACTCCAGACTGACACCCTGGTATACCAGAGAAAAAATGCTACCCCTGGCTTATTGGATAAGACATTAAACCAAGCCATCTCCCTTCTAGCTTAGACTTCTCCACCTCTCCAGCTCAGAAGTACGGGCTTCCTCTGCGTACTACAGTTTCCTCCCACATCAACAAATTTGGGGCAATTTTCAAAGGCCAATTAACCTACCAACCTGCATGCCTGTGTGGTGTGTGGTGGAATCTTGAGGGGGAGGGGAAGTGGAAGTGGAATTGATAAGAATGTGGGAAGTATAAAAGAAACGGGGTAGTATAAATGAGTGGCTGATGGCCAGAGTAGTCATGGTGGATCAAAAGGCCTCTTTCCATGCTCATGTCTCTTTGACACTATGGCTCAATGACACCACACACAAAGATGTCTAAAGCGTTATAGTACAGAGAGAAATTAACCTAGCAAACCAATTTGATTTCCTGAAATAAACAATCCTCTTAATATTAGCTTCTTGTAGTTTTTCAGTGCCCTTTACATGCCAGCTCCGATGATTTGGCATGCCTGGGACGGTGATAGTGGACTAACTGATCTTCCAGGTTACCGATGTTATTGATAGCCTAATAATAATCTTAATTCACTTGTTTATTTTAATGTTTCATTTTTTCCCCATAGTATTATAAGAAAACTCCCAATAAAGCTAGTCTTTTGCAAGATTTAATTTACTCCAGATCCAATGCAGGACAAAAAAAACACAAGATAAAGAAAACAATAATAAAAAACACAAATATTAATACAGGGTGGGCAGCATCCTTCATGATGTTACTGGCTTTTTTCCGTCACCTTTCTGCATATGTGCAAAAGAGTGCACAAAGTAGAGCCCCAGTGAGTTAGAAAATAGCTCATAAATACAGGACCTGGCAACAGATAAGGATACACAGCAAACATTACCTGGTGAACTAGATGCTGAACCATTTGGAAATTCTGAATAGTTTAGACAGGGAATTTTTGGAGTTTTACTGTATTTAAGCCCAAAGATGTATCTATTTCTCTTAAAACACAAACACAATGCAATTAAGCATAAATTCCTACATCATTTTACAATAAGCTGCGTTGGCACATTAGCCATGGTTGTAATAATAGAATTCCATCAAATTTAGTTAAGAATCATGTTTCTAATAACAAATCAAAAATATTAAAATAGTCTATTACTGCTGAGGATAGGAAAATAATGATAACATATTCTAAAGACAAGAAAATTTTTTTTGACCTGTATGTCAAACTCTATTCCCAGAAAAGCTACCATAATCATAAATACTTTCTTACCATTTTCAACATTTTGGGAAAATGATTCAAGAAAGGTGCTTAAACAGAGAGAGATTTTAAATTGACATTTTCAGTTGCAATGGTATTATTTGTGCTATAGCTCAATTACAAGTTATCTACTATTTTGATGGACTGCCTAAGAAGAAAGCTGTTTTGAATATTAAATGTTTAGCAGATGGGAAACCAAAATCTTAAACCCAATTGTTAAATTTAGCAGGTTAAGTGGGTACTAATGTATTACTCTTCAAAATGAGTAAGCTTCAATTTCCTGACAATGCCTGGGTTAAATTGTTACTGCTATTTTGTTTTCCAAGCCTCGGTTTAATGCTTTATCAAAAAATGCAGCAATGCTGCAGTCCTTCAATGATTCACTAAAGTGTAACAGGGTTGTTGTATCATGAGTGGCTAAATAAATGCAATATATACATTTGGAGGTTAGAATAATGTGATCTTATTGAAACATGGTGCATACCGCAAAACTAAAACAATTTACTATACAGGTGTTCCCCGCTTTTCGAACGTTTGCTTTACGAAACCTCACTGTTACGAAAGACCTACATTAGTACCCTGTTTTCGCTTTCAGAAGGTGTGTTCACTGTTACTAAAAAAAAGCAGCGCGCAATTAAAAAAAATCAGCGCGTGATAAAAGGCAGCGCGCGCCCCAAGCAGCCGCTCTTCCCGGATTCGGAACGGTTTTCTCGCTGGCATTGCTTAAAAACATGCCTGTGAGCAGTCGTTTCAAGATGAGTTCTATGGTGTCGGAAAAGCCTGAAAGAGCTCGTAAGGGTGTTACACTTAGTGTAAAACTAGACATAATTAAGCTTTTCGATCGTGGTGAACTAAGTGAGTTTGGCTTGTGGAAGCTGACGAAGATGATGTTGAAGAGGTTTTGGCATCCCATGACCAAGAACTGATAGATGAAGAGCTGATGCAATTGGAAGAGGAAAGGATAACAATCGAAACCGAATGCAGTAGCAAAAGTGAAGCATCTATGTGAGATTTTCGCTGCAATGATAAAGTACGACTTTAATTTTGAAAGGGTATGTAGGTTCAGGGGATATTTGCAAGATGGTCTGAGTCCTTACAAAGAACTGTATGATAGAAAAATGCACGAGGCTCAGCAGTCAAGCAAGCCTTCCACATCAGCCACAGCAGACGATGAACCTCGACCTTTGACATCGAGGCAGGCAGTCATAGGAGAAGATGAGCTGCCTGCTCTAATGGAAACAGATGACGAGAGGACACCCTAGTGTCCCACCACCTCAACACCCAGGCCGCGGACAGATACTGTACCGATTCGCGGAGAATGCAGCAGTAGCCGGGAGGCACACAGCACATCTTTAAGAAAAAGGCCGAAATAAACATGCTAATTAATTAGGTGCTGCCCCACACGTATATGTCGGCCCAGATCAAAGGCGATGCAATCGGCAATCGGCACTGATCTGGGCTGACTATTACGTGCCGGGCAGCACCTAATTAATTAGCATGTTTATTTCGGCTTTTTTCTTAAAGATGTGTTGTGTGCCTCCTGGCTACCGCTGGACCCCTGCATGCCTCGCGGCAATGTATCTGTCGGTGGCCTGGAGGGTGGGGGCCACTGCACCACCCAACCTGCGACGACTCAGTCTAACACACTATCATCAGTGTGCTCTGCGCTGTCTTCCCAATTCCAGTAAGTGATACTACACTGTACATACCTTATTTCTACGTTATATCGGCTGTTTATTTTTACGTGTTATTTGGTATGATTTGGCAGCTTCATAGTTTAAAGGTTATTGGAGAGCGCTTGCGCCGTGTTTTTGCCAACAACGCTTGCGTGAGATCTTCTGCCGACGGCACTTGCATGAGATTTTTGCTACGGAGAGCAGTGCAGTAATGATAATGTATTTATCATATCATTCCTGCTTTTACTATGTGTTACTGTTATTTTAGGTTTTATGTCTTATTTGGCATGATTTGGTAGGTTATTTTTGGGTCTGCGAACGCTCACAAAATTTTCCCGTATAAATAAATGGTAATTGCTTCTTCGCTTTACGACATTTCGGCTTACGAACCGTTTCATAGGAACGCTCTACCTTCGGATGGCGGGGGAACCCTGTACTGTTGTACACAAGTCCTAATGAATCAATATCTGGCTCACCAAACACTGTTTCCTACAATCCTTTAAAATTTTTAGAAGCCCATTTCCCATGCTCTCTTTAAACTCACTGATTCCATTCCCACATGCTTCATAAAGCTACTCCCAAGTTCCCTATGAACTCTCAAGGGCTCCATTCCCACTTTCCTTACAAACTCACTAGAGCTCTGTCCCTGTGCTCCTAAAAAGGTCACTGAAATGTTGCTCTTGTGCTCCTTACAAGTCCACCAGAGTCTCATTCTTACATTCCTTACACAGTCACCAGGGTCCAGTTTTTATGTTCCTTGGGAACTCAGCAGGGCCGCCATTCTTGCACTCCTTACGAACACACCAGGGCCCTGTTTTTATGAACCTTGGTCTCAATCTTTTGATACATCAGTAAACTAAGGGAGCAGGCACAAAAGAGGAAGTGAGCTATGAGGCAGTTCAACCATGACCTTATTGAATAGCAGGCCAAGCCCTGAGGCGCCAAGTTACTTAACCCTGCTCTGATTTTTCTATGTTCACAATGGTTATGCTTCTTAAAACTCCAAAGTAAAACTTGAACCCAAAATTATTTGACTCAGAAACAAAAGTGCAAACACCTAGCCATTGTTGATACCACTCATCACTGAATAAAAATCAAAAACTGAAAATTTGAAATTAAAATAGGAAATGGTGGAAACACTCAGCAAGTCAAACAGCATTAACAAGAAGAAAAACTGTGTTAACATTTGGGGTCAAAGACCATCATCAGAAGTGGGTAATGATTGGCAGGATATAGGCAATACCTCTGAAAGGCTGAGGTCACAGTTGTTGAGGAGACAAGTTGCAGAGGTCCCCCAACTGAAGGGTTAATGATGACAGTTAGAGAGAACATGAAGAAAAGCAATTATTTGGGGGGTACTTAGAGAGTGAGAATACTAACAGAAGACAGAAGTTGTGAAATATAGGACTGCAGGGACATGTCCAGTGGATAAGGCTTCACTAATGGAGGGAAAAAGTTTTTTTTTTACGGTTTTTCCTTGCTCAGTCTGTTTCACAACCTAGTTTGTAACTTTATCTTCCTTTCTTTGATCCCATTAACACTATTAACCGACGATCCCCTATAACATACCCACATAGCAGGTCTAGGTTATCATGACAGAGATGTTCCCGTTTCCTTACGCATCCTTCCTCCACTTTCTCAGCAATTTGGTAGGATAACGCTGGTGGGAGTTGTGTACAGGCCACCTAACAATAGTAGTGAGGTTGGGGATGGTATTAAACAGGAAATTAGAAATGCGTGCAATAAAGGAACAGCAGTTATAATGGATGACTTCAATCTACATATAGATTGGGTGAACCAAATTGGTAAGGGTGCTGAGGAAGAGGATTTCTTGGAATGTATGCGGGATAGTTTTTTGAACCAACATGTCGAGGAACCAACCAGAGAGCAGGCTACTCTAGACTGGGTATTGAGCAATGAGGAAGGGTTAATTAGCAATCTTGTCATGACAGGCCCCTTGGGTAAGAGTGACCATAATATGGTGGAATTCTTCATTAAGATGGAGAGTGACATAGTTAATTCAGAAACAAAGGTTCTGAACTTAAAGAAGGGTAACTTTGAAGGTATGAGACGTGAATTAGCTAAGATAGACTGGCAAATGACACTTAAAGGGTTGACGGTGGATATGCAATGGCAAGCATTTAAAGATCGCATAGATGAACTACAACAATTGTTCATCCCAGTTTAGCAAAAGAATAAATCAGGGAAGGTAGTGCACCCGTGGCTGACAAGAGAAATTAGGGATAGTATCAATTCCAAAGAAGAAGCATACAAATTACCCAGAAAAAGTGGCTCACCTGAGGACTGGGAGAAATTCAGAGTTCAGCAGAGGAGGACAAAGAGCTTAATTAGGAAAGGGAAAAAAGATTATGAGAGAAAACTGGCAGGGAACATAAAAACTGACTGTAAAAGCTTTTATAGATATGTGAAAAGAAAAAGATTGGTTAAGACAAATGTAGGTCCCCTACAGACAGAAACAGGTGAATTGATTATGGGGAGCAAGGACATGGCAGACCAATTGAATAACTACTTTGATTCTGTCTTCACTAAGGAGGACATAAATAATCTTCCAGAAATAGTAGGGGACAGAGGGTCCAGTGAGATGGAGGAACTGAGGGAAATACATGTTAGTAGGGAAGTGGTGTTAGGTAAATTGAAGGGATTAAAGGCAGATAAATCCCTAGGGCCAGATGGTCTGCATCCCAGAATACTTAATGAAGTAGCCCAAGAAATAGTGGATGCATTAGTGATAATTTTTCAAAACTCTTTAGATTCTGGACTAGTTCCTGAGGATTAGAGGGTGGCTAATGTAACCCCACTTTTTAAAAAAGGAGGGAGAGAGAAATCGGGGAATTATAGACCGGTTAGCCTAACATCGGTGGTGGGGAAAATGCTAGAGTCAGTTATCAAAGATGTCATAACAGCACATTTGGAAAGCGGTGAAATCATTGGACAAAGTCAGCATGGACTTATGAAAGGAAATTCATGTCTGACGAATCTCATAGAATTTTTTGAGGATGTAACTAGTAGAGTGGATAGGGGAGAACCAGTGGATGTGGTATATTTGGATTTTCAAAAGGCTTTTGACAAGGTCCCACACAAGAGATTAGTGTGCAAACTTAAAGCACACGGTATTGGGGGTAAGGTATTGATGTGGATAGAGAATTGGTTGGCAGACAGGAAGCAAAGAGTGGAAATAAACGGGATTTTTTCAGAATGGCGGGCAGTGACTAGTGGGGTACCGCAGGGCTCAGTGCTGGGACCCCAGTTGTTTACAATATATATTAATGACTTAGTCGAGGGAATTAAATGCAGCATCTCCAAGTTTACGGATGACACGAAGCTGGGCGGCAGTGTTAGCTGTGAGGAGGATGCTAAGAGGATGCAGGGTGACTTGGATAGGTTAGGTGAGTGGGCAAATTCATGGCAGATGCAATTTAATGTGGATAAGTGTGAGGTTATCCACTTTGGTGGCAAAAATAGGAAAACAGATTATTATCTGAATGGTGGCCGATTAGGAAAAGGGGAGGTGCAATGAGACCTGGGTGTCATTATACACCAGTCATTGAAAGTGGGCATGCAGGTACAGCAGGCAGTGAAAAAGGCGAATGGTATGCTGGCATTTACAGCAAGAGGATTCGAGTACAGGAGCAGGGAGGTACTACTGCAGTTGTACAAGGCCTTGGTGAGACCACACCTGTAGTATTGTGTGCAGTTTTGGTCCCCTAATCTGAGGAAAGACATTCTTGCCATAGAGGGAGTACAAAGAAGGTTCACCAGATTGATTCCTGGGATGGCAGGACTTTCATATGAGGAAAGACTGGATCGACTAGGCTTATACTCGTTGGAATTTAGAAGATTGAGGGGGGATCTTATTGAAACGTATAAAATCCTAAAGGGATTGGACAGGCTAGATGCAGGAAGATTGTTCCCCATGTTGGGGAAGTCCAGAACGAGGGGCCACAGTCTGAGGATAAAGGGGAAGCCTTTTAGGACGGAGATGAGGAAAAACTTCTTCACACAGAGAGTGGTGAATCTGTGGAATTCTCTGCCACAGGAAACAGTTGAGGCCAGTTCATTGGCTATATTTAAGAGGGAGTTAGATATGGCACTTGTGGCTAAAGGGATCAGGGGGTATGGAGGGAAGGCTGGTACAGGGTTCTGAGTTGGATGATCAGCCATGATCATACCGAATGGCGGTGCAGGCTCGAAGGGCCGAATGGCCTACTCCTGCACCTATTTTCTATGTTTCTATAAGTTGCATAGATCTTTTTCAAACTATATATCCATAATGGGCCAGATGATGAATTTTGACAATTGGCATGATGTCTAGTGGGTCTGCCTTTCAACCAATAAATTTTCCTGGTAATCCAAAGGCAGATTCAATTTAAAGTACAGAATCACTTTATCTAATTTAGTCAATCTATGATTACTGTAAAAGCTCCATAAAACTGGTGGTTATATGTTTGCAGAAACAAGGGAACAGGACTTAAATGTCCTACAATGTATTTGTAAATTTAATCCAAGATTATTGATTATAATCTGCAATATATTTTCCATTTTGCATGTAATCTCATTTGAACGTGGAGGAAGTTCATATCCAGTCAGAGGACATCTGACAGGCTTTGTCGGAAGGCTAACCTAGGATTGGAACTTCGTCTACCAAAGATGTGAAATATTTGAAATATTAAAAACTAGAATAAACATTTGAAAAAATAAATCATTTAAAAAATTAGAACTAATAAATTTAATAAAGAACATAAGCACTTATGAATAATTATAAACATTAAAATACAGCAACATAACAAAAGAAAGCTTCTCGTTCCACTATATTCTAATCTGCAGAGTTGGAAACCCAATAAAATCAATCAGGGTCTCCGGCATCATATCAACTGCGTATGACAGAATATAAATGTGTTGATGTTCCAGTCTAATGCTGGAGAATACCAAAAAAACTAGGCTTTTCCATGGGAAAGCAGTAAGCAAAATGCTGAAATCTATAATGAGTAATGCAATCATTTACTAATTTACTAGAACCCCTTGGAGATGTGACTAGTAGACAGGAGGATAGAAGGAACTAATGGATGCTGTACTCTTTTGGACTTGTGGCAAGTTTCTGATAAACTCCGCATTGGACACTGATAAATAAGTTAGAATGCACAGAACAGGGGTTAATAAGAAAGGTATGAATCGTGTGCCGCTTGTTCAAAATGCTGCAGCAAGAATCTTAACCAAAGAAAGAAAACCTGAGCACATTTCACACCAGTTTTGGCATCATTACACTGACTGTCTATGTCCTTTGGGTTCAACTTTTAAATACTCTAATCGTATGTAAGGCTAGGAATGATTCAGCTCTTCCATGTATTTAGACTCCTTACATCAACGAATACTGGTATACTTAGTGTTCCTCGAGCTTGGTGATTTAGCCCTGTGCTCTTATGCATCAAAAATCTGGAATACTCTACGGACTGAGATACGCCAGGCTGGTACTGTGGAACATTACAAAATACTTCTTAAAAACCTACTTTTTAAATTTGGCCTACTTGTAAGATTACTTAGTGTCTGTTGATGTTTATTATATTTATAAAATTTGGTATATTCAATTACATTTTATTCTATATAATGTTTGTCTTTACTTATGATTTTTAATGACTATATTGACTTATTTTTACAATCTATGTAAAGCACTTTGCACTTACATTTTATGTATGAAAGGTACTATATAAATCATTATGAATATATTGACATGAAAAGAGAATTGGTTATTAAACAGAAAGCGAAGAGTGAAAATAAATAGACCATTCTCAGTTTTGGAGATGGTTACCAGTGGGATCCTGGGCCCTAGCTGTTTACAACCTATATTAATGATTTTTCTGAAGAGACTCATATTCAGTTTTCAGATTTGCTGATGATACTGAACTAGGCGGGATTTTAAGTAGAGAAGCTTGTAAGGAAGCTTCAAAGGGATATGGGTAAACAATGAAATGCCAGATGGAATAAAATGTGAAAAAAGTGATGTCATCTATATTGGTGACTGTAACACAAAAGCAAAGTATTTGTGAAATAGTGAGAGATCAGGTTGTGTTGCTGTTCAAAGGGAATTGGCTTATAAGGCCAACATGTAGACACAGCAACCAATGAAGCAGGCAAATTACATTTTCATCATTATAACAAAAGCATTCAATTACAGAAGCAGAGTAGTCTTATTGAAATTGTATAGGGCACAGCAATAACATCTATTCCTTGCTGACAGTCAACACAGGCGTACCTCAAGGATGCATGTTTAGACCTTTGGAAGTACTACTTTCTCTACACTCATGACTGTGTGGCTAGGCCCAACTCAAACACTATTGAGAAATTTACCAATGACACCGCTGTTGCTGGCAAAATCTCAGATGGCAACGAGGAAGCGAAACCATATATAACCATATTATGCACGATGACTCTCTACTCCCTTTGCACATTGGATTTTTGAATTTTCTCCCCATTTAGAAAATAGTCTATGCTTTTATTCCTTCTACAAAATGCACGACCATACACTTCATGACACTCTATTCCATTTGCCATTTCTTTGCATATTCTCCTAATCTGTCCAAATCATTGACATACAATGTAAAAAGAACTAATCACCAGCAGCCAAAAAGAAAAAGTTCCCTTTATTCCCACTCTTTGGTTCCTAACAATCAGCCAATACTCTATCCATGCTGGCATCATTCCTGTAATAACAAGGGCTCTTATATTGTTAAGCAGCCTCACATGCGGCACCTTATCTTGGTGAAAATCCAAGAACACAACATCCACTGATTCTCCTTTGTCTATCCTGCTTGTTATTTCCTCAAAGAATTCTAACAGATTTATCAGAGAAGATTTTCCCTCAAGGAAACCATACCGACTTTGGCCTATTTTACCATGCGCCTCCGAGTACCCAAAAACCACATCCTTAGCATCTTCCCAACCACTGAGATCAGGCTAACTGGCCTACAATATTTCTGCCTTCTTCTCTTCTTGAAGAGTGAAGTGACATTTGCAGTTTTCCAATCCTCTGAGTTTGACACTACCTCGCTATTCCTCTTTTGCAAGATAAGGATTTTATTGAATGGTACAAATGGCACACACACAGACTAAGGGACAATCATTTTACTAACTTCAAAATATCATCAGTTGTTAACTTGTAATTTCTATTGACTTTTAACATCAGTATTGTGATAGTGCAAGTCCGTTCTGTATAAAAATGGCATTTCTCTGTTCAGACTTCAGAACAGTGTGATGACAGGGCCCATGTGTGAATGAGGAATAAGTGTGAATAAGTGTTTGTTTTCAGAATCCAGTTAAATCGATGATGACAACAACAGTAACATTAAATAAATACTGAGCTTTTATACTGCTTTGCTAATTGTAACACCAGTTTTGAAAAAAAAGGAGTAACTTACAGTAAAACATTTAATTCTGTGTTTTGTTGTAAAACACAATACATGTTATGTCATTGGTGGACTGAACCTTATAGTTTAATCAATGTCCAACTCAATCTAACAGCAGCTCAAAGGCAAAGATGATTAAATGAGATAATTCAGATCTTTTATGAGATTGTATTTGATGGAGATCTATTTTATGCACAGTGTCCCTCATATGGTAACTATTACCTCAAGTTAATCACCCCTTGTTCAATCCCTTCCGACCTATGTTCGTGACACTTCTCACGCTCTTAAACTTTTCGATGATTTTAAGTTCCCTGGCCCCCACCGCTTTATTTTCACCATGGATGTCCAGTCCCTATATACTTCCATCCCCCATCAGGAAGGTCTCAAAGCCCTACGCTTCTTTTTGGATTCCAGACCTAATCAGTTCCCCTCTACCACCACTCTGCTCCGTCTAGCAGAATTAGTCCTTACTCTTAATAATTTCTCCTTTTGCTCCTCCCATTTCCTCCAAACTAAAGGTGTAGCTATGGGCACCCGTATGGGTCCTAGCTATGCCTGCCTTTTTGTTGGGTTTGTGGAACAATCTATGTTCCGTGCCTATTCTGGTATCTGTCTCCCACTTTTCCTTCGCTACATCGACGACTGCATTGGCGCTGCTTCCTGCACGCATGCAGAACTTGTTGACTTTATTAACTTGGCCTCCAACTTTCACCCTGCCCTCAAGTTTACCTGGTCCATTTCCGACACCTCCCTCCCCTTTCTAGATCTTTCTGTCTCTGTCTCTGGAGACAGCTTATCCACTGATGTCTACTATAAGCCTACTGACTCTCACAGCTATCTGGACTATTCCTCTTCTCACCCTGTCTCTTGCAAAAACGCCATCCCCTTCTCGCAATTCCTCCGTCTCCGCCGCATCTGCTCTCAGGATGAGGCTTTTCATTCTAGGACGAGGGAGATGTCTTCATTTTTTAAAGAAAGGGGCTTCCCTTCCTCCACTATCAACTCTGCTCTTAAACGCATCTCCCCTATTTCACGTACATCTGCTCTCACTCCATCCTCCCACCACCCCACTAGGAATAGGGTTCCCCTGGTCCTCACCTACCACCCCACCAGCCTCCAGGTCCAACATATTATTCTCCGTAACTTCCGCCACCTCCAACGGGATCCCACCACTAAGCATATCTTTCCCTCCCCCCCTCTCTCTGCATTCCGCAGGGATCGCTCCCTACACAACTCCCTTGTCCATTCGTCCCCCCCATCCCTCCCCACTGATCTCCCTCCTGGCACTTATCCGTGTAAGCGGAACAAGTGCTACACATGCCCTTACACTTCCTCCCTTACCACCATTCAGGGCCCCAAACAGTCCTTCCAGGTGAGGCATCACTTCACCTGTGAGTCGACTGGGGTGATATACTGCGTCCGGTGCTCCCGATGTGGCCTTTTATATATTGGTGAGACCCGACGCAGACTGGGAGACCGCTTTGCTGAACATCTACGCTCTGTCCGCCAGAGAAAGCAGGATCTCCCAGTGGCCACACATTTTAATTCCACATCCCATTCCCATTCTGACATGTCTATCCACGGCCTCCTCTACTGTAAAGATGAAGCCACACTCAGGTTGGAGGAACAACACCTTATATTCCGTATGGGTAGCCTCCAACCTGATGGCATGAACATTGACTTCTCTAACTTCCGCTAGGCCCCACCTCCCCCTCGTACCCCATCTGTTACTCTTTTTTATGCACACATTCTTTCTCTCACTCTCCTTTTTCTCCCTCTGTCCCTCTGAATATACCTCTTGCCCATCCTCTGGGTCACCACCCCCCCCCCCCGTCTTTCTTCCCGGACCTCCTGTCCCATGATCCTCTCGTATCCCCTTCTGCCTATCACCTGTCCAGCTCTCGGCTCTATCCCTCCCCCTCCTGTCTTCTCCTATCATTTTGCATCTCCCCCTCCCCCTTTCAAATCCCTTACTCACTCTTCCTTCAGTTAGTCCTGACGAAGGGTCTCGGCCTGAAACGTCGACTGCGCCTCTTCCTATAGATGCTGCCTGGCCTGCTGCGTTCACCAGCAACTTTGATGTGTGTTACCTCAAGTTAAGCATTGTTTTGAATACAAGAAACTAAAAACTTGAGATTACTGGTCACATTAACTAAATTATGTATTAATACTTTAATGTTAGAATGTTATTACATACATGGATATTGGTATAATTAATAATACACTGAACTTCAGATATGTTTATATAAAAATATAAAAATGCTAAACAGTTTTCAACTGGAAAATCTACAAGACCATTTAACTACAAGTCATTAGAATATAAAATCTAAAAATAAGTTGTTAAAACCTACTAAAATTATAATTTATAGAACAAAATTTTCTTTATTTACCTTTCAATTCTTCCCTGTGCTTCGATCATAAGTTGCTGCACAAGAGAATCATGCGGTTCAATTTTCAACCTTTAATAAATGCATAAATATATTCTCAGGTTAGACCCATCATCTTTTCAGCCATATTGATCTAACATGATCAGACTCAACTTATTTGGACTCGCTCTAAATTTGCAATCCGCATTTTAATTATATTTTTAAATACTGGGCAAACGTGGCGCTGGTTATGGAAGCTGTTGACATTGCTCAAACACAACTCCTGAAGTTTGATTTCTGCAATTTACTTAGGAGGTTTTAGTTAGCAATGTTGTTCTTCTTCAGACACCTCCATTATAGCCAATCAAGCCCAGAATAAACTTAAGAATCATTATCTCAGGTATGCTGTTGCAGCACCCAGGATTCAATAATGAATTCAACAATTATGTCTAAATTGGCCAGTTTTCTTTCGTCCACAGATGTCCCTTGATATGCTGGGTATTTTTCAATTTTTCAAAGTTCTCTTCCCTCGCCCCGCTCCCCCCCCCCACATCTCCAGCAAATGCTGTGTTCAAAAACGCAAACACGAGGAAATCTGCAGATGCTAGAATTTCAAGCAACACACACAAGTTGCTGGTGAATGCAGCAGGCCAGGCAGCATCTACAGGAACAGGTACAGTCGACGTTTCAGGCCGAGACCCTTCGTCAGGACTAACTGAAAGAAGAGCTAGTAAGAGATTTGAAAGTGGGAGGGGGAGGGAGAGATCCAAAATGATAGGAGAAGACAGGAGGGGGAGGGATGGAGCCAAGAGCTGGACAGGTGATTGGCAAAAGGGATATGAGAAGATCATGGGACAGGAGGCTGAGGGAGAAAGAAAGGGGGAGTGGGGAAGCCCAGGGGATGGGCAATAACGGATGGCGTACGAGGGGGAGGTGGGGCATTCACGGAAGTAAGAGAAGTCAGTGTTCATGCCATCAGGTTGGAGGCTACCCAGACGAAATATAAGGTGTTGTTCCTCTAACCTGAGTGTTGCTTCATCTTTACAGTAGAGGAGGCCATGGATAGACATATCAGAATGGGAATGGGGCGTGGAATTAAAATGTGTGGCCACTGGGAGATCCTGCTTTCTCTGGCGGATAGAGTGTAGGTGTTCAGCGAAACATTACCCTGCCATCCTTTTCCAGCCTCAATGGAGCACATCTATGCAGAATGCCACGCAAATGTTCCCTGAACAATTGCCACATTTCTGCCGTGCACTTCCCCAAGATACCTTTCACCATTTTCTAGTGCTTTCCCATAATCATTGAATCCTCTAATGTCCCGGTATACCCCTGGTTACTAAGGAAAGAGCATGCCATTGGTGATTATCTTTGTGCTCACTGGCTACTGGAGCAGCCCCAGCAGATTTCATGGTGGTAAGTGTTATTCTTTTGTTTAAGAAAGGTAATAAGGGATAACCTTGGGAATTACAAGCCAGTGAGTCTTATTTCAGTGGTGGCATTGGAAAACAATTTTGGAGACAGAATTTTCAAGCAATTAGAGAAGCATAGTCTGATTAGGAATAGTCAAGAGGGCTTTGTGAGGGGCAGGTTGTTCTTCATGAGTCTGATAGAATTCTTTGAGGAAGTAACAAAACATATCGAAGACAGAGCAGTAGATGTGGTGCATTTAGATTTTATTAAGGCATTTGACAAGGTCCCCCATGGTAGGCTCATTTAGAAAGTTGAGGAAACTTGGTGGCATAATTCAGAAATGACTTGCCCACAGAAGGCAGAGAGTGGTAGTAGATGATACATATTCTGCCTGGAGGTTGGTGGCCAGTGGTGTTCCATAGGGATCTGTTCTGGGACTTCTGCTCTTTGTGATTTTTATAAATGACCTGGATGAGGAAATGGAAAAGTGTGGGTTAGTAAGTTTGCAGATGAAGTGACAGTTGGTGTTGTGGATAGTGCAGAAGGTTGCTGAGGGTTACAACAGGAAATTAATAGGATGCAGAGCTGGACTGAGAAGAGGCAGAAGAGTTCAACCCAGAAAAACGTGAAATGATTCATTTTCGAAGATCAAATTAAAGGCAAAGCACATGGTTAATAGCAGGATTAATACTGCTGAGGAAAAGAGGTATTTTAGGGTTCACATCTGCATAAGTTGATAGGGTGGTGAAGAAGGCATATGGTGTGTTGGCCTTCATGAGTCGGGGGATTGAGTTCAAGAGCACAAGGTAGCATAGCTCTATAAAACCTTGGTTAAAACACACTTCCAGTATTGTGTTCAGTTCCAGTCACCTCATTATAGGAAGGATGTTGAAGCTTTGGAGAGGGTATAGAGGACAGTTATCAGAATGATGCCTAGATTAGAAAGCATGTCTTATGAGCATAGTTCGAGTAAACTAGGCTTTTTCGCTTTGCAGAGAAGTACAAGCAGTAACTTGATAGAGATGTACAAGATGAAAAGAGGCATTAATCGAGTGGATAGCCAGAGACATCATCCCAAGGCAAAAATGGCTAATACAGGGGTGTATTATAGGCATCCGTTAGTCTCATGAGACCATGGATTTGTGCCTTGGAAGGTTTCCAGGGTGCAGGCCTGGGCAAGGTTGTATGGAAGACCGGCAGTTGCCCATGCTGCAAGTCTCCCCTCTCCACACCACCGATGTTGTCCAAGGGAAGGGCACTAGAGCCGATGCAGCTTGGCCCCGGTGTCATCGCACAGCAATGTGTGGTTAAGTGCCTTGCTCACGGGTGTATTACTTTAAAATGTTGGGAGGAAAGTATAGGCAGACGACAGAGGCAAGTTTTTTTTTGTTTAATATACACAGAATGGTACATGCATGTAATGCGCTGACAGGTGGTGGTAGAGGTAGATACATCAGGGGCATTTAAGAGACTCTTAGAGAGGCACACGGATAAAAGAAAAATGGAGGCCTATGTGGGAGGGAAAGGTTACATCGAGCATGTTCAAAGATTGGTGCAACATTGTGGGCTGAAGGGCCAACACTGTGCTGTATTATTCCATGATAAATTTATCAGTCTGCTTTATGAATATGCACAATGTCTAAAACTCCAAAGGTCTCCAGGGTTGAGAATTCCAGAAAGCTCACCACCAGAGCAGAATTCTCATCTCAGGCCTAAACAGCCTACCTCTTAGTCTCAAACTGTATCCCTGGTTCTGGGCTCTTTATTTGGAGGAACCAGCTTCTCTGCATTAAGCCTATTAACCAAGAATTCTGTATTTTAATGAGATCCTCTTTTTTTTTTAACTCTAAAGAATACAGTCCCAATCTACTCAATCTTTGCAAACACTGTAAATCTACCATCCCTCCAACCAGTCTAGTGAATCTCTGTTGCACTCCCTTTGATGGCAAGTACAGCTCTCCTTTAGCAAAGAAATGAAATATATACACAGTGCTCCAATTGCAATTGGAACAATACATGTAAAATTAATTGCCCTCCTTTAAGGACTTTTGTTGTTTCTAGAAATTAAACATTCTCAGTGGCTATAGTTACCTCAGTGCATTGTACAACATATCCACCAGCGTTTCATCATCCATCTGGTCAATCTTGTTTTCAGCAAGTACACGAAGAACCATGAACTGTGAATGATTTCTGATGTAATCTATACTCCTTAGCATCTGTGGTTTTTCCTTTTGAAATTGCCAGAGTAGTTTTATTGCACTACCCACATGCATCACTGCAAGCTTGGCTTTGTTCTTGTCTACAAGATCAAATACTTGATCCTCATTTGAGCAGTTGCCTAATTGATACATTAAAAAATCACTCCCCTTAACTCCTGAGTGATAGAATTTCATTGAGAGGTAGCAAATGTGTTTCAACCTAAGAATTTTTAATGGAAACATGATTTTCCCCAATCTAAAAGCACATATTTCTTTTTTCAAAATTTTTGAAAATTTTCAGATTTCAAAACTAACTATCAGAAGTTTTCTTGGGTGCACTGAAAATGCATTTCTCTTATTCCAGTAAAGGCACATTCCTCAAAGACCATATAGGATCTCCGCATTATCTGTGGGGGGAAAAAAAAAGTGCCAGTTAAGTGACAATAATAATTTTGCGCATCTCTGAATTATACTGACTGAGGTGAAATCAAATATTAGTTTGTTGCTGTTCCTTTCTGAGCCTTGTGGCACATCCGGCAAACTTGCCATTTCTTTTATCACTTTTGTCTGTTGTTTTTTTTTTAAAAACGAGGCCGGAGTTCCTAACTCAATGCTCAACCCTGTACAGATGGAAAGTGTGCAAAGGAGCCAACTGGATTCAAACCCTGCACCACTCACCTTGAAGTTCAGTGCAGATGCCACTACACCACCAGCCAGCTGTCAGTAGTTTAAGATGTACAAAAGTTTCAATCGTTTTACTGATAGACTTACAGATTCACAAAGATCAGATAGTTGTCCAGAATACGCTTCAGTCATCATGCAGATCAATGTTAAAAGAAATTTAACCATTCATCGCGAACACCAAACATTGAGAAGACTGGTTTTCTAGTTTTGATTAGCTTTGTATTTGCCATGATCTTTACAGAAGTACGTACGTAGTTTGTTATTGCTATTGACACTAAGTAACTATTTTCTTCCTCCATAATTTCCAAGATGAAGTGTATAATAAGAAGAAAAATGATGGGATCTGCAGGAAACATCCAGCAGGTCAGCCAGCATTTTGCCTAGTCAATCACTATCCATCAGAACTGAAAGTAGTTCAATCCTTAAACTTATCAAAGGCAAAACAAGACAATTGGGGAAAAAACACTAACTATGCTGCAAACCTGAATTAAAAACAGAAAATACTTGAAACAATCAATGGGCCATGCAGCATCCGTGGAAATGAAACCAGAATTAATGAATTGGTTTAGATCCACTACTTCTGACACAGCATTTTAACCCAAAGCATTTCTTCTACAAATGCTACCCAACCTGCTGAGTGTTTTCTGTAATTTGTTTCCATTAAAAAGAGGGATAATAAAAACAAAATAAAAGGGAAGATCTGAGATCATGGTGAAACAGCAGAGGTCAAGTGGTGATGGTACAAATAAAAAGTGGCAGTAATGAAACAAAACAGCATCTTGTACACTATCATCTAGAAAAGCAATCATAGGATACAGATGCTACAAATATGACAGAGGTACAAGAAAGACAGGAGGGGGAATTGCCTTTAATGAGGGAGGACATAATAACAGTGCTTCGAGAGGATATTCCTGGGGATCATACATTGAGGCTATATGGATAGAACTCAAAACAAGAAGGGGATGGTAACTTTGATGGGACTTATTAAAGACCTCCAATAGTCAGGAGTTATGGAGGAGCAGATGTGTCAAGAGATTGCAAATAATTTTAAGAATAGTAAGGCAATATTTGTGGGACATTTTAATTTCCCTAATATTGACTGGGACATCCATAGGGCAAAAGGCTTAAGCATTAAATGTGTCCAGAGAGTTATCTTAATTAATATATAAAGGGCTCTGTTAAAGAGGGTGTAACATTAGGTCAGAAATGAGGGGGGGGGACAAGTGACTGAAGTGTTGGTTAGGAACCATTCTGGGTCCAGTGCCATAATTCTATTAGTTTTAAAATTGTTATAGAGGAAGACAGGATGGGTTCACGAGATACAGTCCAAAACCAGGGTAGGCTCTGGTAGGGTAAAGGACAAGAATGATGAAATATTGAGCTTCTGGTCAAGACAAAGGAGGTATGCAGTGGGTTGAGGTAACCAGGAACCATGACTAAGTTAGCAGCACACGGGGAAAATCAGGAGGGGAGAAGAGGATATGGCAGGGTCAACAAAAATCCAAAAAGATTTGGCTAGGGACAAAACAGGTCCCCTTAAAGTGGCAGTTTACGTTTGCAGCCACAGGAGATGGGCAATATTTAATAAATATTTCTCATAATTTTTTTCTGTAATGAAAATGAGGGATGCAAAAGAAATGAGGAAAATGAATGAAGATATCCTGGATCGCATTCAAATTACTTGGGAGAAGGTATTGGCAGCCTTAAAATGCATCAAGGTGGATAAATCCTCAAGGATACCTGATGCATCCTTGGACTTTGTGAGAAGCCAAGGAAGGAGATAATTGCTTCATCTTTGCCTCCAACTTCCAAACGACCCTTGAATTCACTTGTTCCATTTCTGACTCCCCTTCTCCTTTCTCAATTTGTCACCATCTTCGGAGACAAACTGTCAATTGACATCTTCTGCGAACTTACCGATTTCCATGGTTATCTTGCCTATACCTCATCTCACACTGTCTCCCGTAAAAATGCTATTCCCTTTTCTCAGTTCATTTGCCTCCACTGCTACTGTTCCCAGGATGTGGCTTTCCTTTCTAGGGCATCAGAGATGGGTTCCTTCTTCAAAGAATAGGGTTTCCCTTCCTCCACCATTAATGCTCCACTCACTCACAACTCCTCCATTTCCCGAACATCTGTGCTTACCCCATCTGCACACCACATAACAATAGAGTTCCACTTGTCCTGAACTACCACCCCAAGAGCCTTCGCATCTAGCACATCATTCTCCACCTCTGCCATCTCCAAAGGGATCCTACCACAAAATATCTTTATCTCGCCCCCTCTCACCACAAGGATCACTTCTTCAATGATTTCCTTGTCCATTCACCCCTTCCAACTGATCACCCTCCCAGCACTTATCCCTGCAAGGAGCCAAAGTGCTACACCTGCCTGTTTTCCTCCTCCCCCACCTCCATTATGGGCCCCAAACAATCCTTCCAGTTGATGCAACACTTCACCTCTGAATCTGCTGGGGCCATCTATTGTGTCCGGTGCTCCTGATGCAGCTTCCTCTACATTAGAGAGACCCATCATAAGTTAGAGGACAGCTTGGTCAAGCATGTCTGCTCAATCTGCCAAGAGCAGAACATCCTGGTGGCCAACATTTTAATTCCAATTCCCATTCGACATGCCAGTTCATGGCCTCCTCTTTGTGCCACGATAAGGCCATTCTCTGGGTGGAGGAGCAACATCTGGTTCCAATCTGATGGCATGGAATGTCAATTTCTCTTTCCAGTAAAAAGCTGTTTTCCTCCCCATCCCCTCTTCTATTCTGCACACTGACCACTAACCTTCTCACCACTCCCTGGGTCCCCTTCTGCCTCCCTTTCTCCTATGGTGCACTCTACTCGTCTATCAGATTGTTTCCTCTCTAGCATTTTGCCTTTCCCACACACCCGGCTTCACCTATTCTCCTTCCCCTCCCCCTACCTTTTCATTCTGGCATCTTCCCCCTTCCTTTCCAGTCCTAAAGAAGGGTCTCAGCCAGAAATGTTGATTGTTTATTCATTTCCATAGATGCTGTCTGACCTGCTGAGTTCCTCCACCATTTTGTGTGTGTCTCTTTGGATTTTCAGCATCTGCAGAATTTCTTGAGTTTATGATTTGCTTCATCTTCAGCCACAGATGAAGATGACTATAGGTTGGTTAATATTATACCATTACTTAGGAGCTGCAAAGACAAGCCAGGGAACCACAGGCTGGTGAATCTGACGTCGGTAATGGGTAAATTACGAGAGTAAATTCTGAGGGACAGGATGTTTCAACTTGGATAAGCAAGGTCTAATCCCAGATAGTTGGTACAACTTTGTGGGAAATTGTACCCAACAAATCTCTTAAGGGTTTTTTTCCAAAGAGGTAACCAAGAGGATAGATGTCAATAGAAACATGGACAAAAGGCAAAGATAGAAGCTCAAAAATGATTTTGTCTGCTTCTAAAATGGTCAAAAATATTGGTGTAGCCCACTTTATAGATTTTAATAAATTTCTCCTGGCAAGAGAATAGCCTGTTCAAGGAAAAAAATCTTGAAAATAAAAATATTTAAATTAACAACAGAGACACACACCAAGTATAAAGGAGATATAAAATTCCTGCACATGGAGAAAGAGCAAAAGATCAGCAAGTTATTTTAAAAACAGACTACAGAATCAAATTATCTAGGAATTGAACTTGCTGTAGAATAGGTTTTTGTATGACCCAGCAGATCAAGTGAGAGTTACCTTTGACTTAGTATTTAGAATAAATACATACATTGAAATGATAAGACAATATATATTCCGCATGCTCATCCTGCTACGAATTCATAAATCAAAATTTCAAGAAAAAATATTTCCTACATTTGTGTTAGCAGATTTTAAATGAATGAAATGCCTGGCATATTGTAAAAGTATCAGGCATGATGATGAGGAAGACAAGCAGGTAATTAAGCAGTGTCAAACTACAATTGAAAATAGGGCACACAAGGATGGATGGATATTGTTGGGGGATTGTGGTAGGCTGCAGGCAGAAAAGATGCTGGATCCGATCTTGTTGGAAACACTCTACACTTCAGAGCTGGAAAAGTGTTTTTTTTTTAAATGTTAATTTTAGGATCTGTTTCTCTTTTTTGCAGATGCTACTTGATCTGCTGAGCACTTCCAGCATTTTTGTTTTTATAACAGTGGTGGAGTTACAGTGAGAATGAATGTGATCAAACAGGTGAGAAAATCATGGTCACTCCTGCAATTGGACAAAAATATTCTGTGAATCAGTCACCCAATCTGCATTTCTAGTGTGGAGGAGAGCATGTAATGAGTACTGAATGCAGTATACTAAATTGGGACTGCTGCTTCACAAGTAGGAACATCTGGGTCCCAGTATGGTCAAAAGAGAAGAGATAAAAGGGCAGGTGCTGCATTTCACACGGCTGCATGGGGTGGGGAGCGTGCCCAGGGGTATTGGTTGACGGAGATGTCAGAATGTAGCTAGGAGTCAAAGAGGGACTGTCCCTTTGAAATTGAAATGTAAAGAAAGAGTTGCCTGGTGGTAGAATCCTCTTGGAAATGATGGAAATCCTCCACTGAATACAGTGGCTGGTGGGGTGAAACCTATCCTATTGCTGATTAGGAATAGAGAGATGAAAGAAGAAAGGGATACAGTTGATACAGTCAGTACCTATCAACAATGGTAGAGGGAAAACCATGGTTAAGGGAAAAGGAGGACATCTTAACATCTTAAGGGCACAAGCATGAATAGTCTCATCATGTAGTGGATACTTTGGAGATGGAGAAACTAGGAGTGGAATGGAATGCTTAACACTAGAAGGTAGGAGCCCATGGTCTTATGAAAAATATTGGCAGCTAGCCTAAACCTTGAGACAGAGATAAAGTGGTTCAGTAAAGGGATGTGAATTTTTACAACAATCTAGCAATTTCATGCTGGTATTTTCTTCACAGACACACAAGACTGCAGATGCTGGAAATCCAGAGCAACACACTGAAAACGCTGGAGGAACTCAGCAGGTCAGGCAGCATCTATGGAAATGAAGACACAGTTGATGTTTCAGACAAGGACCCTTCATCAAGAAAGATTTTCTTCACAGATCCATTTTTATTACTTTCATTAAATTTTGTTAACATAGCAGTTTTTGCATACGTGTGTCTGGATCAATGATCCTAAACTGACTATTAATCCAACAATTTAACCACTATACCATAGAATCCCATTTTGTAAGGCTTAAGGGATAATGAATAGAGATAATGAATAGATATATAAAAGCAAGGATAAGAATTTTAATGAAGTGCTATCAGAGTGGGAGCTAACAAATAAAAGCAAGTCATCAGAACTGGATAAGTGTTGGAATAAGCCCAAGATTTTTGAAGAAAGTCATGATTATTATGATGGGGATTTCCTTCTCTATAGCATTGGAATGGTCAGGTCCAATTATAATAGAAATATACACAAGCTTGAAACAGTAAATACAAACATGTGAAATAGAAATAGGAGTAGGTCACTTGGCCCTTCATACCTACTCTATCACTCCTCCTTATAAATGTCCAAAGACTGCTCGTACAATTTCAATCTTAAATAGACAATCCCTTGGTAATGGACCAACTTTAATGCTGGAGGGCTTGTTTCATGAAGACAAAACTATGACTGCAAAGGGTCTCATTTGGTTTCAAAGAATTTCCAAGGAAAGTGGTGGAACTGGTGATGAGGAAATTGAGTTTATCACATCACTTTTGGTCTTAACATTTTTGGCAGGAAATTTCTATTCATCCTATACAGATTGTCTTGAAAGTTTGTGAAGGGATCAAAAGGTGGTAGTGAGGTAGATAGGCGCATCGACCTCAACATACATGTGGAATGTCACAAAATGAATTTGTATAGCACTCCCCCTAATTACTGACTACTCTACTCGGGGAGGCAAATCTTTCCCATTCATCCTGACTAAAATTCCATAATTGTATACATCTCAGCTGAATATTCCTTCCATGTGCCAAAGTAAAGAAGCCCAAGTTAATCAGTCCCTTCTCATAAATCTTGTCTGCCTTTCTCTAGCACTGTCACTTTTCGAAGTAAATTTATTATCTAAGTACATACAAGTCACCATATACCACCCTGAGATTTATTTTCTTGCAGGCATACTCAGTAAATCAAAGAGCCATAATAGAATCAAGGTGCAAAAGTCAAACTGTGCAATTATAAAAAAGAGAAAAAAAAATTAAAAATAAATATCGCAAACATTAGATTAATAGTTCCTAAATGAGTCCATAGGATGTGGGTACAGATTCTCCCGTTCTCCTGTTGAGCAATGATCAGAACTAAGCACGACAGCAGAGATAAGTTGAAGCAAATGGGCTGTAAAAAAATCAAAGTTTGAAGTAAATTTATTATCAAACTACATATATATCACCATATACAAACTGAGATTCATTTTCCTGTGGACATACTCAATAGATCCATAATAAAATAACAACCATAATAGAATCAAGGAAAGACTGCACCAACTCGGGCTTTTAACCAGTGTGCAAAAGACAGCAAACTGTGCAAATACAAAAGGAAAATAATAATAAAAGTAAAATATTGAGAACATGAGATGAAGAGTCCTTGAAAGTAAGTCCATAGGTTGTGGGAGCATTTCAATGATGGAGCAAGTGAAGTTGACTGAAGTTATCCCCTTTGGTTCTAGAGCCTGATGGTTCGTGTGAGAAGAGAGCATGTTCAGGGTGGTTGGTGTCCTTGATGATGGATGCTGCTTTCCTGCGACCACTCTTCATGTAGATGTACTCAATGGTGGTGAGGGCTTTATCCGTGATGGACTGGGCCACATCCACTACTTTTTGTAGGATTTTCTGTTCAAGGGCATTGGCGTTTTCATACCAGGCTATTATGCAGCCAGTCAATATACTCTCCACTACACATCTATAGAGGTTTGACAAAGCTTTAGATGTCATGCCAAATCTTTGCAAACTCTTAAGTAGAGGCACTGTCGTGCTTTCGTCATAATTGCACTTATGAGCTGGGTCCAGGACAGAAACTCTAAAATAATAACACGGAGAAATTTGAAGTTGCTGACCCTCTCCACTCCTGATCCTCCGATAAGAACTGGCTCATTGACTCCCTTTGAAGTCAATAATCAGCTCAAACATGAGGAAATCTGCAGATGCTGGAAATTCGTCCTGACGAAGAGTCTCGGCCCGAAACGTTGACTGTAGCTCTTCCTATAGATGCTGCCTGGCCTGCTGCGTTCACCAGCACTTTTTGTGTGTGTTCAATAATCAGCTCCTTGGTCTTGCTGACATCGAGTAACAGACTGTTTTTGTGGCATCATTCAGCCAGATTTTCCATCCCCCTCCTTTATTATCATTTGTCACCACATTTAATTTGACCTATCTCAGCAAACTTGAATATGGCATTGAAGCTGTGCTTAGCTACATAGTTATAAATATAAAGCAAGTAGAGCAGAGGGTTAAGCACACAGCCTTGTGGTGCACCTGTGATAACAGAGATTGTGGAGGAGATGTTGTTGCCAATCTGAACTGACTAGTGTCTGCAAGTGAGGAAATTAAGGATCCAATTGCACAAGGAGGTATTGAGGCCAAGATCTTCAAGCTTATTGATTAGTTTTGAGGGGATGATGGTATTGAATGCCAAGCTGTAGTCAATAAAGAGAATCCTGATCTTTGCTGTCCTAATGTACCAGCATTGAGTAAAGAGCCAAGGAAATGGCATATGCTGTGGACCTGTTGCTCCAGTAGGCAAATTGAGGCAGATCCAAGTCAATCTCAGTCAGGAGTTGATGTTTCATCACCAACCTCTCAAAGCACTTCATTGCAGTGCATGTAAGTGCTATAGGCCGATAGTCATGGAGGCAGGTTACCACATTCTTCTAAGACACTTGTATGACTGAAGCCTGCTAGAAGCAGGTACCTCAGACTGCCAAAGTGAGAGATTAAAGATCTAAGTGAACACTCCAGCCAGTTGATCAGCAAAAGTCTTTAGCACTTGGCCTGCTATCCCATCTGGGCCGAGTGCTTTTTGTGGGTTCACCCTCCTTAAGGCTGCTCGCATGTCGACCTTAGAGACTGTAATCACAGGATCAGTGAGGGCTGTGATGGTTCCTTCATATTTTGATGGTCAAAGTGATCATAGAAGGCATTGAGCTTATCTGGTAGAGAAGCCCTGTTGTCACCTCAGTCGCTTGATTTAACTTTAATAAGAGGTGACTCTTGAGCACCCATCATTGATTCAAGTTTAGTCCCGAATTCCACTTCACCCGTGATATGGCTGTTCAGAAATCATACCTGGACCTCTTGCAACTTCCTTGGTCACCAGACTTGAATGCCTCTGATCTGGCCCTCAACAGATTGCTGATCTCATGATTGATCCAGGGGTTCTAGTTGGGGAAGACCCTGAATGACTTTATGGAGACACACTAGTCTACAACTGTTCTAATAAAGTCCATGACAACCACGGTCTATACATTCGGATCCATAGACGAGTCCTTGTAGACAGCCCAGGCCACTGACTCGAAGCAATCCCACAGCCACTCCTCTGTCTCCTGCGACCACCTAATGTTGTCCTAATCCCTGGAGCTTTGCTCTTTAGCCTCTGTCTGTATGCAAGTAAGACAAGACAGCCAAGTGATCAGATTTCCTAAAATGCAGTCTGGGCATAGAACAGTAGGCATTCCTTATCTTAGTTGTCACGTGATCGGCAACAATAAATATATCCAGTCAGGATTTATAAACAAACAAACTTTTAATAAACCCTGATAAACAGAAAACCTTAACTAGAAGTAAACGGCTATGCGGCCATTCAGTAAACCGCTACTCAGTACTAGATCTTAAAGTGATAATGCGAAATCAGTTCTTAAAGCAATAAATTCAAACACAGTTCTTCGAATGGTAAATTTTAAAGTCCAAGAGATTTATATAGTCAATTAGGAGAGACTTTCATGAAGTAACAAATTCCTCAAAGACCTGACATCACTGCCACTCCCAGTCGGATCCTGCCTTGTCCACAGGATTCATGACGATGGAAATAAAATGGTTTTAAAGGCACTGACCTTCCTCTGTAGAATAGATCCTGCACAGCCTTTTCTACTTCCTTTTAAGCAGAGGCTAGCTCATGCAGATCACGAATTCAATAATGGTCGATCCTTTCCAAACCCGTCGAACATCTCCTTCAGGGTCCCGTCTTCACTCTCCAATGTTACTGAAAAGATACATTAACAAACCAAGCAGCGATTGTCAAACTGCCGGTTCAGACTTCTGTACCTCACATTAGAACGTAAAACTCCGTTTAAGATCAAAACTGCGTCATAATGCAAACACGCAGCAGAGCGGAGTATCTCATTGACGTTCTAACTGGAAAACTAACTGCGTCACCAGGGGTCTTCCCTTTTATACCCGTGGTGAACATGTCATCATGTGACCTCACATCAGCAGGAAAATTACATCAGGTGACCTCCAAAAGACCATTACATCATTCTCACAAGAAAGTCACAAGATCTCCTTGAGGTATGTAACATAGTGTAACAGTGGTTTAGTGCATTGGGACCACTGGTGCTACAGGTAATATGCTGATTGTATTGGGCAGGGTTTTCTTCAAAAAAGCCTGGTTAACGTCCCCAATACTGATTTGAAACATGTTGGGATGGACCGCTTCTTGTTTGGAAATGGCATCATGCAGTATCTCAAGCGCTTGATTATAGTCGGCCACTGGTGGTATGTAAATTGTGGTCAGGATTATAGAGAATCCCAAGATAAATAGAATGGACAACATTTGACCAGGTGTTCAAGGTAGGGGAACACAAGTTTGACAAAACCATCACACTGAAGCACCACCAAGAGTTTATCATGAAAACACACCTCCACCTTTTTTGCCTTTTCTGAATCAGTAGTTTGGTCCATTGTGTAAATCGAGAAGAATTCCAGTCTGATCGCTATATCTGGTGTGCTGGAAGTAAGCCATGCCTCATTCAAACATGGAACTCAACAATCTCTCATTTCCTTCCAATACCGCAATTTTGTCCTCCAGCGACTGCACATTTGCTAAAAAGATGCTAGGTTGAACATCTCATCCCTCTGCATTTCAGCCTGGCTTGGAATCCCACCTCCTGTCTCGCTTCTGGCCATAGCAATAAAGTTTCATCTGCTTAAATGCATCATACCTGCTTGCTAGATTTAAGTCCGCCTAGACCTTCATAAGATCTTGAAAGCTGTAGATAATTAAATTGATTTAAAAGCACATTGCTTAAAGGGAAATTACATACTGCAGGTTGTAGTGAGGTTAATTCAAAATAGGTATATTTTGAAGTATTGTACATAACCTGCAGAAAATCACCGTGGCTCACTGGCACCTATAAATCCTGAGACTGTCCTCTTAAATTAAATTAAGGGGTCAGGTCAAAAGGGCAGATTTAAACCAGTAAAGAGTAATTTGACATTGGTAGCTGATTATGCAAAATAACCAAAAACATGAAAATGTGAATTCCCATGAAAAGAAATTAACCTTCCATGCATTTCTGTATGAATTCATATAGATGTTATGTTACATTCATAAAATTTAAGATGACTTCCCCCTTAGAACGTACATCTAAAAAGAAAGTAAATCTGTAGTTGACTGTGTCTCCCATTATAAACATACAATGGTTTCCAATGGCGAGGCCGACTCAACTTAGTTTCTTTAATCACAATCGCAGTGTAAACTTATACTTCAAAATTCCAATGTACTCTCGGACGCGGACAGCCTGTGCAAATGGGCCAAACAGTGAAAATAGTCTGTGATGAGAGTTCATTGAAACCTGGGCTCAACACAGCTTGGAGTGCTGAGGCCGAGCAGAAATGATGGCAGTGGGCCCCGGCTACACCGAGAATTGACAGGCGGTAGCAGCACGGTCGCGGCCTTTCTTTCGGTTCTCTTTGGGTTTCGGCCTCCAACTGCGCGCTGCCTGCGCCTGCGACGGATCGAGCGGTCCCAGTCTCCTCCTCCTTGCGGGCCTCCATTGCTGTGGGCAAATGGCGGTGGCAGTCGTCAGCAGCAGGCGGAGGCCGGGCCAATGCCGTGACCCCCGCCAGCGAGACCGGCCGAGGCACTCAGGCTCTGAGCCCAAGCCACCAGCGATGCCCGCAGCGCCATCTTGAGAGCTCGAGAAGGAGCGCGTCAACGGGCGAACGAGGCCTGTTCGTTCGAGCTTCCACCCCACCTTCCCCTTGCACGCCCTGATTTAACTCTAAATATTCAACCATTACACCTCGCACAATCTCCTCCACTTCCCGTTACATTAAAAGCAAGCTACGCATCATTCACCTGAAAGTTGCAGAGATAATTAGTTAGGCCACAATCCGGGGTCTCGAGTAGTAACCATAACCCCGTACGACGCTTGCGCATCAGGCAAGATCCAACAACACGCCGCTTCCGCGCAACCGAACATGATCTCAATGAGGCAGAGAGGCAGATTGATAGACGTCAAGAATGACCAATTGTAGTGCATCTTGAGTGTGTGAAGGGGCGGGGTAATCTGCTTGTGCGAATCAGAGCTGCAGGCGCGGGACTGAATGAATCAGGTGTGGTTGTAGCAGTCGGATTTTGCTGAATGAGGACAACGTTGATACAAATCGAGGCCGAAGCGAGACCCAAACAGGTGAAAGAACCGAATTGGAGTTTAGGATTGTGGCCCAGAGGGTCCCTTGTAGCGTTCTCTGGTTTACCGAGACGTGGGGTGGACGCTAATTGGGCGAAATGTGAGTGTTTTGCTTCTTTCAAGACACCTGAGATGTCGGATCTTGACTGGTGTTTTCTTGCTGTCTGCATTTGCTTAAAATCTTTCACAATTCAAGGGGAAATATCTATTATTTATGGGGTGGAGGTGGAACAAACAATTTAGAGATTGTAAATGGCTTGGCCCATGAGCATGTTTAATTTCGTTTCATTTTCAAACTTCGAGTGATGAACGGCTGGAACTGATCTACAGTCTCTCCAAGATATTTCAGTCCCATACAACTCGGACTTCGGCTTGGATGCATACTGGCTCAAAAGATAATGCCGGCCAGTTCATTGCAGTATAGTCAACGTTGTTGGCATTTTTTTTTAAATCGGTGCTGTTGGG
The DNA here is from genome assembly GCF_963921235.1 of Mobula hypostoma. Classification (NCBI taxonomy): domain Eukaryota; kingdom Metazoa; phylum Chordata; class Chondrichthyes; order Myliobatiformes; family Myliobatidae; genus Mobula; species Mobula hypostoma. The sequence continues at coordinate 167,703,402 of NC_086102.1, forward strand.
GTAGTAAACATTGCTACCATCATTGGTGATATCCATCCAGATCAGATCGCATACGTTAAATACATGACACTTCCTTCTGTTGTTACATTTGATATTCAAATAAGAAAGTTGCTCAAATTTAGGCTTGATATAGAAGATTGAAATGTTCCATCTATAAGTATAAAGGCTGAGTTTCATTTCAAGTCCTTAGAATTAAACGAAGATGTCCCCCCCCCCAAGAAGTTCTGTATGAGAGTTTTACTTTTGAAAGATCTAAAATTGTGAGGAATCCTCAAGCGTTTCAACAACAAACACTTATGTTTTAATGCAAGCTACAAAGGGTGATATTAAGACATCAACTGAAGAAATGGTTAGAGAATTCAAAGCGATGAGGGTGACAACACAGAATTTGAAGAGAATTCCTGAATTCAGAATTTAAAAGTTCAAGGTTCAAAGTCAATTTATTATCAAAGTACATATATGATACTCTATATTTCCTTGAGATTCATTTTCTTGCAGGCATTTACAGGAGTAAAGAAATTCAGTAGAATGAAGACATTCATTCTATAAATTCTATAAATATAGAATTAAATTCTATAATTCTATAATTCAGTAGAATGAAGACAAACTGCAAATAAATAGGAGAACACGAGTTGTAAGTGTTTGAAAGTGAATCCATAGGCTGTAGAGTTCAGAGTTGAAGTGAGTGAAGTTATTCTTGTTGGTTTAGGAGCCTAATGCTTGTAAGGTAATCATTGTTTCTGAACCTGTTGTGTACCCAAGGCTTCTGTATCTTCTACCCGATGGTAGTAGAGAGAAGATAGTGTTGCCTGGATGGTGGAGGTGTTTTATGATAGATGCTGCTTTCTTGTGGCAGCTGTCCATGTAAATGTACCCTGGTCAGCAGGGCTTTGCCTGCGATGGACTGGGTTGTATCCACCACTTTCTGTGGCCTTTTCCATTCCTGGGCATTGGTGTCTCCATACCAGGCCATGATACAACCAGTAAGGATACTGTCCACTGTGCATCAATAGAAGTTTGTCTAAGTTTCGGTGAAATACTGAGTCTATGCAAACTCCTAAGAAAGTAGAGGTGCTGTTGTGTCTTTGTGATGATACTGGTGTGCTGGTCCCAGAATAGGTCTTATGAGATGCTAACACAAGAAATTTAAAGCTACGGACCCTGTCCTCCTCCACTCCCATAATGAAGGCTAGCTCATGGCTTCTTCTGCCTGTAATTGATGATGAGCTCTTTGGTTTTGCTGACATTGAAAGAGAGGAAGTTGTGGCTCTACTCAACCAGATTTTCAATCTCCAGCCTATATGCTGTTTGGTCACCACCTCTGATTCGGCGAACAGTAGTGTCATCAGCAAACTGAGGTATGGCATTGGAGCTGTATTTAGCCACACTTAGCAACTGAAGGCATAGATGCGAGTGATGGAGCAATTCAGGGATGTGCATAAGACCAGAATTGGAAGAGCATCGTGAGTCTTCGCGCTGGAATAAAAGATGGCTATAAATTGAAACTATTTGTAAACAATGATTTTTGCTTTTAAAGATAAATCTACTACAGTGAGCTGGAAGCTGATGTAGGTCATGGATAAAAGCTGAGGTAGGCTTTGGAAGGGGCAATGAAGATGGTAGGATTAGGAGATGCTGATAGTTCAGTTGGAAGCTCACTTCTACAAATATTATATAATGTTATGATGTTGAAGTATCTGGTTTAGTCTCTGCTGTTTGCCAGGAAAGAAGAGTTCTCTTACACCACACTGAACATACAAGTACAAAAGTAAACTGCTGAAAAAGCTCAAGGGGTGGGAGGCATTTAAGAATTGATGATGTTTCAAGTCAAGATGCATTTGGGGTTGACATGAAATGTAACAGATGTTACTCAACATGAGTTCCTCCAGCAGATTTTTTTGGTTCCAGTTTCCAGCATCTGCACTTTCTTGTGTTTCCTTTATGTGAAAGTGATGCCATCTTCATTTCTCAGGAACGTTTTTTAAATTTTAGATTATGCCTCATCCTTAACACTACAAGTTGTCAAAATAATCTCTCTCCATGCTCTCAGCTCTCCACATTTATCTTCAAATCATTGGTCAAGTCATCTCTTTAAATAGTGAGGAACACATCACAATATGTACTCTCTTTGTGAGGGCTGAGGTATGTGCTCACCCTCTGAGGGCAGTGTATCTGTTTTCAGCTCAGTATCCAATCTGTTTACAGTTCTCCAGGAATGGCCTAAAATAGGACAAAATAGTTGTATCATAACTTTTACCCTTGATTTCTGTATATTTGGCCCAGAATTACATCCACCATTTTGATTTTTTTCCCTCCACCTGCCAATGATCTGTGTATATAAATCATTAGGTCCTTATTAAATGTCCACTGTTACAGCTTTTTGGCATTTTTAGAAAATTTTTTTGTGTCACAATAGTTTACTTTGTAATTGGCTATTTTGAAATCCATTTATCTTTTATATTTTCACTTATTTACTTATTTATTGAGATACTGTATGGAATAGCCCCTTCTGGCCCTTTGAGCCATGCCGCTAGCAATCCCCAATGTAATCCTAGCCTAATCACAGAATAGTTTACAATGACCAATTAACCTACCAACTGGTACGTCTTTTGGAGTGTGGGAGGGAACCAGAGCACCTGGAGGAAACGCACACATTCACAAGGAAAACGTACAAACTCCTTACAGGTAGTGCAAGAGTTGAACTGGCGTCACCTATACTGTAAAGCGTTGTGCAGACCAGTACATTACCATGCTGATCTAGTAATGAAGTACTGCATGTTTAAAATTTTGTTTCCATCTACAATGTTTACAATCTTTGTCCTCGGAAAACCTGGATATATGACTTTCTATCACATCAAAATAAATAGGGCGGTTAATAAATAGGGAATGTTGGAATACACAACAAAGATTTTTGCTGCACATCTGCATCACAAAGATATACAAGTTGGTAGGTTAATTGGCACTTCAGATGTATGGAAAATGGTAGAATGTGGGAAGTTGGAGGGGAATTGATGGGAAAATGGGGAGAGTAAACGAGATTAGAGTAGGTTTAGTGTTATTGGGTACTTGATGGTCAGTGAGGCAATGGCAGGTCAAGGGCCTACTTCCATGCTAAATTACTCAATCATTCTACAATTTCCTGTCTCTTTTTTTCCCTTGCATTTTTCAGATGATTTTCTACCCTGATTAATAATTTTCCTACAATCTCACAAGTAATTTAAAATTTAGCTATTGGATTCTTAAAATCAAAATGTTTTAACAAAAGACTATCCTTCTGGCCTTTTCAATGACCTCTTGCATTTTTCCCCCAGTCCTTGTTATAATGCCAAATACTGGGAGAGAGTGAACTAATGTATATAAATAAATTATTTACATTTGGTAATGGAAGTAACATTATGTAAACACTAAGTATTAAGGACTGGCCCAGTAGAGATCTTTGGAATAAAAACAGAAGGCTCTGGAAAAACTCAGCAGGTCAGAGTGAAGAGAAACTATTATCATTTCAGATCTGGGATTCTTTATTGTTTCTGTGCTAGCGGAACTGTTGAGTTTTTCCGGTGTTTTCCCTGTGTAATATTCCTCGTTTGCAGGATCTGATGTTTCATTTTGATTTTCAGTGATCTTTGGCACACTACTCACATAAATTTGCAATAAGCTTATTTTGACCATTAGTTTTGTGCCTTCCCACCGCAATCGTCTATCCCAAATTATCCTAATTCCAGCATTCATTAACTTTGCCTTGAATCTATTGTGTGATACAATTTTAATAGCCTTTTGGTTATTAGTGTAGTATTTTTGCTATATCGGTTATTTCTTCAAATAATGTGAGGTTAGTTCACCCTGCCTTGGCTTAGATTCTTTACATTATTCCAGATGTTTGGACATTTCTCTTATGCTTTCTAGTAGTTTACCAAAACACTGAAAGCCAGCCTATAATTTTCTAAATTTTATCTTTTAAGGTGGCATTTTTGGTACATCATGATTATCTAACATAATTGGTGCTCGCATGACTTCAAAGCTTCAGGTATAATTTGCTGATAATGTATAGACACTGTAGTGATATAAAGTGGCTTTCTCTTTGTGCCTTTAATTGCCTAATATCATTTTGTAACTTGTTAATTTCAAAATATTGAACAGCATGTTGGAAATCATTGCCTATATGTATACGTGTATACTTTATGTTTTGGATGGAATGTTTGCTATATTTGCCTATAACTCAAATTTTTTAACGTTCATAAAATAGTAAATTGCAAAGTAACAGGTGTAAGCTATAAGTAGAAGTTCATGACACTTGGGGAAGGGCAGTTAGACATTGGGTGTTTTTAAAAGAAATCTGTCATTGATTCAAATTCTTGTTGATGCTTCTGATCATCATGGATTCCCCACCAACAGTAATCTCTGCTTGATTAAAATGCTCAGTGATAAGAGTAATTAACACGTGAAAATGATACATCCCGAATATTAGCAATTTCTGTTGGAAAATTATTTAACAATACATCTACAATGAGTTGGGACTGAAAGTTCATGCTGGTTCTTAGATGTTACCTTCCAAAGTACTGATTTCCTCTGGTGGGAATTGGATCTCTAGACCATTATGTCTAGAATTTTACTGAATGATAATCAGCAGGACTGACATGCACATTCCAGAATCTGCTGTTTGAAAGTTCTATCCTTTCTAATGGAATTTTACAAAAAATAAATGCTCTTGACCAATAACTATGTGACTCACAATATCCAAGATGGGTTCTTTCTTGACTGTTGTTGGAGATTGTCACCTCCTTTAATTACATACTTCAGCATAACTTCATGAGTACAGCAATGATCTATCAATGGACATCAAAGAGGTGATGATGTGGTAAAGCTGGGTATTGACAGTGGGTGTTCTACATTATTGTGCAAAGTCTTATGCACATGTACATAGCTAGGGTGCCTAAGACTTCTGCACAGTACTGAATTTGTCAACATGGAGTGGTGAGAGAGTTCGTAAATCTGGTGTGAGCATAGGATGTTGAGAGTGATGAGGGTGGAGCACTACATGAAGGGTGTAGGGCAGGTGGCAGAGAAGGAGCGACTGGGGCAGGGGTGGTGTGGGTGCAGACACTCCCAGCGCTGAGAAACATGGCAAGGTCCAAGTAATTGGTTTATTGATCATTACAGAATGTCTCTCTAGTGCTTCTCACTCTCCTCCCCGTTCCCTTCCCTCTTCCCAACCATGATTCCCCTCCCCTGCCCCCTTCCCACGCCCAGTTCACAATAGAATCAAAATCAAAATCAGGTTTATCATCACTGACATATGTCATGAAATTTGTTTTGTTTTTGCAGCAGCACAGTGCAACACATAAAATTACAGTACTGTGCGAAGTCTGAGGCGCATATATATTAATCAGGATACCTTAGACTTTTGCACAGTACTATGTACTTAACAAAGACCAGAAGCTAAGCTCATGATGGAAAGAAAAATAGTCCAACACTTTCTGAATGTTCATAACCAGTACTGTTAACCTATAAAGAAATAGTGTTCTAAGTTGTATTCACAGGACAAAGTGTACCATTTTGATTGTACAGGATCTTTGTTCGAACTTGGTTCAGAAGAAAGAAAGTGGAGAAGGAGGTGATTAAAAGATAGCTTGAGCCAAATCTGCTTTTGAAAGTCCATGACTTACTTAGCTTGACCCCCTTTTTTTGGGTCTATCCATTATCCCTTAAATTCCCAGATATACAAAAAAAGGTTAGAATATGCACCACTTTGCTTTTCTCACGTGGTGAAATGATCCTGAGGGGTTCTGATCAATATCATTAAAATAGTTTTCAAGGACTAATTATTTCAGCTAAATGGAGACAACTAAGGTGAGAGCCTGAAGATTTGCAGTGGTTGAGTTAGTTTGTTTGAATGTTGAGAGGTCAATGAATTACAGGACAAGTGGCTGGCACATCTCACAGGAGGCGGAAACTTACACATTTTTTATCATGACTAGTTCTGATTGCCTTAGGACTTGTGGTTTCATTGGTCTTGGTAGGCAGCATCTGTCTCTATCACAGTGTTTAAGGCACGACTGTAAAAAATGTAATTTGTAATCTTTTGTGGTTCATTGTTTTTTGTATGTTTTTAACTATTCAAGTACTTTTATTAAGTAATCATTAATTCAGTTGATGTGATGCACTGCAATTTAATAGATACATTGCAAGTGTAGAAATAATTGTATGTTGATAACACCCAGTTATATTCACCATCAATGTTCCATTGTATCTGAAAGTGAGGTAGTTTGTCTGTAATTCGCCAATTAAAACATTATAAAAATCAAAGCCATTGCCTTCAGTTCCCATCACAATCTTTATTCGCTTGGTACCAGAACTATCATTCTCCTTGCCAGTTTGTCTAAGCTAAGCAGATTGTTCATAACTGTCATGTTTCATTTGATCCTGCATTGCATTTTCAGTGACAAGACCCTAGATTCTTCCCCAAGACTCCTCTACATTTTTTACTATCCTTCGTTTTTAAGATCTTTCCTCATACGTAACATTTTGGCCCATCCTTTGAATATTTTCTTTAATATATCTTTTTAGGTATTAAAACCAAATTTTTTTTGGTTGGTGGTGCTCCTATAACATGTCATTCTTTGCACCCTTAGAAGAATAATTTCTAAGGTGAAATCCGTAAGATATTCTGAAGTATTTGTCAAGGAACTGATTTTATTTGAATAGACAAAACTAAGTTGAATATCTAAAATATGTTAAGAACACAAGAAACTAGGAGTAGAAATCAGACACGTGACCTCACTGCCATGTAATGTGATAATAGCTAATGCCCTGATTAAGTTTTCTACTGCTGTGTTGTGAGGTATTTTTTATTTTAGCAGTTTTCTACAAAAGCAGTGTGTCATATTAGTAAGTGTTTTGGCTTCAGCTAAAGATAAGGAACCATGTTGTCCAACTTAGGAATGTTGTATCAGCCAGTCAGGATTGGCTTGGTATGTGTTGTAACTTTCTGCCCGGTGGGATGTGATGAAAGATTTGAGAGAGCTGGACAGAATCAGATTTCTGAAGGGCCGTGGTCTGTTTGGGGGTCTTTTGGGTGGAAAGTGCAGAGCAGGACACGGGAGATGCTGCAGAATGCTACTCAAGCGAGAGACCATGTTGTAACAAGTGCTTTGTGCAGGTGAATGATTCCAACTAGGAACGGTCAATATTCCTGAGTTAGCCAGTTTGTTCAAGGTGGTCTTCAAGGGCGTCGCAGGTGTCTGACACAAAATGTGGGTTCAGGGTGTGAGTAAAGCAATACTCATGCCTACTCCAGAAATGTGCACATTGGACTGGTTTAATTGTAATGGGCCCTTTTAGAAACATAGAAAACCTACAGCACAATACAGGCCCTTCAGCCCACAAAGCTGTGACGAACATGTCCTTGCCTGAGAAATTACCTAGGATTGCCCATAGCCCTCTATTTTTCTGAGCTCCATATACCTGTCCAGGAGTCTCTTAAAAGACTCTATCACATCTGCCTCCACCACTGTTGCCGGCAGCCCATTCCACGCACTCACCACTCTCTTACTCCTTACATCTCCTCTGTACCTACTTCCAAGCACCTTAAAACTGTGCTGTCTCGTGCTAGCCATTTCAGCCCTGGAAAAAGGCCTCTGACTACCTACAGGATCAATGCCTCTCATCATCTTATACACCTCTATTAGGTCATCTCTCATCCTCCGTCACCCAAGGAGAAAAGACCAAGTTCACTCAACCTATTCTCATAAGGTATGCTCCCCAATCCAGGCAACATCCTTGTAAATCTTCTCTGCACCCTTTCTATGCTTTCCACATCCTTCCTGTAGTGAGGCGACCAGAAATGAGCACAGTATTCCAAGTGGGGTCTGACCAGGGTCCTATACAGCTGCAACATTACCTCTCGGCTCCTAAACTCAATCCCATGATTGATGAAGACCAATGCACCGTATGCTTTCTTAACCACAGAGTCAACCTGCACAGCAGCTTTGAGTATTCTATGGATTCAGACCCCAAGATCCCTCTGATCCTCCACACTGCCAAGAGTCTTGCCATTAATACTATATTCTGTCATCATATTTGACCTACCAAAATGAACCACCTCACAATTACCTGGGTTGAACGCCATCTGCCACTTCTCAGCCCAGTTTTGCATCCTATCAGTGTCCCACTGTAACCTCTGACAGCCCTCCACACTATCCACAACGCCCCCAACCTTTGTGTCATCAGCAAATTTACTAACCCATCCCTCCACTTCCTCATCCAAGTCATTTATAAAAATCAAGAAGAGAAGGGGTCCCAGAACAGATCTCTGAGGCACACCACTGGTCATTGACCTCCATGCAGAATATGACCCGTCTACAACCACTCTTTGCCTTCTGTGGGCAATCCAGTTCTGGATCACAAAACAATGTCCTCTTGGCTCCCATGCCTCCTTACTTTCTCAATAAGCCTTGCATGGGGTACCTTGTCAAATGCCTTGCTGAAATCCACATACACTACATGAACTACTCTGCCTTCATCAATGTGTTTAGTCAGATCCTCAAAAAATTCAATCAGGCTCATTAGAACAACCTGCCTTTGACAAAGCCATGCTGACTATTCCTAATCGTATTATGCCTTTCCGACTGTTCATAAATCCTGCCTCTCAGGATCTTCTCTATCAACTTACCAACCACTGAAGTAAGATTCACAGGTCTATAATTTCCTGGGCTATCTCTGCTCCTCTTCCTGAATAAGGGAATAACATCCACAACCCTCCAATCCTTCGGAACCTCATCAAAGATCATCACCAGAAGCTCAGCAATCTCCTCCCTCGCCTCCCACAGTAGCCTGGGGTACATCTCTTCCAGTCCTGGTGACTTATCTAACTTGATGCTTTCCAAAAGTTCCAGCACATCCTCTTTCTTGATAGCTACGTGCTTCAGCTTTTCAGTCCGCTGTAAGTCCTCCCTACAATCATCAAGATCCTTTTCTGTAGTGAATACTGGAACAAAGTATTCATTATGTACCTCTGCTATCTCCTCCAGTTCCATACACACTTTTCCACTGTCACACTTGATTGGTCCTATACTCTCATGTCTTATACTCTTGCTCTTTACATACTTGTAGAATGCCTTGGTGTTTTCCTGAATCCTGTCTGTCAAGGCCTTCTCAGGGGTAAGTTTTTTACGCAGAGTGCGTGGAATGAGCTGTGGGTAATCCTAGGTAATTTCTAAGATAAGGACATGTTCGGCACAGTTTTGTGGGCTGAAGGGCCTGTATTGTGCTGTAATTTTTCTATGTTTCTGTCTCCACGCAAATATCCCCTGAACATTTGCCACATTTCTTCCATACATTTCCCTGAGAACATCTGTTACCAATTTATGCTTCCATAATTTTATTTTTCTTTTCTTTCTCTGTCAGCTGTTTGTTAAAGTTGAAATATTGGTAAATATGTTTCCTTTGTAATTTTATGTTGGTGTACAATCTGTTATTTTTCTGGTGATTGATAACTTTGCATGGGCCGGTATTTACACACCAGTCACCACAGTCGGTGTTCCTCCCTGGAACATCCCAATTTTACTGTTTGGTTGTACCCAAATCGTACCGACCCTATGTGTATATTGCTTATGAAAGGTGGCCTTCTCATTGCTGATTCACGTGGCTGTTAGCAGAGTTAGCTCACGAGCCAAGTTTGTATAAGAACCTGGTGAGAGGGGTGCATGAGCGAGCTAGCCTTGCTCTCTGACAGAAGGAATGTACAGATACGTAAGCTTTAAATGGCTTAGTTCCTCATTTTGTATGTGTATCCAATTGTCTGTTACTTCCCCCACTCATGAAAACATCTCAGCATTTACCTGTTAAGCTCTCTTAAGATCTTGTATGTTTGAATAAAGTAACTCCTCCTTCTTATCTGTCTAATCTATCTTGATTTGGACACCGCTCTGATCCCTGAAATTAGTGCACAGTATTCTGGATATGGTCTTAAGAAGATAAAGTACAACTAGAAGAATAATGTGGGCTGACTTAATGACTATCGCCCAGTAGCACTCACACCGACAGTGATGAAATGCTTTGAGAGGTTGGCCGTGACTAGACTGAACTCCTGCCTCAACAAGGACCCAGACCCATTGCAATTTGCCTATCGCCACAATAGGTCAACGGCAGACGCAATCTCAATGGCTCTCCACGCGGATTTAATACCGTCATTCTCACAATCCTGATTGAGAAGTTGCAGAACCTGGGCCTCTGTACCTCCCTCTGCAATTGGATCCTTGACTTCCTAACCGGAAGACCACAATCTGTGCGGATTGGTGATAACATCTCCTCCTCGCTGACAATTAATACTGGCGTACCTCAGGGGTGTGTGCTTAGCCCACTGCTCTACATCCTCTATACCCATGACTGTGTGGCTAGGCATAGCTCAAATACCATCTATAAATTTGCTGACGATACAACCATTGGTAGAATCTCAGGTGGTGACGAGAGGGCGTACAGGAGTGAGATATGCCAACTAGTGGAGTGGTGCCACAGCAACAACCTGGCACTCAACGTCAGTAAGACGAAAGAGCTGATTGTGGACTTCAGGAAGGGTAAGACATATCAATCCTCATAGAGGGATCAGAAGCAGAGGAAGTGAGCAGCTTCAAGTTCCTGGGTGTCAAGATCTCTGAGGATCTAACCTGGTCCCAACATATCGATGTAGTTATAAAGAAGGCAAGACAGCGGCTATACTTCATTAGGAGTTTGAAGTGATTTGGCATGTCAACAAATACACTCAAACTCTTCTATATTTGTACTGTGGAGAACATTCTGACAGGCTGCATCACTGTCTGGTATGGAGGGGCTACTGCACAGGACTGAAAAAAGCTGCAGAAGGTTGTAAATCTAGTCAGCTCCATCTTGGGTACTAGCCTACAAAGTACCCAGGACATCCTTAGAGAGCGGTGTCTCAGAAAGGCAACGGTCATTATTAAGGACCTTCAGCACCCAGGGCATGCCCTTTTCTCACTGTTACCATCAGGTAGGAGGGACAGAAGCCTGAAGGCACACACTCAGTGATTCAGGAACAGCTTCTTCCCCTCTGCCATCCAATTTATAAATGGATATTGAATCTTTGGACACTACCTCATTTTTTTTTTAAATATACAGTATTTCTGTTTTTGCTCTTTTTTTAATCTATTCAATAAATGTAATAGATTTACTTGTTTGTTTATTATTATTATTTTTTTTTTCTCTCTCTGCTAGGTTATGTATTGCATTGAACTGCTGCTGCTAAGTTAACAAATTTCACAGCACATGCTGGTGATAAAATAAACCTGATTCTGATTCCGAACTCTTATCATAACTTAGTAATTCTTAAATACCAACTGCATTGTAATACAGGCAGTCCTCGGGTTACGAACGAGATCCGTTCCTAAGTCTGACTTTAAGTTGAATTTGTAGGTAAGTCGGAACAGGTACATACAGTTCTTTTTTAGCGTCAGTTAGTCAAATGTTTGTCTTAGTATATAGTATATATTTTACCTTCCTAAGCAGAGCTTTTCTTTTTCTCGTCATAAGTGGCCTTGTAGCAGCTGAGGCCCTCAGTAACTGTACGGTAAACTTAGGTGAACCTCTCTGTATTAGGATCTTCTTCCTCTAACTTTGCCATCCCTGCTTCAATGAGACAAAAGTCTTCAGCTAACTCTTTCGTCAAAAGCTTTTTCGGTTCTGGAGTTTTTAGGTCCCAGTCTTCCTCAAATGCTATCATCACTTTGTCCTTTAAAATTGTTCCAATCGTTGACTGACTGTAGCCTAACGCTTTTCCAGTGACCGATGGCGTTTCACCTCTTTCCAGTCGCTTTATTATTTCCACTTTATTTTCAATCGTGATTGTTTTCCTTTTCTTTGATGCATCACCAGCACTTGCATCGGATTTACGCTTTGGAGGCATGGTTACAAGGGTAAATAAGAGAAAAATTTAAGCCAAATACAAAGTTACACACTCAACACAATGTTAACAGCAATGTGATATGACTTAAAATGACGGACGGCGTTCTCCTTCCTCGAGCTGATGAACCACTGAAGCCGCGCAATGTTTTCATGAGCATCACGAAGTAGTGCGTGCATTTCTTATTACGAACCATTGTATTTAACTCAAATTTTTAATATGATAGGCTTTATGGCAGTCTGTTCGTAAGTACGGGTCGTCCGTAAGTTGGACGTTCATAACCCGGGGACTGCCTGTAAAAGACAACATGCTGTTTGTCTCCTTAGTTGCTTAATGGACCTGCCTGCTAACTTTTTGCGATTCATGCACTAGAACATGTAGATCGCTCTGAACGGGCCCAACCTCACTGCTATCTTGACTATAGTTCTTCCCACTCTTGTCAGTTGTAAAAAATGCCATTCCCTTTTCTTTGTTCCTCCATTTGCTCTGCTTCTCTTCCCAGGATGATGCTTTCCTTTCCAGAACATCATTGATGTCCTCCTCCTCCTGCATCAACGGTGGAGGAAGGAAAACTTTGTTGCCCTCAACCACATTTCCTCCATTTCCCGGATTTCTGCCCTCATCCCTTCTTCCCGCCACCTTAGTAGGGATAGCGTTCCTCTTCCCCTTATCTACTGCCCCATCAGCATGTCATTCTGCACCATCTTCAACGAGATCCTGACATCTTTCCTTACCTGCCCCACACCACTCTCTATTTTCCGCAGGGTTCACTCTCTCCGTGATGACCTTGTCCATTCATCCCTCCCCAGTAGTTTTCTCCTGGCACTTAACCCTGCAAGCAGAAGAAGTGCTACACCTGCCCCTACACCTCCTCCCTCACCTCCATTCAGGGCCCCAAACAGTCCTTCCAGGTGAGGCAACACTTCACCTGCAAATCCGTTTTTTTGTCTACTGTATCTGGTGCTCCTGATGCAAACTCCTCTACAAAATTCAGGACCTGGCATAAATTAGGGAATTGCTTTGTCAAGCAGCTGCACTCCATCTACAGTAAGCAGGATTTACTAGTGGCCAAAAATTTTAATTCCAATTCCCATTCTGACACATCAGTCCATGGCCTCCTCTGTTGCCGTGATGAGGCCATTCTCAGGTTGGAGGAACAATACCTCATATTCCATCTGATGACATGAACATAAATTTCTCTTATGTCTTACCCCTTCTTCCATTCTCCACTTTGGCTTCCCTCTTACCTCTACTCCTCACACTTATCACCTCCCAGTGGTGCTTCTCCTTCCCTTTCTCCCATGGTTCACTCTTCTCTGCTGTCAGATTCCTTCTTCAGCCCTTTACCCTTTTTGCCTATCAGCTTCTTACTTCATCAGCCCTCCTCCGCCAACCTGGCTTCACCTATCATCTGGCTTGTACTCCTTCCCATCCCCTCATCTTATTCTGGCTTCTTCCCCCTTCCTTTCCAGTCCTTGTGAAGGCTCTCGGCTTGAAACGTAGACTGTTTATTCCTCTCTGCAGATGTTGCTTGACCTGCTGTGTTCCTCCAGCATTTTGTATGTGTTACTCTGGATTTCCAGCATCTGCAGAATCTCTGGTGTTTCCTCTGAGCTCTTTTTTTTTTGGTAGTCTCTCTCCATTTAGGTAATACCTGTCTCTCATTCCTTATTGAAGTGCCTGACCTCAAGTTTCCCCATATTAAACTCCATTTGCCACCTTTTCACCCAATCACTGAATATCTCTATATTCCCTTGCAGAATCAAGTGGCTTCATCTCAACCAACACCTTGTATTTTCTTCACTCCTGATAACTGAGTTGACAATCCAGAGGCTCTTCACCAGTTACAGCCCTCCAGCTTGAAAAAGAACCCATTTACTGCAATTCTTTGTTTTCTATTTAACAGCCAGTTTGTGATCCAAGCTAAAAAATTTCCTCTGCTACCTCATGTATCCATTAACATTCTTCATGAGTTGGGAACTTTATTTATGCCAGCACCTGAAATTCAGAAATAAATCTTTCAAATATTTTGTGAGGCATTTAAAAATTCATATACACTTTTTCCCCAGTTTTGCTGCAATAAGGAATAAATATTTTATTCAAGAAACCTGTGGATGATTCTCTTGATGACCTTGGAAATCTTGCCTCAGGCTTTGTTGTCCATCTTCTAACTCCTCAGTCTCATCATTTCCCTCTGCACGTGGAATAAATCTCAGCAGTCCTTTACGAAAATTGATTTTTCGCAGAAGTCGGTTTTGCTGTACATGAAGGTTACTTTAATCAAAATTAAGAATTGTACATGAAAATGAGGGGTGTGGAATTCAGATGAGTTGCTTTCTAGACAGACAGACATACTTTATTGATTCCGAGGGAAATTGAGTTTCGTTACAGTTGCACCAACCAAGAATAGAGTATAAATATAGCAATATAAAACCGTAAATAATAATATGTAAATTATGCCACATGGAAATAAGTCCAGGATCAGCCTATTGGCTCAGGGTGTCTGACCCTCCAAGGGAGGAGTTGTAAAGTTTGATAGCCACAGGCAGGAATGACTTCCTATGACACTCAGTGTTGCATCTCGGTGGAATGAGTCTCTGGCTGAATGTACTCCTATGCCCAACCAGTACATTATGTAGTGGATGGGAGACATTGTCCAAGATGGCATGCAACTTGGACAGCATCCTAGTTATGTGTAACATCAAGTTTAGCTGCATTTAATAGTTCATAAGAAAACTTGAAATTCTGAAATAAAAGCAAAATATTGGAAATATTAGTTAACACAATGGGTGCTCAATGTAGGTGAATGTTAAATATATACATGCAAGAAGAATATGTAAGCTTTACTTTCTAAACCTACTCAGTACAGATAAACCCAATCTAAAACAATTCAGCAATTTCTGTTGGACAACATCCATAGGCCAGGCAGTATCTGTGGATAGTCAAATAGTGCTTTGGTTGGAACCTCTTCACTTTCTGGTTCTATCCATCTTCCTCCTTTCTTTTTCCCTCTCCAACTATCATGTCTTCCATCTCCATCTCTCCCCAACCCCAGCCCTCATATGGCTCAATCTTCAACACCCTCTATCCCCTTAAGTTCATCAATCACATTATGCCTCTGTCTCACACCCCCGTTTTCCTCTTTATACTGAAGATTTTCCCCTCTCCACTTCATCCTGATGCAGGGTTTCGACCCAAAATGTTGACGATTCCTCCCCTCCCCCGACAGATGTTATTTGGAGAGCATAGTTTTTTGCAGAAGGGAAATGGAAACTATTCTGTTCACCTCCTGCACATTGCTTATTTTCTAACCAACACAAGTATTCCTGTCAGCGGATGATGACCAGGCAAATCCTGTCTTACCCTTTCTCTTCATATTGCTTCCGTTTGAACAAAAATATAATACTCATATGATGTAGTCACTTCATATTTAAATAAGTTTTGTAAACTTAGCATTTTAATGCAATTACAAATTTTATTCTGTTTATTTAAGTATCTAGGTAATTAATTCCAGATTTTCAGCTCATATGTAATTGAACTGATAGCAAACAAAGCATAAACTCTAACTGCCATAAATTTCAAAATAAGCCCATGTTTATCAACCATAATTTAAAATATGGATAGTATTAATGAGAAATACCATAATTTTGTATGTGGTCTGATATAATGTTTTAAAGTGCAGAGCATTGATGCTTTCCTTTAGTACCATCATTGTTTAAGTTAAGCTGCCAGTTATTACTAGGTTATGGGAACGAGTGTTATGTTCAGTCCCACCTGAAACTAGGTTAAGTCTACTATAGTTCATGGGAAAAATACTTAGTGAAAGCAGAGCTTTTAATTTTCTCAGTCTAGGTATAGCTAACGAGGCAGATGTCCAGTGAAAAGTCTTTTTCACCAATGGTTGCTTTTTGTAATAATATTTTAGCTGTTATTTAGCAGAAAATTGAACTAACATTTAATGCTTAATTATCTGGAAAAATAAGAGGAGTAATATCTTACTATGTGGCAGCTTCTGTTCACTTAGAATAATTTATGAACATATTTTAAAGGGGGCATGAGACAGAACTAATTAATTTCTATATATTCTTGAGTTTCTTTGATTTATTCTTAAACTTTTATAGTCATATATTTCCATTGAGAAATACTGTGCGATACTTAGCTAAATCGTTGAGCAGGTTGGACTTTTGTACATGCTTGCCCAAACTAATCTTTTAAAAGCTAGTTTAGTTTTCAGCTTTTTTCATTACTGCTTCATAATTTCTGCTGGTATGTAAAATATGATATCAAAATAAATTAAAAAGCTAAAAGCTGTAGATGTCCCAAATCTGAAACAAAATCTCCCGGCAACAAATTACTTAATACTTTGGGAAATATGGTAGTTCAGATCTTAGATTTTCAGTATTATTTACCAGTAATATTAGGATACGAATTGCCAGTGTTCTTACTGATACTACTTTTATCAAAGACATTACTTTCTCACAAGAATTTGTATTGGAGTCACTAATAACTTTAGCATTCTCAATAATTCTGATTACACATAGATTTGTTATTGTTTCATAAACCTTTGGTAACAAAACTGTAATACCCCGATGCCATTTGTGACTACTGTCCAATCAGTTATTTATGTTTCTTTAATTTCAGTAGTCAAATTTTAAAAAAGGTGAAGTGTTCAAAAACAAATGTTAAGTTTATAATGTGAAGATACCCATGGTACCGTACATTTTAATGATGGCATCTGTTTCTCTGCAGTGGCTTCGGCTGGTGTAAAGCATGGGGCTGAAAACACAGCGACCTCGATGTTTTTTTGACATAACTGTCAATAATCTGTTTGGTAAGAGAAAAGGTTTACATCAATTATGTTGCTTGGATGAATGAGTAAGATAGTAAATATACTGAATTGATTTAAGATCTTGGTTAAACATTTTGAATTTATGTTGTATTTGCAATTACAAGAATTTTACTGACGTCACTGGTTTAGAATCCACTGTGAGGTTGGAACTTTGTTGCAAGTTTGGGTTGTGTGTTTTAAAAGAATGAGTGTAATTATTAGAATGTGATCATTAAAAAATTTCGAAATTGTAATGTGCAAGGATAGTTATGGTGTACCCCTTGAGACTCCAGGGAAAAAAAAAATTCCCATAAATTGGGAATTCTTTAGCTTTAGACGGGGAGTACTCAACTTGCACTTCCCTCCGAACAGCAGTTGTTGGCACTCAGAAAAGGAGTACTTTATATCAGTATCATACCTTCTTGGGTTACCTATAGTAAAATTCTCATGTAGAAGTACCATCCCACTCTTATTCTCAATAATATGCTTTAACTCTCACTGCAAATAACCTTTACCGTTCCATTGTGGATTTTCTGCTTCTGATAGAAGGCCCTTCCCGAATAAAATTGTCACTTTATAACTTGTGTGTACCTAGATTTAGTTTTACGTAAGTAGTAACTGGATGAATGCAGTGTGACATTGAAGTAACAATTCACACAGGATCTTCAATTGTAATTGATGCATATATTATCCTTACAGTGGGCAGAGTTGTCTTTGAATTGTTCTCAGATGTGTGTCCAAAAACTTGCGAAAACTTTCGTTGTCTCTGTACAGGTAAGTTACAGCATAATATAATCATACTTTGGCAAACTAAAACATTTAGTTATATTGGGTATTATCTGGTATCTAAGAACCTACTCTTGGCCTTTTTGTTTTAACAGCTTGTTGCCCAATGTTAACAACGTCTTTAAAAATGATTTTCTTCCACACACTGACACTTAGATCTACTTCATTTTCACCTCTCTTAACCTCTATGCTAGCCTGTAATGAGCTCTGGTAACAATCTCAAAGACCACAAATTTGTACCTCAGTCACACCTGTCTCGCTCATCTGTTGCGAAAAACATTATCCCATACTTTGACGAAGGGTCTCGGCCTGAAACGTCGATTGTGCTGCTTCCTATGGATGCTGCCTGGCCTGCTGCGTTCCACCAGCATTTTGTGTGTCGCATACTTTGATACTTAATTATTTCAACACGTGTTAACCATTGTAAACTTGAGGCTCTGTAACACTTTCTGTAACAATTTCTTAACTCACACCATATCTCAGTCATCCAGCACACCTTCCGTTGGCAGACTTGCATTGGCTCTTTTTTTAATAGATTTTATTTTAAAACTCTTGTTCTTTTTTCCCCAATTGTATATCACCTTACATTTCTTGGTCTTTGCTGCATCCAGTTGCTAAGTTGTCGACTGCTAAACTTGCCGTTGCGAAGTGTCCAAGCTTCATGATTCACAAAACTATAGGTTTTAAGTCTATGCCAACTTCTTCCAAGGACAATCCAAATGGTTTTACTTCCCTGCTCTCTCCCCACAGCCTGCAACTATTTTACTTTTCTTGATCTTGTACTCTTTAAATGTTATGATGGAAATCTACTTTCATTACTCACTTTGGCAATACTTCCCAGATCCTAATGTTCTGTTCTGAAAATTAACAAAAAAATGCTTGTCAATTTTAGTTATTTAATTATCTTATTTCTCTGTCCCATTGTTCTTGATCCTACTGCCACTGATTATAGTTTCTCTCTGTCCACACTGTCCATACCCTGATATGAAATGCATCTCAACCACCTTCCTCTCAATTCCCAAGAGAACCAAATTACCTTTGTTAGACTTTCTGGAAATTAATCCCTAAGCCTCTTGTCAAGGCACCCATTGAAACCCATCACTTTAAGCAAACTTCTAACGTTTGGCTTGAAAACACCTAGTGCAGCTCAGTCAATATACGATTCATAATTCCTGTGAAGTTATTTGGAATGTGAAAGGTATTATTTAAGTAAGTGATATTGTTCTTTCATTATGAATTCTTAAGTCTCCGTTTACATTGGAAACTGCTTGTTTAAACTTATCATGCTGAAATCACAGCCTTGCACTAGTAGAAGTATGTGTTGTTATCTAACCCAGGTCTTTAACATGAATTGCAGAAATGAAATTGTATGAAGACTGCATTTGTAGCTTTAGCTGCAGCTTCATTGCTAAAACTGTTATTTCTGACTCGGAACTGTAAGTTCAAGTATCATGATGGAAAGTGGAACACCAAATCCAGGCTAACGATTCAGTACAGTATTCAATGATGACCTTCCCTCTGTCAACACATCAGAATTGTACAATGTTCCATTGTATTAGCTGTTCTTCAGGAAATGAAGTACTCCGTGCACAAATGCAGTAGGCCTTGACAGTTCTTGGGCATGGGATGATAAGTGGCGACTATCATTTGAGCCACATGAGCCAGTCAATTCTAGCCCTGACATTCAGCTGCTTTGCCATTGCCTTATTCCCCATCATCAACATAGTGGGGGTGGGAGAATCAGCATTAACTACAGATTTCACTGGCTCACCCAAAAAAGGTAGCTCAGAAGCTGAGTGTTTAATGGCAGATATCTGGCCTCGTGACACACACTGCGGATGAAGAACAAGTCAGGAATGCGATGAAAAATTATCTTGCTTGGGTTAGTACAGATCTAAAAATTCTAAATAAACTTAATACTGCTTATGACAAAGAAATCTGTTTGGTTTCAAACCTATTCATCCTACAACATTCTCTCCCGCCATTGGTGAAGTATGGACTGTCACCAAAATGCATTACAGAAACTCACCATCACCTTCAACAACAACTCTCAAATCCATGACCTTGACCAGCTTAATGGACAGTGGAAGTACACACATGGAAACATCAGCACCTGCCTGCTCTCCCACAAGTCAAATGTTGTTCTAACTTGGAAATTGAATTGTCGTTCTTTCACTGTTGCTGGATATGAATCCTGGAAGTCGTTGCTGAATTAGCACTGTGGGAGTACAATTCCCAAGCTGACTGAAGTGGTTCCAGACGCCAGAGAAGAGCTGAGTGTCAACATCTCTGAAGATCTATCCTAGTCCCAATATATTGATACATTTATGAAGAAGGCATGCCAGTGGCTTGAGATGTAGCATGTCACCAAAGACATGGAGAGCATTTGACTGGTTGCATCAGTGTCTGGTGCACCAATTCATAGAACCATAAGAGGCTTCAGATGGTTGTAGACTCAGCCAGCTCCATCACAAGGCACAAGGCTCCCCATCATTGAGGACGTCTTCAAAAGACAGTTCCTCAAGAAGTTGGCAGGCATAATTTCTGATCCTCTTCCATCAAAGACATGTCCTCTTCTCATCATTACCATCAGAGAGGTGGTACAGGAGCTTGAAGACACACACTCGACATTTAGGAACAGCTTCTTCCCCTCTGCAATCAGAGTTTTGAATGGTCCATGAACACTATTCACTTCTTTGCTCTCATTTTGCATTACTCATTTCATGATATGTGTCAGTGTTAATAAGTATTCTGATTTTCTTTTTTAAAAACAAAAGTACTGAAGCAAATGCATTGTTGCTGGTGGTGTCATTTGGTTGAAATGAAAGTACCCAATGATGCATAATTCTAAGGCAACCAGGTGACTTTTCCTTGGAGTATTTATCCAAGTATTTATCTTTCATTTTTCAATAAAAGCTTCCAATTATGTAGCAACTTTAATGGGTTTAAAACATGTTGTTGCTCCAAACAAGAGTGGTATCAGACAAGATGAGACACTGATTAATTTAACAAGAAATAAGATAGAAGGTTGGGGTTTATAGAATAACAGAATGATCACAGCACAGGAGCAAGCCATTTGACCTATTATGTCCATTCCAGCTCTCTGTCAGATGCACTGTAGAGTCTTTTAGAGGGGAATTGAGAGAGAGATTAGTGGAGAATTCAGCTTTTTTATCCATGTTTGGACTGTGGCCCAAGTGAGGCTTTAGGTGAGTGTGGAATATCTTCAAAAGTCGGAAGGTCTGGATCTAAGTGACCCTGTTGGAAAGCAAGCAGAATAACAATAATACGTTATTGTGAAATAATCAGTTTGTAATAGTACTGTTAACTACATCATCCATCACTTTTGCTGTTGATTGACAAATAACTAATGGGGCAGTAATTGACTAGATGAGACTTGTCTTACTTTTTGCAGATTGCGCACACCTCAATATTTTTCCACAATGAGAGCTAGATACTAGTGCTCTTTTTCTTGTAAGGCGGCTTTGCTAAAGTCATGGTTAATTCTGGAGCACATTGTCAGCCTTATAAGGGCAATATTGATGGGGCGCAAAGCCTTTGCTATTTGTAGTGAGTCCATCTATTTTTGTTTTGCCAAGTGCCTTGAATTGGTTTGCCTGAAGGCAGACTTTTGAGATGTTAGAGACAGTGAGAGGAATTATAATTGCATCATCCATTCATAGTCACGCTGAAGGTGTTTGTAAAGGCTTCAGCCAGTTACAGTTAGTTGCTAGATTTTATTGTCATGGAGCATAGTGATTATTTACAGAGCTTTGTACTTAAATTTATTGTTTAACCGTCCACCATCATTTACAATCAGATGAAGCAGTATTAGGATTTGATCCAAAATGTTGACAATTTCTTTCATCCCACAGATGCTTCTCAACCTCCTGCATTCCTGCAGAAGGTAGTTGTTGCAGATCTTTGACACGATTTGTCAGTTGCTCAGCTTTGACTCTGGGAAGCTCTTTCTGCTGGTTGCTTTGCATTTAGTCCTGTATTATACCTTCACCAGCTTGGCATCTCAATTTTACAGTACTTTGGGCACATATATATATAGCTAGGATGCCTAAGACTTTTGCACAGTATTGTATATTGTTTAAAATAGGAAGGGGGTTGGGAAATAGAAATAAGAATACTTGGCTTTGTATTCACTCAATAGTATTAAGTGTTATTTGGCAACTGGAAAGACGTAACATACAGTCCTGTGCAAAAGTCTTAGACATCCTAGCTAAGATTTTTGCATTGTACTGTACGTATGCCTAGTGATATGCGCATCCACACTTATAGTCGTAGAGTTATAACAGGCCAATTGGCTCAACCAGTAGTGCTCATCATTAGACTAAAATTGATCAGTGTTTTGATATTAATGGTAATTTGGATGAAATACTGAGGCACGAGGTGACTTGTTTTGGTGGAATACAGGTCACAGTGACTAATGTTTTGCTCTCTGCATTCTGATCTGAATCTATCCCTTTAAATATGATAATAAGGACACATCTGTAACATCTTTATGTGTATTGTCAGTGCAAAGTTAGGATTTCATCTAAATAAGAACTCTGTTATCTCACTCCATGCCTTGGAGCTGAGGATTACTTGCTTCCACTCCAGTTCTCTGATGGTTAGTGTGGCCAGGTTTCAAAGGTACATCTAATGTCAGAGAAATATATACAATATACATCCTGAAATACTTTTTCTTCGCAACTATCCACAAAAACAGAGAAGTGCCGCAAAGCATGAATGACAGTTAAATGTTAGAACCCCAAAGCAACGATCCCCCCCTTCCCCCATCAACAAAAAAAAAGCTTCGGCGCCCCCCACCGAGCACTCAAGTGTGCAGCAAAGCATCAATAAAGATTCAGGCTTGCAGTACCCCAGAGACTACTCGTTCACCTGGTAATTTGACATACCACAGGCTCCCCCCTCCCTAATAAAGAAAAAAGAGGTGTCTCTGTTTCACAGCAAGAAGGGAGACATAACAAACAACTCGCTGATTCACGATGTTAGAAGTTTGTTGTGTCGCTTTTTCCAAGCTCTGTGTCCAAAGAACTCGGGTCTCTGGGCACACAGCCTGCAGCCAGCTCACTGCTTTTGATCTTCCATCTCCCACCACACACCAAATTCCTGCAGAGGCACTGACCTTCAGTCCGCCCGGCTCCAGAGCCATGGAATCCCAGAACTCCAAAGGCGAGCTAATCTCTTAGGCCACATTCTTGGCATATCGAATAACGGCCAGTCGTGAAACTCAGAAGGCTGGTCCCATTCCCGCAAAGAACCGAAGTCAGCGTGTAACGCCAGGTCATGGTCTTCAAAAGAACCCTGTAAGGGGAAAAATAGAGATATTAAAGATAGAAGTAGATCTGTTTCCGAAGATGCAGGCAAAGGAGTCGCCATTAGGCGCCATTGTCTCTCCAAAGCTCTGGTCTGGGAGGTGGACACCAACCAAGTGAAGGTGCAAGCGGACTACGTGCAAGCAGAATAGCAGAAAGCATGTTCCACAGATAGAGCTGAGCGACTGACAGAACTCTGCAGTGCTGCTTCTTCTGGTCATCCATTATTAAACAAGAGTTTAAGGAAGCTCTGTGAATATCACCATCAAAGTGGATGGGTCAAAGGAGCGGATAAAGGATAGATCATTGGGTGATAATGGAAGTTGTTGCTTGTGCCATGGCTAGCAGCGCATGAGTAGAAAGTATGACTATTACAAGTGATTATCAATTTACAGCCAACCTGGTAAGAATGAAACCAGACAAGGACCTGGGAAAGAGATATTGGTAGAAGGTAGTGTGTTTAAACCAAATTCTGTAGAATGGCGATGAGAGTGATATGGGATGATCAAGTTTAATGTCATTTGTGAGCTTGATAGAGATAATTTGAGGGTTATAATATGTGAAAACCTGACAGGATGATTCAAGTATAGATTTGCTGGAAAAGTCCTGAATTTTTAGAGGTGTCAAAATCTTCAAGAAGTAAGGTGGAAAGGGGAGCTGGAAATAGAAGGAAAATTGGTTATCTGATCATTAAAATGTTTATGGAATCTTGTAGGATACACAGCATTTTGAGTTGTCCAGTACTAGGTGACTATTCTTCATTGGTACTTAATTGGTTGTAAAATTCTTTCAGGTGACCAGATTTGTGAAATCCAAATGACTGGTACATATTATATACTTCTGTCTTAGACCATAAGATATAGGAGCAGAATTAGACCATCTGGCCCATCGAGTCTGCTCTGCCATTCAACATGGCTGATCCTTTTTTTTTATTAATTTTTTATGAATTTGCTACATTGAAACCAAAAAAACACCAAAACAAGGAGATTTATACAGTGCAGGACCAACGTGTCTGATGTACAATTGATAACAGTAAAGAAAAAGCACCCAGAATAAATCATACAAAGTTAGTTTCCACCCCACCCTCCCACTACGCACTCCAAGTCAACCATTACAATATAGAGAAGAGTTAATCAGAGCTTTTGTCGCCACAGAGCTGTAAATATTTTTTAAAAAGTGTCATTGCCTACTACCTAAACTATAATACATTTTACGTCATAAAAAAACCCATAAAAATTAACCAGAAAAGAAAGCTGGATGTAAGGGACTAAATCACTGAAAGAAAAAGGAAGATAAACCTTTAATCTAAAGAGGAGTTATGAAAGTAACCAAGAAAAGGTCCCCACACCTTATGGAACTTTATGTCTGAATTAAGAAGTGAATAATGAATCTTTTCAAGGTCTAAGCAGAACATAATGTCTCTAAGCCATTGAGCATGAGTGGGTGGGGCAACATCTCTCCACCTAAGAAGAACTAATCGTCTAGCCAAAAGAAAGGCAAAAGACAATGTTCGCTGTTTAGTTGGACTCAGTCGCATGTCAACTTCACCCAAAAAGAGCAATCAAGGGGTTAGGTTCTAAATGGCAATTAAGGATATGGGATAAAGTTAAAAAGACATCTCCCCAAAATTTCTCCAAACTGGAACAAGCCCAATACATGTGGATAAGAGAAGCCTCGCCCACTATACACTTGTCAGAAAAGGGACTAATATCAGAATAGAGCCGCGATAATTTGGCTTTAGACATATGAGCCCTATGTATAACCTTGAACTGCAAAAAGCAGCGGCGAGCACATAAAGAGGTTGAGTTAACTGACTTAAGAATTGAATCCCAAACCTCGTCAGATAGAGAAATATTTAAATCATGCTCCCAGGCAGTTCTAATTTTATTAAAGGGGGCACACCTCAATGTCGCTAACTTATCACGAATAGTAGATATTAGACTTTTACCCAATGGGTTTATACAAAGAAACAAGTACACAACATTTTTTCCAGGCACCTCAGGAAAATTTGGTATTAAAGGGTTAAAAAAATGTCTAATTTGAAGATGGCTAAAGAAATGAGTATTAGGTAGGTTAAACTTTGCAGATAGTTGTTCAAAAGTTGCAAAATAATTCTCTATGAAAAGATCTTCAAAACGCCTGATGCCCTTTCTGTACCGATCATGAAATGTTAAGTCTTGCATGGAAGGTCGGAAAAGATGATTATGAAAGATAGAACTGGAGAGGGAGAAACCATAAAGAACTTTCTGAACTGAACCCATATTCTCAGAGTATGTCTGATGAGAGGATTAACGATTAGTTTAGGCAAATGACAAGGAAGTACAGAAATGGAGAAATCCATATGGGAGTTCAACTCCATTGCCACCCATTTTGGGCAGTCAGACTGATTATGAAAGAAAGACCAAAAAGTAAGGCAGCGAATATTGGCTGCCCAGTAATAAAAACGAAAATTGGGCAACACCATACCACCTTCCCTTTTAGGTTTTTGAAGGTGAACTTTATTAAGTCTGGGACGTTTGCCCTTCTAAAGATAGGACAAAATAATAGAATCTAACGAATCAAAAAAAGCTTTAGAAATAAAAATTGGTAAAGATTAGAATAAGTATAAAAATTTAGGAAGGGTATACATTTTAATAACATTAATTCGACCTACCAGAGACATGGACAGAGGTGACCAGTGTGCCAAACTCTTGTTTTGTATGATTTAAAAGATTAATAAAATTTTCTCGACAAAGATGCTTTAAGTTCTTTGTTACAGTAATACCGAGGTTAGTGAATTGATTATATACTACTTTAAAAGGGAGGTTATGAAATTCTAATATTTGTGCTTCTCTGTTAATTGGGAAAAGCTCGCTGTTGTGTAATTAAGTTTGTATTCGGAAAGCTGGCTAAATTTATTAAGTAGTGAAAACACTGGGGAGTAAGGAGGTAGTCAGATTTGATATAAAAAGTAAAAGATCATCGGCATAAAGAGAAACTTTATGCTCAGCACCCCCCCTCCAAATCCCCATCAATTTAACACAGCTACGAAACGCAATCGCCAATGGTTCTATGGCCAGACCAAAAAGTAAGGGATTTAAAGGGCACCCTTATCGGGTGCCACGTTTAAGGTTAAAATGTTGTGATTGCTGAGAGTTGGTCAAAACACAGGCAGTGGGACATGAATATAGCAATTTAATCCATGTAATAAAACTTGGTCCAAAGTCAAATTTTTCTAAAACTGCAAAAAGATAATTCTACTCCACACGATCAAACGCTTTTTCCGCTTCAAGAGAGATGACACACTCAGGAGTCCCAATTGAAGGTGAATACAAGATATTAAATAGATGCCATATATTAAAAAAGGGGAGGCGATTTTTAATAAAATAGTTTGATCTTCGGAAACAATTGAGGGTACAATGTTCTCCAATCTACGAGCCAAAACTTCAGCCAAAATTTTAACATCATCATTTAACAAAGAAATCGGCCAAACACTGTATGCTAATTCTTCGGCCCGGGTATGTATGGGAGGAGGTTTCTCAGAGTTATTTAACATAGGACGGGGCACATGACAAGGGGACCCTTTGTCTCCTTTAATTTTTACTATATCCATTGAACCGCTTGCACATTTAATTAGAAACTCTCCTCAGATCTCCCCTATTACAATAGGTACAACATCACATTCAATATCACTTTACGTAGATGTCACGCTAGTTTATATGGCAAATGTTCAACAAACTCTCCCCAGTGTTTTAAAAACACTGGAGCATTTTGGATTTCTTTCAGGATACAAAGTTAATTTGTCAAAATCAGCACTGATGCTGATTAATACGGATAAAAGTAAGGTGTCTCTCCTTCCCCAGATTAAAGTTACAAATGAGGTCCTCTGCTTGGGTATTAAAGTTAGTACTTCCCTATCCTCTGTGGCTAAAACAAATTACTCTTTAATTTTGAAAAAAATAGAAGAAGGTATTAATAGATGGAGACACCTGCCAGCATCAGTCCCAGCCCGTATATCGGTCACTAAAATGAACATCTTACCCCGCATTAATTTTATCAGCTCAATGATCCCACTTGCGCCTCCAGCAGGATGTTGGCAAAAACTGGACTCCCTACTACGATGCTATGTTTGGAGCAGTAAACGAACCAATATAAAATGGTCAGCTCTACAATTCAAAAAGTCGGATGGGGGATTGGCATGTCCAAATTTTAAATTGTATCACTGGGCATTTGTATTAAAAAGTCTTAGCTATTGGATGGAGGAGGGTTAAGTTTCATCATGGAAAAATATAGAACAAGAACTAATAGCACCAATAAGGTTGAAGGACTTTCTCCTTATAGGTACGTATACCAAAAAATCTGATTTGTATTACGGTCCAATTTTAACCCAGATGCTACAAGTGTTTACAGCACCAGGAAAAATTCCTAAAATTTAAAAGTGTATGGTGCAAATCATCTCCATTATGGAACAATAATCATCTTCTATCTGGGGGGAAACCATTCACAAACAGAACTTGGGAGGATAAAGGTATTACTACTCTTCAAGATATTAGTGGGGCAAGTACTATCCTTCGCTTTCAAGAACTGGCATCTCAATATCATATTCATAAACACTCTCTTTTCTTCTACTTTAGAGTAAGATCAGCTTGTAAAGCTTACGGGGTTCCCTGGGGGTCAGATTTAAAGGACCATCCCATTTTAAGTTGGATACTGAGTGCTCCAGGACAGATAGTGTCATATATCTATGATAAATTAAACTCCCAGAAATATATGCCCACATCAGGAATGAAAGCCTGGGATAGGGACATATCTGAATTGGGACAAGACTTAGACTGGGATGCGATTTGGGATAATGCTACCAGTGCTTCGAAAAATCCAAATCAACGGTATATACACTTGAAATTTTGTCATAGAGCATATTTAACACCGAGAATTAGTTATCAAATGGGCTGGTTCCTGACCCATATTGCCATTTTGCCCCCACGGAACCGTTGGCTCTTTTTCCATGTTGTAGGGGAATGTCCAGGGGTTTTTGATTTGTGGGGGAAGGTTATCAGTACTCTTACAGAACTAATAGGGGTACAATTATCACTGGACCCCACTGTACATCTTCTAAATGATGACTCCCACCTTTCCCTTACGGAAAAAACAGGCAAAATCTGGCTGGCAGACCTGACTGCAGCTAAGAAGATTGTAGTCCAGCGTTGGAAACCTCCCCATGATATTTCAAATACTCACTGGCTTCGGAGCTTTTTGGACATTTCTTACCTGGAACTTTCATCAGCAAGAGTAAATGATGCACGACCAAATACAATCTTAATGTGAACAAATTTGATATCTAACTTAAAAGATCTTTTGTTAAAATAGGAATGCTTTGTCTGTGTATGTACTACTATTCAGTTAATTGGTGGAGGGTCGAGGGATGGGGGGGAGAGAGGGGTGGAGGGGGGATGGTGATGAAGGTTGGGGGTGACTGGGTAAAACAGTCAAATGTAATTGGCAATTGGTTGTATTGAATGTAATTTGTTGGTGTTGCAATAAAAATTAATAATTAAACAAATTTAAAATTTAAAAAAATAAATTGCTAAAAAGTAAAAAAAAAACACAAAGAAATCAGCCAATACGAGGAACACTCTGTTGGATCTTTGTCTTTTTTCGCTAAAAGAATGATACTTGCCTCATTAAATGATGCTGGCAATTGACCATGTTTAAACGAATCAGATAAAACTAAGGTTAATTTAGGTAAAAGCAGTGAGGAAAATGATTTATACAATTCTACAGAGTCCAGGAGGTTTACCAGACTGCAGTGCAGAAATGGCTAAAGATATTTCCTCTAATGATAATGGCTCATTGAGTTTTGCTTTGAGATCAGGAGAAAGCAAAGGAATGCTTAAACTATCTGAGAAATGCTCAACAGAAACGTTATCATTTAAAGATTCAGAGGAATAGAGTCGAGAATAATAGTTCTTGAATGTATCATTGATTTCAGAATGATTCAAGGTAATGTTCCCATTTCCCATTCGAATTCTGGTAATTTGTTGTTTAGTGTCTTCGTTGATTGACTAAAAATTTACCGGATTTATCACCACGAATATAAAACCAGCTCTTACTTTCGAGAAGTTGGCGTTCAATTGGATGAGTGGAAATAAGGTCAAACTTAGTTTGAAGTTCCACTCGCTTCTTGTACAGTTCCGGATGTTTGGTCTGAGCATATAGTTGGTCGGTTACTTTAATTTGATTGACCAGATCTCATCACTCTGTATAGGTCTTTCTTTTCAAATTCACAGTATATGAAATTATTTGACCCCTTAGATATGCTTTCATGGCATCCTAGACAACCTGAGTTGAGGTTTCAGATGACATGTTAATATCTAAAAAAAAGTTATTTGGTCCTTCATAAATTTTACAAAATCATTATCCAACAACAAGGTCGGATTAAAACGCCAGTGTTTATTCATTTGAGGGAGACCAGGAAGAAGTATGGACAGGGTAACTGGGGCATGATCTGAAATCAATATACTCTGATAATCACAAGAGTGAACAGATGGAATCAGCAGATTATCAACTAAAAAATAATCAATTCTAGTAAAAGTATGATGGACATGTGAAAAGAAAGAGTAATCTCTCTCACTTGGATGAAGAAAACGCCAAACATCAGAGATACCATAATTGGAAAGGAAAGACTGAATTGATAAAGCAGATTTACTTGGTAGTCTGGGAACAGAGGACGATCGATCCATAACTGGATCTAACCAACAGTTAAAATCACCGCCCAAGAGAATATAAGCTCAGGTCAGGCAATAAAGAGAAAAAAGGATCAAAGAACTCCACATCATCCGAATTGGGAGCATACAGGTTAGCCAAGACTACCCTAGTATTACACAATTTCCCAGAAACAATAATCAAACGACCATTTGTATCAGATGCTTTGTTGTGAAGCTGAGGCCTTATAAGGCACTGGTGAGGCTTCACCTTGAGAGTACTGTGAACAGTTCCGGGCCCCTCAGCTAAGAAAAGATGTGCTGGCAATGGAGAGCATCCAGAGGAAGTTCACAAGGATGATCCCAAGAATGAAAGGGTTATCATATGAGGAAGATTTGATGGCTCTGGGTCTGTACTCACTGGAATTCAGAAAGATGAGGAGGGGATCTCATTGAAACCTTTCAAATGTTGAAAGGCCTGGACAGAGTAGATGTGGAAAGGATGTTTCCCTTGGCCTTATAAAGCCTCAGTATCCCATTCTTGACTGATCATATCATGGAAAATGATGAAACTTTAAATTTTCTCTGTTCATGTGGATCTATTATTTGTCTTGTGCTTGAAAGCAGTACCTTTCAATGCTAGGGCTTTAATTTGTATGGACAGGGCTGCTATTTGTTTCACTGAAACTACTGTAATATTCTGTGCATGTTCTATCATTGATACTCTATTGATGTCGTTTCAGGTGAAAAGGGGGTAGGAAAGAGTACTCAAAAACCTTTGCATTATAAAGGTTGCTTATTTCACAGAATTGTAAAGGATTTCATGATTCAAGGAGGTGATTTCAGTGAAGGTATGAAATAAGAAACTACTTTAGCTAGTATGTCCTTTGCTTTAAAAAGGCTCCACTTCCAAAGTGCCATACTTCTTTCATTTTTCAGTGTAATTGATTGTAGAGGGAGATGTCTATTATGTCTGTTATACATAAATAGCCTATTATTTATGTCACATTCTCTGAAACTATGGTTAAAGTCAGATGGATTATTCTTTTACCTTCTGAGCAGCTGATGTATAAACAAATGCAACTAAGGGAGAACTTTGATATTAATAAGCCGTCATCTCTAAATGCACATCTTTCCAGCTAACTCAAGCAGTCAATGTTATATCTATTGGAATTTGTGCATTCCTAAATAAATAGCAATCTTACATACCAGCTGTTTTTCACAATATTGTATCTTTCGTTTGTTTTGCTTTTTTGCTGACAGTGATTTTACTAAATTGATTAAGTCTCCTATGCTTCCAGGAAATGGCAGAGGGGGTGAATCTATCTATGGAGGGTTTTTTGAAGGTAATTGTTCTATTTTGCAAGTTACTGTTTGTGTTTCAGTTCGACTAAGAAATGGAAAATTTTACAGACAATCCAGTACTTGAATTCAGTTGTGCATTTATCCTTTCCATAATTTTGATTTAGTTGCTTCATGATACAAGTTAACCAAAAATTCAAATTTGACATGTACATTATTGGTAATGTGAAATCTCATATCCTGTTAATTTTTTGTGAAAGTTTGATAATGAAAATACTTGCAATTGTATCTTGTTACATCTTCCATTTAGGCAAAGTAAGCTATTACAAAGATAGAAATACTAGTTATTAGAATGGTAAGGATCAGATGTGTGGCAAGAGCAGTTTCATATTCTGGTTTCTTTACAATGCAGAAGATGATAATTCAGTTTATAGAGTTAATGCTAACTCCCAGAACAATTCCATCAATCCCATTCTTTCACTTCTTTCCCTGTAATCAATTCTTTCACGTATGGCCATTAGTAACTCCTCTCCCACCTCCAATACTCTCACTAGTCCTTTGGAAAGATTTTCCAAACACTAAAATTAGATTTTTGTATAACCTTTAGGATTTTAAATGGGGTAGCTGGTCTGTTGAGAAGTGTAATGCAAACCCTACTCTGAAATTTCCTTCGCCATCATAGTGATCAAGGGTGTATCCATGTTCAGGTAAAGACAGGAATTCAAGTAATTCTGTCAGTGATCCCCTGCTGATCAACAGGTATTCTTTTTTTTAAACTACTCCTCTGTGATCTTCAGAAATCAGTGAAATGATGAGAGTGTGAGATGTTTACAAACTAATTACCACAGGCATGAAAGAAGCAAAATGCCATCATTTGTGACCTGAGGTGAAAGTGGAATCTCACTGATATACAATCATAACTATACTACCTTTTAAAATATTGCCCTTCAGAGAGTTAATACTTTTCCCTTTAAAGAAAAATATCATACTGCGAAGTTTTTGATATTTCAGTTTGTACTGAAATCTTATATGTTTGCTTCAATCTTTATTTCCTGTTCTTTAAGAAGCTTAAAGTGTAAATAAAAAGAAATTGTTCATCTGTAACGTTGTGCTTGCTTTGCTTGATGCATCACTCTTAAAGGATTTCAACAATCTCTTTGAACTGACCTCTGCCAGCACCTGGTATCCAGAAAGGCGAAATCCACATGATTGAGAGTGGCTACTTCTTTGTAAATGCTGTTCTATGAAATCAACAGTGAAAGCCCTCTTTGTCCTTCCTCGAGTTCTCAAACCTTCTCTGCAATTTAAAACTAACTTTTATTTTTCTCTTTCCACACATGCTGCCTGACAGCAGAATGTTTCTTGAATATTCTATTTTTTAAAATTATTTTGTCTTTCTATTTTGTATGCAGTTTTGCACTTGCCTATTATGTCATACAGAGTGCTTCTTTGCAATTCCAATGATCTTTCTTGCTTCTTTGTTTTCCTGTCTAAGGTAAAAACATGATTGCTTATGTGCAATTATAAAATGTTCATGTAATTCTACCTTTTGTGATAAATCTAACTACTGAAGACTCATAGAAATTTCAGGAAAAAATTCTGTTATAAGATGTTAATTACAGTTCTGTAAAATGATCACTCATTTCATTGTTAAAAATAGATGAGAGCTTTGAAGTCAAGCACAATAAGGAGTTCCTGTTGTCTATGGCTAACAGAGGAAAAGATACAAATGGTTCACAATTCTTCATGTAAGTTTTTAAAATTATCCTATTGAGAATATCTGAATTAGTCTACATTTGTGCTTGTTTTGCTGTGATTTTCTTTGCTTGGGAACTGTTGGAAAACAACAGCAGTTATCACTACTTTGTGATTGCTTACTGTGTCTATCTCCAATAACTTGACAACTGTGTGTCTTTCTCACATTGTGCCTTTCATGCTTTGATAGCTGCTTTCATTTTGTCTTCTTTGTTTTGCTTTCTTACCCTCCCATGTTCTCTTTTGTTCTATCAAAATCTAATGAGGTTGCTCCTGCACAAATTGAAAATCACAGCTAGTTTTAACATTGATCTATCTGCTAGTAAACAATATTGAATAGGTAACATCTCTACATCCACATTGAAATATGATAGAATTGTTCTGATATTGCAAGAATCACTTCCTGAGAAATAGTTATCCCAGAAAACAATGCACATTGGTGATTTCTTACGTACTAAAATATTAAATGTTTTTCTTATGATAATTGTCTCCAATTAATCCATTTTCTTATTGCAACACATCATGTAGTAGCACAATAACGAACATAGTAATTCGACCTTACTAATGTTTTCTTTGCACGTGTATTTGAAGACAAAAACCTTGCATTTGAAAGCATCTTTTTGCTATTTCAAGATCATTCTGAAGTTGTGCATGTTTTACATTCTGTGATGCTTGCTTTTATTTGGAAAAGAAATGATGTTTTATTGTTGTGTTTATTTGAAATCAGTGATTTTACTACATTTTTTACAAGATGTCTAATTTTGCTTTTCTGATTTCATGTTTTGAACATCCACTTTTATAAATATTAAAATTATAAAGAACTACAAAGCCTGCACCTCATTTAGATAGGTGAGTATGCTTTTATTTTAAATAATGGATTCAATATCTAAATGTGCCTTGCAAGAAAACCAAAAGATCACATAATATCACCTTCCTTTCTTTCTTAGTGTACATGTGGTCTTTGGTCAAGTTATTTCAGGACAAGAATTAATAAGAGATGTGGAAAACCAGAAAACAGATGCAAATAGTAAACCTTATGCAGAAGTCCGAATCTTAAACTGTGGAGAATTGGTTCCAAAGACCAAAGGTACATTGTTTTGTTGTGTGTGCATGTTTGTAGGTGGAAAGGACAAGAAACTTGTACTTGATTTTTTAAATGCTGTGCCACTTCATATTACTGGAAATTGGTGAGATTTTTATTTTGTTTACAAACCACAAAATGGTAATGATAATTCTTTAAAATGGTAAAACTTTTCATTATGACGTGTGGTGAAAATAAAAATGATTTGCTGTAATAATCTAGAATATGCACCTGTCCCCTTCTCTAACCTACTGTGTTGTTTCTGAGATAAATTTGAATCAGAATACCACTGAACTCGGTATGAAGTTGCTTTGTTTTATTTAAAAGTTGACTCTTCAGTTCCTATTTTTGGCAGCTTATTTTGTTTTCTTTTACTAATTTTGCGAGCTGAAATCATTGAAATAATTATAGCAGGGCTTATGTTCGAATCCCAATCTTGGGAACAATAAAATAAGTCAGGAAACTGTCTGAGTGCAAAATTAAAAGGGGCGGGTGATAGAATATTCTGAAGATTGATATCTTGGAGTAATCAAAGATACATATTGTAAAACAATAACTTTTTTTAACCTTTTTTTTTGGGAATATGTATTACAGTTAGTGTCAACTGAAAATTTACTTTGTCGTTGCCATTTAAAAAGAATACTTTCTAAGCCATGCAAAATTTTTTAAAGTTAGGTTTACTACAATGATGCCTGGTTTGGAGGCATGTGCTATCATGAGAGGCTAGATAAACTTGGGTTGTTTTCTCTGGTATGAGAGAGGCTGAGTGGAGATCTGATAGAGGCTTATAAGATTATATGAGAGGCATATATAGGGTAGATATAAGGTATCTGTTTCCCGGTGTTGATATGTCTGATATCAGAGGGTATGCATTGAAGGTGAGAGGGTTTAGGTTCAAAGGGGATGTGAGGGGTTAGATTTTTACTAAGAGGTGGATGCCTGGAATGGCGGTAGAGGCAAATACCACCATACCAGAGGCAAATACATTAGCAACTTTTAAGAGATGTTTAGATAGGCACATCTGAGGAAGATGGAGGGATATGGACGTTGTGTAGGTATGAGAGATTAGTGTTTCGGTGTTTTAGTTTGCTTTTAAGCTGGTTTGATACAACATTGTGGGCTGAAGGACCTGTGTTATCCTATGCAGTACTGTTCTGTGTTAGACATGTCACGTTGCACTATCTAGATAGTAAGTTTCAATTTGGAACAAAGTACATGTTTCTGTAATGTTCAAAGGTTCATTTTATTATCGAAGTATACAACTCTGAAATTCTTCAGTTCTCCAGATAGCCATGAAACCAAGAAAGAAAAAAAACAAAAGGCAGCACAATCATCAATCCCAAATCCCACGACGTATCAGGCACATCAACCCCCAAAGTCCCCCGTCCCACACAAAAAAAAAATCAGAGGAAAAAACACCAAATATAAAAACTATAGAACTGGATAAAAGATTTTATAGTCCGAGTCCACATCCAAAATGCAGAAAATAACCTAGGCAACTCTGTCCGCAATGGCAGACTCTCCCCTCTCTAGTAGTGTAGCAGAGCGATCAGGCAGCCGGTACTCTCCCTCTGCACTCGTTTCAATGCTTCAGTCACCCTTGCTGCTTTAATCAGTGAACAATGCAAGCTTTAATCAGCAAAAGGGAGCCAAATATCGGCTTGAGTCCCATCCTGCAGCCTGCCTGCTATGCAGTTCGTGCGTGCTGCCTCTGCCTCCTGGAATCCTGTCTGGGACAGCAGAGCGCTGGAACACCTAAGCAATTTCCAAACTTCCGTACTATATGTTCTGCACTGTACTAGATTATTCTGTTCACATCTCTCATTCACTTTATTTACAATTCTTTGTCTTTGCATTAATTTGGCACAGTAAAATATATTCATTGCATTATATTCATTTGTGTGCAAAACTTTGCTTGCATTTGAGTCTTCACCAATCAAATCTAGTCTAATAAGAGTATATTTAACTTTTTCAAATCAAGCCAAAAAGGACGAAAAGAAAAGAAAAAAATCTTCTTCATCCTCTTCAAGTGACTCTGAGAGCTCTTCTGACTCAGATTCTTCATCAGAATCAGAAAGTGAAACAGATGAAGATTCTAAGAAACAGAAAAAGAAACAACACAAGAAAGATTCAAAAAAGCGAAAGAAAGAAAAAAAACGAAGAAAGAAATCAGTCAAAAAAAGGTTGGTGTTCATTTCTATATGTCGGTGACATTGTTGATAATTCAGAGTAAACTGCTGGGCAATGATTAACCTAGTTGGCTTTGTCCTTTCTATGGAAGGGACATACCTGGGCGGTTTTCCATATTACAGGTAGACATGAATAGTAACTATTGAAAGAATTTGGCAGGTTTTCAGCATTAAGACTGGAACTTGACTGATCCTATGTCTTTTGTTGTAACCAGTACTAAAAAGTTCAAAGTTAATGTATTATCAAAATACATGTATGTCAAAATATACAATCCTGAGATTCATTTTCCTCTGGGCATTCTTAGAAAATCCAAGAAACATAATAGAATCAATGAAAGACTACATCCAACCAAATGTACAGACAACTAATGCGCAAAAGACAACAAACAGTACAAATACAAAATAAAAATAAAGAAATAATATTCAATAACTATCGAGAACATGAGATGAGGATTCCTTGAAAGTGAGTCTTTAAGTTGTGGGAACAGTTCAGTGATAGGGTGAGTGAAGTTATTCCATGGGGAGTGAATCAAATTAGCAGAAGACTGGCTTCTTTGATGGTGGAGATCTCAGGGAAAAGCCAAGCTGGATCATCTGTCTGGGATTTTTGATCTTTTTTCTGACACTACCTCCTCCTGTTGGCTGTCTAATTATCCACCACTATTCCCAACTAGCTGTGGTAAAATTGCAGAGCTATGATCCAATTATTGTGAGATCACCTTGTCTGTTTTTGTTATTAATCACCACAAGTAGTCTTGTATTACAGTTTCACTAAGCTAGTCATCATACTGTTTGCCTTCAACGATCTTCACCTGCTACAGACTTGCAGCACCACCCACTCATCTCCCCTACCTGACACTACCTGCCTGTTATCTTGCAGCCCTCCTTAGTCCACCAGTCATCTCGGAATCCTTTCTTGCCACTTCCCATCTCATCTTAATGTTGGCCCGTCACCTCTCCTTTCTCAGTCTTGGTACAGGGTTTCAACCCAAAACATTGGCAGTTCCTCCCACAGATGCTGCTCGACCCACCCAGTTCCTCTAGCTTTACTTGGTGGTGTTGCTGGAAAGACCTGTACTTATTAAACTGCAGTTCATCACTTCGTGTTGGAGTAGAGTATATGTAGAGCCTGGTGATTAAAGATAGAGGTGGTGGTCACAACACATCATGGGTGCACAGTTTGGAGCTGAATAATCTGTTTTAAGACTGTCCCATTGAGCATGTTTGGAGTCTATATCACAGTAGAAATTGTCCTCACTATGCTGTTGGGATTTTGTTTCCCCAAGGACTGCAAGGTTTTCACTGCTACCGATGCTGTCATCGGCAAGATGACGCTGTGTTCCTCATGTTAGCTCACTTACTACCTGCCACCAAACTATTCAGGGAAAGTGTAGAACAAATTTTTGTGTGAACGGTGTGTACATAAACATTTATGTCAGAATGATATATCATGAACCGTGTTAATGACATTGAAATGAGATGTCAATACCATCTATATACTCCTGGTTTAATTATCTGCTTTCCATGACTATTTTGCTTGAAGACTGCAACCCATTTTGATAGCATTTGGTTTCATTTTCCCCATGTAGTGTTGCTTACAATTAGTCAATGGGAGAGAGAGTGATTGTTTATGTGTATAAATAATATCCATTCTTTATATCATAGAACTTCAATAATTTGCAATTGGATTATTTGGAAATACCGATGGTTCAGCATCTGACTCAGGTTACGTTTCCTGCACTTCTGAAGCGCACAGGAGCCCTGGTCACTGCACTCCCCCAAAACACACCAGGTCCCTAGTTCCCACTCACCTTTTAATCTTATATGGTTCACTGGAAAATATATTATAATGTAACACCTTTCTTAAAAAAAAAGTTAAAGTGTGTTGGAGTATTAATAGAATAACAACAAATGGTCCAGAAAAACTGCCAGTTCAGCACCACCAAAGTGTGTCATTTTATTGGTATTTAGTAATTGCATTGTTTGATTAACTGTTTTAAAGCTCATCAGATGAAAGTGCAGAAAGTACCACACAGGAGACTGTTGCCACTGTCCGTCCTGAAGAAATTCCACCTGTACCTGAAAATAGGTTTCTCATGAGAAAAAGTCCTCGTAAAAAAGATGAGAAAGTGAAAGAGAAGAAAAAAGAAAGAGAAAAAGAGAGGTTTGTATGATTTTAAACGCAAACAACAAGAATTCTGCAGATGCTGGAAATTCAAGCAACACACATCAAAGTTGCTGGTGAACGCAGCAGGCCAGGCAGCATCTATAGGAAGAGGCGCAGTCGACGTTTCAGGCCGAGACCCTTCGTCAGGACTAACTGAAGGAAGAGTGAGTAAGGGATTTGAAAGGGGGAGGGGGAGGGGGAGATGCAAAATGATAGGAGAAGACAGGAGGGGGAGGGATAGAGCCGAGAGCTGGACAGGTGATAGGCAGAAGGGGATACGAGAGGATCATGGGACAGGAGGTCCGGGAAGAAAGACGGGGGGGGGGGTGGTGACCCAGAGGATGGGCAAGAGGTATATTCAGAGGGACAGAGGGAGAAAAAGGAGAGTGAGAGAAAGAATGTGTGCATAAAAAAGAGTAACAGATGGGGTACGAGGGGGAGGTGGGGCCTAGCGGAAGTTAGAGAAGTCAATGTTCATGCCATCAGGTTGGAGGCTACCCATACGGAATATAAGGTGTTGTTCCTCCAACCTGAGTGTGGCTTCATCTTTACAGTAGAGGAGGCCGTGGATAGACATGTCAGAATGGGAATGGGATGTGGAATTAAAATGTGTGGCCACTGGGAGATCCTGCTTTCTCTGGCGGACAGAGCGTAGATGTTCAGCAAAGCGGTCTCCCAGTCTGCGTCGGGTCTCACCAATATATAAAAGGCCACATCGGGAGCACCGGACGCAGTATATCACCCCAGTCGACTCACAGGTGAAGTGATGCCTCACCTGGAAGGACTGTTTGGGGCCCTGAATGGTGGTAAGGGAGGAAGTGTAAGGGCATGTGTAGCACTTGTTCCGCTTACACGGATAAGTGCCAGGAGGGAGATCAGTGGGGAGGGATGGGGGGGACGAATGGACAAGGGAGTTGTGTAGGGAGCGATCCCTGCGGAATGCAGAGAGAGGGGGGAGGGAAAGATGTGCTTAGTGGTGGGATCCCGTTGGAGGTGGCGGAAGTTACGGAGAATAATATGTTGGACCCGGAGGCTGGTGGGGTGGTAGGTGAGGACCAGGGGAACCCTATTCCTAGTGGGGTAGTGGGAGGATGGAGTGAGAGCAGATGTACGTGAAATGGGGGAGATGCGTTTAAGAGCAGAGTTGATAGTGGAGGAAGGGAAGCCCCTTTCTTTAAAAAATGAAGACATCTCCCTCGTCCTAGAATGAAAAGCCTCATCCTGAGAGCAGATGCGGCGGAGACGGAGGAATTGCGAGAAGGGGATGGCGTTTTTGCAAGAGACAGGGTGAGAAGAGGAATAGTCCAGATAGCTGTGAGAGTCAGTAGGCTTATAGTAGACATCAGTGGATAAGCTGTCTCCAGAGACAGAGACAGAAAGATCTAGAAAGGGGAGGGAGGTGTCGGAAATGGACCAGGTAAACTTGAGGGCAGGGTGAAAGTTGGAGGCAAAGTTAATAAAGTCAACGAGTTCTGCATGCGTGCAGGAAGCAGCGCCAATGCAGTCGTCGATGTAATTCCACATCCCATTCCCATTCTGACATGTCTATCCACGGCCTCCTCTACTGTAAAGATGAAGCCACACTCAGGTTGGAGGAACAACACCTTATATTCCGTATGGGTAGCCTCCAACCTGATGGCATGAACATTGACTTCTCTAACTTCCGCTAGGCCCCACCTCCCCCTCGTACCCCATCTGTTACTCTTTTTTATGCACACATTCTTTCTCTCACTCTCCTTTTTCTCCCTCTGTCCCTCTGAATATACCTCTTGCCCATCCTCTGGGTCACCCCCCCCCCCCGTCTTTCTTCCCGGACCTCCTGTCCCATGATCCTCTCGTATTCCCTTCTGCCTATCACCTGTCCAGCTCTCGGCTCTATCCCTCCCCCTCCTGTCTTCTCCTATCATTTTGCATCTCCCCCTCCCCCTCCAGCTTTCAAATCCCTTACTCACTCTTCCTTCAGTTAGCCCTGACGAAGGGTCTCGGCCTGAAACGTCGACTGCGCCTCTTCCTATAGATGCTGCCTGGCCTGCTGCGTTCACCAGCAACTTTGATGTGTGTGGTTTGTATGATTGCTACTTTGAAATTTGGCTCTCATATTGATCTATATATTGGTTCTCCCTGCCAATATATAGATCTATATGGTGCCATCGGTTCTCAACGATACATAGTCAGCATGTCAATTCTACTTACTCTTAACTCTGAAGTTTTCTAATTAACTGTTGCTTATGAAGCTTTGAGAAATTATCAATCTGGAAGCATGAACAGGGCACTAAAATCCCACAATGCCAATTTGTAGAATTCAATCTAGTAAATTTATTATTGGATGAAATGAGTGTGGAAGGAGGTGGATTTCATAAATACCCGGTTTATTCACTACAGATCTTCAGGGAAATAATATACTTGTGGCCTCATTTCCTCACTGGTGGACTTGTGATCATCTGAAGATGATTACGAATGGACCATAAAAGCTGCCTTGTCTGCATCACAAGTATCCCAAGTATAATTTTTTGAAAGTTACTTATTATCAACCGGATTGCTAAAAATGCAGAATGTTCAGCAGCGCTATATAAAGGTTGTTGCTCTGTTCAGTGAATACTAAACTAAGACAACTCATCTTTCTAGAATATTGTGATCTATTCATTCTGCATACTGTCCTAGTGGCCTCTTGCAAAGAGGAATGACACTGTTTACATTATGAATGAAATGCCTGACAATCATGATTTGTTAACTAGTTTACTTATTCAGTCAGGCTAGCGTTATATATGATTAGTACTGTAAGAATTATATTTTCAAGCAAGTTCTAATATTAACCAGTTAGCTGGCGTTCTTTTTTTCTGCAGTCTGTCAACTTGAGCTCGTCTTGAATCCAGCTGTGATATCCATTATAGCATTATTGGGGATTTTGGAGTTAAGAAATTATGGACAGAAAATAGTAATGAAAATGAGAGCTAGTCTTCGTGAAATAAAACCTGTTCACAATTTAACTTCAGCTGATACTTAAAGGCTATTGAAACCAACCATTGGTTTGGGACATTCTGATATGTACCATTGAAATTAGACAAAGGTTCATGTCAATTGGTGATCATTGAAAACTTCAGGAAGAGACAGGATATTTATTTTCTGGCAGTAATTTCTTGATCATAGGAGTAAAATTTATATTGATATTGCATTGAAGTCAATATCACATTCATAGTAGCTAAGGCTGCATATGTTTGTCTTCCTGACTATTACATGGATAAATTGAAATTACTGCCAAATACGTTGTAAGAAAAGAATCAGTATCCCGCTTTTGCTTTTAAAGATTTGACTACAATTTATTTTAAAAATACATCTATCATTTTGATATTGGATCATATGCATTTTGTATTGCATGACGATGGTATGGTATTCAGTTAAAATTTTGCCAGAACTTGCGGTGTTGGGATGAGCAGTGGCAGCAGGGGCTGAGGTGGTTAGGCGGTGGTGAACCATTCATTTTGTGTTTTTTTTGATTTTCTTACAAACCCATAAAGTTGGGCCTTAAGTTTAGTTATTCATTTTGGTTTCATTTAAATAATAAGAATAACTGTCTTTTCTTTGAACAGCAATGTTTCAAATTCCCAGATTTCTACATATCAAAGACGACTCTTAGTAACTAGATCAGGAAGAAAAATTAAAGGAAGAGGACCTAGGGTAAGTGCCTTATTTTTCCTTATACTTTTTGTGCTGTAGGCAGAAATTTAATTCTCTGCATATGTTAGGCTTCACATAGTAAAAGCATTTTATCAGCCAAATCCCACAGCTGAGATGTCTATGGAACCAACTATTAACCTACGGCCTTGTCCATTGAGGTGAGCATAAAAGATCATGGGAATACTTACTGAAAAGATGGATATTCTCTCAATATTTTACCACCATGATACCTAAAATAAAATAACTGGTACCTTGCCACGTACCCAATACCTCTAGGTTTTTATAATTAGTCTTTGTGACTTTCCAAATTTATGAATGGTACTGAGTAATTGCAGTTTTTCCTTTCTTATTTTTTGATGTCAGACATGTCTCACACTTAGTCCTTCATTCCGAATCAACTAATGGGTTTATCTCACTCCAGTTTCTTAGAAACTAGATACAGGCTGGTATTCCATTGCAGTACTGATGACTGAGGTTTTGCAGAGAGATAGTTAACTAAGGCTACGTCCACACTAGACCAGATAAATCCGTAACTGAAGCTTTTTCTCTTCGTTTTGGCCCTCCATCCACACTGAAACAGCGTTTTCCTCCCCCGAAAACAGAGCTTTTCTAAAACGCCCTCCAGAGTGTGTAAATTTGAAAACGCCGATTGTGCAGAGCAGTGTGGACTGGGTA
The DNA here is from genome assembly GCF_963921235.1 of Mobula hypostoma. Lineage (NCBI taxonomy): Eukaryota > Metazoa > Chordata > Chondrichthyes > Myliobatiformes > Myliobatidae > Mobula > Mobula hypostoma. Next base: position 167,745,781 of record NC_086102.1, read on the forward strand.
ACCAGAGATTTCTAAAAACTGCTGTCATAACGTGCCGGAACAGATGGCCGCAGTGCGGCATTTCATTGTTTTCTTTAACACAACCCCCCCCCACACAACCTAACAATTTCAGAACAGACGGCAACGAGACTGAAGCCAGAAGAGTTAGAAATGTACTCACCAAATACTTTGACCCATAGCTTACTGAATAAATAAGTATACTCATTTTGCCCTGTTTTCTGTCCTTGCTTGTATGAAGGTGGTTTACCTATTTATGCAAGTACTTCTCTGACAATAGATGTGTAACAGCCTAATGTAACGTTGTATGGAAATACAAGATAACACTGATGCAGACATGTTTTATACGTTTAACAAGGTGCTTTATTAATGCAACAGAGTTAGTCAGCTTTTCAGTGTTCGTCGTTAGCCGGGTCATACTGTCTGTGAACTCCCTGTCAGTTGCCTCCATACGCTCCAGTATTCGTTTTTTTTTTAGTTTTAAGTCCCCCTGCGCGAGAGCCAACAGCTGTCCCTTGTTTGGCAATTTCCTTTTAAGTTTTTCTAGTCTGTAACTGCACAAACGCGCACTTCCACAGTGAGATTCAACACCAAACATGTCGCTTGTGTTTTCTGTAGATGTGTCCTGCACATGCTCAGTAGAAGGAGATTCGCCCAAATATCCATTTTAATGCGGACGGAGGTATTTTCAAAAACGCCTGGTGTGGACGCCTATCGTTCTTAGGCGAAACCGGCGTTTTCAAAATTATCCAGTCTAGTGTGGACGTAGCCTAAGATTCAAATCTCTTCAATGTTTAATGTAAAATATCTCAAGGCACAATTTTGCAGGAGAAGTCCCAGTGCTTTGTCTTGCTAACCATCACAAAAAAACATATTCACCTGTCATTATCACGATGCTCTTTGTGGGTCCTTGCTGTATTATTACTGGCTGCTGAAGAGGCTGCATTTCAGAAAGGCTTCACTGATTGTAAAGTGCTTTGGGGCACACTTGAATTGTTAACAGAATTACACAGAATGTTACTTCAAGTTCTTTTCCTCATGAGATTTTTGTATATTCTAAAAATGGTCTTGTGTAGCGTTACCGAACACCTTCACGATCGAGGTCTCGGTCAAGGGATCGATTTAGGCGCAGTGAAACTCCACCACACTGGAGGCAGGAGATGCAACGGGCTCAAAGAATGAGGGTTTCTAGTGGAGAGCGTTGGATAAAAGGAGATAAGTAAGTGTTACAAAAATTCTAAATATGAAAGTCTTGGCTGCAGGTATAAATATTTTGTATGTCTCAAGTGACATAGATTCCTAACAAGCCTATTAATACGTATTAGCTGTATTTTGGATGCAGTATAAAATCTTTGTAGTTTTTATCTGAAATAAATATACTTTAGTTTGTCTTCCTCCATGCATATCTTGCTTTACATTCATTTATCATCATTTTGATAGATTCTCTTGCAATGCATTAACTGCATTTGTGTTTCCGCCCTGAACAATGCAGTTGTGATGCGTTAGGGAGGTTGTTACATAGGACTCAGCCCATCAATTGTGACCTCTCACAATCTTAGACTAGGATCTTTCCCTCAAAGCCTTTGAGCTGGTTGTACTGAGCTTCATTGGGTCTCAGTATGCATTCCTGCACCTGCAACATCAGAATCTTTTATTATGCAGCTAATCAGAGTACACCTTATCAAGGGCTGTTGCATCCTCCTTGGCAAATATACAAGGCACAAGGAAGTGGGTAGTCATCTCATTCACACAGCAGCCACATTGCTGGTAATGTGCAGTGAAAGTGACACTCCACCTGTCCAGGAGGTTTCCCCATCGCTACCAGCCACATGAGGTCTTGGTGCTTGTTTATGATTTCTGATGTTGATACGTTCTGAAAAATGACTTTGATAGCCAATCCGAGAAACCAGTCCACAAGATCCACTATCTCCTTCTCCTGCAAGGCCTCTAGGACATTCCATTCTGACCACTGCCTGATACAATTGTGGGAAACAAGGAGAGGAGAAGATGGCGACGTGACGCAGCTCGCAGCGGCCACTCCAGTGATGAATATCTGTTATGTGTCAAGTAGGGTACTGTGCGCAATTCTGATTTGATGGAGGCAGACGTGAGAGCACGGAGGAACATCTGGTGAAACTTATGAAATGCCTGTTTTGCTGCTGCCGCTACTGTGTGATCCAAAATCTCCGGAGGGGAAGGCCCCGAGTCCTTGGCTTTGCTTGTTGCTCGGCAGCCGGGGTGGGGTCAAAGCGCTCGGCAGAGATGGTGCTCGGTGTCGGAGGGCTGGTCGAGGGCTCGAAGTCTTTGGATGGACTCAGAGTCGGCTGTGGTCGGGTTCTTCCAGGATGCTGCATCGGCAAGTTTGCTGCGCTGGAGGTTCATGGCAGAGAGAGTTTCTCCCTTCTACCGTCTGCGTGAGATGTTGGGGCTATCGGGACTTTGAGACTTTTTTTTTTAACCATGCCTATGGTCTGCTCTTTATCACGGTATTGCTTTGCACTGTTGTAACTATATGTTATAATTATGTAGTTTTTGTCAGTTTTAGTCTTGGTCTGTCCTGTGTTTCTGTGATATCATACTGGAGGAACATTGTATCATTTCTTAATGCATACATTTCTAAATGACAATAAATGAGGACTGAGTGTCCTCATAATCTAATCTAATCTAATAATCATGTGGCAAGGTCCAGTAAATGCCACATTGAGCAGCGACAAGGCCAGGCCCGTCCTTTGCAACATTTGGGACAGGCAAAATGCTCCTCACCCCCTCAACATTCACGCACCCTCCCCCCACCCCCTTCTCTGGAGACCTGTGAGACATGATCCATTCTAGATCGCCAGATGAAACATAAGATGGCCCATATCACATGGGCCACATCTACACCTCATACAACAACAAGAAGAGCATCCTGACCAGATTCTTGCCCACAGTTGACAGAGAACGATGCCCTACTTTCTCAATTTCTGTTTTACATGCTCTAGCTCCTCCAGCCAGATTCCCAGCATTCAGACCTAACGATAAAGGGAACAGAAGATCAATCAGGCCAGTGGATTAAGAACGTGGTCTCAGGCCGGCTGGTGGCGCGATGACATCAGCGCCGGACTCCAGAATGAAGGTTCCTGGGTTCGAATCCAGTCAGGGCCACTCCTGAGTACGCTTTCCATCCGTGCCAAGTTGAGTGTCGAGATCGCAACTCAGCCTCGTAAAATAAAGAGAAAAATACTGCGAAATATCTGTGTGAGGAGTGGCGTGCCACAGTCTTTCTCTCTCGCTCCACGCCTTGTAAAGGTATGAAAAAGACATTGTCCCGCCAACATCGCACACAGCAAAAAAAAAAAGAACGTGGTCTCACTCTTAGTAGGAATCTGAAGTTATCATGGAATTGGTTAGACTGACTCCCCAAGGTCTGTTGAAACTAGTCGCAAAAGCTGACCAATCTGTAGATTCAAATGTGGTCTCATCTCCTTGCATGTGGAGGATTTGAAATGAGTGCCTCCACTATCTGGAATCATTCTCTTCACCCCTCCCCCCCCCGCCCCACCTCAAGACCCATGCCTTTCTTGATGTATTGTGCCAAAAGCTTGGTGCAGCTCACAATCATGGCAAAAGAGGGTGGTGGCAACTTTGCCTGAGTCCAGATTTGCTGGGGAATCTTTCTGATTCCTACCTGATAATTTGGACTGCACTTATGATGTCTGTATAGAGCAATTCCTAAATGCCTCCCAAAGCCTATTTGGGGAGCATGTCCATTATGTGTGATATTCTGCTGAAGGCCTTCTGGTCCAATCTTCTCTTGTGCATGTTCACACCTCTATCCCACACATAGGTAGTGGTATCACCAGATAGCACGATATAGGCAGCGATTTTCCTGTTGGGTTCAGCACAGGTTTGGTCTGACTGGATCCTTTGCCCCAGAATAAACAGCGCATTTAACAACACCGTGGTGAACTGGGTTCCCAATTTCTAATAGCTTTCCTTTCCATGTTCTGCTTGTATGCAAGAGTTTGATGCCCTTTGATTTTTGATGACTAGTGGCATAGTGTTGTATGCTTCCATAGGTGTGTACCCATTCAGTCTCTTAGCGCCAAGTGCAGCTCATAGTTGCTTCCAGGATCAGAGGCTGGTATCAACTCTTCTACCTGCTATCATCTAAATAAAACATATATAATATTTGTATATAAAAGTTAAGGTGTGAATATTTGAATTTCACAGAATTTGGTACAGGTATTTGTTGAATGGATTTCTAAGAGTTCCTGTGATGTTAAGGAGAAGGAGACTGTCCACCACATAAGGAATTTGAAGTTACCTATGATTTGGATAGATAGCTACCTTCCCAGAGACAATTCCTTTCATCTGTTCACAATTTGTTTTACAAGCTCATTTCTATTTGTTAATACATGGAAGTTATTAGAACCTGTTGGTTCTTTGACAGAAGCAAGTTTTAAATGTTATTCAAATAAGCATACACTCATTCCCAGTTTAACGCTGAGGATGTGTTCCTCAGCGGTGGAGCGCTATGTAAATCAGCACTATGTGGGGACGTGTGTCTGATTTCTTTTTAGAAAATCAAACCCGAGATATTATTTTATATCATATATAAAATATGATGAAGTAATTCATAATCAACAAACACACAATTAGGCCTAACCTGTATATCATTGGAGCATCAACACATCGCAGCAGCCACAGAGGGAAGCGGGTGGTGGTTACATCTTAGAGGGAGGGGCCAAGCTTTGGGTGCTCCTCGAACTTTGGCTTTTTCTTCAAGTGGGTGTCGAAATTTGACTGCCTTTTCTTAAGTTTCCTCTCGTGAAGCAGTTCTGGGTAGCAGGAAATCATGTTGAACACCTCTCTTTGCCTTACTGTTTCGCTCCCAGTCAGGGTCGTCATTGAGGAACTGGTCCATGAGTTGTGTGATCGTGGTGATGCTAATGCTGAGGAACTTTGTGGTGAGGTTTCTTGCTGGTGTTGATGATAACTTTGAGGTTGTCGCTGCAGAAACTTTTAACTTGTCTGGATTTTTATTAATTGTTCTGATCGTCAATGTAGCCAATTTCAAAGAGGCGCCAACATCAACGTGGCGCTCACCATCTTCCAAACACTGTATCACTTAGTGTCACATCCATGCTAATACTTTTCCTAGACATCTTAGAAGGTACAGACCATTTTTCAGACATTAGGAATGAAAAAATGGAATAAATTGGTGAGGAAGCAAAAATGTTTACACATGTGATGGAGGCAGAGTGTGAACTAATATGTGATTGGCTATGAGTGGCTCAGAGAGTACGTAAAGCGCTCTCATTGGCTGATTGAATATTTATTGTAATGGCGGCCACTTTGAGAAGTTTTAAGTGTTGTTTAGAATGAATTTTTGTGATTTAAAAAAAATTCAATAAAGAATTGAATAACCATGTTGTAATAAATCAGCGCTATGCAGGGTCTGAGTGTACTTAATAATTCATTGTCCTACTAGAATGTGGCATTTATTGTTCTACGGTTATTTTGTAAATGATAAAGTTCTATTTTTTGTCTTCTGGGCAAACTTGCATACTCTTTTTCAGTAAAGCTGCACCTAATCTCCAGGCTTGTGTTTACCTGCTATTCCAAATGATCTCTGGAATCATGTGCATTAATCAGGGACACGGTTCTAATGTTCTCTATTGATTTGTTAAGATTAAGATTCACTAATTTGTTTTGAAATATTTAATTTTTCTAGTTTTGGCCGCACTTTGGCTCAAATTGCTTATTGGCCCATTTAGGTACACCTGCTAGTTAATAGCTAATCAGTCGATCATGTGACAGCAACTAAATGCATAAAGCATGCAGACAAGGTCAAGAGGTTCAGTTGTTGTTCAGACCAGAATCAGGTGTAAACATTGGCATATGTTGTGAAATTTGTTATCTTGTGGCAGCAGTATATTGCAATACAGAATTTTAAAAAACTATAAGTTAGAATAAGAAATATAATTTTAAAATAAATAAACGGGGCAAAAAGAGAGCAAACAATAATGAGGTAATATACATCAGTTCATTGTCCATTCAGAAGCCTGATGGCAGTGGGAAGAAGCTTGAAACATTGAGTGTGTGTCTTCAGGCTCCTGCACCACCTCCTTGATGGTAGCAATGAGAAGAGGGCATGTCTTAGGTGATGGGGGTCCTTAATGATGGATGCCACCTTCTTGATATCCTCAGTGCTGTGGAGGCAAGTGCCAAGTGCCCATAATAGAGCTGGCTGAATTTATAGCTTTCTGCAGCTTTTTTCAGTTCCTGGGCAGTGGCCCCTCCATAGAAGATGGCGATGCAACAAGTTAGAATGCTCTCCACAGTACATCTGTAGAAATTTGCAAGTGTGTTAGGTGACGTACCAATTCTTCTCAAGTACCTAATGAAATAGAGCTGCTGTCATGCCTTCTTTGTAATTGTATCAATATGCTAGACCCAGGATCGACCTTCGGAGAGTTGACATCCTGGAACTTAACTGCTTATGGTTTAGTGGGCAGCTGTCAATCCCAGGGGATCATGGGTTTGCGCCTGTGGTGGACTGCGCCCTCTTCTCCAGAGCGCAAGCCTGGGTGGGAAGGTTTGAAGAAGCGCCTGTTGCCCATGCAGTGGGCTCTCCCTCTCCACGTCACTGATGTAGTCCAAGGGAAGGGCAAGCGCTGATACAGCTTGGCACCAGTGTCGTCACAGAGGTTGCCAGAGTGAAGTTGTAAACAACATCAAACTGCCTTAGGGAACCCGGCTCCGGATTTCTTCCTCGGGCTTTACTCCTGAAGCCTTTCCCATGGATGGGTGTGGCCGCAAAGCAGCGGAGGTTTAAAATCAGAGCTTTCCTTCTTCTAGGCGGGTTATCATCCAAGGCTGACGAGCCTCACCTGCCTGAAGCAACTGGTTTTGAGGCACCAGTGGTCCGCCTTTGCCCCTTCTCTTATCAGTAGTAACAGTTCCACCAGGCCTAGTAGCTAAGCTATGTACGACATGAAGGAAATCTGGAAGTCAAACCTGACCAGAGGGCTTAAAAAGAGGATTTTCATAGCAGTCATAGAGTCCATCCTTGCGTACGGATGTGAGATGTGGACACTCACCAAGACTATGCGAAAGTCTCTAGATGGTTGCTATACACAAATGCTCCGGATGTCTCTTGACATGAATTGGCAACAGCACATGATGAACGTTGAGCTCTATAACGACCTACAGAAGCTCACCACTAAAATTGAGGTGAGAAGACTGCAACTAGCGGGGCACTGTCTACGCCACCCCGAGCTACCTGCCAGCCTAGTCATCATATGGGGGCCCAAGCACAGGAGGATGAACCCTGGGCACCCTCCCAAGACTATGGTCAACACACTCCTAGAAGACAGCGGCGCAGCTAATGTAGATGAATTGAACACACTGATGAGGGAGAGGGAGAAGTGGAGAGTCCGTCATCATGCCTGACGCCGACCCCCTAAGCCTGAGTCGACGTAGTAGTAGTAGTTTAAATGTCTCTAGATATCAGACATTTAACTACACGTCAATGTTAAAAGTAAATTTTATTATCAAAGTACATATATGTCATAATTTACAACTCAGATTCATTTTTTCTAGGCATACTCAATAAATCTATGTGTGGCGTGTGGCCAAGTGGTTCGGGCGTTGGACTAGCGATCTGAAGGTCGTGGGTTTGAGCCTCGGCCGAGGCAGCGTGTGTGTCGTTGAGCAAGGCACTTACCCACACAATGCTCCAGTCTACCCAGCTGAGAATGGGTACTGGTGAAAATGCTGGGGGTTAACCTCATGATAGACTGGCGTCCTATCCGGGGGGGCGGGGGGGGGGGAGTCTCGTACTCTCAGTAGCTTCACGCCACAGAAACCGGCATAAGCACCGGCCTGACGGGCCACAAGGCTCGTGACAGACTTTAATCAATAAATCTATAGAGTGATAACTAACAGAATCAATGAAAGACCCCCAAACTAAGGCGTTCTACAAAAGTGCAGAAGACAACTAACTGGGCAAGTACAAAAGAAGAAATAATCATAACAAATAAATAAGGAATAAATATTGAGAGCATGAGATAAAGAGTCCTTGAAAATGAGTTTGTTGGTTGTGGGAACATTTCAATGTTGGAGCAAGTGAAGTTGAGTGAAGTAATCCCCATTGGTTCAAGAGCCTGATGGATGAGGATTAGTAACTGCTCCTGAACCTGGTCGTGTGAGTCCTGGGGCTTCTCTACCTTCTTCCTGATGGCAGCAGCAAGAAGAGAGCATTTCCTAGGTGGTGGGGGTCCCTGAAGATGGATGCTGCTTTCCTGCTACAGTGTTCCATGTAGATGTGCTCAGTGGTTGGAAAGGCTTTATCCGTGATGGTTTGGACTGTATCCACTACTTTTTGTAAGATTTTCCGTTCAAGGGCATTGGTGTTTCCCTGCCAGGCTGTGACGCGGCCAGTCAACATACTCTCCACTACACATCCATAGATATTTGTCAAAGTTTTAGATGTCATGTCGAATCTCTGCAGACTCCTATGAAAGTAAGAGGTGCTGCTGTGCTTTCTTCATAATTGCAGTTGGTGCTGGGCCTAGGATGGTCTTCTGAAATAACACTTAGGAACTTAAAGTTGTTAACTTTTTTAAATATCTCTTGTGGCCGCCATTTATATTATTTCACACGTGAGTTGTCACTTCCTTACAGAAGTGCAAGAAGTCCAAAGACCTTTGACAGTGTGAGCCATTGAAAAGGCTTCATACTATTCTTAGTGCAAGGCTTCAGGAGTTGTTGTCCGTGGAAATTAGATGGGCTTTGTTGGAGGTTTTTTTCTTTTTTAACTGGAACTCCTTTAATAATTGAAGGAAGTAGTCCACTGTCGAGCAAATAGATGTGGGAAAAATTATGATAGAAATTGATGTTCTTCTATAATTTACGCAAATTCATGTATGCAATTTAGGAATAATCTTATGTTCTGTAAAATATACTACATTGTGCCATATTGTGACAGATGAGTGAATCGAGTCAGTCTATCATTTCCGAAGTCCTTTAACATTTTGTACGTGGTAGTGTAGTGGTCAGCATAACATGATTGCAGCTCCAGCGACCTGGGATCAGTCCCTGCCACTCTCTGTAAGAAGTTTGTACGTTCTCCCCGTGACTCTGTTTCCTCCGGATGCTCCAGTTTCCTCCCACCCACGCCCCAAAGATATACGAGGTTAGTAGGTTAATTGGCTGGCACAGGCTCATTAGGCCAGAAGGTTTGTTACCACGCTGTATCGCTAAATTATAGAAATAAATAAACACTTCAGTTTTCTAATAATTCTTAATGGATACTTTGTTTTTTGTTTGACTAAATAATCACTTGCAACTCATTCCAACGTTGTTACATACACATTGTTAACATTGTGTTTGGATCTGTTTTTTAATGGAAGTTAGAATCAGCTCTTAATGTTCCACCGTAGCCCACTAGAACATAATGGTCCTAGAACATTGTTTACTTTCTGGCCTTCAGGTAGTTTCAAGGATTAAATCATCATCCCCATGATTTTCATCTTGCCTTTTTAATTGCAATGTTGTCATCTGCCATTATAAATCGAGGACCACCAACTCCAGGATTGAGCACCTCCACTTCATCTGCCAGTGACCAACCATTTTAATTCCTATACCCATTCCCATTCTGTCATGTTGGTCCATGCCACGATGAGGTCATTCTCAGGGTGGAGGAGCAGTACCTTATATTCCATCTAGGTCGCTTCCAACCTGATGGCATGAACATTGTTTTCTCCTTCCGGTAAAAAAAAATTGCCCTCTCCTCTCTCTCTTCTATTCCCACTCTGGCCTCTTGCCTCTTCTCCTTACCTGCCTATCACCTCCCCCTGGTGCCCCTCCTTCTTCCCTTTCTCCCATGGTCCATTCTATCCTGTCAGATTACTTTTTTTCTAGCCCTTTGCCTTTCCCATCAACCTGGCCTCACCTATCACCTTCTGGCTAGTTCTCCTTCCCCTCCCTGAACCTTTTTATTCTGGCATCCTCTCCACTTCCTTTTCAGTCCTGAAGAAGGGTCTCGGCCTGGAACATCAACAGTTTATTAATTTCCATTAACGCTGCTGAACCTGCTGAGTTCCTCCGGCATCTTGTGTGCATGTTGCTCTGAATTTTCAGCCTCTGCAGAATCTTGTGTTCACCATTCATATTATTTCCCACTTGAAATTGTCATTTCCTTGCAGAAGTGCAAGGGATAGGATCTTTCTAAATCAATGTTGACTTCAGTTTACTGGACAATTTATTAAGTGTTAATTAAAAGTATATTTCAAAATATTCATCATAAGAATATAAGAATTGGGAGCCAGAAGTAAACCATCTTGTACTTTGAACCAGCTCCAGCATTAATTTCAGATTATTGCTAACCTCTTTTTCAACTATATTTTCCTGGAGTATACCTAAATCCCTTTATTTCTTTAATATTCAGGTCTTTGATCTCTGTTTGGAATGAATTCACTTACTGAGCTTCATGACTCTTTTGGTTGGGCTTTTCTCTTCATCTCAGTCTTAAACGGCCTACTCCTTATTCAGAGATAAAGTGTTACCTGCTTTAGATTTCTCAATGACATCCTTCTGTATGCATCCTCTCACTGTTAGAACTTTATAAGTTTTCAAAGTGGTATCTCTCACTCTTCTGTACACTCGAAAATACCCGCATGTCCTTAATTTTAATTTTACCTCCGAGCAAGCCTGCCATTTTTGTTGCCCTTCCCCAGTGGCATTTATATCTTTTCAGGAAGACTAAAATTGTGCTCATTCGTCATCGACATCCTATATAATTGCAGTAAGAAATTGTTACTGATTTACTGAAATCATTCATTTTACCATTAAACAAGAATATGCTCAAGGTTTAAAGTGGTTTGAATCAAATACGCTATTAAAATTTGTTATTTTCTATCTTTACGTATTTAAAAATTAAATATAGTTAATTATATAATCTAAGTTTTGTAATATCTGGACAACTATATTTGACAATTTCTGAATGAAAATTTAAAATGTTGGTGCTTGCTGGTGAGTGTGGGATTTTCATTTAATTAACATTAAAAAATGTTGAAACTTTATTTTGTAGATTGCAGAGAGGTCTAGATCGTATTTGCACAACTTGTCTTTTTCACATTGGTATTTATCTGTCTTCATTTATGTATAGTTTTCTATAAAATTCTACTGTATTTCTTTGTCCTGCATCAAAATGAATCTCAACGTAGTATATGGTAACATAGACGTACTTTGATAACACATCTATTTTGAACTTTGAATTAACAAATTTGGGGATCGATGGGAACAGCAGACAGGCTTTGAAGAATTAGTGTTTTTCTTGTGCATTTGGAATTGTGTAAGCTTGTTTTTAATATAATTTTACTGAAAATGTATTGTGATTTCATCATTGATTCTCTCTACCATCGCTATCATATAAAGAATTGCATTTGTCAAATCCTCAAGCTCATGTAAGTAGCTGCTAAGGACCAGAAGATTTTACTGCATTTCCATTCAGTGGTGTTTTTTTCAAAAATGTGTGGTAATAGTATTAATGGTCTTTATTGATCATTATTCATTTCTGGAGTGTACCTTTGCCTTTCCTGTGAAATGACTTTTTCTTTACTTGCAATTTTAAAACAAAGTAAATTTTCTTAGATTTGTAGTAAATGTTATTCATAAGAGCACATTCAAACATATATATTATTTGCTAATCCCTTTTCTTTTCCAACTGCTACTTAAAGGGGTGAGCTGAATGAAAAGAAAGAAAACCATGATGATAGAAGTCCAGGCAGAGGAAAAGAGAGAGTGGCTGCAGACCACAAATCAGAAATATTGGAGAGTCAAGAAAGGAGCAAAGAGAAGGAGAAGAAAACAGACCAAGATTCTGGCAGGAATCATCGATCCAGAAGTAAAGAAAGGGAACAGAAGAAAACAGACAAAGATGACAAACTTGATAAAACCAAGTCTAAAAGGAGAGATAAGTCAAGGAGTAAAGAAAGAAATCAAAGCAGAAGCAAAGATAAAGAAAAGCAAACCAAAGCCAGAAGCAAGGACAGAGAGCAGAAACAAAACAAAGAAAAGAAGGCAAAATCGAGAAGCAAAGAAAGGGAACATGCAAAAGGCAAAGAGGGGGATAAATATGCAAAATCAAGCAGAGAGCAAGAACGAAATAAAAGTAAAGAGAGAAGAAAACGTGAAAGATCCAGAAGTCGAGAACAGAGTAGAAGCAGAGAGAGGGGGAAACGAGCCAGGTCAAAATCTAGAACTCGTGATCAAGAACAGAGTAATAGTAAAGGAAGGGACAAGGGGTCTGAATCAAAATCCAGCACTTACGATCAAGAACAAAGTAACAACAAAGAGATCGTGAAACAGAGGGAATCAAGAAGTAAAGATCGAGAACAAAGTAAAAGTAAGGAGAGACGGAAGCAAGCCAAATCAAAGTCTAAAAGCCGAGACCGCGATGAGAGTAAAAGCAAAGAAAGAGCTAAGCGGGCCAAATCACGATCTAAAAGTCGAGGAAGGAGTAAAAGTGGAGACCGAGAAAGACGGGCCAGATCAAAGTCTAAAAGTAGGGAACGAAGCAAAAGCAGAGAACAAGAAAAAAAGACCAAATCAAAATCTAGAAGTCAGGATCGGGAAGGGAGTAAAAACAAAGACAGAGGGAGAAGGGCCAAATCCAGAAGCAGGGATCGGCAGCATTATAGAAGTAAAGATAGAGGAAGGCGAGGAAAATCTAGAAGTAAAGATAGGGAAAAAGAGAAAAGCAGAGAGAGAGAAAAGCATGTAAACTCCAAAGGTAGAGACAGGGAACATAAACACAGAGAAAACTGGACTAAATCCAGCAGTAATGGTGAGGAACGCAGCAGGAATAAAGATCAAGAAAAGAGAACTCGAAGTAAGGAAAGGGATAGAAGTCAGAGCAAAGAATATCAAAAGAACAGAGATAAAGAACAGAAAAAAAGAGGGCGGTCAAGGAGCAGAGACAGAAGAAGCCCTGAAAAGGACAGGCATGATGACTCGAGGAAAGAAGAAAAATCCAAAAGTTCAGAAGATAAAATTAAGGAGAAAGAGTTAAAAATAGCTGAAGTTGTAAGTACAAATGGTAAAAAGTTACACAGCAGGGAGCATGAGAAACTGAAAAGCCATACCACAAGCCAGGTTAGGGATCAAAGCAGTAGTTCTGAGAGTCTGAAAGAGAATGAGGGGAAAAATAAGGAGAAGGAACAAAGTAGTAGTCCCAGTTTAAAGAGGAAAAGGGGTGATAGTAAAAGTGAAAAGAATGAAGAGAAATATGCATCAAGAAGCAGTTTGTGTGAAAATGATAAAATTAACCAGTCAAACAGCAGGGTAAAAGATCAGAACCATGATAAAAAGCACTCAAGTTGTGATTCAGCCCCAAGTTCAGATGAAGATAAAAGTGAATAAATGTGCTTTACAGATAAGCAATCAATTGCCAATAAATGTTTCTGTGATCTTTATTTTTCAGAGGCATGTTTGGGACATGTCTTTTAAACTTGGATTTCTGTTGAGTTTGTTTTTTTTTTGACAATCTGCAGCCCGATTATTTGTATTACTGGACTTTTAATAAATTTGTAAAGTGTTGCAAAAGTTGGTTTCATCTAATGACTTAATTTTTGGAGCTTTATTAGTTTTAACTTTATATTTTTTTGGTTTTTAAAACAACAAATGACATTGCAGATTGAGTTTTGTGTTCTTTATTGTGATCATTTTCATTTATCTTTAATGGCAATAGTATGTGAATGGCTAAAGGCTTCCTGGCAATTTACATTTTATTTTGTTTTTTACTCCAAAGAGTAGTTTAAGGGAACTGGGTAGGGTTCTTGTATGAAATAAATTTTAAGGGATTTGATCAAATGTCTCTTTAAAATTGATTACAATTCAATGTGGTTAACATTATATTGGTGGTGTTGCTCAGCAAGATCAGAAGGGTCCAAAAAGGAGAACTGCAGGTACTGGAAATCTGAATTAAGATAAAATGCTGGGAACACTAAGGGCAGGGAATATCTGTGGAGAGGGAGCTGAAGTTAACATTTTCAGGACATAAGATGCTGCCAAAACTGCTGAGTATTTTCAGCTTTTTCTGGTAAGGATGATTGATATGGAGTATAAAACATAAAAAAAATTTAAAGCTAGTTTTCAACATTCATCCCTGGAAGTGACTAAATAATTAGTTAAGATATTTTGTCAACTTGAACACAGAGTATCATTATAAATATCAGCTTAACTGCCCATGACAAGCTTCATTTTTATATATCACATTAAAATATTGCAGAATCTGTTAAATACCTTGTTTTTAGCTTAGTTGTGATGTAATAAACAGTACACAAAACAAACATGATTTGGGAGCTTTAGAACTTTCATTTACTGTAATGTCTTGCCCATCGGTTTGATTTCACCTTTCTCATTTGCTTAGATGTTGAACCTAGCTAAGCTTAAAACTGCAGATAATTAGAAATTATAGGTCAGAAATATACATTTTTGAAATTTTGATTCATTTAAATTTACTCTGATTGAATTTGTGTGAAGCACACCAGAGTAGTAATGGTTCTCAGTCCTGAGCCGAGCCGCAAAATTCTGAAAGTACTGGTGTGTAAAAACTATTTGCAAAGATTGCTATGGAATTTATTCTTTCGTGTGATTGTTTAATGATTAATGCATTACAACACCACACCAAACATGTTTCATAAAGTGAAATGTCATGCTATCATATTTTATTCCAAACCTCTACATTTGGATAAATGTTTCTTATTTTGCTAAAGCTCTTAATCTGGAGAAAAAGATGCTCCTGTCTCCTCTTTCCCCTTCATAATTCAAAATCCAAGTTCTAAACAGAGATCCATTGAGTAGTTTTATCTAAAATGTATCTGATGGCAAGTTCTACATACCTGTTGTACTACCTAGTTTTGAAAATATCTTCAGGAATCTTAATGCTTGAGGCAAGCAATGTTTAATGTTTATTTCATTTTCTTGTCCTTGAAACTGTCAAAAAGTTATCTTTATCACAGATTCTTTCTGGAAGCATCTTGTATTTTTCTGATTTAAATTTATTCATATGAAAAGATAAAGATTAAAATCTTTATTTTTCTAAACTCATGGAAACAGATTTGTTTCTCCACATAATTAAATTCTGTAGTAATTTCTGAAAGAATGTGTTTCTTTAGAAAGTGTATAGTTACAGTGTATGGTCCTTGTGATATTTTCTACAAAGTTCTATCATGCAATAAAATCATATTGCAAGCATATTTTACTTGTAAAATTTATGATAAATCCTACCTTGCAATAAAATTATTAAAAGCTTCAAGTGCTAATATTAGATAATCTCTAATGTATATAAAGCAGTAACTTTCAGCTGCAGTGTTACGTTTTAAACATGTAACTTATTCTGTGTAATATAGATCTACCTATCAACTGCAAGTGCATGTCTGCCAGTGTGTAGTATATGGCATCTAGGCTGCGGAAGTGGTTAACTAGTGAAGAAAATGAACAACCGCTTAACAGAAACCTGAGTTCTACTTCGGTTGGCACCCGGTCCAAGTGCAGAAACAATTTTTGACTTGTATATAGGATGTGAACATCACTAAGAAGTTTGGTATTTATTATCCCTTTCTAATTATCTTTAAGAATGTGTTGGTGAACTACCTTCTTGAATCACTGCAATTGTTCTGTTATGTGAATTTTGATAATCATATAACCTAAAGAGGAACTTGCAGGTGGTGGTGTTTCTGTGTATCCGACACTGTTCATCTGCTAGGTGTGGGTGTTTTCAAATTTTGTAGGTACTCAGGAAAGCATTGACATATAGGTCTGATGGTTTTTGTATTGATAAAAGGAATAGTTGTTTTGAATTGTGGATGATGTGTCAGTCATATTGCTTGCCTTGAGCTCGATAAATTTGAATTTCATATCTGAGGTTGAAACTGCTCCTAATCAAATGATGGAAGGATTCTCCATTGTACCTTGTAGATGATGAAAAAGCTTTTGGGAGTCGGGAAGTGAGTTGCTGCAAGATGTTTAACTTATCATCAGGTCTTATTGTGGCAAGTTTGGTTAGTTTTTTGTGATCAAAGTGATTCAAACAGTGAGAAATGAAAATAGAGATTACACACTGCTCTACATGGTTCAATTAATCAACAGACTGTCCACTAACTTTTTCACTTATGGTGTTAATTATAAATCTTACCCTTCAACTTTAAAGAAATCATGTTCAATAATCAGTTTTTTTAGAAATGCCAGTTTTTGGAAGATAGTCTTTGGGAATAAAAGAACAGAAGGAAAATACGAATTTACAAAAGTAAGAGGGTTAGTAAGTATACAAATGATATAAAGATGGGTGGTGTTGTGGATAGCGTAGAAGATGGGCAAAGAATACAACATGATACAGATCAGTTACAGGAAGGGACAGAAAAATGGCAGATGGGAGTTTAACCTGGCCAAATGTGAAGTGTTGCACCTTGGTAGCTCTAAGGTAAAGAGACAGTACACTTGTAATGGACCATAGCAGTGTTGATGAGCAGAGGTGTATTGGGGTTCAAAAGTTCATAGCTCTCTGGAAGTGGCTACACAGGTTGATAGGATGGTTAAGAAGGCATATGATGTGCTTGCCTATATTAGTTGAGGCACTGAGTTCAAAAGTCAGGAAGTTATTTTGCAACTTTATAGTTAGGCCACAACTGGAATATTGCAGTTCTAGTTGTCCAATTATAGGAAGGATGTTAGGGCTTTGGAGAGGGTGCAGGAGAGGTTTACCAGAATACTGCCTACTGGAAGGCATGTGCTGCAGTGAGAGATTGGACAAACTTGTGCTTTCTCTGGAGCAGTGGAGGCTGAGGGGAGATGTGATAGAGGTTTATAAGATTATGAGAGGTATAGGTAGAGTAGGCAAACAGTATCTTTTTCCCAAAGTTGAAATGCCTAATACCAGAGGGCATGCATTTAAGGTGTGAGAGGATGAGTTCAAATGATATATGAGGGGTAAGTTTTACACGGAGAATGGTGGGTGCTTGGAGTGCACTGCTTGGGCTGGTGGTAGAGGCAGATACATGAAGGATTTTTAAGAGACATTTAGGCACATGAATGTGAGGAAAATGGAAGTATATGGACATTGTGTAGGCAGAATTAGTTTAGTTGGCCGTTTAATTACTAATTGGTTTGGCACAACATTGTGGGCGAAGGGCCTATTTCTGTGCTAAATTTTATTCCTATGGTCTAAACTTTTAACTAATGTTTCAAACAAATATTGGCTATGACAGCTGAATCCTTGGACATTGAAATTTGTAAATAGAGCTGCATAAATGTATAATCCACCAACATTATGGTGTGTATTTTCTCAGCCTGAATATGAGACCAGTGATATCTTCTCCACACTTTTGAAGCTATCTTTCTTACTAACTCTGAGATGTAACAGAATATTGATGTGTTTCATTCATTTACCCAGAACATTGACAGAGTAAACTATGGGTTAGACAGCCTCTTTTTTTTCATCTGTACTCTGATATGAATGGAGTGGTGGAGGCTGAGGAGAGATTTTGATTAAAGGTTTAAAAGATACACTTGTTCCCCCCCCCCCACCCCATCTTCCCTCAGAGGCTCTTCTTTAAGTTCCGCCTCCATTCTAGCTGTTGCTATAAATGGTCCCTATCCTCAAGGGCTGTGCTCTTGTGTCCTTTGTCCCCTTTTCAAAAACCGAACCTCAATCCGTCCTTGCAAGCAACTGTGCTGCCTTTCATCTCATTCCTTTGAACTGTCCCTCATGATTCCTGAAAATTCTGTTCTGCAACAGCTGAACAACTGTAACAGAAGTCCCAAATGATATCGTAAGTGTGAGAGTGAGACATCTAAAGCTATTTATGGTAATGATTAAGTGGATGACTGTGATAGAACTTACGAGGGTTTGTATTCCCATCTTAACACTTTTGGAGAGCCTACAGAATCTATCTTAAACCCTTTCCATCCCTTAGCTGTACAATTGCTAGACTTCTATATCTCTTGATATTGAGTACAGTGATACTAATAAATACAGTGATTTCAAAAGACCAGCAAGATGGTGCCAGCGACCGATGGCGATGATGTGCAGCTAGCTCACAAAACTACTACATACTCTAGTAGGTATACTTCTGAACTGCAGCCTGAAATTTCCCTTTTATGGATGTTCTTTTGAACCGACTGAATGATCTGGCACTTTTGCAACCTCCTGAGGGATTCGGCCAGCTAAACTCATGAGTGCAGGTATGGCTGGGGCATCCATCACTGAGGGGTAAATGCTGCTTCGAGGCCGAATAGCAAAAGACAAACCTACAGTCAGCTCCATTACTCTGTGCCTATTAAAGCCTCAAGCAAGATTAAAATCATCAAGCATTGGAGCGGTAAATCAACAGGTGTTCAGCAGAGTCTGCCCTTGTTTGACTAGCTTTCCTCTCTTCTTGCTACTACCATTGGCAGCAGGTGCAGTACTCGAGGGTTCCATACCATCAAGTTCAGGACCAGTTGTTACCCTGAAGTTATTGGGCTCCTGGACAGGCATCATGTGCCTCAGCGCTGAACAAGTAAAACATTGGTCATGATTTAGTTGTCAAAAATAATTAAGCAAGATGTGTTATCAGTTTAATGCAATTTGAGAATCATCCTCTGATCTACTGTTCTAATGGAAAGAGTGAAAGGTTATATCTAAAATTATTCAAACTTTGTTCTTCAATCCTTTTGAAATGTCATCTACAGTCTGGTTTGTTTATTTTTGCACATATTTAAATGATGTACAAGTGAAGTTAACTTGTGTTTGTCCTGATCTTGTACTGTGCTGCTGTTGCAAAAAGTTAAATGCCATTTATATTCTCTATTTATACCTATAGCAACAATGAACTTATTTCAGTGAAAAAGGCTCAATGTTGCCACCTCTTACTTAAGTAGTATATAGCACAAGAATCAGAGGACAGAAATCTCATTGACAGGGTGAGAAATAGCCCTGACACTTCATCTGACATCCTCTGATACTAACTTGAGTTTAATAGACAACTGAATTTCTCATCATGCAGGAATTTAAATGTGAATGTTTAGAGGGACACACATGAAATCCATTAAAATCATAACAAGGTACATCCAAAGAACTAAATACCAATGCCTTCAAAACTTCAACAAAAATCTATGTGTTATGGAATTGTCTGAATGTGGAAAAACTCTCATTTGCACTCTGCTGGTGGAAACACTGCCATTGTTCCTCATACACAGGAAAGTATAGCCCATCACTTTGCTTTTCAAGATTTTTGTTTCTAGGATACAGTTCTATTTTGCATATCTTCAAGCAAGTACAGTAGATTGAGGATAAAATCTTGAAGTGGCCCAGATTAATAGTAAAAGCCAATGGACTTTCAATAAAATGCTCAGTATACTCTACACTGAATGTAGAAAATATTGCTTAAACTTTAGTCATAATTACACTATATTTGTACTTGGTGTATGGGTCAAAGTTCAGAGTGGTGCAATCTGCATTG
Organism: Mobula hypostoma; assembly: GCF_963921235.1. Taxonomy (NCBI): domain Eukaryota; kingdom Metazoa; phylum Chordata; class Chondrichthyes; order Myliobatiformes; family Myliobatidae; genus Mobula; species Mobula hypostoma. The sequence goes on from NC_086102.1 coordinate 167,765,268, forward strand.
ATCTCAAAGCACAGCACTTACATTTAAATACTAACTAGCTATGAAGATCAGGGAACAGATAAAGGAAATATCAAAATTTGTACTGATAGCATTATTACTATTCAATGTTAGCACAATCATAAGCAGTCAATTTATACTTGGCCATTGTTAAGGTTAATGTCAAATAAAATTAACCTCAAAGGTTTTTATTTTTGGTGGAAATATAATCATTTAGTTGACAGTAGAAAAGTTCTATACTTGTTTCATTGTTTGATATTTATTTGAATCTCAAATTCACAACATGACTATTCAAATATTGTTAATTTCATAATACGTGCAATCAAATATTTAAGTACATGGTTATTGGGTAGATGATTATGGAGATTAATGTTGGTAACTTAATGTAAGATGCTTGTAAAAATGATGCAATCAATTTGTCAGTTATAATTTCCAAAGCATTCACCATATAAACCCTAATGATTTTTTGGATTTCTCAATATCACAGTTGTCATATAACTTTTTAATCATTTCTGTTGTATTGCTTATATAATTTGGAAGCTGAATCCCTGAGGCATCCTGGACTTGGTAACTTGGTCTAATTCCACCCTTTTCTTTGAACACAGGACCATGCCCACCACCAATGCCCTGGTGGGCAGCCTTAAGAAGTGGATAAACATTTTGCCCTTTTTTTGAAGCTGTATTAATAACTTCCTGTGCATACTTTTCAAATTTCTTCTTTTCCACTTCAAGCAGAGCCAAGGTTTTTTGTTCATGTTCCAGTTCATCTGCACGCTCACTTAGTGTCTTTGCTTTCTTTTCAGCCTGGAAATGGATAAAGAAAAACAAAACTTTGAGACAATGCATGGATTATAATTAGGGCATTTATTCTTTAACAGAGGCAAGGGAAAACTGAAGACTAAACAGTCTTCAAACAACAATGTTAATCTGATCATCCATAAAACATTCTCACAACTGCCTGCTTATTTTAACAACACTGGAAAGGATATTTTCCCTGAATTATTTCTATCCTTGTACAATTCCTTATCTAAGTCCATCTCTTTGATGGGCAGAATTCATTGTGAGCATGTTGTGAGTGCAGAACAAATGGGCCAATTTCTTTAAATGTTAATTCGTAATCAACTCATTTGAGCCAATAATAGCAAAAATGTTAAGTTTCAATACATTAAAGTGTTCAACATTTTTAATTAAAGTCTATTGCATGTTTGATTAGTTGTTAATCTTGCATTTTGTTTACAATTATGTTAACTTTACATTTTGCTACTTACGTAAGTAAACTGCATCATAAGTTGACAAACACAAGAGATTGTGCAGATGCTGGAAATCCAGAGCAACAGACACACAAAATGCTGGAGGAATGCAACAGGTCAGGTAGCATCCATAGGAATTAATAAACAGTCGACATTTCTGGCCAAGTCCCTTCATTGGGACTGGAAAGGAAAGGGGAAGATGATAGAATAAAAAGGTGGGGTAGGGGAAGGAGAACAAGCTAGAAAGGAAGAGGTGAAGTTAGGTGTATGGGAAAGATAAAGGCTGGAAAAGAAAGAATGTGATAAGAGAGGAGAATGGACCATGGGAGAAAGAGGAGCAACAGGGGGAGGTGGTAGGCAATGTCCCCTCTAACTTGTAATGACTAATGTGCGTAAAAATCTCATGCTGTGCAATTTTTACTCAGTGACAACAACGTGCACACTGAATAATTTCTTCAATAAACACTATAAATAAGCCAGTTCTCAAATCTACAGACAAATCTTCACCAACTCCACGTTGTCATCATCATCCACATCAGAAACTGGAAAAGGAAATGTGAGGTAGAGGGTGACAACCTGTTATGCACAGTTTAAATTCCTTTGTCCGTTCATAGCAAAAGATGTGTACGTGTGCACACCTTAGAGGGAACATTGGTGGTAGGCAGGTGAGGAGAAGAGTTAAGAGGCCAGAATGGGAACAGAAGAAAAAGGAAGGGGGAGGTGAAAAGAAGAAAAAAGCTACCAGAAGGTAAATCAATGCTCATGGCAGCAGGTTGAAGGCTACCTAAGCAGAATATGAGGTGTTGCTCCTCCAGCCTGAGAGTGGTCTCATTGTGGCAGAAGAGGAGGACATCCAATGACATTTCAAAACAGTAAAGGGGATAGGAATAAAAATAGCTGCTGGGAAATTCTGCTTTTGGCAAATGGATCAGAATATTACACAAAGTGGTCACATTTCCATAGATGCTGCTTGGCTTGCTGAGTTCCTCTAGCATTTTGTGTATGTTGTATCTAAGTTAATACTTATGATTTTAAATTTTGTATAACACTTAGATTAGTTATCATTTATTTTCAATAGTAAGAAATATGGTGTTTATCATTAATACCAAGGGATACTATATTACAGGCAATTACTAATTGACAAAACAATCAGGTAAATCAAGTTACCTATTTCTTTAAAAACAAAAGCCCTATTATGCTGCATTTCTTTTTCCTTTTCTCTGTTGTCACTTCATATTCACCTGAATTAAGGTAGCCCTCCAAACCAATAGATTTGGAATGAAGTAGGCCATTGTTCAGTTATGCTATGTATCAGGCATATGGTGAAGGAAGAATGATATTTAACTGTAGATTAATAAATGTTGCCGCAACTGACACTGAATTAAGATTGTTGACAATTTTTTGTAACTATTATAAATATAAATAGAACTCTTTTTAACTATGCTGGCAAGAAGCATGCTGATGTTTACAACATAAAGAGAAAGGGGATTTTGCATGATGTGCTTCTCAACTAGAAAATATGCCTTGAGTACTTGATGTTTTGCTGCTAGTCTTGTTAGTCTTTACACAAGTGAAAAGGCTACTGCCTTCACATTGAATGACACTCATTTTAGGTTCACTAAATGGATGTTTTCATTGTCCTAATGTAAAATCAAACATTGTTGTAATACAAATCGCAAAATTGGGTCATCCTTGCTTTAGGAGATTATGATTGTGTTTAGTATCATTAAGAATCATTAAAGCCCAAACTGGATGTTCACAAACAGTTGTTGCCGTCCAAGTTTACAATTAGCGATTGGGACATCTTAAAGTTATCTCTCTCTCTCTATGAGGCAGATAAAAATACATGGATCTCCAGAGACCTGCCCCTTCCCCCAAGACTTAAAAAGGGATTGACTGCACTCCAAAACAGGTGCTCCCAGGTCAATTTGAGGAGCAGCACTAGGGCCATGGATCAGACTTCAACAGAACACAGATGCTTTGATCTCTGCCCAGTGCCATCAAGTAAAATTGAAATGATTTTGAGAAGTCGGGATAAAATCCATAAAATGACATCCAAGAAGGGATACATGAAATTGTGTGATACTTTCACACTGATGTGTCATTGTGAGTGAATAGTCTTTATTGTTAACTCACAATTCTGATGGAAAGGGTTTTGGCATGAACCTGTAACTATCTTTCTCTTTTCACAAATTCCATCTAAGCTGCAACATTTCCAGAATTTTCTAGGTTTTTTTTTTAGATTTTCAGCATCCGGAGTTCTTTGGATTCTTAGTTAACGACAAAGGTCCTGATTTCCTCATCTAATTACTCTCAGTATATTAATAATACCCACTGTGCATGTTCAATATGTTGTTATGTGTACAAAATATAACGAGAAATGACATCTCAATTAGGTGAATCATGACAGGAAGTATATGTACAACTTCCCAATGTATTTGACTATTACAGAAAATGCACACAAAACTATATTTAGAACACATTTGTGCAAGATCAATGTGTAAAAACAGGAGCTGATACATCCAGTAGTCAGCGTAAAATGAGGAAAAAGAAAAATCGGATTGAGATCTGTTTTCACTATCCAGAATCACATGATAAGAACATAAGAAATAGGAGCAGGAGTAGGCCATCCAGCCCGTCGAGCCTGCTCCACCATTCAATAAGATCATGGCTGATCTGTCCATAAACTCAGCTCCATCTACCTGTCGTTTCCCCATAACCCTTAATTCCCTTACTATGTGAAAAGCTATCTAACTGTTTCTTAAATATATTTGGAGAGGAAGCCTCAACTGCTTCCCTGGGCAGAGAATTCCACAGATTCACCACTCTCTGGGAAAAACAGTTTCTCCTCATCTCCATTCTAAATCTTCTCCCCTGAATCTTGAGGCAATGTCCCCTGGTTCTAGTCTCATCTACCAATGGAAACTACTTTCCTACTTCTATCTTATCTATCCCTTTCAAAATTTTGTATGTTTCTATAAGATCCTCTCTCATTCTTCTGAACTCCACAGAGTACAGTCCCAGGCAACTCAATCTTTCCTCGTAGGTTAACCCCTTCATTGCTGGAATCAACCCGGTGAACCTCCTCTGCACTGCCTCCAAAGCCAGTATATCCTTCCTCAAGTATAGAGACCAGAACTGCACACAGTACTCCAAGTGCAGCCTCACCAGTACCCTGTATAGTTGCAGCATGACCTCCCTGCTCTTGAATTCAATCCCTCAAGCAATGAAAGCCAACATTCCGTTTGCCTTCTTAATAACCTGTTGTACCTGCAAGCCAATGTTTTGCGATTCATGAACAAGCACTCCTAAGTCCCTCTGCACAACAGCATGCTGCAATCTTTCACCATTTAAATAATAATCTGCTCTTCTATTATTCCTACCAAAGTGCATGATCTCGCATTTACCAACGTTGTATTCCATCTGCTAGACCTGGGCCCACTCAGTTAACCTATCTATATCTCTCTGCAGACTCTCCACATCCTCTGTACAATTTGCTTTTCCACTCAGTTTAGTGTCATCAACAAATTTTGCAATGCTACACTCAGTCCCCTCTTCCAAATCATCAATGTAAATGGTAAACAGCTGCGGGCCCAGCACCAACCCCTGCAGCACCCGACTCACCACTGACTGCCAACCGGGGAAACACCCATTTATACCAACTCACTGCCTTCTATCAGTTAACCAATCCACTATCCATGCCAATACACTTCCTCCGACTCCATGCATCTGTATCTTATTTATAAGTCTCTTGTGCCGCACCTTATCGAAACCTTCTGGAAATCCAAGTCTATGACATCCACCTGTACCCCTTTATCCACTGCACTCATTATGTCCTCAAAGAACTCCAGTAAGTTTTGTCAAACAGGACCTGCCCTTTCTGAATCCATGCTGTGTCTGTCTAATGGAACCACTCCTTTCTAAATGTTTCACTATTTCTTCCTTAATGACAGCTTCGAGCATTTTCCCGACTACAGACGTTAAGCTAACTGGCCTATAGTTACCTGTCTTTTGCCTACATCTTTTAAAAAAGTGGCATGACATTTCCTGTTCTCCAATCTTCCAGGACCTGCCTAGAGTCTAGAGAGCTTTGATAAATGATTACCAATGTGTCTACTATAACCTCCGCCAATTTCTTCAGCACCCTGTGATGCATCCCATCAGGACCAGGGGACTAATCTACCTTCAGGCCTTCTAGTTTGCTCATCACTATCTCTTTAGTGACAGTGATTTTATTGAGGTCCTCACCTCCCATTTCGTCCATAACATCCTTCTTTGGCATATTAGACGTGTCCTCCACCATGAAGACTGACACAAAATAGGCATTCAATGACTATAAAGATTGGAGCAAAGGAAAGTAAAACCAGACGCTTCCCTACGTGAATAAAATATATAATTTCATAAAACTCACCATTTGTTCAACGAGGAAAGATTGTATGTTTCTTCCTTCTTCCAGGTTCTTAAGCTTTTTCTTTCTTTCCTTTTCGTTATGCATATAATCTGCTTCCAATTTGGCATGAAAGGTTTCAATTGCTTGTAATTTTTCTTCTTTTTCCTTCTCCTCATGTTCTTTCAGCTAAACAGACATTATCTGGTTAAGTTACTTTGCTTCAAAGTGCGTTCATTAAAAAATCATTAAGCATTGTATTAGTTAAAGTGAAATATCACCTCTGTGCTCTCCACTGCCTGAGCAGTGACTTGAAAACACTTCAATTTGCCAACAGATGCTATTTCATTGGCACTTCACTCAGCTCTGGAACAACTGGGCAATGACAATGCATACATCAGGATGCTCTTCATTGACTACAGCTCTGCTTCAACATTATCATCACCTCAGAATTAAACATTAAGTCATATTACCTCAAAATAAAACACTATGCTCTAAGCCTTGATGTCTCCTTGTGCATGAAAGGATGTGCTGAAATGAGAGAAGGTTAAAAGGAGATTCAAGAAAATGATTCCAGGATTGAATGGCTTGTCATATGAAGAGTATTTGATGGCTCTGGGCCTGTATTCACTAGAACTCCAAGGAATGAGAGGTGACGTAATTGAAACCTATTATATGGTGAAAAACCATATTGAATTGTGTAAGGTAAGGGAAACAAGTAGGGAAGTTATGGAAACTATGATGATTAAAGAAGAGGAAGTACTGGTGCTTTTAAGGAATATAAAAATGGATAAGTCTCTGGGTCCTGACAGGATATTCCCTAGGACCTTGAGGGAAGTTAGTGTAGACATAGCAGGGGCTCTGACAGAAATATTTCAAATGTCATTAGAAATGGGGATGGTGCCGGAGGATTGGCGTATTGCTCATGTTGTTCCATTGTTTAAAAAGGGTTCTAAGAGTAAACCTAGCAATTATCGGCCTGTAAGTTTGACGTCAGTGGTGGGTAAATTAATGGAAAGTATTCTTAGAGATGGTACATATAATTATCTGGATAGACAGGGTCTGATTAGGAACAATCAACATGGATTTGTGCGTGGAGGGTCATGTTTGACAAATCTTATTGAATTTTTTGAAGAGGTTACTAGGAAAGTTGACGAGGGTAAAGCAGTGGATGTTGTCTATATGGACTTCAGTAAGACCTTTGACAAGGTTCCACATGGAAGGTTAGTTAGGAAGGTTCAATCATTAGGTATTAATATTGAAGTCATAAAATGGATTCAACAGTGGCTGGACGAGAGATGCCAAAGAGTAGTGGTGGATAACTGTTTGTCGGGTTGGAGGCCGGTGACTAGTGGTGTGCCTCAGGGATCTGTACTGGGTCTAATGTTGTTTGTCATATACATTAATGATCTGGATGATGGGGTGGTAAATTGGATTAGTAAGTATGCAGATGATACTAAGATAGGTGGCATTGTGGATCATGAAGTAGGTTTTCAAAGCTTGCAGAGAGATATAGGCCAGTTAGAAGAGTGGGCTGAAAGATGGCAGATGGAGTTTAATGCTGATAAGTGTGAGGTACTACATTTTGGTAGGACTAATCAAAATAGGACATACATGGTAAATGGTTGGGCATTGAAGAATGCAGTAGAACAGAGGGATCTAGGAATAATGGTGCATAGTTCCCTGAAAGTGGAATCTCATGTGGATAGGGTGGTGAAGAAAGCTTTTGGTATGCTGGCCTTTATAAGTCAGAGCATTGAGTATAGGAGTTAGGATGTAATGTTAAAATTGTACAAGGCATTGGTAAGGCCAAATTTGGAGTATCGTGTATAGTTCTGGTCAGCGAATTGTAGGAAAAATGTCAACAAAATAGAGAGAGTACAGAGATTTACTAGAATGTTACCTGGGTTTCAGTACCTGAGTTACAGAGAAAGGTTGAACAAGTTAGATCTTTATTCTTTGGAGCATAGAAGGTTGAGGGGGGACTTGATAGAGGTATTTAAAATTATGAGGGGGATAGATAGAGTTGACGTGGATAGGCTTTTTCCATTGAGAGTAGGGGAGATTCAAACAAGAGGACATGAGTTGAGAGTTAGGGGGCAAAAGTTTAGGGGTAATATGAGGGGGAACTTCTTTTCTCAGAGAGTGGTGGCTGTGTGGAAAGAGCTTCCAGTAGAAGTGGTAGAGGCAGATTCGATATTGTCATTTAAAGAAAAATTGGATAGGTATATGGACAGGAAAGGAATGGAGGGTTAGGGCCTGAGTGCAGGTCAGTAGGACTAGGTGTGAGTAAGCATTCAGCACGGACTAGAAGGGCCGAGATGGCCTGTTTCCGTGCTGTAACTGTTTTATGGTTATAAGGACCTTGACAGAATCGATGTGGATGGTTGTTTCCAATGGTGGGAGAGTCTAAGACCAGAGGGGACAGCCTCACAATAGAGAGGCATCTTTTTAGAATAGAGGTGAGGAAGAATTTCTTTAGGCAAAGAGTGGTGGATCTGTGGAACTCTTTGCCATAGGCAGATCTGGAGGCCAGGTTTTTATGTATATTTACGGCAGAGGTTGATAGATTCTTGATTAGAGCATGAAGGAATACAGGGGGAAGGCAGGAGACTGGGGCTGAGAGGAAAATTGGATCAGCCATGATGAAATGGTGGAGCAGACTCGATAGGCCAAATGGCTTAATGCTGCTCCTATATCTTAGTCTTATGGTCAAGACAGCGATACCTATGGAAAACAGAGAGTGCTGGTGGGGGTTGGGGAGATAGATTAGTGATAGGATCCCGTTGTAGATAGCGAATGATGTGCTGATACAAAGGCTCGGGGTGGTTGGTGAGGATAAGGGGAAGCCTATCCCTATTATAGCTGCAAGAGGATGGGGTGAAGGCAGCATTGATCATCGTGGAAGGGAAACCCTGTTCTTTGAAAAAGAAGGACATCTCAGATGTTGTAGAATTGGAAGGTTCATCTTGAGAACAGATGCAGTGGAAACAACAGAAATGAAAAAAGGGAATAACATTTTTACAAGTGACTGTGGGAAGAGTTATAGTCGAGTCATAGGTATAGAGATATAGAATTTATTTTCTCTATTCTGTGTATCAAATGAATGGCCTTAATGTTGACTGCACCTTTCCTCTATTCAATGATCCCTTATATTCCTTGATGCCTATATCCATACTTTCATCTCATTCTCTTTAATAAAGGTGTCTCAAACAATCATGAGTTTTGGGAGTTTGGTATGTCACCAAAGTCTAGTCATGGAGAGCATTCTTACTGGTTATATCACTACCTGGTAAGGAGGCTCCAATGTACAGGAACAAAAGAGATTGCAGGAGGTTACGCAATTTAACTTTGGTAGGACTTATAATGGATTAGTTCACTGTCTATCCATTATTAAGTCCTACTAAAGTTAAATTGCACTCCCATAGTATTAGGATCAAAATCAGAACATGGTTTATTATCACTGACAAATGTCATGAAATCTGTAGCTTTGTGGCAGCAGTACTGTGCAATACACAAAAATGACTATAAGTTAGAATAAGAAATATATCAAATGAAATTAATATTGCAAAAAGAGAGAAAAGGGGGTTCATGGATCGTTCAGAAATCTTCAGGTTCCTGTACCTCCACCCTGATGGTAGTAATGAGAAGAGAGCACGTTCTAAATGGAGAGGTTCCTTAATGATGGATGCATCTTCTTGAGGTACTGCCTTTTGAAGATGTTCTTGATGATGGGGAGGCCAACGTAATAAAATTTTATTTTCCCTATTTATAACATGACTTTAACCATGAACCAAATGCAGATAATTTCAACTTGGACGTCCAAAATGGGCAGTAGCATTTTTATCTATTGTATGCGCTACCTCTAATTTTATTTCTACTTGGATCAGATATGGCATACAATAGATAAACATGCTACTGCCTATTTTGAATGTCCAAGCTGAAATTATCTACCACATAATAAATAGGGAAAATAAGATGCACAAGAAACAGCAAAACATGCAAGTATTTTACCGTCATAATTCTGTGTTCTTCAATTGCCTTCACATCTGCCACTAATTTTTCTACTTTTTTCTTTATTTCCATCTCTCTTGCAGCCTCCTTTTCTGCTGCTGCTTTCTTAATGCGGTCTGTTTCATCTCGTGCTTCCTCTCTCATTTGTTCACTTATTATTTTCAACATCCGGTTTCTCTGATCTTCCTTCTCCCTAGAAGTGCCAGAAAATCAAAAAAGGACATAACATTACAATTGTTCTACAGTTTCTTGTTAAATAAAAAAGCATAAGAAATAAATTATTACAAATAAATTACCCTTAATAAAACAAAAGTTTCAAATGCAGCAGACAATTCATTTTGAAATCATGAACATAGAGAGAAGGCATATGAGAGGAGTTAAAGTAAATATCTTAAACTCAAGGGGTAGGTGGCCCATTTTACTACATAGGGAGACACTACATCATAAAACCAGATGGTGATGGGTCTTGGGTTTCATCTACTCTCTATATTGGAAATGAATAATGCAGAACAATAGTTGATTCCTATTGTAGAAAGCTGATTATCTGATTATCCAGAGACCTGCCTGGATTCCTTCCTGGTGATGTTGAAGGTTTTTAATCTCCTTGTGCCTATTTAGGAATATCATGGCAATTCAATGAAACTCTTGTAACTGAATTTGAATCAGGATATATTTTAGCATATATGTTGTTCAATTTTTTATCACTAATTTTTTATTGCAACACCAACAAATTACATTCAATACAACCAGTTGCCGATTACATTTTGACTGTTTAACCCAGCCACCCCCCCAACCTTCATCACCATCCCCCCCACCCCTCATCCTCTTCCTCATCCCCACCCCCTTCTCCACCCCTCTCTCCCCATCCCTCTCCCCTCCACCAACCAACTGAATAGTAGTACATACACAGACAAAGCATTCCTATTTTAACAAACGATCTCTTAAAGATATCAAATTTTTCCACAGTAAGATTGTATTTGGTTGTGCATCATCTACTCTTGCTGATGAAAGTTCCAGGTAAGAAATGTCCAAAAAGCTCCAAAGCCAGTGAGTATTTGAAATATCATGGGGTGGTTTCCAACGCTAGACCACAATCTTCTTAGCTGCAGTCAGGCCTGCCAGCCAGGTTTTGCGTGTTTTTTCCGTAAGAGAAAGGTAGGAGTCATCATTTAGAAGATGTACAGCGGGGTCAATTGGTAATTGTACCACCGTTAGTTCTGTAAGAGTACTGATAACCTTCCCCCACAAACCAAAAAACCCTGGACATTCCCATACAACATGTATAAAAGAGCCAACGGTTCTGTGGGGGCAAAATGGGCAAAATGAGCAATATGTGTCAGGAACCAGCCCCATTTGATGTCTAATTCTCGGTGTTAAATATGCTCTATGACAAAATTTCAAGTGTAAATACCGATGATTTGGGTTTTTTGAAGCACTGGCAGCATTATCCCAAATCGCATCCCAGTCTAAGTCTTGTCCTAATTCAGATACAGTATGTCCTTTTCATTCCTGATGTGGGCATATATTTCTGGGAGTTTAATTCATCATAGATATATGACACTATCTGTCCTGGAGCACTCTGTATCCAACTTAAAATGGGATGGTCCTTTAAATCTGACCCCCACGGAACCCCATAGGCGTTACAAGCTGATCTTACTCTGAAGTAGAAGAAAAGAGAGTGTTGATCAATATTATATCAAGATACCAGTTCTTGAAAACTAAGGATAGTACTTGCCCCATTAATAACTTGAAGAGTAGCAATACCTTTATCCTCCCAAGTTCTGTTTGTGAATGGTTTCCCCCCAGATAGAAGATGATTATTGTTCCACAATGGAGATGATTTGCACCATACACTTTTAAATTTTAGGAACTTTTCTGCTGCTCTAAACACTTGTATCATATAGGTTAAAATGGGACCGTAATACAAATCAGATTTTTTGGTAGACATACCTGTAAGGAGAAAGTCCTTCAACCTTATTGGTGCTATTAGTTCTTGTTCTATATTTTTCCATGATGAAACTTTACCCTCCTCCATCCAAGTATAAAGTAAAGACTTTTTAATACAAGTGCCCAGTGATACAATTTAAAATTTGGACATGCCAATCCCCCATCCGACTTTTTGAATTGTAGAGCTGACCATTTTATATTGGGTCGTTTACCGTTCCAAACATAGCATCGTAGTAAGGAGTCCAGTTTTTGCCAACATCCTGCTGGAGGTGCAAGTGGGATCATTAAGCTGATAAAATTAATGTGGGGTAAGATGTTTATTTTAATGACCAATATACAGGCTGGGACTGATGTTGGCAGTTGTCTCCATCTATTAATATCTTCTATTTTTTTCAAAATTAAGGAGTAATTTGTTTTAGCCACCGACGATAGGGAAGTATTAACTTTAATACCCAAGTAGAGGACCTCATTTGTAACCTTAATCTGGGGAGGGAGAGACACCTTACTTTTATCTGTATTAATCAGCATCAGTGCTGATTTTGACAAATTAACCTTGTATCCTGAAAGAAATCCAAATTGCTCCAGTGTTTTTAAAATGGGAGAGTTTGTTGAACATTTGCCATATAATCTAGTGTGTCGTCCGCGTAAAGTGATATCGAATGTGATGTTGCACCTATGGTAATAGGGGAGATCTGCGGAGAGTTTTTAACTACAGTAAATGTGCAAGCAGTTCAATGGATATAGTAAAAATTAAAGGAGACAAAGGGTCCCCTTGTCATGTGCCCTGTCCTACGTCAAATAACTCTAATTCTCCTCCCACACATAACCGGGCTGAAGGATTAGCATACAGTGTTTGAATCATATTGATAAATTTATCGCCAAACTTAAATTCTTTTAGAACTCTCCAAAGATATGGCCATTCAAGGCGATTGAATGCTTTTTCAGCATCTAGAAATAGCAGGCCACAGGCAGGCAGGATTTTATGTGTTGCACTCAGTATGTGTAAGAGTTGGCGAATATTATCAGATGCGGGACGTCCCCTGATAAAGCCCGTTTGATCTCGGCTAATTATTTTCCCAACTACTGTCTCAAGTCTACTGGCTAAGACTTTGGAAAATATCTTGAGGTTGGTACTTATCAAGGAGATTGTACGGTAATTGGCACACTCCAAGGTGTCCTTACTGGGCTTAGGTATAATTGTGATCAGGGCTGTGTTTAGATCTCTATGGAAAGCACCATTTCCAATAGCATAATTTAATGTTTCTAACCATACTGGTCCAAGAATACCCAAAAGTGCTAGGTAAAGTTCCACAGGTATGCCATCTTTACCTGGCGTAAGGCCGTTATTTGTAGCTTTGACTGCTTTAAGTAGCTCATCTAGTGTAATAGGAGAGCCTAGAGTTTTAGTGTCCTCTAATGACAACGCAGGGAGGTCTAATCCACTAAAAAAAATCTGTGAAGTGATTCTCAGAAGGAACTGAGCCACTTGCATACAGTTCCTTAAAGTAATTCTTGAATGTCTTGTTTATTTCCTCTGTTGAAGATACTACTCCACGTTTAGCACATCTCATCACTGGTATAGACGTTTTAGCTTCCTGCTGTTTGAGTGTTAGTGCCAAAAGATGGCTCGGTCTGCTGCCTTCTGCATAATACTTATGTTTGGTTATATGGATCATATATTCTGCCCTGCTTCTTAATAAATCATTTAATTCTGCTTGTTCTGTTTTGAGCTCGTTTTCTTTTGTTTTGGTGTATCTCCTTTTGAGATCATTCTCCAAAACCTTACATTGTTCCTTTAGGGAGGAAATCTTTTGAAGCCGGCTTTTATGTAGATGGGAACTGAACCATATGGCGTTATTTCATAAGGAACCCTTGATGGAGGCCCAAATCACTGTCACATCTGAGACACTATTTTTATTTAAATTTATAAATTCCATCAGTTTTGTCATTTTGTCATTTGTCAAATTCATTATTTTTTAGAAGGGTGGAGTTAAACCTCCACCTAGTAGCCTTATTTTTAATTTTGCCATAATTAAAAGTAGATACGTCTGGGTTGTGATCAGATAGATGTCTGGGCAAAAGTTCTATTGAGTGTACTAAAGGCAGTAGACCGGAGGATATAAGAATGTAATCTATCCGAGAGAAGGTTTTATGTCTTGTAGAGAAGAAGGTATAGTCTTTAGCAGATGGATTATGCACCCTCCACACATGAGTTAAATTTAAATCCATTAGAAAAAGGTTAAGTGCTTTGGAAGCAGATTCTTGAGAGCTTGATATAGTTGAGGAAGATTTATCGAGGTTAATGTTTACCAAAGCATTCATGTCCGAACCAACATATAGTAGGTAGTCACTTAACTTCAGTAATTGTGAGGTAATTGATGGAAAAAATTCAACCTCAAATGCAGTCGGGGCATATAGGCTAATGAAGGTAACTTTTTTACCCTGAGTGGGTGTACAGCAAAAAGCTAGACGTCCTTCATTGTCGGCGCCAGTCCTTTCAATTGATACATCAATACAGCATCTCATTAATATCTCCTTTCATATGAAAAATTAACTCCTTTCGTATGAGTACCATCAGCTGCTGCCACAATGGGTTTATAAAAGCAGTTTTGAACCCTGAGAATGTCATTAGGTGTGTTTCTTGTAACAGCGCGACATCTATTTTCTTTCTGCGTAAGAAATCTAAAACCTTTGAATGCTTGTTGGGAGAGTTTAATCCTTTATCATTAAATGATACAATAGTAAGATTTTCTAATCTATCTGTGTTGCTCATCTTCCCCTGGATCTGTTGTTGTAAGTTGGTGGTGGAGCCCTGAGTTACCTCCTTCCCACCACACCCCCACATTCAACCCTTTACTTTGTAACATCTGTGAGTGTCACTTAGCAATGTCAGACACTGAACATTAACCGCCTCCCTCTAGCACCAACAAATTAGAAAGGCAAAGCAGTTCTCGTAGACAATCATATCAAAGAGACAAGAAAAAAAAAACCTGGTCAAACCTGTTAACCTATATAATTAAAACCATTCCCATTTCAAATATAATATAACACATAATCAAGACCCCAACAGCTCTCTTGCAAGAGACTGTTGCTTTAATAGACTGTCGCTTAGCGATGGCGCCAGTGACGTCTTATCTGGCACCCAGGAACGTAAACAAGTCGACTGGAGACATAATCCGAAATGAACATGTACAACTAAAGTTATCCAGAACAAACTGCTGTTTTTCAGCTTCATTCTTGATGAAGTATGATATTTGGGTGTATTGAATATCACCTTATGAGGTAAAAGATAAAAAGTATACTCTAGGCAGACTTATATCACCTTACCATGTTATCCTTGTACTAACAGGTTAACTGAGCCATTACCTTAAAACTCTGACCTGCAATACTCAGAAACAAATTGGCCCCTTAATTAACTAAATACAAAAGTGCATCAAATGACTTTCCAATAAAAGAATAACCAGAAAACTTCACACCTAGGATGTTAACTTGCCCGTGCCTGTTAGATTGCGCATACAGGCTGGTCCGAGCTCTTAATGCAGTTCCATCTCCTCCCGAGGGGCGTGTGGACTTTGCCCAGGGTCTTCTTTCATATCTCCCAGCATTGATGATTTCAGAGCTTCTTTCGCTTCCTCTGCCGAGTTAAACAACATCTTCATGCCCTTGATATTCACTCTCAAAATTGCCGGGTATATGAGGAATGAGTCGATCCCCTTCTGTCGAAGATTAGCACAGATCTCCTTGTATCCCTGCCGTTCCTGCATCATGCCGGGGCTGTAGTCGGCGAAGAACTGCAGCTGGGTGCCATCAGGGAGAGTAGGTTTGGCTTTTCTTGTGCCCTCCAGGATAGCCTGCTGGTCGGTGTACCATAGAAGCCCAAAAACCATGGTCCGTGGTCTTGAGGTGTTGTTGGAAAAGATCCTATATGCTCTATTGATCTCTAATGGAGTGCTGTGGGAATTCTTGAGCACTGGAATCCAATTAGGCAGTATCTCCTGGAGGTAACCTCTTGGATCGTCGCCCTCAGTGCCTATCGGTAAGTTGACCAGCCGCACATTGTTTCTCCTGGATCTGTCCTCCAAGTCATTTAACTTCTTCCATATCTTAGTCACCTCCGCGAGACAGGAGTTAGTAACTTTCTCATTCTTGCATAAGCTAACCTGAATGTTGTCTATTTTGTTGAAGACCGTGCTAAATTTTTTAACATGAATGTCCGCTTGCCCCTTTAACGACCGGAGAGTGTTGCCGTTCTCAGCCATATGCTTCTGTGTGGGGTCGAGAACCTTTTCCAACGACTCCTTTAGCATATGGGCTACCGTTTCTTGCAGCGATTCCATCTCTGTTGCCATTGTTTGCCTAATTAGCATAGCTACTTCCTCGGATGAATCACTAGCTTGGTGTCGTCTGCTGGTATCTTGTTTCTTGGTTGAATTTGGATCTTGTTTTGAGGTTATGTCTTTAGTTAGATCTTTCTCCAACTCAACCTTGTATTAAGATCATCTATGAGCCCTAAAGAACCTGAAAAAGGAAGGTTATATGTCAGCGTTCAGTGCTGTGCTGCCATCTTGCCTCGTGGCTCACCGGAAGTCCATGTTGTTCAATATTTTTATCTTTTTCTTAAAAGTGCACAACACAGCATTCTACACAATGGGATTCAATGCTAATACAGGAATGTCTTCTTTCCATCATAATGTAATACTAGTGGTGGTGCAGTTTCCCCAAAGAAAAAACACACTTTTGACATTTTTCACAGCTCCCAGTAAAAAATGTAAAAATTATAATAAACTATTTTCTGAGATATTCCAAATAAATGTTTATTTGGCAAAAATGTGCTGGGTTCTTTCTTACTTGTCAATTTCTGCTTGTCTTTCTTTCCTAAGCTTCATCATTTTTTGTTTTGCTAAAACATATAACCTGATATCTTCATCTTGTAATTCTTCCTTTTGCTTTTCTAGTGCTTTAATTATATTATTGTTCTCAACATGTGCCTGAAAATTGAAAAAAAAGAGAATTAATTTATCTTATGATTTTAATGTAGTTAAACACCCCAAGTTGTTTCAGAAAAGCATTGTCATACAACATTAGATCAAATGACCCTAACCATGGCAAAGTGGTAGATTTTAGACAGTGCCTTCAGAGGAGAAAGTGATAGAAGGACAAAGGGGTCTGGACGGAGAGAAAATTCATAGCCTTGGTAACTGAAGGCATAGCCTCTGATAGAAGAGCATTTAAATATGGGAATGACCAAAAGGCCAGAAATTAGGCAATGCAAAGGTCTTGGAGGATTGTAAGTTAGCTAGAGATAATGGAATTATGAAGAGGTATGGCTAAAGGTGAGAAATGTAAAATTAATGTTACTTAACCAGAACCACAGAAGTTATGGGTAATTTTAAAAATGCAAACACAAGGAAATCTGCAGATGCTGGAAATTCAAGCGACACACACAAAATGCTGGTGGAACGCAGCAGGCCGGGCAGCATCTATAGGAAGAAGTACAGTCCACATTTCAGGCCGGGACCCTTCGTCAGGACTGTTTTAAAAACGCAAACATGAGGAAATCATTTAAAAACGCAAACATAAGGAAATCATTTAAAAACACAAACACGAGGAAATAATTTAAAAATGCAAATGAAGGGTCTCGGCCCAAAACATTGACTGTACTTCTTCATGTGGAAGTTATGGATAAACTGAACTTGGTGCAAATTGTAATCAGTAAGCAGCCAAGCCACCAGAGGAAATTAATTTAATTTGTTTATGTAATTAAGCATGTAATTTATTTAACTGAAGTGAGCAATTTGAAGATTTTAAATGTCTTTCATTGTAAAGGTCAATATCTTTTAAGCCTGATGTACCATTCTTCTACTGCAGTTAGGGCAACAGGAGATTTTGCTGTTCCCTGGGCATTCCAAAGTATAGCGTATTTATCTTGGATGAACATAGTAAATTGACAGTCAAAGAATATTTAGCAGCATGTCAAAAGATGAAGACTACTGTGCAGAATGGAGTGGATAAAAAGGCAAATATTGAAAGTGGAACCTCTTTGTATTCCCTAAATTACAATTTATTATAGAAGAGCTGTGTTTCCCTTGATCTCCTCATTTCCTTCTCCTGTTGAATTAAAATATAGCATCTCATTATTACATCATAAGACATAAGAGCAGAATTAGGCAATTCTATCTCCAAGTATACTGAAACTTCATCCTTAACAATAGAGTCCAATGCTTTCCCTACCACTGGGGTTACGCTGACTGAGCTATAATTTCCTTTCTTTTGCTTTCCTCTCTTCTTAAAGAATGGAGTGACACTTGCAATCTTCCATTCCTCCAGGACCATGCCAAAATCAAGTGATTCTTGAAAGATTATGACCAATTCATCTGTTTTTTCTTCAGCAATCTCCCTCAGACTCTGGGATGTAGTCCATCTGGTCCAGGTGACTTTTCCACCTTAAGACCTTTGAGTTTGCCTAGCACTTTTTTCTTTGTAATAGCAATGGCACTCACTCCTGTTTCCTGCCACTCACAGATCTGTAGCAAGCTGCTAATGTCTTCTGCAGTGAAGACAGATGCAAAGTACTTGTTAGGTTCACCTGCCATTTCTTTGTCCCCATTACTGCCTCATCAGCATCATTTTCCAGTAGTCCAATATCAACTCTCACTTCCCTTTTATTCTTTATAAAACTGAGAAAAATTTTGGTATCCTGCTTTATATTATTGGCTAGTTTGCCCATATATTTTATCTTTTCCCTTCTTATAGCTTTTTTAATTGCCTTTTGTTGGATGTTAAAAACTTCCCAATCATCCAACTTCCCACTCACTTTTGCTACATTATATGCCCTTTCCTTGGCTTCTATGAAATCTTTAACTTCCCTTGTCAGCCATGGTTGCCTTCCCCTGCCATTTGAGAACAACATCTTCTGTGGGACATATCTATCCTGCTCCTTGTGAACTATTCCCAGAAACTTCAGCCATCTCTGTTCTGCTGTTTTCCCTGCCAGTATCCTGCTCCAATCCACCTGGGCAAACTCCTTTCTAATGCCTCTGTAATTCCCTTTATTCCATTGCGACACTGATACATGTGACTTATGCTTCTCCCTCTCAAATTGCAGTATGAACTCAATCATATTATGATCACTGATTCCTATATGTTTCTTTACATTAAGCTTCCTAATAACATCTGGGTTATTACACAACACCCAACCTAAGATAGCCTCTCCCCAAGCAGGCTCAAGCACAAGCTGCTCTGAAAAGCCATCTCATAAGCATTCAACAAATTCCCTCTCTTACAATCCGACACCAACCTGCTTTTCCCAATCCTCTTGCAAGTTGAAGTCCCCCATTACAATTGCGTCATTACCCTTATTACATGCCTTTTCCAGCTCCCTTTGCAATCTCAACCCCACATCTTGGCTTCTATTTGGAGACATATACATGATTCCCATAATGTTTTTATTAACCCTTGCAATTTCTTAATTCCACCCACAAGATCCTATGTCACCTCTTTCTAAAGATATAATTCCATCGCTTACCAACAGAGCCACACCACTGCCTATGCCTTCCTGCCTGTCCTTTCAATACAAAGAATATCCTTTGATGTTAAGATCCTATCTATGACCTTCTTTCAGCCACAACTCAGTGATGCCTGCAGTGTCATACCGACCAATCTCTAACTGTGCGAGTTCATCCACCTTATTCCAAATGCTACATGCATTTAAATCCAACACCCTCAGTCCTGCATTCTTCACCTTTTATTTTGCCTCTGTGGTACAATTTAACTCTTTGCTCTGTCTGCATTTGTATCCAATCATTGGCTTGTCCTTCCTTACATTCATGTTACATCCATCATCCACTTGTAAACCTGCTGGCTCATCCTCAGCTCTATCATACTGATTCTCATACCCCTGCCATATTGAACTATTCCCAACAGCTCTAGTAAACCTGCCTGCAAGAATATTGGTCCCCCTCGGATTCAACCTATTCCTTTTGTACATGTCCCACTTGCCCCAGAAGAGGTCCCAATTATCCAAAAATCTGCCCCCTGCTCCAATTCTTTAGCCGCGCATTTATCTGCCACCTCATTCTATTCCTATCCTCACTGTCATCTGGCACAGGCAGCAATACTGAGATTGCTACCCCTGAGGTCCTGCTTGTCAGCTTCTTTCCTAATTGCCTGTATTTTTTTTCAGGACCTCCTCCATTTTTCTACCCATGTTGTTCGTACCAATATGTACCACAACTTCTAGCTGCTCACCTTCCCTTTCCAGGATATTGTGGACGCATTCAGAAACATCACAGACCCTGGCACCTGGGAGGCTAACTACCATCCATGTTTCCTTTTCGCATCCACAGAATCGCCTGTCTAAATAGTCCAAGATCAATCTAACCCTTCCCTTGCACATAGCCCTCCATTTATCTTGTGTGGATTTAAGAGTATCTAAATTGTCCCTAATGCATTTGCCTCTCCCACCACCATCTAAGTGCATATTCCTTGCACTTACCACTCTCTATGTAAAAAAAAACCTATCTCAGACACCCCGCTGTACTTTCCTCCAATCTCCTTAAAAGTATGTCCTCTCATATTAGCCATTGCCACACTGTGAAAATTGCACTAGTTGCCCGTTCAATCTATGCCTCTTTTCATTCTCTTCACCCCTATCAACTTGCCTCTCTTCCTTCTTCACTCCAAAGAGAAAAGCCCTAGCTTGTTCAACTTTTCCCCATAAGACACGTTCCAGGCAACATCTTGGTAAATCTCTTCTGCACCTAAAATTTCCACATATCCTTCTTATAATGAGACTACCAGAACTGAACTCAATACTGCAAGTGTGGTCTAACCAGAGCTTCATAAAGCTGCAACATTACCTCATGGCTCTTGAACTCAGTCCCCTGACTTAATGAAGGTCAACACACCATATGCCTTCTTAACCACCCTATCAACATGCATGGCAATTTTGAGTTATCTACTGACTTGGACCCCAAGATCTTCAGTTCCTCTACATTGTTAAGAATCCTGCAATTAATCTTGTACTCTGCCTTCAAGTTCAACTTTCCAAAGTGTATCACTTCATACATTTCCAGATTGAACGTCATTTGCCATCTCTCAGCCCAGCTCTGCATCCTGTCAATGTCCCATTGTAACCGACAACAAACTTCTAAATCAGGAGTGTCAAACTACCGGCCTGCGGGCCACATCCAGCCCGCAGGATGACTTGGGGGGGAAAAAAAGTATATTTACGACCATTTATTATGTATCTGTACGGCAGCCACTCTCTCTCCCACCGTTGTCTGTGCCGCCTGCTGCGCCAGCAGCTTGTTGTGTGTACTTAGAAAACAATTAACCACCCGCTGTGCGTAAGCACCTACCACCCCGCACTGAAGACCACTAGGGCCCCACTTACGTCGTCAGACACAGTATAAACACACAGAGTACTCAGGTAAGTGGCACCTGTAGCAAGGCTGAGACTGTTTGCTGCTGTGGTTCAAAATGCTTTCCAAGAAAAGAAAAGTTGACATCGAAGGTTGGATATTCAACAATAATTGGAAAGATCGTTTTTTCTTCTGTGAGGTCAACGGCAAACCTGTGTGTCTGATATGCTCGCAACAAGTGGCTGTGGCAAAAGAGTACAATATCAAACGACACTATGAGACGTCACATGGAGAAAAATATGACAAGTACGCAGGACAACTCAGAACGCAAAAGGTAAACGAGCTTGAAGCAGCTCTGAAAAAACAACAATCAGTGTTCACTAGAAGTCGAGAGACTCATGATGGAGTTGTCAAGGCCAGCTATATTATTGCCAACAAAATAGCTGCTACGTCAAAGCCATACTCAGAAGGGGTATTCATCAAAGCATGCGTGCTGATGGCAGCTGAGCTGGTGTGCCCTGAGAAGAGACGGGCTTTTGGTAATATCAGCTTGTCAAGAAATACTGTGGCAGAGAAAATCGGGGACCTTGCAGGAGATTTGAAGAGTCAACTAAAAGGCAATTGATGAGAGCACCGACGTGACTGATGTAGCTCAATTAGGAATATTTATTCGTGGCGTTGATGTATCTTTGACTGTCACCGGGGAGTTTGTGGAGATGGTGCCCATGACAAACACAACAGCGAACGATGTTTTCGTCGAGGCCTTGGACAGACTGGAGGTTGACTGGAGTCATGCTGTCACCGTGGCAACAGATGGTGCACCATTCATGGTCGGGAAAAAGGCAGGTGTTGTTGCAAAACTCTGATGTTGACAGGCTGGTTAAAGCCAAGAGATGTCAGGTGTCTGGAAGCAGCAAGTGAAAAATGAGTGACACTGTTCGATGCACTGCGACATGTAAGCAAAATGCATTATGAAATATTGAGTGTCATAATATTATGATTCATTCATTTTCTGACTATTCTATTATTGTAAATGTGATCACTTCAGTAAAAATTAGAGGCTAACTGTGTTCATCGTCTGAGTTTGATAGCTGAAAGCAGGCAAATAAAATTAGGTGCAGTTGTATAGCCTACATTTACAATTTGTTTTGTTAGATCTACATTTGTGTCTGCTAACGTTCGATTTCAAATGGTTTATTAATGGAAAGGGTGCAGCTCCCAAAACAATCTTAGCCAAAATAGCATCGTTTTTTCTCTCTCTCATCACAACTTTCTTGTAGCCTACAACTGTAAGTTAATACCAATCATAAAAATAATGCTTGCTAGGCAATCTTCTTCATAAGAAACGAAATTCGTAAAGTGAAACACTTTGTAGTTATAGCAGAGACTGAGACACATGACAGCAGGTTGAAAAAACAAAGGCAATGAAAGCTGTGGGAGCATGCGCGCGTGCACAACTGATCCAGCTTGCATGAAGTTGCATTTTACCCAATCCGGCCCGTGACTTAAAATGAGTTTGACACCCCTGTTCTAAACTATCCGCAACACCACCAACTCACATAGGCATATTCTGAATCTGGTGCTCATTTTTTAACAATGAAACTCATTGTAGAGAGATCAAAGTATCCCAGTTGAATTGACTAAACTATTCCACCTCTTCATTGTCATTTGCATTCTCACCTGAGTGAAACTATGGTATTTTACTTTTTATTTGACTTGGTGTGATAGGCAAGCACTTGTGAAATAAGGATGGATTTCTGATTTTATTTAGCCAAAAGCCAGCATAATCCAAGACCCCACCTGCTCTCTTCTCCCCTCTCCCATCGGGCAAAAATAGAAAATTCTGCAAACTCATACCAACAGGCTCAAGGACAGCCTCTATCCTGTTGTTATAAGACGATTAAGTGGTTCTCTGGTATGATAAGATGAACATTCGTCTTCATAATCTACTTTGTTATGATCTTGCACCTTATTGTTTACTTGCATTGCACCCTTTGCACTTTATTCTGCAGTCTTTTATTACTTCACTTTTATTTTACCTCAGTACACTGTATAATGATTTGATCTGTCTGAACAGTGGGTAAGACAAGCTTTTCACTGTACTTCATATAACGATAATAAACTACTGTAATCCCAATTCCAAATAAAGCAAAATTTAAAAGTAAAAGATAGCTTAGATATTTGTACTGTTAATCCATAAAATAATCAACTTTTCCAAGCAAAGCTTTAGGAGCATTACAGGAAAGCCAAAAAAAATCATATCAGAAATCAAATTCAAGGTCCTCTATGACAACAAACCACAAGAATTTCTGGAACCACATGTTACTCAACTCATTAAGATGAAAAAGTTCTTGAAGCCTACCATATGACTGATCTTATTGTTATATTTTTCTTGCTTTTTCAGTTCTTCAATTTTACTAAGTTCCCACTTGTACAACTGTGCCAACTTCTTGATTTCTCTTCCTTCCATTATATCTTGTTGCTTCTCTTGTTTTCTTAGTTGTTCATGTTCCTTTATCCTGCCATCAAATAAATCTTTAAATGCCATTATTATAATGAAAAGTTAGTGAACAAATGAGTAACTTTCACCATACGCCTTCAAAAAAAATTGCATTTGGTTTCAAAAGTTGCAGTTGGTATCAAATATGCATGCATACTGTTAACTTTGACACAGGTCAAGGTTAGTCTTGGTGAGAGAAGTGGCAGATAATACTAAAATGTTTGCTATTTGTGGGCTCAGAGGAAATTAGGCATCTTAATTGTAATATTTTCACTGTCAGGAGAACATCCACCATTGCCACTTTGTGCACTGGACCAAGAGGTTTTTGAGGCAGGAGTGTAACTGCCAGAACTTTTCTAAAGACACCCAACTTTTGTCCCTTCCAAGATGTTTTACAGTGGCACAGCAGTTATCATGACTGCTTCACAGCTTCAGGGACCAACTCAGATCCTGATTTCATCTGCTGTCTGTGTAGAGTTCGCATGTCCTCTTGTGACTACAAGGTTTCTCCTGCGTAGTCTGGTTTCCTCAAACATCCCAAAGATGTGATGGAAGATTTATTGGCTATTATAAGTGATCCCTAAGAATTTTAACAAAAAACTAAGTTGCAGGGCTACTGAAAATAAAGAGAGACTGAATGAAACAAATGGGATTTGCTCTGCTAGAACCAGCAAGGATCAAATGGATTGAATGTCCTCCTTCTCAGTCATAATAAGTAACTAACCAAGACAAACACACGTAAATTCCTTCCAAAAATGTTAATATAATTACATTGTCCTTGAAGGTTTCAGACCATGATAATGATTTGAATTTCCAAATGCTTCCCACTGCTACACTTCATCTAACAGATATACCTAGTCTCACCAAAATCACCTTCTTTTTCAGGGCTGGAATACCAGAAATTACAAGTACAGCAAATTATTATTTTTTTTCTCCCAATATTCTGTATCTTAAGTTGATGGCCACATCTAAAGAAAGCCTAGGCAGCAGCCCAACAATATCCTTTATGGACAACATATTTGGGTCCAACTCTGATTCACTTATGTATTGAGATGCAACGCAGAATAGGCCTTTCCAGCCCTTCAAGTCACGCTAACCAGCAATCTCCCAATTTATCATAGCCTAATCACGACACAATTTACAATGACTAATTGACCCACCAACCATTACACCTTTGGACTGTGGGAGAAAACTGGAGCAGCTGGAAGAAACTCACGCAATCACAGGGAGAACATACAAACTCCTTACAAACAGCAGCGGGAATTAAACCTGGGTCACCTATATTGTACAGCATTGTTCTAACCACTATACTACCATGCCGTCCAGTACTATTGTGATGATGATACAAATTCCTGCATTAGAAGATCCAGGAGTTTTCAAGTCCCAGTTTTAACAGCATATTTTTAATGCAATTTTTCCTCAAGCATATTCAGAGTTATGAAGCTGTTATGTAGTTTTTGGTAACTATTTCCATTTATATTAAAAGAAACAGATAAAAGAAATAAATTTATATTGAATTTTTTATATTCTAAGAATGTCCCAAAGCACTTTGCATCCTATCTGATTTGGAGTCACAGTTGAAGTGTGTGAAGAACTGTTCTACAGGAAGCATCAATACATAATTATATGATAATATCAGACTTTATTTTCAGTCATGTTGATTTAAATGTAAATATTGGTATGTACTCCAAACATAACTTCCCTGCAGTTCTTCCCTGCAATATTGTCATGGGATCTTTAATGTTCAGATTATGGAGTATAACAGGCTTTAGTATAAAATCTTTGAAAAATAGCACTTTCAATCATATCATTTTAACAACATTTACAGATCAAACAAATGAATTTCAAAACTATAAGCAAAATCAATTCTTTACTCACTGTTGCTGATGGAAATCAGAAAGAGCTTTTCTCCGTTCTTTCTGTTTTAGCATATTTTGATACTCTGTATCCTCAATTGTGTACCTTTGACGTTGCATTTCCTCCACAAATTGTTTTTCTTGACTTTTAAGAAAATGTTCCCTTTTCCGGTTCAATTCAATCTGGGCTTCTCGTTCTTTAAGCGTTTCAGTGAGCATCAGTGCAGCCTACAAGAATGTGTGTGTTCATTATGACGAACACTGATGTCATGTAGATTGTCTAATAAAACTCTGATCAGATGAAATTATATCATGAAAGTTATACAAATTCATTAAATTTATTCACATCAACATGACTCCTAGACTGAATTTTAGCCTTCATACACATCATCATTTCTAATTCTACATTTCTTATACACTACTTGTGTTCTTAGGTAATTTGAATGTGGATACTGTATTAAGCATTTTCATAGAAATAATGTTACAAAAATCAATGTAATGCACCTCTACTGAGTTTAAGGTGGTATGTCCCTCTTCGGCCACCAAATCCAATTTCTGTACATATGCACAAGCCCGCAATCAGCTCTAAGTATTGTTGGTACACATAATTTGAACTCCAAACAACTTGAGATAAACTGGAACATTCTGTTAATGCTAAAAGCAAAAATCTTAAAGTATCAATTACAACTCCTCTCCTTCTGCTTCCAAGTACGGATTCTACTCTATTCTCCCAGTTTTGCATTTCCACCTGATGACAAGACTTTCCATTCCATTGCTTTGAGATACCTAGTTTTAAAAAATTAAACATGGCTTTCCTTCTGCAATATTCCGCTGAGGTCTTAAACATGATAACTCTATTTTCCACACTTCTCATAGTCTCTCTCCTCCCATGAAGAAAAAAAGATAGGTTTCCCCTTGTCCTTACTTACCATGTCACCTACCCCCACCATCCTCCACATTTAATGGATCATACCGGGAATTACCAACAGCTTCGACAAGCTGGCACCATCGGACATATTGTTACCATCACTCATAGGAGATGTAATACCTGGCATTTAACCCCTTCTACCATTCTGGAACAGAAAGTTTTTCAGATGAAGCAGCAATTCATGTGTACTACTTCCAAGGTAGTCTATTACACTGACATGCTCTTGACATTGTCTCCTCAACAGTGGAAGAATCAAACCTAAATTGGGTGACTACTTTGCACAACACCTCTGTTTGGTTTGCAAGGGAGATCCAGACCTTACAACTATGCAACATGTTAATCCTCCATCCCACTCCTACTCAGACCACTCTATTTTTTCGACCTCTGCATTAACTTTTAGTATTAAATAAACACTAAAAATTATTTTTACTGCTTAGCTCCTAACCTCTCAATGGCAATAAATTATTCCATTTATTTTTTCAGCAAATGGCCTCAGACTTATCCATATTGAACTTTTCACCCCACTCCCTGTAATACACATGCTGTGCTTCCTATCAATGTAATTCTACAAAGCTGAAAGAACAACTGATTCGGATGAATTAATAGGAACACTGAAGCATTGGTTAGGTAATGTTGAAATCCAGTCAAATGAATAAAGCAAGTTAACTATGATGATGGATTAATATTAAGAAATAATTTAATTTCTGAAGCAAAATTATAAGATTGATAAAATATAATCAATTTTATAACATTCAATTACAATAAATAATTTTTAATTAAAATGAAATTATAAACTTCTAAGAAAAAAACATTATACTGTACATTAAATCCTTTCACTCTATCAGTTTGATAGAAAAGCAGAGTTTCAGCCCGTTCCAGATTTTCTTTTCTTTTCTGTTCCATATATTTTGCCTCTTCTAAATCTATTTGTCTCCTATCCTCTTCTTCCTTTTCTTTACGTTGTTTTCCTGCATCAAGCCTTTTTTGTCTGTGACCCTAGGATAGATTGTACATTGTTTTTAGAAATTAGCTTTTGAAAGCATTTTAACATTTTCACTATGAGACATTAACTTTTCAATTACATAACATTTAATTTACTCTTGATACAAGATCCTCAGCAACTGATTCTGTGTTATAATTATTGTTTCCACAGAGGCAATCAATGCTTTTGCATGAAATGTAATATACCTTTATTACAGTTCCAAGGCTCTGAAGTTCAGCATGATTATTCTACAAGTAGTTAATTATAAGTATTAATAAATGTATTCAAATCTGTGGATTAAAATCCTTACTATAGCTTGAGCACATTATTAGTCAAGTGTTTATTTGACTTCTTTTGGCTTCCCACAGCCATTGGGATAAATTTATCCCAAGGATGGTGGTTATTTTAAGAAACGACTCAAAATCAAATGTTTAGATACGATGTCTGACATGAAGTGTATACAAGAACACATGCACAGATTATTGAAAAATAAGCCTTTTGGCATTATATAAAATATTATTTAGAATAAGTTAGTCATGGTGTTCAATTAAAATCAATACATTGCTATACCAATATAGGAGGGGCAAATGCTAAAATGAAGTGTCTATTGCGGCAAAGGCTCCAGCGTATATACGGGGAATAAATTCCTTCTGCAGTAAAGAAATAAATAAGAGATTGAAAGATACAGTGTCCTTAGAAGCAAAAAGCCTAGCCAAGGTATGTACTTTTCAATGAAGACTTAATTATAGCAACTTACTTAACCACTAAACACATGACCAACAAATACAGCAACATATTATTCCCCATATTTCACTGTATTCTTGTGCTTTAGGAATTTAATGCAGTTTGACCAGGGATAACAGAGGGAAATAGAGAGAAGACAATGTACTAGAGTTAGATGCCTGATATTATAACTTCTTACAATCATGTGTGAGAATACCCTAAAGAGAACCTTGCAATGTTTAGTATCCAAAAGGACAAGGGCTTCAGGCACATGGGAGCATCAGCACCTGCATTTTCCCCATCCAAATGTTGGAGATATATTGCCATTCCCTCTTTCACTTGATCTAATTTGCTGGGACAAAATCCTATAACTTTAATCTTCAACATCATTAGAGAAATACCTTTGGAAGGAGTACAGCAATTCAGGAAGGTGGTTCACACCACTTGCTCATTCAATGTCATCTAGTATGTCCTCCTCTTCTGTGCCAGGTACCCATAATCCTCAATTGTTCTATCTTTCAAATATTTATCTATCTCCACTTTAAATCTATTTAAGGATCTGGCCTCTATCACTCTCAGGAACAGAGAATTCCAGAGTATCACTACCCTCTCAGAGAAGTAATTTTTATGTAGCAACACACATCAAAGTTGCTGGTGAACGCAGCAGGCCAGGCAGAATCTCTAGGAAGAGGTACAGTCGACGTCTTGGCCCGTCGTTGCTTGAAATTTCCAGCATCTGCAGAATTCCTCATGTTTGCGTTTAATTTTTATGTAGCTCAGTTTTTAATGATCAGCGCCTTATTAAGCAGCTATGTCCCTTATTCATAATTCCCCCACTAGTTAAAAACCTCAACCTCTACTCAGTCAAACCGCCTTAGGATTGTATATCCAATTATTTTTCCAGTGTCCCAATTAAATCAGGAGAGAGAGAGAGAGCAGGGAACTCACAGGTTTGTGACTGAGATTTTTAAAAATGAGCTTTCTTGGGCTTTTGACATTTTCTAGAGGCTTAATTAAACAGTGATTCATTAGCAAGGGCAAATAAAAATAAGGTACTGACAAGCAGAGGAGCCATTGTTGGAGCAGCCATTGTGTGAGTGAACCAGTGTTAGAGTGGGGAGGCTTGGGCTCATCAAGCTTCAGTGAGAACAGGTTTGGGCGAGGTAGGCATCTGGTAAGTTTTTTCTTTATTCTTTGTCCGTTAGTAATATAGTTAGAGCAGTGAGGATGGTTTTAGGGGCTGTGTTTTGTTCTTTCTGTGAGGTGTGAGAATTCTGGCAGACCTCCAGCATCCCAGATAACCACAAGTGCTGCAGCTCCTTGGAGACCATGTTAAAGAACTTTGGCTCATATGGGAAACTAAGGGGGTGATAGATAAAAGTATTAGGGAAGTTGTTACCCCTAAGCTGCAGGAGGCAGGTACCTGGGTCAGGAGACAGAAAGGGAAATGGGAAACCAGTGCAGAGTACCCCTGTGGCCATTCCTCCCAATAATAAGTATACTGCTTTGGATACTATTGGCAGGGAAGCTAGGAGGAAACTGCAGCGACGCTGTCTCTGGCACTGAGTCTGGCGCTGTGGCTCAGAAATGAACAGTGGAGAAGACGACTGCAGTAGTGATAGGGGTTTCCATAGTTAGAGGAATAGACACGAGATTCAGTAGACACAACCGAGACACTCGGAAAGCATGTTACCTCTTATGTGCCAGAACCAGGGATGTCTCGGATCGGGTCCATGGTATTCTAAAGGGAGAGGGCGAGCAGCCGGAAGTCTTGGTGCATATTAGCACTAATGACAGAGGTAGGAAAAGGGAGGAGGTCCTGAAGAGACAATATAGGGAGCTAGGTAGAAACCTGAAATGCAGCACTTCCAGGGTAGTAATCACTGGATTGCTGCCTGTGCCACATGCCAGTGAGGGTAAGAATAGGATGATTTGGCAGCTGAATGGATGGCTGAGGAACTGTTGCAGGGGGCAGGGTTTTTCAGATTTCTGGATCATTGAGATCTCTTCTAGGGAAGGTACTGAAGGTGTTACTGCATATTTGAATGCATGCAGTATATGGAATAAGGTAGATGAGCTTGTAGCACAGTTAGAAACTGGCAGGTATGATGTTGTGGACATCACTGAGTCATGGCAGAAAGAAGAATATGGTTGGGAGCTTAACATGAAAGGATACACATTTTGAGAGGTAGGCAGAGGGGATGGTATGGCTTTGTTGGTAAAAAATTAAATTAAATCCTTAGAAAGAGGTAACATAGGATCAGAAGATGTAGAATTGTTCTGGGTACAGTTAAAAAGACGCTGATGGGAGTAATATACAGGCTTCCGAACAGCAGTCATGAAGTGGGCTACAAATTACAACGGGAGATAAGAAATACATGTCAAAAGGGTAATGTTATGGTAGTCATGGGGGATTTCAATATTCAGGTAGATTGGAAAAATCAGGCTGGTGATGATTTTGGATACTAAGAGAGAGAATTCGTAGAATGCCTACAAGATAGTTTTTTGAGCAACTTGTGGTTGGACCACTAGGGGGATCAGCTATTCTGGACTGGGTGTTGTGTAATGAACCAGATTTGATTAAGGAGCTTAAGGTAAAGCAACCCTTAGGAGACAGTAATCATAATATGATAGAATTCACCCTGCAGTTTGAGAGGAAGAAGGTAAAGTCAAATGTATCAGTATTACAGTGGAGCAAAGGGAATTACAGAGGTATGAGAGAGGAGCTGGACAAAGTTGATTGGTAGGGACACAGGCAGGGATATGGTAGAGCAGCAATGGCTGGAGTTTCTGGGAACAATTCGAAAGCTGCACGATAGATACATCACAAAGAAGAAGTATTCTAAATGCAGGATGACCAATGGTGGATGACAAGGGAAGCAAAGCCAACATAAAACCAAAAGAAAGGACATATAATAGAGCAAAAATTAGTGGGAAGTTAGGGGATTGGGAAACTTTTAAAAACCAACAGAAGGCAACTAAAAAGCCATAAGGAAGGAAAAGATCAAATATGAAGGTAAGCTAGCCAATATTATCAAAGAGGATACCAAAATTTTGTTCAGGTATATGAAGAGTAAAAGAGAGGTGAGAATAGATATCAGACTGCTAGAAAATGATGCTGGAGAGGTAGTATTCAGGGACAAGGAAATGGCAGGTGAACTGAGTAAGTATATTACATCAGTCTTCACTGAGGAAGACACTAGCAATATTCAGAAATTTGAGAGAGTCAGAGGGCAGAAGTGAGTGCAGTTGTTATTACTAAGAAGATGGTGCTAGGAAATCTGAAAAGTCTAAAGGTAGATAAGTCAACTGTACCAGATGGACTACACCCCAGGGTTCTGAAAGAAGTGGCTGAAGAGATTGTGGAGGCATTAGTAATGATCCTTCAAGAATCACTAGATTCTGCCATGGTTCTGGAGCATTGGAAAATTGCAAATGTCATTCAAGAAGGGAGGGAAGCAGAAGGAAGGAAACTATAGGCCAATTAGCTTGACCTTATTTGTTGGGAAGATGGTGGAGTCCCTTATCGAGGATGAGGTTGAGAAGATGCTGGAGTCTCGTATTGAGGATGAAGTTTCGGGGTACTTGGATGCTCGTGGTTAGATAGGCCAAAGTCAGTGTGATTTTCTTAAGGAAAAATCTTGCCTGGTAATTCTTTGAGGAAATAACACGCGGGATAAACAGAGGAGAATCAGTGGGCATTGTGTACTTGGATCTTTGGAAGGCCTTTGACAAGATGGTGTACATGAGGCTGCTTAGCAAGATAAGAGCCCATGGTGTTATAGGAAAGATGGATAGCATGGATAGAGCATTGGCTAATTGGTAGAAGACCAAGGGTGAAAATAAAGGGATTGGCTGCTGGTGACTAATAGGCAACCTACAACTTCATAAAAGTTCAACTGGTTTGTAAGTCTCTGACAGTCTAATACTTGTGGCAGATTTTGGCTACAGATTAGAATACGTAAAGCAATGTTGTCATGGTTTCCCTAATAAACAATACATTTTGAAGACATGCAGCTACTGAGAGGTTGAGGTACTGTATATTTGAGTCTGTCCACAGAAGTAACCTTGAGACTATCTGTATTTGACCAAGATTGGATCAGCAATGATACTGCTCAATAGTAAAGAAGGCTTGAGGGACTGGTTGATCTCTTTCTGTTCCTAGTTTTACAGTTGGATGTTACAGTGAATAACAAACTTGTACAAATACAACAAAAATCTTCACACTAAGCCTACTTCTTATTAGAATTATTTGTGTGAAATTGTCAGTGTCATTCAAGAGACACAAATGCACGAAGCTATAAAGCACTAAACAGAAAAATTTTAATTGTTTCACTGTTGTGATGACATGCAATGATGTTTATTTCAATTCCCCTTACAGCCTTCCCCAATATGATCTGGACAAAATACATAAATACATAGAAACTGTATAAAAACTCTGTGTCATTACTTCCAAATTAAAAATTAAAGGGCAATACTCAAGGTTGTTCCTGGAAGTGTAAAATAAAATTTTGCTAACCCCTATCTTTTCTGATTTTCTATCCTCATTTTACATCTGTTTATCAGATACAATCAAATGAACTCAACTATACTTTAGATGTTAAATTTTTAAAAATCGTGCTTCCTTATTGGATTCACAATAGAATTTTTCAAATTTTAATGACGAACAATAAAACACTATAATGTACAACATAACAATGACAGATGGTGCAAGATACTTAAAGAATGCTTACTGCAATGGTATTTGTCCAGTGTTTAGTTATTTCTTTAGATTGTAAATGTAAAGCCTCCCCTTCTTCCTTCAGAGTACGTAAAAATTCAGCTTCTTTATTTATTCCATTCAAATCATCCTGGATGCGTTGCCATTCTGCTTTTGGAATAACTGTGACTTGTCGAAGATCCACCAAATTTGGAAATTGTAATCCACGAAAGGCATTTGGCTTGGCATGAATCTGTCCTAAAATTTTCAAACCATGAAATTCCAAACAGAGTAATTACATTCCCTGTCATACTTTGCAAAAGCGCTGTTTCTAATATCATCTGTCTGCTTTAATTGGTAAATGGTACCAATCACCTTGTGATAACAGAACTGAACATCAGTGTTTAACGCGTATAACTGAAAGCAAAATAAGAATTGTTTTAACCAAGCAAATTTAAAACACCTTTACATTTTCATTTAGCTTCATTGTGGCCAGCCCTGTTAACTTCAGGATTTGCACTCATCTGTAAACATACAGCTTTATGAAGCATCAGACTCTGATGAGTTTTAATATTTTGTAAATTTCCAATATCTGTTTTAAGGGCTGCATATTTCCAACGTTTTAACAGTTTATCATAAAAATCCCCAAAACATGAAAATTAACTCTCTGCAGTTAGTGGGGCTTCAGTGGGTCAATCAGTGCATAAATTGGTTGGTGCACTTGATTAGCAAAACACTGAACTCTTAAAACAGCTGGCATACTAAATATGCATTTACGCCAAACTTTTTAAACTTACTCGAATGATACTGACTAATGATGAACGCTATCAGCTAGTTATTCTATACTGACTAACATTTGTCTCTCAGTAACTCCAATGAAAAAGATGACTTGGTTTGGCCATTTTTTTGTGTAACCTTTCTGAAGACTTTCTACAATAGGTACCTTCCAAGAAATTCTGCATTGACTGTAAAAAAAACTGTTAAGTTCTCCTAAGCCTACAAAATATGAAAATATGTTGACGCTGGAAGTCTTAAATAAAGGCTGAAAATGTCAGTAAATCTCAGATTAAGTAGCTTCCACTAAAAATGAAAGAGAACCGGAGTGAACAATTTTGATTCTCCAGGGTTTTCAACCTGAAATGTTAAATGGATAACAGCGATAACTACGTTGGGGTGCTGTTAACTGATTCAGCCCAGCATTCAACAAGATCATCCTCTAGGTATTACTCAACAAGCTTCCAAACCTGGGCCTCTATACCTTTCTGCAACTGCATTGTTGACGTCTTCATTGGGAAACCACTGTCAGTGCAGCTAAGAAATAATAACCCCTTGCTGACAATCAACACAGCCGCACCTCAAAGATGCAGGTTTAACCCACTGCTCTACTCTCTCTACACCAGGGATCTCAAACTGAGTGATATCGCACCTCCCCCCAGGTATAGTGGTGTGGTGGGAATTTCTAAGTGGGAGATAAAGATAAAGCAGTCAGTGGTGGGGGTGGGGGTCTCAGTAGCAAGGGGGACAGCTGAGAGATTACAGGCTTAATTAAAGAAATGTATTACTTATTATAAGCATTTGATCCTCAGTGACTCATTATGAGTTATATTGATCACAAAATCACCTCATCCCTTGCTAACACACCATTCTCTTAGACTTTACCCAAAGCATGTTATAGTTGTTGAAAACAATGTGACTCTTCCGTATTTGGCATATCATGAGAAATATGGACTGAAGAAATCATGTTATTTCTGGGCCCGGTCTGTGCATTATTGCCATTCACTACTGTAGTACAGTGTTAGCTAGTATGATTTTCATACTCTTATCATGCAGTGATACAATTCCAGTGAATTAGGGTGTGGTGTTCAATGGGGTAAAATTCAGAATCTGCTCTTTCGAATGGTCTTGATGAACCTTTCTAGACCATGGCCCAACCAAGATATCGCTGCCTCACTTTATATACCTTCAGGCAGAGAGTCAGGTTTTGCTTGAGCTGTAATGATATCATAACTTTCCCCTTTTATTAATCACAGCACTTGAGGTTGGACTTAAATAATGGTTGTTAATCCATAATGAAATTGGCTGAAGCAGACCAAATGAAAAAGAAGTGTAGAAAGTATAGTGTGAAGTATCTGAAATATGGATTTATACCAGCACTATGCAATTGAGGCATTGAAGCCATCCAGGCTCCTTGAATATTTTTAAATAATATACTCTGATAGAGCAAACACGAACTTGGCTTATTTTTGGTCACTTCGTGAAAGCTTTTCAGAAAAGGAAAGAACTTCAAAACATGTTTGCCAGCACTTCACAACAAAATAGTGATGGTTTGCATGCCAACCATCATGGCTCATTGCTCATTGCTAAATCTGGAAAGCCACATACAATTGGAGAAGAACAGGTTCTGCCAGCAGGAAAGGAGGTTCTGAGTACAGTTTTCCACAAGTCACCAGACCAAATAACACTGGACAACAAAGATTTTGCTT
Source organism: Mobula hypostoma (assembly GCF_963921235.1). NCBI lineage: Eukaryota > Metazoa > Chordata > Chondrichthyes > Myliobatiformes > Myliobatidae > Mobula > Mobula hypostoma. The sequence goes on from NC_086102.1 coordinate 167,800,396, forward strand.
CCTGAATACCTTTCGGTGTATCTTATGAATTTTGGGCTACTGATCATGAAAATCACCATGAAATTCACCATGAAATTTCCCTAGTACACACCATTTTATGAAATCACTTATGTTTAGTATTTCAATTCATAATTCAAGTCAATTAAAATGTTGCCTACAAGGTAAGCTGGAAAGTTTCCTATCTTGTCCAGGCATGCTTAGGCAGCGTGGCTGCTGCATGGCAGGACAGGTTTTAGTAATAATTATTGGGTTCAGGACTGTAAGGATGGAATTTGCTATCATCAGGCATAAAAATTTCTATGAAGGATTTTGATATTTGAGACAGATGCTTCCCGGAATAATTGATGCCAAGATTAAGGAAAGCATTTTTGTTGGTCCACAAATCAAGCATTTCCAGTAAGACCGGAGAAAATCACATGGAAGGCATTCAAGGAAGTTGTTAAAACTTTTCTCGGCATCTACAGAGCACCAAACAACGTTTGTACATGCAGCTGGTTGAAAGCATGCTTCAAGCATATAAAACTATGAAATACAACATGTCACTAAAAGATTCATTTTCTGCATTCCCATTTAGACTTCTTCCCTGCAAATCTTGGTGCTGTTAGTGACGAGCCTGGTGAAAGGTTTCACCAGGACATTGCAGTCATGGAGAAAAGATACCAGGGCAACTGGAATCCATCAATGCTGGCGAATTATTGTTGGACACTTAAATGAGAAGCTTCAGACACTGAGTACAAATGAAAATCATTAACAAAATACTTTTAACTTAGTTGAACTATTGCAAAGCATCAGCACCATTATGCAATTAAACACATAATATTCAATAAAAGTTTATTTGTTGTTTCTCCAAATTCCTACGTGATACAAGTAGTCTGAAATTATATCTTCAAGCAGTCTATCATAAACAAAAAAAATTCTGAGGGAGCGACACTTTTGAAAAAATTCGTTGTCCAGTGGAATTAAAGCCATTCAGCTCAACGACAACTGTTCAAAGATAAACAGATGAAATGTCTGAGAATGTGAAAGGCACATTGTGCAACATATTTAGAAAAACAGAATTTGTTCTGTGGTTGGATGAGTCAATTTTGAAAGGCAACAAATCTTTGTTTCTTTGTTATGTTTACTTCATAAAAGATGAAAGCATGGTTCAAAACTTATTATTTGCAAGGGGATTAGAAACAGGTATGAAGGGCGAGTCAATATTTTGGGTTATTGAGCAATTTTTCAAAGAGGACATTCTGCTCTCTGCTCACCAACATCCTTGCCTATGCAACAGATGGGGCACCATAAATGACAGAATGCCACTGTGGGGATATTACTTCCTTGAGAAAAAGCTGTACCTAACATATTTACCATTCATTATGTAATTCACAAACAACATCTTGTCACAAAAAACCTAAGTGATCAGCAGCACAAATCATTAAATACTATTAATACAGCAGTAAATAAAATCGTCCCACGCTCTCAATTCTCAACTATTTCAAGAGCATTTACTGAGAACAATGAACACTTGCTGTTGCACACAGAAGTCAAACAGCTCTTAAAAGGAAACTGCCTGAGATGCTTTTATACACTTTTTGAAACTGATAAAATTCTTTGAAGACTCTAAAGTTTCATTCAGTAATCATCTCAAGAATATTAGGCATGATATTGTTTATTTGTCAAAATTATTCACAAAATTTAATGAAATCACTCTTCATTTGCAAGGAAATGATGGGAATCCTATCAAAGTCACATCAATCATCTCCACATTTCTAACTAAGTTAACCCTATCAAAGTACAACATTGGTCATCGTGTCCATGTCCAATTTCTGAGCCTCTCTGAGTTGGAAGAGAAAGAATACCAGATGATGATCTTCAAATATACTGTGCCCCCTCTGAATGCTCTCCTGCATTGTAGAAAAAGGTTAAGATGCTCTTTATTACCTTTCCAACGTCATATTTAGTGGAGCACAGTTTCAGTGCAGCCACCCAACTTCTTCAAAGCAATGAAACATACTGCAAATTACCGAATGTGGGGATCTGAGACTCCCTCGGAGTGATATTCAGCCTGATGTCGAGAAGCCGATATCACTCCAACTATCTCACTGAATGGTGGAAAAGCAATAAAGTAGTGAATAGTTGGACTACTAATATATGCACTAAAATTGTTGATGAGAATTGTTTTACTGTAATTAAAGAATTTTATTTGTATGTAGCTTTAAATAGATTTGAATTATTTGGAACTGCATTGAATTTGATGTTCATATTCCTTTCACTGTGCATCATTCTTTATCATTTTTATGTAATGGCTGGAAAGGGAGAGGATGGCACTGGGGATATGGTCTGGGAGCAAACGGAGAGGTACACAAAAATGTTTGGCAGCCACTGCTCTGTACTCACGACTGCGAAGTTAGGCACAGCTCAAGCACCATCTACATACTCACCAATGACACAACAGTTGGCAGAATATCAGATGGTGATAAGGAGGCATGCAAGAGTGACACAAATCAACTGGCTGACTGGTGTCACAACAATAACCTTGCAGTCAATGTCGGTAAGACCAAGGAATTGATTGTGGACTTCAGGAAGTGGAAGACACCAGTCTTAATTGAGGGGTCAGTGGCAGAAAGAGAGAGAAGCTTCAAGTTCTTTGACATCAACATCTCAGACGATATATCCTGGGCGAACATACTAATTTGATCATGAAGAAGGCACACCAGTGGCTGTACTTCATTTGGAGTTTGAGGAGATTTGGTATGTCACCAAAGATTAGCAAATTTCTACAGATGTATCATGTATTCTGTCTGGTACAGGGGCTCCAATGCACAGGATCAAAAGAGGCTGCAAAGGGTTGTAAACTCAGCCAGCTCCAACATGGACTCTAGCCTCCCCATCATTGAGGATATCTTCAGAAGGTAGTACCTCAAGAAAACATGTCCATCATTAAGAACCCTCACAAAGCAGGTCATGCCCTCTTCTCATTACTACCATCAGGGAGGAGGCACAGGAGCCTCAATGTTGCAAACTCAACATTTTAGGAACCGCTTCTTCCCCTTCACCATCAAATTTCCCATGAACACTACCTCACTATTATTCTTTCTTTTCGTACTTTTAAAAATATATTTCTTATTGTAACTTATAGTAATTTTTTATGTATTGCATTGTACTGCTGCTGTAAAACATTAGATTTCACTACATATGTCAATGACAACAAATCTGATTCTGAACTATTTCATTTTTCAAAGATGCTATCTGATTAACTGACTGTTTCCAGCATTTTCTGGTTTTATTTCGATATTGGCAGCTACCTATAATAAATGCGGTTGGTGCAAAGTCAAGTCGTCACTTTTTATTGTCATTTCGACCATAAACTGCTGGTACAGTACACAATAAAAACGAAACAACGTTCCTCCAGGACTATGGTGCTACATGAAACAACACAAAACTACACTAGACTAAGTGAGACAACACAAGGCTACATTAGACTACATGAAACAACACAAAAACTACACTAGACTACAGAACCTACACAGGACTACATAAAGTGCACAAAACAATGCAGGGCAGTACAATAAATAATAAACAAGACAATAGGCACAGTAGAGGACAAATTACAATATAATAATAAATGATGTAGATGTTAATCTAAATTCTGGGTATTAAAGAGTCTGATGGCTTGGGGGAAGAAACTGTTGCACAGTCTGGTCATGAGAGCCTGAATGCTTCGGTACTTTTTGCCAGATGGCAGGAGGGAGAAGAGTTTGTATTAGGGGTGCATGGGGTCCTTCACAATGCTGTTGGCTTTACGGGTGCAGCGTGTGGTGTAAATGTCTGTAATGGCAGGAAGAGAGACTCCAATGATCTTCTCAGCTGACCTCACTATCCGCTGCAAAGTCTTGCGATCTGAGATGGTGCAATTCCCGAACCAGGCAGTGATGCAGCTACTCAGGATGCTCTCGATACATCCTCTGTAGAATGTGGTGAGGATGGGGGGGTGGGAGATGGACTTTTCTCAGCCTTCGCAAAAAGTAGAGATGCTGCTGGGCTTTCTTGGCTATGGAGCTGGTGTTGAGGGATGAGGTGAAATTCTCCGCCAGGTGAACACCAAGAAATTTGGTGCTCTTAACGATCTCAACGGAGGAGCCATCAATGTTCAGCGGAGAGCGGTCGCTCCGTGCTCTCCTGAAGTCAACAACCATCTCTTTTGTTTTGTTCACATTCAGAGACAGGTTGTTGGCTCTGCATCAGCCCATTAGCCGCGCACCGCCTCTCTTTATGCTGACTCATCGTTCTTGCTGATGAGACCCACCACGGTCGCGTCATCGGCGAACTTATATAGAAACATAGAAAATAGGTGCAGGAGTAGGCCATTCGGCCCTTCGAGCCTGCACTGCCATTCAGTATGATCATGGCTGATCATCCAACTCAGAACCCTATACCTGCCTCCTCTCCATACCCCCGATCCCTTTAGTCACTAGGGCCATATCTAACTCCCTCTTAAATATAGCCAATGAACTGGCCTCAACTGTTTCCTCTGGCAGAGAATTCCACAGATTCACCACTCACTGTGTGAAGAAGTTTTTCCTCATCTCGGTCCTAAAAGGCTTCCCCTTTATCCTCAAACTGTGACCCCTCTTTCTGGACTTCCCTAACACCGGGAACAATCTTCCTGCATCTAGCCTGTCCAATCCCTTTAGAATTTTATACGTTTCAATCAGATCCCCCCTTAATCTTCTAAATTCCAGAGAGTATAAGCCTAGTCGATCCAGTCCTTCATCATATGAAAGTCCCGCCATCCCAGGAATCAATTTGGTGAACCTTCTTTGTACTCCCTCTATGGCAAGAATGTCTTTCCTCAGAATAGGGGACCAAAACTGCACACAATACTCCAGGCGTGGTCTCACCAAGGCCTTGTACAATAGCAGTAGTACCTCCCTGCTCCTGTACTCAAATCCTCTTGCTATGAATGCCAGCATACCATTCGCCTTTTTCACCGCCTGCTGTACCTGCATGCCCACTTTCAATGACTGGTGTACAATGACACCCAGGTCTCGTTGCACCTCCCCTTTTACTAATCAGCCACGATTCAGATAATAATCTGTTTTCCTGTTCTTGCCACCAAAGTGGATAACCTCACATTTATCTGTATTCAATTGTATCTGCCATGAATTTGCCCACTCACCTAACCTATCCAGGTCACCCTGCATCCTCTTAGCATCCTCCTCACAGCTAACACTGCCACCCAGCTTCGTGTCATCCACAAACTTGGAGATGCGGGCATTTAATTCCCTCGTCTAAGTCATTAATATATATTGTAAACAACTGGGGTCCCAGCACTGAGCCTTGCAGTACCCCACTAGTCACTGCCTGCCATTCTGAAAAGGTCCCGTTTATTTCCACTCTTTGCTTCCTGTCAGCCAACCAATTCTCTATCCACATCAATACCATACTCCCAATACCGTATGCTTTAAGTTTGCACACTAATCTCCTGTGTGGGACCTTGTCAAAAGCCTTTTGAAAATCCAAATATACCACATCCACTCGTTCTCCCCTATCCACTCTACTAGTTACATCCTCAAGAAATTCTGTGAGATTCGTCAGACATGATTTTCCTTCCACAAATCCATGCTGACTTTGTCCGATGATTTCACTGCTTTCCAAATGTACTGTTATCACATCTTTGATAACTGACTCTAGCATTTTCCCCACCACCGATGTCAGGCTTACCGGTCTATAATTCCCCGGTTTCTCTCTCCCTTTTTTAAAAAGTGGGGTTACATTAGCCACCCTCCAATCCTCAGGAACTAATCCAGAATCTAACGAGTTTTGAAAAGTTATCACTAATGCATCCACTATTTCTTGGGCTACTTCCTTAAGCACTCTGGGATGCAGACCATCTGGCCCTGGGGATTTATCTGCCTTTAATCCCTTCAATTTACCTAACACCACTTCCCTACTAACATGTACTTCCCTCAGTTCCTCCATCTCAGTAGACCCTCAGTCCCCTACTATTTCCAGAAGATTTATGTCCTCCTTAGTGAAGACAGAACCAGAGTAGTTACTCAATTGGTCTGCCATGTCCTTGCTCCCCATGATCAATTCACCTGTTTCTGACTGTAAGGGACCTACATTTGTCTTAACCAATCTTTTTCTTTTCACATATGATGATGTGATTCGAGCTGTGTATTGCTGCACAGTCGTGGGTCAGTAGAGTGAACAGCAGTGGACTGAGCACACAGCCCTGCGGCACCCCGTGCTCAGTGTGTTGGTGTTGGAGATGCTGCTCCTGATCTGGACTGACTGAGGTCTCCCAGTCAGGAAGTCTAGGATCCAGTTGCAGAGGGAGGTGTTCAGGCCCAGCAGTTTCAGCTTTCCAATCAAGTGCTGAGGAATGATTGTGTTGAATGCTGAACTGAAGTCTATGAACAGCATTCGATTGTACCTGTCTTTTTTGTCCAACTCCCCCTATCTGTACCCAGATCAGGAATATGTCCTGTGTTTGATATCTGCACACAATCCAGAATCCAGGATACATTGAATTAGCGAGCATAAATTAGCGGATCTGGGGCAACAATCATTTTGTTCTCCTTTACACTTGTATACTACAGAATGACAATAAACAATCTTGATGTTTATTTGTGTTATTTAATAATATCCAAGCAAAATTTTCTAGTCATACTATCCTTTTAACGCTACACCTATTTACAACAGAACTTAATTCTTTATTTATAATTTAACACAATATGCATGGCTATATTTCTCAACATTAAAAGCACCTACCATTCCCTTCTCCAGGTTCCTTTTCCTCAGAACATTTTGGTGCACATAATTTGGTGTTCCGAACTGAAGATATTCTACCTACAGTGCATATATAATAAGCAGCTGGAAAATTATTTCCAAAAACACACAATTATAATAATTACAGTTCATCTACCAATTTACTTTTACAATTACTAATTTACTTGTTCCTCGTTAAGAATCTTATCAAACTGCAAAAGGAATACAATTCATATTTAAGACCAAAATAGTTGAGTGACAGTGCATTGCAGGGTGACTGCAAGGTGACTAAGGATGGGAACTGAATATTCTGGGGTCTTTTAAATTTTAGGAAGGTAGACAGAAGGTAAAAAGAAGCGGATAGCTTTCTTTGTAAAGGTTGAGGTCAATGCTTATTAGACTTGACTCAAAAGATCAAGACAGAATTAATTTCTTAGTCATAGTCATACTTTATTGATCCCAGGGGAAATTGGTTTTCGTTACAGTTGCACTATAAATAATAAATAGTAATAGAACCATAAATAGTTAACTAGTAATATGTAAATTATGCCAGTAAATTATGAAATAAGTCCAGGACCAGCCTATCGGCTCAGGGTGTCTGACCCTCCAAGGGAGGAGTTGTAAAGTTTGATGGCCACAGGCAGGAATGACTTCCTATGACGCTCTGTGCTGCATCTCGGTGGAGTGAGTCTGGCTGAATGTACTCCTGTGCCCACCCAGTACATTATGTAGTGGATGGGAGACATTGTCCAAGATGGCATGCAACTTAGACAGCATCCTCTTTTCAGACACCACCGTGAGAGAGTCCAATTCCATCCCCACAACATCACTGGCCTTACGAATGAGCTTGTTGATTCTGTTGGTGTCTGCTACCCTCAGCCTGCTGCCCCAGCACACAACAGCAAACATGATAGCACTGGCCACCACAGACTGGTAGTTTGGGTGCAGATAGGATAAGGCAAGGTTAACAAATCATTGATGGCAATAGGATCTCTAATGGTAGCGATATGCAGATCAGAAATGAAGAAAAACTGGGAACTTGAAATAGACTTACTTAATTATTATGGGTGGCATTAATCTTCACATGGATTGAGCAAATCAAATTGGCAAAGTCAGCCTTTAGATGAGTTCATAAAGAATTGAATAATAACTTGTGGAGCCAACCAGGAAACTGGCTATTTTAGATAAGATGGTATGGTAACAAGAGATAATTAATTAATAATTTCTAAGTAAAGGATCCTTTGCGACGGTCTCAATTTCATAGTTAATTCTGAAAATGAGAAACTGAGATCTAAAACCAGTACCTTAGACTTCAATGAAAATATGAACATAAGGAACATAAGGTTTGGGAAAAATAAAAAGGATGAAGATAAACAGTGACAGATGTTCATAACTCTCAACAAAAATGTGTTCTAGTAAGAAATAAATACTGTGAGAAAGATAATGCATCTGTAAACAATTTTAAATAGGTTTTTTAGGAAAAAAACAGCTTATAACTATAGCATTATTAATTACAAACACAAAAGATTCTGCAGATGATGGAAATCCAGGGCAACACACAAAATGCCGAACAAGTTCAGCAATCAGGCAGCACCTATGGAGGGAATAAGCAGTTGGCATTCTGGGCTGAGACTCTTCATCAGGACTGGAAAGGAAGGTGGAAGAAGCCAGATTAAGATGGTGGGGCAGAGGAGGAGAAGAAGTACAAGTTGACAGGCGACAGCTGAAGCCAAGTGAGGGAAAAGGTGGATGGGTAGAGGAGAGGAAGTGAGAAACTGGGAGGTGATGGGTTGAAAAGATAAAGGGCTGAAGAAGAAGGAATCTGATAGGAGAGGGGAGTGGACCATGGGAGAAAAGGAAGGAGGAGGAGCACCAAAGGGAGGTAATGGGTAAGTGAGGAAAAGGGCAACAGAGGAGCTGGAATGGAGAATGAAAAAAGAGGGGGGTTGGGGGAAAATTACCAGAAGTTAGAAAAATTAATCTTCATGCCATTAGGTTAGAGGCTACAAAGGTGGAATGAAGTGATGCTCCTTCAACCTGAGAGTCGCCTCATTGTGGCAGCAGAGGAAGCCATAGCCTGAAACGTTGGTATGGGAATGTGAAGTAGAATTAAAATGGATGGTCACTGAGAAATCATGCTTATTGTGGCAGATGGAATGAAGGTGCTCAAAAAAATGATCTCCTAATCTATGTCAGGTCTGACTTATGTAGAGGAGGCCAAGCGCCCAGTAGAGTAGATTACCCCATCAGACTTGCAAGAGAAGAGTTGCCTCACCTGGAAGGTATGTTTGGGGCCCTGAATGGTGTTGTGAGAGGAGGTGAATGAGTGGGAGTAGCACTTGTACTGCTTGCAGGGATAAATACTAGGAGGGAGATTGTTGGGGAGGGATGTGTGGACAAGGGAATCATGGAGAGAGTGATCCCTGTGGAAAGTTGAGAGTTGGGGGGAGAGAGAAGGATGTGTTTCATGGTAGGATCCCATTGAAGATGATGGAAGTTGCCGAGAATGATGTGCTGATTTATATTAATTATAGCCAACAATTTCTTCCCAAGAAAAGATATATAGTGAATTGCACGTAATTCCACTGCTTGCCTCACACCAGTGGTTACTTGCTCTCAACCCAATTATTGTTGTAAATCTTCTGCATCACCTATCTATTTTAACTAGCCAGTACAAACTATAGAAAATGTGGGAATACTTACAGTACATTACAAATTGTATAAATGTTAAAGCAATATTACTTAACCCCACTGGCCCAGAAGTGGAACAATTTAAACAATTGGCTTCCATTCTTGTGTGTAATATACTCTTCCTTGAGAGTCAAATAATGTACAGATAAAATTTGTTTTTAATTGTCTTCATTTCTCCTTCATCCTTAGATTCCCTCTCTCTCCACTTTTATCTCTTTATTTATTCAGTTTGGCTCTAATTCATGCTCCTTTTTGATCAGTTCTGTCTTTTTTCCCTCAAATTTCATCCATTAAAGAGATATGCTACTATTCACAACAATCCAGGAGTGTGTGAAGATACTGCATGTTTTAAGGATTCTTTTTGTTACTGAGCTTGGAATAGACTGTCTGGTTTGGAATTCTGGTGCCCAACATGTGAATGACATGATCTCCCCAATGGAATCAACAGAGTGAAATTAAGGCCTCTGTGACAGAGCTGTGGACCAGGGAGAGAATGCTTAGATTCATTTTTCCTTCTAATGGATTTAGAGAAATTTGCTGGAATAGCTTAGGTTCCTTCCAATACTTCAAGCTGTAGATCATCTGTGTCTTGGAAGAAAATACGAGGGCAGGTAGACCAGCATTTGGGTGACCTGGTAGACCAGGTTTTGTGCCAGGTTTTAGATCTTAATGTTCAAACGTCTTTTTTTTACCATCAAACAAAAAGACTATGTTGGTACCTTGAAAGTAATACATTATTTTACTGGGAGGTGATTCCCAGGATATGAGTCTTGAGAAGTTTGTTCACATTGTCATCAACAAGGGTCAATTGAAGAGGGTTAATGATCCTACAGAGTTTAGTAAATCTTACTTCAGAAGTTTTATATAAATGAGTCTCTTATGCTGCAAAAACATCTTGTACAAATAGGCTTATAATTTTGACCTGGGAGATGGTAAGTTGTTTTTCACCCTAGTAACCAGATGCAATTAATGAAAAAAAATCTCTGTGATCCTATCGGAACGGAAATTCCCAGCTGTGTGATGCATACATTTCTGAGAGGATTCATAGCGACCATACTCGCGCTGATAAAGTATTAGACCTCACAGAGAAGTATATACCAAAATGTGCGAGAAGTTATAATACAAACAACAGGAATTCAGCAGATGCTGGAAATTCAAGCAACACACATAAAAGTTGCTGGTGAATGCAGCAGGCCAGGCAGCATCTCTAGGAAGAGATGCAGTCAACGTTTCAGGCCGAGACCCCTCATCAGGACTAACTGAAGGAAGAGTGAGTAAGGGATTTGGAAGTTGGAGGGGGAGGGGGAGATCCAAAATGATAGGAGAAGACAGGAGGGGGAGGGATGGAGCCAAGAGCTGGACAGGTGATAGGCAAAAGGGATACGAGAGGATCATGGAACAGGAGGTCCGGGAAGAAAGACAAGAGGGGGGGACCCAGAGGATGGGCAAGGGGTATATTCAGAGGGTTAGAGGGAGAAAAAGGAGAGTGAGAGAAAGAATGTGTGTATAAAGATAAGTAACAGATGGGGTACGAGGGGGAGGTGGGGCATTAGCGGAAGTTAGAGAATTCGATGTTCATGCCATCAAGTTGGAAGCTACTCAGACGGAACATGAACATCGACTTCTCTAACGTCCGCCTCCGTCTGGGTAGCCTCCAACCTGATGGCATGAACATCGACTTCTCTAACTTCCGCTAATGCCCCACCTCCCCCTCATACCCCATCTGTTACTTATTTTTATACACACATTCTTTCTCTCACAACAGGAATTCTGCAGCTGCTGGAAATACAAACAACACACATAAAAGTTGCTGGTGAACGCAGCAGGCCAGGCAGCATCTCTAGGAAGAGGTGCAGTCGACGTTTCAGGCCGAGACCCTTCGTCAGGACTAACTGAGGGAAGAGTGAGTAAGGGATTTGAAAGTTGGAGGGGGAGGGGAAGATCCAAAATGATAGGAGAAGACAGGAGGGGGAGGGATGGAGCCAAGAGCTGGACAGGTGATAGGCAAAAGGGATATGTGAGGATCATGGGACAGGAGGTCCGGGAAGAAAGACAAGGGGGCGGGGACCCAGAGGATGGGCAAGGGGTATATTCAGAGGGACAGAGATCTTTCTAGATCTTTCTCTCTCTGTCTCTGGAGACAGCTTATCCACTGATGTCTACTATAAGCCTACTGACTCTCACAGCTATCTGGACTATTCCTCTTCTCACCCTGTCTCTTGCAAAAACGCCATCCCCTTCTCGCAATTCCTCCGTCTCCGCCGCATCTGCTCTCAGGATTAGGCTTTTCATTCTAGGACGAGGGAGATGTCTTCCTTTTTTAAAGAAAGGGGCTTCCCTTCCTCCACTATCAACTCTGCTCTTAAACGCATCTCCCCCATTTCACGTACATCTGCTCTCACTCCATCCTCCTGCCACCCCACTCCCTGGTCCTCACCTACCACCCCACCAGCCTCCGGGTCCAAGATATTATTCTCCGTAACTTCTGCCACCTCCAACGGGATCCCACCACTAAGCACATCTTTCCCTCCCCCCCTCTCTCTGCATTCCGCAGGGATCGCTCCCTACGCGACTCCCTTGTCCATTCGTCCCCCCACCCCATCCCTCCCCACTGATCATCCTCCTGGCACTTATCCGTGTAAGCGGAACAAGTGCTACACATGCCCTTACACTTCCTCCCTTACCACCATTCAGGGCCCCAAACAGTCCTTCCAGGTGAGGCAACACTTCATCTGTGAGTCGGCTGGAGTGATATACTGCGTCCGGTGCTCCCGATGTGGCCTTTTATATATTGGCGAGACCCGACGCAGACTGGGAGACCGCTTTGCTGAACACCTACGCTCTGTCCGCCAGAGAAAGCAGGATCTCCCAGTGGCCACACATTTTAATTCCACATCCCATTCCCATTCTGACATGTCTATCCACGGCCTCCTCTACTGTAAAGATGAAGACACACTCAGGTTGGAGGAACAACACCTTATATTCCATCTGGGTAGCCTCCAACCTGATGGCATGAACATCAACTTCTCCAACTTCCACTAATGCCCTACTCCCCCTCGTACCCCATCTGTTACTTACTTTTATACACACATTCTTTCTCTCACTCTCCTTTTTCTCCCTCTGTCCCTCTCACTATACCCCTTGCCCATCCTCTGGTCCCGCCCCCCCTTGTCTTTCTTCCCGGACCTCCTGTCCCATGATCCTCTTGTATCCCCTTTGCCAATCACCTGTCCAGCTCTCGGCTCTATCCCTCCCCCTCCTGTCTTCTCCTATCATTTTGCATCTCCCCCTCCCCCTCCAGCTTTCAAATCCCTTACTCACTCTTCCTTCAGTTAGTCCTGACGAAGGGTCTCGGCCTGAAACGTCGACTGTACCTCTTCCTAGAGATGCTGCCTGGCCTGCTGTGTTCACCAGCAACTTTTATGATAAGTTATAATACCCGGATCCATCGGAACGGATTAACCCGTTGTCTCCAGTCCCACAAAAGCAACACGGTTGTGCGTCCTTTGTCCCATTTTGAAGAAACACTCACCAGAATTGTTTCTAATGTCACTCATCGATCTTCCATTTGGCGGCGCAAAGTTTGTCGCAGCCGCCATTTGCACCATGTCTTCGAAGCTAATCGTCGAAGCCCAACATTTCCCCGAGCACAGAGCCGGGCGGCAGCGGGGTTTGCGTTGCCTGGCAACAACACCGGAAGTGTGGGCGAAGTGCGTGCTCTGTTACCAGGCTACAGGCGGCGGGCGGAGCCGCGCGAACACTGAGTGGAGAGTTGCGGCTGCGCTTGGTTCCGGCTGTCGATCGGGTTTGTCGCTGTGACAGTACCGCTGTCGAGTCGAGGTATCGTATCAAATGAAGATCCTTCGGATCTTAGCGATGTTGTTTCTTTGAGTAATCATAAGCTAACGAAAGTAAAGTGTTTTTTTAAATTTGAGTGAAAGATAGGAAACTCAAAAGGGCAATAAGTTACTGCAGAAGTGGGAATACCATTGGGCGTCTGCTTCGTGCTCAAGGTTCATTTTTACCCCTGGTTCCGGCAGTGAAATTTTGACCTTGTGGCCTACTTAAATGAGGCAGTTGGGAATAAAGTGTGAGTAAAATGAAACGAAGATATTTCTGAAAACGATTAGGATGGCCTGAATTACTCTCTAAACCTTCTGAATCGTTTCAAATGAAGACGTGGGTTATTATTAAGAAGCATGGGGACATGTGCAATATAAAACGTCACATAAAATTTGTTTTATGTATATTTTATGTTCTTTATTGTGACCTCTCTAGCATCGAAAGTATGTCTGTTACTCTTTATGGTTAGCTTTAAAATACTTCCCTTTTGAAAATTCCTTTGACGCTTAATAATGAAAAATATACCAAATAAAATAGAAAATGCTGGAAAAACTCAGCAGGTCTTACTGAGTTCTGATGTGTGTTCAACCTGAAATGTTAGTTGTCTTCTGTTTCTACATATACTGTCAGGTCCCCTGACTTATTCCAACATTTTCTATTTTTATTTCAAATTTCCATCAAACATTTTCTGTTTTTATGATGTTGGGTCAAGTTTCCACTTTACTAATCCTATGATATATAAATAATAGAATTTCAGATAATTATTTTTTGGATGTGCAATTGAATATGCCACAAATTAACCCCAGAAATGTGCCTCAGAAACTAATCATACAGTGCTTTGCTTTGAAATTCTCATGTCCAGGGTGGATCTCTCGACAATCACCTTCATTCAATATCCTAGTATGTACTTGATTCCTCTGCAAATTGAAGCATTTTCTACTGCTTGATAGAAAGAAAATGCCTTCTGGAATTTTTTTAAGGTGAATAGCTCCAGCTCTCCAGCTTCAAAGCGATTGCGCAACCACCAACTGCGACCCCAGCCTTGAACTCCAGGCCAGGTCTTCATGTGTTGCTATTGTGACTCCCGTCTTCCCTTCCCCCACCACTACTCTGCAACCCTGTCTCCCTCACATTCCGTCAGCTACTCCTGGGCCCTCGGAGGCTCCTTCTTCCTCTCACCCCAACCCTCCCCTCTCCACTGACACCCCCAGCTCCCTCCCCCCGCTGATCCCAGCTCTCATCGGTGCCGGTTCTTTACCATTCCCTCCGACCTCCGACTCTCTGAGGCAGAGCACTCTGTGCTCAGTAAGGGCCACACCTTTGTCCCCCTTCACCCACACCTCAGCGAGTTCCGCATTCGCCATGATGAGGAACTCTTCTTCCGCCGGCTCCGTCTCCGAGCCTACTTCTTCGGCAAGGACTCTCCTACACCCACTGATGACCCCTTCTCCCGTCTTCAACCCTCCTCTTCTTCATGGACACCCCGCTCTGGTCTTCTGCCTGCTCTGGATCTCTTTATTGCTAATTGCCAACGGGACATCAACCGCCTCGACTTCACCGCACCTTGTCCCCATTCCAACCTCACTCCTTCGGAACGCTCTGCTCTCCACTCCCTCCGGACTAATCCTGACCTTATTATTAAACCCGCCGATAAGGGGGGTGCTGTTGTAGTCTGGCGTACTGACCTCTACCTTGCCGAGGCACAGCGACAACTCGCAGATACCTCCTCTTATTTACCCCTCGATCGTGACCCCACTAAGGAGCACCAGGCCATTGTCTCCCACACCATCACCGACTTTATTCTCTCAGGGGATCTCCCATCCACTGCTACCAACCTTATAGTTCCCACACCCCGCACTTCCCGTTTCTACCTCCTACCCAAGATCCACAAACCTGCCTGTCCTGGCCGACCTATTGTCTCAGCTTGCTCCGGCCCCACCGAACTCGCTTCTGCATACCTCGACACGGTTTTATCACCCCTTGTTCAATCCCTTCCGACCTATGTTCGTGACACTTCTCACGCTCTGAAACTTTTCGATGATTTTAAGTTCCCTGGCCCCCACCGCTTAATTTTCACCATGGATGTCCAGTCCGTATATACCTCCATCCCCCATCAGGAAGGTCTCAAAGCTCTCCGTTTCTTTTTGGATTCCAGACCTAACCACTTCCCCTCTACCACCACTCTGCTCCGTCTAGCGGAATTAGTCCTTAGTCTTAATAATTTTTCCTTTGGCTCCTCCCACTTCCTCCAAACTAAAGGTGTAGCTATGGGCACCCACATGGGTCCTAGCTATGCCTGCCTTTTTGTTGGCTTTGTGGAAGAATCTATGTTCCAAACCTATTCTGGTATCTGTCCCCCACTTTTCCTTCGCTACATCGACGACTGCATTGGCGCTGCTTCCTGCACGCATGCTGAGCTCATTAACTTTGTCTCCAATTTTCACCCTGCCCTCAAGTTTACCTGGTCCATTCCCGACACCTCCCTCCCCTTTCTAGATCTTTCTGTCTCTTTCTCTGGCGACAGCTTATCTACTGATGTCTACTATAAGCCTACTGACTCTCACAGCTATCTGGACTATTCCTCTTCTCACCCTGTCTCTTGCAAAAATGCCATCCCCTTCTCGCAATTCCTCCGTCTCCGCCGCATCTGCTCTCAGGATGAGGCTTTTCATTCCAGGACGAAGGAGATGTCCTCCTTTTTTAAAGAAAGGGGCTTCCCTTCCTCCACCATTAACTCTGCTCTCAAATGCATCTCCCTCATTTCACACACATCTGCTCTCACTCCATCCTCCCACCACCCCACTAGGAATAGGGTTCCCCTTGTCCTCAACTACCACCCCACCAGCCTCCGGGTCCAACATATAATTCTCCGTAACTTCCGCCACCTCCAACGGGAACCCACCATGAAGCACATCTTTCCCTCCCCCCCCCTGCATTCCGCAGAGATCACTCCCTATGTGACTCCCTTGTCCATTTGTCCCCCCCATCCCTCCCCACCAATCTCCCTCCTGGCACTTATCCTTATAAGCAGAACAAGGGCTACACATGCCCTTACACTTCCACTCTCAGCAGTATTCAGGGCCCCAGACAGTCCTTCCAAGTGAGGCGACACTTCACCTGTGAGTCGGCTGGGGTGATATACTGCGTCCGGTGCTCCCGATGTGGCCTTCTATATATTGGCGAGACCCAACGCAGACTGGAAGATCGTTTCACTGAACACTTACGCTCTGTCCGCCAGAGAAAGCAGGATCTCCCAGTGGCCACACATTTTAATTCCACATCCCATCCTCATTCTGATATATACCGTAAAGATGAAGCCACACTCAGGGTGGAGGAACAACACCTTATATTCTGTCTGGGTAGCCTCCAACCCGATGGCATGAACATTGACTTCTCAAACTTCCGCTAATGCCTCACATTCCCTCATACCCCCTTCCATTATTTATTTATATACACACTCTTTTTCTCTCTCTCCTTTTTCTCCCTCTGTCTCTCTGACTATACCCCTTGCCCATCCTCTGGGCTTTCCCCCCTCCCCCTTTTCTTTCTTCCCGGACCTCTTCTCATATCCCTTTTGCCAATCAACTGTTTAGTTCTTGGCTCCATCCCTCCCCCTCCTGTCTTCTCCTATCTTTTTGGATCTCCCCCTCCCCCTCCCACTTTCAAATCTCTTACTAGCTCTTCCTTCAGTTAGTCCTGACGAAGGGTCTCGGCCCGAAACGTCGACTGTACCTCTTCCTAGGGATGCTGCCTGGCCTGCTGCATTCAGCAGCAACTTCTATGTGTGTAGTTCTCTAGCCTATCTATGTAAATAAACTTCTTCCCACTGTTATAAGACTGTTGAACAGATCTCTTGTATGTTTGGGTAACTTAATTTTTCAATCTATCTCATCATAGCCCCAATATCTTATTTGTCTGCCTGCACTGCATTTTCTCTGTAAATGCAACAAATATTCTGCATTCTATTACTGCTTTTCCTTTTGTACTACCCCAATGTACTTGTGTATGTAATGATCTATTCAGATGGCATGCATACAAAGCTTTTCACTGTATCTCGGTACATTTGACAATAATAAAATAATTACCAATTACAGTAAATTGTTACTGCACCTCTACAGATCCTTATAATCTTTTCAAAAATTTGATGCTCAGAATTCCCCAGCAACATTATTTACCGGGTAAATATGTAACATGTTCATTATTTATCTTGAATTAAGACAAGAGTGCAGCTATGTATAAAGCACTTCTTTCTTTTTGTTTTAAAACATAGGAGGCTGATTCCAGAAAATGAAGAGTTTACTCACTTTTGACTTTGACCACACAATTGTGGATGAGAACAGTGATACTTGGGTTGTGAGATGTACTCCTGAAAAGAAACTTCCAGATTGGTTTCATAAAAAGTATAATGGAAAACACTGGAATGAATACATGAGACGAGTGCTTGGTTACATTGGAGACCAAGGAATCAAAGAACTTGAAATAAAACAGATTATGGAATCCATACCATATTGTTCAGGAATGGTCGACCTCTTGAAGTTCATCTGCCAAATCAAGAAACATGTTGACTGTATAATTATTTCTGATTCCAACACAATTTTTATCAATTGGATCTTAGAATCTACAAATACAAGGTTAGCTTTTGATAGCATTCTTACAAATCCAGCAACATTTGATGAACGAGGTTATTTAAGAATTGAGAGTTTTCATTCCCATAGTTGTCCACAATGTCCTGATAATCTTTGCAAGAGAAAAGCATTAAATGAATTTGTTGCTAATCAACTTAAATTGGGAGTACAGTATAAAAAAATCATTTACATTGGTGATGGAGGAAATGACTTGTGCCCAATTGAAAGTTTAAAGGAGAATGATGTTGCCATGGTTAGAAAAGGTTACAGGTTAGAGAAGCTGATTGATGAAATGCTTGAAAGATTTTTGCCAATGATAGTGATATGGTCTTCAGGTGAAGAAATCATTTCTTATTTGAAAAACTCTTTAATAACTTAACTATTCTATTGATTTATTTGCAAACAAGATTATTTGTTATTAATTACACATTCATAGAACTGCCACAAATACAATATTGGAGAGTCAAAGCACTTGGGCATCTTAATTTTATAAATTATCAAATGCTGACAATTCAGGTGTGGACTGAATTTTTCTGTATGGATGAATGCAAAGGAATTTGAATGAGTCAATTATACCATTTAAATTGTACCACTAACAATTCACCTAAATGCTTTGAAATTGTGTTTAATTTGAATACATTAACATGTAGCACACTTGTCAATAGCATGAATTTACTTTTTTTTAAATAAGTGTGTCAGGTTTGATCTTCTCGCTCAAAAATGATAGATTACTCAGGATTTAATGGGGAACAAAGCTGTGTTCCGGTATTGAGAAGCAGGGAGATATTTCGAAAGCCTATTTGAAGTGCAATGTTTTTTTTTAGAGCTTTATGATAGCATAAAGATGTTCTTAATAAATGTTGCAGAAATTGCCAATGACCATGAAAAGCTATTGTAATGTGTCTGTGGAATGCTTATATCAATATAATATTAACAGTTGGTAAGATCTTTAAGTTGTTATGCTTGGTTTTTTTGGTGTGTTTGTACAAGTTGGTACCTTGCATGCTGTATATCAGTAGTCCCCAACCTCCAGGCCACGGACCAATACCGAGCCGCGAAGCATGCAGGGGTGCAGTGGTAGCTGGAATGCACCCAGCACATCTTTAAGAAAAAAGCTGAAATAAACAAGCTAATTAATTAGGTGCCACCTGGTAATTAGCTTGTTTATTTTGGCTTTTTTCTTAAGGATGTGCTGGGTGCGTTCCGGCTACCACTGTACCCCTGCATGCTTCACAGAGGTTGGGGACGACTGCTGTATATAAAATAGCCTTATGAATTGGTGCAACACACACAAAATGCTGGAGGAACTCAGCAGGTCAGGCAGCATCTATGGAAATTAATAAGTAATCGCCACTTTGAATCGAGATCCTTCTGACTGGAAAGGAAGGAGAAAGATGCCAGAATTAAAAAACATTGGGAAGAGGAGGACAAGCTACCTAGAAGGTGATATGTGAAACCAGGTAACCAGGTGGGTGAGAAAGGTAAAGGGCTGGAGAAGAAGGAATCTGATAGAAGAGGAGAGTGGATCATGGGAGTAAAGGCTGATTTATACTTCTGCGTCAAGCTTGCGCCGTAGCCTACGCAAGTGGGCAACGCCATTGTGAGCATTTATACTTGTGCATTGGTGTGTCTGCGTCACTCTGCAATTTGTGCACGCATCTGCCCGTGCAAGGCTTCATGGTCATGGTAGTCTTTCTCGGGGTAAACAAGTTTAAAGCGAGCGTCTTTTTTTGTAAAAGCAAAATGTGTCCTCCATAATTTCGGAGGTCTGTAAAGCTTTATGGAAAGCATTGCAGCCAGAGTTCCTTCCCTGCCTTCAGTCGCCCAATGGGAAGCTGTTGCAGCATAGGAGGAAATGCAATGCTACCAAGCAGACCAATCACAGTTGTTGCAGTCTGCGTTGCCGCGACGCATAGTTACATTTTGGGAGAGTTGTGCATCAGGCTACGTAGGCACTGCATAGGGTTCGTGGCTACGCCATACCTATGGCGTCGATTTGACGCAGAAGTATAAATCAACCTAAAGGGTCAGCATCAGGGGAGGTGAGGAGAAGAGGTAAGAGGCCAGTGTGGGAATAAAAGAAGAGGGAAAGGGGAGGGGAAAAAATTACCAGAAGGAGAAATCGATGTTCAGGCCATCAGGTTGGAGGCTACCTAGATGGAATATGAGGTGTTACTTCTCCACCCTGAGAGTGGCCTCATCATGGCAAAATAGGAGGCCATAGACTGACATATTGGAATGGGGATGGGAATTAAAATGGTTGGCCACTGGGAAATTCTGCTTTTGGTGCATCAGGATCGCTGGATACAATACAGAACCCCAACAGATTTGTAGGTGAAATATTACCTCACTTGGAAGGACCCGGGCTGCCCTCACCTGCATTTCCCAGACCTGCACGCTTACTCCATCTTCCCACCACTTTAACAGGGATAGAGTTCCACTTGGCCTTAGCTACCACCCCAAGAGCCTCCGCATTCAACACATTAATCTTCACAACTTCCACCGTCTTCAAGACGATCGTATCACCAAACACATCTTTACCTCCCCACCAATCTCCCTCCTGGCAGATAACCCTGGAAGTGACATAAATGCTCCATTCACTTCCTCCCTCACCTCTATTCAGGGCCTCATACAGTCCTTCCAGGTGAGGCAACAACTCAAAATTGGAAGCTTCATTCACAATCTTTTTATGTAAATTGGATCAAATAATGAATGTTTAATTATATAAATTATTTTAAAAACAATGTATTTTAGAAAATTGTGATGTGATTTAAAATAATAATAAAAGTTTTAAATTGTTCAAGTGGATTTTTCATTTTAGTGTTCACTTCAACATTGTTACAACCTTCTGACTAAATTTTGATTAAAGTTATGCAGCTGTTAGTTGATGCCTGCTTTTAAGAATGTTATCGCTATAATTATTAAATTAATGGCCTTGAGAAACTTGGGTTGATTTATCAGGAGTAAACAGAATGGCAGGAATGCACCATTTTCCAACTGCCTTCTACATCAATCCCTTCTCTGAGAGTACACAAATGGCTATGGATCAAGAGGTGTGACCTGTGGACCAATACTGCGGGGACACAAGCCAGGGCCTGATCAGTGTCTGATGTTGAAAGTCCAAAAACACACAATGACACAGGCTACATCACTGCTGATGTGGCCCAGTGCATCCTAGGAAGTATCTCAGCATCGGCCTTCATTGGCATCTTCAAAGGCCATGGAGCATGCCTATCAACCTTGGAGGCTCACACATCAATCCCGCTCTCCCATTTATTTACTTTGTCATCCATGTTTTTAATATGTTGATTCTCTATCACCAACCTACACTAGGAGTAATGTAGTAGCCATTTCACACACCAATATTGAGAGGAAACCAGAGCACAGGTAAAATCCACAAGGACTCAGGGAGAATGTACAAACTCAAATACGGAGGCCAGAGCTCAGGATTGGACACATGTTGTAGGACTGTGCAATCTAAGGGCCAACCAAAGAGGAAGTTCAAAATCAAGAAAATCTGCAGGTGCTGGAAATCCAAGGCAGCACACACAAAATGCTGGAGGAACAGAGCAGGACAGCATCTATGGAAATTAATAAACAGTCAATGTTTCGGACCAAGACCCTTGATGTTTTGGTGCTTCTACAATTATAAAGCATGCTCAGTGATAAACACTGCCATCCAGTCACCCTCGTTCTCCCACTTTCCATGAGTCATGCTCAGAACCAGGTCCACAATAAGGTAACTTGCAAAATTAAGCTGAAGACTGTTGGAAGGTATGTTTTTAATTATTCTACTGCTGTAACATGAATGATTTTTCCTGCATTGAAAGCTTAAAATAGAAGCTGGCTAGAGGGTTAGGGCAGGACAAAAACAGACTGTTTAAGTAATTCTTTACTAAATATAAAATGGGGTGTTTTCAAAAGGCAAATGGAAAATTTTGAATCAAGATATGAAAAAAGAAAAGTAAGGAAGATCAATGAAAATCTCAGCCAAAGGGATAGATTTTGATGACATTTGTGGAGAAGAAACATAATGAAAATTAAAGGGAATACATTAAAAATGCAGTAACCTATTTCATTGCACTTTGAAGACCTGTGTTTTGAGAAGTAGCTTGTAAAGTTTTCATTAAAAACAAGCAGTGAAAAATTCTGATTGTCAGCAAAAGTATCTCCATAAATCTTTAAATAGTGTGGAAAATACATTAAGCAGGATCTGAAAGTTTGATGCATTAACTGTATATTGTTTGTTTCCCAAGTGGTTGCAGGCAGGAAGCTATTTTGTTATTTATGTCACAATTTCATTTGTATAATGATTGTATTCAAGAAAAAAGTTGGCAAACTACCAACGGTTCAGTCGCTTATTCACATGCTGGAGGGTTTCTCCACTTCACCGAACATCCGACTTGTCAGCAAATCTTGAAGAATAGAAGTCTCATTGTTTAGACAATCAAGGCAAGCAGCTGCATTTTACCAATTTTCTTTTCCTGAATCTTAAAATGTATGTCAATTTTATCATAATTACTCCTACAATCTTGCAGTTTATTATCTATTTTGCGCTATTTTTATTCCATTCTCTTTTACACAATTTTGATTGCAGGAATGAAATTTTTCATGTAACATTAAGTTGTCAGCCTCAAGGCCACTGTGACCATTAGGTTAATTGAGTTCCTTTACATAAATAAGGAGGGTTACCTTGTAGCAAACAACTCCATCATTGAACAAAAGCACAGAAAATCCCAGTCTTCCAACACCCTCTTTAATCTGGTTGAACTCATTCTCACATAGAAATTTGTCCTTTTAACTCCACTCGCTTCCTCTAAGCAAAGGTCCAGCCCCAGGAACCCAGACAGATTAACACTGTGTTCAAGCTCTTCCTAGGAAACATGGAAGTTATCATTGCAGTCCTGATCAAATTCCTTCCCTATTTTGGTGACTCCATTGGTATGGGATGTTCCACAAGAATAAATTAGTGTTTTATTTCTATCCTGACATGTTCCAGCACCTATCCAACAAACTTTGCTAATTCCCATGATGTTAATCTTTAGTCTTTCCATTTCATTTATCACATTGCTCAATCTTCCTGCTTGATATAGGGTTCTTACATTCCAAGTGGCAATAACAATAACATAAAAAGTGTTTTAGGACATTGAGCAATATCAGAAAGAGTGCTCCTTGTTAGATTCAGAGGACAACCATTTGCTTTAGCAATTATACAGGTATATACACCAACAACATATGGAGCAAATGAAGATATAGATAATTTCTATGAAGAGCTTGAACAAGCAAAGAATGAAAAGGAGTCTAGAAAATAACTAAAAGCTTTTTCAAGTATATAAAGAGAAAAAGAGGTGAGAAGCACAGATATAGGACCGATAGAAAATGATGCTGGAGAAATTGTAATGGGAGATAAGGAGATGGCGGAGGAACTGAAGGAGTATTTTGCATCAGTCTTCACTGAGGAAGACATCAGCAGTATACCGGACACTCAAGGGTGGCAGGGAAGTGAAGTGTGTGCAGTCACAATTATGACAGAGAAAGTACTCAGGAAGCTGAATAGTCTAAAGGTAGATAAATCTCCCGGACCAGATGGAATGCACCCTCGTGTTCTGAAGGAAGTAGCTGTGGAGATTGCAGAGTCATTAGCGATGGTCTTTCAAAAGTCGGTAGATTCTGGCCTGGTTCTGGAGGACTGGAAGATTGCAAATGTCACTCCGCTATTTAAGAAGGGGGCAAGGAAGCAACAAGAAAATTATAGACCTGTTAGCTTGACATCGGTGGTTGGGAAGTTGTTGGAGTCGATTGTCAAGAATGAGGTTACAGAGTACCTGAAGGCATTGACAAGATAGGCAGAACTCAGCATGGATTCCTTAAAGGAAAATCCTGCCTGACAAACCTATTACAACTTTTTGAGGAAATTACAAGTAGGCTAGACAAGGGAGATGCAGTGGATGTTGTATATTTGGATTTTCAGAAGGCCTTTGACAAGGTGCCACACATGAGGCTACTTAACAAGATAAGAGCCCATGGAATCACGGGAAAGTTACATATGTGGATAGAGCATTGGCTGATTGGCAGGAAACAGAGAGTGGGAATAAGGGGATCCTATTCTGGATGACTGCTGGTTACCAGTGGTGTTCCACAGGGGTCCATGTTGGGGCCACTTCTTTTTACATTGTACATCAACAATTTGGATTATGGAATAGATGGCTTTGTGGCTAAGTTTGCTGACAATACGAAGATAGGTGGAGGGGTCGGTAGTACTGAGGAAACAGAGAGTCTGCAGAGAGACTTGGATAGATTGGAAGAATGGGCAAAGAAGTGGCAAATGAAATACAATGTTGGAAAGTGTATGGTTATGCACTTTGGCAGAAGAAATAAATGGGCAGACTATTATTTAAATGGGGAAAGAATTCAAAGTTCTGAGATGCAATGGGACTTGGGAGTCCTCATACAGGATACCCTTAAGGTTAACCTCCAGGTTGAGTCGGTGGTGAAGAAGGCGAATGCAATGTTAGCATTCATTTCTGGAGGAATAGAGTATAGGAGCAGGGATGTGATGTTGAGGCTCTATAAGGCACTGTGGAGACCTCACTTGGAGTACTGTGGGCAGTTTTGGTCTCCTTATTTAAGAAAGGATGTGCTGACGTTGGAGAGGGTACAGAGAAGATTCACTTGAATAATTCTGGGAATGAGAGGGTTAACATATGAGGAACGTTTGTCCGCTCTTCGACTGTATTCCTTGGAGTTTAGAAGAATGAGGGGAGACTTCATAGAAACATTTCGAATATTGAAAGGCATGGACAGAATGGATGTGGCAAAGTTGTTCCCCATGATTGGGGAGTCTAGTATGAGAGGGCATGACTTAAGGATTGAAGGGCGCCCATTCAGAACAGAAATGTGAAGAAATTTTTTTTAGTCAGAGGGTGGTGAATCTATGGAATTTGTTGCCACAGGCAGCAGTGGAGGCCAAGTCATTGGGTGTACTTAAGGCAGAAATTGATAGGTATCTGAGTAGCCAGGGCATCAAAGGTTATGGTGAGAAGGTGGGGGAGTGGGACTAAATGGGAGACTGGATCAGCTCATGATAAAATGGAGCAGACTCGATGGGCCAAATGGCCGACTTCTGCTCCTTTGTCTTATGGACAAATCTCAAGATATTGTTATTGTCATGGGAGATCTAAATGCTAAAGTAGAACAAGGTGCTGATGGAAATACCATAGGAAAATTTGGACTAGAGGAAAAAAATGAAAGAGGTGAGAATTAGGTAGAATAGTGCAAGATGAATAATCAGGTCATTATGAATATCTACTTTAAAAACCATCCAAGATGCTTGTGGACCTGGAAAAGTCCAGGTGATAACACTAGAAGTCAAATTGCCTTTATTACTATAAACCAAAGATTTAGAAACTCAGTGACTCAATGCAAAACATATCCAGGTGCAGACCGTAATAGTGACCATAACCCAGTAGTACGTCATGTAAAAGTAAAACTTAAAAAACTAGTGAAGCAAAAACCTGAACAATCCCTTGATTACTTGCAATTAATTAAAGAAGAAAACTTAAGACAAAAATTTACAATTGAAGTAAGGAATAGATTTCAAAGTCTAGAAATAGAATCTGTTGAAGATGATAGCAATCATGTAGAAATAAAATTTAATTCTCTAAAGAATGCCTTGGTAGAATCAGCAAAGTCAGTGATTCCTAAAAAAGAAAAAAGCACAGAGAATAAATGGATGACAGATGAAATCAAAAATCTAATGGAAGAAAGGAGACAGAATAAAGCAAATCCTATAGAATATAAGTCCTTAGATAAAAAAGTTAAAAGCTTATGTTAAAAAGCCAAAGAAGAATGGTTAAACCAGGAATGTGAGCAAATAGAAGGAATCCCTATTACTGATCCAAAAAGGTTACATCAACAAATCAAGAATATCACTGGTAAAAAGTTCCTCTGTTCTTCAGGTGGATGTTTGAAAGCAAAGGACGGTACCATTATCATGGAAAAAGATGAGATTATGAACAGGTGGCCTGAGTATATTCAGGAACTGTTTGAAGACGATCGAGGTGAAAAACCAGAAATTAAGAAAAACATTGAAGGTATTTTAAAATCTGAAGTTTGTAATGCAATAAATAAGATGAAGAAAGGAAAGGTAGCAGGTCCTGATGAATTAGTAATTGTACAAATTGTTGCCCTTGAAGATTATGGAATTGAAAAACTTACTGATTTAATCAATGATATTTATGACACTGGAATAATACCAGAAGAGATGAAAAAATCAGTATTTATCACTCTTCCTAAGAAACCTGGAGCAATAGAATGTGAATTACATAGGACCATAAGTTTAATGAGTCATATCACCAAGATACTTCTAAAAATTTTGATGACAAGAGCTAAAAGTAAGATACAAGCTGAAATAGGTAAAGAACAATGTGGTTTTGTGAAAGACAAAGGTACAAGAAATGCAGTATTGATGTTAAGGATATGAGCTACTCAAGTGCAAAAAGATTTGTTTTATGAACTACACAAAAGCATTTGATAAAGTGAAGCACAATAAGTTATTTGAACTATTACAGAAAACTCTAGACCCAGATTCGAAGGACCTCTGCCTAATCAGAAATCTGTACTGGAAACAAACTGCCGCTGTAAGAATAGATGGAGAAGTGAGTCAGTTTACAAAAATCAAGAGAGGTGTTAGACAAGGGTGTGTTTTCTCCCCTGATTTATTTAATGTGTACAGTGAAACAATATTGCAAAAAATAAGAGACATCTTGGGAATCAAAGTTGGAGGTGAAAACATCAATAATTTCAGAAATGCGGATAACACTGTGTTAATTGCAAGTACGGAGGAAGAACTACAAAACTTAAATGATATAGTCGTTGAAGAAAGTTCAAAAATGGGTCTATCTATCAATTGCAAAAGGACAGAATGTATAGTGACATCCAAAAAGAAGGAGAATCCTATCTGCAGGCTGAGGATAAATGGGGAAGGCATAAAACAAGTACAGAACTTTTGCTACTTAGGAAGCTGGGTGACATCAGATGGCAGGTGCGACATGGACATCAAAAGAAGAATAGGGATGGCAAAAGACTCCTTTACGAGAATGAAGAGCATACTGACCTATACTAAACTAGGCATGACAACCCGCCTCAGAGTACTGAGATGTTACGTTTATCCAGTTATGTTATATGGCTCAGAATGTTGGACAATATCTAGTAACATGAGGAAACGAATTGTAGCAGCAGAGATGTGGTTCTTGAAGATGCAAAGAATATCATGGACGAAACGAATATCTAATGAGAATGTCATGAACAGAGCAAACACAAAAAGATGTATGAGATCATGAAAAGGCAACATAACTTCATTGGACATGTGATTAGGAAAGAGGAGTTAGAATGTACGGTAATTATGGGAAAGATTGAAGGGAAAAAAGCAAGGGGAAGACAAAGACAAATGATGATGGAAACAGCAGCCAGAAAACTGGAAATGAATACCAATAAATTGATCCAATTGATCCGAAACAGGAGTGTGTGGGCCCTAGCAGTCTAAGCTCAAACTGGGCATGGCACCTGATGATGATGATTTTGATGACTATATTGGTACTGCTTCCTACTCTTGTACGAAATGACAAGTTTCATCATCCTAACTCCCAATTCCACATTGCTCTCATTTCCATGTGATCTATTTTTTGTCTCTTTTCTTTCTTGACTTCTCTGTCACCAACCTAGGAGCTATATTAGCCTAAAGCCTGTTCCAATCTGACTTTGGCCTTATACATTATTCCAACAGAGCTGAATGTAAGTTCAATAAACAACAGTTTTCTTTAAATTAGGGAATTAAACTGACAACTGCACCCAGGAGTCATCACTGAATTCACCTATTTCAGATGGCTAATTCTGCCTTGTTCTTAATCTGCAATATTAATGTTAATTTTGATGTGTTTCGGAGTCATAGTGCACAGAAGTGGGCTCTTTGACCCCAGATATCTGTGCCAGCAATCAAGTACCTACCTATACTATTCCCATTTATGAGCACGTGATCCATACTACTCCCAGTATACCTTATCAATTCAGGTGCTAGTCCAGATACTTCTGAAATGTTCTGACAGTTTAATACCTATACTGCCACCGTCAGGGATTTTTAAATTGGTACACTTTGTTCCTCAGTGCTCCCTATGGACCTACTATTCATAGTGTATGTTCTATTCCACCTGCCATTGCTGTGCCCAATTTACCAGCTGATCAATATCATTCTGTAAACTAAGACTACCTTACCCACTATCAATATATTCATGTCACCTGCATACTTGCTACTCTTTCCTCCAACATTCACATCTCAGTTGTAAATGTACATAACAAGCTAAGTTCAAAGTTCAAGTCATTCATAATCAAAATACGTACTGTATAAGTCAACACAGACTGTGAGATTTATTTTCTTGCAGGCATTCCCAGTAGAACAAAGAAATACAACAGAATCCGTGAAAAATGTGAAAATAGACTGACAAACTAACAGGCACATGACTAATCCCTCTGGAACTAACTGGCACAATGCTAATCACTAAACATTACAATCACAATTACGATGTGGTTGATGTTTAGAGATCTCTTGCAGGATGTTAGGGATAAATTTGTCCTGGTGAGGAAGATAAAGAATGATAGGGTGAAGGAACCATGGATGACAAGTGAGGTGGAAAATCTAGTCAGGTGGAAGAAGGCAGCATACATGAGGTTTAGGAAGCAAGGATCAGATGGGTCTATTGAGGAATATAGGGAAGCAAGAAAGGAGCTTAAGAAGGAGTTGAGAAGAGCAAGAAGGGGGCATGAGAAGGCCTTGGCGAGTAGGGTAAAGGAAAAGCCCAAGGCATTCTTCAATTATGTGAAGAAAAAAAGGATGACAGGAGTGAAGGTAGGACCCATTAGAGATAAAGGTGGGAAGATGTGCCTGGAGGCTGTGGAAGTGAGCGAGGTCCTCAATGAATACTTCTCTTTGGTATTCACCAATGAGAGGGAACTTGATGATGGTGAGGACAGTATGAGTGAGGTTGATGTTCTGGAGCATGTTGATATTAAGGGAGAGGAGGTGTTGGAGTTGTTAAAATACATTAGGACGGATAACTCCCCGGGCCCCAACAGAATGTTCCCCAGGCTGCTCCATGAAGTGAGGGAAGAGATTGCTGAGCCTCTGGCTGGGATCTTTATGTCCTCGTGGTCCACGGGAATGGTACCGGAGGATTGGAGGGAGGCGAATGTTGTCCCCTTGTTCAATAAAGGTAGTAGGGATAGTCCAGGTAATTATAGACCAGTGAGCCTTACGTCGGTGGTGGGAAAGCTGTTGGAAAAGATTCTTAGAGATAGGATCTCTGGGCATTTAGAGAATCATGGTCTGATCAAGGGACAGTCAGCATGGCTTTATGAAGGGCAGATCGTGTCTAACAAGCCTGATAGAATTCTTTGAGGAGGTGACCAGGCATATAGATGAGGGTAGAGCAGTGGATGTGATCTATATGGATTTTAGTAAGGCATTTGACAAGGTTCCACACAGTAGGCTTATTCAGAAGGCATGGGATCCAGGGAAGTTTGGCCAGGTGGATTCAGAATTGGCTTGCCTGCAGAAGGCAGAGGGTCGTGGTGGAGGGAATACATTCAGATTGGAGGATTGTGACTAGTGGTGTCCCACAAGGATCTGTTCTGGGACCTCTACTTTTCGTGATTTTTATTAACGACCTGGATGTGGGGGTAGAAGGGTGGGTTGGCAAGTTTGCAGATGACACAAAAGTTGGTGGTGTTGTAGATAGTGTAGAGGATTGTCGAAGATTGCAGAGAGACATTGATAGGATGCAGAAGTGGGCTGAGAAGTGGCAGATGGAGTTCAACCTGGAGAAGTGTGAGGTGGTACACTTTGGAAGGACAAACTCCAAGGCAGAGTACAAAGTAAATGTCAGGATACTTGGTAGTGTGGAGGAGCAGAGGGATCTGGGGGTACATGTCCACAGATCCCTGAAAGTTGCCTCACCGGTGGATAGGGTAGTTAAGAAAGCTTATGGAGTGTTAGCTTTCATAAGTCGAGGGATAGAGTTTAAGAGTCGCGATGTAATGATGCAGCTCTATAAAACTCTGGTTAGGCCATACTTGGAGTACTGTGTCCAGTTCTGGTCGCCTCTCTATAGGAAGGATGTGGAAGCATTGGAAAGGGTACAGAGGAGATTTACCAGGATGCTGCCTGGTTTAGAGAGTATGGATTATGATCAGAGATTAAGGGAGCTAGGGCTTTACTCTTTGGAGAGAAGGAGGATGAGAGAGGACATGATAGAGGTGTATAAGATAATAAGAGGAATAGATAGAGTGGATAGCCAGCACCTCTTCCCCACAGCACCACTGCTCAGTACAAAAGGACATGGCTTTAAGGTAAGGGGTGGGAAGTTCAAGAGGGATATTAGAGGAAGGTTTTTTACTCAGAGAGTGGTTGGTGCATGGAATGCACTGCCTGAGTCACTGGTGGAGGCAGATACACTAGTGAACTTTAAGAGACTACTAGACAGGTATATGGAGGAATTTAAGGTGGGAGGTTATATAGGAGGCAGGGTTTGCGGGTCGGCACAACATTGTGGGCTGAAGGGCCTGTACTGTGCTGTACTATTCTATGTTCTATGTTCTATACTTTCCACTAAAATGGACTTCCGTTTGTTCTAATTGAATTTTTCCCTTGTAAAAATAGTTTAACTTGCTTAATTTGCTTTTTTTCTTGTGAATATTGATTACATAACATTGTGCGCCTATGACACTGCTGCAAGTACATTTGTCATTGTACTTGTGTATACGTGTATCTGTACACAGGTACAATGTCATAGAGAGGTACGGCATGGAAATGGGCCCTTTGGTCCATCTAGTTGATGCTGAAACCATTTAAGCCCTCCATACACCTATTAGCTATGTACCTATCCAAACTTCGCTTAAGCATTGAAATCGAGTTCACATACACCACTTCTGCTGGCAGCTCATTACTCACACTCACAACCCCCTGACTGAAGAAGTTTCCCCTCATTCTCCTGTTAAACATTTCACCTTTCACCCTTAACCCAATCTCTGGTTGTAGTCCCACCCAATCTCAGTGGAAAAAGCCTGCTTGCATTTACCTTATTTATATACTGTACCTCATAATTTGTATACCTCTATCAAATCTCCTCACATTCTACATTCCAAGGAATAAATTCCTAATCTATCCAATCTTTCCTTTTAGCTCAGGTCCTCCAGGCCTAGCAACGTCTTTGTAAATTTTCTCCATACTCTTTCAATCTTACTTAAATCTTTCTTGTAGCTAGGTGACCAAAACTGCACACAATACTCAAAATTAGGCCTTGCCAACATCGTAAACAACTTCAACCTAACATCCCATCTCCTGTACTCAGTACTTTGATTTATGAACGCCAATGTTCCAAAATCTTTCTTTGCAATCCTATCTACCTGTGACGACCTGTGTTCTCAGATCCCTTTGTTCCACCACACTCTTCAGGGCCCTGCTGTTCACCGTGTAAAACCTATCCATTGGTCCTACCGAAGTGCAACACTGTTGCACTTGTCTGAATTAAATTCCGTCTGTCATTTTTCAGCCCATTTTTCCAGCTGATGCAGATCCCTCCCCAAGTCATCATAGCCTTCCTCGCTGTCCATTACATCCCCAATCTTGGTGTCATCTGCAAATTTGCTGATCTAGTTAACCACATCATCATCTAGATCGTTGATGTACTGTAGATGACAAACAACGGACCCAGCACTGATCCCTGTGGCAAGCCACTAGTCACAGGCCTCCAGTCAGAGAGGCAACCATCTACTACCACTCTCTGGCTTCTCCATGTATGCTTGTGCACTTAACAATAAACTCAGCTTTGACTTTGATTTAAAATTCTCTGCTAGGGCAGCAGCAATCTCTTCCCTTGGCCTTCTATAGCAACCTCTTCCTTAACTGCTGGGTGACCTATTTTTATTTCAAATTACCAACATCTGCTTTGCTTTCCAGCTCACAGTACCAGCACGGATTTTGTTTCTCTCTCCTGTTTTGTCTTTTCTTTTTGTTTCTCCACCAGCAGTATGAATAAACCTCCCCACCACCCCCACTCCAAATAACCTACAATTGCTTGTGTCATTGGGTTTTACCTGATCACCAAATCACAGGCTCCGCTCATTCACTGCAGCTTAAAACATTTTATTTCTAACTTTTCCCAGTTGTGATGAAAGGTAATTGACCTTACTTATTAACTATGCCACTCTTTTCTTTTCACTGATGCTGATTATTGTCAACATTTTCTGATTGCAGATTGTTCCAAATGTACACATCCAGTGGCTCACAGTGAGATTATACACCCTTTGACAGCCCTGCTGGGTGTTTACATACAGTTCCTTCCTAACTCAGGATAGTTGCCAACAACCAGCTGTACAGAGAACAGACAGATACTTTTACCTCACAGGCTTGACTGTGCTATAGAAAAAACACTCTATCAATGTGCACGATAAAGTGTTCCCAAGCCATTACAAAAATTCCAGTGAAAAATCTGTAAAACCCATAGAAAGCTCAAAAAAAATTACAGCAAATCCAGGCCTTCACATTCCGAACTGATCCAAAGCTGCTTTACTATATTTGCTGTAAGGTACCTAGTGGGAGCTGCTTTACCTTGTGATTGAATGTTTGCTGTAAAAAAATCTCCAATTAAATGTGTAAATATTAGTTACTTTAGCACTATTATTGAAATATGTTAATACATAAATGTCTTAACTGAGAAAATGTTTAATACACATTACTTAATAAGTATTCCAAGTAGTCCCTCAATCTGCATCAGGTCTCACTAATGTAGAGGAGGCTGCATCAGGACCACTACATACAATAGATGACCCTGACATCTGGGTATCCTCCAGCTTGATGCACTACATCCCAAGGTTCTGAAAGAGGTAGCTGAAGAGTTCTGGAGGAATATATAGTGATCTTTCAAGAATCACTAGATCATGGAATGTTCCCTGAAGAATGGAAAATTGCAAGTGTCGTACCTCTCAAGAAGGAGAGGCAAAAGGAAAGAAATGGTAGGCCAGTTACCCTGATTTCTGTGGTTAGCTAGATGTTAGAGTCCATTATTAATGATGAGGATTCAGGGTACTTGAAAGTTCAAAGTAAATTTTTTATCAAATTACATACATATTACCATATACTACCCTGAGATTCATTTTTTGCACATTAATATAGAGAAACAAAAGAATCAATGACAAACCACACACAAGCCAAACAGCCAATGTATTTAATGAATACTTTGTATTACCCCATGCAAGGCTCATTCAGAAAGTAATGAGGGCATGGGTATCCAAAGGGACCTTGCTTTGTGGATCCAGAATTGGCTTGCCCACAGAAGGCAAAGGGTGTCTGTAGATGGTTCGTATTCTGCACGGAGGTTGGTGACCAGTGGTGTTCCAAGGGATCTGTTCTGGGACCCCTCTTCTTTGTGATTTTTTTATATATAAATGAACTGGATGAGGAAGTAGAAGAATGGGTTAGTAAGTTTGCTGATGACACAAAAGTTGGGGTATTGTGAATAGTGTGGAGGGTTGTCAGAGGTTACAGTGGGACATCGATAGGATGCAGAACTGGGCTGAGAAGTGGCAGATGGAGTTCAATCCATATAGTGTGAAGTGGTTCATTTTGGTTGGTCAAATTTGAAGACAATATAGTATTATTGGTAAGACTCTTGGCAGTGTGGAGGATCAGAGAGGTCTGGGGGTCTGTGTCCATTGGATACTCAAAGCTGCTGTGCAGGTTGTCAGTGTTGTTAAGAAGGCTTATGGTGTTTTGGCCTTCATCAACCATGGGATTAAGTTCAAGAGCCGCAAGGTCGTGTTACAGCTGTGTAAGACCTTAGACTCCACTTGGAGTACTGTGTTCATTTCTGGTCACCTCACTACAGGAAGGATGTGGATACTATAGAGAGAGTGCAGAGGAGATTTACAAGGGTGTTGCTTGGATTGGAGAGTGTGCCTTATGAGAATAGGTTGAGTGAACTTGGCCTTTTCTGGTGGCTTGTAATGTTCTTCTTCTAAAGTAAATAAATCAGCTATAATCAAATCATAGAGCAGACTCGATGGGCTGAGTGGCCTAATTCTGCTCCTATGTTTTATGGTCTACAGTCTTAAAAATTTATTCTGGAATTTTCGTATGATGAGGACAAATATCCTTTGCAGGGAAACTTGCTGGTGCCAAATAGGAGGGTTTAAAACTAGACTAGGAAGAGTTTTGGGTTTCTGAGCTGGAGCAATTCATGGGATAAAACTATAGCCAGAGAGAGCAAGTCTAGTTATGAGTATAGCCGGGGACCCAGTAAAGGCAGGAAAGAGACTACTCAGAGACTGCATTTATTTCAATGCTAAAAGTTCAATAGGTAAGGCAGATACACTCAGCATGGATTGCTTCCAAGGACTGGGATGTTATAACCATAACATTGTCCTGAAAGAAGGGCTGGACTGGTGGCCCAATATTCTAAGATACAGATGCTACATGTATGACAGAAGTACAGGTAAACAAGTAGGGGAGCAGCCTTTTTGATAAGGGAGGATGTAACAGTAGTATAGTGATAATGTTCTTAGGGGATCATCCAGTGAGACCATATGGGTAGAACAAAATGTGGAAGTTCACTCTTGTGGTCTGTCATTGTGGCTATCCCTTGAGGTCAAGGATGATGGTCTTTGTTCTGAAGAAGTGGCCCACAGAGCGAAGACGCCTGTGCGTGTATTTGTTTAACACGTACTTGATGTTGCACTTCAAGAAGCACACGATACTTGACAAATCAACCAACTGATTCCAATGGCATGGAAACCACGATGATTGGAGCTGATGGATTTGTTGCAGCCTTCATCCGCCTTCACAGCCGTTAAGTTCAAAGTAACTTCGTCCACCTGCTTCACCGTTGAGGTCCTGGTTGGATTGTTCTTTGTCACGGATCTCACCCTCGACCTTACCGCCATGGGTGACCCTACCAGGAGCATAGCTCCAGACGGCGT
The DNA here is from genome assembly GCF_963921235.1 of Mobula hypostoma. Classification (NCBI taxonomy): domain Eukaryota; kingdom Metazoa; phylum Chordata; class Chondrichthyes; order Myliobatiformes; family Myliobatidae; genus Mobula; species Mobula hypostoma. The sequence goes on from NC_086102.1 coordinate 167,835,339, forward strand.
TGCTCTTGGGATCACAGGACCACACAAGCTTCTCCACCACAACAAGGTGACAATCCACGGAGAAGAGGATAAATGACCCCTTCCAATAGTCAATGGGAAATTAAAGAGTAGGGCTGTAGAAATACTGCTCGTAGTTGTAAGAATAATAGAATTGTAGTGATGGAGATTTTAATTTCCTCGGTATTGTCTGGACCACCCAGAGGGTTAAGGGTCTGGATGGGGCAGAATTTGTGAAATGTGCCCAGGAAAGTTTCCTGAATCAATATATTGAGGGCCTAACCTGGGAAGGTGCAACACTGGACCACCTTTTAGAGAATGAGGCAAACCAAGAAACTGAAATGGCAGTCAGGGAGCACTGGTGACCAGAGTTAAATTAGTTTTAAGATAGTGATGGGAAAGGATAGGACAGTCCTAAACTACAGCAATGCTAATCTGGGGGGGGGGCACATTAGACAGGATCTAGCAGAGGTCAATTGGGGGATTCTGTTTGAAAGGAATGAATGACAACAAGGTTTTTAAGAGTGTGATAGCAAGTGAACAGGAGCAGCATGTTCCTGTTAGGGTGAATGGCATGTTGAGAGAACCTAGGCTGACAAGAGATATTGAGGCTCCAGTCAAGAAAAAAAGGGGAAGAATACATTGGGTTTAGGAGGCTGAGATCATGTGAATCTCTTGATGACTCTTAAAAAAAGACTAGGAACATTCTCAAAAGGGAAATCAGGAGGGCAAAGAGAGGATATGAGTTGAATTTGGCAGGTAGGGTTAAGGAAAATCGCAAGAGGTTCAATTAAGCCTAAAAGGGTGATGAGGGAGAGCATTGGTCAGAAGAATCAAAATCAGTTTTATCTCACGGAACTGTCATGAAATCTGTTGTTTTGTGGCAGTAGTCCAACGCAAAACATAAAAATTACTAGGTTACAAACAACAAATAAATAGTGCAAAAGAGGAATAGTGAAGTAGTGTTCATGTGTTCATGGACCATTTAGAAATCTAATGACGGAGAAGAAGCTCTTCCTAAAACATTAGTTGTGGGTCTTCAGGCACCTGTACCTCTTCCTTGATGGTAGTAATGAGAAGATCTGATGGTGAGGGTCCTTAATAATGGATGATACCTTCTTGAAGCACCACCTTTTGAAGATATTGTTGATAGTGGGAAGGGTAGTGCCCTTGATGGAGCTATTTCTTTTTAGAGATGAATATCGTAACAGGCCTTCTGGTCCAATAAGCCTGTGCCACTCAGTCTTTCCACTGCACGTCTGCAAGGCTCTTCAGTGACATAAAATCTCCTCAAACTTCTCCCACAGTTGAGTAGCTAATGTGCCTTCTTCATGGTTGCATCAATATGTTGGGCCCAGGATAGATTTTCTGAGATGTTGATGCCCAGGAACTTGAAGCTGCTTTCCATTTCCACTGCTGATCCGTTCTAAGGTCCCCTTAGAGATCAGCAGTGCTGCTTCTGTCTTAAACCACAAAATATGGGAGGGATCAATGCTTACTGAGGAAAAAATTAGGGTTGCTCAAGAATAAGGGGAACAAGTAAAGATGTTTTGGAGGACATTCAAATAGCCAGGGAAGGGTATTTGCAGCCTTACGGCACACTAACTCAGAAGTATCCTCAGGACTTGATTGAGTGCATCCTCAGACTTTGGGAGAGGTTTGACAGGAAATTGCCCTCATGAAGATATTTGCTTTATTATTTGCCACTTCTGAAGTTCCTGAAGACTGGACAATGGCTTATGTTCTGTTGTTTGAAAAGGGTAGCAAGGATAAGCTGAAGAACTACAGGGTGGTCAGCTTGACATACTATAGTGGGGAGGGGATTCTAAGAGACAGGATTTATCAGCATTTGGATAAAGAGATTTATTAGGAGTCAGCAATGCTTTGTGTGTGGAACGTCTTGCCTGACAAACCTTTCAGAGTTTTTTGAAAGGGCAGCCTAATGGGTAGATGAGCATAGAACAGTGGATGTTGTCTGTTTGGATTTCATCAGGGTCTCACACAATAAGTTGGTCTAAAAGGTTCAGTCCCACAAATCCAAGGAGAAATAGTTAAGTTAATTCAAAATTGGCCTGGCAGTATGAAGCAGACGGTGGTGGTGGTGGTGGTTGAAGGTTGTTTCTTGGAATGGAGACTGGTAAATAGTGGTGTGTTCCAAGGTAGCTTTATTATTTGTTATTTATATAGATGATGTTGATGAGAATGGACAATGCTTGATCAGTAAGCTTACAACTGTTACAAAATTAGGAGGTGTGGTTGATAGTGTAGAAAGTGATCTAGATTACAAATGGGATCTTGATCAGTTAGGGAAGTGAACTAAGGAGTGTCAGGTAAGTGTACCACAGAAAGGTGAGGTGACGCATTTTGGAAAGTCAAACCAACATAGAACTTGTACTATAAATGGTAGAGCACTAGGGAGTGTAACGGAACAGAGGGGCTCAGGAATACAATTGCACAGTTCTTGAAAGCAATGTCACAGGTAGATAGAGTGGTGAAAGAGGTGGTTAGCATGCTGGCCTTCAGTAGTCAGGGCATTGAGTACAGAAGCTCAGACATTATTTTGCACTTGTATAAGTTGTCGGTGAGGTTGCACTAAAAGTATTGTGTACAGTTTTGCTCAGCTTGTTATAGGAAAGATGTAGTTAAGCTAAGGAGTGCAGAAAAGACATACAAGGATATTGCTAGGACTGGAGGGCCTGAATTATATGAAAGGTTTATTCCTTGCAACATAGGTGAATGGAAGGTGACCTTATACAAAGGTTTAAAATCATGAGGGGCATAGATAAGGTGGAAAGTAACAGTCTTTTCCCCTGGTAGGGGAGTCCAAAGCCTGAAGGTATAGCTGGGGCGGGGGAAATTTAAAAGGCATATTCAGGCAGAGGGTGGTGAATAAATGGAATGAGCTACCAGGAGTGGTTGAGGCGAGTAGATTAGTATCGTTCAAGAAGATCTTGATTAGGTGCATTTTAGGGTGAGGCTGAGTTCAAGAAATTAGGACTAGATTGGCGGGTTCTGTGACTTGCAAGGACTCGACGGGCCGAGGGGCTTGTAACCGTACTAAATCATCCTGACTCGAAACTGCGTTTAAAATCACAATATTAGGTCTGACAACTTTGAAATCAACACGTTTGCTTTTGACTTTCTGATTGGCATGCAGTAGTTCGGGTTTTTTTTAAAGAATATGCTTCATAAATTGTCAAAGGGCGGGGTTAGGCAGCTTTGAAAAGTCGGAGTTGGTAACCACGTGAACACTTTCGCTCCCGAAGTTGGAAAGAAAGATGGCTTTTTCGGTTCATAGTCTCCTGATCAGTGACAGCGTAGATGCCAGCTGTAAGAAAATCCTGGAGGAGAATGGAATCAACGTAGTAGAGAAGAAAAATATGACCAAGGATGAACTGCTTGTTGAAATAAAGGTATCAATCAAGGAACTAAACTCTCGCAGTAAGATAATGTGCAGTGGACTTGCGGCGCTCAGGTAGTCGGATTTTCGGCATTAGGATGGTGGTGATAACTTTGACGCAAGTTCTGAGGAGGGAGGGTGCGCACACTTCGCTTTTGATGTTCCTTTGGAACCATTCATTTATTTCCCTGTGTAAGTAAATGACCGAAACGCGAGCGGAGGTGAATAAATGGTAAACTACCAGAGAAACTGCATATAAATCTTCATTTGAGATATATTTATTGACGAGGGAATCATTCCCTTCCCGTCCCATTGTGACTGTTCCTGATGGCGCGCTCCGGCTGTGGTTCAGTTAACGAAGATCTTTGCTGATGCAACAGTGCCGAGAGTTTTCCAAGCGCAAAGCGTTCAGCAGCCGCGGACTGTTTTGGAGCTAGGAATAATGCTATTTGGAAATACTTTTAAACGTATACGTTCAAACCAAATGCGGTTTTAAAATTACTTTGGTTTTGAACGTTCGTTGCGGCATAAAACTTGATTGAAACCTCATAAAACATTGTATCTCCAACATTTCTGTTTTTGAATTAGATTTCAAGCATCTACAGTGCTTTTGATTTTCACTAAACATTGCTTTCGGTAGTTCCGAAATGGCTTCATCTAAAGCTCCGATATTAGAGTTGAGATTTTGAAACTCTTCTAGTATAATCGCTCTAATTTTGGTACTTGCCTGATTTCTTGAAAGCAATTTTCGGTTAATATGGTGCAAATCAAAGTGAAGGAAACAGCGCTTTTACCCTGTATTTCAGACATATAATTACAAGCAGATTGACCATCAGAAACTCATTTTCAAAAGTTACGTACTTGAAGGTTTTCTACGGGCATTTCTGAAATAGGAACCTTAGAAAATGGAATGAAGCCAGTTCCATATAATGTACTCTATAATGAACGATCAGTGTTAATAATGTACAGGGCTTCTCCCTGGTTCGTTTCTTTTCCTTTTGTGTTTTATTGTCATTTTATCAATTCTTGGTGTATTCCTCGGCGTGATAGATGGGGAAATAGTGTTGGCACTATTGTTCTGGCACCTATTGTGAGGGACACTAATTTCCCAATTATTTTACTCCTCCCCTATGAAGTACACCTCCTCCCAGTCTCCCAGAGAGCATAGTTGAAAAAATAGTCTACCATACCACAATATTACCTGGCCCCATCTCATCTTTTCCCTTTATTTTCTCTTTCCAAATTCATTTATTTGATTTTTGGATCATCTACCAGCTTGTGTGTTCTGCAGCTCTACAGTCCAAACAATTTACAATCGTTTGAATATGTGATAAATGTTCAGGGACAACTTAAATTTGCATTGAAGTGAAGACAAAATTCTTAGTGCAGCATATCTAAAATGTGTTGTTTTAAAATTATATATAAAATTATTTAGCAGACTTTGTAAGTGAAATGTAATAAATAAAAAGTGCTGGTGAACGCAGCAGGCCAGGCAGCATCTCTAGGAAGAGGTACAGTTGACGTTTCAGGCCGAGACCCTTCGTCAATACTAATGCTTTATTATTAATAGGACTACAATGGACTTATAATCCGTTCTGGAACAAAGGTTACAGCTGATGTGATAAATGCTGCAAAGAACCTGAAGATAATTGGTAGAGCTGGAACAGGAGTGGATAATGTGGACATAGATGCTTCAACAAGGAATGGAATTATTGTAATGAAGTATGTGCAATTTAATTATTTACATATTCAAACACACAGCAAATTACTGATTTGCGAGCTATCTGCCTGAAATGACAGTCAACTCTATAGCAACGGATACAAAATTGGAGTTATTTTTTCACATTAAAGTATGATTGATTTTTCTTTAACAATATAAAGACATCAGAAGTATTTGAAGTTCGATGGTTCAATAGGTCCATTTAATATCAGAGAATGTATACAATATATAACCTGAAAATTTTTGTTGTTAAAACTAAAGAGCTAAAATGGTTAGCTATCTGTCAAACAGTTCTGTTATTGGGGGGTAACACATGCAAAATGCTGGACCTGATGAAGGGTCTTGGCCTGAGATGTTGATTCTTCATTTCTTTCCATAGATACTACCTGACCTACTGAATTGCTCCAGCATTTTATATGTGTATTTGAATTTCCAGGATCTGCAGAATCTCTTGTCTTTTGGGTGCTGTTTGTGCAGAGTTTCCACATTCTCCTTGTGACCTCCTGAGTTTCCGCCAAGTACTCAGGTTTCCTCCAGGTACTCCAGTTTCCTCCCATATTCCAAATATATGTAGATCGGTAAGTCAATTAACCACTGAAAATTACCTCCAGAATGTGATGTTATGAATCAGAATCAGGTTTATTATCACCAGCGTGTGTCGTGAAATTTATATAACCATATAACAATTACAGCACGGAATCAGGCCATCTTGGCCCTTCTAGTCCGTGTCGAACTCTTACTCTCACCTAGTCCCATCGACCTGCACTCAGCCCATAACCCTCCATTCCTTTCCTGTTCATATACCTATCCAATTTAACTTTAAATGACAACATCGAACGAAGCTCGTTCCACACAGCAATTTCTTAACTTAGCAGCAGTTCAATGCAATACATTATATTGAAGGAAGAAATAATATAAATAAATCACAATATATGTATATTGAATAGATTAAAAATCATGCAAAAACATAAATAATATTTTAAAAAGTGAGGTAGTGTTCATGGGTTCAATGTCCATTTAGGAATCAGATGGCAGAGGAGAAGAAACGCTTCTCCTGAATTGCTGAGCATGTGCCTTCAGGCTTCTATACCTCCTACCTGATGGTAACAGTGAGAAAAGGGCATGCCCTGGCTGCTGGAGGTCCTTAATAATGGACGCTGCCTTTCTGAGACACTACTCCTTGAAGATGTCCTGGGTACTTTGTAGGCTAGTACCCAAGATGGAGCCAACTAAATTTACAACCCTCTGCAGCTTCTTTTGGTCCTGTGCAGTAGCCCTCCCATACTAGACAGTAATGCAGCCTCTCCATGGTACAGCTATAGAAGCTTTTGAGTGTTTTTGTGGACATACCAAATCTCTTCAAACTACTAATGAAGTATAGATGCTGTCTTGCCTTCTTTGTAGCTGCTTCGATATATTGAGGCCAGGTTAGATCCTCAGAGATCTTGACACCCAGGAACTTGAAGCTACTCACTCTCTCCTCTTCTGATCTCTCTGAGGATTGGTACGTGTTCCTTCATCTTACCCTTCCTGAAGTCCACAATCAGCTCTTTCGTCTCATGTTGAGTGCAAGGTTGATGCTGCGACACCAATCCACTAGTTCTTGCTCCTGTACACCCTCTCGTCTCCAACTGAGATTTTACCAACAATGGTTGGTAATATCCGGACCTGCATCTCAGCTTTTTGCACTACCTTGCATTTTTTATATTTCTTATTTATGATTTATAATTTAAATTTTTAATATTTACTGTCGATTTGTAATCCAGGGAGCGGGAAGCGCAGAATCAAATATCGCTATGATGATTGTACGTTCTAGTATCAATTGTTTGGTGACAATAAAGTATAATAAAGTATCATAAGCAAATTTATATGGAATTTGAGCTATGCCTAACCACACAGGGGAAAGTAACAGATATGAGAGGAATAATGCAATTACTTTCAGAGGGCACTTTAAAGTTGGTACAATGTGGTGGACTGAAAATCCTTTTTTGTGGTTTATGACTCAGACTCTATAATGCAGAAGCATAATAAACCATTGCTAAGCTGATAATGCGTCTGCTCTGCAAACATTTATTGAAGACATTAGGAAACCATATTAGCAAAACTTCTTCCCAAAAAATGTATATATTTATTGAGATACAGTGCGGAGTGGGCCCTTCCGGCCCTTTGAGCCATGCTGCCCAGCAACCCCCGATTTAATCCTAGCCTAATCATGGGATAATTTACAGCGACTAATTAAACTACCAACTGGTACATCTTTGGATTGTGGGAGGAAACCGGAGCACCCAGAGGAAACCCATGCGGTCACAGGAAGAACGTACAAACTCCTTTCAGGCAGTGGTGGGAATTGAACTTGAGTCGCCTGTATTGTGAAGCTTTGAGCTAACCACTATGCCACAGTGCTGCCCCGGATTCACGTAAGTGCTGACAATCTTTGAATTTGAATTACCTGTCAAATGCATGCTTGTTGCTGAAGTGATAAAGTTTAAAAAGTAGCTTAACACTTGTTATTTAAGCTATAAATTGTGAACCAGATATATAAAAAATAGAATTGAATTTATTGAATTGTATTATCAAGGGCAAAAAGTTATGAAACTGTCCAGATGGTTTCTGACAGAGAATTTGATTTTGTTCTGCTGTATAAAACAAAACAAATAAACAAAAAATTCTACAAATGCAAAATGAGTAAAAACGAACAACCCTAAAATAGCCTAACTATTTTTTCTTATTTCAATGTTTTGCAGTGCTCAGAAGGTTAGTAACTTAGTAACTTTTCTTTTTTCCAAAGCACACCAAATGGAAATACAATCAGTGCTGCTGAATTGACTTGTGGAATGATCATGTGTTTGGCCAGGTAAGATTTTTTCAATATATATTGCAAATTATTAGCCATAGTCTTGTTAATCCACAAAAATTGTATTTTTATATTTGTGAATCATGAATCAATTTCAAACGGTTTCATCTATTATCAGAGAATGTATACTGTATACAACCTGAAATACTTAGTCTTTGCTGATGTCCATGAGAGAAAAAACCCAAAAACATGAGTGACAGAAAAATGTTAGAACACCAAAGCCCTCTCTTCCCTTCTCCAATGTAAGCAGCAGCAACCATCAATACATCAACCTAAGCTAAGCTAATATTGCATGCTGATAACCTTATAATAATAATCATCATCATCATCATCATCTATCTTCTGCTCTATCTAATGATAATAGTAGCAAAGTTAGAATGGATTGGGAGGTACTCTATGTGGGTATTCTAAAGGGGATTCTAGAAATCTTTAAAAAAACAGAAAATGATGTCTTGATAAAGGGTCACTTTCCCCAGATGCTATCTAACCTGCTGAGTGTTTCTTGTAATCCTTTTCTGTTGTGATGTGCTGCTATATTACGGCAGACAGTTGTTTCATATTAGTAAAATGTTTATAGCTTTTTGATTTGCTTTTCGGCTCTGATAAATTAAAATGAATATTAATTTGCTATTATAGAAAGATTCCTCAAGGAGCTGCCTCCATGAAAGCTGGAAACTGGGAGAGAAAAAAGGTGAGGTAGAGCTGTGAATGGTTAAAATGCACAAACAAGTGGCTGAAATTGTAAGTGATCTTTGGAATTTGGGAACTTTACTAATAAGCTGTCTATTAGTTGTCATGAGTTCTAACTTTCAATGTTTATTGTTAAGATATGTTGACTATTTTAGTCTCAGCTGTCTTTATGTGGAATAATTTTGATAATAAAGAGTCAGTGGAAGTCCTATACATAAATGGAAGATGTATCCTTAAATTTGCCTTAAAGCTTGCTTTGAAATTTGACATGACCAAGCTATCTTGATCTCAATTTCTTTGTAGTTCATGGGCATGGAGTTATATGGGAAAACACTTGGAATTGTGGGACTTGGAAGAATTGGTAAGGAAGTAGCAACAAGGATGCAGTCCTTTGGAATGAAGGTAATTTCACGGTATAGTGGGACATCAAAGTTTAGCTGTTGCAAAAGAATTATAAAGAACCCTAACTTATTACAACACATTTTTAAGAATATGCTGTAAAATTTCACCAAATAAATCTTTAATATCCATAACACTCACAACACACTGGAGGATCTCAGCAGGTTGGGCGGCATCCGTGGAAACAATCAGACAGCATTTCGGGTGGGAACCCTTCGTCAGGACTGAAGAGAGAAGGGGCAGAGGCCCTATAAAAAAGGTGGGGGGAGGGTGGGAAGGAGAAGGCTGGTAGGTTCCAGGTGAAAAACCAGTAAGGGGAAAGATAACGGGGTGGGGGAGGGGAAGCAGGGAGGTGATAGGCAGGAAAACACAATGGGTAGTAGAAGGAGGCAGAACCAAGAGGGAGGTGATAGGCAGCTGGGGGAGGGGGCAGGGTGAAATAGGGATAGGGGAAGGGAAGGGGAGGGAATTACCAGAAGTTGGTATGGGAATGTGAAGCAGAGTTGATGTGGGTGGCCACATTCCCATTTGGATATGTCCATACATGGCCTCCTCTACTGCCATGATGAAGCTAAACTCAGGTTGGAGGAGCAACACCTCATATACTGTCTAGGTAGTCTCCAGCCCCTTGGTATGAACATAGAATTCTCTAACTTCCGGTAATTCCCTCCCCCTCCCTTCCCCTATCCCTATTTCACTCTTCCCCCTCCCCCAGCTGCCTATCACCTCCCTCTTGGTTCCGCCTCCTTCTACTACCCATTGTGCTTCCCCTGTTTCTCCTTCACCTTTCCTGCCTTTCACCTCCCTGCTTCCCCTCCCCCACCCCTTCATCTTTCCCCTTACTTGTTTTTCACCTGGAACCTACCAGCCTTCTCCTTCCCACCCTCCCCCCACCTTCTTTATAGGGCCTCTGCCCCCTCCCTCTTCAGTCCTGACGAAGGGTTCCGGCCCAAAACGTTGACTGATCGTTTCCACGGATGCTGCCCGACCTACTGAGTTCCTCCAGCATGTTGTGAGTGTTGCTTTGACCCCAGCATCTGCAGAGTATTTTGTGTTTAATATCAATAAGAAGTGAATGATGTGAAATCTGTAATGCAACCTCCTAATAATCTGTTGTATAAACTGACAAACTGGATGATGTTGGATTAACACGAAAGTTGTACAATACAGGTTTGACAACATTTGTTTATGTAGCTTCTATTGAAATGTCTCAGTGATGACAGGGAAAGTGACACCTAGACGAAAACGAAATCTGCGGAAGGGACCTTAACCAGCTGAAAACAGTGCAAAAATGAATTAATATTTAACTTATTAAAATGCAAGCAATTTAGAATTAGTGAAAGCATTGTGTCTTGGTCCAGGATGTGCTTAATATTTTGACTTTTGCATGCCCCTTTATTTGAAAATTAATATCATTGCAGTTGCTTTCTGTGAGATCAACCAAACACTATCCTCTCCATCCACCCCGCTCCTCCCTTGAAACCTCCTTTAATAATTGTGCATAGAGGAAGACCTGCTTTACTGACAAATTATTCTTCTTTGCTAGATTTGAGAATGCAAACAGCCTTGTAAAGCTACTTTAGCTTAAAACAGCAGGAAGCTGTATAATCTATACTAAAGTATTCGTGCCAATTTTACTCAAATTTCCTATCACTAAAAGCTGTATTATAATCTCCACTGCACATACAGTGTTTCTAAGATCCTTTCTCTTTTCCCACAGTGTTGAAAGAAATTGTGCTTGGCAGTTGAAAACAAGTCTGACATGGAATTGAACAGAACTGCATTCACTTCAGACCTTTTGGCACATGCTTCTGATGGGGGTTTTGTTTGGAAACTAGATTTTGGCATGAGATTGGCTCCAGCAGAATCAGATGCAGTGCAGAGCTTTAATTCCATTTCAATCCGATATCTAACCGGTCAGGCAAAGCAGCCCTGTATATTCAGAACACAATCATCTTCTCACAAACAAGAGAAATTCTGCAGATGCTGGAAATCCAAGCAACACACACAAAATGCTGGAGGAACTCAGCAGGCCAGGCAGCATCTATGGAAAAGAGTACAGTTGAGGTTTTGGGCCGAGACCCTTCAGCAGGACTGGAGGAAAAAGAGATGAGTAGATTTAAAAGGTGGGGGCGGGGGAGAGAGAAACACAAGATGATAGGTGAAACCAAGAGGGGGAGAGGTGAAGTAAAGAGCTGGGAAATAGATCAGTGAAAGAGATACAGGGCTGCAGAAGGGGGAATCTAATAGGAGAGGACAGAAGGCCATGGAAGAAAGAAGAGGGGGGAGGAGCACCAGAGAGAGGTTATGGGCAGGCATGGAGATAAGACGAGAGAGGGAAAAGGGGATGGGGAATGGTGAAGGAGAGGTTGGGGGGGCATTACTGGAAGTTCAAGGAAATCGATGTTCGTGCCATCAGGTTGGAGGCCTCCAGACGGAATACAAGGTGTTGTTCCTTCGAGCTGACTGAGGCCTCATCACAACAGTAGAGCAGGCCATGGATTGACATTGGAATGGGAACAGGAAGTGGAATTAAAATTGTTGTCACCTCACTACAGGAAGGATGTGGATACTATAGAGAGAGTGCAGAGGAGATTTACAAGGATGTTGCCTGGATTAGAGGATGTACCTAATGAGAATAGGTTGAGTGTACTTGGCTTTTTCTCCTTGGAGCGATGGAGGATGAGAGGTGACCTGAGAGAGGTGTATAAGATGATGAGGGGCATTGATTGTGTGGATAGCCAGAGGCTTTTTCCCAGGGCTGAAATGGCTAACACGAGGGGGCATAGTTTTAAGGTGCTTGGAAATGGGTACCAAGGGGGTGTCAGTGGTAAGTTTTTCACACAGAGTGTGGTGGTCTGTGGAATGCACTGCCTGCAGCAGTGGTGGAAGCGGATACGATAGGGTTTTTAAGAGCCTCTTAGATAGGTACATGGAGCTTAGAAAAATGGAGGGCTATGCGCTAGTGAAATTCTAGGCAGTCTCTAGAGGTTGGTTACATACTTTATACTTTATTGTCGCCAAACAATTGGTACTAGAATGTACAATCATCACAGCGATATTTGATTCTGTGCTTCACACTCCCTGGATTACAAATATTAAATATTAAAAATAGTTAAAATTAGTAAATATTAAAAATTTAAATTATAAATCATAGAAAAATGGGAAATAAGGTAGTGCAAAAAAAACTGAGAGGCAGGTCTGAATATTTGGAGGGTACGGCCCAGATCCAGGTCAGGATCCGTTCAGCAGTCTTATCACAGTTGGAAAGAAGCTGTTCCCAAATTTGGCCGTACGAGTCTTCAAGCTCCTGAACCTTCTACCGGAGCGAAGAGGGATGAAAAGTCTGTTGGCTGGGTGGATCGTGTCCTTGATTATCCTGGCAGCACTGCTCCGACAGTGAGACCCAACATAGATTGGGAGACCGCTTCGCTGAACACCTGCGCTCTGTCCGCCAGAAGAAACCGGTTCTCCCATTGGCCACCCATTTTAATTCCTCTTCCCATTCCAATATGTCAATCCATGCCCTCCTCTACTGTCATGATAAGGCCACACTCAGGTTGGAGGAACAACCTTGTATTCCATCTGGGTAGCCTTCAACCTAATGGCATGAACATCAGTTTCTTGAACTTCCTGTAATACACCCCACTTCACCATTCCCCATCCCCTATTCCCTCTCTTACCTTATCTTCTTCCCTGCCCATCGCCTCCCTCTGGTGCTCCTCCCCAGTTATCTTTTTTCCATGGACTTTTGTCCTCTCCTATTAGACTCCCCCTTCTCCAGCCCTGTATCTCTTTTACCAATCTACTTTCCAGCTCTTTACTTCACCCCTCCCCCTCTTGGTTTCATCTATCACCTTGTGTTTTTCTCTCTCCCTTCCCATCACCTTTTAAAGCTACTCCTCATCTTTTTTTTTTGCTAAAGCGTCTTGGCCCAAAACGTCGACTGTACTCTTTTCCACAATTATCTTCTGCTAATGCTGTTCTTCACTCCTTACCCCCACCCCAAAATTGGGTTACTTTGATAATCCAGCACCCTTGGGACTTTAGTTATGCTGGACAAGTGCATTTTCTGGATTATTGGATATTCCTCTTTTTAATACCCAAATATTATTTCATTTTCTTATACATATTGCATAGTAGTATAATACATTTTCCAATGAGTTTGAAGGGGAAGGTGAAGTGCTCCAGGTCTCAGCTGCTACTCCAGATCTACCATCATTCCTGATGCCTGGTGTTGTGGATCCCACTCAGCCCCAGCTCTGCACCTGACCCACAGTCAAGACCCTAGCCTCATCCTTGCTCTGGCTCCACTCCCCACTTGCACTGGACAAATATGTGAGCTACCTGCTCAACTGTCAGCATTTCCAAATAATTGAATGCTGGGTTACTATCGGGGTTTACTGTTTCAGTTGTGGTCAATTTACTCCACACTATTTTACATATCCATTGGTTATTTTGCAGATTCTTCATACTTATTACTGAGCGTTTACAGCACTTTCAACTGCATTTCTGTTCTTTGAACGGATATCCCATGGGTGATTGTCTAGATCGATCTATCTTCATTTTTGTTGGATAGCAGGATTAAAGATGATGCATACGAGGCACCACACCTAGCTGTGGGGACCTTGTGGAGGAAGACATGAATGGGTTAATCATATATGAATTTATCCACCCATGGGTCACAGGGACCTATGCTATTTACTTCTCTCGGGAACAGTTTCAGTGTAACATATATGCAGGCTGTGCTTTAATACCAGTCCTTACTGAGATTTGACTTCAAGAACAGGGTTACAGATCTGCCTGAATTTCTCTTATGGTTAAAATCATGTTGTTTTTCCTGTCAACTTCCAGCCACTAAATCATTACAGGCCATTGGCACTGATTTGCTTCTCGTCACACTTTGCTCGCTATTGCATTAAAACAATTTTTCAGGCTCTGCACTTGAAGGAAAATTTAATTTTGCTCTTACCTGAGGTCTCCAGAGAAGTCTCCTGCACCACTAGAGAGTCTGTCACAGCAGAGTCCAGGCACAGTTCATCACTGTGAGATTCTTGGCTACAGAACATCACTCACCCTCTATTTCACCAGCCTCTCCAAATCTCTGTGAACTTCACAGATATTGCCTCCCCTTTCATAGGTCAGATGCACCCATTTTTCACACAGTGTATGTTCCTTTTAAGGCTGGATTCTGAAGTTAGAGCTGTGTGGCTAAGTGCTGGCAACTCAGCAACGTTGTCAGAAAATGACTTGAGTAGTGTGCGTTGACACTCTTGAATCTTTCCTTTTCACAACTGAACCTGAAAAAGATTTTGCATGAGAAATTCATGAAGTTCATAAACATCAGCATTTTTTTTTTGAAAAATAATGTTAGCTCGTCATGCTTCTCTGTTTTAGCCTGCCCAAGTTTGAGCAGAACATTTAGACCAGGTATTTAAAATTCCTGATTATAATATGTAGTGCAAACTTATGCTGTGAAATGAAGTACACAGTAAGGTTGAGTGAGAAAGCCATGAGCTGGTATTAGAAACACTCACAGGAGGTGATCATTACACCCTTGGTGTGCCATTTCAAAGTTCAAAAGTTGAAAGTAAGTTTATTATCGAAGTACATATATCCACCGTATGCAACCCTGACATTTGTTTACTTGCAGGCATACACAGTAAATCCAAGGTACAATAGAATAATTGAAAGACCTCAACTAACAGGACAGTAAATCGATGTGCAAAAGGAAACAAACTGCAAATACAAAAATAAATAAGCAATAAATATCGAGAACATGAGATGAAGAGTTCTTGAAAGTGAGTCTCCTAGGTTGTTGGAACAGTTCAGTGATGGGGCGAGTGAAGTTAACCCCTCCGGTTCAAGAGCTTGATGGTGTCGGGGTAATAACTGTTCCTGAACCTGGGTCCGAAGGCTCCTGTATTACCTTCATGATGGCGGCAGTGAGAAGAAAGCATGGGCTGGATGGTAGGGGTCCTCGATGAAGGATGCTGCTTTCCTGCGACCATGCTCCGTGTAGATATGCTCAATGGTGGGGAGAGCTCTACCCGTGATGGACGTATCCATTACTTTTTGTGAGATTTTCCATTTAAGAGCATTGGTGTTTCCATATCAGGCTGTGATGCAACTAGTCAATATACTCTCCACCAACATTTATAGAAGTTTGTCAAAGTTTTAGATGTCATGCTGAATCTTTGCAAACTCTCAAGGAAGTAGATGTGCTCCCGTGCTTTCTTCATAGTGACACTTGCATGCTGGGACCAGGACAGATCCTCTGAAATGATAACACTGAGGAATTTAAAGTTGCTGGTCCTTTCCACTCTGATTCTCTCATGAGGACTAGCTCATGGACTTCCAGTTTTCTCCTCATGAAGTAAATAATCATCTCCTTGGTCTTGCTGACATTGAGCGAGAGTTTGTTGCTGTAGCACCACTCAGACAGATTTTCAATCTCCCTCCTAAATGCTGATTCGTCACCACCTTTGATTTGGCCAACAACAGTGATGTTGTCAGCAAACTTAAATATGGCATTGAAGCTTTGCTTTGTCTCACAGTTATAAGTATAAAGCAAGCAGAGTGGGGGCTAAGCATACAGCCTTGTGGGGCACTTGTGCTGATGAAGATTGTGAAGGAGAAGTTTTTGCCAATCCAAACTAACAAAGGTCTGCAAGTGAGGAAATCGAGGGTCCAATTGCACAGGGAGGTTTTGAGACTGTCTTAAAGCTTATTGATTAGTTTTGAAGGAATGATAATATTGAATGTCAAGCTGTAGTCGATAAAGTGCATCTAGATATATACATCTTTGCTGTCCAGATGTACCAGGGTTTAGTGAAGAGCCAATGAAATTGTATCTGCTGTAGACCTGTTGTGATGGTAGGTAAATTGGAGCAGATGCAAGTCGCTTCTGAGATAGGGGTTGATGTATTTCATCACCAGCCTCTCAAAGAACTTCTTCACAGTTGGATGTAAGTCTTACTGGAAGGTGGTCATTGAGACAGGTTTCCAACTTCTTCATAGGTACCACACCAGTATAATTGAAGCCTGGTTGAAGCAGGTGGACACCTCAGACTGCTGAAGCGAGAAGTTAAAGATATCGGTGAACTCCAGCCAGTTGATCAGCACAGGTCCTTAGTACTTGGCCCAGTACCCCATCTAGTCCATTTAGCCAAAAATTGACATTTAGTCAATCTCACCCTTAAAGTTCATCTATGTTTCAACAAGCGCTCATCAATGACGTTTTAAATATGGAGAGGCTTTTTGGCTTTCCCCCTTTCAAGCTGCAAGTTACAGACTTTTGCCACTGCTTGAGCAAAATTTATTTTCTCTCCAGTTTCCTGGAGCCCAATTCCTCATAAACTAGTTGGGCCAGAGGATATTTGAGGGATAAAAGTATTTTACTCCCTCTAACAATGTGGGTTTCTTCTGGATGCTCTGGTTTTCAAAGATATGTGGATTAGTAAGTTAATTGGCCACTGCACATTTCCCCTAGCATGAGCAGTAGGGGAGTGTAAGAATCTGAGGTGAAAAACGGTTAGCACAAGTTTGGTGAGCTAAAAGACCGATCTTTGTATATGACTCAATGTATCCTTATAAACCTCTGCACCCTTATGTTTCCCATCCTTCCTATTGTGTCATGACCAGAACTGTACATTGTACTCAGCTGACGCTGAACTTGTGTTTTATATTATTTCTACTTGGACCTCTGAGCTGCTGTTGCTGTTCTATTCTGTGCTTGGTGTGTAGAACCAAATATACTGTATGCCAAACTAACTAGTCTTTTGCAACATACACACAGTGCTGGAGGAACTCAGCAGGTCAGGCAAATGATGTAAAATATGTTATTGATATTTTCCAAAGCATTGATATACTGTCTAATTAGGTAAGTTATGTCTACAATCTGTGTGTTTTATATACTTAATCACTGAACTAAAAACAGAACTGATATTATTGTACCACAAGATTATTCTACCTCTGTAAATTGTGATGTAGCAGGATTGGGGAGGGAGCAGTGTGAAATGGGAGGCAAGAGAGTTGCACATAGATGGATGATTGTGTCAGCCAAGGCTCAATTGATATTATTTTAGATAAAAATTCAATGTGCTGGCTAGTACTAAATTGCCATTATTATATTGCTTCTGAGAAATTGTTGTGTCTAAAATGTTACAGCAGTGACTACACATTAAAGATAGCTCAGTGAGTATGCTGACATAATAAAAGATATACATGCAGTCCATATTTCTGTACTTTTTAAATGCTAGTCTACTGAGCAGTGCCAAGTTAATATCTGCATTTCTAAAATCCAGAATGCTTTAATTCCTAAGTCAGTAGAAGATTAGCAGGCTGTTAAAAACAGTGCTGCCTTTGTTCTTCTGTAAAGCGGAGTTTCTTCCAAACGTTCTTATTAATTACAGAGCATGGGTATTTTAACAGTTTGTTTGAAGTTTATTTTGAGTTGTATTGCAAGTTTCACATTTGGAGTAATCGTGGAACTAATTCGTGAATATGTAGCAACAAAAACACATTATCTTTGCCTCAAAGATTATGACTGCTCAGTTATTTCCCACGCTTCCACCCCACTCCTAAAGATCACTCTAATTTTAGTTTAACAATTTCAGTCCCTGCGTGTTACCAATTATTTACATTCTTATTTTTCTCATCTCATGACAATGATTGTAGATCTGATACTTCCATGTTAAATAACTTTTCCTTCTGATATTAACTTTCATCACCCTGCCCGTCCTTTATATTCTCCCTTCAACTACATCACTAAAACACTTTGGATTGCTCTCACTAAACTTGCAGATTTCTTCTCTCTCAAAAGCCACTCTGTTTGCTTTTGATTTCTGTCACTTTCCTGAACCTTTCACTAGTACTTGATCACTTTCATTTTGAAGCATATCTAATTTTTTATTCCATTAAATGTAGTATGTAAATTCAAATATTTCTATTCTATTTCAAGTAAATGCAGTTTAAAAGCTAGATCTTCTATCCTTTTATGTAATATATAGAGGTTACATAGATGCTTCAATGTAGATTTCAGAGAATAGAGAAGTCAAAGCATTTCCTAAAAATATAACATACTGAATTCTGGAAATATTATTGTTTCAGACCATAGGCTATGATCCAATAATTCCTGCTGAGGTGGCAAGTACATTTGGAGTAGAATTCGTGTCTCTGGAACAACTTTGGCCTCAATCTGACTTCATCACTGTCCATACACCTTTAATGCCATCTACTGAAGGTAAATATTAATAATTATTAAGGAACTACTGACTCTAATGGAAACTTAGCATGTTAGCAACACGGTTAACACCAGTACAACTTGTGGGATCTCCGGATTTTCTTTAATGTAGCAAGGTTCTAACAGGAAAGACTTTTTAAGAAAGGAGGAGGGCAGCAGAAGGGAAATTATAGACCAGTTAGCCTGGAAGATGTTGGAGTCAATTGTTAAGGATGAGGTTATGGAGTACTTGGTGACACCAGACAAGATAGAACAAAGTCAGCATGGTTTCCTTGAGAGAAAATCTTGCCTGATGAACCTGTTGGAATTCTTTGAGGAGATTACAAATAGGATAGATAAAGGGGATGCAGTGAATGTTGCATATTTGGACTTTCAGAAGGCCTTTGACAATGTGTCACACATGAGGCTGCTTACCAAGGTAAGAGCCATGCTATTACAGGAAAGTTACTAAAATGGATAGAGCATTAGCTGATTGATAGGAGGAAGTGAGTGGGAATAAAAGGATCCTTTTCCGGTTGGCTGCCAGTGACTAGTGTTCTGCAGGGGTCGGTGTTGGGATAGTTTCCTTTTTTGCTGTATATCAATGATTTTGATGGTGGAATAGATGGCTTTGATGCCATTTTGCAGACGATATGAAGATTGGTGGAGGGGCAGAGAGTGTTGAGGAAACAGGCTGCAGAAAGACGGACAGATTCGGAGAATGGGCAAGAAAGTTGCAAATGAAATACAATGTTCGAAAATGCATGGTCATGCACATTGGTAGTTAGAAATAAATATGCAGACTATTTTCTAAATGGGGAGAAAATCCAAAAATCTGAGATGCAAAGGGACTTGGGAGTCCTTGTGCAGAATACCGTAAAGGTTAATTTGCAGGTAGATTTAGTGGTGAGAAGGGCAAATGCATTGTTTAGTATTCATTTCAAGAGGTCTAGAAGACGAGAGCAGGAACGTGATGCTGAGGCTTTATAAGGCACTGGTGAGGCCTCACGAGTATTGTGAACAGTTTTGGGCTCTTCATCGGAGAAAAGATGTGCTGGCATTGGAGAGGGCTCTGAGGAGGTTCATGAGGATGATTCTGGGAATGAAAGGTTTATCATACTAGGAATGTTTGATAGCTCTGGGTCTGTACTCACTGGAATTTAGAAGGATCAGGGGAATCTTATCGAAACTTTTCGAATGTTGAAAGGCCTAGACAGAGTAGATGTGGAAAGGATGTTTCCCATGGTAGAGGGGATCTAGAACAAGAAGGCACAGCCTCAGGACAGAAGGGTGTCCATTTTAAGCAGAGATGCAAAGATATTTCTTTAGCCAGAAGGTGGTGAATATGCGGATTTTGTTACCACTGACAGCTGTGGAGGTCAGGTCGTTGGATAGGTTCTTGATTGGATACAACATCAAAGATTACAGAGAGAAGACCAGTGAGAAGGGCTGAGGGGGGGGGAGAAAGGATCAGCCATGATTGAATGGTGGAGCATACTCAATGGGCTAAATTGCTCCTTTGTCTTATGGTCTTATGGACTCTGCACCTGTACATTACCATCCTTCAAGCACTAAAGGTAATCCTAAATGAAAGAAAATAAACTGAAAAGTATTAATAAGGTAATCCTAAATGAAAGAAAATAAACTGAAAAGTAATTGAAAACAGACGGGAATATTCTGGAAATTTACAATAAGTTGATAAGACATGTTGAGGTGGAAGTTGACATGATTAACATTCTGACCAAGACACGGCTATCAAAATGTACACTCTTGTTGACCAACAAGATGTGTATAACAAATACTTTTCATCTTGAACACTAAGCTTGGTGTTAATTGAGACAATTGTAAATTGAGACAAACTTTGAGAAAGTTGAGATTAAGAATAATCAAAATCAAATCAAATTTAATTACTAATTCAACCGTACATGGATACAGCCAAAGGAAACAGCATTCTTAGGCCAAGGTGCAAAACATACACAGCACATTCAAAATAGCAAGCAAGAAGCATAGTCGTACAAAAAACCCATATATATCCCAAAACCCTGAGCAACATTTCCCGCAAATTGATGATATGGTTCCTGGCAGTGTGCAGACACACGCAATGCAGCCTGTCATTCCACTGATCGAACACTGGAGGACAGCACTAATGGGAGAGGCTGGCCCCAACCGAGCACAGAAACCACGCTGCACCGCCTCCAGCGTCTCCTCCCCTGGACTGCCACAGCAGGCAAGCCCGCAGCTTGAGGCCTACTCCTGTCTTTAACCAATGCTATGCAGCTTCTCTGCTGCCTGTCACACCACCAAACAGGGAAATAGGCCTGCAGCATCTTACGTTATCAGTGTCCAACAGAGTCCTGCAATTACAAGCGAAACGTCCAAGCAATCACCCACGGTTACACTGCACCCCTTCTTTGAGCGGCAACTCTGATACCTTTGAATAGCAGGCAGCAACGTGGTGTGCACCCAGTCCAGCTGCTCCAAACCCAGTTCGGCTCCTCCGACATGCAGGCTGGCTCCGCCACCACCCAGTCCAGCTACTGCAATCAACGAGCAGCTCACTGATGGGGTAGACCTGCAGTACCCGAAGATCTTGGAGTCCAGCATTATTTTGCAATCGTTTAAAAGAAACTCACATTTAACAAAGGAGAAAACACCTTTGGTTGGCCCTCAAGAGGGCGCTGTATCCGAACATGCCATCATCTTACCAGAAGAATCCGGTATCTAATTGTTCAAGAAATAATAGAGAAAAAGTGGGATTTTAGAACTTTCATATTTGTCGGGAAAGAGAGACTGAGGAGATTTCAGTTGCACAATTTTTAGCAATTAGTGGTTGTAAATGATAAACCTTAGTAATTGATCTTGGATAAATCCCTAATATATGGAGATGCAATTTGTTATGGAATCAAAGAAGTTGTAAAATATTGGGCTTTCTAAATAGTTCTGAAATCATATCCTGTATCTATTAAAACCTTCCATATACGCTTCTGGTGTCAACTTAACTGAAAGGGGTTTTGCTACCATTTAATTGTTTCTGATATATTTTGGTCATATCTAAATTTCTTGTATAATTGTAATGCTTTGAGGAAATAATATACAGTTTGTTTGGATATGCACAGACATCTCCTGAAAGCTTGTTTCTGATGGGTCATTCATATGAAAGCCACAATGATAAATTCAGCAGGATATTAGGCTGTTGTGGGTTCAAAGCAAGAAGCTAGGACTCTTCCCCCCCCCCGCCTCTCCCCCACAGTAGATTGCCCCTATTGCTACAATGATTGATATCAGCTTATTCACCTTCAATCAGGATGCTTTTGGCCTGTTAATTTTTGATCAGGTTTTTGCTTTCTATTCTAATATCTCCTGGGGTAACTCATGCCAACTTCTAAACTTGTGGGAAACAACTTGGGATATCTTACAGTGTTAAAGGCTCTGGCTGTATGTTTATAATATGCATTGATTATGGTGTTCATTTAGTCTGTTTACCAGATAAGCTTGCAAGGCCTAATGAGAACTTCCACCATTTTCCTGAGATTTACTCAGTGAACCATAAAGGTGTAAGATTTGACTGAAGTTTTATTGCATTCTCTAACTCGCTACAAAATTACCTAATGACCTTGTATGTTTTACTTACATTTAGGATTGTTGAATGATGAAACATTTGCCAAATGTAAAAAAGGAGTGAAGGTTATTAACTGTGCTCGAGGAGGTATTATTGATGAGGAAGCATTGCTTCGAGCATTGGAATCCGGACAGTGTGATGGTGCTGGATTAGATGTATTTGTAGAGGTAAAAGAAAACTGTCCATTGCATTGTCTTCCATTATAAAAATGTGAATATGTAATGCTTTTTTTTTTATCCCTGTGTACTCTGCATTTTGTTAAGACTTACAAAATCTTTTATAATTGGATGTACTGCAACATGTTAAAAAGCTTCTCAAGACTTCACTGAATTTCCTTGAAGTGACATATCTTATGAAGGTTTATTCAATGTAACAGCAGATAGACTGTACTTTGCAGTTTGGCCATGAATCAACAGTTCAACAGCCAAAAAAGGTTGGGGCAATCTTTTTGCCTGTGGCCCACTTTTAATTCACTTTCTCATTTTGGGAGTGCTAGTTCATGCAGGATGGGCTCCCAGTGCAACTGCCAATGAAAGTACAAGACAACTACTGATCAAGACTAAATTTAAAGGTGCATTGGATACAAAGTGCCTGATGTTTAGCAACAGATTTAACAACAGGAATAATTTAAGATGAGTTGCTTGGAGTGCAACTTGATCAGAATGCAAATGTCTGGAACTTAGTAAACATGGGAGTCAGAATGGAGAGAAATGATGTTTTGTACCTCTGGAGAGCAAGATTATGAATTGCAGGTATCCTGATGCATTGGAGAAGGACACAGCTATATGGACAGACTGATTCCGTAGTATCAGTTGCAGCTCTTGACTTTATTGATAGCTGATTTAAGCACTATTGGGATAGAAAGATGAAACAGTAATTCAAGCGGTTGTGAAACTGAATGTAAAACAAAAGTTTGAATGTTGGAAATCCAAAACAAAAATGCCAGAAGCAGTCAGTCATTTGGGCAGCGGGAAATAGAATCAACATTTCTGGTTATTAACCCTTTTCTGTTATAGTAGTCGACAGGGCCACCCTTATCTTTACCTTCCAACCCAATAAGGCCTCCACATTCAGTGACAGTAAACCATAACTCTTGTTACCTTGAATGGGATTCCAACACCAGAAACCTATTCCACATCTCTTTCAGCATTCCTAGGTTATTTCCATTTGGAATTCCCTGGTTCAATTTTCCACGTCCACCAATTACTCCTGTTTTTAACACACTTATCCATGCAACCTCAAGAAATGTGTTTCTGCCTCTTCCTATTCCACTAAACAGAAATCCAAACATTTTGTCCAGCTGAAGTAACGGTTCACTTGCACTTCCAATTTCCAACCTGGCCTCCTTTATATTGGAGAAACCAACCCACAGATTTGATGATCAGTTTGTAGGGTACCTAAATCTGCAAGGATGGCTCTGAGAATTCACAGGGATGAAGTGAGGTGGGGTGCTGTTGTGAAAAAGAATCCGTCAATGAAGGGAAATAAAGTAGATGGGATAGAATTGTTTTCTGCATCCAGAATTCCTATCCCAAAGGCTGTGTTGTCCACCCAAATGTGTGGCTTAGAACTATTTGGGAAGGACAAATTTTCATTTAACCATTAGTGCTGGAAGAGGAAAGAGCTGATCTATTGAGATGAATTTCACTTCAATTGGATTGGTACTAGTGTCCTAGCCTAGGACAGGATAGAAGGTGAGCTTGTGTGGATAGGGCTTGGGTCAAGGGCAAATAAGCCAGGTTGCAGTGCTCAGATGAGGTGAAGATTGGAAATTTATTTTAAAAAGGATCAGGTAAAAGCATAGATCGTGAACAGAAATGTAACAAAAAGGAACAGAGTATATTCTCTTACCAATGTGTTTGCGTTTGGTATTCTTTTAGACCTTTCAAAAGCATAACTAGTGCAGAGGCAAATAGTAGCAAACTATGGTCAAAATTGCAGTCTTAAACTTAGCTCACAATAGTCACAGGTTAGATGAATTGGAAGGACAAATTAACTTGATTTGACTGCTAATTCATACATTCCTTTGCAAGATTACAAAGACAGATAACCAAACACCAGGATATTTGACGTTTTGGAAAGTGAGGTAAAATGGAGTCATAGAAAACTACAGCACAGAAACAGGCCCTTTGGCCCATCTAGTCCATGCTGAACTGCCTATTCCCATCGACCTGCTCCTAGACCGTACCCCTTCATACCCATCCCATTATCCAAACTCCTCTTAAACATTAAAATCAAAATCACATCCACCACTTGAGATGGCAGCTTATATCTACTCTCACCACCCTCCCTGCGTGCAGAAGATCCCCCTCACATTCTCCTTAAACATTTCAGCTTTCACCCTTAACCCATGACCTCTAGTTGTAGTCTCATCCAACCTCGGTGCAAAAAGCCTGCTTGCATTTACCCTATCTATATCTCTCAATGTTGTATACCTTTATCAAATAACCCCTCAGACTTCTATGTTCTAGGAGTGGAGACAGGTAGCTTGAGTGGCGGGAGTATAAGTTCGAATACAGATGACATTAGGAGTGTAGTGAGAAAGGATGTTAACTAAGGACACCAGGAAGTGAAATCAATTTGCTTGGAGTTGAGGAATTGAAAGAAACAGAAAACACTGAGGAGTGTGTTCTGAGCAACGCACACTAAATGCTGGAGGAACTCAGCATCCAGGCAGCATCTACTGTTGATGTTTCGGGCAGGACCCTTCACTAGGATTGACGTCCAGATGAAGAGTCTTGGCCCCAAATGTCGACAGTTTACTTTTTTCTATTGATGCTGTCTGGCCTGCTGAGTTCCTCCAGAATTTTGCATGTGTTGCTTGGATTTCCAGCACCTTGTGATGAGAGTGTTCTTAAAATCCATAAATGTGCTTTATTGTTGAACAGAATATCAACTGAGAAATGAATATTTTTGAAAGATCATGTAGTAATCAAGGAAGATTTAATCATCATACTGGCAAATTCTGTCAGCTGAACAATATGTCACATACAGGGAAAAGACTGCTTTGGATTTGATTCACAGCAAGACTTAATCTAGTTGTTATAGGATCCTCTAGGGAAAATTTCAAGTTCAACAAACCTAGAATCTTGACCTTAAATGCCATAAGAGGTGAGTTGGCAAAGGAAGTTTGGAAAATAAGAGTAGAAGGTATGGGTAGCAAACATTTCCAAAAAAAAAATTCTCAACATATAAGCATTTCTTTGTGAACTGAAGTCTGGGGGGAGGGGGGGGAGTGATCCATCCATTGCTAACCAGGTAAGTTACAACTGAAAGAAAAAGCTCAGAACAGTGGGAAGCTCCAGTGAGAGAAATTTTAAACTGGCAGGGGATGATGTTTAAAACAAAACAATGAGAGAGGAAGTAGAAAGTGGGTTCAAACTTGCAAATGAAAGGTTGCTAAAATGTAAAGAAGAGTTCCCAAGTAAATATGTGTCCCATAGTAGTGGCAGAAACAGTAACGAAACATTATAGTATCTGTCTCACAATTGAAAATGCTGAAAGTAGTGGAGAGTAAGGAACTTCAAACAATTTATATTAATGGAGGAAATAGTACTTGGCAAGTAGTGAGACTGAGGGTCCACAAATCTCAGGACCTGATGGCGTGCAGCTTGGAATTCCATAACAGGTGGCTGCAGTGATAGTGCATTGGTTACTGGCTTCCAGATTTTTTTAATTGCGAATTGGAAGATTGCAAATTTAACATAATTATTCAGAAAAGGAGGAACAAATACCCAAGCATAAAATCCTTAAGTGATAGAAGTGGAATTAGGCCCTTTGTGCCTTACTCTGGTATTAAATACATCATGACTGGTTACTTAAGGTACCTCATGGCTACTACTCGCACTAGCACCATATTCCATGGTTGTGTTAATGTCTGAAAGTCAAATATCTGTATTTATGCTGGAAATAGTCTAAAAATTGTCTCCATAGCCCTCTTGGAGAGAATACCAAATATTCCTTACACAGCCCTGATTATTTCATGTACAAATACTGTGTTTTCAAGTGAGTTGTTATGATTTGATTTGATTTGCTTTGCTGTTCATGTTTATCTGTGGAAAAATGGCATGTGTCCCCAAACACTTAATACATATGGACTGCTTCTCCAATAGAACTTGAACTATTTACCTGGAAAAGTAATTAATTGTTGAACGAGGCTTAGATTGGTAGTCCTCATCTCACGTACTTTGCTTTGTGATTTTCACTAAGTGTTCACCAATCATGTTTTAAAACAAGCCTTTCCCTTGTTTTCCCAGACTAAGCTTGTAAAGCTTTGAGTTCTTTGTCAACAGAGTGCATGATAGCTTTTAAATTGTAGTAATGATTTCATTCAACCTCCTGGGCAAATAATAGAAGTGAAAGGTTTTGAAGTTGTTTTTTGGTGTTACGTATTTTGCATTGCTTTCAGGAACCACCCAAGAATCTCTGTCTTGTGAATCATCCAAATGTAATAGCATGTCCACATCTAGGTGCAAGTACCTGCGAAGCCCAGGAACGTTGTGGGAAGGATATTGCAGCTCAAATTGTGGACATGGTGAAGGGCAGCTCACTAGTTGGAGCGGTACGTAATTCTGCCACTGAAGCAGCAATTCTCTCACCTGGTTGAAATTGATCATCTAACAAAATGCTTATAAAGGACGGGTTAATATTAAGCCTGAGTTACACCAATGCTAATAGTTACCAATTATTTAGAGCTACTACTAAATTAGAAAATTTCTGCTAAGCCTTACAATATTAAAAATGATTTGATGTGACCTTGTAAACTTCTGCATCTTCTGTAAAACATAACAGTAATTTTAGTTTAGAGATTTTCTATAACTATTTACTTACTGTCAGTCATGCAAGTCCTGGGAGGAGACTCAGGAATACCATCAAATTCCTGTGTAGAAGATCCTTCATTGCTGTTTCTGTAACAAATTTGTTTTACCCTTCGAGGTTGTTTGCCCTGAGCTGAACCCCTGAACCTGGAGGAACAGTGGTCCATTCTTAGTCTGTACTCTACCCTTTGACCTGTTTGGCATGGATGACCCTCCCAAGTGCCAAAGCACAAGGCCCCGACTCCAGCCAAAATAACTCTCTGGGTCATTGAGACACACAAGCCTCCAAATCATGACAAGGTTGTGGTCCTCTTGGAGGTAAATAACTATTAACTGTTTCACTGGTATGGTTGGTTGTCTGAATTTTTGTTCTCTGTTAGATTAATGCCCAGGCTCTCAGATGTGCTGTGTTTCCTGAAACAAAACCCTGGATCCAGCTTGGAGAAGCACTGGGAATGGTGGCAAAAGCATTTACTGGACAAGTAAATGGTCAAACAAAAGTGCATGTTGCAACAGCAGGTGAGTGCCACAATTTGGATAAATCTTGTTCTTGCACTTGTGTTTTGAATTTTTTTTAGTGTTTCAGGGATAGAGTATGCTAATGTCTGAGACAGATCCTGGGGTTGGTTGCAGTTTGAAGGGAATGGATCCAGGGGAATCTAATGTGATGAGGTTACTAGGAAATCTGTCCATATAAATTAATTTCGAAGCTCTGAGGCTTGATTTGGTCAGATTCCAAGCACAATAAAAGGATTTTATTTATTCAGCATTTGGGATTGATTAGCAGGAACAAATTAAAGGAAGGCAGGGGCCTTGGCCTTCAGTACAGTCCCATCATCTGAGTAGTGATTTGAGGCTTTGGGGAGGAGAGGCTTCAGTCGGAGAAAGCAAAAGAAAAGAAAAGCTTGAGGTTAAGTGTTTTTTTTTCCTTTCCTTCTTTATAACTGCTCAGTTAGGATGTCAAGCAGGATAGTTGAATGCCCCTCTTGCGGGATGTGGGAAGGCAGTGTCCCAGTGTCCCTCCAGTGTCCCTGACGACTGCAACTGCGAGAAGAGCATCCAGCTGCAGCTTCTAACAATGCACGTTAAGGAGCTGGAGCTGGATGAACTCCGAGTCATTCGGGAGGCTGAAGGCGTGATAGATAGGATATATAGAGAGGTAGTTAACACCCAGGGTGCAGGACACAAGAAGCTGGGTGACAGTCAGAAAGGGAAAAGGGGTTAAGGAGCCAGTGTAGAGTACCCCTGTGGCCATCCCCCTCAACAACAGGGATGTGGGGAGTTGACCTAACAGAGGAAAGTCTCTGTCTCTATGACTCAGAAGGGAAGCGGGGGGTGGGGGGGGAGAAGAGGCATACTGTGATTATAGGGGATTCATTAGGGGAATGGACAGGAGGTTCTGTAAGAGAGAACAGGATTCCCGGGTGGTATGTTCCCATCAAGTCCTCAGTATTCTTAAGTGGGAGGGTGAACACCCAGGAGGTCATGATCCATGTAGGTACCAATGACATGGGTAGAACGTGTGACAAGGTTCTGCATAGGGAGTTCTTGGAGTTGGATACTTAAAGGGCAGGACCTCCAGGGTTGTGATCTTAGGATTACTACCCATGCCACGTGCTTGTGAGGCTAGAATTAGGAAGATTATACAATTTAATACATGGCTAAGGAGTTGGACCTGTACAGAAGGGACAGTTTGCATCTAAACTGGAGGGGAACTAATATCCTGGTGGGAAAGTTTGTTAATGCTGCACGGTGGGGTTTAAACTAGAGTTGCAGGGGCATGGGAACCAGAGCGCCAGAACAGTTAGTGGAGAGGCTGTGGAGGCAGAGGTTGGTAAGATGTTAGACAAAGTTAGGAATCAAAAAGGTTAGCATGTGTGACAAGTGTTCTGAGCTGTGTATATTTTAATGCAAGAAGTATTGTAGGAAAGTCAGATGATAATGTTGAAGATGAGGTAGCTGGTTAACAGACAGAGGCAATATGCAGTGAGGAGAGGTTGTTGATAGGGCAAAATTGCAGTCAACAGGATGAATTGCAATGTAAAAGGCAGGACAGAATTAAAAAATAAATGCAGGGACTGAAGGTGTTATATATGAATTCATGCAGTATATGGAATAAGGTAGATGAACTTGTAGCACAGCTACAGATTGGCATGTATGATGTTGCAGGCTGAATCATGGCTGAAAGAAGATTATAGCTGGGAGCTTAATGTCTAAGGAAACACATTGTATCAAAACAACAGGCGGGAAGACAGTGGGGGTGGCGTTGCTCTGTTGGTAAAAAATGAAATCAGATCATTAGAAAGAGGTGACATGGGGTCAGAAGTTGTCAAATCATTGTGGATAGAGCTAAGGAGCTGCAAGGGTAAAACAACCCTGATGGGAGTTGTATACAGACCCTCAAACAGTAGTAAGTTTGTGGTCTACAAATTACAATGGGAGATAGAAAATGCATGCTAAAAGGTCAATGTTACAATAGTCATGAAGGATTTCAATATGCAGGTAGATTGGGGAAAACCAGGTTGGTGCTGGATTCCATGAGGGGATGCCTACAAGATGGCTTTTTCTAGCAGCTCGTGGTTGAGCCCACTGGAATTGATTAGAGAGGTTAAGGTAAAAGGGGCAAGTGATTATAATATGATCGAATTCACTCTTAAATTTGAGAAGGAGAAGCGAGAGTAAGATGTATCAGTATTACAGTGGCGTAAAGGGAATTACAGAGGCAGGAGAGAGGAGTTTGCCAGAATTGATCGGAAAAGAACACTGGCAGGGATAACAGCAGAGCAGCAATAGCTGGAATTTCTAGTAGCAATTCAGAAGGCAAAGGATACATGCATCCCAAAGTGGAAGAAGTATTCTAAAGGCAAGATGACACAACTGTGGTTAACAAGAGAAGTGAAAGCCAACATAAAAGCCAAAGAGAGGGCATAAATCAGTGGGAAGTTAGAGGATTGGAAACATTTCTAAAACCAACAGGCAACCAAAAAAGTCATTAAGAGGGTAAAGATGGAATACGAAAGCAAGCAAGCCAAAAATATTAAAGAGGATAAAATTTCTTCGGATATATGAGGTATAAAAGAGAGGCGAGAGTGGATATTAGACCGCTAGAAAGCTATGCTGCAGAAGTAGTAATAGGGGAACAAGGAAATGGCAGATGATCCGAATAAGTGTTTTGCATCAGGCTTCACTGTGGAAGACATTAGCATTATGATGGAAATCCCTGGTGTCAGGGGGCATGAATTGTATGAAATTACCATAACTAGAGAGAAGGTTCTTGGGGTACTGAAAGGTCTGAAGGTAGACAAGTCACCTGGACCAGATAGTGTACACTCCAGGGTTCTGAAAGAGGGGGCTGAAGAGATTGTGGAGGCATTAGTAATGATCTTCAAAGATTCACTTGATTCTGGAATGGTTCTGGAAGACTGGAAAATTGCAAATGTCACTCCATTCTACAAAAGGAAAAGAGGCAGAAGAAAGGAAACTATAGGCCAAGTTACTCTAACCTCAGTGATTGGGAAGATGTTGGAGTTGATTATTAAGGATGTGGTTTCAGGGTACTTGGAGGCAGATGATAAAATAGGCTGTAGTCAGCATGGTTTCCTCAAGGGAAAATCTTGGCTGACCAATCTGTTGGAATTCTTTGAAGAAATAACAAGCAGGATAGACAAAAAGAGAATTGGTTGATGTGCTGCACTTGGATTTTCAGAAGGCCTTTGACAAGATGCCACACATGAGGCTGCTTAACAAGCTACAAGCCCGTGGTAAAGGTTCTAGCATAGATAAAGGTGGCTGATTGGCAGGAGGCAAAGAGTGGGAATATAAAGGGAGCATTTCTGGTTGGCTGTCAGTGACTAATGGTGTTCACTGGGGTCTGTGTTGGGACCAATTCTTTTTACGTTATGCAGTGCCTATAAAAACTATTCACCCAGCCCCCTCCCACCCCAGAAGTTATTGTGTTTTACTGTTTTGCAACACTGAATCACAGTGGATTTAATTTGGCAATTTTTTTGACACTAATCAAAAGAAAAAGATTCTTTCGTGTCAAAGTGAAAAACAATCTCTACAAAATGATCTAAATTAGTTAAAAATATAAAACAGTAAATAATTGATTGTATAAGTATTCATCCCCTTTAATATGACACACCAAATCATCACTGGTGCAGCTAATTAGTTTTAGAAGTCACATAATTAGTTAAATGGAGGTAACTGTGTACAATCAAAGTGTTTCAATTGATTGTAGAAATCAACCTGGATCTGGAAGGTCCAACTGCTGGTAAGTCAGTATCCTGGTAAAAACTACACCATGAAGACAAAAGAACACTCCAAGCAACTCCGCAAAAAGGTTATTGAGAAGCACAAGTCAGGAGATGGATATAAAAAATTCCAAGTCACTGAATATCTCTTGGAGTACAGTTAAGTCGATCATCAAGAAATGGAAATAATATGGCACAGCTGTAAATATGCCTAGAGCAGGCCGTTCTCAAAAACTGAGTGACCATGCAAGAAGGGGGCTAGTGAGGGACCAAGAGACCTATGACAACTCTTAGAGGAGTTACAAGTTTCAGTATCTGGGATGGGAGAGACTGTGCATAGAACAACTGTTCCTGGGTGTTTCATCAGTCACAGTTTTATGGGAGAGTGGCAAAGAGAAAGCCACTGTTGGGGAGAAAAAACTCCCATGAAATCTGGGCTAGAGTGTGCCAGAAGGCATGTGGGAGATTCTGAAGTCAGCTGGAAGAAGGTTCTTTCATCTGATGAAAACAAAACTGAGCTTCTTGGCCATCAGACTAAATGCTATGTTTGGCATAAGCCAAACACTGCATCATCAAAGACACACCATCCCTACCATGAACGATGGTGGTGGCTGCATCATGCTATGGGGATGCTTCACTACAGCAGGCCCTGGAAGGTTTGTGAAGGTAGAGGGCAAAATGAATGCAGCAAAACGCAGGGAATTCCTGGAGGAAAACCTATCAACAAAGATGCAAGGTTCTTGAAGAAGAATTGAAACTTATGCCAAGCAAGCTGATGAATTTGCCAGTTTCGCACAATTGTCAGATGTTGGTCGCTACTTAAGGCTCAAACATTAAATGCAAAGCTGAATCAAGCCTTAGAGAAAGTCCTAAGTCCTGTATAGTTACTATAATTTCACCTTGGTATAAAAATCATAAACTTGTTTAAGAAATTGTTGACAATTAGGAGAATGAGCAAGAAAGTGGCAAATGAAATACAATGCTGGATAATGCCTGGTCATGCACATTGGTAGTAGAAATAAATGTGCAGACTATTTTCTAAATTGGGAGAAAACCCAAAACTCTGAGATACAAGGGGACTTGGGAGTCCTTATACAGAACATCCTACAGGTTAACTTGCAAATTGAGTCAGTGGTGAGGAAGGCAAATGCAATGTTAGCATTCATTTCAAGAGGTTTAGAATACAAGAGCAGGGATGTGATACTGAGGCACTGGTGAGGCCTTACCTTGAGAATTGTGGACAGTTTTGGGTTCCTCATCTGAGAAAAGATGTGCTGACATTGGAGAGGGTTAAGAGGAGGTTCACAAGGATGATTCTGAGAATGAAAAGGTTATCGTACAAGGAATGTTTGATGACTCTGGGTTGTGTTCGCTGTAATTTAGAAGGATGAGGGGGGATCTCATTGAAACTTTTGAATGTTGAAAGGCCTAGACGGAGTAGATGTGGAAAGCAACCTGCTCTTATGTCTTATGATGCAGCCTGCAAGAGAAGAGCAAATAAGAAGATTTGTTTTCCAGCTTGACAATGACCCCAAGCATAAAGCCAAAGCTACACAGGAATGGCTTAAAAACAAAAAAAAAGTTAATGTCCTGGAGTGGCCAAGTCAGAGTCTAGACCTCAATCCAATTGAGAATTTGTGGCTGGATTTGAAAAGTGCTGTTCACTCACATTGCCCATGCAATCTGACAGAGCTTGAGCAGTTTTGTAAAGAAGAGTGGGGGGAAAATTGCAGCGTCCAGATGTGCAAAGCTGATAAAGACCCATCCGCACAGACTCAAGGCTGTAATTGCTGCTAAAAGTGTATCTACTAAATACTGACCTGAAGGAGGTGAATACTTATGCAATCAATTATTTTGTTTTATATTTGTAATTAATTGAGATCACTTTGTAGAGATCTGTTTTCACTTTGATAGGTAAGAGTTTTTCTGTTGATCAGTGTCAAAAAAAGCCAAATTAAATCCATTGTGATTCAATATTGTAAAACAATAAAACTTGAAAATTTCCAAGGGGGATGAATATTTTTAATAGGCACTGTATGTCAATGATTTGGATAATGCAATTGACAGCTTTGTTGCAAAATTTGCTGCTGTATGAAGGTAGGTGAAGAGGCAGGTTGGTTTGAGGATGTAGAGAGGCTACAGAAGGACTTAGATTACAAGAAAGGGGAAAGAAATGGCAGATGGAATACAGTGTTGGAAAGTGTATGGTCATGCACTTTGGTAGAAGAAATTAAAGAATAGATTATTTTCTGAATGGAGAGAAATTGCAAAAAACTGAGGCTTAAAGGGACTTGGGAGTCCTTGTGCAGGATTCCCTAAAGGTTAGTTGGCAGGTTGAGTCTGCGGTGAGGAAGGCAAATGCAATGTTAACATTCATTTCAAGAGGACTAGAATATTTTTATAGGATGTAATGTTGAGACTTTAAGCACTGGTGAGGCCTCACTTGGAGTATTGTGAGCAGTTTCGGGCCCCTTACCTTAGAAAAGATGTGCTGACATTGGAGAGGGTTCAAAGGAGTTTCACAAAAATGATTCCAGGATTGAATAGCTTGTCATATGAAGAGCGTTTGATGGCTCTGGGCCTGTAATCACTGGAATTCAGAAGAATGAGTGGTGACCTAATTGAAACCTATCAAATGGTGAAAGGCCTTGATAGAGTGGATCTGGAAAGGATGTTTCCTATGGTGGGAGAGTCTTAAGACCAGAGGATGCTGCCTCAGAATATAGGGGTATCCTTTTAGAACGGAGATGAGGAGGAATTTGTTTAAGCAGAGAATGGTGAACATGTGGAATTCTTTGCCACAGACGGCTCTGGAGGCCAAGTCTTTATGTATATTTAAGGCAGAGGTTGATAGATTTGGTCAGGGCATGCAAAGATGAGGCAGAAGATTAGGGCTGAGAATAAAATTGGATCAGCCATGGTGAAATGGTGGAGCAGACTCAATGGGCCAAATGGCCTAATTCTGCTCCTATATCTTATGGTCTTAATAACTTTTGTTAATATTTAATACAAAATATGTCATTTGATTTTGAGGTTCAGAATGTCTGACTTTGCTGTTCTGGATAGAGTCATAGAGTGCCACAGCAAAGAAAATAACAGGCTCTTTGGCCCAACTAGTCCATGCTGAACTGTTGTTCTACCTAGTGCCATCAACCTCCATGCCCCTCCTATCCATGTACTTATCCAAACTTAAATGCTGCAATTGAGCCCAGATCCACCTCTTCTGCTGCCAGATCGTTCCACTCTTGCATGACCCTCTGAATGAAGAAGTTTCCACTCAGGTTCCCTTAAATATTTCACTTTTCACCCTTAACCCTTGACTTCTAGTTCTAGTCTCAGCCAGCCTCGGTGGAAAAAGCTTACTTGCAGTTACAATATCTGTACACCTCATAATTTTGTATACCTCAATCAAATCTCCTCTCATTTGCCTAAGCTCCAGGGTGTAAAGTCCTAACTTATTTAACCTTTCCCTATAAATCAGATCCTCAGATCTTGGCAAAATGTTTGTAATTATTCTCTGTACTCTTTCAATCTCATTGATATCTTTCCTGCAGGTAGGTGACTAGAACAGCACATAATACTGCAAATATGGCCTCACCAAATTCTTAGACAACTTCAACATAACATCCAAACTCTGTGCTCAATACTCTGATTTATGAAGGCCAATGTGTCAAAAGCTCTCTTTACGACCCTATTTATCTGTGATGCCACTTGTATAGCAATACAACTATCCATAGGTTTTTACTGCATCTGAAGTGATCAAGTAACTGGAATGATGGTGAAAAAAGTTAATTGGGGAATTTGAAAGGGAATTGCATACGCTTTTAAGGGGGAAATAATTTTTGAAGCAAAGACTACATAGATTAGTGCTAGCATGAGCTTGGTGGGCTGAGTCTCCTGTTTCGAAACAAACTATAATTCTAATTCCAGAGAAAATATTTCCTTTATGAAATGGAACAAATTTTTAGACAAATTATTAAAATGATCTGTAATGTGGAGCAATGCCTCTACGTTTCCTACAAAGTAGATGTTGTTTAAAAATTTGATTACACTTACAGTATTTGAATAGAGGACAAAAGAGCACATGTTGAGGCAATATACATTATCTATTTCTATTTGACTTCCAAATTTTAATGACAATTCCTAAATATTTAACAGAAGAGGAAACTGCTTCAAAGGCAATGTCATTCAGAGCTGAAACTATTAGACCATAAAAATGAAAGGAATCTAGTCTATGTTCAAATGTGATACTTTTTGTTTTGTTTTTAAGGTATGTCTTTGAGAAACACTGAGCATTGTGTTGCTTCAGCTGTGACTCTGGGGCTGCTTAAAGGAGACTTGGAAAACCAAGTAAACCTCATCAACGCATCTTTACTTGCAAAAGAAGCAGGATTAACTGTAAGTTGTCTTGGGATTTTTTTGTGAGATTTGTTCTAATTAACTAATTTTTCAGCTAATTGTGGTGAGAGGGAGAATTGGCGATGGTTAGTGCATATTTGAGAAGTTGGTAATGAAGCAATCTTGGAGATGTGAAGAATACTGTGGTCCCCCCAACATTAATGAAATTTGCTAAAAACTTCTTTGGGACGGATGGAACATGGGGCAGTGTGCAATAGTGAAATCTGGGGAAGTAATTTCCTTGTATTTGAAGGTTACTCCTGCTTAGTATGGCTTCATTTCCTACTGCCTACATACGTACATCAATTTGCACGGAACAGAATTGTAAAGGATAAGAAACAGCGTATGATAACCATCTAAATGTTGTTGGATTAGATTTGTTATATTCTTTGCAGCTTAACAATTAATTACCTGCTTGTATTTTTATAACTACTTATACATGTAACTGTTTAGAGCTCACAATATGTATATACAGTTGTTCAGTGTGTCCCCAAGTTGTTACATTTACATGATTCTGGAAAGCTCTGGAAGCTTCTCTGGTACACTGTTATTTGAATAAGGGGTATCTGATTGGTTGACTCTCGTTTTCAAATTTGAATGGGATGTTGCGTATCTAGAGCTGGTCATGTGGAGGCACATCTTTCTTTTTGCTTTTCTCTCCCTTCTGGTACTAGCTTCTGCTACTGTTACTTTTCCAAGTTTCTTTGTTCTGTTAAATCTTAATAAAACAATTGTGAAGCAACAAGTTTTCTACTTCTTTCCTGATTTCTGAAAGAATGTTGGATTAAAAATATTAGAATCTAACCATGTAGAAGAGATACCAGATGTTTTTATTGATACCATGGTAATGAAGTTATTATACGAACATGTACCAAAACATTGCCAACACAGGATTGATCTCTGTGTGCATGCGAACCATCTGGTTCCACCTATGTTCTACCAGCTTTTATCCCATCCCCCTCCCCACCCCAGTGCTATGTACTGTCAATCTTTCCTGTTCGTTCTGTGTCTTGATGCAGAGACTTGACCTGAAAGATCGACTTGCATGTTTTGCCTCCGCATATGCTGATTAACCTGCTGGTGATATTTTGAATATTTAGATGGAGAGATTCTTTCCAGTATGTATCTGTTTTGTCCATGCCTGCAGAAAAAAAGCTGCATTGTAATAGGCTGCAAATTTAACAAAGCAGGAGGAGCTGGATTTCATGACATTTTACATTGTCTTCCCGTGTGAGCTTTATTTATCAAAGTATATCTTACTTTTTCTGAATTAAAAATCTGATTTTTTTTAAGATCCCAAGAAAAAGAAACAACATGTTTATTTATAGCTGCCCACCTTGTGCCCACTATTGCCATAATAAACACACGCATACCAATTGCATTGTTAATTGATAAAGTAGTAACTATATTTGAAAAGGAACAAATAGCAGTGGAATTGGAAGAGCTTCATTATATTGATTATGGGTCAGGTGAGAGGTTTCAAGAGCTAATAAGACCAGGATTAGCTTGGATTGTCAGCCTGCAAATATCTCAGCACCAACAGCTCTTACAGCACATCCAGTAGGGTGCACAGATAGACATTATCTGTAGAAGAGTCCATTACTCAAAACTACGGTGTATCCTTCTTAGTGAGATTGAGAGTTTGGGCATTTATTCCCTTTGTTTTATACATTCCTTTCCCAATTTCTCTGCAATTGACACCAAATTGTTTCCTGTCTCTCCTGCCTCCTACCTGATTTGTTAACTAGCTTCTTTTTCCACATGTGCTGCCTGACCTCGGCGGTTCCAGCATTTTGTCTTTTCTCTCATTAATCATTGGTCATTAAATCCTGAAGATAGCCTGATTAAAGTATAATCTAAAAGCTACTTCTTTCTTACAGGTAGTAGCCAAGCATGATGATGCAGTTCCAGGCGATCCTACTAATGTATGTGCATTGGAGATCTCTACTTCTAGTGCCTCCCATAAGTTTCTGGGTTCCATTCAAATTGACCTTCCAGTGCTTCTGGAAGTTGATGGAGCAGCATTCAAACAGGCAGTTCCTCTCAGTGGAAATTTGCTAATTTACAAAGCTGAAGCGTATTCCCAAGCTTTACAATCTGTTGCAGGTAAAGGAAGCAGCATTTCTTGCATTTCAATTTCTTATCATCATTTGAAATCTCCATTGTTTTTCATTGATGTTCAGTGTTTATCAATCTTTGTATTACTCTGTCTTGAGAAGACTAATTATAGGAGTAAGTTTAAATAAATAATGTCTTTGCATAACAGCTTGTCATTAGTCAACTTGTATAAGTTTCATTTTATATTAATGCTGTAATTAAATACAAAAGCTTCAAACTGCATAAGGACTTCAGAAGCAAGAGTAGATAATTCAGCCCCTGATGCTTGTTCTGCCTATCATTAAGATCATGTCTGATCTTTTACCACAAAAGTCATTTTCCTGCACTAACCCCATATCCCTTGATTCCCTCTTGAAGAGAGCAAGTGGTCAAATAATTCTACAAGCTCTAAAGTCAAAGTAGTCAGAGGATAATAACACCACATGATACATTGCTGAATTCACAACATGAAACCTCTTAATTTGATCTATGTTATGAGTTAATTTGACTGTTTCAGCAAAAAACTGCATGAACCTGAACATGGATTATGAAATTCTCATTTCTCATTCATGAAACTAGGCTGATTTACAAGTCTTTTTCCCACACTTCACATTAGCCTTGAATATTTGTGATAATATGACTCTAGTTTGTAACTTTATTTGGAATGATAACTAGTGTACTAAAACATTTTTTAAAGCAATAAGGATCAGAGAAGTAACATTCAGCTCATCTAAAGATCTGTCCAAGGTCTTGCCTGAGTTGACTGAGACGTCTGTTCAAGGCTGAGTTGGCTGTAAAATTACCTTTTGATAATTGGAAATTTGAGCATTGATCATATTTGTAATCCAATGTAGGCATGTAACTAACACTTTGCAATGAAGTTGGCATCAGAAATTTGGAGTTTGTAGAATATCTTCATTGGGTCTGTGATATGACAGTTTTCAATTCCAGCTGATTCTGCAAACTTAAGGCTTAATTGTCGATTCCCTAATTGGTTGGATAACAAGAATTTCATTTAATACTGATGGTTGGATGGTTGACAAAACTTTATACCCATTAATTCCTTAACTTGCAGCAGCTCCTTAGAAAAAAAACATACACATTTTTCACA
Source organism: Mobula hypostoma (assembly GCF_963921235.1). Taxonomy (NCBI): domain Eukaryota; kingdom Metazoa; phylum Chordata; class Chondrichthyes; order Myliobatiformes; family Myliobatidae; genus Mobula; species Mobula hypostoma. The sequence goes on from NC_086102.1 coordinate 167,873,917, forward strand.
CCCTTTAATGATAGGGGTTTATAAAGCGACCCTGGAAACCTAAAGTTCCCACAAGTTTCTTTTTTTTTCCCATTTCTGACATTTGAAGGGCTCAACTCCACTTTTCTATGTCATGCCTCTTCAAGCCAATCCCACTCTACCCTTTCTCCCACCCCAGTTCATTCCCTGCATCATGTTAGACTGTATTGCATTTGATAATCCAATTAATGGTCCTGGCAAACAAATGAATGGACTAATATCAGTGTGGAACCCTGAATAGGACCTATATTTGTAACTGTGCTAACTTGGTGAAGGTTATTCCAATGAGCTTATGTTGCTGCTATTGTTTCCATGGCAGGGAATTGTTTCCTGTGGGATCAGGATTAGAATTGCACACAGTATACCAGGAAGAGGTCTCAAAAAAGATTTGTACAATTGCAACAAAGCTTCCTTACACCAGCCACCTTAAATAAAAGATGTTACTATCTGTCCTACTGTATCTCCGTACACTTGCAGTGGTTTCTGTGCACTATCACGAACACGTAATACAACATTTGAATCTTCCTGGCCTACTCTCTCTTGTATCCATTATCTCTTTTGGTATATCTCAGTGTCTACACCTAAACAAATCAATAATGTTGCATAGAAACTTGAAGAGGTTCAAAACAACAATCAGTAATAATAAGACACGCTCTGTATGTTGGTGGTACAGTAGTGGCAGATTTTCAGGACAGTTGGATGTTATTCCTATTAATACCCAAGCACCCTTTAATTACAGTCTGTCCCCACTCATTGAAAGGGTTCTGTTTTTCTGAACGTCCATAAGTTGACCTTATCCATAAATCAGACAATACTCAAAAATCACTTTATACAGTTACCATACCTCCATGTTGACAGGGCATCAAAAGCACACAAGACTGGTAAGAAAGAACAAGTACTAAGCAGGGAAGGGGGAGTTGGTATCTGGTTCTGCTGTTTGTAGTAACGAATGGATGTACATACTTTATTTATTTATTGAGATACAGCATGAAATAGGCTCTTCAGTCCCTTCCAGCCGCACCGTCCAGCAATCCCCTGATTTAATCCTGCCTAATCATGGGACAATTTACAATGACCAATTAACCTACCAAGCAGTACACCTTTGTACTGTGGGTGGAAATCGGAGTGCCCGGAGGAAACCCGTACGATCTTGGGGAGAATGTACAAACTCCTTACAGGCATTGGCGGGAATTGAACCATAGTCACTGGCACTGTAAAGCATTGTGCTAACTAACCACTGCGCTACCGTGCTGCCTGGTACTTCGACCTTTTGAATTTAATAACATAATGGGAGCTTGATCAGAGATAGGGGTGTCCATAAATTGGGCATTTATAACCCAATCAATATATGTTTTTAAGATGTTACACAATTTACAGTAAATTCTCCAGTGAAGCTAGTAAGTTTCCAAGAGTTTGTGGGAACCTAGACCTTGATGAGTTTGTGAACCAAATGTTGAATCATCAAGATTTTCACATAGCACTTTATTTGAGTTAGACACGGCTGTGAGTTCTTCTATGAAAACTTTATGATATGAAGGGCATTTTATGAATGCCATTATTTAATTTATATGCTTATTTTTATGTTCCCTCCTTACGCATAGCACTACCTTTACCATATAAGCGTATTTACATCATTGGCCAATGCCTGTGTGAACATTTCAATTCAGTAGCACATTTTGGTGGAGGTTCTTGGGTTCAGGTGGACAATCCCCACTGATAGTTTCATTGGAGTTGTAAAGATGAGCTGCATGTGGTATGATATGAAAAATTTGTAAAGAGGTGCAGTGTTTGCTCCCAGGTGAACTAAAAAATAACAAGCTTGCTAGTCTGAGATAAAACAGTAATGTTTTTCTGGGATCTTGACCGTAAATTATCTAGCAACAAATAACACTAAAAAATTGATTATTTACTTAATTGTTTTTTCATTATATTACAATAATCAATATGTTTCTAGTTTTAAAAAAATCCTTTGCATCTTCCATCAGTTCACTCCCTCGGTGTAAATGCAGGTTGTTGCTTTGAACATCACTGCAATGTCCCATATAACCTTTTCCATTTATTCACTGCTTTCAATTCCTAAATGACTCATTAATCAGAGTAGTTAATTGATACTCTTCTTTTGTCTACTGACCTTGCATGATTTTTATTTCTGGTTTTTCTGCACGACTTATTTTAACCTAACTATTTAATAGACATATCTATTTACTGTAATTCAGTTATTTTTTCCTCAACATTTATTTATCATTGGACTGCTGCCCTAAAGTTTACAAATCTCATGACACATGCCGGTGATATTAAATGTTTTCCTTTTTTAGATATATTGAAAATTAAAACAAAAGTGTTATCCAATACTTCGTTACATTGTCTTAAAATGTTTGTAAAGTTTATAAAGAATACTTTTTTCAAAATTATGCACACTAATCTCTGCACCTAATTCTTCAGTTTTTATTTTATTTTATGCTATCTGAACCCTTGTTAATCAAAACAGTGAATTTTCTTCTCTAGATATTCTCTGGATATCTTCTCTTCTCAACATTGTGTACTGGAATTTTATAAGAAATACTCATGATCTTTGTGTTTTCTATATGTAATAGACTTGTTGATTCAAAGCTACTCATTGACAATGAATTGTAAATTATTCCGGTTAATTTTATAATTGTGGCTTTTTCTTCAGGGGTGCTGGCTTCAGCTGGAATTCAAATTGAATCATACAATGTTACAACTGCTGTGGAAGGACACCAGTGGTGCATTATGAGAATTACTTCATTGTTAGTAGATTTGAATCTTCTTGAGCATTATGTGAAGGTATCAATGCAGCTGACAATATGAATAGCACGTTCTTCATTTAGAAAAAAAGCATCAAAATTTAAAAGTCAATTTGACCAGAAAAAGTGGTGTATGGTTTGAATTTACTGTAATAATCGTGCCTTTTTCAATAGTACTGATTAAATTGACAAAATGTCTAATAAGCTAATGTAATCAGAAGCCAATGCATGAGATTTTTTTCAGTAATGTACCTCTGCCATTAACATAAAAGCAGAAAATGCTCAAAAGTTGCAACATGTCAGGCTGTGTGTTCAAAACTCTATCCATTACACCATCGAACAATCATTTGTTTCTTGGAGACAGGCAAATAAAGTATGATTGAGTAACTGCTGTTGAACTGAAAGTACTGATATTTCCTCTCACACCACACAGAAGGCTGAGAAGATCCCATGGCAAGTTAACTATCTTATGACTATTCACATCATTAGATTTGTTACCTTGGCATTCCCACCTGAAATAGTAACTGTGACAAACAGTCCTCATCTATGCAGAGAATACTGGCATTAGGGGCTTGTCAAAAGAGAAGGAACAGTTCAACAGTATCAAGCCAGAAGTTTAAGTTTCTAGAAAGAGTCTTGTGTCTGATAAATCATCACCAAATCATTCAAAAGCTCCTCAGTGGTAGGTCTCTTGAGGGCCTGTGTGGTTGGAACATCTTTCTTCAGGGTCTCAATGACTTTGAATGATTATACTGATGCTGAGCATAAGTACAGATAACCCCCATGACCATTATGACCATTAGGGTTATGGAAATACACACTTACATAATTCACAAACCTCTACTCAAAAAAATTTGAGATATGGAATAAAATTGGTTCTTGGGATTTATTTGAGGGAGAAAAAAATGTAAATACACAAAATTATTTTCAACTCGTGTTTCTTGACACTTGGAAATGATGTGGCTTCAAACTATAGAACACTGTGATATGGATTACTTTATATGAACACAACCACCCCTCCCCCCAATAACATGGTGGTTACCTGTGTTCCTATTACATAGAATATTAATAACAAAATGTTCTCCATCAAAACATCTGAAGGACGTACTTTTGTTTTTGTAAACCACACCACTACACTGCAGATAACGTAGCTAAGGTACTGCCTGACCTGCTGAGTTCCTCTAACACTTTGTGCGTGTGTGTGCGTGTGTAGCGGTAAATTGGCCAGTGCTGGTTCGCGACCAGTCTCAAATTTGATATTGCCACGACTCTCAAAGGACAAGAGCCAGTAAGGAATCCAACACAATAAATAACGAGACCACATTGTGACACTTGCCACTGCAATTCAGCAGTGTCAGATTTCCACGAATTATATTTGCCAAATGAAAGATCATCAGCCTGAAATGTTAACTGTTCTCTCCACAAATATAGTTAACCTACTGGGCATTTTCAGTATTCGTCTGTTTTTGTTTTTGACCTTTGTTGGAAAACTTATCATTGTTTCAGCAATAATTGACATTCATTAATAAATTTACGATGAAGTAATACTGTTTGAAATATTCTGGCTCATTACTCCAATCTCACTGTTTTGCAAAGCAATTACTTAGTTTTTTTTTGTTTTCCTATTGTGTCATTCCTGGAGAGAGGGTAAATGGGTAACAATTTAGTCTTTTCTAATCTTAATGTGTTTTGATACAAATTCATTTACTTGATTTCCAGCTTTTGCCAGTCAGATTCACGATGTGTTTACATAATACACAAGACTTATTGTGGACACTTTTAAATTTAATTTGAGTTGAGGTTCAAGCCACATTCTTGCAGTTTGATTTTTTTGTAAATCAAGGCTGAATTCTCATTTTTGTACTGAAAGAATGTTGCCCCATTGGAAGCACTATCTTCAAGGCATAGTGCTCATGGGTGAAAATAAAATAGCCCAGACTCATGGAGTTGTGGCATGTCAGCTAATAATTATCCCTTTCAAAAACACCCAGATATATTTACTATTCATAATTTCATTCCTGTTTGTGCGAGTTTGCTGTATCTAAATTGCATGTCACATTTCATAGATTTCCATAGTAATTACACTTCAAAGATGCCTCATCAGCTGAAAACTACTTTGCAGTAAACCAAGGTTAAGTCACGTAAGCACTTCCAGTAAAATATTTGATAAAGCAAACTGAAACACCAGCTTCAATAGTAAATGTTAATTCGGGACTGATGGTGAGTTAAATAGCTACCTGAATTGTTGTTCAGGGTCCCCTGCAATTCTCTTTCACAGAAGCAAGTCCTGTAGCCAAAATACAGCCATTCAAAAATATTGGATGATAGTAATTACACCATAAGATATAGGAGCAGAAGTAGGCCATTCAGCCAATCAAGTCTGCTCCACCATTCAATCATGGGCTGATCCAATTCTTCCACTCATCCCCATTCCCCTGCTTTGACCCCATACCCTTTGATACACTGGCTAATCAAGAACACATCTATCTCTGCCTTAAATATACCCAATGACTTAGCCTCCCAACAGCCACTCGTGGCAACAAATTCCACAGATTTATCACCCTTTGACTAAAGAAATTTCTCTGCATCTCAGTTCTAAAAGGACGTCCTTCAATCCTGAAGTCGTGCCCTCTTGTCCTAGAATCCCCAACCATGGGAAATAACTTTGCCATATAGCACCAGAAAATACTTACTTGATGATTTTATGGTCTTATTCAAAATCACTACTTTTAAACCTGCAATTGGATACTTGGGCCATGCATCGCTTTTCTTTAGATTCACTCAGCAGCACAATGACTATTTTGTTCCCTAGTACACAAAGAAGGGAGGTACACCATAAACACTATGAAAACTGATATAATTGATCCCTGACTCTGTGGGCACGTTTGGGCACTTACTGTCATAAGTTCATGTAGTTGTTGGGAATTGCAATGAGTAGCTCACCATCTCCAAATTGTGACCTCTGCTGTCAGATGCTTTCATGGCATGTATTGAGCACTTGTCTAGATGGGACCATCTATGACCAGATTGTTTCTTCAAGAGCAGTTATGTGACAGGAACATCTTTAGCCTCAAAATTTCCTGCCACTTTGGATGTATGTCTCTATTCCTCTTTGTTACTTGGCAATTTAGGAAGAAACATCCTGGAATAAGTTTCATTGTAAAGACTACCACAATTCAATGAGAGCTCCCCGTGACTTTTTCAGGAAAGATCCATGAATGGATTCATCTTGTTATATTTTTGTGCCAGTGCATGCTATTGTAGAACAACTATACATAGGTAAGCTGTTTATTACTTGTCCTAGGCTTAAGCTTATAGGAAATTCAAATCCTTAAATTAAATTGTGAAATAACTGGTTATAATATTGCAAATTCTGATTCATTTATTTATCACATGTACATCAAAATGTACAGTGGAATCAACTTTCCAGCTCTTAGATCCACCCCTCCCCTCCTGTCTTCAACTATCATTTTGGATCTCCCCCTCCAAAATCTCTTACTATCTCTTCCTTCAGTTAGTCCTGACAAAGGGTCCCGGCCCGAAATGTCAACTGTACCTTTTCCTATAGCTGCTGCCTGGCCTGCTGCGTTCACCAGCATTTTGTGTGTGTGTTGCAGTGGAATGCATTGTTTGCGTGAACATTTAAACATAAGGATACACTGGGGCAGCCCACATATTCCAGCGCCAACATAGCATACCCACAACGTTCAGCAGAACAACGTGCTACAACAGAGAAACAAGGTTCTTTCCTCCCACCCAGCCACCCACCTACTCACACACAGATGAGCCGCCAACCCCAGAATAGGCTGCCTCCAGCGCCCAGTGACCCTGCAGACATCAGGGCTCTGACTTCCCCAGCGGACACACAGGCCCCAGGGCTTCAGCCGTCAGACCTCAACTTCCAGACTCACTGAAGTTGTCTTCAACCTTTTGGGCTTTGATCTTAAGTTATGTTCCCAGAACTCCAACCCTTGAGCTCTGGAATATTCTAATTCTAAATCAGGAGGTTCATTCAGTATGTCCAAGACTGTAAGAGTTTTAGGCTAATGTTGAATCAGGATTTATGGGAAAACAGGCAGGAAAGTGAAATTAAGCCTGAAGGTTTAATAATACTTTATTATTGAATGGAAGTGTAGGCATACAAGGTTATATCACCTGCTGATGCTCCTACTTCATATGTAGGCATAGTCCTGCATGTAATATTTGGAGTATAATAGTGTAACCCTTGGCATAATACCCTAGGGAATATCAAAGTCAAGTTAAAATGAGAATCAAGTTTATTATCATTGTCTTGTATGATGTGAAATTTGTTCTGCAAAGGCAAAAATGACTATAAATTACAAAATAAATAATGTTAAAAAAAGGAGTAATGAGGTAACGTTCATGGACCATACAGATATCTGATGGCAGAGATGAAGAAACTGTTCCTAAAAATGTTGAGTGTGAGCCATCAGGCTCCCGTACCTCCTCTCTGATTGTAGTAGTGAGAAGGTGAAGGTCTTTAATGATGGGTGCTGCCTTCCTCAGGTACTGCTTCTTGAGATGTCCTTGATAGTGGAAAGGTTTTCACCTGTGATGGAGCTGCCTGAGTTTACAACCCTCTGCAGCTTTTTAAAATCCTGTGCTTTGGAGGTTTCATACCAGGCTTTGACGCATCAACTCAGAATGCTCTCCACAGTAGATCTATAGAAATTTGCAAGAATCTTCGGTGATAAACCAAATCTCAAGCTCCTAATAGATCTGCTGGCATGCTGTCTTCATGATTGTTCGGCCCAGGACAGATCTTCTGAGATGCTGACACCCAAACACTTAAAGTTGACCCTTTTCCACCAATTAACACCAGTTAATGTTCGAAGTTCACTGTGGTCTGCAGGATTCCTTTAGAGAGGCACCCACGCAGTAATAGCTACCCCCAATAACTAAGTATAATGCCACGTGGAACCCAGAGGAGCAACAGCAAAAGCAATCATGGTACTCGAAGGAAGTAGTCAATGAATACACAAAAAATCCTTATTTCTATAGGTGTTTGGATATTAGAAGCTGAAGGAGTATCTTTAAAGACTGACGTGTTTTTTTTAACATTTATTTATTAATGGATCTGGGAGCTGCTGTCTTGCAGGCATATGTTGTTCAACCCCAATTGCCCTGAATTAAGAAACTTGCTAGACCATTTTAAAGATCTGTGGAGCAAGAGTTACAATTTGCCAAAGCTGCTAATATTTAAAGATTTCCTTTTCATTTATAAACTGAATGGGATTTAGTAACAGTCTGGCACTGCAACTGTCACCAATATTGATGCAAGCTATTTGTTGCAGATTTTATTTTATTACCTTAAATTTTCCACCTACCATGGTCTTTTAAGTTTACATCATGTTCTGGAGGAATACTTCAGGTTTGTGATTATTTGACCTGTAACTTGCAGGAAACATGGTTGATATTTTCCAAAAATCCCACACAGTATTATGATATGAGTGCATAGTAATACAGCATAAGGTATGAATATTAAGCAGAGTACCAAAGACATCTGTGCTTTCTGAAATAATACCATCTGACTCCTACGTCAATTTTCAGAGAAACAGAATTTGTTTTTGCCAATTATCTGTTAGATTGTGCTTCTCATAACACAGTACTTCCTCCTCACTGAATACCTTGCACACCTGATTTTTAATTGCTAATCACTGTTCTGGGACCTAATCCACTAACATTCATACCAAAAGCAAGAGTTACACTGGCTTAAGCCATTCTATAGCTACTCATCCATTACATTTCTGATTCAAAGTGTACTCATCCTATCCAAATTAATCTCATTTTCCTAACTCTCACCCCTTTTATGTAAATAAGAATTTTTCTATCAATAGTGGCACTGACATCAAAGCAATCTGCTCATGAATATTTTGCATTCTCTATCACTGAAACTTTGCATTTCTGAATATTAATGTTTTAACAGATGGCTCTCTGCCATTTACAGTAATGTCGTGAAACAGATTGAACAATTAAGATTTAACAATTAAGTTTTTTTAAATGCTTTACAAAAAGTGAAAGATCTGTTGGTGCATATACCATTAATATGGAATTTATCATAAAAACAAATTGGAAAGTTTTTAAAGTATAATGCTGAAATTATTATTGACTCCACATAAAAATATTTTTCTGAGTGAGGCAGTACGTTGTTCAGCAGTAATTATGACTTAAGCTGTTCAAAAATCTCAGCATAACTCATTCAGCAAGGTTTGTGTTTCTCAAGGATGTTTACAATGAAATACATCCTGGAGAATAGTTAAAAATGAAGGTCAGATCAAGTCAATGATTTTAATATTTGCCTCTAGGTTAGTTTTAACAGCACACTTTTTGAAGGAGCAGAAAAGCACAGTAGCTTCCAGACTTCTGCTTTAGACAGTGCTGTTAGTTTTGCTAACTTATGATAACTATTGTTGACAGTTTGCCATAATTAAAATTGTGCATTTGATCCAATTTTACTTATAGCCTACAAAGAATATAACAATATCTTATTGCTGCAATTATATTGAAACTTTTAACAAAGACTCTCTCCATTCAGTAAAATTGTTAGAGGATGTGGCATTGTGACATCAGTTCTAGGTTCAGGTTGTTCTATAGATTTGCATAACTGTCCATCTTTTGTTATTGTGTCTCGCATATCCTATAAGGCTTAACACCAGAATGAGAGTTCCAGAAAGTTTCCACTGTAAGGCCGAATTACCTACACCAGTTTTTCGGGTGAAGTACTTGTTAATCTAATTTAGTCTTGCTGTTCACTAATTTAATCTATGCTAATACCATCTTGATTAAATTAGAAAGCAAAATACATGACTGCTTTATTCACAATAGCTAATTAATTGTGAAATTGATAGTTAATGTACAGCTTTCATGTATACATTAAATGAAAAGAAATATGGCTACTTCATGTTTATTTTCAATATTCAATATTGAAATAATTTGGAATCTTGCCTTCATATTTTGGTTAAAAATGGATCTAACACAACATATTTCTGTCATCTCCAAGACAGTCTACTTTTCACCAGTCATTTTGCCCAATATTCTCCCATCTCATCATAATCAAAGAGACATAAAAGGCTGCAGATGCTGGGATCTTGAGGGAAAAAAATCAATTCACTGGAGAAACTCCGAAGGTCTGGTAATTTTTGCGGAGGCAAATAGATAGTTGCTGTTTTGGACAGAGACCCTACATCAGAACTGAGAATATAAAGGGGAGATAGCCCATTTAAAATAGTGAGGGGGAAGAGGGACTGAAGCAAATGAGACGAATGATGGGTGAATCCATTTGAGGAGGGTTTGATGGGCAGATGAAACCAGGTGAGGGAAGGAGGGCTGGAGATAGTGACAGAGATTGGAAGGTGAGTGGAGATGATATGAAGAGGGGAGTTGAAATGGCTTGTAAACAAGAACTGAAGGTGGCCACTGTGGACAGAGCACAAGGTTTTCAGCAATGTTGTCGCTCATTCTGTGCTTGGACTCAATGCTGTGGTTACCAAACCCTATATCCAGGCTATTGTTTTCTTCAGACTTGACCTTTCTAACACATTGCTAATCAACTTAGCTTTTACTCTCTATTACCATATCAATCAAAATTCTCCTGCTCACTTCCTATCCCTTACCAAGTCTTGATCACTCATCTTTCTGTTTTTTCCAACTTATTTTTGCTTCTGGTTAAATAACTGACAAATTTTAACACTGTCCCTATCAAATCTTCTAGTCATAGTCATAGTCATACTTTATTGATCCAGGGGGAAATTGGTTAAAGGCCTTGTCCCTCTTTATGTTTGTAATCTGCCGTGTCTGCTATTCTGGGTTCTTGTTCATACCTGGTTTTACCTCTTCCACTTAAGATATATCAGTGATTTGGTTATTGGAGTTACAAAGAAAATCGTGAAATGCACTAAAATCTAAGTCTCGCCTTAAGTTAGCAGAAAATAACTGTTTCCAATTGGATAAAGATTTGTTTTTTAAAAAAAATTTAAAATTTGCTTTAAATCATTTTTGTACTGCATTCAGAAATTCTAACTACAAATCCTCCCATTGTGATATTGGTCATTAATAGGTGAATGGGCAGAAGATGAAAGTTGTGAAGTTGTGTTCCCCAGGGACTAGACTGTAGTGTGTAATTATGGGCAGTGTTGAGCACGGGAGCAAGGACATCTTGTTGCAGCAGTACAGGGGCTTGGTAAATCCTCCCATCTGGGGGTTAGTGTGCAGTATCAGTCCCCTTATTTGTGAAAGGATGTTCTTATCTTAAATTTACTGGACTGATTCCTGGGTTGGCAGGACTTAACACGTAGGGAGAGATTGGGAACATTGCTCACTTGAGTTCAGAGGATTGAGAGGAGATCTCAGAGAAACCTGTAAAATTCTAACAGGACTAAACACAGGGATAATGTTCCCGATGGCTGGAGAGTCCCGAAGTAAGATTCTCCATTTGAAGTTTGTCATTCTCTAACACGGGTCCGAATGCTTCTATTATAGATTTTTATATCGAGGTTGGAGTATGGTATGTTTCTAGGATGTTCACCCTATGAGTATGTTTTTTTAAAAAAACGAAGATAAAAATATAAATTATATTACATGCTCAAACAGCTTGACAGAATATTTGGATATATTTATTTCACATTATGTTCTTCCTATCTACCCACAAAGCCTAAATCTTTAATTCTATAATGGTGACTCACATGGTAGAGATCGAGACAGTGATTTTTTTCGGGCAGCCTTTAAACTAGAAGATCAATTTTACTTGAAGACAGCGACCTCAGTTCATTCCGTTTCCACTGCAAGTTTGTTGAATACACGGTTAAATAATCACCTCAAAGAACTTTGCTCTGATATTCCTAGAGTTACGATCATTAAGACAAATTTATTTTGGTGTCAGGTATTAATAAATTAACGCGAACTTCGGTGGATTTGTTACAGAATAACAATCGATTGTTGTGCTTTAAACTATGAAACTAGACACAATCACGAGGGAATAAAAGTTTAGAAAATCGTTCCGCCAGTTAGCTCCACAATATCGCTTGAGAAAACCACCTCAAATTCTGAGATACTTCAATAAATGGCATTTCGCACTGCATTTTGATGTGCATTATATCATTACAAACCGTTAAATTTCTTTACAGTGCACGGTCCAACTTTCCCAGTTCAAAATGCAGCTCTGCCCTCGAGATGTTATGAATAGTCTGAGCTTGAAATACACTAGCGAATGGCGTCAGTAAACTATGACAGCTGATCGGTTCAACTCCACACCAGTCCAAAATAGGACAGGAGCCCTCCAGTTGTCTGGATTAAATAGATCCCTTGTGCCTTGCAGGGCCTTCACTCGGTCATGTAAGTCACTACCGACAACACTTTATTGACTGTTTTCTCCCCATTGCTGATGAAAATAATCAACCTGTAAAAACAAGGTACGCTCGCTGTTTCTAAGTAAAATCGATCCACGATTACCTCTTGATAGTGTATTTTACTTGCTTTGTGGCTTGTTATAAACGGCGGATTCTGATTTCTGACCGAACAACAGCTATATCAAACTCTCAACTGAAATTACTATTTTTCGAAGACATCGATATTACGTTATTACATGCTACCAATATGCAAAGAATAATTGAATCTGTAAGCACGATATGGTTGGAACCAGAAACGGCAGTGTAATTGTATCTGTTCCGCAATAGATAGGTAATTATGCAAAGAATATCAGGTATATTTAGTGGTTTCAGGCACAGAAGAAGCTAGTTAGTTAAGTTGTTCTTCTATTAACCTTTACTAGAGGCTTCGTGTTTGAACTACCTTGTTAGCGAATATATCTAAAGCTAAAATATAATGAATCTCGTCATTATAACTTATTTAACAGTTAAGATTTGGGCCTTTCGAGGCAAAGGAAGCAACGCTGGAAAATGGAACAGCCTAAATATACATCCAGGCTAATGAAGCTTGCTGGAATTCAGGTTTGCATTTTCTCCATATCTGACAAGTCTGACTCCTTCTCAGGCAAGTGGATGCCCCTGGCAAGACTAGTTTCCGTTACAAATCTTAGTGATCCTTAAGGAGTTACTGGTGAGCTGCCTCTTTAATAATTGGAGCACTGTTCTTGTGGTGTTGAGTATTCTCATGGCTGTGTTATGAAGCTTCCCGCTGCTGCCTGTAAGGACTTTGTACATTCTCCATGTGACAGCATGGGTTTCCTCCCACAATCCAGACCAGCCCAAGGGCCTACTTTGTGCTGTATCTCAATCAATCAATCAATAAATAGAGAAGATTCTGACTCTGCCATGATAAAAGGAGGATTATACATTTCACGTCAGAATAGTTATGACTTGGTACATTCAGATGGTTCTATTTTCATGCAAGGGTGATATATGTTGATAGTGCACTAAAGGCATGGTGTGACAGTGGTGAGAGGTGTGAAGGGCACCTGATGGTGACATTAGAGAATCTGGAGCAAAAAAATCCTGGAGGGTCTCAGGGTGTTGAGCAGCATCTGTGAGGGCAAAGGGATGGTAAATGTTTCAGGCTGAAATTCTGCATCTGTGCTCATGCATGGTCTCAACCTCAAATGTCAAATATCCCTTTCCCACCACAGATGCTACTCGACGTGCTGAGTTCCTCTAGCCATTCGTTTTTTGTTCTAGATAGTGATGAGCTTCTTCAGGGTTGGTGAAGGTCTGGTTGAGTATGCTCCAATGGCAGATGGTAAAAAGACTTAGGAGAGTCTGGGAATGACGTACCGCAGAATGCCTGTCTTCTAACTAATTTTGTGGTAGGGCCCCAGAATATTGATGGTGAGGGACCTAGTAATAGAGTAGGCAATATCAGGAAAGATGCATGTTAAAGTCACTGACTGAAATTTAATAACTTATTGAGACCTATTAAGTGGATAGATTCAGTGCATGTCTTACAAGTTCAGGGCAAGCATTTACAACGCAGCCCTTGAATTAGACTTTGCCAGATATGCTGGTTGGCAAGTACATGATCCCCTTCCATGTCCTGTATAAATACAATGTAATCCAGCCTGATATTTACTTTGTAGATAGAAAGATAGAATTTCAGTAGTCAAATTATTATCTTTTGTGGATGACACCAAAACCGGTGGTATAGTGGGTAGTGAAGAATACTGTCTAAATCTACAATGGGATCTGAACTGGGAAAAGCACAACCACTGGAATTTAACTTGAAAGAGTATGAAGGGATGCATTTTGGAAAGATAAATCAGGGAAGGACATATTGTATACAGTGAATTTCAAAGCTCTGGAAGTGATATGGAATAGAAAGACTAAGGAGCACAAATATATACTTCCCTGACACACGTAGACAAGGTATATGACATGATTGCCATCACTGGCAGGAGCACTGAGCACAATGTTACAGATGTACAAGGTGTGCAGAGACTGTACTTGGAATACTGGTGCAGTTCTGGTTGCCAAAATATATCAAAGCTTTGATTAAGCTAGAGAGGGTGCAGGAAAGATTCACAAGGATGTTGGTGAGAGTAGAGGGCTTTGAGTTATAAGGAGAAACTGGATAGGCCAGGACTGCTTTCCCTGGAGTGAAGAAGGCTGAGGGGTGGTCTTACAGAGGGTGTAAAATCATGAGTGGCATGGATGAAAAGATTGTCACAGTCTTTTTCTCGAAGTAAACAGGTTCCACCTTCTCCTCCTTTTGTTGCTCATCTATCCCCCCCCCCCACCCCACTACCTCCATTGAGAATGGCTTATTCTTTATGTTTGCTACTTTATTTTCTGTTGCAGACTGTGCCTTTTAGAATTACATTGCAGTTGCACCACTGGACACTTTTTTGTAATGGACATCGAATCCTCCACCCAGAGAACAATCTATGCTTGTGCTACCTTTTTGATTCTTCCAACTGATATTCAACTGGAAGTGGTGCAAAAGAGGCTGTCTTCCATAGACACGTCTGGGTGTGACCACCAAAGACAGCAGCAAGCATCTGGTTCCCTTTTCCTGAATTCAATGCTACAAGTTCGAGGATTTCAGTGAATCAGGAAAGATTCACCTACACTTTGATGTGATAGGACTCTTAACTCAGTGTTCTCTTTGCTGAAATCCAGCTCATCACTTCTCACAATTAATATTCTTGTAGGTTCATCCCTTCCTCTCTTGCTATGTGTACTTCCTGACTTATCCAAATGCTTATCCATCACTGAAATTCAGTCATCTTTATGTAATGTCACACTGCTTTGTTATAATCATCACCAATAAATCTTTTTCTACCGTTTATCCCATTAAATTATATCACCTCAGTTCACTGGTCTCTTCATACAGAAGGGGAATCCACAGGTATCTGGTGTTAAAATTTAATTTCATCCAGGCAATTTCTATACACATCTCTAGTCTGATGTCAAGTGATCATTTGTAAAATGAAGGTCTTAAGAATAATCCAACTAACACATCTCTTTCATCTCTCACAGTGTCTTCTGTCATTGGACAAAACATACAACAGCAAAACAAAGATCAACCTTCAGAGTGAACAATGATCAATCTTTAGTTGTATCAAATGATGCACGTCTTCCATGCACCAGTTCAGATACTCACATTGTGGGGGGTTGATAAGCCCTGAAATCATTGTGTAGCACAGTAGCTGCAGATTGCAGTCACTTCAATAACCACAAGCAGAGGATATCCACCTGATCCTGCAGGCAATAGATCTTGTCCAAGGAGCGTGCAGAGATGCATCACCCGCCTGATGAGTCACTGATTTTCTGACATATTAATGAATCTGAGCCTGCACGAAGGGTACAACCTCTTGCATTTCTGTCATTAACACACTGGAGTGAGATGGATCAGCTGGTTGAGTGGTGTCACAGTGACAATCTTGCACTCAACAACAATAACACCAAGGAACTGATTGTGGACTTCAGGAAGAGGAAATCGAGGGAACACACACACATGTCATCGAGGGATCAGAAGTGGAAAGGGTGAGCAGTTTCAAATTCCTGGATGTCAACATCTCTGATGAACTATCCTGGGTCAACCACATTGATGCAATTACAAAGAAGGCATGACAGAGACTATACTTCATTCAGAGTTTGAGGTAAATTGCTATGTCACTAAGGACATTCACAAATTTCTCCAAGACAGCATTGTCATTGGCTGCATCACTGTCTGGTATGGAGTGGCCACTGCACAGAATCAGGAAAATCTGGAGAAAGTTGTAAACTTAGCCAGCTCCATCAAGGGCACTAGCCTCCCCAGCATCCAGATCACATTCAAAAGGCAGCATCCATCATTAAGGACACGTATTATTAAGTTTTGTAGCTTTAAAACATTAAACCAATTAAAAGCAAAAACAAGAGAACCAGGAATGCCAAGCAGAGTGATCCCCTTATCAGAAAAGATGTTATCCCACAAGAATAAGAAATCCAACTCTATTCTTTACTTTGTGAGGCATACACGTATCACATGGCAGCGTGACAACGTATGCAATTCACATATTTATACCTATAAATCCACAATGAATTATTTAAATGAACAAGAATGCTTAATTAACCAATACAGTTACAAGATTATTCAAATATTACCAAAATATTAAATACCCAACACTCCTCCCTGCTTAGCTATAAACTCCAACTCAATATAGAATGCAACTTAACTTTCTACACGATATACTATACAAAACAACTACCACACATTCATCCATAGCACATGAAATTTGAAATTGGCCCACTCATGCCTAAAGATTTAATCATTGTGCAGTGTTTCTTATTCTTGTGAGATAACGTCTTTCCTGACAGGAGGATCACTCTGCTAGGCAGGTGAAACCCGTGAAACAATCTCAGGTTCTGGGGCCTGCGCCACGGTGCTTGTAGGAGTTGACTTTGACACTACAAGAAGTGGTTCTGACAGTCTGGACACCATTTTTCTTCTTTTCTCAGCTTTTCTCTCTGGATCTACTTTGATCCTTGCTTTGCTCCTGGTGCCGGCTTCTGTCTCTCTCATTATCCCACTTTTTCTTTCTCACGTTCCTTCTCTCTTTCATGCCTTTCTCTTTCTCGCTCATGTTCTTTCTTTCTATCCCTCTTCTCCTCTTCAGCTTTTTGTCTTTCTTCTTCTCACCTTCCTCCGTCCTATGATGTGTATCTTGATCTAGAGAAGGTGCATTTAGTTCACTGGAATATTTTCTTACTAACCCTTCTATTGCTCCTTCTACGATCTGATCTCAGCTCTTGGTCTTTTCATCCACAATATCATCTGACAAATCTTCTGTTTTTATGTCTCCATTGTCTCCTTTCGCTTTTGGCCTTCCATTCATCCAGATGGGCCTTGGACTTTGCATCTACTTTTACAAGCAGCTTTTTGTCTTCCCACTTGAAGTTCATATAATAACCTTAATGCTCACAGAGTAGATTCTGGTTCTTTATACTGACAAAAGCCGAATGGTTGCAACTTTCCTGTAGCTCCTTGGACTCTATTCCACCTTAACACCAAACCATATTTCACAAGTAACTGACTGATTAACATATCAAAGCTTTCTCAGAATGTTGCCTACAAAAACAGTAGTCAGTCCACTGTTTTTGTCATTTTCATAATCCCTCTGAGCAATATATTCCTTTCTTGGTCCAATACGTTTTCCAACCAGAGGCACAGAGCTTGGCACCTACACTGTCTATCCTCTGCTGGGCCACGGTTCATGGTGTGCAGCATGGAGACAGTTGTGCCATCATTGAATACTTTTCTTAAGTTGCTTTATTACAGGGGATGTGGTACGAAAATAGTGGATGATCTCCGATCAACTTGTAGTTATCTCAGCCAATCATGCCTCTATAATGCTGGTGCTCCTGTTTTTACAATGTACAAGTTCAATGTAGCTTGTTGGTTGTTGTATTTCACTGTTAGAAATGTCATTCCCACAGGAGTTATCTTTTCCCCAGTAGAAGTTATTAGTTGGATATTTGCAGGCTTCAATTCAGTATCTTTCAAATGCCTTTCAAACCCATTTTGTGGGATGACTGAAACAGCCCAGCCAGTGTCCAATTCCATTTTAATTAATTTGCCATTCACTTCTGGTTTTAGCCATCTCATGTTGGAAATCTCAAGCTAGCCAGTCCTGTGTCACTCTGATCATTATCCGATTTTTTGTCAGCATACAGATTAGTGCTCTTTTTGAAAATGGATCTTGACTTTTTACTTCTTTGCAGTCCATGGAGTGTGCAGACATGCATCATCCACCTGATGAGACACTGATTTTCTGACATATTAAGAAACCGAGCCTGCATGAAGGGTACAATCTGTCAGGAGGCTTTCTCCCTCCAGTGCATTCATTGGGTTAAGGACAGGGTATGATTTTGGATTGGTGCCACTGTGGAGTGAGGTGGGAAATGTAGCAGAGAAAGGTGCAGTGGTAAAATGAAACAGAACCATGTTTATTTTTTACTGCAGTATATCATGAAATTTGTTGTTTGCAGCGGCAGTACAGTGCAAGAGATAAAAGTTACAATAAATAAATAATGCAGATGAGAAGTAATAAGGTATGGACAATTCAAAATCCAGTAACAGAGGGGAGGAAACATTTCCTAACAGATTGAGTATTGAGTATGGGTCATCGGGTAGCAGCACCATTCTCATTGATGGTGGTAACTAGAAGAGGAAGGTCCTGGATGGGGGTCCTTCATGACATGCTGCCTTTTGAAGATGTCCTTGATGGTGAGGAGGGCTGTGCCTGGCTGAGTTTACAACCCTCTGCAGCCTCTTTTCATCCTGCACATTGGAGCCTCTACACCAAGCAGTGATGCAACTGGTCAGAATGCTCTCCATTGTATATCTTTAGAAATCTGCAAGTCTTTGGTGGCATACCAAAAACATATTTTATGTGCTTGAGGAGATTTGGTATAGGGCTTAACTTACCTCAGTTGTAATCTAGCAGTATAGAATACGAGCATATTGACCTGGGAGTGGTCACAAAAGGAGCAGTGTTCACTGCATGCTTGACTTGCAATGCTCCAGCATTAATGTTTGAACACCAGGAGTGCCAGCGAAGTTTCTGGAGTGATGAAATAGGATCTGGAAATGATCATTATCAGATTTGACTTCATTCAGAGTGAATTCTGAATTATGTAACACTTATTATTATTCGTCCCCTGTTGGGCACAAAGACAATTCAGTCTGATTTGTTACCCAGGCATCTGTAATTACAGTCTGGACAGTGTAAAAGTTAGCAAGCCTCAAATTGTTTTTAAAAAATCATAATATGTTCTCCCACATAAAATCAAGAAGTCATGGAGTCACACAGCATAGAAACAAGTCTATCAGCCTCAATGGTCCATACTAACCATTACATGATTGCACTAATCATTTACTGATCCCATTTTATTCTCTCCACATTCCCTTGTCTAAATTAGTAAGATCAATATTTTTTTCTTGTGCAGCTTTTTTGTGTACTATATAATCCTATACAGGAGAAATCAACACTGATGCCTATTTCCTCATTTTCCTCTTAAATCCTTTTGAGCTATCTTCAGTATTTACCAGTGGCCACTTTCTTAGCCTCATTTTGACAATAGAGCTATTGATCACTCAACTTTAGAAATCACTCAGTTTAATCCCATTTAGTCAGTGCTGAACTGTTATTCTGCCTAATCCTATCGTCCTGCACCTCCCTACCCTTCCCATTCATGTATCCATCCAAACTTTTCTTAAATGGTGGTAGATTAATTGTCTGCAGTAAGTCATCACTTGAGTGTCAAGTGAGTTGTGGAATCTCAAGTTGATGGGAATGTGGGGAAATAAAATGGGTTAGGGTTGAATTAGAGTATAAATAGACGCTTAAAGATTGGTATAGACTCATTAGGCCAAAAGGCCTGTTTCCGTGTTGTATGACTCCATGATCTGAAACAAAACACCACTGGAGGATGGGGTCTTTTCCTAACATTTTGTTTTGTATATAAGCATATTTGCCATACATTTACAATTCCTATGCCTACTGTTTTAACTATCTAATTTTGAAGCAGGTTCACCCTCTCCATGTCAAATTTTAATCATCTTTCCATGTACAGCTTATTTCCTTCATTAATTATACTATGTAGTGGAAGGGTTACCTACACTTACCAACCCAATTCTGGCTATTTTATGAGTTATTTTGCAGTCTGGTGTTAAATGGTTCATTACTGAATGACTTGTAAATGGACCTGAATATTATAGAATCTCCTCAGTTTTTGACAGAGAGAAAATAATTAACTAAATCTGGGTGAGTTCTGAATGTGATCTCTCAGGAGCATAGTGTTGTGGCTGTGGCCTGCAGCCACAGGGCTCCTGGAATGGCTGTGGTGCTGAACTGTCTATGGATTCACTTCTGGGGACTCTGCAGTTCATGTTCTGTGCCTTATTTGTTTCCTTTTTTATTATGTGCATAATTTGTTCTTTTCTGCACATTGGGTGTTTGATGGTCTTTATTGTGTGGGGATTTTTTGTGGATTCTATTGCACTACTTTGTTTTATGGCTGCCCGTCAGAAGATGATTCTCAAGGTTGTATTTGGTATACATATTTTGATAATAAATGTTGACCATCTTTGAAGTTTGTTGACCTCTGACCATCATGTTTAAATATAATTCCAATAGCATTGGCAGTTTTCATTGAATAAGCCGTGTCCACCCATTCCTGACATACCAAACACCTCCATACTTAAGATTCCTCTTACTACACTTGCTAAAGGCAATTACTCTCATCTTCCCTCAAATGTTCAGCTGGTATATATGCCTTAATCAAGATTGCAGCATGGTCTGCAGTTCAGACTGATAATTACTAACATATCATTGCTGAGTATTGTCTTTTAATGGCTTTACTGATGATTTTGCACCTCCAAATTAAATATGAACAGATAAAGCTGCTCAATAGAACCTACTAAAGCAAATTTTAAGTAAGAATGACAATAATAAATGTAATTATTTTACAGATATGGCTGGAAAAGAACATTATTCCTATGAATTCAAGGATACAAATTACTCCACAGAATTCCTTAATGTGTTTAACGAATTTTATCAAAGTGGATTATTCACCGACATTATTTTGGAATGCTTCTCAGGGCAATTATTTCACTGCCATAAAGTTGCTCTGGCAGCTTGTAGCTCTTACTTCAAAGCAATGTTCACCGCAGATATGCAGGAAAAAGCTACCACGATTATTAAACTTCCAACCATTGATCAAAGTATCTTAGACGCTCTGATAAGGTATGTATACACATCAGAAGTACTAATAACAGAAAACAATGTCCAAACTTTGTTGGAGACTGCAGATCTCTTGCAATTTGCATCAGTTAAAAAGGCATGTGAAAACTTTCTGGTCAGACATCTAGATTTTGGCAATTGTATAGGAATACATTCTTTTGCAGAAAGCCATCTTTGTACTGACTTAGAGAAAGAATCTCGAAGAATGTTTCTCTCCAACTTTGAAGAAATTTCAAGACAGGATGAATACTTAGAAACCAGCAAAGACAAACTCCTTTTTATACTGTCCAGAAAAAACCTCAATGTGTGGAAGATAGATATACTTCTTGAAGCTATTGTCAGGTGGATTGCATTTGATACGGAAAATAGACTTGAATATTTGGTGGAATTGTTAAAATATGTCCAAATTGATTTAGATGACCTTTACATCAAAACAGCACTTGAAGTGCATGGCCGGTCTCTTCTCACCATTGATGTTAAGATGCACTCTTTAAAAAGTCATATTCTGGAATCAAATTACTGTATGAGTTTACAGCTTTGCAAGAAGTTAACATGTAATATGTATATAATTGGTGGTTATTACTGGCATCCACTTTCTGAGGTCCACATATGGAACCCGTCAACTGATTTATGGACACAGGGTTCACAGTTGCCTGGTTACAGAACAGAAAGTTATACTGTTTCTGCTTTAGGACCAAACATTTACGTTACAGGTGGTTATAATTCTGATAACCTGGAAGCCCTAGATACCATGTGGATTTATAATTCAGAAATGGATAATTGGGTGGAAGGGAGCCCAATGTTAAATGCTCGTTATTATCACTGTTCAGTGGTAATGCATGGCTGTATCTATGTGATGGGTGGATACCGAGCTGGTGCTCCAGCACAAGACGCAGAGTTTTATGATCCTTTGAAAAAGAAATGGATTCCGATCGCAAGCATGCTGAAAGGTATGTAATCAATGTAAGATCAAACAGGTTTTAACCATTAACTGTTTATGATTAAAATTGCAAAAGAATTGACATGATAGCCTCCAAACCAACCTAGTAGTACTAAAATCTGGACTGATTTTGTGCTATTTGTGTTTTTTTTTCACTATTGAGCTATGTACAGTGTAAACATTAGAACATAATTTACTTCTAAGAATGCTGCTAAGATATTTGAGCAAACAGTAGAAGGAATATTTTAACAGATGTTATTTTGTATTTTGATACTAATCTACTAGTTTAAAGGCACTTAAGTTATCAGAGCATTATTTAAAATTCATCATATATTTAATTAAAAGCAGTTTGAATTACTTTTTCCTCAGTAAGGATTTTATTACTGCACTGTTACTAACAGAAATCTGATGGATAGGGGTTGGAAATGCAACTGCTTGTGTTGTCCAAGAAGTTATCTATGTAACAGGAGGACACTACGGTTACCGAGGAAGTTCAACTTATGATAAAATTCAGAGCTACAAGTCAGATCTCAACGAGTGGACAATAACCACCATCACTCCACACCCAGGTATTTAAAGCAGTTCTAGTAAATTAAAATCACTATTAGAACATTTTCATTATTTTTTTAATTGAACAATAAAAATGCCAAGGATTTTGAGATCAACTATGCACAAATGTTTCTGTAGTATACAATGAATGTGAGTGCACTTTAAAGGACTGTGTAATATGAGCTGAATAAGTTGTTACACCAGACACAGCTGTTAGTTGAACATTGATTATTTTCAATAAAAGGTGCTTAATTGGTACTTTTATCCTTGTTGTCTAGCTTCATGAAAAGCAACACAAAAGAGCCTCTGGATATGAAATTGTTAAGATATATGGTGTATTTCTGTTTAAGAAGAGGGCAGTAACGGAATGAGATGTAATTGAGAACAGGTTATCGAGGTAAAAAAAAAGTAGTGATGGCAGGCAGCAGAGGTGGTATATGTCTGCAAGCTTCATAAATAGTCACCAGTGAAGACCAAGAAGGTATGGTCAAGGGAGGCAGAGGAGTGCTTACAGGACTGCTTTGGACTGGACAAGTTCAAGTTCACAGTACATTTATTATCAAAGTACAAATACTATATAAATTTTTAGATTCATCTTCAAGAATTCAGGGATTCATCTTCAAGTCTGAATGAATATGCCAGAGTTGTCAATGACTTCATCATCACCTATATCAATGACTGTGCGCTTTTAAGAACATACTAGATACACTCAAATCAAAAGCCGTGGATGAACCAGGAGAATCATAGCCTGCTGAGGGCTAGCTGTGGCATTCTTAAGAGTGAGAAAACAATTCCGATTGAGGTTCGACATGGAATTGGATGCATTTCAGCTCTGGTAGGGTTTGCAGGCCATTACTTCCTCCAAGGCAAAACATAACATCATGAATGGCAGTGATCTTCACTTTCAGATGAGTTCAACACCTCTATGCATGCTTTGAAATGGAGAATAAAACTACATCTATGTGAATCCCTGTGATCTCTGTCTTAGAGGTTGACGTCAGAACATCTCTCAAGGTGAACCCTTGTAAGGTGTCAGGCCCTGATGGTGTTCCTGGTAGGGCTCTGAAAATCTGTGCCTGCCAACTGGCGGGAGTGAAGAGAGGACATCTTCATTCTCTCACTACTACAGTTAGAGGTTCCTGCCTGTTTCAAAAGGGTAACAATCATACCAATGCCCAAAAAGAGCAGGGTAAGCTGCCCAGTGACTATTACCCAGTTACGCTCACATCTACTGTGATGAAGTGGTTTGGGAGGTTGGTCATGACCAGAATCAAGGACATGGACCAGCTGCACTTTGCCTATCACCACAATATCTTTACAGCAGATGCAATCTCTCTGGCTCTCCACTCAGCCTGGGATCACTTCATAGCAGCTTCTCCAGAGCCGACCAAAGGTGTTATTGTCTTTTTTTTTTAAGTACTTTTTATGGTCACAAGACCCTGCTGGACATTAAGAACTTAAAATACTGCAAGATCTACCCAGACAGTGAGTTGCTCACTGGCAGAGAAACTGAAAGAAATGGACTTGATATGGATCCTGCTGCAGCCTGGCTCCAAGGAGTCAGTGTGCGAAGGCGGTGTGCAGTCTAACAGCGAGTGATCATCTTAGTCACTGTTCTTGCAATCACAAGACTCTGGTGGACATTGTTAACGTGGAATGCTGCAAGTCTGATTCACTGATTTATTGACAGGTGGCAGAGGCAAATGGAGGGGGAGCTGCGTGGCCCCTGACAAAGCGAGCACTAGGCCTCAAGCTGTGGTGTCGTTTGTTTACAGCCACCCAGGAGGGAAGTGCTGGAGTCGGTGTGCTCCACCAGTGCTGGGGGCAGTGTGGTGCAGCATCCAAGCTTGTGTTGGTGCTGCCCCCCAGTGATCGCTCAGCAGAAGACGGGCTGTATTGTGTTTGACGACAGACTGCTGCAACATTCATGGACTCAGAGTCTTGGATGGTATTTTTTTGTGTGCGACTGTATTTTACTGATATCTTATGTATGCTTTATATCTTACATGTGCTATATGTGCCTTGTGCTGTGTATGACTGTTGCTATTGTGTTTTGTTGGTATTATATATGCTTTCTATCTTACACGTGCTATATGTGCTTTGTGCTGTGTATGACTGTTGGTACTGTGTTTCGCACCTTGGCCCTGGAGTAATGCTGTTTTGTTTGGCTGTATTCATGGATATTCATGTATGGTTGAATGGCAACTGAACTTGAACTTGATCACCTGGACAATAGTACTACTTATGTCAGGCTGCTCTTTATTGACTACAGCTCAGTATTCAACACCATCATACTCTCAGTTCTAATCAACAAAATCTAATACCTGGGTTTCTGTACCTCTCTTTAAAACTGGATCCTTGACTTCCTCACCAGGAGAGCTCATTCTGTACAGATTGGAAAAAACATCTCCTCCTCACTGACAATCAACACTGGCAAACTTCGAACGACCTGTGCTTAGTCCACTGCTCTACTCTCTCTACACCCATGACTGTGTGGCTAGACACAGCTCAAACGGCATCGAAAAAGATGCCGATGACACACCTATTGTTGGCAAAATTTCAGATGGTGACGAGGAGGCGTACAAGAGTGAGGTAGATCAGCTGGTTGAGTGGTGTGGCAGCAACAACCTTGCACTCAAAGTCAGTAAGACCAAGGGATTGATTATGGACTTCAGGAAGGGGGAGTCGGGGAAACACACACTACTCATCATCGAAGGATCAGAGGTGGAAAGGGTGAACAGTTTCAAGTTCATGGGTGTCAGCATCTCTGAAGATCTATCCTGGGCCGAACACATTGATGCAATTACAAAGCGGTATGACAGTGACTATATTTCATTAGAAGTTTGAGGAAAATTGGAATGTTGCAATTGGTATGCCTCAAAAAGGTGGCTTTCATCATTAAGGAACCTCATTGTTATGTTCTGTAGCATCAAAACATTAAATTAATTAAAAGGAAAAACAAGAGCGGCAAGAATCAGAATCAGGTTTAATATCACTAGCATATATCATGAAATTTGTTGTTATGTGGCAGCAGTACATTGCAATCATAATAATATAAACTATGAATTACAGCAAGCTATATATAATAAAGTCAAATTGAATAAGTAGTGAAAATAGAGGAAAAAAAGTAGTTAGGTAGTGTTCATGGGTTCAAAGTTCATTCAGAAGTCTGATGGTGGAAGGGAAGAAGCTATTTCTGAAACGTTGAGTGTGTCTTTAGGCTCCTGTACCTCCGCCTCGATGGTAGAAATGAGAAAAGGTCATGTTGTGTGTGATGGGGATCCTTAATGATGGATGCTGCCTTTTTAAGGCATCGCTCCTTGAAGATGTCCTGGATGCTGGGGGAGGCTAGTGCTGACTGAGTTTACTACTTTCTGCAGTTTATTTCAATCCTGTGCTGTATCCTCGCCCACCATACCAGACGTTGATGCAGCCAGTTACAATGTTCTTTACTGTACATTTATAGAAACTTGCGAGTGTTGTTGGTGACATACTAAATCTCCTCAATCTCCTAATGAAATATATCCGCTATTGTGCCTTCTTTGTAACTGCATTGATATGTTGGGCCCAGGATAGATTCTCAGAGGTACTGACACCCAGGAATTTGAAGCTGCTGACCCTTTTAAGTCTAACTCTGTTCCTTACTTTAAGTGAGGCACATATATATATTACATCGGTGGTGCGCAAGTGGAACAGGTCAAAAGCTTTAAGTTCCTCAGGGTCAATATCACAAATGACCTGACATGGTCCAACCAAGCAGAGTTCACTGCCAAGAAGGCCCACCAGTGCCTTTACTTCCTGAGAAAACTAAAGAAATTTGGCCTGTCCCCTAAAACCCTCACTAATTTTTATAGATGCACCGTAGAAAGCATTCTTCTAGGGTGCATCACAACCTGGTATGGAAGTTGTCCTGTCCAAGACCGAAATAAGCTGCAGGGGATCGTGAACATGGCGCAGCACATCACACAAAGCAATCTTCCGTCCTTGGACTCACTTTACACCGCACGCTGTCGGAGCAGTGCTGCCAGGATAATCAAGGACAAGACCCACCCAGCCAACACACTTTTCGTCCCTCTTCCCTCTGGGAGAAGGCTCAGGAGCCTGAAGACTTGTACGGCCAGATTTGGGAACAGCTTCTTTCCAACTGCTGAACGGATCCTGATCCAGATCTGGGCCATACCCTCCAAATATCTGGACCTGCCTCTCAGTTTTTTTTGCACTACCTTACTTACCATTTTTCTATTTTCTATTTATGATTTATAATTTAAATTTTTAATATTTACTCATTTTTACTATTTTTAATATTTTTCTTATTTAATATTTGTAATTCAGGGAGTGTGAAGCGCAGAATCAAATATCGCTGTGATGATTGTACATTCTAGTACCAATTGTTTGGCAACAATAAAGTATAAAGTATGTATAACATGGTAGCGTGATGACATATGCAAGTCACGTATTTATACATATAACCCGTAATAAGTTATTTAAATGAACAAGAGTACTTAATCAATATATATAGACACACACATTACTCAAATATTAGTGAAATATTAAATGCACAACACTACACCCTGCTTGGCTATCGACTCAACTCATTATAGAATACATCTCAACTATATACATAATGTACAACTACTATACAGACATCACAGCACAGTAAATTTTAATTTGTCCTATTCAGGCCTAAAGATTTAATCACTCTGGAGGATTTCTTACTCTTGTGGGATAATATCTTTCCCGACAAGGAGGATCACTCTGCTTGGCAGGTGAGACATGTGGATGTGAAACAATCTCAGGTTTGGATCTCCTCTGGGGTGGTTGTAGGAGTTGACTCTGAGACTGCAGGAAGTGGTTCTGATAGCTCTGGAAACCTTTCTTCTCCTTTTCATGGCTTTTGCTTCTCTCCTTGTCTCAGCCTTTTCTCTCTTTTTATCCCATGTTTTCTTTCCCATGTTCCTTCTTCCACACTTAAGTTCTTTCTCTCTTCTTTTCAACTTCTTATCTTTCTTTTTCTTGCCTTCTTTCTTTCTAGGATATGCATCTTGATCTTGGGTAGGTGCATATAGTTCACTAGAGTGAACTATTAATCCTTCTATTGCTTCTATGATCAGATCTCTCCTGTTGGTTTCTTCATCCACAACATCATCTGACAACCCCTCTTTTTATATCTCCATTAACTCCTTTCTTTTTGGCCTTCCACTCATCCAGCTTGGTTTTGGTCTTTGCATCTACTTTTACATGCAGTTTTTTTGTCTCCCACTTGAAGCTCTTGCAATAACCTTAATACACACATTGTAGATTCTGGTTCTTTATACTCGTAAAAGCCAAATGTTTGCAACTTTCCTAAAGCTCCTTGAACTTCTTCCAGCTTAAAACCAAGCCACATTTTGCAAGTAACTGCCTGATTAATATATCAGAAGCTTTCTCAGATATGCTGCCTACAAATACTGTTGTAGTCGGACCACTACTTTCATCACTTTCACAATTCCTCTGAGCAACATAGTGCTTCCTTGGTCCAATATGCTTTTCAACCAGAGGCACAGAGCTTGGCACCAACACCTGTTTGCCGTCTGTTGGGAGATGATTCATGGTGTACAGTGTGGAGACAGTTTTGGCATCATCCAGTACCTTCCTGTAGCATTTTTTGCAAATTTCCTTTTAAAATCTGCATTAGTCTGGAGTACGTGAGCTCCTAACACAATTTTTAGCCAGTTTCTGTTTAGGCGTTGCAATTTTGTTCACACTCACTTTCATTCCTGACTGTAACTCAATTGCGTTTCTGTCTGCTGATTCCATTGACAGAACTATTTCAACTACTCCTTTAAATGTAAATTGTGCTTCAGCTAGAAGCCACAGTTGAATGCTTTCTTGTCAGATCCTACAAACTAAATGGTCTCTCAGTACAACATTAAGCCCATTACCAAACTGACAATGCTCAAATAATCTCTTGAATTCAACCACATACGTTGAAATGGACTCCTCTTCCTTTTGATTCTGCTTATGAAACCTAAAGCATTCCGCAACCAACAATGGTTCTGGTTCTACATGTTCCTGCATTACTTTCACAATATCAGCAAAGCTCATTTCACAAATGAGGAAATCTGCAGATGCTGAAAATTCAAGCAACACACACAAAATGCTGGAGGAACGCAGCAGGCCAGACAGCATCCATAGGAAGAAGCACAGTCGCCATTTCAGGCCGAGACCCTTCATCAGGAATAACTGAAAGAAGAGATGGTAAGAGATTTGAGAGGGGGAGAGGGAGATCCGAAATGATAGGAGAAGACAGGAGGGGGAGGGGTGAAGCTAAGAGCTGGAAAGTTGATTGGCAAAAGGGATACAGAGTTGCAACACCTTCAATTAAGACACAACACCTTATATTCCATCTGGGTAGCCTCCAACCTGATGGCAGGAACATCTATTTCTCTAACTTCTGTTAATGCCCCTCCTCCCCTTCTTACCCCATCCCTTATTTATTTTTATTCCCCCCTTTTTTTTTCTTCTCTCTGTGTCCCTCTCACAATTACCCCTTGCCTGCTCTCCATCTTCCTCTGGGCTCCCCCTTTCTTTTTCCCTAGGCCTCCTGTCCCATGATCCTTCCTCTTCTCCAACTCTGTATCCCTTTTGCCAATCAACTTTCCAGCTCTTAGCTTCTTCCCTCCCCCTCCTGTCTTCTCCTATCATTTCGGATCTTCCCTCTCCCTCTCCCACTTTTAAATCTCTTACTATCTCTACTTTCAGTTAGTCCTGACGAAGGGTCTCTGCCCGAAATGTCGACTGTACTTCTTCCTATGGATGCTGCCTGGCCTGCTGCGTTCCACCAGCATTTTGTGTGTGAAAGTTCATTTCAGGTGGTTTGGTTGGCGCAGATAAACTTTGAAGCAATTGTATGCCTTTAAACCCAATGCACTCAGCAAAATTGGTACTCGTTTCTCACTGGCTGTTTTATTTGATTCAAAGTAACGTTCAATTAGTTTAGTGTAAATGAGCCAGTTACCTGTTGAACAATTGAACAGGTCAATGTAGTCACCATTTCTGCTCTTTTTAATTTATGTTTATTATTACCCAGTACTCACTATTTATGAATCTGTGAACTCTTCCATTTTCTGCCTTTTTTAAACTCAACTATCTCTGCATGTGTTGCACTGTTTTTCACTTGCTGTTCCTTTCTGTGCTTTTTCATTTGCTCAAATGTCTCACTGTGCTTCAATAGGTTGGCAGCTGTCCCAGCTTCACTTTAAAAATACCCCGTCATCACTGTTATGCTTTGTAGCTTTGAACCATTAAACTAATTCAAAGGAAAAGAACAGAACCAGTAATGTGAGTTTTGTTTTTTCTCTCTACTTTTAGTAATGGCATATAACCCGTAATGAATTACTTAAATGAACAAGAATGCTTAATCAATCAATATATTATATTCAATATTACTCAAATATTACTGAAATATTAAATACGCAACACTAATCACCCAGAACATTCCCTCTTCTCATTGCTACCATCAAGGAGGAAGTACAGGAGCCTAAAGTCACACACTCTGTGTTTCAGGAACAGCTTCTTCCCCTCCACCATCAGATTTCGGAATGAACATTGAACCCATGAACACTTCCTCAGTACTTTCCCTCTCTCATTTTGCACTATTTATTTAATGTATTTTTATATCTAGTTAATTTAATTTATAATTTTATTACTATGTATTGCAATGAACTTGCAAAACTGTTTTATACCTCCATACTAGTACTTATTCTACAAGCTGCTGTGAATATGGTTCAAACAATTTTCCCTGAGCTACAACTTTGGTCCAGGCAAAAGGGGACCAGTGGAAATTCTCGGGAAAAATGTGGTCAGATTAAAGACATAGGCATTAATTTGCAATTCTCAACTCTATTTTGTTCAGGTGCTATTGGATGTTTAGTTTTTGGGTTGGTAAATGAGAGAATTCAGGTAGATTGCTTGACACACTGGACCAAACATTCAAAGGAATAAGCACTAGTATGGAGATGTAATAGTAATAGAAAATTGCTCTGCAATTAGTATCAGAACTGACATAGACATTGATTTTTTTCATTGCAATGTAATGCAGATGTTACATGTGTGTTTGGTGGGAAACCAATGGGTCACATTGATGCCAAAAGTGGGAAGGCTGTAAATTGTGTAAGGATAAACCATGCAACAGACTTTGCTCCTTGGAATTCCTTTGCAAGATGACGCGGGGAAAAACTGCCTCAGAAAAGGGCATAGTAGTGCAGGTTCCTTTAAAAAAAAGTAGATGCTGATGAGAAAGCAGTCCCCATTTGTTTCAGATGGAAGGGGGACAATATAGAACTGACAAACTGGGATACCATCTACACATTAGCTTGATGATGGATTTATTTGGAATGTAGTTTGTACATGCCCCATTCTTCCTGCTCCCCCGCCTTCTCACCTGACCCTGGCACTTCCCCACATAAACATAGGAGGGGTAACAACTGTCCCTATATGCCCTCCCACACCACCATTCAGAGCCCTAAAAAAGCCCTTCCAGGTGAGGAAGATGTTCACATGCAAATCCTCCAGTCTTATCTACCCCTTCCATACACCTTTTTTTATATTGCTATATTCCCTCTTCCAGTCCAAATGAGAGGTTTCAATTTGAAATGTCGACTGTTCATTTCCTTCCATAGATGCTACCTGACCCACAGAGTACCTCCAGCTTCTTGAGTATTGCCCCTGTTCCTGTGATGACTACATAAGGATTATGTCTACAGAATTTCTCTGTTAACTAAATGGCTTGAATCAAATAGATGGAGCTGGGTGCTTTGAGAGGGCAACGTGTTGCATTTTAGAAGCCATTCTGGAGTTCCAGAGGTCCCATGAGCAATGTTTCAATGAGCATGGATTTACTAAGCTCAAAATAGTGAGTACAAATTGCAGCAAGAGGCTGAAAATTCTAATGTCTGGAGTAGAAGCATTAGAAATAATCCAGAGAGGTGAGGCCACAGGCAATGATGTTAGTACTTCAATAGGAACAATAGGAATGGGAAAATGTTTAGTTTTACAGGAAGTCGAGGCTCAAAAGCATTCATGAAGAATTGAAGAAAATGATATGGTTAGATTTATGGTATGTGGAGTACTCTGGGGTGGGGGAAGAGTTCAGGAATAAGTAACTATGATTGCACTCTTACTTAAGAAATAGCTGTAATGTGTTACAGATGCGTTCCCCACTTTTCTACATTTTGCCCATGTGCATTGAAATTGATTCTACTACCTGCACAGAGAACTTCATTCTTTGACAGCAGTGTTCTTGTGATGTGTCCTTTGTCCTCTGTTTTAAAAGTAGTGCTGAGCAAAATACTATACTCAAATTACAGTAGGAAGTAATTTTGCAAGGTTTTAGTGCAGTGTTATGAGAAGGTAGAGCCAGTTACAACTAGCATAATGTTAATTATAGACTCTTACCAACTACTTCTGAAATACCTTAAATTTCTCTTCATGAAGCTTACAGTAGAGAAAACAAAATTAAAATGGATATGTTGGAATTGCTATTTTTTTAATCTAGTAACAGCAGATTTTAGGAACTGTGAGTCAGGAAAAAAAGTTGAAACAGTGAATGTATGCAGTTCTTATTATAAGAATGTTTATAATTTAGTTGTTCTATTTTTCTCTTCTAGAGTACGGGCTGTGCTCCGTGGGTTTATATAACAAGATCTACCTTGTTGGTGGACAGGCAACTATCACTGATTGTTACGACATAGAAAAGAATGAATGGAAACAGATAACCCAAATGAATGAAAGTCGAATGGAATGTGGTGCATTGGTGATGAATGGCTGCATTTATGTTACAGGTGGATACTCGTATTCTAAGGGAAGTTATCTGCAGACTATTGAAAAATATGATCCCGAGAAAGATACTTGGGAAATAATAGGGAACTTGCCTGGTCCCATGCGTTCACATGGCTGTGTAAGTGTATATGATATACAAGCCTAAATAATGTTCTATTTATAATCTAAAATGATGTGAGCAAATAGATGATGTCGAGAATGTTACTAGTAGGCGGATAATGATAAATCACAAACTTGAAAATGGAATTGGAATAAGAGAAATTGTGATAGAATAAGAATCCGGAGTTGATTAAAACAAATGTGTCTTTTTGAATGGCAGCACATGTTTGAAGGGCCATATGGCCTACTGTAGCTTTTAAAGAAAGTTATGATGTCAAATAATGTTTCATTTCACTATTAAAGTGAACAAAGGAAATCAAATCAGATGACTCTCTGTTTTAGTTCTCTTAATGTGGCATGGTGTTCACAGGTAATTAGGATTACTGTGCTTGTAGTTTCCCAAAAATTTTGCTCTTTGAACTCTGCCTTCTACTTGGGTACAAGATTGTGGAATACCCTCTCCAGAACACATTTCATAAATGAAGAAAGTCTGAGAACTTCTAAGTGAAAAGAATGCTGGTACAACAAATACAGCTCAAGTTCTTTAAATTTGCAATTTCCTGGTGCACATCATGATTACATCATTAAATTAAATGTACTTTAATACTTGCCAATATCAGAAGCATGGTATATTGCAGGAAACATAATCCTCTAATGGTGTATTAACAGTCCATGATTCTGCCATACAAATGGTTACTTCCTGCTCTGGTAGGATCATGGATTTTTATCAAATCTATAGAGTGTGCTAATAACAACAGAAACTCTACTGAGAGTGGCTGTAAGTTGACGGATAAATCCAAAGCAGCATTTGTTTCTCTTTCTATTGTATTCACTTTTTAATTTTAAACAAAAAATTAAATTAGTAACAAACTTCTGTCAGAATTACAAAAATCTTCTAAAATAAGCATTCAAAGAAAACATTTTATTATATTTTATGGCATTTCAGTATTAAAAGATTTACTTTCAATGTTATGTTTATAAAGAATCCAACAGCACTTATATATTTGAATGCTGCTATTAAAATATACTTCCAACCACTTGGAGTCATAGAGTACTACAGTACAGAAACAGGCCCTTCGGCCTACTTAAGACTATACCAGCCTGGTTTTCAGCCTAGTTCCATCTACCTGCACCCTGACAATAGCCCTCCATACCTCTCTCATCTATTTACCTTATCCAAACTTCCCTTAAATATTATAATTGAACCCACATCTACCATTTCTGCAGCAGTTCATTCCACGCTCGCACCAACCTCTGAGTGAAGAAATTGCCCCTCAGATTCCCCCTAAATATTTTACCTTTCACCCTACACCTATGACCTCTATTTCTAGTCTCACCCAATCTGAGAGGAAAAACCATTGACCTTATCCACACCCTTCAAAATTTGAAGATTTAAGATCTTTAAGATTTTAAGATCTCTCCTCATTCTCCTGCACTTAAGGGTATAGAGTCTTCACCTATTCAACCCATCCCTGTGACTCAGGCCCGCAAGTCCCGGAAACATTCATGAATTTTCTCTGTACCCTTTCAAGCTTATTGATGTATTTCCTGTAGGGAGGTGATCAGAAATGCACACATCACTCTAAATTTGGCCTCACTGATGTCTCATACAACTTCAACATAACATCTCAACTCCTGCACTCAATGCCTTGATTGGTCAAGGCCAATGTTCCACAAGCTCTCTTTCTGACGCAAATTACCTGAGATGCTACTTTCAAGGAAATATGGATCTGTATTCACAGGTCTCTTTGTTCTACCAGATACCTCAGTGTCCTACCATTCATTGTGTAAGGCTTAACCTGGTTTATCCTCCCAATGTGCAACACCTCACAGATGTCTGCATTAAATTCCATCTGCCATTTTTCAGCCCTTATTCCCAGCTGTTCCAGACTATGCTACAGCTTTGACAGCCTTCCTCACTGTCCACTATGCCCTCAAACATGGAGTCACCTACAAATATGCTGATCCAGTTTACCACATTATCATCTAAATCATGAATACCTTAACACAGAAGATAAGCAACAACAGACCCAGCACCAAACCCTGCAACACATCAGTAGTCACAGGCCTCCGGTCAGAAAGACAACTGTCTACTACTACTCTGGCTTTCCTTGCTAAGCCAACATAGGATCCATTTGACTAGTTCATTCTGAATGCCAAGCAACTTAATCTTCTAGTCCAGCCTCCCATGTGGGACTTTGTTAAAGATCTTGCTAAAGTCCATGTAGACGTCCTCCACCTTCCCTTCATCAACCTTTTAGGTAACCTTGTAAAACTCTCTAAGATAGTTTGGACATGACCTGCCATACACAAAGTCCAGTTGACTATTCCTAGTCAGCCCCGTCTAACCAAATAATTACATATCCTGTCACTCAGAATACCCTTCAGTCATTTACCCAAGATTGACATCAGGCTCATTGGCCTATAATTTCATGGTTTATTGTTAGAACTTTTCCTAAACAACAGAACATTAGCTATCCTCTTGTTCTGTGGCTCAGAACTTTCTGCATCAGTCCTGAGATTTAAATGGAGATCTGCATGGAAATTGTATTGTGTGCATATGAAGTTACATAATTTTTCAACCTACGCTTTTGGAGTATTGCTAGTGGAACATGCTGTAAGGTTCCACTGCTAATGTAATGGCCTCTCTGTAATGTGCCACTGCTGAGGTAGTGGTTTCTCTGTAGCAGTAACGTTTGAGTTATGACTAGAGATAACGAAGCACGTTAGCCAATGAGCGATTAAGCCGCTAGCTGAACTGAGAGTTACGCTGGGAAAATTAGACCATGTTGTCCTAAAGGCAAATATCATTGGTCATTTCCAGGATAATTACATCTGTTCAATATGACAATAAATTGGAATCCCACAAAGATTAGCCCACAATTGGGTTTAACCTCTCTACCCATTCTATCGAACAATACCCAAATGCTTAATCTCATTTCTGAGGTGTTCATCTCGTTCCTGACCTGTTTCCATATGCTGCTTGGCTTACATCACCAATACCCTGAAACACAGACATTCCAAAGCCCAAGGTGGAGGTCCTGACTCCACCACTTGACCATTTAACTGTTCTTCATTCTCCCACCTTCCAGGCCACTTAACTGCATTTACTGACTCTTCCCCAACCTCCTCAACCATTAATTTGATCACCACCATCTCAAGATGAGGTTGCCATCAGCATCAATTCCAGACATTTCTACTCCAATCTTGCCTGACCACAAACCCTTGCCTCTAGCAACTTGCCTAATCACTGACCAAAATGTACAATGTCCTTCCAGTGATACCTCAGGTCCACTGAAGTTTGGAGCAGTGTCATATGTCATTGGCAGGCTGCTGAAACAAAACATTTTGTACACTCACTTAGAACACACTAGAATTGCTAGGCCAATTCTTATGTGCAGATTAAAAATAATCTCTGATTTAGTAGGACATACCTCACCGACTTTGGTTTCATTGACGTGCACAGAGGCTGCTAAGCAGTAAGGCTGAAAAGGCAACGTGAGTAAAAAGAAAACAATCTGCAAGAGTTTTGTAGTTCCCCAAAAATCTGATGTCCGTTATCTTATTTAAGCCAAACTGCTGGGGCAGCCAAATACGACATGGGTTTTATTTTGCAGTATATGAAGATAAAATATATGAATTTAAATGAATCTGATCAAGAAAGTTGTTCAACTAGTTGTATTTTAGTTTCTGAATGATGTCCAGATTATTGACTCTAATGAAATAGATCTATTGCCGTTCGACTCGTTTCATGAACCTAAGAAGGCTACGAGGGGTGATTGATAAGTTCGTGGCCTAAGGTAGAAAACCTAGCACATTTATTTTTCAACATAGTTCCCTCCTACATTTACACACTTAGTCCAGCGGTCATGGAGCATACGGATCTTAGACCTTCAGAAAGTGTCCACAGCAGGGGTGATTGATAAGTTCGTGGCCTAAGGCAGAAGGTGCTGAGTTATACAGCTCTCATTACATGCACATGCAGTTCAACTCTTTGAGTGATTATGCAGAAAGTTTGAAGTTAATAACTCATCAGGGGTGATTGATAAGTTTGTGGCCTAAGGTAGAAGGAGATGGGTTATTAACTTCAAACTTTCTGCATAATCACTCAAAGAGTTGACCTGCATGTGCATGTAACGAGAGTTGTATAACTCATCTTTTTCTACCTTAGGCCGTGAACTTATCAATCACCCCTGCTGTGGACACTTTCTGGAGGTCCAAGATCCGTATGCTCCACGACCACTGGACTAAGTGTTGTGACAAGAATACACATAGATGTTAGCTGTCCTGTGTGATCAGCAGTTGGTCTGCCACCTGTCTTCGGGAGAGAGAGAGATAAGGAAGACAATGGAGCAGCATTTGGAGATGTGTAATGAAGGGATGGGAGAGAGAGCTGCCTAGAGCGGCTCCCCCTTTGAACCCTGAACTGTTTGAAGTGGTGGACAGGCGATACCCCAGCAGGGGGATAAAAAGAGACAGGTTCGCTAAGGCAATACACATGACACCACGACGTAACGAGACCCTGGAAGCGGTGCCCCCCCCCCGCAAGTCGGCGGGAGTCGTTTGGAAGGCTGGTTGCGGAACCAAGCCTTAGATGCACAGGGTGGAAAGGTACGATCAGCGGGAACCCGGTGTGTGTCCGCCCTTGCTTGGGTGCCAGGTTCACTGCAGAGGATCGACCGCATCTGGAGGAGGGGTCACAGTCGGTGACCTCAGGTGACATCACAAAGGACCCGCCCGAAAGCTGCTTGTGAGTAATATCGCAGGTCTGTGTGTGGAAGCCGTTTTGAATGATCATTCGTTTTTGTTCTCTCTCTCTCTCCCCCCACATTGTCTATCGCCATGGCAACGATTACTGCGAACTGAACTAAATTGAACTGGACTTTGTGTCACTTTGAAATTGGTCATTTACCCCTAGACAACGATAGAGCTTGATTGATCCTGTTATCTTAATTCTGTGCACATGTGTGTTTATCATTGCTGAACTGTTGCATTTATTATCCTTTCGATTACTGTGTTGCTTGTTTCTTTAATAAAACTTTCTTAGTTCTAGTAATCCAGACTCCAACTGAGTGATCCATTTCTGCTGGTTTGGCAACCCAGTTACGGGGTACGTAATAGTGTGTAAATGTAGGAGGGGACTATGTTGAAAAATAAATGTGCTAGGTTTTCTAAAACTGACTCCTTCTGCCTTAGGCCACAAATTTATCAATCACTCCTCGTACATTAAAAAATAAGTTAATACCAGCCATTTATTTTATGAGCACCTTATAAGGTTTACATTCAAGCATTCTATTTTTATTTGGAATCTCCTTTGGTATCAGAGGTTTGAGGTGTGGCAAGTCATATGCTTATTCACCAGAAAACACTGGGCAACAGAGGAGTATTGAATATCAATGGGACTGAACTACCCTGACTTTCAGCATTTCTATCCCCAATACACTTGGATAATTTTCCTGCAGCCTACTGTCAACCAAAGTGATATTCTAAAGCTTACCAACACTCATCCCTACATTCCCGTCCCAATCCTTCTTCTTTTCCTTTATTCACTTGATTCTACACTTCTATGAT
Source organism: Mobula hypostoma (assembly GCF_963921235.1). Lineage (NCBI taxonomy): Eukaryota > Metazoa > Chordata > Chondrichthyes > Myliobatiformes > Myliobatidae > Mobula > Mobula hypostoma. The sequence continues at coordinate 167,911,874 of NC_086102.1, forward strand.
CTTTCCTAATTCACTTTTTCTTCCAGAGCCTTCTGATTCCTTTCCTATACTTCACTCTTCAACTGCCATTTATCTCTTCCATTTCCTCCAATTCTTTTTCTTTAACCCCCCCCCTTCTTTTCCCTACTTTCTCCAATCTATTCTGCTTTCTCTACATGACAGTATTTCTATTTTCCTTTATGGTATATTGCTGTTTGATTGTTCAGTACATGATGTAAAAAAAAGTAATTTTATTGACCTATTTTGAAGACTAGTGCGAGAACTTCTGGAGGCAGAAAGTACATCATTATTCTCACACTGGATCAGTAAAAACAGAAAAAGTATGGACGTGTTCAGCAGATTGGGTAACATTTGAGGAGGAACAAACAGATTTAACTGTTGATGACCAGGGGTGTGATTGAAGATCATTGATCTGAAATGTTAACTATTTCCCAACCCACAGATACCTGACCTGCTGGGTATCGCTAACTTTTTCTTTTGTTTTATTTCAATATTTGCACCATTTTACTTTTCTATCACACTTTGCCTATTGTGTCACATTTTGTGTAGTGAAAACAATCTGAATTTTGAAAACTAAAGTAACTACCAATAAGACAGTTTAAAAAGTTCCATCAGTGAATCATCCACTTCAAAGTCATGTTTATTAGTTCACTAATAAGAGCAAGCTGTAAGTATTAGCCCCGGTGTGATTACTTGATCTAACGTCCAGGGCATTATGCTTTGAGAACTGTATGGTATCTTGTTTATATTTTTGGCATGCATAAAGCAATAACCCAACAAAAGGTTGAACAAACTTTCCTCCATCCTAGCCAGTGAAATAGCTTCATTGCAACCTTGGATGTATGCCTCATATTGTGGTATGCACATTCTATTTTAGTACAACACTGCTGCAATTTGATTCACAGGTCTCCACTGACGTTTATATTCATAAAGTCTTATTCATGTCACCCTGTCAATGTATTCTTCCATTCTCTTGCCCTTCAATAATAAATCTAGCTTTCACATAAATAAATTTAACTTATTTGACTCAATTACACCTGATGATTAATTAGTTTCAGGCTCCTCTGAACTTCCTCTTGGATTTATTAATATCTCATATTGTGGCTGCTTCTTTTGAATAGAATTCTATTTGCATAGAATCACTTTCCATTATGTACCCTATTAACTCCACTTTTAATTTAAAGTTCTTTTTAAATTACTGGGCAGCTTTTTTTTTTGAGTATTATAACATTCTTTTATTTTCTATTTTCTATTCCTAGTTTTCCTCTGCTGTCCAAAATTATCAAACTGCTCTAATTTGTGCAAATTTAATTCCATGCAGATTGCATGCCTCAGAACTACTTTTATTTAAATCTACACTCTTATCAATATGCTTCAGAGGTGAACCTATTTGTTATGAATATCAATCTATTTTGTCATAGAAAGTAGGTGTTTGGCTTGAAAATCATTAGAATTTCTGAAAATATGTAGAATTCAAGGTTCAAGTAAATTTATTATCAAATATGTATAAATTATACAACCTTAAGATTTGCTTGCTCACAGGTTGCCACAAACCAAGAAACCTGAAGGAACTCAATTTAAAAAAAGAATAATAATAAAATACAAACAAGAGAAAATTTGCAGATGTTGGAAATCTGAACAACACACACAAAATGCAAAAAAGGGTTTTGGCCCAGAACCTTGACTGTACTTTTTTCCATAGATGCTGCCTGGCCTGCTGAATTCCTCCAGCATTTTGTGTGCGTTGCATAATACAAGATCAACACTTGATGTGCAAGAGAAAGAAAAAAAAATACAGATCATGCACACAATTGAAGCGAGCAACAACATTCCGAACCAAAATTGAGTCCTCAGATCAGGAAAAAATCATACTTTCATGCTACGGAACATCAAAAATGGATCTCAACATTTTCACATACTTTACAAATTATTGAAGCAGCTTCACTGATTTCTGTTGAGATCTGTGATACATTATTCTGGCGTGCACACAAATGGATGGATGACGAGAGCTTTCTTTATCCTTGATGAATTGAAACTAAACAATACTGAGTAAAAATTAACAAGCAAAAATTACTGATCAGAATGTGTGTTTGTATGTGTATGCTCACAATGATAACTATGGATTGGCAATGAGCAATGTGTTTAAAAGTACCTGAAAGAATTGGATTGGTTTTAACAACTGTACTATTGGGAATTCTGATAGGATTTTCTTACCTTGAAGAAATGCATTAGCTAAGGTATGACACTTGCATGGTGTACGCAAAATTACTTTTTTTCTTTCTCCTGGATGATAATGTTAAAATCAAGAGTGTTATATAATTTTTATTAAAACAAGCACACATCTCTCAGGATACCTAATTGTGTGCTCCATTTTGAAAACCACATTGCAATCTTCAAAATGTAAGCATTAAGCATGTTATTTCTAAAAGTTGGTAAATCCAATTCCTAAATATCTGAAAAGGCTAAGATTTTAGAAAGTATAAAAAGTCCAAAGGGATAGAGTGAACAGAAAAGCTAGTAGAATTATAGAAATGTGGCAAATTGAAAGAAAACCCTGCAATAAGTATAGACCTATTGAGAATTGTGGGTGAAGCAAACAAATGAATAATAAAACTAGATCGGTTATAAAGATAAAAGTGAAAAATTCCTAATGAAGTATTGCAGCTGGTGTGCATTTTTTTGTGATTACATCAATGTCATCAAAATTCAAAGTAAATTTATGTCACCATATACTACCCTGAGATTTATTTCCTTGTGAGCATTCACAGTCATCATCATCATCATCAGGTGGCGTGCCCAGTTTGAGCTTTGACTGCCATGGCCCACACACTCCTTTTCCCGGTCAAGTGGATCCATTCACTGGTATTCATTTCTAGTTCTCTGGCTGCTGTCTCCATCATCATTTGTCTTTGTCTTCCTCTTGCTTTCTTCCCTTCAATCTTTCCCATAATTACCGTGCATTCGAACTCCTCTTTCCTAATCACATGTCCAATGAAGTAACATTGTCTATTCATGATCTCATACATTATTTCTCTCTTTGTGCTTGCTCTGTTTATGACATCCTCATTAGATATTCATTTCATCCATGATATTCTTTGCATCCTCCTCAAAAACTTCTGCTGCTTCAGTTCGTTTCCTCATGTTACTAGATATTGTCCAACACTCTGAGCCATATAACATACCTGGATAAACATAACATTTCAGTACTCTGAGGTGGGTTGTCATACCTAGTTTAGTATTGGTCAGTATATTCTCCATTCTCGTAAAGGAGTCTTTTGCCATCCCTGTTCTTCTTTTGACATCCATGTCGCACCTGCCATCTGATGTCACCCAGCTTCCTAAGTAGCAAAAGTTCTGTACTTGTTTTATGTCTTCCCATTTATTCTCAGCCTGCAGATAGGATTCTCCTTCTTTTTGGATATCACCACACATTCTGTCTTTTTGCAAATGATAGACCGACCCATTTTTGCACTTTCTTCAACAACTTTATCAATTAAGTTTTGTAGTTCTTCCTCTGTACTTGCAATTAACACAGTGTCATCCACATATCTAAAATTATTGATGTTTTCACCGCCAACTTTGATTCCTAAGATGCTCTTATTTTTGTAATATTGTTTCACTGTACACATTAAACAAATCAGGGGAGAAAACACACCTTTGTCTAACGCCTCTCTTGATTTTCGTAAACTAATTCACTTCTCCATCTATTCCTACGGCGGCAGTTTATTCCCAGTACAGATTTCTGATTAGGTGGAGGTCTTTCAAATCTAGATCTAGAGTTTCCTGTAATAGTTCGAATAATTTATTGTCCTTCACTTTATCAAATGTTTTTGTGTAGTCGATAAAACAAACAAATCTTTTTTGCATTTGAATAGCTTGTTCTGATAGTATCCTTAACATCAATATCGCGTTTCTTGTACCTTTGTCTTTCACAAAACCACATTGTTCTTTACCTATTTCAGCTTGTATCTAACTTTTAGCTCTTGTCATCAAAATTCTTAGAAGTATCTTAGTGATATGACTCATTAAACTTATGGCCCTATGTAATTCACATTCTATTGCTCCAGGTTTCTTAGGAACAGTGATAAATACTGATTTTTTCATCTCTTCTGGTATTATTCCAGTCTCATAAATGTCAGTGATTAAATCAGTAAGTTTTTCAATTCCATAATCTTCAAGGGTGATAATTTGTTCTATTACTAATTCATCAGGACCTGCTGCCTTTCCTTTCTTCATCTTATTTATTGCATTACGAACTTCAGATTTTAAAATACTTGGACCTTCAATGTTCTTAATTTCTGGTTTTTTGCCTCAATCATCTTCAAACAATTCCTGAATATACTCAGTCCATCTGTTCATAATCTCATCTTTTTCCATGATAATGGTATCGTCCTTTGCTTTCAAACATCCACCTGAAGAACAGAGGAGCTTTTTACCAGTGATATTCTTGATTTGTTGATGTGACCTTTTTAGATCAGTAATAGGGATTCTTTCTAATTGCTCACATTCCTGGTTTAACCATTCTTCTTTGGCTTTTTGACATAAGCTTTTAACTTTTTTATCTAAGGACTTACAGTATATTCTATAGGATTTGCTTTCTTCCATTAGATTTTTGATTTCATCTGTCATCCATTTATTCTTTATGTTTTTTTTCTTTTTTAGGAATCACTGACTTTGCTGATTCTACCAAGGCATCCTTTAGAGAGTTAAACTTCATTTCTACATGATTGCTATCATCTTCAACAGATTCTATTTCCAGACTTTGAAATCTATTCCTTACTTCAATTGTAAATGTTTGTCTTAAGTTTTCTTCTTCAATTAATTGCGACCATGGTTTTCTTAGCAAATAGATTCTAGGAAACCTAGTATCTAGCAATGGTGGTTTGCTATTGCCTTCTGTTGGGCGAACTAAAGAAATCGCCATTTCTCTTCCCAAATGTTCATCTGCCTGTACTATAGCCATTGAGATTTGAGGTCCTAGCCCATCCGCCTTCTCCGTCATAAGTTCAGTTACCGAACCTGCCGGATCCACCGTTGGCCTTCACTCGTATCCTGAGCAGGAATCCTTTCAGGTGCTACCATTCCAGGTCAGAGCAGCCCTGGGAGCAATGAATGACCAATAGGTAACTCCACTTTCCCCAAAGCTCTGCAAGTCCCCAATCAGAGCCTCATCACCGGTTGCAGTTTAGCGTCATACCCAGGACTTGCATTCACAGTAGGTACAAAGAAATTCAATAGAATCAGTGAAAAACTACAATGATAGGCAAACAACCAATGTGAAAAAGATGTATGACAAGGTGGTTTTCTCCTTTCATCCCTTCTCTTTTTGCTTTCAGCTTTGAGAGTTCTCCTTGAGGCAAGTTACTGTCTGATGAAGGATGTTAAACTGGTTTGTTATTATCAAATATACAGTGAAAAACTTTGTTTTTGATCTTTGATCAATACTGATCAAATCAGTATTGAGGTAGTGCGAGGAAAATGCAGAATAAAGTGTAATGTAGGCAGACAATAAGGACTATGACAAAGATTGTGAGGTCAAGAGTCCGTCTTCTCAGACAAAGAGACAATAGTCTTCTAACAGCTTGCTTCTCCCAGCTTGTGTTGTCCACCACTGCTTCTTGTGAATGGAGCTATCTAAATGCATATCTTGTTTATTTATATAGTTCAATCAATGCCAATGAAATCAGATAATATTGGTAATTACTAATTAATATATTAGCTTTGCATTTGGCTTAGACTAGGAAAGTGGAGGCCTTAAATCATGTGGGACTGTCTAATTCATCCAGTTCTGGACTTCTGAAATTTTATCCATGCCAGTAGATGGCTCTAGAGATAAAACATGCTTGCAATGTATGAAAATTTTAAAAAACACCTTGTTTACTCTTTTTCTTGAATGTGGTGTTATTCAGTATGCTTGGGGTCTTTCACAAAGTAAATTTATTATCCAAATATGTATGTATCACCAATTTTCCTGAGATTCGCTTTCTTGCAGGCATTCACAATAGAACAAAAGAAGTACAATAGAATCAATGAAAAACTACACATAAATAGTGCAAACCCAAAAAGAAATAATAATAAATAAATAAATAAAACTGAGAACTTAAGTTGTAAAGTCCTTGAGGGTGAGTCAAATGAACAGATTAGTGTTGTGGTAAGTGAAGATGTCCACACTGGTTCAGGAGTCTGATGGTTGAAGGGTAATAACTGCTCCTGAACGACTTACCTAAGGCTCCTGTACCTTCTTCCTGAAGAGAGGATAGTGGAGGTCCTTGATGATGGATGCTGCTTTGCACTGATGGGCAAATTTAAGGGAAAGTGAACACTGCTAATAATGTCATCATTTTTAATTTAGTTTCCCTTCGCTTTTGTTGTTTTCTATTAGTTGTACAGTCTTACGTTGGGACTGCTCGGTCTTTGGTTTATGATGCTAGGTTGCCCTCTGAAACCTTTACAAACAACTCACCCCGCAACGAAAATCGAGCCACTACCATAACACTGATGACGGAGAGTGGAAAGTAATGCGGCTGAAGGACCTATGACCATAAGGGACTACAGAACCGGACTGGAGATCCTCCACGTGTGGGCGCAGCAGTACACTTCGCGCCTGCGCACAGCCGGAGTTCATCGCCTGCGTCACGACGCCGGGTGCCAGCGCGAGGCCGGGGAGGCTTTAAGAAGCGGTGGTCGAGCGGCGGCTGGGTTTGCGCGGCTGCTTCGGCGGATTGTTGCTCTAGCTGGGTAGGTGATGGTGATGAAATTTTCTGCGGGCCGCGGCGCGGGTCTTTGTGTACAGGAGGCATGGGGTGGGTGGAATGAGAAGATGGAGGTCCTGTATCTCTCGTGGCCAGTCTCTGCTCGGGCTCTGGCTGCCCTGTTTTCGGCGTGTGGTGGTCAGTGGGCAAATGGGAGCCGTTCATCCCGCTCCCCGGCGTTGGTGTACGGCTGGCTGTATTTACACTGCCGTAAGGGCTGCCCAGTTAGGGTGGCCGGCTTAGCTCAGTGATCTCCGTGCCTGCATGCAACCTGGTGACCGCGTGGTTGCGCGGCCGTGGCTCGGCTGAGCGGAGCAGGATCAATGAAGCGAGCTGAATTTTCTACTACTTCCAGTGTCCGTTTACAGCACTTTTCAGAGCACGATTTTCATTGACTCTGGACTGTAAATTGGGTCTACGTGTTTAATCAGGAATAAATACACAATTTATTTGTGTCGGTTCTGTTCGCAATTACGGCATGATTCAACAGGCCTCGAAGCCCTTTTTTCTAACGCAAGAAAAAGCAGAATGTAATTTCCTAACAACATATATTTCTAATCTTAATGTATTGGAAGCCATCGTTTGGACCGGTTTTAATAAACCTTGAAGCTTAGCAAATGATGTTCATTTTACTTAAAGAGAGGGATGGGGAAAGACGTTTGGCATCTTAAAACCTACACTGCCCTAAATCCACGAAAAATGTATTTGTGCAGAGGAACGAGAGTCATTAAGGCTCAAGGATAATCATCGATAACAGATTATATCTTCAGATCACCAGCGTCCACAGTCTTTCCCTATGAGCCATTGAGATTTGTTTCGAAATATTTGCCACCGGATTGAACATGATCATGAGTCGATTATGGGGCTAATTTATGAATTTTTAATTCCAATTTACTTTACTTTCCAATATATAATTACCAACGTCAAAATAGATTTTGCTTAGTTAGGAATGATTTCATATTTGAATTGGACATTACACTGTAGGTGTAATGTATAGGTTAAACCATCGTGACGCTTATTCACGCTGGTTTTGAGGAGAGGAATAATTTACCTCTGTCATAGGACAATGGTTCTTGGGTGCAGGAGAATTTTAAGAAAATTGTAAGCATAAGTTTGAAACATAGAAAGCGTACAGCACAATACAGACCCTTCGGCCCACAAAGCTGTGTCAGACATGTCCTTACCTTAGAACTACCTAGGCTTACCCATAGCCTCTATTTTTCTAAGCTCTATGTAGCCATCCAGGAGTCTCTTAAAAGACCCTATCGTTTCCACCTCCATCACTGCCGCCGGCAGCCCATTCCACACACTCACCACTCCGTGTGTTTAAAAAAAAAAGCGCTTACCCCTGACATCTCTGTACCTACTTCCAAGCACCTTAAAACTATGACCTGTTAATGTCTAATTTAAAAATACAGGAAGAGAGCAAAACCTGATGGAAGTCCTGTTTAGTAATCATAGTTTGTATTTAGGAATGCCTGCTATCCAAGGGTACCAAATGGCATGTTTGGACACAAATTTGACGTAATTAAAATCAGCTGTGGCCATCAAATGTGTCTGTCAGCTGAATCAGTGGGAAAGCAATTATTTTTTTTACATATCCTGACCTAATTGTCAGAAATGGATTGTATTTTTTTTGTGGGATGGTTATCCAACTACTGCAGTTACTAACTTCAGTAGTTCAGTTTTTGCTGCAAAGCAGTTTGGCCTGCCTAAAATTCTGAAACCCTTACATGAATACAAATATTTTAATGTGTAAGTATTCATATTAAATATTAGTGTCATTTTACATGTACAATGGTTAACTACTTAGGCACAATTATGCCCTTTAACAACACATAATTTTCCCAAGTGTATACTAAAGTCAAGTCAGTGTGAAGGAACATTTTATTTGATTGGAAATGGCTTAATATTTAATTTGAACCACCTGCCCACCCTGCTCATGGATGGTTTGTCCTGCTCCCATCAGGGAGTCAGCTACGCAGTATCCACCCTCGGACCACTGGACTCGAGCAATACGGCTGATCCACGCCTCCACCCACTAACCCTCCCCCCCAGTCACCAATACTTGCAGCATGGTAATGTTGTGGTTAGCGCAGGTTCAATTCCTGCTGTAGGGGGTTTTCATGGGTTTCCTCCCACAGTCCAAAGACATACTGGTTGGTAGGTTAGTTGGTTGTTGTAAACCGACCTGTGGTTAGGCCAGGGTTAAATCAGGGGTCAGGTAGACCTATTGTCTCAGCTTGCTCCTGCCCCACCAAACTCATTTCTGCATACCTCAACACTGTTTTATCCCCCCCTTGCTCAATCCCTTCCCACCTATGTTTATGACACTTCTCATGCTCTGGGCTTTTTTTTCAATGATTTCAAGTTCCCTGGTCCCCATCGTCTTATTTTCACCATGGATGTCCAGTCCCTATGTACCTCCATCCCCCACCAGGAAGGTCTCAAAGCTCTCCATTTCTTTTTGGATTCCAGACCCAACCAGTTCCCCTCTACCACCACTCTGCTTTGTCTAGCGGAATTGGTCCTTAACTCTGAATAATTTCTCCTTTGGCTCCTCCCACTTCCTTCAAACTAAAGGTGTAGGTGTGGGCACCCGTATGGGTCCCAGCTATGCCTGCCTTTTTGTTGGCTATGTGGAACAGTCCATATTCCAAGCCTATACTGGTATCCGTCCCCCAATTTTCCTTCGCTGCATTGGCGCTGCTTCCTGCACGCATGCTGAGCTTGTTGACTTCATCAACTTTGCCTCCAACTTCCACCCAAATTTACCTAGTCTATTTCCGACACCTCCCTCCCCTTCCTTGATCTTTCTGTCTCTATCTCTGGAGACAGCTTATCCACTGATGTCTACTATAAGCCTACTGACTCTCACAGCTACCTGGACTATTCCTCTTCCCACCCTGTCTCTTGCAAAAACGCCATCCCCTTCTCGCAATTCCTCCGTCTCCGCTGCATCTGCTCTCAGGATGAGGCTTTTCATTCCAGGACGAAGGAGATATCTTCCCTTTTTTTTAAAAAAGAAAGGGGCTTCCCTTCCTCCACCATCAACTCTGCCCTCAAGCACATCTCTCCCATTTCACGCACATCTGCTCTTACCCCATCCTCCCGCGACCCCACTAGGGATAGGGTTCCTCTTGTCCTCACCTAACACCCCACCAGCCTCCAGGTCCAACATATAATTCTCCATAACTTCCGCCACCTCCAACGGGATCGCACCACTAAGCACATCTTTCCCTCCCCCCCACTTTCTGCTTTCCACAGGGATCGCTCCCTATGCAACTCCCTTGTCCATTCGTTCCCCCCCCATCCCTTCCCACTGATCTCCCCTCCTGGCACTTATCCTTGTAAGCAGAACAAGTGCTACACCTGCCCTTACACTTCCTCCCTCACCACCATTCAGGGCCCCAGACAGTCCTTCCAGGTGAGGTGACACTTCACCTGCAAGTCTGCTGGTGTGATATACTGTGTCCGGTGCTCCCGGTGTGGCCTTCTATATATTGGTGAGACCTGACGCAGATTGGGACACCGCTTCGCTGAACTCCTACGCTCTGTCTGCCAGAGGAAGCATGATCTCCCATTGGCCATGTATTTTAATTCCACATCCCATTCCCATTCTGATATGTCAATCCATGGCCTCCTCTACTGTCAAGATGAAGCCACACTCAGGTTGGAGGAACAACAACTTGTATTCCATCTGGGTAGCCTCCAACCTGATGGCATAAACATTGATTTCTCTAACTTCCGTTAATGCCCCTCCTCCCCTTCTTACCCCATCCCTATTTATTTATTCTCTCTTTCCCTCTCACAATAACTCTTTGCCTGTTCTCTGTCTTCCTCTGGTGCTCCCCTCCCCCTTTCTTTCTTCCAAGGCCTTCCGTCCCATGATACTCCCCCTTCTCCTACCTTGTATCCCTTATGCCAATCAACTTCCCAGCTCTTGGCTCCATCCCTCCCCCTCACCCTCCTGTCTTCTATCTTTTCAGGTCTCCCCCTCTCTCTCCACTTTCAAATCTCTTACGATCTCTTTTTTCTGTTAGTCCTGACGAAGGGTTTCAACCCGAAACGTCGACTGTACTACTTCCTATAGATGCTGCTTGGCCTGCTGCGTTCACCAGCGTTTTGTGTGTGTTGCTTAAATCGGGTTGCTGGGCGGCACGGCTCGAAGGGCCAGAAAGGCCGATTCCATGCTGTATCTCAGTAAATAAGTAAATTTCCTGTCAGTCCCCTTGTGTACAGGGTACCTCGTGTCACTTTGTGGACCTGCAGCCAATCTATGTAAGCTACCTTGTATCTTATTTGTGCTGCATCAGATCTGGAGTAAATTATTTAGTTCTCCTTTGCAATTGTGTACTGGAAAGACATTAATCTTGAATCTCTTGGATTATGCATTTTCTGTTGTACAGATTTGCCAAAATGGCGGAGAATGGAGTGGCACTAGAAATGACTCCACTTGAGAAGAAAATATGTGAACAGATTGAAGTATGTAATACCGAAATGCATTCGGATAATTTGATAGATGTGAATAAAGTTTGATATTGGATAGAAATTTCATTGATTTTTTTTCAATTTAGAAACTGTTCTTTTTTTAAAAATGAGTATTGCAAGCTTAAGTTCTGCAGATTCTCTTTGTAATTTGGCTGGGTAAATATGTAGCTGCTCTTTAGCTATCATGAGTTAGCTTCCTATCTACTCCGCTCATTTTGCTTTTCTCCTCCTTGTTACTAGAACCTTAGTACACTGTAGCAGAAAACAAGTGATGTAGGCTATAGTATTGGGCTACCAACTTGTGTTGACTTCCATACCTAGGGTGTCCTCTTTTATGTGCAGGTCCTGGGTTTGTTGCTGAACCAGATCAAGACCCCTATTTATATATCGTCTTGATTTTGTTTTGTTCCAATGGTCAGCTCACATGTGTGATGTTCTCCTCAGTATCAAATATGCTGTACTTTTTCAAATTTCTGAAGCACTTCCTTTGAAGATTGAGTTGAAACCAGTACTTCCATCCTAATCTTCATCCCTCATCATGACTAATTCATCCACTGATACTGGCGTCCCCGTCAGTTTCTTTGCTGTGTTTATTCATTCTCCATTATCGATCTGAACTTTGTGTGATTCTGTCGTATTCCACATTTTTGTTCTGTATCTTAACAAGTATAAAAAATAATGTTCATTCCCAGCCTGCTTAACTAAATCTGCATATGTTAGCTTAACAGAATCCCTGAACATAAAGCCCTAATCTGTCTTCCCAATATTGTTTTATTATTTTGTGTGCTTTTAATTTATTTGATTATGGCCTGTCCGAATATCACCTTTAAAGGCTTATCTGGTAGAAGGCACTTTAAATTTGCATCAAAATTATCCAGTAGGTGTGCCAAGTTGCCTGTTTGGGGGGGGGTGGGGGGGGTGGTGTTGAACAACATGTGAAGAAACCAATGGCCATTTCAAAACTGGAGTCAGAAAATGCTGGAAACATTCGACAAGTCATTCTGCACCTGTGAAGAGAAAAGCGGTTGAAGACCTATTGACTGTTCTTTCCAACACTTTTTATTTCAGTTTCCCAAAAGTTACATTATGGCAAGTCTTTTTCATAAGTCTCAAGCTCTTCTAGTTCTGATGGAGGAAGAATGTTCCAATACTTTTCATCAGTATCACTGCTTGTAACAAGTCAATTGTTTCTTGGGTGAAATATTTGATTCTGCCACAGGTTCAGATCAGAGACGTGCAAATGAGAAATTTCATTTTCTTGTTGCAGTGAATTCCCTTTTGGTTAGAGAATTGCATGGAATTCTACTTCTGCTTCACTGTTGTGCTAATGGATGGGTTGAATGCAGATTTGGTTTTAGTTTACAACCTGTTGCTCTAAATTCTTAACAATTCTAAAGTGTTCAAAGTTTTCTAATTATATCTTTAACTGATTTTTCTCAGTAAAGGCCTGTGGTGCTGTTCTTGGGTCACGATTACATTTCTTGGGGTTAAAGATTAAAAACTTTAGTACTTGAAATTTTAAGCTTGTCATGGCTTTATTTGGGTAGCAGATGGGGCAGCGACTTTTCCTAGGAAGTGCATTTTGACAGCTTCTGTACTTTGTGTTTGTACAGTATTACTTTGGTGATCACAATTTGCCAAGAGATAAATTTCTCAAAGAACAGATCAAGTTGGATGATGGCTGGATACCCCTAGAAACCATGATTAAGTTTAACAGGTAAGGAAAATTGCAGTTGGCTAAAGCAAGTAGTGATGTAAATTATCTCTGAATCTTGAAAATGTCTTGCAGGTTAAGTCGTCTAACAACAGATTTCACTGTAATAGTAGAAGGTCTCAAGAAATCCAAAAGTGGACTTTTAGAAATAAGTGAGGACAAATCCAAAATCCGCCGTTCTCCTAGCAAGCCTCTTCCTGAACTTGAGGAGTATAAAAACTCTATTAAAGCCAGATCTGTCTATGTCGTAAGTATTCCTGATGAATCTAACTTTGTTAAAAGTATACTGGATTATACTTGAGAGAAAAGCATGTGATTTTCTTAAATAACTTTTGGGGGAAAAGGTAACGTTGAGAGTACAAACCTTAAGTGCATTAAGACATTTGGAAATAACTGAATGTCTAGAGCTGTTGTCTATTACGTTAGTGTCTCCATTCAGAGTCTGTCGGTCTGATTTTAGTGTTGGTATCACTCAGTGGATGTTATCTGCTAGCCGGAGGTGAGAAGGGTGTTTTGTTCTAATAAATTACAGATTAGGAATGTGCCACCAATGGGTGTATAAAAATGTACTTTGACCAAATAAGTTTGTAACTTGCTGGAACAGTTTACTGGAAAGTATTTTACCTAATTCATGATAACTTTCATTGACGGGTTGCAGTTATTGCCTTGGTGTAAATGTTAGCCTTTCAGAAATATAAAATAATGAATATTTTAAACTTTGAGAGGAAACCTCTTGAATTTGAAATGCATTTGTTTAAAAAAAATATATTCTTCTGTATTTACCAAAAGGTTAACTTTTTAAACATTTTAAACAGAAAGGCTTTCCTACAAGTGCAACACTTGATGAGATTAAGGACTGGTTTGATGAAAGTGGACCTGTGGAAAATATACAAATGAGGAGAACACTGCAGAGGCAGTTTAAGGTTTGTATTTGTCTCCCCTTCTCCCTCCCTCCTTCACCTTCAAAAATATCCAAAGCCAAGAAATGACAAAATTAACTAAGTTGTTCCCACTGTTCTGCAACAGGGATCAGTATTTGTCGTCTTTGACAGTCTAGATTCAGCTACAAAATTTGTTGAAGCTCCAGGGTGGAAGTATAAAGAAACTGAAATGATTGTACTTTTCAAGTAAGTCAAAAAATTTGCTGAAGCGATAGGAGAATGCCTGAATAAGAATACAAGTTCTACTTCTGTAACTTTGGGGGGGGGGGTGCAGGAGGTGGTCGAAAACAGTGCTAGTGTATAATTCTGAAAGTAGGCATGATCTCCTCAATGCAGAAAATACTGCATCCTTTTTGATTTTGTTTCGGTAGTGGGGGCACATAGGAGGGGATTTAATTTGAGATTAAATTTCCACTCGAGTCAAAAGGTCAGATTATGCTGCTGTCAGCATTACTGTTCAAATATCTTTATTCAGGGGTGCTAAGAAACGAGCATTTTTTGTTATAAAACCCATTATTTTACCATTACAGCTATTTAAATTCTGTGGGGCTTTTCAAATAAATACATCTACAAGATCAGAATTTAGCATTTTAATGAATTTAAGAATGTTTATTTTTCTTAAGAGATGCTTATTTTCAAAAAAAAGCCGAAGAGAGAAAGCAGCATAAAGCAAAATCTAAAATGTAAGTAAATTCAACAACTAATTCCATACTATCCCTATTTTGTTAATGAGTATCTTTAAATTGATGTAGGGGGGTAAGGCTGCAAAAAAATTGGATGATAATGAAATTTAGTTTCAAGAAATATTTTTAGAAATCACTAATTTTAATTTTAAGTCAAATCTACCCATTGGCAGTTGTCTGTATCTTAATATGAGCAGATAAGATGGGTGCTTTTGTCTTGGAAAACTGGAAGTACTGCATCTAGTTGAACATATTTTAGTTTTCCCTTTTTTCAAATTTAAGTGGTGAAAAAATTGCAGGGAATTATGGCATTTGTTTTCCTCTTCCAACATTAAAGATTTGACTGACAATAATCCATTGACTACATAGTAGATTTGCCAAAATATCTGAATTATCCTTGTTATGCAAATTCCCTTGGTTGAAATCAGTATTGTTTATCTTAGTGATAAAGAACAGCAGAAAAATACTGAAGATGTGCTGGCCAAGGTAAGTACACAAAAACTTGCTTGCTTTCACTAACACATTTAAAAAGGATGTTGGAAACGGCTTTGAATTATGAATAAATGGAGTACCAGGAAAATTTTCCACTTATTAAGCATTTGACTACATCAAGCTGCCTTGAACTGTATAGATTTAGATAGCTTGAAGCAGTCAAAATTCTTAAACAGCAGAAAAGTTTCACTTGAAATTTTCAATACAATGAAGTTGTTTTCCCAGTTGGAGCGAGCTTCTACAATGTTTAGTAAAGCCACATCCAGCTGATTTCAGTGGAATATGTTAAGAGGTGCAATCACAGCACAAGTGTTTTAGAGCTACCAAAGTTGCAAGTTTCGGTGCAGAACAAAGTTTTGAGGAATTCTAATGCTCAGATAGCTGGGTGCATTCCACCAATGATGGAGGAAAATATACAGGAATGTGCATAATGTCAGAGTTTAAGTATCAAAATCTGGAGTTATGGTTGGAAGAGACAATGGGATGAAGATCATAACATGTTGCTGCTTTTTAAAGAAAACTTCTGTATTTATTTTTAAAGAAATCTTTTGAAGAAAGAACTGGGTGCTTGCTGAAGTTTGCTGGTGATTTGACCGATCAGACATGCAGGGAAGATATTCATGAAATATTCTCCACTCATGGTGAAATACAGTGGATAGATTTTATAAGGGGTGCTAAAGAGGTAAATTTTCATTTTAATAATTTCAAAAATTAAGTTTTTTTATATATTCTATAAAGATTCATTTTGGATTTAGGGAAATATCCTTTTCAAAACAAATGCAAAAGAAATACTTGAAAAGGCAAAAGCAGCTCATGATGGAAAATTGCTTTTGAGAGACAAAGAAGTGACTTGGGAAATGGTTGATGGTGAAGAGGAAAAATCAATTTTAAAGAAGATAATAGAAGACCAACAGGAATCTCTAAACAGACATAGAGTCAAAGGTAAAGCTTTATAACTGGGGTTGTCACCTGCTTTATTTTGCAACTTAATATTCATTATAATACTCAAAATGCTGCTCTATTTTGCAAATATACTTGTGCTATTTACCTGCAGCGCGAAAAGGTCGGGGTAAAGGAAGAGGTGGCAAAGGAGGCTGCGGACCACAAAGGGTACAGTTCCAAGGCAAGAAAACAACATTTGAGGATGAAGACAGTGAGGAAGCGCAGGAAACTGGAGAGGCTGGTAAGTTGCCAAACTTGCACTGTAAGTGATAGTTAAATCCAACACTTGGAACTATTCATGTGGTAAATGCACATGCCCAATCTTTGAGAGTAAACTGATGCAGAGTAAGAATTGCATTGCAATCTTAGGAAATTTATCTCAATATTCATCTTCAATATATTTACCTCTTAACTAAATTGTTAACCTGTCAATTGAAGAATTATGTTGCACACGAAAGGTTGAGCGGGCTCATCTGTTAAATGTTCAGCTTCCCAACACTCCAGATCTTAGCAATGCAGATAGAAAAAGCAAATGCTTCTTTCAGAATATTTTTAGTTATTTAGTATCACTTTACAAAATATTTAATGTACTTGTGGGAAGTTCCACTTCATATATTACTATCTAACACATTTTACTCAGTAAATATGCTCCTGTTCTTAAATATGAGCAAACTGAGTTTCTATTGGGACAACATTGAAAGTTAATTGTAAGAACGTGACCCTGATATTTTATAAAGATCAGGATATTTTTACCCTAAGTACAATTTGAGTTATTGGTCCAGTTTAAAATTCTTGTTCTCTACTGCAAATCTGTTTTAAACTAATCAAACTCCTTTATCTAATTTAGCTACTACAAGTCCAAAGAAGCGAACACTTGAAGAAACTGAATCTGTGAATGAGCCTGCAGCAAAACAACCAAAAACACAAAATGAATCTAGTGATCAATGAGATTGTTTTGTTGTATAAAAAGAACAGATAGAGCACATGTCCCATCCAAGGAGTCTTCACTGTTTAATTCAGACAGCCTTCACATTGCATCTCTTCAAGGATTTATTTAGCTGAGAATCGGATGAAGTCCACTTCAATGTCAATCTGCAATTTAAAACAAGTGCACTGCTGTAAATTTGAAGATGCCTTAATTGCATGCTTAAGTGTGGATGTTTTTATAAAAACTTTGTTAAAACATATTTTGGCGTAATGCAATATTAGTTTCCTATACGGATCATTTAATGGTGGGAACTAAATATTGTGTACTTCAAGTACTAAAGATTAACATTTTTATTTATAAAAATACAATACTGCTAGTATGCAAATCTAAGCCTCAGCACATGCAATGGATTTGATACCAATCTGTAGTTTTATCTACAGTGAATGCCATCTTTAATTGGATCAAAAATGAACAAAGATTCACAATCTAAATGTGTATTAAATCTCTACGATCTAAATGTGTATTAAATCTCTATGCTTTGGAATGGGAAGGAAATGCAGTCCTTCAATAGTTGTGCACTGTTGTTAGTACATTAGATTAAGAAACCAAGTTGAATAAAACCATGGTAATTTTCATCAGCCCAAATATTTTGATAATTTGCAAATTGCTTTGAGAATTTGTTGCTAAATTTAAGGGAAAGTTGAAAATGACTTGATGGTAATTATCAATCTAGAAATTGTAATAACTTTTGTACTTTGAGTTCCTTAAAAAGTATGTTTGGATCTAAAATTGATTTCATTTATTGATTTAGAACAAGGAAACAGCCTTTCAGGTCAATTAATCTAGGCTGCTCATTTTAATCAATATCTTGCATATCCATGTATCTGTCCAAATGTGTTGCAAATATGCTGATTGCTTCCTCTGTCACAGATGGCAGCTTGTGCCTTATACCCATCACTCTGGGAAGAAACTGCCCTCAGATCCCCTTTAATTTCTCTTCTTATTTTGTACCTATGCTGTCCTGATTTTAGACTTCCTCTAGACAGAGGAGAATACTGCCCTTCATGATTTTATAAACCTCCCTAAAACTGCCTCCAAGTTTTTCCCATGCCAGGGAAAACAGTTCCAGCCTATCTAGTCAAAGTTCTTCTGAGTGGTCTGCACACTCTCTAGGTTAATCACAATACTCCATGTGTAGTTTAACCCATGTTTTGTACCATTCTACCACCTTTGTTCTAATGGGGTGATCTCATTGAAACACATGGAATGTTGAAAGGCTTAGACAGAGTGGATATGGAGAGGATGTTTCCTATAATGGGGGAGGCTAGAACCAGAAGGCACAGCCTCGGAATATTAGGATGTCCCTTTATAACAGATGAGGAGGAATTTCTTTAGTCAGGTTGGCAAAGCTGTAGAATTCATTGTTACCGATGGCTGTAGAGGCCAAGTCGTTGGGTATATTTAAAGAAAGGGTGTCAAAGGTTAGGGGTCAAAGGGAATAATAAATTAGCCACAGTGGAACAGGCTTGGACTGAATGGCCTAATTCTGCTCTAGTGCCTTATGGTTTAAATGCTGTGATCACAGCTAGGAAAGCATAGGCCTGTTGCCCTCTCTGACATGGGGTGGAATTCAAAGCATATCAAATTCCTTCACGATGATGTCTCTGTATTTAACCATTTTTAGGGAACTGTGTATTTGTATCCCTAGGTCTCTGTTCGGTCTATCTATACACATACACACACACGCACGCAGCTGAGGGCCTTGCCATTAAATTGTCCTGCCCTGCTTTAATTTCCAAAAACACATCACTTGCCAAAGTTAAATTCCATCTGAGGTTTTTTTTAAATCCACTTTCTGTTGATCAATATGTTGTGACCTTGGCCAACATTCTTCATTATCCATATCATCAATTTTGGTGTTATCTGCAGACATCACTAATCATACCACATACATTCTCATTGAAATCATTACTTGATAACTTTTAATAAAACTAGCAATTAATAGATTTTACTTACTGATTTCCTCTTGTGGAATTTATATGATGCTGGCAAGTCATACCTAAGTTCTGTTAAATAAAAAGTAGCAGATTTCAGCTTTCATACAGGGTTTAATGGAAGCATTGCAAATGTGCCATGATGAAATATGTGCAATTTTGGTCTCTGTGTATACAAGGAAAGGAGGATACCTGCCATGAAAGGGGTGCAAAGAAGGTATGGAAGTCAACTGGGCCTGAGTACCTCTTCTCACCTGCTTATTCTCCCTGGGTCCCCTCCTTCCCTTTCTCCTGTTCACTCTTACCAGATTCCTTCAGCCCTTGATCTTTCCCACTCCACCTGTATTCACCTATCACCTTCCCCACCCCCCACCACCTTTTTTTATTCTGGCATATTTCCCCTTCCTTCTCAGTCCTGAGAACAGCCCGAAACATCAACTGTTTTCATTTCCATAGTTGCTGCCTGCCCTGAGTTCCTTCAGCATTTTGTGTGTGTTACTGCACAATGACAGTTTAAAATATGAGATTTAATTGAAATGTGCAAACCTTTAACACATCTGCCCAAATGGATGCAGGAGGATGTTTTCCCACCTAAGGATCTAGAACTAGGCATGCCAACTTTCTGGAAATGTGGGTAAGATACAAGACTTCAGGAGGTGGTGAAATTTAATTCCCTAGTGCAGAATGATGTAGAGGCCAAATCAATATGTTGAAGAAAGATGCATGTTGGGGAACCTATGGCACATGTGCCCAAGATAGCATACACAATATTTTGTTGGCACGTAGTGCCGCCTCTCAATTCTTTAAATTCCCATAATAAAAAGATAAATAATACTGATCTTTACTATCAAATCTAGCAGTGAAAGCTTTTTTTTAAACAACCTGAGAACAGTGAAATGTGTATACAAGAAATGTCACATGCTATCTTGGTGCCTGATAAGGTGAGAACTCTTGATATTGAACGGTATTTTAAAATCTTCATAGATATGTACACACCAGTATTTAGTTAATAAACAGTTACAATCACAATATTATTCAGAAGTTATTATTCAATTGCCTTATTAAAAGATTTTAAACAGGTTTTCTCAAATTCTTCATTTTTTTGAAGTGACAACATTCTTTGCTTTTTGAATACCAGCGCGCACACACTGACACTATTTTAAAACTGATCACTCTCAACACAGTGTGGTATCTTAACACGTGACTTATAATTGGAAACTGTTCGGCAACAGTTTCCTGCTTCAATTAAGCGGCATACTGTTCCAAATGAACAAAGAAATTAATCCTGCTAATTTCTCAATCAGTTTTTTGTTCTTTAAGAGTTGTTCCAATTAGCAGAATCCACTCTTTATGAACCATAGTTACAGTAGTGAAAATGTATTTATCTTGTAAGTGGACTTACCAGCAATTACTTCCATCTTTACTTTCCATTCATCAGCCTTCTTCTTAATATGCTACAAAGGAAATTAATATTTAACTGGCACACTTTAAAAAAGCATAACAACTTTTTAATAAAAAATGTAAGTTTTTCTCAACTACCAGCAATGATCTTACCCTTTATATGTCATTCCCAAAGGTGGTAATCTAGTGTGCAGCTTCAATAGCATTACGTGAACAATGATAACATTTTAAGTTGGTACAGCCATTCAAACTGAGTCATACTTGTTTCCTTTGGGTCATCTAGTGCATTTTTTCCATTATCATTGAAAGAATAATTACTGTATCTACTCTAAAACTTTACAGCACTGGCTCATGATGTTGTGCCAATTTTGATGCCAATTTATAGTCAATATCCTGTGCATCATCCATATCCCTCTATTCCCTTCATATTCATCTGTCTATATAAAAGCTTCTTCAACTCCACCAAATGCCCAATTCTATAACCACTCCTGGTAACCCACTCCCTGCCTAAAAAAAATACTGCCCATCATGTTGCCTTTAAACTTCACCCCTCAAACCTTAAAAAATGTCCTCTGGTGTTTCATATTTCAATGCTGGGGAAAAGATTCTGACTGTCTACCCTATCTATGCTTCTCAATTTTAAAAGCCTCTTGTCAGATTTCCCCTTAGCTTCTAATGCTCTAGGGAGAACAACCCAAATTTGTCTTGCCATATAGCTCATACGCACTAATCTAGGCAGCCTCCCTAGTAAACCTTTTCTGCATCTTCTCCACATCCTTCCTATAACGGGGCAATCAGAGCTGTATGTGATAGCTCCAAATTAAGTCTGTTTGAAGTTTTTTTTTAATAGCTGCAGCATGACCCTTACTCAACACCCCTACCAATTAAGATATGCATGCTGTACATCTTCTTTACCAGCTTATCCACTTGCATACCTACTTTCAGTGAACTATGGACCTTGACCCCAAGATTCCTCTGTACCTCAATGCCATTAAGGGGTCTACCATTAACTGCATACCTTCCCGTTTCATTTGACCTCCCAAAATGCAGCACCTGACTCTTGGCCAGATTAAACTCCATCTGCCCATGTCTGTAACTGATCTATATCTCACTGTAGTCTTTGTCCACAACTACACCAATCTTGCTGTTAACCAATAAGCTTGCTAATCCACACATTTACAATTTCATCCAAATCACTAATATATATCACAGAGGTCCCAAAACTGAATCTTATAGAATATTACTGGTCATAGACCTCCAGCCAGAATAACAGCTTTCCACTCCTACTCTTTGTCTTTAGGCAAGCCAATTCTGAATCCAAGCTTGCAATTCACCCTGGATCCCATGCATCTTTATTTTCTGGATCAACCTACTATGAAGTACCCTATCAGATGCTTTACTAAAGTCCATGTAGATAACATCCACTGGCTTAGTCGCAATAAGCTCCTTTATCACCTCCACAAAAAAACACTCAAGTCAAGTTTGTAAATTACCTGCCCTGTACAAAACCATGTTGATTGTCCCTAAGCAGGCCATGCCTTTCCAAATGTGCATAAATCCTACCCCTCACTATCCTCTCTAATAGCTTCCTTATCACTGATGTGATGCTCACTGGCCTACAATTAACCCGCATCACCTCTACTTCTTTTCCTGAGCAAAGAAATATTTGCTACTTTTCAGTTAACTACGACTTTGACTGTTGCTAGTGAGGAGACAAGCATCCTTGTCAAAGTCCCAGCAATCTCCTCATTTGCTTACGTATTTCAATATCCTGGGGATTTATTCACGTTAGTGCTTTTCAGAAAATCCAGCACTACCTCCTCCTTAATCTCAAAATGTCCTAGTACATTAGCATGTCCCACTCTGCCTTCACTATCCTTCAAATTCTTCTTTATAAATACTGATACAAAGTACTCATTTAATACCTCAAGCACTTGTTCTGACTCCAACCACCAATTCCTTTTTATCCTTGAGTGGACCTACCCTCTCCTTAGTTATCTTCTTAACATAATCTAGCCTTGATCCTGCTAATTAAGGACAGTTCATGGCCCTTTTTGACCTTCCTAATTGCCAACTTCATCACTTTCCTGCTCTATTAATATTCCATAAGGGGCCAGTATAATTTTAGCTTTCTAAACTTTCCGTAGGCTTCCTTTTTTTCCGAGATTAAATTTAGGACTTCTTGTCATCCAAGGTTTCCATTTTCATCCTTACCAGGATATAACTATCTTGAACTCCAATCAGCTGGTCTTTAAACAAATCCCACGTCAGATGTGGACTTATCCATCAGCAGCTGCTCCCAATAAATGCCCTTAGTTCCTATACTTTCCTGTCATAATCTGCCCTCCCATAACTTTGTACCTTCCAGCAAGATACAATTTTATCCTTACTCATAACTATCTTAAAATGTAATGATGATAATACAATCATGATCTTGCTCAAAGGCCATGCTGTCTTGAGAGTCTAGATGGCTTGCTTACCCTGAGCAGACTGTCCAGTTCATCTGGCAAAATGCCTCATCGCCAGATCTCACCAACAGGCACCAAGACCTCGCCTGGCTGGCGGTGAGAGGGGCCCTCCCAGTCAGAGCCCTCCTGTACGCCCGGAACGTCGTCTCCGCACCCCACTGCCCACGGGATGACTGCAGTGAGGAGGAGTCTGTGACCCACCTCTTTGCACACTGCCAGTTCGCAAAGAGGGTGTGGAGGAGGATGGACGGGCTAGTGTCACATTTTATCCCCAGCAGCTGCGTAACAGAGGACTCTCTGATCTACGGGCTGTTCCCGGGGACGCACACGGAGACCAACATCCGGTGCTGCTGGCAGATCATCAACTCAGTGAAAGACGCTCTTTGGTCGGCCCGAAACTTGATGATCTACCAGCACATGGAGATGTCCGTGGGAGAATGCTGCCGACTGGCACATTCTCGGCTGCAGGAGTACGTGCTGAGGGACGCACTGAAACTCGGTGCAGCCACCGCAAGGGCCCGGTGGGGAAGGACCACAGTATAGGTTTCTCCACCCGTGGGAGTGGGAGGGGTCGGTGGGCGGAGAGTATACCCCTCAACAATGATATGGTAAGCTGAACTACTGGAGTGCCATGTGGGTGGCTATAAATACGTATATGTACTGACTATAATGGAAATGTATGTAAAGGATGAAAAGTTATTGAATGGCTTATTGTATATATTTATTTTTGAATAAAGTATATTTTGAAATTAACAAAAAAAAAAATTTCTTATACTGCATACCCAAATGAGAGGTAAAAGCAGATCTTGACTATTTCCTTCTATTTCACTTGCGATGTTTTAAGACGGTTGTACTTGTAAGCCATTTTTGTAACAAGCTTCTGTAGTCATTTCATTGGTAAATGTACAGTATCTAACCTGCAAATCAAGCCAATTTCGAAATTGTACATTCACTCATGTCTGCTGACTTTTATCTCGATCCTGGGAAGGCTTGGGTGAATGAGAGTGAAATAGAAAGAAATATTCAAGATTTCACTTTCTAGTGTCTCGGTAGGGTACATAGGAAATGGGAACAAAAGTAAACCACCTCATCTCTCGAGACTGTTTGGCCTTTGAGCAATTGATTTAGTTTCAGCTATAGACAACCCAAGTCTGCACAGATTCTGGCTTGGAAATATATGTGTGAGAAAATGATAAGAAAAATGTAATTCAATCAAATGTAAATTTGATTTGAACATAATTTCAGGAATGCATTGCTCTGAACTCTTGTTATAAAAAGGATATGGAGGTTGACGACCATAAGAAAATTTTGCTTAATTGGGGTAAGGATATTGCTGGTAACTGGTCATATTTACCCTTAAAAGAGATGGTGACCATTTTCTTGAACCAGTACAATTCACCTGCTCATAGAGCTATCAAGTAGAGAGCACCAGGTCAAGGACTTGGATATGAACAATTAATAGCAAAATAATGGCATGATTATATTCTTCAGGAAAATGCATGAGGTGACCAAATAGAGGTGCTTAAGCAATGTCAGGCAGTGTTCTTCATTTCTGGAGTCCAAAATTATAGGTAAGACAGTCACTTATCTAAATAATTTTCTAAACTAATGATCAATATAAAGCCCATCTACAATTCGTTCCTTGCTGCAGAAAAACACATAAATTCACTTACATCCCTGGTTGCCGTTTTGTGAAGGGAATATACAGCTGTTCTTGCCATATCTAAAGCAGATCTGAGGAATATCATGTCCATACCTATAAAAACAAATGTTTGAAAACAATAAACTGAATAAAAGATATTAGCTTATTTTCGTTATGGTTAAAATGTTCTCAATATTTTGCTTGCCTGTTGTAGGACTTAATTTACTTACTTGCTCCCTCAAGCAGGTTAGTTCACAAAGGAAATACTTGTAAATAACCAGAATCTGAAGTGGTCATTGATAATGATGTAAGTTAACTGACAAATTGATGATGGTAGTAGCGGTTGGTCACTATGTGCCATTCATGCTCTTATATTCCAATTCTTCATAGTTTTAAAATTAACCACACACACACACATCTTAGTGAGAAGAGCAGCATTCTGAGTCATCTCGCAATACCTCAAAAATTAGATGAAATAGCTTAACTGTACTTATTACTATAATTCTGCAGCATTAATAAGTTCAGCATACATTCAACTGTAAAGTTGTCATATAACAACTCCCATATACTCAGAATATCTCAAAGCAGTTCAAGGCCATTTGATTACTTTTACAAGTGCTATATGGCCACTAGATGTGGATATGTTCAAACAAACAGCAATACGTCATGAACAGTCAATGTATCCCTGGGTATTTAAACAATAAATAGTGGGAGAACACCTGCTATACCAGGCAACATGGCACTGTGGTTTAATTACCTTGAATGATAGCACCTGCCACGGTAGCATTTTTTTACTATCAAAAGCATGAAGTTGGGAAAATATTTCAATTAAGCTTAAGAATACGGTGGGTTCTGGTTAATCAGGACAGCCACTTATTAGGGACAACTCCTAAAGAACAAAACCTTTTTGAGAAAATTCCCTTCATTTATTTGGGACATGTGGTTTAATCGGGGCAGGAGACCGTTGGCAAATAGTTTCTAACTAGCCTCAGTCATGGGCAGTTGTGTGGCCATTAGTCACTACACCATGCTTAAAGTGAACAGTTTCGAAATAGCTTCAGTTGCATGAGTTTGCTTGTGTTCAAAAAGCTGTAATTTTTGTCACTGATTGTTGGCGAGAACTAAGCAGTAAGACAAGTTAGAATTATTTTGCTCGCTGCTCCTTCAAGCATTCAGGCTTGGAGATGCCAGAAACGGCTGGGAGTGAAAATGAAATGATTTCACTACTTCAACAAGTTAGGCACTACAAAAAATTTGAGGGTATCTGTGGTAAACCATATATATGTTGTAACTGGGTTAACTGTCTGGAGACACCCCTCTGCTGACTGCCCTTGTGGCTCCTCCCACAGATTCCTGAATAAAGGTGCTTCGCCTTGCCCCTCCCCCTCAGTCCAGGGGCAGACACTCACCATGGAGGTCGTACTGTACAGCGAATAAAAGCCTTTCAGTATTTTACCCAACTTCAGTCTTTTGGAGTTATTGAAGGTGCGCTTCAATTTTATTCGCTGTACAATACGACCTTACGACCTCCATGGTGAGTGTCTGCCCCCGGACTGAGGGGGAGGGGCAAGGCGAAACATCTTTATACAGGATCTGTGGGAGGAGCCACAGGGGCAGTCAGCAGAGGGGCGTGTCCAGACAGTTAACCCAGTTACAACATGGTTTACCACAGTATCGACAATCATCTTGAATGTCACAATGAAAATAAAGATTTGGAGGATGCAATCCTTAAAAGTATTGTATTAAGACAGTCCATTATCTGCACTAGGTACTGTGTTGATTTTGTTCATTGCGAACACTGGATGGATTCCTGTTAATAATATTAGGAACTAATACACAGTTTTATAGTATTGTAGTAGTATTGGTAGTGTTCTAATTTGTCCTGTATTTCACTTAAATATATAACTTGTTACTCAGTCAATGTCTTTTATACCTTCTTAACTATTTACAAGAAACTTCAGCTAATTGGGGCAGCCGCTTAATTGGCAAAAATGACTCGGTCCCAATTAAGCGGCATCCACTGTATATAGTTTGAGACTTCAATGCAGTGATGATGGACTATGAATTGGTGGATGTTTAATTAAAATGAAACCCCATCTATTTACAAGAAACTTCAGCTAATTGGGGCAGCCGCTTAATTGGCAAAATGACTCGGTCCCAATTAAGCGGCATCCACTGTATATAGTTTGAGACTTCAATGCAGTGATGATGGACTATGAATTGGTAGATGTTTAATTAAAATGAAACCCCATTTTCCCATTCATTGTGGTGCCACTGTTTAAAGAAACTCTGGGGACTGATGCTCTGATCAACGTAAGTATTATTATTTTAAAATTTGGTTATTTCACGTCCATGGAATCTTGCACAGACTGCCAGCCACCTTTCCCTCCATTACCAGAGTAGGTACTCATCATGTGCACTTAAGGCTTCCAGAGATTACAAAAGTTAATGTAAAATGCAAATATTTTTGCATAATTTTAAAATTCATATTTGGATTTCGGTAACATATAGAGCCTGATGTGTACTTGCAAATAAATTTCCTTATCAAAGTTTGGCTATCTTAATGACAAAGTGGCAAAATTTTACTACCCTTTCTTTGTAACCAGTATTGCATTATCACCCTAAAAATATTTGGATAAAAGTAAGATACAAGATGGTGGAAACAACAGATAATATGCTTGTGGTGAGAGTAGTTTATGTGAACTGTTTATCTCTGCACAGATGCTGCCATTGCCTCAGAGAATTTTCAGTATTTTGTGTTTTAGATTTCTAGTGTCTGGATTATTTTGCTCTTATAATGTTTTACTGAGGATTCTTACTGGGTGCATAATTCTAATATGGATTTAAATTTGAGCACTGAATTCAAAGGGAGAATACAGATTTATTATGAGGCTTGATCTCTTGCTTATGCCATTGTTAATATCCACGCAATTGAAATTTACTAATAAAAGTGGATTTGGAAATTGTCTGCAGATCTGCTTCCTCATTTGTTTAAAGTGCCTGAAATTGTTTGCATAATTGGTAATGAAACCATATGATACGTGTGTTATTCTGAGGTAATCAAATTATTTTCTTAAATTATAGCACAACCTGTGAAGTGCCTGAATATCTGGTTCTAACTCAGAAACTCAGAAGCTTAACTCATCTTTATTAAAACAAATTTATCTCTAGCTGGTAAAGGAGTGTAGTGAAGCACTGTCTTGCAGCAACTGGAATATACCTTTCTCACTATAATTTGAATGATCTTCCTGCTTAAACAAATATTAAAAATACATAGTACAATATCAAATAATCTACCTTTATTATGCTTTGTCCCAAAGGGGGGATTCATTATAACGGTATCAAATTTTTTGGATAATTTGTCTGTCAGTTTAGAACAAACATCATATTGGATCATATTGACATTGGTCAATTCAAATTCTTCTGCATTTCTGTAGAACACATCAAGGGCATCTTCATCGATATCAACTCCCAAACATAATCTGAAAAAAGTAAAGAGACCAATAAGAAAAAAATGTTTATTCAATCCTGTCCATTTAATGTGACTGGGGTTTCTGTGTTGTGCCTCTGTAACCATATTCCTTTTCTGGGTTTATCTTCAGTTTTAAATTATACCAGCTTCCACAAATACAATTAATGGACTGCCACCTATCCACCATTCAAAATATTCATTATCTTCACCCTGGCAGAAAATGCCTTCCATGTACCATCTACAAATATGCAGTAGTTATTTATCCACGATACTCTGATCGCACTGTCTAAGCCCATGTTCTCTACCACCAAGGATCAGGCACATGTAACCTGCAGATTCCTTTCCAAATCGCATACCAACTCCACTTATAGGGACTTGGGAGTCCTTGTGCAAGACTCCCAGAAGGTTAATTCACAGGTTGAGTCTGTGGTAAAGAAGCCAAATGCAATGTTGGCATTTATTTCAAGAGGAATAGAATACAAAAACAAGGAGATAATGCTGAAGGCACTGGTCAGGCCGCACGGAGTGTTGTTAACAGTTTTGGGCTCCATACCTCAGAAAGGATGTATTGTCATTGCAGAGAGTCCAGAGGAAGTTCACGAGGATGGTTCTGGGAAATGAAGGGGTTAACATATGAGAAGCATTTGAGCAACATACATCAAAGTTGCTGGTGAACGCAGCAGGCCAGGCAGCATCTATAGGAAGAAGCGCAGTCGACGTTTCAGGCCGAGACCCTTCGTCAGGGTCTCGGCCTGAAACGTCGACTGCGCTTCTTCCTATAGATGCTGCCTGGCCTGCTGCGTTCACCAGCAACTTTGATGTATGTTGCTTGAATTTCCAGCATCTGCAGAATTCCTGTTGTTTTATGAGAAGCATTTGGCAGCTTTGTGCCTGTACTCACTAGAATTCAGAAGAATGGAGGGGGATCTCTTTGAAACCTACCAAATGTTGAAAGGACTAGATAAGGTGGATGTGGAGAGGATGTTTCCTCTGGTGGGGTTATCCAGAACTAGAGGGCACAGCCTCAAAATTGAAGGGCGACCTTTTAGAATAGAGGTAAGGAGGAATTTTTTTGGCTAGAGAGTAGTGAATCTGTGGAATGCTCTGCCACAGACTGCAGTGGAGGCCAAGTCTGTGGGTATATTTAAAGCAGAGTTGATAGATTTCTGATTGGTCAGGGCATCAAGGGATATGGTAAAAGGGCAGGTGTATGGGATTGAATAGGATCCAGGATCAGCCATGATGAAATGGCAGAGTGGGCTCGATGAGCTGAATGGCGTAATTCTGCTTCTATGTCATACAGTCTTAAATATACCTCCAGTTTTTTCATTATTACTCGGTTTAAATCATAGAGCTCTTCAGTGGGAACAGCTTCATTAGAAAGATTGCAACGGTTCAAGATCAGAACTCATCGCCATTAGTCCAACTGGGGGTGGGGAACGTATGCTGGCTTTGCCAGCCGCATCCAAATCCCAAAAATTAATGAATAAACAAAAATCACTGTGTGCTCACATGAATCAATAAGCATCACCAGGATTCACATCAACTCTAGATGGGATGTAAACATACAGGAAATAATCTTTTTCAATGATATATATCAAAAGATGAACCTTCCGACTAAAGTTTTCTCAGTAGCTTGTCCTCTTCCTCTTCTTCCCACTGCACTGCTGATGTTTCCAGTTACCATACACATGAAGTTAGATAAGTTATACAATTGGGTTAGGTAAATGGAGTCTAACAAAATGGAATGGAAAATAAATACGACCATCAACAGTTAACTATTCAGAAATTAAACTTAAAGTATGATTGGTGTTTAATAAATTTTATACCACAGCTTGCAATTAGGTGGTGATTGACAGTACAGATAGTTTGTGAGGTGGAGAGTATCTGTGTATTCCAGGTGCACCATCTTGAGATTCTCAATACCATCCACAGTGCTTCTCTCCACACGCAGCAATAATGGTTTAGGGATCACTGGGAATTAGTGTAGATGTTGTCTTCTCCTCAGGAAGCTTCCCTTGAATCTATTCCTGTCAACACGATAATGACAGCTCATGACAGAGCTCAAACAGAGTGTCTGTGATGTCTGATGGGGCAAAAATAATGGGCTGTATGCCTCAGAGAGGTCAGTGACAATGGTTTACTTATTCTTCCAGTGACTATGACAGATCATGCAGTAATTGTGGTACCTTCCCAGTGTGCTAAGGTGTCTGCTGTAGGTGGGCCAGGTGACACAAAACAGAAAGGACAGCCAGGATCACTGCTCCCTGGAGACCACGAGCTTCATGCTGTGTCTAAGCCTCGATCTTTCCATAATCAACCAAAGACTGTGTTGACACATTGAAGACTGGTGAATTTCTTCACTGGGAAGTGGCTCCTGACATTTGGGAAATGATCCACAATGAACCTTAATTTTAGGAGGAGAGTGTGGCACAACTGGTGTGGAATAGTAGAGGATGTTGGCCTTCTGGATGTTACACCAGGCCCATCGTTTTGGATCCTTCAGTGAAAGCACCAATGCCAACTTGGAGCTCATCCTGTAAGGATACAATAATACAAAGCTTGTCTGCATACAACCTCTGGACTCCTAAAATTTGGGTATCTTTGTTGTTGCCTTACATTGACTAACTTCCTTTTAGATCAGTGATCTTTCTGGTAGCAAGTTTGTTGGAAAAGAAATACAACGGTGCAGCGTGAAGGATTGAAGGAAGCGTTGGGGCAATGATACGGTCTTCGTGGATGCTGACCAGTGTAACGAATGGAGCAACTGTAGATCTATCAGTTAATATTGTGGCTTGCTTGATTCATGAAGCTTGTGTAATATGGAGACAAATTTCTGTGGGAAGATGATTATATACCTTATACTTTATTGTCGCCAAACAATTGATACTAGAACGTACAATCATCACAGCGGTATTTGATTCTGCGCTACCCACTCCCTGGATTACAAATATTAAATATTAAAAATAGTAAAAATAGTAAACATTAGTAAATATTAAAAATTTAAATTATAAATCATAAATAGAAAATAGAAAAATGGAAAGTAAGGTAGTGCAAAAAACCAAGAGGCAGGTCCAGATATTTGGAGGGTACAGCCCAGATCCGGGTCAGGAGCCGTTCAGCAGTCTTATCACAGTTGGAAAGAAGCTGTTCCCAAATCTGGCCATACGAGTCTTCAAGCTCCTGAGCCTTCTCCCGGAGGGAAGAGGGACGAAAGATGTGTTGGCTGGGTGGATCTTGTCCCTGATTATCCTGGCAGCACTGCTCCAACAGTGTGCGGTGTAAAGTGAGTCCAAGGACGGAAGATTGGTTTGTGTGATGTGCTGTGCCATGTTCACGATCTTCTGCAGCTTCTTCTGGTCTTGGACAGGATAACTTCCATACCAGGTTGTGATGCACCCTAGAAGAATGCTTTCTACGGTGCATCTATAAAAATTAGTGAGGGTTTTAGGGGACAGGCCAAATTTCTTTAGTTTTCTCAGGAAGTAAAGGCGCTGGTGGGCCAAACTTGGCAGTGAACTCTGTTTAGAGTTTTGGAGGCTATCCCATAATCTCTACTGACTGATGTAGTCAAAGGCTTCGGTGAGATGAGAAAAGGCATGCGTTGTGGTCAGTGTTACACCCAACATTTTCTATAAGTTGTCACATGGACAGAAGATCATGTCCACAGTGCCTCTTGATGACAGGACCCACCCCGTGATTGGAAAGCAGCCCTTTGGCTAGGATAAGATTGTTGAGGAGGACGCTGGGGAAATCTTCCTGTGCCAGAGAGCAAAGAACACCCGTGCTTACCACAGTCGGACTTTCTTTTTTGAAGACGCTCATGATTATAAATCCGAGGTCTCCTAGGCTACCTTCCCCTTCCTAGATGTGGATGATGAGGCTATGAATTTGTAACTGAAACTTGTTATTTTTGAATTGCGATACAATCTTCTAATCTCGATCAGCAGTAATTCAATAAGATTACTGAGGATAGAGTCAAGGATCACTCATAGCACAGTCAAAGTTCGACAGGCCTTCACAATCATTTTTCAAAAGGGTGCTGGTAGTTTCTTTTACCTAATGAGTTAACCACCCTTCCCAGCACTGGGTGGGTTGGGGATAATTAGGCTGCAGAAGGTTTGCAGCACAAAAGAACCTGCTCATGTCGTTAGTTATCTGTTGGTTGCTCAATCACCGGTCCTCTCTCCACCATCACCATTATTTTTTAAGTTGTTTTGCTGGGAATCTGTCACTGGGAGCTTGTACAGCTTCTTCCCCCCTCAAGGAAATGTGTAGCTTTCAATCCAAAAGCTCCTTGGATTTGCTATTAATTAGCTCCTCAGTCCCCAACCATTGACAAGAACAAGAATTAGTTTGATAGAAAAGCCAAGTGTCTCTTCCTGATAGAGACTCCGGATAGCCCATTTGTTGTGGACACTGCAGCTCCTGAGGCTGAGAGTTGACTCAAAACACAGGACCATTGAATAATAAATGACAAAAGTGGTTACTTAGCCACTTGAGTCTGCCCCATCTCATTTAAGTGGTTTCCACATTGGCCAACATTCTCATATCTTGGGTAGAATGATTTGAGTATCTGGACTGTGTTGGTTATTTTGATGCAGTGTTAATGGTATACTGGTTTATTAGTCTCGCTGTACTGAGATACAGTAAAAGACTTTGTTTTGAATGTCACCCACTATCAGAAAGGGCCTTTCAAATGGAAGGTTAAATTGAAATTTTCTCTGCCTTAGGAGACCAGAAAGATAGGAAGTTTGATCTTGTAGGATGACCTTGACTGCAAATTGGCTGCATTTATCTACATCAATGACTGCAACTGGGTGTGAAGCTTTTAAGGATAGTGTGAAAATGTGTTAATGTTGTAAAATTCAATACAAATTATTTTAACCAGGCCAGAATAATAGAAGCTAAATTACAGACAGCATGGATCAATGCCTGTAATATCACTACTAAACATGACATTTAACTGTAAGACATTGACTCTTGCAGAAAATTAAAGCTATCCTTTAAAAATGAATAACATCAATGAAAATAACTGCAAAGTGAAAATAGTCTAGATGTGATTCATTAGATTTTAGATGTGTTACATTAGATTTTGAAGCCAAAATTACATATTTGCTTACAAGTCCACAAATTCTTACTTTACTCTGAATATTTCACTCCTATATTTTGCAGTCCACTTACCCTGCATTCAGCAGAGCTGCACCAATACTGAGAACTCCACATCCACACCCAAGATCAGCAACCAATTTATTCTCAATGTCATCGAACGTTGTGTGTATCGTATACAGCATACATGCTAAAATGAGGGAAAATAATTTTTCACCATATTGAACTATTTAAAATTTATGCAGTTTCTCCACTGTGATTATATTGTGCTTATGTGAGGCAAAATAGTGGACCTCCTGGCATAGCTGTGCTTGAGCATAGTGAAATTAGCATATTTGGATTTTCAGAAAGCCTTTGATAAGGTGCCACACATGAGGCTACTTAACAAGATAAGAGCCCATGGAATTACGGAAAAGTTACATAAATGGATAGGGCATTGGCTCATTGGCAGGAAACAATGAGAGGGTTAACATATGAGGAACGTTTGTCCGCTCTTGGACTGTATTCCTTGGAGTTTAGAAGAATGAGGGGGGACCTCATAGAAATATTTTGAACGTTGAAAGGCATGGACAGAGTGGATGTGGCAAAGTTGTTTCCCATGATGGGGGAGTCTAGTACAAGAGGGCATGACTTGAGGATTGAAGGGCGCCCATTCAGAACAGAGATGCAAGAAATTTTTTTAGCCAGAGGGTGGTGAATCTGTGGAATTTGTTGCCACGGGTGGCAGTGGAGGCCAAGTCATTGGGTTATTTAAGGCACAGATTGATAGGTATCTGAGTAGCCAGGGCATCAAAGGTTATGGTGAGAAGGCGGGGGAGTGGGACTAAATGGGAGAATGGATCAGCTCATGATAAAATGGTGGAGCAGACTCGATGGGCCGAATGGCTGACTTCTGCTCCTTTGTCTTATGGTCTTATGGTCTTACCCTAACATGGTTTGAGAATTGGTTATGAAATTGAAAACAAAGAGTGGGATAAACTGAACCTTTTGAAGTTGACAGGTTGTGGCTTTGGGCAGGAACATTGCTTGGTGACCAACTAATTACAATCATCATTTTAACTTATTTATTTAATTATTGAGATGCAGTACAGACCAGGCCTGTCTGGCCACACCATCCAGCAAATCCTCCTCCCCCCAATTTAATCCTAGCCTAATCACGGGGCAATTTACAATGACCAATTAACCTGCTGGCCAATATTCCTTTGGACTGCGGCAGGAAACTGGAAAACCCGGAGGAAACCCACGCAGTCACGGGGAGAACAAACAAAATCCATACAGGCAGTGGCAGGAATTGAACCCGTGTCTCTGGTACTGTAAAGCATTGTGCTAACCACTACACTACTATGCTGTTCCAAACATCAACGATTTGGCTGAAGGGACCAAACAAGATATTTCTAAGCTTGTTGATACTAAACTAGGTGGGATAAGTGTGGAGGGTGTAAAACGACTTCAAGAATAGATTTGCAGGGGGAGGGGAACCAGAGTGTTAGAGCAGATAGTGAGGTGGAGGAGGATAAAGGTCATGCGAGGACTGCATTATAGACAGAAATCAAAGGTTTGTATGTGATAGAAATGTTCTCAGGTGCATCTATTTCAATGCAAGGAGTATTGTAGGTAAAGCAGATGAGTTTAGGGTGTGGATTGGCACGTGGGATTACGACATTATTGCTATTAGTGAGACTTGGTTGCAGGAGGGGCAGGACTGGCAGCTTAATGTTCTGGGGTTCTGTTGTTTCAGATGTGATAGAGGGGGAGGGATGAAAAGGGGAGGAGTGGCATTACTGGTCAGGGAGAATATCACAGCTGTGTGTAGACAGGACAGCCCGGAGGGCTTGTCTATGGAGGCTATATGAGTGGAGCTGAGGAATGGGAAAGGAGTGACCACACTAATTGGGTTGTATTATAGACCGCCCAATAGTCAGAGAGAATTGGAGGAGCAAATCTGTAGAGAGATACCAGACCGATGCAAGAAACAGAAAGTTGTAATAGT
Source organism: Mobula hypostoma (assembly GCF_963921235.1). Lineage (NCBI taxonomy): Eukaryota > Metazoa > Chordata > Chondrichthyes > Myliobatiformes > Myliobatidae > Mobula > Mobula hypostoma. The sequence continues at coordinate 167,946,893 of NC_086102.1, forward strand.
AGGGGATTTTAACTTTCCACATATTGACTAGGACTCCCGCACTGTGAAAGAGCTAGATGGCTTGGAGTTTGTCAAATGTGTTCAGGAAAGTTTTCTAAATCAATATATAGAGGTACCAACGAGAGAGGATGCAATATTTGATCTCCTATTAGGGAACCAGACAGGTCAGGTGACAGAAGTATGTGTAGGCGAACATTTTGGGTCCAGTGACCATAATATCATTAGTTTCAAGTTAATTATGGATAAGGATAGGTCTGGTCCTTGAGTTGAGGTTCTAAATTGAAGAAGAGCCAATTTTGTGGAAATGAGAAAGGATCTAGGAAGAGTGGTTTGGGATAAGTTGTTTTCTGGCAAGGATGTGTTCAGTAAGTGGAAGGCCTTCAAAGGCAAAATTTTGAGAGTGCAGAGTTTGCAAGTTCCTGCCAGGATTAAAGGCAAAGTTAACAGGCATAGGGGTCCTTGGTTTTCAAGGGATATTGGTAATCTGGTTTAGAAAAAGAGAGAGGTGTATAGCAGGTATAGATAACAAGGAACAAATGAGGTACTTGAAGAGTATAGAAAATGTTAGAAAATACTAAAGAAAGAAATCAGCAAGGCAAAAAGAAGACATGAGGTTGCTTTGGCAGATAATGTGAAGGTAAACCCAAAGGGTTTCTACAAGTATATTAAGAGTAAAAGGATAGTAAAGGACAAAATTGGTCCCCTAGAAGATCAGAGAGGTCGTCTATGTGTGCAGCCTCACGAGATGGGGGAGATCTTAAACAGTTTTTTTGCATCAGTATTTACTCAGGAAACTGGCATAGCCTATATGGAAGGAAGGGAAACAAGCAGTAGTGTCATGGAACATATAGAGATTATAGAGGAGGAGGTGCTTGCTGCCTTACAGCGAATAAAGGTAGGTAAATCCCCTGGGCCTGCCATAATATTTCCTCAGAACTTGAGAGAGACTAGTGTAGAAATTGCAGGGACCCTGGCAGAAATATTTAAAATGTCCTTAGCCACGGCTGCGGTGCCGGAGGATTGGAGGGTAGCTCATGTTGTTCCGTTGTTTGAAAAAGGCTCCAAAAGTAGACCAGGTAATTACAGGCCAGTGAGCCTGACATCAGTAGTAGGTAAATTATTGGAAGGTGTTCTGAGAGATCAGATATTTAAGTATTTGGACAGCCAAGGGCTGATTAAGGATAGTCAGCATGGCACGTGGTAGATCGTGTTTACCGAATCTTGTAGAGTTTTTCGAGGAGGTTACCAAGAAGTAGATAAAGGAAAGGCTGTGGATGTTGTCTACATGGACTTTAGTAAGGCCTTTGACAAGGTCCCACATGGGAGGTTAGTTAAAGAGGTTCAGACACTAGGTATCCATGGAGAGGTTGTAAAGTGGATTCGAAATTGGCTGTGTGGGAGAAGACAGAGAGTGGTAGTGGATGATTGCTTATCAGATTGGAGGCCTGTGACTAGTGGTGTGCCTCAGGGATCTGTGCTGGGACCATTGTTGTTTGTTGTCTATTTCAATGATCTAGATGATAATGTGGTAAATTGGATCAGCAAGTTTGCTGATGACACTAAGATTGGAGGCGTTGTGGACAGCGAGGAAGGCTTTCAAAGCTTGCAGAGGGATCTGGACCAAATGGAAAAATGGGCCAGAAAATGGCAGATGGAATTTAATGCAGACAAGTGTAAGGTGTTGCATTTTGGAAGGACAAGTCAAGGTAGTACACAGTAAATGGTAGGGCACTGAGGAATTCGGAGGAACAAAGGGATCTGGGAGTTCAGATATATAATTCCTTGAAAGTGGCGTCACAGTTAGACAGGTTTGTAAGGAAGGCTTTTGGCATCCTGGCATTCATAAATCAAAGTATTAAGTATAAGAGTTGGGTTGTTATGGTGAGGCTGTATAAGACATTGGTGAGACCAACTTTGGAGTATTGTATGCAGTTCTGGTCACCTAACTATAGGAAGGATATCAGTAAGATTGAAAGAGTGCAGAGAAGATTTACTAGGATGTTGCCGGGTCTTCAGGAGTTGAGTTACAGGGGAAGATTGAACAGGTTAGGACTTTATTTCTTGGAGCATAGAAGAATGAGGGGTATAGACAGAGTAAATGTGAATAGGCTCTTTCCACATAGATTTGGAGAGATAAATACGTGAGGACATGGCTTTAGGGTGAAAGGGGAAAGGTTTAGGGAGAACATATCGGGAACTTCTTCACTCAGAGAGCGGTGGGAGTGTGGGACAAGCTGCCATCTGACGTAGTAAGTGCGGGTTCACACTTAAGTTTTAAGAATAAATTGGATAGATACATGGATGGGAGAGGTCTGGAGGGTTATGGACTTGGTGCAGGTCAATGGGACTAGCGGAATAAAGTTTCGGCAGAGACTAGAAGGGTCAAATGGCCTGTTTTCTGTGCTGTAGTGTTCTATGGTTCTAATCTAGGGACAAGCCAAGTAAGGAGTCAGACATGGCAATGTGGAAAAATATGAGGCCTACTCCAGCCTCTACTGCTTACATTCCCTGTGAATTGATTGGTGTGACCTTGATTGCATGAATTTAATTCAATCATATTGAAAAGTGGGAAAAACTACCTTCAGGCAATCCTCTTAGGTTACGTGTTTGTTTCTGTTTTGGTTATTTTTGATGGGCGGGTGGGAACTGTATTTAGTGAGTCAAAATCATTTCTACAATGAACTGTAATTATATACAAAGATACCGAGCTGTCATTTAGATTGGATTATTTCACCCAAATGCTCAGCCACAGTCATTTTGTTCCAAGCTACATTTCAGATCAGAACTGGTAGGACCAATGCTAATTTATACAATAAAATTATTTTAATCTGGTAAACTCAGGAATTTGGTGCTAAACTGAGATTTTCCAGAGTTCTTTATTATTCCAATTAATATTCTAATATGCTTTTAATTCACTACCTTTTGAAAAGATATTACAGAATAATATCTTTATAATTCCCTATATTCCCTAACAAGCAATAATATCATTGCTTGTTAGGGAAAATATTACAGCAGTGCTCAGGCAGGACAGATTAGAGGAGCTTGTCTACTGAGTCCTTATGGGTGGAGCTGAGAAACAGGAAAGGTATGGCCACATTAGTGGGATTGTATTACAGACCACCCAATAGTCAACGAGAATTGGAAGAGTAAATCTGCAGAGAGATAGCAGGCAACTACAGGAAACATAAAGTTGTGGTGGTAGGGGATTTTAGTTTTCCATACATTGATTGGGACTCCCATACTGTTAGAGGTCTAGATGGTTTAGAGTTTGTAAAATGTGTTCAGGAAAGTTTTCTAAATCAATATATAGAGGGACCAACTAGAAGGGATGCAATATTGGATCTCCTGTTAGGAAACGAGTTAGGACAAGTGACGGAAGTCTGTGTAGGGGAGCACTTTGGTTCCAGTGATCATAACACCATTAGTTTCAATTTGATCATGGACAAGGATAGATCTGGTCTTAGGGTTGAGGTTCTGAACTGGAAGAAGGCCAAATTTTGAAGAAATGAGAAAGGATCTAAAAGGCGTGGATTGGGACAGGTTGTTCTCTGGCAAAGGTGTGATTGGTAGGTGGGAAGCCTTCAAAGGGGAAATTTTGAGAGTGCAGAGTTTGTATGTTCCTGTCAGGATTAAAGGCAAATTGAATAGGAATAAGGAACCTTGGTTCTCAAGGGATATTGCAACTCTGATAAAGAAGAAGAGGGAGTTGTATGAAATGTATAGAAAACAGGGAGTAAATCAGGTGCTTGAGGAGTATAAGAAGTGCAAGAAAATACTTAGAAAGAAATCAGGAGGGCTAAAAGAAGACATGAGGTTGCCTTGGCAGTCAAAGTGAAGGATAATCCAAAGAGCTTTTACAGGTATATTAAGAGCAAAAGGATTGTAAGGGATAAAATTGGTCCTCTTGAAGATCAGAGTGGTCGGCTATGTGCGGAACCAAAGGAAATGGGGGAGATCTTAAACAGGTTTTTTTGCATCTGTATTTACTGAGGAAACTGGCATGAAGTCTATGGAATTGAGGGAATCAAGTAGTGAGATCATGGAAACTGTACAGATTGAAAAGGAGGAGGTGCTTGCTGTCTTGAGGAAAATTAAAGTGGATAAATCCCTGGGACCTGACAGAGTGTTCCCTCGGACCTTGAAGGAGACTAGTGTTGAAATTGCGGGGACCCTGGCAGAAATATTTAAAATGTCACTGTCTACGGGTGAGGTGCCGGAGGATTGGAGAGTGGCTCATGTTGTTCCGTTGTTTAAAAAAGGATCGAAAAGTAATCCGGGAAATTATAGGCCGGTGAGTTTAACGTCGGTAGTAGGTAAGTTATTGGAGGGAGTACTAAGAGACAGAATCTACAAGCATTTGGATAGACAGGGACTTATTAGGGAGGGTCAACATGGCTTTGTGCGTGGTAGGTCATGTTTGACCAATCTATTGGAGTTTTTCGAGGAGGTTACCAGGAAAGTGGATGAAGGGAAGGCAGTGGATATTGTCTACATGGATTTCAGTAAGGCCTTTGACAAGGTCCCGTATGGGAGGTTAGTTAGGAAAATTCAGTCGCTAGGTATACATGGAGAGGTGGTAAATTGGATTAGACATTGGCTCAATGGAAGAAGCCAAAGAGTGGTGGTAGAGAATTGCTTCTCTGAATGGAGGCCTGTGACTAGTGGTGTGCCACAGGGATCAGTGCTGGGTCCATTGTTATTTGTCAACTATATCAATGATCTGGATGATAATGTGGTAAATTGGATCAGCAAATTTGCTGATGATACAAAGATTGGAGGTGTAGTAGACAGTGAGGAAGGTTTTCAGAGCCTGCAGAGGGACTTGGACCAGCTGGAAAAATGAGCTGAAAAATGGCAGATGGCATTTAATACAGACAAGTGTGAGGTATTGCACGTTGGAAGGACAAACCAAGGTAGAACATACAGGGTTATTGGTAAGGCACTGAGAAGTGCAGTAGAACAGAGGGATCTGGGAATACAGATGCAAAATTCCCTAAAAGTGGCGTCACAAGTAGATAGGGTCGTAAAGAGAGCTTTTGGTACATTGGCCTTTATTAATCAAAGTATTGAGTATAAGAGCTAGAATGTTATGATGAGGTTGTATAAGGCATTGGTGAGGCCGAACCTGGAGTATTGTGTTCAGTTTTGGTCACCAAATTACAGGAAGGATATAAATAAGGTTGAAAGAGTGCAGAGAAGGTTTACAAGGATGTTGCCAGGACTTGAGATACTCAGTTACAGAGAAAGGTTGAATAGGTTAGGACATTATTCCCTGAAGCGTAGAAAAATGAGGGGAGATTTGATAGAGGTATATAAAATTATGATGGGTATAGATAGAGTGAATGCAAGCAGGCTTTTTCCACTGAGGCAAGGGGAGAAAAAAACCAGAGGACATGGGTTAAGGGTGAGGGGGGAAAAGTTTAAAGGGAACATTAGGGGGGGGCTTCTTCACACAGAGAGTGGTGGGAGTATGGAATGAGCTGCCAGATGAGGTGGTAAATGCGGGTTCTTTTTTAACAGTTAAGAATAAATTGGACAGATACATGGATGGGAGGTGTATGGAGGGATATGGTCCGTGTGCAGGTCAGTGGGACTAGGCAGAAAATGGTTCGGCACAGCCAAGAAGGGCCAAAAGGCCTGCTTCTGTGCTGTAGTTTCTATGGTTTCTATGGTTAATAGTATAATAATTTTTTGAGTGAAAGCAGTAGATTTAATGTGTGAGAAAAAGAGGCCCATCTAAGGCTACGTCCACACTACGCCGGATAATTTTGAAAACGCCAGCTTCGAGTAGAAACGACAGGCGTCCACACTAAGCGTTTTTCAAAATATCTCTGTCCACATTAGGCGGATATTTGGGCGAATCTCCTCCTACTGGGCATGCGCAGGACACAGAGAAAACAAGCGAAGAGGAAACGATATACTTGGTGCGCGTTTGTCCAGTTATACAGTTGAAAAACTTAAAAGGAATTGCTCTTGGCTCTCGCACAGGAGGACTTAAAACTTAAAAAAAAAACAAATACTGGAGCGTATGGAGGCAACCGACAGGGAGTTCACGGACAGTATGACCCAGCTGACGACGAACATTGAAAAACTAACTCTGTTACATTAATAAAGCACCTTGTTAAATGTATAAAACGTCTGCATCAGTGTTATCTTGTATTTCCATACAATGTTACATTAGGCTGTTACACATCTATTGTCAGAGAAGTACTTGTATAAATAGGTAAACCACCTTCATACAAGCAAGGACAGAAAACAGGGCAAAGTGAGTATACTTATTTATTCAGTAAGCTGTGGGTCAACTGGCTTCAGTCTCGTCTGTCTGTTCTGAAATTGTTAGGTGGTGGCGTTCAAGAAAACAACGAACATCTGTTCCGGCACGTCATGACAGCGTTTTTAAATAGTCAAAAAAACTCACTTTACGATTTAACTCTCACGCCGTTCACACCGACTGCGTGTTATAACAACTTGCGCAGTACCAAGCAGAAGCAGAAAAAAGCATTGTTGTTGTGGTGTTGTCATGACAGCGTTTTAAAATCTCTCCGGTTATCCCATACACACTACGCCGGATATTAAGCGTTTTCAGATTTATTCACTCTGGAGAGTATTTACGAAAATCTCCGTTTTCGGGGGCTGAAAACGCCGGCTCAGTGTGGACGGGAGGGCAAAACGAAGAGAAAAAGCTTCATTTTCAAAATTATCCGGTGTAGTGTGGACATACCCTAAGTTCAAGTGAGTGCACTAAATACTGGCAAGTTTAAATGGAGTGTGGGTACTGGGACCAAAGTAATCTTAAAAGGAGCACAGGAAATGTTGCAAAGGCAGAGTTAAAGAGAGTATAGGAAGCAGGGTCAAGCAGGTTTCAGGACCAGAGCTCTGGTGTGTTTCATGAGAGCAAGGGAATCAGCACCCCCTGAGCCAGAACCACTGTGACTACCAAACAGCTGTGATTTCTGAATGATCCAATAAAGGATTATTGTAGTTTACTCACTATGAATAACATTCCCACTTTCCACTGACTGAAATGGAGAGGCAAGTCTTGTAGAAGCATGTGTACCACCTGAAAAGTCGTCATATAATGCCCTCATATAAATATATACAGTGCCACTTCATAAATATTGCTAAATATTTGTACTTGTCCAATATGCGATGGATAAACTTAATGTGACTTGTGGATTTTTCTGCAGATCACTATTATGAGCATCTACTCAGTTGTTTTATTAAGTTTCTGTCTAATCTCCAAAGATGTTATGTCTGAAAATTGGAAACCATTGCTTACTTTACTTTACTTTATTGTTGCCAAACAATTGATACTAAAGCGTACAATCAACACAGTGATATTTCATTCTGCGCTTCGCACTCCCTGGAGTACAAATCAATAGTAAATATTAAAAATTTAAATTATAAATCATAAATAGAAAATAGAAAAGGGAAAGTAAGGTAGTGCAAAGAAACCGAGAGGCAGGTCCAGATATTTGGAGGGTACGGCCCAGATCCGGGTCAGGATCCGTTCAGCAGTCTTATCACAGTTTTATTGGGAAAACAATAAAATCTGGACTTGAGTGGAAGGGTTGGCTCGATCTATCGATTCCTTTCTTATCTATAGTCTTATCATCATTAGGGACACCCATACTTTCTGAAAGGCCAATGCTTTTATGGAGTTGTGATACCTATAGATCACTCAGGCTTTCCTAATATAATGGTAGATTACTTAAATATTTAATGACAACATGACTGGGCTGAGAAGTGGCAGATGGAGTTCAACCCAGATAAGTGTGAGGTGGTTCATTTTGGTAGGTCAAGTATGATGGGAAGTATATAGTATTAATGGTAAGACTCTCGGCAGTGTGGAGGATCAGAGGGATCTTGGGGTCCGAGTCCACTGGACACACAAAGCTGCTGCACAGATTGACTCTGTGGTTAAGAAGTCATACGGTGCATTGGCCTTCATCAACCATGGGATTGAGTTTAGGAGCCGAGAGGTAATGTTACAGCTATATAGGATCCAGGTCAGACCCCGCTTGGAGTACTATGCTCAATTCTGGTCACCTCACTACAGGAAGGATGTGGAAACTATACAAAGGGTGCAGAGGAGATTTACAAGGATGTTGCCTGGATTGGGAAGCATGCCTTATGGGAATAGGTTGAGTGAACTTGGCCTTTTCTCCTTTGAGTGGCGGAGGATGAGAGGTGTATAAGATGATGAGAAACACTGATTGGGTGGATAGTCAGAGGCTTTTACCCAGGGCTGAAATGGCTAACACGAGAGGACATAGTTTTAAGGTGCTTGGAAGAAGGTACAGAGGTTTTTTTATGCAGAGTGGTGAGTGCATTGAATGGGCTGCCAATGATGGTGGTGGAGGTGGATATACGATAGGGTATTTTAAGAGACTCCTGGATAGGTACATGGAGCTTAGAAAAACAGAGGGCTATGGGTAACCCTAGGTAATTTCTAAAGTAAGTACGTGTTTGGCACAGCATTGTGGGCTGAAGGGCCTGTATTGTGCTGTAGGTTTTCTATGTTTCTAACATGCCCAACCATTGTTATTATCTGGGATTTCTTTTAGCTATTACTAACAATAGTTATAGCCTAAATTTGGCAAGTGGAGGTGGAATCATGCATTTAAAGACAATTCCACCTTATACAACAGAAAGATAACTTCACATGGACAGTTGGAATTCAGAGTTGTACATCATCAGAACACACTTCTCCATTTCTGGAGTTGTCAAGTAACAGTCCATTGTCAAAACTGATTGGGTTGAGATAATGCACTATTAAATGAAAGGATGAATTGTGTATGGAAACCAATAGGTCATAAATACTGAGTTATTGATGGAGGTGACTCAAAATTTCAGGAAAAAGAAACAGACACAAGAGATAAAAAGGAGTTAGAGAAGAAGTTTGACTGAGTAATGAGGCAGCTAAAAGCTAGCCCATCACTAATGATATTGCTGAGAAAGGCAGACAGAGAGGAACTAACAGTACAGTGGAAGACAATAAACTGCTGGAATGTGCATGAATTTGGGAATAAGCAGTGTAGGCAATGGCCTGATTTGAAGCTACGAATTCCAGCATCTGCTCTGTCTCTCCATCCAGCCTGATACGAAGATGTTTATATTTAACCTTGTCAGAACCATTCTGTTCTCACCCACAATGCATGGATAGATGAACTATGTTCAAAATGTTTGAATTTCAGAAGAGACAACTGACTGAATGACTGAGCGTGGCAGAAAGGGGAAAATTCAGCAGTCTGAAGCCATACATTATACAATGGACGATAGCTGTTGGAAGGCAATCATTGATGCAAAGGTGTTTCTTGGGGGCTTAGCCTCCATCACGGGGCTTGACCAGACTATTTTAAACTCTTGGACTTTGGTGGGCAGCAGTAACACCCTTCCAAAAGCATGATTATATGCAACTTCTTCTGGTTAAGATAAAAATTGGGTAACTAGCACTGCATGTTGATAAAGAATCACAAATCTATAAAGCACATAAATGGGCTCTTTGGCCCAAATTGACTATGCCGACAGTGATGCTAATCCCATTTGCCTGCATTAGGCACAAAGTCCTCTACTCCTTTCCATTTTAAGTATGTGTCAGAACACCTTTCTGAGACACCACTCCCTAAAGATGTCCTGGGTACTTTGAGGGCTAGTGCCCAAGATGGAGCTGTCTAGATTTACAACCTTCTGCAGTTTCTTTCGGTCCTGTGCAGTAGCACCCCCCCCCCCGCCCCACCAACCACACCAGACAACGATGCAGCCTGTCAGAATGTTCTCCATGGTACAACTATATAAGTTTTTGAGTGTATTTGTTGACATACTGAACTCCTAATAAAGTATAAATAAATACAATTCTAATGTGCATTTTGTTTTTATCAGGATACGTGGCCAATTCCTTCCTACTTCCCACCTGTTCATGCTTTATCAATACACTTCGGGGGTTTTTGGTACAGTAATGGCACAATGCATTAATATACAGTACATTGCGTCGCAGGCCTGAAGGGTCGATCAGATGTGCTTTGTGCACGGCGATGAATAAATGGGCACGTGGGAGATTAAACCACGTACAGCCAATTACCGGCGGCATCACTCACTATTAAAGAAAATAAATACACGGGGATTCCATGACCATTCCAGAGTAAAGATTAAAAGGAAATCATCTGGTACAGGAGAGTAGCAGGACTCCCATGTTGTCGGGAGATGTTTACCTGCAATGTGCGGGCTGGTTGGATATTGTTCCAGTAGTAACTTAGGCCGATCAAAACCCTCGACCCGCTGCAGCAAACTTTCCAGCTCCTTCAGCTTCATGGCAACCGCCTGCCTCCGGAACGAAGTCCAGGCACTCGGGACCCGCTGAACACCCCGCTCAGCGCTGCCGATCACCGGGGGCTCATCCCAACCCTCGGAGCCTGCGAGCACCCTGCTCAGCGCTGCCAATCACCGGGGGCTCATCCTAACCCTCGGCGCCCGCTCAACACCGGGTGTTCCGGCGGCATTTGCGTGAGGCAAAGAAAAAGAACTAGTCGATGACCTGCAATGAAAATTACTGGCGTTCTTATTTTAAAAATTTATTTCACATTTCCGACTTCCGCACTACTGTCCTTAATGAGCATGCGCTAAGCGTTACTTTAAAACCGGGTACACACTGGAAATTGTTCTCATGTCTTTAAATTAGGTTAAGCAGATCACCAACATGTTCAAGTCCCCCGAAGATCAAAATTGCAATGGTGGGGTTCGCCAAGCAGCGTTGTTTGACTTTCGTGTGCAAGACAAGTTCACGCTGTCGCAATTAGCTTGACATATTCAGTCCGTTCAGTGAGCTTTTAAGGAGATATGCTACAACATAAATAATACTCTTGCACTTGGGAGAAATCTGCAACTGAATGAATGGGGGAAAAACAAATATGGATTCCGGTGGGAGAATGCTTCCGGGGAACGCAGAGAAACCTTTCTATGGTGGATTATACCAAGCTGGTTAATAACAGTACCTGTTTTTTTGTGTGTGAAAGCTATCAAAGAAGCCAGAATTAGAATAAGGTTTAATATCATCGACAGATGTAGTGAAATTTGTGGTTATGCGGCAGCAGTACATTATAATGCATACTAAAATTTTAAATTACAGTATGTGTGTGTATGTATATATATATATATATATATTTATAAACATAGAAATCTCTAGCACATTACAGGCCATAACATTGAATGGGGGGAAACGTTACAGACATGTAAAAACACGTTACAGACCATGTAACCTACTCTAGTAACTGCCTAGAATTTCCATACCGCATAGCCCTCTATTTTTCTAAGCTCCAGAGTCTCTTAAAAGATCCTATTGTATCTGCCTCTACCACCGTTGCTGGCAATGCATTCCACACATCCACCACTGTCTGTGTGAAAAACTTATCTCTGACATCCCCCTTCCAAGCACCCTAAAACTGTGCCCTCTCCTGTTAGTCATTTCAGCCCTGGGAAAAACTCCTCTTGGCTATCCACACGATCAATGCCTCTCATCACCTTATTCACCTCTATCAGGTCACCTCTCATCCTCCGTCGCTCCAAGGAGAAAAGGCCAAGTTCACTCAACCTATTCTTATAAGGCATGCTCGCCAATCCAGGCAACATTCTTGTAAATCTCCTCTGCACTCTCTCTTTGGTATCCACATCCTTCCTGTTGTGCAGTGACCAGAACTGAATACAGTATTCCAAGTGGGGTCCAACTAAGGTCTTACATAGCTGTAACATATATATAAAATTAAATACATAGTGCAAAAATTGAGGTGATGTTCATGGGTTCAATGTCCATTCAGAAATCTGATGGGAGAGGGGAAGTAGCTATTCCTGAATTGTTGAGTGTACGCCTTCAGGCCTCAGTACCTCCTCAGTGATGAGAAGACGGCAAGTCCTGGATGATGGCAGTCCTTAATGATGGATGCTGCTTTTTGAGGCATTGCTTCTTGAAGCCATCCTGGATGCCAGGAAGGCGAGTGAGCTGACTGAATTCACAACTTTTTGCGGCTTATTTTGATCCTGTGCTGTAGTGCCCCCCCCCCCCCACCATACCGGATAGTGATGCAGCCAGTCAGAATGCTCTCCACGGGTACTTCTGTAGAAATTTGCGAGTGTTTTTGGTGACATACCAAATCTGCTCAAACTCCCAATGAAGTATAACTGCTGCCGTGCCTTCTTTGTAACTGCATTGATATGCTGGGCCCAGGATAGATCCTCAGAGATGTTGACACCCAGAAACTTGAAATTATTTACCCTTTCCACTGGGTGGTATCCCTCCAGAAATGCAGCCAAGTACTCCCAGCTGGTAGTTCCGGAGTTTACTACTTAAGTAAAGCACTTCACCTCGCTGAAGGCTGCTAAGCACACTATTGACTGTATACCCTTCCCCTACTCATACGGAGAAAGTTGATGGTGTTATCTCTCCTTGACTATTGAGTTGGGTAACGTAGCAGCAAGCACCAAACTGAAAAGTGGCTCAGATCAGCAGCAGTGATCTAGAATAGTCCTGCAGTTAGGAAACTGAGAGTGGCTGTGGCCTTGAATTACAGAAGCAAAACATGTGTATTTGAGGTCACAGAAAGTCGCAAATCCAAGGATAAAAGACATGGAGTTCTTGCCCTCTTAGGAGCACAGTTTTAGTAGGTCTGGTTATTTTGTGAGTAAATAATAGCCTTCAGATTTGGACTTTTGAGGTTGAAAATACCCTGAACATGAACTTACTGTGTTGTTCTGGGAGGATGTCAAAAATCTCCCACCAACAAACATTCAGATGGTGAATTTTTGACAGACACTCAAATGGGTTTTATATTGTTTTAGTCATTATAACAAATGCACAACCACTATTTTGTTAGGAGTTATGTAAGTGAATTTCCAGTTCTTTGCACTAGAGAAGGTAAATGTCAGGGATTCAAGAGCACAAATATATAACATTGTACATATTAGTGAGAAAACATTGGACTCCATTGGAATGACTCACCTCATCAAATATGGTGTTAAATGCATAAGTGTATTCCTAAGACCTTTGGACAGATGGGGCTCGTCAACTATGATTGGCAGCTCATTCTGGAGAAGGAAAACTCTGATTGCAAACCTCCGCTGCCTGGCGGCTATGTCCACTCATGGGGAAAGCTTTGGAAGTAAACCCCATGGGAAAAATCCAGAGCTGGAGTCCCTAAGGCAGTCCCACTAAGCGCTGCTGCTGGTGCCGAACTGTATCGGTCTCTGCCGTTCCTTTGGGTTCATCAGATATGTGGATGGAGGTGTAGTCTATCTGGTCCAGGTGACTTATCTACGTTCAGACTTTTCAGTTTCCCAAGCACTTTCTTCCTAGTAATAGTGTAATTGCATTCACTTCTACCCCCTGACACTCTTGAACTTCTGGCATACTGCCAGTGTCTTCCACAGTGAAATTTGATGCAAAATATTTATTCAGTTTGTCTGCCATTTTCTTGTACACCAGTACTACCTCTCCTGCATCATTTTCCAGCAGTCTAATATCTACACTTGCCTCTCCTTTACTCTTTTACATCTCATAGGTATTCTTCAAATTCTTTATCTTGGAATCCAGTGCTAATCTGATTTTCCCAATTTACCTGCATATAAAAATCCCCATGACTATTGCAACAAGAATGACAGATTTCCTTCCATATTGCGAGAAAGGACATACTCAGATATCATGAATTCTTATGATACAATTTTGCTGATAAGTTTGTATTCCAGAGTCTAATTATCCTAAGCACATCAGCGACAAAGTGTAAATCAGAAATGTGTATATCTTCAAAAAGGTGAACATTTAGGACGAAGCAGCCCACTTGACAGCCATCCCATCAATCACCCTAAACATTCTGCCTTTCACTACCAATTCAGTAGCTACAATGTACATAACCTATAAAATTCATCGTATTTACTCAATCAGATTTGTGCACCAGCACCTGATGAACACAGTACCTCTGCAGTTGTCAAAGAAGATGGCTCACCGCCACTTTTTCAAGGACAATTAGGATGTGCATTAGATGCTGGCCTTGATCACCTGAAAATGAATAAATAAAAATCCTCAAAAAACAAAAAATAACTTAGGTAGAAGGGGTAAGTCACAGTAACCTCAACAAATGAAACTTTTGGAATCTGTATCATTTAATATCAATGGTATATTTTGTGAAATGTGATGTTTTGTGGCAGCAGTACATTGCAATGCATAATAAAAACTATTAAAAACTATAGCCATAAATTACAGTGTTGGCATGTGGCCAAGTGGTTAAGGCGTTTGTCTAGTGATTTGAAGGTTGCTCGTTCGAGCCTTGGCTGAGGCAGTATGTGTGTCCTTGAGCAAGGCACTTAATAACACACTGCTCCGCAATGATACCGGTGCCAAGCTGTATGGGTCCTAATGCCCTTCCCTTGGACAACATTGGTGTCATGGAGAGGGGAGACTTGCAGCATGAGCAACTGCTGGGCTTCTATACAACCTTGCCCAGGCCTGCATCCTGGAAACTTTCCAAGGCGCAAATCCATGGTCTCGTGAGACTAACAGATGACTAAAAAAAATCACAGTAAAAAAAATAAAAATTGTATTAAGTAATGCTAAAAACGAGTAAAACAAGAAAAAAAAATGTGAGTTAGTGTCCATGGACTCATTGTTCATTCAGAAATCTGATGGGGGTAGGGAAGAAGCTGTTCCACTGAGTGTGTGTCTTTGGCCTCTTGTACATCCTCCTTGATGATAGTCAAGAGAAGAGGCATTTCCTTTACCTCCTCCTTGATTGTGAAGAGAGATGACAGCTTTTAGAGGCAACACACATAAAAGTTGCCGGTGAACGCAGCAGGCCAGGCAGCATCTCTAGGAAGAGGTACAGTCGACGTTTCAGGCCGAGACCCTTCGTCAGGACTAACTGAAGGAAGGGTGAGTAAGGGATTTGAAAAGTTGGAGGGGGAGGGGGAGATCCAAAATGATAGGAGAAGACAGGAGGGGGAGGGATGGAGCCAAGAGCTGGACAGGTGATAGGCAAAAGGGATACGAGAGGATCATGGGACAGGAGGTCTGGGAAGAAAGACAAGTGGGGTGGGGAACCCAGAGGATGGGCAAGGGGGAGAAAAAGGAGAGTGAAAGAAAGAATGTGTGTATAAAAATAAGTAGCAGATGGGGTACGAGGGGGAGGTGGGGCATTAGCAGAAGTTAGAGAAGTCAATGTTCATGCCATCAGGTTGGAGGCTACCCAGACGGAATATAAGGTGTTGTTCCTCCAACCTGAGTGTGGCTTCATCTTTACAGTAGAGGAGGCCGTGGATAGACATGTCAGAATGGGAATGGGATGTGGAACTAAAATGTGTGGCCACTGGGAGATCCTGCTTTCTCTGGCGGACAGAGCGTAGGTGTTCAGCAAAGCGGTCTCCCAGTCTGCGTCGGGTCTCGCCAATATATAAAAGGCCACATCAGGAGTACCGTATGCAGTATATCACCCCAGTCGACTCACAGGTGAAGTGTTGCCTCACCTGGAAGGACTGTTTGGGGCCCTGAATGGTGGTAAGGGAGGAAGTGTGAGGGCATGTGTAGCACTTGTTCCGCTTACACGGATAAGTGCCAGGAGGGAGATCGGTGGGGAGTCCCTACGTGACTCCCTTGTCCATTTGTCCCCCCCATCCCTCCCCACTGATCTCCCTCCTGGCACTTATCTGTGTAAGCGGAACAAGTGCTACACATGCCCTTACACTTCCTCCCTTACCACCATTCAGGGCCCCAAACAGTCCTAACAGGTGAGGCAACACTTCACCCGTGAGTCAGCTGGGGTGATATACTGCGTCCAGTGCTCCCGATGTGGCCTTTTATATATTGGCGAGACCCGACGCAGACTGGGAGACCGCTTTGCTGAACACCTACGCTCTGTCCGCCAGAGAAAGCAGGATCTCCCAGTGGCCACACATTTTACTTCCACATCCCACTCCCATTCTGACATGTCTATCCACGGCCTCCTCTACTGTAAAGATGAAGCCACACTCAGGTTGGAGGAACAACACCTTATATTCCGTCTGGGTAGCCTCCAACCTGATGGCATGAACATCGACTTCTCTAACTTCCGCTAATGCCCCACCTCCCCCTCATACCCCATCTGTTACTTATTTTTATACACACATTCTTTCTCTCACTCTCCTTTTTCTCCCTCTGTCCCTCTGAATATACCCCTTGCTCATCCTCTGGGTTCCCCCCCCCTTGTCTTTCTTCCCGGACCTCCTGTCCCATGATCCTCTCATATCCCCTTTTGCCTATCACCTGTCCAGCTCTTGGCTCCATCCCTCCCGCTCCTGTCTTCTGCTATCATTTTGGATCTCCCCCCCCCCTCCAACTTTCAAATCCCTTACTCACTCTTCCTTCAGTTAGTCCTGACAAAGGGTCTCGGCGTGAAACGTCAACTGCACCTCTTCCTAGAGATGCTGCCTGGCCTGCTGCATTCACCAGCAACTTTTATGTGTGTTGCTTGAATTTCCAGCATCTGCAGAATTCCTGTTGTTTGAGCTTTTAGAGGCATCACCTTTTGAAAACGTCCTTGATGCTGGGGAGACTATTGCCCATGGTGGAGCTGGCTGAGTTTGCAACTTACTGTAGCTATTTACGGTCCAGTGCAGTGGCCGCTCCAAACCAGATGATGATGATGCAACCAGTTAGAATGTTCTCCACGGTACACCTGTAAAAAAAAATTGTGAGAGTCTTTGGTAACTCACCAAGACTCCTCAAACTCTTAATGAAATATAACCATTGTTGTGCTTTCTTTGTAATTGTATCAATATAGAATAGTACAGCACATTACAGGCCCTTCGGCCCACAAAGTTGTGCCGACCCTCAAACCCTGCCTTCCATATAACCCCCCAACTTAAATTCCTCCATATAACTGTCTAGTAGTCTCTTAAACTTCACGAGTGTACCTCCACCACTGACTCAGGCAGTGCATTCCATGCACCAACCACTCTCTGAGTAAAAAACCTTCCTCTAATATCCCCCCTGAACTTCCCACCCCTTACCTTAAAGCCATGTCCTCTTGTATTGAGCAGTGGTGCCCTGGGGAAGAGGTGCTGGCTATCCACTCTATCTATTCCTCTTATTATCTTGTACACCTCTATCATGTCTCCTCTCATCCTCCTTCTCTCCAAAGAGTAAAGCCCTAGCTCCCTTAATCTCTGATCATAATCCATACTCTCTAAACCAGGCAGCATCCTGGTAAATCTCCTCTGTACCCTTTCCAATGCTTCCACATCCTTCCTATAGTGAGGCGACCAGAACTGGACACAGTACTCCGAGTGTAGCCTAACCACAGTTTTATAGGGCTGCATCATTACATCGTGACTCTTAAACGCTATCCCTCGACTTATGAAAGCTAACACCCCATAAACTTTCTTAACTACCCTATCCACCTGTGAGGCAACTTTCAGGGATCTGTGGACATGTACCCCGAGATCCCTCTGCTCCTCCAAACTACCAAGTATCCTGCCATTTACTTTGTACTCTGCCTTGGAGTTTGTCCTTCCAAAGTGTACCACCTCACACTTCTCCGGGTTGAACTCCCATCTGCCATTTCTCAGCCCACTTATGCATCTTATCAATGTCTCTCTGCAATTTTTGACAATCCTCTACATTATCTACACCACCACCAACCTTTGTGTTGTCTGCAAACTTGCCAACCCACCCTTCTACCCCCACATCCAGGTCGTTAATAAAAATCACGAAAAGTAGAGGTCCCAGAACAGATCCTTGTGGGATCCTTGTGGGATCCACTAGTCACAATCCTCCAATCTGAATGTACTCCCTCCACCATGACCCTCTGCTTTCTGCAGGCAAGCCAATTCTGAATCCACCTGGCCAAACTTCCCTGGATCCCATGCCTTCTGACTTTCTGAATAAGCCTACCTGTGGAACCTTGTCAAATGCCATACTAAAATCCATATAGATCACATCCACTGCACTACCCTCATCTATATGCCTGGTCACCTCCTCAAAGAACTCTATCAGGCTTGTTAGATATGATCTGCCCTTCACAAAGCCATGCTGACTGTCCCCGATCAGACTATGATTCTCTAAATGCCCATAGATCTTATCTCTAAGAATCTTTTTCAACAGCTTTCCCACCACAGACGTAAGGCTCACTGGTCTATAATTACCTGGACTATCCCTACTACCTTTTTTGAACAAGGGGACAACATTCGCCTCCCTCCAATCCTCCGGTACCATTCCCGTGGACAACGAGGACGTAAAGATCCTAGCCAGAGGCTCAGCAATCTCTTCTCTTGCCTCATGGAGCAGCCTGGGGAATATTCCGTCAGGTCCCGGGGACTTATCTGTCCTAATGTATTTTAACAACTCCAACACCTCCTCTCCCTTAATATCAATATGCTCCAGAACATCAACCTCACTCATATTGTCCTCATCATCATCAAGTTCCCTCTCATTGGTGAATACCGAAGAGAAGTATTCATTGAGGACCTCGCTCACTTCCACAGCCTCCAGGCACATCTTCCCACCTTTATCTCTAATCGGTCCTACCTTCACTCCTGTCATCCTTTTTTTCTTCACATAATTGAAGAATGCCTTGGGGTTTTCCTTTATCCTACTCGCCAAGGCCTTCTCATGCCCCCTTGCTCTTCTCAGCCCCTTCTTAAGCTCCTTTCTTGCTTCCTCAATAGACCCATCTGATCCTTACTTCCTAAACCTCATGTATGCTGCCTTCTTCCACCTGACTAGATTTTCCTCCTCACTTGTCACCCATGGTTCCTTCACCCTACCATTCTTTATCTTCCTCACCGGGACAAATTTATCCCTAACATCTTGCAAGAGATCTCTAAACATCGACCACATGTCGATAGTACATTTCCCTGCAAAAACATCATCCCAATTCACACCCGCAAGTTCTAGCATTATAGCCTCATAATTTGCCCTGCCCCAATTAAAAATTTTCCTGTCCTCTCTGATTCTATCCTTTTCCATGATAATGTTAAAGGCCAGGGAGCGGTGGGCCTAGGATAGATCTTCAGAGATGTTGACAACCAGGAACTTGAAACTGCTCTCCCTTTTCCATTGCTGATCCCCTGGTGTCTTCCCTTGACATCTCCTTCTGGAATTACACAATCAATTCCCTGGTCTTACTGACGCTGAGTGCAAGGTTGTTGCTGCCATTCAACCAGCTGATCTATCTCACTCCTGTACGCTTCCTCATCACCATCTGAAATTCTGCAAACAACAGTTGTATTGTCAGCACACTTACAGATGGCATTTAAGCTGTGCCTAGCCACACAGTCATTGTGGCTGTAGGGAGAGTAGAGCAGTGGGCTCAGCAGGTTTCCTTGAGGTGTGCCGGAGTTAACTGTCAGCGAAAAGGAGATTTTATTTTTGATGTCTGTGGTCTCCGGATAAAGTCAAGGATCCAGTTGCAGAGGGAGGTATAAAGATCCAGGTCTTGGAGCTTGTTGATTAGAACTGAGGGTGTGATGGCAGAACGCTGAGCTGTAATCAATAAACAGCAGTCTGACATAGGTTTTGCTATTGTCCAGTAACAGTAAGCCTTAAAGTAACCTGGAGCAGATACCTGAAAGAGTAGTTATGGAGCAAGAACATCTTAAAGTAGAACAAAGTGGTAGAGATACAAAGAGCTTTAGGGAGGACATTCCAAAATTTAAGGCCTTTAAAGCTGAAGGTATTTCTGTCAAAAGTGGAATACTTAAATATTTAATCAGACAAAAATACAGATCTCACCAGAAGGTTGTAAGCCTGGAGGAGATTACAACTACAATTTACAAATATATCACCCTTTGTTTAGCAAAATCATTTCTAGTGTCCTTTACAAGTCAAGAGCCACATGGGTAATAGGTGAATGGGACTCAACATTAGATAGATAATAACAAGCATTGCCTTGGACAGCCTGAAGTTCTATTCTTTACTTTACTTTATACTTTATGGTTGCCAAACAATTGATACTAGAGCGTACAATCATCACAGCGATATTTGATTCTGCTCTTTGTGCTCCCTGGAGTGCAAATCGATAGTAAATATTAAAATTTTAAATTATAAATCATAAATAGAAAATAGAAAAGGGAAAGTAAGGTAGTGCAAAAAAACCGAGAGGCAGGTCTGGATATTTGGAAGGTATGATCCAGATCCGGGTCAGAAGGGAAGATTCCTTCCCTTCCCTGTAATCATTTAGCTTTGGGATGAAGATCTATATGTTAGCACAAGTTTTTAGATGACCTTCAGTCTGACAACAGCTTAATAACTTGAGAAGAGCTTCTTTACTCACTGCTACTATTAGGAAGGAGGTGTTGCTGCTGAAGATCCACACCCAATGTTTTAGGAATAGCTACTTCTCCTCCACCATCTGATTTCTGAATGGTACATGAACACTATCTCACTATTTTTGGTTTTGTTCTCTTTTTGTTCTACTTATTTATTTTACTTATGTATACATTATATATATTATAATTTATATTACACATTGCACTGTACTGCTGCCACAAAACAAGAAATTTCACGATATATGTCAAAGATAATAAACTTGGATTTTTATCCAGCAATTATGTATAGGTCAATTATTCAAAGGTAAAAGGATGCTGATGGGATTTATATGCAGGTCTCCATCATAAATTGGGAAATTGCTTCATTGAGCACCTCTGCTCCACCTGCCAAAAATGGAACTTCCGGGTGGCCAAACATTTTAATTCTGATTCCCATTCCTGTTCTGACATGTCAGTCCATGGTCTCCTCTTGCACCAATATGAGGCCACGCTCATAGTGGAGGAGCAACACCTTATATTATAGTATGTCTGGGTAGCCTCCAACCTGATGGCATGAATATCGATTTCTCCTTCCAGCAAAAAAAAATTCCCTCCCCCTCCTATTCCTCACTCTGTCCTCTTACCTCTTCTCAACTGCCTATCACCTCCCCCTGGGTCCCCTCCTCCTTTCCTTTCTCGTATGGTCCACTCTCCTCTCTTATCAGATTCCTTCTTCTCCAGCCCTTTATCTTTCTTGCCCATCCTGCCTAGTTGGTTTCACTTATTACCCCTTCCTTTACAGTTTTGAAGAAGGGTCTCATCCTAAAATGTCAGCTATTTATTCATTTCCATAGACACCATCTGACCTGCTGAGTTCCTCCAGCGTTTTGTGTCTGTTGCTTTGGAGTTCTAGCATCTGCTGACTTTCTCATGTTTATAAAGAGGTTAAACTGCTACTGCTGAATTGTAAGTAATGAAAGAAAAAAATAACCTAATCTGTTCAGCAAAAACTTTTGAAGTTTGCGAAGATTCGGCATGTCATCTAAAACTTTGACAAACTTCTATAGATGTGTGGTGGCGAGTACATTGACTTGTTGCATCATGGTCTGGTATGGAAACACCAATGCCCATGAATGGAAAAGCCTACAAAAAGTAGTGGATACAGCCCAGTCCATCACGGTTATGTGCTCCCCACCACTGCGCACATCTACATTGAACACTGTTGGAAGAAAGCAGCATTCATCATCAAGGAACCCCACTGCCCAGGCCTTGCTCTTCTCTCACTGCTACAATCAGGAAGAAGGTACAGGTGCCTCAGGATCCAAACCATTAGACTCAGAACTGTTATTACCACCCAAACCATAGGCTCTTGAACCGTGGAGGATAACTTCACTCACCCCATCACTGAACTGATCCCAAATCCTATGGACTTACTCTCAAGCACTCTTCATCTCATGTTCTGCATATTTATTGCTTATTTGTTATTCTTTTTTCTCTTTTTGTACTTGCATAGCTTGTTGTATTTTGCACATTGGTGTTTGTCCGTCTTATTGTGTTTATTGATTGATTGTGTTTCATTGCACTTACTGTGAATGCCTGCAAGAAAATTAATCTCGGGGTTGTGTATAGTGACATAATATTTTTTTGAACTTTGATGAAATGATATAAATTATGTGGTCTTCTAATGACTTTCAGGAGAATCACAAAAAAGTGTCCACGATGTTTCACAAGAGGAGATTTCCTCAGGGCAAGGTTTCAGCAACCTCAGTTCCTGAGCTCCCCTGCAGAATAGCATTGCAAAATAAGTGTGACTATTAATAAAATTAATAAATACTTGTGTTTTGTTTGGGTCGTAGTCCTTGGAGCAGTAGGAAGGAAATCTGATACTTGTGTATTATACATATACACTCAGTGGCCACTTTATTCGGTAAACTTGTACACCTGCTTGTTAATGTGAATATCTACTCAGCCAGTCGTGTGGCAGCAACTCAATGCATAAAAGCACCCAGACCTGGTCAGTTGTTATTCAGACCAAACATCAGAATAGGCAGGAAATGTGGTCTAAGTGACTTTGACCATGGAGTGATTGCTGGTGCCAGATGGGCCGGTTTGAGTATCTCGGAAACTGCTGATCCTCTGGGATTTTCATGCCCAACAGTGTCAAGAAAAAATAAATAAACATCCAGTGAGCAGCGTTTCTTTGGGTGAGAATGCCTTGTTAATGAGAGAGGTCAGAGGAGAATGGCCCGAGTGGATCGAGCTGTCAGGAAGGCGACAGTAACTCAAATAACCACACATTACAACAGTGGTGTGCAGAAGAGCATCTCTGAATGCACAACACTTCAAACAGCAGAAGACCATGAACATTCACTTAGTAGCCTCTTTATTAGGTACAGGAGGAAATTAATAAACTGTTTATATTTCTATAGGGAATTTAGCAAATGTGAGATAAAACTTGATTCAAAATGTTAAGCAACTTAATTTCAATACTATGTAAATACTAATACTGGATTCACTTACATTATTTGTAGATTCATTTATTTAAATCAATATGCAATTAGTTTTCCTGAAAAACTTTTATCAGACATACGTTTTTACACGTGCTTGTCATTCATTCTTTCCTTCTGAGAGTTTACTGTATTTTTCCACTTTGCTGCCTTCACAGCATCTGTTATGAAAATAACGCAGTAAAGAGCTGAAACAATCAAAAATAAAAGCGATAAAAAGAAGCAATGAGCACGTCAGTGAAAGGATTCTTCAAGTCATTCATTTTTAGTGCCAAAATGTTGCTGGCTTTTCCTTCGTCATATAATCTTAGCTGATTATTATTAATATCATGCAGAGTGAATTGAATCAGTCAAAAGTTGGCTTATGTGATGGTGGGGATTTCAGGAGGAAGCCGAGATGGATTAATCACTCAAAGGTTCAAAGGTCCAATTTAATGTCAGAGAAATGTATACATTTATATATCCTGAAATGCCTTTTCTTCGCAAACATCCACGAAAACGGAAGTGCCCCAAAGAATGAACGGCAGTTAAACGGGAGAACCCCAAAGTCCCCCCTCCCAGCACCGGCAAAAAAAGCATCGGCACCGCCACCGAGCACAAGCGTGAGCGAGCTGATAGTAAAGACACTCAGCTAGTCATCCAGTCAGAACTTGTTGCTGAACAGATTTCGACAAGACAGGCTGAAAACACTTCAAACTTGGGCGTCTTGGAACTGATTCAAAAAGGGAAAGTTGTCAGAAGTTTTAATTTGTAAAGGGTCAGCAGGATTGATGAAAGATCCCAGTATTGATCAGCCAGAGTGGAGTTTGCTGTGGTTGAGTTTGTAGTTATTCAGTCATGTATGGAATAAGATCTATAAATGTACATACGAGATAGCTGATAAAATATATAAACCCATTTAGGCCTTTAAACGACGTAAAGACTATTCAGTACTGCACCGGTTATATAATCAAGTGACAGGAAGTGACATAAAATGTCAAGCAATCAGCCTGAAGAAGTGATCCAAATTAATAGTCAGTTCCCGACTGAATACTGTAATGATGTTCCATATAGGTTAAAATGAATTGGTTTGCAGTTGGGAAAGAACCTAAATAAGTGTATATTTCAATTAAAATATGCGTTTATAAATAACTGTTTCTACATTTTCATGCCAGTAAGTAGTCAACTGATGATATGAAGATAGTTGATGGTTTGTGTCAAATGTCATCATGTACATCAGTATAACACTGCTTCTTTAAGCACTTCGTGTAACTATGCGTCGTGATTTACATGATACGTTATTATACCCTTTTCTGTTAGCTGAAAGCCTTCAAATTCAGTGTTTTGTCGACTGCTCTTTCTCTGCTTCGTAAAACAGCAACACCAAAGCACCACTACAGAATCCTCTGCTTTTTATCCCCCCCCCACAGGAATTCAACTGGCATATGTTTAACGTCATCCATTTCCTGCATACAAACACTTTCTCTCAGTTGACGTGGAGCACAATACGCATTTCCTATCTATTGCAATATTCATTTTAAAGCTGAACAATTTAAATCCTCAGAAGGTTCACCGTTGTGGGACACGCAGCAGGCGCTTCGCACAAAAAATGCTGGAGAGTCAGGAAGCCTGGAGGGAGAGGAACACGCAGCCGACGTTGCGGGCATTCCGAGCGTGTCGCCCAGGATCTGTCACCTCACGCACGGCGATGTCCATTTAAACGGCAGCGGCGACGTCGCGATCGCGAGCGAGGAACGGAGTCCGCGCGACTGCGGATCTCGCGAGAGCTGCCGCGACGCTGGTCAAAGAACAAAATAAGTCAGGGATCAGCGCGGGGGGGAGGGGTGGGGGGCGGCCGTCATGGCGGTGCCGTTGCTGCGCCGGGACAAGCGGAGTGTGGCTGCTTCGCTGAAGGTTGAGTGCTCTCGGTCGGACGGCAGAGGCACGCAGTTGCTCGGTGAGCTACTGGACAGTGTGCTGAGCCCTAAGAGGCCGGTGGCCGAGGCCGAAGTGATCGAGTGGTGCAAGTGCCTGATGGCCGGCGGCGAGAGCTTCGATGACTTCTGTAAAATGGTGCGCGCCTATGACAACGCCACTCTGTGCGGTTTGGTGTGGACGGCCAACTTCGTGGCTTACCGGTGTAGGACGTGCGGGATCTCGCCGTGCATGTCCTTGTGCGCCGAGTGTTTCAACGCCGGGGAGCACACGGGCCACGATTTCAACATGTTTCGGAGTCAAGCGGGCGGGGCCTGCGACTGCGGGGACAGCAGCGTGATGCGGGACAGCGGGTGAGTGACCGACCGCGGACGCGACTCAGCCTGTTCGCGGCTCCTCGCTGCAGTAATCTCCGCTTCCAGGGCTGCGGACTCCGGCCTTGGCTTGAAGTAGTCCTCGTCCGTATTCACTGGGTAATCACTGACCTTCTAGCAGCAGCTGCACTTGTTTGTAAACTCCTTGCGTTTCCCAGTAACGCCGAGGACCGGGTACAAAACAGGACGTGACTGCTGCTATCCTGAGACTTAAGGAATGATTTTATACGTTTGATTCCTTGATTTTTGGATTCCATTTAATTAATAGTGTAAACTTGACGTTAATCTCCATGAAATCATACAAAAGTCACAACATTAAGTCCCAATAACCCTCTTGATTTTGTAATTTTATATAATGACCTACAAAAGTTGCTCCGAATCTTAAATTTTCAGAGCTACTGGTACTACTAGAGCATAGCCTGAACAACATTAAATTCGTGGTCGAATCCTTCTCGCAGAAACCTCAATTTATTGAACTCCGCGCATGGTATATGTACATCATAGGCCCGAACAGTTTGCTTACTCGAAGTTTTGGATACCATACTGTCACATGCCGATGACCAGGCAGATTTGACACTTTGATCAGGGGCAGCAGCTTCCAAAACTATTTGACTGCTGTACTGGCCCGAGCAAATAAGCAAAACTGCATTCACCCAGATGGAGGATTTGAAGGTGGGGAAAGGTGCACTATGACGCACGTTTAAGAATGAGTTCTAGACTAGATTTCCATTCAGGAATATTCATTAACGTTATGTACAATGTTGTACTGTTGCAACAATATCGAGCGGACAGGGTGGGCTGAACAGCTTAATTCTGCTCCTATGTTTTGTGGTCTTTAAAGCACCGTGTAAATGTTATTAAGAGCATTATCAAGCACACAATGACACTGCCATATATTCTAAAACCCAGATTAAAGCGATGCTTCCCACAGAAGTGGCTTGATGGAGAGAAGAGTTAAGGGAAAGAATTCCAGGGTCTTGCAGTGAGGGAGTGGTATAGCAATCTGGATCAGTAACTGCAAAGTAATTTGTAGATTGTGTTGGTGGTGGAGGGAATGAGTGTTTAGGTGGTTGATGGGCTGCTGTGTTCTGGATGGTGTTGAGTTGCTGGGAGCTGTTGATCTTTCAAAAATCATTGGACTCTGGCACGGTGCCAGAGAACTGGAAAATGGCAAATGGCACTCCACTCTTTAAGAAAGGAGGAAGGCAGCAGAGAGGAAATTATAGACCAGTTAGCCTGACCTCAGTGGTTGGGAAGATGTTAGAGTCAATTGTTAAGGACGAGGTGATGGAATACTTGGTGACATAGGACAAGATGGGACAAAGTCAGCATGGTTTCCTTAAGGGAAAATCCTGCCTGATGAACATCTTGGAATTCTTTGAGGAAATTAAAAGTCAGATAGATAAAGGGGATGCAGTGGATGTTGTATATTTGGGCTTTCAGAAGGCCTTTGACAAGATTCCACACTTGAGGCTGCTTACCATGTTAAGAGCCCGTGGTGTTACAGGAAAGATACTAAAATAGTTAGAGCATTGGCTGATTGGCAGGAGGCAGTGAGTGGGAATAAAAGGATCCTTTTCTGGTTGGCTGCCAGTGACTAGTTCTGTTCCACAGGGGTCAGTGTTGGGGCAACTTTTTATGCTGTGTATAAACGATTTAGATGATGAAATAGATGGCTTTGTTGTCAAGTTTGCAGATGATACGAAGATTGGTGGAGGGGTAGGTAGTGTTGAGGAAACAGGTAGGATGCAGAAGGAGAATGGGCAAGAAAGTGGCAAATGGTATATAATGTTGGAAAATGCATGGTCGTGCATTTTGGTAGTAGAAATAAATATGCAGACTATTTTCTAAACGGGGAGAAAATCCAAAAATCTGAGATGCAGAGGGACTTGGGAGTCCTTGTGCAGAACACCCTAAAGGTTAACTTGCAGGTCAAGTCAGTGGTGAGAAGGCAGATGCAATGTTAGCATTTGTTTCCAAGAGGTCTAGAATACAAGAGCAGGAATGCGATGCTGAGGCTTTATAAGACATTTTGAGTATTATGAACAGTTTTGGGCTCCTCATCTTAGAAGGGATGTACTGGCATTGGAGAGGGTCCAGAGGAGGTTCACAAGGATGATTCCAGGAACAAAAGGGTTATCATACGAGGAACGTTTAATGGCTCTGGTTCTGTATTCACTGGAATTCAATATATTCATTGAAACCTTTTGAATGTATTCAGAGTAGATGTGCAAAGGATGTTTCCCATTGTGGGAGAATCTTGGACGAGAGAGCACAGCCTCAAGATAGAGGGGCACTCATTCAATACAGAGAAGCGGAAAAATTTCTTCTGCCAGAGGGTGGTGAATTTGTGGAATTTGTTGCCACGTGTAGCATTGGAGGCCAGGTGGTTGGGTGTATTTAAGGCAGAGATTGATAGGTTCTTGATAGGACATGGCATCGAAGATTACGGGGAGAAGGCTGGGAAATGGAGTTGAGTAAGAGGGGAAAAAAAGGATCAGCTATGATTGAATGGCAGAGCAGACCTGATGGGCCAAATGGCCTGATTCTGGCCTATATGGTCTAAATAGTCAACCCCAACATCTTCCCAACCACTGAAGTCAGACTTGCTGGCCTAGAGTTTCTTTCTTCTGCCTCCCTCCCCTCTTGAAGAGTGGAGTGGCATTTGCACTTTTCCAGTCTCTGGAACCGTTTCAGAATCAAGTGATTCTTGAAAGTTCACTACTCATGCCTCCACAATCTCTTCAGCCATCTCTTTTAGAACCCTGAGGTGTACACCATCTGGTTCAGGTGACTTACCTTCAGACCTTTCAGTTTCGCAAGCACCTTATGGTAACTTCACACATTTTATGAGCGGTCATACCTGGAACTTCCAGCATACTGCAGGGTCTTCCACAGTGACGACAGATGCAAAATACTTGTATTGTTCTTCTGCCATTTCCTTATCCCTCATTACTATCTCTCCAGCATCATTTTCCACTAGTCTGATAATCACTCTCACCTCTCTTTTACACTTTATGAATCTGAAGAAACTTTTGGTAAACTCTTTAATATTTTTGGCTGGCTTACTTCCATATTCCATTTTTATCTTAATGACTTTTTAGTTGCCTTCTGTTGGTATTTAAAAGCTTCCCAATCCTCTAACTTCCCACTAATTTGTGCTCTATTATATACCCTCCCTTTGGCTTTTATGTTGACTTTGACTTTCTTTTTAGCTATGGTTGTGTCATCTTTTCTTAAATCCTTCTTCCTCTTTGGGATGTATATATCCTGTGCTTCCAAATTGCTTCCCCTTTACCCCTTTAAAGTCAAAGTAAAATTTATTATGAGAATACATATATTTCTCCCTTGAGATTCATTTTCTTACAGGTATCTAGAACCATAGAACACTACAGAATATAAAACAGGCCATTTGGCCCTTCTAGTCTGTGCCGAAACATTATTCTGCTAGTCCCATTGACCTGCATCCAGTCCATAACCCTCCAGACCTCTCCCATCCATGTACCTATTCAATTTATTCTTAAAGCTTAAGAGTGAGCCCGCATCTACCACGTCAGATGGCAGCTTGTTCCACACTCCCACCACTCTCTGAGTGAAAAAGTTCCCCCAAATGTTCCCCCTAAACCTTTTCCCTTTCACCCTAGAGCCATGTCCTCTCGTATTTATCTCTCCTAATCTATGTGGAAAGAACCTATTCACATTTACTTTGTCTATACCCCTCATAATTTTGTAAACCTCTATCAAATCTCCCCTCATTCTTCTACACTTCAAGGAATAAAGTCCTAACCTGTTCAATCTTTCCCTGTAACTCAACTCCTGAAGACCCAGCAACCTCCTAGAAAATCTTCTCTGCACTCTTTCAATCTTATTGATATCCTTCCTATAGGTAGGTGACCAGAACTGCACATAATACTCCAAATTTGGCCTCACCAATGTCTTATACAACCTCCTCATAACATCCCAACTCCTATACTCAGTACTTCGATTTATGAATGCCAGGATGCCAAAAGCCTTCTTTACAACTCTGTCTACCTGTGATGCCACTTTCAGGGGATTATGTATCTAAACTCCCAGATCTCTCTTGCACTCCTCAGTGCCCTACCATTTACTGTGTTTGTCCTTCCAAAATGCAACACCTCACACTTGTCTGCATTAAATTCCATTTGCCATTTTCTGGCTCATTTTTCCAGTTGGTCCAGATCCCTCTGCAAGCTTTGAAAACCTTCCTTGCTGTCCACAATGCCTCCAATCTTAGTGTCATCGGCAAACTTGCTGATCCAATTTACCACATTATTATCTAGATCATTGATATAGACAACAAACGGCAATGGTCCCAGCATAGATCCTTGATGCACAATCCAGTTTACAACCTCTCCATGGATACCTAGTGTCTGAACCAATCTCCCATGTGGGACCTTGTCAAAGGCCTTACTAAAGTCCATGTCGACAACATCCACAACCTTTCCTTTGTCTACTTTCTTGGTAACCTCCTCAAAAAACTACAAGATTTGTTAAACATGATCTACCGCGCACAAAGCCATGCTGACTATTGGCTGTCCAAATGCTTGTATATCCGATCTCTCAGAACACCTTCCAATAATTTACCTACTACTGAGGTCAGGCTCACTGGCCTGTAATTACCTGGTTTACTTTTGGAGCCTTTTTTAAACAACGGAACAACATGAGCTACCCTCCAATCTTCCAGCACCATACCTGACACCCGACACCTTACCATCTACAGGAAAGTTAAAAAAAAACACATTAGGATTTATTAAAAATTTGTAGATAAGCAAACAACCAATGTGCAAAAGAAGGCAAGTTGTGCAAACAAAAATAATAAATAATACTGAGAGCATGAGTTGTAGAGTTCTTGAAAGTGAGGCTGTAGGTCATGGAATCAGTTCCAAGGTGTGGTGAGGGAAGTTATTCCTGCTGGTTCATGAGCCTATGGTTGTAGGGTAATAACTGTTCCTGAAACAGGTGCTGTGGGATCTAAGGCTCCTGCATCTCCTGTCCAGTGGTAGTAGTGAGAAGAGAGCATGCTCTGAATGGTGGGGCTCCTTGATGATGAATGCTGTTTTCTTGTGGCACTGCTCCATGTAAATGTGCTCAATGGTGGGGAGGGCTTTGCCTGTGAATGACTGGGCTGTATCCACCACCTTCTGTAGTCTTTTCCATTGTATGATGCAGTGAGCTAGGATGCTCTCCACTTTCCATCTTTAGAAACTTGTCAAAGTTTTTGTGACATGTCAAATCTATGCAAGTATCAAAGAAAGTAGAGGTGGTGTTGTGCCTTCTTTGTGATGGCACTTATGTGCAGGTCCTGGGACAGATCCTCTGTTATGGTAATGTCAAGGAACTTAAAGTTACCTAGTTTTTCCACTTCCAATCCCCTAATGAGGACTGCTTCATGGACCTCTGACTTCTTCCTCCTGGAATTGATAATTATAATCAGCTCTTTGGTTTTGCTGATGTTGAGTAAGAGATTGTTGTTGTGGCACCATTCAACTCTCTCCATCACCTTTGATTTGGCGAGCAACAGTGTTGTTGTCGGCAATCTTAAATATGGCATTGGAGCTGTACTTAGGCACACAGTCATAGGTATAAAGTGAGTAAAGCTGGAGGTGAAGCACTCAGCTTTGTAGTGTATCTGTGCTGATAGTTCTTATGGAGCAGATGTTGTTAACAGGTAATCCATAATGACTGGAGTCTGCAAGTGATGAAATCAAGGAACCAGTTGCATAGGGAGGTATCAAGGCCTAGGTCTTCAAGCTTAGTGATGAGTTTTGAGGGAATGATGATGTTGAATGGTGAGCTATAGTCAATGAAGAATATCCTTTGGTATTGTCCAGGTATTCCAGAGGTGAGTAAAGAATCAATGAAATGGCATTTGCTGTTGACCTGTTATGACAGTAGACAAATTGGGGCAGATCCAGGTGACTCCTCAGGCAGAATTTGATATGCTTCATGACCAGTCTCTCAAAATCAGTTATTGCAGTAAATGTAAGTGCTACTGTATGATAATCATTGAGGTACGTTACTACATTCTTAGACACTGGTACGATTGAAGTCTGTTGAGCAGGTGTGTACCTCGGACTGCCAAAGCAAGAGGTTGAAGATGGCCAGAAAAACTTCATCCAGTAGATTAGCACAGGTGTTCAGTAGTCTGACAGGTATGCTGGAGCCAGATGCTTGCTGTGGATTCACCCTCCTGAAGGATGCTTTCATGAAGGCCTCAGAGACTGAAATCACAAGATCATCGGTGCCTGTAAATGAATGTGAAAGTGCCTCTGTATTCTATCGATCAAAGCAAGCATAAAGGGAATTAAGCTCATGTTGGAGTGAAACCTTGATGCTTGATTTTGTTTTGTAGGAGATGATGGCATTCAAGTCCTGCCGCAGTTGTCAAGCATCCCACTGTAATTCAAGTGTAGTACAGAATTGCCGCTTTGCATGTGGGATGGCTTTCCAGAGGTCATACCTGGATTTTTTTTGTACTTTCCTGGATTGCCTGTTCTGAACATCACCGATCTAGCCCTCAGCAGATTTCTAATCTATTGGTTCATGCAGGGCTTCTGCTTGAGGAAGACTGAATGATCTGTGGGAACACAGTCATCTGCTTTAAAGTCACTTAACTAAAGCCCCTTGGATTCCTGTTAAATCTTTCACTCTCACTTTAAACCTACAGTGCCTTTGTAAAAATATTCAGCACCCAACTTTGTTCACATAAGAGTATTACAATCAGGGATTTTGATCAATTTAACTGAGAATTTTTATTTTTGAATTGCATCTTTTTTTTCACAGTTGACCCCAAAAATGGAAAATTGTCAAGCATGAAAAACTAAAAATTCAAAACCTGAAATGTCAGCAGTTCAGAAGTATTTATCTCCCTTTGCTCAGTACTTAGTTGAACCCTTTTTGCAGTTATTACAGCCAGTAATCTATTTGGATAAGTCTCTATTAGCTTTGCATAATGTGATAGGGCAAGATTTGCCCATTCCTTCTTGCAAAATTGCTCAAGCTGTGCCCGTTTAGTTGGGGAGTGCGGTGAGCAGTAATCTTGAGGTCTTGCCAGAGACTTTCAATTGGGTTAAGGTCAGGACTCTGATTAGACCACTCAAGAACATCAATTTTCTTCATTTGAAGCTATTCAATGGTTGCTCTGTCAGTGTGCTCTGGTTCGTTGTCTTACTGAAAGACAAACTTCCTCCCCAGTTTGAGTTTTCTCACAGAGGCTGGCAGGTTTTTAATCCAGGATCTCTCTGTGTTTTATAGCATTCATCTTCTGATCAATGGACCAGATTACTAGTCCCTGCTTCTGAAAAGCATCTCCATAGCATGATGCTACCTTCAGATATTTTACAGCAGGGATGGTGTTTCCTGGTGATGCATAGAATTAGATTTACACCACACATAGTGTTTAGTGTTGAGGGACAAAATGTTCAACTTTAGCAAGACATTCCACATCTTTACAGAATCTTCTAAGTGACGCTTTGCAAAGTCTTTATGGGTGAGTATATGCTTGTTTTTTTTAAGCCAGGGGTTCTTTGTTGCCACTCTTCCATAAATACCCTTGTTGTGCAAGGCCTTAGAGATTGTGGAGCCATGATCTTTATCTCCAGGTGCAGCTACTGACTTCTGCAGCTCACTCAGAGTGATTGTTAGAGTTACAGTAGCCTCTCTTACAAGTGCCATTCTTCTCCGGTGACTAAATTTAGAGGGGCAACTTGGTCTTGGTAGTGTCGCTGTAGTTTTGCGATGGACTGCCTGAACTCTGAGGTACATTCAGTGCCTTTGAGATGGTCTTGTATTCTTCCCCAAATTTTTGCTTCTCTATTATCATTTCTCTGACTTGTCTTGAATGCTCCTTTATATTCATTTTGGTTTGGTCTGTTGAAAATCTACCACACTGTTGGACCGTACAGTGGGAATATTTATTCTTATGAATTGGTGGAAAATAGGTGATCCTCCAATTTTCTACGTCAGCAAATTGGGTGTGTTGGTAAGGTAATATACAGTATTGTACTTGGGGAAAGTTAGCATAGTAATTACAAAGGAGATGAATACTTTTTTAGCCTCACAATTTAAAAAAAATGTTAGTAAATTGTTGACAGGTTTTGAAATTTTTCATTTGATTTGACATGATGCACAATATTTTGTGATTTGCTCAAAATACTCTACTTCAGTATATCTTAAATTTAGAAAATGAGGCAATAAAATGTGAAAAATAGTCGTGGGGGCTGAATACTTTTTCAAGGCACTGTATACTATCTGGTTCTTGATTCTGCAACCCTGGGAGAAAGACTGAATGCATTTATTCTGCCTATCCCTTTGTGATTTTAAGATCATCCATCAGTCACCTAAGCATGAAGGAATAAAGACCTAAACTATATATCCTCCCTCTGTAACTTAGTCTCTTGAACCCTGTAACATCCTTGTATGATTTTTTTTTCTTCACCCTTTCCAGTTTACTAACTTTTTCCTATAGTACTGTGTTGGTAGCAATTCGCGCATCAGTGTTAGAGCTTGGGGTGTTGGAGTTCAGAAATGTGTCACTGTGATTCTCTTAACAGAGAGTGCCGAAGGTGGATGGTTAGACTTCCTCTTGTTGGAGCAGATC
This sequence comes from Mobula hypostoma, assembly GCF_963921235.1. Lineage (NCBI taxonomy): Eukaryota > Metazoa > Chordata > Chondrichthyes > Myliobatiformes > Myliobatidae > Mobula > Mobula hypostoma. The sequence continues at coordinate 167,980,567 of NC_086102.1, forward strand.
ATTTTTTAAAATCATTTTTAAAATTTAAAAAAAAGCTAAATCTGCTGTGTTTTGGTAACGAATGGTCAGCAGTTAAACAGGTTGGAGAGCACCGGTGTATACCTATTGATGTTCAAAACTTTTTTCAAAAAAAAGTGAAGTTCTAAAGTAACAGAAGTTTGAAGGTATTGTAGATTTGGCAAAAGATAGCAATTTTGAGGTGAATGTTGATGGACTTGGTAATAAACATAAGTAGGTTGGTCACAGAGTATAAATCAATTTGAATTAGAGGAAATTGTAGGAGTGGGAAGAGATGAACAAAAAGAATTGTATATAAATTGCATGTTGAATTGAAGTCAACATATGAGAGGCTAAATGGGGAGAACTTTTACTGCATATTGTAGTTGACAGATCTGCAGATGACTCAGTGCATTTCTGTTAATTAGGTAGATTAGAAATTGATAACTGTTGTAGCACAGAAACAGAATAATCAGATTGTCCAAGGTGAGGGAATAAATTATCAGATAATCTATCAGTTTTGCTACTTGAGAATTATATGTTGGTATTGAGACTCTTGGAATTGTTTGATATGTGCCATGGAGGCAGATGGGCCTTGGTTTGAGATCCATCAGAAAGGCAGTACTTATAACTGTGCAATGCTGTCTTCATTAGTCTGCCAGCCTGAATTATGTATTGAATTGCACTCAACCTCAGAAACAAAACATTTCTGAAGAACCACATATGGCTTGAGATTATTGAGAGAAGTATTTATTGTATATCTAAGGCTGACATTGCGTTTTGAATGTAAGGGGAATTGAGGGATGAAACAGTTAAGTGGACAAGGCCAATGATTTGATCACTGATATATTCCAACCCTCTGTCTTGTGTTCTTAAAAGACGACTCTGGAGGATGAGCAGTTTGCTTATGTGAGTAATGTTACCTAACCCAGTAGAATACTGAATATGAAAATTGAAAAATCACAAATAAAGGCTTGGAAGGCAATAAATTACTGAAAAAATGGAGTAAGAGTGTGGTAAAGTGAGGAATAATTTTATATTATCGCATTCTGATTTCAAGGGTTTGTTGAGAGAATGTGCTGAAAAAACAGAGTTCTGTTCAGTCATTGATTCTGTATGATATCAAATGATGAGAATGATGAATTGGTTCTCATTAAGAAGTCTTTCAGTAAAGGCTTGTGTTTCAAAGTTATTGCTGGCACCTACAGTACTATGCAGAAGTTTTAGGCCCATATGTATAGCTAGGATGCCCAAGACCTTTGCAAAGCACTGTGTTTGTCAGTGTGGAGCGGTGAGCTAGTTTGTAAATCTGGCAGAAGCAAAGGATGTTGGGAATGGCAAGGGTGGCCTACCAAGCGAGGGGTATGGGACAGGTGGCAGAGAGAAGTGCCAGTGATGGGGTTGGAACGGGTGCAGACTCACCCAGCCTTGAGACAGCAGGCAAGGTAATTTGATTTCAATCAATTGGTTTATTGATCATTACAGAATGTCTCTCTGGTGCTTCCTTGTCCCTCCCCTCACCCTTCCCCTTTTCCCAACCTGGATTCCTGTCTCCCTACCCCCTTCCCAATCTCAGTCCACGTTAGAGATTAGTGTCAGAATCAAATTTATCATCAATTACGTCATGAAATTTGTTTTTTTCATGGAATACAGTACAATACTGTATATGGGGAAAAATATTTAGAAGCCCAGAATAACCAAGGTTTGTTAGGCTTTCCTGTTATAGAAAATTTACTTTCCCAGTTAAATGTCTCAATTAAAAATTACTATAAAAATTTTTGCTGACTAGAAAGGACAGAACACTCGTTTTTGTAAAGATAATCACTTGGATGTTTATTGATTGCAGTTGTATATCACCATCACTGTTATGTACTGTGCTGTATGACATAGGCGATCATGGTCTATCTATGACCATGATTGTTCTTGGCAAATTTTTGTATAGAAGTGGTTTGCCATTGCCTTCCTCTGAGCAGTATCTTTACAAGATGGGTGACCCCAGTCATTATCAATACCCTTCAGAGGTTGTCTGCCTGCCATCGGTGGTTGCATAACCAGGACTTGTGATATCCACCAGCTGCTCATACGTCCATCTACCACCTGCTCCCATGGCTTTGTGTGACCCTGATTGGGGGGGGGGCGTGGAGGGGGTGCTAAACAGGTGCTACACCTTGCCCAAGGGTGACTTTGGTATCTCCACCCCGCCACCTGCAGTTGTATAAATGAAGTTCACACTCTCCTCTCAATTATAAAGGATGGCATGATATTTGTTCCATCCTGCTTATGATCGCCAACATTAACTGGCCATTTACAGTAAAACAACTAATCTGGTATTCAACTATTTTGAAATTCCAGTGGTTTGGCATCTGGCTCAGTGCTGCACTGGTTCCTCCAATCACCAGGATCCTGGTTCCTGCTGTTCTCTTTAATGCACCTGGGTGCCAATTCCCTCAAACACTCTTGTACACTCAGGAGCTTATTGCTGCCATTTCCTTGAAACTAAATGGATTTATGAGAAAGTTTTAGTTTACTGCCTAACTACTTGTTAAAATAAAAAATAAATTTGAAGTTTATTGGAGATTTAAAGGAATTGTATCTAATAGTTCTGCAAATCTGGCACCTTCAAAGTTTCTGGATTATTGAAGCTTTATTGGCACAATTCTATTTTTCTACTCTTCCTTTGGGCCCATACCCACCATCAACACCTCACCCATCCCTTTATCTAACTATCTGTCTATTTACTTAGATACAGTGCGGAGTAGGCTCTTTAAGCCGCACTGCCCAGCAATTCCCCCAATTTAATTCTAGTCTAAATACAGGTCAATTCACCAATACCAATTAACTTACCATCTGGTATGTCTTTGGACTGTGGGAGGAAACCAGAGCACCCAGAGGAAACCCATGCCATCACGGGAAGAATGTACAAGCTCCTTACAGGCAGCGTTGGGAACTCAACCCAGGTCACCTGTACTGTAAAGCGTTGTGCTAACCACTATTCTACTGTGCCACCCTTAATTAGAAGTATATAGGTGGATAGATACCTTTGAGATTGATCTCAAAGGAATTTGCAGTGTCACAGTAGCATTACAAGTGCACAGATATACAAATAGAAGAGAAGTAAGAAAGAATAAAAAATAAGTTATCTCTAACAGTCTAACAGGAGAGGCTGTAGGTTGACATTATAGAGCCTAATGGCTGAGAATAAGATTGACCTCATATAGTGTTCTTTGGAGCAGTGCAGTTGTCTTAGTCACGAAAAGTGCTCCTCTGTGTAGCCAAGGTGGCATGCAGAAGGTGTGAAACATTGTCTAGAATTGCCAGGATTTTCTGTAGGGTCCTTTGATTTACCACAGCCTCCAGTGTGTCCATTTGACTCCTGTAACAGAGCCAGACTTTCTAATCTATTTATTGAACTTGTTGGTGTCACCTGTGTTGATGCCTTCTGCATAGAACATTGTACTGGTGACAACGGACTGGTAGAACATGTGAAGGAGAGGGCTGCATACTCCAAAGGACCTCAGTCTCCTCTGGAAGTAGAGATGACTCTGGCCCATCTTGTGCAGAGCCTCTTTGTTGGTGCTCCACTGAAGTCTGTCATCCAGGTCCTCACCACATTCATATCCTCGCCATCAATAGTAACAGGGAGTAGTGCAGGCTTAGCCTTCCTAAAGTCTATCACCATCTCCTTTGTCTTACTGATGTTGAGCTGCGAATGATTCAGCTTGCACCATTTGACAAAGTCCTCCACCAGGACCCTGTATTCATCCTCCAGTCCTTATATATTCAGTTCCTTGGGTGAATTTCCATTGTATCTGCTTCCATCAATTTAAAACAGTATTTTTACTGCAACAGCTAGAAGAAAATTGGAAAAAAAACATCTGTTGCTGAATTGAAGTTGTCCATAAATCTGAGTCCTCTAGTCACTGGTCCTTTAGCCAATGGATGCATTTTCTATTTATTAGCACTATTTATGACTTCTTGTAAGTTTGAAGACCTTCATTCTATTATTTAGAACAACCATTAAAGTTTTTCTATTCTTCCAATATCACCAAAGATCTTCAACAATGGTAAAATTGTAGTAAGTATTTCCTATGGCTTCTAGAAGATACTGACATATTTTGTAAAGTGCAGTACCCAGAATTTGATACACAACTTTTGCAGAAGCCCATTCGGTATTTTGTAAAAGTTCAGTCTGACTTCTTCCTTTTAATACTCTGTACCTCTGCTTATGTATCCAAGGAAACAACTTTATTAATTAATTCTGCAACCTTTAAGGAAAAATTTTGTTACAAGGTAGTTTGAAATTGAACATTATTTGGAGGCACATACTGTGACAATTTCAGGAAAAAATGTAGGAAGCAACCTTCTTCAAAAGAGTGTACAAAGTACATATACTATATATAACCTTGAGAATCAGCTCCTTATAGGCAGCCACAAAACAAAGAAGCCCATTAGAACTCATTAAAACAGACTGTCAAATACCCAACGTGCAGAAACCAAACAAGTAATATTCGGAATTGAAGTTCTTGAAAGTGAGTCCACAGCCTTGTAGGCAGTCAAAGTTGATCTCGGAACCATTTAGTTGCAGGCCACAGCCTCATTCAGCGCAGGTGCATATAAACCTCGTGAGCAGCGAGCAGAAAACCTGCCCATTCCTCTCCTCTAGCCCCAACACCCTGACCTTTTCAATCTGGGCCGGTGGTTAAATCGGCCAAACAGCGGGTCATTCTTGCTCTTGGTCCTGGGCCCTGCTGCTTCGAAAAGCTCTTGGGCCTGGGTTCCACTGCCTCAATTTAGCACGTTTCTGACCTTTTCAATCTGGCCTGGTGCATAAATCGGTCAAAAATTGGCTTGTTCCTTGCTCTCGGACCTAGGCCCTGCCACCTTGAATCTGCCTTGCTTCGGCTCTGCCAATTCGAATCGGCTTCAAGTCTGCTCTGGCAATGACTATACATTATCCTGGTGCCCGCTCCTGGGCCTGGGCTCCCCTGCCTGATTTGTCCCTAACACACCACACTGCAACCATCCTGCATCTTCGAGGCTTCAGTTCACACCATAAAAATGCCAGGTTGTACAGGCGATTCAAAAGCTCAACACCGACAGGGATGTTACAGGCTATTGATTGCAGTGATTGTTACCAGAAAAAGTGTGATCAATAGAGTAGTTGGTAGTTTTGTTTGCTGCCAGGTAGTCATCACTGTTTCACCAGCACCTATCTTAAACTGGAAGTAATTCCATTAATTGGGAGGGACTGTGGAACATCCTCTGTAAATTCAAATGCCCACCAAGAGTTGTCTTCATCTTCTTTTGCCTAAAGAGGCACGCAAGCTGAATACTAAACAAAGAGTCTAAAAAAAAAATCCTATCTCAGTGCAGACAAGTTTCAAACAAGGCTGTGTCATTGTCTTAATACCTTACTCGCTGCAATTTTGAGGTGAGGTGCCACATTGTCGGAGTGGAACTGAACATCAGTAAAACTACAGTAAAATTCCAATAATTCACCATCTGGTTTTCTAGAATTTGGATTTTACTCCTATTTTATTTCCAAATGCAGTTTTACATGGTAGTACAATAAATTTTCCAGTGAATTTGATGAGTTTAAAGGGAGTAAGAATTACAGACCTCTAGCCCTGGCTGCAATATACTATAATGGGAATCTGCTCAACCTTAAGGGGAAATCTTGCCTGACAAATCTTTTGGAATTATTTGAGTAATTAACAAGCAGGACAGACAAAGAAGGGTCTGTGGATGATTTTTTTTACTGAGATTTTCAGAAGGTCTTTGACAAGGTACTGCCCATGGTATTACAGGAAATATACTAGCAAGGATGAAACATTGGCTGGCTGACTGGAGGCAAAGAATGGGAATAAAGGGGGCCTTTTCTGGTCGGCAGCTGGTGACTAGTGTCCAACTGGGGTCGGTGATGGGACCGCTTCTTTTCATGTTATATGTCAATGATTTGGATGATGGAATTGATGGCTTTGTGGCCATGTTTATAGGTGATACAAAGGTAGATGGAAGGGCAGGTAGTGCTGAGGAAGCAGAAAGTCTGCAGAAGGACTTATACAGTTTGGGAGAATGGACAAAGAAGTAGCAGATGGAATATTGTATAGGGTAGTGTATGATCATATACTTTGGTAGAAGGAATAAAAGTATAGACTATTTTCTAAATGGGGAGAAAATTCAGAAATCGGAGTTGAAAGGGTCCTGGGAGTCCTCATTGGAGGATTTTCTAAAGGTTCAGTTGCAGTTTGGGTCAGTGGTGAGGAAAATGCAATGTTAGCATTCATTTTGAGAGGTCAAGGATATAAAAGCAAAGATGTACTGCTGATGCTTTATAAGGTATTGTTTGGACTAAAAGGGATCTCATTGAAACTTATCAAATATTGAAAGGCTGAGATGGAGTAGATGTGGAGAGGATGCTTCCAATAGTAGGGGAGTCCAGGACCAGAGGGCACAACCTCAGAATAGAGAGGCGTCCATTTAGAACCAAGATGAGGAAGAATTTCTTTAGCCAGAGTGTCATGAATCTTTGGAATCATTGTCACAGACAGCTTTGGAGACCGAGTCTCATGGTCTCTAGCAACTGCACCCAGAACAAAGATGACCTGATATTCCAGTTGAGCTACTATATACAAATAATGATGATGGGCAGAAGATAGGCTCCAAGACATTATCAACATAAACTGCTTCTACCCTTCATTCTCTGCTGTACCACACTGCATTCTGGCAGCAAAAGTTAACAACAATATCTTGTAAAATGTAGACCACTTCCAATATCTCAGGAGCCCGTTCTCTGTGAGAATAAGCATTGATGAAATTCATCAGCACAGCCTTTGGAGTTGAAGGGTATTTAGTGATCAAGACATGCAATGTGGCTCAATATCGTGGTGTACAAGGTAGCAATTGTTTCTGACTGTACATGCTTCTGAAACTTGCACCACCTGCAACATATGGAAAAACACCATCAATGCTTTCTCTCCAGAATCCTCTAATTTCACAAAAAATAAAAGAAAATAAACATCAGTTATCTCTCTCAGGCCAATATTCTCTTTAATATATTTACATGTGAAAAATGAAAATAATCTTTAAACATTTGACAGTTATGGTTGATTGTCTGAAATAGACATTAGCCAGCCTTCAATTTTCTAGTACCTAACCTTTGGCTATCAATAATAAATATCTCCACATTTTTTCTCTAATTTCCCCCAGTGTCCTAGGATACACTTGATAAATCTTCTATAGCAGGGGTTCCCAACCTTTTTTATGCCATGGATCCTTACTGTCTTACTATGTGTACACATAAAAAAGAACTTCAGTTCCCAGTGTGCAATGCAGATGGTTCACCTTGAACAGGAAGTGACATTGGTAAATGAAACAGGCAGAAGCCATGTGGAGCTAGAAGCCATGATTGTCGCCTGGTAATAAATCTGTTAATGTTTTAAAACCCATGCAAAGTTTGTCTTTGTTAAACAAACAAACATAACATTGTGTCAGAAGTTGGCATGGGGTGTAAATTTGGAGCGTAAGTGAATACTGCGAGCGTCTGAGAAAGAGATGCAAGGTTCCAATGGAGAGAAACTGCCGGCAAGAGAGTGCATTGTCTCGAAGTTCACCAAGAAATTGAGATAATAGAAGCATGAAAAATTCTGTTACGGATAACCTAAGTCCTCCCGCACCTATGCAGTTTACCGGCCATCTAGCTGATAATTGGAAACACTTCAAACAGTGATTCAGTATATATTAAGTGGCAAGTAGAGCCGGAGGCACGGATGAAATATTGAAAGTGTCTATCTTTCTACACCAGTGGTCCCCAACCACTGGGCCACAAAGCATATGCTACTGGGCCGTGAGGAAACAATATGAGTCAGCTGCACCTTTCCTCATTCCCTGTCGCGCACTGTTGAACTTGAACATTGGGTTGCCAACTGTCCCGTATTTGCCGGGACATCCCGTATATTGGGCTAAATCAGTTTGTCCCATACGGGACTGCCCTTATCCTGTATTTCCCCTGCTAAGATAGAGCATTCCTATGAAACCTTTTGTGCTGAAATGGTGTGAAGCGAAGAAGCAATTACCATTAATTTATATGGGAAAAACTTCTGCGCGTTCCCAGACCCAAAAAATAACCTACCAAATCATACCAAATAACACATAAAACTGAAAACACCACTAACATATAGTAAAAGCAGGAATGATATGATAAATACACCACCTATGTAAAGTAGAAATAATGTATGTACAGTATAGTCGGGAAAATGAAGGCAAAACAGATTGGAAAAAAAATCGGCACGTACGCGCATGTGCACACAGGTGCCTGCGCAAGGCTTCATGGTCATGGTAGTCTTTTTGGGTAAAGTGTCCCGGGATTTGACTGCTACTTTTGTCCCTTATTTGGGAGTGAGAAAGTTGGCAACCCTAACTGTAAAAGACATGCTGAGGTGAGTTTAACTCTACTTGAACCCTCCCCCCAGTCGGCCGGTCCGCAAGAATATTATCAGTATTAATGGGTCCACGGTGCAAAAAAGCGTTGGGGACCCCTGTTCTACACGTAATTGGTGAAGATGCTTTGGATATCTACAACAGCTTTCAAATTGATGAGACAGTCCTTAAATTGGACATTGATGACAACATTTCAGGAGTATTTTGTCCCAAGTAAAAATGTCACGTTTGAGAGACACAAGTTCTTTTCCTGTGAACAGAAACAAGGTGTTAGTTTTGACCAATACTTAGCTGAGTTACACACACTGAGTAAGTCCTGTGAGTTTAGAGATTTGAGAGACTCCCTAGTCAGGGACAAAATAGTTTGTGGAATCCCAGATTACGTTCTCAGAGAAAGATCGCTCAGTGAAAAAGGTTTAACACTAGAGTTAATACTGTGAATATTTGTGGGACAGCAGAAGCCACATGAGCACACGCTAAAGTTTTAGGCTGTGCAGGGCAAAAACAACGGTGTATGCTGTGAAAACAGAGGGTCAGAAGACAAGATGTTTCACAAAGGAACCACAAACCAAAGAGATAGGCTCAAACTGTAAATGCAGGAAATGTGGATGTAGGCACATGGAAAGTCCTGCAATCATTTCACAAAGTGGTGTAAAGCTGTAAAGAGAAAGGTGCAAACATTTGCTGAGGAAGTCGAGGAAGTTTGTAGATTCTGTACAAACTGTAGGTGCTGGTTAAAAACAGTATGAATTGTTCCAGTGACTGAATGAGACAGTAATTCCATTCAAGCTTGATACTGGAGCCCAGGTGACTCTGTTTATGGATGATTACAAGACTCTTAAAATAAAGAAAAAGATTTACCCGGTGAAGTTGAACGTGATTAACTATATGGGAGAGAACGTTCCAGTAAAAAGAGGCTGGATAGTGACCTTCAGGCACAAGGAGCAGCACCTAAAGCACAGCTACTGATCGTTGAAAAGTGAGTATAGCCACTATCAGGTCTGACTGTATGTGAAAAGCTCAACCTGGTGTAAAAGAGTTTTTGTAGTGGCTTCACAGATCAAAGATGACCACACTCAGTAAAGAATATGCAGATGTCTTTGAGGGTCTCAGATGCTTACTGGGTATAACTTGAGAAACTAACAGCAACAATGAAAGATCCAGAGAGATTATGCAAAGGAAACACAAGAACTCCACTTTCCATTGACATCCATACCAGCATGATAGTCAGAATGCCAGTGTTGAACAGAATGATCATGAAGATGTCGCCAGTCTTGTTTCCACATGATGCAGCTTTGGTTCAAAATCTGTCTCTCATTGACTTCTAGTTGAAGACTGGAAATCAAAAATATCTCCACAATCTACTCTGAAGTTGAAGAGGAAAAATAAAAAGGAAGATGGTGAGACCACGCAGACCCAAAGATCAGAACAACAGCAACAGTTCAACACAAACCAACAGGAGGAGTTGCTATCTATGATAGGCAACTGGCAGAAGGAGCTCTGTGAATTGAGATAGTCAGTTGGAACGTGCACAGACTCACTGATCACATGAATGTAGTCCAAGTCTCCATTATGAGGCATGTGAAGCGAATTAAGGTCATACAGCAAGAACAAGAACAGAGATGAATAGGTAGGATCTTGGCAGAAGTATGTGAAAGCAATTAACACATAGATCAGAGTTATCAAAAGGACACTAGTATTAATGCAGGAAGTGAAAGCAAGACATCTATTGAAACAAATAGCAGTCCAAAAGGGATTGTTAAACCACCACAGAGGTGGATTGAGAGTGCTTGAGTGAAAAAGGGACTGTACAATATTTGCTCATTACAATTGAAATGAATGTAAATATCTTTGGCAAGCATTATTGTTTCTTGCAGGTTTATGAGAACATACTGTTGTGTTTGTTTTCTTCAAGGGAGGGAAGATATATTATTGTGTGTGTACATAATAACTTCATTTTTCAGTGTGCAATGTGGACGGGTCACCTGGAACTGAAAGTGACATTAGTGAACGAGACAGATGCATGCTCTTGGCGGGCAAAAGTATGGAGCTGGAATCCATGACTGTAGTATTCTGTAAATAAAATAAACCTAGTGTTTATTAAAGAACAAACATAACACTTAACTTTAACGGAGGGGTCTGTGGACCCCGGGTTGGGAATGCTTGCCCTGTAGTGAGCTCGGTAATGGCTAGAGATTACTAAGTGACTGGAAGTATTTGAGGCATATTCTTAAAGTTACCTTTATAAAATGTAACATTCCTACTGATTCTTGGGAATTCCTGTCCCAAGAAAGTTCAAAATGGAGGAGGAACTTTCTGAATGGTATTTGGGAAATTTGAATTCAGCATTGGTAGATCAGCACCAATCCCTTTGGCTACTGTTGGTCATGGGCCTCTAGTCTGAAAAATAGCCCTCTGCCACAACTTTCTCTTACCCTGAAGCCAATTTTGTATCCAATTGGTTATCTCTCCGTGGATATCATTGATTTAACTTTCCGAGCTAGTCTACTAAGCAGTACGTTGTCAAAGGCCTTGCTAAAGTCCACATAGATGATGTCTACCACACTTCTCTTGTCTTCAAAAAAAAAAGCTCAACCAAATTTGTGGGACACTATTTTCCATGCACAAGGCCATGACTGTTCTTAATCAGTCCTGACCTTTCATCAATGCTGCCTCTCAGAATCCTCTCCAATAACTTAACTACCATTGACATTAGGCTCACCTTGCCACCTTTCTGAAATAAGCATTTTCCGCCCTCCAGTCTTCCAGTATCTGACCTTTCGCTATCGATAACAAATATCTTCATAGGTATCCTGTAATTTCTTCCCTAGTTTCTCACAGTGTCCTAGGATACACTTGATCAGGTGTAGGGATCTAGCTTCATGCACTTTAAGACCTAAAGCAATGTGGACAGTCTTCAAGCCATCATTATTAATTTCCCTGAGTTCTCTAGCAGCTATGTCTAAATATAGAAAAGAAATACATGTTAAGGACCTCACCCATCTCCTGTGGCTCCACATGTAGGGCCTTGCTAAGGGCCTCGGTTTTCTCACTAGTTACTCTTTTGTTCTTAATAGACCTGTAGAATCTCTTTGGTTTAGCTGCCAAAGCCATCTTGTGTCCCATTTCTGACTTCCTAACTTCCTCTTTAAATGTACTCTTATACCCCCCCTCCCCATACACCTGAAGTGACTCAGTTGATCCCAATTACCTACACCTGATGTATGCCCCTTTGTTCTTCACTTGAGCCTCAATATCTCTTGTCATCCAGGGTTCTCTACACCTGCCAGTTTTCCTTTTACCTACAGGGACATGATGTCCCTTAGCTCTCGCTTTCTCACTTTTAAAAGTCCCACACTTGCCAAACATCTCTTTACCTGCAGATAGCTTCCTTCAATCAACTTTTTCAAGTTCTTGCCTAATTCTCTCTAAATTGGCTTTGCCCCATTGTGAGACTAACTTGTGATCAGTCCTATCCTTTTCCATATTTTTCTTTAATAGGTGATAGAATTAAGATTACTGGTCGCTAAAGTGCTCTCCACTTACATTTCCAGTCACTTGCTCTGCTCTCATTCTTAAAAAGTTGTTGTTTTGACCTTTCTCTAGTAAGGCAATCTACTATTAATTGAGAAACTTTTCCTGAATGCACGTAATAAATTTCTCACCAATCAAGTTTTTATTATGATGGCATTCCCATTCAATGTTTGGAAATTAAAATCACCTACTATTATAGCCTTATTATTCTTGAAGCTATCTGCAGTCTCTCTACACATATGGTGCTTCCTGCTGATTATTGGCTGGCCTATAGTACAATCACATCAAAATAATCACTGCTTTTTATTTCTCAGTTCAAACCGGAGCCACACTGGACAAGGTACTGCTTGTCTTCCTAGGTACTGCTAATTTGTAATCCCTATGGGAGCATGACTTATCCCGTTGACACATTTCTTGGGACCTCGCCCTTCCACCCTTCAGTATCCCCTCAGTTATTAACTTGCAAACAATGATAATGCGGTGTCTTGAAAAACTGACATTTCTTTCCCTCCACAGATCTACTTGAACCTAGAGTTTCTCCAGTAGTTTGTATTTTGCTCCAAATAACCATATCTGCAAACCACCAAGATTACTTAGTCCTTCTTTTCAGTATCTAAGAAACCAAAGTGTGCATTCATTTCCACGGTGTTGTTATACCCTTCTTGGAAAAATGTTTTCAAATATTAGTGTCAAGCAAATGACTATATGTGGACATCAAGTTTTGTACCAGAAATTTAAAAAGGCATTTGATAAAAATGCACTAGAGAGGGCTTTAATGAAATAAAATGTCATAACAGTATTTGCAGACAGGTCTGATATGTGTGTGGTCTGCTTGATGTGAAATTCCATGGGATTGGGAACTCCCAAGGAACTATTTGTTCAGAAGGTTGTGTGAGTAATTTTGAGTAGAGGAGGTAATTTGATCTAATTACATTTCAATAAGACAAAAATATAGAGCAAATCTGTAATAATATGTATGTATATGAATGAGGAAGTTTTTTGACATGGGAATCCCATTAAGATAATAGAAATTAATTTTGTGAAGTAGAACACTCTCCAGACTTTGCCAGTCAGTGTCAGCATCAAACACTCTTAGGTAATGTTTCATTCCCTACTTGCAGAAGTGCTGATTTGTTCTTTCTTTCCAATCCAGCTCTTAATCTTATACCGAGTCCAAAACTGTTTACATTTGGACAGCATAACTTTTCTTGCGATCGACATACAACTGCTGATATACTTTATTGCTTGAAAAAGAATATAAAGCAAAGGAAAAGGAATTTTTGTTTTCAGGGAACTGTATCTTTGGAGTTCTTTATGTTAAAGTCTTCAGGAGGACGAGTCATTGATTATATTTAAGATCACACTAGACAGATTTTTGGTCTCTAGGAGTTTCAAGCAAAGTGAGAGGTAGGCAGGAAAGGTGAGTTGAGGTGAGGATGTGATCAGTCGTGAACTTATAAATGTTGGAGCAGGGTTGATAGTGTTTGGCTTAAGCTCCTATTTCTTACAGTTTGAGAAGGAAGATTGCTTTTTCTTAACTGATAGTCATAAGCAAAGGAACACAGATACCTATTCAAAACATAGTGGAGGAATTTTTTTGTATTTTTGACAACTTCAGTTGTATACATGTACATTTATCACCATATACACTAATAACATTTTGAAAACTTTTTGCAGTTTTTGTAAAAGGCACCGGTCCACATCAAGTTCCAGTATTCCTTCTGTTCCTAATGAGCTGATGATGATGTCAGAACACATACTTCCTCGAGTTATTCTTCGTCTTGTGCAGCATTTACGGGATGGCTATAGTGAATCAGGTAGGGCTGATGTCTTATTATACATGAATTTTTGCTTTCTGCATTAGGATAAAAATAGAGCTTAAGTATTTACATGTTGTCAGCCCTCAAAATAGAAAAGTCACTTGATCTGCTTCGAACGAGTCCAGTATTAATGACCTAGTGTATAATACATCACTGTGCACGAAACACGCAACTTATAAATGTCTTAAACAATGAGGTGTCTATAATGTGGCATGTGCACAGGAGCCACCCAAGTGCAATTTGACTCTTGATGCCTGAGATGTTGGTTAGCTTATCCTGACTGCAGACTTGAAAGATGTTATAGGTACAGAGGAGATGTCGGGGTAGGTTTTTTTACACAGAGAGTGGTGAGTGCATGGAATGGGCTGCCGGCGGTGGTGGTGGAGGTGGAGGTGGAAACGATAGGGTCTTTTAAGAGACTCCTGGATGGCTACATGGAGCTCAGAAAAATAGAGGGCTATGGGTAAGCTTAGGTAGTTCTAAGGTAAGGGCACGTTTGGCACAGCTTTGTGGGCTGAAGGGCCTGTATTGTGCTGTAGGTTTTCTATGTCCTTCTCTTCCCTGAGGTAGCTGCAGCAGTTGTCCTTTTCTCAGAAGCATGCAGGATGAAATCATTGCTATCAAGGAGACTCTAGAGTTTTTTGTCATCATTGACACCTCTATCTTTGAATACCCTTTTCCTGGGAGGAGAAGATGGCGATGCGACGCAGCGCGCGCAGCCTCTCCGGTGAAATGATACCGTATTTGTTAAATAGGGTGCCGTGCACAATTCTGATTTGATGGAGACAGCCGTGAGAAGCATCTGAAACTTCTGAAATGCCCGGTTCACTGCTGCTGCTGCCGTGCAATCGAGAATCTCCGGAGGGAAGGCCCCAAATCCTCGGCTTTGCCTGCTGCTGGTGGCCGGGTCTGGGGTCGAAGCACTCGGCAGAGATGGTGCTCGGTGTCGGAGGGCTGGTCGGAGGCTCGAAGTTTTCAGATGACTCAGAGTCGGACTGTGGTCGGGCATGGCAGGGAGAGTTTTCTTCCCTCTCCCATCTGTGTGAGATGTGGGACTTTCGAGAGACTGAATTTTTTTTTTACCGTGCCCATGGCCTGTTCTTCATCAAGTTACGGTATTGCTGGTACTGTTGTAACTATATGTTATAATTATGTGGTTTTTGTCAGTTTTTCAGGTTTGGTCTGTCCTGTGTTTCTGTGATATCACACCGGAGGAATATTGTATAATTTCTTAATGCATGCATTACTAAATGACAATAAAAGAGGACTGTGTGTCCTTATAATCTAATCTAATCTCAGATAGCTAAATACATTGGAGGTAGCAGTGAATTTCATTACTACTGTTTCAGTATTACTCTAAAGGCAACGATAAAGATGTGAGAGGAAAGTTTGGGGTTAATTTAGAGAACACATTGAAAGTGCATAGTGAGCAGGCAAAGTTTAATATTTAATGGAAATGTGTATAAATTTTAACAGATGCATACATTTTAAGACACTGTGACCTAAAGATGAAATGATCGGCTAATGAGAAATAAAAAGTAGAGTTAAGTCAAAGAAAGAGACCCATAAAGATACCAGAAATAGCAGCAGGGTGAAGAATTGGGAGGCCTTTACAAGCTCAGCATAAGAGGACCAAGAAATGTATAAAGAAAGGTAAGATCAAATATGAGGGAAGATTGGTAAAATACATAATAATGAACTTTATATTTATTCAAATAGGAAATAAGTGGCAGGTGTGAATGTGGACTCACGTACAGAGATAGGAAAAATTATCATCGGGGAAAAAAGATATATTAAAGAATGAAGGGTCAAGATAGAATAAGGAACTGAAGGAATTACCTTTTAATCAGAAAATAGGTGAACTTGAAACTGATAAATACTGATGGCCTGATTGAAATTCTGTAGTTATGAAGCAGGTGGCTTTAGAGATGATGAGTGGTCTTGGTTGTTATCTTTCAATGCTCTAGAGATTTTGCAATTTTTTTGTGGAATAGAGGTTAGCAATGTTTATGGCAATGCCATTCTCTTTTATGTTCTACTGAATGAATCGATGCTTTGAAGCTCAGCCTATAAAGCGAGCTTGTATACCTGTCCTTTCCAGACTGACTGGGCAAGTTCACAAATAGGAAAGGGAGAGGCCAAGTGCAGGCAAATGGGACTAGCTCAGGAAGGGACCTTGGTTGGCATGGGCCAGTTGGGCCAAAGGACCTGCTTTCCTCCTGTATAACTAACTGTATAAGTAATTGATAGCTATCTTGGATTTGAAGTAGAGGCAATGTAGTGGAGCAGTTACCTCTTCATCTTGTTACTGTGCTTCATTTCTTTAGGAACTACATTGGATGATATTTAATATTGCAGTGAGGAAAAAGTGAGAGAAATATGGAGGTACTCCCCTGGCCCATCTTTGCACTGTGTTCGTGTCTGTGATGGGACCCATTGAATATAATCACAGCTTACATGCCATCAAGAAGCAGACATGTAATATAAACAAATTTCCGAGGGTAGCCAAAATTGAGGATTCTCCCCACCCCTTTTAGATTGACCATATAAAAAGCTATTCAGCTATGGCAAGGTTTTGATTTGAAGTTGTGCTCTGCATTTTTCTTGGATTTATCACATGGTGGAGGCCATGCCTCTTGTACCATTCTAATTGATGGAATTCATATTGTAGTTTGAGGAGATGTTTGGCCACTAAGAGGAAGCAGTTGAAGGGAAGTATTGCAATGTCTTGTGAAAAAAGCAAGAAATCCCTTCTATAATTACTCTTGTTCTCCTAACCTGGCACGTTTAATGATTAATTGCCAGTCATTAGAGTTCTCCACCGTGATCTTGACTGTAGTTTACATACCGCCAAAGGCTAATGTCAAGCAAGCACTCGATGTATTGAGTGCCGTGATTAACATACAAGAAATGGTTTATCCTGATGCCTTTCACATTCTCGCTGAGGACTTCAATCAGGCTAGCTTGAAGAAATCTTTGCTCAACTACCAACAGCACATCACCTTCAGCGCCAGAGGACACAACACACTTGACCACTGCTGCATTATCATCAAGAATGCATACCATTCTATCCCTCAACCACATTTTGGGAAATCTGATCATCTGGCTGTCCTTTTCCTACCTGCATGTAGGCAGAGACGAAAGACCAATGCACCAGAGGTAAGGCCAACAAGGAGGTGGTCACGGGAGAAAGAGGAGTGGCTGTGGATGGCTTCGAGTCAGTTTTCCTGGGCCAGATTCAAGGATGTATCAGAGGACCTGAACGAACCTGCAACGGTTGTCATGGACTTTTTAAAGACACTTGTGGGTGATTGTGTCCCCACAAAATCATTCAGTCTTCCTCAACCAAGACACTTGTGGGTGATCGTGTCCCCACAAAATCATCCAGTCTTCCTCAACCAGAAGCCCTGGATGAACCAAGTCCTTATCATCTGCTGAGGACTAGATTGGTGGCGGTCATGACTGGTGATCCAGGAAAGTACAGGAAATCTAGGTATGACCTCTAGAAAGTAGTAGTTCCAGACCAAACTTGAATCGCAGAACGATGTTTCAATAGCTGTGGCAGGGTTTGACTGCCATCATCTTACAAAGCAAACCCAAGCAACATAAATGACAAACAAACAACAGGAATTCTGCAGATGCTGGAAATTCAAGCAACATACATCAAAGTTGCTGGTGAATGCAGCAGGCCAAGCAGCACCTGTAGGAAGAGGTGCAGTCGACGTTACCTCTTCCTACAGATGCTGCTTGGCCTGCTGCGTTCACCAGCAACTTTGATGTATGTTGCCAACATAAATGACAGCAAGGTTTTTGTGACTGACAGAACATGGAGGTATCTTCATAAACCCCCTGGCAGCCCCCGAAGACCCTGTGCTTTCAGCCTCTGTGAGAGCATTCTT
This sequence comes from Mobula hypostoma, assembly GCF_963921235.1. Taxonomy (NCBI): domain Eukaryota; kingdom Metazoa; phylum Chordata; class Chondrichthyes; order Myliobatiformes; family Myliobatidae; genus Mobula; species Mobula hypostoma. The sequence continues at coordinate 167,998,256 of NC_086102.1, forward strand.
CATGAAGGTGAATCCAAAAGAAAGCATCTGGCCCAGTTGGTGCACTGGCTGAATACTGAAGACCTGTGCAAATCAACAAGCTGGAGTATTTAAGGACATCTTTAACCTCTCGCAGTCTGAGGTACACACCTGCTTCAAGCAGGCATCAATCATACTGGTGCCCAAGCAGAATGAATGACTATTGTCCAGTAGCACTTAGATCTACTGTGATGTTGTGCTTTGAGAGTTTGGTCATGAAGCGTATCAACTCCTGCCTGAGGAGTGATCTGGACCTCCTCCAATTTGCCTGCCATTATAACAGATCAACAGCACATGCCATTTCATTGGCTCGTCACTCAGCTCTGGAACATCTGGACAAATGAGGATATCAGGATGTTCTTCATTGACTACAGCTCAGCATTCAACACTATCAACCCCTTGAGGCTAACATGTAAGTGCAATCACAAAGAAGGCATAACAGCACCTCTACTTTCTGAGAGAATTTTATGTAGATTTGGCATGTCATCTAAAACTTCAACAAATTTTTATAGATGCACAATGGAGAGTTTCCTGACTGGTTGCAACACAACCTTGTATGGAAACACCAATGCCCAGGAATGGAAAAGTCTACAGAAAGTAGTGGACACAGCCCAGTCCATCACAGGCAGATCCCTCCCCACCATTGAGCAGATTTACAAGGAGCGCTACCACAAGAAAGTAGCTTCCATCATCAAAGACCCCCACCATCCAGGCATGCACTCTTCTTGTTACTGCCATCAAACAGTAAGTATTGGGTCCCACACCACCAGGTTCAGGACCATCTTTTACCCTTCAACCATCTGGCTCCTGAACTAGAGCAGGTAACTTCACTTACCTTAATTCAAAACTGATTCCACAATCTACAAACTCAGTTTCAATGAAACTACAACTCATTCTCAGTATTTTTTTTTGTCCATTTTGTCTTCTTTTGCAGATTGGTTGTTTGTCAGCCTTTGTGTATGTATAGTTTTCATAATATCTATTGTATTTCTTTATTTTCCTGCAAATACCTACAAGAAAATGAATCTCAAGATAGTATATGGTGACACATGTACTTTGATAATAAATTTACTTCGACTTTGTGAGTTGGATTTGTTACATACCTCAAGGAGATCTTGTGACTTTCTTGTGAGAATGATGTAATGGTCTTTTGGAAGTCACCTGATGTAATTTTCTGGCCAATGTGAGGTCACGTGATGACATGTTCACCAGGGGTATAAAAGGGAAGACCTCAGGTGATGCAGTTAGTTTTTAGTTTTCCAGCTAGAACGTTCGTCATTGTCTCCGTTCCATTGCGTATTTGCTTTATGACGCAGTTTCATTTTTAAAACGGAGTTTTACGTTCTGTTGCAAGGTACAATAGTGCTGGACTGGCAATTTTTGCTAGATTTGTTGATGTACCTTTTTTCAGTGGTATTGGAGAGTGAAGACTTTATCGAAGTACAGGATATGAAGGATTGAGAGAAGTTGGGAATGTTCGGCAGTTTAATAAAGGATCGACCTTATTGAGTATTCGTTGAAGAAGTAGCGACCTGCATCGAAGATAACTCCTTCCGAAAGAGCGAGGTAGTTCATGCAGGATTTGCTCTCTAGAAATTAAGGTCAGTTGTTTTAAGCTGTTTTATTTCCTTATGCGTGAATCCTTTGGACAGGACCACCAGTAGGAAAGTTGCGTCTGTGAAGAAATCCTTCTCCAGAAAAGTCTCTCCTAAATGAATGTAAAAATCTGTTGGACTTTCGAATTCACCATTTTAAGAACTGTATTTGACTTTACCGCTATAAGAACTGTTTTCGCATTTATTGCTCTAAGAACCAGTGCCGAGTGATGATTTGTTAAGCAGCCGCATAGTGGTTAACTTCTGGTTAAGGTTTTCATTTGCTTTTTATTGTTTATCCGTGTTTAATAAATGTTTGGTTGTTTTTATATAACCTCGATTGATATTCATTGTTGCTGGTGACGTAACATTTTTGTCTCTTGAAGATTGTTACAATTATTCCAAAGTTCCTGGTATATCCTCTTGTTCTGTGATGTAGTTGCTGGAGGATATAAATCTTTTATTTGAAGATCCTTTCAAACACATGTACATTTTCATGGATATCATTTATTCTGGACAGCTTGTTGATGTTTCAGTTGACACATGGCCTTTTCATTTGAATAGTAACCAGCAAAAGTGGACCTTTTAGTGCTCTGTGGAATGGAGTGTAGGACATTTACATTAAGGAAAGAGCTCAGAGTTGTTTGAAGTGGTCTTTTCCATGGATGCTAACTGCCTCTCTATTCTTTATAATCTTTCCTTTGTATTAGATTCTTAGCAGTAAGGACCCCTGGTAATTTGGGCTGTAGATAACCTTGATAGTGTTAGTTGCTAGGTCCCTTGCACTCCTTCCATCCATCATTATTTGCTCAGTGTTTAGCTGGAACTTGGATTTCATGTACTTCGGATTTGTGGAGTTGCCAATCGAAGAATCTTCCATGATCTGTTGTTAGGTTGACTGATGATTATTTAGTGATTAATCAGTTATTACAAAGTGGAATTTGTTGTATTCTTCAAGGGAGAGCAGCTGTTAAGTTAAGTTTGCAGTTTTTTTCTTTTGTATATCTCAGCATGTGTAGGATAAAAGCTAACATAGTGAAAGATTTTAGGTATGTTTTTTAAAAATGAAACTGCAAAGTAACAATGTTTAAAAGAAAAGTACATTGTAGTAATCTTTAGTTAATATTTTTTCTCGTAATTGGCAATTCCTTTATAAATAGTACAGACTAAAATCACATGGATTAATGTATTATGCTGAATCTATATTGAACTTAGGAGAGTTCTGAATTTGCTGGTCTCTTATATAATGCAACTGCCTTTTATGTCCGTTGTCTGGGTACAGAACAAGAAATAAGCTGGGTTTTCTAATTTCAAAATGTATCTGTGGGCAAGTCTGGCATAACCACTGATTTTTTTTTTAATTACTTGGTGTCTTGGGTGTTTTGTGCAATAGAAGAATAAAATCTTTAAAGATCACAAAAGGTAACAGTATCTCCAGTGACGTACTTCAGCAATTGCTTCAGCTTTGTAGAAATAATACTTCCAAAAGGCAAGTTGCTGATATGTGTTGCCTGGAAATTGAATGTGAATTCTTTGCAAACTGTTGCCTTTTCAAATAACAGTAATGTTTCCAGGAAAATGTTCTGCAAAAGCTGAATTTTTGAGTTACTGTGAAGCTCCAAAAATCCTGTGTCCAATGGTCAAGCATCTGGCATTACTCCAGATTGTGAGCTTGGTGACAGTAGTGCAGGTATTATGTGTAGCTGGTGCTGGTGGTCTAAAGTGTGGTGGGGCTGGGACCGCTATACCTTATGTGTGGTTGGAGTTCAGACACCAGGGACGCCATCAGCAACATGGGTAGGTCTGCATCCAGAGCTGGGGTCTTGAGAGTTTATCTATATTCCATTCCATTGTAGTGGTTGCGTTTCACACTATTACAGTTTTCTTTTCATGTTCTATTAGCATATCAACTACCTTGTTACATAGCTCAAAAAATTCTAGCACTAAAACATTTTTTGAGGGGGTGACGAAGGTGATTGAGGATAGGGCAGTGGATGTTGTCTACATGGACTTCATTAGGCTTTTGACACAATGCTTATGTTAGGCAGATTCAGAATATAAAGATCCTGGGATCTACAATAGTACATAGCAAGTCCTGAAGGTTGAGCATCTGGCTGTTCTCCATTACTCCAGACTATGAGCCTGGTGACAATAGCAGGTAGTATGTGTAGCTGGTGCTGGTGGCCCAAAGTGTGGCAGGGCTGAGACCGCTATATGCCTTCTGTGTGACTGGAGTTCAGATCCCAGGAGTCAGCAACGTGGGTAGGTCTGCAGCCAGAGTTTGGGACTCAAGTGTTTATGTAGATTCCATTCCTTTTAAACTCATTGGGTTGACTGGAAAATTTATTGTACTATTGTGTAATGTGTGAAAATAAAAGAGATAAAGGTGTGTTTGGTATTAGTAAATTCCATTAGTCTGGAATATCTGATAGTTCAGCGCTACTAAAGTCGCAAGGGTACTCTGGATATCAAAACTCTACTGCATTACCTTTGTGTTAACCTATTTGCACAGATTTGTAGGTCATATCACCTGCTATACCATGTTGTAGACATTAATTTGTTTTCAAAGTATTTTCTTTATTCCTCCTACTTTAGTTTCTGATTCAGCAACTGAGAGAGATCTCCAGAAAACACTCCAACAGATGGAACCTCTAATTTCTCTTTTAGAAGATCTGACAAAAATGGGAGGGGCTATGCGATCCATCCTGACAAGAGTTCTGGGTAATCACCAGATATACAAAGATATCAGCTCTGGTGACATTTGTAAGTCTGGTTTTTAAAATTGTTTTAAAATTATTAACATTTTAATTTACTGATAGATTTTCATAACTATTTGTATTTATAATTTTAAAATCTCAAAAGTGTATTGATATAGACTGTTGAAATTGTATTATGTCACTAATGAGCATGTCTTGTGCTAAAGTTGTTAAAAGTTGTTAGAAAGCTTTGAAGCGTACAGTATGTAAATGACTTGTGGGGCTGTTCTGGCTATGCAGGGATTTGTATCAAATTATCTATTTGGAGTGAGCTTATTGATGGGTCCCATTAATTAAAGAAGAATGCTGATTGGCTGAGTTTTAGTCAAGTGATTCAGTTATTTTCAATAACTGAAAATATACTGTCATTTCGAAAGTAAAATCTAAGCCTTGGAAAAATTAAAGAATTTATTGAAAGTGGTCAAATAGAGACCAACCATATTCATACATACATTTCACACTATTGTAGTTTTTTCAGCTTCTATTACCATCTTATCTGCCTTACTACATAGCTCAAAAAAGTCTAGCTCCGAAAAGCTTTTAGAGATGGCGACGAAGGTGATTGAGATAAGGCAGTGGATGTTGTTTACATAGACTTCATTAGGCCTTTGACAAGGTGCTCATGTTAGGCAGATACAGAATGTAAAGATCCTGGGATCCATGGTGACTGCGTAGTTTAGATTCAGAACTGCTTGCCCATAAACAGGAGAGGGTAGTGGTGGGAGAGTGCTATTCTGGCTGGAGGTCTGTGATAAGTGGTGTAGTGCAGGGATCAGTGCTGGGACTGCAATGATTTGAATAAAAATATAGATGGGTGGATTAGTAAGTTTGAAGACAACACAAAGATTAGGGCAGTTGTGTATGGTGTAGAGCGTTATCAGACATTACAACACAATATAGATCAGCTGTAGATAAGAGTGGAGAAATGGCAGGTAGAGTTAATCTGAGCAGATGTGAGGTGATGCAAATTGGGAGGCAAAATGAAAGGGGAAATGACAGGATCTTTAACAATATTGATCTATAGAAGGATCTTGGGGTCCAACAGCTCTCTGAAAGTAGTCATGCAAGCAGATAGGATGGAAAAGAAAATGTATGGCATGCTCGCATTTTTTGGCCAGGGAGCTTAGTATAAGAGTAAGGAAGTCATGTTGCAGTTATATATCACATTGGCTGGTTAGGTCTCACTTGGAAGTATTGTGTGTAATTTTGGTTGATCTGATTTCTAAATGGACATTGAACCTATGAACTACCTCATTTTCATTATTTCTCTGTTTGCACTATTTTTAATTTAACTATTTAACATACATATATTTACATTTACTTACTGTAATCGATTTACTTATTTTTCTCTATATTATCATGTATTGCATTGTACTGCTGCTACTAAGTTTAGCAAATTTCATAACACATGCCGGTGATATTAAACCTGATTCTGAATCCTGATCATCATCATCATCAGGTGCCATGCTCAGATTTGGCTTTGACTGCCATGGCCCACACACTCCTGTTTCCGGTCAAGTGGATCAATTCATTGGTATTCATTTCCAGTTTTCTGGCTGCTGTCTCCATCATCATTTGTCTTTACCTTCCTCTTGCTTTCTTCCCTTCAATCTTTCCCATAATTACCGTGCATTCTAACTCCTTTTTCCTAATCACATGTCCAATGAAGTTAGATTATGAAGACACGTAGTCCCCTTTTATTGTAATTTAGTAATGTATGCATTAAGAAATGATACATTATTTCCTCCGGTGTGATATCACAAAACACAGGACAAACCGAGACTGAAAAAACTGACAAAACCACATAATTATACATATAGTTACAAACAGTGTAACAATACCATAACTTGATGAAGAAAGTCCGTGAGCACAGTAAAGTTCAAAGTTTCTCAAATGTCCCACATCTCACGCAGACGGGAGAAGGAAGAAAAACTCTCCCTGCCATGCTGACCACAATCCAACTCTGAGTCATCTGAAAACTTCGAGCTCTGATCAGCTCTCTGACACTGAGTACTGAGTGGCATCTCTGCCGAACGATTCGACCTCCTTCTCGGTCGCCAAAAGCAGGCAAGGCCAGGGATTTTGAGGCCTACTCTCTGAAAGATTCCCAACCACACAGTAATGACAGCAGCGGACGGGCGTTTCAGACATTTCTTCAGATGTTCCTCTGTGCTTTCACGTCCATTCTCCATCAAATCAGAATTGTCTACTGCCCCTACTTAACAGATACGACATCATTTTTCACCGGAGGGCTGTGCTCGAACAGCGCACTGCCATCTTCTCCTCCCGCCTAAAAGGCAAAATAATAACCACTCAGTTCAGATAGGATGCATCATTGATGAGGAAAGTGTACCTGAAGTTAACAGAAGTTCTAACCCCTTTTACCCCTCCCAAGAATCTGTTTTAAGTTCAGGAGCATTGGAGAAATACGAATGTTATATCACATTTATAAAATATGAAGGGGATAAACCTTGTTAACTACAAAATCAAGCAGTTCATGTGGTGAGAAACTATGAATTATGAATTAATAAGACACAGGCACAGACTTGTTCAATGCAACACAAATGATCAATCCTTTGATACAGAGAAGTTATGCTATTAATGTTACATAAATGGTGTATGAAAACGTATTTAATAGATCAGCCAAAATACACAACAGAAATAAAAATAGAAGAAATGCTGTGGAATGAGGGTATCAGTTTAAGATACATGATTGTCCAGGGGACACTATGATTTTTAACTGATATGGAGGAACAGGTCCACAGCAGATGCCATCTCATTGGCTCTTTACACAACCCTGGAACATCTGGACAGCAAAACTGCATACATCAGGATGTTCTTTCTCGATTACAGTTCAGCATTTGATACCATCATCCCCTCAAAACTAATCAATAGGCTCTAAGACCTTGGCCTCAATAACTCCTTGTTCATTGGATCCTGGATTTCCTCATTTGTAGACCCCATCGGTTTGGATTGGCAAAAACATCTCCTCCATGATCTTCATCAGCATAGGTCCACCACAAGGCGTGTGCTTAGTCCCCTGCTTTACTCACTTTACACCTATGACTGTGGCTAAGCACAGTTCTAATGACATAATCAAGTTTGCTGATGAAGCCACTGTTGTGCGCTGTATCAAAGGTAGGGATGAATTAGCATACAGGAGGGAGATTGAAAATTTGGCTGAGTGGTGTCATAACAACAATTTCTCACTCAATGTCAGCAAGATCAAGGAACTGATTGTAGGCTTAAGAAGAGGAAACCAAAGGTCCATGAGCCAGTCCTCATCAGAGGATCATAGGCAGAGAAAGTTAGTAGCTTTAAATTCCTGGGTGTTACTATTTCAGAAAACCTGTCCTGGACCCAGCACGTGAATGCAATTGCAAAGAAAGCATGGCAGTGCCTTACTTTCTCAGGAGTCTGCACAGATTTGGCATGACATCAAAAACTTTGACAAACTTCTACAGATGTGTAGTGGAGAGTGTATTGACTGACTGTATCACGGCTTGGTATGGAAACACCAATGTCTTTGAATGGAAAACCCTACAAAAGGTAGTACATTCGGCCCGGTACATCACGGGTAAAGCCCTCCTAACCATTGAATGCATCTACATGAATTGCTGTCGTAGGAAGCAGCATCCATCATCAGAGATCCTCACGACCTAGGCTGTGCTCCTCTCTTGCTGCACATTCAGGTAGAAGGCACAAGAGTCTCAGGACTCACACCACCTGGTTCAAAAGCAGGTACTACTCCTCAACCATCAGGCTCATGAACAAAGGGGGATAATTATACCCACTTGCCCATCCATTGAGATGTTCCCACAACCAATGATCTCACTTTAAGGATGCTTTGTTTTGTTATTTCATGTCCTCATGATTTATTTATCATTTATTTATATTTGTATTTGTACAGTTTGTTGTCTTCTGCACTCTACTTGATCTTTCATTGATCCTGTTATAGTTACGAGTTTGCAGATTTGCTGAGTATGCCCATAGGAAAATGAATCTCAGGATTGTATGTGGTGATATATATGTGTACACACACACCACACACCACACACCACACACCACACACCACACACCACACACCACACACCACACACCACACACCACACACCACACACCACACACCACACACCACACACCACACACCACACACCACACACCACACACACACACACACACACACACACACACACACACACACACACACACACACACACACACACACCCTGATAGTAACATTTACTTTGAATACAGGAACTTTGGGGAATGTACTTACAATTTTTTGATCTGGTGGAATAAGTTGATTAGGAAATTAAAAAAAAAATTAGGAGCACTGAATCATTTAAGCTAAGGATTTGTAGAAAACATTAGCATAATTTCTGATTTCAGTTTCAGTTCTGGGCACCACACTTTTTAAAAAAAAAATGTCAAACTCAAATTTATTGTCATATGCACAAGCACATGTCTGCCTGCACAGGTGCACTGAAAAGCCTACTTGCAACAGCATCATATGGTATATAAACATCATTCATAAGAAAAAATATAAATTAAATGTAAATTATACACAAATTTTACAAGAAAGAGCACAATTAGAGCAACAAAAGTACATTTTATTGCAAAGTGATCGAAATGCCAAAGGTCTTCAGAGATGATGAAAGTTGAGGGGTAAGTGGGATCAATTGCATTTTCATGGTTTGGCTTTTAAATACGAAGAACAAAGCAGATCTTTTTCACCTTTCATTGCCATGTTAACTTTTTAAAAAAGTCTTTCTCTGAGCTAGACTAAATCTTTGTACAACTCTGGTCCATTAATGGAAGAGGAGGTCAAATACACTGGCCATTTTGTATTGTACTAACATGTTCAGCTGAGTGTGACTGAAACTGCATTGTGAAGCAGCTTGACTTGGTCCAATGTATAACTTTCCCAAACCAAGTAGAATGACAAACTAACTACTGGAGGAACTCAGAACAGCCAGTCCAAGTGTAGAATCTTGACCCAAAAGATTGACTATCCATTTCCATCCACAGATGCTGTGCCAAATTCCTCCAGCAGTTTGTTTTCTGGCCTTTTATGAGATTTAATTATAGTTATTACTCTCCGGATGTTTGTGGCACTGTACCAACAGAATTTCTGGACTATTGGATTTTACTTCATCCCCGAAAACACTTGTCATTTTATTTATTTTTTCCTACACATTACACCATCTTATATTAAAATTTACACTGAACTCATTTGGTTTTAAAGGGAGTGGGAAATATACAACTACACCAGATCCCAGTGCTAATCACAAACCTATTAAGAAATTGGACTACAACCCCATCTCTGGCTGCTCACCTCGGCCACAGTCTGGACCCTGGTCACAGCTTCTGGTTTCCTGGTTCCAGCCTTTCACCACACCTGATCCCTGGCTTTCATTATGGACCAGTGAATGAGATAGATGTTGGGCCATTAGGATATATGAACAATTTAATGCCAGACCATCAGAGTTCTACTGAAAATTAACTGAGTAGTTACTTTGATTGCATCTTGTATGGTTGTTGATGTTGACAGTGTCTTTGCTAGTTTGCTTGGTGAGTGGTTTTCTTGAAATATTATTTGTTACAATTTAATGTTGAAAAGTGTTTGTTTCCTTCCCTTAAGGCACTGGAGAAAAGACATATGCAAAGAAAAATTATGACAAGTATCTTGCAGCATTAAAAGGTTCAGGACTAGTTTCATCAGAGGAACGGTCTGTGACATCTGTACTGGATCAAATGGCAGGAGCAAGTAATGTAACTATTTTGGGTAAGTACCATGTTAGTGAGAGTGAAATAATGTGTTCTATCACAAGACTACAATTTTGTAGGATTTTGACAAATATAAGTGCCTCCTTTAACTTCTGGAATCTAAATTTATGTTCATGTATTGCATGAAATGGTCTTACTCATGTAGATTTGGCTTTAAAAGAGAATGAGTCACCAAGGGTGAACTGTACAGCACATATCACAGCTAACTAACTTCTAAGCTGTAAGCATTAGAATCTCGTGTGATGCATTACAATCTTTCAAAAATCTTCTTAATACTTTGGACTTGAATGAATATGTTTAGCTATTGCCCTCAATGTTGTTAAATACTCACTGAATTGTGTGCATTCAATTGTTCTGAGATTTTGAAAAACTTAACGTTTTTTTTGCTGAAAGGGTCTGTCACCGTAATATAAAATTTTATAATAGGATAAATCTTGCATTTTACTGGGAAGAATGGATCACCTATAGAGGTAAAAATCCTGTTTGTAAGTATAATTGTTCTGTTTGTCCTGGATATTGTGTCCAGATTTTTATTTGGATTTTGAGGGTAAGGAAATTGTATTTGGGAAAATAATAAATGAAACACATCCATACTGATGGCTGGAAGTAAATGAATTTGTCATACTTGAGAATGACAGTTTATTTTATTGTTGGTGTTACAACTGCATTGATTTTAAATATAATTCTTGAGTCCCTCAAGCATTTGAAGCAAAATAATCACTTTAAGGATGTGGTTATTGTGTAATCCATTGCTTGAAAGGGTTGTGGTAGTAGGCTTACTGTAATTCTTTATATTAAAAAAAAACTGAATAACTGGTTTCTGTTCAATAGCTTAATTTGTTTAACTTGAGTGATTGTACAGTGAAATCTTTATTTTCAGTGATCTTTGAAATACTGTTCATCATGAGGATCTCTGGTTTTCTGATAGCATCTATGCACAGTGGATGCACCTGTATACCTCACTAAAGTAAATATCTATTCCACCAATCAATGGCAGCAACTCCATGTATAAAAACATGCAGATATGGTCAAGCGGTTCAGTTGTTCAGACCAAAAATCAGAATGGGAAGAAATGTGATCTAAGTGACTTTGACTCTGGAATGATTGTTGGTGCCAGACGGGGTGGTTTGAGTATTTTAGAAACTGCTGACCACCTGAGATTTTCAGCCATAACGGTCTCTAAAGTTTGTGGAGAAGGGTGCGAAGAGCAAAAAATATCCAGCGAGCAGCAGCTCTGTGAGTGAAAACACCTCGTTAATGAGAGGAGAATGGTCAGACTGGTTCAAGCTGACAGAAAGGCAGCAGTAATTCAAGTGACCATGCGTTACAAGAGTGGTGTGCAGAAAAGCATCTCTGAATGCACGTTGAACCTTGAAGTGGATGGGGAACACAAGCAGAAGATCACACTGGGTTCCACTCCTGTATCTAATACAGTGGTCACTGACTGTAGCAATGTGACTAGACGAAATTCAGAATCAACAGTGGACCACATCCAAAAATGTTAACACTAGACAAAGCTTGTTTGGTACTGTTCTGAAGCTGTCAGCCCAGTTTTGTGGGTCTGAAGCAGTGAATCTGCCATGAATTCACAGCTTTCAGATTCAGATGCAATAATGCTATTAACTGCATGATTGGTCAGTATATTGAAGTATTATATTTGCAGTAATCCAGTGTTTTTTTAAAAAAAAGCTAAGCTGCTTGCATAGGCACCCTGTATGTCCATACAGACATATTAAGTAAAACTTGTACTTGATGGTAAGTCATTTGGCTATCAGAATTCTGTTCTGTGTTAAAGCCTTTAGAGGACAACTAGACTGACTTTCCTATTTAATAGTATAGTTATTTTAATACACTTAACCAGTTTAGGTAATTCTCAGTCTCCTACTGATCACTTAAGTATCCCCTCCCTCTCCTGGCTTCATCTGCCCATCTTCCCTTCCTATCGGATTCTGACATTTGTAATTTTTTGTGTCACCTTCCAATCTTGCAATCTTCCTTCACCCTCCCTTCTTCCTACCTGGCATCATCTGCTCTTTTTATCCTCTCCCTATCTATCCCTGCCTTTTACCCACCACTTGCTGTGTCCCAGGGCCACCATTTACCTCCAGCAAGTGACTCTATCTGTCTGTCAGTCTCCTCATTACTTTGATCAATCTGTCACCTGCCAGCCATTTTCTCAGTCTCTTTACTTTGTTCCAACTATCACCTGCCAGCTATTTTCTCAGCTCTCCCTCTCATGTCCTTTTATTTTCCATGACATAGCAGAATTAAGCCATTCAGCCCATTGAAACTGCTCCACTATTCCATCATGGCTGAGTTATTATCCCCCTCAACCCTAATGCCTTTCTCCCTGTAACCTTTGATACCCTTACTAATCAATAACCTATCATCCTCTGCTTTAAATATACCCAATGACTTGGCCTCTATATCTGTCTGTGGCAATAAATTCCACAGATTTACCACCCTTTGGCTAAAGAAATTCCTTCTCATGGCTGTTCTTAAGAAACATCCCTCTATTGTGAGGCTGTGGCCTCTGGTCCTAGACTCCCCCACTTTAGGAAACATTCTCTCCACATTCACTCTATCTAGGCCTTTCAATATTTGATAGTTTCATTGAGATTCACCCTCATTCTTCTAAACTCCAATGAATACAGGCCCAGAGCCATCAAAAGCTCCCCAAAAGTTAACCCTTTCATTCCCAGAATCATTCTTGTGAATCTCCTCTGGCACCTCTCCATTTGACCTTTATACTGACCATCTTGTTATCCATGCTCTTTGTCCTCATATAGTGTCTTGACCAGGAACATTGACTATCCCTTTGCCTCCATAGATGGGCCTGATCCACCGACTTCCTCCAGTACTTTGATTATAGCATCTGCAGTCTCTTGTGTCTCCACACTTTCCTGTTTTGCTGTCTCCAAGAGTGCTGAAATTATGTTAAAGATTTCCATATCTTATTTCATCAGCAATAAGTCAAATTTTCTATTGTATTTTTGTTTTTAAAGGTGCTACAACAGGAGCAGGGCAGCTGGATTCTTCTGATGAGGTGGGTTTGAATATATAGTATAACAAAAAACAGCTGTGTGCAGACTTAATCACTTTTCATTTGTATGACACATATTCAAGATCAGGCAACAGCAGTCTCAGCTTTTATTTAAAGATGATTATAAGAATCCTCTGTGAACCTAATTTGAGTTGTCTCAGTATTGCTTTTTTGTCATTATGGAAGAGTAATTGCTATAGCATAATTGATTACTAAACTGGTAATTTTCACAGGTAATTTAGATTAAAGATGTTTCAGCAAAGCCTTCTCTAAAATAACCAGATTTGAACTTTCATCAGTTTTATTGCTTTCTGTGTGAACTACAGTTATTCTAGTGGGCTTCCTTTGTTTCCTGATTTTCATGATAACCCCATTAGGTCAAAATTTACTTCACATTAATAAACAAAGTAAGAAATCTTTGTTAATAACCTCAAACCAGTGAATAATTATGTGATACTAAAATGCAGCAGATGCTGAGTGCTTTACATAAAAAAGAAGCACGTATCAGAGATGCTTGTTAGGGCAGGCAGGTAAGTGGAATTAATTTTCAGATAATTGTTCCACCTGTTTTAAAACAGCGACGATCATAGCTGCTCAAGAAGAGCAGGATGAGTTGCCTTAATGACTTGCGCTCGTTAGCACTCACATCTACTGTAATTAAGTGCTTCGTGAGGTTGGTGGTGGCTAGAATCAATTCCTGCCTAAGTAAGGACCTGGACCTGCTGCAGTTTGCCTATCACCACAGTAGATCTACAATGGATGCAATCTCACTGGCTCTCCACTCTGCCTTGGATCACCTGGACTATAGTAATACATAAATCAAGGTACAGCTTAGTGTTCAACACAGTCATACCCTCGATTTTAATCAAAAGCTCCAAAACCTGGGCCTCTGTACCTTTCTCTTCAACTGGATCCTTGACTTCCTCACTGGGAGACCAAAGTCTGTTTGGATCGGAAATAACATCTGCTTCTTGCTCAGTATTAACACTGGTGCAATTCAAGTATGTGTGCTTAGACCGCTGCTGTACTGTCTCTACACCCACGACTGTGTGGATTGGCACAGCTCAAACACCATATATAAGTTTGCCGACAATACAACTACTCTTGGCAGAATTTCAGATGGTCACGAAGAGGCGTACAGGAGCAAGACAGATTATCTGATGTTGCAGCAAAAACCTTGCACTCAATGTCAGACCAAGGAATTAATTGTGGACATACCGGTCCTCATCAAGGAATCAGAAGTGGAAAAGGTGAGTCAGTTTCAAGTTCCTGGGTGTCAACATCTCTGAGGATCTATTCTGGGCCCAACATATTGATGCAGTTACAAAGAAGGCACAACAGTGGCTATATTTCATTGAGGAAAAATTGGTTTGTTACCAAAGGTGCTTGCAAATTTCTACAGAAGTATTGTGGAGAGCATTCTAACTGATTGCATCACTATCTCATATGGGGGGAGAGGGGGCACTGCACAGGATTGGAAAAATCTGCAGTAAGTTGTAAACCTAGCCAGCTCCATCATGGACACGAGCCTCCTTAGCATCCAGGACACCTTCAAAAGGTAGTGCTTCAAAAATGTGGCATCCATCATTCGAGGATACCCATTGCCCAGGACATGCCCTCTTCTTCTTCCCCTCTGATAGGAAGTTAATTCTTCACTTCGGAAATACAGTCAACAGATGGGTTCAGTTATTTATAATTTTGTAGTAAGATAGATAGCATTGCAGAAAATACCTATATTTCTGGTCAGCAAGAACGGAATTTGAGATTGTTCCTACAAACCAGTGGACCTGATTAAAAATGGATAGAACTATGAAATACAATATCAAACAAAAGAAAATAATTTTAATTTAAAGTTGAAACTTTTTTGCATTCACTCTTGAGGTTTCAAGGGTATATTAGTTATTTTACATTTCTGAATTTATCCTTCACCGGTTAAGCTGAAACAACTCTATTAGTAAAAAAAAGATTCAATTATGAATCAAGGGTTAACTGTTTTAGCAATATGCACTCCTTTTTTCAGGAGGAACCAGATGGCAGTCAAGGAGTTGGCAAACGGAAGAGGGTAAAACTCTGCAACAGCACCAAAGGTATTTTTGAAACAATTTATGCTGATGCTAAAGATAGTGATTCTATGAAACTCATTTGAAGGAGCCGCCCTTTCGTAGTCAAGCTTCCTATATTTAAGAATACATTAATTCCTTGCTGAGTTATATTTTCATACATTCAAATTAATTTTAAGTACCTTTCCAAAATGTCATTTTCATGTTTCAGTTTTGCATGATAACAGTATGTGACCTTGTTACTTACATATGCAGTAAAGGGGTGGGAAAGAGGAGGTAAAAAGTTGCAGCAGGTAGATTGGAATCCTGAGTTGAGATAATCAAATGAGCCAGGATCTTATTAAATGTCAGAGCAGGTTTGAAGGCAGAGTGGCCTATTTTAGCCCCTTGTTCATGCACAGCAATTATTTATGGTTCTCAAAACAAATATACTGTACTGCCAGGTCTAGTGTAATTGTGTTTGGATTCGGGAAGGCAAAAATAGATTAAGGCATTTTCTGCTTGCGAGTACAAACCAAATAATTTTTATGTGTGGTCTTTCTCACTGGCACGTCAATGGTGATGTGCACTCATCCAATTAAACCAAATTACAGCTGAAAGAATAATTTCTCTTTCTCTTGAGCTACCTTTGTTTTTAACATTGACCTCCATCTTTTAGCAAAGTTTGAAGAAAGTTGTATCTAAAGCTGAAGAAAATCTGGAGAAAAGCAGTATGTACTAAAAATATATGGTGGTTTGAGCAAAGTTATATGGGAAGGATCAGACAATCATTTTGGGTGCAAACTTTTATAAAAACTCTACCCGTTATTTTATCATGTTCACTCTGTCAAATATATACAGAAATTTATTGTTTTTACTATAGGTTGTTTTCAAATTTGTTTTAGTTTTATAACTGACTTGTTGACTTACTGTGCCTTTCATTTTTCTCATAATTCTTTAGAACTACTTTCTTAGGTTTGTCTTCAATCATCACTTCTGCCAATTAGCCTTGGCTTTATCTTATTTTAATGCAACTATTAAGACTCATTTTGTGACTTATTCTGTTAGGTAAATGGCAACAATGAATATCAAGTGAGACAGGTTATATAAAAACAACCAAACATTTATGAAACACGTATAAACGATAAGGGAAAAAAACAAAGGAAAACTTTAACCGGAAGTTAACAGATATGCAGCCGTTCACTAACTCGCCACTCAGCTCTGGTTCTTAAAGCGTTAAATACGAAAACAGTTCTTAAAGCGATACAGTCAGATATAGTTCTTAAAGCGATAACTTCGAAAGTCCAACAGTTTTACACATTCACTTGGGAGAGACTTCTCTGGAGAAGGATTTCTTCACAGACGCAACTTTACTGCTGGTTCTGTCCACAGGATTCCTAATGCCGAAAATAAACAGTTTAAATCAACTGACTTTAAACTCCTTTAGAGAGAGAGAGAGCACCTTTTTGCATGAACTCCTTGCTCTTTCTGGCAAGAGTTATCTCGATGCAGGTACTCCTCCAACGAAGACCCAATAAGGTTGATTCTTTATTAAACTGCCAAATGATGCCGACTTCTCTTGATCCTTTGATAAATTCTTCACTCTCCCTTCAACTGTTGGAATTGAGTAAATTGGCACTTCCAGCCACAAATTTCCAGTCCAAATAATATGGAATCTTTCAACAAAACGCACAACCGTTTTAAAAATGAAACTGCGTTACAAAAACAAACGCAACAGAAACGGAGGCATAGCACGTTCTACCTGGAAATCTACAAACTTAAAAACCCTACTGCGTCACCTGAGTCGACCCTTATATAGTCACGGGGCAGATGTCATCACGTGACCTCACATTGGCGGGAAAATCACATCAGGTGACCTCCAAAAGACCATTACATCATTCTCACTAAAAACAAAACAGATCTCCTTGAGCGTGTATCAATTCTTGTTTATGTTTGCTGCTTTACACTAGCTCTTTCACATCTGAAAAGTTAACTTATCTATTCAGTTTATGGAAATCAAAATGGCAGATATTGGAAAGCGGAAATGCTGTAAAACTCAACAATTCAGAAAGCATTTCTAGAAACAGAAGCAGTGAAAGTTTTGGATTTGTGATCTTTGTCAAAATTGGCTAGGAGCAATGCAAATTAGTTTTCTGAAGAAGAGAGGTGGGGAGGGAGGGATGTGCACAAGAAAGGTAATGCATGTAATAGGACTAATTAAAATAACAATATGAGCAGTTAACAGCATTTTATATTTGTGTAATCTCTCAGTGAAAGGTTTTGGAGCAGACTGCATAGGAGTAGGATGAGAACATCTGAGTTTATGATACAAGCAGAAAATGAAAACTGCTTATGTTTTCTTGTATTTTTTAATAATGGGGTGATGAATATTTAACAGCCTTTGAATACTTGTGAATATCACAGACCCGCAGAAAGTGAAATTCCGTGCAACGCACACAAAATGCTGGAGAAACTCAGCAGGTCAGATAGCATCTATGGGATGAATAGACAGATGTCGTTTCAGTCTGAGACTACTGGAAAGCAAGGGGGAAGAAGCCAGAATTTGAGGTGGGGGAAGAAGTACATGCTAGAAGGTGACAGGTGAAGCCAGGTGGGTGGGGGATGAAGTAAGAAGGTGAGAGGTGATGGGTAGAAAAGGCAAAGTGCTGGAGAAGAAGGAATCTGATAAGAGAGGAGAGTGGACCATGGGGAAGAAGGGAAGGATTAGACACCCTGGGAGAGGTGACAGGCAGATGAGAAGAAGAGGTAAGAGGGGAGCCAGAGTAGGAAATTGAAGAAGAGGGAAGGTGGGGAGGAATAACCAGAAGTTGGAGAAATCAATGTTCATGCCATCAGGTTGGAGGCTACCTCGATGTAATTCTCAATGTGAAATTCTGTAACAGTTCTTATTACTGGCAAGTCTAGGAGTGGTATCACTTAATCAACTGTCGACATTTCAGTAGGTAGGTAATGAAGTAACTGGCCAGAGATCGGCCATCTGTACCCACTAACTGTTTCCTTGGAATAGGTATATAACTTGTGATTAAGAGGGTGATGCAGTAAATACCTGAGAGATGCAATTAAGACTAATCTTTACTCTTAATCTTAAATCAATTGAAACCTGAATTTGACATGTTTGAAGATATTGGGCATTATCCAGCTAAATAAACAAAACCATTTTTTATATTCAATTTCAGATCCATCCATCATGGATATATTAAAGCATAAATGCTTTCTAGAAGAAATATTATTTTGGACTGTCAAATATGAGTTTCCACAAAAAATGGTAACCTTTCTACTAAATATGTTGCCTGATCAGGACTACAAGGTATGTAGATTTTAATTTTTAAAAAATTATCAAGTTAAACCAAATGTTAACACGTTGACTCTTCTGATATCAAACAGGACTACTTATGTCACCTTTCCGATAATATTGTTGATATTATGAAGTAAACCAGATTCTGTTTAGAAGTTCTAATCTTGTTTTACACAAGCAGGGAACTTCATTGTACTCTAGTGTGTGTGACAATAAATTAATCTGAATCAGTGCTCACAATGTTTTTTTTCTACTGGATAAACAAATGTAAATTGATTGACTGCTTATTGGAACATCATTGTTCTGTCCATAGGGGAAACAGAGATATTGATATCTTTTTCTGCACTTAAATGCAACTGCCTGGTAAATAATTAATATAACATTTGTTAGAATCCACACAAAATTTGAGGCTATTATCTATACTGTAAGTCTGGTGTAGTGACTAATAATTGACTGCCTTCAGCCATTTTGGATAAGATGGATAATTTAGTGATTGAACATGGGTCCTGCCTTCAGCAAAGTTAGCAAATATGAACATATGAGTGTTTTAAGCCTGAAATGAGTGTCCCCTTTGTGTATGATATTATGGTTAGACATTTCCTTCTGGACCCTGCAACCTTCTTGTCTTAACCATGTAGACACCACTGTAAAGAATTACTGTTTAAATCCCATAGGCATTCAGTTTGTTTGCAAGATCACATGAACCAAAATTATTCTTCCTGCTCTAGTTAATAAGTCGTCATACTAATTTTTACTTTTTCTTTTGCAGATAGCTTTTACTAAAACATTTGTTCAGCATTACGCCTTCATCATGAAAACTCTGATTAAGAGTCATGAGTCAGAAACAATGTCCAATAGGATTGTTCATATTAGCGTGCAGTTATTTAGCAATGAAGAATTGGCACGTCAAGTCACTGAAGAGTGCCAGCTACTAGAAATAATGGTCACTGTTTTACTTTACATGATGGAAAATTGCCTTGTCAAAAGCGAGTTACAAGGTGAGTAGAAGTTCAATTTTTTGACAGCCTAATACTTTTGAAGGTGGTGTTTATCAGACTTGTAAACATGTATTGTATATGGAAATAAAAATACTGTTGGGGGGAAAAAAACTGCTTGTCTTCAACTTAAATTGGGCACAATGCTTTAAATATTAAATTCTAGCAAATACTTTCAGTATTTAAAAACTTTTTTCAAGTTA
This sequence comes from Mobula hypostoma, assembly GCF_963921235.1. Taxonomy (NCBI): domain Eukaryota; kingdom Metazoa; phylum Chordata; class Chondrichthyes; order Myliobatiformes; family Myliobatidae; genus Mobula; species Mobula hypostoma. The sequence goes on from NC_086102.1 coordinate 168,018,011, forward strand.
TTATTTTGTTTAAATGAAACATTGTAGTTCTACTGGAATTCTGAATTTCAAAATTATTTTCATTTTGTAATATTTTCTTTCTTACTGTTGTAGATGAAGAGAACAATTTTCATGTTGTTGTAAACTGTGGTGAGCCACTCCTAAAGAACAACACCTATTGGCCTTTAGTTAGTGATTTTATTAATATCCTTTCACACCAAAGTGTAGCAAAACGTTTTTTGGAAGATCAGGGTCTTCTTCAGATGTGGATGAATTTTGTTTCTTTCTTTCAAGGTAAGTTCATTCCTTAGGATTAAAAAGTCATATTTATAGAGTCTGATGTATTGTATGCTCATTGACCTGCTTGCCCATTGCATTGTTGCAGGTAGTTTGCTTCTTTAGGAGTCTTAGGGACTTTCGTGGGAGTCTGCAGAGATTTGGCATGACATCTAAAACTTTGACAAGCTTCTATAGATGTGTAGAGGAGAGTATATTGTCTGGGTGCATCACTGCCTGGTATGGAAACACCAATGCTGTTTAACAGAAAATTCTACAAATGATAGTGGATTTGGCCCAGTGAATCATGGGTAAAGCCCTCCCAATGATTGAGCACATCTATATGAAACACTGTTGTAGGAAAGTAGCATCCATCATCAGAGATCCTCACCATCTAGACTATGTTGCTTGCTCACTGCTGCCATCAGTTAGCAAGTACAAGAGCTTCAGCACTCACATTATCAGGTTTAAGAACAGGTCTTGAACAAGATGAGATAACTATACTCACTTGCCCATCCACTGAGATGTTCCCACAACTAATGTTCTCAGTTTAAGGACTCTTTATTATGTTATCTCATGTTCTTGTTATTTATTGCTATTTACTTATATATACATTTACACAGTTCATTGATCTTTCATTGATCCTGTTGTAGTTACTATTCTATAGATTTGCTGAGTATGCCCAGAGGAAAATGAATCTCAGGATTGTATATGGTGACATATATGTACTTTGAAAATAAATTTACTTTGAACCTTGAGCTTTCTAAATAATTAAAAGTTCAAAGTAAATTTATTATCAAAGTACATATATATCACTATACACAATCCCTAGATTCGTTTTCTTGCAGACATACTCAATAAATCCACAGAATAATAATCATAACAGAATCAATGAAAGACTGAACCAACCTGAGCATCCACCCAGTGTGAAAAAGACAACAAACTGGGTAAATACAAAAAGAACGAGATAATAATAAATAAATAAGCAAATATTGAGAATGTGAGATGAAGAATCCTTGAAATTGAATCCATTGGTTGTGAGAACATTTCGGTGATGGGTAAGTAAAATTGAGTGAAGTTATCCCCTTTGGTTCAAGAGCCTGATAGTTGAGGGGTAATAATTTAATTTAATTTTTTAAAGTACATACTTAATTTTGTGCTTTAAATGAAAATACAAGTGGGAACTGTAGTATGCACTAGTGGGTTTGTAACTATTGCTTTGTAATGCGCTTGCTTTACCTGTTAGTGGAATTTGTGTTTGTTGAGTTCAGCAGTTGTAAGACTTTCAAATGTTGTTTCTTCATCTCAAGCATTATGAACTCTGAATACGCTCTGAACATGTGTAACAAGTTAGGCACACAATTTTTTTTTCTCCATTGTAGAATCAAGTTCCTGCTGATGTTCCATGTAACTTTTAACCTCCTGATTAGTACACCTTAAAGTGAGATATTTTTATTTTGTAGGATAGTTAATGTTATTCAAATGAGACTGATACTTACTGCCTGTTATGCTGCTGCTGTTTAGGGCAGCAATGAAGGTCCTCCATCTCTGGCAGTGTTCAGGGCTTCCTTCATTCATGCCAGTAGGTTCCTGTTGGTTTTCTCTACTGTCAGCCATGCAAGTTCTGTGTGGAGACTCAGGGATACCATCACACTCAGATGTAGAAGGATTTTTCATTACTGTTTCCATTAACAGTTTAGTTTTGTCAGTCAGTATTGTTAGCCATGAGCTGATCAACCCCCCTTCCCCCTCCACCCCTCCCTCCCTGAACCAGGAGGACCACTAAACTATTCGTAGTATGGCCTTTACCATTTGACCTGTTTACCTGTTTGGAAGCCAAAGCATCACGCCCTGACTCCAGCCAAAGTAGCTCTGGGAGTTATCGAGGCATGTAAACCTGCAAACCTTAACAAGATTGGGGCCCTTTCTGAGGAATAAGACCATAGTTGATATCAAATAGGAAGCTTTATGTTGAAACAAAGGATTGAATTGAGGCTATTTAATGTTTAAGTTTTATTCCCATATAAATCCTAATTGTGACAGATGTTACTCTGAGGTGGCTTCTTCGACTTGTATGTTCTGGTCCTGCCCTCTCTTGGAAAAATTTTGGAAAGATATCTTTGATATCCTTTCAACAGTTTTGTGTTTTGATTTACAACCCCATCCTATTACGGCAATTTTTGATTTGCTAATGATGGAACATAGCTTTTTATCCTCTTCAGCTTGTTGGATGATCACATTTATTACATGAATGGCCAGAAGGTCCATTTTATTGAATTGGAAAGAGACCAATCCCCCTACTACATGTCAATGGTTTTCCCAAACTATATCATGTTTAAATTTAGAAAAAAATCAGAAGTGTCATTTTTGATCCTTCGGTTATATTTGAAGAGACTTGGAAGCCATTTATTCAACATTTTCATATGATGTAGTTTGAACTTTTCTAAATCCTTTTTATTAACTTGGAATATATGAATAGAGGAGTGGAGCTGACGACATTAATGAATGTATTCGATCTAATATATTGGTTCAGCCCTGTTTTGTTCTGTTTGGTTTTTTTGGGGTTTAGTAACTTAGCTTTTTTTTTAGTTTTTTGTTTTTTGTGGTTTTTCTTTGTGATTTTTCTTTTTATTTCTTGATTATGTATGAGAGTTTGGAAGTCTATTACACTTGTACTATTTATAGTTTCTCTTGTATATGTTTATTACTAATAATATAATTCCAATCTCTTTGTATCACTATTGTTATTATGTTTATGAACTTGAAAACTAATAAAAAGATTAAAAAAGAAAGAATGTTTAAGTTATCAGAAAGAAGTAGTTTGCTCTGCTGGTGGAAAAAAAATGATTTGTTAAATCCCTCTGTTACAGGATTTTTTTTTACTGCAATTCCAGTGAAACTAGAAACCCCTTCCATTGCTGTAATGATCTAGAAAACACAATCTGAAATCAATAATTTGTCCATGGCAGTAATGTGACTTTAATTGGAGATCTCCATGATGAGATTAAAGTTCATAAATTGTCTTGTGTTCTTGTTTATCTATTTTTAAGGCATGAATTTAAACAAACGAGAACTAAATGAGCATGTTGAATTTGAGTCACAAACATACTACGCTGCCTTTGCAGCAGAATTAGAAGCCTGTGCACAACCGATGTGGGGACTTCTAACCCATTGTAAAATTAAGGTGAGATATTTTGTGTGTTTTAAACATTTTTGAATAAGGTGTATGATGGTATAAAATATGAAGAATTAATTCTGTGCTTTAATATTAATGAATATAAATTTGCTAGCCTGGTTATATGCACCAGCAGATTTGTAATTATTAGACTGAATGGATAAATTCTGCTCCGATGTCTTATGGTCTAATTATTGCTTTGTAATGAGTTTGATTACCTATGTTTGAGAAATTGTGATTGTGCCTGTAATTGGTCTAATAAATGGTGAGTTACGTAAAGATGAGCTAAACTATCAGTAGAAACTGAAGAGGTTAAAGTTAAGATAGCATGGGGGCACAGCAGGTCAAACTGCTCACTCATAGCTCCTGTACCCATGGTTTAATCCTGACTTCTGTGCTGTGTGGAGTTTGAAGTTCTCCCTGTGACTGCAAGGGCTTTCCCTGGGTACTTTAGTTTCCTCCCAATCTCTAAAATAAGTTGATCAGTAGGTTAATTGGTTAGTGAATGGATGGATGATTGGAGAATCAGTTAATGACCATGCAAAAGAAAAAGGATTATGAAGAAATGTTGGGAGTGAAAATAATGGGGTTCTTCTGACAGCTGGGTTAGATTTTTCTTTGTTATTTGAAAATGAATAATATAAGAAAGAAGAGCGAATATTAGGTGGAAGTCTTGATGAGATCTGAAGTATGTATTCAAGGGATGTTGCAGTAAACAATTATAATGCAAAACTAGGTGAATTCGGCTAAATCTCTCCATGGACTGAGTCAGTCCAAAGCAGCAGTGTTGAATGTTTATGTCATCTCCACAATACAGTCGGCCCTCCGTATCCGCGGGTTCCGCATCCGCGGATTTAACCAACCGCGGATCGGGATCAAAAAAGAAAACCTGGGAGTTCTCTCTCTTTCTTCTCATTCCCTAAACAATACAGTATAACGCTATTTACATAACACTTCCATTGTACAGGTTTCCCCTGCTATCCAAAAGTAGAGTGTTTCTATGAAACCTTTCATAAGCTGAAATGGCGTAAAGCGAAGAAGCAATTACCATTAATTTACATGGGAAAAATTCTTGAGCGTTCCCAGACCCAAAAAATAACCAAATAGCACATAAAACTTAAAAATAACACTAACATATAGTAAAAGCAGGAATGATATGATAAATACACAGCCTATATAAAGTAGAAATAATGTATGTACAGTGTAGTTTCACTTACCAGAATCGGGAAGACAGCGAGTACACTGGAAGGTTCACGCATTTTTCTATCATACAGTTCTTTGTAAGCACTCAAAACATCCTGCAAACCTTCCCTAAACCTACATGCCCTTTCAAAATTAAAGTCATACTTTTCTGCAATCATTGCAGCACTGTCAGTCATAGCAAAAATCTCACGCAGTTGAAAGCTATGGCGGCTTGATGCTGAGTGTTTGTTTTGCTGAGAGCAAAACAAACGCTGAACGCTATTTTCGCTTTTCGTCACTCGGGGTGCGCGCTGTCTCTATAACAACTTGCTGCAAAACAAACGCTGAAGGTTATTTTCGCTTTTCGCCACTCTCACTACTCGGGGTTCGCGGAAGAGCTATGATGGTTGCGTCTGTACTGAACATGTACAGACTTTTTTCTCTTGTCACTATTCCCTAAACGATGCAGTATAACAACTATTTACATTGTATTTGGTATTATAAGTAATCTGGAGATGATTTAAAGTATACAGGAGGATGTGCGTAGGTTATATGCAAATACTATGCCATTTTATATACGGGACTTGAGCATCCGTGGATTTTGGTATCTGCGGTGGGGGGGGGGGCGCCCCTGGAACCAAACCCCCGTGGATATGGAGGGCCGCCTGTATAAGGAACATTGCAAGGAAGGGAAGGAGTAGATGTAAGTTTAATTTTAAGTTAAGAAAGAAGGCATGAGAGGAATTATGCTTCTCTTCAGCTTGGAAAAATATATCTAAGGAAAAAAAATTACAGAATAAAGCAAGACATTTAGCATTATGCAGAAAATCAGTGAAATGTTAATTATAGGCTCAATAAGGCAGGACAGAGATGGGTTTATTCAGGGGCTACTTCTGTGAATGGGCGATTATGTGGTATTCTTAGAACTGCCAAAAGGGAGCTTTTCTGGCATATCAAGGATGAGAGTAATTAAAATAAGTTTCTAGAAACAATGAATTTAAGAAAGACATAAACAGTAAAAGCTGATATTGAAGAACAATACAATTAAATGAATTCCAGTATTACCTTCATTTGAAGATGTAAAAGATTGAGGAGTTTGTATGCCAAGTGATAAATGGACAAACATCTCTCAGTTACATGGGAATGTACTTGGGAGAACAACTGAAAATTAGAATATTATGTGAATTAATGCAGGAATTGTAGAATGCACTGTGTTTCAAATGAAATCAGAAAGGGAGAGTAACATTTAATTAGTATTTTGGATATATTCTGTTTTCTTAGACGTCTGATTCGGACAGTAGTGACCAAATAACTTCGTGGTGATAGAAGAAATTAAGCTCTTGGGATTAAGCACATAACAAGGTTATTAATATTGTTTTAATAAATATTAATAACATTCAAAAATCTTGTAATTTGACTGATCTTTTTTAACATAGGAGATGGAAGAATACACCAGAACAGTGGTCCGGTACTGCCTAGATGCATTGCAGGATTGGTTTGATGCCATCAATTTTGTTGATGAGGTAATTATGAAATGGAATGTCATGTTTTAAATTCCCTGGCAATAAATAATAACTTCTTTTGATTTCCTAATTACTAACCTTTTAAGAATCATGCTCTGGTACATCTAGATCCTTCTTCATCATTTAATGCCATTTAAATGATATATTTAAAAATTCTCCTGCCAGCATTACAATTACACATTTTATTTGTCAGATCTTTGCTTACTCAGTTCATATATACCTTTATATTTTTATTGGCTAGCCTAATTTCAGTCCACATCAACATGTTACATCCTACAGCACTCTCTCCCCTGCAATAACATTTGATACTACAACTATCAAATGTCCCTTAGAGTCCAAAATATAGTTCTTTCACCAGCCCTTCTTTATCTATACCGTGTGTTTCTTGCAAGTGCTCTAATTAGTCAAACATGGCATTCCCTTCACAAAATAGTGTTAAGTTTGCTCATTTACCTTGAATTTTTCAGATTGTTCTGCTATAATTGTATTGATAGCTGGTAACACATTCCTTATGATAGATGATAAACTAGTAAGCCTGGAAAGCTGCTTCATACACCCATGCTGATCTTGTCAATTTCATCAACTTTACCTCCAGCTTCCACCCTGCCCTTAAATTCACTTCGTCCAATTCTGACACCTCTTTCCCCTTTGTCAATCTGTCTGTCCACCACTCACTCACCCAAATCTTATATCTTTGGAATGTGAGAGGACAACAGAGCTCCCAGAGAAAACGCACACAGTCATGGGGAGGACTTACAAACTCCTTACAGACAGTGGTGGGAATTGAAACCCAATCTTATAGCTGGTGACTTAAAGCATTGCGCTAACCGTTGGAACCATAATAGGGATTTGAATTAAAATGGTCAGTCACCAGAAATTCCACTTTTGGCGGATGGAGAGGAGGTACTCAACTAGTCCTCCAAATTACGTCAGGTTTCACCATTGTAAAGGAGGCCGATCGGGAGCATTGGATACAAGAGATGACCCCCAGCAGCTGAAGCATTGCCTCACCTGGAAGGACTGTTTGGGGCCCTGAATGGAGATAAGGGAGGAAGTAAATGGGCAGGTGTATCACTTCTGTCGCTTGCAAGTATATGTGTCAGGAGGGAGATTAGAGGGAAGGTAAAAATGGACAGGGGAATCATTGAGGAATGATCCTGTGGAAAGTGGAGAGGGGGCGGGTGGGAGGGAAGTAAAGAGGGATCCTGTTGAAGATGCAGGGAATAGTGTGTTGACTGCAGAGGTTCATGGGACGGTAGGCGAAAACAAGAGAAACTCTATCCCTGTTAAGGTGGCAGGAAGATGGGATAAGCACGAACGGGAAGGAAATGGAGAAGATGTGGGTGAGGGAACTATCTATGTTGGAAGAAGGGAAATCCCGTTCTTTGAAGAAAGAGAACATCTCTTAATGTCCTGGAAATGATAGCTCATCGTGGCAACAGATGTGGCAGAGACAAAGGAGCTGAGAGAAGGTGGGAAGAGTTACTGTATTCATACAGTGGTTTAGACGGTTGCATTCTTCAGATCTTCATGTTCGTTGTAACATTCAAGATGATTTGTTGATAACCTTCATAATTCTTAACTTGTTGAAGTAGAAAAATTGTTTCATTTTCACTCTCGGCCTGTCTGGCATCTCCAAGCCTGAATGCTTAAAACTGTGCTGAATTGTTTTACAGCTTGTTTCTTGCCAAACATTAGTGACAAAAGACACTGGTTTTTGAATACAAACACGCGCGACTGGCACATTTAAAAACCGTTCTCTCTAAGTACAGGATGGTGTCCCAACAGCCACACGATGTGCACGTAACTGATGCTAATTAGAAACTGTTAGGCAACAGTCTCCATCCCAATTAAGCTGTATATTGTCCCAAGTAAATGAAGGGTATCCCAACTATATTCTCAATTAGTTTTTGTTCTTTAAGAGTTGTCCTAAATAAGCAGCTACCCCAAGTGACTGTTGGTCTATTTAACCAATCCATTTATTTTTGATTGTTAGAACATAAACTTGATGATAATATGATAATGTAGCTTTAGACTGATGTCTTTTTCTTTCTTTTCTTAAATCTAGCCTGCTCCTAATCAGGTTACGTTTCACTTGCCTCTTCATCGTTACTATGCCATGTTTTTAAGCAAGGTAAAGTCATACTCAAACTGGTATTGTACTTCTTAGTTGTGTAAAAGTTATATGGCGTATTACGGGACTATAGCATAATATGGGAGTATAGTAATATGGTATAGTTCGATACTCCCATATGAAAGTGTAACTTTAAGAAAATAGTTGGGAAGTTGAGTGAGCAAAACTGGCAAGTGTGAAGATAGGTGTGAATATTTAAATAATAGAAATTTAGTAATAGATCTTCACCAAACTTCAGAGACCTGTATATGTTTGAATGTATTGGTCATGGGCAGAAAAAAATTGCTTATTTTTTCATATTTTGTACTTGGAAAGCAAGGATGTGTACTGCAGCTGTTGAAAGTTGTGATTAGGCTGTAACTGGAATACAGAGTACAGTCCTGGGCACTGTACAGTAACTAGATATATTAGGCAGGTTATCACTTACTTGTACCCTGTATCCGCCTGTTTCTTGCTGTGTAGCCAGAATCATGGCAACTATACCTTGCTGGTTGTCTCCTAATTGATTAGCATGGTCAAGAAAAATGCAGGGTCTTTCAGTGAGAGTGGCTTCACACAATAAAATATTTTACTTTTTTTAAAAATCCCACTTATTTTCATGGGCTGGCTGTGTTTGTGCAAATTATCTTGATGTAGGTTCGGATCTGGGAAATAAGCAGAAACTTATAGGGAATTTGCTAGGACAGTACAACTGTTGCATACTCTGTTTAGTTGAGATTTCAGGAGGGAAATAGTTCAATAACGAATTTATCGGCCAGCAGGCACTAGTGGATCTCAGTGGAAGCTTGGAGAGCATGGAAAGCTATTTCATCAAATAATTACCATAATGTCAGGTAATTAAGGGAATATTTATTCCCTTGAATATATTTGACTAGGGAAGATTTGACTGTGACCTCAAGCTCCATAAAATAATCGATAAGGCAAATGGATATTCTTCTACAGGTGCAGACATAAGCCAAAGGGACATGACCTTAAGATTCAAGTTAGGCCATTTGGGGAGGTAGGTTGGAACTTTCTGTTGCAGTTGTACAAAACATTGGTTAGACTGCGCTTGGTGTTCTGGTCGCCATAATGAGGGAAGATGTAATAGTAACAGAGCAAGTGCAAAAAAGAAATAGTAGGAATGGAGGACTGTACTTGTAAGGATAGATTGGATAGGAAGGGTTTATTTTCTCTGGAGCATTGGAGGCTGAGGGGTGACCCTATAGAGGTTAATAAAATTGAGGGGCATAGGTAAGATAGGTGGTCAGAATCTATTTCCCTGGGCAGTGGAGTATGCAATTAGAGACCACAGGTTTAAAATGAGAGGGGAGAAATTTAATGGTGATCTTAGGGATAACTTTGTCACAAGCAGGGTCATGAATGTGTGGATTGAGTTGCCAGAGGCAGAGACAATTACAATGTTTACAAATAGTTTAGACTAGTACCTGGATAAGGCAAGGTGTAGAAGGATATGGGCTTAATGTGGGCAAATAACATTAGAATAGATAGGCATCAGTGGCATGTCTGAGTTGGGTAGAATGGACCTGTTTCTCTGCTGTACTTTTATAGGATTCTGTGAAAGAGTATGATAAAATCAAAGCAAGTTAATGACATAGAAGATGATTATTTTGTCCATGCAAGTTGATATGCTGGCACCTGGTATGCCCATTACAGATTGTGTTTTATGAAATATGCATCCAAGTAGTTTTTAAATGTGATGAAGATCTCTTGCCTCTGTTAATCCTTCAGGGAAGGAGTTCAAAATTTGAACCACCCACTGGGTATAAAACTTCTCATCTCTGTTCCAGTCGCTTTAAAGCTATGCCTCTGGTTTTTGACCCATGTGTTAAAGGATGATAGGTCCATCTTGTTTATGTACAACCCTCATAATTTTATATATCTCAATTACGTCTTCTCTCAGCTTCTGTTACACAGAAAAGTAACCAGTCCTCCTTCGTACCTGCAAGTTTAATGCAATCTCAGTTCTAATCAACAATCTCCAAAACCTGGGCCCCGTACCTCTCTCTGTAACTGAATCCATAACTTCATCAGGAGACTGCAATCAGTGCGGACTGGAAATAACATCTCCTCCTTGCTGATAATCAACACTGGCACATCTCAAGGATGCGTGCTCAGCCCACTGCTCTACTCTGTCTACATCCACAACTCTGCAGCTAGGCACAGCTCAAATGCCATCTATAATTTTGTTGATGACACAACTATTGTTGGCAGAATTTTAGATTGTGACGAGGAGGTGTGTAGGAGTGAGATCAATCAGCTGGTTGAATGGTGTTGCAAAAACAGCCTTACAGTCAACATCAGTAAGACCAAGGAATTGATTGTGGACTTTAGGAAGGGGAAGTTTAGTGAGCACACACTAGTCCTCATTGAGGGATCAGCAGTGGAAAGGGTGAAGATCTATCCTGGGCCCAACATATTGATGCAAATATAAAGAAGGCATGACAGCAGCTGTATTTCAATAGGAGTTTGAGGAGATTTGTTATGTCACCAAAGACTCTAGCAAATTTCTACAGATGTACTATGGAGAGCATGCTAACTGGTTGCATCACTGTCTGGTATGGAGGAGCCTCTGCTCAGCATCAGAAAAAGCTGCAGAAGGTTGCAAATTCAGCCAGTACTAGCCTCCCCAGCATCGAGGATATTTTAAAGGCTTAATGGATGTTAAATACAATTCTACCTTTACCTCTCAGCTATTGTTTTCTATGCCAGAGCATTGCCTTTCAGCAACTAAGAAATCTCTATCAAATCAATTCAAAACTTGTATTTTTCCATAGAACACAAATCTTGAGTCATGTAATGGAAATATATTTACAGCATTTGATGTTATCTCAGTCAACACCTTTATCGCTGTCATCAGTGTATTTTTGCAAGTTGTGAAAATGAAGGAATATTGCATCAAAACTAATAGAAATCAGCCATGACCTTACTGAATGGTGGGATGGGCTGAACTACTGTATTTCTGCTGTGATTGAAATGTCTGTACAATATTGTTTTATTAGTTTAAATTTGCTAAAAATTGTAGTGATTTATTTGTCCGGAAATTTGTCCTGGTGAGGAAAATAAAGAATGGTAGGGTGAAGGAACCATGGGTGACAGGTGAAGTGGAAAATCTAGTCAGGTGGAAGAAGGCAGCATACACGAGGTTTAGGAAGCAAGGATCAGATGGGTCTATTGAGGAATTTAGGGTAGCAAGAAAGGAGCTTAAGAAGGGGCTGAGGAGAGCAAGAAGGGGGCATGAGAAGGCCTTGGCGAGTAGGGTAAAGGAAAACCCCAAGGCATTCTTCAGTTATGTGAAGAACAAAAGGATGACAGGAGTGAAGGTAGGACCGATTAGAGATAAAGGTGGGAAGATGTGCCTGGAGGCCGTGGAAGTGAGCGAGGTTCTCAATGAATACTTCTCTTCAGTAATCACCAATGAATGGGAACTTGATGATGGTGAGGACAATATGAGTAAGGTTGACGTTCTGGAGCATGTTGATATTAAGGGAGAGGAGTTGTTGGAGTTGTTAAAATACATTAGGACGGATAAGTCCCTGGGGCTTGATGGAATATTCCCCAGGCTGCTCCACGAGGTGAGGGACGAGATTGCTGTGCCTCTGGCTAGGATCTTTATGTATAGGGAATAAATTATGGTATTTTTAGATGTTTCTTTATCAGAATTTATTTAAAAAAAAATTATCAACCTACTCCAAAAGTGATAAACTACTTAAAGCATTGATGGTTATCAAGTGGAAACTTCTAAAAGTTTATAATTGTAGCATGTAACATTTTACATGTATTTGTGACAGCAGCTCAAAGGCAGCATTTCTTAAATTGGTTTAATGGTTTGAATAATTTCCAAGTGAACATAGTGCAAAAGATAAAAGTACAAATGAAGTACTTCATAAATTATAATATACTATTTAAAGTTCATTTATCCATTATTTACAAAAAAATTATTCTTGTGTTTCTATAATATATGCCCATTTTAAAAATAATTTATAGGCTGTCAGATGCCAACAACTGGATCTTGATTCACTTTTACCAGATCAAGAGATGTTGATGAAAATGATGGTTCATCCACTTCAAATTCAGGTTTTTCCATTTCTCTTTGTTGCATGTAAAATAACTTTCTGTCAGCATCTTGAACCTGCATGTTATGTCTCCCAAAGTGCTAATATATGGCTGTATATGTTCTGTTGTGCTTTTGGTAATTTGTTGAAAATTTCTAAGTGAAACTTGCCAAATTGAGCACGCAAAGACAGCAGTTACTACCCACCATGGTCTAATGCAAAAAAAAGGTAGATGATAAGATTACTCTGGAAAACAAAAAAAATCAAATCAAACATCAAAGGCCATTCAAATAATCTTTTAAATTATTTGGTTCTCAAAATGAATATTGTATACCTTGAAGTATTTTGACCAAAAGCAGTTCAAGTTATGAAAAGATGCTGAAATTTGACTATATTAATTTAGTTGACTTTTTGCATGCTTTCCAAAAATTTCATAGGAGTTTTTATTTCAGACATCCTTTTTTTCCCAGAGTGGTAACTGAGTGTATGCAGTTTATAAACTTTTACAGGCAGATAAATGTGACATATTCTCTGGCTCTACCAAGTGCAAGCTTTATGTTCTCAATGTGAAACACTGTTTCTATGCAATTTTGAGTTTGAGTGACTTCTAAACCCCTCTACAGGATCATACAATATGGTACAGAAGGATGCCATTTTGTCCATGCTAGCTTTAAAAATGCTATTTCAAATTGTATCCTAATAAGCATCAAATGTGAATAGAAGCAATTTTTGAATGTTTCCATCACCAACTCAGGCAGTTATATTAATCTAGATGCTGGCCACTTTTTGTGGGTGGGTGGGGGATGTGTTTTTCATCAACCTAGCTAATTCTTATAGCATTTATTTTGGCTCTATGTCTTTATTCATCAGTGACTCTGCTAAGGATAAAAATTCTTCCAAATTAATCTTATTCATGCTTTTTCATAATTTCATACACCTCACTTAAACCTACCGTATGCCTGTATATTCCAAAGGATGCATTTGGAGTTGATGCTATTTCCTCCCTCATTTCTCTTAACAGCTTAGAATATTTTAAAAATCTCTGTCAACTCATTTGTCAGCATCCAAAGGTCTAAACCTGCTTGGCAGGATAAAGATAGAGAAAGAGGAACCACTGAACATGTTTCTTTTTTCTTGTCTACTAGCTCCATTGACTTCCTTTGAGAAACACATCCATTGTTTCCATCTTCACGAGTGGCTATCTTTTTGGTTTCAAATCCTTTTTGTTATTTCTTTTGCTCCATGTTTTTATAAAATATTGTTGAGTTTAATCCCATTTTTATCTGTCAGTATCTTTGCCATGCACTATGTAAGTTTATTTCCTAATTACACTTGCACTTTGAACATTTCTTGAATTTATACAGTATTGAGCTTTTACTGCCGTCTTCTCATTGGCATCCAAGGCAGTCATGATTTGGGGGTTACTTTGTAGCTGCTGCGTTTTGTTTTTGAACCTTCAGTAGCTTCTCCTTTTTAAAGTTATTGCTTCCTGGACACTTTTGACAGATTTCTCTGCCCAATAAATTTGGCCTTGCCCCATTTGAGAAAGTTTAATCCTTGTTTAATTTTATTTCCCCAGTTTTAAAAAGTAGGGCATTTTGCGGAGAAACTGCAGAATCTCCTGGCATTGATGTTGCATGAGTTTGAGAGAAAGATGTATGTGAGCTTAATGTCTTGTTCCTCTTTTCTGAAGCAGGCTGAATACTTTTAGGAGCTATTCTTTTTCCACCCTCCAAAAGTTTGACGCAAAATAAATGTTTTCTCCAGTGGGCAGTTCTGAACTTTGAAAATTGACACACATTACTTTACGTTTCCATATGAACTTAGTCTATTATTTACAGTTTTGTAATTTGAAAATACAGACTGTGAGCAGTCCAGTAGTAGAGATATAATTAATTTAGAATTCTTGGTTCATTGATCAGTTTGCTCTGTATAACTCTGAAATAGTATTGATACTATTTTTATATGCAAGGTAAACAACTTTTTGCCTCTTCATAATGGGTATGAAAGACTAAGGGGCTTTTATACTTTTTTTTAAATTTAGGCTAGTCTATCAGAAATACACAGCAATATGTGGGTTAGAAATGGTCTTCAGATTAAAGGACAGGCTATGACTTACGTGCAGTCCCACTTCTGCAATTCTATGATTGATCCAGATATCTTTCTTCTGCAGGTATGTATATATTCAGTATTTTGATGCTTGCATTTGTTTCGGTTTAGTGTATTTGATGGAATTTTGATTGAAAATTCTTAAAGTACCATCTATGTAATGATTTAATTTTATAGACAAAATCTTATGTTGGAATATCATTTTCCCCCATTAGGTTTGTGCTTCCAGACTTGATCCAGATTATTTTGTTTCATCTGTTTTTGAAAGGTAACTGTAATATTTTTGAAATCTTGAATTGATGATTGCAAAATCATCAGGATGTAACTTTGCAATTGTATAATTGTGAATTGTTTATGAATACAAAGGTGTTATTGTTGTTCTGATCTTAGCCTGTACAATAGTGAGTGCCATAAATTGCCATCAGTGGATTATCTTCTGTAGATGAAGTTTGATGCATTTGAAAGATATATATTATGATCATTACAGAATTCAAGAGGCAAAGCTGTTTAAATAAATAATTATTGATTTATCAAAGTAATTTTGTGACTTAATCTAGATTTAAAGTGGTGGATCTGTTGACAATGGCATCACAGCATCAAAATGGAGCGCTTGATCCAGAACATGAAAGATCAATGCTTGAGGGTGCCTTAACTTTCCTAGTCCTTTTACTCAGTCTTCGTATACACTTGGGTAAGGTTCTATATTGTTTTACGTATTTCTGTATAACAAAATTGTGGAGCTACCCATTGGCTCTGATTATGATTTGATTTTTGTTATCTTTAGCCTTCATTCTAAATTGGAGTTTCAGAAAATTTAGAAACATAGAAACATAGAAAACCTACTGTACAATACAGGCCCTTTGGCCCACAGAGTTGAACCAAACATATCACTACCTTAGAAATTACTAGGCTTACCTATAGCCCTCTGTTTTACTAAGCTCCATGTACCTATCTAAAAGTCTGTTAAAAGACCCTATCGTATCCGCCTCCACCACTGATGCCGGCAGCCCATTCCACGCACTCACCACTCTCTGAGTAAAAAAACTTACCCCTGACATCTCCTCTGTACTTACTCCCCAGGATCTTAAACCTGTGTCCTCTTGTGGCAACCATTCCAGCCCTGGGAAAAAGCCTCTGACTAGCCACACGATCAATGCTTCTCATCACCTTGATCAGGTCACCTCTGATCCTCCGTCGCTCCAGGAGAAAAGGCCGAGTTCACTCAACCTATTCTTATAAGGCATGCTCCCCAATCCAGGCAACATCCTTGTAAATCTCTTTTGCACCCTTTCTATGGCTTCCACATCCTTCCTGTAGTGAGGCGACCAGAACTGAGCACAGTACTCCAAGTGTGGTCTGACCACCACACTTCTAAATTTTAATTTAAAAGAATATGAATTTTAGTTTTGCATTTCTACAGCAGAATATCCTGCAAGGAATAGGTATAACATGAAGAATTCTGATCTTATGGTTTAGGTTGAAATCAATGATGTATGTATAAAAAGGGCTTGTCTATGTGTAGAGCTTTGGAAGCGAAGAAAAAGATAAGAGAATCATGCCATCCCAAACACTTCACAGCAGGTGTCGGGGTCACCATTTTTGATTACATTGACACTTTTGATCACCTTTTTGATTACATTGGCCATGCTTTAAGAGATTAGAATCTTGTCCAGAACTTAGTGAAGTACTTTTGGTTTGCTCATTGCCTTCTTTATAGAAGTTTTTCATATCATCCTTCTGAAATACTCTTTATAAAATGTACCAATTTCCTTTAGGAATAAAATAGTCCTGGGCCTTATTCTATTTGATGGAGGCTCTTATAAAAGTAAGTAAGCAGGTGGCATGCAAAAAAAATTCTTCCGTCAAATCAAAACTACACCAAATAAGCTAAAGTGAATACTGAAGAACCTGCTAGAAAAGAGCAGTTACTCTGGAAGATCACTGAAAGAATTAACCTATGCACATTTCATATGTAATTTATCTGAATTTTTGGCCAACTAGTTAGTAGCCATACTGGCAAATTGTCTGGTTCAGCCCCATCCAAAATTAAATACCATTTTATTCACACATGCTTTTAATTTAAGTTTTAATTATTCCTTGTTGTCTCATCAAGAATTTCCATTTGTGGGCATAAAAATGTATCAAGTAAAATTAAAGGCTCATGAAAAACTTTGATCAAAACTCAGGTACCTGGATCATGTTGTTACCTTTCAAAATAGCTTGTTAAAAGCAAGAAGTGTGGAAATATTTTCAGTTCACTGCATCTTGTAAATACCAGATCTTTCCAAGCTATGATAAATTTCATAGCGTTATATTTTTATTGAGCCAGTCTGTTTAATTTTCAATTCTGTGTTCTATAATGTTGTGCAGTAATGAATTGTGTCAAAAATGACAACTTGTATTTGTATTCATCTGCAGATTTTTTTAAAGTGGCTTAATATTTTATTCATTTCCATTTCAGGGATGACAGATGATGAGATCCTGCGGGCAGAAATGGTGGCACAACTCTGCATGAGTGACAGAACACATAGTACATTATTAGACTTAATATCCTTTTGAGGCAGTTCTGAATTTGGTAGTGTGTAGTTTTAGTATAGCTAATTAAACAATAAATGCAGTTCAATACTTCAGCTTAACATGTTATAGTGACGAGTTTCCTCAGTGCAATGTGCATAATTTTTAAAGTTTGTAAAATGTTGAAATCCAGTAATTGAACATCAAATTGCTGTTTTGCAAGTGAGATGGATGACTGAACTTGTGAAATAATTCTAGTCAGTCTGCTGCTGGCATTGCTGAATTTCAGAATGCACTTTTCTTCGATAAACTATTCCTGTTAATGCGATTTTTTTTTTTTTGATTGGTGTTAGAATTTAGTGGGATTGTATGGAGTCCAGCAATTTTATGGGGAGCAGGTGCCACCATTATAGAATTTCAATTAGCCTGTTCAAGATCAGCAAACCTCCACCTGTGTTCTCATGTACACATCTTCTTATATCATGCCTTACAATTTCCTAATTACCTTCAGATAGCCTTTCCTACAGAGCTATAGCTTCTGCCTTTATTCGGTGTCAAAGCACCAAGCATTTTTATTGACTTTACTGGCTTTTTAGAAGTTTTAATAAATATTAAACTAATATCTAAAAATGTTCAATATACATTTTAATTAATTCCTCTGCCTATGAAATTAAAGTGCCTACTTGTCAAAAACATTCTGATGAAATTTTAAAGCTGATACTTAAAAATTTGAACAGCAATATTTTCCTGTGAAGCTTGCAGGAATTGTATGCAGGTAAACGCAGGTAAGGTAGCATATGTTAAAAATTTGGTATCTGTGGAATACTCTAAGGACTGACTTAAAATCTCTGATGAATTTAGAATCACAAATTAATATTTGCCCAACCTTCGGCCACCAGGTGGCACTGTGATGCAGTGCTGCAAGAACATAGAGGAAATATGGCAGTATAAGCTATCTCAGACCAAGTACTAATAGGCTACATTCTCCTGAGAAATGATGGCAGTATTTTCTTCTTGTATATGTTAGGAAGCTTGGGACTCTGGTGTTGTTAATATGTGTGAGTGTGGATGTTCTCAATACCTGTAGTTTGCTGAGGTTTGGCAATGTTGCTCCGTTGGCTTATCATTAGAGTCCAGTAAGGGAGGGCTCACATCCTCTGGTTCTCGGCATTTGCTTTGGAGGTTCTGCTTATTATACCTGTACTCAAATTTTGCGCAGCTTCTTTGACTCTGTTCATTTAAACATTGAGAAATGGCTCTAAGGAAGAAAGATAATTTGTCAATAATCTTTTTTATATCAATGGTGCTAACTCAAAATTTTTAAAGATTTTGTAAAATATTTTGCAATTTTTGACTGTTATGACTGCTGATTAAGCAGTTATGTAGGCTAGGCCTGCTTCAGCCCTATTAAATGTTGATATTTATGTCCGTAAGGCTTGATAGCGAATTTCAAGGGATTAACCATTGTAAGTACTAATAAAGGCAAGTCAGCATTTGGCAGTTATTAAGTGGCATATGTGTACGGCTTGTTACCAAGAAATTTTGAATATTATTTTAGTGCTTTTATTTATGGATTGTAGTGATTTGATTTTGTTTTGGCCTTTAATATTCTGGGGAAGAGGGTGGACATGATGTTATGGAACTGAAATAATTGATGTCTCAACAATTGCAGCTGTTTTCCTTTGGGTGAGCTAGGACTGCAATCACTGACTGAAGTGTTTTCTTTTGTCGATCTTTGACTTCAGTTTTACCAGGACTACTTGATGTTCTAATCGATCAAATACTGCCTTGATTTCAAGGCTGTACCCCTTTCTTAAAAGGAAATGTGTACACCCAACAGGTCAGGCAGCATCCGTGGGAAGTTAACATTCCATGTCTGGGACCCTTCATTAGAACTGACAGAAAGTAAGTTAGTTTTAGGTAGCGAAGAGGATGGGTAGAACAAGGGGAATATCTTTAATGGAGTGAGACTCCATACTCTAATGTGGCAGTTAAGGAGCAATAAAAATCAGATGAAGCTTCTATGACAGTGCAATGTGTTGTGAATTGTGAAACTGGCGGACATTCCCAGCAGCCAGACCAAAAAAACCCCTGAAAAACTGAGTCAAAATGATGACTGGCAAAATGGCCTTTTCTTTTTTTTTTGTAATTTATTTTTTATTGAAGTTCATCGTCAAACAAACATTTCCATAAGATGTATTTCAGATACTGTACATATATATCATATAGTCATATTTGTCTCAAATCTCCACATAATATTTATCTGAGGTATACACTTATAAAAAGGAGAGGAAAGAAAGAACAATCAAAAGAAGAAAACTATGTATAAAGTAGGGAGTGATTTTTTTTTACAACATATTCATTGACTTGTGAGAAGAACAGAAAGAGTGCATTATCTAAAGTTGAAGAATTTTGTGTTGGCTCCTGGTTTCTGTAGCATACCATAAAAAGGCATTCCTCAAGATTTGATTGGGCCTGATTGTAATAGTGCAGGTTGCCAAAAGAAAGAACTTAGTGGGAGTGTGAAGGTGTATTAAAAGGCACCTATTCACACCTCCCCCACCTTCTCTGCTCTCAAAATATAATTTGTTTCCCCTCTGCCATCCAATTTCTGAATGGACATTGAACCCATGAACACTACCTCACTACTTTTTAATTTCTGTTTTTAACTATTTAATATATTTACTGTAATTCAGTTTTTCCCCCCTATTATTATGTTTTGCATTGTGCTGTTGCTGTAAAGACAACAAATTTCACAATGTTTGAGGGTGATATTAAACCTGATTCTGTTTCAGGGGTTTTCTGTACCAAAGTTCTGATAAGATTCTAGATCTAACCATCAACTGTTTCTATACTGAATGTATCCAGCATTTCTGTTTTGGATTTCTGCGTCTACAGTATTGTTTTGATCCTCTTTCCATCTCTTGGAATAATTTTTGCCGTTAATTTTCAGCCGAAGGTTTGGTGTACTAAATGGTCCTGGCCAACCTGAAAATGGCATCTGTCAGCAGGTGAATGCCACTTTTGGCTGTATCCACCATCATTTTGCTGATAACGAAAAAGTAAT
The DNA here is from genome assembly GCF_963921235.1 of Mobula hypostoma. Classification (NCBI taxonomy): domain Eukaryota; kingdom Metazoa; phylum Chordata; class Chondrichthyes; order Myliobatiformes; family Myliobatidae; genus Mobula; species Mobula hypostoma. The sequence continues at coordinate 168,038,025 of NC_086102.1, forward strand.
TAGCAGGATTGGATTTATCTTGCTTTTGTAAATATGACTTAGCTGAGCAATACTTAACATTGTCAGATAGATATCATCTTTCTAACTATAGGAACAGAGGGTAGGTGCTGCTAGCTTTGGTGTACAGACTATCACTACTTCAGGGTATTGTCCAGTCTTGTGGTCTTTTCTGTATCCAGTTCTTTAAAGCTTATGGAATTGACATTGACTGGCTTACTTAATGTTGGAGATTTTGGGAGGAAGCTAAAATGGATAATCTACTCAGCACTTCTGACTGATGAGATTATGAAAAGTTTAAACATTGTCTTTAGTATTTTCATGCTGGATGCATACTTCGTTAAGAGTGTGTTGTATTCTGAACACCTTCAGCACCTGTTAACTATTTAATTATTCATCACCATTTACATGAAAGGAGTTCAGGTTTTGACTTGATTGACTGGTTGTGTATTTGCTTAACTCTGCCTTTTGCATACTGCATATGCTGTTTAATACATGTGCGCATATTGTACATTAAAAAAAATTGAATACTGAAGTAAGGTTTACAAAACAAGGTAAATTAATATCATTTTTTAAGGTGTTTACTCTTCTAGTAAGATGTTAAGGTGACTGGATGTCTTCCATGTATATATTTGTAAAAGAAAGATTTATGTTTGTTTACTAAAAAAATTAGTTTTATTACTGCAAAGATGCCTGACCATAATTGCATATGTTTTTCACAATTTTGTATATATGCTGGAGTGTTGTTTTCTTAACTAAATTTGTACATTCCTGAAAATCCCAACCCAAAGAGTGGTATTATCCCAGGTAGCTACTATTTTGAAAACATGCTTTCAGCTGTAGCTGATTTTAAAGCACCAGCATTTGAACCCGGAGGTTCCATGCAGCAAGGAATGTACACGCCTAAAGGTATATCATGGTGCTTAGAGTTGTTTTATTTGAAATATTGCTGATAGTAAAGAGAGATATTTGCATGTATTAGGCATTCCTGGACCTCCTTACAAGAAGCCGATGCAGATTACCGTTGAAAGCTTTCTAAAAGTCAAAGGCCTTCTAGCATTTGGATATGCTTGTCTGCTTATGTTAGCAAGATTTTGCTTTCCTGTGAATAAAATTGGATTTTTTCCAACACCTATGGCTTACCATTATATTAGCATAATTTCAATCTTATGTTGTTGCAGTTTAAGATCATCATCATGATTTTGAGGCAAAAGTTTGTTTTTTTCTGGCAACAATTTGGGCCATAGACTTCTTAGGTTGCATCTTTTTTTTTTAAAAGAAAGAGTTATATTTTGAACGCTGAGACTTGTAGGCTCACAGAGAAACATAAGCTGTGGCAATATTTTTATCATTAGACAGAAGATGGCAGTATGTGCATTCATTTCCAAATGGGTCAGTAAAACTTAAATGCAAAGACACGAATTTTAAAAAAACTTATCAGCATTGTCATTTATTATCTGCTAATAGAGTAATCGAACAATACAGCCCAGAAATAGGCCCGTAGCCCATTTAGTCCATGCTGAACTATCATGCTGCCTACTCCCTTCATCTTGCACCTGAACCATAGCCCTCCATACCCTTCCCATCCATGTACCTACCCAAATTTCTCTTAAATGTTGAAATTGAACCCACGTCCACCACTTCTGTTGGCAGTTTATTCCACACACTCACCATGCTCTGAGTGAAGAACTTTCCCCTCAGATGCCCCTTAAATATTTCACCTTTGGCCTCTAGTTCTAGTCTCACACAATCTCAGTGGAAAAAGTCTGCTTGCATTTACCCAATCTGTACCCCACATAATTTTGTATACCTGTGCACTCACAGGGAATTAGTTTAGATTGGCATCATGGTTTGTGCAAACATGATGTGCAATATTGTTCTGTGATAAGAAAATTAAAATGATTTTCATGTTTGCTCCTGATTGTTATCTAACAATCTACTTTTCTCCTAGGAAGAATAAAAGTTATGGTGATATTGCACCTATTCTTACTTGTATTATATTTGGCTTTTGGTACCTTCTTGGTGTTCCCCATTAAAACATATTTTTAAAAGAACACATATTTAGGTTTAATAAATGTTCTCATATATTTTTCAGCTTTTTTATAGTTGGCAAATTTATTAATGTATTTTTTGTCCTTTGATCAGCTGATGTCTGGGATCTTGAGTTTGACCCAATAATGGTGATTCTAAGGACAGTATATCGCAGGGATGTTCAGTCTGCGATGGACAGATACATGGGATTGTAAGTACCTTTTTAACTGAGTGGAACTGTTCAATAAATTGGGTTAGCACAATTCCTTATATTTACAATACTTTGTTCTGATTAAACATGTCAATACATTTTAAAAATAGGACTCTCTCACAAAACTGGAAATTCAACTTTATTAGGACAAGTTATGTGCAATTTTGTTGTGTTTTATGTGAATTTAGGGATGCTATGACAGGCATGTTGTTAATATAAAGAATAGGTTGTACACATTATAAAGTAGTTCTGTTTTTTTTCTCAAATTACTATCCCTGTTGACATGACAGTATTAAAGTTGGAATAGTATACATTTCATTCTAACCTTTGCATCTCAGAGATCTACCTTATGATCTCAACTGGGCTTCAAAGGACGAATTTAAATAAGAAAATAGTTAAAAATTATGAGAATCATTGCAGCTTTTCAATGATCAACTTACTTTGCCTGCTGTGCTTTCCTGTTTCATTAGATTGGATTGGATTTATTTATTAATAACACTTACATTGAAACACAGTGAAAAGTTTCACTGTATGAAAAGTAGAGATATGGAGGGCTATGGTCCCAGAGCAGGTCGATGGGGGGAAGCAGTGTAAATAGTTTGAGCATGGTCTAGATGGGCCAAAGGGCCTGTTTCTGTACTATACTTCTCTATGCCTCTATTTGTGTTAGCAATTAATGCAATCTGTGGATCTGCCGGGGGCAGCCTGCAAGTGTTTCCACACATTCTGTCACTGAAATGACATGTCCATGATGTTTAGCAGAACAACGCACAACCAACATATAACAATAAATCAAAGTAAAACACGCCCCTTTTCCATACCTCCACCTAACGTGCAGACAGGCCTCTAACCCCAGGACAAGTAACCCCAGGGCTCTGACCTGCAGACCTTAGCCCCAGATTCACAGACATCGGGCCACTGACCCCCAGACACACCAACCCTTTTCTTGTAGAGCAGCAAATTGGGTGTGCTGTTCATTTACTGGAAAAAGCAGAAGAATAAAGCCTAACTTCTAATTTGTTCTACTGTGCTATATACTGTGGAATGGAAAACAAACAATTTTTGGGCAGTTGACTCTTGGTGTATTTCCAAAAAAATTATTTGCCCCAGAGGAGAGAGCAGTGGTAAACATGAAATAGATTCTTCATAACCATTGAATTCTCCCTCTAGGCATTTCCACTAATCCATTTTTGGGACTTTTTAAGTTGAATGTTGTTCTTATTGAAATACTAGGATTCCAAATGAATTTAATGGTTCTAACAAATAAGTTTTCACTTGAAGTTCAAAGAAGAATCAATTCAGAGCAGATTGCTGTTTTCACTACTAGTTAGAAGAGGTGAAGGTTAGCAGCTGGAAATAGAAAATTATAGGTTACCTGCCAATTGTGCCTAATTTAATGATAAGCCCTTATTAATGTATTAGGAACCTAGCTCTGAAGGCAGTTCAACCATGTGCATCATTTTCCTGCCATTGCTAAATCAAAAAGTGAAAGTGTTGGAGTTTTTTTTATTCCTCAATATTTTAGGTTCTAATGATAGGTTCATTTGAAGCTTTGATGGTCATAATCTTGGTTATTAAATGTAGCTTATTCTTGGAAAATGGTTTAATATGACTGATACCTGCTGTCTTCTTTCTGAGGACTACTGTTTTGCTTCTGTGCTGGTGCCAGACAACCAACCAAGCATTTCTGACTTGGCAAATGTCTAGATTATAATCTCAGCTATACAGTATCCTAATACATTAATCAGGGCTTGTCATTAAATTGGGTACAGTTTCCAGATTCAGATTGATGCACCTTTTTTCTTTAGATTATTCCTGTTTTTCGGACTCTTGTATGCTTTCTTTGCCCTAGCCATATTGAAACACCTCCAGATCTTTTGTGATATTGGAGTCTTTATTTGAAGATCGTGTGGTTTGTTCTGAGAAACAAAAAGCAAAAATCTACAAGTATTCAGCTAGCATTTGTGGAGAGAGTAACAGAATTAGTGTTTCAAGTCAAGGACCTTTTGTCAGAGCTGGGAAACTTAGAAAATTACACGTTTTAAACTGCACTGAACTCCAGTGAGGAGAGCAAAGTTACTAACTGTTATAAGGTCGAAACAAATAGATAATAGTTGATACAGAATGCCATCGACTAAGAGAGGATGAAGGTACTCGTTATTGGTTGTTAATCTGTCTGGATAGGTAAATAAAGGAGAAAAGCAAAAAGAAAAGAAATTGTGGAATTAAGATGCAAAACATTGCAATTGATGGAGAGCTGGAAAAAAAGGGACAATGTGGAAATTGCAGCAGATCAGGCAGCATCTGTAGTGAGAGAGAAAAACGCTGAGTGACATTAGAGACAGGGATTGAGAAGCAAGAAAAAAACAGTCCGTATATGCTAGAAATATATTAAAAATGGTAATTATGGGAAAGGTGTAGCATACGGTTCATGAAGAGAGGCACAGTGCTAATACTTCTGATTGATTGCTTCTTCTGCATCTTTTATTTTTTTCAGATTAACAACATCTGTATTTTCTTTTGTTTGCTTTGACATCATTGGTTTGGAGCTAGTTCTTATGGTACTAGCGCAATGCATCTGCGTCTAGATACCTAACACAGATAGGTGTTAATTAATGTGAGTTCTTGTCCCTAATAAGTCAGGCTCTAACCTGATGTTCTGCATGAAGAAGAGAGAATAATGGTGCATGAAGAAGAGAGAATAATGGACACTTGTGCAGAGTGGCTGCATCCTGAGTGTTGTTGAGATTTTGGACATAGATCTGCATAGATTTGCATTTAGTCAAAGACAATTTGCATTTTCGGGGAAAAAATCCTTTTCTGGAGAGCATTTGTTTAATATGAGTACATACTGTAGTAAGCTACTTAGATGCTTTGATGAGGTAATCAAAGTCTATAGCACACTGTCAGATTATATAATGACAATGATCAATTTTCGTTGCCTTGCAAACAAAAAACCTCAGGCCAACTGAATTGCCACATATACAGGAAAAAATGAAAATGTTTATTGACCTTGTATGCACAATGCTAAAGCAAAGTAAATGTGTAGTATTTTGGGATGATGGTAATCTTGTGACATACTACACAGTGATGTCTTAGTGCTGTACTGTCTGTCTTAGTTGTGTACTTGTTAATTGCCTTCCCAGATAATTAGAGTTTACTATTGCATTGATCCTGCGTATGTCTGAAAGAGAAAATATGGTTCTTACCTGTTTTCATGATGTTAGGCCGCTTTCAGCCTACAATGTTTATTTTAATGAGTATTTATCAGCTGAGACTAGAATTAGAGGTTGTGGCTAAGGGTGAAAGGTGAAATGTTAAAGGGAAATTCACTCAAGTGTGGTGAGAGTGGAATCAGCTGCTGTAGAAGTGGTGGATGCGGGTTTGATTTCAACATTTAAGAGAAATTTGGATAGGTGTGGCAAAGCAAGTCTGTCACCAGTTCTCTCCCTGCCCCCCCCCACCCACCCCCACCCCCAGTAGCCCCATAATTCTCATGCTAAGAAGTGCTGAGGCTATGCTTATCGGGTGCACTTTTTCTAAAAGTTTTCCACTTCTGGAACAGGATGAACACCTATGCAATAAATGTGCTATTGTAGCCTGCTGTCTGATCTTTCAAGTCCACACCTTCATAAAAGCACATGATCCTCATCAAAACCCAGTGCTGTGACAATGAGTATACGGATGGGAGGGGTATGGAGAGCTATGGTCTGGATGTAGGTTGGTGGGACAAGGCAGAATACTAGTTCACCATGGACTAGATAGGCCAAAAGGCCTATTTCTGTGTTGTAGTGTTCCATGACTCTAGTTCTGTAGTTCTGTTTGTTTTGTCTCTACTTAAGTTTGTGTTCTATTTTTAAAAGAAACTACTTAGTATATCTATTTTACAACAAAAGAAGAAAATCTCATCAAAATGGCTCATTACACTGCCAAATTAATCATAGAAGCGTTAGATTTATGCTTAAGAGTAAGTGCAATGTTGAAATTCAATCCCTTTTATCAATTGGAGCAAGGTGAATCAATAGTTGGTTATATAAAGAAGCTGATTGGCAAATGGACCTACTAAACCATTACTGTGTTAGTAGATATGGCTTCTTTATCTTGTCCACATGACTGATCATTCCTTAAAGAATCAGTCTTTTATCAGGGAATTGAGGCCAAGTCATGTAGATTTTAGTTGCATGACTTTGGCATGTAAAGCAGTTAATTCTGATTAGTTCAATTTGCCACTGAATTCTGATAAATTTCACCCTTTGCAAATGTAGGCATTCCATTGAAAATGATTCCCCCCCCCACTTTTCAATAAGGTCTGCTTTTGTGATGTGCTGCTTTTTAAAAATATTTCTTGAGAACTAAATGCATATTAAAATATGGCAGTCATATTTGCTTTGCTATTTTCTTTAGATTTATTTTGTCTTAAAACTGAAATAATTTATACTTTTTAAAAAATAATCTCAAGTTCATTTAACCATGAAATGGAACTGCAGAAGAGTTGAATGCTCTGCGAAGGGTAATAATAAGTATTTTTGCCAGTAAATATCATTGAAGGCTTTTTTTTGTAATACTGTTTTGCTAATGCAGAACCAAGCTGTTGAGATTTTTGATGTATAGCCTGTCGTTTTGACAAAACATTGCATAGATTTCACATTGGAACAATTTAATTGTAAATTCAACAGTCACTCCCTGAGGCACATTTGAGCCATTCAAGGCAGGTAGAAACCATGTTCTGTAGTCAATATCTTTCACATTTCTTATAGATATTTATTACCATCTTTATTACTTCCATTTCTTGTAATAATTAGAAGCAAAAGGAAACCTACTTTTATTTCCTTCCTTGCTTAGCTGTGATTTCTGCTGATGCATGCATATTTTGCATTTTTTAAAATATTACGTGTTATCTTTGTCTACTCTCGACAGCTTAAAGCAGACTGGAAAATTTAATGGTAATCCGTGGCCACCATATCGGGAGAGAGCACTTTTAAATCCCAGCTACAAAGGCTTAACACGAATATTGCACTGTAAAACTTTGCACATTGTGCTGTTTACTCTTCTCTATAAGGTAAATAAGAGACATGCAAGTCTAATGTGTTGACTGATAACTAAACATGACATTTAAGGTTGAACTTCTTGATGCCACATTGTAATTAGTGAACTGTAGGCTGTCCTGGGTTACATAAGGTTTAATTTTGTAAGCCTAGAACTCTCTGTCAGAAATACCTGTTTTTAAGAAAATTCACCGTATTATTCTTTATATACTTGCTGTAATTCTTTCATTTCATTGAATATTACCCTTAAATCTAGTCATAATTAACCTACTGGAATATGTACTGTTATAGAGTTATTAATTAATGCCATGAAACATTTTATTATTACTAGAGTGCAAAATGCTTGAAAATATATATGTGAAATTGCATAAGGTTAGATTTCGGTTGTTAAGATATGTGTAACCTAAGAAGCCCCTACACTTTATAAGTTGCATCTTGAATGCAAGCATCTTTTCCTCTGGTTTCATCATATGAGTATGCTCCACGTCTGATCAGTGTTCCCAAGGAATGACAATCATAAGAATTTGCAATTGAATTTTGTTGCACTTTATTTGTTATAAAAGTCAGGTTGCTTTATCATAGTTTTTTGGATAAATTCACTTTGGCTTGGTAAATGTTTTAGTTACTATTTATATTTAATAGTTTTGGAGTCTTTATTTTTAGCTGCTTGATTGAAACATTACTGTAAGTTGGCATTAACCACCCTGCTTTAAATCTCAAAAATGTTTTTGGAATTTCTTACATATGCATTTTGTATGCTAGGTGCAATACTATTTCTCACTACTATATGAAATGGCCAGGTTTGCTAGAACTGTCATGGAAGGTTTAAGCTAATTTGGCAGGGGGATGGGGAACCAGAATGATGGGGCAGTTGGTATACAAGTAGATGCAGTGTGTAGTGAGACTGTGAGGAAGGACAGGCAGATGATAGGGCAAAATTGCAGTCAGTGGGATGAATTGAAACGTGACATGTGGGCAAAATCAAAAATGGTGATGAATACATTTGAATGAATGCAGTTTATGGAATATGGCAGATGATATTGTAGCGCAGTTAGAGACTGATAGGTACAACGTTGTGGGCATCACTGAGTCATGGCTGAAAGATCAAAGTTGCGAGCTTAATGTCCAAGGATACACATCGTATTGAAAGGACTGACTGGTAGGTGGAGGAGATGAGGTGTCTGTTAGTAAAATGTAAAATCAAATTGTTAAAAAGAGGTGATATAGGGTTGGAAGATGTAGAATCCTTGTGGGTAGATTTGAAAAACTGCAAGAATAAAAATATCCTCATGGGAGTTTTATACAGGCCTCCAAATAGTAGATAGGATGTAAGATACAAATTACAATGGGAGAGATAGTAATGGGGGACATCGAAGTGGCAGAGGAACTTAAGTAAGTATTTTGTGTCAGTCTTTACGGTGAAAGACTCTAATTGTATGCCAGAAATTCAGAAGTGTTGGAGCAGATGTGAGCTACTACTAAAGAGAAAGTGCTTGGGAAGCTGGAAAGCCTGAAGGTAGATGAATCATCTCAGCCAGATGGACTACACCCCAGGGTTCTGAAAGGGGTTGCTGAAGAGATTGTTGAGGATTTGTAATGATCTTTCAAGAATCGCTAGGTTCTGGACTGGTTCAGGAATACTTAATAATTGTAAAAATGCCACTCTTTAATGGAGGGAGGTAGAGGAAAGGAAATTATAGGCCAGTTAGCCTGACTTCAGTGATTGTGAAGAAGGATGAGGTTTTGAGGTACTTAGAAGGCACATGGTAAAATAGGCCAAAGTCAGCATGGTTTCCCTGAGGAGAAATTTTGTCCAACAAATCTGTTGGAATTCTTTGAGGAAATAACAGGCAGGATAGACAAGGCAGGTCAGTGGATGGTGTTTACTTGAGTTTTCAGAAGGCCTTTGACAAAGTGCAACACATGAGAGCCTGTGGTATTACAGGAAAGATATTAGTATGGATAGAAGATTGACTGATGGGCAAGAGGCAAAGAATGGGAAGAAAGGGGCCCTTTTCTCTTTGGCTGCCGGTGACTAGTAGTGTTCCTTAGGGGTCAGTGTTGGAACATGTTACGTGTCAATGAATTGGATGATGGAATTGATGGCTTTACGACCAAGTTTGCAGATGAAACAAAGATAAGTGGAGGGGCAGGTAGTGTTGAGGAAGTGGGGAGTCTGCAGCAATACTTAGGTTGTGAGAATGGGTAAAAATGTGGCAGATTTAGAAGTTGGGAGAATGGATTAAAGTGTGGCAGAAATAGCGTAGGGAAGTGTATGGTATTGCACTTTGGTTGAAGGAATAAAGGCACAGACTATTTTCTAAATGGGGAGAAAATTCAAATATCAGAGGTGCAAAGGGACTTGGGAGTCCTCGTGCAGGATTCCCTGAAGGTTGACATGCAGGTTGAGTTGGAGGGAAGGAAGGCAATGCAATGTTAACTTTTATTTCGAGAGGACTAGAATATAAGAGGAAGAATGTATTGTTGAGGCTTTATAAGACATTTGTCTGACGACACTTGGTGGAGTATTGTGAACAGTTTGGGCCACTTATGTAAGAAAAGGTGTGCTGGCATTGGAGAGGGCCCATAGGAGGTTCATGAGAATGTTTCTGGGAATGAAAGGGTTAACATGAGTTTTTGATGGCTCTGTGCTCACTGGAATTTAGAAGAGTGAGGGGGATCTCATTGAAACTCATTGAATATTGAAAGGTCTAGATAGAGTGGATATAGGGAGGATGTTTCCTATAGTGAGTGAGTCTAAGATTAGAGGGCACTGTCTCAGAATAGAGGATTGCCCATTCAGAACAGAGATGAGGAGGAATTCATTTAGCCAGAGTATAGTGAAACTCTGGAGTTCATTACCACAGACGGCTGTGGAGACCAAGTCATTGAGTATATTTAAAGCAGAAGCTGATAGGTTCTTGATTAGTCAGGGCTTCAAAGTTTAGGTGGATAAGGCAGGGGAAAAGTGGTGGAGTAGACTCGATGGGCCAAATGTCCTAATTCTGCTCTCATGTCTTATGGTCTATGTAATCTTTAATTTTTATGAAATGGTGAAATCTTCTCGAATCCTGCTAATGTTTTACAATGTTTGAACCTAACAAATGAATAAATATTGGTTTCTGGATTGTGGTTTACTTTTATAGATAACAATGGATCACCAGAACATGTCTGAACATATACTGTGTATGGTATTAAACTTGATTGAGCTGGGTCTTGACAATTTACCAGAAGAAACAGTTGAGGATGAGGTGGGTGAAACCCCTGAACAAAAATTTCAGTAATACTTATGTGCAAAACTGAACACATTAGAATATTAAACCTGAATGTGTAGAACATAATTTGTTTGCTCTATGTGTTTGACATTCTGAGTGTTTGATCATGTGGAGTCTGACATTTGGAAACAATGATTTTCTGGTTCTGATGCTGAAGTATATGTGTTTACTAAGCATGATTAACAGGAAAAGAGATCAAGCTACCTTATCCAATTCAAAGGAGATACTTATGCAAAACTGATGCTTTGTAAAGTACCTTCAATAACACTTCCAGTTTGTAGAAATTTAGCTGTTTAATTTGGTTTTCTTCTGAAGACTCTTTCAGTTTTAGACTTAAATTTTCTTACCCCAACATTTTCTTGTGTCACAAATCATATCCTGACAGCTTGCAAGAATGTAGCTGGTGACTGTAGTGAATGTTGATTGAAGATGCATGTCACCAAAATGACTTAACTTCTTACTTTTCAACTGATGTTCTGCAGAAATGCTTGTTCTCTTTAAGCCCTTTAAGTAACTTTCCACAGTTGAGATTGAGGGTTTAATGATTTGGAGGTTTGCTTGTATGAATCAAGACCTGACAAATTACATTAAATGCCTCTTCTGTCTTCTATCATCATAAATTTTTATCCAGTTGTACTGTATAGGTGACCCCTGATTTATAAAGTGAGATGGGTTCCATTCCTAGAAAATGTACTCCTGCCCTGCAGAAAGCTATCTAATTGCTGTTTATGCTTGAAATTGAGGTTATATTACAAACTTTCTGTACCAGTATGTCTATCATGATCGAAAATCTGCAGGTTAACTGTGACGTGGTCTCCAGTGTTCTGAGGAACATAGCTTTTATTTTCTTGCAATAAAAGAGAAAAAAGATTTAACTGAGTACTGAGTTAAAGCCAGAAAATTTTATTAAAATTATGAGCCTTACATGCAGCCAGTTGATTTGCAGGTCAAAGCAACATTTAAGTATTTGTTGCTATCTAATTGGTGATAATACAAAGGAAAGTATTAATGATTTAGTAAAAGAGTATATCAAAATTAAAAATAGATCTGCATTGATTAATAATATACAATGGTAGGATATTAGAATTTTCCTTGATTCAATAAACTAAAAGCTCTTCTTTTGGCGTGGCAAATTTAGCTAGTTTTATCTTTTATCTTTTGAGCAAAAGATGAATCTCAGGTCTTTATTTTATCCCCTGAGTAACCAAAAATTACCTAAACTATTCTCAGAGTTAAGATGAGTGGCAATGTATGTTTGTCGTTCACTACTTGGACAGGTAGGATAACTACTTGTTTTACAACTGAATACCCTTGGTACCCTCAGGCAATTGAGCAAGTGTTCTGCCTCAGATGTGGTACAAAACCCTTCAACCAACATAAATGGGAAATCGTCCATTAGAAAATTCACCAGCTTTTATCTTAAATCCAGTTTTATTGTGTGCAAAGAATCTCAGGCATAAAATTGTGCAGTTTTAGAAAGAATAATGATCTACATTGCTAATTCAGTCTTTGCAGACTAAAACAATGATTTGTATGATACGTAACTCTTCAAGTAGACTTGCATTTCAAGTTTTATTTGACAAAACCTTGGGTACTGTGGCAAATTAAAAAAAAAACACTAGTGTGAGAAGGCCCTTCAACCCCTCATGCCTGTTTTGCCATTCATTAAGATCATGGATGACCTAATCATTCAACTTATTTTTTGCTGCTTGATTCCCATAATTGTAGATTCTAAATAGACCAAAAATCTAACTAATCTAGTTAGATTTTACACAGCAACTCCAATGTTGTCATATCATTCCAAGGCATTTCAGGAAAGTGCAGGGAAAGCATATATGACAGTCAGTTATCAATTGCACTGTTGTTTATCATGCAGCTTTGACATTGTCTCAGAAACAGAGACTTGCAGCTAGGCTAATGTATAGTCAGAATCAGATTTATTATCACTGACAAATGCATTAATTTTTTTGTTCTGTGGCAACAGTACAGTCAACGACATAAAAATCTATGAATTACAACAATAAATCGCTAAAAATGGAGTTGCAAGGTTTTGTTCATGGACCATTTGGATTAGCTGTTCCTAAACCATTGAGTATGGGTCTTCAGGCCTCTATAGTAGGAATGAAAAAAGGTGAATGCCCTTCATAATGGATGGTGCTTCTTGAGGCACTGCCTCTTGAAGATGCCCTTGCTGGTGGAGAGTGTTGTACCTGCTGTAGACATGGCTTAGTCTATATCTCTCTGCAGCCTCTTGCAATCCTGAGCATTGAGATTGCCATACGAGGTGGTAATGCAACCTGTCAGAATGCTCCCCACTGTACATCTGTAGAAATTTATAAAAGTCTTTGGTATTGTACCAAATCTCCTTGAACTCCTTCTTTGTGATTGCATCAATATAACAATTAACAATTACAGCATGGAAACAGGCCATCTCGGCCCTTCTAGTCCGTGTATTGGGCCTCTGAATTGTTGATGCTCAAGAACTCGAAGCTGCTCATCCATTCCACCACTAACCCTTCAGTGAGGACTGGTGTGTGTGTTCTCTTAAATTTGTCTTCCTGAAGTCCTTTATCAGTTCCTTGTTCTTGTTGATGTTGAGTGTGAGATTGTTGACGCGACGCTGCTCAACCAGCTGAACTATCTCACTCTTGTTTATCACCTCATCGCTATCTGAGAATCTACCAACAAAAGTAGCAACATTGGGGAATTTATAGGTGCCATTTGACCTATGATTAGCCACACAGTCATGAGTGTAGGGAGAGCAGGGAATCAGCTAACCACGCAACTTTGAGGTGTGCCTGTGTTGCTAGTCCTGCAGAGATGTTATTACCTGTTCGCGCTGACAGTGATCTCCCAATCAGAAAGCTGAAGATCATGTAGTCAAGAGGGAATCTGTACTGATCCTTTCTTTACTCATCCAATAAGGCAGCAGCATATTCTGGACCTAATCAAGATCAAGGCTGAGACTGATGAATAACATTTGTGCCACAGGGATCTTAAACAACCGTGTCAATCAATATAATGTTGATAAAGGCCAGCTGGTTCTTGCCCACAATGATAATGAACTTTAGTTACAATGTAGCTACAGGACGAGGTCAAAAGCAGGGTGTTTTGTAATGAGTACTTTACCTCCTGATCTTGTAAAGTCTCCTGATTGTGAAATGTGAAGTGTAAAAAAAAATTACTAACTATTCATCTGCTTGGGTGCAGTTAGAAAATTAAATACAGGTGTCTCCCCCCTCCTTCTCAAACGTTCGCTTTACGAAACCTCGCTGTTACGAAAGACCTACATTAGTTACCTGTTTTTGGTAACGAAGGGTGTTTTCACTGTTATGATAAAAGACAGCACGCGAAAAAGGCAGCGCGCGCCCCGAGCAGCCAAGCTCCTCCCCCGGAACTGCATTCTAGCTGGCATTGCTTAAACATGTGCCTGTGGGCATCTGTGCTTTATGTCGATTTATTTTGAGCATCTGTTAGCAAGATGAGTTTTCTGGTATCGGAAAAGCCTAAAAGAGCTTGTTCATTTAGCGTAAGGTTGTTACACTTAGCGTAAAACTAGCTATAATTAAGCGTTTTGATCGTGGTGAACGAAGTAAGGACAAAGTGAGTTTGACTTGTGGAAGTTGATGAAGATGATATTGAAGAGGTTTTGGCATCCCATGACCAAGAACTGATAGATGAAGAGCTGATGCAATTGGAAGAGGAAAGGATAAGAATCGAAACCGAATGCAGTAGCGAATGGACTGAAAATGAAGTGTCCAGGAACTGAACATGAAGCAACTGTGTGAGATTTTCGCTGAAATTGACAACAATGATTGCAGAAAAGTACGACTTTAATTTTGAAAGGGTACGTTGGTTAAGGGCAAATTTGCAGGATGGTTTGAGTGCTTACAAAGAACTGTGTGATAGAAAAATGTGCGAGGCTAAGCAGTCAAGCATACTGTCATTTTTCAAGCCTTCCACATCAGCCACAGCGGACGACGAACCTCGATTTTCGGCATCGAGGCAGGCAGACATAGAAGAAGATGACCTGCCTACCCTGATGGAAACAGACGACGATGAGATGACACCCCAGTGTCCCACCACCCCAGTCCCTGGGCCGCGGACTGATACATTGCTGCGGAGAATGCAGTGGTAGCCGGGACACACACAACACATCTTTAAGAAAAAATCCAAAATAAACAAGCTAATTAATTAGGTGCCGCCCGGCACGTAAATGTTAACCCAGATCAGAGGCGACGCAATTGGCAATTGCCTCTGATCTGGGCTGACATCTACCTTCTGGGAGGCATCTAATTAATTAGCTTGTTTATTTCAGCTTTTTTCTTAAAGATGTGCTGGGTGCATTCCGGCTACCGCTGCATGCTTCGCGGATCGGTATCAGTTCGCTGCCCAGAGGTTGGGAACCACTGCACCACCCCAACCTCCGACGACTCAGCCTAACACACCATCATCAGTGTGCTCGGTGCTGACTTCTCGATTCTGGTAAGTGATACTACACTGTAATACATTATTTCTACTTTATATAGGCTGTGTATTTTTATGTGTTATTTGGTATGATTTGGCAGCTTCATAGCTTAAAGGTTACTGGAGAGAGTGTTTCTGCCGAGAGCGTTTGCACCGTGTTTCTGCCGAGAGCGCTTGCATGAGATCTTCACTACAGAGAACAGTGCGGCAATGATTGTAGAAAAGTATTTTTACTTTATATAGGCTGTGTATTTATCATATCATATTCCTGCTTTTACAATATGTTACTGTTATTTTAGGTTTTATGTGTTATTTGGCATGATTTGGTAGGTTATTTTTTGGGTCTGCGAATGCTCACAGATTCTTCCCATATAAATAAGTGGTAACTGCTTCTTCACTTTAGAACATTTCGGTTTACGAACTGTTTCATAGGAGCACTCTACCTTCGGGTGGCGGGGGAAACCTGTAACTTCAACAGAATGGTACAATTGACTGTGCCTTTCTTGCTGGCTCCAATCTTTCTCCTCCATCTAATAAAGTGATTTTGGAACCAATACACTTGGTGGGACTGATTTGATGTCCTGTTCAGCACATTTGGAATTATTTGAGCACATGTTAGTGGAAGTATTTATGTTGTAATTAATATTAATACTTGGATGCAATATATCACCTGCTTTGTTGGGTAACATTAATTTTTCACTGAGAGTCTGATTTTTCACCCAAATAGTATATTGTAATGCATTGCTATGGTTCATTCGCTGTAAGTCTTTTTCTCTTACAAAGAACTTGATGAAGCCTCCCCCCCCCAACCCCCCGACCAGTCTAAGCATTTGTCAAAGCAAGTGCTGAAATGGAATGCTTATTATTCAGAAACATTGGGGAAAAATTTGGAAATCTTAAAAATAAAGTTTAAGAACACACACTCCCACAATTGTGCCCTTGTGCCTTCAAACCCACTCACACTAGATTTGGTCAAGTTAAATGTTCTATTTACTATTTCCCTCTCAACCTACCCCCGTGCCCCGGCCCCTTCATTGACTTTGTAGAATGCAGATCAATTGTCAAATTTCCTGGTTCAGGAACAAATAAATCTCTAAATTCACACTGCCTTTCGGGGCTTCTTTTCTGCAGCAATGGGCAGGTGCCATAGCAGAAGATAGTTTGGGACACTAGTTAACAGTTTTTCCCCTTCTGACTGGCTAAAGATCAGTATAATCAAATATGTAAGTAATGGTTTGAATCTTATTTTGCAATCCTGCAAAACAATGCAGGGTAAAAATTAGCCGCTGGTATGTGTCCACAACAACCTAAGTGACCCAATGGCCTTTAATTGAATATTTTTTCCTCTTTTCTGTAGCTGGGAGGAACAAGTTAATTTATGAACAAGAATTGACTGGATGTTTGAAAATGTTATGTGGAGGAAATTCAAGGCCAGGAAATGGAACTAATTGATTAGCTTTATCAAAAGGTTGGCACAGTCATGAAGGCTGATTGGTTGCCTCCTCTTCTATAAGATTCTGTGATCAGTCTCTGAGCATCTGAACTTATATGTACAAAAGTTCCAAAGTCTTGGTCACTCCCACTATGTAATGATGACACAAAGGAACAGTTTTGTTCTATTGGAACTAAAATCTGGGTCATTTTTCTCCTCTTTTTTTTTGTTTGTGAAGATGATTCTCTTTAAAATTTTATTTCAGCTGTGCAGTCATATTGCAGTTCTCATTTGCGTTCATTTATCATTTTTGAGAAAATACGGCTGATTACATAACTAACTTTCCTCACAGGAAATGTTTGGTGAAGAGCGATGTTCTGACAGTTGGTTCCATGGAACCAGCATAGCAACAAATCTACATCATGTCATTAACCACGTGCGAGTCAGGGTTCCGGAGACTGCACCTGAAGTGACCCGGGAACCACCTGCCAGCACAAGTTCAGGTGTCACTTGTGTACAGGTTAGTTTGTTCCAGTTGAAACAGTTTGGTTATGTATTTTCAAATAACAAATACTTTTGCAAGCGTTAATCCCTTACAGTTTATGTTATGTGCATCATCTGTGAATTATAATGAACATTCCATTTAAAAAAATCCTTTGTGTAAAACTTATCCTCACAAGTTACCTCCTGTGTGTTTCACGTTATGTAGAATGACACTTCAGTTATTCAGCATCTTGATCCTTTTTCAAGGTGATAAATTATCTTGAATAATCTGCTGGAAAAAAAAGTGACAGGCCTTAGTTGTGAATATCTTATCTGTACTGTACACCACTTGGAGCATAATAGTCAAAGGAGCACAATTATGCACTAAAGATACAGTAATTGTTAAAAAGTGATCAATGCACCATGTATACTTATTTGGAACTGATAACCAATAATCAAAAGATTAGAATAAAAAACAAATCCATTAGTCTCAGTTATGTCTTCAAATTGAAAGTCTATTCTTTGTATTCACACAAACACAGATTCCATATTTGTAACATATACAAAATGCTGGTGGAACGCAACAGGTCAGGCAGCATCTATAAGAAAAGGTACAGTCAACGTTTCGGGCCGAGACCCATTGTCAGGAAACATCGAAGGTCCCTCTTCCTATAGATGCTGCCTGACCTACTGCGTTCCACCAGCATTTTGTGTGTGTTGCTTGAATTTCCAGCATCTGCAGATTTCCTCGTGTTTGCGTTTTTAAATACCATATTTGTAATTTCTTTAAAATCATTGAGTTCCTTTGCATCCATTTTGGAACGTTGATAGAGTAAATCTGTTACATTACCACTCTTATAGGAGTCACAATGGTGCAGTTCGTAGAGACTGCCTTGCAGCTCTAGTGACTCGGGTTCAATCCCAATTTCTGGTGCTATCTGTGTTTCCTCCAGAATCCCCAAGACAGAGAGGCTGGTAGATTAATTGGCCACTGTAAATTGTTGCTAGAGTGTAGATGAGAAATAGATACGACAAAATTAAGTTGGGAGTAAGAATTGATCTTCAACAACAGAATTTTTTTTCCTGTAAGTGTGATAAAGATTTCCTCAATTCTTGTATCTAAAATGCAGAAGTAACTTCATTAATACATGATCCTTTTTCAGATAAAACAGCAACTTAGGCTGAAAAGCATTCTTAAAGTAGTAGAGTATCCCAGCAATTCACTAGAGCCCAGCACACACAATAGAAGAGAGCTCTCCCTAAAGAGGTAGTGGTGAGCAAACTTGTGGGCTACAGATGACAGGTCTCCTGGTCCTGATGGAATGCATCCCAGGATACTGAAAGAAATGGCAGAAGTTAATAGTGGAGGCTTTAGTGAAAAATTCTCTGTATACTGGCAGGTCCCATCGGATTGGAAGAAGGAGGTAACGATAGGTCAGTTAGTTTAACACCTGTAATTGGGAAAATGCATGAAGCAATGATTAAAGAAGAAATAGCAAGGCATCTGGGAAGAAATGGATCCATTAGGCAGATGCAGCATGGATTCAGCAAAGGCAAGTCCTTTTTGACAAACTCACTGGAGTTATTTGAGGATATAACGAGCACAGTGGATAGAGGGGAACAGATAGAGGTTATTTACTTGGATTTCCAGAAGGCATTCGAAAGGTGCCACGTAAAAGTGTTATCCATAAGAGAAGGATACATAGAGTTGGGGTGATGTATTAGCATGGATAGAGGATTGGTTAATCAACAGAAAACGAAGAGTTGGGATACATGGGTGTTTCTCTGGTGGGCAATCAGTAGTGAGTGTTGTGCCACAGGGGTCGGTGTTGGGCCAGCAACTGTTCATGATATACATTAATGATCTAGAAGAGGAGAGTGAGTGTAGTGTACCTAAGTTTGCTGTTGACAGTAAATTAAGTGGAAAAGTAAATTGTGCAGAGGATATGGAGAGTCTGCAGAGAGATATAAAAAGGTTAAGTGAATAGGCAAGGCTCTGGCAGATGGACTACAATGTTGGAAAATGCGAGTTCATCCACTTTGGAAGGAAAAATGGAAGATCAGATTATTATTTAAATGGTAAAAGATTACAACATGCTGCTGTGCAGAAAGACTTGGGAGTGCTTGTGCATGAATCACAGAAGATTGGTTTGCAGGTGCAGCAGGCTATCAAGGTGGCAAATGGAATGTTGGCCTTCATTGCTAGAGGAATTGAATTTAAGATCAGGGAGGTGATGCTGCCACTATGCAGTGTACTGCTGAGGCCACGTCTAGAGTGCTGCATGCAGTTGTGGTCTCCTTACTTGAGGAAGGATATACTGGCTCTGGAGGTGGTGCAGAGGAGGTTCACCAAGTTAATTCCAGAGATGAGGGGGTTAGACTATGAGGAGAGATTGAGTCCCCTGGGATTGTACTCACTGGAATTCAGAAGGATGAGAGGAGATCTTATAGAAACATATAAAATGATGAAAGGGGATAGGTAAGATAGAGTCAGGAAAGTTGTTTCCACTGTTAGGTGAGATTGCAACTGGGGGACATAGCCTCAAGATTCGGGGGGAGTAATGTAGGATGGAGATGAGGTGGAGCTGCTTTTCCCAAAGAGTGGTGAATCTGTGGAATTCTCTGTCCAGTGGAGCAGTGGAGGTTACCTCAGTAAATATACTTAAGCAACACACACGGATTGCTGGAGGAACTCAGCAGGCCAGGCAGCATCTATGGAAGAAAGTACAGTTGATGCTTCTGGCCGAAACCCTTCGGCAGCACTGAGGGGGAAAAAAGATGAAGAGTAGATTTAAAAGGTGGGGGAGGGGTGAGAGAAACACAAGGTGATAGGTGAATATATTTAAGGCAAGGTTGGATGGATTTTTGCAGAGTAGGGGAATTGAGGGTTATGGGGAAAAGGCAGGTAGGTGGCGATGAGTCCATGGTCAGATCAGCCATGATCTTGTTGAATGGCACTGCAGGCTTGACCGGCCAGTTGGCCTACTTCTGCTCCTATTTCTTATATTCTTATGTATGCTCACCTTCTCCTGGTGCATAGATCTTCACATTACTGATATCAGCTTTGTAACTTATCTCTGTGCCCTCTCAATTACCTTCATGAGCTTTTCATGAAATGGTGGCCAGAACTTTAAGGTTTATTGCAAGTTTAGCACAACTTTCCCAGTTCTCTAGAATTGAACTCCAGTACTTAGTTTGCTTTCTGAATAAGATGGCACCCATGACCAACTGTGATGCCTGAAAGACAGTTCATCAAACTCCTTTTTAAATATGTTTCTACAACTAAACTGCAAGCAATTGGAGCCTGTAATTTACATTTTGATGATAGGTTTTTGGTCCAACTGAGCGATCTAGTGCTTTTGCTATCTCTGGGGGAATTAAACCCCAAGGCTGCAGGAGTTAGATAAGTGGGTGACGGTCAGGGAAGCGAAGGGAAGGGCTCAGATAGTAGAGAGCACCCCTATGGCCATCCCCCTCAGTAATTGTTATCTCATTTTGGATGGAGTTGAGGGGGATGACCTGATAGAGGACAACCACAGCGATTGGGTCTCTGGCACTGAGCCTGGTTCCCTGGTGCAGAAGGGAAAGAGGAAGATGAGGAATGCGGTAGTCATAGGGGATTCCATAGTGAGGGGAACAGACAAACGGTTCTATCAGCCTGATAGAGATACCCGCATGGTATGTTGCCTCCCAGATGCCAGGGTACGGGATGTCTTGGATCGGGTACAGAGTATTCTGAAGGGAGAGAGTGAACAGCCAGAAGTCTTGGTACATGTTGGTACCAATGACATGCATATCAAAAGGGAGGAGAATTCAGGGAGTTGGGTAGGAAGCTGAAAAACAGGACCTCCATGGTAGTAATCTCAGGATTGCTGCCTGTGCCATGTGCCAGCGAGTGCAAGGATAGCATGATCAGGCGTATTAATGTGTGGCTGAGAGACTGGTGTAGGGGGCAGGGCTTCAGGTTCCTGGATCATTGGGGCCTCTTCTGAGGGAGGTACAACCTGTACAAAAAGGACAGGTTACACCTGAACCCAAGGGGGTCCAATATCCTGGCAGGCATATTTAATAGAACTGTTGGGGAGATTTTAAACTAATTTCGCAGGGGGATGGGAACCGGAGTGATAAGATTGAGGAAGGGTAAAACAGAAATAAATCAAAGATAGCGTGCATCTGAGATTATACAAAGAACAGGCAGGAGATGAGGCTTAATGACAGCCAGTGGCATGAGTTACAGGGCAATAGAGGTGTGGTGCAGTTAAAACAGAAAGCAACAAACACTGGACTGTAAGTGTTATATTTGAATGCATGCAGCATAAGGAATAAAATGGATGATCTTGAAATTCAGCTACAGATTGGCAAATATGATGTTGTGGCCATCTCTGAAACTTGACTAAAGGATGGCTGCCATTGGGAGCTGAACGTCCAAGGATATATGGTGTATCGGAAAGATAGGTTAGTAGGCAGTGGGGGTGGTGTTCTCTGTGTATAAGAAATAATATTAAATCATTAGAAAGAGATGACATAGGATTGGAAGGTGTAGAGTCTCTATAGGTTGAGTTAAAAAATGACAAGGGTAAAAGGACCGTAATGGCAGTTGTATACAGGCTTCCGAACAGCAGCCAGGTTGTGGATTACAAATTACAACAGGAGATAGAAAAGGCATGTCAGAAAGGCAATGCCATGATAATCATTGGGGATTTTAACATGAAAGTGAATTGGGAAAACCAGGTCAGTACTGGACCTCAAGAGAGAATTTGTAAAATGTCTAAGGGCTTTTTACAAGAGGTTGTTGAGCCCACTAGGGGATCGGCTGTGCTGGACTGTGTGTTCTGCAATGATCTGGAGGTGATAAGAGAGCTTAAGGTTAAGGAACCCTTGGGGAACAGTGATCACAATATGATCGAGTTGACATTGAAATTTGAGAGGGAAAAAATAAAATCCAGTGTGTCGGTATTTCAGTGGAATAAAGGAAATTACAATAGAATGAAAGGGGAATTGACCGAAGTTGACTGGAAAGGGACATTTGTAGGAAGAACAGCAGAGCAGCAATGGCTGGAATTTCTGCGAAAAATGAGGGAAGTGCAAGACAGATATATTTCAAAGAAGAAGATATTTTCGAGTGAAAGAAGAACACTACAGTGGCTGACAAAGGACATCAGATCCAAAGTAAAAGCAAAAGAGAGGGCATACAAGGAAGCCAGTGCTAGTGGGAAAATAGAGGATTGGGAAGCTTTTAAAAACTTGCAGAAGGAAACTAAGAAGGTCATTAGGAAGGAAAAGATAAATTATGAAAGGAAGCTGGCAACTAATATCAAAGAAGATACTAAAAGCTCCTTTCAGTAAATAAGGGGTAAAAGAGAGTTGACGGAAGATATAGGACCAATAGAAAATGATGCTGGATATATTGTAATGAGAGATGGCAGAGGAACTGATTGTGTATTTTGCGTCAGTCTTCACAGTGGAAGACATCTGCAGTATACCGGACATTCAAGAGTGTCAGGGAAGTGAAGTATGTGCAGTGAAAATTAACGACTGAGGAGGTGCTCAGGAAGCTTAATGGTCTGATGGTGGATTAATCTCTTGGATCTAATGGAATGCACCCTCGAGTTCTGAAGGAAGTAGCTGGAGAGATTGCGGAGAAATTAACTATGAACTTTCAAGAATTGATAGATTCTGGCATTGCACTAGATGACTGAAAAATCGCAAATGTTGCTCCACTATTTAAGAAGGGTGGGAGGCAGCAGAAAAGAAACTATAGACCTGTTAGCCTCACATCAGTAGTTGGGAAGTAGTTGGAATCGATTGTTACGGATGAGATTACGGAATACCTGGAGATACATGACAAGATAGGCCAAAGCCAGCATGGTTTCTTGAAAGGAAAATCCTACCTGACAAACCTACTGCAATTCTTTGAGGAAATTACAGGTAGGGTAGACAAAGGAGGTGCAGTAGATGTGGTGTACTTGGATTTTCAGAAGGCCTTTGACAAGGTGCCACACATGAGTCTGCTTAGCAAGATAAGAGTTCATGGAATTACAGGGGAGTTACTTGCATGGGTGGAACTTGGCTGGTTGGCAGAAAACAGAGTGGGAATAAAGGGATCCTATTCTGGCTGGCTGCTGGTTACCAGTGGAGTTCCATAGGGGATGGTGTTGGGACCGCTGTGTACGTCAATGATTAATGGATTTGTTATTAAATTTGCTGATGATACAAAGATAGGTGGAGGAGTGGGTAGTGTTGAGGAAACAGAGAGCCTGCAGAGAGACCTAGATAGTTTAGGAGAATGAGCAAAGAAGTGGCAAATGAAGTACAATGTTGGAAAGTGTATGGTCATGCACTTTGGTGGAAGAAATAAATGGGCAGACTATTACTTAGAAGGGGAGAGAATTCAAAATGCAAAGATGCAAAGGGACTTGGGAGTTCTTGTGCAAGATACCCTAAAGGGTCAACCCCCAGGTTGAATTGGTTGTGAAGAAGGCGAATGGAATGTTGGCATTCATTTCTAGAGGTATAAAATATAAAAGCAGGGATGTGATGTTGAGGCTCTATAAGGCACTTGTGAGACCACACTTGGAGCATTGTGTGCGATTTTGGGCTCATTTTAAAAAGGATGTACTGACATTGGAGAGGGTTCAGAGCAGATTCACAAGAATGATTCCAGGAATGAAAGGGTTACTGTATGAGGAACGTCTGGCAGCTCTTGGGTTGTATTCCTTGGAGTTCAGGAGAATGAGGGTGGGTCTCATAGAAACACTCCGAATGTTAAAAGGCCTGAACAGATGAGATATGGCAAAGTTATTTCCCATGGTAGGGGATTCTAGGACAAGAAGGCATGACTTCAGGATTGAAGGACTTTCATTTAGAACAGAGATGTGGAGAAATTACTTCAGTCAGAGGGTGGTAAATCTGTGGTATTTGTTGCCACGAGCGGCTGTGGAGGCCAAGTCATTGGGTGTATTTAAGGCAGAGATAGGTAGGTTCTTGATTAGCCAGGGCATCAAAGGGTATGGGGAGAGGGAATGACTGGAAGAATTGGATCAGCCCATGATTGAATGGTGGAGAAGACTTGATGGGGGACTGGCCTACTTCTGCTCCTATATCTTATGGTCTAAATGAGATTGAGAGTGGAGTGTATGGCTTAAAGTCCAAAGGCGAACTCATTATCAATGAGGAGTAATGGAGGCTGATTAAAGCGTTGAGCAACATTGAAGTCGATGAGGATGAGACTGGAAGGCGAATGGGTTTCAGTGCCACCTGCCTGTGTATGACGGGTCTCC
Source organism: Mobula hypostoma (assembly GCF_963921235.1). Lineage (NCBI taxonomy): Eukaryota > Metazoa > Chordata > Chondrichthyes > Myliobatiformes > Myliobatidae > Mobula > Mobula hypostoma. Next base: position 168,062,246 of record NC_086102.1, read on the forward strand.
CTCTCCCTCTCCCTCTCCCTCTTGTTCGATGCTGCTGGAGGGAGAGTCAGGAGTTTTCCTCAAGCTGGAAGGGTTGATTGGCGTAGCTCATGGCTGTGGATTTGCTTTTGTTGAACTTGTGGCTGTGGACTCATTTTTGGAGGACTCTGCGTTTAATGTTCTGTGTATTTCTGGTTACTTGCTAATTGTGTGATTTGATTAGAGCGTTTCGGTGCAGACTGGCTCTGCGGCCTGCAGTCAATGAATGTCAACTGAATTGTACTGAACTAAACTGAACACTCTTGGACTATTTTGAGGACTTTGATGTTTATTATTCTTTGTGTTATTCATTCACTTGTTGCGAAACTTGTTCTATTTTATTCGCGTTGGGTGTTGATACTTTCTTTGAACGGGTTCCATGGTGTTTCTTTGTTTCGTGGCTGCCTGCAGGAGGACAAATCTCAGAGTTGTGTACTTTATACATACTTTGATAATAAATGTACTTTGAATCTTTGAACCTGTGGCCACGAATTTTATTAATTTTTACCTTTGTTCCTCTACCCTACTGAGACTCATACAGTGGCAGTGGTAGTGCTGCTGCTGCAGATTTCTAGAGCTCCAGTGATCCAGGTTTGATTCTGACCTTGGGTGTTCATTGCAGTTTGCATTGTCTCTCTGACCACATGTTTGCTCTGTGTGCTTCATTTCCTCCCATGTTCCAAAGATGTGCTGGTAGCTTCATTGATTAATGTGAATTGCCTCCAGCCTAGGCATTGGCGGGTTTCATTAATATTTTTCACGTATCACTAATCTTTTTTTAACATTTTGTGGCTTTATCTCATTACTCATTTAATTACATTGTCATTTCCATGACCTCATCTTTGAGATCAGGTGCTCCACTTAGCTTCTGGGGTTCTGATGTATGGGATCTTCAACCTATTTTTGGAGGTGGGGCAGGAAATGGCAAAAAGTATGGGTTTGGGTAATATGTGCTATGGTGCACTGGTCCATTCCTTATCAAGGGTTTCTGTGTGTTTCTAGTGCATGGCCTCAAGGTTCTCAATAGAATAGGGAGTGTTCTTGCTTCTCTTTGATTAGCTGTGGGCAAGAGGTTTCCAGGAGACTGGAGGAAACTTTGAGCCATATTCTTTTATCTTTATCTGATAATCTCTGGAGACAAAGTTTAAGTAGTGTTTTAGGAGTTCATTCAGTGTCAGACAATTGAGTGATGATACCTATCCAAAGTAGCCAACTATGAGTGATTAAGACTTCCGTGTTGCAAATGTTGGCCCGATTCTTCAATCCAACAATAGATCCTCTCTTGTAGGGATTTATTTTGAGTTTTGAGTGTCAGATTTAAAAAGGTTGCAGCATCTGTCGGGACTTTCTGTGGAGGTTGAATCATTTGGGTTAGTTGGCACTTTGGCAAAGACCAATAAGAAGTTAAGTTTTAGCAGAGCAGCCATTGTGGGAGTGGTTCCAAGATTATCCTCATTTTTAATGTTAGTGGGAAACAGCATATGAGTACTAAGTTCAAGGCTAAAAATCTTGCAGCTGTGTTTAGCTAGATTTGCCAAGTAGATTATCTGCTTTATCTTTAAGGTTCTTTCCATCACATGAGATCAAGAAATGGACTTGAGAGCAGGGAGTTAGCAAAGGGACCAGACAATATCTCAGCTGTAGTACTGGCACTGTGCCCCAAAACAAGTCCTGTCTTCAGTCAAGCTGCCCTAGTTCTGTTTTAATGGTGACAGCAATCCAAAAATGTGGAAATTGCTCATATATGTTCTGGCCCAAAAAAAACAGGATAAATCCACTTCACCCTGCCCTCAAGTGTACCTGGCCCATTTTTGACTCTTCCCTCCCCTTTCTCGAGCTGTCTGCCTCTATCTCTAGAGACAGTTTATCTATTGATATCTTCTACAAACTCACTAATTCTCACAGCTACCTAGACTATACTGCTTCCTATCCTGTCACTTGTAAAAATGCCATCTCCTTCTCTCAGTTCCTCTGTCTCTGTTGTATTGCTCTCAAGATGAGGCTTTTCATTCAGAACTAATGAGATGTCCTCCTTTAAAGAAAGGGGATTTCCTTCCTCCAGCATCAACATCGTCCTCACCCATATCTCTTCCACTTCAAGCGTGTCTACCCTCGCCCCCGTCTCCTTGTCAACCCAGCAGAGATAGTGTTCCTCTTGTCCTCACCTACGACCCCACCAGCCTCCGTGTCCAGCACATAATTCTTCACAACTTATGCCGTCTCTCCACAGGATTCCATCACCAAGCGCATCTTCCCCCTCCCCCCACCTTCCACTTTCCGCAGCAGTCACTCCCTACATGACTCCCTTCTCCAGTACCTCCCCACTGATCTTCCTCCTGGTACTTATCCTTGCAAGTGGAACAAGTGCCACATCTGCTCCTACACGTCCTCCCTCACTATCATTCAGGACCGCAAACGTCCTTTCAGGTGAGGCGACATTTCACCTGTAAGTCTATTGGGATAATCTGTTGTATCCGGTGCTCCTAGTGTGGTCTCCTGTATATCAATGAGGCCAAACGTATATGGGGAGACCACTTCGCCAGGCACCTATGCTCCGTCCGCCAGAAAAAACTGGATCTCCCCGTGGCCACCCATTTCATTTCTACTTCCCATTCCCATTCTGACATGTCAGTCAATGGCCTCCTGTACTGCTGTGATGAGGCCACGCTCAAGTTGGAGAGGCAACGCCTTGTATTCCATTTGGGTAGGCAACACCTTGTATTCCATTTGGGTAGTTTCCAACCTGATGGCACAAACATCGATTTCTCCAACTTCCAGTAATTGCCCCCCACCCCCACCGTTCCCCATTCCCACCTCCCTCTCTCATCTTATCTCCTTGCCTGCCCATCACCTCCCTCTGGTGCTCCTCCCACTTCCCTTTCTTCCATTGTCTTCTGCACTCTCCTATTAGATTCACCCTTCTCCAGTATCTTATCTCTTTCACCAATCAACTTCTCAGCTCTTTACTTCACTCCTCTTCCCCTCATCTATCACCTTGGACTTCCTCCCCTACCCCCACTTTGTCTTCACATCTTTTTTTCCAGTCCTGATGAACAGTCTCAGCCCAAAGTGTCGAATGCTTGCTTTTTTCCATAGATATTATCAAGGTAGCTAAATAAAACTGTAGTAACGGGGAATTAAAGGAAAAACATTCTAATGGTTGGAGTCGTGCTTTGCACAATTTGAATGGTTATGGCTATTAGAGGGGATGAATCTTCCCATTTGCAGGCCATGGCTGAAGGAACTCCTGGGGATAGTGTCCCAAACTAAACTACCATAACTTGCTTTGTCAGTGACCATTCTTCCATGATAAGATGCTTACTGATGAAGGTACATCATTTATCTTCATTCACAATGCTTCAGCAAATAAAGGGGCTATGCTTGACCACCTGGAAGTTTGAATTGATATTAAATTTGTGCTTGTTCCAGAAAAGTGTCAAGCTCTGTCCATCACTAACAAGAGAGTGACTAACCACTTGGCATATAGTGGCAACATTGTCACCAAATCTCCCTGCCTCTAAATCCTGGGGAGTCACCACCGATGAAAAACCCAGTTTAATCAGCCACACAAATTTTGTGGCTGCAAGAAAATTTCAGAGGTTGGGTAGTTTTTCTGCTGTGCACAAGGGACAAATTAGATTTGTCATGCGATGTTCTTCAAGTCTGGAAGATTGAACCTCCAACATTCCTTAAGAACCACAACATCATCCAGGACAATACATTCATTCCTTTCACCTCTGGTAAGTATGGCATGCAGAGTTTGCAAAACATATTGTGGTAAATTGTTCCCAAATCTGCTGCCTCTACCACCAAAAGGTGAAAAGCACCACCTTCAGTACATGTTCCCACACACTGTCTTGAATTGGAAATGCATTGCCAGTTTGTCATCATTGGGTACCTTCACAATAAAGACTGCAGCCATTCAAGAAGATAGCTTATCATATTCTTTCCAAGGATATGAAAGGATGAGAAATAATGGTGTTTTGCCAGTGTTGGACGCATTCAAAACATGAATGAATCATAAAAAATGTATTGCATTGTGCATATGGGGAAGTTTTTATATATAAAATAAGATTGAAGCTGAGAATTTGCATTTATTTAAATCCAGATTGTATTTTACATTTCAGGGGTCAGAGAGGAAATATTTTCAATTCAGTTTTTTTCTGAACTTAGGGAATGTTCTCAAGAAGATTCCATTTTTTTTTGTTATCACATTTGCATTCTCTATTAATAGTACATTGTCATCCAATCACCTATAAAATACAAAATCCTCTATCATTGTTTGTTAATAGATGGTAAATGAATTATTTGGATCTTGCATGTATGTTTATATTTCTGTTACTGGGAATATCTTGCTTTGAAGCGAGTTGTTCTTTGCCTGCAGTTTTGTCATGTCTCTCTTCCTATGTGACAGGGGTCAAGAAGGGCCACTGCTCTCAACAGAGAGGTATTTCACTGCAGTTTAAGTTTTGTCTTGTCTTGTCTTGACTTTGAATAACCAGTGTGTCAAAGTACTTGTATGTAGCAATGTATAATTCGGTAAATTGCCTTTAACCCTACTATAAATATTTGTATCAATAACCATCAATAAATTAACATAACTGCTTTTTTCCTCAGCCATGAGTTAACATTCTGCACCAGTATCATGTGCTTCAGTACTTGTAGGCATTTGCAGTTTTATTGATGAAAGTATCTTTCTGGATGCATGGCTGTCAAGAAAACAATTATTTTCAACTACTTGGGCTGTGGTTGAGTTCAGCCACTAAATCAATTCAAAGCAGAGGTTAATCGATTTCTGCAAATGAGGGAATCTGGGAAATGGGTAATGCATGAAAGTAGAGGTAAGATCAGTCATGTTCTTCATGAATGGTGGAGCAGGTTGAAAGGGTTACGTAGTGTACTCCTCTTAATTTTATGTTGTGATCAGAATTTAATTTATTTTTTTCTTCCAGACTTCAAATACAGCTCAGGTCTTCAGCTTAGTTGCAGAACGTAGACGAAAATTTCAGGAAATCATAAATCGCAACAACAGCAGCACTATTCACAATGCAGATGTTAGACCAAAGACATCAAAGTGGACTGCACCTAATTCAACTCCACAATTCACCACAACCATTTTGGAAGTTAGAGAAAGTATGCTTTCTCTCCTAATTAAACTGCATCATAAACTCTCAGGAAAACAAAACTCATACTATCCATGCTGGTTAGAAGATTCAGAATCAACATCGAGATTGGACCCAATGCAGCAGATCCATGGTGATGGGACAACAGCAGTTGAAAGAATTTTAATAAAGACTGCAGCACGGAGTCGGCAAAACAAGTTCAGGATTGAGGAAATTTATAGGAAGGTAGCACCTCCTACACCTCCAAAGAAGAGTATTTCGGATAAGAAAGCTCTAGATAAAGAAGAAAGGTAAATGTTTATCCAGATATACAATATATGTGCATTTGATGAAGAGCCAATAGGAAACTAAAGTTCATATTTGCATTTTTTTTTCAGGATCAGAATCAAGTTTATTATCACTGGCATATGTTGTGAAATTTGTTTTTGTGTGGCAGCAGTACATTGCAATACATAATAGGTAGGGGAGACTAAAAGGATGTTTACAAGGATGTTGCAGGGTCTGAAGGACCTGAGTTATAAGGAAACATTGAATAGGTTAGGACTTTATTCCTTGGAACAGAGAAAATTGAGAGGAGATTTGATAGCGGTATACAGAGTTATGGGGGGTATAGATAAGGTAAATGCAAGCAGTCTTTTTCTACTGAGGTTGGGTGGGACTGCCACTACAGGTCATGGATTAAGGGTGAAAGATGCAAAGTTTAAGGGGAACCTGAGGGGAAACTTCTTCATCCAAAGGGAGAGTGAGGAATAAGCTGCCAGGGCAAGTGGTGCATGTGAGCACGATTTCAACGTTTAAGAGAAGTTCATAGGTGCATGTTTGGTAGGGGTATCGAGTGCTATGGTCCCGGTGCAGGTTGATGGGAGTAGGCAGTTTAAATGGTTCAGTGTGGACTGGGTGGGCCGTAGAGTCTGTTTCTGTTCTGTGCTGTACTTTTCTATGATTCTAAAACAAGGGGGCACAAACTTAGGGTGAATGGGGAAAGATTTGAAAGGCAACTTTTTCACGCGGAGCGTTGTGAACACGTGGAAGGAACTGCCTGAAGGAGTTGTTGATGTAGGTATAATGGTGTCTTTTAAGAAGCACTTCGATTAGATACGTGGAGGGATAGGCTTAGAGGATAAGGGAGCAAATGACGGAAATTGAGGCTAGCTGGGTGGTCACTGTGGTTGGCATGGACTTGCTGGGCTAAAGGGCCTTTATCTGTGCTGTATTGCTCAATGACTCTGACTCTATGACTGAAATTAGCCCAAAGAAAAATAGGGTTGAAATATTTTGCTTTAACTAGAATTATACTTTATATTTTGAACCTTTCCAGTATAGTGGAATCACTAAAATTCAGAGGTAATGTAAAATATTTAAGTGAAATGATGTATTGTAGAGAAACAATTCGTACATTATTGGAAATATACTAGATTTGACTATCATCTACAAGAAATTTTATAATTATCATTTTAAATGTATATTCTAATCAGTAGTATTTACAAAATCAAAACCAGTGCTACTTAAATTGCGTTGTACAAACTGATTAAAATTTAAATGTCATGTCTTTAAGAAACAAATACGACATGTATTGCTAAGTGGTGATGAAAATATAAAAAAATAAGTGATGAATGTTGGAAATCCGAAATAAAAAAATACTTGGCCCCTCTCATTTTAAATGGTCATGGCTATAGTGCATTCTTATATTCCTATTGTAACTTAAACTATTAAAACAATTGGATTAGAAAAAATGATTCAATAATATTTCTGGAATTCATCAAAAATATATTGGATTTCAAAGAGAGATTTAATTTTAAGCTATTTGCATTTTCTTCTAAAAAAAAAACACAGCTGTTGCAATGTTGTTATGTGTAATAAGACCAAAATTCTGAATTTTGCACAGTATGTAGGAAAAAAAAGGAATTTTGATTTGGGTTTCTGTAGCTGCCATTCAATTCTATTTTACAGATTTTCTCTCTGAATAATTTCATCATTTGTCATTCATTGGCAGCAGATACTAAAATTAAGATAAATCACATTGAGCAGAATACTGTTGCAAATGTAGACTCGGTTTAATCCATTGTGTATTTCAAGTTAGATTTAGTAGTGATGAAAATGGAAAGGGCAATAAGTAGGTGATGATGACCCATTTTTTTCCAGTTTTGACCTTTAGTCAAAGACAAGTGGCATCTCTCACAAGATAGACTGTTTCCACAGCAACCAGCGCTGTACCAAAGAAAAAGACAAATTGATGCTGATATCTTGCAGCCTTACTATGTCTACCCTTTAAGCAGTCAGAAAAATTACTGAGCTGAGTGGAATCTGTCAGAATCTGTTTATATCATATACTCAGGAATCTCCATATACGTTAGGAATAAGTTTAGGTCAGAAATGCCCTGAGCTGTGAAGAAACCCAGCTGCAGGAAGTGAAGGTTAATTCAGTTTTTTTTTCTGGAATTTATCTGCCAAATGTTATAGTATATTAGACATGTTTCTAATCATACATTCTTTATCTGATTATTGACCAGATCATCTTTGTTACCACTGATCCAACAAATAAAAATCAATAAAAAGCTTAGACTAATACATTGTTTCACTTGAATGATCTTGATTTCAGGTTGCTGAAGGCATTTACTACATTCAGAAATTATTCTGGCTGAGGTTTTGTTTTTGAGGATTTCAAGATTTCAATATCCCTGATGCAGCTCTTTCTTTCAAATTTTTTGCTAAAATTGCTTTTTTCACAATACAGTTGACTAGCATGTACCGTATAACCCATAATTCTGAGTTTGGGGAAATGTCCTCCAAGTGGTTGCTGCCAGATGCATAATAGTGGCTAATTAAATTAGCAAACATTATCTGTTAGTATATAAACTGCCCTCCATCCTATTGTTTCCTCCCCTACGGTTGGCTTTTTAGTGATCAAACTTAGCTGGTTGTACCTGTGGTGTATTAATGAATGAGTTGCTTGATGGCTGGTTTTTGTTTTGGTGCCCACTTCCTTGCCGGGGATGTGTGTGCTATAAGTCATGCAATTAATGTCTCTCAGAACAAAGTTCTACTATAATTGCATTTCCATGTGCCACATTCCTTCAAATGTATAAAGTCAACATATTGGAGCATTTATATACTGGCAACAATTATACCAGTGCTCAAGAAGGACAGTGTGAGCTGCCTTAACAACTATCAACCAGTATTACTTACATCTGTAGTGATAAAATGCTTTGAAAGCTTGATCATGGCTAGAATCTACTCCTGCCACTGCAATTTGCCTATCGCCACAATAGGTCTATGGTGGATATGAACACGATGGTGCTCCATGCAACGTTGGATTATGTAGATGATACAAATACCTATGTCAGGGTGCTATTCATTGACTATAGCTCAAAGTATAACACCATCATTCCTACCGTCCTAATCAAAAAGGTGCAATACCTCTCTCTGCAACTGGATCCTCAACTTCCTAATCGGAAGACCACAATCTGTGCGGATTGGTGATAACATCTCCACCTCGCTGACAATCAACACTGGGATGTGTGCTTAGCCCACTGCTCTACTCTCTCTGTACCCATGACTGTGTGGCCAAGCATAGCTGAAATGCCATCTATACAACCATTGTTGGCAGAATCTCAGATGGAGACGAGAGGGGGTACTGGAGCAAGATATACCAGCTAGTTGAGTTGTGTTGCAACAACAACCTTGCCCTTAACGTCGATAAAACCAAAGAGCTGATTGTGGACTTCAGGAAGGGTAAGATGAGAGAACGCAAACCATTCCTTATATAGGGAACAGAAGTGGAGAGAGTGAGAAATTTCCGGTTCCTGGGTGTCAGTATCTCTGAGGAGCTAACCTGGTCCCAGCATATCGATGCAGCTATGAAGAAGGAAAGACAGTGGCTTTATTTCATCAGGAGTTTGAGATCTGGTCTGTCACCTAAAGTACTCGTAAATTTCTACAGATGTACCATGGAGAGCATTACGACTGGCTGCATCACCGTCTTGGTGGGGAGTGGGGGGTGGTGGTGCTACTGCACAAGATTAAATAAGCTGCAGAGAGTTGTAAAATTAGTCATATCCATCATAGGTACCAGTCTCTGTAGTATTCAAGATGTCTTCAAGGAGCAGAGCATTATTAAGTTCCCCCATCACCCAGGGCTTGCCCTGTACTCTTCGTTACCATCAGGAAGGAGGTACAGAAGCCTGAAGGTACACACCCATTGATTCAGGAGCACAGCTTCTTCCCCTCTGATTTCTAAATGAACCCATGAACAGTCCCTCACTACTTTTTTTTATTTTCTGTTTTTGCACTACTTATCTTAATTCAACTATTTGATATACATATGAATATATATGTACTGTATTTCAGTTTTTTCCTATATCGTGTATTGCATTGTACTCCTGCCACAAAGTTAACAAATTTCTCGACATATGTTGGTGATATTAAACTGATTCTGGGTCTGAAGGGTAAACAAAAGAGATTGTGTATCTGTTGAGTGAAATCACATGTTGAAGAGAAAAAGACAAGTAAAGGAAAAAAAAATAAAATTTGGGGAGAAGGAGGAAATGGGCATAATCTGGTTGGGATTGGATACTTGGGTTAATATGGTCTTGTTAAATTCTGTTTGTCGGGGTGAGAGGAATGACTTCTCTTTAGGAGGTGTGGGAGGCTGTAATGAGAGAACAACAGGAAGTTCATGTGATAATAAATTTGGTCATCTTAGTATATGCCATCTTGGTTATCTTTTTGTATGAAAAAGTTACTTAGGATGCATGAATTAATAATTTAGTTTGAAATTTCATAAAGAAGTTTAACACTTATTTAAGCTTATTTATCAGTATGTGGTATGCTTTTGAACTAGTCTAAGTGAAATGATTGGGAACTGAAATTGTTTGATCAAAAAAAGTACATTTTCATTATTTGCCAGAAGTTCTTCCCAATGGTTAATAAGTAGCATTATTAAATTAGGCTGAACAACTTCAAAACTGCAGTATAATTTATGAGTCAGATTTTACTTTTTCTTAAAAATAGGTTGCCATCATTTTTTTGGATTCTTAAGAAGGTCAAGACCTTGGTATAACATTTTTATCAGATTGCAGGAACCTCTCAAAAACAGAGACTGATTATTTATTTGTTCAAGTATCAATTAGAGAGTCATCTTTTATGACTAGTAGGTCATGTCTGTTATGGATGAAATGAATATTCCTATTTTATAGACTAAGTATTTTGGTTTAGAATATGAAAATGCATCCATAGTACTAAAATATGATAGAATGCAGATGTTAGATGGTAGGTCAGAGTAATAATCCAATGACATTTCCTTTTTTAAATTTATGGAATGTGGGCATTGTTGTCATTTATTGCCTATTCCTAATTGCTTTTGAGAATTGACTACTTTAGTCAATGATGAAAGTTTCCAAACAGCAGTGGATTAGGGACTCTTGTATTTAGATCCAGTGATGAAAGAATGACAGGTGACTTGGAGGGGAATGCAGTTGTTTTTGGGTGGCTGTTGTTATTGTCCTTTGAAGGTGGTAGAAATTCCTGTTTTGGAATATGTTGCTGAAGAGTGAATTACAGATAGTTGTACAAACTCAAAAACCTTTTTATAACAAAATATTGACCCATTGTTTAAAGTGGTAGCTAATGAGCAAGAGATGTTATCACCCTTTTGATATAATAAATATGTGACTATCATTAACTGCATATACCTGCTGATTTAATGTATAAAAAGAGTCTACTAAGAAAATACTAAAAAAAATGGTTGAATGTCTCAAAATTAGAATGTACCAATTGCATTTAGGCAAGCTTTTCTGATCTACACTCTGGTTAATTGGTATGTGGGAAATGAAGCTTAAGAATATAGAATAGTACAACCCAGAAACAGGCCCTTTGGTCCACGCTGTCTGCACCAACCATGATGCCAGTCTAAACTATTTCCATCTGTCTGCACGTGATCTGCATCCCACTATTCCATGCCTGTTCATGTGCCTTTCTAAATGCCCCTTAAATGCCTTGTATTTTAAATAAACTAATAATACTAATTGGTAAATATTGAAAAGGGATTGTTGACCTATTTGCAAAAGGGCATCCTGAATCTGGAGAACAGTTCTAATTCTTTAAACTTCTAATATTCCACCCTTTCTATTTAGAGATATCAGGGAAGGAAAAATACCCTGGATAGTAGTTCATCACTTTGCTGAATCTGAACATATTAATTTTAGACATGATACCCCCTTATCTTTGTCTGGTAACCATTTATCTATCACCTGACATGGAATCTTGAAAGATCCTGTTCGGTATCTATGTGGGTAAACTAAATTAAAGACTACTGTAATTGTGAGGTATCATCCTTGGCCTCTTATGGGCATTTTTGGTAAAAGTATCAATTCTAAGCTGTAGGAGCATAAAACTGTATTTGTACTATCACACGGAGTTGAAATATGCATTGGTGGTAATTAAAGGAAGTATGGGTGTTTTCATTTTGTCCTTGCCAAACTTCAAGCAGCACCACTATAAAAGTAACCTGATTATTTATCTTATTTGTGAGGTCTTGTGTGCAAATGCATGGCAATTTTATCTACATTTTTGTAGCAATCACATGCTAGAGGTTATTAAATAGCTTTGAAACTTCTGGAATGTCCTGACCAAGGGAAAACTGTTCTTCCAAAGGCACTTCATTTTTTTTTTTCAACCACCTAGCGACCTCTTGCAGTAATGAGGTGTGGAATAAGAATATTGAATTTTAATTTTATGATTGATTTTCATTAATAAATGATGGATATGTTCAGCAGGTCAGGTATCATCTGTCCAAAGAGAAACAGAATTAACCTTTCAGTTGAATAATCTTGACTCAGAACTGGGAAGGAGAGGAGGGTTGTGTGAAGAAGGAATAAATCAGTCAGAGGAAATGTCTCTTGGGTGAGGCCAGGATTGTTGATGGGATAAGATGTAAATGAGGTCAGCTTTTGGATGGATTATCAGGGCATCTCGAGAGGAGTACATGGAACAAAGGAATGAGGGTGGTTGGAAAATGGGAATACAAACAAAGGAGTATAGAAGCTGCAATATGAAGACCTGTAGGATATTCCTGTGTCAATGGAGAGAAAATTAACACAACAAGCAGATGTCACAGATAGACTGGCCATTTCTGACACAGGAAAAGAAAGCAAGTTACCTGAATTTGTAGTATTTCATATTGAGTCTTGAAAGACTGCAAGGTCCCCAGAATAGAAGATGACATGCTGTTTTTCATGCTTACATTGGACCTCATTATCTGAATTTAATATCACTGGCATTTGTCATGAAATTTGTTGTTTTGTCATGAAATTTGCAGCAGTCCATTGCAATACGTAATAATAAAAATCTATAAATTGTAATAAGAAATATATATAGAAATTAAATTTCAAAAGTATTGCAAAAAGAGAGCAAAAAAAGCAGAAAATAGTAAGATAGTGTACATAGGTTCATTGGCCATTCAGAAATCTGATGGTGGCTGGGAAGAAGCTGTTCCTGAAAGTGTGGGTGTGTGTCTTCAGGCTCCTATATTACCTCTTCGATGGTAGCAATAAGAAGAAGGCATGTCCTGGGTAATGGGGGTCCTTAATGACAGACACTGTCTTTTTGAGACATGGCCTTTTGAAGGTGTCCTGGATGCTGGGTATGCTAGTGACCATGATGGAATTGGCTGAGTTTGCTACATCCTGCAGCTTTTCCCTATCCTGTGTACTGGCCCCTCCATACCAGACAATGATGCAACCAGTTAGAATGCTCTCCATGGTCCATCTGTAGAAATACATGAGAGTCTCTGGTGACATACAAAGTCTCCTCAAACTGTAAATGCCATTGTCGTGCCTTCTCTCTAATTAAATCAATATGCTGGCCCAGGATAGATCTTCAGAGATGCTGATGTTCGGGGACTTTAAACTGTTCACTCTTTACACTATTGATCCCTTAATGAGGACTGGTGTATGATCTCATGACATCCTCTTCCTGAAGTCCACAATCAATCCCTTGGTCTTTCTGACAGTAAGTGCAAGGTTGTTGTTGTGACACCACTCAATCAGCTGATCTATCTAACTCCTGTACTTGTAATAGTTCAGGGGTTACAGTCATGTCGGTTAGATTGAGAATGGATAACAAGGAGAAGGCAATCCACTGAATTATGTTTGATTTCTCCAGTGTGGAGTAGAGTACATTAGTACTGTGTACAGAAGAAGTAAAAGGACAGGTTTTGCATCTCCTGCAATTGAATGAGAAAGTGCCTTGAGCAGGGTGTGCTTTCACAGGAAAGGAAAGCTTCATAATGCAAAATGAATTGGATTTGTTTGGTGGTGGAATCTTGCTGATGGTGATGGGAATTGGAAAAAAAAATATCTTTTGTATACTTTTCTCAGTGACAGTTTTATTTTAATCTGTTGGATTTATTTTTCAGACGGCAGAAAGCCCGCGAGAGACAACAGAAATTACTTGCTGAATTTGCTTCAAGACAGAAAAGCTTCATGGAAACAGCAATGGATCTTGGTAATTCTATTTAGTAAAGTGAGATTTGTAACTTCTGTTGTCCTTTATCATTATTGTTGTATAAGTGAATGTGGCATTCCTTTGTATGAATTGGTTGAACTGCTTTATTGCATTGGTGTTTTCATTGTACTGGTGGCTACAGTTGTGGAATAGACAAATGTTGCTGGATTTCACAATTAGGCGGAAAAATCTTAGCACTATGAAGAATTACTCTTTGCATATATTTCTCTTATTGAATAAACTTAAGCCGGATTGTGACACCCCAAAAAAGTGGGGTTTTTACAAAGGCAAGGGTGCAATGGAACATGGTGAAGAAAAAGTATATAAGATCATAAGACATAGGAGCAGAATCAGGTCTATTAGCCTATCAAATCTGCTTCATCTTTCCAGCACCCCTCTCAACCCCATTTTCTTGCCTTCTCCCTGTGACTTTTGACGCCCTTAATAATCAAGAATCTATTAAGCTCCACTTTAAATATACTCAATGACTTGGCCTCCACAGCCATGTGTGGCATGATTTTTCACAGATTCACCACCCTCCATCTAAAGAAATTGTTCCTCATCTCTGTTTTCAAGGGATGATCCTCTATTCTGAAAGTGTGCCCTCTGGTTCTAGCCCCCCCCCCACAAATAAAAGAATACACCCTCACCACATCCACTCTACCGAGGCCTTAATATTCCATAGGTTTCAATGAGATGCCCTCATTCTTCTAAACTCCAGTGAGTACGGGTCCTGAGATCCTCATATGTTAACCCTTTCATTCCCGGAATCATTCTTGTGAACCTCCTCTGGACTTTCTCCAAAACCAGTACATCTTTTCTTAGATAAGGAGCCCGAATTTACTCACAGTATTCCAAATGCAGTCTGACCAGTGACTTATAAAGCCTCAGCCTTACATCCTTGCTTTTCTAAGACATAGGAGCAGAATTAGGCCATCTGACCCCTCGAGTCTGCTCCACCATTCAATCATGACTGATCCTTTTTTCCCTCCCCCTCAACCTCAGTTCCCGACCTTCTCCCTGTAACCTTTGATGCCACGTCCAATCAAGAACCTATCAATCTCTGCCTTAAATACACCCAACAGCCTGGCCTCCATTGCTGCATGTGGCAACAAATTCCACAAACTCACCAGCCTTTGCTAAAGAAATTTCTCCGCATCTCTGTTTTGAAAGGACGCCCCTCTATCCTGAGGCTGTGCCGTCTTGTCCGAGACTCTCCCACCATGGGAAACATCCTTTCCACATCTACTCTGTCTGGGCCTTTCAGCATTTGAAAGGTTTCAGTGAGATTCCCCCTCATCCTTCTGAATTCCAGCGAGAACAGACCCAGAGCCATCAAACGTTCCTCGTATGATAACCCTTTCATTCCTGGAATCATCCTTGTGAACTTCCTCTGGACCCTCTCCAATGTTAGCACATCTTTTCTAAGATGAAGGGCCCAAAACTGTTCACAATACTCAAGGTGAGGCCTCACCAGTGCCTTATAAAGTTTCAGTATCACGTCCTTGCTCTTGTATTCTAGACCTCATGAAATGAATGCTAACATGGCATTGGCCTTCCTCACCACTGACTCAACCTGCAAGTAAACCTTTACGGTGTTCTGCACAAGGACTTCCAAGTCCCTTTCTATGTCAGATTTTTGGATTTTCTCCCCGTTTAGAAAATAGTCTGCACATTTATTTCTACTACTGAAGGGCATGACCATGGATTTTCTAGCATTGTATTTGCCATTTTCATGCCAATTCTCTTAATCTGTCTAAGTCCTTTTGCATCTTACCTGTTTCCTCAACACTACCTACCCCTCCACTAATCTTCATTTCATCTGCAGACTTGGCAACAAAGCCATCTATTTCATCATCTAAATCATTTATATACAACATAAAAAGAAGTGGTCCCAACACTGACCCCTGTGGAACACCACTAGTCATTGGCAGCCTACCAGAAAAGGATCCTTTTATTCCCACTTGCTGCCTGCTACCAATCAGCCAATGCTCTAACCATGTTCGGAACTTTCCTGTAGTACCATGGGCTCTTCACTTGGTAAGCAGGCTCATGTGTAGCACCTTGTCAAAGGCCTTCTGAGAGTCCAAATATACGACATCCACTACATCCTCTTTATCTATCCTACTTGTTATCTCATCAAAGAATTCCAACAGGTTCGTAGGGCAGGATTTTCCCTGAAGGAAACCATGCTGACTTTGTACTATCTTGTCTTGTGTCACCAAGTACTCTATCACCAAATCCTTAACAATTGACTCTAACATCTTCCCATCCACTGAGGTCAGGCTAACTGGTCTATAATTTCCTTTTTACTGCCCTTTCTTAAAGAGTTGAGTGACATTTGCAATTTTCCAGTCCTCTGGCACCATGCCAGAGTCCAATGATTTTTGAAAGATCATTTCTAATGCCACCACAATCTCTAATGCTACCTCTTTCAGAATTCTCGGGTGCAGTTCATTTATATTCGAGTCCTCTTGAAATGAATGCAAACATTCCATTTGCCTCCATACCACTGACTTAATTTGCAAGTTAACCTTTAGAGAATCAGGCACAAGGACTCCCAAGTTTTCTGAATTTTCTCTCCATTTAGAAGATAGTCTACGCCTTTATTCCTTCCAACCAAAGTACTTCTCTACACTATATCCATTTGCTGCTTCTTTGCCCATTTGCCTTATCTTTCTAAAGGCTGATTTATACTTCTGCGTCAAATCAACGCCGTAGGTGTGGCGTCGCTGTGAACCCTATGCAGAGCCTACGCGGATCCCTACACCGTAGCCTGACGCGCACCTCTCCCAAAATGTAACTATGCGTCGCGGCAACGCAGACTGCAACAACTGTGATCGGTCCACTTGGTAGCATCGCATTTCCTCCTACGCTGCAATAGCTTCCCATTGGGCGACTGAAGGGCAGGGAAGGAACCTGGCTTCAATGCTTTCCATAAAGCTTTACAGACCTCTGAAATTATGGAGGACACATTTCGCTTTTACGAAAAAAGACGCTTGCTTTAAACTTGTTTACCCCGAGAAAGACTACCATGACCATGAAGCCTTGCACGGGCAGGTGTGTGCGCATGCGTGACGTGCACAAGTTGCAGAGCGACGCAGACACACCAACGCACAAGTATAAATGCTCACAATGCGCATAGGCCACTTGTGTAGGTTACAGCGTCCATTTGACGCAGAAGTATAAATCAGCCTTCCCTTCTGCAGACTCACTGCTCCATAAACGCAAACTGCCTCTTTCCCTATCTTAGTATCATCTGCAAATGCCACAAAGCCATCAATTCTGTCATCCAAATCATTGATGTATAACGTGAAAAGAAGCGGTCCCAACACCAATCCCTGTGGAATACCACTAGTTACCAGCAGTCAACCAGAAAAGGCCCTCTTTATTCCCACTCTTTGCATCTTGCCAGCCAACCAATGCTAGTATCTTTCCCTTAATACCATGGGCTCTTATCTCATGTAGCAGCCTTGTCAAAGGCCTTCTGAAAATTCAAGTAAGAAACATCTTTCCTTTGTCTATCCTGCCTGTTATTTCTTCAAAGAATTCCAACAGATTTGTCAGGCATCATTTCCCCTTAAGGAAACAATGCTGACTTCAGCCTATTTTATCATGTACCTCCAAATGCCGTGAAACTTCATCCCTAATAATGGACTCCAACATCTTCTCAACCACTGAATTATAGGCTAACTAGCCTATAATTTCCTTTCTTTTGTTTCCCTCCCTTTTTAAAAAGTAATTTCAACAATCGAGTGATACTTGAAAGATCATTACTATTGCCATCACAATCTCTTTAGCTACCTGTTTCAGAACACTGGGATGTAGTCCATCTTGTCCAGTTGATTTTTCTACCTTTAGACCTTTCAGCTTCGCAAGCAGCTTCTCTTTAGTTACAGGAGTTACACTCACTTCTGCCTCCCGGCACTCTGGAATTTCTAGCATACTACTGGTTTCCTCCACATTGAAGACTGACACAAAATACAGTGGATTCTGGTTAATTGGGGCACATTGAGACCAATACATTTTGGGCCAAATGAACAGCTGCTCCTATTAGCCAAAGTTTCATGGAAGTAGTTAGAAAAGTACATGAAAAAGACAAACTACTGTTTAACTGAGTAACAAATTATGTATTAAAGAAAATGCAGAACAAATTAGAACGCTACAAATACTACCACAGTACTATAACACTGTGTATCAGTTCTTAATATTCATCAATAATATGCTGTCATGTTCTTTTGATTGACTGTAAATGATTAAAATCAGTGCAGATAATGAACTGACTTCATACAATGTTTTCAGCAATTACATCCACCAAATCTTTATTCTAATTGTAACATTCAAGGTGACTGTCGATACCTTCAAATTCTTCATAGTTCCTAACTTGCTGAAGTAGTGAAATTGCTTCATATTCACTGCTGGCCATTTCTGGAGTTTCTCCAAGGCTGAGCGCTTGAAACCGCAGTGAGCAAAACTGTTCTGAATTGTCTTACTTATTTCTCACCAACCATCGGTGACAAAAATCACTGCTTTTTGAACACAAATACACTCAATCAATGCTATTTAAAAACTGCTTGCTCTAAGTATGGTGTAGCATCACACAAGGCATATGACTGATGCTAGTTAGAAACTGATCAGCGACAGTCTCTTGTCCCAGTTAAGTGGCATAATGTCCCAACTGAATGAAGGGAATCCCGGCTATTATGTCGATAGGTTTTTGTTCTTGAAGAGCTGTCCCAAATAAGTGGTTGCCCCGATTAACCAATGCCCCAAATTAACAAGAATCTATTGTCCTTATCAAGTTTGTCCACCATTTCTTTGTCCCCCCCCATTACTATCTTTCCAGCAATACAATATCCATTTTCACCTGTCATTTACTCTTAATATATCTGAAAAAACTTGATATAATCTTTTATATTATTGGATAGTTTACCTTCATATTTCAGCATTTCTCTCTTTATTGCTTTTTTTTTCACTTGCCTTCTGTTGGTTTTTAAAAGGTTCCTAATCCTCCTATTTCCCTTGTCAGCCATGGTTGCCTCATCCTCCCTTTGTGTATACTTCTTCTTTGGGATGCATCTCCCCTTCACCTTCTGAATTGCTCCCAAAACTCCAGCCATTGCTGTGTGTCGTCACCCCGCTAGGGTCTTCTTTCAATTAACTTTGGCCAGCTCCTCTCTCATGCCTCTGTATTCCCTTTATTCCATTTGTAATATTGATAACTGACTTTAGCTTCTCCCTCTCAAACTGCAAGGTGAATTCTGTCATATTATGATCACTGCCTCTTAATGGTTCCTTTACCTTAATATGATAGGGATGTTACAGAGAAAGCAACACAAAACAGTTAGACGTTCAGAAGTAGTGGTGAAATGTATTGTCTAAAGAGAGCAGGAGGGAAAAAAAGACGTAAATTCTGATAGTGTATATAGCAAATCAGGAAGAAATTTCTTTTGGAAATTGTAGAGGTACAGGAATAATGAGAAAAGTTGAGAAACTACATTTGGAATGTGGTAATAAGGGAAAGTAATATGGAACCTGTAGATAATACATCAAAAATTGTTAACTTGTTTGTACTTAGGATTGTTCCTATAACAAATGATAGCTTAACTGGAAAATCTGAACTATGATTTCAGAAGCGCAGATGTCTGGAAAGCAGAAGGTGAGGGAAATGTGTATTGGTAAGAACATGGAAAGGCTCTGATAGGTTAATTCAAAGAGAAACAGGGAAATGCAATATTGAGTGATGACTGGTTTCTGATTTCTATTTTTGTTTAGCTATTTGTCAGCAAATATTGAATTGTTTTCCTTTACAACTTATAGTATCTTCCAAAAGCAGATGTATGAAATTCTAATCTTAAAAGGATAGGATTTCATAAGAGTTATGTTTGGGGAAGCATAATTTGAAAAAGCTTTCAGTCTGTACAACATTAACAGTGAAGTACTGAAAGGTAATTAACCTAATTGCCTTTGAGAAACTAGTCCTCCTTAAGGATCTCAGCCGGAAACGTCGACTGTACTCTTTTCTATAGATGCTGCCTGGCCTGCTGAGTTCCTCCAGTATTTTATGTGTGTTGCCTAGGAAATTATATGCAGTCCGTTCTTAGATCATGCTGAAACCACTTTGCATTGGTGGTGGAGTGAGAGCTTGGAGTTCGGTGTTTGCTAAGTAGATTGTTTTGTTCTTTGTGAAGTATGTACAGTACTGTAAAAAAAAAAAGTCTTGTACGTGAGTGATGAGAAACCTGATTCTGATATGGGTCTCTATTGTGGACAGAGAGAGGGAAGAGGGCAGAGAGAGGAGAATCATGGTTAGGAAAAGGGGAAGGGTGAGGGGAGGGAGCAGGAAGCACCAGAAAGACATTCTGTAATGATCAATAAACTAATTATTTAGAACCTAATGACCTTGCCTGGTGTCTCAGAGCTGGGTGTGTCATACCTTTGCCACTCACCTCCCCACCCCTGGCACTCCCTCCTTGCCACATGTCCTACACCTCTCCTGCAGCCCTCCACCCTTGCCATTCCCAACATCCTTTGCTACTACCAGATGTACAAACTCGCTCTCTGCTCCACACTGACAAATACAGTACTGTGCAAAAGTCTTAGGCACTATATATAGTACATTTTGCACAGTACTGTATGTTGTAACTGTAGTTACTCAGTCTGGGGGAAGGTGAGGTGTGCTATCTATCTTGCTTTTTAAAAGATAACAGAATTTTAGGGGAGTTGAGAAGTTACCACAGAATTCCAAAACTGCAAGCTGCTTATTTATGTTTGTTTATGTAGCTTCTCCATGTGCTTCAGAAAAGAGTGAGCCTTGACATGTTGATTGTGGCATATATGGTTTGATAATGAATGTCATTAGGAGATTACGACTGGAGATTGCTGTGTGAAAAATGTTACTTGCCATTTATCAATTATCCCTGAATGTCATTCAAGTCTTGGTGCTTGCAAGCATGGATCTTTTTCATTTTGAGGAATTATGAATGGAATTGACTACAGTTATATTTGTTAGTTTATTTCAAGGCTTTAGGCAGCATGATCAAATGATTTTAATATATTAGCTATATGGGGTGTTGATGGTGCTCATTGCGGAAGAGCTATTTTAATGATCAAGATTGGGTAGGGTATCACTTTGGACAGATGGAGGCTGAGGCTACAGATGTGTGTGCTGGTAAGCAATTAAAAAGGTTGCAGGGTTATATGAAAAGGCCAAGAGAATAGTTAAAGGTTGAGCAAGTGGAAGATTATGTGAAAGCAAGTGAAGGTATTCATTTTGTAGAAAACTTAGAGAAGCACCTTAGAGAAAGTTAGAGAAAGTATCCATTTGGTAGAAAACTTAGAGAAGCACTAGGTTTAGTTGCTATGACAGGCTGGCGCAATAAATGCTGTCATACTGGCTAACTGCATGGAGTAAAGTAAATTGTGATGGGTTTACAGAACTAATGTTATTTTTGATCAGTTTAAAGTGAGATGAACCAAAAAGGTGACTGAAAAGAAACTGAATGTAGTGGCTTGCAAAAAAAACTGCAAAAGATTAAATAAATTTGAGGCACTGTGTGCTTTCTAGCTTTGCAGACTGAATCTCTTGTGAGTATAATAAGAAAGTAGCTTGTCAAGGTTGCAATTAGCAATATACAATGCATTAATAGAACATATAATATTCAAAATGTTTTTTTGAACTGCAGTCCCAATAGAAAAAGAGAGTAAAGTTCTGGCTGTTGTTTTCTGTAACTCTGCCTAAAATGTTCAGCTTTTAAAGACAAAAAGCTGGACAAAATACCAAAGAGGCTTGTTATTTGCATAAGAAGTTCCAGATATTTTTAGTGTATGTTTAGCTGTTCAGCATTGTTATAATTTGCTGATATTTTGCAAAAATATGACAAATAGTTTATGTAGCTGTGTGTGGCAGCAGAGAAAAAAAATCACTAGTCAAACAAAATCCAGATGTTTGTATTTGTATTTTTGTTAATATAATGATAGAGTTTGGTATTTAGAAACTAACAGGAAGAACAGCAGGCATGAATTGGTTGAAAAACAAGAGAAAACTACAGATGTTGGAAATCTGAAATAAGAACTGAAAAAGAATAGGAAACTATCAGAAGATTAAAACCGAAGATTGGCAGGTGGCAAATGTTATTCCTTTGTTCAAGAAAGGTAATACAGATAATTCTGGGAGCTATAGACCAGTGAGTCTTGCATCAATGGTGGGAAAACTATTGGGAAGGATTTTTAAAGACAGGACTTATGAGCATTCAAAGAAGCATGGTTTGATTAGGGCAGGGGTCCCCAACCTTTTTTGCATTGCGGACCGGTTTAATACTGACAATATTCTTAAGGACTGGCTGACCGGTGGGGGGTGGGGGGGGTGGCGGGGTAGGGTTGCCAAGGGACAAGAGTAGCAGTCAAGTACGTTGTGTTTACCCCGAGAAAGACTACCATGACCATGAAGCCTTGCGTGGGCACCTGTGTGCGCATGCGTGTGTGTGCCGATTTTTTTTTTCCCTACAAATCGTTTTTGTCGATTCTGTTCGGGGGAGGCAGGGGAGGGTTGTTAATCACGACCGGAATATAGGTGATAAGTGGCTAATACACTCAATTTTGTTTCTAAAAGGATTTATCTAACGAATTTAATATTAAACTTAGCGCATACTCGCATGAATATAGTGTTAAGTCAATTATCAGGGGAGCTTGAAGTAAGTGTTGAACGAACTTCCAGTAGAAGTGGTAGAGACAGGTTCGATATTATCATTTAAAGAAAAATTGGATAGGTATATGGACAGGAAAGGAATGGAGCGTTATGGGCTGAGTGCAGGTTGGTGGGACTAGGTGAGAGTAGCGTTTGGCACGGACTAGAAAGGCAGAGATGGCCTGGTTCCGTGCTGTAATTGTTATATCGTTATATAAGTAACTTATAAGTCAATAGCATCATAACATGTTAAGTAACGTTTGGATATTAAACACACAGCACATATTTTCCCCGTATGAACATATAAAATCATTGCAACACACCAAGATCGCTGTATCAGTGGGCGCCCTGGGCTTGTTTCCCTGCAACAAGACGGTCCCATCGAGGGGTGATGGGAGACAGCGATACTCGAAGGGGGTTCCTTATGTCCAGTCTATTCCGCAATTTAGTTTTTGTTGCATTCATTGCAGAAAACTACGCTTCGCAGAGATATGATGTTGGAAATGGAAGCAACATTTTCAGTGCTTTCGTGGCTATCTCAGGATACTTAGCCTTGACTTTGATCCAGAATGCCAGCAGAGATGTTATGTCAAACATACTTTTCAGCCCGCCGTCATTTGCAAGCTGGAGGAGTTGATCTCCTTCCTGCGCTGACATGGATGACGCGCAGGTAATGACCTCGCGTGCGTTCAAGCTCAACAGTGCGTGACGGAATGAGGAAAGGTGCAGCTGACTCATATCACCAAATCATATCGTTTCCTCGCGGCCCGGTAGTACATGCTTTGCAGCCCGGTACCAGTCCGCGGCCAGTGGTTGGGGACCACTGGATTAGGGAATATCAGCATGAAGGGCAGACCGTGCTTCATAATCCTGATTGAATTTTTTGAGGAAATGACAAAACAAATTGAAACAATGGATTTTAGTGTGGTGTTTCACATGCTTCCCAATGGTAAGCTCATTCAGAAAATCAGGAGGCATGGGATCCAGGGAAACCTTGCTGTGTGGATTCAGAATTGGCTTGTCCACAGAAGGCAGAGGGTGGTAGTAGATGGAATGTGTTCTGTCTGCAGGTCTGTGGCCAGTGGTGATCTTATCTGAGACCTCTGCTCATTGTGATTTTTAGAAATGACTTGGACAAGGAAGTGGAAGGGTGGGTTAGTAAGTTTGCAGATGACACGAAGGTTGGTAGTGTTGTGGATAGTGTAGAGGTTTTTGTAGGTTACACCAGGACATTGATAGGATGCAGAGCTGCTCTGACAAGTGGCAGATGGAGTTCAATTCTGTAAAGTGGAGTGATGCAGTTTGGATGGTTGAACTTGAAGCCAGAGTGTAGGGTTAATGGTAGAATTCTTGGCAGTGGGGGAACAGAGGGATCATGGAGTCCAAGTTGATAGGGTTGTTAAGAAGGCATATGGTGTGTTGGTCTTCATTAGTTGGGGGATTGAGTTCAAGAGCCATGAAGTAATGTTAAGCTGTATAAAACTCTCATTAGATCGCATTTGGAGTATTGTGTTCAGTTCTGATTGACTCATTACAAGAAGGTGAGCAGGCTTTAGAGTGGATGCAGAGGAGATTTACCAGAACGCTGCCTGGATTGGAGAACAGTCTTGTGGGAATCCATCGCGTGAGCTAGGGCTTTTCTCTTTAGAGTTGAGGAGGATGAGATGCAACTTGATAGAGGTGTACAAAATGATAAATGGTAGAGTGGATAGCCGGAAACTTTTTTGCATGATAAAGTGACTAATATGAGGGGGCATAATTTTGAGGTAATTTGAGGAAAGTTTTGGGGAGGGGTGTCAGAGGTATGTTTTTTTACATAGAGTGGTGAGTGCATGGAACATACTACCAAAGGTGGGATAGAGGCAGATACCTTAGGGACATTTATGAAAATATGGATGAAAGGAAAATGGAGGGCTATGAGTGAGGGAAGGGTTAGAGTGATCTCAGAATAGGTTAAAAGGTGAGCACAACATTGTGAGTCGAAGGACCTGTAATGTGCTGTACCGTTCTATGTTCAATTAGAAGGTCAGCCTCTGTGGAAAGAGAACGAGTCAGAACTTGAAGAAATTGGTCCATCATTTTCCAGGATATACAGTGGCATGCAAAAGTTTGGGCACCCCTGGTCAAAATTTCTGTTACTGTGAATAGTTAAGTGAGTAGAAGATGAACTGATCTCCAAAAGTCATAAAGTTAAAGATGAAACATTCTCTTCAACATTTTAAGCAAGATTAGTGTTTTATTTTTGTTTTGTACAATTTTAGAGTGAAAAAAAGAGGAAAGGAGCACCATGCAAAAGTTTGGGCACCCCAAGAGATTTGAGCTCTCAGATAACTTTTACCAAGGTCTCAGACCTTAATTAGCTTGTTAGGGCTATGGCTTATTCACAATCATCATTAGGAAAGGCTAGGTGATGCAAATTTCAAAGCTTTATAAGTACCCTGACTCCTCAAACCTTGTCCCAGCAATCAGCAGCCATGGGCTCCTCTAAGCAGCTGCATAGCACTCTGAAAATTAAAATAAATGATGCACACAAAGCAGGAGAAGGCTATAAAAAGATAGCAAAGTGTTTTCAGGTAGCCTTTAGAAAACTTTCTGAGAGAACTGCTCGTAGGATTGCTAGAAAGGCAAATCAAAACTCCCGTTTGACTGCAAAAGACCTTCAGGAAGATTTAGCAGACTCTGGAGTGGTGGTGCACTATTCTACTGTGCAGCGACATCTGCACAAATATGTCTTTCATGGAAGAGCCATCAGAAGAAAACCTTTCCTGCGAATCACCACAAAATTCAGCATCAGAAGTTTGCAAAGGAACATCTAAACAAACCTGATGTATTTTGGAAACAAGTCCTGTGGACTGATGAAGTTAAAATAGAACTTCTTGGCTGCAATGAGCAAAGGTATGTTTGGAGAAAAAAGGGTGCAGAATTTCATGAAAAGAACACCTCTCCAACTGTTAAGCATGGGGGTGGATCGATCATGCTTTGGGCTTATGTTGCAGCCAGTGGCATGAGGAACGTTTCACTGGTAGAGGGAAGAATGAATTCAATTAAATACCAGCAAATTCTAGAAGCAAACATCACACCGTCTGTAAAAAAGCTGAAGGTGAAAAGAGGATGGCTTCTACAACAGGATAATGATCCTAATCACACCTCAAAATCCACAATGGACTACCTCAAGAGGCACAAGCTGCAGGTTTTGCCATGGCCCTCACAGTCCCCTGACCTAAACATCATCGAAAATCTATGGGTTGACCTCAAAAGAGCAGTGCATGCAAGACGACCCAAGAATCTCACAGAGCTAGAAGCCTTTTGCAAGGAAGAATGGGTGAAAATCCCACAAACAAGAATTGAAAGACTCTTAGCTGGCTACAGAAAGCGTTTACAAGCTGTGTTACTAAGTACTGACCATGCAGGGTGCCCAAACTTTTGCTTCGGGCCCTTTTCCTTTTTTGTTATTTTGAAACTGTAAAAGATGGAAATAAAAAAGTAATCTTGCTTAAAATATTAAAGAAATATGTCATCTTTAACTTTATGCCTTTTGGAAATCAGTTCATCTTTTACTCGCTTAGCTATTCACAGTAACAGAAATTTTGACCAGGGGCGCCCAAACTTTTGCATGCCACTGTAACTGAATAGGGAAAAATGATTTGCAGTTCAATAGATGATCATCATTTATGACATGCAAATATTAATAATTTTAAGCAACATTAATCAGAAAAGAGAGGTCCTAAAAATGCTACTTAATCACCCATCAAAAAATCTGATTTTATTATCCGATAAATGAAAGAAATTTATGCAATGTGTAGTAATATAATTTATCAGACCATCAATACTATGGTGTTTCAATGGGTTATAGCGTTAGTATATATAATTCCTTACATTTTTTGGAAAGTGGTGTTGATAGTTTCAGGTCAAACAAAACAAACAACGTAAACAGATGGCTAATTTAGTGAAGTAATTACAGAAAATAGGGACTTGTTAGTTGCATATATTGGGGTGATTCAGGAGTTACTAAATTTATTTTGTATTCATCCATTTTTTCCTTTTTTGTCGAATAATATCAATTATGAATTTTAAAAATTCTTAAGAATTCCTAATTGTGACAAATTTCTAATAATATTTTGTTCTTTGACAAGTAGAAAAAAAAACTATTTGCAAGTAAGA
This sequence comes from Mobula hypostoma, assembly GCF_963921235.1. NCBI lineage: Eukaryota > Metazoa > Chordata > Chondrichthyes > Myliobatiformes > Myliobatidae > Mobula > Mobula hypostoma. The sequence goes on from NC_086102.1 coordinate 168,088,736, forward strand.
AAGAGACTTTTGTTTTCTTCCCCAAGCAAAGTGATTTCACAAGTCCTGTTAAAAGCCTAGTTAGAAAAATAATTGAGTTTCCAATTGCCTTTTGGGAAATGAGGTGAAAGGCTGGGGCAGAAGACATTAAAGTACAAGTTGTTCTACCTCCAGGGAGCCACTATGGCACATACTGTTTAGTAAGGGGAAAAAAATCGCAGTTATAGACGTATCATATAGCAATAATTCTCATGTTTACCTAGCTAGCTTTTGGTTTTTATTAAACATTGCTGGATGATCACATGAAAAATAGCTAAATCCAGAATAAGTGACAGTCTTAAATATAGGTATATTTAGGATGTATATCTTCATTGTACTAATGTTCAGATTTGATTTTTTTATTCAATTTTATTCAATTTAAAACAGTGGCAAGGTAGATGTGTCCACAAAAAGAATGCTGTAGATAGATTTAGTGAATTTTACAGATACAGGGTAGAAATGTTTTCTTCATTGAGTGAGTTGAAGTTCTGTGAGGCAAATTGAAATTCTATTTATTTACACTGACGTTGTTTCATACTTGTGTAAGAAGTATGATAAAATGCAAATTAGATTATATTTGTGGCTTGGTTAGAATTAATTAATGTAGATGAAAATATTTCTGATACGTTTATTTAAAAAAAACACTGGTGATAGATTTTTAAATGGATACAATAAAGAATTAACATAGTCTTCCTCTGCTTCCTTTATGTTCTAGACTGAACAAATACAGTGGATTCTGGTTAATTGGTCCATCAGTTAATTGGGGCAGCTGCTTATTCAGGGCAACTCTTAAGGAACAAAAACTAATTAAGAAAATAACCAGGATTCCTTTCATTTATTTGAGACGCTATGCTCCTTTTTTGGGGCAGGAGACTTGCCGAGTAGTTTCTAACTAGGGTCAGTCATGTGAACCTGTGTAGCCCTTAGACTCTACGCATTTTTTAAATAGCATCAGTCACATGTGTTTGTTTTCAAAAAGCAATGATTTTTGTCAAGGATAGGTGGTTAGAAATAAACAGTAAGGCATTTTAGATCGTTTTGCTCATGGTGGTTTCAAGCATTCAGACTTGGAGATGCCAGAAATGGCAGAGAGTGAAAATGTAACGATTTCACTACTTCAAGTTAGGAACAATGAAGTATTTGAAGACATCGACTATCATCTTGAATACTAAAATAAAAACGGAGGATTTGGAGGATGCAATCATCAAAAGCACTGTATGAAAACTGTACATCATTTGTTCATTTTGTAAATTTTGTTAATTTACAGTTAATCAATCACATCAGCCTGTAAATTGTCCGTCATATCTGACAATGACAGTGAAACCTGTGTGGGAGAGATTTTATAGGGGAAAAGCTATTGCACTGGCACAGTTCCTCTCTCGACCTCTGAAGTCTGGGTCTAGTGGTATAAGTGGTCTTTCTTGGTTGCAGTGGATAACCATGACTACTTCTGCGTCTTACACTCTTCGCTGTCCACCAAACATTGCAGAACTGCCTTCTTGGCCATTGGATCTCGCTGTCCATCTCATCCGCCCAGTCTGCTAACTTCACATACTAGGACTGACATGTCCCTATTTCACCAGTTATGATGTCCACTGACTACCTTCACCTGGTTTAGCTGGCCTCTTGAACTGGTATACTGGGGCGTGGCAGATATTGCATACAAATAGCTACTTGGAGCTAAGTGTTTCCTGGGGACCAAAGGTGAGTGAGTTGCCCCTCCATGACATGACAAGTGCTTTCACCAGAGGTGCTACCCCTCCCGTGACACCTCATACACCAGATGAATTCCTCTAATACACAGTTTTGTAATACTGTAGTGCCATTGGTAGTGTTCTGATTAGTTCCATATTTCATTTAAGCACAAAATTTGTTACTTAATTAAAGGGTAGTTTGTCTTTTTTATACCTTTTAAATTATTTCCATGAAACTTCGGCTAATTATGAAAGCTGCTTAATTGGGGCAAAATATACTGGTCCTGATGAACACCAATTAACCGGAATCTACTGTAGTAAAAATTCTGGCAAAAGATTGGATGCCATTTTGTTTCTGTAACATGGCCACAGATCAAAATCAAAATATTAACCGTGGCAAATTCTTAAATATTGGTTTGTTGGCTATTGCAGAGTTTTTTAAATTTTAGCTTTTCTTCCTCATACTAAATGTTAAAAGTTAATATATGCAGCATTTTATGAGTATTTAATTTTTTTCTAATTAACTAGTATTTTCAAAAATATTTTTCAGCTTTAAAAGTATGCCTACTCAGTGTAACCTGATGCTAAAGTTCGTATTTTTAAGCATGACTAAATAACTGGTATATTAAAGCGATAAAGTGACACTAGTATTCTTACAATGAAGTCATGTTTTATTTAACAGAAATAATTTTGTGTTGATTTAGCATGTTAGTGAATTGCACTACTTCATGGGAGTTGCCACATTTGGTGATATGCAAATTAATTTGGGATCAACTTGAGCAAACAAAAACATTTTGTGCTTGATAACAAATAATGTGTCCAAAGCAGAATTTCTTAATCAATGTCCTAACTGCTACAGGCAACTTATTGACATAAAACATAACTGCTTTTGTCCAACTGTCCTTAAGCCCTGCCAGTCTAGTTCTGGATGTCGGTTTATCATAGTGAGATCTCAGCAGTGACTGACTGGAGATGGTGCCTTACCTCCTTTGAAAGTTTTCAAGATGGGTTGGGAATGTTCACTCTAGTGATTGTGGATTCTGCTCCTAAACCAGATCTGGCTGTCCAAGAAGTTGATCTGCCAGCATGATGCTGTGGAATCCTACTTGATTTTGCCCTGTCCTTGGACTTCACATTAAATATAGTGAAAAAACTATCATTATCATTTGTCTTCACTTCTTGTTCTGCAACTCAATGGAAAAAACATCCAAGTGGTGTCATCCACAAACTTTGTCAGTTTAAAGCAGTCATTGGAGTGTAGAGAAAATAAGAGAGTAGAGAGAACACACTACTGCGGCGCACCAGCACTGACGGAGTGAGATGTGCAGACGTTCTTGCCCAGTCTTACATAATGCCTGCTGTCAGAGAGGAAGTTTGTGATTCACCTGCAAATGGGACCTGATGGATTCAGTTTGGAAAGTTTCTCTTGTAGAAGCTCAGGGACGATGGTATTGAAGACTGACTGATATCAACAAAAGGAATCCTGATGTGTATCAGGGAGTTAAGTTGCTGTAGTGTGAAATCCAAACTGATGTTAATGGCATCATCTCCAGATCTGTTAGCTCTGTCGAAAAACTTTACATGGCTTGTGCAGTTTGGCTCCACTTCATCTCTGGTTTTCTGCTGCAGTAAGCCTTGATGTGATTGCTTCAAGATGGAATGGAAAGTGATGTTATAGTAATTGATGGAGCCACTGTTATTAACCACAGTTCTTCTCCAGGGTAATTAGGAATGTTCAATGAATACTGGCCTTGCCAACAATACCCAGGTCCCAGAAATGAATTAAAAAAAACTATTGGCCACTAATCAGAACCTGTTTAAATATTTAAATATTTGTATCCATTGTCAGATTGATTTTGAGAGTGACATTGAATGTAGAGTTAATACATAGTGGATCACATGAACTTGCACAGTTTTGTGTGTGAATTTGTGGAAAGTATGAGGGGGTTATACGTGGGTTGGGAAGTGTTAGGTATCCTGATAGATATTGACTTGGGAAAAGATCCTTTCCTGTTGCATCAAAGATGAGCATTAGGAGCAGTGGATGCATGGTGCTATCTTTTAAATATAGAAGGAAATTTCAGTGATTCCATTGAGTTCTGAGAATTGTGGGGTGACTTGGATTGGTGTGAATGTAAGGAAGCTCATAAGATTTTAATTTCCGTAAATCACAGATCATCTAGAAGGTTAAGAATAAATTAATTTATTGGCTTATGACGTAAATGGCAGTTAATATAATTTACATCAATACAGTAATACAAAACAAATGCATAGCCTGCAGCCGATATGGTAGTTTGTTTCTCTGTGTTGAATTAGTTAGTTTGCCATGTTCATGAGTACATGGTTGTTAATTGATTTTTCTTGCAGAATTCCTCCTCATTCTGACCCTCCCAAAAAAAGCATTGTAGACAGAAAGGTAACATTTTGCCATTTAAAAAAAACATTATCCACAATAATTTTCCATTAAAATTGCTTTAGATCCTTCAATATTACGTTTAATTTGTACTAATTTAAAAGGCTCTCTCCCGCTCTGATCTACCTCTCAAACTCTGCATATTTACGAAAGTCAGGAATTGATTTGAATGGGTAAGAAACATGTTTGTGTTTAACAGCTGATGTGCCCAGTTACCACTAGGCAGTTGGAATTAAAAGTAAACCCTTGGGGGTAGAGGGCGGGGATGGGGAAATAAATTAATTCTTTTTAATTTTGCAGGACATTTGTAGCTTCAGTGACAATTGTTAAGTACAAATGACTAATTTTATTTTGAAGTGAGCTTGCTTCTGTGACATTTATTTTGTATCTATCAGTGAATATTTTGTTACATTTCATGTATTATTGGCATAGTCAAAATACATTTTTTTCTAGCCTGAAGCAATGGTATTTTGCTTTAGTAATAGCTATCATATATTGCCTGGACTGTGGCAATTTCATTATTGCTCTTTGACCTTCATTTCAAAATAAACACTGCTATCTTGTCATTCAATTGAAACCATTTTTGTCATTTGAAGTTTATTTTCAGTGGTGCCTTTATAGTAAAAATGATGTTGCAGGTTTGTGCCAATCTTGAAGTGCAATATTCCTTCATAAGAAATTTCCTTCTGTGCTTAAAGGTTTACAATGATAACAGTTTGAAGTGATATTACTTTTCTAAAACGTTTGCTTCAATATTGCCAAATAATATTTAGGTACCCTGGTCCATTTTCAGATATCTTAGCAACTATAAGATGCTATAGAATATTAGCAAAACAATACAAAATAATTTTGTATTGCAATATTCTAATATTATATTAAAATACTGTAATAAAACCATACATTTTAAGGAAAATTATTTTTTTTAATATTCATTTTGTTACTAGTAAGGTTGGCATTCCTAATAAGCCTTGAGAAGCTAATGGTGAACTAGTTTCTCAAACGGCTGCAGTTATTTTGGTGAAGATACTCCCATAATGCTATTGTGCAAGCAGTTCCTGAATCTAGCATGCTCTTGTAGTACGTTGAGTTTCTGGTCTTCCCCAGAATATTGATGGTGGGGGATTTGACTATGGGGATGCCATTGAAGGTCAAGGATAAGTGGCTAGATGCATTCTAATTGGAGATTTTCTGGCATACCTGTGGTGTGAATATTACTTAACATACATTAGTCTCTGTCTTTTGTTGCATACAGGCATGGACAGTTTCATTTGCTGAGGAATTGTGACTAGAATTAAACATTCCAAATATCAGCATTCTTTCCCACATCTTACTGTATGATTGAATTACAGTTATTGAAGAAGCAGGTAGTTGGGCCTAGGACACTACTGAACCATTTAGACTGGGCTATCCTGGGGTAGGGATGATTGGCCTCTGACATCCATAACCAATTCTTTTGTGTGAGCTATGATTCTGGCTATTGGAATGTTTACCTTTTGATGCTAATTGACTTCACTTTTACCAAGATGTCTTGATGTCCCACCTGGTCAAATGCTGCTTTAGTGTCAAGGACAGTTATTCTCAACTCACCTGTAGGATTCAACTCTGGTTCAAATTTGGCAGAACCCAATTTGGGTAACAGTGAGTAGATCATTGGTAATTAAGGGCCATTTGAAAGCATTGTTGACGATGGATTCCATCAGTTTGCTGCTGACTGAAAGTAGACTGATATTGTGGAAATCAGAAAAATCTGGCTTGCCTTTTGTAGTGGGATGTATTGGGCCAATTTTCTATCTTATCACATGGATGCCAGTATTGTAATTGCAAAGAAGCAGTGTGATTAGAGTTGCATCTTGTTCTGGAGCTGGGATGTTGTCCGGCCTTATAGCTTTTGTTGTATCCACAGCCTTCAGCTGTTTGTTTATCAATTGCTGCAGATTAAATTGGCTGGGGAGTGACATCGCTGATGGCAAGGATCCAAGCTGGAATCTGAAATGAAACATCTCTTTGGATATGTATTGACTGAACATGGTTCAGATTCTGAATCAGGTTAATTCACTGACATTAGTTGTGAAATTTGTTGTTTTGTGGCAGCAGTATGGTGTGGACATTAAATTGTTTTAAGTTATAATATTTTTAAAAAAGTGCAAAAGAGGAATAGCAAAGTGATGTTCATTGACTGTTCAGGAAATTGATAGCAGAGAAGAAGCTGCTCCTAAAACATGAGTTACGGGTCTTCAAGCTCCTGTACCTCCTCCCATATGGTAGTAAAGAGGGGATGTCCCAGATGGTGTATGTCCTTAATGATGAATGCCACCTTCTTGAAGCACCACCTTTTGAAGATGTCCTCAGTGGGGGGGAGGCTTGTGCGTGTGATGGGGTTGGTTGAGCCCACAACTCTCTGAGGACTCTTATGATGCTGTGCATTGGCATCTCTGTACCAGACAATGATGCAACCAGTTGGAATGCTCTTCACTGCACATCTGTAGAAATTTTCTAGAGTCTTTTGTTGATACACCAAATATCTTCCTCCTAATGAAGTTTAGCCCCTGGCCTGCCTTTGTCATGATTGTATCAATATGGCGGGCTTAGGATCAATCCTCTGAGTTGTTGACATCCAGAATCTTGAAATTGTTCACCCTTTCCTCCACTGATTCCTTAGTGAGGTTGATGTGTGTTCCTCCGACTTCCCCTCCTAAAGTCCACAATCAGTTCCTTGGTCTTTCTGACACTGAGCGCAAGGTTGTTGTGGTGACACCACTACCAGCCTATCTGTTTTGGTTCTGTATCCCTTCTCGTTATCATCTAAGATTCTACCAAAAACACCGGTGTTGACTTCTCAGAATGTTTTAACTTTCTCTTTAGCATTAGTATCCTGTGCTCTGCCATCACTGAGGAAAGAGTTTTCAAAGAGGGTACTCTTCCTGTTACCTATAAGACCATAAGATATAGGAGCAGAGCTAGACCATTCGGCCCATTGAGTCTGCTCTTCCATTCAATCATTGGCTGATCCAATTCTTCCAGTCATCCCCACTCTCCTGCCTTCTCCGCGTACCCTTTGTTGCCCTGGCTAATCAAGAACCTATCTATCTCTGCTTAAATGCACCCAATGACTTGGCCTCCACAGCTGCTCAAGGCAACAAATTCCACAGATTTACCACCCTCTGACTAAAGTAATTTCTCCGCATTTCTGTTCTAAATGGATGTCCTTCAATCCTGAAGTCGTGCCCTCTTCAGGATTGAAGGACGTCCATACTCTTGTCCTATACCCTCCTACCATGGGAAAGAACTTTGCCATATCTAATTTGTTCAGGTCTTTTAACATTTGGAATGTTTCTCTGAGATCCCCCCTCATTCTCCTGAACTCCAGAGAATACAGCCCAGCAGCAGCCAGACGTTCCTCATACAGTAACCCTTTCATTCCTGGAGTCATTCTCATGAATCTTCTCTGAATGCTCTCCAATGTCAGTATATTCTTTCTAAAATAAGGAGTCCAAAACTGTACACAATACTCCAAGCGTAGTCTCACGAATGCCTCATAGAGCCTCAACATCACATCCCTGCTGTTATATTCTATACCTCTAGAAATGAATGGCAACATTGCATTTGCCTCCTTCACCACTGACTCAACCTGGAGGTTAACTTTTGGGGTATCCTGCATGTAAAGACTCCCAGTCCCTTTGCGTCTCTGCATTTTGAATTCTCCCCCCATCTAAGTAATAGTCTGTCCGTTTATTTCTTCCACCAAAGTGCATGACCATACACTTTCCAACATTGTATTTCATTTGCCACTTCTTTGTCCATTCCCCAAAACTATCCATAAGTCTCTCTGCAGGCTGTCTTTTCCTCAACACTACCCGCTCCTCCACCTATCTTTGTACCATTGGCAAATTTAGCCACATATCCATTAATCCCATAGTCTAAAGCATTGACATACATTGTAAAAAGCAGCAGTCCCAACACAGACTCCTGTGGAACTTTGCTGGTAACTGGCAGCCAGCCAGAATAAGATCCCTTTATTCCCACTCTCTGTTTTCTGCTGACCAGCCAAGTTCCACCCATGCAAGTAACTCCCCTGTAATTCCGTGGGCTCTATCTTGCTAAGCAGCCTCGTGTGCAGCACCCTGTCAAAGGCCTTCTGAAAATCCAAGTACACCACATCTCCTTTGTCTACCCTGCTTGTAATTTCCTCAAAAAATTGCAGTAGGTTAGTCAGGCAGGCTTTTCCTTTCAGGAAACCATGCTGGCTTTAGCCTATCTTGTCATGTTCCTCCAGGTATTCTATAATCTCATCCCTAACAATCGATTCCAACAACTTCCCAACCACTGATGTCAGGCTGACAGGTCTATAGTTTCTTTTCTGTTGCCTCCCACCCTTCTAAAATAGCAGAGTAACATGAGCAATTCTCCAGTCATCCAGTACAATGCCAAAATGTACTGATTCTTGAAAGATCATCGTTAATGGCTCCGCAATCTCTCCAGCTACTTCCTGCAGAACTCGGGTGCATTTTCCATTAGGTCTAGGAGGTTTATCCACCCTCAGACCATTAAGCTTCCCGAGTGCCTTCTCAGTTGTAGTTTTCATTGCAAATACTTCACTTACCTGACACTCTTGAATGTCTGGTATACTGCAGATGTCTTCCACTGTGAAGACTGATGCAAAATACGCATTCAGTTCCTCTGCCATCTCTGTGTCTCTCATTACAATATCTCCAGTGTCATTTTCTATTGGTCCTATATCTACCCTCAACTCTTTTACTCTTTATATACTGAAAGAAGGTTTTAGTATCTTCTTTGATATTAGTTGCCAGCTTCCTTTCATAATTCATCTTTTCCTTCCTAATGACCTTCTTAGTTTCCTTCTGCAAATTTTTAAAAGCTTCCCAATCCTCTATCTTCCCCACTAGCTCTGGCTTCCTTGTATGATCTCTCTTTTGCTTTTACTTTGGCTCTGACCTCACTTGTCAGCCATGGTAGTGTTCTTCTTCCATTCGAAAATTTCTTCTTATTTGGAATATATCTGTCTTGCGCGTCCTTCATTTTTCACAGAAACTCCAGCCATTGCTGCTCTGCTGTCCTTCCTTCTAGTGTCCTTTATAGTCAACCTTGGCCAGTTCCCCCCCTCATGCCATTGTAATTTCCTTTATTCCACTGAAATACTGACACAATGGAATTTAGTTTCTCCTAATTGTTCAGATGTGGTTGTAGTGCAGAGCCATGGTGATCGGTTGGTTTATGAGATTGATTATGTCCTTCTGTTGCATGCTGCTTTTGTTTCAAAGCAAGCAGTAAATGATTTAACACCACCTGGCAACCTGCTCTGCACTTCTCATTAAATATGGGTAGTTCTTGTGTCTTGATATTGATATTAGAGTTGAAGTAAAAGAGGTTCTTTTGCAGAATACATCTTAAACAACCACTCTTTACTTGCTTAGTTTAATCATGCTCTGGTGTTCACTGTCACTCGCATGACTGTTGAGTCTTAATGAGCTTATTGCATGAGTAGCTGCTAGGCACTTTCAGGTTGGGATTATATTGCTATGAAGTATTAGAAACCCATCATATGAGTGTCAAAATTTGTTTATTAGCACTTTTTTTTAGCATTGTTGTCAAGTAACTCAGTATGCCATTTCTGATATTTCTGCTTCAGAATCAGTTGTGGTGAACTTAACAGAGGAAAATAAACAGTGGTGTTGTGCAGATTTTGGTTTTGGTGTCATGATTTTTCTTAATGAATAACAATGTTCAGGACTTTACAAGAAGCTGCAGACTTAGAAACTGCCTCACCAAATTTAAAAGTCAGTGGTTTAGAGTCTAATATGAATCAATGTTATCTCTGTGTGAATTTTAGAAATTTCATTTTGCATTATGCATTGGCATCCTATTATGTATTTAACACCATTATTTTCTACTCCACAGAGAAGAGAACTGACATGTGGACTAGAATAATGCAAGTGTTTGGCTTACTTCAAATTATTTGTAAATGTATAGGACTTAAGTGTCACTTTCAGTTTTTATCACTGAGGCTCTTGTACTGAAACCAATTTCTGCCAATAGGGCCGTGTAGCATGTCTGATCTATTTAGAATCTACCTTGAGAGGAAGTCAGTTGGAAACATTAAAAATTGGATTGCTCCACTTGTCTGGAAAAAGTAGTTCCACCCTCATTTGGAAAAATAAGAATGTAAGGTGTTCAGCCCATCTGAATGCTCCACCACTTAAGGATCGAACTTTTTGAAGATGTATATTGTGTGGATGATTCACCACTGTTGGTTCAAAGGCACAGACGTAGCAAGTCTTTATCAAATTATTATGAGCATGCAAGGGAGAGTTTCTGATGAGACACTCAGATCAACAGAATACAATCATTTTTAAAAGCATTTGACACAAGGATAGTTTACAGATGGTGATGTGCCCATATACAGGTGCTGCCAGTGCAAAGCTGATTTTAGCAGATGTTATTCCAAATACCTTCTATGTAGATCAGGAGAGAAGATCTGCGTCTTTTACTAGACCTCATCATCAAAACATCTGTAGAGTTTTTCCTTCACCTTTATCTCCCAATTCTTGAGGGTGTAAAAGAGTTAGTATTCTTGAGTTCACTCTTCTTATCTACATATCCTTAAATAACCACCACATGTTATTAACCTTCTGAAATTCTTTAGCCAATTGTACCAAGAAATTCTGCAGGATTGTTTATTGCGCAACTGCTTATACATTTAGTATATTTCCTAACTGCAGCTCACACACGAGGTGATTTTGTACATCAAAATCATCCAAATATTATAATAACACAGAATAAGAATGCTAAAGCTGGTGTTTGGGTGATATAAACTCTCCCTTATTAACCAATGCCTAAATAGCAATAGTTTTCTCTTGAGTGCACACTATTTTTGACCAGTGGTTTAAAAAGTGGAGTTTCTCTTATATGCTGAGAATTGGTTCAATTTTCCATGTACTTTCAAAGAGCTTTTCAAATCCGAAACTAATCAAAAATTGAATTAGTTACTGTTTTGTGTTTTTCTTCAGGAACTATTTTTAATCATTGATTTGATTTGATCATTCCATTCAATCATTCATTTTGAAGTTAGTAATTGAGGGCTACAAGATTGCAAATGACACATACTTGCTCAAGGAAGAGGTTATAGGAATATCCCAGTAATTACAGACCAGTCAGTCTAACCTTAATGACAGGGAACATTCTAGAAATAATGGAGGAAAGAATTAGCTGTCATTTGTAGTAACGCAGAATTTGAAGGGGCAGGGAACTGTGAGGGTTTGCTTGTAGATCAAATGATAAACTGATGGAAAGGGTTGATTCATCATATATGACATTTAAAACTGAGAAGTATGGACGTGTTGCAAAAAACGAGAAGAGATAAAATATAGGGAGACTATTCTAAAAGTGTTAGAATTTCTAAAAGAAGAACGATGGATGTATAGTTACTCATTTAGTTGATGCAGGCAGGGACAGTTAAGGTGCTTAAAAAAGCCCAAAGGCATTTGCATTTTAAATCGAGGCTTGAAGTACAGGTAGAAGGTTGTTATAATGAACTATTTATAAAACACTGGTTTTGGCACAACTGATGTTTTTATTACATCTATTTCTAAGTGCCCCATTCAGAAAATATGTGAAAAGGCTGTTCAAGTTTGACAAAATGATTCCAGAGGCGAAGGACTTGAGTTATTAGAATGACCAGGTGAAATTAGGGTTGTTCTCCTTGAACAGAGGATGTGCCTTGATTGAACAGTGAAACTTATAGTCGTGAAGGATAGAAACAGTCAAAGGTGGAAGGGTCAAAAAAAGGAATTTAGAATGAGGTGAATGGCAAAAGAACCAAGAGAGGCACTGGGAAAATCTTTATTACACAGCAAGTGGTTGGAATGAAATGCATTGTCAGGTAGATGTGGAGGAAGATTCAATTGTAGTGTTCCAAAGGAAACTGGATAACTATAAATATCTGAAAGGATAAGTTGAATGGGTATTGGAGAATGTGTGTAGGACTAGCTGGATCACTATTATAAAGAATTGGGTTAAAACTTTTGCAGATACATAAGCTTCTGTGGAGGAATGAGTTCAGGTTTTCTTTAAGTAGAATCTGATTCTGATGTGATATTGTAGTTATTGAAGTACTTTATGAAATGTGCTAAGCCCCAGAACAACCTTGCATTGTAAAAGTTGTGGTATGTTACCAGCCAGGAACTTTATTGTTTGCTTGTTTTAATGAGTTTAAGTTAATAATTGTTAATCAGAGTCCAAAAGTAGTTGACGAAGGGTCTCGGCCTGAAACGTCGACTGTACCTCTTCCTAGAGATGCTGCCTGGCCTGCTGCGTTCACCAGCAACTTTGATGTGTGTTGCTTGAATTTCCAGCATCTGCAGAATTCCTGTTGTTTCCAAAAGTAGTTTAGTAGTTCTGAATTATACTCCCTTTAAGGTGAAGGAGTACATGGCATGTTTATTTGAAGTTTATAATAAGTGAAGTTGTAGCACTCATTTCCGGGCTAACACAATGGAACTTCCATGGACAGCACCATCGGAAAAAATTTCTGTCATTTGTGGGCTTCACAGTCATTAATTACACTGTACATTGTATCCATGTTTGTAATTAACTGAGTAGTGTTGGTGAAATCCAAGCTGGGTATTGGTGACCGGTATATTGATATGTGACACTTAATACCAGGGGTTCCAACCTTTTTCTATGCATGGATCCCTGGTTAAGAGCCCCTGCATTAATATGAATGTCGATGAGTCTTTCCATCACTTCTCTCATAATTGAGAATAGACTGCTTGGCTTGTATTTAGCTGGTTTGGATCCTTCATTTACTTTCATGAACAGAGCATTCCACATCATCAGATGAATGTTTTGTTATGCTGTACTGGAAAAGCTTGGCAGGACATATGGTTAGCTCTGTAGTGTAGATCTTCAGTACTGCAGCTGAGATATTGCCTGGTCCCTTAGCTCTTGTTCTCAGTCATTTTGTATGTCACCTGCACTAAATGAAAACTGAAAACAGACTTGTTGAGAATCTTGGGAGAGAACAGAGTTGAATTAACTATTTTGTGTATCTTGGTAAATATAGTTACTAATGCCAGTGTTTTTAGCACTTGCATGCTGTCTCCTTGTCTTTAGCACTTAAATGCTGTCCCCAGCCATTACGGAGGGTGGAAATATTCTTGGAATCTTCTACTGTCAGCTGTTTAATTGTCTATTGCCATTCTTGACAAGATGTGGTAGGACAGCAGAGCTTTTATGTTGGTGGTGAGATTGCTCAGGTCTGTCTGCAGTTAGTTGCGTTTGCTGTATAATATGCCTATATTTCTGTGTTTCAGCATTACTCAGTAGATCCCCATTTTTAGAAACAGCTGTACCTGCTCCAGGCATACGGTCTGTTCTCCTCACTGAACCACTTTTGATTCTCTGGCTTGTTTGTAATTGTAGAGGATATAATGGGCCATGAGATTGCAGATTGTGTCTGCTGTTGTACTTCATTGTTACTCAGTACTGTCAGGTTTGTTCTGAGTCTATCCCATTTGGTACAATTGTAATGCCACAGAACAAGATGGAGGCTGTCCTTGTACGAAGATAGGACTTACACTAGTCTCTAAGGATAGTGAGGAGGGCTAAATATTATTTAGGTTTTGATTAAGTAACTGCAACTTCAATAATTCCTGTCCCAATTTAAGATAATTTTAGCTAAATTCTTTTGAAAATGATTTAGTCCTTTAGTCATCCTAGGACGTGGAGCTCTTATAAGCTTTAACAATTTCCCCATGGTGTTTTATTTTTCTAAAGGCTGTGGGACATCTGTTCCAGTGATCATTTTGCCATGCTGCTGTTTAAATGCCTCTATCCTCGACTGTTCCTTAGGGAACAGGTCAGCAAGAAGCTCCTTCAAATTTCTGTTCCAGGGAGAGATTGAACCATTTATGCATGACACAAGTATGAAATTAAAAATGTGTGTGAACTCTGACAGAAAAATTAAAAGGGTTTCAGGTACCTGCACTCGCTATGCTTCAGAAATTTATCTTCTGATAATTTTACTTTCTACTCTGTGATAGCTGCAGAAAATTTATTGAGGCCAAATTAGATTATGATAGTGACCTCAATGTATGTTTTGTACAGTTTGCTTTCACAAATTCCTTGCTGCTGTAAAATAATTAAGAATAAATTACTGATCACTTTTCTAATGTTTAATTGGATTAACATCTAGATATTTTTCTGATTTTTGAATAACTGATAGATTTCTGCTCATCATAAATAATCAATTTGATTTTAATTTGACATAGATGGTAACCTTGGCTAAGTTGCATATCACTGGGGCAGATGCAATTGATTTCACATTTGTAAGAAGTTGGAAATAGCCATCATTTTAAGCCAGGATCCAATTTTATTAGCTTAAATAGCAATCATATGACTCATGCAGCTTTGGCGTGAAATTTAGCGTATTTGGAAGTTTAAATATTTAGGTGTTTTGTGGAACATTATTTAAAAATAAGCTTCTTTAACCATGTGATATCCTGCTTTAAGTTAGTCAATTTTAAAAGCTGTGTTGGCAGAGAGTAGTCATCTTACTGAAAGTGAAAACATACTTGATTTGATTTTTTTACATAGAAGTAGTCCTTTTTAACCAATTTCTTTTAGCATTATCAAAGACTAATGAATTAATATGTATTAACAGACCTCACATATAGAGAATTAGAAATGAGTCAGCCAGGGTTTACTGTCCCTGGCAGCTATGTTTAGCCCTACTTCTGCATATTCCTAATTTTAGTTTCACACAGGACTGATTTAAAATGAAAGATGTCAGTAGTAGTTTGTGCCTAGTAGTAGCATTTTGTTAAGCCGTCAGTTTCTTTTAAATGCATGAGCAAGCTAGGTGAGCGCCACCGAGTTTCATTGTACCCGAGTTTCAATGTACTTGATTTAGGTCATTGATCTGTTTGCCTCACTTACTCTATTTAAAAAGTGATTAATGTGGCTGATCAGTATTGTTGAATTCATATCTTTGATTTCAAAGCCTGTATAAAATTATAAACAATATCAAGTTTATGTTGGAGATTGTCAGTAGGTAAGACAGTAAGAGTGGATAGAGAAACCAGTAATGTGCAAGGTCCCCAACCTGGGGTCCATGGACCCCTCAGTTAATGGTAGGGGTCCATGGCATAAAAAAAATGGTTGGGAATCCTTGGTCTATTGAATTAATTGTTTAAAGTATTTTAATGGAAAATACTATTATGAGGTATGGGATCCCAGATTTTAAGAAGTCAAGAATAAGGTTTAACACTTGTTGCATTTGTCATTTTATTAAGCATTACAAGAACAAAGGAAATGAAGAGAGAAGTCTGGTGAAAGACTAAGAGGAGAAAAGGAAGGAGGGTAACAGTTAACCAGTTAACTAGCCACATTCAAGTAATGTGACACTGGCCACTGAAACCAAGAAGTTTCCAGAAAAATACGGAGCCAACTGCAATCACTATCTTAGGCTATCTTAGATTGGGTGTTGTGTAATAACCCAGATCTTATTAGGGAACTTAAGGTAAAGGAACCCTTAGGAGACAGTGATCATAATATAATTGAATTCATACTGCAGTTTGAAAAGGAGAAGCATAAGTCACATGTATCTGTATCACAATGGAATAAAGGGAAATACAGAGGATTGAGAGAGGAGCTTGCCCAGGTGAATTGGAGGAGGATACTGGCAGGGGATGACAGTAGAACAGAGCTGAAGTTTCTAGGATTAGTTCACAAGGCGCAGAATAGATATGTCCCACAGAGGAAGATGTTCTCAAATGGCAGGGGTAGGCAACCGTGGCTGACAAAGGAAGATAAAGATTGCATATAAGCCAAGGAAAGGGTATGTAAGGTAGCAAAAGTGAGTGGGAAGTTGGATGATTGAGAAGCTTTTAAAATCCAACAAAAGGCAACTAAAAAAGTTAGAAGAAGGGAAAAGATGAAATACGAGGGCAGACTAGTCAATAGTATATAGCAGGATACCAAAAGTTTTTTCAGTTATATGATATTGGACCACTGGAAAAGGATGCTGTTGAGGTAGTAACGGGGGACAAAAAATGGCAGACGAACTGAATGGGTACTTTGCATCTGTCTTCACTGTGGAAGACACTAGCAGTGTGCCAGAGGTCCGTGAGTGTCAGGGAGCAGCAGTGAGTGGCATTGCTATTACAAAGGAAAAAGTGCTAGGCAAACTCAAAGTTCGTAAGGTAGATAAGTCACATGGGCCAGAACGACTACATCCCAGAGTCCTGAGAGAGATTGCAGTAAAGTGAACGAATGCATTGGTCATGATCTTTCAAGAAACACTTAATTCTGGCATAGTCCCGGAGGACTGGAGGATTGCAAACGTAACTCCGCTCTTTCTGAGGGAGGAAAGCAAAAGAAAGGAAATTATAGGCCAGTTAGCCTAACCTCAGTGTTTGGGAAAGTGTTGGAGTCTATTATAAAGGATGAGGTTTTGAGGTACTTGGAGACTAATGATAAAATTAGTCAAAGTCAGCATGATTTCTGTTAAGGGAAATTTTGCCTGAGAAATCTTTTAGAGTTCTTCGAGCAAGTAACAAGCAGGGTAGACAAAGGAGAGGCAGTGGATGTCTTTTGCTTGGATTTTCAGAAGGCGTTTGATAAGGTCACACATGAGGCTGCTCATAAGATAAAATCCTATGGTGTTACAGGAAAGTTACTGGATCGTGGAATGACTGACTTGCAAGAAGCATCAAGTGGGAATAAAGGGCCTATTCTGGTTGGCTGCCGATGACTAGTGGTGTTCCTCGGGACAGTATTGGGACTGCTACTTTTCACATTGTCAGTGATGATGGAATGGATGGCTTTGTGGCAAAGTTTGCAGATGATACGAGATAGGTAGAGGGGTAAGTAGTGCTGAGGTAGCAATGCGATTGCCACAGGACTTAGATAAATTGGAACATTGGGCAAAAAAGTGGCAGATGGAAATGTATGATAATGCATTTTGGTAAAAGGAACAATTGTGCTATCTAAATAGAGAGAATGTTCAAACATCAGAGGTGCAGAGGGACTTAGGAGTCCTTGTGCAAGACTTCCAGAAGGTTAATTTACAGGTTGAGTCTGTGGTGAAGAAGACATTTATTTCAAAGGGAATAGAATATAAAAGCAAGGAGATAATGCTGAGCCTTTATAAGACACTAGTCAGGCTGTACTTAGAGTATTGTCAACAGTTTTGGGAACCATATCTCAGAAATGATGTGTTGTCATTGGAGAGAGTCCAGAGGAGGCTCGTGAGGATGATCCAGGAATGAAGGGATTAACATATGAGGAGCATTTGGCAGCTTTGGGCCTGTACTTGCTGGAATTTAGAAGAATGCGGAGGGTAGGGGGGGGATCTCATTGAAACCTACTGAATGTTGAAAGGATTAGATAGGGTGGATGAGGAGAGGATGTTTCCTTTGGTGTGGGTATCCAGAACTAGAGGGAACAGCCTCAAAATTGAGAGGTGACCCTTTGGAAGAGAGGGAAGGAGGAATTTTTTTTTTAGCTGGAGAGTAGTGAATCTGTGGAATTCTCTGCCACAGATTGTTGTGAAGGCCAAGTCTGTGCATATATTTAGGGTGGAAGTTGATCCTGATCAGTCAGGTCATCAAAGTATATGGTGAGAAGGCAGGTGTATGAGGTTGAGTGGGATCCGGGATCAGCCATGATGGAATGGTGGAGCAGACTAGATGGAATGGCGGAGCAGACTTGATGGAATGACTGAATTCTGCTCCTATGTCTTATGGTCTATAATTATATAGAAAATACAAACAAGCATAAGAAAGATAACTACAAGGAAAATAATGATTATACAGCTCAATCCAACAGAGGGGAGCAAATTTGACTGACTGTATGAATAGTATTGAAGAAACCTGCTAAATGTATTCTTAAATATTCTAAATCTGCATTTTTTTTTGATTAATGGATTTGAGTTGTTCTTTTATATGATTTGAGTCAGAGTTCTTACTTAGGACGAGAAAAAGTGCAGCTTTTCTTCATGAACTTAAATGGAAGAAGTGATGTTTTTATTGTGATGATGCGTCTTGCTGGGCACTATTTAAAACTCTTTATTATAGTTCTTGTTTTCCTTATTTGAATTTTTGTGAATGGTTGTTCTTAGAGTCACCTGACAGTGATGTTGCCATGGACATAGGATCATCAGAAAAACAGGATTCAGAAACTGTGTATGACTGTGTAATTTGTGGACAGAGTGGCCCTTCGACAGAGGAAAGACCAACTGGATTAGTGGTTCTATTGCAGGCTTCATCAGGTAACTGTTTGCATAAGTTTTACGTTTTATCTTGTCGTTTCTTATTTAAATAAGTTAAATGTGAAGATATTCCATTGTGATTTGGCTCTGCATATGCTGTACTCTTGAGGCAAATTGCTCCTGAATGTAAGTCATGATGATTGACACATGATTTCAAAAGAAAGTCCAGCTATGTTGCATGGAATGCTTTCATCCCCGAAGCTGATTTTTCTTTGTAAAGGTCAGTTTAGATGTAAAGATCAGAGAACTAACACAATGATTCAGAGTGGTATGCCAAAACTAATTTCTCAAGTCTGGAAAGGATTTTCTAGGGGAAAGTGTTTTTAACCCATTGCTTTTGACTGCTTTTGCTGGCCTCTGCTGTAGAATGTGAAAAACTGGTCACTATTATTGGAAATATGGAAGTTGGGGAACTGGATAATAATGTTTTATTCACTGAGTATGGCCTGCTTAATCTGATAGTCATCCATGACGGGGCACTAATGTTATAAAGCCCATCTGTGGCATGGAGTCCAAATGAGCAACATCATTCATGCTTTTATAACACAATGGCAATTCTAAAACGTCAAAAGCTTTTATAGATTGTCATGGGTTGGTTTTCTTGTCTAATCTTAAATTTACTCTAAATATATTCCTGGGAAGTGGTATAGAATGAAAATATTTTAGTAAATGTCATCATTGGTTGCTGCTGTAACATTTTGTACCATTTTGTTTGTTTTCTTACATGTTATTAGATGTTACCAGCTGCTACCTAAAATTTTCTACTTTAGCCTCAAGGGGTCTTAGCACTTTAATTCCATCTAATATATGGATTACAAAGGAAATTTGTTGGAATTTAACTCTTTTAATACAACTGTACAGAGAGAGCATAAAGAACTTAATTGCATGTACTAAATAGCAAATAAAGTTTTCCCCAAATATGTTTGTATTTTTAAACTATTTGATTCTTTTTTTTCCTAAAATAATGAATTTTACTTTTGCTGATTTGTCATGATTGGTTCAGGAGAAAGGATTGAATTATAATGCAATTTTATTATATTTCTGACATTCGTACGTAAAAGCACTGATTTGTTACAGTCCTTGGGCACCGTCGTAGAAGCGCTGAACCAAAGAAACTACCAACCAGTGATGAAGAGCAGATTTACCCTGAAGATACCTGTGGGACTGTACATGATGTCAGAATAACAGATTTGCAACGATGCTTCAAAGATGTAAGAATCTTATTTTTCAGATTTAATTCTCCATGTTATAATTACATTTGAGTGTAAAATGATAAATAAATTGACTGGAAAGGAAGGGGGCAAAAAGCCAGAATAAGGGCGTTTATACTTAATTGCCAATGCCAATACTATGCTATGCCACAATCCAGAAATGTGTTGCCCCAACACAAAATTCATTTATCCAATATTTTCTTCCTTCCCTGTAATTATTTAGCAGAGAATCAGAAAAGACCAACAAATTGACAGAATGCTTTACTGAAAACAAATTATTGGCTTTATTCTTATTGAAAAGTGCCATCATTTTCCACTCACAAAATGCTGGAGGAGCTCAGCAAGTCAGGCAGCATTTATGGAGGTGAATAAACAGTCAACATTTTGGGAGGGGCCAGGGCTGGAAAGGAAGGGGGAATGAGCCAGAATAAGAAGGTTGGGGGAGGGGAGTACTGTTTTGTCAGGTGAGGGGGAAGGTGGATGGGTGGGGGAGTAGGTATAAAATAAGAAGCTAGGAGGTGATAGATGGAAGAGGTAAAGGGCTGAAGAAGAAGGAATCTGATAGGAGAGGAGAGTTGACTGTGGAAGAAAGGGGAGGGGCTACCAGAGGAATGTGATAGGCAAGTGAAGAGAAGAAAAGGGGTGAGATTGGTACCAGAATGGGGTATGGAAAGTGAGAGAAGGGGGAGGGGAGGAGAAATTAATGGAAATTAGAGAAATCAATATCCGTGCTATCAGGTTGGAGGCTACCCAGATGGAGTAGGAGGTGGCTGCATTATGGCAGTATAGGAAATCATAGGGGTGGGAAGTTGAACTGAAATGCATGAAACTGGGAAATCCTGCCTTTTGTGTTGGACAAAAGGTACTCTACAAAGTCTCAATATGCCTGGGGACCCACTGATGTAGAGGAGGCCACACCAGATACATTAGATAACCCCAACAGATTTGTTGGTGAAATGTCACCTAAGCTAGAAGTTTGGGTTCCTGAATGGTAGTGAGGGAGGAAATGTAAGAGCAAGTGTAGCACTTGTCACACTTGCAGAGATAAATCCCAGGAGGGAGATCATTGAGGAGAGTCAAGTGGATAAGGGAATCACTTAGCAGCGAGTGGTGGTGAGGGAGACCTGCTTAGTTGTAGGATCTCGTTGTAGATGGTGGGAGTTATGAAGAACAATGTGCTGGATACAGAGGTTCATGGCGTCTGTTCTAGATACAGGAATTTATGGAGAATGATGTGTTTCTCAGGATGAGGCTTTCCATTCTAGAAATCTTTTACAAACCTACTGACTCTCACTGTTATTTTGACTATACCTCTTCACATCCGTGTAAAAATGTTATTTCCTTTTCTCAGTTTGTCCATCTCTGCCGCATCCATTCTCAGGATGATGCTTTCCATTCTAGAGCTACTGAGATGTTCTCATGTTTTCCAAAATGGGGTCTCCCTTCCACCACCATCGATGCTGCACACACCACATCCTCCCATTGTCATAACAGGGATAGGGTTCCCCTTGTCCTTACCTACCTACCACCTCACAAGCCTCGATATCCAGCATATCATTCCCCATAATCTGTCACCTACAACAGGATCCTACCACCAAGCACACCTTTCCCTCTGCCTGCCCCCCCCCCCACTGCCAGTCTCTGATTTCCTTGGGGATCGCTGTCTATGTGACCCCCTTATTCAGTTGTCCCTCTCTACTGGTCTTCCTCCTGGCACTTATTCCTTTAAGTGTGACAAGTGCTGCACCTGCCCCTGCACTTCCTCCCTCACTACCGTCCAGGGCCCAATACAGTCTGTGCAGGTGAGGTGACACTTCACCTGCAAATCTGTTGGGATAATCTATTGTATGTGGTGATTGTGGTGTGGTCTCCTCTACATCAACAAGACCTAACACACATTGGAGGACTGCTTTGTCGAGCACCTTCGCCGCAAAAGGTGCAAGTTCCCAGTGGCCACCCATTTCAGTTCGACCTCATTCACATTCTGACACTTCGGTCTGTGGTTTCCTATACTACTACAGCAAGGCCACAATCAGGTTAGAGGAGCAACACCTCATAATCTGTCTGGGCGGTCTGTAATCTGGTGGTATGAACATCAATTCCTCTAACTTCCGGTAATTTCTTCCCCTTCCCTCCTTCTCTAACCCATCCACATTCCCCCTCACCTGGTTTCACCTATCACCCGCCAGCCTGTACTCCTTCCCCTCCCCTCACCACCTTATTCTGGCTTCTGCCCCTTACTTTCTTGTCCTGATGAAGGGTCTTGGCCCAGAACGTTGACTCAGTAGATGTTGCAGATTTGTTGAGAACCTCCAGCATTTTTTTTTGAGTTGAAAATGATATCAGTTTTCAATGAGAGTTGTTGTGTAAAGCCAATAATTTGTTGGGAGTTGAACATTCTGTCATTCTGTTGGGCTGTTCCTATTCTCTGCTAAATAATTACAGGGAAGGAAGAAATGTCTGGATAAATGAGCTTCATGTTGAGGCAACACATTTCTGTATTGTGGCATGGTATTGGCATTGAAAATTAAATATAAACAACCATGCATTATTACAAGGTTTCCACATTCCACAATAAGAAGAAATAAACTCGACATGCAACTCTATAATTTTAGGACATTGGTAATGGCATAAAATAATTTTCTGTTTGGCTGGATTCGTCCAGGTGGCCCAGTTAGCAAAACATTAGGTCAGGTTATGCAAATTCAAATTATTAGCAGAACATTGTCTATAATTTAGCACTAATCCTTGTACTGAAATGTTTTCAAAATGGTAGCTGCAATGAATGAAGCCGGTAAACTGGTGCACTTTTGGTAGTCGTGCGCAGATGACTATGATTATGTAAATTTTCTGTATACCACCAGTGCTGAATCATAGCAACACACACAAAATGCTTTTGGAACGCCTGCATATTTCCTTTAGTCTCTCAATCTTGTTGGTTATAATCTTTACAATTCCCGTTTAAGATGTATTGGGATTATATTTATTTGGGACACAATACTGCTTAATTGGGGCAGGAAACTGTTGTTGAGCAGTTTCTAACTAGCGCCAGTCGCGTGCACTTGCATGACTGTTCGACACTACATTGTGCTTAGAGTGAACAGTTTTTAAATAACATCAGTTGAGAGTGTTTGTCTTCAAAGCAGCGATTTTTGCCGCTGATATAGTATGTTGCAAAAGTCTTAGACACATGTATATAGCTCAGGTGCCTAAGACTTTTGCATAGTATTGTAGTGATTTTATGTATTGCACTGTACTGCTGCCACAAAAAAAAACAAATTTCATGACATGTGAGTGATACCATACCTGATTCTGGTATGGATCTCTATTATAGACCGAGAGTGGGCAGGAAGAGGGGAGAGAGGCATTCTGTAATGATCAATAAACTAATTAATTGGAATCAAATGACATTGCCTGATGCCTCAGGGCTGGGTGTATCTGCATCTGTACCACCACCACCCTGGCACTCTTTCTCTGACACCTGTCCCACACCTGTCTCACAGCGCTCGACCCATGCCAATCCCAACAACCTTTGCTCCTGCCAGATTTACAGACTCGCTCTCTACTCCACGCTGACAACTACAGTACTGTGCAAAAGTCTTAGGCACCCTAGCTATATGTGTGTGCCGAAGATTTAGGCAAAGTACTATAGTTAGCGAGATATAAACAGTAAGACAATTCAGAACTGTTTTGCTCACTGTGGTTTCAAGCATTCAGGCTTGGAGAAGCCAGAAAAGGGCAGGAGTTAAAAGGAAACAATTTCACTCCTTCAATAAGTTAGGAACTTTGAAGAATTTGAAAGTATCGATAGTCATCTTGAATGTCACAAATAAAATAAAGATTTGGTGGATGTAATCGCCAAAAGCATTGTGTGAAGGCAGTTTCTTGTTTGCACTAATTTCAACAATTAAGGAACTACGAAGAATATGAAGGAATAGACAGTTGCCTTGAATGTTGCAAGAAAAATGAAGATTTGAAGGATGTAGATGTTAACAACACAACAACATTGTATGTAGGCAGTTCATTATCTACACTAGGTGTCTGCTGATTTTGTTCATTTGCAGTCAAAAGCACATGGTGCGGATGAATTTCTCCGATGATAAATATTAGGAACTAATGCACAGATTTATAATACTGTAGTAGTATTGGTAGTGTTCTGATTTGTTCAGTATTTCATTTAAATACATAATTTGTTACACAGTTTGGCTTTTTAAAATACTCTTTTCTGCTTACTTCCATGAAACTTCAGCTAATTGGGACACATCAGGACCGGTACATTTTGGCCCAATTGAGCAACTGCCCCAATTAGCCAAAGTTTCACGGAAATTGTTTAAAAAATAAGAAGTATAAAAAAGACAAATTATTCTTTAATGGCATAAAAAATTAAGTATTTAAATGAAATACAGAACAAATTAGAACACTACCCATTGTATCGGACGATGACAGGAAACATTTGTGGGTGAGTTTTTAAAGTGGAAAAGCTATTGCACTGGGGGTAATTACACTCTCTCAACCTCAGAAGTCCAGGTCCAGTGGTATGAGTAGTCATCACAACTGGTGCTTCCTTAGTTGACTTGACTTCTGTGCCTCGTCATACCCTTCACTCTCCAGGGAGCATTATGGAACTGCCTTCCTGACCACTGGATCTTTCTGTAGATTTCATCTGCCCAGTCTGTCGATGCTTGAGTTTGCATGCTAAGACAGGCATGTCGCTGTCTCAGTAGGGTATGAGATTCACCAGCTGCCCTCACCTGGTTAAGCCCGCCTGTTGAAGTGGAGTACTGGGGTGTGGCCACTGTTGCATGCAAACCACTACTTGAAGCCACAAGTGAGGGCTGAATGTCCAGTGGGGACCAAAGGTAATATTCAAGGTGGTTGCCCATTACCTCAAATACTTCGTAGTTCCTAACTTGTTGAAATAATGAAATTGTTTCATTTTCACTCCCAGCCATTTCTGGCATCTCCAAGCATGAATGCTGAAAACTGCAGAGAGGAAAACAATTTTGAATTGTCTTGCTGCTTATTTCTCACTGACTATAAGTGACAAAAAATCCCTGCTTTTTGAACACAAATACACACAACTGATGCTAGTTAGAAACTGTTTGTCAACATTCTCCTGTGCCAATTAAGTGGCATAGAGTCCCAGATAAACAAAAGGGGGATCCTGGCTGTTTTCTCAATTAGTTTTTGTTCTTTAAGAGGTGTCCCAAATAAGCAATTGCCCTGATTAACTGAAGGTCCAATTAACTGAGGCAGGATTCAAGCAAGCAATAACCCTTACAAAATAACTTGTTAAAATATTGTTTTGTTTCAAATAAGAGAAAGTCTGCAGATGCTGGAAATCCAAGCAACACACACAAAACGCTGGAGGAACTTAGCAGGCCAGACAACATCTATGGAAAGAGTAAACAGTTGATGTTTTGGGCCGAGACCCTTCATCAATCTTGGATTTTACCCAATCATCAGGATTTTGTTGTTCTTTGAAATTTTTGTACTAAGCATAATGATCTGTAGATGGCAACATTGTAACAAAATGATCTCTTACCACTGGCCTATTACATCTATCCTGTATATGACTTCGAATGTGGAGCCATTTACTAAATTAGCTGGTGAATTTCATATGTAAGAAGATTCACTGAAAACAAAGTATATAACAAACTAGAAATTAAAATTTCATTCTATCCTTACTATGTGAATTTTAATCCTCTTATGGTAAGTGAAGTGATCCAAAAATACATGATCAGAGTAAGAAACTTAATTTGCTTCCACATCTAATTTGTAGTAATTTTTGCTGAGGTTCAAAATATACCTTCAATGATTGTTTATAATTCTTCTTATAGAGTTCTTGTTTACAGTCGGTTTCCATTGGTTGGGAAGGTGGAGTGTATGTTCAGACCTGTGGACATACTTTACATATTGACTGTCATAAGTCCTATATGGAGTCGCTGAGGGTGAGTTAAAAATAAAATGATTTAATTAAAGTCAATGTAAACCATACCTCCAATGTAAAAACGTTCTTCTTTGAATACTAATTCAGAAGCCCATAAATTTGTAAATTTTCAGATAAAACAAACCAAGTATGAAAAATTTCTATGAAGTTATGTTGGACATTTGCCCCTCACCTGGACAATTGTGAGCAGCATTGGGTCGCCTATTTAAGAAAGAATGTGCTGACATTGGAGAGGGTTCAAAGGAGGTTACAAAAATGATTCTGGGATTGAAAGGCTTGTCACATGAGGAGCTTCTGATGTTTCTGGGCCACGACTCACTGGAATTCAAAAGAATGAGGGGTGATCTCATTGAAATGTATCGAATGTTGAAAGGCCTCGATAGAGTGGATGTGGGGAGGATGTTTCCTTTGCTGGGCGAATCTTAAGATCAGAGAACACAGCCATAGGATAGAGGGACATCCTTTTAGAACAGAGATGAGGAGGAATTTCTGTAGCCAGAGAGTGGTGAATCCATGGAATTCTTTGCCACAGTTGGCTGCAGAGGCCAAGTCATTGGGTATATTTAAGGTAGAGGTGGATAAGTACTTGATTAATCAGGGCATGAAGAGATATGGGGAGAAGGCAGAAAATTGGGGCTGAGGGGAAAAGTGGATCATCCATGATGAAATGGCAAACCATTTGGCCCATTGAGTCTGCTTTGCCATTTCATCGTGACGGATCCATTTTTTTTCTCTCAGGCCCAATCTCCTGCCTTATGGTCAATTCTGTCCTGATGCAGGATTTTGATCCAAAATGTCATTAATTACTTTCACCCTGACAGACACTGCTCAACCTGCTGCATTTCCCCAGCATACTGCTTTTTGCTTCAGGTTTCAGCTTCTGGAGTTTCTCGTCTCTACAGGTTTATTATATTCAGATGTTTGAAATGATTTGCAGTTTCTTCTTTGATTATTAATCCAAGAACCTTGACAATTAAACTAACTGTTCTATAATTTCCCTGCCTTTGCCTTTCTCTCTTTTTTTGAACAAGAGTCATATTGTTTGTTTCCAGTCTTCTGATACATTCCCAGAGTTCAACAACTTATGAAAAATTCAACCAATGGATCCAGCAGCTCGTCAGCCACTTTGTTCAAGATCCTGGCATGCAGTCTCTCAGGTCCTTGAGATTTGTCAGCCTATAGTACTCTGAATCTTTCCAGTATTTTATTCCTTGCAGTCAAGATTTTTCAAACTTTGACCACGTTATGAAATTAACCCAGGGTATCTTAAGGATATCAGAAATGTCGTGATGCAAATATTTATTTAACATCTTACCATTTCTTAGTTTGCTGCTATTAATTAATTCGCCAATATAGTTCCCTTACAAACCCCACATTTACCATGGCTCCTCTCTTCCATTTTGTGTGTGTGGGGGGGGGGGAGGTGTAGGTATGTATGTATATCTATCTCTCTCTCCATAGAAACTTTACCCTTTTTAAAAAGGCATGGTAGTTTTCTCTCAAAATTTATTTTCTCCCTTATGTACACTTCAATTTTCTGCTATTGGATATTAAATATTTCCCAGTTTTCTAGTCTAGCACCATCCCTTGCCACTCTTTTTCTTCTTGTTTTCAATTTAACAATAAGACAATAAGATACAGGAGCGGATTTAGGCCATTTGGTCTATCGAGCCTGTTCTGCCATTCAATCATGGCTGATCCTTTTTTCTGCTTCTCAGCCCACTCCCTTGGCCGTCTCCCCGTAACCTTTGATGACGTGTCCAATCAAGAACCTATCAATCTCTGCCTTAAATACACTCAACAACCTGGCCTCCACAGCTGCCTGTGGTAACAAGTTTCACAAATTCACCACCCTCTATCTAAAGAAATTTCACTGCATCTCTGTTTTAAATGGACACCCCTCTATCCTGAGGCTGTGCCCTCTTGTCCTAGACTCTCCCACCATGGGAATCATCCTTTTTACATCTACTCTGTCTAGGCCTTTCAACATTCAAAAGGTTTCAGTGAGAGCCCCCTCCCCCATCTTTCTAAATTCCAGTGAGTACAGACCCAGAGCCATCAAACGTTCGTAGTATGATAACCTGTTCATTCCCAGAATCAACCTTGTGAACCTCCTGTCCAATGCCAACACATCTTCTCTTGGATAAGGAGCCCAAAACTGTACACAATACTCAAGGTGAGGCCTCACCAGTGCCTTATGAAGCCTCAGCATCACATCCCTGCTCCTGTATTCTAGACCTCTAGAGATGAATGCTAACATTGCATTTACCTTCTTCACTACTGGCTCAACCTGCAAGTTAACCTTTAAGGTGCTTTGCACAAGGACTCCGAAGTCCCTTTGCATCTCAGAGTTTTGGATTTTCTCCCTGTTTAGATATAAATGTGCAGACTATTTTCTACTTCCAAAGTGCATGATCATGCATTTTCCAACATTGTATTTCATTTGCCTTTGTCTTGCCCATTCTCCAAATCTGTCTAAGTCCTTCTGTAGCCTTCCTGTTTCCTCAACACTACCTGTCCTACAACCTATCTTTGTATCGTCTGCAAACTTGGCAACAAGACCATCTATTTCATCATCTAAATTATTGATACACAGCATAAAAAGAAGCAGTCCCAACACCAACCCGCGCAGAAGACCACTAGTCACTGGCAGCCAACCAGAAAAGGATCCTTTTAACGCAAACACGAGGAAATCTGCAGATGCTGGAATTTCAAGCAACACACATAAAAGTTGCTGGTGAACGCAGCAGGCCAGGCAGCATCTCTAGGAAGAGGTGCAGTTGACATTTTGGGCCGAGACTCTTCATCAGGACGAGCTGAAAGAAGAGATAGTAAGAGATTTGAAAGGGGGAGGGGGAGATCCGAAATGATAGGAGAAGACAGGAGGGGGAGGGATGGAGCTAAGAGCTGGACTGTTAATTGGCAAAAGGGATATGAGAGGATCATGGGACAGGAGGCCTAGGAAGAAAGAAAGGGGGGGGGGGAAGCCCAGAGTATGGGCAAGAAGTATAGTGAGAGGGACAGAGGGAGAAAAAGGAGAGAGAGAAAAACAAACAAACAAACAATAAGTAAATAACGGATGAGGTACGAAGGGGAGGTGGGGCATTAACGGAAGTTAGAGAAGTCAGTGTTCATGCCATCAGGTTGGAGGCTACCCAGACAGAATATAAGGTGTTGTTCCTCCAAGCTGAATGCTTCATCTTGACAGTAGAGGAGGCCGTGGATAGACATATCAGAATGGGAATGGGATGTGGAATTAAAATGTGTGGCCACTGGGAGATCCTGCTTTCTCTGGCAGACAGAGCGTAGGTGTTCAGCGAAACAGTCTCCCAGCCGGCGTCAGGTCCCACCAATATATAGAAGGCTGCATCGGGAACACCGGACGCAGTATATCTCCCCAGCCGACTCACAGGTGAAGTGTCACCTCACCTGGAAGGACTGTCTGGGGCCCTGAATAGTGCTGAGGAAGGAAGTGTAAGGGCATGTGTAGCACTTGTTCCACTTACAAGGATAAGTGCCAGGAGGGTCCGCCTACAAGGATAAGGGCCAGGAGGGAGATCTGTGGAAAGGGATGGGGGGGGGGAATGAGTGGACAAAGGAATCGTGTAGGGAGCGATCCCTGCAGAAAGCAGGGGGGGGGAAGATGTGCTTAGTGGTGGGATCCCGTTGGAGGTGGTGGATGTTACGGAGAAATATATGTTGGACCTGGAGGCTGGTGAGGTGGTAGGTGAGGATAAGGGGAACCCTATTCCTAGTGGGGTGGCGGGAGGATGGGATGAGAGCAGATGTGCATGAAATAGGAGAGATGCGTTTGAGAGCAGAGTTGATGGTGGAGGAAGGGAAGCCCCTTTCTTTAAAAAAGGAAGACATCACCTTCGTCCTGGAATGAAAAGCCTCATCCTGAGAGCAGATGTGGCGGAGAGGGAGGAATTGCGAGAAGGGGGTGGCATTTTTGCAAGAGACAGGGTGAGAAGAAGAATAGTCTAGGTAGCTGTGAGAGTCCGTGGGCTTATAGTAGACATCAGTAGATAAGCTGTCTCCGGAGATAGAGACAGAAAGATCAAGAAAGGGGAGGGAGGTGTCGGAAATGGACCAGGTAAACTTGAGGGCAGGGTGAAAGTTGGAGGTAAAGTTAATGAAGTCAACGAGCTCGTCGATGTAGCGAGGGAAAAGTAGGGGACAGATGTCAGTATAGGCTTGGAACATGGATTGTTTACAAAGCCAACAAAAAGGCAGGCATAGCTGGGACCCATATGGGTGCCCATAGCTACACCTTTAGTTTGGAGGAAGTGGGAGGAGCCAAAGGAGAAATTAAGGACTAATTCCGCTAGACGGAGCAGAGTGGTGGTAGAGGGGAACTGGTTTCTCATAGAATCCCTTTTTTTGTTTAGGGTAAACTCTTTCTGAGCGTTATAGACAAGCTATTTGAATATCTGGCACTGTTGTGTCCGATGGGAGGGAGCTGAGGATGCAGCTTTGTGGGGCACCAGTGTGAGAATAATTGTGGCAGAGGTTTTACGGTCTATCCCTACTGATTGTGGTCTGTTGATCAGGAAGTCAAGGATCTGGTTGCAAAGGAGGTGTTGAGTCCCGGGTGTATAAGTTTGGAGTTGAGTTTGCTTGGAATTATAGTATTGAAGGCCGAGCTGTAGTCAGTAAACAATAGTATAACCTAGGTGTCTTTACTGTCCATATGCTCAAGAGATGAGTGTAGGGCCAGGGAGATGGTGTCTACTGTAGACCTGTTTCAGTGGTAGGCAATTATAATGGATCAAGGTTGTCTGGGAGGCTGAAGTTAAAGACCACCCTCTCAAAGCACTTCATGGTGGTGGATGTCAAAGCTACCAGGCAGTAGTCATTAGGGCACGTTACCTTTCTTTCCCCTTGGGTACCAGGATGATAGTGGTCTTAAAGTGGTGGGAACCATGAATTGAAGCAGGGATATATTAAAAAATGCCTGCAAATACATCTGCCAGCTGATCTGTATAAGATCTGAGGACATGGCCAGTGATTTTTTTTTCTCAATGTTAAAGAGAAACAGGAAGCCTAATGATTATATTCTGATCATATTATATCAGATTAATATGATGCTATTGAATTTTGTTTACTTACAAACATAAATATTTCTTCATGCAGTTAAATTACTTGGGGGCTATGTTGTATTTTTTGTTGTAAGAAAGTTTGAAACATTATTTGAACATTATTTAATAAATCTTATAGTGAATGTCATAAGTTAGAATTTGATGATACTTTTCATTTAAAAAAAAAGTTTGTGATTTTCTTTCAGAATGACCAGGTGCTTCAGAATTTCTCAGTGGATAAAGGAGAGTTTACTTGTCCACTCTGCAGACAGTTTGCCAACAGTGTTCTTCCTTGTTACCCTGAAAAGAATGAGGAAAAGAGCGCCTGGTTACCATACAACAATAAGACACTGCATGTTCTGATCAGAGAAGTGGAGGAACAGCAGGAACAATTGGGAATGTTTCCAGTAAGTATTACTGTAAGATGGAAATATATTTTGAGTGCTACATTGGTTTACTACTAAATGTACCGCTAGAATTTTCAGCAAGTCATTTGCCATTTGGATAGAAAATGTTGAATAGAGTTTTGTGATAAGCACGGCGCTGTTCGGAAATGTATAACTCTACTGAGAATCACATATCATCTCGAAAAATGTTTTAAAAAAAGACTGCATGCTGTGCTCTGCTCGTTGATGGTCAGCTCTTCTCTGTTTTCCACATTGGTATATCAAAATACAGAAGACAGAAATGAGTTGAAAGTCAGATGCCATATCAGCTAAGCCACCACTCTGTCACTGGATTAAAAAGCATGATGTTGGGACAGCACTGAGGGTGCAGCCAGCCCAACAATCAAACAACATTGAAGGTCCTGCTCAGATGACATGTAGGCAGCAGTATCTCAGGTGTACTAGGCCATCATAGGGGCAGCAATGAAGAAGTGCAGTTGTCAGTATTGGGCAGTGCTGCTGGGACTCCTCGGCCAACTTTGGGGCAACATTGTACGTTGAGTGATGAGTGGATTTCTATGTGTCATTATAATGTGAAGCAAAGTGGATCTATATGGAAATTGTAGACGTCTGTAGGAACTATGAATGGTTATATATATATGGGTGGGAGAGTGAACTGAAAGTTAATGAGCAGGAAAGAAGAGGACTTAGTGAATTATGTTCAAGATATCTACTTTTTAGAATGCTGCTGGCATAAGAGTCTCGGCCGGAAACGTCGACTTTACCTCTTCCTATAGATGCTACCTGGCCTGCTGCGTTCACCAGCAACTTTTATGTGTGTTGCTTGAAATTCCAGCATCTGCAGATTTCCTCGTGTTAGCAAAGACCCTTTTGCTTTTGGTTCTGGGAAATGAGGTGGGAGAAGTGGAAAGCACTGAAAAAAGGCAGTGATTGCATCCAAAGGTTGTCAGCTTAGTAATTGAATGAGACTTCGTTCAATCGGATGAGAAAGGAAATGGCGGGATAAAGTGAAACCAAATATAAAATGCTATTGATTCTGGATATCTGGAATAATACAGTGCTGGAAATACTTGGCTAAGGCATCATCAGAAACAGATACAACATTTCAAGACAATGAGTAATGATGCTTTTGGGTAACCTATAAAGATCTGTGTTTTCCAAGGTGTCTTTGGGAGATTGTTCAGTAATTGTATGAGAGGATTTTGTTTCCAGCACCTGTGTTTTGTTAACTGGGGAAGTGAGGTGACATATAGAAAAAAAATTCCTGTCGCTTAGGATATTTTGAGTAATTTCTGTTTTCTGGGATTGCTTGTTTTGTGGTCCTAGGTTGGAGTTTTGGTTCAATGGAATGGGATTGGAAACTGGTTACCAAGTTGGGGATAATCATAGAACAGTACAGTACATGAACAAGTCCCTTTGCCCATGTTGCCTGTGCCTACCATGATGCTATATAAAATTAAACTAAATTGAAAAGAAACTCGCAGTTTTATGACAGAATGGACATGTTCAGGGTCTTTGGAAGTGATTACTCTGGACCGTTTTGGATGGGTGCATGCTTTGTTACTTTAATCGGGAATTCATGGCTGAAGGCTTTGTTGTATTTATGCACTGCCTCTTCATGATCAACAGTAAAGATTGATACTTGATGTATTTCTGTTCGTCTCATGTTTATGCTTAAAGGAAGGAAGATTGTTTACTTTGTTAAATCTTGGGATTGAAATATTATTTCTTTCTCAGAAGCAACTGAAGAGCAAATCAACAATTCAGTCGTAAAAACCCTGATCCTCCGGCTAAGGTTGAAGTCAGTGATACGCCTGCACCACAGTCACGATTTTTAAAATTTTATTGCAATGCTGTGTGAGCCATCATCTGAATCTTCTGATAGCTATGCCTACTGGAATTCTTTTGACAGCTTTTCACTTCCATTTTCGGAAGTCTGATGCTTTGAATGTGCATTGTATCAGCACGACACATTTGCTTTGTATTCTTTGTAGGAAAGGGAATTATAGATTTTTGTGGAGCTTTTTTATTTTGTGAAACTGAAAGCCTTATTTGTGTCCTTTTGGCTTATTGATCTGATCTTTAACTGCTCCTCCAATACTTGTATTTTCCAAGGAAATGATTGCCATGATGCCTCCCCATGTGGAGATTTAGATGAGGTGGCAGTTCAAATCCAGTCATGCTGGAGTGGTTGTTAAATTAATCTGCCAAGTAGAATTATTCTGAAAATGATACCTGTGTGCAGAAGCATTTGAAATTTGAGGCCACCTTTTTAAACATTTGGGAAAATTTTCATAAACTTCCCATAAAATCAATTGAAAGATGGTCCCTTTAACTATAATGGATTTTTGAGGACCTGTCAGATTGCTGCCAGTCTCAACATATTCAAGATTATGAACAAGTTTGAATATCTTGCATCATTGCTACTGGAGGAAGTATATGTTAAATTTATATACTTAATTTAACTTGCCCTTGGTGCAGATAGGTTGTAGAAGAATCAAGGTGGAACTGATGAGCACATGAGAGAAAATGAGAGAAAAAAGGGTAAGAAATGGAATTGATACAATGCTTTAGAGAGCTGGCATTGATCAGTTGGGCTGAATGGTAGCTTCCAATGTCATAAGGAAATAAGAGAAATTTAAATTGGCATTTACAAAAATAGTTGTTATTTTTGTAATTGGTTCTCATTGGTTAGCTTGGCATTTATGATTTACACTTGTATATCAGATTACATACAGACAGTAAGTCTCTGGCTAGATTTTGTTATTGTCCTAAAAATGTCTTTGCTACTTTTCCAAGGAGGACAAAATGGAAAGTTCTGCATGCCATTTCAATTGGTAGGGAGCACGTTAGGAAATTTGCTGCTCAGGCAGTCACAAAAAATGTTCTCCATAACTGAAGTATGTTAGAATTCATTTGACATTGTGTGTGCTGTTCAGTTTTTTGCCTAAAGCTAGGTTGCACCCAATAAGGTGCAATATCTATTTCCTGGAAAAAAACCAGGATAATGAAATATTGATTTGCTACAGAAGAGTTGATAGTTATAAGCAAATTATCGGTCGCAAAAATTCAGTTTGCACTCTTGAGCAGCAGCATATATGAAGCTTTTAAAATGTGATGTTTAATGTTGGTTGTGCCTGTGAGGTTAGATATCGTTCTCATGTAAGTACAGGCATGGTGATTAAGCTACTGAAGTAGTATTCAGTGGCCTGGACCATTGATGTTAATACAGAAGTTTAAATCCTTTCACAAGAGCCGCGAAATTTACATTAAAATGATTATGTATGTCTACAATTTGAACAAGAAAGCCATGATCAGTACTGGTGACCATGAAATTGTTCTCTAGTTTCCTTCAGGGAAGGAAATGTACTATCCTTTGCAGCTGGTGTCTATATAGAACTTCAGATCCTTTAGTTTCTCTAAATTGTCTTCTCAGTTCAGGGACAATACCAAACTTGCCAATGTCAAATAGATCCTATATTGGGTATTTTTGTAAAAGTCTGACATTTAGATATAAAATATATTAGTAGTGGAAAGCTTGATTTGTTTTGATAAAAATACACTGTTGGGAGTCAGATGTGGCTTGGAGTTATTATTTAGATGTCTTGGGGTGAATAAAATGTATAGGAAAGGTTTTATTTGTCCATGTTTTGAGTTAGGATGAGTAAACAGATGTGATTTTTTTCTCGTAGGTTGAGTTAAATCAACACTTTTCTATAATAGGTAGTTCTGAAAAATGTAACTGATATATTGGAGTAGAGGCTTAATGGAAGGGGAGTGCAAGGAGTAGGTAAAGAGAGAATGTCAAAAAATGATGGGTTTTGAAGAAGTAAGTAGAATATAGGGAAAAGATAACTTGCCTATGAATGGAAAAGGAAATATGTTAAATAAGTAATTCTAAGGAATTTTCATTTTGCAAATTATATAATACAGTCAATTCTGTTTAATTGGGCCATCAGTTAATCAGGGCAGCTGTTTATTTGGGACAATTCTTAAAGAACAAAAACTAATCGAGAAAATTGCTGGAATACCCTTCGTTGGTTTGAGACACTCTGCTGCCTAATTGGGCAGGATTCTGTGGCCAAACAGGTAACTAGTGTCAATCATGTGTATTTGTGTGGCCGATAGATGCTAGAACTTGCTGAGAGCGAGCAGTTTTTAAGTGGTGTCAGTTGCGTGTGTTTGTCTTCAAAAAGCGATGATTTTTGTCACTGATAGTTGGTGAGAAACAAGCAGTAAGACAATTTAGAACTGTTTTGCTCATTGCAGTGTCAAGCATTTAGGCTTGGAAATGCCAGAAACGGCCTGACTGAAAATGAAACAATTTCACTACTTCATCAAGTTAGGAACTATGAAGAATTTGAAGGTAACAACAATCATATAGAATGTTACAATGAAAATGAGGATTTGGAGGATGCAATTGTCGATAGCTTTTTATAAAGGCAGATCATTACCTGCACTAGGTGTCTGCGCTGATTTTGTTCATTTCCAATCAATCGGATGAACGTGGCAGCATTGAATTTTCAATCGATGAATATTAGGAGCTAATACTCAATTTTACAGCACTATAGTACTATGGACTAATTGGGAGAGCCTGGAAAAGAGGAAATTTAGCTGGTGTGACATCTGGGAGATGGAGGGATCTCGGCTAAGTTTTGTCAGCAGAGCCACTTATGACCTCCTATCCACACCCCAGAACCTGAACCAGTGGTGGGGAGAAGACGCCGCTTGCTCTCTTTGTCAAGCACCCGGATCAGTAATGCACATTTTAACAGGATGCACCACGAGCCTCACCCAGGGGTGGTACACTTTGCGGCATAACCAAGTTCTCAGACAGCTGGCATCAATCTTGGAACAGAGGCGAATCATCACAAACACTCTCCCACAAACATCGGCAGGAAATGTCCACATTACACGATTTGTACCAGCAGGCCAACCTCCAGAGCACCATATAACATATAAAGTTGTAAGCATTCTACGGGTTGCTCAGGATTGGAAAACGGACGTGGACTTGAAAAAAAAAAGCTTGTGTTTCCCCCAGACATGTTGTGTCTGCCAAGTTAGCATATGTTGTGGAATTGACAGTACCATGGGAAGATGATGTCGAAGAAGCTTATGAGAGGAAAAAGACCAAGTACTCTGAACTGGTAACTGAAGCTGCCCAGAATGGCTGGAAGACCAAGATTTTCCCTGCAGAAATGGGATGCAGGGGATTCGTTGCTACATCTACGACCAGTCTATTGAAGAAGATGGGGGTGAGGGGTCACTTCCTCCAACAAGCAGTCAAATCCTTGTCAAATGCAGCAGAAGAAAGCAGCAGTTGGATTTGGATTAAAAGGAAAGACAACAACTGGGCTGCAAGATGAAGATGGGGGGGTATGGAACTGAGGGGTGTGTATCTGGGACACCAGGTAGCACCGTTGAGCCCTCTGGAGACGTCGTGGACTTATCAACAAAACGTCAAAGAAGGAGGGTGCCCACCTGATGACCCCCGATGACGAACCTACCCTCCCTCCTTGTCACCACTCTAAACCCACTGCCAACATCGAGAGTGCCAACTTACCATAGGGATTGAAACATCAAGTCCTAGTAGAGTTGTAATTTGTTCTGTATTTCTTTTAAATACTTAATTTATTACTCAGTTTGTCTTTTTATCCACTTTTAACTATTTCCACGAAACTTTGGCAAATTAATTGGGTCAAAATATATTGTTCCAGTGTGTCCCAACTGACCGGAATCCACCATATTTTATGAAATATAAAATATTGTTATTTGTTAATTTGAGTAAGTATAAGAGCTGTTGAAAATATTTGAGAGAAATATTTCTAACAAATTTGGTTAACAGTAAACTTTGAAGTGATTTTTAGTTGGTGAACAAGAGTCAGCAAATATTGAGAACAGAGATGCACTACACTTACCAATTATACAGTGCCTATAACAAATATTCCCCCCCCCCCCACCCCCGGAAGTTTTCATGTTTTATTCTTTCATAACATTGAATCACAGAAGATTTAATTTGGTTTTTTTGACGCAAATCAACCGAAAAAGACTTTTTCGTGTCAAAATGAAAACCGATCTCTACAAAGTGATCTAAATTAATTACAAATATAAAACACATAATAATTGATTGCATAATTACCCTCTTCAAGTCTGTATTTATCAGATACAGCTTTGGCAGCAATTATAGCCTTGAGAATATGTGAATAGGTCTCTGTATCATCTGGACACTGCAATTTTTCTCCATTCTTCTTTACAAAACTGCTCAATCTCTGTTGGATTGCATGGGGATCGTGAATGAACAGCCCTTTTCAAGTCCAGCCACAAATTCTCATTTGGATTGAGGTCTGGACTCTGACTTAGCCACTCCAGGACGTTAACTTTGTTGCTTTTAAGTAATTCATGTGTAGCTTTGGCTTTATACTTGGGGTCATTGTGTTGCTGGAAAACAAATCTTTTCCCAAGTCGCAGTTCTCTTGCAGACTGCATCAGGTTTTCCTCCAGGATTTTCCTGTATTTTGCTGCATTCATTTTACCCTCTACCTTCACAAGCCTTCCAAGGCCTGCTGCAGTGAAGCATCCCCACAGCATGATGCAGCCACTACTATGCTTCACGGTAGGGATGGTGTGTTTTTGATGATGTGGGGTGTTTTGCTAATGCCTAACATAGCGTTTAGTCTGATGGTCAAAAAGCTCAATTTTGGTTTCATCAGACTATAGAACCTTCTCCAACTGACTTCAGAGTTTTTCACTTGCCTTCTGGCAAACTCTAGCCGAGATTTCATTTGAATTTTTTTCAACAGTAGCTTTCTCTTTGTCACTTTCCCAAAAAGCTGTAGCTGGTTAAGCACCTGGGAATCAGTTGTTGTATGCGCTGTCTCTCCCATCTCAGCCACTGAAGCTTGAAACTCCTCCAGAGTTGTCATTGGTCTCTTGGTGACCTCCCTCACTTGTCCCCTTCTTGCATGGTCACTCAGTTTTTGAGGATGGCCTGCTCTAGACAGACTTATGGCCGTGCCATACTCTTTCCATTTCTTGATGATTGATTTAACTGTATTCCAAGGGATATTTAGGGACTTCGAAATTTTCCTGTATTCGTCTCCTGATTTTGTGCTTTCCAAAACTCTTTTCTCGGAGTAGCTTGAGTGTTCTTTTGTCTTCATGGTGTAGGTTTTGCCAGGATACTGACTCACCAGCAGTTAGTTGGACCTCACAGGTAGACTTGTATTTTAACCACAATCAATTGAAACACCTTGACTGCACACAGGTCTGAGAAACAGATCTCCATCTTACTAATTACAGGTTTCCCCCACTATCCGAAGGTAGTGGGTTCCTGTGAAACGGTTCGTAAGCTGGAATGTCGTAAAGTGAATAAGCAATTACCATTTATTAATGTGGGAAAAATTTTTGAGCGTTCCCAGACCCAAAAAATAACCTGTAAAATCATGCCAAATGACACATAAAACCTAAAATAACAGTAACATATGGTAAAAGCAGGAATGATATGATAAATACACAGCCTAATAAAGTAGAAATACTTTTCTGCAGCACTGTCTAGTGCAGCGAAAATCTCGTGGAAGCGCTCTCGGCAGAAACACTCTCTCCAGTAACCTTTAAGCTATGAAGCTGCCAAATCATACCAAATAACACATAAAAATACACAGCCTATATAAAGTAGAAATAAGCAACACTCACAACGCACTGGAGGAACTCAGCAGGTCGGGCAGCATCCGTGGAAATGATCAGTCAACATTTTGGGCTGGAAGAGGGAAGGGGCAGAGGCCCTATAAAGGAGGTGGGGGGAGGGTGGGAAGGAGAAGGCTGGTAGGTTCCAGGTGAAAAACCTGTAAGGGGAAAGATAAAGGGGTGGGGGAGGGGAAGCAGGGGGGGTGATAGGCAGGAAAGGTGAAGAAGGAATAAGGGAAAACACAATGGGTTGTAAAAGGAGGTGGAACCATGAGGAAGGTGATAGGCAGCTGGGGGGTCAGAGTGAAATAGGGATAAGGGAAGGGAGGGGGAGGGAATTACCGGAAGTTGGAGAATTCTATGTTGAGCACCTCCCCTCCGTCCGCCACAACAGACAGGATCTCCCGGTTGCCACCCACTTCAACTCTGCTTCACATTCCCATTCAGATATGTCCATACATGGCCTCCTCTACTGCCATGATGAGGCTAAACTCTGGTTGGAGGAGCAACACCTCATGTACCATCTGGGTAGTCTCCAGCCCCTTGGTATGAACATAGAATTCTCCAACTTCCGGTAATTTCCTCCCCCTCCCTTCCCCTATCCCTATTTCACTCCGGCCCGAAACGTTGACGGATGCTGCTTGACCTGCTGAGTTCCTCCAGTGTGTTGTAAGTGTTGCTTTGACCCCAGCATCTGCAGAGTATTTTGTGTTTAAAGTAGAAATAATGTATGTACAGTGTAGTTTCGCTTACCGGAATCGGGAAGACTCCAGTAAATTGCAGTTTCATCACGGTTAAACACTTGCTTATACGAATAACCACCTAATGCAATCGGCAATCACCTCTGATCTGGGCCGACATTTACGTGCCGGGCGGCACCTAATTAATTAGCTTGTTTATTCCGGCTTTTTCCTTAAAGATGTGCTGGGTGCGTCCGGACTACCGCTGCACCACTGCATTCTTTGCGGCAATGTATCGGTCTGCGGCCCGGAGGTTGGGGACCACTGCTTCAACTGTGAA
Organism: Mobula hypostoma; assembly: GCF_963921235.1. Lineage (NCBI taxonomy): Eukaryota > Metazoa > Chordata > Chondrichthyes > Myliobatiformes > Myliobatidae > Mobula > Mobula hypostoma. The sequence continues at coordinate 168,128,500 of NC_086102.1, forward strand.
GCTGCCCTCACCTCAGAAACCAAACAAACCACCCATGACTACTGTCACATACCCCGTGACGGGTTAAAGAACGAGCAGAAATGGAAAACACTTTGGAGTCCACTATTGCTATTAACTAATGGTATTTATTAGTAACTACGCAATACAGTAATATAAATGCAGATATATCAAACAGGTTAGCAATGATTGTATATAAGTAAGTGTGGAAATATATGAAAATCAAGCTTCTTCAAGCCTAGAGGTAAATAGATAGTCTTACGTTGATGAGTAAAGTTCAGTTCGTGGTATTGAGTTGAGTAGTGATGGAGAGAAAGAGAGGGGGAGAGATTTGAGTCTTCAGGTGAGCTGACGCTGTCTATCTTCCCGTTGTCCTCTGAAATCATTTAGAAGTCACCGACTGTGACCACAACAAAGGGGACCGTTCTTCTGTGGTAGAATTATCAACCCAGGCAAGGGTCGGACACACGAATAACTCCCCACCGGTCACACCCTTTTCACACTGCGAGAACCACTGTTTGATCCTCCAAAACCCACCTTTTCTGTGGGCACAACAAAGCTCATTCAATGTCCAAAACCATGTGTCTGTAGGTCTAACAACTGACCTTCTATTTATCTTACCGGGCTGAACACCAGCTGTCCATCAAGCAGCTCCTCCCTTCTCTTTCTTTAAGAACTTAGAAGCTGCCAGTGTCCTTGCAGAAGTGTAAACAAGCTGCAGAGAAACCATAACACCATCTCTGAGTAGTCTTTGCCTCTCTCTCTCTTAATAACAAGGTGTCTGGTGTTGAACAACAACTCTCTCTCTTTTTCAAAAGCACAGTTCATAGTAGTAATTCAGGATCCCGTCACACTACCTTTAAATTCCACTTTCACAACACTTTCATCACCATCATCCAATGCTTTCTGTTTCAGCTTATTAAAAAGACCGACTGATTTCTCCTTAAGTATAAGAAAACTTAACGGAACACTACGCTTTGTACACCAATCAATCCACTCAAGCAAAAGACTTTCCATTTTATCCATTACTGGATGCCGACTAAGAGAGACCATTTTGCTACAAGTAGAACCAACGGTAACATAGGCAGCTTTTCAAAATAATTTCTCTCTGCATATAAATAGTGCGATTGGTGGACGCAGGCAAGTTCAACACGCGGATAATGTCCTTACTTCGCTCACCATGATCGAAACGCTTAATTATGTCTAGTTTTACGCTAAGTGTAACACCTTTACGAGCTCTTTTAGGCTTTTCTGATACCTTAGAACTCATCTTGCTAATGGATGCACAAAATAAATCGAGATAAAGCACGTATTTAAGCAATGCTGGCTAGAATGCAGTTCCAGGGGAGGAGCTTGGCTGCTCGGGGCACGCGCTGCCTTTTTTCGTAACAGTGAAAACACCTTCTGTTAGCGAAAACAGGTAACTAATGTAGGTCTTTCATAACAGCAAGGTGTCGTAAAGCGAACATTGGGAAAGTGGGGGCCACCTACATGTGACTTCTAAAACCAGTTGGCTACACCTGTGATGATTTGATATGTCATCTTAAAGGGGGGGGGGAATCATTATGCCTTTAATTATTTTGTGTTCTGTATTTGTAATTAAATTAGATTTTTTGCAGAGATCTGTTTTCACTTTGACGTGAAAAAGTCTTTCTGTTGATCGGTGTCAAAAAAGCCAAATTAAATCTACAGTGATTCAGTACTGTAAAACAATAAAACATGAAAAATTTCAAAGAGGGGTGAGGTGACTACTTTTTATAGGCACCTGTATGTCCATTAGATTTACAGTAGGTATAAAGGATATTGTAATTAGATAATTGTAGATCCAATCAAAGATTTCGAAAATAAAAATTAAGGTAATTTTTGTCCAACTGTTGTTGGCTGACCTGTTGCTCATAACAAGATGATAGATATAATCTTAACCGTTCAATTCCATTTGTGAAATGGTGGCAGTCTTTTCCTTTAATATTCCAGATTTAATGTTTTCAGATTATCATTCCACAAATTATAGTCTGGTGTATTTGAACTGTTGAAGCTTGTATGCTCATTATGTTTTCTAATTCATCCAAATTTATGTCATATTACAGTCTGTTCTTAAAATTCATGTAAAATTGCATTCTTCATACTAATATTTTAAGCAAATATCTTTGGTAAAGGTATCTTTTCTGCTTTCATTGATTTGCTTTTTGTAGTCAGCAACAAACTTGAGCAAAGAGATGGAGTCGGTGATGAAGGACATAAGGAGCACAACCCAAAAGAAATACATAGATTATGGGAAGATTCCTGGTTCACCAGACAATGACTTTCTCTTCATGTATTCAGTTGCTAGGTACGTAAGTATTATTACCTAGTTAAAAAATTAGACTAATAAGAAAAATTTACTTGGCATTGATAAAATAGAATTTTTAGTTGTTCAGTACAATGCACCATTGCTCTTAAAAGTGCGTAAGGTAAATGGAATGATTTAAGTTAATATCAAATGGAAAATAAGTGCCCTTTCAAATTGAGTTTTTATGTTTTAGTTATATTCATTCATTTTATACATTGTAAAAGTTTTTTAAAAAAGATGTGTGATTTCCCTCCCCCACCCACCCCCAGGCGAATGAGGCTGCATTAGATGTGGCGTAAATCTGTGGAAGACACTAACTGTATGCCAGAGGTCCGTGAGTGCCATTGCTATTACAAAGGAAAAAGTGCAAAGCCAACTCAAAGGTCTTAAGGTAGATAAGTCACCTGGACCAGATGGACTACATCCTAGAGTCCTGAAAGAGGTTGCTGAAGAGATAATGGTCATGCTGTTTTAAGAATCACTTGATTCTGGCATGGTCCTGGAGGAATGGAAAATTGCAAATGTCACTCCACTCTTTAAGAAGGGAGGAAGACAAAGGAGATGATATTATAGGCCAGTTAGCCTAACCATAGTGATTGGGAAAGTGTTGGAATCCTTTATTAAGGACAAGGTTTCAGGGTACTTGGAGACTAATAATAAAATAAATTGAAGTCAGCATGGTTTCTGTAAAGGGAAATCTTTCCTTACAAATCTGTTAGATTTCTTTGAGAAAGTAATAAGCAAATTGGACAAAGGAGAGGCAGTGGATGTCATTTACTTAGATTTTCAGAAGGTATTTGATAAGGTGCCACACATAAAATATACTGGCACGGATAGAGGAGTGGCTGACAGACAGGAGGCAGGGAGTGGGAATAAAAGGGGCCTTTTCCGGTTGGCTGCCTGTGACTAGTGGTGTTCCACTACTTTTTACATTGTTGTTGATGGCTTTGTGGCAAAGTTTGCTGATGATACAAAGATAGATGGAGGGGTAGGTAGTGCTGAGGAAGCAATGCAATTGCAGCAAGACTTGGACAAATTGGGCAAAAAAGTGGCAGATGGAATAGTGTTGGGAAGTGCATGATAATACATTTTGGTAAAAGGAACAATAGTACAAACTATTATCAAACATCAGAGGTACAAAGGGACTTGGGAGTCATTGTGCAAGACTCCCATAAGGTTAATTTACAGGTTGAGTCGGTGGTAAAGAAGGTAAATGCAATGTTTGCATTTATTTCGAGGGGAATAGAATATAAAAACAAGGAGATAATGCCGAAGCTTTATAAGACACCATTCAAGCCGCATTTGGAGTACTGTCAACAGTTTTGGGCCCCTTATCTCAGAAAGGATGTATTATCATTGGAGAGAGTCCAGAGGAAGTTCATGAGGATGATTCCAGGAATGAAGGGGTTAACGCATGAGGAGCATCTGGCAGCTATGGGCCTGTACTCATTGGAATTTAGAAGAATATGTGGGTATCTCATTGGAATCTACTGAATGTCGAAAGAATTAGGTAAGGTGGATGTGAAGAGGGTGTTTCCTCTGGTGGGGGTATCTAGAAGTAGAGGGCACAGCCTCAGAATTGAGGGGAAATCTTTTAGAACAGAAGTAAGGAGGAATGTTTTTAACCAAAGAATGGTGAATCTGTGGAATGCTTTGCCACAGACTGTGGTGGAGGTCAAATCTGTTGGTATATTCAAAGCAGAAGTTGTTAGATTCCTGATTGGTCAGGGCATCAAGGGATTTGGTGAGAAGGCAGATATATGGGGTTAAATGGGATCCGGGATCGGCCATGATGAAATGGCAGAGTGAACTCGATGGGCTGAATGTCCTCATTCTGGTCCTATGTATTATAGTATAATCTGAAGTGATAGATACAAGAGGTTCTACAAATACTGGAAATCTTGAGCAACACACACAAAATGCTAGAGAAACTCAAGCAAGTCAGGCAGCATCTTTGGAGGGCAATGAACAGTCGACAATTCAGACTGACTTAGACCAAAAGACAGAGAAGCAGAACTAGGCCATTTGGCCTGTCAAGACTGTCCACCATTTCATCATGGCTGATCCTATTTTCCTTTCAGACCCAATCTCCTCCCCGTATCCCTTCATGCCCTGATCAATCTTGCCGAGACTTGCTGGATTCCTACAGCATTTTGCAGAAATTAAGTGTGTCTGGCTGCTAGCTCAGAAGGTTATGGAGCAGGAGGTTGGATTTGACCTCCACCTTCCACATAATAGAATAGATATTTCTATTCTATTACAATAAATAAAAATTTTCCCCAATCAGAAACCATGGATGAACGGAGAAGTTCGCCTCCTGCTCAAAGCCAGAGAGAGATTCGGCCTTCAGGTCTGGAGACTAGGAGGCTTACAGCTCAGCCAGGGCCAGCCTGAGGAGGGGAATCTCTCAGGCTAAACACATATACAAACAGAGAATCGAGGAGCATTTCAACTCCTTGGACCCCTGGCACATGTGGCATGGTATACAGGTCATTACAGATTTCAAACCACCTAGTACTGTGCCCCCTTCCAGCTCTGCTTCCCTCCCTGATGAGCTCAATTACTTCGACTGTCGCTTTGACCGAGAGAACAAGGAGGTCACCCTCAAAGCGGATCTCCCACCTGGTGAACTGCCTCTCTCACTTTCCACCTCCGATGTTTGCGCCACTCTGAGCAGGGTGAATGTACGGAAGGCAGCTGGTTCGGATGGAATATCTGGCCGTGTGCTCAGAGTCTCCGCAGGGTAGTTGGCCGGGGTCTTCACGGACATTATTAATCTGTCCCTGGCCCAGGCAGTTGTCCCCACAAGCTTCAAGATCGCCACCATCGTGCCAGTGCCGAAGCATTCCACTGCTACGGGTCTGAATGACTTCTGCCCAGTTGCACTCACCCCGATCATTGCAATCTGCTTTGAGAGACTGGTTCTATCACACCTGAAATCCTGTCTGCCCGCTATCCTGGATTCCCATCAATTTGCCTATCGCACCAGCGGGTCAACAGAGGACGCCATCTCCACGGCACTTCACTCTGCCCTGATCCACCTGAACAGCCCCAACTCTTACATCAGAATGCTGTTCATTATCCTCAGTTCGGCATTCAATACTGTGATCCCCTCCAAGCTGATCACCAAATTTCACCAGCTTGGTATCAGCTCATCACTCTGCAATTGGACCTTGGACTTTCTGACTAACAGATCCCAATCAGTTTAGTGAGACAGCCTCTCCTCCTCCACTCTCACCCTGAACACCAGCGTGCCTTAAAGCTGTGTGCTGAGCCCTCTTCTGTACTCCCTTTTCACCTATGACTGCGTTCCTGTACACGGTTCTAACTCCATAATCAAGTTCACAGATGACACCACGGTCGTTGGCCTGATCAGAGGGGATGACAAGATGGCCTACAGGGACGAGGTCCAGCACCTGGCCACATGGTGTGCCGATAACAACCTGGCCCTTAACACCCAGAAAATCAAGGAGATCATTGTGGACTTCAGGCATGTTAGGAGCCACACTCACATCCCCATCTACATCAACGGAGCTGTAGTGGAGCGTGTATCAAGCTTCAAATTCCTTGGTGTCCACATTTCCGAGGATCTCACCTGGTCCCTGAACTCCTCCATCCTGATCAAAAAGGCGCAACAGCACGTTTATTTCCTGTGGAGCATCAAGAAATCCCACCTCTGTCCCAGGATACTGATGGACTTTTACCCCTGTACCATTGAAAGCATACTCACCAACTGCATCTCAGTGTGGTATGACAATTGTCCTGTGTCAGACCGCAAAGCACTCCAGCGTGTGGTGAGAACTGCCCAGCGAATTATCGGCACCCAATTGCCCACCATTGAGAACATCTACCATAAACGCTGCCTGGGCAGGGCAAAAGCATTATCAAGGATGCATCTCACCCTAACCATGGACTTTCTACTCTGCTCCCATCCGGTAGGTGCTACAAGAGCCTCTGCTCCCACACCAGCAGGCACAGGAAGAGCTGCTTCCCTGAGGCTGTGGCCCTGCTGAACCTCACATCACAATGCTAAGCAGTATTGCATACATATTGTACTGTCTCAGTACTTTTATATTTGTGTGCTGCAGCACTTACTTTTCATTTGCAGTTTATTTTGTAAGTAACACTATTCTTTGCATTTCTGGTCAGGTGCTAACTGCATTTCATTGGCTTTGTATCTGTACTCGGCACAGTGACAATAAAGTTGAATCTAATCTAATATATGCCTGAATCCGGAATATGCTGATCTGTGCATTCCTTGCAGTTCTCTCCAGAACAGTCAGCTAGCTGTCACTGTGGTGTGGCAAATCATGTGTTCACAGCTGAGAGACATTTTTGGAATAAAGAAAAACATGTATTCAGAGTAGCGCGAGAAAATTAAATTAACCCAGCAAATACTTGCGTCTTTATCAACATTATTCTGTCTAAGCAGCCTCCAACCTGTTGGCATGAACATCGATTTCTCCTTCTGGTTATTTCTTTGTCCTTCCTCCCTCCCTCTTCTGTTCCCCACTCTGAACTCTTACCTCTTATCCTCACCTGCCTATCACATCCCCTTGCTGTCCACCCTTCTCCCTTTCTCCCATGGTCCACTTTCCTCTCCAGTCAGATTCCTTCCTCTCCAGCTCTGCCTATTCCACCCACCTGGCTTCACCTCGCACTTTCTAGCTAGTCCTCCTTCCCCCTCGCCCCACTTTATTATTCTGGCATTTTCCGCCTTCCGAAGAAGGGTCTTGACCCAAAATGTTGACTGATTATTCATTTCTATAAATGCTGCCTGACTACTGAGTTCCTCCAGCAAAAATGTGGTTATCTGGTCATTATCATTAGTGTTCATAGGAGTTTATAGTGTTCAAATTGGCTTTCCTGAATTTTCTATTACGTCAAGGATCGCGTTTTGTACTTTGAAAAACCTTCAAAAGGTGGTCCACGAATTGAAGTCTTTTGGTCAGAGGATGAAAAATGGTCTGTTAGTTGGTCAACTATGTATCTTGACAATGCATGAATGCTCTAACTATGTGTGATACTGAAATGCCCTTGGGCATTGATGTCAATTAATGGCTAGTGACTTTGTTATCATCAAACTGGCAAAGCAGTCAACCACGTTAATCAAAAACCGCACATGCAAATTAAACATTTAAAAAGCTAACTTTTAAGATGGAGTTGGAATATCAGAAATATACTTTTTAGACCATAATACTTAGAAGCAGAATTAGGCCATTCGGCCCATTGAATCTGCTCCACCATTCAATTGTGGCAGATTTATTTTCCCTCTCTACTCCATTCTCCTGCTTTTTCCCTGTAATCTTTGAGGCCCATACTAATCAACCTCCTCTTTAAATATATCTAATGAATTGGCCTGCACAGCCATCTGTGGCAATGAATTCCACAGGTTCACTACCCACTGGCTAAAGAAATTCCTCCTCATCTCTGTTCTAAAGGTACATCCTTCTATTCTTCAGTCCTGGACTCATAAATAAATAAATCATTTTTTTAATGCTTTAACTTTTTCACACCTTTTTAAAATGAAATACATTCATTAAGTTAGGATCTTTGTAGGGATTGATAATGTATAGAGTCATAATTCTGGCTTTGTATGCTATTAAAACTAGTATCTGTGCTTGTACAGGCTTCGTCAGGTGATGGATGCACAATATTCAATTCCATTTGCAGCTCATTAGTAAATAGGCAACATTAAGGCATGGGCTGATTATTGGCAAAGGACATTCACATCATCTCCAGGGAGAAAGATCCTAATTATCTAACTTTGACATTCAGTGGCATTTCCATCATCAAGTACCCAGTACACAGTTGATTGGAGTACTGTGCAGACACAACAGGTGTGTTCCCACACAGGTCCAACAAAGAGCTTTTAAAAACCCAGTTTCTATAAAAGAGCAGCAGTCATTGTCGGAACAGTCTTGAGTCAGAGTAGTAAGGCTTCGATGAGAACAGCGGGAACCAAGTTAAGTAGGTAAGTTCATTCCTTATTTCTGATTTAACTCTAGAGAGAATAGGAGTTATGTCTACAGAGCCAGTGTCCTGTTCTGCGTGTCAGAAGTGGGATTTACAGGAAACTCCCAGCCTCCCTGATAGCCACATCTGCGCCAGGAGCATCGAGATGCAGCTGCTTGGAGACCGTGTTAGGGAACTGGACCTGCAGCTCGATGACCTTCGGCTTGTTAGGGAGAGTGAAGTAGTGATAGATAGGAGCTACAGGGAGGTAGTCACCCCAAGACTACAGGAGACAGATAAATAGGTGACTGTCAGAAGAGGGAAGGGAGAACGTCAGTTAGTGGAGAGCACCCCTGTGGCCGTTCCCATCCCCCCCCCCCAACATTAAGTACTCCATTTTGAGTACTGTTGGGAGAGGGGGGAAGCAACAGCAGCCGTGCCTCTGGCACTGAGTCTGGCCCTGTGGCTCAGAAGGATAGGGATCTGAAGAGGATGGCAGCAGTAATAAGAGATTCTGTAGTCAGGGGGACAGATAGGCGATTCTGTGGGCACGGAAACACAGATGGTAGTTTGCCTCCCAGATGCCAGGGACAGAGATGTTTCTGGACGCGTCCACAATATCCTGAAAAGCGAGGGTGAGCAGCCAGAAGTTGTGGTACATATTGGTACCAATGACATAGGAAGAAAAAGGGAGGAGATCATGAAAATAAGAATACAGGGAGTTGGAAGGAAGCTGAGAAGCAGGACCTCAAAGGTAGTAATCTGGGGATTGCTGCCTGTGCCATGCAACAGTGAGGATAGGAATAGAATGAGGTGGTAGATAAATATGTGGCTGAAGAATTGGAGGAGGGGGTAGGGATTCAGATTTCTGGATAATTGGGACCTCTGGGACAGCTGGAACCTGTACAAAAGGAATAGGTTGCACTTGAATCCAAGAGGGACCCGTATTCTTGTGGGCAGATTTATTGGAGCTGTTGGGAGTGGTTTAAACTAATATGGCAGGGGGATGGGAACCAGTATGATAGAGCTGAGAATGAGCCAGCAGGTTTACAAGTAGATGATGGATGTATCATGAATGTAAGGAAGGACAAGCCAATGATTGGGTACAAATGCAGACAGAGCAAAGAGTTAAATTGTACCACAAAGTCAAAAGTCAAAATGGCGAAGAATGCAGGACTGAAGATGCTGTATTTAAATGCACATAGCTTTCAGAATAAGGTGGGACATACTCATGGCGCAATTAGAGATTGGTTGGTAGGATGTTGTGGACATCACTGAGTTGTGGCTGGAAGAAGGCCACTGTTGGGAGCTTAACGTCAAAGGGTATACTTTGTATTGAAAGAACAGGCAGAAAGGCATAGGTGGTGGTGTGGCTGTGTTGGTAAAAGATGGAATTATATCTTTAGAAAAAGGTGACATAGGATCAGTGAATGTTGAATCGTTGTGGGTGGAGTTAAGGAATTACAAGGGTAAAAAGAAAGTCCATTATGGGAATCACATAGGCCTGCAAGTAGTAGCCAAGATGTGGGGTTGAGATTGCAAAGGGAGCTGGAAAAGGCATGTAATAAGGGTAATGACACAATTGTCAAAGGGGACTTCAATATGCAAGGGGATTGGGAAAATAGGTTGGTGTCAGATTGCAAGAGAGGGTATTTGTTGAATGCCTATAAGATGGCTTTTTAGAGCAGCTTATGCTAAAAAGCTATCTTAGATTGGGTGTTGTGTAATAACCGGGATCTTATTAGGGAGCTTAACATAAAGGAACCCTTCGGTGCAATTGATCATAATATGATTGAATTCAACTGCAGCTTGAGAGGGAGAAGCATAAGTCACATGTATCAGTATGGTAGTGGAATAAAGGGGCACGAGAGAGGAGTTTGCCTGAGTAGATTGGAGGAGGATACTGGCCGGGATGATGGCAGAGCAGAGATGGCTAAAGTTTCTGGGAATAATTCACAAGGCACTGTATAGGTATGTCCCACAGAGGAAGAAGTTCTCAAATGGCAGGGATAGGCAACCGTGGCTGACAAAGGAAGTTAAGGACTGTATAAAAGCCAAGGAAAAGGCATATCAAGGAAAAGGTATATAAGGTAGCAAAAGTGAGTGGGAAGTTGGATGATTGGGAAGTTTTTAAATCCAACAAAAGGCAACTAAGAAGCTATAAGAAGGGAAAAGATGAAATACGAGGGCAGACTAGTCAATAATATAAAGCAAGATACTGAAAATTTTTCAGTTGTATAATGATTAAAAGGGAGGTGAGAGTTGATATTGTAGCATGATATTGGAAAATGATTTTGGTGAGGTAGTGATGGGGGATGAAGAAATGGCAGATGCACTTGATGGGTACTTTGCATCTGTCTTCACTGTGGAAGACACTAGCAGTGTGCCAGATGTCCATGAGTGTCAGGGAGCAGGAGTGAATGTCATTGTTATTACAAAGGAAAAAGTGCTAGGCGAACTCAAAGGTCTTAAGGTAGATAAGTCACCTGGGCCAGATGGACTACATCCCAGAGTCCTGAGATAGGTTGCTGAACAGTTAACAGTTGCGTTGGTCATGATCTTTCAAGAATCACTTGATTCTGTCATGGTCCTGGAGGACTGGAAAGTTGCAAAAGTAACTCCACTCTTTAAGGGAGGAAAGCAAAAGAAAGGAAATTACAGGCCTATTAGCCTAGCCTCAGTGGCTGGGAAACTGTTGGAGTCCTTTATTAAGGATGAAGTTTTGAGGTACTTGAAGACTAATGATAAGATAAGTAAAAGGCAGCACGGGTCTGCAAAGGGAAATCTTGCCTGACAAATCTGTTAGAGTTCTTTGAGGAAGTAACAAGCAGAGTGAACAAAGGAGAGGCAGTGGATGTCGTTTACTTGGATTTCAGAAGGTGTTTGATAAGCAGCCACACATGACACTGCTTAACAAGAATAAACTCCTGTGGCATTGCATGAATGATACTGGCATGGATTACAAAATGGCTGACAGGCAGGAGGCAGCGAGAGGGAATAAAAGGGACCTTTTCTGGTTGGCTGCTGGTGACTAGTAGTGTTCCTCAGGGGTCACTAATGGGACCGCTGCTTTTCACATTGTTTGTCAATGAATTAGGTAATGGAACTGATGACTTTGTGAAAAGGTCTGAGGATGATACAAAGATAGGTGGAGGGGCAGGTAGTGCTGAGGAAGCAATGCAATTGCAGCAAGACTTGGACAAATTGGGCAAAAAAGTGGCAGATGGAATACAGTGTTGGGAAATGTATGATAATACATTTTGGTAAAAGGAACAATAGTGCAGACTTATTATCTAAATGGGAAGAAGGTTCAAACATTAGAGGTGCAGAGAGACTCCCAGAAGGATAATTTACAGGTTGAGTCTGTGGTGAAGAAGGCAAATGCAATTTTGTCATTTATTTCAAGGGGAATAGTATGTAAAAGCAAGGAGATAATGCTGAAGCTTTGTAAGACACTAGTCAGGCTGCACTTGGAGTTTTGTTAGCAGTTTTGGGCCCCCTATCTCCAAGGATGTGCTGACATTGGAGAGTGTACAGAGGAGATTCATGAGGATGATTCTGGGAATAAAGGGGTTAACATATGAGGAGCGTTTGACAGCTTTGGTCCTGTACTCACTGGAACTTAGAAGAATGCAGAGAGATCTCATTGAAACCTACCAAATGTTGAAAGGACTAGATAGGGTGGATGTGGAGAGGATGTTACCTCTGGTGCAGGTATCCAGTACTAGAGGGCATCGCCTGAAAATTGAGGGACAGCCCTTTAGAACAGAGATAAAGAGGAATTTTAGCCGGAGAATAGTAAATCTGTGGAATGCTCTGCCACAGACTGCAGTGGAGGCCAAGTCCATGCATATACTTAAGATAGAAGTTGATCGTTTCCTTATCAATCAGGGCATCAAAGATTTTGGTGAAAAGGCAAGTGTATGGAGTTGACTGGGATCCGGAATCGGCCATGATAGAATGGTGGTGCAGGCTCGATGGACTGAATGGCCTAATTCTGTTCCTATATCTTATGGTCTTACCCCCACCAATAACATTCTGGCAGGTTGCCCATTGAACAGGAATGAAACCAGGTCAGCAGGAAGAAAATAGTAAGAAAAGACTCAGCTCTTGGTACACTGAAACGGATCTACCATTTACAACGCACAAGTCAGAAGGGTAAAGGCACATTCTCTTGACTGGGTGAATACTGCGTCAATAGACAATAGGTGCAGGAGTAGGCGATTCGGCCCTTTGAGCCAGCACCGCCATTCACTGTGATCATGGCTGATCATCCACAATCAGTATCCGGTTCCTGCCTTATCCCCATAACCTTTGATTCCACTACCTTTAAGAGCTCTATCCATCTCTTTCTTGAAAGCATCCAGAGACTTGGCCTCCACAGCCTTCTGGGGCAGAGCATTCCATATATCCACCACTCTCTGGGTGAAAAAGTTTTTCCTCAATTCCGTTCTAAATAGCCTACCCCTTATTCTTAAACTGTGGCCTCTGGTTCTGGACTCACCTGTCAGTGGGAACATGCTTCTTGCCTCTAGCATGTCCAATCCCTTAATAATCTTATATGTTTCAATAAGATACCCTCTCAGCCTTCTAAATTCCAGAGTATGCAAGCTCAGTCACTCCAATCTTCTGACATATGACAGTCCCACCATCCCAGGAATTAACGTTGTGAACCTACGCTGCACTCCCTCAATAGCAAGAATGTCCTTCCTCAAATTTGGAGACCAAAACTGCACACAGTACTCCAAGAATTCTCAAGCTGCTTTACAGATTTCTAGCACAAAGCAGAAACCCCCTCCACCGCCATCACCATCAACACACAGAAGAGGCAATATGCGCCATCTACAAATTAGATTTCAGTTAATCACCTTGGCTCATTGAGCAGCACCTCCCAAACCACAACTTCAGTTACCAACACTTTTTTGATTTACGAATATATTACTGGTGTCTGTCATTACTGAAACCTGGAACCCCTTATCCAAAAGCACTGTGAGAGTGCCTTCATTAAAAACACTCTAGTGGTTCTGGAAGGAGAGTTATCACATCCAGGGTAAGTTGGGAGAAGCAATAAGACAATGAGATGAAATACTTAGATACTGAATAATGAAGAAGGGTGAAAAAATACATCCTGTAACGGAATGCTGAATAACGAAACAGCGTTTTTGGAATTTATGTTCAACTGCATGTAGAGTTAATGCTAATTTCACAATGTAACAATGGCAAGTAAAATCACTTTTTGTATTTGCATTAATCTTATTCACTTTTGGTGCTAGTCAAAAATGTGATTTTCTTACTTACGTGCAAGAACAAATTATAATGTGACCGGCGCAAGAACCATCCCGTACTTACTTTTTAAAACCTCTGGCAACCCCTTGTGCCAGCAATTCCCTTTTTCATCCATTTCACAAGGAAGTAAACTAAGGTAAAAGAAAGTTATTCCAAAGCCAGCTAAACAATTAACCTTAAACAATAGTATCTTTTTATCATATACAGAGGATGTATGTAGATTCATGCATTTGATTAGCAGTTTGGTGTTTTAAGTTCTGATAAGTTCTAAAAAGCTTATCAGAATAAATAAGTTCAGTTTGAGTCGCTATTAATTAATAACATTATATAACTATTCATCTTAAACTAAAACAGTTTCTAAATGTAATAACCTAATAACTCTAAAATGTATTTTTTTTCCAATCATATGAGTTAGTTTCCCCAAGGATCTTTCACATTGTTTTGTTAATATTTTGGAACTTTGCCATAGTATAAACACATGTATGCTACATGTGTTTATACTATGGCAAAGTTCCAAAATATTAACAATATATCTAATTTTTCTACACATGTATGCTACATGTGTAGAAAAATTAGATATATTGAAATTTATTTGTATTCCTAACGTGAATGGAATCATGCTGCTTTTCTCTCTGACCTGTCCATTGGTTTGTCAATTTCTGCCTCTGCTCCCTTTATTGCTGGGAAGAACAGAGCAAATTGGCCTAGGAATGGAAAATTCTCTTGTCATACAAAACCTCTTATCAGCAGCAAACAGATGGAGACCTGTGCAACCAAAAAAAAATCAACACTACTTTGCAGTATTCTTAGCAACAGAGATCATTTGAGACCTTGGTAGATTCAGTTAATGACGAGGGGATTGCTTTCTGCAGCTGTTAGTGCAAGTTCTTTTATTTCTGTTAGAATGTCTAAACACAAATTCTGCTGGCAGAAGTAAATTTTTTTTTTAGTTTCATCTATAAGTATATGTTTCAATATATTCTTGATTATAATTGGAGAAATATAAAGGCAGTAAAGTGATTTTTATGTTGAATTTATAAGAACATCTTAATTGATGCCACAGGTTGAATTTGGAGTTGGAATTGGTTCATCGAGGAGGAAACTTGTGTTTAGGTGGAGCAAGTGCCACTACAAAAAGATCCTGTTTAAGTAAGTGCATATGTTTATATAATTGTTATTGTTGTTGTTGTTGTTGTTATTATTGTATTTATTTTTTCTCAGCTCAAGCTGGTAAAACCTGAGGTATGGGCATAGCCAAACACGCTCATTTGTCAATTGCTCGGAATTTTCGGACTATTCTCGTGGTGTTTAGTATTCTGGCTTTCTGAAGATTTACATAGATATTACTGTTGACTCTGTGGTTAAGGAAGCATACGGTGCATTGGCCTTAATCAACCGTGGGATTGAGTTGAAGAGCCAAGAGGTAATGTTACAGCTATCTAGGACCCTGGTCAGACCCCTCCTGGAGTACTGTGCTCAGTTCTGGTCACCTCTCTACAGGAAGGATGTGCAAACTATAGGAAGGGTGCAAGGAGAGGTACAAGGATGTTGCTTGGATTGGGGAGCATGCCTGTGAGAATAGGTTGAGCGAACTCGGCCTTTTCTCCTTGGAGCGGCAGAGGATGAGAGGTGACCTGATAGAGTGTATAAGATGATGAGAGTTATTGATCGTGTGGATAGTCAGTGGCTTTTTCCCCAGGGCTGAAATGACTAACACATGAGGATAGAGTTTTAAGGTGCTTGGAAGTAAGTACAGAGGAGATGTCGGGGGTAAATGTTTTATGCAGAGAGTGGTGAGTGCGTAGAATGGGCTGCCAGCGATGGTGGTTAAGGCGGGTATGATAGGGTCTTTTAAGAGACCCCTGGACAGGTACATGGATCTTAGAAAAATAGAGGGCTATGGGTAACCCTAGGTAATTTCTAATGTAAGTACATGTTCAGCACAGCATTGTGGGCCAAAGAGCCTGTATTGTGCTGTAGGTTTTCTATGTTTCTATGTGTAGCCCTCATTGTTTAATGCTGCTATTGTTATTACCCTTCCCTTTGCATTCTTGCTTACTTCTTTTCTCTTAAATAATGGCATTTAACCAGATATTTCATTGTGATTACGTTTGAGGATAATAACATGCAAGCCTATGAAGTTGCAGAAGCGAACAAATGGCTTTACAAAAGTTGATAAAGCATCTGTAATATACATTATTCAATTGTAGCTCATGACAAAAGTGCTGAAAGAACTTTCAATGTTCATTGTTTTTACTTTATTGGGTCCACAGTATTATTCAAATCATCTTCTGTAATCTCATTCATCTTTCGCTGAAAATAAAACCTCTTGAGACCTTGGTAGATTCAGCTAATGATGTGAAGATTGCTTCCTACAGCTGCCAGTGTGTATTTTTTTATTTTGTTAGAATTTCTGACCAAAATATATTGTGTTCAGTTGTAATCACCTCATTAGAGGAAGGATTGGGGCTGAGAAGAAAATTGGATCAGCCATGATGAAATGGCGGAGCAGATTCGATGGCCAAATAACCTAATTCTGCTCCTATATCTCATCGTCTTACATAGAAGCTTTTAAGAGGTTGTAGAGAAGATTTATCAGGATGCTGCCTGGATTAGAGAGTACTTTTATGAGGATAGATTGAATGAGCGAGGGCTTTTCCCTTTGGAGCAAAAGAAGATGAGAACTGACTTGACAAAGGTATACAGGATGATAAGAGACTTAGATCAAGTGGATAGCTGGAGAATTTTCCCCAAGGGCAGAAATGGCTAATACTGGGGTGGGGGCATAATTTTAAAGGGATTGGAGGGAAGTACAGTGGGAATGTCAGAGGCAAGTTTGTTTTTCACACAGAGTGGTGAGTGTGTGGAAAACTCTGGCAAGAGTGATGGTAGGAGCAGATAGGAGCATTTAAGAAGCTCTTAGATCGGCAAATTATTGATAGTAAAATTGAGGGCTATGTAGGAGGGAAGGGTTGGATTGTACTGAAGTCAAGGAGAAAAATACGTTATGGTATTATAGCATGTATTGTGAACCAATTTACGGAACACTGAAGTAAAGAATATTGTGAAGAATATAAGCAGTTAGTAGAATCTAATTATATTTGTTCATTTTTCATAACTCGTATGATCCAGAAATCTGAAGTAATTAACTCTAGACATTTAGCCAAAATAATTTCAGTTAATCAAATAAATCAAGAATAAATACTGTTAATGTGATATGGAAATTAACAGATTATCATAAAGATCCCATCTGGATTATATCATCTGGTGATAATAAACCAACAGGACCATTACATCAGAGTGACAGGAGAATAGTATATATTTGTGAGGAAATGGCCCTGAGTTTGTTGACTGTAACTTTGGACCACATAAAGCTTCATGCTTTCAGTTCCAGGTGAAAGTGACTGGGCATGATATCAGGATGTCTTTTGTCTGACTATTGCATTGAAGTTCCTGAGTTAAACAAACATTAGATTAGATTAGATTATGAGGACACGCAGTCCTCTTTTATTGTCATTTAGTAATGCATGCATTAAGAAATGATACAATAATCCTCTGGTGTGGTATCGCAGAAACACAGGACAGACCAAGACTGAAAAACTGACAAAAACCGCATAATTATAACATATAGTTACAACAGTGCAAGCAACACCATAATTTGATGAAGAACAGGCCATGGGCACAGTAAAAAAATGTTCAAAGTCTCTCGAAAGTCCCACATCTCACGCAGACAGGAGAAGGAAGAAAACTCTCCCTGCCATGCCCGACCACAGTCCGACTCTGAGTCATGCGAAAACTTCGAGCCTCCGACACCGAGCACCAAGCACCATCTCTGCCAAGCGCCTCGACCCCAGCCCTGGCCGCCAGCAGCAGGCAAAGCAGAGGACTTGGGGGCTTCCCTCCGGAGATTTTCAATCGCACAGTAGCAGCAGCAGCGAACCGGGTATTTCAGAAGTTTCTCCAGATGTTCTTCTGTGTTTCTAACGGCTGTGTCCATCAAATCAGAACTGTGCACGGTACCCTATTTAACAAATAGGATATCATTTCACCGGAGAGGCTGCGCACACTGTGTCGCGCCGCCATCTTCTCCTCCCGCCTCCTGTTATTGGACTTTTAGGAAGGAAAATAGTTAAAGTTCTTAGAGGTTCTGAAATTTTTGGAAGTACTCGCACTTTGCTCAGGACATTGCTTTGCTCAATCACCTTCAACTGCTTCAACAGCAACAATTTATATCATATGGTCGTGCAGGTGTTCACTAAAAGACTGCATGTTGTTTAATTCTCTTTGTAGCTTCTGAGAAAGTGAGGAAATACTACATGGAGCAGTACTTGGGCATAGAATGTTAAGTGGCAAGTAACTCTGAAGCCACATGAGTCAGGCGATGGCCATTTTCAGCAAATAATACCTGGTTCATCACCATCACCAGGACTTATTTTCTTAAATACTACCAATCAAAAATATGTCTGGACCAGTCACACAAAGACTCTGGCATCTAGGGCAGGTCAGAGGCTGAGTATCTTTTGATGATCTGTTTCCAAAGACACCCAAGGTGCAACTACTAAATACTCACTTGAAGGGAGTGAACATTTATGCAATCAATTATTTTGTGTTTTATGTTTGTAATTAATTTGGGTCACTTTGTAGAGACGCAAACAACAGGAATTCTGCAGATGCTGGAAATTCAAGCAACACACATCAAAGTTGCTGGTGAACACAGCAGGCCAGGCAGCATCTCTAGGAAGAGGTACATTCGACAGTTCGGGCCGAGACCCTTCGTCAGGACTAACTGAAGGAAGAGCTAGTAAGAGATTTGAAAGTGGGAGGGGGAGGGGAAGATCCAAAATGATAGGAGAAGACAAGAGGGGGAGGGATGGAGCCAAGAGCTGGACAGGTGATTGGCAAAGGGGATATGAGAGGATCATGGGACAGGAAGTCCGGGGAGAAAGACAAGGGGGGGGGAACCCAGAGGATGGGCAAGGGATATAGTCAGAGGGACAGAGGGAGAAAAAGGAGAGTGAGAGAAAGAATGTGTGTATAAAAATAAATAACGGATGGGGTACGAGGCGGAGGTGGGGCATTAGCGGAAGTTGGAGAAGTCGATGTTCATGCCATCAGGTTGGAGGCTACCCAGACGGAATATAAGGTGTTGTTCTTCCAACCTGAGTGTGGCTTCATCTTTACAGTAGAGGAGGCCGTGGAACTTCCGCCACCTCCAACGGGATCCCACCACTAAGCACATCTTTCCCTCCCTTCCCTCTCTGCTTTCCACAGGGATCGCTCCCTACGTGACTCCGTTGTCCATTCATCCCCCCCCCATCCCTCGCCACTGATCTCCCTCCTGGCACTTATCCTTGTAAGCGGAACAAGTGCTACACATGCCCTTACACTTCCTCCCTTACCACCATTCAGGGCCCCAAACAGTCCTTCCAGGTTAGGCGACACTTCACCTGTGAGTCGACTGGGGTGATATACTGTGTCCGGTGCTCCCGATGTAGCCTTCTATATATTGGCGAGACCCGACGCAGACTGGGAGACCGCTTTGCTGAACATCTACGCTCTGTCCGCCTGAGAAAGCAGGATCTCCCAGTGGCCACACATTTTAATTCCACATCCCATTCCCATTCTGACATGTCTATCCACGGCCTCCTCTACTGTAAAGATGAAGTCACACTCAGGTTGGAGGAACAACACCTTATATTCCGTCTGGGTAGCCTCCAACCTGATGGCATGAACATCGACTTCTCCAACTTCCGCTAATGCCCCACCTCCCCCTCGTACCCCATCTGTTATTTATTTTTATACACACATTCTTTCCCTCACTCTCCTTTTTCTCCCTCTGTCCCTCTGACTATACCCCTTGCCCATCCTCTGGGTTCCCCCCACCCCCTTGCCTTTCTCCCCGGACCTCCTGTCCCATGATCCTCTCATATCCCCTTTGCCAATCACCTGTCCAGCTTTTGGCTCCATCCCTCCCCCTCCTGTCTTCTCCTATCATTTTGGATCTCCCCCTCCCCTCCAACTTTCAAATCTCTTACTAACTCTTCCTTCAGTTAGTCCTGACGAAGGGTCTCGGCCTGAAACGTCGACTGCACCTCTTCCTAGAGATGCTGCCTGGCCTGCTGCGTTCACCAGCAACTTTGATGTGTGTCACTTTGTAGAGATCTCTTTTTACTTCGACACGAGTCTTTTTCTGTTGATTAGTGTCAAGAAAAGCCAAATTAAATCCACTGATTCAATGTTGTAAAACAATAAAACATGAAAACTTCCAAGAGGGGTTGAATACTTTTTATAGGCACTGTATGTTGCAATATTGCTGGTTCTAAATTAATTTTTTTTGCAATATGTGGAAATCTAATGTGTTCTTCTCACTGAGGTGTAATTTGATGTTTCAACATTTGGCTGCTGGAGCATGGATGGGTAAATCAGTTTCAGCTAATCTGAGTAACTTCTTAAATATTGTATTCACACCATAATGACTTGGACCTGACAGTTTTTGCAGTGTGTTGATAGCTTCCATCCACACTTTTGCATTATAGTACTATTTAGTATCACAGGAAGTCTGTGGTGCATGCAACTGGTTTGATATGTTCAGTTTCCACGGCAGATAACACAAATTTAGAGCAACCTAAGTTTCTAAAAGGCACCAGATATCAAATTTGAAGTTTCAGCTTACCGTTGTATAGCTCTGATTTTTCTATTCATCATGCAATTCAGTATAGTGGCAAAGAGACACATTGTCTTTGAATTAAATTTGAATCTGTGTACCTCATGTGAAATTACATTCTTTAATCACAGGTATTACCATGATTCTTAATACGTAAATTTCCTATTTGTTTTGGAAGAGAAAACTGTATTTGTGCCAATGGAAGTATGCCGCATGGCAAGCCAACCTCACTTTTGGCTATTAATGGAGGAGGGAACTGTAGCACAGGCACAATACAGTTGATGTAGCCCTTCATAGTCATCTGCACTTGCATCTAAAAGTGGGGATAAAAAGAGCTTGTTTTGTGAGCTGATGATGCACTCATTGCTCTAAGTATTTATGCATTAATTTATGAACACTGGTTGATGGAACTGTGACTACAGGCAAATAAAGATAGCAAACAATAGATGAAGCTAAGCACTGTCATGACTATCTTTCAAAGACATACAGTTAGGGTTATGAGTGTAAGCATGCAACGTTGGTGCCAGAAGCATGGCGACACTTGCAAGCTGCCTAGCACAATCCTCACTGACGCACTTCACTGTGTTGTGATGTACATATGACAAATGAAGCTAATATTTTCCCTAATTTGAAGTGGTTAAAGCTCTGTGTCTAGCAGTGAGTAGTGGCAGAGAGTTAAATGTCTAATAGGAGGTTTGGAGACAAATTCCATCCTCGCTCATGGTGGGACCCAACAAATGAAGCATTTGCGATATGATCACCCAGAAGTGTTGAGTGGATGAGCTTACTTTACTTCTGTCTGGGGCCTGTACCATTACAGAATTCACTAATGCTCTTTAGAGGAGGTTCTTACCCATTTTTACCTGTGTGCCTCTATCACCTTGTGGGGCACTACAATTTCATTAGAAGTTACAGATTCAGATCTGATTATTTAAACAGAGGGATCATGAGACAGCCTAGACCAGGGGTTCCCAGCTTTTTTTTATGCCATAGACCAATACCATTAAGCAAGAGGTCTGTGGACCCCAGTTTGGGAACCCCTAGTCTAGACCATCAGCAGCAGCAAAGTTCTCCACTACAATTCTGCATCTCCTTCACATCATTCTATCCTTACTTTACCAATCCTCCTTGTATGAAGTGAGCGCAGAAGTGCTCAGTGAAAACATGTACCTAAAATTCTGATTGGAAAGCTGCAACGCTGTGTTATTTTTATACTTCCTGTCAACATAGAAGGAAGCCATTTCAGTCATTGCGTCTGTGTTGGCTCATTTTCCACGTAACTTCCTTATGCCCATAAATGTTACTCAGGTTCTTTTATTTATTCACCTGAACACCAGAGGCAGTTGTATGGCAGCCAATTAACCTTACCACCTGGCACAAGGAATGTGGCAGCGAGCTGAAACTCAAATATACAGTATCGGATTGAAATGGGATTATTTGGATGGTTTCAAATTGTTGGAAAAAAACTGAGGGAACAAACATGCTAAATGATTCTATGAAGTCCTGGTATGAATTTGATTAAGTTGTGTTTTGATATTGTGCATATCCAACATCCCCACGAAGGAAGAATCCATCCATATGCTATGGTATGAAAGCAGAGAATGATGGAAACATTCAACGGGTCAGGTAGCATCCTCCCCAGTTCTGACAAAGAATCAGTAACTGAAACATTAACTCTGGTCGCTTTCCTCTTTTATTTTGGATTTTTAGTAACATTTTGATTTCCAGCTTTTCATGGCCCTTTACCCAAGATCACCCAAAGTCCTTTTCCAAAATAAAGCTTATTTTGGACATTAGACTTGCTTGGTAATCTTAGAGCTAAGTGGGAACCAAGTTGCTATGTTGTACAATACAGTGCAATAAGTGTCAAGTGATAGGGGAATAAATAGAAATCAGATATAGGGATTGGACTTTTTATTTGGTTAGGCTTGTGTTTTTATGTTATTTGCACTATTTGCCAATTGGATGACTTGAGAGAGGATTGTGACACCAATGTTGATTGTGGGAAAGGAAAGACAAGTTGTCAACAGTAAGTTAGACTGTATGTCAAGATGCAAAGTGGTGTGCAAATAAAGGCATGAAGAATGGAGACCTTGAAGAAGCAATCAGTGCAGAGATTACTACAGTTCCGTTCTTTATATCCAGTACAGTATTTAAATACAATGTTTAATTTGGTCCAGTGGCTACTAATACAAGGCTCTGTATTAAATTTGATGTACACAGTTTAGTGCAGTAGAGTGATACCAATAACATGTTAATCCAGCCTATTTGATGATGGCACAGAAATGGGAAGAAACGGACTGTATAATTCATCCAGGTAGGATGAAGTTCAATTTTATTGTCATCTGGCTGTACATTTAAATATTCAAGCAAATGAAGCAATGTCCTCCGGACCATGGTACACCCACAAAACATGTATCACACACAGCACATAAACCAAAATATTACCATAAATAAGTTCATAAATGATAATTCAAAATGCATGTAGTGCACTGCAAAGCTAAACAGTAAATAGCTGGCTGTCCTAGTGACAAGACCTCAGTGTTGGCAAGTTAGTTTCACAGTCTGAGGGAAGAAGCTGTTACCCAGTCTGGCAGTCCTCATCTTGATGTTTCTGTACCTCCTTGCTGGTGGTTGTGGGTCAGAGAGATTGTGGGAAGAGTAGTAGAGATCCTCAATAATGCTTTGGGCCCTTTGTCTGCATCGCTCCCGGTAAATGTTACAAATGGAGGGGGGAGGGAGACCCCAGAAGTCCTCTCATGATTTTTACTACTATCAAAGCATTGTGTATTTTTAAATACAATTAACAGTATTGGTTGTTTTCAAATTGAAATAAATATTGTTTAACATGGGAAGATTCTACAAAGGAGACAGCCAACCTTATGAAAATCATACAACATTTATCTTGTTTAATTAGCTTGTTTTTCTGGGCCACAAAGCTGGCACGTGAGAATTTAGAATCAATGTGATACCTTTGATGCACTTCTGTAAATACGCTGTTTTCAAAGAATGGATTAAAATTGTGAAGGATATTGAATTTCTTTCATAAAGTATACTGGGAGGTCTAAATTGTACTGGAGAATAGTAAGAAGAATCTTAATTTCTCTTGAATATAAAAATGGTCGTCTATCATTATACACCATTCTTTTGACACCAGTGTTGTCTGGTTGTCATCTGACATCTCATGCCTCAGGCTTGTAATTATCTCCAGCAGCTTTTAAAATAATTGAAGATCGAGATTGCACTGCAATTGATTGCTGTCACCTGCTTCCTGAATACAGAGTAAATGAGGATGAAATGATTTGGCAACCATTCCTTTTTCACAGCAGTGTTTCACTCCTGGGATACTAAAAATCTGAAATAGATCTCTTCAGCACTTGATAGTGAAATCATATTTAATTAACTTGAATTTTTAAACAAATATGTGCTTGAATACTTGTTGAAAAGAATATAAATGATTTGGTGTTCACGAAGTGTATGTTGTGTTTCTGTATACAATGAATGTCACGGTGTTAACATTAGACTAATAACCACTATAGTTACATTTTCTCATATACAAACAAGTAATTTTATCAAATAGTTTTTTTTTCGGGTTCTTCTCTTCCTCTTTTTTTTTGTTGAGATTGACTGCTATTATGGTTCCATGGATGCCAGGTTAGCCTTTAGTAAATCTCGCAAGTGATTGCCATGAAATTGTCATTGGGTATTGGAGAAGAGGGTAGATGAGGTATAGGATTAGGCACAGTGTTCTTGTTATATACAGCAGGTTTGAAGTACTCTTACTCCTCTCTTGTCCCTATAAAATGTGTTTAGTGTTTGATAAGAATTAGCCATCCAATATAAAAAAGAAACATTACATAATTACTATATACCTCTATAAGGTACATTTCCCTTTAGGGATCAGCAAATCAGGAATTGACATGCTTCACAATTTTCCTCTCGTGCTCAGCTGGTCCAATATTTCTAGCTAAGATAACAACGGCTCATTTAGCATAATTAGTTTATCAAACTTTGCACCTTCTCTGTCATATATGGCTGAATAATTTATTGGGAGTCCTTGTGCAGGATACCCTAAAGGATAACCTCCAGGTTGAGTTAGTGGTGAAGAAGGCGAATGCAATGTTGGTGTTCATTTCTAGAGGTATAAAATATAAGAGGAGGGATGTGATGTTGAGGCTCTGTAAGGCACTCGTGAGACCACACTTGGAGTATTGTGTGCAGTTTTGGGCTCCTTATTTTAGAAAGGATATACTGGCATTGGAGAGGATTCAGAGAAGATTCATGAGAATGATTCCAGGAATGAAAGGATTACTGTATGAGGAACGTCTGGCAGCTCTTGGGCTATATTCCCTGGAGTTCAGGAGAATGAGGGGGGAATCTCATAGAAACATTCTGAATGTTAAAAAGACTGAACAGATTAGATATGGCGAAGTTATTTCCCATGGTAGCAGAGTCTAGGACAAAAGGGCACGACTTCAGGATTGAAGGACATCCATTTAGAACAGAGATGCTGAGAAATTGGTTTAATCAGAGGGTGGTAAATGTGTGGAATTTGTTGCCATGAGCAGTTGTGGGGGCCAAGTCACTGGGTGCTTTTAAGGCCAAGATAGATAGGTTCTTGATTAGCCAGTGCATCAAAGGGGATGGGGAGAAGGCAGGGGAGTGGGGATGACTGGAAGAATTGGATCAGCCCATGATTGAATGGCGGAGCAGACTTGATGGGCTGAATGGCCTACTTCTGCTCCTATATCTTATGGACTTATGAATTATCTATTTTTTATTAATTTTTGGAAAAGGTACAAAGATATAAAACTGTTCTTGAGCAATCAAGAACACAGTGTTTCAAGAGGCTCGTCATGAGGCACATCAAGACCCTGTTGCCCCCCTCACTGGACCCCCAGTGCTGTGTGCTCAGTCCACTGCTGTTCACTCTGCTGACCCACGACTGCGCTGCAACACACAGCTCGAACCACATCATCGAGTTCGCTGATGACACGACCGTGGTGGGTCTCATCAGCAAGAATGATGAGTCAGCGTACAGAGAGAAGGTGCAGCAGCTAATGGACTGGTGTAGAGCCAACAACCTGTCTCTGAATGTCAGCAAAACAAGAGAGATGGTTGTTGACTTCAGGAGGACACAGAGCGACCACTCTCCGCTGAACATCGACGACTCGTCCGTAGTGATCGTTAAAGAGCACCAAATTTCTTGGTGTTCATCTGGCGGAGAATCTCACCTGGTCCCTCAACACCAGCTCCATAGCAAAGAAAGCCCAGCAGCGTCTCTACTTTCTGCAAAGGTTGAGAAAAATCCATCTCCCACCCCCCCCCCCCATCCTCACCACATTCTACGGAGGTTGTATTGAGAGCATCCTGAGCAGCTGCATCACTGCCTGGTTCGGAAATTGCATCAGCTCGGATCGCAAGACCCTGCAGCAGATAGTGAGGTCAGCTGAGAAGATCATCGGGGTCTCTTTTCCCGCTATTACAGACATTTACACCACACGCTGCATCCATAAAGCAAACAGCATTATGAAGGAACACACATCAAGGTTGCTGGTGAATGCAGCAGGCCAGGCAGCATCTATAGGAAGAGGTACAGTCGACGTTTCAGGCCTAGACCCTGTCAGGACAAAGGTTCTCGGCCCGAAACGTCGACTGTACCTCTTCCTATAGATACTGCCTGACCTGCTGCGTTCACCAGCAACTTTGATGTGTGTTGCTTGAATTTCCAGCATCTGCAGAATTCCTCGTGTTAGCATTATGAGGGACCCCATGCACCCCTCATACAAACTCTTCTCCCTCCTGCCATCTGGCAAAAGGCACCGAAGCATTCGGGCTCTCACGACCTGACTATGTAAGAGTTTCTTCCCCTAAGCCATCAGACGCCTCAATACCCAGAGCCTGGACTGACACCAACCTACTGCCCTCTACTGTGCCTATTGTCTTGTTTATTATTTATGGTAATATCTGCACTGTTTTGTGCACTTTATGCAGTCCTGAGTAGGTCTATAATCTAGTGTAGTTTTTACATAGTTCAGTGTAGCACCATGGTCCTGAAAAACATTGTCTCGTTTTTACTGAGTACTGTACCAGCAGTTATGGTCGAAATGACAATAAAAAGTGACTTGATATCCTGTATAGACCATTCCATTCCAAACTGAGATTACACATTTTGCATAGTTTATCCTATCTCGTAAATTTCCAAATTAGGTATAGGGTGTCAAATAATGTACACTTCAATCTTCCTTGTTTTTCCGCATTTATTTTCTGATACTTTAAAAAACATATTTTTGCAACAATCACTTCCCTCCCTTTGAAAATCATCCAAGGCTAATCATTCAGCTTCCGATTCTGATAGCTTAACATCCGTTTATCTGTCCATGATCCAAGTTCAGCTATAAACATTTTTCAACTGAATCTTTCTCAAAACGCCCGTACTTGGTGGAAATATTTTCCCCTTCTGAAATTGGGAATGAAAACATTTTCATCACCATCATCAGTAGGGTTTTCCAAATCCAATTCTAAAATAGTACATCTTTTAACAGAGCTTTTTTTTAATTTTCTAAATGATTTCAAGACTGAGTGAAGAATAGGTGTTTATTTCGATATGTTAATTTTTTAATTCAGGTAAACTTAAAAAGTAAACAGTTATGAAAGACAAATGCATAACACCCCCAAGTGAACCAAATGAAGAAAGGAGGCAAAAAATAATCTGCTAGAAGAATCCAAAATAGCGACCATCCCTTTGCCTCACATATGCTGCTTGGCCTGCTGTGTTCTTCCAGCAGTTTATTTTTTCCCTCCAGCTTCCATCATCTGCAGTCTCTTGTCTCCTGGCTTGGAAGAATGAGGGATTCACATTAAAGCAAGATCAGAGATAACACAAATTGACACAGTAGCTGTCATGTATTGGAATTGTTTTGACTAATCTTCCACTGAGCTGATCTGGAAGTACCTGTATGAAAGAAATGGAGTTTCTGAGTCCATTATTGTGACACCTTGGATTCCACAACAGTCTTCAGCTGAGCAGCAAATCAGCTTCCATTTTTAGTGGAAAATGTGACAGTTCTCTTGTGCAGGATTAGTTGATTTCATATATACCTGTAAAAAGCAATATTATAAAAGTAATGTTTTAGAAAGTGATGGGTTTTTATTCAGATTGCTAGAGACCGATATAGGCTGTTTAAGAAACCTGACCTTGAATTAATTACCCTTTTTAAATCAATGAATATATTAAATAAGCTTTTGTTTATATCTATCCAGCTGTCTAGATCCACATACTAAATGTTGCTCGTGACATACTGATAAACTATCTGGTACTTTTTTAAAAAAAAGACAAAATACAGCTGAAGGCTACAATGACTTTGTAAATTGTCCTGTGTTACGCTAGGATTAAATAGGTGGGCTGCTGGGCAGTGAGGCTCATTGGGCTAGAAGGGCTGTTCCGTGCTGTATCTCTAAATAATAGATAAATAAATAACTGTAAGTGGAGAAAATCTGTAATTAGTTTTCTCCTCAACCTTATTGTTGTGAGGTTCTGGCTTTGCTTGCCCCTGGCTATTTTGTAAGCTTGTACTACCCAACAGTTAGCATAGATTCATTACCAGGGTAGCAATTTTATGAACTAAGTCAGTTTTTGTACCTTGAAATATTTTTAATCTGTACTAAGTATCCAAGCACTTATGCTCTCAGACCAGTTCCTTCAGTAATTTAAAAACTGAATCAACGTGCCCATGGTCTGCTCTTCATCAAATTACGGTATTGCTTTGCACTGTTGTAACTATATGTTATAATTATGTGGTTTTGTCAGTTTTAGTCTTGGTTTATCCTGTGTTTCTTGTGATACCATTCTGGAGGAACGTTGTATCATTTTTTAATGCATGCATTTCTAAATGACAATAAACGAGGACTGAGTGTCCTCAATCTAAAAAAAATTCTCTGAGCTGCTTCAAGTAACTCCAGCAGAATTATATGTTGAATTACATAACATTCCTGTGATTTCCTAGATGAAAATTATGACAACTCCATCTTATAAAATGTGAATATCTATGACAGCATTGTTTGTTTGAATTACTTATTCCTCAAGAATATAAATGTCCACCTTAAATAATAACTTTGGTATTAAAATATTTTAAGTTGGTTACCTAAACTGACTGTCCAAACAAGCATACAAGTGCAATAATAGCCATTTCAAATTAAACAAGATCAAAACTTCTGATAACTATCTACTGTTTTTTTACGCAATTGACAATTGATATATTAATAATCCTGTACATTAAGCACCACTTGGAGGGGTTACAGAAGAAACAGCTTGTACTCTTGGGTGGAGAAATTACTTAGCTTCCAGTCCAGATGAATACACTCCAGGTCTTTCAGTTCTGTCTTTACCTTCCAGTCCAGGTGGCTTCACTCCAGGGTTCTCAGGGTTACCAGACATAACCACTTACCTCAGAGATGTGGAAAGAGGGCTGGACCTCTGTAACAGCATTGGTTCAAGTCTTCGTTCCCTAGCATCCTACAAGTTAATGGGCCATTTAGAACAAAATTGAACTCAGAGCAAGACTGGCCTACTCAAGAGAACTGAGGGACCGCTGTGTATGTTACACTTGCTTCACCTGACTGCACCATTCCTACCTGAATGCTTCTCAATTCTTGGGATGGACTGTTTTGCATCGTTAGGCAAAGTCAGAGGTAAAGGGGTCTGCTTTCTGAACAATGCCCTGTGGTGCTCAGATGTGATGGCCCTGATGACTTCCTGCTCATGCAGCTTGGAATATCTAACAGTGAGGTTGCTCATGCTACCTGCCATAGGGTATCACATCAGCTATCCTGACAACATCCCAAAACGGCTTTGAAATAAGATTCCTCGAGTCCCCTTCATTATTGCTGTTGACTTCAACCAGGCCAACTTCATGAGGGCATTACCAAAATACTACCAGCACATCCCCTGTCCCACTAGTGGCTCAAACACCCTCAATCATTGCCGCACAACATCAAAGACACCTACCAAGCCACCTCCTGCTGAATCTTTGGCAAACAGACCACTAAGCTTTCCCCTGGTCTGGGGAAATAGATGAGCTTCTACTTAGTTGGCTTGAGTCAGTAGGATGGTCTATGTTCAAAGACTCAGCAGCCTTTACTAAAAAGAATATCCTGAATTAAGAAAACAAATAATATCAATCAGCAGTTTCCATAACGTTTTCATCCTGTCAGTAATCATTCCAGTGATTGTGCACAATGGAGTTTTACATTTTTTTAGAACACGGAGAAATTCTGAAACTGTAGCTCATCATATTATCATATTATACATCATATTGCTTGTTTTAAATTACAGACCAGCTGCTGCATGTGCTTGCTATGCATATGCGTCTTTTTAGAATCGACTCTGCATACAATCCTTGGACACGACTTACACAGTTGACGCAAGTTATTGATTCAGGGTAAGTATTCCATTTGTAATTTGTTTTAGATTTTGAACAGACCTAATGATGTAAAACAAAATTCATACATTCCAAATCTTTTCACCATAGTTTTGCCAAAGATAGGAACCAGTTGCACATTTCTCTATTAGCACACTAGATTCTTTGGTTTGATCAAGTAGACGTTTCATAATATTGAGGTAACCATTTTTTCTGCAATGCAAAATACCTAACATTTTCTGCAATTGATGCCTAGCTCTTATGAATAACAATCTCATATTTTATTACACCTGCTGGTTCAAAATGTATCAGTCAGTTAACTCTCCTGATGGTTTTTAGTTCTGTTATATTGTCTTTCCTTTTTCAAGCTCCTTCCTTTCTCCTCCTGCCTTTTCATCTCCTCTCAAAATTCTTCCCCCCCCCGCTCCGCTTTTTCTCCCAAGTAAAGGAGGCCATTTAGTCCTTCAAGCTTTCTCCCAACTCAGCTCCCTTTTCCACACCTTCCTTTGATTCCCTTGTTTTCCAAAACCAGGTGGTGGACTGCATTTGGAAACGAAATCTTTGGTTGGATTAAATTGTAATTTAAACTGATAGGTAATCATCTTCATGAAATTATCTAATTGAAAACTGCTTTTGGAGCAAATGTAATCTCCACATTGTCTTTTTAGGGAGAGTTCATTTCTTGTTGAATTTGGGAATTCCCTGCTGCACAGATTTGGACAATATCAGTTTTTTTTACCAGCTAGTAAAATTTTCTTTAATTCCATAGAACAGTTCAGCAAAAGAAAGGATCATACCTAATGTAACATTTACATAAAATTGTTTGCATTGTATGAAGGTCTTTGTTTAACCTCTTCTTATAGCGCCAAAATTATTGTGAAGTAATTACTTTCCTATGCTTTTCCATTCTCTAGTGAATCTGTTTTTAAGGTCACAGTTTAAGGTCAAAAGCATAATAGCATTTGAAACAGATTAAATCAAAAAATTTAACAGGGCCATGAGTGCTGACATTTGGATCACAGAATTCTCAGTGATCAGTTTACAAAAACAAGCCTTCAGCTGTCTTGCACACTCATAACTGTTTAATTTCTATTTCCAGAATTTGTGATGATGAGAAGCCAGATGTGCCATTATTATACCGAGATGTTCCCTCTCTCCTAATGATCCTTGTTTTAACTATGCCACAAGAATTTCACAAAGGCAAGTTTTAATTTGTAGAGAAAAAAATGGTCGTTAGAACCACCTAACATATATTTTTGAGCTGATAAAATTATGTTAACATTTTGAGTGTAACATCATCTATTGAATACCCTAGTACAGCAAACAAATGATATTATCTTGGATATATGCAGAAAACTGGACTTAAAAGACCTTTAGTATAAGCTTGGTGCACTTATCATCATTGCCTGTCTCTTTATCACCTGTCCTTCTACATTGTTATCAGCTTCATTGTACACACCACACTGAGGCTTGGAAAGCCATTGAGGCTTTATATTTATTAGTGAAGTCCTTTCAGTGACCTTCATCTGTTAACACTACTGTGATCTGTGTGATCCTTCAATCTCAGCTCAGTGCCTGAAGGATAAAGATAGCAATTTACATTGAATTTTAGCAGTCACAATTGCAGCAATCATGTATAATAAGAGGTTGTACACAAAAAAATGATAATTACAGTAATGCTTACTGGATGTGACATGTAATGTCAGCACATGGCCTAAGGCAGAACAGAATGTGTGATGAATACAAAATTACAAAGCTTTTTTTGGTCAGAGTTATCAAATTCAGTAAATCTGTCTGCTTTAACAGTAAATTAAAATTGGGAACACCCATGAAAGTCTACTAGATGATTTTTTTAAAAAGCTCCCCTAAAAGTGGTGGATTTTGCACATTGTTATGTATTGAATGCAGTTAAGTTTTATGAAAGAATGGATTGATATTTTGCAGAAAAGACTTCAACATTCTTTTACCTCTAAATGGGGAACTATGACAGTCACATTGTCTTGTTAGCGGTTAGATGAGAATTGGTATCTTTTCCAATCCCACATTGATTAAACCAAAGTAAATGCCATTACACTGCTCATCCTGTGAAAGAAAATTGATCTGATCCCATTGCAAAGAGACACAGCTGCAAATTGAGTCTTTTATTACAGGAAGGACTTCCTGATGGAGGTCAGAACAATTGTTGGTGGTGATAGTGCAATTGGTGGTGGGGGAGGGGTGCAGATGCAGTGGATGGAAAACAAGTACAAAACAGATTGTGAGCAGAGAAAAGGTTTGATTTTAAACACCGTGTCCAGACGTGCAGAATGCATAATTACAGAGCACATATTGTGTATCCTGTAATAACTGTACATGTATTGTTATCACAGTGAGGCTCTCCTAATTTTGTTGGGCATGTAATTTGGAATATGGGTGACGTATTGGGGGATCATTGAAGTAGAACCACCTCAATAACATTTTGACCTTTGGCTGAACCACTGAAAGGTGCATAGCCACAAAATTTAGCATGTAAGGTTAGAGAGTAAAAATAGAGAATAAAAATAATTGAAGGCACGTTTTATGAATTCCTTCTAATAGCAGGAATATCAAATGCTGAGGAAATGATGGGAAAAACTGGACCTATTATCACTACCGTCAATGCTGTGACCCTGTCGCTGATCAGATTTAAATACTTAGCTGGTTGTGTACAGTACCTTTAAACTTTATCTGTTGTATCTAAATAGCCTAACAGTAGATTGGTTATTGTATGGTACTATCAATGTACATCGAAGTATTACTGCTACATTCTGTATTTACATTTTTGTAGATTAGTTTACTGTTCCCAGTTTATTTCCAGTTTAATATAAACATTGCATAATTGTGTACAGCATTTTAAAATTTTTTGTTAATTTTGAATGTCAAAATGAAAATGATGTCAAAAATGATTCAAATGGTTAAACTTAATATTAGAGGATGTATACAGTATACAACGTAAAATTCTTACTCATCACAGACATTCATGAAACAAGAAGGCCCACAGAATGAATGATAGAAATCGGAACTCCCTGAGATCCCCCTCCCCCCCCATGCACAAGCAGCAGCAGGAGCATTGACTCACCCCCGCACTTGCAGAAGCACCAACACCCCCCCCCCAGCAAGCAAGCAATAGCCATCACCCCCCCCCCCAAAAGAAACCCTTGATCTAGTGTCCAACAAAAACTACAGCCCATAACCAGCACTTCGGTGTCTCAGACAGGCTGTCTCTTTCCATTGAGGGAGAGAGAGAGAGAGCTCCTGCAACAACAACATAAGAGGAGACTAGCAACTTGATGTTCCAGTGTTACAATCTTCTGCATTGCTTCTCCAGGACCTTGTATCAGGTATTCTCACTCTCGATCAAAGAGAGATTGCTCGAGTACAGAGGCCTTCTTCTGACAGCAGCAAACACCACCTGCTGTCTCGATGTTTCAGTCTCCCACAGTGGTTTACAGCGAAAGATTAGCGAAGAACTGGGCCATCTATGGCGCAGCTCCCCGAAAGTACAAGTCTTCCAGGCCATTCCTGGAGATAGCAAAGCGCCAGGCTACGTAGCCGGTCCGAAAACCCATCACTTGTGAAGAACCATAGTTTCAATTGTAGTTCAAAGTTAGAAGTTGTAAACTTTTTCTTGTATTAATTATGTGGCCATATTTATTATAATTAATATGTGGCCAAATCAATGGGATGAGACAGTTTAAAGTTTATTTAGAATCGCTGCTTCTTATTCTTAATTTCTGTACAACAGTCCCACCTAGTCTCTTATACTGTTTTCATTTTCTTTCTTTTTAAATCTTTTTATTGAGTAAGTATACAAAAAAGGTAAGCCATATAAACATTAATACAATGTTAAAGTATAATAAAATTCCAAAAGATAACAATACCAAAAAGAAAATACTACAAACAATGTAATTTAAGCATAAGAAACCAAGATAACATAATAGTATACTAGATTTTATATATATCAATGGAAAAAAAGAAAAAAAAAACCCCAAAAAAAAACCCACCGTGCAACTAACTAAAAGCAAAGCAAAGCAATGGGCTAACTTGAAACCAAACAGAGTTAAACTTAAAATCACGTCCTCAATCCCGACCTCCATTAAAACAGTGAAGAGAAAACAAGAAGGGTAAATATTACATTAAATGAAAATATCGAATAAAAGGTCCCCAAATCTGTTCAAATTTAAATGAAGAATCATAAAGGTTACTTCTAATTTTCTCCAGATTCAAACATAAAATCGTCTGAGAAAACCAAAAAAAGGTAGTTGGAGCATTAAGCTCTTTCCAATGTTGTAAAATACATCTTTTCGCCATTAAAGTAAGAAATGCAATCATTCTACGGGCTGAAGGGGAAAGATTACTAGAAATTTTAGGTAGTCCAAAGATAGCAGTAATAGGGTGAGGAGAGATATCTATATTTAATACCTTAGAAATAATATTGAAAATATCTCTCCAAAAAGTTTCCAAAGTAGGGCAAGACCAAAACATATGAGTTAAAGAGGCTATCTGCCCCGAACATCTATCACAGAAAGGATTAATATGCGAGTAAAAACGCGCTAACTTATCTTTGGACATATGTGCTCTATGAACCACTTTAAATTGAATTAGGGAATGTTTAGCACAAATAGAGGAAGTATTAACTAATTGTAAAATCTGCCCCCAATCATCCACAGAAATGGTAAGCCCCAATTCCTGTTCCCAATCTACCCTAATCTTATCAAATGGAGCTTTCCTAAGTTTCATAATAATATTATAAATCATAGCCGATGCACCTTTCTGACATGGATTAAGGTTAATTATCGAATCTAAAATATATATAGGAGGAAGCATTGGAAAGGAAGTAAGTATAGTACTTAGGAAATTTCTAACTTGTAAATATCTAAAAAAATGTATTCTTGATAAGTTATATTTGTTAGATAATTGTTCAAAAGACATAAGGGAACCATCTAAAAATAAATCCAAAAACCGTAAAATACCCTTAGTCTTCCAAGTTTGAAAAGCGCGATCCGTAAAAGAGGGAGGAAAAAATATGTTCCCTAAAATAGGAATCGCTAACCCGAATTGATTAAGATCAAAAAATTTTCTGAATTGAAACCAAATGCGCAAAGCATATTTAACTATCGGGTTAGAGACCTGCTTAAGACGTTTCGAATCAAAAGGAAGAGAGGAACCTAAAATAGAACCAAGTGTATAACCCTGAACAGATTGTAATTCCAATGCTACCCATTTAGGAATAAATAGTATGTCCCGATCAAGTAACCAAAATTTCATATGTCGAATATTAATAGCCCAATAATAAAATCTAAAGTTAGGTAATGCTAAACCTCCATCTCTCTTAGCTTTCTGTAAATGTATTTTACCCAGTCTCGGATTCTTGTTCTGCCAAATAAATGAAGAAATTTTAGAGTCAACTTTATCAAAAAAAGATTTAGGAACGAAAATTGGTAATGCCTGAAACACATATAAAAATTTTGGCAAAAAAAACATCTTAACTGCATTAATACGACCAATCAAAGTTAAATATAAGGGAAACCATTTAGATGAAAGTTGAGTAATATGGTCTATTAATGGTAAAAAGTTAGTCTTAAATAAATCTTTATGTTTACAAGTAATTTTAATCCCAAGATATGAAAAGTAATTATTAATCAATTTAAATGGAAATTTATAATATAAGGGAAGATGTTTATTAATCGGAAACAGTTCACTCTTACTAAGATTTAATTTATAACCTGAGAAAAGACCAAATTGTGCTAATAACTCTAAAACAGCAGGAATGGATCTCTCAGGATTAGAAATATATAAAAGTAAATCATCAGCATAGAGTGATAATTTATGGGACTTTAATCCCCGAGTTATCCCAGTAATATTTAAAGATTCTCGAATAGCAATTGCAAGAGGTTCTAATGCAATATCAAATAATAGGGGACTAAGAGGACAGCCTTGTCGAGTACCACGAAAGAGAGGAAAAAAAGGTGAGTTTAAGGAGTTAGTACGAACCGAGGCTACAGGGGAATAATATAACAGTTTAATCCAGGATATAAATTTCAAGCTAAAATTAAACATTTCAAGCACCTTAAATAAATAAGGCCATTCTACTCTATCAAAAGCTTTCTCGGCATCTAAAGAAATAACACACTCAGGAACATTTTGTGAGGGAGTATAAACGATATTTAACAATGTACGAATATTATAAAAAGAGTAACGACCTTTAATAAAACCCGTTTGGTCTTCCGAAATAATAGAAGGAAGTACTTTTTCTAGTCTATTTGCTAATAACTTAGAAAAAACTTTAGAATCAACATTTAATAAAGATATTGGTCTATAAGATGCACATTGAGCAGGGTCTTTATCCTTCTTTAGTATTAAAGAAATTGATGCTCTATTAAAAGATTCCGGAAGTTTACCAAGTTTCAAAGAAGCCTCAAAAACCTTATAGAGCCAAGGAATCAATAAAGAAGCAAAACATTTATAAAATTCAACGGTAAACCCATCAGGGCCAGGAGCTTTCCCCAGATTCATAGAAAAAATAACATTCTTAATCTCATCCATTGTAATGGAAGTATCTAATAAAGAAGACATATCCTGTGAAATCAGAGGGAAGTCTAACTTATCTAAAAAATCATTCATATATTTAGAATCTCGAGGAGACTCTGATTGGTATAAAGAAGAATAAAAATCACAAAAGGTTTGATTAATCCCCACATGATCCAATATCAATCGATCATTTTGGTTATAAATCTGATTGATTTGAGATTTAACATAATTAGATTTCAATTGATTAGCCAGCAGCTTGCCAATTTTATCACTGTGAACATAAAAATCACTTCTTGTTTTCTTTAATTGGTTTACAATCGAGGACGAGAGTAGTAAACTGTGTTCCATTTGAAGTTCAGTTCTTTGTTTGTATAGCTCCTCAGAAGGAGCCATAACATATTTCTTATCAATTTCTTTAATCTTGTCCACAATTACCATCTCCTCCTGCTTCTGTTTCTTCCTCAAAGCAACGGAATACGAAATAATCTGACCCCGAATATAGGCTTTAAAAGTGTCCCAAAGAGTGTTAACCGAAATATCTTCTGTATGGTTAATTGTAAAAAAAAGCTCAATCTGTTCATTCATAAAATTAACAAAGTCCGAGTCCTGAAGCAACAGCGAATTAAAACGCCATTGTCTATTGTTTGGTATATTGGCCATAATTTTAATAGAAAGCTTAAGTGGAGCATGATCCGAAATGGTTATAGAATCATAATCACATTTAATCACTGAAGAAATGAGACGAGAATCAATGAAAAAATAATCAATTCTTGAATAGGAATGATGAACATGTGAAAAGAAGGAAAAATCTTTTTCCTGAGGATGCAGAAAACGCCAAATGTCCGTCGACCCAGAATCAGAAAGGAAAAAATTAATCAAATTTGCAGATTTATTAGGTAAAGTCCGTAAAGGAGCCGAACGGTCCAAAGCTGGAGATAAACAGGTATTAAGATCTCCGCCCCAAATCAATGAAAACTCGTTCAAATTCGGAAACTGATCAAACAATGATTTATAAAATTCCGGACAATCCATATTAGGAGCATAAACATTAACCAAAACTACTTTTTTATTAAATAATAAACCACTAACCAATAAAAATCTACCATTCGGATCAGAGATAATATCCTGTTGTATAAAAGTAACTGAGGAGTCTATAAAGATAGAGACGCCTCGAATCTTAGCATTGGAGTTCGAATGAAATTGTTGTCCCTTCCAAAATTTGAAAAAACGTAGTCTGTCCCCCCTCCGTACATGGGTCTCTTGTAAAAATAAAATTTGTGCTTTAAGTCTCCGGAACACTTTAAAAACTTTTTTCCTTTTAATAGGATGATTAAGACCATTAGTATTCCAGGAGACAAAATTAATAATAGACTCCATAAATCCTAAAGTCAACCCATAACAAGGAGGATTGACAATAGGCGCGACCCACAGACCCGGAGAGGAAACAGAACATACAAAAGATACCGGGGAAAAGGACGTAACCAATACTTCAATAATGTATATAGCCCAAAGAGAAACAAACTAAAACGTGAAGCCCCTCCCACCGCCCCCCACCCCAGGACCCCAAGGCGAAATCTAAAGCAGACCCGCCAGAAAGAAGCAAGCGCTAAAACTACCCCCATGACTTCCGGTATACGCTCCCTAAAAAAAAGGTATAAATATGAAAAGGATCAGCTAATTGTAAAACAGTAAAAAATAAGTAAAAAAAAGTTAGCTCAATTAAAATACACACAGAACAGAACAAAAGCCGGAAAGTATATATTAAAAAAAACCACAATAAACCTCAAACTCATGAATAGACACAGCAACAAAAAAAATAGGATTATTAACATAAAATGATTATAAAAAGCAAAACAGAATAAAATTTAAAAAAAAACTACAAAATTTAAGGCCGCACAGGAAATACGTAAGATGACAAAAGGGAAGTAACCACCCAGAATCCCCAGGGAAAAGAAAGAAATGACGCAGTTAAAAAGAAAGTTTAGCAGCCATATTAAGAAATCGAAAGTAAACTTTTCTGCCCAAATAGGGCACAGAAAAGTTAAAACCAACCAATTCACAGCCTCCGATCAACGGAGAAAATTAAAAAAAGGCAATTAAGATGTTGAAGATGAAAGTTGATCCAGATAACTCTGGGCATCCGATGGAGAATCAAAAAAACGAAGAGCTCCATCTAACATGCGAATCCTTAGACGTGCAGGGTACAGCAGCGCTGGTCTTAAATCCATCTTATAGAATTCCGACATCACGGATCTGTAACGGACCCGTTGGTCCCAGATTGGTTTACTGAAATCTTCCACGAATCGGAACTTAAGATCCGAAAAATCAATGAAACCTTTAGATCGAGCGAATCGAAACAGTCTCTCCTTATCTTGAAAGTAATGAAAACGTAAGATAACATGCCTAGGTCTATCTGACCTAGACGAGTATGATGGGATTCTGTGAACACGATCCAGTAGCGGTGGTTGGTCAGGAAATACAGTAGGGAATGCATCTTTTAAAAGTTGGGAGAAATATTTCATAGGGTTGTTAGCTTCCACGGCTTCCCTGACGCCAATCATTCGTAAATTCTGCCGTCGCATTCTAGATTCCAAGTCAGAGTTTTTAAAAGTCAAAAAGTCAAGTTTCTTCTTCATTACATTAATTGTTTCTTCGACTTTCCCCATCTTAAGCTCACTTTGTTGCGCGGATTTTTGAAGACCAGATATAGCCGACTGATGTTCCGCAATACATGTTTGCATCTTATCAATTAAATCGGCAATTTTCTGGAACTTAGTTGAGATTTCCATATGAATCAGGTCTTTAACAAAGCCCATAATTTCTGTACGAATCATCTCCCTAACAGAGGTTGAAATTTCCCTCTGAATTAACTCCGATATAGCTTCCAAAGTCACCGGTGATTCAGTCGGAGGGAGATCCGTAGCTTTCGGTTTAACCGGAGGTTTACCATCCTTGCCGTCTTTCCCGTTCTTAGACATAGCAGATCTAAGTTCCATCCAATTGTCAGAGAATTCAGTTTAATTCAAAGTATTGTAAAAATTGATGCCTTAATAGTTAATTAAAGTATAGCTGACCATAGAGAGAAAAAACTCAGAGGTAATGGAGCGAGTCAAGAACGCGACTTCACTCCATGAGCGCTACCGGAAGTCTCCCACTGTTTTCATTTTGGAGACCAGCTAACATTCTGACCTCTCAGGATGTGGCAGCCAATTTGATATTTCATTCTGTACAGTTCTTACTGTGGAAAAACATCTGCGACAAAGCTCATTTACTCAGGATTTTTGCAGGCAAAGGACATCTTCATCTAGTCAATCTAAATTGAATTTGATTGCAGCTTTCAGGATGAATGGACTATTAAAACACAATCCTATACCTCGTCGCCTCACAAGAATAAGTTTTTAAAAAATATCTTTGAAAAGGTGCAGTTTGAACCTCAGACAGTCTAGATTAGGTGTTCCCAAATTTTTTTATGCCATGGACTCCTACCATTAACCAAGGGGTCTGTGGACCCCAGGTTGGGAAACCCTGGTCTAGAAAAAACAAAAAAAATAGTTTTTAGAAGTAAAACAATCAAATTAGTGCTCCATTTCACTAACGCTTTTATTAACCTTGCCTCATTCTTCTTCCCTTCCTCTTTTCTGTGCTCCTTTGCTCACTGTTTCACATGCTCCAGATGTTCTTCAGTGTGCTTTGTCTCTTACATCTTTGTGTGTTTCCTTCCTCTATTTCTTGCTCCCTTGCTTGTTTTGTACTTCATCTCCTTAAACATTTACTTACCACTTTTATGAATTTGCTTACTCTTTCTGTTCAATCACTCTTATGCTTGCTCCTTTGCAAGCACAATTTCACTTTCGTAGTCCTGCATTCTCTCCTTCTTTCACACTCACACACTCTGTTCATCCTTTCATATGAGTTTCAGATAACCTGCTTTTGGCTTTTGATTTGAGTGGGACGTGTTTAAAAGCGAGATAGTGAAGGGTCTTGGCCTGAAATGTTGATTGTTTACTTTTTTCCATAGATGCTGGTTGGCCTGCTGAGTTCCTCCAGCATTTTAGACAATAGACAATAGGTGCAGGAGTAGGCCATTTGGCCCTTTGAGCCAGCACCGCCATTCACTGTGATCATGGCTGATCATCCACAATCAGTATCCAGTTCCTGCCTTATCCCCATAAGCTTTGATTCTGCTATCTTTAAGAGCTCTATCCATCTCTTTCTTGAAAGCATCCAGAGACTTGGCCTCCACAGCCTTCTGGGGCAGAGCATTCCATATATCCACCACTCTCTGGGTGAAAAAGTTTTTCCTCAGCTCCGTTCTAAATGGCCTACCCCTTATTGTTAAACTGTGGCCTCTGGTTCTGGACTCACCCATCGGCGGGATCATGCTTCAGCATGTCCAGTCCCTTAATAATCTTATATGTTTCAATAAGATCCTCTCTCAGTCTTCTAAATTCCAGAGTATACAAGCCCAGTCGCTCTAATCTTTCGACATATGACATTCCCGCCATCCCGGGAATTAATGTTGTGAACCTACGCTGCACTCCCTCAATAGCAAGAATGTCCTTCCTCAAATTTGGAGACCAAAACTGCACACAGTACTCCAGGTGTGGTCTCACCAGGGCCCTGTACAGCTGCAGAAGGACCTCTTTGGTCTTGTACTCAATTCCCCTTGTTATGAAGGCCAACATGCCATTAGCTTTCTTCACCGCTGGCTGTACTTGCATGCTTGCTTTCAGTGACTGATGTACAAGAACACTTAGATCTCGTTGTACTTCCCCTTTTCCTAACTTGACTCCATTTAGATAATAATCTGCCTTCCTGTTCTTACCACCAAAGTGGATAACCTCACATTTATCTACATTAAACTGCATCTGCCATGCATCTGCCCACTCACCCAGCCTGTCCCAAGTCACCCTGCATTCTCATAACATCCTCCTCACATTTCACACTGCCACCCAGCTTTGTGTCATCGGCAAATTTGCTAATGTTACTTTTAATTCCCTCATCAAAATCATTAATATATATTGTAAACAGCTGCAGTCCCAGCACTGAACCCTGCGGTACCCCACTGGTCACCACCTGCCATTCCGAAAGGGACCCATTAATCACTACTCTTTGTTTTCTGTCAGCCAGCCAATTTTCAATCCATGTCAGTACTCTGTCCCCAATACCATGTGCTCTAATTTTGCCCACTAATCTCCTATGTGGGACTTTATCAAAGGCTTTCTGAAAGTCCAGGTACACTAGTCCATTTTCATAGTTACATCCTCAAAAAATTCCAGAAGATTAGTCCAGCACGATTTCCCCTTCATAAATCCATGCTGACTCGGACCGATCCTGTTACTGCTATCCAGATGTGTCGTAATTTCATCTTTTATAATTGACTCCAGCATCTTTCCCACCACCGACATCAGGCTAACGGGTCTATAATTCCCTGTTTTCTCTCTTCCTTCCTTCTTGAAGAGATGGACAACATTAGCCACTCTCCAATCCACAGGAACTGATCCTGAATCTATAGAACATTGGAAAATGATTACCAATCTGTCCACGATTTCTAAAGCCACCTCCTTAAGTACCCTGGGATGCAGACCATCAGGTCCCGGGGACTTACCAGCCTTCTGACCCAACAGTCTCTCCAATACCATTTCCTGCCTAATATAAATTTCCTTCAGTTCATCCATTACCCTAGGTCCTTTGGCCACTATTATATCTGGGAGATTGTTTGTGTCTTCCGTAGTTTTTTGTCTGTTGCTTTGGATTTCCAGCATCTTCAGATTTTCTTGTGTTTGAGATAGTAAAGAGATCTGAGTCAGAGTAGTCCTAATACGAAAAAAGCAAAGACGGTAAGATTAGGGAACATTGGTTAACAAAGGATCATGAAGGGTTGATCAGGGAAAAGACAGGGAGGGAATTTGGTATTGAACGAGTTCTTTGAGGTTGAAAGGGATATAGGAGATAACTTAAAAAAATAAAGTAATAAAGCAAAAATGGGTCATGAAATGACCTAGACAAATAAGATTAGAAGCCAAAAATCATTTGTAAATTTATGATAAGAGAGCAGCTAAAGAAAGAGTAGGTCCCTCGGGGGCCAAAGGAGCAATCTTTGTGTGAGTAACATTCTAACTGAATAGTTCTCACCAGTGTTCTGGTAGAAGGATAATGAAGGCTGGTAACTAAGAAAATAGATGAAGGCATTGTGGTTGAAATAGACTTTACATGGATTTCAGTAAGGTTGGTGAGGAAGGTTAAGGCACAAGGGATCTGAGGTGTGTTGGCAAGTTGGATCCATAATTGGCTTGGTGATCAGAGGGAGGGGCAGTGATGGATGGGTGTTTTCTGACTGGAAAGATGTGTGCTGGGATCTTTGTTATTTATGATTTATATATATATATATATATCCATTTACATAGAGACAGGTTTATATTTATAGAGACATATGATAATACTCTTATACTTTATTGTCGCCAAACAATTGATACTAGAACGTACAATCATCCCAGCGATATTTGATTCTGTGCTTCCCGCTCCCTGGATTACAAATCGATAGGTGTGATTCGTAAGTCTACGGATAACACATTTGCAAAGAAGATTGGTGGTTACATCAGGAGGCAGATCAGCTGGAATGTTGGGCATCTCAGAGAAAAGTGCAAGTTAACACACTTTAGGAAGTCAGATTGTGGTAGGACAGATCAAGTAAGTGTCAGGGACCTCGGAAGCATTGTTATACAGATGAACCTTGGAGTAGAAGTCCATAACTCATTGAAAGTGGCACCACAGACAGATAGGGTATTGAAGAAAACACTTGATATATTTAAATTCATGGATCAATGCATTGAGTATAACAGTTGGGACATAATGTTATATTTTAAACAACATTGAGTAGACAGCCTTCAGAGCATTGGGTACAATTCAGGATGCCACAACACAAGAAGGATCGAGTAGCGATAGGGAGAGTGCAGAAGGAGTTCACCAGAAAGTTTCCTGGAATGGTTTTCTATGAA
This sequence comes from Mobula hypostoma, assembly GCF_963921235.1. Lineage (NCBI taxonomy): Eukaryota > Metazoa > Chordata > Chondrichthyes > Myliobatiformes > Myliobatidae > Mobula > Mobula hypostoma. Next base: position 168,171,697 of record NC_086102.1, read on the forward strand.
ATACAGGGAGATTATATAGGCTAGGTTTATACTCATTGGAACATTGGAAGCTGAGAAGTGACCTTACAGAGGTTTATAAAATTATGAGGGGCATAGATATGATTCACAGTGTCTTTTCCTCAGGACATGGGATTCTGGAACTTGAAGGCACAGGTTTAAAGTGAGTGGGGAGTAATTTAAACGATATGAGAGGTGAATTTTTAACACTGAAGTTGGTAGTCATCTGGAAGCAGCTGCCAGGGGAGATGGTAGAAGCAGATATAATTACAGCACTTAAAAATCTTCTGCACAGCTACTTAATTAGGAAAGGTATAAAAGGATGTGGGTGGAATGCAGGCAAATGGGATGAGCAGTGATAAGCATCATGCTTGGCATGGGCAAGGTTGCCCAATAGGGCCTATTTATGTGCTGTGCTGTTTTGTGATTCTAATATGAATTTCTTTTGGATGAATTGGAGAAAGACATGGCTGTTACTTTCTACTCTGTTATGAGCAATTGAATGTTTAACTTTACATGGCATAGGATTCATTTGCATTTAAATAAATCAGTATAATAGCAAATAATGATGCTGCCTGGCCCGCTGCGTTCACCAATTATGTGTGTAGCAAATAATGAGTCTGTTTTTGGAGTTTACAGTTAAGTAATGTTGAATACCACTTGTACATTAAGTTTTGCTGTTTATTTCATTTTGAAATATCGGCCCAGATTTTGCAATGCAAAATAAACATTTACCCAATTATGTGCTAATACTACTTGCAACTCTGCAATTTTAGCAAAGACGTGATTCCCAAGGTTGCAGTAGTTTCTACATGGATGTCCTTTCAAATGCTACGTTCCTTCTGTCTTGGACTCCACATGCAACTCTGCCCTGCCTGTGGTGAATACAAATGAACATCATTCCACTTATAGGACATGGCATGGACAGCTTCTCCATTGACTTAAACAGCTGAGAATGCTGGCAAGCAATTATTTGTTTATTCAGATAACTTTAATTTTGTGCCCTCTCCAGGATTTTGCAGCCTTCCAAAATTTGCTGATTAGAATTGGAAGTAATACTTCAGTTATCACCTAAATAGATTCAACATAACATTCTTGTTATAGTGCAACAAACAATCTGCTGGAAAACTCAGAAGCGTGAGCAGTATCTGTGAGAGGATGAAAATTGTTCATATTTTGGGTTGAAATGTTGAATTGGTTCTGATGCAAGATTCTACTTTTGTCCTCTCCTTGTCACCTATTTCCCACCTTTTCAACCCCCCCCCCACCAAATTCAGGATGTCTGCACCCTCTTTGTGATCTCTGTCATTTTTTAAAAAAACCAGACAGGTAACACCTCAATTGAGATTTCCTGTTGACACCTATGCTCCTGTCCCTATGAGTATTTCCCTTTTGTCTTCTGGCGTCTGAACAATTTTTCTTCAAAGGAGCATCACACCTCTCAGATTTTAAAACTGTATTAAGAGACAAACATTCTGTGAAGATTCCTACACTTGGCATTCTGGACGGCCAACAACATGCTGCGAGGGATTCTGAAATTCAAATTGTCTCTGGGGATGGATGATGGAGGAAACCTTCACATTCTATGGCATCGTGCTGTGATTTCTGCTGCCCCAGGCACCGAAATCCTGACCTTGAGTTTAAGTAGACGGAGGCAACTCTTACACACTTGTTCTCATGGGATGTTGTGTATGAACAACTTGTGAAATGTAAGGTATTATATTTTAAGGTATTACTTAAGGCTTTTATATCTTCATAGACCAGTAGTTTTTGAATATATCTGGACGTTTTGAATGTCAGAACTTTAGAAACATTCATAGTTTTTGATTGTTTTGATAGCTGGCTAACCTGTTCTTCTTACTTTTCCAACCCCATCCTTTCTCAGCATGTTACAGAAGGTCCAGTCAATATGCAAGGGCCTTGCTTTGAGTGAAACTGGTTCCTGGTGGCAAGTTCCACTGGGGGGAGAAAAGCAGTAAATGAATCTGAACTTTGTTCACAGGTTTATGGCAGAGACTGGCTGTTTGCTACTGACTGCAAATTCTCAGCTATTAAAATTTTACCCACACCTTTGGGGAGAGTTGCAATTTGTGGATTTTGCTGAGGCAGTTTGGAAAATGGAAGGTTTTAAATGAGTGTTTGAACCATATTTCTCCAAGGAAACATTAATAGAATATTAATCAGCACATTAATTTGGTATCAATTGATCATTGCAAGAGATTGTGTTCTTAACCCTGCAGGTTTTTTTAAAGTTAGAAAATTGGTTCATATCAGATAGTAATATGTGGAATTCAGTAGGATAGTAGAATTGGACATAGATTGCTAATGTAGCAGATGTTAAATAAAGCAAATGGTTGTGCATAGTACCACACAGTTGCCTTCATGAACCAGTGCCATTGTTTGATGGTGGTGTAATGTTTTATTTTTGTCTGTGTGTGTGTGTATATATATATGTATACAATTTGGTGAAATAAATAGAATTTGATTAATTAAAATGTTAAGAGGAGGAGAATAAGAATCAGCATACTGTGAAATCTCACTTGTATGATAGTAAGGACAATCAATGTATACATTTTATCTCCTGTTTCAAAGATATCATGGGATGTAAGAGTATCACTTCTGCAACAATTTTTAGGGATCAAATGTGCAGGCAGTGCAGAATGAAGAGACTTACAGCTTCTCTGTAATCACTGTGATCTGGTTGCCATGGTGATGTGCTGCCCAAGCACATATTATGTGCACCGCTTCTGCAAGAAATTGGTACAAATTTTGTGATGAAAATGTAGTTTCCTATTAAAATCTATACTAAAATGTCATACAGCGTTGATTAAAACAAGACCAGAGTTCCAATAGCTTTCAGTGGACATTCATTACTCCTGCAAATATCTCCGTTGCCTCTCTTTTTGTGTGATAGAAATACATTATCTATTCTGCATTTAGATCTTGAGGCTAATATTCTCATGCACTTTGGAGGGGATGGTGTTTTGATGTCTTCAGTAATATCCCATTTAATAATTTGTATTATTTCATAGACTGCAGTCAGTATACCAGATTTTGAAGTGTAGTTTACAAAATTTACTTATGAACCATAATCACTTGGAAATCATAATTTATATATCATAATAATCATCTACACTTTTAGGGTGCATATTCCATTGTTTAGTTCATAATTTTGGCCTAAGCTGTGGGGTTGATTTCTCCAGTATGTCTGTATTCACTTTGCGTACTGAATCTGTTCCCCCAGGTCACGCATGACGAAGATTGACACTGAGAAAAACTCTTTCCTCTGTTCAGTAATGTGTCTACAACCTCAGCTTACTCAGTATCATCCTCATTTACAATAGCAATTTTCTCTATTTCTCTTATCAACCAGAAAATGCCATTTTACAATCAAATTACCAATTCTGCCGAAGTTTCAATACTTCTACATTGAGATCTTTTCAAAAAGAATTGGCTTGATACTGCCCAAAGCTACTGAAGCAGTTATTTCATAACATAACAGGAGGTCCGGGAAGAAAGACAAGGGGGGCGGACCCAGAGGATGGGCAAGAGGTACATTCAGAGAGAGAAAAAGGAGAGTGAGAGAAAGAATGTGTGCATAAAAATAAGTAACAGATAGGGTACGAGGGGGAGGTGGGGCCTTAACGGAAGTTAGAGAAGTCGATGTGCATGCCATCAGGTTGGAGGCTACCCAGACGGAATATAAGGTGTTGTTCCTCCAACCTGAGTGTGGCTTCATCTTTACAGTAGAGGAGGCCGTGGATAGACATGTCAGAATGGGAATGGGATGTGGAATTAAAATGTGTGGCCACTGGGAGATCCTGCTTTCTCTGGCGGACAAAGCGTAGATGTTCAGCAAAGCGGTCTCCCAGTCTGCGTCGGGTCTCGCCAATATATAAAAGGCCACATCGGGAGCACCGGACGCAGTATATCACCCCAGTCGACTCACAGGTGAAGTGTTGCCTCACCTGGAAGGACTGTTTGGGGCCCTGAATGGTGGTAAGGGAGGAAGTGTAAGGGCATGTGTAGCACTTGTTCCGCTTACACGGATAAGTGCCAGGAGGGAGATCAGTGGGGAGGGATGGGGGGGGAACGAATGGACAAGGGAGTTGCGTAGGGAGCGATCCCTGCGGAATGCAGAGGGGGGGGGAGGGAAAGATGTGCTTAGTGGTGGGATCCCGTTGGAGGTGGCGGAAGTTACGGAGAATAATATGTTGGACCCGGAGGCTGGTGGGGTGGTAGGTGAGGACCAGGGGAACCCTATTCCTAGTGGGGTGGCGGGAGGATGGAGTGAGAGCAGATGTACGTGAAATGGGGGAGATGCGTTTAAGAGCAGAGTTGATAGTGGAGGAAGGGAAGCCCCTTTCTTTAAAAAAGGAAGACATCTCCCTCGTCCTAGAATGAAAAGCCTCATCCTGAGAGCAGATGCGGCGGAGACGGAGGAATTGCGAGAAGGGGATGGCGTTTTTGTAAGAGACACAGTGAGAAGAGGAATAGTCCAGATAGCTGTGAGAGTCAGTAGGCTTATAGTAGACATCAGTGGATAAGCTGTCTCCAGAGACAGAGACAGAAAGATCTAGAAAGGGGAGGGAGGTGTCGGAAATGGACCAGGTAAACTTGAGGGCAGGGTGAAAGTTGGAGGCAAAGTTAATAAAGTCAACGAGTTCTGCATGCGTGCAGGAAGCAGCGCCAATGCAGTCGTCGATGTAGCGAAGGAAAAGTGGGGGACAGATACCAGAATAGGCACGGAACATAGATTGTTCCACAAACCCAACAAAAAGGCAGGCATAGCTAGGACCCATACGGGTGCCCATAGCTACACCTTTAGTTTGGAGGAAGTGGGAGGAGCCAAAGGAGAAATTATTAAGAGTAAGGACTAATTCCACTAGACGGAGCAGAGTGGTGGTAGAGGGGAACTGATTAGGTCTGGAATCCAAAAAGAAGCGTAGAGCTTTGAGACCATCCTGATGGGGGATGGAAGTATATAAGGACTGGACATCCATGGTGAAAATAAAGCGGTGGGGGCCAGGGAACTTAAAATCATCGAAAAGTTTAAGAGCGTGAGAAGTGTCACGAACATAGGTAGGAAGGGATTGAACAAGGGGTGATAAAACCGTGTCGAGGTATGCAGAAACGAGTTCGGTGGGGCAGGAGCAAGCTGAGACAATAGGTCGGCCAGGACAGGCAGGTTTGTGGATCTTGGGTAGGAGGTAGAAACGGGAAGTGCGGGGTGTGGGAACTATAAGGTTGGTAGCAGTGGATGGGAGATCCCCTGAGCGGATAAAGTCGGTGATGGTGTGGGAGACCATGGCCTGGTGCTCCTTAGTGGGGTCACGATCGAGGGGTAAATAAGAGGAGGTATCCGCGAGTTGTCGCTGTATTACATCATTACCAGTGCTGCTAGTTAAAGTTCTGCACTCGAAAAATCACCTTTTATATATTTCTTTGCTTACCTTCCAGACGTTGTTTGTTCTTACAGTCAGTGAGCTCATAAGTCAACTCCTTTTCCATTTATGGAATAGTTCCTTTCAAATTCATGCTAACTTCTGCAAGCACCTTAACCAACTATTCTGCAAACACCAGAATTTGGATTTTGTGCAATTTATCGGATTGTCCTAATATACAGTATCATAAGTAACACACAAAATGCTGAAGGTACTCAGCAGGGCAGGCAGCATCTATGTCAATGTTTCAGGCTGAGTCCCTTTATCAGCACTGGAAAGAAAGGGGAAGAAGCCAGAATAAGAAGGTGGTGTGGGGAGGGGGTGTAGAAGTTAAAGCTGGAAGGTGATAGGTGAAGCCAGGTGGGTAGGGAAAGAGAGGAATGAAGCGAGAAGCTGGGAGGTGATAGCTGTGAAAGGTAAGGGGCTGAAAATGAAGGAATCTGATAGGAGGGAAGAGTGAACCATGGAGAAAGGGAAAGAGGAGGGGCATTGGGGGAGGTGATAGACAGGTAAGGAGAAGAGAAGAGGTAAAAGGGGATCCAGAGTGGGAAGTGGGAAAAATTTCCGCAAGTTAGAGAAATCAGTGCTCATGTCAGCAGGTTGGAGGTTGCCTAGATGGAATATGAGGTGTTGCTCCTCAAACCTGATACTGGCTTCATTGTGGGCAGTAGAGGAAGCCATGAACCAATATGTTGGAATAGGAGTGGGGATTGGAATTAAAATGGTTGGTCAAAATGTTTATGCACATCAGAATAACTTTATCTCATTTTCTGAATGTTTTGTTTTAACCACTCATGAGCAAGACTTTCTCACTAGTTGGTAAAATATGCTATACTTTTTCAAGGAGGCATTAAGAACATTTTTGAATTATTTATCCTCTTGCCAAGACAGGCTTCAAAATAAAATTCCTATTTTAAGAGTTTGGTGTTAAGCTTGAACCTGTTTGTTGGTGAGTGTAATTGAATTCTGGGATCTTAACCTGGAAGAGGATTCTGATGTTAGTTTGCTTATCTTGCCATTTAACTTAGAAGAAGATTTTACAGAGACATATTTGGCAGTTCTCTCCAGTGCTTTTTGTTAGAATCTTCGAATCATACAGCCCTTCGATTCATGCCAACTTGGATGCCCACCTGAGTTTGTTGCATTGGCATATATTTGACCCATATCCCTCTAAACCCTTCCTATTCCTGTTCCTGTCCCTGTCCAAGAGCCTCGGCTACTTTCTCTGGTGGCTTACTCCATGTATAAATCACCCTCTGGGTGAAAAAGGTGCCCCTGAGGTTCCTACTAAATCTTTCTCCCCCCTCATCTTGAATCAGTGTGCTCCATTTCCTGGTTCCTCCACTCCAAAAGGACTGTGTATGTTCACCCCATCTAACCTTTATGAGGTTATCCCTGATTCTCCTACCCAGCATCAACCTCTCTCCATGACTCAGTCCATAGAGTTCTGGCAGCATACTCATAAATCTCCTCTGCATTCTTTATAGCATCTTTGCTGTAGCATGGTGACCAAAACTGAACATGATATTCCAAATGTAGTCTCATCAACATCCTATACAAGTGCAACATAACCACCCAGCTTCTATGCTCAATGCCCTGACTGATGGCCAGCGTGCCTCTTCACACTCTTTTCATCTTTAATATACTTCAAAAAATCTCTTTGGTTTCTCTTTAATCTTCTTTGCCGAAGTTACCTCATGCTTCAATTTTGCCCTTTTGATTTCCTTCTTAAGTACACAGTATTTCCTGTATATCTTCAGGGGTTCGTTTAATTCCAGCTGTCTAAATCCGACTACAGTCTCAATATCCCTCATTATTCACAGTTCCTACTACCGCCAGCCTTGCCCTGCACTCTAACAGGAATATGCTTCACTGTACTGCCAGGTTTGCCTGCTGCTGGCAGTCCACATCTCAGAAGCATAAAGGAGGGTGACTGTTGCTGTTGCATTATATTAGGTTTGAGTTCTTAACCTTTAAATACTCTTACTGAGGTAGCCAAAAGTGTGCTGTCACACTGAAGGATAAGGTGAATTTCATCACTGATGACTGCCCTTGTTGAGAAAGAATCTGAGAAAGGGAAAATTGTTCCGGTTGTTGTCATGGGCATTTATTAAGATGTTGTGTAGTAACAAATCAAGATGACCAAGTTAAACCCTTTAGTAAATTTATTGCTATTTCTGCACAAGCCTCTGCTATAACCTATGTGCAGTCCCTTAACAAGACCATTGAAAAATGTGACACTAGTTGAAACATGCATGCATAACCTCATCAAAGGCAACACTCCTGGATCTCTGTACTGATCAAAATGATCTGTTTGTGTGTCTGAATCCAGTGATCTCCAAGAAGAGAAAATCTATCATGTTTGCTTATTAACACAAATTCCTTTCTCTAGCTCTGACACTATCCTCCTTTGGCAAATATCTAAAAATGAGGTAAACCATTTGCAGCCATTCTGTCATATTTGATTCCAAATTGAGATTTGAACCTCAATTTACTCTGGTACCAAAAGTGTCTACTTCAACCTCTATAATTTCACTAACATTTTCACTCCACTTCATGTCATCTGCTGCAGAAGAATTCACCAATGTCTTTTTTTTTTAACTGATAAACTTCACCATTCTAAGTCACTCAAGACCATTGTGTTTTGTCCTACACTCTGAATGTGTATTTACATTTATGAATATCACTGTGTGGTACAGCTGTATAACTGGTAATGTAAGATCCTGAGATCTGACCTTTGGTGAGATTGTTCTCTTTATGTACTATTTAAATATGAACTCTTGACGAGGATCAGTTATATACATTGCTCAGTGTTCCGAAGTTTTACCCAAATTTTTTCTTATTTTGCAGAACATTTTACCTGTATTGTGAAAGTTTTATACAATTTATTATATGTGCAAGCTATTGCAACGCTCTCATTTCAATTTAATGAAGAAGAAAGAGAAGCATGGAAGAATTCTGGAAAACTGCAGGTCAGTTCTATTAATATAAAGTTCTTGCACACTAGTTTAATTTGTACATGAATCTCTCCATGTTTTTTAAAAAAAACCTTATTTGAGAAAACACAAAGATTGTGCAAAGTATGACTTTCCTCAGATGCAAAGTCCATAAACTTGGAACCTGCTACACCAGGAAATCACTTTTTGTGATTTTTCATAATCCTTATTTATACCTTTTACATATTGGCAAGCCAACTGTGTATTGAATAAATCCTTATACTGTATATTGACAGGATGAGAGTGTTTCAGTTGTCACTTTTAATTCAATGAGAACACTGTAGGTAATGAACCCGTCAAAGAGAATAACCTGACCAAAATGAAAAATTGAGTGACAAGTGATAACAGTTACAAATAGCCTTATGTTCTTGGCTTTTCATACCAAGATGCAGTTAACAGAATTAAAAGAATAGATTTGCTGGATTTTGGCAGTAGTCTGGAGTAAGAAACAGTACAAAAATCTCAAACTTATTGGCCAAGCTCCATAGCTATTTTAATGTTTCATTCTATTGCTAAACTCCCTGTCTAGTGGTGGAGCAGGGACTTCCTAAAAGGCTATGGCATTTATGCTTTGGAAATTGCTCTTGTTCTTGTGCTAAGTTTAGTTGTAGAACTTGAGTCAATTTGCTACAGTGTATTGCAGGAATGAATCGGGGAAAGTTGCAGTTTTTTCAAATTTTTTTGATGCTATTTAATCCTGTGTTTTCTTTATATGTTGAGAAAATTGAATGCAAGCATTGACACCTAGAATATCTTCATCAGGAGCAAGTAGAGGCTTAACTAAAATGGTAAAAGCAATGCACCCCCTCCATACTAATCACCTACCAGCATGTCAGCACATCCTACCCCATAAGTGGTAGAATCTATTCCAAATTCAGATCTCACCAACCACCTCTAAAGTCACAGAAGTGGAGTGGAGACAAATTATTCATGGCCCCAAAGAACAGCTAAAAGATTATTTTAAGAAAATCAACACCTGTATGTTATCAAGGAAAAATTAAGTTTAAAAGCTCAGTAGTATAAAATTAGATTATGCACAGTAGTTGTAAGCAACTGGAAAGCTTTGTAGTATACGAGGTAAAGTGTTGATGGAATGCAGATGTTGAAGTTTTCAAGTGTTCAAAAGTAATATTTTTTCTCAGACGATTTTATGTTTGAATCTGGAGAAAATTAGAAGTAACCTTCATGATTCTTCATTTAAATTTGAACAGATTTGGGGACCTTTTATTCGATATTTTCATTTAATGTAATATTTACCCTTCTTGTTTTTTTTTCACTGTTTTAATGGAGGTCGGGATTGAGGACGTGATTTTAAGTTTAACTCTGTTTGGTTTCAAGTTAGCCCATTGCTTTGCTTTGCTTTTAGTTAGTTGCACGGTGGGTTTTTTTTTGGGGGTTTTTTTTTTCTTTTTTTCTATTGATATATATAAAATCTAGTATACTATTATGTTATTTTGGTTTCTTATGCTTAAATTACATTGTTTGTAGTATTTTCTTTTTGGTATTGTTATCTTTTGGAATTTTATTATACTTTAACATTGTATTAATGTTTATATGGCTTACCTTTTTTGTATACTTACTCAATAAAAAGATTTAAAAAGAAAGAACAAAAGTAATATTTGTTAGTGCCATCAGACCTTGGAGAAACCAAGTGAGATGGTATGGTCAAGTGAATGCCTGTCACTGCAGCAGTTTGATTTGTGTTCAAGGAAAATTATATTTAGGAAGTGAGAACATTTAATTTGGAAGGGAGGGGATAAGGGAGAGCAAATCAGAGACTTTCCATGCTGTGACACCCCAAGACACCTTTAACCACCTACAATGCATAAATTGAGAGTGAGTGTGATGGTAAACTCTCCTCTTGCCTGGATGAATTCAGTGCCAAAGGTTCTGAAAAAAGCTTGACGTCATTAGGGCAAAACAACTTATTGGTACCCTATCAATCAATACCCTCCACTTCTGGTATACTGTATTTGAAGTGTGCACTATCTACAAAATGTGCTGCATTTACCCACCCAAACTATTCCCAAACCTATGGTCTCTGTCATCAGTAAGGATGAGGTGAGCAGGTCCATGGCAACGCTACACCTGCAGGTCTTCTCTTCAGTGCAAGTCTTACACACTGTCTGACTTGGAAATATACTATCAGTACTCCATTGTCACTGGGTCTAAATCTTGGAGCTCCCAGTGCAGCTGCACTGTTGGAGAACCTTTAGCAGAAATGCAGTGGTTCAAAAAGACAGCTAATCTCTGCCAGCTCAAGGGCAATTAGGAATGAGCAATAAATGGTGTCCATGCTGATAACACATCCAAAGTCTGAAAAAATAATTTTTAAACAAAGTGTAGGTTAAAAGAGACTGCAAAAGGTAAAAGTGACAATGTGAACTAGGATGCAGACAGCAAAAGTTTGAATGAGCTCAAATTTCTGGATGTTCAAAAGTGATGAAGAGAGCATTGAAAAATATCTGGGGTTAATAAGGAAATTGGATGAGGATTTCAGCAGCAGCTAGTCCATGATCAAATAGTCATAGTCATACTTTATTGATCCCGGGGGAAATTGTTTTACGTTACAGTTGCACCATAAATAATAAATAGTAATAAAACCATAAATAGTTAAATAATAAAATGTAAATTATGCCAGGAAATAAGTCCGGGACCAGCCTATTGGCTCAGGGTGTCTGACCCTCCAGGGGAGGAGCTGTAAAGTTTGATGGCCACAGGCAGGAATGACTTCCTGTGACGCTCTGTGTTGCATCTCGGTGGAATGAGTCTCTGGTTGAATGTACTCCTGTGCCCAACCAGTACATTGTAGTGGATGGGAGACATTGTCCAAGATGGCATGCAACTTGGACAGCATCCTCTTTTCAGACACCACCATCAGAGAGTCCAGTTCCATCCCCACAACATCACTGGCCTTATGAATGAGTTTGTTGATTCTGTTGGTGTCTGCTACCCTCAGCCTGCTGCCCCAGCACACAATAGCAAACATGATAGCACTGGCCACCACAGACTTGTAGAACATCCTCAGCATCGTCCGGCAGGTGTTAAAGGACCTCATTCTCCTCAGGAAATAGAGACGGCTCTGACCCTTCTTGTAGACAGCCTCAGTGTTCTTTGACCAGTCCAGTTTATTGTCAATTCGTATCCCCAGGTATTTGTAATCCTCCACCATGTCCACACTGACCCCCTGGATGGAAACAGGGGTCACCGGTACCTTAGCTCTCCTCAGGTCTACCACCAGCTCCTTAGTCTTTTTCACATTAAGCTGCAGATAATTCTGCTCACACCATGTGACAAAGTTTCCTACCGTAGCCCTGTATTCAGCCTTATCTCCCTTGCTGATGCATCCAACTATGGCAGAGTCATCAGAAAACTTCTGAAGATGACAAGACTCTGTGCAGTAGTTGAAGTCCAAGGTGTAAATGGTGAAGAGAAAGAGAGATAAGACAGTCCCCTGTGGAGCCCCAGTGTTGCTGATCACTCTGTCGGACACACAGTGTTGCAAGCACACGTACTGTGGTCTGCCAGTCAGGTAATCAAGAATCCATGACACCAGGAAAGCATCCACCTGCATCGCTGTCAGCTTTTCCCCCAGCAGAGCAGGGCGGATGGTGTTGAACGCACTGGAGAAGTCAAAAAACATGACCCTCATAGTGCTCGCTGGCTTGTCCAGGTGGGCGTAGACACGGTTCAGCAGGAAGACGATGGCATCCTCAACCCCTAGTCGGGGCTGGTAGGCGAACTGGAGGGGAATCTAAGTGTGGCCTGACTATAGGCCGGAGCAGCTCCAGAATGGGTCTCTCCAGGGTCTTCATGACGTGGGAGGTCAATGCCACCGGTCCAAGATGGAGATATTAATGAACTAGCCTGTTCCTAAGGTGAGGAGTGTATGAAACCATAATAATACAGTAAAGTCTCTGGCTGTGGTTGAACAGATAATAGAACCAGTTAGGATGAGGAGCAGTATTTACCATAGTTCTTGCAGACTAGCTTGCACACCAATGGATTTTTAGTCTCAAGGTGTGAGTTGCTTTCCTCCTAAGCAGCAACCACTTAATCTTTGTTCAGTTTAGGATTGATTATAATTATATTCTTACTTCATTACAAAAGCTATTTCAGTAAATTGCAATATGAATCAGAATCAGGTTTATTATCATCGGCATGTGTCATGAAATTTGTTAACTTAGCAGCGGCAGCCGCAGTTCAATACAATACATAATATAGAAGATGAAGAAAAAATAATAAGAATAACTAAGTAAATCAATTTCAGTATACATATATTAAATAGATTAAAAATCATGCAAAAAACAGAAATATATTTTAAAAAGTGAGGTAGTATTCAGAGGTTCAATGTCCATTTAGGAATCAGATGACACAGGGGAAGAAGTTGTTCCTGAATTGCTGAATGTGTGCCTTCAGGCTTCTGTACCTCCTACCTGATGGTAACAGTGAGAAAAGGGCATGCCCTGGGTGCTGGAGGTCCTTGATAATGGACGCTGCCTTTCTGAGACACTGCTCCTTGAAGATGTCCTGGGTACTTTGTAGGCTAGTACCCAAGATGGAACTGACTAGATTTACAACCCTTTGCAGCTTCTTTCAGTCCTGTGCAGTAGCTCCCCGCCCCTGTACCGGACAGTGATGCAGCCTGTCAGAATATTCTCCATGGTATATCTGTAGAAGTTTTTGAATGTATTTGTTGACATACCAAATCTCTTCAAACTCCTAATGAAGTATAGTTGCTGTCTTGCCTTCTTTATAACTGCATCGATATGTTGGGACCAGGTTAGGTCCTCAGAGGTCTTGACACCCAGTAACTTGAAACGGCTCACTCTCTCCACTTCTGATCCCTCTAGGAGGATTGGTGTATGTTCCTTCGTCTTAACCTTCCTGAAGTACACAATCAGCTCTTTCGTCTTTCTTTTTCTTTTTTCAATCTTTTTATTGATTAAAAAAAAAAGCGTGTATACAAACAAGAGGAGAATATCTCTGGTATATATGTCAGTAACAGTACATACAGAAGGTAAAATAAACAATATCAGAATCACACATTGTGTTGATCTACAAAGTATAAATTTGGTATAGAATGTATAATATAAAAAAAAAGTAATTCATTCTCCTCTTACCAATTTATGAAGAAAGGAAGGACTATTAGAAATTTTTATATATAAAAAAAGAAAAAAAAACACTATTCTAAACAGAAGAAAAGGACTGGGCAGTCCATCCTGAGAGAAAAAGCAGGAGAAGAGAGACTCTGATCAAATCCAAGGTTCTGAAAAAATAGCTGGAAGAGAATCAGTACAAAAATCAGATCATATGAAAATATTGAATAAAAGGTCGCCAGATTTCTTCAAATTTAAAGGATGTATCCAATGTCCGACTTCTTATTTTCTCTAGACAGGACATGATAGAGGAAAGCCAATAAAAGGCAGTAGGAGAGTTATTTTGTCTTACTGACGTTAAGTGCAAGGTTGTTGCTGTGACAACACTTCACTAGTTGGCATATCTCGATCCTGTACGCCCTCGTCTCCATCTGAGATTCTACCAACAATGGTTGTATCATCAGCAAATTTATAGATGGTATTTGAGCTATGCCTAGCCAGACAGTCGTGGGTATAGAGAGAGTAGAGTAGTGGGCTAAGCACACACCCCTGAAAAAGAAGTTGATTAACTAAAATGTATCTTTATTTAATAATTAATAATTACCATTGTTGACACAAACCATTATTGCCCTTCATGGTGCTTCTCTTGCATGCTTCTTTTTGTATTGTGTTTTGACAGGTATTTTTTTCAGTGTTTGTAGCTGAGATGGATTTCTGAGTTCCTATGGGGCATTTCAGGCAGCAGTTGAGAATTAATTTGATTAGCTGTGAGTGTTGAGGAAATTGCAGACTGCTGAACATAAGGATAACTGTTAGAGTGGCTGGTGAGGGAGCAGGCATGTTATCATTCCTGAGGGTGTGTCTCATGGAATTGATGCCAAACTGCCATATCCCCGGCATAGTGCCTCAGGAGTTTTGCAATTCTGTATTTGAACAAAGGCTATGGCCAAAATGGCATCTATCAGAATTCCCTGTGACTAGTGTGAAACATCAAAGCGAGCTCTTGTACATTTGTGTCCTGAGTCACAGACTTATATAAACATCTGTTCGTTGCTAACCTAACCTTTAAAAATGATTTCAAAGTCTGATCCATTGGGATGGGTAACAAGAACGCCTTCACTATCGTTACCATTCTGTGTCATGGTATCTGCCTGACGTTTTCATGATGGCCACCATGTGTTCTGTAAGCAAGGAGCTAATAAGCTAAATGGGCTCCATCTATGGTACCTTTGCATTGCTTTGAATTCCATCTCCAGCTACAATGAATGGCAAGTTGAGGGAGGAGGTTTCCTGGGGTAAACAGTAGAGTTAGCAAGAGTTTTGAAGATTCTTTGGAAAATGTCCCTGCAATGATTGGTTATGTTTAATATGTGAATTTAGGATTGCAACATGAGAAGTACATGGTGAACTGATACTGCCCTTTTTTTTCTTCTGTTATTCAAGCCTATTCTTTTTGCATCAGATATCTCCACTAATGCATGTGTTATCAAGCACATTTCAAATATTTCCTGTTTTTTTTTAATATGTACAATCACTGTTAGTTATAGAACAGCATTTATTATAAACCTAGTAAGTTTATAATTTTATATCTGAATTTCCATTTGTTAAAACTTTTCTCCCTTTTATACTAATTACAGTGATTATTGTGTCCATTGATCTAATTAGTTTCCTCTCTGGTCAACATCCTGTCATATCTGAAATTCTGAAATTTTAGTTACACTGTCAACAATTATGTATTCATATTTGAGATCTATTTTTGCCTCTTGAACATAATGAAAAAAATGACTTCTGTATATCACAATATTGTGTTGGTTTGGTTTTCCAAGTGGAATAACTAAATATTTATTTTAAAACTTTCACAGACCATGGGTAATTCAGAAAAAAACAATGAAGTATTACTCAGCCACATAATCACTGAACTGTCGAAAGGAAAGCTTTACTGTGCAAGTAATACCGATCAATCATCAATGGTATGTACATACTGGTAACCATATAAACTAAATTCACTGCATTTTTATATCTTCACAAGATAAATTCTAATCAGGACCCTTCATCTGTTTTTCCTTTGAAACTGTTGACTTTATTTTCTTGCTAATACTAAATATATCAATTTACTCATACGAAGACTGAGAAACATTGAAACAGCAAGGAATATGTTTTAGCCTATGATATTAAATTACCTGGTGCACATTTTGTTAAAGATGAGGAACTCATTTTATCGTAAAAACAATAATATTTCTTCTCTTGTGTTTCATTGAAAATCTATCCATTCACAATATAGCTAGATGTTTTAAAGGTGATAGTTTTTATAACAACAAATCATTGCTTAAATGCAGTAAAATGCCCCATGATGCTTAGGGGCAATACTTGACATTGAACTACTGTAGTTTAGATGACTGATAACCTGTAAAAGAGCTTTTGTTTTAATACATGCAAGATTCTAGTTTATTGTCATTCTTCAGTACACAAATGTATAGAAGAATGAAATATTTGTTATCCCAGATCTGATACAACATTAAAAAACACAATAAGCATAAAGAACAAAATTAAGTGAAAACTGTAAGTATAAATATAAAAGCAATCCTATAAAACAATGTATAAATAACTGTTTTATGTATATAGACTGATCGTATGTACATAAAGTGATACTAGATGATGTATGTATCCTGGTGGTGGGGTATGTTAATGGCTGGAGGCTTTGATCAGTCTTGATAACTTCAGGAATACATTGTAATACATATTTAATAGATTGTATTGAAGGAGCAAAATGAGTTGGAAAAATAGGGTGAATTAGGCAGTGAATTCCAAACCTTGCTATTAATGTAGGCGAAGATTTGACAGAAAGATGAGAGGAAAGAAAATGGGGCTATTATCTGAGGAACTTAAAGTTGTAGGTTTGGGGAGCTAACAGGGACAGGCAAGATCATGAAAATATTTAAACGTGGATGAATGTCTTTAAAATCAGTGAGGCTTTAGGGAGGAGGTTCTTGGGAAACTGAAAGGTCCAAAGTTAAGTCACCTGGACTATACCCTAGGGTTCTAAAAGAGATGGCTGAAGAGATTTAGTAATGATCTTTCAAAATCAAATAATTCTGGCGTGGTTCCAGAGGAATAGAACATTGTAAATGAGACTCCATTCTTCAAGAAAGGAGAGAGGCGGAAGAAAAGAAATCATAGGCCAGTTAGTCTGACCTCAGCAGTTGGGAAGATGTTGGAGTCAGTCAATTGTTAAGGATGTGGTTTCAGGGTACCTGAAAGCACTTGATAAAATAGGCCACAGTCAGCATGGTTTCCTCAAGGGAAAGTCTTGCCTGACAAATCTGTTGGAATTCTTTGAAGAAATAAAAGTAGGATAGACAGAGGAGAATCGGTGGATGTTGTGTATTTGGATTTTCAGAAGGCCTTTGACAAGTTGCCACATATGGGGCTGTTTAACAAGTTAAAGAGCCCACGGTATTACAGGAAAGATTCTAGCATGGATAAAGCAGTGGCTGATTGGCAGGAGGCAAAGTGTAGGAATACAAAGATAAGTGGAGGGGCAGGTAGTTTTGAAGTAGAGAGGCTATTGTAGGACTTAGATTCAGAGAATGGCAGATGGAATACATTGTCAGGAAGTGTATGGTCATCAACTAAAAGGTTAGACTGTTTTCTAAAAATGTGAGGTGCAAAGGGACTTGGGAGTCCTTTGCAGGATTCTCTAGAGGTTAATTTGCAGTATGAGTTGTTGAGGAAGGCAAATGTGATGTTAGCATTCGTTTCAAGAGGACTAGAATACAGAAGTAAGGATATAATGTTGAGGCTTTATAAGACACTGGGAGGCCTCACTTGGAGTATTGTGAGTAGTTTTGGGTCCCTTATTTAAGAAAGGATGTGCTGGCGTTAGAGAGAGTTCAAAGGAGGTTCATGAAAATGACTCCAGGTTTGAAAGGCTTGTCATATGGAGCATTTGATGGCTCTGGGTACTCACTGGAATTCAGAAGAATGAAGGGGTGACCTCATTGAGAACTATCGAATGTTGTAAGGCTTTGTTATAGTGGATGTGGAGAAGATGTTTCCTAAGATGAGGGAGTCTTAAGACCAGAGGGGACAGCCTCAGAATAGAGGGGCATCCTTTTAGAATGGAGACGAGGATGAATTTCTTTAGACAGAGAGTGGTGATTCTGTGGAATTCGTTGCCACAGATGGCTGTGAAGGCCAAGTCATTGAAGAAGATCTATATAGGCATCCGTTAGTCTCATGAGACCATGGATTTGCGCCTTGGAAGGTTTCCAGGGCGCAGGCCTGGGCAAGGTTATATGGAAGACCAGCAGTTGCCTATGCTTCAAGTCTCCCCTCTCCACGCCACCGAAGTTGTCCAACGGAAGGGCATTAGGACCCATACAGCTTGGCACCAGTGTTATCGCAGAGCAATGTGTGGTTAAGTGTCTTGCTCAAGGACACACATGCTGCCTCAGCCAAAGCTCAAACTAGCGACCTTCAGATCACTAGACGAACACCTTAACCACTTGGCCACGTGCCAACACTTGAAGAAGATAGATTCTTCATTATTCAGGGCATGAAGGGATACAGGGAGAAGAAAGCAGCAGATTGGGGCTGAGAGGGAAAATGGATTAGCCATGCTGAAATGGTGGAGCAGACTCAATGGGCCAAATGGCCTAATTCTGCTCTATTATCTTATTGTCTATACCTCATGGTCTTTGACAATGGACTAACAGTTGCCTTTTGGTTAAGGACGACAGAGATTGCTGTGAATGAAAGTTTTGCCTTGTGGTAGTTGGGAGGTTGGCCAGCAGAGCACTGAATAGTTGAGCCTAGAGGCAATTTCCAGTAACAAACCAGTTATAGCAAGGGAAAGTCAGTGATGTTATAAGCATATTTTGCAAAATTTTGCAAAATGTTGATTTTAATAGGCTTAAATGTTGGTAAAGTGACATAAATGAATGTTTAAGATATTGAGGGTAGCCTTTATCAGTACTTTTAATTTCTTCTGGAATTGGATTAACCAGTTGTATAATGTGTCCAAATGGAGTATCCTGTGTTCAGAAGACAGTGTCTTTTCTAACTACTGAAATACAAGGCATCAACAACTGCACCTTGGCAGAACAAATGACTTCACTGTGTATAAAAGCCTGTGTACTAATAAATAATTTACACATGAAGTATAACGATTCTAGCTTAAAATTTAACTGAGTACATAGTGAATGAATGTGACCAGCCAAATTTATTTTCAGTAAATTCATATCTTTTTATTGCTTGTGATGATTAATAATATCTCATTCTACAAGTTTAAACTGAAGAACATGGTCACTTTTTAAACTATGAAATTACCTCCACAAAATGCTGGAGGAACTCAGCAGGCCAGGCAGCAGCTAAGGAAAAGAGGACAGTTGAAGTTTTGGGCTGAAACCCTTCAGCAGGACGGCCCAAAATGTCAATTGTACTTTTTTCCATAGATGCCGCCTAGCCTGCTGAGTTTCTCCAGTATTTTGTGTGTGTTGCTCGGATTTCCAGCATCTGCAGATTTTCTGTTGTTTATGAAATGACATGTTCAGTTTATAGTTTCGTACTTTTTGTGTGTGTGTGATTGCTGCTGTAAAGCTTAAACATAAAAACAGAAATAGAAAGCAACAATTACATTTTGCATGTCATTGGTACCAAAAATATCTGCCATTTTAGTAATTATTTCATTTTGCCTTTTAACTCCTCAGTTTACCACCGCTATTTGTTCACCCCAGTCCCTAGAATACAGTATCCAGCGGTTCTGTCTACCTTTCTTCAGGAACGCAAGCCTTCTTCAACACCATCTGTTCAGTGATGATCTTCCCAGTTGTCAGGTATGCCAACCACTTCATCTCCTTGCCATGTTACGCGTCTCACCCTTCACTTTAAAAAAGAAAACTTGCATATTTGAAAAGGTCCTGGGGAAAAATAATATTTTTAAGACTAGAAGCCATAGGAGCACAATTAGGCCACTCAGTCTGCTTGCCGTTTGATCATGGCTGATTTGTTTTCCCTCTTAATCCCATTCTCCTGCCTTCTCCTTGTAACTTTTAATCCCCTTACTAATCAAAAACCTACCACAGTTGCTGATACAGTCTGCAATAGTAATAGTGTAACCGCAGCAGAAAAACCAGGACCAACAGGCTCCGGGACAGTTTCTTCCCCCAGGCCATCAGACTGCTTAATTCATGCTGAGGCAACTGTATTTCTATGTTATATTGACTATCCTGTTGTACATAATATTTATTATAAATGACTATAATTGCACATTACACATTTGAACGGAGACATAATGTTATGACTTTTACTCATATTTATGAAGGATATTAGTAATAGAACATAGAATAGTACAGCACAGTACAGGCCCTTCAGCCCACAATGTTGTGCCGACCCTCAAACCCTGCCTCCCATATACCCCCCCCCCACCTTAAATTCCTCCATATATCTGTCTAGTAGTCTCTGAAAGTTCACTAGCTGATACAGTCTGCAATAGTGATAACATACTTACTTTGGCTGGCTGCTTCTGGTCAAGATGGTGCCAGTGAACAATGATTCCACAGACGACATTTTCCAGATAACAAAACTTTCCAATTATTTCACTTTTTCTACACCCTCTGCTTGTTGTTTTTGCCTTGTTTGTGTTATGGAAACTGTTGGAGCCTGTGACAGTTTGAATCTTGATAGAAGGATCTAGCACTGTGCTGTGTCTGGAGAGCTGCCTCATGGAGATCAGAGACGGTGGTGGGGGGGGGGTGAGGAGGGAGGGGAGGGTGGTTCGAAAAGGTCCGAGAACACAAGCTGAATCACGGAAAAGACTAGAGACGAGGCGTAGGGTCATGAATGACTCCAACTCAAAGCAGCGAGGAAGACTAAAGCATGGAGGTGAATGTGGAAGTGGTCAACAAAGGCTCAGCATAAGATGGTGTGTTCAGTCCCGTGTCAGCGTTCGGACCTGGATCGGTGTGTTTAGTCCTGGGTGGGTGCCATTCAGCTCCGGATGGACTGTGTTCAGCCCTGAATCGGCGGTGTTAGAACCCGGGTTGGTGGTCACTCTGTATGGAAGGACTGAGTTTGTGCAGCTGCTCTCATTGTATGCAACGAAAAGGCGTTTCCCATACTCAGAGTTATGTGATTATTGGACTGTACTTTGTATTGGTTTCCTTCAGTTTTTCAGTTTGTGGTCAATTGGCTGGTGGGTGATCTGTTAATTTTTTGTGTGTAAGGTTGGGAACTTGGTGCTACTGTTGCGGTCCTTTTCTGCGAGTGAGGGGGTTGGAGATTATTATGTGTAAAGGATCATTGATTGTTTTTGTAGCTTGTTTTGTGCTGCGGGCAAAAGGGGGATTTTGGGGTTTGCGAGTTTTGTTTCCTTTTCATGCCAAGGGGTGGGGGTAGGGAGTTGATATCTTTTCTTTCATTAACATCCGTGGTCTATCTGTATTTGATGGCTATCTGGAGTTGATAAATATCAAAGTTGTATTGTACCTGCATACTTTGACCATAAAATGAACCTTTGTACCTTTGCTGAGTCTTTGAACATAGACCAGTCTACTGACTCAAAGAAGTGAAAATATTTCAGCAGAATCAGCACAACAGCACAGAAAGGTGGGAAGTCTTTAACCAAATGGTTGAATTTATATGTACCGGTGCTCATCCAAATTTTAAGGATAATTTTTCAATTTAAATGTTTATCTTTCACTAACCTTCATTGTTGGTGAGGTGGGGAAAGAATGAAGAAATAAACCTGCAGTTAGAAATAAATTTTGTAGAATTAAGTTTTACTATCCAGTTGCATGGGAGAAGTGAGATAGTGGTACCAGAGTCTGGAACAAGAGAAACAGAGTTTTGCACAGGAATATAAAAACATTCCCTGAGGTGCTTTGGAGAATATTGGTAGAGAGAAGTGGAGTTATATTGGGAACATGTTGATTATGCTGAGCCTCAGCTGTGGCAGCGTGCTTGTGTCCTTGAGCAAGGCACTTAACCACACATTGCTCTAGTGTCTGTGTGAGGAGTGGCGCCCCACACAGACTTCCAACTTACGCCTTGTAAGGCATGAAAATGCCCGACGCAGGCCTCTCATGGTTTGAGTCGACGTTCCCTCCTGTTTCTCTCCATGGTTCACACACAAAATGTAGGAGGAACTCAGCAGGCCGGGGAGCGTGTATGAAAAAGCGTACAGTTGACATTTCGGGCCAAGACCCTTCAGCAGGACTCATGTTAACTGCCTGACCTGGGGAATATTTCCAGCACTTTGGTTTTTTTCCTGAACTATAGGGACTGGATCTAGAAGGAAGAAGTGGCTTGAATGAGTGGATCAACTCTTGGGGTGTGGGGGAGGGGTAGATTAATGAAGGGAAAAGATAAGGTTGGGAGTTAAGATGTTTGAAAAATGGTTGATCTTGCTTCTCAGTGATTGCATTGATCTGTGGTATTACGTAGCCAGCTTGGAGAATGATCCATTTGCTAATTTCACAGCTGTCTCCTTAGCCCAAATGGTAAACTTAAAAATTCATAGTATCTGGTTTGTTTTGCCTCAGATCAGAAGGCATAACACAACAAATAGGTTGATAATATTTTATTATATTATTTAAATATATGTAGAATCTACTGTTAATTAGAATATTACAAATAGTTAACATTTATCATTATTGTAATTATAGATCTTGTGTTGAATAAGAATAAAGATCATGGAGTGTAAATATGATACCTGAATGCAGTATATTCAGATGATATCTTTGTCCAACTACTATAAAACAAAAGTGTGACTGCTCAGGATTAAATGATAACCACAAGAAAGTGCTTGGAAATAAATATATGGCAAGAAGGATATTTTTACAAGCTTGACTTATATAAATATGTAAAATGCTGGAAACTATTGGTAGATAAGGCTGCATTTGTAAAAAGAGGGAAAAAACAATGTTTCACATCATAGACTCTGCCACATTTTATTCAGTTTAGTTTTCCTTAGTGGATTAGTATAAGTAGTAACTGAGCATATACTAATATACTACAGCTTGAATGTTTATGTTGATAATCAAGGAGTACTGTCTTCAGTGATTCACATGTTCTAAATCACAGTATCGTACATTAGTCATCAGAGAGTAAATTTTTTAGATTTTTTAATTCTTCAATAGTTTTTATTCTTGTTTGATCTTATAATATTTTTGTGGTAACAATACATCTTCAGTGATATTAAAACCTGATAAGTAAATTATGAATAATTAATATTTGATAGTTTAAATGTTTCTCTTAAGTTTTGGCATAATTATGCAATGTATAAAGCAAATCGTCTTATTTCATGAATGATTAGAATGTCAATTGTCCTAATTATCAACTCATTTTCCGTTAGTGATGCATCAACATCATAAAGTCATGCTGCCATGAAACTGTCATGATGTTTGCATGAAATGACTGTTGTCAGATTAATGTGTTTCATCGTTTATTGCCTCAGTTTATTACAACAGATGGTCTGTGTAAAAGTGACATTTTTATTTCTCATTTATAAGCAAACAGAAGAAGAATTTGGGATGCTTGCCAGATATCTTGGGTTACTGCCATCTTCTCTTCATCTGACTGATGAGGTCAATAGTTCTTCCTGCCTCGAATGGCCAGTAGCAGCTCCAGATATTATTTCTCAGTGGTGCTTAGAAGTAACAACTTCTGCAGAGAGTCACTCAGGACATGTAATGGTAAAGTAATTTATGGTGCATTCCATGTATAATTTGTAATATATTTAATAAATGTTTGCTTTCAGATTTTTGAAATTTCGCAATTTACTTGACTCCAAGTTGCAAATATAATCAGTAATTTCTGCATAAAGATATTAAGAAGCAATGTTGTTGAAGTCTTATGTTGCTTATGTAAAAGCTTATTTCTATAAGGAAAACCAACAATGATTATGAATTACTAAATTCAACCCTGAGAGAAAGAGGGCAGTTGGTTAAAATAATTACTGATTGTCACTTCTAAAAACCTTTGGTCAAATATAACCCAGAGGAAGAAGAATGGGGCAGGCTGAGTAAGTTTATGCAGTCTGGTAAAAATGGAACCATGCCTTCCTGAGTTTAGAAGAGGGTTCTGCAAGAAGATCAGTAACAAAAAACATTGTATCCTTCCAATCAACATGTTGCATGACCTATTTTCAGCTTGTAATTCTAAAACAGGAAAAAAATAAATACTATTGCACTTCAATGATGAACCTGAAACATTAGTTACTTGCCGCAGACAAAACTTGCTTATTATTATAAAGAGCTGCACTAGAATATTGTACAGACTAATTTTAACAAATTTAACAAAGTGGAGCAGAAATGCTGCTTAGTCTGCTTGGGCTGAGCGAACTGTTATGTGCTATATATCTTGTAGAATAATTTAATAAAATTTCCTCAAGCAAGCCTAGAAAAGAGTATCGTTTCATCTTGACGTATTATTTTCATGAATACAAGATCAGAATCAGGTTTATTATCACTGGCATGTGTCGTGAAATTGGTTAACTTAGCAGCAGTTCAATGCAATACATAATATAAAAGAATAGTAATAATAAATAAGTAAATCAATTACGGTATACATATCTTGAATAGATTAAAAATCATGCAAAAAGCAGAAATTTATGTTAACAAAGTTGAGGTAGTGTTCAAGGGTTTGATGTCCATTTAGGAATTGGATGGTTGAATAACACACACACACACACACACACACACACACACACACACACACACACACACACGCACACACAATGCTGGAGGAACTCAACAAGTTGGGCAGCATCAGTGGAGGGGAATTAACAGTCAACATTTCAGGCCAAGACTTCCTCAGTATGAAATGTTTACTATTCAATCTCCTCCATTGATATTACTGTGATGGCTAGTTCCAAGACTAAATTGACTTCTCTGTCCTTTCAGAATCTACTTGTTCAGGATCCACAGTGGTCATTACCACGTCTTCTTCAGCTACCTGACAATTACAATACCATCTTTCAATACTATCATCGTAAAGCCTGCGTTCACTGTTCAAAAGTTCCAAAGGATCCAGCACTTTGTCTAGTGTGTGGTACCTTTGTATGCCTCAAAGGTCAATGCTGTAAACAGCAAAGCTATTGCGAATGCGTACTGGTGAGTAAATAGAAAGGGCAATGCACTATTTGTGATTTACCCGGTCACGATTTTAAGGTCTTGCACAGAGAAAGTTAAGTCACAGTATAGTCATCCTTGGAATGATCAGAGGGAAGGAGGCATGGATCCCAGACAGGCGAATGTTTCAGTTACATAATCATTAAAGTTAGTTTTAAATTCCCTGGCCCCATTAACCCAAACTGCTACTTGGTCATACTTCTGGTAAAACCCTCTAATATTTTCTTTAGCTTGGCAATTTTGTTTAATTATAATTAAGTTTTTTTTCCCCCTGTATTATATGGATAATAGTTTTTCATGGAAATTCTTAAGTGCACCTTTATCATGGAAACAGTTGTGCTACAATTCTATCTTCCAGTCAATTTTGGTATTCCAGAACCTCCGCTGGTTGGAATGTATCTCTGCACCAAATAAAGTACCTTTGTGTTAGTTCTGAAAGATAATTGAAGTGGTCCTAATTTTTTATTTGTTTTGTTCTGTTCTCGCTCACGGCCTTTTTCCATGTTAAAGGCCCTGTACAAATACATATTTTATTTGCTGCCCAGAAATGCAGTGATTTGGCAAGTAAATTGTTATTTGAAATTCTGGGTCTTCCCACCTTGTACCGTTGATGAACCATCAACATACAAAATAATTCTGCTGCCATGAGATTTTATACTTCTTCACATTTAACAGTTCTTATTGTACTATGTAAAATTCTTGTATTTGCAGTAGCTTGTAGAAAATTTAGATTTTTTTTTAATCAGTGGTTATGTTTTTAAAGGGGCTACTTTACCTCACAGATAATTATTGTGCTGTTTTTAAGCATTCTCACACCTTTATCTAAAGGTACTCATGCAATTAACCAGAAAAAATAGATAAAGAGAATGATTTCCTAAATTGTAATAATGTTTTCTGCACTTGATCAGTTGATTAACCTCTATAACAGTGGTTGCATATATATTTGATCTAATTTTCATTTTGGTATGGACAGTAAACTAATTGGTATAAATTACATCAGGTTTAGCAGAAACAATCAGTTTTCTATCCATATTCAGAGTGATCATTAGCTCCATTTTATTAATTATTGTTAAATGTAGTTATATCTTTTCAACAGTATTTTATGATTCTAATTCTATTATAATTTTACAATAGCACTCCCAGAACTGTGGAGCAGGAACAGGAATATTCCTTCTGATTAATGCCTCTGTAATTATCGTCATTCGTGGGCACAGATTTTGTGTGTGGGGATCTGTCTACCTTGATACGCACGGTGAAGAGGACAGAGATTTGAGGTAAACATTTCAGCAGCATTTCTTGATTTAGAAATAGTATTTCTATACTAGATGCAGATTATATTAACCCTACTGGGTGAGTAGAGGTCTGGCTTAATTTAGAATGTGTGTTCAAATCATAATGGTTTTATAATTTCATTTCAAAGAGTGGCACCTAAATTGTGGCTTGCCATTTATGGCCAAACTGCCCAAGGATGAGAGATGCAAGTCTTATTCACAGAATGCAGTACTGAAATCCCATCCAGTCAATCAGTCTACTCAGTCATTAGTAAAGTTGATGGCAACTGTCATTGGCGGTGTTCTCAACAATAGCTAATTTACTGCTGTCCAGTTTGGGTTTCAACAGTGCTACTCATTTCAAGTCTACATTGCAGCCTTGGTCCAAATATGGGCCAAAGAGCTTCATTCCAGAGATGAGGTGAAAGTCATTGCCCCGACAATAAGGCGACATTTGACCAAATGTGGCATCAAAGAATATGGTAGAACTGAAGTCAGTAGACATCAAAGTGAAAACACCCAGTGATTGGTATACAATTGCATGCAGTAGGTTGTGATTATTGGTGGTCAGTAATTCTGAGCTTAGTACATCACTACAGAAGTTCCTTATATCAGAGTTGTAGGCTCAATGACCTTCAATTGCTTCAATGACCTTACTTCATTGTGAAGTTCAAAATAGGAAAATTTACTTATGATTGTATGATGCTCAATTCCATTTGAAACTTCTCAACAAATAAAGCAGTGCATGTCTGCATGCAGCATGTCTACCTATTGCAAACATGCCACTCCAAGCTCTGTTGCAGCGAGAGATATTGAGGACAAAGAAGTCACTTCAAAGCTGTCTCCAAAGCCTCCTCGTAAAAATGTAGCATTTGGGTGCTATGTTAACAGATTATTGCTGTTTCAGTTTTCATAATTGCTTGTGACAAAGGAAGCCATGTGGTCCATTGAATTTATGTCACCTAATTTATTCTCATCAACCCCATTTTCCCATTATTTTCCACGCGACCAGTTTGAACATGAAGACTGTATTTACACCCAACTGGATCCATATAATTTGCATGTCAGATATGAGACCTTAGAAACAGATATCCATTACAGCAAGATACTGCCCAATGGAAAACAACTGAACAGATTTCAAGGATGTGTTCAAAAGCCTCCTTGAAATTATCCCCCAGTACAGCATGGAGATCCATAGTACATGGCTGTTCAGAACATTGAAGGAATATTCAAGCTAACATTGAGAACCTCAAGTCCATTCATTAGGAACAGGTAAATTCTGGTGTAAACCTCTCACTGAAACCTCATGAACCAAAGCCTCTTTACATACCACTCAAACTCTGGCCCATTCAAACAATGGTTGCGCCACTTAGTCTGACCTTCCCAATGTTTCAGATTTATCTGTGGAATGCCCTGCCAATAAGGAATCAATTTAGTGAAGCAGTTAACAGTGGTAGATTTACAAAAGTTCTTTCTTGTTACATTGGTTAATTGTAGGTATGGCAAATTTGCTACCAGATGAGGTTGTGGACCTCTGCATTATTGTTATTACTGTTATTAGCCTGGGGAAAGTAAACATTTGGTTTACTATTTAAATAAAATGTGTTCCTTGTTGTACTGTTTTATGTACTATTTTTCCCCTTTTATTTCCAGGCGTGGTAAGCCTCTGTACCTATGCAGTGAGCGATATAAAGTCTTGGAACAACAGTGGGTGACACACACCTTTGATCACATCAATAAAAGATGGGGCCCCCATTATAATGGATTATAGTTGACTTGTGAATCCTTCTTCAAAGAAAGTCATCAAGCAGCTTTGCTTCATCTGAATGTTATGGAGTTTATTTTAAAAGTAGCCATATTGTTAAAAGCAATCCATAAAAAACATTATTCTGCATTTACAATTGTGCTATTTATATCACATCTATGGCACTGTGTGAAACAAAATCCCAGCAACCGTATCAGACTCACTCTAGAAATGGGCTAAACTATCTTCTATAAAATAAAGAGCTTATTATTTATTTGTCATATTGAAGCAATTGTAGCAATCCACGTAAGTATAAAGAAGCACAGTTTTAATTCAGATATGTCCCTTACCAAAATGAGTGTAATGTGTATACCATAAGGCCAAGACCAATGCAGCATGTTTGAAGTGTTGTTAGTTGATCTCATTTCTTCATAAGAGGATGCACCCTGAGAGAGGAAAATTGGTCGCATACATGTTATTGTAGTACCCAGAAGTTTGCTACATTTGTTGTGGTATTTTTCCGATAAGTCCGCTGAGTTTTTCTACATTTTTCAGAGGTTTTGATTTATAATTCTCATCATAACATTTAAGTTCTTTGTAACGTGCCCACTTTATTTTTAAAAAATGTATAGAAACTTTGAATTAAAAGAAAACTAGGCAGTAAAATCAGAAGTCTCTGAAAATTTTGTCAACTGTTCAAAACCATTTTTTGGGAACTGAGTGCTAAGACTGGAACAATTTTATTGCTTGGTTGTGTTTATTTAGTGCACTAGCTTCTTGCTTTTTAAGCTTATAAGCCCTTTACTGGATTGGTGTGTTGATCATATTTGGTCACCAGTATTCTCTTCAAAGGTAGCACAACATGTAATATTACAGCATGATTGGATCTGAAGTACACAGGCCATTCTCACAGTAAATTACTGTTTCAGATGCACAACTGTCAACCCTAAGCTTATCTGTGTTGCAATTGTGAAACGTAACTGCACCTTACTAAATGAAAAAGTAATCTAGTTGATTGTGGCAAATGTATTCAAATTGAAAAGTAAACCTGAGATTCAAACTTCAACTGCCATATTTTGTAGACACTTCTGGAATTGTCTTTTCATTACATAAAAAAGTGATTTTAAAATTTGGAAATTTAAGGATATACATGCTTTATTTTGTGCCTTTTCCTTATTTTTAAAACATTAATTCAAAAGCTGAAAAGTGCTCTCATAGCTTTCTGAGATCTTAATCTGGACTATTTTAACTGTCTAGTTAAAACCGTACAAAATAAGTCATTGTTATTTTTATGTTTAGGGAAACCTTGTTTCTTTCACATTCATATCTATTAATAAGGTATACAGACTTGATAAACTGTTATAACAGAAAATTGCACCACCAGGATAACATTAAAGTTACATATTCAGGGAAGTAGTTAATTAAGTGCTGCATTTCATAAATATCAAATTGTTACAAGACTGTTCATTTATCATTATGGATTGACTTGTTTACAAGGATTCATTTTTATAAAACAATTGCAGCGACTGAAAATTAATGTATAGTAGCAAATTTGTTATTTGCCTCAGTCACAAAATTGTTCACAGCTAGTACATTCAGATCCTGTTAGAAAACATAATTTAGTGACATATACCACCTTCTGATATTATGCAAAAATGACTGACAGATCTGAGAATGTCTTAAGTCAAATACACCAATTTCCTCTTTATTAAAAGAAGGATCAGTAAGAGTGCAATCTTTAACTAATAAACAGCATCACAGGATGAAGCAATGATGCTCCAGCATGTGATTATAAATCAGACATTGGGAAGTACAGGTGTAATGATTGTACCTGTGAAGGCTATGGGTATGAATTTCCAAAGTTACTTAAATACGGAGTATTCTTTATTGTTCTAACTCTCACAGGTGGTAATGGGCTTCCCTTTACTTTTTACTCATGTACTAGTGGAGGTTGTGTGCCAGATGTGCAGTTGATTTAAAATGTACTTGAGTTCATGCATGCTGCTGAATTAGGCTTTATTTTACTTTTCTGGTTTTGTAAGACCCACTTTACAATTTACCATTTTAATGCAAAAGAGTGTGTAATTTGCAAATAGAAGTTGAGTATTCACTAGTAGAGTGTTACCTTGTATGAATTAATGTTAAATACAGTACATTACTGTAAATGCTGAACATTTTCTGGCACATCGAAAAGTAAATCTTAAGACTTAATTAAAATGACTGTAAAATATGTTAATAAAATTATGTAATTCATATTTGTCTTCTCTAAAAGCAAGGTCTTCAATACAGCTCCAAAGCTGGTTCCTTTACTTGGTCTGATCTGGTACAGGTTTTTCTGGTAAACTCTCCAAAATGAATCCTGGAGAACTGCACAGTTTTCCATTCAAAGAGGAGTTCTAGCATCAGAGTTAAGTCTGCCGGGTTCATTTAGCCCCTCTTGTAACTGATTTAACACTAGAGTAATACACACAAAATGCCAGAGGAACTCAGCAGGTCAGACAGCATCTATGGAAGGGCCAAGACCCTTCATCCGGACTAGAAAGGAAGTGGGAAGAAGCCAGAATAAGAAGGTTGGGGGAAAGGAAGGAGTACAAGCTGGAAGTTCATAGAGGAGGGTAGGTGGGTGGGTGGGTGAGAAAGTAGGGTGGTGAGATGCTGGGAGGTGATAGGTGAAAGGTAAAGAAAGGGCTGAAGAAGTAGTAATCTGATAGGAGAGAAGAGTGGACCATGGGAGAAAGGGAAGGAGGTGGGGAATTAGAAGGAGGTGATAGGCAGGTGAAGAGTAGGTGCAAGGTGGGAGTAGGAATGCAGATTGCAAAGGAGATCCACAAGCCTGACTTGTCCGGGTAGGCCCATAATTTCTACCTGATTCTGCCCCACTGAACCTGTGTCTACATACATCAATTCCATTTCCCCCCCTTTGTTCAGTCCATTCCCACCAACATTTGCAGTCCCAGACATCCCATCATCACCCCATCTTCCCAATGCCTTAACAGGGATAGAGTTCTTTACCTACTACCCTGCACATCATTCTCCACAACTTCTGCCATCTTTAATGAGATCTTACCACCAACTACATCTTTACTTCCCCTCTCCCCCAACTCCACACTTTTTCGCAGGGGTCGCTCTCTCTATGATTCTCCTATTTATCCCTCCCCACTGATCTCTCTTCTGGCGTTTATCCCTGCAAGCTACTCCTGCCTCTACACCTCCTCCCTCACCACTACCATTCACGACCCCAAACATAGTCATAGTCATACTTCATTGATCCCGGGGGAAATTGGTTTTCGTTACAGTTGCACCATAAATAATAAATAGTAATAGAACCATAATAGTTAAATAGTAATCCTCCACCATGTCCACACTTCCAACTGAGGTAACACTTCACCTGTGAGTCAGCCTCCTTTACATTGGTGAGACAGCGTGGTTTGGGGGACTGTTTTGTCGAGTACCTTTCTTCCATCTGCAACAAGCAGGATTTCTGGGTAGCTGACCATTTAAATTCCAATCCTATTCCCATCCTGACATGTATGGTACAATGAGGTCACTCTCTGACTGGAGCAGCAGCACTTCCTATTTTGTGGGTAGCCTCTAACATAATGACAGGGACATTGATTTCTCTAATTTCTGGTATTTTCTCCCCCCTCCCCCTTCTCTCTTTTTCGATTTTCCATTTTGGTACCCTTCCTCCTTTTCTCCCATGATCCACTTTCCTCTCCTAGGAGATTCCTTCTTCAGTCTTTACCTTTTACACCTATCATCTCCCAGCTTCTCACTTCATTTCCACTCCTTGACCTACACATCACAGCCTGGTATGGAAACACCAATGCCCTTGAATGGAAAATCCTACAAAAAGTAGTGGATTTGGCTCTGGCCATTATAGGTAAAGCCCTTCCCACCATTGAGCACATCTACACCAAGTACTGTCACAGGAAAGCAGAATCCATCATCATAGACCCCCACCACCTAGGTCATGCTGTCTTCTCACTATTGCCATCAGGAGCCTCAAGACTCACTCCACCAGGTTCAGGAATAATTATTACCCCTCAACCATCAGGTTCCTGAACCAGTGGGGATAACTTCACTGGCCCTATCACTGAACTGTTCCCACAGCCTATGAACTCACTTTCAAGGACTCGTCATCTCATGTTTTTGATGTTTATTGTTTATTTACTTGTTTTTCTTTTTGTATTTGCACAGTTTGTTGTCTTTTGTACACTGGTTGTCCACTTGGTTGTTGCGTCTTTCATTGATTTTATTATGCCCACAAGAAAACAAATCCCAGGGTTGTATATGGTGACACATATGTACTTTGAATTTTGAACTCCACCCACCCCCCCCATCTGTTTTCGCCTATCACCTCCCAACTTGCATTCCTTCCCCCCTTTCCCCATCTTTTTATTCTGGCTTCTTCCCCCTTCTTTCCCAGATCTGATGAAGGATCTCAGCCTGAAACATTGACTCTTTATTCCTTTCCATTAATACTGCCCGATTGGCTGAGTTCCTCCAGCATTTGGTGTGTGTTACTCTGGATTTCCAGCATTTGCAGACTATCTTGTGTTTATGATTTAACACTATTTTCATTGTCTCATAGTATTTGCCTCATTCAATGTTAGCATTTTAAAATTCTCAGTACTGATTTTCATCTCATTAAAGTAGTCTGTTTCTGATTCAGCAACCTCCCCGTGCTGAGTGATTTTGATTAACACAGGTCTAACACAGGTGATGCAGATCATCAAGCAAATGATGGGGGAGTCTAGTACGAGAGGGCATGACTTCAGGATTGAAGGGTGCCCTTTCAGAACAGAAATGCGAAGAAATTTTTTTAGTCAGAGGGTGGTGAATCTATGGAATTTATTGCCACGGGCAGCAGTGGAGGCCAAGTCATTGGGTGTATTTAAGGCAGAGATTGATAGGTATCTGAGTAGCGAGGGCATCAAAGGTTATGGTGAGAAGGCGGGGCAGTGGGACTAAATAGGATAAAATGGATCAGCTCATGATAAAATGGCGGAGCAGACTTGATGGGCCGAATGGCCTACTTCTGCTCCTTTGTCTTATGGTCTTAAAACAGTAATGGCTCAGGGATTAAGCCATAGGTTTTTCTGTACTTCCTCAGTCTGGCACCAGCTAGTACAGAGCGCACACAAAAATGGAATATACATCTACTTCTAAAACCTTGTGTTCTTTGCACCAATTCTCTGAGTGTACAAGTGGACTGCATAATAAAGCTTTTTCAAATCCACTTGTGACATAGATTAAGTTTATTCCTAAAGCAGCATTTGGGGAAAAGAAGATGGATCAGGGGCAGGTTTTAAGACTGTGTATAGTGAAAGTAGTGTGTTCTGCATGGAGGTGATTGGGTAGTTGTCAATTACAAGAGATTCTGCAGATGCTGGCAATCCAAAGTAACACACATGAAATGCTGGAGGAACTCACCAGCATCTATGGAAGGGAATAAACAGTTGACATTTCTAGGCCGAGACCCCAGTTCCTCCAGCATTTTCTGTGTGATTCAGAGATTTGGTCATGTTGGAATAAGCCCAAACTGATGAGGTAGCATCGTTATTTACTTTACATGCTTTTGCACTTGGTATTGTTAGTGATGTTGACATTGCTGAAATAACTTAATAAATAACAACTTGCTGTCAGGGTAATTTTGATGAGAATTTCAACACCCTAACTCATTGGTACAGAACTTACAGGCAGTGGTGCTGATGTTACATACCTTGAAGGAAGCTCCACATAAAGGTTTATTGATTGGTGTTGAGAACATCTCAATTTCTGATGGCTATTCTCATCAGGCGCTGATTCAACAAAATATCCACTCACCTTGAGCTTCCAGTCACAATTCCCACAGACTGACCTGGAAAGGAAAATGCACATTCAAATTAAAATTTGAAACATTAAGATTAAAACATATGAATCTGATTAAGATAAAGGCTGACATATTTAAAAGCCTTTGTTAATAAGAATTCATAAAGCCTTGCAGTTTGAAATAGACATGTAAAACAATTACAATATACAGTGCCTTGGAAAAAGTATTCTGCCCCGACAACTACTTTTACATTTTACTGTCTCATCTTCTAAATTTAAAATATATTGAAGTAGGATTTATGAGCTAACCTACAAAACACTTGCATCATGTCAAATCAAAAGAAACATTTCAAAACCTGTCAACAATTTACTAAGAATTATAAACCCAAATTGTGAGGCTGAAAAAGTATTTATCACCTTTGTAATTACTATGCTAACTTCCCCCAGTAGCAATATACTACCTTACCAATTCACCCTATTCGTTGATGTAGAACGTTGGAAGAACAGCTGTTTGAAGTGAATTCATAAGAATACTGTAAATACCCACAGTGGTGTCAAGAAACCTCTCCCTCAAGGTCGCAAAAACAAAGAAGCCGGTTGTGGAATACAGGAGGAACGGATACGGGTTCACCCCTATTGACATCAATGGATCTGGGGTTGAGAGGGTGAACAGCTTTGAGTTCCTTGGTATACACCTTACTGAGGACCTCACTTGGTCCGTATATACTGGCTGTGGTGAATAAAGCACAACAGCACCTCTTTCACTTCAGACGGTTGAAGAAGTTCGGCATGAGTCCCCAAATAGTAAGGACTTTCTACAGGGGCACAATTGAGCACATCCTGACTGGCTGTATCACTGCCTGGTATGGGAACCGTACTCCCCTCAATAGCAGGATTCTGTAGAGTGGTGTGGATAGCCCAGCACATCTGTGGTTGTAAACTTCCCATTATTCAGGACATTTACAGCAGCAGGTGTGTAAAAAGGGCGCAAAGGATCATTGGGGACCCGAGTCACCCCAACCACAAATTGTTCCAGCTGCTACCATCTGGGAAATGGTACGGCAGCATGAAAGCCAGGACCAACAGGCTCCAGGACAGCTTCTTCCACCAGGCCATCAGACTGATTAACTCATGCAGACGCAATTGTATTTCTAAGATATTGACTGTTCTGATGTATATCTTACTGTACACACTATTTATTACAAATTACTATAATTTGCACATTGTACATTCAGACACAAAAGTAACAAAGATTTTTACTGCTCGTGTATGTGAAGGATGTAAGAAATAAATCAATTCAATTAAATTCAATACCCCCTCTCTGTAAAGTCCAACAGAAAAGAAGATTTTCAGTAGACCAAACCAAAATGAAAACAAAAGAGCATTCAAAGCAAGTGAGTAAAATTATAATAAAGAGGCTCAAATCTGGGGAAGGGTACAAGCATCTCAAAGTCACTGAACATACCTTGGAGCTCAGTACAGTCCATTGTGAAAAAGTGGTAAAAATATGAAACCACAGCCATACTGCCTAGGTCAGGCAGCCATCTAAACTTTGCCAGCGAAGAATGGCACTTGTAAGGGAGGCCACTGTGAATCCCAACAGTCACCGAGTGAACTGCAGAAGTCAGTGGCTGCAACTCGAGATGAAGTTCATGGCTCCACAATCTCTAAGGCCTTATACAAAAAGAGTATTTATGGAAGATGTGACAGGGAAACAAAAACATATTCTTGCCCATAAAGACTTTGCAAAGTGTCAATTAGAAGATACTGTAAAGA
Organism: Mobula hypostoma; assembly: GCF_963921235.1. Lineage (NCBI taxonomy): Eukaryota > Metazoa > Chordata > Chondrichthyes > Myliobatiformes > Myliobatidae > Mobula > Mobula hypostoma. Next base: position 168,206,967 of record NC_086102.1, read on the forward strand.
TGCGAAAGAAGGTTTTGTCATTGATGAGACTAAAGTGGAACTTTTTAGCCTCAACATGAAGTGGTAAGGCTAATACTGAGCGTTAGCCTGTGTGGTGTAAATCTAATACTGCACATTAGCCAAGTAACACCATCCTAAGGTAGCATGCTATGGGGATGCTTTTTAGTAGCAGAGACAGAAATCCAGTCAGGATTGATGGGAAGATGAATGCTGCTAAATACGGAGATCCTGGATAAAAACTTGCTAGACTCTGCCAGAAAGCTTAAACTGAGGAAGAAGTTTGTCTTTCAGCAGGACCATGACCCAAAGCATACTGCCAGAGCAACCATGGACTGGCTTCTAATGAAGAAAATTGATGTCCTTGAAAGGCCCAATCAGTTTCCTGACCTTAACCTAATCAAACACATCTGGCAAGACATCAAGATTGCTGTCCACCACTGCTCCTCAACCAACCTAGCACAGCTTGAGCAATTTTGCCAGGAATAATAGGCAAATCTTGCTCTATCATGTTGTGCAAAGCTAATATAGACTTATCCAAAATAGACTACTAGCTGTAATAGCTGCCAGATGTGTTCAAGTACTGAGCAAAGGGGGATGAACACTTTTAAACCGCTGACATTTCAGTGTTTGAATTCTTAGTTTTTTTCATGCTTAGTAATTTTCCCTATTTTTTATTTCTACTGTGGAAAAAGGAGCATGTGATTCACAAATAAAAATTCTCAGTTAAATTGATCAAAATCTCTGGTTTAAATTCTCACTTATGTGAACAAAGGGTTGAGGGCTGAATACTTTTACAAGGGCTGTAAACTTTTTTAAGGCTCAGAGGATTTTCTAAGCCGTAATTATGATCAACTTACCACTAAATACTTACTATTCTTCATGAGTAAGAAAGATTTTCCAGGGTATTTTATAGTCGTACCAGTTTGCAAAGAAAAAATCCATGTTTTTTGGTGATGCAAGCAATCACAATTCATAATTTTTTGCATCTCCCACATGTGTACTAGCAAATAGCCAGAGTTGTCCTTTTTTTTATCCATTTTAAACTTGTTTCTCAATGACACTACTGTAAGATACAAAATAAATGAAACGTCCTACTTTTCAAATTCAAAAATGGTATGTTAGAAAATGTTTTTAAAAATCTGCCATTAACAGCAGGGTGAGTTCTAGAATAGGTGCAGCAATTTACCCTTCAGTTTCATCTGTAATGAATTTCGGAGTAAATGTGTGACTGCTAAACAGGACAGAAATATCTTGCATACTGTTGTAGTGAAAAGATTGCAAGAAATTATCTGCTGGAACCGAAAAGAAATTGAAGAGCACACTTCTGTGGTTTAAAAAGATACATGATTCTGATATGGGTCTCTTGTAGACTAAGAGTAGGAAATGTACAGAGAGAGGGGAATCATGGTTGGGAAAAGGGGAAGGGAGAAGAGAGAGCTGGAAGCACCAGAGGGACGTTCTGTCATGATTAATAGATCAATCGGTTAGAATCAAATGATTTTGCTTGCTGTCTCAGGGGTGGGTGTGATTGTACCCATGCCAACCCCCACCACTGGCACTCTTTTTCTGAAACCTGTCCCACATTCCTCCCACGGCACCCCACCCTCACCATTCCCAACATCCTTTGCTCTCACCCGGTTTACAAGTTCGCTCTCCGCTCCACCTTGATACAGTATTGTGCAATAGTCTTAGGTACCCTAGCTATCGAGTCTGCTCTGCCATTTCATCATGGCTGATCCGTTTTCCCTCTCAGCCCCAGTCTCCTGCCTTCTCCCCGTATCCCTTCATGCCCTGACTAATCAAGAATCTATCAACCCCTGCCTTAACTATGTCCAATGACTTGGCCTCCACAGCCGCCTATGGCAATGACTTGCTCCCTGTGCCAGTGAGGGTAGAAACAGGATGATTTGCACATTAATGTGTGGCTGAGGAGCTGGTGCAGGGGGCAGGGCTTCAGGTTCTGGGTTCATTGGGATCTCTTCTGGGGGAGTTTTTTTCTTGGACAAAATTGATGAGTTGCATCTGAACCCAAGGGGAACCAATATTCTTGCAGGCAAGTTTGTTAGAGCTGTTGGGGAGGGTTTAAACTAATTTGGCAGGGGGGTGGAAACCAGAGCGAAGGGACTCAGGATAGGATGGATGGTAAAAAAAACAAAGATAGCAAGCAACACACATCAAAGTTGCTGGTGAACGCAGCAGGCCAGGCAGCATCTGTAGGAAGAGGTGCAGTCGACGTTTCAGGCCGAGACCCTTCGTCAGGACTAACTGAAGGAAGAGTGAGTAAGGGATTTGAAAGTTGGAGGGGGAGGGGGAGATCCAAAATGATAGGAGAAGACAGGAGGGGGAGGGATAGAGCCAAGAGCTGGACAGGTGATAGGCAAAAGGGGATACAAGAGTATCATGTCTGACATGTCTATCCACGGCCTCCTCTACTGTAAAGATGAAGCCACACTCAGGTTGGAGGAACAACACCTTATATTCCGTCTGGGTAGCCTCCAACCTGATGGCATGAACATAGACTTCTCTAACTTCCACTAAGGCCCCACCTCCCCCTCGTACCCCATCTGTTACTTATTTTATGCACACATTCCTTCTCTCACTCTCCTTTTTCTCCCTCTGTCCCTCTGAATGTACTTCTTGCCCATCCTCTGGGTCCCCCCCCCGTCTTTCTTCCCGGACCTCCTGTCCCATGATCCTCTCGTATCCCCTTTTGCCTATCACCTGTCCAGCTCTTGGCTCTATCCCTCCCCCTCCTGTCTTCTCCTATCATTTTGAATCTCCCCCTCCCCCTCCAACTTTCAAATCCCTTACTCACTTTTCCTTCAGTTAGTCCTGACGAAGGGTCTCGGCCTGAAACGTCGACTGCACCTCTTCCTACAGATGCTGCCTGGCCTGCTGCGTTCACCAGCAACTTTGATGTGTGTTGCTTGAATTTCCAGCATCTGCAGAATTCCTGTTGTTTGCGTTTAAAGATAGCATGCAGTTAGATTGTCAGGAAGGGCAGGCAGATGATAGGACAAAATTGCTGCTCACAGGGTGAGTATCAGTGCATTAGGGATGCAGGATCAAAAAGGGTAGCAAATACAATATTCAAAGTGTTATATCTCAATGCACGGAGTATAAGAAATAAGGTGGATGATCTTGTTGCACTTTTACAAATTGTCAGGTATGATGTTGTGGCCATCACTGAATTGTGGCTGAAGGATAGTTGTTGGGAGCTGAATGTTCAAGGTTACATGTTGTGTCAGAGGGATAGGAAGGTAGGCAGAAGGTTTGGCGTGGCTCTGCTGGTAAAGAAAGGCATCAAATCAGTAGCAAGATGTGCCATAGGATCAGAAGATGTTGAATCTTGTGGGTTGAGTTCAGAAACTGCAAGAGTAAAAGGAGCCAGTGAGGAGGCATAGTTGAGTAGCAGGTAAAGCTTTTGTAGTGGTTGAATAAAAAAAAGTCACCAAACTGCAACTAATTAAGTAAAGTAAGGATGATGCGGGATCAGGTGATGTGCCGTAGCTGCATGATGTGGGAGCTGGTGGACCCCATTGTGGCTCCTGGTGACCACATCTGCAGCAAGTGTTGGCTGCTCGAGGAACTCAGGCTCAAAGTTGACGACCTGGAATCTGAGCTTCAAACACTGCGACACATCAGGGAGTGGGAGAGTTACCTGGAAGATTTGTTTCAGGAAGTAGGCACACCCAGTAGATTAGCTGCCTCAAATTCAGTCTGTGCTCACGGACAAGAGGGTGTGACTGCAAGTGAGGCAGGTAGTGGGATCCAAGAGTCAGTGCTGGAGGAGCCTCAGCCTGTGAGCTTGTCCAACAGGTCTAAGGTTCTTGCTCCCCGTGTGGATGAGCATGGGGGCTGTAGGAAGGATGAGCAACCTAACTGTGGCACTGTGGTTCAGGGAACCATTCAAGAGGGGGGAGAGAAGAGAAATGTAGTGGTAATTGGGGATAGTATAGTCAGGGGAATGGCAAAGTTCTCTGTCACAGGAATAGAGCATCCCGAAGGCTATGTTACCTGCCTCGTGCCCGGGTTCAGGACATCTTATCTGACCTGCAGAGGAATTTGCACTGAGAGGAGAAAGATCCAGTTGTCGTGGTCTACATGGGTATCAACAAATTAGGTAGAATGAGGAAAGAGGTTCTGCAGGGGGAATCTGAGCAGCTAGGAACCAAATTAAAAAGCAGAACCAAAAAGACAGTCATCTCTGGGTTACTACCTGGAATCTGCAAACTGACACAGGGTTAAAAAGATCAAAGAGTTAAATATGCATTTCAAGGATTAGTGTAGGAGAAGTGGATTTGAATTCATGGGAAACAGGCACCAGTATTGGGGAAGAAGGGAGCTGTTCCATTGGGCGAGCTCCACCTGAACTGTGATGGGACCCAGATCCTGGTGAATCACATAACTAGGGTTGTGGATAGGGCTTTAAACTAAATATCAGGGGGGTGGGTTCAACAGATTAGAGAAATATGGATAAAGTAAAAGAGAAAAGCGTGGATAAAGATAAAATAAAAGCAAAAGTTTAAAAAAAAGGAGAAAAGTAAGTGTGGAGTGCATGAGAGACAAAGATTACTATATTTTAAAGGCACAATAAGTGTAAGGGCAGTTTATCTGAATGCCTGTAGTATTTGTAACAAGGTCAGTGAACTTATGGCACAGATCAGTATAAAGGGGTGTGATTTAGGGACCATTACAGAGACGTTGCAGGGTGGAGAGGATTGGGAAATAAATATCCAAGGATATTAGATAATACAGAAGGATAGGCAGGAAGGTAAGGTAGGTGGGATAGTGCTCTTAATTAAGAATGAGATCAGGGTGATAGTGAGAGATGATATAAGAACTAAGGAGCAAAATGTTGAATCCATCTGGGTGGAGATTATGAATAGTGAAGGGAAAAAATCACCGGTGGGAATTGCTTATTGGTCACCGAATAATAACTTTACAGTGGCACAGGCAATAAACAGAGAAATATCTGAGGCATGTAAGAATGGAACCACAGTTATCGTGGGGGATTTAACTTGCATATAGATGGGTGAATCAAGTTGGTCGAGGCAGTCTTGAGGAGAACTTCATAGAATGCATACATGCATTAGTGATAGCTTTCTTGAACAGCATGTTACTAAACCTACTAGGGAACATACTATCTTGGATCTGGTCCTGTGCAATGAGACAGGTAAAATTAGCAATCTTGTAGTTAGGGATCCTCTTGGAAAGAGTGATCACAGTGTGACTGAGTTTCTCATACAAATGGAGGGTGCAATAGTTCGATCTAAGACCAGTGTATTATGCCTAAACAAGAGAGACTACAATGGGATGAGGGAGGAGTTGGATAGGGTAGACTGGGAACTCAGGCTATATGGTGGGACAGTTGAGGAACAGTGGAAGACTTTCAAAGAGATTTTTCACAGTGCTCAAAAGTATATTCTGGTTAAAAGCAAGGACAATAAGGGTGGGGAAAGCCAGCCATGGATAACTATGGAAATAAAGGAAAGCATCAAACTAAAAGCTTGTGTGTACCAAATCAGCAAGAGTAGGGGGAAACTGGAAGATTGAGAAAACTTTAAAAAGTAACAAAGAACCACTAAGCAAGCAATTAAAAAAAGGAAGATAGGTTATGAAAATAAACCAGCTCAAAATATAAAAATGGATAGTAAAATTTTAAAAATTATATAAAATGGAAAAGGGTGGCTAAAGTGAATGTAGATCTCTTGGAGGATGAGAAAGGGGTATTGATATTGGGTAATGAGGAAATGGCTGAGGCTTTGAATGACTATTTTGTGTCAGTCTTCACAGCGGAGGACATGTCTAACATGCTGAAGAGAGATGATATGGATACAATGGGAGGTGAGGACCTCGATACAATAGTTCTCACTAAAGAGGTAGTGCTGAGCAAACTTGTGGACCTAAATACAGACCCCTTGTCCTGATGAAATGCATCCCAGGGTACTGAAAGAAATGGCAGAGGTTATAGTTGAGGCTTTGGTGATAATTTACCAAAATTCTCTGGACTCTGGGCAGGTACTAGTGGATTGGAAGAAAGCGAATGTCACATCACTGTTCAAAAAAGGATGTAGGCAGAACGCAGGTAACTATAGGCCAGTTAGTTTAACATCTGTAGTTGGGAAAATGCTTGAAGCTATCATTAAAGAAGAAATAGTGAGGCATCTGGAAAGAAATGGATCCATCAGGCAGATGCAACAGGGATTCAGCAAAGGCAGGTCCTGTTTGACAAACTTACTGGAGTTATTTGAGGATTAACGAGCGCAGTGGATAGAAGGGAACAGATGGAATTATTTACTTGGATTTCTACAAGGCATTTGATAAGGTGCCACATAAAAGACTTATCCATAAGATAATGATGCATAGAGTTGGGGGTGATAGCATGGATAGAGGATTGGTTGACCAATAGAAAGTACAGAAATGGGATACTTGGGTGTTTCTTTGATTGGCAATCAGTGGTAAGCAGTGTGTGGCAGGGGTCAGTACTGGGCCTGCAACTGTTAACGATATACTGTACATTAATGATGTACAGTAAGGAAATTTGAGGAAGAAGGAAAGTTTGAGGAAATTACCAGTAGGTTAGACAAGGGAGATGCAGTGGATGTTGTATATTTGGATTTTCAGAAGGCCTTTGACAAGGTGCCACACATGAGACTACTTAACAAGATAAGAGCCCATGGAATTACGGGAAAGTTACATACGTGGATAGAGCGTTGGCTGATTGGCAGGACACAGAGAATGGGAATAAAGGGATCCTAATCTGGTTGGCTGCCAGTTATCAGTGGTGTTCCAAGGGGTCCGTGTTGGGGCCACTTCTTTTTACATTGTACATCAATGATTTGGATTATGGAATAGATGGCCTTGGGGCTAAGTTTGCTGACGATAGGAAGATAGGTAGAGGGGCTGGTAGTGCTGAGGAAACAGAGAGTCTGCAGAAAGACTTGGATAGATTGGAAGAATGGGCAGAGAAGTGGCAAATGAAGTACAATGTTGGAAAGTGTATGGTTATGCACTTTGGCAGAAGTAATAAACGGGCAGACTATTATTTAAATGGGGAAAGAATTCAAAGTTCTGAGATGCAACGGGACTTGGGAGTCCTCGTACAGGATACCCTTAAGGTTAACCTCCAGGTTGAGTCGGTAGTGAAGAAGGCGAATGCAATGTTGGCATTCATTTCTAGAGGAATAGAGTATAGGAGCAGGAATGTGATGTTGAAGCTCTATAAGGCGCTGGTGAGGCCTCACTTGGAGTACTGTGGGCAGTTTTGGTCTCCTTATTTAAGAAAGGATGTGTTGACGTTGGAGAGGGTACAGAGAAGATTCACTAGAATGATTCCGGGAATGAGAGGGCTAACATATGAGGAACGTTTGACCGCTCTTGGACTGTATTCCTTGGAGTTTAGAAGAATGAGGGGAGACCTCACAGAAACATTTCGAATGTTGAAAGGCATGGACAGAGTGGATGTGGCAAAGTTGTTTCCCATGATAGGGGAGTCTAATATGAGAGGGCATGACTTAAGGATTGAAGGGCGCCCATTCAGAACAGAAATGCGAAGAAATTTTTTTAGCCAGAGGGTGGTGAATCTGTGGAATTTGTTGCCACGGGTGGCAGTGGAGGCCAAGTCATTGGGTGTATTTAAGGCAGAGATTGATAGGTATCTGAGTAGCCAGGGCATCAAAGGTTATGGTGAGAAGGCGGGGGAGTGGGACTAAATGGGAGAATGGATCAGCTCATGATAAAATGGCGGAGCAGACTCGATGGGCCGAATGGCCGACTTCTGCTCCTTTGTCTTATGGTCTTATGATCTGGAAGAGGGAATAGAGTGTAATGTACCTAAGTTTACTGCAGACACTAAATTGAGTGGAAAAGGAAATTGTGCAGAGGATACGGAAAGCCTACAGAGAGAATAAGATAGGTTAAGTGAGTGGGCAAGTGTTTGGCAAATGGAGTACAATGTCAGTAAATGTGAGGTCATCCACTTTGGAATTAAAAATGGAAGATCAGATTATTACTTAAATGGTAAAAGATTATAGCATGCTGCTGTGCAGAGGGACTTGGGAGTGCTTGTGCATGAATCACAAAAGGTTGGTTTGCAGGTGCAGCAGGCTATCAAGAAGAGAAATGGAATGTTGGTCTTCATTGCTAGAGGGATTGAATTTAAGAGCAGGGAGGTTATGCTGCAACCGTACGGGGTACTGGTGTGGTTGCATCTGCAGTACTGTGTGCAGTTCTGGTCTCCATACTTGAGGAAGGATATACTGGCTTTCGAGGTGGTGCAGAGGAGGTTCACTAGGTTGATTCCAGAGATGAGGGGGTTAGACTATGAGGAGAGATTGAGTCGCCTGGGATTGTACTCACTGGAATTCAGAAGAATGAGAGGGATTCTTATAGAAACATACAAAATTATGGAAGAGATAGATTAGATAGAGGCAGGAAAGTTGTTTCCACTGGTAGGTGAGACTAGAACTAGGGGACACAGCCTCAAGATTCGGGGGAGTAAACTTAGGACAGAGATGGGGAGAAACTGCTTTTTCCAAAGAGTGGTCAATCTGTGGAATTCTCTGTCCAATGAAGCAGTGGAGGCTAACTCAGGACTCTCTCACGGTGGTGTCTGAAAACAGGACGCTGTCCAAGTTGCATGCCATCTTGGACAACGTCTCCCATCCACTACATAATGTACTGGGTGGGCACAGGAGTATATTCAGCCAGTGACTCATTCCACCGAGATGCAACACAGAGCGTCATAGGAAGTCATTCCTGCCTGTGGCCATCAAACTTTACAACTCCTCCCCTGGAGGGTCAGACACCCTGAGCCAATAGGCTGATCCTGGACTTATTTCATAATTTACTGGCATAATTTACATATTACTAATTAACTATTTATGGTTCTATTACTATTTACTATTTATGGTGCAACTGTAATGAAAACCAATTTCCCCCAGGATCAATAAAGTATGACTATGACTATATTTAAGACAAGGTTGAATAGATTTTTGTACAATAGGGAATTAAGGGTTATGAGGAAAAGACAGGTAGGTGGAGAGGAGTCCATTGTCAGATCAGGCTTATCAGGCCAGATGGCCTACTCCTGCTCATATTTCTTATGTTCTTATGACCCTGATAGCCATATTTCCAGGCCTTCCAATAGTAGCTGGGATGTGGACCACAGATTACAATGGGAAATAGAAAAGGCGTGTCAAAATGGCAACGCTATGATAGTCATGGGAGATTTTAACATGCAGGTTGATTGCAAAAATCAAGTTGGTAAAGGATTTCAAGAGAATGAGTTTGTTGAATGCCTATGGGATGGCTTTTTAGAGCAGTTTGTTGTTGATCCTACTAGGCGGATCAGCTGTACTGGATTGTGTGTTATGTAATGAACTGGAGGTGATTAGGGAGCTTAAGGTAAAAGAAAACTTAGGAACCAATGATCATAATTGATTGAGTTCAACTTGAAATTTCATAGGGAGAAAATAAAGTCTGACGTAGCAGTATTTCAGTGGAGTAAAGAAAACGACAGTGGTACGAGAGAGGAGTTGACAAAAGTCAATTGGAAGGAGATGCTGGCAGGGTTGACAGCAGAGCAGCAATGGGAAAAATGAGGAAGGTGCAGGATAGGTGTATTCCAAAAACAAAGAAATACTCAAGTGGCAAAATAGTGCAACCATGGCTGACAAGGGAAGTCAAAGCTAATGTAAAAGCAAAAGAAAGGCCATACAACAAAGCAAAAATTAGCGGGAAGATAGAGGATTGGGAAGCTTTTACAAACCTACAGAGAGCAACTAAAAAAATCTTTAGGAGGGAAAAGATAAAATATGAAAGCAAGCTAGCAAACAATATCAAAGTGGATTGTAAAAGCTTTTTCTAATATGATTGAAGTGGATGGTAAAAGTTTTTTCAAGTATGTGAAAAATAAAAGAGAGATGAGAGTGGATATAGGACCGTTAGAAAATCAGGCTGGCGAAATAATAACAGGGGAAGAGGAAATGACAGATTAACTAAATGAGTAATTTGCATCAGCCTTCACTGCGGAAGACACTAGCTATGTGCCAGATGTTGAAGGGTGCGAGGGAAGAGAAGTGAATGCAGTTACAATTACACGGGAGAAGGTGCTCAAAAAGCTGAAAGACCGAAGGGTATATAAATCACCCAGACCGGATGAACTGCACCTTCGTGTTCAGAAAGAGGTAGTGGTAGAGATAGTGGAGGTATTTAGTAATGATCCAGAGGACTGGAAAATTGCAAATGTTTCTGTGTGGATTGGTGATAATATCTCCTCCTCGCTGACTATCAACACTGGCGCACCTCAGGGCTGTGTGCTTACCCCACTGCTGTACTCTGTATGTACACATGACTCTGTGGCTAGGCATAGCTCAAATACCATCCATAAATTTGCTGATGATACAACCATTGTTAGTAGAATCTCAGATGGAGACGAGAGGACGTACAGGAGCAAGATATGCCAACTAGTAGAATGGTGTCGCAGCAACAACCTGGCACTCAACGTCAGTAAGACGAAAGAGCTGGTTGTGAACTTCAGGAAGGGTAAGACGAGGGAACACATACCAATCTTCAAAGAGGGGTCAGAAGTGGAAAGAGTGAGCAGTTTCAAGTTCCTGGGTGTGAAGATCTCTGAGGACCTAACCTGGTCCCAACATATTGATGTAGTCATAAGGGAAGACTGCGACTATACTTTGTTAGGAGTTTGAAGAGATTTGGTATGCCAACATATACACTCAAAAACTTCTATAGATGTATCATCAAGACCATTCTGATAGGCTGCATCACTGTCTGGTATGGGTGGGCTACTGCACAGGACCGAAAGAAGCTGTAGAAGGTTGTAAATCTAGTCAGTTCCATCTTGGGTACTAGCCTACAAAGTATCCAGGATATCTTCAAGGAGCGGTGCCTCAGAAAGGCAGTGTCCATTGGTAAGGACCTCCAGCACCCAGGGCATGCCTTTTTCTCACTGTTACCATCAGGCAGGAGGTACAGAAGCCTGAAGGCACACACTCAGTGATTCAGGAACAGCTTCTTCCCCTTTGCCACTTGATTCCTAAATGGACATTGATCCTGTGAACACTACCTCACTTTTTTAGTATATATTATTTCTGTTTTTGCACGATTTTAATCTATTCAATATACATATATTGTAATTTATTTTATTATTATTTTTCTTCTTCTATATTATGTGTTGCATTGAATTGCTGCTACTAAGTTAACAAATTTCACAACACATGCCAGTGAAAATAAACCTGATTCTGATGTTACTCCACACTTTAAGAAATGGGGAAGGCAGCAGAAACGAAATTACAGACCAGTTAGCCTGACTTCAGTGGTTGGGAAGATGTTGGAGCCAATTGTTAAGGGTGAGATTCTGGACTACTTGGTGACACAGGACAAATTAGGACAAAGTCAGCATTGTTTCCTTGAGGGAAAATCTTGCCTGACGAACCTGTTGGAATTCTTGAGGAGGTTTCAAGTAGGATAAAGGGAATACAGTAGATGTTGTATATTTAGACTTTCAGAAGGTCTTTGACAAGGTGCCACACATGTGGCTACTTACCAAGTTAGGAGCCATGGTATTACAGGAAAGTTACCAGCATAGTTAGAGTATTCTCTGATTGGTAGGAGGCAGTGAGTGGGAACAAAAGGATCCTTTTCTGGTTGGCTACCAGTGACTAGTTCCGCAGAGGTCGGTGTTGGGACTGCTGCTTTTTATATCAATGACTTCGGTGATGGAATAAATGGCTTTGTTGCCAAGTTTGCAGATGATACGACAATTGGTGGAGGGGCAGGGAGTATTGAGGAAATAGGTGGGTTGCAGAAGGACTTAGACAGATTAGGAGAATGGGCAAGAAAGTGGCAAACGAAATACAACGTTGGAAAATGCATGGTCATGCACTTTGGTAGTAGAAATAAGTGTGCAGACTATTTTCTAAATGGGGAGAAAATCCAGGAATCTGAGATGCAGAGGAACTTGGGAGTCCTTGTGGAGAACACCCCAAAGGTTAACTTGCAGGTTGAGTCGGTGGTGAGGAAGGCCAATGCCATTTTAGCATTCATTTCAAGAGGTCTAGAATACAAGAGCAAAGATGTGATGCTGAGGCTTTATAAGGCACTGGTGAGGCCTCACCTTGAGTATTGTGAACAATTTGGGCCCCTCATCTTAGAGAAGATGTGCTGGCATTGGAGAGGGTCCAGAGGAGGTTCACAAGGATGATTCCAGGAATGAAAAGGTTATCATACGAGGAACATTTGATGGCTCTGGGTCTGTACTCGCTGGAATTCAGAAGGATGAGGGGGGAGATCTCATTGAAACCTTTCAAATGTTGAAAGGCCTAGACAGAGTAGATGTGGAAAGGATTTATCTCATGGTGGGAGAGTCTAGGACAAGAGAGCACAGCCTCAGGATAGAGGGGCGCCCTTTCAAAACAGAGATGCAGAGAAATTTCTCTAGCCAAAGGGTGGTGAATTTGTGGAATTTGTTGCCACATGCAGCTGTGGAGGCCAGGTCGTTGGGTGTACTTAAGGCAGAGATTGACAGGTTGTTGATGGTCCATGAAAATTACCTCATTGTCTATCTTTTGCATCATTAATTTATTTTTGTAACATGGTAATTTTTTGTGTCTTTGATAATAAACCCAATTCTGATTCCACTCACCATCCCCGAAGCCATCTCCTTCAAAACATAAATGTAAATCACCAGGTTCTTGTGAGTTATTGGATTTCAAGGGACAATGGTCCCTCCTCTCAGAAACAAAGCCTCTGCGATAATAAAAAAAATTGAAATTACATAGAAAATGCAAAACGCACAAGGAAGCCATTTTGCCCATAGTGCCTGTGTTAGTCAGGCGACAGTAACTCAGTCAATCTTGTTGTCCAAACAGGCACATAGATGGCCCTGCAGTCAGAACTCTTCAAGTACACATCAAAGAATGTAAATGAAGAATTTTAATCTATATACTACTAAAACTCTCATGCTCTGTCTATCTGTTTGTGACCTCCAATTAGAGCAAACGGTGCATTACAGCGGCACTTTTTTTGGCTAAATCGAATTAAAATGCGCTAACTTACAGAATGCAGGCAAAGTTCAGGGTTATGTATTCATATAAAATTGCTCATTCGCCAAAATAAACAGGCTCCCTTTTAACCCGAGACCCGATCGGCCATCATGGAAATTGGGACTCGACAGCCCGACGCATGCGCACGGCCAGTCTCAGCAGCTACACCTACCGGAGCAAAAGGGCAGGGCAGCTCTATTTCCAGTGGTCACATTCTGCTGATCACCATCAGCATATGCAGGATTGGGACAGATCTAACTGCCACCCATCAGTAAGAGATAATTAACTCTTATTGTAATGACATACTTCCAGACACTCATAAAACTGTTTGCTGCAAAGGACAGCGATGACTATATCACATCCATTTAGGAGAGCGCCAACCACATCATCAAGAATAATCAGCATCCTTTGGTGTTACTGCTTCGTATCTTTTATCCAGCATTAGGGTAAAAAAAAAGGTCAGCCTAATTATGCCACGTGGAAAGGGAAGGGGGACATTATGGTCAAGAGATGACACCAAACGTCGTCGGGAAGCGGCAAGGAGAGGGAGAGAACAAGAATCGGATGAGGCCAGGGCCGCACGACTCCAGGATCAATGAGTCAGGACAAAAAAAAGATGAGAGAAGAGGAGACAGGAGGAGGAGAGGCATGCACGTCTCCAGGATCAGAGACGAACAACAAACAGCAGAAGAGATGAAGAGGTGGGGGATGAAAGGTCTGCATATCTCCACAATGACAACGACAGGCACAAGGGTGACAAATAAACCAGAAATAATGCCATCAAATGTGTCCTTTGTTAAATGAGGAGCAGCTATCTTTGCTTTGCTATGTGTCGTTCTTCTTTAATAAACTGAGGCTTTCTACTTCAGTTTCCAAAGTAAAGCAATACCAATAGCATTCAGGAAAATTTAATGTTCATTCTGGTCACATCAGGCTGCACTACCCTACTCTCAAAAGGTGCCCCAATGAGTCACCCTGTTGTTTAGTCTCCTTCTAATCAAATCTTTGTGGATGTATACCTCTTCTATCCTTTCAGTCAGTGAACACCATACCTCTTGGTTTAAAATATTTTCTCAATTCCCTTCTTATATTTTACCAGTTACTATAGTTTACTTTATTCTTTCTATTAAAGGAAGCTGATTTTTTAAAAGCTTACTCTATCTTGTTTTATGCATTATAATTGACTCTCCCTCTCAGTCTCCTCTTTCCAGAGAGAACAGTGCTGGTTTATCCAACCTTTCCTCACATTCACAATTTTCCCATTCTAGCAACATCCCCATCGATCCTCCCTGCACTTCAACTCCATCACTATAATGTGATGACAAGAACTGCATGCAGTGCTCAGTCTGCGGTGTAACAAGTGTGTAAAATCTCCCTGCTCTTAAATTCCTGCCATATAAGAAATATAAATCGCAGCCATTTGGCCCATCAAAACTTTTAATAAAATCATGGCTGATCCAACTTTGCTTAAATCCACTTTGCCAACATTCTTCGATTCCTTACTGGTTTAAAAAAAACTATCTTGACTTCAAATATATTCAAAGAATCAATTCTCACAGCTTTCTAAGGCAAGGAATTCCAAGGACTTAAAAGTGGAGTTTATTGTCATATGCACAGACAGATACACTGAGAAACCTACTTGCAGCAACGTCACGGGTATATAGCATTCAGAACAATAAACAAACATAAACAACGCACGATTAGAACAAAATGTCCATTTTCTGCAAAGTGATTCTAGTGTTTAAAACTGTAATGATTAATGATTCAAGAACCAACTGGTTGAAGGGAGCACAGCAGTTCGTGAACCTGGTGATGTGTGACCTTTTGCCCAGTGGTAGCTGCATGGCCTGGCTGGTGGGGGTTTTTGATGATAGATGTTTATCAATCATTTGTTTGAATCTAGGATTAGTTAAACTGGTCAGTTGACAACTAATTTATTTTGTTTTGGCACAACCTTGTGGGCCGAAGGGCCTATACCTGTGCTGTCTTGTTCTATGTTTCTATCTAGAGAAAGTGCCTCTTGTAGTTACTACCGATGATGGGGAGGGATGCACTCGTGATCTATTGGGCAGAGCGCATTGGGCTGTTCCTCATGTTCCTGTGCATTCTAATGGCACAGAAGACTTTGTACAGTAAGTTTTTTTTTTCCTTTCAGTTTTATTCTGAGGCTATGTCCTTTAACGGATAAAGACAAAGATCCTGTCTTAAGTATTTAATTGCTTCTCATTTTTTTAAAATCCAATGAGCATACACCTGTGCAACCTTTCCTTATAAATAATAAATATTTCTTTATAGAGCACTTTTCATACAAACAGTACAGTTCAAAGTGCTTTACAGTGGGTTAATGTGCAAATATTAAAAGAAAACACAAAGTGATGCTAGTTAAAAGCAAGGTTAAATAAATAGGTTTGAACTGGTATTTAAAAGTGTCAACTGAGTCTGCATCCTTATTATGGAAATTATATTTAAGCCTCCAAATAGCAGCCAAGATGTGGGGTTGAGATTGCAAAGGGAGCTTTAAAGGGCATGAAATAAGGGTAATGTAACAATTGTAATGGGGGCCTTCAATATGCAAGGGGATTGAAAAAAATCAGGTTGGTGTTAGATTGCAAGAGAGGGAATTTGTTGAATGCAGTCTTTTAGAGCAGCTTGTGCTTGAGCCTACTCAGGGAAAGGCTATCTTAGATTGGGTGTTGTGTAATAACCCAGATCTTATTAGGGAGCTTAAGGTAAAGGAACCCTTAGGAGACAGTGATCATAATATCGCAAACACGAGAAAATCTGCAGATGCTAGAATTTCAAGCAACATACATAAAAGTTGCCGGTGAACGCAGCAGGCCAGGCAGCATCTCTAGGAAGAGGTACAGTCGACGTTTCGGGCCGAGACCGACGAATCAGCCCGAAACGTCGACTGTACCTCTTCCTATAGATGCTGCCCGGCCTGCTGTGTTCACCAGCAATTCTTATGTGTGTTGCGTGATCATAATATGATTGAATTCATACTGCAATTTGAGAGGGAGAAGCATAAGTCACATGTATCATGATCACAATGGAATAAAGGGAATCACAGAGGCCTGAGAGAAGAGCTTACCCAGGTGGAATGGAGGATAATATCAGCAGGGATGATGGCACAGCAGAGATGGCTGAAGTTTCTGGGAATAGTTCACAAGGCTAGGATAGATATGTCCCACAGAAGAAGTAGTTCTCAAATGGCAGCAGTAGGCAAACATGGCTGACCAGGGAAGTTAAGAACTGCATAATAGCCAAGGAAACGGCATATAATGTAGCAAAAGTGAGTGGGAAGTTGGATGTTTGGGAAGCTTTTAAAGTCCAACAAAAGGCAACTATAAAAACTATAAGAAGGGAAAAGATGAAATATGAGGGCCAACTAGCCAATAATATAAAGCAGAATACTAAAAGATTTTCAGTTATACAAAGAGTAAAAGGAAGCTGACAGTTGATATTGGACCACTGGAAAATAATGCTGGTGAGGTAGTAATGGGGAACAGAGAACCATAGAACATTACAGCACAGAAACAGGCCTTTTGGCCCTTCTTGGCTGTGCCGAACCATTTTTCTGCCCAGTCCCACTGACCTGCACCTGGACCATATCCCTCCATACATCTCTCATCCATGTACCTGCCCAAGTTTTCCTTAAATGTTAAAAGTGAGCCCGCATTTACCACTTCATCTGGCAGCTCATTCCACACTCCCACCACTCTGTGTGAAGATGCCCCCACTAATGTTCCCTTTAAACATTTCCCCCTTCACCCTTAACCCATGTCCTCTGGTTTTTTTCTCCCCTAGCCTCATTGGAAAAAGCTTGCTTGCTTTCACTCTATCTATACCCATCATAATTTTATATACCTCTATCAAATCTCCCCTCATTTTTCTACGCTCCAGGGAATAAAGTCCTAACCTATTCAACCTTTCTCTGTAACTTAGTTTCTCAAGTCCCGGCAACATCCTTGTAAACCTTCTCTGCACACTTTCAACCTTATTAATATCTTTCCTGTAATTTGGTGACCAAAACTGCACACAATACTCCAAATCTGGCCTCACCAATGCCTGATACAACCTCACCATAACACTCCAACTCTTATACTCAATACTTTGATTTATAAGGCCAATGTACCAAAAGCTCTCTTTATGACCCTATCTACCTGTGACGCCACTTTTAGGGAATTTTGTATCTGTATTCTCAGATCTCTCTGTTCTACTGCACTCCTCAGTGCCCTACCATTTATCTTGGCATGGCAGATGAACTTAATAAGCACTTTGCTTCAGTCTTTACTGTGGAAGACACTAGTTGTATGCCAGAGGTCCGTGAGTATCAGGGAGCAGGAATGAGTACCATTGCACTTGAAGGTAAAAGTGCAAAGCAAGCTCAAAGGGCATGAGGTGGATAAGTCACCTGGACCAGATGGACTACTTCCTAGAGTCCTGAAAGAGGTTGCTGAAGAGATAACAGATTCATTGGTCACGATCTTTCAAGAATCACTGGATTCTGTTACAGTCCCGGAGGACTAGAAAATTGCAAATGTCACCCCATTCTTTAAGAAGGTGACGAAAGCAAAAGAAAGGAAATTATAGGTCAATTAGCTTAACCTCAGTGGTTGGGAAAGTGTTGGAGTCCTTTATTAGGGATGAGGTTTCAGGGTATTTGGAGAATAATGATAAAATAAGTCAAAGTCAGCATGGTTTCTGTAAAGGGAAATCTTGCCCGACAGATCTGTGAGAAGTTTTCGAGGATTTAACAAGAAGGGTGGACAAAGGAGAGGTAGTGGATGTCATTTACTTGAATTTTCAGAAGGCGTTTGATAAGGTGCCACACATGAGGCTGCTTAACAAGCTAAAGTCCTTTGACGTTACAGGAAAGATAGAGGCATGGTTGACAGGCAGTGAGTAGGATTAAAAGGAGCCTTTTCTGGTTGGCTGCAGTGACTAGTGGTGTTCCTCAGAGGTCAGTATTGGGACCACTACTTTTCACATTGTTTATCAACGACTTAGATAGCGGAATTGATAGCTTTGTGGCAAAGTTTGTGGATGATACAAAGATAGGTGGAGGGGTAGGTAGTGCTGAGGAAGGAATGCAATTGCAGGATTCAGACAAATTGGAAGAATGTGCAAAACAGTGGCAGATGGAATACAGTGTTGGGAAATGTATGATAATGTATTTTGGTAAAAGGAATAATAGTGCAGACTATCATCTAAATGGGGAGAAAATTCAAAATTCAGGGGTGCAAAGGGGCGTAGTAGTCCTCGTGCAAACTCCCAAGACAGCCTAATTCTGCTCCTATGTTGTATGGTCTTATCCGTTGTCGTTTCAGGTATTAAGTTTCACTGTTTAGGAGCGTAGTTAAAAAAAAGATGACTTTAACACACAAGAGTCTTTTTCTGTTGGTCTGTCATAAAAGCCAAATTAAATCTACTGTGACTCAATGTTGTAAAACAATAAAACATGTAACCTTCTGGGTGGGGTGGGGTGAATACTTTTTATAGGCTCTGTGAATGTGTGTATTTATATATACAGCACACACACATATATGTATACACGTACATACATACATTTTTATATACAAAGGTGTGTGTGTGTGTATATATATAAGCATCCATTAGTCTTGTGAAACCATGGATCTGCGCCTGGAAAGTTTTCACTCTCCAGGGCACAGGCCTAGGCAAGGTTGTATGGAAGACCAGCAGTTGCCCATGCTGCAAGTCTCCCCTCTCCACGATACCAATGTTGTCCAAGGGAAGGGCATTAGGACCCATACAGCTTGGCACCAGTGTGGTCGCAGAGCAATGTGTGATTAAGTGCCTTGCTCAAGGACACAACACGTTGCCTATATATATATGTGTGTGTGTGTGTGTGTAGTTAAATAAGTAATACAAAAGAGTAGTGAGGTAGTGATCATGGGTTCAATGTCCATTCAGAAAACTAATGGCAGAGGGGAAGAAGCTGTTCCTGAAGCTCTGTGCCTTCAGGCTCCTGTACCTCCTTCCTGATGGTAGCAGTGAAAAGAGTGCATTTTGTGGGTGATAGAGGTCCTTAAATGATGGATGACACGTTTTTTTGAGATATCACTCCTTCAGGAAGTCTTAGATGCTATGGAGGATGGAGACTAGTGCCCATGATGGAGCTGACTGAGTTCACAATGTCTGCAGCTTCTTTCGATCCTGTGCAGCAGCCTTGTACCCTCACCCCCCACGTCAGATGGTGATGCAACCAGTGAGAATGCTCTCTACAGTATGTCTGTAGAAATCTGCTTGCTGGTTTCACTATAACTTTACTGGAATGCACTGTAGCTTCAATTTACAGTGTTACTGATAGAAACTGACCTTCTGGGCTATGATTCAATCAGCAAAGTGAGGTTGTCCAGTGCAGGCTAAATGTGGAACCACCAGGTTCGGGAGCAGGTCAGGCTCTTGAACCAGAGGGGATAACTTCACTCACCACAACATCGAACTGATTTCACACCTATGGACTCACTTATCATTTATGTTCTCAATATTTATTGCTTACTTATTGATAATTATTAATATTTTTCTTTTTTCTTTTTTTTGTTTTTACACAGTTCATTGTCTTTTGCATGTTTGTTGTTTGTCTAACTCTGTTATGTGCAGTTTTTCAGTGATTCCATTGTGTTTCTTTGTACCTACTGTGAATGCCCGCAAGAAAATGAATCTCCAGATGGTATATGATAACACTTAAGACCATAAGATATAGAGGCAGAATTAGGTCATTTGGCCCATCGAGTCTTCTCCGCCATTTCATCATGGCTGATCCATTTTTTCCTCTCAGCTCCAATCTCCTGCCTTCCCCCTGCATCCCTTCATGCTCTGTCCAATCAAGAATCTATCAACCTATGTCTTAAATATACATAAAGACTTGGCCTCCAAAGCTGCCTGTGGCAAAAAAATCCACAGATTCACCACTCTCTTGCTAATGAATTTCCTCCTCATCTCTGTTCTCAAAGAAAGCCTGAGGCTATGTCCTCTGGTCTTAGACTCTCTCACCATAGGAAACATCCTCTCCACATCCACTCTATACATGTACTGTGATAATAAATTTACTTTAAACTTTGAAATGCTTCATTACAACTAAAACAATTAAAGTAAATTGTCAACTTGGTTTGCCCTTTCCTAAAACATCTGCCATTTGTTCAAAGCCAATACTGACATTCTAAGCTCAAGCTACCAGTTTATGAATTCACAGAGGCAATCGTGTATAGAAAACAAAGTGCTGGAGGAATTCACTGGGTCAAGTTGCATCTGTGGAGGCAATGGTTGATTTTCAGTCTGACGCACAGACTTGACCCAAAACTTTTTTTTTGCTCTAGATTTCAGCACCTGCAGTCTCTTATGTCACTTGGTTGGTAACAAAAACAGAAAATAGTAAGGTGATAAAGATACAAAATTTATTATTTAAATTATATTTCAGAAATCATCTGCTACACTGATAAATTCAAACTGAGTTCTGTAAGTAAGAGCTACCTAATAATTCTGTTGATCAAATATCACTTCTCTAAACTTCTAAAAAAAACGTTCAAATTCTGCAACACTTTTAAGTACACAACCAGATAGATAAAATTTTTAAAGATGTCTGACTGTGGAACTGTCAGGTATTAATCTGTTTCCTCAGCCTGTGATGAATAGTGAGTAGCACTGAAATTGAAAACTTCTGCCAATGTTTTTCAAAAATGAAGTCACGGTTAAATACACTTTGTGAATTGTTATTCTTGATGCAGTTACATGCCAATTCTCCATTTTAAAAAAACATTGTGATTTAAAACACTGTGCTTGATTTATAAAGAATACATGTAGTTATCAGTGAATATATTTTCCATCTCGAATGTTCATTTATGTTTATAATCTTCCTGTGCTGGTAGAGTTTATAAGTAAATTGAGTTCAGATAGATAATCAGTAACAGTTATTGAGCTGGTGCTTGCATTAAAATATTATAGTAAAATCAAAGAGTTTGTATTTCATTGTATTGTGTGTGTGTTTGAGTTTGTTCCTGTTAAAAAAAATGTCATTGCCAATATTTATGTTTTGTGTGATCCTTCTCTACTGCTTGTTTATCTAAGTTTATTAACACGTCGTTACATTCCGGGGCGCCTCGAGGTGACTCGTGTAGCAGCAGAACTCTCACCGGATAAAATTAAATATTCTCGCTTCAGCCTGACACAGCTGAAAAGCACAACGAGTTTCAAGGTCAGTACAGTCAACAAAGAATAGATAGAGTGGATAGCCAGCGCCTCTTCCCCAGGGCACCATTGCTCAATACAAAAGGATATGGCTTTAAGGTAAGGGGTGGGAAGTTCAAGGGGGATATTAGAGGAAGGATTTTACTCAGAGAGTGGTTGGTGCATGGAATGCACTGCCTGAGTCAGTGGTGGAGGCAGATACACTAGTGAAATTTAAGAGACTACTAGACAGGTATATGGAGGAATTTAAGGTGGGGGTGGGGGTTGTATAGGAGGCAGGGTTTAAGGGTCGGCACAACATTGTGGGCCGAAAGGCCTGTACTGTGCTGTACTATTCTGTGTACTATGTCTCAATGTGTTTAACTGAACTATCACTGCTTAAAACTGATGGAAACAATGCTGCTTCTAGCCTCGGATTCCACGTAGGAAGCGTGGCTGCAGGTCAGGGATATAAGTGCGTTTAAGGAAACGGGGTTTTAAACTCCCAATACCGATTATCTTGCTGGCAAAAGTGCAGTTTCTGGTGAATAAAATCGATAATCTCAGAGCCAGGGTGTTGAATTAGAGGGACATTAGGACCGCGTGTGCCCTTTGTTTCACGGAATCCTGGTTAACCCCTTCTGTACCAGATGCAGCCATTCAGATCGACGGGTTTACTATACACTGTCAGGATAGATCTAGGGAGTCTCTCAAAAGCAGAGGTGGAGGAGTATGCCTCATGGTCAACTCTTCTTGGTGCACAAACATATCAGTGTTGTCCCAATTCTGCTCATCAGACCTGGAATATCTAGCAATTAAGTGCTGTCCAGTTTACCTACCATGGGAGATTTCCAGGATCATTTTGGTAGCAGTATACATTCCAATTCAGGCCAAATTTCAGTCAGGCTTTGGATGATTCGAGCAATGGGATCAACATGCACAAATTAGCGCACCCTAACGCCTTCACAATCATTTTGGGGAATTTTAACAAGGCCAGTCTGAAAAAAAAAATCACTAAGCAATTACCATCACCAGATCACTTGCAGTACCAGAGGAAACAACACACTGGACCGTTGCTACACCACCATCAAGAATGCCTCCCGCGCTATTCCACGCCCTCACTTCGGGAAGTCTGATCACCTGGCTGTACTTCTACTCCCTGAGTACAGGCAGAGACTGAAGACTACAGAACCAGTAGTGAGGACCAAGATGGTATGAACAAGGGAAGCACAGGAGCGCCTACAGGACTGCTTTGAATCGGCGGACTGGACAGTATTCATGGATTCATCTTTGAATCTGGATGAGTATGTTGCAGTTGTTACCGACTTCATTAAAACCCGTGTGGATGAGTGTGTGCCTACAAAGACTTACTGTACGTTCCCAAACCAAAAGCCATGGATGAACCAGGAGGTACGTCGTCTGCTGAAGGCTGGGTCTGTGGCATTCAAGTCTGGTGACCCAGTCTGTACCAGAAAACCAGGTATGATCTGTGAAGGGCTATTTCTAGAGTGAAGAGACAATTCTGATTGAGGTTGGAGGCAACGTTGGATGTATGACAACTCTGGCAGAGTTTGCAAGACATTACTTTCTACAAAGCAAAACCCAATAGTTTGAATGGCAGCGATGCTTCACTTCCAGATGAACTCAATGCCTTGTTTGTGTGCTTTGAAAGGGAGAATATAACTACAGCTGTGAAGATCCCTGCTGCACCTGACGACCCTGTCGCAGAGGAGATTTACAAGGATGTTGCCTGGATTGGGGAGTATGCCTTATGAAAATAGGTTGAGTGAACTTGGTCATTTCTCCTTGGAGCGACAGAGGATGAGAGGTGAACTGACAGAGGTGTATAAACTGATGAGAGGCATTGATCATGTCGATAGTCAGAGGCTTTTTCCCAGGGCTGAAATGACCAGCACGAGAGGGCACAGTTTAAAGATGTTTGGAAGTAGGTACAGAGGAGATGTTAGGAGTAAGTTTTTTTTTAAAATGCAGAAAATGGTGAGTGCGTGGAACGGGCTGTCGGCAACGGTGGTAGAGGCGGATACGATAAGGTCTTTTAAGAGACTCCTAGGCAGGTACGTGGAGCTCAGAAAAATAAAGGGCTATGTGTAACCCTAGATAATATCTAAGGTAAGGACATATTCAGCACAGCTTTGTAGGCCGAAGGGCCTGTATTGTGTTGTAGGTTTTGTGTGTTTCTATGTTTCTAATTTGCCTATCACCACAATAGGTCAACAGCAGATGCAATCTCAATGTCTCTTCACATGGCTTTAGACCACCTGGACAACACAACCACCTATGTCAGGATGCTGTTCATTGACTATAGCTCAGCATTTAATACCATCCTTCTGACAATCCTGATTGAGAAATTGCAGAACCTGGGCTTCTTTACCTCCCTCTGCATTTGGATCCTCGACTTCCTAACCAGAAGACCACAATCTGTGCGGATAACATCTCCTCCTCGCTGATGATCAACACTGGTGCACCTCAGGGGCAGGGCCGGACTTTAGGGAGGGCTAGGCTGGGCTGCAACCCAGGGGCCCGAGCTGCAGAGGGGCCCAAAATAGGTAGCTATCATCATGGCGGACAAAAAAGAATTCGAGAGTGGAGCACAGAAAAGAAAAAAGAAACAAGAAAGAGAGGACTGTGAGATAGAAGCATTAAAAAAGACATTGAAATTGGCAGAATTTTTTAAACCTGTTCTTGATGATGCAGCAGTACCATCATTCTTGTCATAGTCTGAGACCGGTGGATAAACGGAGACTAGTTCAACAGCTAGCGCTAGCACCAGCATTAGCACAGGACCACTGTCCTTGCCACAGTGGCCTCCAAACAATCAAGTTGGGCAGCCATTAATGTTAACGTTACCGCTACTGAGGATCATTACAGCACTGTTCCTGCTTGCTGGGGAAAGGAAACGTTATATGATTCAGTCCGAGTGTACTGGGCTAAGAAAGGGTCGGAGTCCTGCCAGAATAAGGATGTGGATATCAAAGCTTTGGAATGAGTATACAAACAGCAGAGACGTTTTTTCTCCAAATTTCACTTCAAGCACAAGCTCGTAAATGGTGAGTACATATCAAGGCAATGGCTCTTGTATTCCCCTTCCACCGGCTGTGTGTTTTGTTTTGCATGTCGCATCTTCGGTGATGGTAACTCTCAGTCCATCTTCGAAACTGGCTCTAGCGACTGGAAACATAGGGGAGCATGAAAATAGCGAACACCACAGGAAAACAATACTGACCTACGTTACACTAGCATCTAACAGCGGAAGAATAGATACAGAACTGCAAAAACAGTTCGAGTTAGAGTGTGTCTACTGGACCGACGTATTGAGAAGAGTGTTGGTAGTTGTGAAGTTTTTGGTCGAGAGGGGACTGGCTATCCGAGGCTCCAGTGACATATTTGGCAGGCCTGATAACGGCAACTACATAGGCTCAGATGCATAATGGGACAGAACAGGCTGAATCCTGTTTGCCCTCTACCCTGGACCCTCATCAATGTGCCTATCGCACCAACAGGTCAACAGAGGAGGCCATCTCCACGGCACTTCACTCTGCCCTGACCCACCTGGACAGCCCCAACTCTTACATCAGAATGCTGTTCATTGACTTTAGTTCAGCATTCAATACTGTGATCCCCTCCAAGCTGATCGCCAAACTTCGCCAGCTTGGTATTAGTGTATCCCTCTGCAATTGGACCTTGGACTTTCTGACTAACAGACCCCAAACAGTTAAGTTCGACAACCTTTCCTCCTCCACTCTCACCCTGAACACTGGCGTGCCTCAAGGCTGTGTGCTGAGCCCTCTTCTGTACTCCCTTTTCACCTATGACTGTGTTCCTGTACATGGTTCTAACTCCATAATCAAGTTCGCAGACGACACCACGGTGGTTGGTCTGATCAGAGGGGATGACGAGACGGCCTACAGGGATGAGGCCCAGCACCTGGCTGCATGGTGTGCCGACAACAATCTGGCCCTTAACACCCAGAAGACCAAGAAGA
This sequence comes from Mobula hypostoma, assembly GCF_963921235.1. NCBI lineage: Eukaryota > Metazoa > Chordata > Chondrichthyes > Myliobatiformes > Myliobatidae > Mobula > Mobula hypostoma. Next base: position 168,232,224 of record NC_086102.1, read on the forward strand.
TCATTGTGGACTTCAAACATGCCAAGAGTCACACTCACGTCCCCATCTACATCAACAGAACTGTAGTGGAGTGTGTATCAAGCTTCAAATTCCTTGGTGTCCTCATTTCTGAGGATCTCACCTGGTCCCTGAACTCCTCCATCCTGATCAAAAAGGCACAACAGCGCCTTTATTTCCTGCGGAGCATCAGAAAGCTCACCTCTGTCCCAGGATACTGTTGGATTTTTACCGCTGTACCATTGAGAGCATACTCACCAACTGCATCTCAGTGTGTATGGCAACTGTCCTGTATCAGACCGCAAAGCACTCCAGCGTGTGGTGAGAACTGCCCAGCGGATTATCGGCACCCAATTGCCCACCATTGAGAACATCTACCATAAACGCTGCCTGGCCAGGGTGAAAAGCTTTATCAAGGATGCAACTCACCCTAACCATGGACTTTTTACTCTCCTCCCATCCAGTAGGTGCTACAAGAGCCTCCGCTCCCGCACCAGCAGGCACAGGAACAGCTTCTTCCCTGAGGCTGTGACCTTGCTGAACCTCATATCACAGCGCTAAGCAGTATTGCACCCATATTGTACTGTCTCAGTACTTCTATATTTGTGTGCTGTAGCACTTTTTTTATTCGCAGTTATTTTGTAAATAACACTATTCTTTGCATTTCTGGTCAGATGCTAAATGCATTTCATTGGCTTTGTATCTGTACTTGGCACAATGACAATAAAGTTGAGTCTAAATCTAAATTTAAAATCTACTCTGATGTCACTTGAAAGTGATCTCGTTCAGAAACTGGATTTTAGTGATCTGATCAAGGACTTTGCTGCGAAGAAATCCAGAAGAACTAGGCTTTAATTTTGAAAAACAAGCATCTGACTTTGTAAATATCTAGGCTTGTGTCAGTGCTGTTCCTGTTTTTGTGGCAATAGGCTAATAGTTGACTGTTTACAAACTTAGTAAGTAATAAGTGGTCTTTACTCTGCAAGCCACACAGCACAGCAATAGGTTAGTATGTGCTAGATCTCATTTTTCAAAAAGATTGTTGGAGTATTGTCAAGTTTCCTAGTTTGCCATAGTGCCATCTCTCTTGGCCTTTTTGTCTCTCATTTCCATTTTACTTTCTCAGAACACACGGTTGAGAAAAACACCGAGATAAAAACGCTTTGGCATTGTTTGAGAAATAAGGCTTATGGTATGTGTAGCAATAGCTAAATAAAGATTCAAGATTGGGTACATCATGCTTCGTCTCCCTCATAACTTTACTAAGCTAACTAAGCCTAGGTCAATTTTTAAGTGCTTTAGATGCTGTCCTTCTAACAAAGAATCTGCATTACTTTCTGTCCTCCCTCTTAGGGCCTGTAAGCTTCTAGCCCATGTATTGTACTAAACCAATGTCTTAGTCCACAGCTTTGATATTTAGACCAGTACGACCTTTGCTCTTGTTCTTGCCTTTTTTTGCTTGGTACAGCGGCATTTTACGGTGTTGGCAAAGGCCCATCAGGGCCCCCAGCCCAGGGGCCCCGGCCCCACTAAGTCCAGCCCTGCTCAGGGGTGTATGCTTAGCCCACTGCTCTATTCTCTATATACCCATGACTGTGTGGCTGGGCATTGCTCAAATACCATCTATAAATTTGCTGATGATACAACCACTGTTGGTAGAATCTCAGATGGAGATGAGAGGGGGTACAAGAGTGAGATATGCCAACTAGTGGAGTGGTGTCACAACAACAACCTTGCACTCAATGTCAGTAAGACAAAAGAGCTGATTGTGGACTTCAGGAAGGGTAAGATGAAGGAACACATGCCAATCCTCATAGAGGGATCAGAAGTGGAGAGAATGAGCAGTTTTAAGTTTCTGGGTGTCAAGTTCTGAGGACCTATCCTGGTCCCAACATATCAATGCAGTAATAAAGAAGGCAAGACAGTGACTATACTTCATTAGGAGTTTGAAGAGATTTGGTATGTCAACAAATACACTCAAAAACTTCTATACATGTACCGTGGAGAGCATTCTGACAGGCTGCATCACTGTCTGGTATGGAGGGGCTACTGCACAGGACTGAAAGAAGCTTCAGCAGAGTTGTAAATTTAGTCAGCTCCATCTTGGGTACTAGCCTACAAAGTACCCAGGACATCTTCAAGGAGCGGTGTCGCAGAAAGGCAGTGTCCATTATTGGGGACCTCCAGCACCCAGGGAATGCCCTTTTCTCACTGTTACCATCAGGTAGGAGGTACAGAAGCCTGAAGGCACGCACTCAGTGATTCAGGAACAGCTTCTTCCCCTCTGCCATCTGATTCTTAAATAGACTTTGAACACTTGAACAGTACCTCACTTTTAAAATATATATTATTTCTGTTCTTTTGCGCAATTTTTAATCTATTCAATATACGTATACGGTAATTGATTTGCTTATCTATTATTATTTGCTGATCTAATATTTAAAAAAATATCTTGTTCTATATTATGTATTGCATTGAACTGCTGCTGCTAAGTTAACAAATTTCACAACACGTGCCAGTGATAATAAACCTGATTCTGATTCCTTTTGAGCTTCTGCATCGGTGTTTTAATTGTAACTTCTTGGTGTGGGAGAATATGCTATCTCTGGGTAATGAAACTTCTCCCAAATTCCTCATTGAATTTTCTGGCTCCTAGTTCTGATAATGGCTATATGTGGCTTCATCTTGTCTACACACATGTTGTCGTGCCTTCTCATGATTTCGAAGGCCACTCCACCCATTTCAATCCTTATTCAGAGAAATCAGCCCCTGCCTGTTATAAAATATCTTATGACTTTAAATCTACTTGCATTTCATCACTAGAATTTGAGGATCAGGACTGTTCACAGTTTTGTTAAACCAAGATTTTATAAGTAAACTCAACCCAAACATATCTACTTCATTTTCACTGGGATAGAACCTCAAATACTTCTGTTTATATGATAATGTTATTCTGCATCATTACTTTTAATGTGTCTAAATCTCCAGATATGGTTTCCTTATTCTTCCCAGCAAATCCTTCAATTACACATTATAAAATTCATTTGCTAATAGCATGCCCATTTAGTTAATTATTGACTTCCCATAATTTGTTACAGCAACCCTCTGTATTGACTGTACTATCAATTTGTCTGCAAAATTTAACTGCAGATTTTAGATTCAAGTGAAATTGTTTGGTAAGTAATGAATAATAATGGATTTATAATAATGTCTATGCCTTCATTTACACTATTAGACGGCCAATATATATTCTACAAGCATTACTTATAGTCTGTATAGATTTGTCTATTGTCCAACCACCATTAGCTCTACTTAACACAAATATCACCACATCTTGACTTGCTTTTTAATTTTGCAAAGTTAGTCTCTAATCCTGTTCTTTACACATCCATGCTTCAATTCTTTCCATCGCTCATACCAAGCAGCCAAACTCGACAAAGCACAATGGAAAAAGAAGCCAACCAAATACAAGGAACACAGATTTTGACAAAAGGGTTCAAAATAACTACCCCAGAGCAGAACACTTTTTCAATCTGAACAGTTATCGCTAATGGTCTGTGATGTTAGAGATTTGATAGAGGTATATAAAATTATGGTGGGTCTCGATAGAGTGAATGCAAGCAGGCTGTTTCCACTGAGGCTAGGGGAGAAAAAAAACAGAGGACATGGGTTCAGGGTGAAAGGGGAAAAGTTTAAAGGGAACATTGGGGGGGGCTTCTTCACACAGAGAGTGGTGGGAGTATGGAATGAGCTGCCAGATGAGGTGGTAGCTCACTTTTAATATTCAAGAAAAATTTGGACAGGTACATGGATAAGAGGTGCAGGGAGGATATGGTCCGGGAGCAGGTCAGTGGGACTAGGCAGAAAAGTGGTTCGGCACAGCCAAGAAGGACCAAAAGGCCTGTTTCTGTGCTGTAATGTTCTATGGTTCTATGGCTTGAGCAGTTTTGTAAAGAAGAATGCGGAAAAATTGCCGTGTCCAGATGTGCAAAGCTGATAGAGACCTATCCACACAGACTCAAGGCTGTAATTGCTGCCAAAAGTGCATCGACTAAATACTGACTTGAAGGGGTTGAGTAATTATGCAATCAATTCTTTTGTGTTTAATAATTATAATAAATTTAGACCAATTTGTAGAAATTTGTTTTCACTTTGACATGAAAGTGCCTTTTCCGTTGATCAGTGTCAAAAAAGCCAAATTAAATCCACTGTGATACAATGTTGTAAAACAATGAAACATGAAAACTTTCGGGGGGGGGGAGGTGAATACTTTTTATAGGCACTGTATATCTCCTTCCTTTCCAAAACATCCATTAAGAACATGAGTTGTAAGTGTCCTTGAAAGGAAGTCTGCAGGTCATAGAATCAGTTGAGTGAAGTTATCTAAGCCGGTTCAGAAGCCTGATGGTTGTAGGGTATTAACTTTTTCTGTACCTGATAGAGTGGGGTTTAAGGCTTTTGGACCTCCTACCCAATGGTAGTAGTGAAATGCAAGCATGGCCTAAATGGTGAGGGTCTTCGCTGACAGATGCTGCTTTCTTCTGAAAATGCTCCATGTAAATGTACTCAGTGGTGGGGAGGGCTTTGCCTGTGATGGACTGAGCTGTATTCAGCAACTTCTGTGGCCTTTTCCGTTCCTGCACATTGGTGTTGCCATATCAGGCTGTGATACACCCAGTTAGGACGCTCTCCACTGTGCATCTATAGAAGTTCAAAGCTTTTCGTGACATGCCAAATCAACACAAACTTCTAAGAAAGTAAAAGTGCTGTTGTGCCTTCTTTGTAATGGCACTTACAAGCTGGTCCCAGGACGGATACTCTGATATCCTGACGTCAAAGAATTTAAAGCTACTGACCCTCTCCACATCAATTCTCCTAATGAGGACTGATTCATGGACCTCTAACTTCTTCCTCCTGTAGTCGATAATCAGCAATTTGTTTTGGCTGACATTTGACTGAGGGATATTTGTTGTGGAACCATTCAACAAGATTTTTAATCTCCATCTTATATATCCCAATTGCTCACCACCTTTGATTTGGCCAGCAACAGCAAACTTAAATACGGCATTGCAGCTGTACTTAGCCACAAAATAATAAGGTATAAAGTTCAAAGTTCAAAGTAAATGTATTATCAAAGTAAATATGTCACCATATCCAACCCTGAGATTCATTTTCTTGTGGGCATACTCAATAAGTCCATAATAACCACAACAGAACCAATGAAAGACCACACCTATTTTGGCACTCGACCAATATGCAAAAGATAACAATGTTCAAATACAAAAAGAACATAATAATAATAATAATAAATAAATAAGCAATAAATATTGAGAACATGAGAGGAAGAGTCCTTGAAAGCGAATCCATAGGTTGTGGGAACATTTTAATGATGGGTAAATGAAATTGAGTGAAGTTATCCCCTTTGGTTCAAAAGCCTGATGGTTGAGGGATAATAACTGTTACTGAACCCAGTGGTGTGAGTATTGAGGCTCTTGTATCTTTTTCCTGGTGGCTATAGCAAGAAGAGAGTGTGGCCTGGATGGTGGAGGTCTCTGATGATGGCTGCTGCTTTCCTGCAACAACACTTTGTGTAGTTGTGCTCAATGGTGGTGAGAGCTTTACCCATTATGGACTGGGCCATATCCACTACTTTTTGTAGGATTTTCCATTCAAACGCATTGATGTTTCCATACTGGGCTGTGATGCAACCAGTCAATATACTCTCTACCACACATGTACAGAAGTTTGTGAAGGTTTTAGATGTCATGCCAAATCTTTGCAAACTCCTATAGGGTCTGCTGTACTTTCTTCATAACCGCACTTGTGTCCTCCAAAATAATAACACCAAGTTGCTGACCTTCTCCACCTCTGATCCTCCAGTGAGGACTGGCTTATAGACCTCTGCTTTCCTCCTGAATTCAGTCATCAGTAACACACAGCCATGTGGTGCACATGTGGTGACTGTGATTGTGGGGCAGATGCTGTTGCCAATCCATTCGGACTGGGGTCTGCCAGTGAGGGAAAAAAAGAACCTACTGTGGAGCTTAATGAGCACCATTTCCCTTCCAGTTGTAAAAATACTGATATAGGCCTCAAGTTACACACATCAAAGTTGCTGGTGAACGCAGCAGGCCAAGCAGCATCTGTAGGAAGAGGTGCAGTCGACGTTTCAGGCCGAGACCCTTTGTCAGGACTAACTGAAGGAAGAGTGAGTAAGGGATTTGAAAGTTGGAGGGAGAGGGGGAGATCCAAAATGATAGGAGAAGACAGGAGGGGGAGGGATAGAGCCAAGAGCTGGACAGGTGATAGGCAAAAGGGGATACGAGAGGATCATGGGACAGGAGGTCCGGGAAGAAAGACACGGGCGGGGGGGACCCAGAGGATGGGCAAGAGGTATGTTCAGAGGGACAGAGGGAGAAAAAGGAGAGTGAGAGAAAGAATGTGTGCATAAAAATAAGTAACAGATGGGGTACGAGGGGGTGGTGGGGCCTAGCGGAAGTTAGAGAAGTCGATGTTCATGCCATCAGGTTGGAGGCTACCCAGACGGAATATAAGGTGTTGTTCCTCCAACCTGAGTGTGGCTTCATCTTTACAGCAGAGGAGGCCGTGGATAGACATGTCAGAATGGGAATGGGATGTGGAATTAAAATGTGTGGCCACTGGGAGATCCTGCTTTCTCTGGCGGACAGAGCGTAGATGTTCAGCAAAGCGGTCTCCCAGTCTGCGTCGGGTCTCGCCAATATATAAAAGGCCACATCGGGAGCACCGGATCTCGCCAATATATAAAAGGCCTCAAGTTGTCATTATTACCACATTATATTGGTGATTTGCGTGCCTTGCCATGTACAGATAGGTCATCCTATTCCAATCTGGCAACTACTTGGGTTGCCTCTGTTTATACTGCTACATTTTCTGGTCAGGTTTAGAGTTGCTGCTGCTGCTGAAATTTTATGTCGACCGACAGTTGATTTGTTTCTCTGGTTCAAGCTCATTATTCCAAGGTCAAAACTGCAAATCACAATGGCTGGTTTTACTTCGCTCTACAATCTTTTCTGATGCCTTTTCTGCTCAAGCTTGCCTGCCCTCAAAGTCCATTCTTGGAAGAGGCCTGAGAAACATCTTCTACTGAGATACCACCTGCCAGATAATTCACGGTGTCCACTACAGCATGGGGCCTTTAGACTGCTCATGGCCTGGTAGTCATACTTTATTGATCCTGGGGGAACTGTTGTGAAAGCTGGTTAAGCAACACTGGTTAAATAAGGTTTAAAACTACGTTTGACATTCATAAACATTGAAAATCTGGTTTCCAAATTGTTTCATATTTAAGGAAATTTAATAATTAACAACATCCTGGCCACACTAAACTCAGCCCTAATGCTGGGAAATCTGTGGAGGTTTGTGCTGTTCTGCTGAGTGTTAGTAAGGAATCTAATACTGGAACAAGTTATCTTTGATTGATAATGGCACAGTCTAGATTTATGCCTCCACTTGAGAGACTAATACTTCTGCTCCATTACTAAGGTAAAAAAGCAACATTTATCATTCAAACTCGAGGATCTAGCCAATATCTTAATGTCTCTTAAGTGAGGGCTAAAGAGAGAAATAACTTTTTTTTAAAATGCAAAGTGCTGAAAATATTGAGCAAGCCAGGCAGTTTCCATGGATAGAAGAAGAATTAATAGTGAATATTTCAAGGTACTGCAAATAGGAGATGAACAAGTCTGCATTCACAATAAGAGAGAAAAATAATTATACCAAAATGGAACAAGTACAATTTGATGCAAGAAGTGCAAAGAATGTTTGGATCTCTGGACAGTGGGAAGGGAGAAGGTAAATGGGTAGATCATACCCACAGTATTCCTCATCACACCTTCCTGTGGTTGCATTGGTGTGTGAGATGAGAAATGACATGGGTATTCATAGAGTGGAAGAGTGAACAGATCCTTCAAAGGTGCTAGTATTGGCTCTCATGATTACATTCTGGCTTGGCTATTCTGACAACTAGATGCTTATCCTATCAAGTCACAAGGTCAATTTTATTTCATTGAAGTGAAACCATCTAATTTTATTCAGGTTTTCAAGTGAAAAGTCAAGGGACAGCAATTGGTTGCAATTATAAAGGACTGAGGGCAGAAGAATTTCTGCTGAGGTCCTCCACCCAGTAACAACCGCAGTAGGTAGTCAGCAGATACGTAGGCCAATAAGTATTAACCACATTACACCTTGTGCCCCTTCAAAATAAGTTTAAATACTTATGCATGCAGCTGCCTACATCATTTATAGATGGAAAATTTATAGAATATATATTTTTTCCCCTAAGATTTAAGCTCAAAGAATTATAACAATTTCAGGTTGTCAAGATTACACAAATAATCTCTATCAATAAAAGTACTCTATGCTTTTGATTACATTCACTTTTTATGACTTGCCTACAACCTAGACACCAGCAAAACATATTTCAGGCTGCTGTTTATGATATCAGCTCAATGTTTAACACCATCATCCCCTCAGTACTAATCAACAAGCTTCAAAACCTGGGCCACTGTCCCTCTCTGCAACTGGATCTCAACTTCCTTATTGGGAGACCATAATCGGTGTGGATTGATAATAACACCTCCACGCTGACAATATACACAGGTGCACCTCACGGACGTGTTGGTAGCCTATTGATCTACTCTCTCAGCACATGACTGTTTCCCATGGTGGTGGAGTCTAGGACAAAGGGACAACCCCTCAGGATAGAGGGGTGCCCACTTAAAACAGATGCAGAGAAAATTCTTTAGCCAGAGGGTGGTAAATTTGTGGAATTTGTTACCACAGGCAGCTGTGGAGGCCAGTTATTGGGTGTATTTAAGGAAGAGATTGATATTTCTTGATTGTACATGGCATCAAAGGTTATGGGGAGAAGGCTGGGAAATGGTGTTGAGGAGGGGGAAAAAGGGTCAGCCATGATTGAATGGTGGAGCAGACTCGATGGGCCAAATGGCTCAATACTGCTCCCATGTCTTATGGTCTTATGGACTGTTTGGCTAGGGACAGCTCATACATCTTCTGTAAATTTTCTGATGACACCACTTTTATTGGGAGAATCTCAGATGATCTCGTAGGAGTACGGGAGTGAGATAGATTGGCTGGTTGAACAGTGTCACAACAACCTCATACTCAATGTCAGAAAGACCAGGGAATTGACTGTGGAGTTCATGATAGGAGAGTCAGGGGAACATACATCGGTCCTCATTAATGGATTAGTGGTGGGAAAGGAAAGCAGCTTCAAATTCCTGGTTACGAACATCTCTGATTGGTTGCAACATAGCCTGGTATGGAGGCTCCAGTGCGGAGGATTGCCAGAGGCTGTTGTGGGTTGTATATTAAGTCAGTTCCATCATGGTCACAACCCTCCCCTCCACAGATGACATCTCTAAGAGGCTGTGCCTCAAGAAGGCAGCATCCATCATTAAAGACCCTCACCAACCGACTCACATCCTCTTTGTGTTACTACCATTGGGGAGGAGGTACAGGAGCCTGAAGCCCCACGTCCAACATTTTAGGGATGGCTTCTTCCCCTCTGCCATTAGATTTCTGAACAGTTCTTCATTATTTTGCACAATTTGTGTCACTTATAACAAGTTAACAAATTTCACGTCATATGCCGGTAATAATAAACCTGATTCTGATTCTGAAGTTTTATGTCTTGCACTGTATACTGCTACTGCAAAACAACAAACTTCATGACATATATCAGTAATAATAAATGAGATTCAGACTATTGTCAGTGCTGTATGCTATCATTAGTCTTCCTTTATTGTTAAAGGATCTGATCATGTTAGCAGGTGGCCACTTCATCCAGGTTTGTTTTAATTAGATGTGCACTGTTTATCTTTGCCCCTCCACTGACATGTACTTTCTTCACTACAGTAACTTCCATTATATTTCAGATGGAATGCTTGTAAAGTGTGGCAATTCACCAAGCTTTCCATCACTGTCAGGACTGCTGGAACCAGATTCATATCTACTCTTATCTAATGGAGCAGGATTGATAGCCTATATATATATTTTTTTAAAAAAAGAATCACAGCTTGCCCCATTTTTCCAGCTATAGAAGTTGAGTGACAAAATCTCATGGAGAAAAAGCACAGGAGAATGTAAACCAAAAACCTTTACATTTTAAAAAAACAAGCAGTTAGAGCAATACCAAAAATAACCAGGGTTCATGGATGATGAAATGAGATCAGAATTATTTTTGAACAAAATCCAAGCATTCAGCATTTTTTTTAAAATTTATCATGCAGGGAAGATTGTGAATGTGGATTTCATAATCGCCTGGTTGTATGTCATGGTTGACATACAACATAAACCAATGACTGACGTGATCTGAAATATAAATACAATGCTTTGTTATAAAATTGATGCACTGTTGGTTACCTGAAGGTGTGCACAATTTCTACTTATGATCTTGGTCATGTTGTATTTATGACAACAGACCCAGCAAGGAGTAGTATTTACTTGTTCATTTGAAAAGTATACATCATACCATAGTCAGATCCTACTGTATCCTTTTATGTCAATATAAATGTATGTATAAAAATAAAATAATTTATTTGCTTGCACATGAATGGAAATGCCAACAGCCAAGACACATTGCTGGTATTTCAGACTTGCATTGAAAATATTGTGTATTTCTACTAAGTAATGATAAAGGTTAATTTTACAATGGTTAATTAATTTTGATTGAATTCCTCAAGTATTAAATACTGTAAATAATAATTTTCTAAGAAGATTAACAAACTAACTCTAAAATAGAAAACAGATTAAAGAATATATTCCTAATAAATTCATGGGGGAGAAATGATGCAGTTTTGACAAAGAATATGTTCATGTCAGTCAAAGAATTAATCCCACTTCCTAGCACCAGATCGACAGCCTTGTGCATCACGTCTTCAGGTACGCACTAGTCAAGTTTTAAATTGAATGAGGATATCTGACTTAACTGTTCTTTCAGAGTACCAGATTCCCACCATCCTCTGAGTAAAATTATCTTTCCTTAGCTTCTTCTTAATCCTTCAACAAATTACTCTGTAAAGAAATACATCTTTCCAGTTTACTCCAGTTAGTATCAACTTAATTCTATCAATCTGCTATGTCTTCCTTGAAGTCCTGACAATGGGTCTTGGCCTGAAACATCGACTGTACCTCTTCCTATAGATGCTACCTGGCCTGCTGTGTTCTACCAGCGTTTTGTGTGTGTTGCTTGAATTTCCAGCATCTGCAGATTTCCTCGTGTTTGATGTCTTCCTTCAGCTTCCTTTGTTCCAAAGGAAAACAGCCCAATTTTTCCTAACGGCTAAAAATTTTCAGCCCTGGCAATGTTTCTACAAGCTCTTTTGCACCCTCTACGATGTTGTGATATCTTGAATTGAATTTACTTAAATCTTACATCCGTCCCACAATGTGAGGGAGTAAAAGTCTTTGCATTATGACTCCATTGCAATGTGAATTTATAACTCTAGCCTTGTAGAAAGAAGCTGTCCCGTAGCCTGTTGGTCCTGGCTTTAATGCTGTGGTACCATTTGCCAGATGGAAGCAGCTGAAACAGTTTATGGTTGGGGTGACTGGTCTTCCAGGCCTTCTTTATGCACCTGCTGCTGTAGGTGTCCTCAGTGGAGGGAAGTTCACATCCACAGATGCACTGAGCTGTCCGTACCACTCTCAGCAGTGCCCAGTGATCAAGGCTGGTGCAGTTCCAGAACCAGGCAGTGATACAGCCAGTCAGGTGCCCCTGTAGAAGGTCTTAAGGATCTGGGGGCTCGTGCCAAACTTCTTCAGTCACCTGTGGTGAAAGAGACACTGTTGTGCTTTTTTGCCACACAGCCAGTGTGTACAGTCCAGGTGAGATCATCAATGATGTGTAAACCGAGGAACCTCAAACTACTCACCCTCTCAACTGCAGTCCCATTGATGTTGATTGGGCCGAGCTTGTTTCCAATGCCAGCACATCTTTTCTAATATGAGGAGCCCAAAACTGTACACAATACTCAAGGTGAGGCCTCACCAGTGCCTTATGAAGCCTCAGCATCACATCTCTGCTCTTGTATTCTTGGAATGAATGCTAACATTGCATTTGCCTTCGTCACCACTGACACAACCTGTAAGATAAACTTTAGGGTGTTCAGCACAAGGACTCCCAAGTCCCTCTGCATCTCAGAGTTTTGGATTTTCTCCCCGTTTAGAAAATAGTCCGCACATTTATTTCTACTACCAAAGTGCAAGACCATGCATTTTCCAGCATTGTATTTCATTTGCCACTTTCTTGCCAATTCTCCTAATCTGTCTGAGTCCTTCTACAGCCCACCTATTTCCTCAATATTACTTATCCCTCCACCAATCTTTGAATCATAAAAACATAGAAACATAGAAAACCTACAGCACAATATGGGCCCTTCAGCCCACAAAACTGTGCCGAACATGTCCATACCTCAGAAATTACCTAGGGTTACCCATAGCCCTCTATTTTTCTAAGCTCCATGTACCTGTCCAGGAGTCTCTTAAAAGACCCTATCGTATCTGCCTTCACCACCGTTGCCAGCAGCCCATTCCACGCACTCACCACTCTCTGCATAAAAGTCTTACCCTGATATCTCCTCTGTACCTACTTCCAAGCACCTTAAAACTATGTCCTCTCATGCTGGCCAATTCAGCCCTGGGAAAAATATGAAGGATGTAAGTAATAAAGTCAATTCAGTTCAATTCACTCTCACAGGTATGTAGCAGAAAGCAGTCGACAACCACATACGTGAGAATGCACATTCCAGCATATCAGTGTTTTATTGTAGTTGCACTTAACTCCCTTCCTTTCATTTTAGTCTTGTCGAACCTTCATTCTGCAAACTTGGCAGCAAAACCATTTATTCTATCATCTAAATCATTGATGTACAGCATAAAAAGAAGTGGTCCCAACACCAACCCCTGCGGAACACCACTAGTGACTGGCAGCCAACCAGAAAGGATCCTTTTCTTCCCACTCACTGCCTCGTACCAATCAGCCAATGCTCTAACCATGCCAGTAACTTTCCTGTAATACCACGGAACCTAACTTGGTAAAGCAGCTGCATGTGTAGCACCTTGTCAAAGGCCTTCTGAAAGTCCAAATATACAACATCCACTGTATCCTCTTCATCCAACCTATTTGAAATCACCTCAAGAATTTCAACAGGTTCATCAGGCAAGATTTTCCCTCAAGGAAACAATGCTGACTTTGTCCTAATTTGTCCTGTGTCACCAAGTAGTCCATAACCTCACCCTTAACATTTAGCTCCAACATCTCCCCAACCACTGAGGTCAGGCTAACTGGTCTGTAATTTCATTTCTGCTGCCTTCCCCATTTCTTAAAGAGTGGAGTAACATCAGAATATGATTTATTATCATCGGCATGTGTCATGAAATTTGTTAACTTAGTAGCAGCAATTCCAAGCAATACATAATATAGAAGAAAAAAGAAAAATAATAAATAAGTAAATTACGGTATACATATATTGAGTAGATTAAAAGTGTGCAAAAAACAGAAATAATACATATTCAAAAAGTGAGGTAGTGTTCACAGGTTCAATGTCCATTTAGGAATTGAATGGCAGAGAGGAAGAAGCTGTTCCTGAATCACTGAGTGTGTCCCTTCAGGCTTCTGTACCTCCTGCCTGATGGTAACAGTGAGAAAAGGGCATGCCCTGGGAGATTTCCACATCCTTTCAACATCTGCCATGCCTAGGCCTTTTAACATTCAGAAGGTTTCAAAGAGATCACCCCCGCCCCCCCACCATCCTTCTAAATTCCAGTGAGTCCAGACCCAGAGCTATCGAACATTCTTCGAATGATAACTCTTTCATTCCTGAAAGAATTAGCATATAGAAAATAAACTGAAAACCTGGTTGAGTGGTACCACAAGAACATCCTCTTACTCAACATCAGTAAAGCCAAAAGCTGATTATTGACTTCATGAGGAGGAAACCAGAGGTCCATGAGCCAGTTCTCATCAGAGGATTGGAGGTAGTGAGGGTCAGTGACTTTAAGTCGCTTGGCGTTATTATTTTAAAGTATCTGTCCTGCAACAAGCATGCAAGACGCTGCAGCAACTCTACTTTTAGAAGTTTGTGCAGATTTGGCACGGCATTTAACACTTTGACAAACTTCTACAGATGCACAGTGGAGAGTATAATGAGTGGCTGCATCACAGCCTGGTATGGAAACACCAATGCCCTCACATGGAAAAGCTTACAAAAAAGTAATGAGTACAGCCTAGTCCATCACAGGGAAGGCCCACCTCACCACTGAGCACTTCTATACAGATCACTGCCACACGAAAACAACATCCATCATCAAGGACCTCAACCACCCAGGCCATGCTCTCTTCCAGTTGCTACTATCGGGGAGGAGGTACAGAGCCTTGGATCTCACACCACCAGCTTCAGGAACAGCTATTGCCCTTCAACGATCAGGATCCTGTACCAATGTGGACAACTTCACTCACCTCAACACTGGACTGTTTCACAACCTAAGGACTCACTTTCAAGGACTCAACAGCTTGCTCTAAATATTATTTATTATTTTTTATTATTGGGTTTTTTTGTAATTACACAGCTTGTCTTCTTATACACATTGGTTGTCCTTCTTTGTGTGTAGCTTTTTCGCTGATTCTATTGTGTTTCTTTCTATGTACTGTGAATGCCCACAAGAAAATGAATCTCAGGGCTGCATATGGTGATGTTTCCTAAGTTGTCACTTTATTAGGACCACCTGCACATCTGCTCATTAATACAAATATCTAATCAGGCAATCCTGTAGCAGGAATTCAGTGCATAAAAGCATTGCAGACATGGTCAAAAGGTTCAGTTGTTCAGCTCAAACATAAACTGGGGAAGAATCCCGATCTAAGTGACTTTCACCGTGGAATAACTGTTGGTACCAGGCAGGGTGGTTTGTGTATCTGAAACTGCTGATCTCCTGGGATTTTCATACACACACCAATTTATAGTCTAGAGTTTACAGAGAGTAGTGTGAGAAAAACTACAAAATCTCCAATGAACTGCAGTTCTGTGGGTGCAAATGCCTTGTTAGTGAGAGACTTCAGAGGAGAATGGCCAGACTGGTTCAAACTGGCAGGAAGGTGACAGTAACTCAAATAACTACATGTTACAAAAGAGGTGTACAGAACAGCATACCTTTTTCTAATCACTCTCACTGCAATCTTCAGCATGTAATTTCTCTCTAAGCAATGTACTTTCAAACTAATTTAACAATCTACAGATTTCACAGTCGTCTGAAGGATCAAGGAGCACATTTAAGCAGACAAAATTTTGTTGCTGTGGCTGGACGTGAGGCGGGAGAGGAGGCTCTATGCCAGGCTGAAGCACAGAGAGATGAGGCCCCTTCTACCCAGCATCCTGTTAGCAACTGCGCAGTCACTGGAGAACAAAACTGAGGACCTGAGGGTGATTGCTGTATTGGAGGGAAATGAGGGGTTGTTGTGTTCTATGTCTGAGTGAGACATGGCTTACTTTCAGCACACCACATACAGTGATCAGACCGGAAGGTTTCTCAGTTTACAGAATGGATTGACCTGCTGATTCAGAAAATGTAAAAGGTGGAGGTAAATGTTGCATGATAAAGTCTTGGTGGTGCTCTGATCAGGTGCTTTTAATTGAGCTCATGCTCTCCTGTCTTTGAACACCTAACAGACAAATATTGTCCACTCTATTTACCAGGGAGCTTTCCTCCATAATCCTGACTCCAGTTTACATACCGCCAGTGGCCACTATAATTAAGAGCCTGCGGTATCGTCTCCAAACAAGAAAAAGGTCATCCTGACACATGTCAAATCACATTTCAACCAGACTTGTTTGATGAAAACCCTATCCAATTACGATCAACGTATGACTCCTCGCACCACAGGTCCCAACACACTAGACAACTGTTACACTAAGATAAGAAATCCTAGCATTCCATGCCCAGACTGCATTTCTGTAAATTGGATCATTCAGTTGTCCTTCTGCCTGCATACAGGAGAGGCTAAAGAGCAAAGCTCCAGAGATTAGGACAACAAAGAGGTGGTCACGAGAGGCAGAGCAGTGGCTATGGGATTGCTTCGAGTTGGTGGACTGGGCCGTGTTCACGGACTCATTTGTAGATCTGAATGAATACACCATAGTGGTCATGGACTTTATCAAAACAGTTGTAGAGGAGTGTGTCCCCACAAAATCATTCAGAGTCTACCTCAACCAGAAGCCCTGGCTGAACCATGAGATCTGCAATCTGCTGAGGGCCAGGTCAGAGGCATTCAAGTTTGGTGATCAAGAATGAAACAAGAGGTTCAGCACAATATCCAGAAAGCCAACTCATGGGCGAAATGGTAATTTGGAACTAAACTTGAACCAATAATGGATGCTTGACAGTTATGGCAGGTCTTGAATATCATCACCTCTTATAAAGTTAAATCAAGTGACATAGGCCACAACAGGGCTTCAGTTCCAGATGAGCCTTCTATGCTTGCTTTGATCATCAAAACATGGAGGAACCATGACAAACTTGTATAGCCCATGATGATTCTGTGATTTCAGTCTTGGAGGCCAACAACTGAACAGCCTTCAGGAGGGTGAGACCACAAAAAAACCTTTGACCCAGACAGGGTACCTGGCCAAGTACTAAAAACCTGTGCTGATCGACTGGCTGGAGTGTTCACTCAGATCTTTAACCTCTTGTTTCAGCAGTCTCAGGTACCCACCTGCTTCAAGCAGGCCTCAATTATACTGATGCCCAAGAAGAATGAGGTGACCTGCCTCAGTGACTATTATCCAGTCGCACTTACGTCCACAATGAAGTGTTTTGAAAGGCTGCTGATGAATCATATTTACTCCTGCCTTAGAAGCACCTTGAATTCGGCCTTCCAGAACAACAGGTCCACAGCAGATGCCATCTCAGCCCTGGAACATCCAGATAGCAAAGATGCATCCATCAGGATGCTCTTTATTGACTACAGCTCAGCATTCAAACACCTTCATCCCCTCAAAATTATTCAATAAGGTTGAAGGCCTTGGCCTCAACTGTTCAATTGGATCCTCTGTTTCCCCACTTGCAGGCCCCAGTCAGTTCAGATTGGCAATAATATCTCCTCCATGGTTTCCTTCAGCAAAGGAGCACAACAAGGCTGTGTGCTGCTCCACTTGCTTTACACGTATGACCGTGAGGTTAAGCACAGTTCTAATGCCAGAATCAAGTTTGCTGACCACATCACTGTCGAAGGCCAAATCAAAGGTAGTAATGAATCAGCATATAGGAGGGAGTTCGAAAACCTGGCTGAGTGGTGCCATAATTCAATGGCAGCAAGACCAAGGAGCTAATTATTGACCAGGAAGAGGAAACCTGAGGCCCATGAGCCAGACACGCATCGGAGGATCAGAGGCGGAGGGGGTCAGCAACTTTAAATTTCTCAGTGTCCCGGGCCCAGCACTCAAGTGCAATTATGAAGAGAGCACAGTACTGCTACTCGGCATGACATCTTAAACTTTGACAAACTTCTATAGATGTGTAGTGAAGAGTATATTGACTGGCTGCATCACAGCCTGGTAGGGAAACACCAATGCCCTTGAACGAAAAATCCTACAAAAATCAGTGGATTAGAGCCCAGTCCAAAAATGGGTAAAGCCCTCCCAACCAGTGAGCACATCTACATGAAACATTGTCATAGAAAAGCAGCATCCATCATTGAGGGCCCACACCACCAAAGTCACGCTCTCTTCTCATTGCTGCCTTCAGGAAGAAGGTACAGGAGCCTCAGGACTCACGCCACCAGGTTCAGGAATAGTTATTACCCCTCAACCATCAGGCTCTTGAACCAGAGGGAATAACTTCACTCACCCCATTCCATTGCTGAAATGTTCCCGCAACCTATGGACTAATTTTCAAGGACTATTCATCTCATTTTAAAAATCATTTATTGCTTATTTATTATTATTATTATTTCTTCCTTTTTGTATTTACACAGTTTGTAGTCTTTTGCACACTGGTTGAAAGCCCGAGTTGGTGTGGTCTTTTATTGATTCTATTATGATTATTATTCTATTATGGAAGAAAACGATAACATATATGAACTTAGAACATTGAAACTTGAAGTAGATGGGCGACAACAGCAAATGCCACAAACAGACGTTCAGTGGCTAAAAAAGTGGTCACTGAGTGTGCAGTACTTTGATAATAGATTTACTTTGAAGTTTAAATATACAGTAGGAAATTAGTATATGTAACAAAATCAATAGAGCAAGCACTGAGCTCCATGGAACCCTGCAGCCTTCCGGTCACAAAAAGTTCCTGTAAAACATTACCCTTTGCTTCCTGTGAATTAAACAAATTCTAAATTCCACTCAGCCTTGGATGCCATGGGCTTTAACTTTTTGAGCAGCCAAACTAATACTCATTCAGATGAAAGAAATGTTATGCCTCATTGACACTCTTGTTGCTCCCTTAAAAAAATTATCAGTATTACAAAACTTTTTCTTAACTGCTCCAAGTTGATGGTACCCGATAATTACAAAAAGAAAAAAAAATAGGATTTTAACAATGTTGCACTAGCTCAAACATAAATGGAATTTTTTTCAGAACTAACATACTATAAAAAAACCTACTCCATGCTGCTTGACCCAGAATTCGAGTGTTTGTGTGATGCTCCAAATTCTACCATCGTCACTCTCGTGTCTTAATTTAAAACAAACCTGAAATCAAGAGTTCCCTTTTCTCAAAAAAATAAAACAATTTCCTTAGCTCATTAAAAATGGATATAAGAGGCAACAAATGGCACAGATTCGGAGGAATTTTGGGCAATGCAAGAACAGCTAAGTTGGCAGAAAAGACAGTAAAAACTACAATGAGTGATTCCAACGAAACATGAATGTTATCAAAAACAACATTAAGATGGTTATATTAGAATATAAGTGCAATGTAGTGCCTTAGATTGTGAAGATATGATTAGAAATGAAAATAGGGGAATGGCAGATGGCTTGAATAATTACTTTGCATGTGTACATACTCCAGAGGGTGAGCTCTCAAACACAAATAGGACTTCATCAAAACCATCATACTGTAAGCAACTAACAACAATGAATGCAATGACAGAATAGATGACAACAATGCAGAATCATACACCTTTTATTCCTGGAATCTGAAGGAAGTATCTGACAATATCACAGAGTTCTTTCTGTTCGGCAACTTAACCCTAACTGATCCATTTTAGAGGAGAAGAAATGCCAGAGAAAGGATACAAAGCATTAACAAATCAACAGCGTAACAGGCCAAAAAAGAACTACTACAAACTATAAATAAAAGTAGTTACTCAACATCTTGAAAATATTCCACTGATTCAGAGATTGCCAACATGGATTGCCTAATGGTCGAGGGGTAATAACAGTACCTGAACTTGGTGGTATGGCTCTTGACGCTCCTGTATCTTCTTCCTAATGGCAGCAGGGGGTCTTTGATGGTGGATGCTGTTTTCCTGCGACAGCACTCCGTTTGGATGTACTCAACGTTGGAGGAAGGTTTGACCCATGACGGACTGGATTGTATCAGCTTTGGGCCCCTTATCTAAGAAAGGCCTCCAAGAGGACTACAACCTTGTCGTGGTTTGGAGGCTTGTGTGCCTCAGTGACCCAGAGAGTTTATTGGCTTGAGTGAGGGCTTTATGCTTTGACTCTTGGTAGGGTCACCCATGTCAAACAGGTCAAAGGGTAGAGGACACACTAAGAGTGGTCCACCGGTCCTCCAGTTTCATGGGTTCAGCTCAGGACTGGTAAAACAAAATTGTTACGGAAACATCATTGAACAATTCTTCTACATCTGATGTGATGGTATTCCTAAGCCTCCACCTGGGACTTGCATGATTTTCCATAGTCAAAACCAAGAGGAAGCTGCTGACATGATGACGGAAGCCCTGAACACCACCAGAGCTGGAGAACCTTCATTGCTGCCCTAAACACCAGTGTAACAGGCAGACAGTATTTAAAAAAGGATGTGCTGAATTTGAGAAGCTTCAAAGGATGTTTATGAAAATGATTCTGGGATTGAAAGGTTTATCCTATAAGGAGTGTTTGATGGCTCTGGGTTGTACTCACTGAAAGTCTGAAGAATGAGGGGTGTTCTCATTGAAACCTATTGAATATTGAAAGGCCTTGTTAGAGTGGATGTGGAAAGGATGTTCCTTATGGTCTAAGACCAGAGGACACAGCCTTTCGGAATGGAGATGAGGAGAATTTATTTAGCCAGAGAGCGGTGAATCTGTGGAATTCATTGCCACAGGTGGCTGTGAAGGCCAAGTCATTGGGTATATTTAAGGCAGAGGTTGATGGATTCATCATTAGTCAAGGCATGAAGGGATACGGGGAAAAGGTCAAAGACTGGGGCTGAGAGAAATATTGGATCAGCCGCGATGAAATGGAGGAGCAGACTCGAAGGGTCAAATGGACTAATTCTGCTCCTTTTATTATGGTCTTAAAACACAACCATTTCTCATTTCCTTCTGATATAGCAATGTGATCCAGTTTGCCATTATGACAATGGGTGCACATTTATAACATAATAACTACAAATTATAACATGATAATTACTAATTATAACATAATTTGTAAAGCTCCTGAAACTTGGGTGCCAACACTGCTTCATTCCACATCTCTATTTCTAGGCTTTGTCTGTAGTTTCCTGTTACCACAATCGAATCATCCACATTCCTATATATTAACCGTCACCATTCTTTACTCTGTACCAGTCACTCTGACAGGCTCGAGGCCCAGAATGACCAATAGGGCTTTAAGATTACATCCCTATCTGGACTCTATTGTGACCCACTAAATGACCATTCCCCTAACACCAACACTTTACCTGCTGTTACAGTACACACACAAAAACAATAACAGTTATTAAAACAATCAGCTGAATAACAATGATAATATGAGACATCTGCAAGTCAAATTCATGAATGGATTTATACCTTCACACTGCAATTCCAAATACTGTCCCAAAAGGAGGGCTCTCTAAAACCACCTCGGCCCCAATCTCATGATCTCTTATTCTTTTCGACAATACATACCATTTCTTATCCTCCCTGATGATCTTTTCCCAATCAGCAGTGAAGTGTGGAATAGGTGTTAGTCCTGTGGCTAATTGTCTATGTCATTACCGTAAGCTCCAGTCCAGCGTCCGTCCGTTCTACAGCTAGCTGAAGGAAGCTCAGCACTGCCATCTTTAACTTGATTAAGGAGTCACTGACGGCCACATTATAGCCAGTCAGATTGCATTTTAACTGCCTCGTAATATGGTCTTACTAATGTGACTTAATAGTCATTGTTCACCAATGTATACTTCAGGAAGGTTTTGTGATTAACAGGCAATATGGACAGGGAACAGTTATCATATGTAGCAACACCACATTGAGTTAGACCTCTTCATACAATCTCCTCTGGGCATGCCAAATGACTCTCCCTTTGGTGACATTGTATCAAGTTCATAAACACAAGTGATTCTGCAGATGCTGAGAACCCAGAAAATTCCTGAGGAACCCAGCAAGTCAAGGAGTGGAATAAACATTCAACATTTCGGGCTTCCAGTAATGTCTCCCCCCGCCCCCGCCTCCTCCCTTCTGTCCTTTTCAATTCCCCATTCTGGCACCCCTCTTAACTCTTCTCTTCTCCTCACTTGCCTGTCACCTTCCTCTGGCACCCCTCCTCCCCCCTTTCTCTAATGGTCTGCTCTCTTCTCAGTTTCCTTCTTCAGCCCTTTACCTTTTCCACCTACCAACTCCTCTCTCCATCCCCCCTCACCTGGCTTCATCTATCTCCTTCCCTTCCCTCACCTTCTTATTCTGACTTCTTTCCAGTCCTGATAAAGAGTCTCAGCCCAAAATGTCAACAGTTTATTCTACTTCATAGAAGCCTGATCTGCGGCGTTCTCCAGCATTTTGTGTCTGTTACTCTTCACCAAGTTCACTCCCCCGTCTTGGACTTGTGTAACTCAATTGCATGGGCCCAGAGGGTGCTTAGTTCCTTCATGGTATTTTCCAATATTATACACTTTCATAAGATGGCATGTCTGATTTCCACTGTGTTGGAGAATGTGGAGGCCTGCTGCAAAATACAGTGGACTCCTCAGCTAGCGCACGGGCTACTGCACCGGCAGAGCGATCCTGACACAGGAATGCTTCCACCCACCAGGTGAAGTTATCAATGATCACCAGGCCACTTATTCCTAAACTGGTAAGGGCCCTGTTAAGTCCTTCTGAAGCTGTTCCTATGGACTTTGAGGCAGAAGCTGATTTTCTGGCTGGAACTTAACTGCTTTCCCTGGTCACACTGGTGAACTCATGTTATACAGAATTTAAGAAATATCTCTCCCCTTCTCCAGCTACCACCAGCCTCTTTCTAGTTGGGTCTTTATCTTATCCCACCCCAAGTGAGCTAAGCCATGGTAGGTTTTTAACACTGTACGCTTGACGCTCTCTGGGGCTACCAAACATTCACCTTCTTGCCAGATCACATCTTCCCGTAACACTGGTTCTGCCCATTCCCAAATTCACTTTTCCTTTCACAATGCCCCCTCTTCATGACAGCCTCAAAAACTATCCTCCCCCCCACTAAAAACAGGTGAGCAGCCACTGTCTGTTACAGCAGCAGATGTGAGAAGGACTCAGAAGAGAGTTAACCCCCGTAAGGTGGCCAGGCCAGGCAACATCCCAGGCCGAGTACTCAGGGAGTGCGCACACCAGCTCACTGACATCTTCATGGACATCTTCAACACTTCACTGATCCAGGCTGCTGTCTCCACATGCTTCAAATCAGCCACCATCATCACAGCTGCATTGCATTTCTCTACTTCTAGTCTTTGTGGTTCCGTCACCACATTAGCACAATCCACATCCCCATTTACTAGTTACTAACCCTCACTATTCTTACCCCGCAACAGTAAAATGCCTTTGGCTGTTGGAGAACAATTAGGTCAACCCCAGTCAACCCCAAAATAACGCTGAAGGAATTTCTCAGGTCAGTAACAAGTACATCAATTATACTTTCCTCTTAGTCTGTGGCTGCATGCACCAAGATTGACAAAGTAAATCATGGCTAGCTGAGGGCATTTAGGAAAAGCAAGACAAAAAAAAATATGAAATGGCAAATGATACAGAATCAGAAGACTTGGAGAAATATGAAGAGCAGCAAAAGATGACAGGACAGAGTAAGAACTCTAACATTTATACTGCAGACGTGCTCGATAATGACTATTCCCAAAAAGGAATATCCAAGCATTTATTTACAAAATGCTGGAGGAACTCAATAGATCTGCCAGGAATAAATGTTTCAGGCCGAGACCCGATGCTACCCAACTTTCTGAGTTCCTTCAAAATTTTGTACGTGTTACTCTGGATTTCCAGCATCTGCAGAATCTCTTGTACCTAACCACTTGCTTCTGATGGTATATGACTATTGCGCTCCCAAAGGAATCCTAGTTTGGGAAGAGGAGTTGTGACGGGAGTGGTGTTCATGTTCACCGTGGACCAGACCCCGAACTGCAACAGGCACCACCTAACCTTGGATATAGTGCATACTATTTACAAGATGTATTGCAGCTATTTATCTTCTTTTTCATTGTCTTGCTGGAAAACAAATCTTCTCCCAAGTTGCAGTCCTCTTCCTGACAGCATCAAGTTGGAGGAACAACGCCTTATATTCCGTCTGGGTAGCCTCCAACCTGATGGCATGAACATTGACTTCTCAAACTTCCTCTAATGCCCCACCTCCCCCTCGTACCCCATCCATTATTTATTTATATACACACATTCTTTTTCTCTCTCTTTTTCTCCCTCTGTCCCCCTCACTATACCCCTTGCCCATCCTCTGGGCTTCCCCCCCTCCCCTTTTTCTTTCTCCCTAGGCCTCCTATCCCATGATCCTCTCATATCCCTTTTGCCAATCACCTGTCCAGCTCCTGGCTCCATCCCTCCCCCTCCTGTCTTATCCTATCATTTCAGATCTCCCCCTCCCCCTCTCAAATCTCTTACTAGCTCTTCTTTCAGTTAGTCCTGAGGAAGGGTCTCGGCCCAAAACGTCGACTGTTCCTCTTCCTAGAGATGCTGCCTGGCCTGCTGCGTTCACCAGCAACTTTTATGTATGTTGCTTGAAATTCCAGCATCTGCAGATTTCCTCGTGTCAGGTTTTGCTTCAGGATTTCCCTGTATTTTGTTGCATTATTTTTACCTTCTACCTTCACAAGCCTTCCAGGGCCTGCTGCAGTGAAACATCCCCACAGCATGATGCAGCCACCACCATGCTTCACAGTAGGGATGGTGTGTTTGTGATGATGTGTGGTGTTTGGCTTATGCCAAATGTAGCACTTAGTCTGATGGCCAAAAAGCTCAATTTTGGTTTCATTAGACCACAGAACCTTCTTCCAGCTGAGTTCAGAATCTCCCACATGCCTTGTGGCAAACTCCAGCTGAGATTTCATGTGAGTTTTTTTTTCCTCCAACAGTCACTTTCCCTTTGCCACTCTCCCATAAAGCTGCATCTGGTGAAGCACCTGGACAACAGTTGTTGTATGCGCAGTTTCTCCCATCTCAGCCACTGAAGCTTGTCATAGGTTTCTCGGTGGCTTCCCTCACTAGTCCCCTTCTTGCACAGTCACTCAGTTTTGAGGACGACCTGCTCAAGGCAGATTTACAGCTGTTTCATATTCTTGACGATAGACTTAACTGTACTCCAAGGGATATTCAGTGACTTGGAAATTTTCTTGTAACCATCTACTGATGTGTGCTTTTCAATAACCTTTTCATGGAGTTGTTTGGACAGTTCTTTCATCTTCATGGTGTAGTTTTTGCCAGGATACTGACTCACCAGCAATTGGACCTTACAGATACAGGGGTATTTTTGCTACAATCAATTTAAACCCTTGACTGCATATACAGGTGATCTCCATTTATCTAATTACGTGACTTCTAAAACTAATTGACTGATGATTTGATGTGTCATATTATGCAATCAATTATTTAGTGTTTTATATTTGTAATTAATTTAGATCACTTTTTAGAGATCTGTTTTCATTTTAACACGACTGAGCCTTTTTCCATCCACTGTGTTTCAATATTGTTAAACAATAAAACATGAACATTTCCAAGGGGGTTGCATACACTTTATAGGCAAATATTTGTCACCCTATACAACCCTAAGATTCATTTTCTTGCAGGCATACTCAATAAACCCATAATAGAACAATGAAAGACCACACCAACAGGGCATTCAACTAATGTGCAAAAAACAAACTAGGCAAATACTAAATAGATAAATAAAATAAACAAGCAATAAATAGTGTGAACAGAGGTCAATACTTGAAAGCCAGTCTGTAGGTTGAGAGAACATTTCAGTGGTGGGGCAAGTGAAGCTGAGTGAACTTATTCCCTTTGGTTCAAGAGCCTGATGGTTGAGGGATAATAACAGTACCTTGAACTGCTTCCAATGAGTTCAAGAGCTATCTCAATGGAAACTGTCAAAGTGGCTTGTGGAGGAGAGTAGAAATAACAGGTCCACATTAATAAGGTGTAATCAATGTGTCTCACTTGCAGCTCCTCTTTCAAGACAGGAGCAAGACAGGACTGCATCTTGGCTAGCTCAGAGATTCTTTAACACCTAACATACAATGGTCAGAAATTGCTGCCAGTAGCTTGCTAAATATATATCATTACATGTCACCTAGTTAAACATGTTCTTACTCTGTCCTTCAATGAATAAAGTACGTTCCTGACAACTCTGAACTTCAAATCTGAAAATTAATTTTCTCTAACCTTTCTCCAACAGTCAGTGGATTGGCGACTCCAAAGCTCTGATAACGCGTGTTCAATCCTAACCTTTGCATTCTCTGTGTGTGGAGTTTGTACATTCTCCTTTAACCATGGGGATTTCCTTGAGGTGCTTTTGGTTTCCACACACATTCAAAATATATGTTGGTTGACAATTGCAAATTGATCCTAGTGTGCAAGTGAGTGGTTGAATATGATGTGTGTGTGGCTGTTTGTGTAGACATGGTCTGCATTTGTCTACGTAGGTTCTTTAGTAGTGAAATTTGGCGTCTGAGTAAGCTAGGTGAATGGATAACTTTCAAGTAATACTAAAAATCACTCCATTCTGGACGTGTTCTAATGAAAAACATTAGACTGGGAACATTCATTTAAGTATAAATAAAGGTAGCTAATTACACATCCATAAAATTAGTTATTTGCTGATCTATTAGAAAGCAATAGTTAACACAGTTGTTTCTGGCTTCTAATCCTCCTTGTACATGTATCTGCATGAATGCTCTTCATAAACATCACCTTGGAAATCCAAGAAAATAAGACAATGATATGTTGTATATAGTTTCCCGCTCCCCCCCCCACCCCCCAAGGCCATAAACCCTCCAAAGTGATCAGAAACCCTTGATAGTTCAACATTGGAGATGAGCCTCATTTCCATTCTCCTCCAACACACATGCATTACTGGGGTCACTGAGTGTTAAAGATGAACATCAAACCTGAGATAATTTCTTTCCACATGTCTATTTCTGTTTCAACCCTGGGGCACTGGCACTAATTATAGTAGCCTACCCCTATCACATCTGGAATTGGTTAACTCAACACAGACAAGGGATTCAACATTGTGGTTAATTAATTAATCGGAGACTGACATTTTTCTTTTGAGAGGTTACACTGAAACAAAATCTCTAATTTGGAAGAATTGTTTTCAATGGCCAAATAGCCAAATGTCATAAATAAAAAGAGGTAGATAGCACTTCAGAGCTGAGAACCTTAATTTCAAGAATTTAAATATGAGTTAATTTATATACAAAGCAACTTAATAGTTGGTAAATCCTGAAATCTTAATGGTTGACCACTTTAACAGGAAAGCTTATACAACCCTGTTCATCAGCTATCAAAGTGCAACTTCACAAAAACAAACGGCGGAGTATTAAATATTACTTGGATTGATCCATACAAGTAAGGTAAAGTTCTAGAGAAGTAGAAAATTATACTCAACATTTGGCTTGTTCATTTTTCCTGGAGAGTACAATGCACAGTATGTTGGCCAGATAGAACTACAGTCTACAAATCAATGAATTTGAATGAATCAACATCAGTGGAAGCAGACAGAACACTTGTCTTTGTTCTTGCCATCATGGAGGCTGCCATTTTATGAGGACACTCTATTTTCCATTTTGTGAGTTCAAATTGTTTGGCTTGATCAGTGTTTTAAAAACACAATGATGCTCTAGATAGTCTGCTGGACTAGAGATCATTTTCAAATAAGAAGATATTTGTGAAGTGTCCTTTGGTTAGATATAACATGCAGGTTTTTGACTGTTGGAGCCTATATCTGCCCTATGTGATTCAAGCTGGTTGCTGACTGAAGACAAAGAGTTATAAATTACCAATTGTCACTTGCCGGGAAGAGGGCAATAATTAGATGCTGGTCTGGAGCAGAGCCAAAAAATAGGTGTTAAAGGTCAGACTTATGACCTACAGCCAATAACACTGGAATGCAGTATTTGAATTGGTGAGTAATGGATAGAAAAGCAGATCCTTCAAGTGTGTTCGCAGCAGTAACTGTAGGAGACCAATTATTGTGGTTGTGAGGTGCCCCACAGACATTCGAAATATGACTATGAGAAACATGAGCAGCAGCAGAAACTTTTTTTTAAACTGGTATTATATTTTCTGTTCTTTGACTGTTCATCAGAGGTCAGGAAAACTTAGTAGGTGTACACACAGGTATTGGGTGTGTAAATTCATGTGTTCTTCTGTTGAGACAATAAAGGTACTTGTTGGTATATACAGATTCTCTCTGTGCCTCCCTGATCATTATTTCAAAGGGTGATTCTTGTAACAAGTAGTAGATATTTACTCACTGGCCACTTTATTCGGTACACCTGTACACCCGTTCATTAATGCAAATATCTAATCAGCCAAATGTGGAAGCAACTCAATGCATAAAAGAATGCAGACATGATCAGGAGGTCCAGTTGTTGTTCAGACCAAACATCACAATGGGGAAGAAATGTGATCTAAGTGGCTTAGATTGTGGAATGATTGTTTGTGCCAGATGGGGTGGTTTTAAATATCTCAGAAATGATGATCTCCTAGGACTTTTTACGTAAAATACTCTCGTTTACAGAGAATAGTGCGAGAAACTAATAATATCTGGTGAGCAACAGTTCTACGGGTAAAAAAGCCTTGTTAATGAGAAGGATCAGAAGAGAATGGCTGGATTGGTTCAAGCTGACAAGAAGGCAACAGTAACTCAAATGACCATGTGTTACAACAGTGCAGACCACACAAAATGTTGAACCTTGAAGTGGATGACTTTGGCAGCAGAAGACCACAAACATACACTCAGTGGACATTTTATTAGGTACAGGAGGTAGCTAATAAAGTGGCCACCGAGTATATTGGCATTGACAGGGACTTGACGCACTATCATTTGCTTCCCACCTAATATTTTTCCTCTACCAAACCCGCTCTTCTGTCAAGCACTTTCCTCTTCTGTGCTGGTGTATGGTATTCTATGTCATTCACTGCAAAGCCCTTGCAATACAAAGTGTACTAGTAATTATCCAATCTACATTTTGTCATGGAGTTATATACTGTCCATTGTTTTTATCACTTTGTGTACACCTGAACATTGCCTCCATCGCCACTCAATACAGTTCTCTTCATAAGCTCAGTAATAGTTAATTTCAGCTGATATTGTTCACTTATTCATGAATGTGGCATCCCTCATCCATAATCTCACTGAGTCAGTCATAGGAACTGGCCCTTTGGCTCAACCTGTACCTGCTGACCTAGTTGTGTACTTCAGTTAGTCCCATTTTCCTAGATTTGGATAATATCCCTCTAAACCAGGGGTTTCCAACCTTCTTATTTCATGGACCAATACCATTATGCAAGAGGATCAAGGACCCCAGGTTGGGAACCCCTGATCTAAACCTTTCCTATCCATGTACTTGTTTTTCAAACATTGTAATTATAGTCACCGCTACTACTTTCTCTGGTAGCTTGCTCCATGTACCCACCTCCCTTTGTAGAAAAGTTGCTCCTCAGATCCCTTTGGAATCTTAGCCCTCACCATAAACCTGAGGTCACCCCTCAGCTCCTAAGTTCCAGGGGAAAATGTCCCAGCCTATCCTGTTGGCACTGTGGAGGATCAGAAGGATCTTGGGGTCCGAGTCCATAGGACACTCAAAGCTGCTGTGCAGGTTGAGTCTGTGGTTAAGAAGGCATACAGTGCATTGGCGTTCATCAAACATGGGATTGAGTTTAAGAGCTGGGAGGTAATGTTGCAGCTAAATAGGACTCTGGTCAGATCCCACTTGGAGTATTGTGCTCAGTTTTGGTCACCTCACTACAGGAAGAATGTGCAAATTATAGAAAAGGTGCAGAGGAGATTTACAAGGATGTTGCCTGGATTGGGGAGCATGCATTATGAGAACAGGTTGAGTGAACTTAGTCTTTTCTCCTTGGAGCGACAGAGGATGAGAGGTGACCTGACAGAGGTATATAAGATGATGAGAGGCATTGATCATGTGGATAGTCAGAGGCTATCCAAGGGCTGAAATGACTAGCATGAGAGGGCATAGTTTTAAGGTGCTTGGAAGTAGGTACAGAGGAGATGTCAGGGGTTAAGTTTTTTTACTCAGAGAGCACTGAGTGCGTGGAATGGGCTGCCGGCAACAGTGGTGGAGGTGGATACGATAGGGTCTTTCAAGAGACTCCTGGACAGGTACATGGGAGCTCAGAAAAATAGAGGGCTATGGGTAACCCTAGGTAATTTCTAAGGTAAGGACATGTTCGGCACAGCTTTGTGGACCGAAGGGCCTGTATTGTGCTGTAGGTTTTCTATGTTTCTATCCAGTCTCTCCTTATAGCTCAAACCTTCCAGTCCTGATAACATCACCATGAATTTTTATCTGCACCCTTTCTAGCCTGATGGCATCTTTCCTATGCCCAGCAACCATAACTGCACACAGTACT
The DNA here is from genome assembly GCF_963921235.1 of Mobula hypostoma. Taxonomy (NCBI): domain Eukaryota; kingdom Metazoa; phylum Chordata; class Chondrichthyes; order Myliobatiformes; family Myliobatidae; genus Mobula; species Mobula hypostoma. Next base: position 168,262,294 of record NC_086102.1, read on the forward strand.
CCAAGTTCAATTTCAGCACTGTTTTGTCGAGCTCTAACATAACACCTCTTGGACTCAATGCTCGGACCAATGAAGGCAAATGACTCACTAGATAGATAGATAGCTAGATACTTTATTGATCCCAAGGAAAATTTCAGTGCCACAGTAGCATTACAAGTGCACAGATATGCAAATATACAAACATTAGAAGAGAAGTAAGAACAGAATAAAAAGTAAGTTACCTCAAACAGTTCAGCAGAAGGGGATCATCACTTCCCCAGCTTATGAAAGAGCCTAATGGCCGAGGGTAAGAATGACTTCATGTAGCCCTCTTTGGAGCAGCGTAGTTGTCTTGGTCTATAACTAAAAGTGCTTCTCTGTTCAGCGAAGGTGGCATGCAGAGGGTGAGAAACATTGTCCACAATTGCCAGGATTTTCCATAGGGTCCTTTGTTCTCCCACAGCCTGCAGTGTATTCAGTTTAACTCCTATAACACAGCCAGCCTTTCTAATATGTTTATTGAGCCTGTTGGCATCACCTGTGTTGATTCCATTGCCCCAGGACACCAAAGTATAGAAGATTGTACTGGCAACAACAGGATAGTGGAACCTGTCGACGTGAGTCTTCAGTTTCAGGGAACTATGCAACGGTACCCCTAGATCCCCCTGCTCAACAACACTTTCCAGGGCCTTATCACCATGCAAGTCCTGCCCTGGTTTAACTTACCAAAGTTGAGTTAAAATTGACTTTGTGGTTGGAGTTAGAGAAGACAAGTCAGAGTTAAATTCCATTTGCCATTGTTTGGCCCCCTTCCCAAGTCGGTCTAGAAAAACTGGATTAACAACAACCGCCCAGTGGCTCTGACATTTATCATCATGAAATGCTTCAAGAGCCTGGTTATAACATGCATCAACTCCAGCCTCCCAGACAACCCCGACCCACTGAAATTCACCTAATGTCAAAACAGGTAATAGCAGTCCCCATCTCCCTGGCCCCACACTCATCTCTGGAGCAGTTGTGCTCTAGAGATTCATCCCTAATATGATTTGGAGTCATAGAGCACTACAACACAGAAACAGGCCCTTCAGGCCATCTAGTCTGTGTAGAACTGTTATTCTGCACCTGGACCATAGCTCTCCACGCCCCACCCATTCATGCACTCATCCAAACTTCCATTAAATGTTGCAATTGAAACTACCCACATCCACCACTTCCACAGGCAGCTCTTTCCACACTTCCACCAACTCTGAATGAAGAAACTCCTCTGGCGGGAGGAGAAGATGCGATGCAACGCAGCTCACAGCGGCCACTCCGGTGGTGATATCTGTTATTTATCAAGTAGGGTGCCGTGCACAATCCTGATTTGATGGAGACGGACATGAGAGCACGGAGGAACATCTGGTGAAACTTCTGAAATGCCTACTTCACTGCTGCTGCTACTGTGTGGTCCAGAATCTCCAGAGGGGAAGGCCCTGAGTCCTTGGCTTTGCTTGTTGCTCAGCGGCCGGGGCGGGGTCGAAGCGCTCGGCAGAGGATGGTGCTCTGAGAGGCTGTGTCAGAGGGGCTGGTCGGAGGTTCGAAGTTTTCGGACAGACTCAGAGTCCGCTGCGGTCGGGTGCTTCCAATGGTGCTGCATCAGCAAGTTTGGCAGTGCTTGGAGGTTCATGGCAGGGAGAGTTCCTCCCTTCAGCCGCCTGCGTGAGATGATGAGTCTATTGGGACTTTGAGACTTTTTTTTTTACCGTGCCCATGGTCTGCTCTTTATCAAATTATGGTATTGCTTTGCACTGTAACTATATGTTATAATTGTGGTTTTGTCAGTTTTAGTCTTGGTTTGTCCTGTGTTTTCTTGTGATATCATTCTGGAGGAACGTTGTATCATTTTTTTAATGCATGCATTTCTAAATGACAATAAATGAGGACCGAGTGTCCTCATAATCTCATCTAATCTAAATAATTGCCCTTTCACCCTTAACATATGACCTTGAGGGAAGGTTTCTTAGTGCTTTTCCAAGGGAGTTCCAGGGAGGTGGGAATTTGAGTGCCAGGGCAGACAATGGAGTGGTTGTAAGCAAAGTATATGCTAACCCTATATATAAAGACAGAAACCAAAATGGTTGTTGTGATGCGTCTGGTGTGGTAGTGTCGTGGCTAGTGATTATTGCTCTCACTTTCAGCTTCCACCACTGGCTAGCAGTCTCACACAAAGGAGAGCTGAATGGGTAAGTCTTTCCCTGCCAGTACATAGCTTCTCCAATAACAAGCCTGATGTTGTGCCTTCTCGCTGGCGCCATATGGAAACTAAACTCCTTTCGGACTCAGGCTGAACTACAGAGGCCGGGGAGGAGGTCTGGCCCCCTGCACACGTAGCACGCAGGCCCACCGGCGTGTGGACTCGCCCAGGTGCTCGTGAACCAGATCTCCAGCTATAGGTAAATAGCCCCACTGTTTGTGGGCAGCCTCGGGAGAGATGAAGGCTAATGGAGCAAACCCAGACAGCAAATCCGGACTGCAGCCCCTAAGATGGCTGGACATCATTAAACATCCTTCTGGCAGCTCCTGCAGCCAAGCTGGTGGCAAACGTATTACTTCATAAGCTTTCCTTTGGACCACACTGGTGAGGCCGGGAGAGGGATCTTGATGACTGGGCATCTTGGGATCTCTATATCTTCCGTCCAGGATTGTGATGATGATCTTTGAGACAGACAGATGCCAACCAACCAAAGACAGAAACCAAGTGACTGAGCATAACGTTCTGAGTTGTGCAACAAGTACTGTAAGTAAGGCAAATGAGTTCAGCAGGGTTCCCAACCCTTTTTATGCCATGGACCAATACCATTGAGTGAGGGGTCTATGGACCCCAGGCTGGGAAATCCTGGTAGAGCATGGATTATCATATGGAATTATGACACTGTAGCCATTAGAGAGACTTGGTTGCAGGAGAGGCAGGACAGGCAGCTCAGGTTCCGGGGTTCTGTTGTTTTAGATGTGATAGAGTGGGAGGCATTAAAAAGGAGGACGGGAGGCATTACTAGTCATGGAAAATGCACAGCAGTGCTCAGACAAGACAGACTGGAGAGCATGTCTACTGAAGCCATACGGGTGAAACTGAGGAATAAAAAAGGGATGACCATACTAATGTAGACCACCCAATAGACAGCATGATTTAGAGGAGCAAATTTGTACAGAGATACCAAATAGTTGCAAGAAAAATAATGTTGTGATAGTAGGTGATTCTAATTTTCTATATATACTGTAATAGGACTGGAGGTATCGAGTTTGTCAAATGTGTTCAGAAAGTTTCCTTCATCAATATATAGAGGCCCTAAATAAAGAGAGTTCGATACTGGACCTCTTATTAGGGAACAAAACAGGGTAGGTGACAGAAGTGTGTGTTGGCGAACACTTTAGAACTTGTGATCATAATGCCATTAGTTTCAAGATCAGAATCAGAATTAAGTTTATAATCACCGGCACATATTGTGAAATTTGTTAATAGCAGCAGCTGTTCAATGCAATACATGACAATATTGAAAGAAAAAAAATAACCAAGTAAATCAATTACGGTAAGTATATGTATATTGAATAGATTTTAAATGGTGCAAAAACAAAATATTAAAATAATTGAAAGAATAGATAAAATAGTGCAAAACAGAAATAATATATCTTTAAAAAAGGATAATTATGAAGGATAGGACTGTTCGTCAGGTTAAGATTCTAAATTGGAGAAGGCCCAATTTTGATGGCATGAGAGATAATGTAGCAGGAGTGGATTGAGATAGCTTGTTTTCTGGCAAATGTATGTGTGGTAAATGTCTTCGAGTGAAATATTGAGAATACAGAGTTTGTATGTTCCTGTTAGAATAAAAGGCGAGGCTAATAGGTTTGCAGAACATTGGTTTTTGATAGATATTGAGATTCTGTTTACGAAGAAGAATAAGGCGATAGCAAGTATAGACGGTAAGGAGCAAACAACATGCTTGAGAAGTATAAGAATGAAAGCAAACACTTAAGAAGGAAGCAGGAAGGTGAGAAGAAAGGCATGAGGTTGCTCTGGTAGACAAGGTGAAAGAAAATCCCAAGGGCTTCCACAGAATATATTAAGTGGAGGTAATGGAAGAGAGCTATTATTGTTCCATTGATCAAGAAAAGCTCTAATCTGGGAAATCTTAGGCTAGTGCGCCTGACGTCAGTTGTGTTAAATTATTGTAAGTATTGCAAGGGATTGAATACATAACTCATTTGTATAGACAGGGCCTGATTAGGGAGAGTTAATGTGGTTTTGTGCATGGTTAATCGTTTCTGACCAATCTTATGCAGTTTTTTTTGAGGAGGTTACCAGGAAAGTTAATGAAGGAAAGTCTGAGCATGTAGACATCGTGCACTTCAGCAAGGCCTTTAACAAAGACCCACATGGGAGATTGGTCCAGAAATTTTAGATTTATTCGTCACATGCATATCAAAACATACAGTGAAATGCGACATTTGCGTCAAATCAAATCAACGAGTATTGTGCTGGGCCACACTGCTGACGGCTCAATAGTATGTGGACAACTCACTAACTCTAATCGTACATCCTTTGGAATGTGGGAGGGAACTGGAGCACATGGAGTAAACCCATGTGGTCATGGTGAGAATGTGCAAACTCCTTTCAGACAGTGGTGGGAAGAAGGTTCAGTCCCTTGGCATTCAGGATGAGGTAGTAAATGGGATTCAACTTTGGCTTAGCAGGAGAAGCCAGAGAGTTGTAGTAGATGGTTGCCTCTCCGTTGTTGTTTGTCATCTACTACATATTAATGACTTGGATGTTAATGTGGTAAACTGGATCAGCAAATTTGTGAATGACACGAAGACTGGGGGCAGAATGGATAAGGAGGAAGACCATTTGGATCAGCTGGAAAAATAGGCTGAAAAATGACAAGTAGAATTTAATGCAGAGAAGTGTGAGGTGCTGCTCTATGGGAGGACAGACCAGAGCAGAACATACACAGTGAATGGGAGGACACTGAGGAGTGTAGTAGAACAAAGGGATCTGGAAATACAGATCCGTAGTTCCCTAAAAGTGGCACCACAGGTATATGTCATATAGAGAGCTTTTGGCACAAATCAAAGCACTAAGTACAGGAGCTGGGATGTTATTTTGAAGTTGTACAAAAAGTCTGTAAGGCCAAATTTGGAGAATTGTAGGCGGTTCTGGTCACCTACCTAGAGGAAAGATGTAAATAAGATTGAAAGACTGCAGAGAAAATTTACAAGGATGTTGCCAGGATGTGAGAATCTGAGTTATAGGAAAAGGCTAAAACGGTTAGGACTTTTAATCCCTAGAGCATAGAAGAATGAAGGAGATTTGATAGAGCTATACGAAATTATGAAGGGTATAGATAAAATTCATGCAGGCCTTTTCCACTGAGACTGGGCGAGACTAGAACCGGAGGTCCTAGGTGAAGAGTGAGAGATGAAATACTTAAGGGGGAGATTTTGTTCATTCAGATAGTGGGGAGAGTGTGGAAGGAACTGCCAGTGGAAGTCAGTACCTGAATCAGGTTTATTATCACCAGCATGTGTCGTAAAATTTGTTAACTTAGCATCAGCAGTTCAATATAATACATAATAGAGAAGAAAAAAAATGAATAAGTAAATCAATTACAGTATATGTATATTGAATAGATTAAAAATCGTGCAAAAACAGAAATAATATATTTAAAAAGTGAGGTAGTGTTTAAGGGTTCAATGTCTATTTAGGAATTGGATGGCAGAGGGGAAGAAGCTGTTTCTGAATCGCTGAGTGTGTGCCTTCAGGTTTCTGTACCTCCTACCTGATGGTAACAGTGAGAAAAGGGCATGCCCTGGGTGCTGGAGGTCCTTAATGATGGATTTCGGTTCAGTTGGAACATTCTAGACAAGTTTGGGTAAGTACACGGATGGGAGGAGTATGGAGAGCTACAGTCCAGGTGTGTATTGATGGGATACAGTTTGAGATGCAATAAGTGGTCTGAAGAGCCTGTTTCTGTGCTGTAGTGATTTATGATGAATACAAGGATCGGTGGCATTGTTCATGGTGTAGAGGGTCTCCAAAGATAAGCTGCAGGTGTGGACAGAGAAATGGTAGATGAAGTTTAACCCAGCCTAGTATGAGGGGTTGCAATTGGATGGGTCAAATGTAAGGAGACGATACACAATTAATGGCAGGTCTTTAACCAATCCTGGGGTCAAAGTCCATAACTCCCTGAAAGGGGCTGAACAGCTAGATGGGTTAGTAAAGAAGGTGTATGGCTTGCTTGCCTTTATTGGCCAAGGCAATTCAAGAGTCAAAATTTATGTTGCAGCTTTGCATAACTCCGACAATGCAAAAAAATGCACGTGGACCTCATCGGCAGAAGGAATTAGCTAAGCTCTTAATTAGTAGTTTTTACTGGTTTGTTACAACATTGTCGGCTGAAGAGTCTGTTCCTGTCTTCTACATATACAGTACTCTATATAGAAAATGCATGATTACATTGAAAGAATTAATGATATATGGACAACTTACGCATTAAATGGTAACTACACAGAAAGGCTCCTTCAGTACTTTACCCTCCACTTTATGTGTTCTTTGAACCCCTCCTAATTTCACAGTCCTGCAGCATTTCCTGAAGTAATTAGGAATCAAAAATCCTAATTACTTCATGAATAACAGAAACAAGAGTGCATGGTTTACATGATAGCTACACAATTCATTAACCCTTAACTCACTTTGTCAGATTTCCTATCATACTGTATGATTTTTATTTGACAACAATTTACAAACAACAGATTTGAAAGGACTTACTTGGACTAAACCACTCTTAAATATCCATGGTCAGTAAGATTAGAACATCCTTATTTCCATACCTCTGAGTTGCTTTTGACCCTTTAATTGTCATTTCAACTTGTGGAAAAAGAACCTTAATTTTATTATCAGGTGTTTCTGTTATTACGCCAAAGAAGTAGGCAACTGAGGAGACTTCCACCCATTTCTTCAATTATCCAATCTCATTTGAGTTTTACCCATTTGCCTCAATCCATGATGCCCAATGCAATTTAATCCTAAAATATCTTCCTTCAAAAGAAGACATTACATGAATGCATGTTGCAAAGGAATATTCAATCATCTTCTAGAATAATTTTAACATTACGCTCAAGGAACTCAAGAAATGCAGCTACAATCTACGCAAGGTCATCAAGACAGCGAAACGACAATACAGGGACAAGATCCAGTCACAACTCTCCACCAACAACACATGCAACTTATGGCAAGGTCTGCACACCATTGCAGACTTCAAAGCTTAGTGCACTGGTGCTGACAACATTGATGCCTCTCTCCCAGAGGAACTAAATCTTTTTTTTTTACGCTCAGTTCGATGTCACCAACACTGAGCTCCCAAGGAGAACCACTGAAGTGAGCTGCACCTTAGTCATCTTTGACACTGAAGTATGCAGGTGTTTCCAATGAGTGGAGAGTCACAAGGCTGCAGGACTGGACAGCATCCCAGGGCAGGTACTTAGGATGTGCACGGCACAACTGGCAGGTGTGTCTACAGACATTTTTAATCTCTCCCTCTCCCAATGTAGAGTGCCCTCCTGTTTCAAAACATCCACCATTGTCCCTGTACCTAAAAAGACCAAGGCAACATGTCTGAACGACAGGCATCCTGTCACACTCACTTCAATAATAAGCAAATGCTTTGAGAGGCCGGTCAAGGACTACATCTGCAGCATGTTACCACCCACACTGGACCCCATACGATTCACCTACCGACACAACCAATCAACAAATGATGCAATAGCCACAGCTCTACACACCATCCTTACACATCTGGAGAAGAGGGATGCCTATGTGAAAATGCCATTCTGGGACTACAGTTAGGCATTCAACACCAGGCTTGACGAGAAGCTCAGAGACCTCAGCCTGCACCCTGCCTTGTGTAGCTGGATCCTGGATTTCCTGTCAAATTGCCGGAAGGTGGTAAGAGTGGACAGACTCCCTCACCGCTGCCCCTCTGACCCTCAACACAGAAGCCCTTCAGGGCTGTGTGCTAAGCCCCCTCCTTTAATCTCTGTATATCCATGATTGTGTCGCCACCCACAGTTCCAATCTGTTAATTAAATTTGCTTATGGTACTACATTGATTGGCCTTATCTCAAATAATAATAAGGCAGCCTACAGAGAGGAAGTCATCACCCTGACACAGTGGCATCAAGAGAACAACTTCTCCCTCAATGTCACAAAAACAAAGGAGCTGGTTGTGGACTGCAGGAGGAATGGAGACAGACTAACCCCTATTGACATCAATGGATCCGGGGTTGAGAGGATGAACAACTTTAAGTTCCTCAGCATTCACATCACCGAGGATCTCATGTAGTCTGTACATACCGGCTGCGTGGTGAAAAAAAGCAAAACAGTGCCTCTTTCACCTCAGATGGTTGAAGAAGTTTGGCATGAGTCCCAAATCCTAAACACTTTCTACAGGGGCACGATTGAGAGCATCCTGACTGGCTGCATCACTGCCTGGTATCTTCCCTCAATCGCAGTACTGTGCAGAGAGTGGTGCGGACAGCCCAGTGCATCTGTAGATGTGAACTTCCCAGTATTCAGGACATTTACAGAGACAGGTGTGCAAAAAGGATCAATGGGGACCCGAGTCACCCCAACCACAAACTGTTCCAGCTGCTACCATCTGGGAAATGGTACCGCGGCTTTAAAGCCAGGACCAACAGGCTCCAGGACAGCTTCTTCCACCAGGCCACCAGACTGATTAATTCACGCTTATAGAATTGTATTTCTATGCTATATTGACAGTCCTGTTGTACAATCGATGTTTTGGGCCAAGACACTTTATCAGGAATAGCAAAAATATTCTTTTTGCCAATCCTGATGAAGGGTCTCAGCCCAAAACATTGACTGTACTCTTTTCCATAGATGTGTCAATTGCTTGGACTTTCTCATTTTTAATATAATGCTCCATTAATTCATTCTATTCACACTAATTTAATTGCAGGAAGCAGGATGACTGTCAGCATTTTCACTTTGCTTAAACACATTTTATATAATTATACTGTTGGAATGCTTCATGTATAAACATCCAACAGTTACAAAGTTCTGCCTTTACAAATCATGATAATTCTGAACAATCTTTCAAGTGTACTGTCCACTTAAGTTAAAATTTTGGTGTGCTGTGCTGAATTGTTCAAAAGAACGATTCTTTTGCTGCTTTTTTGTCTTGTAAGCCACAATCAGTAGAAATATTAGTGCAGTGGGATAAAACAACTACTGTATTTCATAACAATGAATATTTTATTACAGAGCCAGGCCTTCCAGATTTTATTATTGCTCCATCATTACCAATTAGTGTAAACTCATGGTACTGAAAAGAATCTGCCTCAGATAATGGCATTGACCTAGATTCCACAGCAATTTTATAGTCCATAGTCACTGGATTAATGAAACCAGAACAATTCTTTCAAAGAAATCTTCAAAATGTAGAGAATTCTTCAGGGTTTTGTGGGAATGATGCTTCCCCTGGACTGAAGCATCTAGAATTTCTGAGTCGCTGTCTCAAAATAAGCAGCTGGTCATTCAGGGCAGAGATTTCAAGATTTTTTTTCACCTCTTGGGTAATGAATCCTTGAAATTCCCTACCAATGAAGATCGGTTGCTGAATATATTTAATGCAAAGATCAGCAGGTTCTTTACAAATTCTGAGATTTGGGGTTTCTATGGGTTATGGGAAAATGGCACCAAGGTAAAAGATCAACAGGATCTTATTGAAAGTTGTTACAAGAATAAATTTCTACAGCTCATGTTCTTTAGGTTTCTCTCCCCAAGCTTTATAACTCTAAACAGATATATCTGCCCTAATTCATCATCGTGAAGGGACTTCAACCCAAAACGTTGGCTCTGTTATTCTTCCGATTGATGAGGCCTGGCCTGCTGAGTATTTTCAGCATTTTTTAAAATTTTAGTTTTCCAGCATTTGCAGTTTTTATTTTTCATTCATTAGTCAGTATGTTCTAGTTTGTTATTGTGAGCACGACAATATATCCATGTTCTTTGACAATCTGCAGCAAAATATATTGACTAATGAAGACACATATAGGGTTATGACTGGAATATTCACTTGCCTTTCTCTTAAAACTGATGAGAAATACTTGCATCTCTCAAACATGTAATACGCAGATGTGTATTATAAACTTGGTGGGCAGTATTGCAACTTCATCCACTGCTCCAGAAATATTTATTTCAATTCTCAGTATCAGCTAAGTTTTGCAAGGTGTTTTCATATTTTCCCCCAACCATCAAATAGCAATGAGGGCTAAGATTGGTTATGACTGTCCTGCAGTAATACAGGGATTTAGGAATGGGGTGGGAATGGCATGTTAGGGTGTGAACTTATTGGTCGGAACACTCCTGCCCTTCCTAATTCTACAAAAAGGGGGGCAAAAATCGCTATCAAGTCTCACTGTGGGGTGGGTAAGTAACTTGGACAAGTTTAACTTTGTACTCTAAAACAGACCAGGGGATTGCATAATGCAATTCTTAAGTTTATTGTAACAACAGGTTTACATATTGCTGTTTGATTGCATGTTACTAACTTAACCCAGACAGGGTTAATACAGTTCATTTACATGAGCAGTTTATTAGCTATTAACCTCAGGAAGGGGCCTGTAATTGTGAGAATCCAGCATTACCTAAAGCTAACTGGCACCTCTGAAACAGGAGGTGAACTGTACATGCAGCAAACTTTCTGAAACCCATTCCAATGAGAAATATCGAAGAATGAAGAAGAAAAAAAATATAAGAAAGGGAACAATAGGAGCAGGACATTTAGCTGTTTCAGCCTACCCCATCATTAAATCCAAATGTGCAGATTTTCTCTTGTTCCTGGCAGAACTTTGTATCTTTCAATGAGATCTCCTTTCATTCCTCCAAATTCGAATGAATACATGCTGTCAACTCAGTGTTTCCTCATACGATGCTGCCACCATCTCATCTATCAGTCTGTGGAAACTACCTGTTATCTTTAGTACGACACTCAAACAGCACATGATACTCCAGGTGTGGTCTCACTTAGACTCTGTGGAAATGTAACAAGATCTCCTCACTCCTATATTCAAAAATTCTCAATTACTTCCTGTATCTGTATATTTGCTTTCAAAGAATATCCAGATCCCTTTGAACATAATTTCCCAATCTGTCACCACTTGGATAATGTTCTGCCTTTATACCCAACCACAGTGGTGCTACACCTCATTCAAGGGTGACCTGCAAGTTAGTGGAGGGAAAGAGTGCCTTATGCCTCCTTTGGTAGGGACGTATCTCCGCCTCACCACCCAACCAATGCATTTACACACTGAATTTAATTAAACAACCTTGAACTTTTTTTGCATCCTCCTCATAATGTAGAACACATCTAGTTTTATAAACAATGCAAAGTATTTTCGAATTGGTGAAGTGCAAGGTAGGAGATAGATCCTGAATTACAGGAAACCCAAGGGCCCCATAGACATGTTACGTAAATCAAAGAAGGAAAAGTCTGTGAAAGTCAATGCTATCTGCAAAGTTCCAGAATCCTTATTGCATTTCTGTAAGATTTTCAGTGACCTTACACAAGAGACTGTCGGTGATTGTGCTTTCAAATAGCACATCCTATCAAATAGTTTCAGATATTGCTCAATGCACTCAACTACCTCCGGTCTCTCTTAATCTGTTATTAATCTCACGAGCCTCACATCCAACCTGCCAACTATTCAAATGTGGCCGGCACTGTCAACCACTGCCATCTTCTCTCATGAATGTTGTGCTTGGACAGAAGAAGCTATTCCCTGGGTGCAGGAAAGGTTGCAAAACCTGATCTTATATATCCACTATATTTCATATAATGGATACGAAAACTTCTGTTATTAGTATACCTAATCCTTCCCTCACATTTCCTTTGCTATAAGCAGCACTAGGGCTCCACAGGGGACTGTATTGGCTCTCTTCTTGTTTACCCTGTATACCCCGGACTTTAGATAAAATACTCAGTCACGTCATCTGCAGAAATTCTCTGATGACTCAGCAATAGTATAGTGAATAAAGGGAGGATGGGAGGATGGAAGGATGAATACAGGGCCCTGGTGGAGGACTTTGTCAAATGGTGCAAGCTGAATCATCTGCAACTCAACATCAATAAGACAATGAAGATGGTGATGGACTTTAGGAAGACTAAGCCTGCACTGCTTCCTGTTACTTTTGATGGTGAGGACCTACAGGTAGCTGGGGGTGCACCTGGACAACAGACTCCAGTGGAGCACCAACGCAGAGGCTGTGTACAAGAAGAGCTTGGTTTCCTCTACTTCTTGAGGAAGGTGAAGTCCTTTGAAGTATGCAGGCCTATCCTTCACATATTCTGCCAGTCTGTTGTTGCCAGTACAGTCTTCTATGTGGTGGTGTTCTGGGGTAATGGCATCAACACGGGTGATGCCAACAGGCTCAATAAACTGATTAGAAAGACTGGCTCTGTTATAGGAGTTAAACTGACACACTGGAGGCTGTGGTAGAACAAAGGACCCTAAGGAACATCCTGGCAATTCTGGACAATGTTTCTCACTTACTGCATGCCACCTTGACTGAACAGGGGAGCACTTTTACTAATAGACTAAGACAATTGTGCTGCTCCAAAGAGCGCTGTATGAGATCATTCTAACCCTTGGTCATTTGGTTCTTTAATGAGTCAACCTATAGATGGGGAAGTGATGATGCCATCCTATTAGACTGATTGTGATAACTTATTTTTTTAATTGTTTCTACTTCTCTTCTAATATTTATGTCTGTGGCTTGTAATGCTTCTGTACACTGTAATTTCCTTTGGGATCGATAAAGTCTCTTTCTATCTATCTATCCTTTCCCTTTTGTCTTTTAATCATTTCAAATGTTATATCCAACCAACTGCACCATTAGCCTTAGATGTTGCTCAATGTACCTTAGCCCCATCCCTCACCAAATTAATATTCTCCCCATTCATTTCCTCAGGGCAGCCCTACCCTTTCTTCTTTCTCCTTTCAGAAAAACTAGAACTGCAATCTGGTTAGGTGTAGTTAGATTAGTGCAAAGAGTGTACATGAAAGCACAGTATAGAAGGTACATTGCATCATTTTCTCTGCTATAGGAGAATGAAACGTAGGCTCCTTTACACAGAGAATGGTAGTTACTTGTCTTTTGTAATCATTGAGAGCAAATTATCTCCAGCTCCAACCTAGAAGTTAATGGCCAAGATAACCACAGTAGCCATATTCTGCTCACCACAGTTGGCTAGGTGACATTGGATTGTGCAAAGCAGGAGAGAGATTTGAAAAGAAGTGAGAAGGGGCAGTCAGGACATTCTGCACACCACAGATTGTGGGATAATCTGGCACTTGGCAAGGGCCAATAAAAAGAAGTGAGGTTCAAGTGGAGCGGCCATTGTAGGAGTGGCCATTGTTAGAGTGGGGGAATTGATGCTTTGGCTCAGACAGGCTTCGGAGAGGAGAGGCAGAGGCTGTAGATAGATTTTGGGTAGTTTTCTTTCTTTCTTATTGCACAGTTAGAGCAGTGGGAATGCTAGGCAGGACAGTGGAATGCTCTTCTTCCAGGATACAGGAAGACAAGGAGACATCCAGCATCCCTGATGAATACATCTGCAAGTTCATCTAGCTGCAGCTTTTTACAGACCGTGTTAAGAAATTGGAACTGGAGCTGGATGAACTCCAGATCATTTGGGAGGGTGAGGGGTTGATTAACAGGCGATACAGAGAGATAGTTACACCTATGGTGCAGGACACAGGTAACTGGGCGAACATCAGGAGGGAAAAGGGGGATATACAGCCAGAGCAGGGTACCTCTGTAGTCATTCCCCTCAACAATAGATTTGAATACTGTTGAGGGAATTAGTATTCATTTCAAGAGGTCTAGAACACAAGAGCAGGGATGTGATGTTGAGGCTTTATAAGGCACTGGTGAGCCCTCACCTTGAGTATTGTGAACAGTTTTGGGCTCCTCATCTAAGAAAAGATGTGCCAGTATTTGACAGGATTCAGAGGAGGTTCACAAGGATGATTCCAGGAATGAAATGGTTATCATACGGGGAACATTTGATAACTCTGAGTCTGTACTTGCTGAAATTTAGAAGAATAAGAGGAGGATCTTATTGAATGGCCTAGACAGAATAGATGTGGAAAGGATGTTTCCCATGATGGGGAAATCTAGGACAAGAGGGCACAGCCTCAGGATAGAGGGGCATCCATTTAAAGCACAGATGCGGAGAAATTTCTTCAGTCAGAGGGTGGTGAATTTGTGGAATTTATTGCCCCAGGCAGCTGTAGAGGCCAGGTTGTTGAGTGTATTTAAGGCAGAGGTTGATAGGTTCTTGATTGGACATGGCATCAAAGGTTACAGGGAGAAGGCTGGGATGCGCGGCCGAGGAGGGGAAAATGGATCAGCCATGATTGAATGGTGGAGCAGACTTGACAGGCCAAATGGCCTAATTCTGCTTCCAAGTCTTATGGTCTAATAACATAGAAGAGAGAAGCCACAGCGGTCAGGTCTTTTGCACTGAGTCTGGCTCTGTGACTCAGAGGTGGGGAGAAGTAGTGATAGGGGATCCAGTGGTACAGGGAACAGACAAGAGGTTCTGTGAACGAGAACGAGATTCCTGGATGGTAGGTTGCCTCCCAGGTGAAAGGGTCAGGGATATCTCGAAATGAGACCAAAACATTCTTAAGTGGGACAATGAACAGCCAGAGGTCATGGTCCATGTCAGTAGTAATGACATGGGTAAGAAGGGCGACGAGGTCCTGCAAAGCAAGTTCAGGGAGTTAGATATTAAGTTGAAGGACAGAATCATTGGGGTCTCTTCCAGGGGAGGTGGGACCTGTACACTTGGACAGCTTGCAGCTGAACTGGAGGGAGACCGATATCCTTGCAGGAAGGTATGCTAGTGTTGCATGGGGGGCTGTTTAAACTAGAATTGCAGGGGTATGGAAACCAGAGCACCAGAGCAGATAGTGGAGTGGTAGTTGGGAAAGATGTAGTTAAGCCTACATAGCAAGTCAGGAATCAAAAGGTTAAGCATGGTGGGATTAACGTGCTGAGTTGTGTACATTTCAATGCAAGGACTATTGTAGGAAAGGTGGATGAGTTTAGAGCATGGATCAGCACGATATTGTAGTCATCAGAGAAACTTACTTGCAGGAAGGCAGGACTGGCAGCTCAGTGTTCTGGGTTCTGTTGTTTTGGATATGATAGAGCGGGAGGGACTAAATGGGGAGGGGTGGCATTACTAGTCAGTGAAGATGCCACTTCAGAGCTCAGATAGGACAAACTAGAGAGCTCATCTACTGAAGCTATATGAGTGGAACTGAGGAATGAGAAAGGGTAACCAAAGTCTATGCTTTTACGAATGGCAGGTTGTGTCTAACCAATCTTAAAAGAGCTTTTCGATTTAAGGAAGTAACTGGGGAAGTTGATGAAGGCAAGGCAGTGGATGCTGTCTATGTGGACCTTAGCAAGGACTTTGACAAGGTCCTTCTTGGGAGGTTGGTCAATAAGGCTCAATTAACACACACAAAATGCTGGAGGAACTCAACGAGCCAGGCAGTATCCATGGAAAAAGAGTACGGTCGAGGTTTTGGGCCAAGACGCTTCAGTCGCTTGGCATTCAGAATGAAGCTCTAAATTGGATTAGAGACTGGTTTTGCAGGAGAAGCCAGCGAGTGGTGGGAGACCTGTGACTAGTGCAGTGCCACAGGGATCAGTGTGAAGAACTGATCCTTCCTCCCTTCTTCACTCAGAGGGTGGTAAGAGGGTGGAACGAGCTGCCAGTGGAAGTGATGGATTCAGGTTTGTTTTCAATTTTTTTTAAGAGAAATTTGGATAGGTAAATGGATGAGAGGGGTGGGACTAGGCAGATTATTCGTCTGGCACAGACTAGATGAACCGAAGAGTCTGTTTGTGTTGTAGTTTTCTATGTCTCTACATTAATAGGATTATATTATAGTCCACCCAATTGTCAGTGGGATTTAGAGGAGCAGATTAGTAGAGAGGCAGTTGCAAGAAAAACAAGGTTGTGATTGTAGTTAATTTTTACTTCCCACATATTGACTGGGACTCCTATACTGTACAAGGGCTGGATGGGAAGGAGTTTGTCAAATGTGATCAGGAAAGTTTCCTTAATTAATATACGGAGGTTCCAACTAGAGAGAGTGTGATACTGGAATGAAACAAGGCAGATGATAGATTTTGTCCAGAGGAACACTTTGCATCTAGTGATCATAATGACATTATGGAGAAGTATAGATCTGGTCCGCAGGTTGAGGTTCTAAATTGGAGAAGGGCCATTTGGAGGGGTTTATACATCCTCAGTGTGAACACGTGGACACTCTAGCTTCCTCCCATATTCCAAAGATGTACTAGCTGGTCATTGTAAATTCTCCTGTGATTAGGCTCGGTTGCTGGGCGGTGTGGTGCTTTGTGCCAGAGGGGCCTGTTCCTCGCTGTATCTCCGAATAAAATAAAATGGATTTGAAAGAGATGGGTGAGATCTGGAAAAACAGCAGAGAGATCATGAGCCATATGCAGATTACAGAGGAGGACATGTTTGTTGCCTTGAGGCAAATTAGGGTGGATAAATCCCCAGGGCCTGACAAGGTGATCCCTTGGACCTTGTGGGAGTCTAGTGCAGAAATTCCAGGGTTCCTAGCAGAGATATTTAAAACATCTTTAGCCAAGGGTGAGGTGCCGGAGGATTGAAAAGTAGCTAATGTTCTTCAATTTTTAAAGAAAACTTTAAGAATAAACTGGGAAATTATTACCTGGTGAGCCAGACATCAGTGGTGGGAAAGTTATTGGAGGGTATTCTAAGGAACTGGATATATAAATATTTGAATTGACAGGGACTGTGGCAGAGAGGGCCTCAAGATGGCCGTGGCTCAAAAGAGGGGAGCCATGGAGTCACAAATAGCTAGCCACCTGGACACAAACTGGGGTCTGATCAGCCCCAGCTGGGTCACCTAGAGAAGGCTGTATGATGTTGAAAGACCCGAAACACCCGATGATTCCAGGAACATCACTGAAGATGTGTCCAGAAGCATCAGTAGATGTATGCACACAGCAGGGATACTCATCACAGTGTTGTGTGTACACAGTGCATGGTAGGCCACTGAGGAGTGCAACGGAACAGAGGGATCAGGAATACAGATTCATAATCCCTAGAAAGTTGTGTCATCGTAGTTAAGGCTATAAAGAGAACTTTCGGTACAATGGCCTTAATAAATCAAAGTACTGAGTACAGGAGTACAGGATGTTATGTTGAATTTGTATAAGAAGTTGGTGAGGTCTACTTTGCAGAATTGTATGCAGTTCTGTTCACCTATCTATAGGGAAGATACCAATAAGATTGAATGACTGCAGAGAAAATTTACATGGATGTTGCTAAGAATTGAGGATCCAAGTTATTGGGAAAGGTTGAATAGGTTAGAACTTTATTTCCCAGAGCATAGGAGAATGAGGGGAGGTTTGATAGAGGTAAACAAAATTATATGGGGTATAGATAGGGTAAATGAAAGCAGGCTTTTCCCCCCGCCTCTGAGGCTAGGTGAGACCAGAATTAGAGGTCATGGGTAAAAGGTGAAAGGTGAAATGTTTAAGGGGCACGAGGGGGTACTTCTTTTGCTCAGAGGGTGAGAGTGTGGACTGTTCTTCCAGCGTCAATGGTGGATGTGAGTTCAATTTCAACATTTAAGAGAAATTTGGACAGATACATGGGTGGGAGGTGTATGGGGAGATGGGGGCTATGGTTTGGGTGCAAGTCTATGGGATTAGGCAGATGAATAGTTTGGCGTGGACTGGATGGGCCAAAGGATGTGTTTCTGTGCTGTAGTGTTCTACGATTCTGTCTTGCTGTTGTCTGCTGTTGGAGTTATGGCAGACATTTCAATGAGGGCTTACTGTTTCTTGTGGAGGTTTAGGTAAACTAACTTCTTCCTGAACATATTAAGTGGATACAGCCATCTACTGAGTATGTTTCCACAGCCTCCTCTCTCTTGCAGCACCATATTTATCATCCACAGCTTCTCTCATTAAACCAATAACTCTATACTCTTCGTTTGTGCAGGTCTTGAAGTCAAGGAACAGTCCCACTCCTAATAGATTATACAACGTTGATCAGCACCTGGAATTCAACACATCTCATACAAACAGCAACTTACTTGCACTTACCAGATGGCCTCTTTAAAAAGTGCAAGTTGCATGGAGTTTTTACTGCTGACTGCTTGTTCAGCTGGGTGTCATTAAGAGAACATGAGCTCATTAATTCAGTATAGTAGTTAAATTAGCACTAAATGCAACCACCTACCCGGTTTTGGATAGAGATGTAGGTACAACTCATGCCAAAGATGTGCTCTTAAATTTGATTTGATATCTCAGCACTTTGTCATATGCTGGCTTTCAGTTTCAGGCAGGTTGATAACATTGAAACCCTGCCACTTATGTCTTTCTAAAAGTAGCTGTCTAAAAGAATGATAGATTTCTTTGCTACTACTGACCTTTTATGCTGAAGTGGAATGTATGATACTGATTGCGTATTTTATAACAACGTTTGAAATTTTTTTAGTCCACCCATTCCCCAATGAAAATACCTATGAAAGAGACTGTAAACTTAGCCAAAGCAATGCAAGGCTAAGAGGCAAGATATTTTTAAGCAATTTTTGGATATGATAACGGACAATGGGTTGCCTTATGAATATTAACAATGTCAGCACACATATTAACTGGAGATGAATATTTTCATACCTCCAACAAGAAATCCGTGATGAAATTTCCCTCCAGGAGACCATGTGTCTTGTTGACCCTTCAGTTCTGTAGCGAGCGAATTTCTGTTGGTTTTTTTTTGCTGTTGTCTCATCATCCATCTCAGATTGATACTTAAAGGTGAGTATTGCATTCATGAAATGTAGATGATAGTTGCCGTTCCTGCTATTCTGCTTTTGCATTGCCAGTGATGGTTGACAAGCAGAATCATTCTCAAATTTGTCAAGCTACGGCTGAATTGATGAAACTGAATTTGCAGGGAGGAGGGGGATAATGAAATACGATAAGCTTGCTTATTCCTCCCAGTGTGATTATTGAAAACCTGTGATCAGTTACACCAAAGATCTGTCAAACAGGAGGTTGTTTCAGATTCTACCATTCTGGGTACGTTTCAGATACACTTCTGACACATTCTTTCTTGTTAAGGTTCTAATACATGTATAGATGACAGCAAAAACGTAAAATCAATTTCAAAATAAAATTCAAAGTGCTTCCACTTTCTGCTAGACATGCAGAAACAAAATGGATGGTAATTATTTTTTATTCTATGCAGCAAGTGGAATTTATATTTCCCTCCACTATGGCTTTGACCAGTACAGTAAAAGTACACAAAGTAATCAGGTTTAGAATTAAAAGCAGTTATTATAAATAACGCTAAATCATTCATTTTAAGTGCTTTTCATCACTGATGGAGGCAACAAATTGATAGCATTTGATTTCAATCACAATTTATTTTTAATAACAATCTTATTGCATTTTCATATTCCAATTTTCAATATTCCAATCAATGAGACATTATCAATTTTACATCACAAGTGTGGCTGATCTTCACTTTGTGTTACTTACAGGTTTAAGATTTATTTACTGAATCTCTGATGGGAATGCTTTATCACCGTTTAATGAATAATGTGATGAAAAATTTAACTTATTTGTTAAAAACATCATTTTGTTCTGAATTCACAGAGAATACATGCATATATATTAGTTTAATCTCATTTGGGCTTACGGAAATCGAAATGCTAAAATGCTGAGCACTTTTGCAAATCAGACAAATAGCATATTATACAAACAACACACACAAAATGCTGGAGGAACTCAGTAGGCTAGGCAGGATCTATGGAGAAAAGTACAGTTGACCTTTCAGGCCAGACTCGGCCCAAAATGTTGACTGTACTTTTTTGTTCTCCATAGCTGCTGAATTCCCCCAGCATTTTGTGTGTGTTACTTGGATTTCCAGAATTTGCAGATTTTTTCTTGCAGCTTGATATACAAAATACAGCTTTCTTTTGAAAAAGTTTAAAATGTAATCACTATATGTAGTTAACATTATTCAGGATTGATTTCATAGTGAAACTTGTAGGAATAGTACCTGTACCTATTAGCCCATTTGGGAATTACCGCACAGTATCTGACTGCTTTTAGTACTTGTTACCTTCTTTGTCTTTTGAAACACTGCAAATATATGGTTCTTTTTAATTATCCACATTAAAACCTATTTGCTATTCTTCAATTTACATGTTTTACTTGGTCAGTACTTTTTAATGTTTTGATTTCTGTCCTAAATTATTTTCTTAGTTTAATACAGTATAACTACTGAGATGTAGATCTAATGTTGAAATTGGCTGCTGAATTCAGGATATGTACAGGTTTTGATATTACTGCACAAATGTGCAAATTTGTACTGACCAATAGTTACAAAAGGCATAGGTAGAGAGAGGAGAAAGAGGTAGGACAAGATATAAGCAACAGTCGGGGTAAATGGAAAGAAAATAAATGCAAAAAGGAAACTATTAGTACAGAGACACCCACAACACATTTCCGTTTTGTTTCCATGGTTTTTATACAAATATTGCTGATGTATTATTGATGTATGATGCAGTCTCTTAAATATTCTGGCTTTCACTAAGCATTCAGTTTTCTACATCATTTGCATCTTAGCTATAACATAGGAGAGGAAATTTTGAATTTTGAAATACTGTTGAATATATTTAAAAGCATTGTACCAGTTTATCTAATTGTCCAGCTGGAATGTGGCAGCTGGCACTGGTGCGGCCTCCTCTACATCAGTGAGATCTGACACAGATTGAGGGACTGCTTCAGTAAACATCTTTGCTCAATCTGCCCACTGTAAGAGGCTGGATCTCCCACTTCAATTTGACTTCCCGGTCTGAAATGTCTGTCCATAGCCATGATGAGGCCAAACTCAGATTAGAGGAGCAGCACCTCATATTCCATCAGGGTAGCCTCCAACCTGACCGTATGAACATTTCTCCCCCACCCCACCTCTTTCTTTTTCATTTGACATTCTGATTACCCCTCACCTGCCCATCACCTCCCAATGCTTCCACTCACACTTCTCTTTCTTCCATAGTCCACTGTCCTGTCCAATCAGATTCCTGCTTCTTCAGCCCTTTATCTCTTACACCTATCACCTCCCAGCTTCTTAATCCCTCACTCACCCACCTTTCCATCGTCTGCTATCTTGTACTCTTTCCCATCCCCCAACCTTCTTATTCTGGCTTCTGACCCCTTCCTTTCCAGTCCTGATAACAGCTCTTGTCCAAAACCTTGACTATCTAATTCCCTCCATAGATGCTGCCAAACTTGCTTAATTCCTCCAGTATTTGGTGTGTGTTGCTCAAGATTTCAAGCATCTGCAGAACCTCCTATGTTAATGTTTTGAGATGCCTTAATCATTACCAAATATAGCAGTACAGGTAACATATTTTAAAATATTGTAGGTGCAGAAAATCTTTCTTTTTTAAATCTTTTTATTGTTATATTATATGGGAAAAATAACATGAGTACATTGAAGTAACAACACTTATAATGTCTCAAAAAAAGACATCTTAAAGATTGAAAAAAGAAAATCTTTAATAAAAATGCAAGAAATATTGTTGAGCAAAATCTGTTGACAAAAAGAAGGTTCATGGTTTAAGTGGATTATTTTTCATGATCAGTGATTAAGTATAACATTTTTGACTTGTGTACGTGGCTAGCAAGTTAGCAATCCAATTTCCATAGATGAAATAATTGATCCAAAATATAAATACAGTATTTACCTTGAATTCACAACTAGATATTTTCAATAATACCATAAGACAAAGGAGCTAAATTCGGCCATTCCAACCATCAAAGCTGCTCCACCATTCGATTATGTCTGACCCATTTCCCTCAGCAGTCTGTAAGGAGGTTGCACATTCTCCTCGTGATTGCTTGGGTTTCCTCCAGATGCTCTCATTTCCCTCCACATTCCGAAGACACACCGATAAGGGGTAGTAAGTTGTGGGTATGCTACGGTAGTATCAGGAGCCCGGCGACACTTGCGGGCTGCCCCCAGCATATCCTTGGACTGTGCTGGTTGTGACGCAGATGATGCATTTCACTGTATGTTTTGATATTTTGATGTACATGTGATAAGTAAAGCTAATCTTTAACCTTTAATCTCTCAATCCAATTCCCACTGTCTGTAACCCTTGACACCTTTACTAATCAAGAACCTATCAACCTTTGCTTTAAATATACCCAATGACTTGTCCTCCATGGCTGTCTGTGGCAATGAACTCCACAGATTCATTACCCTCTGGCTAAGGAAATTCCTCCTCATCTCTGTTCTGAAGGGACATCCTTGTGTTCCCAGGCAACGCCCTCTGGTTCTAGACTCTCCCACTACTGGAAACAACTTCTCCATGTTCACTCTATCTCGGCCTTTCAATATTCAACAGGTTTCAATGATAACCCCCTTCCTTCTTCTAAACTCCAGTGAGTACCGGCCCAGAGCCATGTTAATCTTTAATTTTCAGGAACATTCTCGTGACCCTCCTCTGGATCCGTTCCAATAGCAGCACATTCTTTCTCAGCTATGGGGCCAAAAAGGAATGCCCACAATACTCAAGGGCGGTCTGACAAACCCACAGCATTGCATCCTTACTTTTATATTCCAGTATTTGTGAAATGCCTGCTAACTGCATTTGTCTTCCTTACTACTGACTTAACCTCCAAGTTAAATTTAGGGAATCGGAAGACCCTTAAGTCGCTTTGCACCACCACTTTCCGAATTCATTCCCCATTTAGAAAACAGTCTACATGTTTATTCCTTCAACTAATGTACATGACCATACACTTCCCAACACTCATTCCCTCGGTCACTTCTTTGCCCAAGCTTCTAAAGTATCCAGGTTCTTCTGCAGTCTCCCTGCTTTCTCAATACTGCCTGACCCTCCACCAATATTTGTACCATTTTCAAATTTGACCATAAATGACAATTCTGCCATTCAGATCATTAACATGTAATGTGAAAAGTAACAAACCCAACACCGACCACTGCGGAACGCCAGTTATCACCAGCAGCCAATGAGAAAAGGACTTCATTTATTCCCACTCATTGCCTCCTGCCAGTCAGCTAATTTTCTATCCATGCTAATATCATTCTTGTAATACCATGGGGTCTTATCTTGTTTCACAACCTGATGTGCAGCACCTTGTCAAAGGCCTTGTGAAAGCAGATCAATATTCCCTCTTGCCTCTTTTTTTTACTCTTTATATATCTGGAAAAAATTTGTGTGCTCTTCTATACTACTGGCTAGCTGACCTTCATGTTTTATTTTTTCCCTCATTGTTTTTAGTTGCCTTCTGTTAGTTTTTAAAAGTTTCTCAATGCTCTCACTTACCATTAATTTTTTGCTATATTGCTTTATTTTTGGCTCTATATTATTTTTTTATCAGCCATGGTTGCCTCATTCTCCCTTTAGAATACTTATTCTTTGAAATTAACCAATCTTCTGAATTACTCTGAGAAACTCCAGAAATTACTACTCTATGTCATCCCTGCTAGTGTCCCCTTCCAATCAACTTTGGCTAGCTCCTCTCCCATGCCTCTGTACTCCACTGTAATACTGATACATCTGATTTTATCTTCATCCTCTCAAACTGCAGGAAGAATCCTATCATATCATGATCTCTGCCTCCTAAGGGTTCCTTTGCCATAAGCTCCCTGATCAAATATTCACTGCACAACATCTAATCCAGAAGTAATACACACAGAATACTGAATGAACTCAAAAAGCCAGGCAACATGTTTGGAGAGGAATAAATGCCTTTACCCTAGTAGGCTCAACCATAAGATGGTTTAAAAAAAAGCATCTCATAGGCATTCTACAAATTCTTTCTCTCGGGATCCAGCACTAACCTCATTTGTTCAATCTATTTACACAGTGAATTCCCCCATGAAGATTGTAACATTGCCTTTTACATGCCTTTTCTTTCTCCTGCTGTAATTTGTATCCCACATTCTACAGTTCAGGGGCCTGTATATAACTCCCATCAGGGTCTTTATTCTCTTGCAGTTTCTTAGTCTATCCACAAAGATCCTACATCCTCTGATCTTATGTCACTTCTTTCTAAGAATTTGATTTTATTTTTTGCCAGCAGAACTATTCCACCCCTTCTTCCCACCTGCTTGTGTTTTTGAAATGATGTGTATCCTTGAATGTTAAGCTAGTCGTGGTCTTCTTTCAGCCACGACTCAGTGATGCCCACAATGTCATACCTCCCAATTTCTAACTGTGCTACAAGATCAGCTACTCTATTCCATATACGGTGTGCATTGAAATATATCACCTTCAGTCCTGTATTCATCACCCTTTTTAATTTTGACCCTGTGTTACCTGAAGTTAAATTCTCCTCCCTTTCTAAATTTTTTCTTTTTTTAAAAATTTTGGAGAATTTCATAACCTCTCCTTCCCTTTTACTTCACGCATACTTCTCTAAAATGCTAAAGTCATCCCTCTACTATTCAAAGCCCCAGCCACAGCCCTAGTTATGTGATTCACCAGGACCCTGGTCCCAGCATGGCTCAGGTGGAGCCTGACCATCGGGACAGCTGTTTCCTTCTCCAATACTGGTGCCAATATGCTACTGAACTTTAACCCACTTCTCCCACACCAATCTCTGAGCCATCTCATATGTATTCAGCTCTCTGATCCTATAAACCCTGTACCAATTTGCATGGGCTCAGGTAGCAGTCTAGAAATCATTACCTTTTATGGTTTTGCATTTTAATTTAGTCCTAAGCTGCTCAAATTCCCTCAGCAGATGAGTTAGAAAAACAGTATTTTTCATCAAAAAAGTTACAATAAATTAAGTGTTAATAGTCAATCCCAAAAGGAACTGACAATTTACATCCTAGAGTTTTGAAAGACTGTTTATCATCCTCCAAAATTATTCTGAAATTGTTCTTGTGAATTGGAATGTATCAAGACCAAGAGATTAGCCCAATGTCAGCAGTTGGAGAAATGCTGGATTTTACATTGATTCAACAACTGTATCAAAAATTATAGAATGGAACAGAGTCAGTGCAGATTTTATGAAAGGAAAATTATGTTCAGTTAATTGTGTGAAAAGGTGACCAGTAGGATAGATAAGCAGGGACTTTTGATAAACTGCCACACAGGAGGTTTTGTTAACAAGTTTAGAGTACATGTAATTAATCTCAATTACACTGAGTTGGTTTTCAGAAAAAAGAACAAGTGAGCATAGATGGGTCTTTCTCAGGTTGGCTCGGGCATGATCTATATCCATGGCTTGGCTGAAACAACCAATGGTCATATGCTAATTATACAAAACCAGGTGAGATAGAGACTACAGAGGAGGATACAAAGAGGGTTTAACATAATATGAACAAGCTGAGTGGGGGAAGAACGTGGCAGATAAACATGTTGAAAATGTTCAGTTAATTACTTTGGAGTGCAAAACTGAGAAACTGAGTATGCTTTAAATTGAGAGACTATGTAATATTCGTCTTCACTTGGTATACATAAGCCACTAAAGGTAACAGCATATGTGGCAAATGCTTAGGAAGGTAAATAGTACATTCACCTTTTTTATGAGGGGAGCAACAATCTGCTGGAGCAGGGGTTCCCAATTTTTTCTGTGCCATGGACTCCTACCTTTAACCGAAGAGTCTGTGGACCCCACATTGGGAATCCCTGTGCTGGAGGAATTCAGATGGTTGGGCAGCATCTGGGAAGAAAAGGAATTGTCAACATTTTGGATTGTGACCCTGCATCAGTCCTAGTTCTAGCATCTGCAGTTTGTATCTCATCTTTATTATAAGAGCATTTGAATACAAGAGTAAAGATGTACGATTGCAATTATACATCACCTTGGTTACTCAACATCTGAAGTATATATATCTAAGTATCCTTAGCTAAAAATTAATTTATTTGCCATAGCAGGAATAATTCAAAGATTACAGGAATCACAGGTTTGTCATGAGCAGAGATCTGACATACTTGACCAGATGTCTTTGAAGCTCAGAATGAAAGGAGAGCTCATTGAAACTTATGAAACTCTTACGCAGCTCAACAGACAGAAAGCAGGGAGCTTGCTTCCCCTGACTGCAGAGTCTAGAAATAGAAGACAGTCTCAGAATACGAGGTTGATTAATTAGGACTGAGAGAAGGAGAATTTGCTTCAAGTAGAGTCTGGTGAACATTTGTAATTATCAGGGGTTTGAGGAGCCTCAATCACTGAGTTTATTCAACAAGAAACCAATGAGTGTGAAGGGATTCAAGAGATATGGGGATAATGCAAGAAAATGCTCCTGAATTGGAAAATCAGCCATGATCTCAAAGAATGGCTGAGTGGGCTCAAAGGCCAAATCCTGTTCTTATTTATTACCTAAAAGTAACATAAAAACTGCTTTGATCCCACTGTCAGTGTAGTTTACATGTTTGTTACAAAAGGAACTTCAGAAAAACTAGCCAATAAAATAGTTCATGCTCCAAACATTTTAAGCAATTAACATAAAATATACTTAGAATTAAAAACTTGAGAGTTTATTTAATTTACAGTAGGCCACTTAGGTAAATGCAAAAACAAGTACTTTTAGTTGTACTGTACTTTTATTGTACTTTGCAATCTTCAGATAAATCTCCAGAAGGTAAAACACCCAGATTATACTTCATGTATACTTCATGTATGTCCTTCATGTACCTAACACAATTACTTCGAATATCATTTTTATAGAAATTATCTAATCCATGTTTTACAGCCGTGCTTTCAGGTTTTTACATGCTAAAATTCAGTGTTCAATTTTGTTTGGGTGCTCAAACAAGACGGAAGAAGTCCTAAAAACCTGACTGACCCCGAGTAAAAATTGCCATTATGCCGCCCAACTGTGATTTTTGTAATTTATAAGTTTTTCCAGTTTGGTTATTTTTAATACGCAGAATTATTTCTCCAGTTCACAGTAGCATTGGTTAATTCTTTGTCGAACAAAAAGACACATCAGTTTCTGGTTAATTATTAAACGGAAACTGAAAGAGTTCACCTGGCAGGCAGCCACCACAGGCGATCAAGCGGAAAAGACGTGTTGGATGCAAACTGAGCCTGGAATCGCTACTCCCGTCTAATGAAAGTGTTCAGTTTCCGCTGGTTCCCGGTGGAAAGCCTCGGGAACGCGTGCAGCGCCTCGAGAACTCACTCACGCCTTCCTGTGAGGTCCTGGGCAATGTCTCAAATCCAGCACAACCTTCATTGTGAGGTTAATGGTTTGTTTACATTTTAACACTGAGAAACTGTCTAACAAGAATCTCGCAGAGGAGGGTAAGTTGTCATAATATGATGCATACTCCGATTTTCATTAGTGTTTTCTTAAACCGAGAGTTCCTTTGCCCTCCCGGCCCAAATGTCAGTCCGTAATTAGAGGCTTCTGGGGATCACCTGAACTGCATCGGCCTGATATTAGTCAATGTAACGTCCTTTAACACCATCCACTCCCACCCCCCAATAGTGTGAGTTCTCATTACAAAACCAAGCCGGTTTGAATCCTTGGGAGTAGGCAGTGTGTGCAAGATTTTTTTTAAAAAAAAGTGACAGCGGGAGATGTGCCGTCGATCAGGCAGCTCCTGTGGAGAGCGAAATAGAGGCAAATCTATTAAATCGGCGATCTTCCGTTGAAACGGAAAAATAAGAAAACATTCGTGTTTTAAATTCCTGAGGGGGAGGGGACACTTGCAGAAATTTAGGGGAATCTGCGTTAAAGATGGAGATCGATTTCCCGGGTGACAATTATTGGTGCCGTTAGGAGGGTGATTATTCACAGTTGTTCTATCAGAAGAAGGTGTAAATTGAAAGAGTTCACGACGCTAATATTTGTAATGTTTATTGAATTTAAACTTGCAGAAGTCTAAAAGTAGCGCTCAACAGCTTCAGGAAATTTTACATTTTGGGATTTACAACTAGAATGAAACAGGAATGGATGTACGAACGCTGTCATACAGTTGAATGTACATTGTTTCTAAAAAGTTAGCATTTTTACCTGTTAATTGTCATTTGACTTCTTTCTCCCAGGTGTCCTATAATCTAAACTTTTTACTGAATAGTTTTGTGCATCTGAACTAGAGTTCATCTCTTTTCCATGCCTATCCTCTTTCATGTCGAATATCATTGGTTAAGGAGAAAATCTGTTTCGTCATTTGGTGACTCAACGATCAATGGCTTCGGTGCTGCAATTTTTGGCTGAAAAGGTGAACTAGTGGAGACTTTTGTGAGACATAGTGTTGGTGGTCTGACCCCAGCAGGTACTGCTTGAGCAAAGTTTGTTTAATTGATGCCACAGAAGAGAGGATAGGGTCTTTTAAGAGACTCTGGGCAGATACATGGAGCTCAGAAAAATAGAGGGCTATGGGTAACCCTAGGTAATTTCTAAGGTAAGGATATGTTTGGTACAGCTTTGTGGGCTGAAGGGCCTGTATTGTGCTGTAGGTTTTCTATGTTTCTAGGATAGGATAATACTCAAGTGAATATAAACATTGGTTCAGATTAATTGTCCATCACTCAGATGTGATTCAATGTACTTTCAGTTTGTGAGTCGTAGATTTTTCCATTGTGATTGGGTACTCTGTCTTCTGATCTATCATGATTCAACTATCATGTGATTTGATTTTTGTACCCGCTGCTTTCATCATGTGGATCTGCTTTTCAGCGCGACCATGGAGGCACAGCTGAGAATGGAACCAAGGGAGCAAGTAAATTTAGCTGGATGAGATTTGTGCCCCAAGTGATAAATAGCTAGTACCAATTAAAGGTCAAAGTAAATGTATTATCGAAGTATGGATATGTCACCATATACAACCCTGAGCTTCATTTTCTTCCGAGTATACTCAATAAATCCAAAACAGAATGGATTAGCCATAGCCATGATGATTCTATTAGCCATAATAGAATCAATGAAAGACCACAGCAACTTAGGCATTCACCCGTGTGCAAAAGACACAAACTGCAAAATACAAAAAGGAAGTAAAAAAAAAGCAATAAATATAGAGAACATGGGAGGAAGAGCCCTTGAAAATGAGTCCTTAGATTGTGGGAACATTTCAACGATGGGGCAAGTGAAGTTATCCACTTTGGTTCAAAAGCCTTATGGTTGAGAAGTAATAACTGTTCCTGAACCTGGTGGTGTGAGTCGTGAGGCTCTTGTACCTTCTTCCTAAAGGTAGCAGCGAGCAGAGACCATGACTAAGGTGGTGGGGTTCCCTGATGATTAATGCCGCTTTCCCGTGACAGTGCTTTGTGTGGATGTACTCTATGGTGGGGAGGTCTTTACCTGTGATAAACTGGGCCATATCGATTAATTTTTGCAGGGTTTTCCATTCAAGGGCATTGGTGTTTTCATACCAGATTGATGCAGCCAGTTAATATACTGTCCACCACACATCTAGAAAAGTTTGTCGAAGTTTTAGATCTTGTGATGAATCTTCACAAACTCCTAAGGAAGTAGAGGTACTACGATGTTTTCTTTGTAATTTCACTTGGATGGTGTGCCCATGATAGGTTCTCTGAAATAACACTGAGTAATTTAAAGTTGCGGACTGCCACCACCCCTCATCCTATGGTGAGGACTGGCTCATGGACCTCCAGTTTTCTCCTCCTGAAGTCAACCATCAGCTCCTTAGAGTGACATTGAGTAAGAGGTTGTTGTTGTGGCAACACTCAGCCAGACTTTCATTCTCCCTCCTACACGCTAACTCATCACCACCTTTTTCCCTCCCCCCCCCCACCTTATTATTGTGGCATCTTCCCCATCCCTTCTCAGTTGGCTGAAAACGTTGACTATCTGTTCATTTCCACTGATGTTGCCTGACCTGCTGCATTCACCCAGCATTTTGTCTGTGTTACTTTGGATTTCCAGCATCTGCAGACTTTCTCGTGTTTACAATAGTATCAATAATGAAGCACTTGGATAGGTGCGTGGAGAGGAGGAGCTTGGAGGGATGTGGGCCAAACGCAGGAAGTTGGGTCTAATTAGGTGGACAACATGGTTGGCATGGACTTGTAGGGCCAAAAAGCCCACATCATGCGTTATTACTCTGTGACTGTCTTATCTTTCCTAAAAAGGTAAAAGTTGCTTTCAAATTCGGATCACTGTAAAAGTAGAGAGCATTGAACTAAACATCTTGTATGTTTCATGTGGTGATTCAAGTTAATTTATTATCAAAGAATGTATAAATTATACAACCCTGAGATTTGTTTGCTCCCAGGTAGCCACAAAGCAAGAAACCCAAAAGAACCCAATTAAAGAAAAAAAAAGAATAAAAATAAAAGACCAACACTTGATGCGCAATCACACAAAAAAATACAAATCATTCAGACAATTGAAGCAAGCAACAGCATTCTGAACCAAAACTGAGTCCTCAGATCCAAGCCCCAGAGTAACTTGAAGTAGGCCTAAGGCCTCCTTATCAGTTCATATTGGTGGTACGGAGCACAGCAGTCAGGCCTAGACCACTCCACCCAGCGCCTCCCTCCAGTTCCAGATTTCATCGCTCAGCCCAAAGCCGCTCTCAAGCTCTTCAAATTAGCTCAGCGCCCAAAGCGAGCCGACCTCGCTCCTGAGCTATCTATATGGGCACCGGAACTCCATCTGCAATCATTCTGCAACACACCATCTTGGCTCATCCCCCGAACTCGCTTCAAAATGCTTGCCCCTTCACTGTTTCTGTCGATAATTTAACACAATTTACCTCAGAAAAGGGACTTCTGGTGATATCTCTAGTTGGATTTCTTAGCTTTTTGACCACCAGAAAGCTGTCGCACATGTTCAGCAGTGCCATCTTAACTGGAAAAACTGAATCTACCTTAGAGGATGGAAATGAAGTATTAATTTTATTCTTCTGACAATGCTACGTTTTTGGGGGTGGTAGGAAGCAGGAGGTACAAATTAACCACTTGTCATTTTACAAACTGGAAAATTACATTCTTCAAGTCAATTATATTAATAACAGATAAAAATTATCTCTGATCTAAGAATTTCATGTTTGTTGTAACTCATTTTTTAATAAATTAATGAAATATTTATTTGATCAATGAATGAGTAAACATTAAACTTGTGATTATTTATTTATAACCCTAAATTCCATAAAATGAATATTCATTAATGTGTACAAATCTAGTCCTCTGCTTTGTCATTAACAGGTTGATTATATGTTTGAATAGTTTAAAAAGGTTCACAATGCGATATGAATAATTTATTAGTGAGATCAACATTCAGTCCTCCTGGGTTACCTGTTACCCTGGAGATAACTCAAGAAAAAGGGGGAACATTGTTTAAATAAACACTTTTGTTTGCTGTTATTCATGCACCAATGCTGCATTGTTACTTTTTATTAACAGTTGGATTCTCACAAGATTTGTCATTAAGGACCACGGTAATTTATATTATTTTTGGAAACTGTATATGATTAGCATATGTGTTTGGAGGAAAGTTAAGTCAAATAAGCATTTCTAATTAAAATTTTAAATCAAATGTGTATATTTTTTTCTCAAACTTCCATTTATCCCATAGGCTTGTTTGCACAGTCCACGTTGTCTTCATTTGGCCCATGGGTCTGTTCTTTGTACAGCGTTCCAGATGGTCTCATTCCCTGTTCTGTCCTCTTAACAAAATGTGTTTTCTCAACAGTCTATCTGATAAAACCTGAAGAACTTTACTTGTAAGGATGATGAAAACTGGGGAGTTTCAGATTAAAGTCAGTCTGTTTTTATAGACTCCTCCATATCTTTTTGCCTATCATTCTAAACATATGGTGCAAATCACAAAACGTGTTCACGGGAACAGTCTAACTAAAGCCATTGTGTACTCTATCAAATATCCACTCAGCCTTCTTTGCTCCAAACAGGGGCAGCACAGTGACAGAGAACTGCAGTGGGTTCAGTCCAGACATCAGATGCTGCCTCTGTGGAGTTTACACATACTGGCTGTGCCCTCATGGATTTTCTCCAAGTGCTCCAGTTTCCTCTTGCATTTCGAACACATATGAGTTCATAGAGTAATTGGTCACTCTAGTGATTGGTAGGATCTGGGAGAGAAGTTGAGGGGAGAATACAAATTGGTGTTAGTGGAAATGGGAGCTTGATGATCAGTGGGGGCATGGCTGGCCCAGTGACCTGTTTCTGTACCACTCTACCTTGAGATTAAGCCTAATTTTACCAATCTAGCCTTACAGCTGAACTCCCATGTCTTTAAAAACATATATTTTCTGAACTCTTTCCCATGTTCATGTCATCTCTGGAGTGTAATGATGGTGATTGAACACCAGTTTGGGTTAACCTTTTATTATTAATTGAAAGCTCCACATAATCTCCCTCTTTTCTGCTTCTTTTCATGAGGTTTGGGATATGATCTGCTTTAGCATTCATTCTCTCAATATCCTGCCACTTCAAAGATTAATGACCATGTAGGCAACTGTCCCTCTATTCTTCTACGTTCTTTAGAACATTATAATTAAGGCTATAATGTTTCTCATTGTTCTTTTTGCCAGAGCACATCACTTGACACTTCTCTGTATTAAATTTAATTTGCCGCCTGTCCACTCATTCTGTTCGTCCCCATTCACTTCGCTGAACTGCTTATTCTTATGCACACCTCCAAAATTTATATCAACTGAAAATTTTGAAATTCTGTTGTGTACACTCTGTAAGTTTTAAAAAAAAGTTGTGATTCTTGCACTGACTCTGAGAAACACTACCTTCTTCCTCTTCCAGCTCTGAAAAGTAACTCTTATAACATATTCATCCACTTTCTGAGCTTGAATCAATTTATTACAAGTTCAAGGCCAAGGTAGATTTTTAGCTGAGTAGGAATCAAAGGTATGTGGAAACTGAGGCCAAGATAGATCAGTCTCAATTTTATTCAATGACAGAGAAGCAGGACTACAGGGCTCATTCCTGCTTCTATATCCATGTGCAACAATTTATCCACTAATACTAACACTTTTGAAGTAGTGTGTGAGGGATTCACTTGCAGGGCGGGAGCCATTTGAAAATGGCACGTCTCACTGGGAGTGAGTTTTATTTAAGCCAATAAAGAAAAGGGAGGTGTAAGTGGAGTGGCCATTGTTGGAGTGGGGCTTGGACAAGCACAGACGCAGGCTTTAAGTAAGTTTCCAATAAGTGTTCTTTTTTCTGTTAGTATGTAGCTAGTGCACTGAGAATGGGTCCAGAGTTTGTGGTGTGTTCCTTGTGTGAGAGTGAGTCTCCAGTATCCCTGATAATTACATCTGCATGAAGTGCACCGAGCTGCATCTCCTTTGAGATCTTATTAAGGAACTAGAGTTGCAGTTCAATAACCTTCAACTCATGTGGGAGGATGAGGAGATGATAGATAGAAGTTCCTGGGTGTCAATATCTCTGAGGATCTATCCTGGACCCAACATATCAAGGGAGGGAGGAGAAGATGGCGGCGCGATGCAGTGCGCACGGCCATTCTGAATGATATCATATGTGTTAACTAGGGGGCCGTGCACAATCCTGATTTGATGGAAATAGCCATGAGAAGCACGGAGGAACACCTGGAGAAATTTCTGAAATGCCTGCTTCGCTGCCGTTGCTGCTGCCCGATCGAGAATCTCCGGAGACGAAGGCCCCAAATCCTCGGCTTTGCCTATTGCCTGTTGCCGGGGCCGGGGTTGAAGCGCTCGGAAGAGATGGTGCTCGGTGCTCGGTGTTGGAGAGCTGGTTGGAGGCTCGGAGTTTTCAGACGGACTCGGAGTTGGACTGTGGTCGGATGCTTCCAGGATGCTGCATCGGCAAGTTCGCGGCGTTGGAGATAATGGGACTTTCGAGAGACTTTGAGACTTTTACCGTGCCCATGGTCTGTTCTTATCAAATTACGGTATTGCTTTGCACTGTTGTAACTATATGTTATACTTATGTGGTTTTTGTCAGTTTTTAAGTCGGTTTGTCATGTATTTCTGTGATATCATTCTGGAGAAACATTATCATTTCTTAATGCATGCATTATTAAATGACAATAAAAAGAGGACTGCCTGTCCTCATACTCTTAAAAAAAAAATCTAAGTTACAAAGGAGGCATGGCATCGGTTATATTTCATTAAGGGTTTAAGGAGATTAACAAATTTGCAAAAGACACTTTCAAATTTCTACAGAAGTAACCATTCTAACTGGCTGCATCACCATCCGGTATGGGGAGAGGGGTGCTACTGTATGGAATTGAAGTAAGCTGCAGAGAGTTGTAAACTTAGTCAGTTCTGTCATTGGCACTAGTCTCTACAGTATCCAGGACATTTCCAAGGACCGATGCCTCAAAAAGGCGCCATCCATTATTAAGGATCCCAATTACTCAGGTTGTGCCTTGTTCTCATCAGGGTGGAGGTACAGAAGCCTGAAGGCACGTGCTGAACGACTCCAGAACAGCTTCTTCCCCTCAGCCATCCAATTTCTGAATGGACATTGAACCTGTGAACACTACCTCACTACATTTTTATTACTATTTTTTGCATTACTTATTTAATGTAACTATTTAATATATACTTACTGTAGTTCACCATTCTTGTTTTTTTCTATTTTTATGTACTTCATTGTACTGCTGCCGCAAAGGCAACAAGTTTCATGACATATGCCAGTGATGTTAAACCTGAGTCTGATTTTACTGTACAAGGAGGTAGTCGCTTCTAAGCTGGAGGAGGCAGGTACCTGTCAGGAGAGAGAAAAGGAATAGGCAGTCAGCGCAGAGTACCCTGTGCCCATTCCCCTCAATAATAAGTGTACTGCTTTGGATACCCTGGTAGGGCGACCTACCAGGGAGAAGCCACAGAGGGCAGGTCTCTGGCACTGAATCTGGCTCTGTGGCTCAGAATGGAAGTGGGGGAGAAGGAGTGGGCTGTAGTGCAATGGGATTTCTTGATTAGGGAAACAAAAAGGAGGTTCTGTGGACGAGGAAGAGATCCTTGGAGGGATTGTTACCTCCCTGGTACTGGGCTCAGGGACAACTCAGGTCGAGCCCGCAGCATTCCCAAATGGGAGGGTGAGCAGCCAGAGTACATGGACCACATTGATACCAATCAAAATTCAAAATAAATTTATTATCAAAGTACAGATCTGTCACCATATACAACCCTGAGCTTCATTTTCTCGCAAGCATACTCAATAAATCCATAGAGATAACAGAATCAATGAAAGGCCACCCAGCTGGGGTGTTCAGAGTGCAGAAGATAACAAACTGTGCAAATTTAAAAAAAGAGACAATAATCAATAAATATTGAGAACATGAGATGAAGAATCCTTGAAAGTGAATCTATTGGTTCTGGGAACATTTTAATGATGGAACAAGTAAAATTGAGTGAAGTTATTCCTTTTGGTTCAAGAGCCTGATGGTTGAGGGGTAGTAACTGTTCCAGACCCTGGTGGTGAGAGTCCTGAGGCTCTTGTACCTTCTTCCTGATGGCAGCAGTGAGAAGAGAGCATGCCCTGGGTGGTGGATATCCCTGAATAATTATAGGTTGGTGTGCCTGACACCAATAGTGGAAAAGTTGTTAGAAGTTATCCAAAGGACTGAATATATAAGTATTTGGATAGACAAGGACTGATTAAGGATAGTCAGCATAGCTTCGTGCATGGTATGTCATGTTTCTTGATGAAGTGAGCAGAAAAGTTGATGAAGGCGAGGCAGTGGATGCTGTCTCCATGGACTTTAGCAAGGCCTTTGACAAGGTCCCACATGGGAGGTTTGCAAAGAAGGTTCAGTCGTTTGGCACTCGGTGAGGTAATAAATTGGATTAGACGTTGGCTTTGCGGAAGAAGCCAGGGTGGCAGTAGTTACTTGCCTCTCTAACTGGAGGCCTGTGACTAGTGGAGTGCTGCAGGGATCGGTGCTGGGTCCATTGTTGTTTGTCACCTAAATCAACAATTTGATGATAATGTGGTAAACTGGATGAGCAAATTTGTGGATGACTCCAATAATTGGGGGCATAATGGACTGCGAGGAAGACTATCAAAGCTTGCAGTGGGATCTGGATCAGCTGAAATAATGGGCTGAAAAATGGCAGATGGAACTTAATGTGGACAATTGTGAGGTGTTGCACTTTTGGAGGACCAACCACTGTAGGTCTTACATGGTGGAAAGTAGGGCACTGAGGAGTGTGGTAGAACAGAGGGATCTCGGAATACAGATCCGTAATTTCTTGAAAGTGGTGTCACAGCTAGATAGGGTTGTAAAATATTTTGGCATATTGGCCTTAAATCAATATATTGAGTACAGGAGAAGGTATGTTATGTTGAAATTGTATAGGATATGGGTGAGGCCTAACTTGGGAGTATGTGTGCAATTTTGGTCACCTACTTACATCCGTTAGTCTTGCGAGACCATGAATCTGTGCAGGCCTGGGCAAGGTTGTATGGAAGACCAGTAGTTGACCATGCTGCAAGTCTCCCCTCTCCACGACTGTTGTCCAAGGGAAGGACATTAGGACCTGTACAGCTTGGCACCGGTGTTGTCGCAGAGCAATGTGTAATTAAGTGCCTTGCTCAAGGACACAACATGTTCCCTCGGCTGGGGCTCGAACTCACGACCTTCAGGTTGCTAGTCCAATGCCTTAACCACTTGGCCATGTGCTCACCTACTTACAATGTTTGTACAAGAAAGGTATCAACGAGATTGAAAGAATATAGAGAAAATCTACAGGGATGTTGTCAGGACTTGAGGACCTGAGTTATAGGGAAAGGTTGAATTGGATAGGAATTCATTCCCTAGAATGTAGAAGATTGAGGGAAGATTTGACGGAAGTATACACAATTACAAGAGGTATAGATAAGGTAAATGCAAGCAGACTTTTTTCACTGAGCTTGGGTGAAACTTCAACTAGAGGACATGGGTTAAGAGTGAAAAGTGAAATGTTTAAGGTGAATATGAAGAGTAACTTCTTCACTCAGAAGATGATGAGAGTGTGAAACGAGCTGCCAGCGCAAGTGGTGGGTGTGGGGTCGTTTTCAACATTTAAGAGAAATTTGGATAGGGACATGGATGAGTGGGGTGGCAAGATGAAAACATGTCTCTACCAAAGGAGGTGTAAGGTGCTCCTTCCCTCTGCTAGCCTGCTGGTCACTCTTGGGCAAGGTGCAGCACCTGCTTTGCCTCCCAGCCCCGGATGAGGGTCACGTGAAGCCATGGGAGCAGGTGGTGGATGGTCGGATGAGCAGCTGGTGCATGTCATAAATCCTGGTTATACGACCACTGACACCTGGCAGACAATCTCTGAAGAGTAATGGTAACAGCTAGGGTGACCCATTTTGTAAAGACACTGCAGAAGAAGGCAATGACATACCACTTCTGTGGAAAATTTTACCAAGGTCAATCATGGTCATGGATAGACCATGATCGCCCATGTCATATGATACTACACAGAATGAACGAATGAACAAACTTGCATGAGAGGGGTACAGAGGACTATGCTCCAGCTGTAGGTTGATTGGACTAGGCAGATTAATGGTTGGGCACAGAATAGATGGGCCGAAGGGCTTGTTTCTGTGCTGTGATGTTCCCTAAGTAACTGCTCCTTAAATATCCTTAGATGGTTACCTGATCTACTTTGTGCAAAAAAAAGTTCCTGCAACCCATCCAGCACCATCTCTTTAGATATGCCTTGTCTTTTAATTTTCCTTTATCTCACAAGGATATGACATTCACAGTAATTTAGGGGTTACTAATTTCAGTCCTTGTGCTATGCTAAATTGACTCCCTGACTAATTAATCTCCTGCCTGTAGAACCTCCCTGTATAATTTTTTTCAATGTATAGACCATCTTCAAATTGTTTTCAACCTCGGCTAATCGGTGGTTTAGCATGACAGATAACCCGCAGAGTTTTGAACTTCCTGCAGTTACCTGGCCTTTTGGCTGGGCACCCCCTTGCTTTCCTGAATTCTGCATCTCAGGAGTGCTGTACAAGCCAGGGCACTTTGAACCTTCTCATGTTCAGATATTAAAATTAAGACATTTTTAAAATTTAACATTTAAAAGAAAAAGCCCATCTGTTTTGTGCTGAACCATTAATCTCCCTAGTCCCATCAACCCGCACCTGGACATTGCCTTCTATACCCCTCTCATGCACGATAGTTATGTGCTGTGCTGTAAGACATAGACGATCATGGTCTTTCCATGCCTAAGATTGTTCTTGACCAACAGTGGTAACTATTTTGTATTTGAGAGAAATGCATTTCCTTCCCCACTTACCTTACAAATCTGACTGATTTAAAAGGTGTTTCAATTTCTGGACACAGTCTCACCAGGTAAAGGATTCAAATTGTGATACCTGGAGTAATAAGAAGAAAACATGGAAAGGCTGGCCCTGCTGCTGAAATAAGTGATGCAGTGTCCTAAACTTCTTAATGAGTCTCAGAACTCTCTCTGATCTAAAATATATAAATTTTGACGTTTGGACCTTGTAGTTAAGGGCAGTATGTACTATGAGGTCCATACTTGTCCTTGAGAAAGGTATGGCTTGGTACTGGAGAAGATGCTTCCACTGTGCTGTTTGGAGGGCAGATCTATGGTTTTGTCTCAGTAACAATGATATATTTCCAAGTCAGGATGATGTGTGACTTGGAGGGAACATTCAGTTGGTGGTGTTCATCCAAACACTTGAAACTCATATTTTTTTTTGCATTTGATGTTTGAGATTTGAGGTAGGTTCTTTGTGGATGGAACACTGAAGTCACACTGTCCAGGTTAGTGCATGGTTAGTGCTTTGTTCAGGATGTCAGATGTGGGAATCCTGGGAGACCTCCAGCCTCCCTGATGGCCACATCTGCGCCAGGTGCACTGAGTTGCAGCTCCTCAGAGACCATGTTAGGGATCTGGAGCTGCAGCTTGATGACCTACTGCTTATCAGGGAAAGTGAAGAGGTGATAGACAGGAGCTACAGGGAGGTAGTCATCCCTAGGCTACAGGGGTCAGAAAACTGGGTCACTGTCAAGAGAGGGAAGGGAAATGCCCAGATGGTGGAGAGCACATCTGTGGCTGTCCCCCTCAGCAACAAATATCTTGTTCTGGATGCTGTTGAGGGGGTTGACCTGACAGGGGACGCCCACGGTGACCAGGTCTCTGGCACTGAGCCTGGCGCTGTTGTGCAGGAGAGAAAGAGGAAGAAGAGAAATGCGGTAGTCGTAGGGGATTCCATAGTCAGGGGAACAGACAGGCGATTCTGTGAGCCTGACAGAGATACCCGCATGGTGTGTTGCCTCCCAGGTGCCAGGGTACGGGATGTCTCGGATCAGGTCCTGACTATTCTGAAGGGGGAGGGTGAGAAGCCAGATGTCTTGGTACATGTTGGTACCAATGACATAGATAGGACAAAGGAGGAGGTCGTGAAGAGAGATTTCCAGGAGTTACGAAGGAAGCTGAGAAGCAGAACCTCCAGGGTAGTAATCTTGAGATTGCTACCTGTGCCACGTGCTAGCGAGGGCAAGAATAGTCGGATCAGGCAGATGAATGCGTGGCTGAGAGACTGGTGTAGGGGGCAGGACTTCAGATTCTTGGATAATTGGGATCTCTTCTGGGGGAAGTATGACCTGTTCAAAAAGGACAGGTTACACCTGAACCTGAAGGGGACCCATATCCTGGCAGGAAAGTTTAATAGAGCTGTTAGGGAGGGTTTAAACTATTTTGGCAGGGGGATGGGAACCGGAATGATAGAGCGGAGGAAGGGGAAAACAGAAATAAATCTAAGATAGTGAGCAGTAAAGATGTCAGGAAAGACAGGCAGGTGATGGGGCAAATTTGTAGCCATTGGGATGAGTTGCAGTGCAATAAAGTTGCAGTGAAATCAAAGCAAAAAGTATCAAATACTGGTCTTAAGGTGTTGTACTTAAATGCACGCAGCATAAGGAATAAGGTGGATGATCTTGTACAGCTACAGATTGGCAGGTATGATATTGTGGCCATCACTGAGACCTGGCTAAAGGATGCATGTCTCTGGGAGCTGAACGTCCAAGGATACACGGTGTATCGGAAGGATAGGAAGGTAGGCAGAGGGGGAGGTGTGGCTTTATTTGTAAGAAATGATATTAAATTATTAGAAAGAGGTGATATAGAATCGGAAGGTGCAGAATCTTTATGGGTTGAGCTAAGAAATAGCAGGGGTAAAAGGACCC
The DNA here is from genome assembly GCF_963921235.1 of Mobula hypostoma. Lineage (NCBI taxonomy): Eukaryota > Metazoa > Chordata > Chondrichthyes > Myliobatiformes > Myliobatidae > Mobula > Mobula hypostoma. The sequence continues at coordinate 168,302,562 of NC_086102.1, forward strand.
TGATGGCAGTTATTTATAGGCCTCCAAACAGCTGCAGGGATGTGGACTACAAATTACAACTGGAAATAGAAAAGGCTTGTCAGAAGGGCAGTGTTATGATAATTGTGGGGGATTTTAACATGCGAGTAGACTGGGAAAATCAGGTCAGCACTGGATCTCAAGAGAGAGAATTTGTAGAATGTCTGCGAGATGGCTTTTTAGAACAGCTTGTTGTTGAGCCCACTAGGGGATCGGCTGTACTGGATTGGGTATTGTGTAATGAACCGGAGGTGATTAGAGAGATTGAGGTGAAGGAACCCTTAGGAGACAGTGATCATAACATGATTGAGTTCTCTGTGAAATTTGAAAAAGAGAAGCCGAAATCTGATGTGTCGGTATTTCAGAGGAGTAAAGGAAATTACAGTGGCATGAGAGAGGAACTGGCCAAAGTTGACTGGAAAGGGACACTGGTGGGAAAGACAGCAGAGCAGCAATGGCTGGAGTTTATGTGAGAAATGAGGAATGTGCAAGACAGGTATATTCCAAAAAAGAAGAAATTTTCGAGTGGAAAAAGGATTCAACCGTGGTTGACAAGAGAAGTCAAAGCCAAAGTTAAAGCAAAAGAGAGGGCATACAAGGAAGCAAAAATTAGTGGGAAGACAGAGGATTGGGAAGTTTTTAAAACCTTACAAAAGGAAACTAAGAACGTCATTAAGAGAGAAAAGATTAACTATGAAAGGAAGCTAGCAAATAATATCAAAGAGGATACTAAAAGCTTTTTCAAGTATATAAAGAGTAAAAGACAGGTGAGAGTAGATATAGGACCGATAGAAAATGATGCTGGAGAAGTTGTAATGGGAGATAAGGAGATGGCAGAGGAACTGAACAAGTACTTTGCATCAGTCTTCACTGAGGAAGACATCAGCAGTATACCGGACACTCAGGGGTGGCAGGGAAGAGAAGTGTGCGCAGTCACAATTACGACAGAGAAAGTACTCAGGAAGCTGAATAGGCTAAAGGTAGATAAATCTCCTGGACCAGATGGAATGCACCCTCGTGTTCTGAAGGAAGTAGCTGTGGAGGTTGCGGAGACATTAGTGATGATCTTTCAAAAGTCGATAGATTCTGGCATGGTTCCAGAAGACTGGAAGATTGCAAATGTCACTCCGCTATTTAAGAAGGGGGCAAGGAAGCAAAAAGGAAATTATAGACCTGTTAGCTTGACATCGGTGGTTGGGAAGTTGTTGGAGTCGATTGTCAAGGGTGAGGTTACAGAGTACCTGGAGGCATATGACAAGATAGGCAGAACTCAGCATAGATTCCATAAAGAAAAATCCTGCCTGACAAACCTATTACAATTTTTTGGGGAAATTACCAGTAGGCTAGACAAGGGAGATGTAGTAGATGTTGTATGTTTGGATTTTCAGAAGGCCTTTTACAAGGTGCCACACATGAGGCTACTTAACAAGATAAGAGCCCTTTTATACAACAGGATATTATCTCTGATCCGAATGGTAGATTTTTATTGGTTAGTGGTTTATTATTTAATAAAAAAGTAGTTTTGGTTAATGTTTATGCTCCTAATATGGATTGTCCGGAATTTTATAAATCATTGTTTGATCAGTTTCCGAATTTGAACGAGTTTTCATTGATTTGGGGCGGAGATCTTAATACCTGTTTATCTCCAGCTTTGGACCGTTCGGCTCCTTTACGGATTTTACCTAATAAATCTGCAAATTTGATTAATTTTTTCCTTTCTGATTCTGGGTCGACGGACATTTGGCGTTTTCTGCATCCTCAGGAAAAAGATTTTTCCTTCTTTTCACATGTTCATCATTCCTATTCAAGAATTGATTATTTTTTCATTGATTCTCGTCTCATTCCTTCAGTGATTAAATGTGATTATGATTCTATAACCATTTCGGATCATGCTCCACTTAAGCTTTCTATTAAAATTATGGCCAATATACCAAACAATAGACAATGGCGTTTTAATTCGCTGTTGCTTCAGGACTCGGACTTTGTTAATTTTATGAATGAACAGATTGAGCTTTTTTTTACAATTAACCATACAGAAGATATTTCGGTTAACACTCTTTGGGACACTTTTAAAGCCTATATTCGGGGTCAGATTATTTCGTATTCCGTTGCTTTGAGGAAGAAACAGAAGCAGGAGGAGATGGTAATTGTGGACAAGATTAAAGAAATTGATAAGAAATATGTTATGGCTCCTTCTGAGGAGCTATACAAACAAAGAACTGAACTTCAAATGGAACACAGTTTACTACTCTCGTCCTCGATTGTAAACCAATTAAAGAAAACAAGAAGTGATTTTTATGTTCACAGTGATAAAATTGGCAAGCTGCTGGCTAATCAATTGAAATCTAATTATGTTAAATCTCAAATCAATCAGATTTATAACCAAAATGATCGATTGATATTGGATCATGTGGGGATTAATCAAACCTTTTGTGATTTTTATTCTTCTTTATACCAATCAGAGTCTCCTCGAGATTCTAAATATATGAATGATTTTTTAGATAAGTTAGACTTCCCTCTGATTTCACAGGATATGTCTTCTTTATTAGATACTTCCATTACAATGGATGAGATTAAGAATGTTATTTTTTCTATGAATCTGGGGAAAGCTCCTGGCCCTGATGGGTTTACCGTTGAATTTTATAAATGTTTTGCTTCTTTATTGATTCCTTGGCTCTATAAGGTTTTTGAGGCTTCTTTGAAACTTGGTAAACTTCCGGAATCTTTTAATAGAGCATCAATTTCTTTAATACTAAAGAAGGATAAAGACCCTGCTCAATGTGCATCTTATAGACCAATATCTTTATTAAATGTTGATTCTCAAGTTTTTTCTAAGTTATTAGCAAATAGACTAGAAAAAGTACTTCCTTCTATTATTTCGGAAGACCAAACGGGTTTTATTAAAGGTCGTTACTCTTTTTATAATATTCGTACATTGTTAAATATCGTTTATACTCCCTCACAAAATGTTCCTGAGTGTGTTATTTCTTTAGATGCCGAGAAAGCTTTTGATAGAGTAGAATGGCCTTATTTATTTAAGGTGCTTGAAATGTTTAATTTTAGCTTGAAATTTATATCCTGGATTAAACTGTTATATTACTCCCCTGTAGCCTCGGTTCGTACTAACTCCTTAAACTCACCTTTTTTTCCTCTCTTTCGTGGTACTCGACAAGGCTGTCCTCTTAGTCCCCTATTATTTGATATTGCATTAGAACCTCTTGCAATTGCTATTCGAGAATCTTTAAATATTACTGGGATAACTCGGGGATTAAAGTCCCATAAATTATCACTCTATGCTGATGATTTACTTTTATATATTTCTAATCCTGAGAGATCCATTCCTGCTGTTTTAGAGTTATTAGCACAATTTGGTCTTTTCTCAGGTTATAAATTAAATCTTAGTAAGAGTGAACTTTTTCCGATTAATAAACATCTTCCCTTATATTATAAATTTCCATTTAAATTGATTAATAATTACTTTTCATATCTTGGGATTAAAATTACTTGTAAACATAAAGATTTATTTAAGACTAACTTTTTACCATTAATAGACCATATTACTCAACTTTCATCTAAATGGTTTCCCTTATATTTAACTTTGATTGGTCGTATTAATGCAGTTAAGATGTTTTTTTTGCCAAAATTTTTATATGTGTTTCAGGCATTACCAATTTTCGTTCCTAAATCTTTTTTTGATAAAGTTGACTCTAAAATTTCTTCATTTATTTGGCAGAACAAGAATCCGAGACTGGGTAAAATACATTTACAGAAAGCTAAGAGAGATGGAGGTTTAGCATTACCTAACTTTAGATTTTATTATTGGGCTATTAATATTCGACATATGAAATTTTGGTTACTTGACCGGGACATACTATTTATTCCTAAATGGGTAGCATTGGAATTACAATCTGTTCAGGGTTATACACTTGGTTCTATTTTAGGTTCCTCTCTTCCTTTTGATTCGAAACGTCTTAAGCAGGTCTCTAACCCGATAGTTAAATATGCTTTGCGTATTTGGTTTCAATTCAGAAAATTTTTTGATCTTAATCAATTCGGGTTAGCGATTCCTATTTTAGGTAACATATTTTTTCCTCCCTCTTTTACGGATCGCGCTTTTCAAACTTGGAAGACTAAGGGTATTTTACGGTTTTTGGATTTATTTTTAGATGGTTCCCTTATGTCTTTTGAACAATTATCTAATAAATATAACTTATCAAGAATACATTTTTTTAGATATTTACAAGTTAGAAATTTCCTAAGTACTATACTTACTTCCTTTCCAATGCTTCCTCCTATATATATTTTAGATTCGATAATTAACCTTAATCCATGTCAGAAAGGTGCATCGGCTATGATTTATAATATTATTATGAAACTTAGGAAAGCTCCATTTGATAAGATTAGGGTAGATTGGGAACAGGAATTGGGGCTTACCATTTCTGTGGATGATTGGGGGCAGATTTTACAATTAGTTAATACTTCCTCTATTTGTGCTAAACATTCCCTAATTCAATTTAAAGTGGTTCATAGAGCACATATGTCCAAAGATAAGTTAGCGCGTTTTTACTCGCATATTAATCCTTTCTGTGATAGATGTTCGGGGCAGATAGCCTCTTTAACTCATATGTTTTGGTCTTGCCCTACTTTGGAAACTTTTTGGAGAGATATTTTCAATATTATTTCTAAGGTATTAAATATAGATATCTCTCCTCACCCTATTACTGCTATCTTTGGACTACCTAAAATTTCTAGTAATCTTTCCCCTTCAGCCCGTAGAATGATTGCATTTCTTACTTTAATGGCGAAAAGATGTATTTTACAACATTGGAAAGAGCTTAATGCTCCAACTACCTTTTTTTGGTTTTCTCAGACGATTTTATGTTTGAATTTGGAGAAAATTAGAAGTAACCTTTATGATTCTTCATTTAAATTTGAACAGATTTGGGGACCTTTTATTCGATATTTTCATTTAATGTAATATTTACCCTTCTTGTTTTTTCTTCACTGTTTTAATGGAGGTCGGGATTGAGGACGTGATTTTAAGTTTAACTCTGTTTGGTTTCAAGTTAGCCCATTGCTTTGCTTTGCTTTTAGTTAGTTGCACGGTGGGTTTTTTTTTGGGGTTTTTTTTTCTTTTTTTTTCCATTGATATATATAAAATTTAGTATACTATTATGTTATCTTGGTTTCTTATGCTTAAATTACATTGTTTGTAGTATTTTCTTTTTGGTATTGTTATCTTTTGGAATTTTATTATACTTTAACATTGTATTAATGTTTATATGGCTTACCTTTTTTGTATACTTACTCAATAAAAAGATTTAAAAAGAAAGAGAAAGATAAGAGCCCATGGAATTACGGGAAAGTTACATACGTGGATAGAGCATTGGCTGATTGGCAGGAAACAGAGAGTGGGAATAAAGGGATCCTATTCTGGTTGGCTGCCGGTTACCAGTGGTGTTCCACAGGGATCAGTGTTGGGGCTGCTTCTTTTTACATTGTACATCAATGATCTGGATTATGGAATAGATGGCTTTGTGGCTAAGTTTGCTGATGATACGAAGATAGGTGGAGGGGCCGGTAGTGCTGAGGAAACGGAGAGTCTGCAGAAAGACTTGGATAGATTGGAAGAATGGGCAGAGAAGTGGCAAATGAAGTACAATGTTGGAAAGTGTATGGTTATGCACTTTGGCAGAAAAAATAAATGGGCAGACTATTATTTAAATGGGGAAAGAATTCAAAGTTCTGAGATGCAACGGGACTTGGGAGTCCTCGTACAGGATACCCTTAAAGTTAACCTCCAGGTTGAGTCAGTAGTGAAGAAGGCGAATGCAATGTTCGCATTCATTTCTAGAGGAATAGAGTATAGGAGCAGGAATGTGATGTTGAGGCTCTATAAGGCGCTGGTGAGACCTCACTTGGAGTACTATGGGCAGTTTTGGTCTCCTTATTTAAGAAAGGATGTGCTGACGTTGGAGAGAGTACAGAGAAGATTCACTAGAATGATTCCAGGAATGAGAGGGTTAACATATGAGGAACGTTTGTCCGCTCTTGGACTGTATTCCTTGGAGTTTAGAAGAATGAGGGGAGACCTCATAGAAACATTTCAAATGTTAAAAGGCATGGACAGAGTGGATGTGGCAAAGTTGTTTCCCATGATGGGGGAGTCTAGTACGAGAGGGCATGACTTAAGGATTGAAGGGCGCCCATTCAGAACAGAAATGCGGAGAAATTTTTTTAGTCAGAGGGTGGTGAATCTATGGAATTTGTTGCCACGGGCAGCAGTGGAGGCCAAGTCATTGGGTGTATTTAAGGCAGAGATTGATAGGTATCTGAGTAGCCAGGGCATCAAAGGTTATGGTGAGAAGGCGGGGGAGGGGGACTAAATAGGAGAAAATGGATCAACTCATGATAAGATGGCGGAGCAGACTTGATGGGCCGAATGGCCGACTTCTGCTCCTTTGTCTTATGGTTTTATGGTCTTATGGTCCCATAATAGAGATAATAGGTGGCATACCATTAAGTGGATTGATTGGGGCTGGATTGTGTCAGGCTTTGGAGCTACACTCATTAAAACACATGGAGAATATTGATGTTAATAATTCACTGTCCCCAACTATGTCTCACTGTAGGTCTCTGCAAACGGTTGAAATGAATCAAACTAAAATAAAATAACAATAACAATTTTATTTGCAACACTGAGAAACAGCCTACCCTCTGTTGACTCCGTATTTATTTCCTGCTGCCTCAGGAAAGCAGCCAACATAATCAAGGACCCTTCCCACCTCAGCCATCCTCTCTCCCCCAACCCCATCCCCACCTTGCCTGCTGTGAAATCAGTCCATTGATTTCGAAAATGTTTTATTCCTAATTTGATAATTTATTTTGCACTTTAAACTGAAAAATTTGCTTTGGCAAAAGGTCCAAAATTTAAATGTTCTGTATGTCTTTAATATAAATTAAGAATAATGAATCACGTCAGTGGTTTCTATCCTGGGACATAGGAAGGGGATCACTTGAGAGATAAGATACAATTTTAATAATTGTCACATTAACAAGACAAAATTGTTAGATTTTGATAAATTACATACCAGCTGCAGTTCAGGGTCATGCAAATTTCAAGCCAGTATAAAGAAGAATTTGGTTATTTCAGCCTAGAGACATGCATTTTATTAGATTACATAAAACATTTAATAAACCAGAACAAGCTGCCGGCCAAATCAATTGGTTCATAAAGTAATAACCTTTTCATAAATTATAGAATAACTTAATGGTTTGGACAAATAACCCAAAGGCTATGAAATTGGAGCCTTGCATTCATGAAAATCAATAAACATGATCACTTTTGGTTGAAGCTGGGAAAAACTTTAAGAAATTTGCTGGATTGTTGTAAATACTACATCAGGATTGCTCATGTAATTGTGGTAAGGAAACTTGACCTACTATTTTAGCATTTTTGTTGAAAGTTCAAACTTGACAGTGCAGTTATTTCTCATGAATAAAAATGGACATTATTTGAGTTAACAAATGACATTCAAATTGCACTTATTTTTACTTTTGTTTATTTTTACATTAATTTTCTTATCAAAAAAGATTTTTGATTGTTTTACAACAATGAATCATAGAAAGGCAAGCTTGTATTTATTGAATGAGTCCTTGTAGCAAAATTCAAAGTAAATTTATCATCAAAGTACATATATGTCACCATATACTACCCTAAGATTCGTTAACTTGCGGGCAATCACAGTAAATGCAAGAAACATGATAGAATCAGGGCAGACTACAACCAATGTGCAAAAAAACCCCCTAACAAACTGTGAAAATACAAAAAGAAATAATAATAAATAAGTAAGCAAGCAATAAATATTGAGAACATGAGATGAAGGGTCCTTGAAAGTGAGTCCAGTTAAGTGGGAACTGAAGTCATTATTATTTTAGAATGACCTCTTTTATCATTGGGATCTTAGCTGCTACTGTGGTATAACTATTATCTCCAAGTTATAAAATGGATTTCAAGCACAAGTTCTTTAGTGGGGGTGTTCGGCTTGGTTGACATTGCCACTTGTGTGATGGCATTTTAAACAGAGGTCAAGTATACTACTGGTGAATCCCATGGTGCTATTTTGATGATCAGGGGAATTAATTTCTCTAAAAACAGACTGACTGGTTGTATCAATGCAGTTTGTTGGATCTCGCAGTTAGACATTGGCCTTTACATTTCCCACACTGCAATTGTAATTACTCTTCAAAACCACTTCAATTGGGTGTAAACTAGTCAAGTTTTCTAACTTGTTGCAAAAAAATGTTTGTGAAATAGGAAAGGAAACAAAACACAAAGTTTGTGAGGGTGCAGTAACTTTTCCCTATTTTAACTGCACTTCTAGCTTTGGTGCAGTGTGTCAATCTTTTTATCAAACTGAATTCTTAAGGTGAGCATATTTATTATTATTAGCAAGGCCATTTATCTATTTAATTTGGACATGCACCAATCTAGTAACTAATATATTATTTTTAAATCTCTTTTCCCTTGATCCTCAGCTAAATGTCTCTCTTTTATGTTGTCTTCTGCACGATGATAGTTGTTGAGTTGATCAAGATTTTTACAGCAGCCATGGAATATTACAAGGCGCTGAAGTATACTTTTCCTCATACAATTCACTGATATGTGCACGTAAACTGCATGGCATGGGTAGGAAAATCCTGGGATGAGATCAGTGTCCAATTGACTCTGGGACCAAATATATCCATCTCAGCAATCAGGCAGCAATTCACTGGGAGCTCTTGCTACATATGTAGTGCAAGCCTATGATAGATACCCCAGTTATGCTGACAAGGTTTCATTCACTTGATTTGTTGCATCTACAATTATGTGCCAACTGTCTTTTTGGGTGCTTCTCTAGTATTGTAAGGTTGTGTCTCATTTATGATTGTAACCTTCATAGTGAACTTGAGAAATATTGCTTTTGATAGACAATTATGAAAAACTGCTCAGTTTTTTAAAAAAAAGTATCTGTTAGCATTCATTTTGTTTCAAATGTTGTTATTCTCTGAGCCATATGCAGCAGAAAAAAAAACAAAACTGTCTCATCAACCTTGGCACTTACCTGAAATTATTTTTCTTCGTATTTTTCCAAAAAAATTGTTTTTCCAGGATTTATGGCGGCTCCCTATCAACATACTGTGCTTGAGACACTGACTGATCCTACGGACATCTGGGAAATAATAGAGACAATCGGAAAAGGAACTTTTGGAAAAGTTTACAAAGTGTCTAATAAGCTAGATGGTAGCCAAGCTGCAGTCAAAGTACTGGACCCAATCAGTGTTAGTATTTGACATCTTCCCTTTAGTTGTATCATATGATGTAGGTATTTTAACTGCAATTGTCTTTTTTTCTTGTAGTGTCATACACATTTTAATTAATGTGATTGATATACAATACAGTACGTGAGGTTTTGAATGCTGGTGCATTTGGAGAGCAAGAACACACAGCTCACAAACCCAAGTATTGAGCAGCCGGTCCAAAACCAAATGTTCTTACTAAACCAGTTTGTGCAACATATATCTTACATTTGAATATGCCAGGGTGCATTGTAATCACCCATTGCCCAAAATAGGTGCTGAGGTCTCGCTGCAATCTGCCAATTAAGCTCTTGATTCAGGAATGTTGTGTCTTTTGTGGGTGTGAAAGGGCTATGTATTCTTTTTTCTCCTTCTAGTCTGAAGCTGTGCTGTCATTATGTTTACCCAGTTTGCACTTAAATTTAGTTTAAAGCTAGTTGTACATGCAAACAGAACCATTTGCTTTCTGTACGTAGAATCAGATCAGGTTTATCATAACTGTCTTGTGATGTGAAATCAGTGGTTTTGCAACAGCATCCAGTACAATGGAAAGATGTAAGAGTACTATAAATCATACAAAATCTCCCCAAACTGCCAATGAAGTAGAGCTGCTTGTGGTAGGTAATTTGCAGTGTGACCAGTTCTTGTTCAGACAGATGTTTATTGTAGCCATAACCAGCCTCTCAAAGCACATCATTATGGTAGATGTGAGTGCTGTCGGTTGGCAGTTGTTCAGGCAGCACGCCCTGCTCTTTTGAGGCAGCCGGTATGATTGCTGCCCTCTTGAAGCAGGTGGGAACTTCAGACCACAGCAGTCACATTGAAGGTGTCCTTGAATACTGCAGCCAATTGAGCAACACAGGATAAGAAGAAAGAAAATATAGGGGGGCAAAAAAATAGTATCAGGAGTATGCCTTGTGCCTGCTTGGCATTGTCTAGGATTACAGCACCTAACAGTAGGCCTTTCATTTTCCTGCCTAATCTCTGTTGATCTTGAAATCCCCTGGAGGGAAAAATACCATCTTGGTTTAAACAACACTGCAGATTTTCTATTGTTTACCTTATTTTAAATATACTATAATGACTTGGCATTCACAGCTGCCTGGGCTAAAGAATTCCCAAGATTCACAACTCTCTTAGATAATAAATTCCTCCTTATCCAAGCCTTAACTAGGTGGTCCTTTGTTCTGTACTTTGTATTCTAGTTCCAGATTCTTCACACCAGTGAAGGCTTCCTTGAACTATTTACCTAGTAATTTGACCTAGTAATATGTTTCAATAAAATACCAATAATCCTTTTAAACTCCCAAGAGTACAGGCAATAATTAATAAAACATATGAATCTTTTATTAATAAAACAAAGCTTTCAGTCCGTGGATTTTGTAAATCATCTTAACACTGTCTTGAAAGTAAGTGTATTCTTCCTTCATTAAATTAGGCTAAAAACCGTGCAGTGCTCACGTTACACCAAGACTTGGCTACTTTTGTACTCTATTGTGGCAACCCACTTTCTAGCACACATGAACGGGCTCACGAAACAGTGCGCGCAGGCGGGGAGGCCGGCCCCAAAAAGGGGCGCCAGGCCAGCTTCACCAGCAGGGGGAATATCCCGCGTGCGGAAAGGGTCTGGGAATATGCATTCCCCACAGCAGTCCCACCCAGGGAGGGCAGGAACGGGAAGGCTTTAAAAGCAGGCCGCGAAGTTTGAATAAATCTCTTTCATCGCAACTCTAACTCACCGACTCCGTGTGGTTATTCTAGTGCTGTGTGTAGCACACCGCTACACTATCTTACTTGCATTCAGGGCCAATATTCTAATCACCTCCATAATTATGTTCTGTACTTGCAGAGAATCACTATTCATGCTGGGATTAAAATAATTTAAATTTCTTACCAGTACTGTAATGTATTATGAGTACTATAATTTATACAACTATAGTACTAGTACTGTAGTTGTATAAATTTCTTATAAAAAATTTCATGACACAAACAGCATGTGCAACTTTCTGATCAGTACACTGTATAAATTTGCTTCTTCTATTCCCTACACTATTACTTTTGGGCCTCTATATTCAATTGAATTAGAAATATACATTATGTGGTGACCTAACATTATTTATTATTGTCATTCACTTCACATTTTATCATTTTTCCTAGGTTGTTGATGAGGAAATTGAAGCAGAATATAGCATCCTGCAGTCACTTACAAGTCATCCTAATGTTGTTAAGTTCTATGGGATGTTCTATAAAACTGATTTGAAATCTGGTGGACATCTCTGGTTGGTTCTAGAGGTAAGAAGCCTATGGCTTTCGGATAACTTTTGTGTTTAACTTCCAGAGAAGTGTACCAAAGGAACTTGTAGATTTATAAAACTAAATTTTACAGTTAGTGATAGCAGCGAGATTAGATCAAATCCATAAAATAGTGAACATAGAAAATGCCCTTATATCAAATGTTTGTCTCCTGCTCTTTCTGATAAATTTAAGTACCTTAGAAAATAATTTAAATGTGATACTTTTCACTCTCAGAATGTATTCTAAAAACACCTTCTGTTCTTTGCTGAACAGCTGCTCAGTTGCATGAACCAAAACCACATCATTGTAATGTCCAAGTAGACAGTTTACGAGGGGGAGGTGGGGCATTAGCGGAAGTTAGAGAAGTCAATGTTCATGCCATCAGGTTGGAGGCTACCCAGATGGAATATAAGGTGTTGTTCCTCCAACCTGAGTGTGGCTTCATCTTTACAGTAGAGGAGGCCGTGGATAGACATATCAGAATGGGAATGGGATGTGGAATTAAAATGTGTGGCCACTGGGAGATCCTGCTTTCTCTGGCGGACAGAGCGTAGGTGTGGGAGCACCGGACGCAGTATATCACCCCAGCCGACTCAGAGGTGAAGTGTCGCCTCACCTGGAAGGACTGTCTGGGGCCCTGAATGGTTGTAAGGGAGGAACTGTAAGGGCATGTGTAGCACTTGTTCTGCTTACAAGGATAAGTGCCAGGAGGGTGATCAATGTGGAGGGATCGGGGAGACAAATGGACAAGGGAGTCGTGTAGGGAGCGATCCCTGCGGAATGCAGAGAGACGGGGGGGAGGGAAAGATGTGCTTAGTGGTGGGATCCCGTTGGAGGTGGCGGAAGTTACGGAGAATAATATGTTGGACCTGGAGGCTGGTGGGGTGGTAGGTGAGGACCAGGGGAACCCTATTCCTATTGGGGTGACGGGAGGATGGAGTGAGAGCAATCTGCTCTCCATTCGTCCCCCCCATCCCTCCCCACTGATCTCCCTCCTGGCACTTATCCTTGTAAGCGGAACAAGTGCTACACATGCCCTTACACTTCCTCCCTTACCACCATTCAGGGCCCCAGACAGTCCTTCCAGGTGAGGCGACACTTCACCTGTGAGTTGGCTGGGGTGATATACTGCGTCCAATGCTCCCGATGTGGCCTTCTATATATTGGCGAGACCCGACGCAGACTGGGAGATCGTTTTGCTGAACACCTACGCTCTGTCCGCCAGAGAAAGCAGGATCTCCCAGTGGCCACACATTTTAATTCCACATCCCATTCCCATTCTGATATGTCTATCCACAGCCTCCTCTACTGTAAAGATGAAGTCACACTCAGGTTGGAGGAACAACACCTTATATTCCGTCTGGGTAGTCTCCAACCTGATGGCATGAACATTGACTTCTAACTTCCACTAATGCCCCACCTCCCCCTCGTACCCCATCTGTTATTTACTTATATACACACATTCTTTCTCTCACTCTCCTTTTTATCCCTCTGTCCCTCTGACTATATCCCTTGCCCATCCTCTGGGTTTCTTTCCCCCCTCCCCTTTTCCTTCTCCCTGGGCCTCCTGTCCCATGATCCTCTCATATCCCTTTTGCCAATCACCTGTCCAGCTCTTGGCTCCATCCCTCCCCCTCCTGTCTTATCCTATCATTTTGGATCTCCCCTCCCCCTCCCACTTTCAAATCTTTTACTAGCTCTTCCTTCAGTTAGTCCTGACGAAGGGTCTCGGCCTGAAACGTCAACTGTACCTCTTCCTAGAGATGCTGCCTGGCCTGCTGTGTTCACCAGCAACTTTGTGTGTTGCTTGAATTTCCAGCATCTGCAGAATTCCTCGTGTTTAAGTTGATGTTGTGTACTTGGATTTTCAGAAGGCCTTTGACAATGTGCCACACATGAGATGGCTTAACAAGCTATTAGCTCATGGTATTATAGGAAAGGTTCTAGCATTGATAAAGCAGTGGCTGGTTGGCAGGAGGCAAAGAGTGGGAATAAAGGGAGCCTTTTCTGACTGGTTGCCAGTGACTAGTAGTGTTCCACAGGGGTCTGTGTTGGGACCGATTATTTTTATGTTATATATTCTCTGGAGTTCAGAAGAATGAGAGGAGATCTTAGAGAAACATACAAAATTTTGAAAGGGATAGATAAGATAGAAGTAGGACAGTTGTTTCCATTGGTGGGTGAGACTAGAACTAGGGGACATTGCCTCAAGATTCAGGGGAGAAGATTTAGGACAGAGATGAGGAGAAACCATTTTTCCCAGAGAGTGGTGAATCTGTGGAATTCTCTGCCTAGGGAAGCAGTTGAGGCTTCTTCACTAAATTTATTTAAGAAACAGTTAGATAGGTTTTTACATAGTAAGGGAATTAAGGGTTATGGGGAAAAGACAGGTAGATGGAGCTGAGTTTATGGACAGATCAGCCATGATCTTACCGAATAGAGGGGCAGGCTCGATGGGCCGGATGGCCTACTCCTGCTCCTATTTCTTATGTTCTTATGTTATGTCAGAGATTTGGATGATGGAATTGATGACTTTGTTGCAAAGTCTGCAGACAATATGAAGATAGATGGAGGGACAGGTAGTTTTGAGAAAGTAGGCTACAGAAGGACTTAGACAGTTTGGGATAATGGGCAAAGAAGTAGCAGATGAAATATAGTGTTGGGAAATGTGTGATCATGCACTTTGGTAGAAGAAATGAAAGGGTTGACTATTTTTGAAATGGAGAGAAAATACAAAAATCTGAGATGCAAAGGGTCTTGGGAGTCTTTGTGTAGGATTCCCTAAAGGTTAATTTGCAGGTTGAGTTTGTGGTGAGGAAGGTAAATGTGATGTTAGCATTCATTTCAAGAGGACTGGAATATAAAAGCAAGGATGTAATGTTGAGACTTTATAAAGCACTGGTGAGGCCTGACTTGAGACATTTTGGGCCTGTTATCTTGGAAAGGATATGCTGAAGCTGGAGAGGGTTCAGAGGAGGTTCACGAAAATGATTCCAGGATTGAATGGCTTGTCATATGAAGATGGTTCTGGGCCTGTATTCCCTGGAGTTCAGAAGAATGAGGGGTGACCTCATTGAAACTTACTGATTGGTGAAAGGTCTTGTTAGAGTGGGTGTGGAGAGGATGTTTCCGATGGTGGGAGAGTCTAAGACCAGTCTAAGAGCCTCAGAATAGAGGGATATCCTTTTCGAACAGAGATGAAGAATTTCTTTAGACAGAGAGTGGTGATTCAATGGAATTCATTGCCACAGGCAGCTGTGGAGACCAAGTCTTTATGTACTATATATTTAAGGCAGAGTTTAATAGACTCTTGATTGGTCAGGGCATGAAGGGATACAGGAAGAAGGCAGGAGATTGGGGCTGAGAGGAAAATTGGACCAGCCATGATAAAATGGCGGAGCAGATTCGATGGGCCAAATGGCCTATTTCTGCTCCTATATCTTTTTGTTACCCTCTCCCACCTAGTTCCTTTGCCTACGCATCTAATCACCTGGGTTTCTTCTCTCTTGACCTATCTTTGCTACTCTGTATCCCATTTGGTTCCATCTCCCCTTCAACCATCCTTATTGGCTCCACTTCCATCTTCTAGCTTCATTCTATGTACACATTTCCCTTCTCCTCCTCAAACCTGGTTCCATCTGCTTTACTTTTTTTCAGCCTCCCTTATCTGTTCTCTGCCATTACCTAGCTCTGTCTATCTCAGAACTGCTACCTCCCCCTTCTCCCACCTTGCTCCATTTGTCCATTATCCCCCATCTCACCTGGTTCTACCTATCAACCCCTCTCTCTTTCCTTTATATACCACTAACTTTCCCCTACACTCCTAGTCCAGATCAGACCCAAAATGTTCATCATTTAACCCACTGAGGAATCAGGTTGCTTTTTCCTCAGATTCCAGCATCTGTAGTCAGTTGGGTCTGTAACAATCTGTAATATTCCTTTTCCATTTCTCTTCAGAACTGCTTATAGAGTGGTGTTCCTGGTTTTGGATTGTGATCGGAGCAATCAGTAATATCATAATAAAAATGAAAATTTTTCCCATTTGCCTGGGTGAAAACGGCATAAGTAGATGTTGTTATGAACACTTATCAGAGTCAGGTTTGTACAGGCTTTGATAAGGCTCATTTATTCTATTGTCTGTTGATTTTAAATATTCTAATTGATGTACTCGCTTGTAAAAATGATTTTATTTTCCCTTTACAGTATTGAAATGGAAGAAGTATTAAATATTGAGCTGTATTTAGCCTTTGAAATGTTATGCAAAAACAATCAAAGTGACTGGGCTACTGATTCTAAATTAAGTCATTTACAGAAAATTAATGTATTTGAATTCCTGGGATGTTAGTCTGTTTGTGCACATTCATGGTCCAACACATTGGCAGTAAGTCAAGACTATTCAAGTATGCTTCTTGTCTACTTTATACTGCTTGCTAGTAGCCATGCTGAGGACATGAAAGATTGAAAGGGCAATAATCTCTGTCCATCATTCATGAAATTGGTCTGCTTCAGGAAATTCAGCTTGGCTGAGAGCAGACTATTAGTTATTATGAAGAATAGCATAATCAACCCATTGTTTTTCCAGTTGTACTTATATGAAATGAATTAAATTTTAATGTTAAACACAATTATGCTGATTGCTATATTTTATGAATGAAGTAATCCAATTTTTTTTCTATTAACGCATAACATATAGAAGTTTTTGGACTAACTTCTCTCTGCCCTGTTTTCGTGAACAGTAAGGCAGAGTGAAAAGTAAAACACTGCTTCGACCACACTAAGAATATTGGGTTCGGTTTGGTTGCCTTGCTATTGGAGAGATGTGGAGACTTCAGGGAAGGGGCACAGTAGATTTATCAGGATACTGCTTGAATGAGAGAGCATGTCTTGTGAGGAAAGGTTGAACAAGCTAGGGCTTTTCTCTTTGAAATGAAGGAGGATGAGAGGTGATTTGACAGAGGTGTTCAAGATGATAAGAGATACAGCGAGAGAGTGGATAGCTGGTGAGTTTTCCCCAGGGTGGAATTGGCTAGTACAAGTGAGCATAATTTAATGTGATTGGAGGAAAGTATTGGGGAATGACAGAGGTGGTATTTTTTTAGACAGAGTGTTAGGTGCTTGGAACACACTGCCAGAGGTAGTGGTGGAAGCAGATACTTTAGAGATATTGAAGAGGTCCTTAGGTATGCACATGGATGAATGAAAAATGGAATACCATGTGGGAGCTAAGGTTTAGATTGATCTTGGAATAGGTTAAAAGGTTGGCACAGCATCATGGTTGAGGGGCATTTATTGTACTGTACTTTTCTATGTTCCATGTTCTATTGTGCTTCTAAATCTTAATGGCAAGATGGTGCCAGCAATGGCAATGTCCTGCAAATAGTTCATGAAATTACTTCTTTTACTACTTTTATTTCTTCTTTCAAATGTGATTCTGCTACTAAGTTGAGTGCGATTGGAAACTTTGAGTTACATTTTGGTGGTGTATTTTTGGGCCGAGGGACTTTGGTGAGATTGGGAGTGGAGTGTGTGGACTGGTGATCTGGAAGCCTGGATGAAGGACGCGAGCCCATGATTGACTCCACTGCTTCCTCTAGTTGAGGCGTTGAGCAAGGTTGAAGTCGACAAAGATGAGAGCAGAGGGCAGGCAGGTTTTCAGTGCCGTCTGCCTGAGTTCGACAGGTCTTAGACCATAAGGCCATAAGACATATGAGCATAATTAGGACATCTGGCCCATCGAGTCTGCTCCGCTATTCAATCATGACTGATTCTTTTTTTTAATCTCCTTCTCAACCCCAGTTCCTAGCCTTCTCCCCGTAAACTTGCCATGTCCAATCAACAACCTATCAATCTCTGCCTTAAATACACCCAACGACCTGGCCACCGCAGCTGCATGTGGCAACAAATTCCATAAATCCACCACCCTTTGGCTGAAGAAATTTCTCTGCATCTCTGTTTTGAAAGGGCGCCCCTCTATCATCTACTCTGTCTAGGCCTTTCAACTTTCGAAAGGTTTCATTGAGATCCTCCCTTATCTTTCTGAATTCCAGTGAGTACAGTCCCAGAGCCATCAAACGTTCCTCGTATGATAACCCTTTCATTCCTGGAATCATCCTTGTGAACCTCCTCTGGACCCTCTCCAATGCCAGCACATCTTTTCTAAGATGAGGGGCCCAAAACTGTTCACAGTACTCAAGGTGAGACCTCACCAGTGCCTTTTCGAGCCTCAGCATTACATCCTTGCTCTTGTATTCTAGACCTCTTGAAATGAATGCTAAAATGGCATTGGCCTTCCTCACCACCGACTCAACCTGCAAGTTAACCTTCAGGGTGTTCTGCACAAGGACTCCCAAGACCCTCTGCATCTCAGATTCCTAGATCTCCTCCCCGTTTAGAAAATAGTCTGCACAATTATTTCTTCTACCAAAGTGCATCACCATGCATTTTCCAACATTGTATTTCATTTGTTACTTTTTTGCCCATTCTCCTAATCTGTCCAATTTCTTCTGCAATCTACCTGTTTCCTCAGAACTACCTGTCCTTCCACAAATCTTCATATCATCTACAAACTAGGCAACAAAGCCATCTATTCCATCATCTAAGTCATTTATATACAGCATAAAAAGTTGTCCCAATACCGACCCCTGTGGAATACCACTGGTCACTGACAGCCAACCAGAAAAGGATCCTTTTATTCCCACTCACTGCCTCCTACCAATCAGCCAATGCTCTAACCATGTTGATAACTTTCCTGTAATACCATGGGCTGTTAATTTGGTAAGCAGCCTAATGTGTGGCACCTTGTCAAAAACCTTTTGAAAGTCCAGATATACAACATCCACTACATCCCCTTTATCTATCCTACTTGTAATTTCCTTAGAGAATTCCAATAGGTTCATCAGGCAGGATTTCCCCTGAAGGAAACCATGCTGACTTGGTACTATCTTGTCCTGTGTCACCAAGTACTCCATCACCTCATCCTTAACAATTGACTCTAACATCTTTCCAACCACTGAGGTCAGGCTAACTGGTCTATAATTTCCTTTCTGCTTCCTTCCTCCTTTCTTAAGGAGTGGAGTAACATTTGTAATTTTCCAGTCCTCTGGCACCATGCCAGAGTTAAATGATTTTTGAAAGATCATTTCTAATGCCACCACAATCTCTAACGCTATCTCTTTACGAACCTTAGGGTGCAGTTCCTTTGGTCTGGGTGACTTATGTACCTTTAGGTCTTTCAGCGTTTTGAGCACCTTCTCTCTTGTAAAAGTAACTGCACCCACTTCTCTTCCTTCACACACTACAGCATCTGGCACACTGCTAGTGTCTTCCACTGTGAAGACTGATGCAAAATACTCATTTAGTTCATCAGCCATCTCCTTGTCCCCCGTTATTATTTCTCCTGCCTCATTTTCTAGTGGTTCTATATCCACTCTCATTTCTCTTTTATTTTTAACATCAAAAAACTTTTAATATCCTCTCCTTCTCGTTAGCTGCTGCCAGTGGAAAGTGCAGGAGTCTCAGGTTCCATGTTGCAAGGACTGGTCAGTGAGGCTTGTGGCTGCGGACTTGTTTTGGGGGACTTTGAGGTTTGTGTTGCACACGTTTCTGGATTCTGGTTTCTCTGTTTGGCTGTATTTGAGCGGTTTGATTGGAGTGATTGGTGCCGACTGGGGTGCTTCGGTGAAGACTGGTTCTGCAGCTTGCAGTGAGCTCGTGGTGCCAAACCGAACTAAACTGAATACTCCTGGACTCCTCGTTTGCTGTTGATATTCTTTGTGTAGTTTGCTCACTTTTTGCTGTTTGCGTGATTCGTTCTCTCTTTTTTTTTGTACCTTGGGTCTTTGATGTTTTCTTGAACGTGTTCCATGGTGCGTCCTTGTTTTGTGGCTGCCTGCAGGAGGGCAAATCTGGGGAGCTGTATTCTGTATACCTATTTTCATAATAAGTGTACTTCGAACTCGGAACTTGAAATCTCACTTTACTTAATATCTTCAGTCTGAAATACCCGTAAAGATAATGGGAATTTCTATTTCACCTGTAAATTGGCTAATGTACGTACATTAAATAAAATCAATGCCATAATTAATTCTTGTACGTTTCACATACTGGCAATAAAGTGATTCTGATTCAGTTTAAGATGGCACTGGTGATGCCTGGTGACTACTTATCGGTGGTAAAATTCAAAACAAAGAAACACCTTATTAATAAGAATCACCATCGACAATGGAGAGGCGAGCAGAGGTGTGAGGAGGCGAAGGCGAGGCATGGAGGAGGTGGGGGTGAGCTGTCCCGATATCTGATCGATTTAAGTGCCGGGCTGAATTGGAAAGGTCAGGTACAGGCGGGATTGTGGCGGTGGGGTCCAGGCCCCAGAGCTGACCGTGAGTGAGGAACAGCACGATGTTTGGATGATTTAAGTGTGGGGCGAGATGGAAAAAGATGGTGTCGGGTCCAGAGGCAAGGCACAGGCCGGTTCTGCTCATTTCTGCTTATTTCTGCTTGCTGCTCCACAACATCTGCTCAGCTCTACGATGAACTGAGGCGATGGTCTGCTCCAGCTGCAGTGATGCCTGGCTTTGTATCTTTCGTAACACTTCAGTTCTGAATGCTATTTGTTTATTTTTATTGTTTTGCACAATCTTTTTTTTCTCCCTGCACGTTGGGTGTTTGATGGTCTTTTTTTTCAGTGGGTGCTTTTGGGGTTTCTTTGTTTTGGTCCTGTCTGTGAGGAGACGAATCTCAAGGTTGTGTAATGCATACATACTGTGATCATTTCAAAGTACATTTATTATTTTGACTAAAGATAGAATCACTTAGAGTAGAAAAGAGCATCAACAAAGAAAATGAACTGTAGACCTGGGCCTCTTTGCCTCCCTTTGCGACAGGATCGTTGATCAGTAAACCTCAATTGGTACTGATCAGTAACAGCACCTCCTCCTCACTGATCTTCAACAGAGGCGCACCTCAATGCTGTGTGCTTAGGCCCCTGCTCTGCTCTTTATTTACCCATGACCTTATGGCTTAAGCACAGCTTCAATACCTTCTATGAATTTGCTGATGACCTGACTGCTATTGACGGAATCAAGGGTGGTGGTAAGTCAGCATACAGGAGTGAGGAAGAGTGTTTGGTTGAGTGGTGTCACAATACAACCTCAATTTAATGTCAACAAGACCATTGAGCTAAATGTTGACTTCAGAAAAGGTAGTCATGAGAGCAGGTGTGTGCTTGGGTATTAATGTCTCGGATGACCTGTCATAAGCCTGGCCATTGATGCAAGCATGAAGAGTGCATGCCAGGGTTTTTACTTTCTTAAAAACTTAAGGAGACTTTGTATGTCATCAATTACACTTTCTACAGAGGCACCGTTGAAAATATCCTGGCTGGTTGCATCATGGCCTTGTATAGTTATCTCAACACAAGCTGCAGAGAGTTGTGGACATAGCCTGGCCCATCTTAGATACATCCTACCCCACCATTGATAGCATCTACAGGAGGCACTTGGTTTCCATAAGATATAGGAACAGAATTAAACCATTTGGCCCATTGAGTCTGCTCCATGTTTCATGGAACAATATGTTGTAGAACTGGGAACAAGCTGTTTTCAATCTATCCATGTCTCACAAGGTTGACTGGTGATATAGTGGCATCTGCACCTGACTTTGTGGCGAGTGGTCCCGGCTCGAATCCGGCTGGCTCCTTGTATGCTTTCCATCTGTGCTGGGTCAGTGTCGAGCTGGCAACTCAGCCTCGTTTAAAAAAAACAGACAAATGGTAAAGAAGTGGCAATGTTGCTGCCCATTGCGCCACAAGGCGCTGAAAGGAACAACAGCAATGTCCGGTAGAGTAGAGTGATCAAAACATAATTAAATTTCATTTTTGGTTTGAGAATGAGAAACTTGGATTTGCGACCACTGTCTTAAACTTGCAAAGAAAATTACAAAAATGTTGATAGCAGATCGGTGCAACTGAATTCAGAAGTATAAAAAAAGCGGATGAACACTTGCAGAAAATGTAAACATATTTCATTATGCTCAAGAAAAATGCAATCTATTCCAGTCTATTATTGAGATAAAATGCATTGAGAAACAGTGAGAAGGATGATCCATCTGTTGCTGGCTAAGAAAGTTAAAGATGGTATCTGTTTGAAATAAAAGGCTTAATGTTGCAAAGATGACCTGTAGGCCAGAAGATTGGGATCATTTTAGAAACCAGCAGCGGATACCTAAATAAAACAAATTATAGAGGGACAGAATAGATAACAAAATGTTGCAAGGAAATGGAAAAGAGCATTGCCGGCTTGTAAAATGAGTAAAAGCTAAATGTTTCAAGGGTGTGATGAGGGAATTAACAATTGGGAATAATGAAATGGTTAGTGATTTCATGGTAGAATAAAATCATCCATATAATTATAGAAAATCCAAGTGCAAAAGAAAGTGAGGAGATTAAAATAATCATTATATCTTGAGAAACACATTAAGGATCTGAAAAGCCTAACTATTTACAATATATTATAAATGATGAAGGGATTGAACGTATTCTAGCCGCATTTACTGATGATGCGCTGGTAGGTAGGAAAGCAAATTCGGAGGATACAGTACATGAGTCTGTAAAGGATTAAGCGTGTGTCCACAAATTTGACAGATGGTGAATAATATGGGAACATATTGAGTTATCCAAAGTTTAAATGGAGAGAGACTCATAGCAAGATTTAGGTGTACTTGTAAAGGAAGTTAGCGTGCAGATATTGGAAGTACCTAGGAAAGCAAATAGAATATTGGTCTTTACTGCAAAGGACGGTTAGTACAAGTAGGTAAGTACGGGGCACTGGTGAAACTATATATAAAGGACAGTGTGGGTCTTGTTCTTCTTCTTCAAGGAAATTTGTTTGCTGTGGTGGGAGTTCAGAGAACATTCTTTTATTCCTGAAAGTGTGTATGAAGAAAGACCAAGTGGATTGGGCCTACTTGGTATTCATTAAATGAGAGGTGATTTTATTAGAACATTTATTATATGGATTCCAAGGGGGTTGCCAACTACTGGAAGTGCAGGTGTTTAATCTAAGGAATGTTGTAATCTTAGGGTTAAAGATGGTGCTACTGAAGACATGTGACAGCTTACTGGTTGTTCGAAAACAAAGGAACTTGATTAAAAACATTATTAGTTACACTTCTTTTGAAATAAATTGTGGGAAATTATCTCTGTAAACAATAAGTGACGGCAAAGTGAAGATGTGCCCTGCTGGTGCGTAGCAAAATCGATGCATTTGGAGTTGGAGCTGTCCAGGTCTGTTGCAGATTGCGGGGTGGCATATTCTAGGCCTGGAGCAGTTTGCCGCGGAGAGGTTTGGGTCCTTGTTTGAGGTACAATCCACTGTTTGGGCAATTTAATAGACTGGAAAGGCAGGGTTCTTTCAGATTCCTTGCTTTGCGACTGTCTGTAAGCAAATAAATCTCAAGGTCGTATAATTTATACATTCTTTGATAATAAATACACTTTGAATCTTTAAATCTTTGGAATGGTGTGGTCAACTGTATTGAAGGTATCTGAGGAAGAAAGATGGGTGGAATGCTGTAGGGTGGTCATTGTAATAGAAACAGTGCTGTGGGAAAAATGGAAAACAACTGGAGTCATTTAATTATAGTCCACTGCTTTTTGAAAACCTTGGTGTAATATTGTTAATGTTTCTTAAGCATTTGGCAATGAATAAATCACATCTATAGATTGGCAGAAAAAGTTAAACTGAGCACTTGCACTGAGAAATGCACACACAATGCTGGAGGAATTCTGCAGGTCAGGCAGCATCTATGGAAAAGAGTAAACACTCAATGTTTTGGGCCGAAGCCCTTTTACACTGAGCTACAATTATTACAATAGTTCTAAAGATATCCTAAGCATTCTCCTCGCCTGACTATTGGAATTTTAGAACAGTATGTCACTTGTGAGGCAAATCTCACCAGACGCTAATTGGCAAGAGTGTTAGCATGTGTCAAATTTATATCAGCTGGAACAGACAGATCACAGCAGGACTGGCTTTAAAACTAATGTTATGTCCACCATAAGCACACTGACTTTTACAACTGCCATAGCTATACATTATCCACTTCACTTCTTGTAGGAACTAATTTTTTGTAGCAACAGTATTTCATTCTCACATTTTTTCCATCTGAGTTGTATCTGTTCTGATTATGCCCCTTCTCCATATGTGCTTCTATCAATTTACCTTTTCCTTTATCTCAGCTGAAAATTTCTTTCATTATGTTCGTTAGGGTTCCTGATGTATCATTCCAGTTTCTGCCTTCTGATCTTAATCAGAATTCTGAAAGTATCCTCTTGTCAAATGCCACCCTGTTTCTGTATTCTATGGAAGGCCCATTTTGATTTCTAGCATCTCCTTTCAGTGTGATGCCACCACTCAACTTGTAATCTCTGTCCCTCTTAGTTTCTGAAAGCACTATTCATTCTGTGACCTACTCCTCAATCAATTCAGCACCTTCTCCCCCACTGCTACATCTTTCTGTGAATGCGCAAGCGATTTAGTACTTGCATTTCAGAATCAGGTTTACTATCACTGGCATGTGCTGTGAAATTTGTTAACTTCACAGCAGCAGTCAATCCAATACATGATATAGAAGAAGAAAAAATAAATAATCAAGAATATTCCACCTGTCCAGGGCCACCTCCAGCTGAAATAGAATTTATTCCTATCACAAACAAGAGAAAATCTGCAGATGCTGGAATTCTGAGCAACACACACAAAATGGAGGAACTTAGCAGGCCAGGCAGCATCTACGGAAAATAAATTATTCCTAACTCTTACAGTTATGAACATTGTATTTGCTCATGGTGCAGTTTTCTTTATATTGTGGAAGTCATATACATATTGGATGTCTGCATTACCTAATACCTCCCATTCAGTCTGCATCTGTAAGCCAAGTCTGCTGATCCCATTTACACTCCCTTAGGAGTAATTGCAGAGCATTTTGTAGATTGTATATGGTCCACTCATAGTGGAGTGAATGTAACGTGGTCAATAGAATGCTAATCAAGTGAGGTGCTTGAGAGTTGTTGGATTTGCACTCATCCCGGCAAGGGAGGAGTAGTGACTTGTGTCTTGTAGATGATGTTAAGACCTTGGGGTATTAGTAGGTGAGTTTTGACCAATTTCTGACCTGTCTCTGCTGTCTTAATTTTTTTCTGTGGATGTTCTGGTTGAGTTTCTGGTCATTGATAACGTCAAAGATATGCTGAATTAGTGTTGTTAAATTTCAAAGGTAGATGGTTGGCTCTCTCTGATTGGAAATGATCATTGTCTGGCACTTTTGGTGCATTAATATCATTTGCGAGTTAACAACCTGTGTTTGAATTTTGTTCAAGCCTTGCTACATGCCAGCATGGATTGTTTCATTTGCTGAGGAATTGTGAATGGAATTGGACATTGTGTGACCATTAACCATTGCTCGAGAATGACATTATTTGATCCATGTGTGACAGGCTGCCTGAATCACATGGTCTCATTGTTGAATCTAATAGAAATGTCTGTTTTCCCCTCTGTTTGGATTCATAGCTGAGATTTTTATTACGGCAACCAAACAAACTAAGCAGGAGTCGGCAACTTTTATTGCGTCCATTGAATGATGATGAGGAAGATTATCGAATCCATGCACTCTGTCAAAATGTGGAGGGGGTTCAGCTAGTCCCTTGTAATTCCTCCACTCCAGCCAGTATGCATCTGTGAGGTGTAGGTCTCAATACTGAGTTGCCACACCATCTAATCCCATGCACCATCCCATACCCCACCCACCCAAATACTACCCTAATAGATAGCCCCTTTACATCATATGATAATTCATCCCGGTATTTGCATCAGGTTTTCAACTCTTCGCGTATAATTATGTGGCATGGTAGTGTAGTGTTTAGCATAACGCTTTATAGTGCACCAGCTTCTGATATGTCTATCCATGGCCTCCTCTACTGTCAAGATGAAGACACATTCAAGTTGGAGGAACAACACCTTATATTCCATCTGGGTAGCCCCCAACCTGATGGCATGAACATTGACTTTTCTAACTCCCGTTAATGCCCCTACTCCCCTTCATACCCCATCCCTTATTTATTGATTTATTTATTTTCCCCTTTCTTTCTCTCTTTTTTTCCCTCTGTCCCTCTCACTATAACTCTTTGCCTGCTCTCCGTCTTCCTCCTGGCTCCCCTCCCCCTTTCTTTCTCCCTAGGCCTCCCGTCCCATGATCCTCTCCCTTCTCCAGCCGTGTATGCCTTTTGCCCATCAACTTTCCAGCTCTTAGCTCCATCCCTCCCTCTCCTGTCTTCTCCTATCATTTCAGATCTCCCCCTCCCCCTCCCTCTTTCAAATCTCTTATTATCTCTTCTTTCAGTTAGCCCTGACAAAGGCTCTTGGCCCAAAACGTCGACTGTACCTCTTCCTATAGATGCTGCCTGGCCTGCTGCGTTCACCAGCATTATGTGTGTGTCACCAGCTTTAAGATGTGGGTTCAACTCCTGCCACTTTCTGTAAGTGGTTTGTACGTTCTCCCCTGTGACCACATGGGTTTCCTTTGGGTGTGCTCCAGTTTCTTCCTCATTCCAAATATGTATGAGTTAGGTTGTGTGCATGCTGTGTTGGTGCGTAGGTGTGACAACTCTTGTGGGCTGCACATCACAAGCAGAGCATTTCACTGTATGTTTTGATGTACATTTGACAAATAAAGCTAACTAATTAACTGTAATGACTCCTTTTAGCTTTAATTCCATTAGTTCTCTCATTTCTAAGAGTGCATCCTGCATGCCAGTGGGCATAACAAAGTTATACAATCTAAACAAACTTCCTTTAAAGTGTCATTTGAATATTTATCCATTCTCTAAGTTTGTTAAAGGAAATTAAATAGCTGTGAAAATTAATCATCTATCTCAGTTTTGCTATTCAGCATAGAAACTTAGGTTCACACATCAATGTAGTATTGAGGGAATGCTGCTTGTGTTGGAGAGGCTGTCTTTTATTTGAGGTGTTAAACTGAGCCCTCTTCTCCTTGCTCAGATAGATATTAAAGACTCTATGGCTCTGTTTCAAATAAAACTAATCATAAACAAATCTGCAGATGCTGGAAATCCAAAGCAACACACACAAAATGCTGGAGGAACTCAACAGGCCAGGCAGCATCTGTGGAAAGGAATACAGTTGACATTTTGGGTCGAGACCCTTCAGCAGGACTGGAGAAAAAAAGATGAGGAGTAGAGTTTAAAAAAAAAGAGTTTCTCCAGCATTTTGTGTGTGTTCCTTTAAATAAACCTACCCTGTTTTACTGCGAATACCTGTTCACTAATCAGCATTGCCTGACACCAATCGTTTTATTTTAAACTGCACCATGAGAATTTGTTGTGTGTAAATTGACTTTTGAATGCCCCGAATTTTGCCAGTGATTGAACTTCAGAAGTATTTTTTATCTTGCCTGGCAAGAATGAAAGTAAATTTTCTTCCCACAGAAATATGGAATGAAAATTTTGAAACTGAAATCTTATTTCTGACATTTCTTCCACAGCTGTGCAATGGTGGTTCTGTCACTGAACTTGTCACTAATCTGCTCAAGCATGGTCAATGCATGGATGAAGCACTAATCTCATACATTTTGTATGGGGCACTTTTGGTAAGAGCTAAGTGACAAAGAGACTATCTGTTCTCATTTGTATATATATTTGTACAGCATCATATTTGAGATAATGGTTGTGACTCGAGCATATTGCCAGTGTAGTACATTAAGCATTTCAGTAATGCATATGCAGATTGGTTTAAAGTTAACAAAGGATAACTGTTTTGTATACATCCATATGATCTGTTTGTATTTTCTGCAGGGCCTTCAGCATTTACACAACAACAGGATTATTCATCGTGATGTCAAGGGCAACAACATACTCTTGACAATAGAAGGAGGAATCAAGCTGGTTGACTTTGGTAATTTCTATTTCC
Organism: Mobula hypostoma; assembly: GCF_963921235.1. Lineage (NCBI taxonomy): Eukaryota > Metazoa > Chordata > Chondrichthyes > Myliobatiformes > Myliobatidae > Mobula > Mobula hypostoma. The sequence continues at coordinate 168,330,191 of NC_086102.1, forward strand.
CATTTATTTTCTCTGAAGTTTGCAGTTCAGCCAAAAGCTGCAATTTATTGTTGCCATAGCCAGCACAACTTTACTGTGACGCCACAGGCAAAGTATATTTTGCTTTTTTTTGTGTCAGAGGATTGAATTTAACAGATGGACTACCCAAGGAATTGTTAGCAATAGCCTGTCTGCTCAAGGATATTTGAAAAACTGTTCTTAAAATGATGAATATGTCAGCCCTCATACGATGGTACTAAAAGTGTTCTATTTACTTGATGGTATTAGAAAGCTTTCTGGTACAATAGGACAAACTATTTCATATGAGCTTTTATTATTTTACAGTGTGGTGCTTGGTTCCTTTTTGCTTCTCAAAGGGAACACTGGTTCTCTGTTAAATGACTAAATAGCCTAAAGCAATACTAGTCCCTCTGCACGGAAGGGAAAATGGACTTGGCACCAAATATAACTGTTCCATTTAATTGCTGATTTCATGAAGGTAAATTATTAAGAGTGGAAAAATATAGATCAAAAATGCCTTGGAGAATTGGTAGTAACTGCTTTTACTAATTTAAGATAATAGGCACACAAAGCTGTTCACCTCTATATGTCCTGCCGAGAGTCTGAGATTTCTCCATGACAACCATCATCATTCCAGCTCCACATTCAGCTTGTGTGGTATGCTAGTCTGTGCCAGTCTCTTTTGTTTATCCTGTTAAAATACTTTGCTATCATGAGATTTATCAAGAGCTATTGAAATCCTCAAATGGAAGAATGGGTTTGAATATATGCCATTCGTGGGATTGTAAACCAACAACAAACATTTTAAAAAGTGCATTTCAGCCATACTACTACTGATTTCTGACATATTACAATTTTTTTTGCAAAATATTCATTTTTCACTTTTGTTAAATAGGTGTGTCAGCTAAACTTACAAATGCAAGATTACGTCGAAACACTTCTGTGGGTACACCCTTTTGGATGGCACCTGAGGTGGGTTGGATTTTAACTTTTATTCATTTCTGAATTTTGTGGAATTTGGCATGGGATAGCTGCTGCAGCTGTAATATCCAGCCCTGTTTAGTTACGTGCATTGTCAGTCGAAGAAGAGCACTATTTGTTCCAGCCTGTTCTTTTTGCCTGGGAGAGTCAATTCAGTTTTGCTCCATGCTGTAGATATTGGTCATATGGGCATTTAATTTGCGAATACGTGAACACCGTGACAATAATAAACTGGGGATAAATGTGCCCTTTCCTAACATTTCTAGTCTGGAACAAATGTGGTAAGGAATACTTAATTGACTCTGTGCTGCTACATTAATTATGAAATATGTTAATTTTAATCTGATGCATTTTCAAATTACTTAAAAAAAAAGAATCTTCTGATGGTTTATCTCTTTCTGTATGGAACCATGAAGACCCAGATCATTCAATTTTGGTCTTTGCTCAGAGCTGAATTTATTTCATCTGAAGGATTGCATTGTTGTCAACACCTTTGGTTCAGGGAGAGAAAAATAATTTAAAAATACAATGTTGGCAGCTTCTGGCTACGATGGTAGCACAGTGGCTAAATAACCAGATTAGTAATCTGGATTACAAATGCAGAAAATGGATTTAAAATCTACCAAAACAGCGGTGGCATTTGAATTTGGTTAATTAACTGGAGCAAAAGAGTAGTGTGGTGTAGCGGTTACCGTGACGCTGTTACAGCTCAGGGCATTGTGGGATTTGCAGTTCAGTTCTGGCGCTGTCTCTAAGGAGTTTGCACATTCACCCCGTGACCATGTGGGTTTCCTCCAGATGATCTGGTTTCCTCCCACAGTCCAAAGGTGTAACGGGTAGTAGGTTAATTGGTCATTGTAAATTGTCCTGTCATTAGGCGAGTGTTAAATAGGTGGGTTGATGGATGGTGTGGCTCGTTGAGTCAGAAGGGCCTGTTCATGCTGTATCTTTAAATGAGTAATAAATAAATACTAAGACTTTCATGATGATAGCTGCAAAACTTTAGTGCCCTTTAGGGACAAAATCTGCCATTCTTACTTTGTCTGGCCATTTTGTTAATCTAGCCCCAACTTTATATTGGGCCCTTAATGTCCTCTGAAGTGGTTCAGAAAGCCACTCAGTCTCAGGGTACTTAAAGGATGGACAGTAACTGCCAGCACTGCCTGTCTGTTAAGCCCCAGGAAAATGAAGAAAAAATGCCTTATTACATCCTATGCTGTTTCCTTTTAAGGAAAAATAAAGAAGATTTTGTATTTATGTAAATCAAAAAGTTTGCAGATGCTGGAAAAATGAAATAAAAATAGAAAGTTCTGGGAAATCTCAGGAGGGAGCAAGCTTCACTACCCAATAGTTATATTATTTCACCATAATACAGACATTCCCTTTTTCCATCCATTACTCTTCCCCACCTTACCTGTTGTCCAAACTAACTTGTTTCCCTTATTCCCAGTTATGATGAAACAATAACCGTTTCTCTTCCCACAGACATTGCCTTAACCTGTTGAGTTTTCCCATCGTTTTCTGCTTTTGCTTGCACTTATGCCACCGTCTTTTGAAGTGCATTTGTGGTTGTCATGTGGAAATCTTTTTGCTCTTGAAGTGAAAGTGATGCAGAGTACCAGCTGTCTGTCACCTAGGCAGTATTCCACTCATTCCAATCAGAAGGTTCCAGGCTCAAATTCCTTTCCAGCAACTTGAGTATAACAATCTAGGTTGACACTTCAGTGCAATATGAGGGATTCTACTCTGCTGGAGTTACTAGTTCAAGGAGGAGAATGAATGGAATTATTCTGTCCTGGTGAATGCCTTGTTAACATTCTAAAATAGTTTTATCTAAGAGTTGTTGTATTGCTGCATGTGAGAACTGGGCATCATCCCTTTACGAAAGCAGTAACAACGCTACAGAAGTATTCCTTTGAATGTGAAGTGTGACATTGTGGAAGGGACATGTAAGACATAATACAAATACAAGCACTGTGAGGAAGTTACCAATAAAAAGAAGCCGGGAAGTTCTGCATTTCAGTGTTCGTGTAGGAACTCTGAACTTGGTGTCTTTGATATTACAGTTTGCCAGCAATTCCACGTGGAACCTTTTGGGCAATTCCCAGTGGTTACAAGCCCCGTACTTTTCGCCATTTGATCAGTAGTATATGTTTTCTCACTGACATTGCCCAAAATATTTTTACTTTTGCTTTAGAGCTGATGATCGGTGCAAGGTCAAAAGCTGAACTTTAGTTTTATACAAATGGATTGCCAGGATCGGAGAACAGCCCAACCCGACCATCAACCATCTGAGTTACGCATTTTCTGAGTTATTTCCAACAGTTTAATACAAGTTAGATATCTGTTTGAATCAATTCTGATCATTCAGAGATTTGTCTAGAAGACCAGAATGAAACTTAAGTATTCTATTCAAAATTACTACTATTTAAGTGAACTATTTGCCAGGGGAGGGAACACATGGAAATAATGCCAGACCCCTCAACTGTCAGAGGGGATAATAAATCTATCCCACTTAATTAGAATTACAGAACACCACAGCACAGAAACAGGCCCTTCAGCCCATCTACTCCATGCCGAATCATTAATCTGCCTAATCCCATTGACCTAAACCTGAACCATAGCACTTCTGTAGGTAGGTCACCAAAACTGGACACAATACTTCAAATTAGGCCTCACTAACATCTTACCTAGTTTCAAAATAACATCCCAACTCCTGTATTCAGTATATTGATTTATTAAGACCAACGTGCCAAAAGATTTCCTGATGACACTGTCAACCTATGTCACCACTTCCAAGGAATTATGGAACTGTATTCCCAGATCCCTTTGTTCTAGCGCACTCCTCAGTGCCCTATCGCTCACCATGTAAGATGTACCCTAGCTGGTGCTCCCAAAGTGCAACACCTCATATTTATCTACATTAAATTCCATCTGTTAATTTTCAGCCCATTTTTCCAGCTGATCCATATTCCACTGCAATCTTGGTCTTCTTTGCTGTCTATACACCTCCAATCTTGGTGTTATCTGCAAATTTGCTGATCTATTTTACCACATTATCATACAGGTCATTGATATAGATGACAAACAACAATGGACCCAGTACCGAACGCTGTGGCACACCACTAGTCACAGGCCTCCAGTCAGAGGCAATCATGTACAACTACTCTTTGGCTTCTGTGAAACCAATGTCTAATCCAATTTACTACATCATCTGGAATGCCAAGTGATTGAACCTCCTTGACCAATCTCCCATGCGGGATATTTTCAAAGGCCTTGCTAAAGTCCATGTTGACAACATCCATGCCTTGCCTTCTTCCTGGTAACTTCCTCAAAAAATCTCTAGGATTGGTTTGGAATGACTTGTAAGCACAAAGCCATGTTGACTATTCCTAATCCGTTCCTGTGTATCCAAATACTTGTATATCCAGGCCCTTAGAAAACCTTCCAATAACTTTCTTGCTACTGATGTCAGGCTCACCAGCATATAATTTCCTGACTTATTCTTAGAGCCTTTTTAAAACAATGGAGCAACATTAGCTATCCTCCAATTCTCATCCATTTCTGTGGGGTTTTAATTATTTCTGCTAGGGCCCCTGCAATTTCAGCACTAACTTCCCACAAGGTTTGATGGAACACTTTGGGGATTTATCCACCCTAATTTGCCTCAAGAGAACAAATACCACCTCCTCTGTAATCTGTATAGGGTCCATAACCTTGCTGCTGCTTTTCCTCACTTCTATGGACTCTCTGTCTGTCTCCCGGTAAATACAGATGCAAAAAGACCATCTTCCTTATCTCTTTTGGCTTCACAAATAGATTAGTACCCTGATCTTCTAGCGGGCCTTTCTTCTGTCTCTTGCTGTTCTTTTGCTCTTAATATATCTGCAGAAGCCCTTGGGATTCTCCTTCACCTGGTCTGCTAGACTAGAGCAACCTCTTGCTTTCCTTTAGCCCTCCTGATATCTTTCTTAAGTGTTCTCTTGCATTTTTTGTACTCCCCAAGTACCTCATTTATTCATACCAGCTGTGCATCTTCTTTTTCTTAACCAGGGCCTCAATATCTCTCAAACCAAGGTTCCAGTAACCTTGTTCTTCTTGTTTTTTATTCTGACAGAAACATACAAACTCTTTACTCCCAAAATTTCACTTATCAAGTACACATTTTCCAGAAAGCAGCCTGTCCCAATCCACACTTGCTAGATCCTTTCTCCAATTTTAGTATCTCAACCCAAGGATCAGATCTATCATTTTTCATAATTACCTTGAAACTAATGGCATTGTGATCACTAGTTCCAAAGTGTTCCCCGATGCAAACTTGTGTCACCTGCCCTGTCTCATTCCTTAACGGCAGATCTACTATTGTACTCTCTCTAGCTGGAACTTCTATGTATTGCTTAAGGAAGCTTTCCTGAACACATTTGATAAACTCTTTCCCATTCAGTCCTTTTACAGTATGGGAATGCCAGTCAATATGTGAAAAGTTAAAATCACCTGCTATCACATTCTTACATGTCCTGTGACAATCTCTCTTCAGATTGTCTCCTCTAAATCCCATGGACTGTTGGGTGGTCTATAATATAATCCCATTAACGTGGTCATACGTTTCTAATTCCTCAGTTCTCATTAGATGAGTTCTTCAGTCTTTCGAGTCTAAGCACTGCTGTGACATTTTCCTTGACTCTCCACTTTTAATCCCTTCCACTCTATCACGTCTAAAACAATGGAGCCCCTGAACATTGAACTGCCAGTCCTGCCCCTCCTGCAACCAAGTCTCACTAATAGTTACACTGTCATAATTCCAATTGCTGATCCATGCCCCAAGCTCATCCGCCTTTCCTACAATACTCCTTGTGTTGAAATATACGCAGCTAGAACATTAATCCCGCCATATTCAACCTTTTGATTCCTGACTTTGTATGTAGGCTTAACAACATCGTTGTCCATAACCACTCCACTATCTGTTCTGGTGCTGTGGTTCTCATCCCCCTATAAATTGGGCATTAATGATAATTTGCTCATTATTAGTATTTTGCTAACTAACTGGAATCTGAGAGCTAAATCCTAGTCAAAATCTCAAGACTTCATGTTGATCTTGTCTTTCAAGTTTGCTTTTCATGTTCACTGCATGTCCTGTGTTTATCACCTGGTCATTTAAATCAGCTTATAACACATCAGATGAACGGAACCTAACGTTTTCACTTGTTTTAAACCATTTTCTCAGTGTACTGGATTTTGAATTTTAATTTGATTTATATTAAGGATAATTTGAAATTTTTGAGCATGAAGGTGAGAAGGAATTATTTAAATTGGTGCAGATTTGACTATTAGGCTGTATGCACTAAGAATACTGAAACATCAGAAGTCAGCTAATTTTCACCAGCCAAACAAACCAGAATGAGTACAAACCAGTGAAATAAAAGATGGATGGTAGTTGTGGTATGATGATACCAACTTCACTTCTAATGCATAAATAATACATCGGAAGAGTTGTTGAACCTCAAGATCATTACTCAAACCAAGATCTTCCCATTTATGATGGATTTCCTCTCACTGAGTAAAATATAATCTCAAACAAACTGTGTACGCACTCCCGCTTTCTCTGCAACTTTTTACTTCGACTGTGCTCTTAAAAACATGCACATTTTAAAAAAAAAGTACATCAGAAAATATAACCTTTGCCCCCTTTCTGCTCACCTTCTCTTCCATGTGGCAGTGGGTGCTGGAATTTCCACTTCAAGATGTATCTCTGGTGGATTAGCATCCACCATGCCAAAGCAAATCAGATCCCTTTCCACTGACTCTGACTCAAGGCCAGCATTTTACTGCTGGGAAGCACTGAAGGGTATGATTCTCGCATACTGTTGCTGTTGCTGCATGCAGATTTTGATCATGTGATATTTTATTGGTCTCTGGCATTGCACATTTCCATTCTCCATGCAGCCCCAGCTGTCTTTCCTTGCACACCATCACAACAAAAAATACAGCTTGCATAGATTTATTTCCTTTAGCTACCAATATAAATTGCTTTTATTAAATATTGTGAAGTGCTGGTTATCTAAATTGAAAGTTCGTAAGTATTAATTTTAATAAGTAAATTGGGTAATTCACTGTTTTCTCTTTTAATTGAGATGAATGATGGCATATATAATTTAATTCATGATTTTGCAAGTATATCTTCTAAAGTGCTGATCATTATTCCTGATCTTGTACAGTAGAATTAACCACTGATGTTTTGAGAAGACTTTATATTTAAAAAAAATGCAGATTCCTCATTTGGCTATAATAATTTTGCATATCATTAGGGCAAATCTCATATGATCCTATTCATCTGCCGATGAAAGATTAGGCAATGAACTTCGGAGAACTGAATGTAAAAGATTTTTAAAAGCTGAAGACAATATTTATATATTTGATTCCCAGATTAACAAAAAAGACCAAGACTTTTTTATGAATGTGCAAAAAGCCATGAGATGCCTTAAAATACACTTAGGAATGAACATTATTAATAAATGTACAGTAGTTACAATTTAAAGTATTTTGGCGTATAATTTTGCAATATGAAAATATATGGCTTATGGCAGTAATTATTATATGCTGCAACGCATTTAACAAAATGAATGCTAATCATTTTAAAAATAATTTGCATATGTGCTATTTGACAGCATAATAATTAATGTTAAGCTGTAGATAAATGACAGTGACCTGTGCCTGACAATTCTATACCAGTTTGATTTTGCTTCCACATAATTGATGAAGAACAAAATAAATGGAAGTGTCACTACCAATGCAATTATGAATAAACTGGTGGTTTAATATATCACTAATTGATAGGTCATTGCTTGTGAACAACAGTTTGACTACTCGTATGATACCCGATGTGACATCTGGTCTTTAGGCATCACGGCAATTGAACTTGGTGATGGCGAGCCACCTTTGTCTGATCTGCATCCTGTGAAAGCACTCTTTAAGATTCCAAGGTATGTCACTAGATGGCTCTCTTGGCTTAGTCCTATTTCATGATTACAGATGAAAAAACAATCCTTTGTGTAAAGAATGGAAATGTATTCTAACTTTGAAATATAAGGAAGTTACTGATCTGGGTAATTGACCAATATGAAGATCTGGGAAGTATTTGCTGGAAAACATTGAAGCGTTTACATATTTTCATTCTATATATGGAGCCATTGGCTGCTTTTTGACAAATGGCTTTGAGTTGCACAATAACTTTCCTACTAACATACAGGCAGCTCCTGGATTACCTATGGGTTCCATTCCTGACAACTGTTCATAAGCTAATTTCTCTCTCAGTAGCACCTGTTTTCCGTAGAAACCCTTATTGTATTGCTCTGTGTATACCTGTTTTAATTCTCTCATTTAATTGAATAATCACACACACTGCCCATAAATAAATTATCATTTATCTAGTCATTAATGAGCACCATGGAACATTTTTATCATATTGGTAGCTTGAAAAATATTTAATGTATGGGAGAATATGCCTAACTTATATTTCCATAAGCCAGTTCATCATAACTCAGTGGCTCCGGATACTTCCTATCTGTGACTTGTGCTATTATAGATCTTCCAAGTGTACCATTTCACAAGCTTTCATCACCCAAAAAGAACAAAAGCTATATGATCACTTGTACATCATAGAGTGTGCTGTCTGCCTGTGTTACAGACTGTAGCTAGTCCAGCCCCCCACTATCCTTTGTCTGAAAAACGAAATGTGGGTCCAGGTGGCAGCATTGACAATCAAATGAAAGAAAGAGGAGAGGAATTAATGAGCCAAAAAATTAATACAAAAAAGACAGTTTACAAAAATGAATTGAAAATCTTATAATGATGAAAAATATTTAATTAATTTACTGGATCTGAAAAATAGACAGGTTCATTAAATGTTTTGTGTAGTTAAAATGAAATACCTGTAGATAATATAACACAGATAATGCTGAAGTATTTTTCTCCAGGCGTTGTGAACATTGTCTAGTGACTGTTGTTTAAGTATGTATATTCCATGCAGAATAAAAGTTATATTTAAGAGTGCAAATAAATCATTGAGTGAAAACTGCCTCTAAAGTGGTCACTCTAGACTTCAGATTGAGTAAGAAGGGTCCTGACGAAGGGTCTCGGCCTGAAACGTCGACTGCACCTCTTCCTATAGATGCTGCTTGGCCTGCTGCGTTCACCAGCAACTTTGATGTGTGTTGCTTGAATTTCCAGCATCTGCAGAATTCCTGTTGTTTGAGATTGAGTAAGAATTTGTTTTTATATTTGTACTCTTTGCTTGTTTTGCAAACTTTTATTACATGCACAGATATTCCAATATCTGAAATATCAAACTATGTGGATTTCAGTTTTTGGTTCAATTGTTGTCAACTTTTTACTAAATTATAGACTGCATTTCATGTATTTTCTGTTTAGAAGTATTGTAGACAATATAGGCAATGAAGGGGAAATGGGTTTAACGAAATGATCTCAGGAACTAGAGTTTGTTTCTATCATTTACTTCAATTATTGTATGAGTTTTCACTTTGCACATATTGACAATCGGGCAACTAAGTAGCAATTCATTTTGCTTCATATTTTAATAGAGAAGATGATTGATAAAGCATGAAAAACTGACTGTCGAGGATTACTTCATGCCAAAAACCAAATCATTGCACATTGCAAATAATTTGTTCTTCATTGCATTTTCTTTCTGCTCGTGGCTATTTATTGCTGATGAGAATTTAAATGCTGCAATAATGCAAGACTTGACCTTAATCACCACCATCATAGAGTTATTATCAGTGGTCCTTTTGGTTTTAATTTGCATTTCTGATTAGCTCTGATTCTTATTTTAACTGCCTAACAGTGTCTGTGCATTACAATGTTATCTCCATCCACCGTACCCAGAACCTAGAATTGAACATGATGTGGTGTGAGAAAAATGATATTCAGTGGTACTTAAGCTTGTTTCTTCTATACTTGTGTTAAATAGAGCATAAGAATTATAGTTAGAGAAGGGAATACAGATTTGCAGTTATTGGTATAATGATGTTAAATAGTTGAAATCCAAATTACTTCAAAAAAAATCGAAGAGCAGAAAATGTCAGAACATTGTGAAAGAAACTAATTTAAAATGTATGTTCATCAATATTTCAATTCAACATTCTCTTAAATTTTGTTAGGTTTAAATCAAAAGTTTGTTGAGGAATTGATAAAGATATTCAAAGCTTTTTTTACTTAACATTTATATTTGAATCGAGCTAATAGGTTAAGAAAAATCAATTTCGATTTTGGTGTAGGGAGAGAGACCAGATATCCATTTTTGGTCCAGACAGTAACGTGTTGTTTCTCCCTGTGCTTTATTAAAATAGATTCTTGGACGGTACTCATAAATCTCCTGAATAGGGAGCTCCAATACCTGCAGTTGGAGATAAATCATACTGAGAAAACACTGAACCATGAAATGATTCTGTTAACATGTCATCTGTCTGAAATATATTTTCAGATCCCCAACAGAAGGGGCTGAATTGTAAAAGGATGGTGGTCTGTCACTGTTGATAATTTGGGGTTTAATCCCTTGACCCTTTCAGCATCTGTTTACAATGCTGGAATATTTTTCTTTAATTAAAAAAACACAGATAAACGAAGATTATGGCACTGTGGTGAACATCTTTAAAGGTTCATTTATATATTCTTAGGAAGACTATTGGTGTTTAAAGCTAACTTCATTCTAGCAATGTAATGTTACAAAATGGTAAATTAATATGAGGGTAAAGTTTTTGCCTCCTGTAGAGGTATTCAGTATCGTGTATGAAGATTTTCATTTTATGGCACGGCATTTAACTAATATCTGTAGCATTATATATGGTATGCTAATGTTCATTATATTTTCTTGTCCAGAACTTGAAATCAAAATATTAAAAATTTCTGATTATTTTAATTTAAGAAAAATAGAGGGGCACAAATTAATTTTTGATATAACTATGATTTCTAAAGCAGCATTCACAGTACATTTTCATTGGATTCCTTTTGAATATAAGGAGACTCAATATTTATTTTCAGAAAAGGGCTGAGTTTGTATTGGTAAATACTGTGTAGTTTTGGATGTTCAGGTGCAAAATGAGTAGGCTGACAAAGCTTGGAATAGTGTTTTTGACTAGATTCCATTAATGCCTTTTGCAGTCTCTCTGAAGCCAACAATCTTGATCCAATCAGATGTGTCAAGTTGCTTATAATTGATTTAATTGTCAGAAGTGTAATTTGCACTGTTATATAAATGCTACCCAAACATCTGCAACCAAAAGCTATCTAGAGCGACTTTTCAGTGAAATCTGTGCATATTATCATCTTATCTAGAGAAGATAACGCTGATAAGTGGAGACTCTTTGCACGCAGCTCTAATGGGAATCATCAAATATTTCTGTATAGGCCAACTCCAGCTGAAATTCACAGTTACAGCTATTGGAACGTCAGTAAGCAACATCATTTTAATACGTTTTTTTTAAAAAATCTACTGATCCTCACAATTGGTGGTACCTGGATGGCAGACTCCGCTCCCCTTTAAGAAAAGGGAAGTGAAGAATGTGGGCCGGTTTGCAGGTATGATTAAAATGCTGAGGCCTCAGACCCTCACCCTCAACTATCCTGCTGATGTACGTATGGTCTAGAAAACTGAAGACCTCAGAGCAAGATTGTAGTATCAGACGGACATCAGAGACTGCTGTGTACATTGCTTCATGGAAACATGGCTCATCCCCGCTATTTTGGATGCAGGGCTGCAGCCCTAGGGCTTCACAATTCACTGTAAAGACAGGTCAGATGAGTCTGTTAAAGGTAGAGTAGGTGGAGTATGCTTCATGATTAACTCATCACGGTTCACAGACGTGATACTCTGTCTCAGCTCTGTCCACCTAACCCGCAATATCTATCAGAATCAGATTTAACATCACCAATATATGTGGTGAAATTTGTTAACTTTGCAGCAGCAGTACCATGCAATACATAATAATAGAGAATAAACTTATAGCATGAATATATACAGTGCCTATAAAAAGTATTAATCCTCTTTGGAAGTTTTCATGTTTTATTGTTTTACAGCATTGAATCACAGCGGATTTAATGGCTTTTTTGGCACTGATCAACAGAGAAAGACTCTTATGTGTTAAAGTGAAAAATTTAGATCTCAGCAAAGTGATCTAAATTAATTACAAATATAAAACACAATAATTGATTGCATAAGTATTCACCCACTCCAAGTCAATATTTAGTAGGTACACTTTTGGCAGTCTGTGCGGATAGGTCTCTGCCAGCCTTGCACATTTGAGCACTGCAATTTTTCCTCATTTTTCTTTTCAAAACTGCTCAAGCTCTGTTAGATTGCATGGGTGCCCTTTTCAAGTTCAGCCACAAATTCTCATTTGGATTGAGGTCTGGACTCTGATGACTTGGCCACTCCAGGACATTAACTTTGATGTTTTAAAGCCATTCCTGTGTAGCTTTGGCTTTATGCTTGGGGTCATTGTCTTGCTGGAAAACAAATCTCCCAAGTGGCAGTTCTCTTGCAAACTGCATCACGTTTCCTCCAGGATTTTCCTGTATTTTGCTGCATTCATTTTACCCTCCACAAGCCTTCCAGGGCCTGCTGTAGTGAAGCATCTCCACAGCATAATGCAGCCACCACCATGCTTCATGGTAGGGATGGTGTGTTTTTGATGATATGGAGTGTTTGGCGTAAGCCAAACATAGCATTTAGTCTGATGGCCAAAAAGCTCAATTTTGGTTTCATCAGACCATAGAACTTGCTTACAACTGACTTCAGAGTCTCCCATGTGCTTGTTGGCAAACTCTAGCCTAGATCTCATGTGAGCTTTTTTTTTCAGCTGTGTCTTTCTCTTTGCCACTCTCCCAGGCAACAGTTGTTGTATGTGCAGTTTCTCCCATCTCAGCCACTGAAGCTTGTAACTCCTCCAGGGTTGTCATCGGTCTCTCGGTGGCCTCCCTCACTAGTCCCCTTCTTGCACAGTCCCTCAGTTTTTGAGGATGTCCTGCTCTAGGCAAATTTACAAATTTACATTCTTTCCATTGACTTAACATTTACTCAAGGGGATATCCAGTGACTTGGAAATTTTCTTATAACCATCTCCTGACATGCTTTTCAATAACCTTTTCACGGAGTTGCTTGGAGTGTTCTTTTATCTTCATGGTGCAGTTTTTGCCAGGATACTGACTCGCCAGCAGTTGGATCTTCCAGATTCAGGTGTATTTTTTACAACAATCAATTGAAACACTTTGACTGCACACTGGTGATCTTAATTTAACTAATTATGTGACTTCTAAAACCAACTGGCTGCACCAGTGATGATTTGGTGTGTCATATTAAAGGGAGTGAGTACTTAACAATCAGTTATTTTGTGTTTTATATTTGTAACTGATTGAGATCAGTTTAGAAACATAGAAAACCTACAGCACAATACAGGCCCTTCGGCCCACAAAGTTGTGCCGAACATGTTCCTACCTTAGAAATTACTAGGCTTACCTAGTAATTTCTTTGTAGAGATATGTTTTCACTTTGACACAGAAGTGTCTTGTTCTGTTGATCAGTCTCAAAAAAGGCCAAATTAAATCCACCGTAATGCAATGGTGTAAAATAATAAAACATGAAAACTTCTGGGGTGGGGGGGGGGCGGGGTGAATATTTTTTATAGGTTCTGTATGTATACATCTTGGAGGCCGAAGAGCTTATCCACCTGGAGTTTCTCTGACCATGGTCTCCTTTTCCTTATTGCTGGCTTGATAGCCAGTCTGATTTTCACCCTGACTAGCCTGTGATCCATATAACAGTCTGTGCTTGGCATGACCCTGGTGTGTAAAATATCCCACACGTCCTTTTGGCGCTCCAGGATGCAGTGCAGGTGGTGCCAGTGTTTGGATCGGGGCTGTCTCCAGGTCGCCTGGAACCTGGCTTTCTGTTGAAACAGTGCATTTGTTACAGCCAGGCCTAACTCTGTGCAGAGCTCCAGGAGCCTCCTCCTGTTGCAGTTGCAGTTTCCGATACCATGATGACCCGGTCTTGACATCTGTGCCCACCCTGCCACTGTAATCGCCCAGGACAATGACCTTGTCGGCCTTATATGTTTCCAACAGGAGGGACTTCAGCTCCCCATAGAACGCCCCTTTGACAGCAGGGTCTGATTTCAGTATGGGGTCGTAGACGCTTACAAGGGTGACAAATTGGTTGTCTTGTAGCAGGAGTCGCAGGGACAGAAGTCGATCTGAGTGTCTGACCACTAGGCTTTGAAGCTTACTGACGATGGTGCCTTTGATCATGAAGCCCACCCCTGAGAGTGTGTTCTCATTGCTGCTTCTGGCTGACCAGAAGAGAGAGTAGCTTGCACCATGGACTGTCAAAGATCCTCGATCAGCAGCACGTAGCTTGCTTACAGCAGCAACGTCAATGTCCAGCCCAGTTAGTTCTCGTGCCACAAGCACTGAGCAGCTTTGGGCCCGGTTACCTTCTGTAGACTCCTGCATTGTGCGTACATTCCAGTACATGATTTTGAGATATGTTGACTTTGATTTATATTCCTCATATTCCACTTGATTGAGATGCTCATTGGCCACGGCGAACCAACAAAGTGGTGGTGAGGCAAGTTTTTTTTTGAACCTCCTTTTCTAGGCCCGTGTCCATCCGGAGCAAGCTGTGCTATCCCCGAAGAGGGCGGCTTGGTCACTCTGAGGGCTGCCGAATACTACTGTTGCCTCGACTCAACAGACAGACGTCCCTTGGGGCTGAGCTGCCTACAGGCAGAGTTGAGACTGTGACTTCCAGTATCAGCTAAGAGCTGTTGTTTTATCTCCTTCTCCAACACTGTAGGACTTTTCTTCCTGCCTGGGCTGCATAGGTTTATAGTGAGGATTGGTGTGTGTGGACTGATTCCACTCCTTAGGCCCGGGGATGTTCCACAATGGCACAGTGAGCTGTGATGACTGCGGTGACCGCAAGGATGTAGGTTGAGTACTGGAGTTTTCAGTAGATGTATGTACACAGCATATATACAGGTGTCCCCCGCTTTTCGGACGTTCGCTTTACGGCACCTCGCTGTTATGAAAGACCTACATTAGTTACCTGCTTTCACTAACAGAAGGTGTTTTCACTGTTATGAAAAAAGGCAACGCGCGCCCCAAGCAGCCAAGCTCCTCCCCCGGAACTGCATTCTAGCCGGCATTGCTTAAACACATGCCTGTGAGCATCTGTGCTTTATGTCGATTTATTTTGAGCATCCATTTGCAAGATGAGTTCTAAGGTATCGGAAAAGCCTAAAAGAGCTCGTAAGGGGGGAGGCCCTTTTTGTCTTGGAGGCCCACGTCAGACCTATGGAGGGCTATTTTAAGAGTAGTAAAACAATTCTGATTGAAGTTAGAGATGGAATCGGATACTATCAGCTCTGGCAAGATTTGCAGGCTATTACTTTCTGCAAGGTGAAACTGTGAGTGATTGTGATGCTTCACTACCAGATGAGCTCCACGCCTTTTATGCACACTTTGAAAAGGAGAATACAACTACATCTGTGTGAATCCCTGCAACACCTGGTGATTCTGTGACTTTTGTCTTGGAGGCCCACGTCAGAACATCTTTCATGTGGGTGAACCCTCGCAAGGCGTCAGATCCTAATGGTGTACCTGGATGACATCTTCAGTCTCTTACTGTTGCAGATGGAGGTTCCCACCAGCTTCAAAAGGGCAACAATCAAACCAGAGCCCAAGAAGAGTAAGGTGAGCTACACTCATGTCAATTGTGATGGGGAGCTTTGAGAGGTTACTCATGGCCAGAATCATCTCCTACCTAACCAAGGGCCTGCCTGGAGCTTCTGCAATTTGCTTATTGCAACAATAGGTCTGCAGCGGATGTAATCTCACTGGCTCTCTGCTTGGCCTTGGATCATCTGGACAATAGCAATACCTACTGTACATCAGGCTGCAGTTGATTACAACTCAGCATTCAACACAATCATGCCTTCATTATTAATCAACAAGCTCCAAAGTCTGGGCTTTTGTATCTCCCTCTGCAACTGGATCCTTGACTTCCTCATCACGAGACCAAAGTAAGTATCGATTGGAGATAACAGCTCCTCCTCACTGACAATCAACATTGCACACTTCAAGGAGGTGTGTTTAGCCCACTGCCCTACTCTTAGCACCCAAGATTGGGTAGTTAGACACAGCTCCAACACCTTCTATAAATTTGCCAATCACACCACTACTGTTGGCAGATTTTCGGATGGTGATGAGGAGGCATAGAGGAGTGAGATAGATCAGCTGGCTGGGTGGTGTCATAACAACAGCCTTGCACTCAATTTCAGTAAGACCAAGGGATTGATTGTGTACTTCAGGAAGAGGAAGTCCTGGGAGGACACACCAGTTCTCATCGAGGTATCTGCAGTGGAAAGGGTGAGCAGTGTCAAGTTCCCTGGTGTCAGCATCTCTGAAGATACATCCTGGGCCCAACATATTGATACAATTACAAAGAACGGCTATATTTCATTAGGAATTTGAAGAGATTTGGTATGTCACCAAAGACTCTCACAAATTTCTAAAGATGTATTGTGGAGAGCATTCTAACTACTTGCATCACCATCTGATGTGGAGTGGCTGCTGCACGGGATTGGAAAAAGCTGCAGAAAGTTGCAAACTTAGCCAGCTCCGTGGAACACTGGCCATCCTGAGGACATCTTCAAAAAGCAATGCCTCAAAATGCAATTTCATGGCATATGCCAGTGATATTAAATCTGATTCTGATTATCTGAAGTGGTATAAATCCTTTAATGACTTCCCTCTTTCTTATTACTTCCACATCCCCTTTTCCCCCCACTCACCTCTCCCAGTTCAGCAATCTCCTTAAGGTTGAACTCTTATGATATCGGCACTCTGAATCAGAATCCTGTTCAATATCACTGGCATATGTTGCTCCTTAAAATCCCTTGTTTGACCAGGCTTTTGACATCATCCTTCTGTGTGGCTTGGCCAGATTTTGTTTGGCAGTGTTGCTGTGAATAACTGATAAATAATTAGTGGTTCAGAACTTTGACCATTTTGAATTTTTTTTCCACTAGTTCTGTTGAAGTTGGTCTTTATAACCTAAGTAATGACTTTGCTATCAGATTTTCAAGAATCAAATTACTTTAGTGGTTTAGTCAGGAGGAGAAGATGGATGCTGTCACCTGAGTGCAAATTAGTTTCACTGTAAGATGCTTGGTTACAGCTGGAATTTACCATTATTTGTGTGTACTTCCTCATCATGCATGGTAATTATGGGAAAGATAGAGGGGAAGAAAGCAAGAGGAAGGCAAAGACAAATGATGATGGAGACAGTAGCCAGAGAACTGGAAATGAATATCAATGAATTGATCCACTTGACCCGAAACAGGAGTGTGTGGGCCATGGCAGTCAAAGCTCAAACTGGGCATGGCAACTGATGATGATGATGATGACTTCCTCATCACACTGATAATTTAGGATGAGAAAACACACAAAGTTATAGTAATTTTTAGTCATTAAACAACACAGTATTAATGGCTTTATACATTTTAAAAGTATCTGTGTCATTGTGCATTGAAATCTCTGACAATAGGGTAATATTCATATTAGATCAGGCTGAATAACACAAGGTGGGGTCCAGCTGGACCGATAAATACTGCACTTTAGCAAGATAATAGAAACCAATGGGGTCTAATCTATTAAACAGTTAGGTGTAGATTAAAGTCTTCACAGTCACATTGAGTTGCATAATTTTAGTAAAAAAAAATTGGCAACGATGAAACCTTATTGCTGCTTTGAGGATAGGTTTCAAGCTCATTACCCCTTGGCAAAGTGGTTTCAATCATGTGACACTGTTTCTAAGTGTATTTGGGAATCGGCCTCTTGGTCAAATCACTTGATTGATTGAAGTGCTTTCTTTAAAGATTCTGAATGCCCATCAGCTCATTTAAAAGTTATTCAACCAGTCCTGCAACTGCACAGATTGAATGAGGCAACACTTGATCACATACTTTACGATGGTGATCCACTTTGTCATTATGGTTTGAGTTCTTGAAGAGTAAGTTCAATAATCCCTATTTGTTTATTATCACTTCAAATTGCTATGGCACCTGCCTATATTTAAATTCTGACTTAACATAAAGAAAACAAACTAAGTTAATGTTACAAAAGCATTATATATTTTAAAACTGTAAATGTTATTAGGAAAAGAGAAAACTGGAGGGACAGATCATCGACCTTTGCTCTTGAGTATGTCAAAGCAAGATACGATCTTCTGTTAATGCTTTTCTAGGAGTAAGAAAACTATTGTGCATTTAATATTTCCATAATATTTGAGTAATATTCTAAATATATTTGATTGGGCATTCCTGCTCATTTAAATAGTTCATTACAGATTATGTAAAATATGCAAATTGCATATATCCTGACACGACCCCCTGATAAGTGCATGCCTTGTTTAAAGTAAAACTTAGCGGGCCGGCTGGTGGCACAACGACATCAGGAGCAGAGGTTCCCGGCTTCGAAACTAGTTGGGTCCGCCCCCGAGTACGCTTTCCATCCGTGCTGGGTTGAGTGTCGAGGTCGCAACTCGACCTCGTAAAATAAAGGGGAAATACTGTGAAAATGTCTGTGTGGGGAGTGGCGTGCCACACAGTCTCTCTCTTGTAAAAAGCCATGAAAAAGACCTCATCACGGACGCATGCTCGGACACGCAAGCGCACACGCACAGACTCGCACGCACACAGGCACATACCAAAAAATAATAAAAAAAAAACAAAACTAAGCTATTCTACTCTGGGCTCCGTGTTTTTGCTTTCAATTAATCTTGTGTTCTGGAGTTGCAAAACATAACAGTGGAGACAAGGAAATTTTATATGAACCTGAAACAACTACCTACCTATTGAAGTGCAGAGGGACATTCAAGTTTAAAAAAGGTGCAGTGCGTGTTCTTCGGAAGGGACAATATGGTTGAGTTTAATAGAAGGCAGAAAACAGAAAAATTTACGGGTTCATAAATAGTGAGTACTGGGTGACAATGATCACAAATTAAAAAAAAAGCAGAAATGGCTGGCTCCATCAGAAAGATATACATATTCAATTGCACAGTAGGTAACTGGCTCATGTATACTGAGTAAATTGAGCAGGAAATTAAATAGCCAATGTGAAGCATGTGTCAGTTTTGCTGAAAGCATTGGGTTTAAAGGCATACAGTTTGCTTCAACCAAACAAGTTGCAGATGTTGTGAAAGTAATTCAGGAACATTTAAAACTGAAACCACTGTTGATTGCAGAACATTTTAGATTTCATAAATGGAGTCAAATGGAAGAGAGATCCATGACAGTTTATGTTGCTGAATTGAAGAAATTGAGTGATGTCGGTTCAGTGACAGGCTTAATGATACACTGAGAGACTGGTTAGTTTGTGGAATCTTACAAGAAAGCGTTCAAAAATGTCTCCTAACTGAGGTGCATTCCCATTTAAAAGAGCAGTTGAAATCACTGTATCAATGGATATGGCAGACAGAGATGCGATTGATTTACAGTCAGGAATGAAAGTAAGCATGAACAAAATAGCAATGTCTAAACAGAAACCTACCTGGCTGAACCATGTTACTGTGTGGCAGGGGCTCACATACACCAGACCAATGCAGGTTTAAGGGTAAAACTTGCAGAAAATGAAACACAGTAGGACACATACAAAGAACATGTCAGGCAGATAAAAATAAATGGACTGCACAGGGAATAGAAAGCGATTAAAAAGTCAAGTTGTAGTATCAAAAAGAGAACTAATTTGCATGCAGCGCTCACAAAATGCTGGAGGAATTAAGCAGGCCAGGCAGCATCTGTGGAAAAAAAGTATAGCTGACGTTTCGGTCCGAGACCCTTCAGCAGGACTAATCTGTGTGCTGTTGATGGGAGTGACAGAGGATTGGGTAGCCTGTGATTTACAATGTGAAAACTAATAATAGACAAGCAATATGGCTTACACCAGAAGTGAACTGCAAATTAAGGAAAATGGAATTGGCTACTGGCTCAGCTGTTTTAGTCATTCCACAAAGTGAGTATGAAGGTGATTTCAAAGATACTGTACTGAAGCCTGCAGATATTCAACTAAGAACTTATACTAGAGAAAAGATAACTCCTGTGGAAATGACTTTCATAACAGTCAACTACAACAACCAACAAGCCACATTGGGCTTGTGTGTGTTTTTTTAAAGGAAGGGCCAGCATTGAGGGGATGTGATTGTCTGAGACAAGTACAGATTTATTGGAGATCCATCCACCATTTGCATGCCACATCCCTTGCAACAGAGTCAACTGAAAGCGAATTAAGAAAGGTACTGGATGATGCCATAGTAGTGTTCAAGGATGGCATTGGAAAACTCAAACATATCAAGGGTAAAATAGTGTTAAATGAAAACATCACACCCAGATTTTGCAAGGCCAGTCTGGTTCCTTATACCATCTGTTATAGTAGCCAGTGAGCTAGATAGCATGGAAACTGAAGGAATTTTTTCAAATGAAGAGTGGAGCCCATGGGCAATGCCAACGCTCAAGGTAGCCAAGAAGAATGGGTCTATCAGGATTTGTAGTGATTATAAATTCACCATCAATCCAGTACTGAAAATGGATCAATACCCTATGCCCAGGATAGAGGATATCTCTGCAAACCTTTTTGGAGGAAAACACATCAGCAAAGTATACTTAGCTGAGGCCTACTTGCCGATGGAGATGGAAGAAGAGTCCAAAGTGTTTCTCACTATAAACACTCACGAAGGGTTTTATCGGTGTAATAGGCTTATTTTTTGGAGTAGCATCTGTACCTGCACTCTGGCCGAAAGCTATGATGGTACAAGACTGCCCAGACACTCAGTGTTACCTGAATGACATCATTGTTATCAGTAAGGATGACAAGGAAGATCTCCAAAATTTCAAGACAGAGTTAAAAAAATTAGAAGATTATGGGCTCAGAGTACAATGCCACAAATGTGAATTCTTTGTACCAAGCGTAACTTCATATGGTCACACTGTTGATGTACAGGATTACACAAGTGTGCTGAGGAAATTCAAGCAGTAGATGCTCCAAGGCCAAAGAACATGTCACAATTGCAGTCCTTCTTAGGATTTGTCAATTACTGTAACAGGTTCCTGCCAAACCTGGCTACTGTGCTCCCACCCCTTGAACTCATTACTAAAGATTGGGAAGAAATGGCATGGACAAAACAGTGTGAGGTGGCTTTCCAAAAGCTAAAGGAAATGGTAACGTCAGACACTGCACTCATACATTATGATCCACATTGTCCAGTGAAGCTTGCCATGCACTCTTCAGGATGCCAATATGTCCAGAAGAAGGTATCCAGAGCTGTCAGAACCACTTCCTGCAGTCCCAAAGCCAATTTCTACAACCAGCATGGAAGAGGCCCCAGAATCTGAAATTGCTTCACAGACCCAAGTCTCACAACGCAGAGTGACCTCTTTACCATCAGTAAAGACGATATTCCACGAGTAAGAAATCCTCCATAGCAATATATCTTTAGGTCTGAATGGGACAATTTAAACTTTACTGTGCTGAGAAAGTTTATATAGCAGTTGCATTATGGAGTGTACTGTATATAAGTTGGGATGCATTCTATATTGTGTTGGAGTTTAGAGCTAAGCAGGAAGGAGTGTTGAGCATTTAATGTTTCAGTAATATTTGAATAATATTGTAAATATATTAAGCATTCTTGTTCATTTAAATAATTCATTGCAGGTTATATGTAAAAATGTGTGAGTTTCATACGTCATGATACTACCATGTGATAAATATATGTCTTGTTTAAACCTTTAAGGCTGATTTATACTTGAGTGTACCAGCTTACACCGTAGCCTACGCAAGTGGGCTACACCGTTGTGAACATTTATACTTGTGCGTTGGTGTGTCTGCATCTCTCTGCAATTCACCGCCAAAATGCTAGCTAGCGGTGGGGTTTCTATGCCACTGTGTTGAGTTTCTATGTGTTGAAACTCAACACGAAGAAACTCAAACTTCAAACAATGGCAACTGAAACTGAAGGAGGGTGAATTTTCTGTATGTACAGTGTAGTGTCACTTAACAGAATCGGGAATTTTAATCCAAAATCGATTTGTCGAAAAAAATCGGCATGTACACGCATGCACACACACCTACCCGTGCAAGGCTTCATGGTCATGGTAGTCTTTCTCAGGGTAAACAAGTTTAAAGCAAGCGTCTTTTTTCGTAAAAGTGAAATGTGTCCTCCATAATTTCGGAGGTCTGTAAAGCTTTATTGAAAGCATTGCAGCCAGAGTTCCTTCCCTGCCCTTCAGTCGCCCAATGGGAAGCTATTGCAGCGTAGGAGGAAATGCGATGCTACCAAGCGGACCAATCACAGTTGTTGCAGTCTGCGTTGCCACGACGCGTAGTTACATTTTGGGAGAAGTGCGCGTCAGGCTACGGCATAGGGATCCGCGTAGGCACTGCGTAGGGTTTGTGGCTATGCCGTACCTACGGCGTCGATTTGATACACAGGTATAAATCAGCCTTTAGATTACAGTGGATATAGTTAAAAGAAAATTGATACTGGCGAGGTTGTGTTTTAGAGATCAACTATTTCCTCGAATCAGTTAGTAGTAAATAGAGGGCTTAAATTTTAATAAGCTGAACTACAGTTAGCTTTTAGTTGTATGCGATAGACTGCCAGTAGCATCCTCTGCGTTGTTCAGTATGTTTCTGACCTCACCTTAACAGTGATAGAATTCCTCTTGTCCTTACCTACCACCCCATGAGCCTTCACATCTAACACATTATTCTCTGCAACTTGTACCATCTCCAAGGGCATCTACCGCCAAACATATCTTTACCTCCCCCCACCCTCCACTTTCTGAAGGGATTGCTCCTTCCATGATTCCCTTGTCCATTTGTCCCTCCCCACTAGTCTCCCTCCCAGCACTTACCACTTCAAGTGGCCAAAGTGCTACACCTGCCCATTCACCTCCTCCCTAATGTCCATTCAGGGCCCTAAACAGTCCTTTCAGCTGAGGTAACACTTCACCTGCGAATCTGCTAGAGTTGTCTATAGTGTCCAGTGCTTCCGAAGCAGCCTCCTTTACATTGCTGAGACCATTGTAAATTAAGGGACCCCTTTATCAAGCACTCTGCTCCATACCTGACACAAAGGAAGATGGTTGTGGTGATTGGAGGTCCTCATCCTCAGGACATCACTGCAGGAGTTCCTCAGGGTAGTGTCCTAGGACAAACCATCTTCAGCTGCTTCATCAATGACCTTCCTGCTGTCATAAGGTCTGAAATGGGGATGTTCGCAGACGACTGTCCAAAGTTCTGCACCATTCGTGACTCCTCAGACAGTGAAGCAGTTCATACCCAAATGCAGCAGGACCTGGACAATATCCAGGCTTGGGCTGACAAGTGGCAAGTGACATTCGAGCCATGCAAGTGCCAGGCAATGACCATCTCCAAGAAGAGACACTCTAACCATCGTCCCTTACCATTCAGTGGTTTCACCATCACTGAATCCCCTACTATCAACATCCTGGGGGTTACTATTGACAGGAAACTGAACTGGACTAGCCATATAAACACCATGGCTACCAGAGCAGGTCAAAGGCTAGGAATCCTGCAGCATGTAACTCACCCTCCTGACTCCCCAAAGCCTGTCCACCATCTACAAGGCTCAGGTCAGGAGTGTAATGGAATACTCACCACTCGCCTGGATGAGTGCAGCTCCATCAACACTCAAGGAGCTTGACACCACCCAGAACAAGGCAGCCCAGTTGATTGGTACCCCTTCCTCAAGCATCCAATCCCTCCATCATCAACGATCAGTTGCACCAATATGTACTATCTACAAGATGCACTGCAACAACACACCAAAGTTCCTAGCGCAGCACCTTCTAGACCCACGACCACTACCATCTAGAAGGACGAGAACAGCAGCTACCTGGGAACACAATTTGGAAATCCCCCTCCAAGTCACTCACCATCCTGACTTGGGAACATATCACCGTTACTTCATTGATGCTGGGTCAAAATCATGGAATTCCCTCCCTAACAGCACTGTGGGTGTACCTACACCTCAGGGACTGCAGCAGTTCAAGAGGGCAGCTTATCACCACCTTCTCAAGGGCAACTAGGGATGGGCAATAAATGCTGGCTTAACTGGCAATGCCCACATCCCGTAAATAAAAGAATACATCAAAATGCTTCTGTGTCAGTAGCCTCCAACCTGATGGCATGAATATCAATTTCTCTTATCAGTAAAACAAAAAAATGCTTCCCTCTCACCTCTTCTTCTGTTCCAGACTCTAGACTCTTAACTCTTCTCATCTGCCTATCACCCTCCCCTGGTGCCTCTCCTCTCCTATCAGATTCCTTCCTCTCCAACCCTTTACCTTTCCTACTCACCTGGCTTTACCTATCACTGTCTAGCTAGCCTCCTTTCCCTCGCCCCACCATTTTATTCTAGCGTCTTCCTCTTTCCAGTCCAGAAGAAGGGTCTCTACCTCAAATGTTTATTCATTTCCATAGATGCTACCTGACCTGCTGAGTTCCTCCAGCATTTTTTTGTGTGAGTTACTTTGGATTTACAGCACCTGCAGAATTTTTCTTGTTTTTGACTTCTAAACCTGCATAATGTATTGTGGAGTAGGTTGGTGCTGGAGGTTGAATACTGGCATATATGCCCTCTAGCTCCATTGCCAGTCTTGGCACTAAATCTATTGATCTGAGGAGCCACATATTCGTCATATTTGTAGCATGGGCTACAAGTTGCATGTGGTTACTGATTGTAATGAAAAAGGTAAATGGACTTTAAAAAAACTAATTAACATTAATTGTTGTGCTAGAGCCTAATCATCAGAAACACTTAAAATCCACTGTAAACATGAGGAAATCTGCAGATGCTGGAAGTTCAAGCAACACACCCAAAATGCTGGTGGAACGCAGCAGACCAGGCAGCATCTATTGGAAGAGTCCTGACTAAGGGTCTCGACCCGAAACGTCGCCTGTACCTCTTCCAATAGGTGCTGCCTGGCCTGCTGCGTTCCACCAGCATTTTGGGTGTGTTGCTTAAAATCCACTGCATATACCTTTCATATCATGGACTTTGAAGAGGATGTCAGGGAGATCCAGAAACAGGACCCGTGTATCGGCACCTTCATAAAGTTAAATGGGATTGCGACTAGGGAGAAAATACTATGGGGTTTCAATTTAGCAGGCTGAACCACACTTGGCTTTCCAATAAATAACTTAGTTTAGGATAAAACTGCTTGAGGTTCCTCTTCATTGACGAGCACGTTTCTGGCTTGTGAGCCTGAATATTGCGTTGCATGGTGGCATACTGTATATACCCTCCAGAAAAGAGAAAAGAGCAAAATTAAGAAGGAGAAAGAAAACAATAAACCAAAGGCCATTTAGGTTTATAAATACTGCAGAGAAAATGGCTTTGTGAAAGAGAAACCAAGTTTAACCAAATTATTAAAGTTTTTTGAAGATGTAATAGATTTTTATGAGTGATGATGAACTGGTGGATATACTCTCCTTATTTCCAGAAGGCAGACGATGAGTTGTGACATCGAAGTATACTGCAGAAAATAAAAGCTCATGGAAATGTGGATAACATTTTGGCATGGTGAACAAAATACAGAAGAGCAAGTATAGAAAATACCTGCTATTTTCTAAATAGCGAGTAGTACCTTTATGGGCTAACCTGTAAGAAGATTCAGGCTAGCCTTGTTTATCTTCAAATTTAGAACAGCAAAAAAGGATTTGAAAAGATACAGAGTGAGCTTAACAAGCTGACTGAAGAGAGGATGATCCCTACAGAACTGGTTCACCATACATTTTCTCTTTGGGGAGAGAAAGGTGGGGAGAGGTGCCTATTTAAGTTGGCCTCAGCTGTTTACAATCCATATCAATGACTTGGCTGAGGAGACAAAACGTCTTCTTTCCAGTAGAAAATAGAAAGAACAGGGCCAGTAGAATATAATGTGAAAAAATGTGAAGTTGTCCACTTAGTAATAGCTAAATGGTGATAGATTGGGTACTGCTGATGTTTCAAAAGGAACTCGGTGTGCTTATTGACAAGTTGTTGAAAGCAAACATGCCAGTGCAACAGTGATGAAGAGGGGAAATGGTATGTTGATTTTTGAACAAGAGAATTTGAATACGGTCAGAAGGATATCTTACTG
This sequence comes from Mobula hypostoma, assembly GCF_963921235.1. Lineage (NCBI taxonomy): Eukaryota > Metazoa > Chordata > Chondrichthyes > Myliobatiformes > Myliobatidae > Mobula > Mobula hypostoma. Next base: position 168,356,407 of record NC_086102.1, read on the forward strand.
CCTTTATCCAGGACTTTGGCAAAACTGCATTTGGGTAAGTTTCAGTGTAGAAAGTGTTGGATACAAGATTGAAGGTTTTATATTTGGATGCATGCAGTTTACGGAATAAAGTAGATGATCTTGTAGCACAGTTAGAAATTGGCAGGTATGACGTTGTGGGCATTACTGAGTCATAGCTGAAAAAAGATTATAGTTGGGAGTGTAATGGCCAAGGATACAATTTGTATCGAAAGGATAGGCAGGTGGCAGAGAGGGTGATGTGGCTCTGTTGGTAAAAAATGAAATCATATCCTCAGAAAGAAGCGACATAGGTTTGGAAGATGTAGAATCCTTGTGGGTAGAATTAGGAAACTGAAAGGGTAAAAAGACCCTGATGGGAGTTAGCTATCGGTCACCGAATAGTAGCCAGGATGTGGGCTACAAATTACAATCGCAGATAGAAAAGGCTTGTCAAAAGGGCAATGTTATGATAGTCATGGGGGATTTCAATATGCGGGTAGATTGGGAAAATCAGGTTGGTGCTGGATCCCAAGAGGGGGATTTTCTAGAATGTCTATGAGATAGCTTTTTAGAGCAGTTTGTGGTTGAGCCCACTCAGGGATTAGCTATTCTGGATTGGGGTGTTGTGTAATGAACTGTACTTGATTAGGGAGCTTAAGGTAAAAGAACTTTAGGAGGCAGTGATCATAATTATGAAATCATTCACCCTGCAATTTGAGAGGGTGAAGGCAAAGTCAGAGGTATCAGTATTACATCAGAGTAAAGGGAATCACAGAGACATGAGAGAGGAGCTGACCAAGATTGACTGGAAGGGGACACTAGCAGGGATGACAGTAGAGCAGCAATGACTGGAGCAAGAGAGAGCACATAATACAACAAAAATTAGTGGGAAATTAGAGGAATGGGAGACTTAAAAACCAAAAGAAGACAACCAAAACTGCCATAAGGGAGGGAAAGATTAAATATGAAGGTAAGCTAGCCAACAATGGCACAGAGGATACTAGCAGTTATTTCAGATATATGAAGAGAAAAAGAGAGGTGAGAGTAGATATTGGACCGCTGGAGAATGACGCTGGAGAGGTAGCAATTGGGACAAGGGAGTGGCAAAAGGACTGCATAAGTATTTTGCATCAGTCTTCACTGTGAAAGACCACTTGTATTATACCGGATGTTTGACAGTGTCAGGGGGCAGAAGGAAATGTAGTTGCTATTACTAGAGAGAAGGTGTTTGGGAAGCTGCAAGGTCTGAAGGTAGATAAGTCACCTGGACCAGGTGGATGACACCCTAAGATCCTGAAAGAACCGAAGAGATTGTGGAGACAAGTGGTGATTTTTCAAGAATCACTTGATTCTGGAATGGTTCCTGAGGACTAGAGAATTGCAAATGTTACTCCATTCTTAAAGAAGGGAGGAAGGCCGAAGAAAAGAAATTATAGGCCAGTTAGCCTGACCTCAGTGGTTGGGAAGATGTTGGAGTTGGTTGTTATGGCTAAGGTCTCAGAGTACTTGGAGGCACATGATAAATAGGCCAAAGTTAGCATGGTTTCCTTAAAGGAAAATCTTGCTTGACAAATCTGCTGGAATTATTTGAGGAAATAAAAGGAAATAACAAGCAGGATAGACGAAAGAGAATCAGTGGGTGTTGTGTACTTGGATTTTAGGATGTCCTTTGACAATGTGCCACACATGAGGCTGCTTAACAAGGTAAGAGTCCATGGTATGATGGGAGAGATACTGGCATGGATTGGCAGGAGGCAAAGAGTAGGAATAAAGGGAGCCTCTGTGATTGGTGATGTTTCTCAGGGGTCAGTGTTGGGACTGCTTCTTTTTATGTTGTATGTCAGGGATCTGGATGACAGAAATGATGTGTTTGTGGCCAAGTTTGCAGATGATATGAAGATGGGTGGAAGTGCAGGTAGTGCTGAGGAAACAGAGAGGCTGTAGAAGGACTTGGATAGATTAGGAGAATAGGCAAAGAAGTGGCAAGTGGAAGTGTATGATCATGCACTTTGGTAAAGGAAATAAAAGTGTAGACTATTTTCTAAACGAGGAGCATATTCAAAAATCTGAGGTGCAATGGGACTTGGGTGTCCTCATGCAGGATTCCCTAAAGATTAATTTGTAGGTTGACTCGGTGGTGAGGAAGGCAAATGCAATGTTCACATAACTATCGAGAGGACTAGAAGACTAAAGCAAGGATGTAATGCTGAGGTTTTATAAGGCACTGATAAGGCCTCATTTGGAGTATTTTGAGCAGTTTTTGCCCCTTATTTAGGAAAGGATGTGCTGACGTTGCAGAGGTTTCAGAGGAGGTTCAAGAGAATAACTTTGGGAATGAAAGGCTTGTCGTGTGAGGAGCCATTGATGGCTCTGGGCCTTTACTCGTTGGAATTTAGAAGAATGAGGGAGGATCTCATTGAAACCTATTGAATGTTGAAAAGCATAGACAGAGTGGGTGGAGGGAATGTACCTTGTGGTGGGGGAGTGTGGTGAATCTGTGGAATTCATTGCCATAGGTGGCTGTGGAGGCCAGGTCACTGAGTGTATTTAAGATGGAGATTGATCGGGTTCTTGATTGGTCAGGGAATGAAAGGTTAAGGGAGGAGGCAGGAGAATGGAATTGAGAGGGAAATGGATCAGCCATGATGAAACAGTGGAGCAGATTTGATGGCCTAATTCTGCTCCTATGTTCAAAGGTTCATTTATTATTGTAACCCCCTCTCTGAGGTCATATGCAAATTTGGCTCATTAGCTACCTCTGCTAACAGCCCTGTGGCTCAGTGGTGAGAGGACCACCTTTCATAAACAATACACATCGAGGGTCGGTATGATTTGGGGTTCAACCAAACAAGAACATCTTGATGTTCCGATTAAAGAAACCTTGATTTGAGCAAATGCTGTGTAAATACTGCCCATACACAGTTTTAAGTTGGCAAGAAATAACTGATCGTACACTGCATAAAATTATAAAATTATTAATTTCAGCCTTATCAAACAGTTATTAGGAAAAAGAAAAGAAAATAAAAGTGCCCATTACAGTTAAACCAGTCCAATATGCACATAACCGTTGGAGCTCATCTCTTCCAAAACTGGATATTAGGGGGTGTATCTCTTAATCATGCGCTGGACCTACGGTCTGTGTGACAACACCCACCACATTTCTGAATTCCCCTCAAAGACCAACTCGAGCAAACTGTCTGTCTCTCTCTTTCTCTCTCTTTACCTATCTCTCTATCTCTCCATCTATTTCTCTATCTCCCCTCTCCCCCCGCTCTCCTCATCTCACCCTCCCTCCCTCTCCCCCCCCCCTCTCTCTCTCTCTCCCCTTCCTTCTTGGAGCCATTCGTCTGTACCAAGTACTTCTTGCAATGGGAACTCTCCTTTCAATGGCATTCTGTGGCATCTTCCCTTTGGTCCTGCTCTACAGCTCCCACCAAAAGACCCACAGCCAGACTACTGTCCCTCAAAAAACTCTTCCCTACCTGCCCTCTCTACAGATCCCACCATCCTGATTGGCTGACAGCACATACCTAAGTTGAACAGCAGGACTTCTTTAGACGAAACCAAAACATTCTACCAGCAGGACACACAACTTTTGCAGAAAAATGCTAAAGTGAATTACCTACTGCATAGCATTATAAATCTTAACCAGGGCATTACATTTTCTAAGAATACAACTCTGAAATCTGGCATTCATAGCAAGAGGATTCGAGTACCTGGCATTCATAGCAAGAGGATTCGAGTACAGGAGCAGGGAGGTACTACTGCAGTTGTACAAGGCCTTGGTGAGACCACACCTGGAGTATTGTGTGCAGTTTTGGTCCCCTAATCTGAGGAAAGACATTCTTGCCATAGAGGGAGTACAAAGAAGGTTCACCAGATTGATTCCTGGGATGGCAGGACTTTCATATGATGAAAGACTGGATCGACTATGCTTATACTCGTTGGAATTTAGAAGATTGAGGGGGGATCTTATTGAAACGTATAAAATCCTAAAGAGATTGGATAGGCTAGATGCAGGAAGATTGTTCCCGATGTTGGGGAAGTCCAGAACGAGGGGTCACAGTTTGAGGATAAAGGGGAAGCCTTTTAGGACTGAGATTAGGAAAAACTTCTTCACACAGAGTGGTGAATCTGTGGAATTCTCTGCCACAGGAAACAGTTGAGGCCAGTTCATTGGCTATATTTAAGAGGGAGTTAGTTATGGCCCTTGTGGCTAAAGGGATCAGGGGGTATGGAGAGAAGGCTGGTACAGGGTTCTGAGTTGGATGATCAGCCATGATCATACTGAATGGTGGTGCAGACTCGAAGGGCCGAATGGCCTACTCCTGCACCTATTTTCTATGTTTCTAAATCCTTCTTCTCTGGGTAGCCATGAAACCAAGAGAGAAAAGAAAAGAAAGGCAGCATGATACTCAGCCCCCCAGATCTCCGCTCCCTGCACAAAAAGCGAACAACAATGGAATAAGCACATTAATCCCTGAATCCCTCCTCCCACCCAAAAATAGAAAAAAATTGGGTGGAAAAGCACAGAATACAAGAACATTATAAAACCGGGAAAAAATCTATAGTCCAAGACCACATTCAAAATGCAGAAAACCTAGGCAACATTCTCCAGGTACAACCACAGGCTCTCTCCTCTCTGGTAGCATAGCACAGCGATTCTCAATGATCAAAAGGCAGGGAGCTGGCGCTCACCTTCTGCATTTGCCTTGATGTTTCAATCTCCCTCGTTGCTTTAATTGGTGAACAATGGAATTTTTAATTGGCGAAATGGAGTCAAACATAGGCTCACGCCCATCCTGCAGCCTGCCTGCCATGAGGTTCGCGCATGCTGCCTCTGCCTTGTAGAATCCTCTTGGAGACTGCAGAGCACTGAAGCGCCTAAACGATCTCCAATCTGCAAATCCAACAGTTCCAGGATCACATTCAAGATGAAAAGCAAACATAATAGACATAAAAGAAGTGAAATACATGGTTTCAGAAGATGTCGACCGAATGAGCACCTTATGGTCTTATGGAATATTGTGTAATGTTTTGATGTCTTATGGAAGGATGCATGTTTGCCATCATGAGATTACAGTGAAGATTCAATAGAATGGTTCTAAGGGTTGTGGATTTACTGAATGAGGAGAGTTTGAACTTACTGAGACTCTGGAATCCCTACAGTTTATGGACAAGGAATGTTCTCATCAAAACATACAAAATCAGTTAAGGGCCAGGCAGACTTGATGTAGGGAAGATGTTTCTTCTATCTGAGAAATCTGGAATGTTGTGGCATCATTTTGAGAAAAGGTGGGCCAATTAGGTCAAAGATGAGAAATCCTTTCACTCAAACAGTAGTGCATCTTTGGAATTTCCCTACTCTGGACTGGGAAACTTCATTTGTTCATTCAGAGCAACGCTGGATAGTTGGACATTAGAGGAAATCAAGGATTCTGGAGATTGTACTTAAAATGTTGATAAATGGAAAGAGCAGCCAAAATCTTAATGAATATCAAAATGTACTTGAATAAGTGACCATTTATTTCTGCTTCTATATTTTATGCTCTACGGTGCAGTGCAATTATTTTTTCTCTCTTGAGTTTCTTGAGTCTCTGGAAGATTGTTCAAAGATGGTGGAAGCAAAGTCCTAAAATACTTTTAAGGCACAAGTTCTTGATAAGCAGGAGGATGAAAAGGTTATTGCGGGGGATGCACAGTTGAAGTTACAGCCAGGTGATATTATTAAGTGCTGGAGCAAATTCAAAGATTCCAGTGGCCTGCACCTGCTCCCAATTTGTATGTGGTCATTTTCAGGTTGTAGCTAGTGAGGTGCCAGCATGGTCAGTGCAAGGACCACAGATATTCACAACCTGTACTGATGATTTAGATAAGGGGATCCAGAGACAAGAAACTGAATATGCTGTAGTCTTCAGCAAGACCGTAATAGCTGTGACTCAGTGGGTCAGGTAGCGTTCCCCAGGCAAAGGGATGGTCAATGTTTCAGGTGGAGCCTGTATCAGGACAGAGTGTGGTAGAGAGACGGCCAGTATTAAAAAGCATGAAAGAGGGGCTGAAAGTCCATAGGTGGAATGAGATGTGGAAGAGATGATGGATAGACGGGCCATTTGGGGTCAGGGAGTGACGGAGCTGGGTGACCACAACTGGTGGGCGATGGGTAGAAACAGACAGAAGAAAGGTAGATAGGGCTATGTGGGAGTAGAGTCAGGCTGGAAGGTGATAAGTAGAGACATACGAGGCTGTAATTGCTGTAATCTGATAAGTATGGAAAATGGAATCTGATGTTGGAGAATGGATGGAACAAGATGGTGGTGGTGGGGGTGTATTGGGAAAAGTAGGAAAACCCCTCTTTAATGGCTAGATTAGAAGGGTAAAGGAACACTTTTCCATATCAATGCAAGACATAATTCATAATCATCTACCCTATTTAAATGTGCTCCATCTTCCTGCTAGGGCTGATAGAGTCTTTAGCTATACTTCATTTTCTACACGTCTTCCCTGAGGATCAAGGATGACGTGCTCTTATTCTACCATTTGTCATTCTCAGCTGAGTGTTTCAGTCAATATGTGAACTGCTGACTCTTCCACAGAAGGAGCATGAGGTGCATGAAGGGACAGCCGAGTAATTTGTGAGCTACTCCACTCCTTTAACGGCTCACACAGCATTTCCAGTACATATACACTCTTCTCGTAACCATTCCAGATGCTCTATCTCTACTTTAAGCAGACACGGGCCCGAGATTCCCAGGATTCAGTGCAGATGTTATATTTCTTAAGCAGGATTTGAGCGCATCCATAAGACTTTTCCTTTGCCTACCTGGTAATCGAGAAGGCTATTCCTGCTTCAGGATTCTTAGTGCTGGGGTGTTGGCTTGGGAGAGAACAAGGCATTGATTTGCTTATTGTTCCATTAAATGTGGAGGATTCTGTAGGGATTGTATTGTAGTATCTCTGCTGCTGTATTGAAGGTCATGGTGAATTTCACCGTTTGACGTCTGTCTTCACTGACTGATGAATTCCAAAATATGAGATGATTCAGGTTTTGAGGTTCTTTCTCTGGACCTTTAGTATGAGGGTAGTGTGATACAGCAGGGATAAGTTAGTGTAAAGCCATTATTCATTGGAGCATATAAAGCACATCCTCCAGTGTGGTCCAGTAAATGAATTGACAATGGCTTTTAGCTCAGCCTCTAAGCATGTGCATTTGAAGTTCAAGTGCAAGTTTAATTACCATTCAACCGTACACATGAATACAGCCAAACAAAACAGCATTTCTCTGCGGCAAGGTGGTAAATACAGTACCAACAGTCATACACAGCACATATAATTATGATAGCAGAAAAACCTGCAGGTACAAAAAAGAAGTAAAGAAAATTGTAGTCCAAGTTCCTGAGTGTCGTGGCCTGTAGATCAATGGTGCATGGATGTTACCAGGGAGCCAAGTTTCTGAAAGAACAAGGCCTCAGCAGTTCTTCATTACGCACAAGTACAGCTGCAGACAAACGTAACCTAGCTTGTCTTCCCAGGAGCGAACACTGGAGGGCAGCAGCAGCAGGTGAATCCAGTGGCACACAGCCAATCCCGGTGTCTCCTACCCCAGCAGTTCCAACAGGCGACCCTGAAGCATGAGGGCCTGGTCTGTGCCACAGCCAAGGCTACATGACTCCTCAGGCTTTGGTCTCCTGAATGATTCAGTGAATCGGACTCGCAGTAGTCTGCATTACCAACGTCCAACAGGACCTTATGATCACAATAAAACCATCCAAGCTAATCTTTTCCACCGCTTGTCTGATCGTGCACTGGCTCCACACATCACCGCTGGCTTGACTACTAAGGCTCGAGTGACCTTGATTTTGGAGTGTAGTCACAAGATCTTGCCTTTCTGATATTTTTTACTGGAATGTTATGCCACACCTCCAATATAACTGTATGTACTCCAGTGCATAAAGGCATCATTTTGAATAAAATGTTTGCTGTTCGTAATTTGGAAACTAGTTTTAATGTTACACTAAAACCTTAAACTTATAAAAAAATTCCTTTGCAATTCTATGACAGTAAACTGATGTGATTTTAAAATCAATATGCAGATATGTAGTCTGGATCTGAATTGGAATTTCTGTCTTTAAACTATCAGTTGATGGTGTTCATTCAGCCTATTACTAATACAATGACATTTTGTTATGACAAACAAATTTTCATTATAAAATTACTGGACTGTATCACGAATCTTCTTAAGCAAATTAAATGCAGTTGCCTTTGAAGTTAATAATTCTTCAGGTCTAAAATTTGTAGGGTGCAAGATATCAACAGGGCTAAGTGTCTATCAGTAATTAGTGTAATCCAAAAAAATACCTATTTTCTAATATCCCTACCCCTAAAATGGCATATTGTTTCTTAGCATGGTCTGCTGAAATGCTGCAAAATAAGCAATTAATATAACTGTGCAGGTGCAGCTTGAGGGAGCTCGCATACTGAAATTACCGATAATAATGTTTGTGTTTCCTCATAACCTTAGTACATAAAGTACCCCAATTCACGATGTAAATTGCTATGGATTTATAAATAACGCCAAGGTTAAAAAAAAGACAAGCTAGAATTCACATTGGAAAACTGTGATATAATGGTAGATTTGGTTAGTTTTAACTCCAACTTGCATTTCACAAAGATTAAAAGTTACATTTTAAAATTAAGTTTAATGAGAAATACAAGCAATTTCCCACAGAGCTAACTTACTGTTTTATCTACATCAAATATTCCAGGTAGTCTGAATTATTACATGATTGTATGTCAATCAAATGCATGATTAATTTTGAAAGCAGATAATATGGAATGATTATGTGGAATAATTTCAAATACAGTAGTTGAAATTGTGTCTTGAACTTTAAGTGTAAAGCTCAGAGTGGTTTATAACAATTTTGAACCATAAAATGAGATCACTGCTTCAATAGGTCACCCCATGTATTACAGACTAGATGCTTTCAAACCTCTCCTGTTAAATCAGTCACTGAGACAAAATGTAATAGTTGCTGAAGTCGAGACACCCATCTATTTGTATTTATGTTTTATGTATAAAGTATATATATGAAATGGGTGTTAGTTTAGGTTGAATGGTAGTGCTGTTGACTAATCTGAGGAATGTGATTTCAAATCTATGTCCAGAACTTAAACATAAAATCTGTTCTGACACAGGCTAACACTTTGTGGCAGTTCTAAGGGGCTACAACACTTTCAGCGGTTAAACATAGATCCCATTTATTCCTAGTGGACCCAAGTGTTTGACCAGTACTCTTGGTGTACTCCAAAACATTTTCTGCTTCAAGCCACGCAACTAATAATGTTGTACTGGAACAGATTAACTGGCCTTTTTAATCGTTGCTCTTTGAGGGACTCAGACAATCACCTTTGTCTGTTAAATAATAGTAATATTACTTCATCTGCAGGAAGTGTCATATGGCTGTGAAAGGCTACATTTGTTCTTTGAATATCATCCATTAATGGTAGGATTCATACAATTTTTCAAAATTGTATAAGGAAATAAAATACATCAGTATTTTTGTGTGGCTCATGTAGTAGATTTTTTTCTCGGATAGTGTTTATTTCACCGTTTTTTGCCATAATTTGGTGAAAAGGCGTTACAGAAAATGCATTGCAGGATCAGGCATGGTAATCATCAAACAGGGTTGTTAACTTCCTTTAGTGAGATTTTTATTCTTTGCAGATTTATTGTTTGGTTTATATTTTTATTCAGTTTTATTGTGTTATTTGCAATAGACTGTGAGATTTCTGTTTTGTACATCTTGCTGATGTCACAGAGTGCTCAACGGCAGTTAGGACGTTGTTCCTATGGTTACTGGGTGAAGTGCCCACTCGTCCTGACAGCAGTTGTGCAGTTGTTGATTTATTTTTAGAAGTGTTAGTAGGCATAAAAGAACATACTTTATCAGGTTTATATTTTGCATATCAAATAAATACATGTGATACCAGTATAATTTATGACTAAAATAGCATTATAGATCTAGAACTTTTATTTTAGAGTAAGACATTGCCACTTTTCATATTTTATGCACTGTATTAGAAAAAAAACGTTTAAATGGATTTTCAGTCTTATTTTAAATCTAACTGGATATTATTTGTTAACGATGATGCAGATGTGCATTTTTATTTTTAATTCAGGGACACTTATGTATTAATGCTGTGTATGCATTTTGTTCTAAGAGTCCTATTGGGAAAATGGTATTTAGACCATAAAGCCATAACACATAGCAGAATTTAGGCCATTCAGCCCATCAAGTCTGCTCCGCCATTCAATCATTTCTGTAATAACATGACATTAAACCTCTTACGTTACTCTTTTCCCAATGATATTTATATTTTTAACCACAGTTCACCATTGATCAAATGGATCCCAATATTGATTTGTGATCACTGATCAAAACATCATGTAAACTAATTTTCATTCACTATGATAGTTCCCTTTCTTCCTGCTTCTTTGTCCTGTCCTCCCTGGCTTCACTTTATTCATAAAGCTTTGCTATTTTGGCGTTTTATCAGTTCCTTAACATTCTCTTTGTCCCAGACCCTGCTTCCCAAGTCAGAGATGCAGGTAGGTTCTTCCAACCTTGAGAATAATGATAGATTATTACTGCACAGAGTATCCTTTTTGGTCATGACACCGATATCTGCACAACACCTGCTTAATAAGCACCCTGAACCCAATCACTATTTTCATTCTTCTGCCGTTTGGGTGGAACTAATTCTGTTTCACCTTTGAAGCTTGGGATCCGCTAGCTGCCTATTATGCAGCTTCTCTGCCTCTGATCTACCATCACACATTGTGACCTCTTGACCAGGTTAAGCCATCCATCAGATTCATGCCCTTTGGTTCTGTCTTCTTGATGGAGGGAGTTCTGCCTGAGAGCACTTTTGCCAATGACCCGTGGAGTGGTAATTTCTACTCTCTGTTTGTTCTGACCTTCTAATATCAACTAACATTTGAAATACTAAATTTTAAACTTTTTGAAGCAATACCCGGCTAAAAATTTACACATTTCAAAGAAAATGACTGGGTAATAAAGTGTAGGTCAACTTGGTCTTGATTTTATTTGCACATTACAGCGAGCAGCAACAAGCTGGAAGTTGGATGATGGGGTACTTGATGATCTTCTCTCACTTTGGTTTTGGCACTGAATTTACAGGCGAAGAACTCATGTCTTGCATCTGGCTCGTCAACTTTGGTTTGCAATCTCTTTCATTCATTGATTGTGAGCTGTTAAAAGACAGTCAGGATAGGCTTGTGGAGGTGCCCTGTGGTCCATTGCCTGATTCTAAGATACTCTCAAATTTTGCTTATCCCCATTGGATGGCTGTGGTAAGTGAATCCCTGGAACACGTTTGTGCCTAAGGAGCTCCAAAAACTGAGTGGAGATTTGGGAATAACTCTCAGGCAAGTACTGGCAGCTTGATCTGGACCATCTAAATTGCCAAATAACATATTGTTTGAGGTTCCAGTGCAGCTACAGAAAATTCAATTGGGAAAAGATTTTGTGGCTAAAAAATTTGCTAGGCATGAATTGATGTATAATATAATCTTATGCCGAATATTTACTGAATTTGCCTAAATATCTGAAATTACAACCCTGGAATATTCAACTCCATCTTCAGTCTGTGCTCATGAGTAATATTAGAAGCTAGATTTATCCTCTAGAAAACTGCATGCTGTACAGGAAAGAGTATGGCTGTGGGAATTCCTTACAAAACTGGAAGCATGAAGGATGTCTCATTACCAGCTACTGTGCAGGTGAGAATCCTGCAGACCCGCCATCTTAAATTAAGGCCAGTTGACCATCTTCAGTACGCAAGATCAAAGATGTGCAGGTCAAAATTTAAAACTGTGAGATCCTCCAGTGTACCAAGATGGTCTTGAAGGGATGCTAAAGGAAGCTCAGGTGATCTGGTCATGTTATCTTTTTGGCACTTTCTATGAAATATTTTATGTGCACTATTTTCTGCAGAGGAGATCGATAATAATTGGAACCAAAGAGGGAAGCAAAAGATATATAATGACACAGCCCAGGAGAACCTCTGTCACATCAGTACCAATAAGTGAGGAAATGGACTGGTTGATCACATTAATAAACACGCAGCAATATGTTGGGATACAAGGGAGTAATAGCACTCATGGACTGAAAGCATTAATATCAAGAACCTTTTTAAAGCACCAGATGGACCATTCTTGTTTTATATTTTCTTTACCAGAGCAGTGATGAAGTCTGACTCACTTTTCAACAATCTTTGAGAATGAAGGATAGTTACCATCATACCAGGAATATGATGGCCAGGCTTTTTAAAAGATTTACTTTAAGATAAATTAATAAAAATGATTGCAACTGAGAGTTTCAGAAGTAGCAGTCAGCTATGTGTCATTTGCTTTGTATGACATTCATTATTTTTTCTTGCAGCTGTTGCATTAAACCTTGACAGGATTTAGTGCCAAGTTCTTATTTGGTCATATTTTTATTTTGATTATTTGTCAAGTTGTTGTCAAGCCCCTGTAAAATAGAATTTAAAAAAAAAAGTTTGTATTTTGAATAAATTCAGTGGAAAATTGCTGCAAAAGTATGTAACCTTGTAATTTTATTCCTCCCTTTGGCAAAACTTGCAAATTCAACTGCATATCAAATTCAGAAATTACTGATTGCTCAGATTTTTACTGACAGTTTAATCATATGACAAAATCTTAACTGGAAATATTCCTAAATAAATTTCAAATAGCAAAGAACAAATAAACTTTTTGTATAATTATTCTTTCTAAATCTGTCTGTAGAAGTTTACAAAATAAATGGCATTTATGTAGTAATATAGTGAACATCCCAAAAAAATTCATTATAATCAAAATTTGACACAAGACTATATGAGATTTTTGGGTAGACATTCAATGTATAAACAGTGTCTCTTCATTCAGCCCTGGAACACCTGGACAGTGAAGATGCATACATCAGGCTCTTCATTGGCTATAGCTTGGCATTCAATACTGTCACCCCCTCAAATCTAATCCATAAGCTCAAAGACCTATGTCTCAATAGCTCCTTGTGCAACTCGATCCTTGATTTCTTCACTTGCCGACTCCAGTCAGTTCAGATTGGCAACTACATCTCCTGCATGATCTCCATCAGTACAGGTGCACCACAAGGCTGGAGGCCTAGCGACCTGCTCTTTTCAATTTATACTTATGACGGTGAGGCTAAGCAAAGCTCCAATGCCATATTAAGTTTGCACTTGCCACCACTGCCATTGGCTGATTCAAAGGTGATGATGAATCAGCATACAGGAGGGAGATTGAAAACCTGGCTGAGTGGTTCCACAAAAACAAACTCTCACTCAATTTCAGTAAGACCAAGGAGCTGATTATTGACTACAGGAACAGGAGGTCATGAGCTACTCCTCATTGGGGGAGTCAGAGGTGGAGAGGGTCAGCAACTTTAAATTCCTTCGTGTTATCAGTTCAGAGGACCTGTTCTGAGTCCAGCATGTCAGTGCCATTACAAGGAAAGTAGGGCAGTGTTTCTACTTTCATTGAAGTTTGTGAAGATTTGGTATGTCATCTAAAACTTTGACAAACTTCTGTAGATGTGTGGTGGAGAGTATATTGACTGATTGCATCACGGACTGGAATGGAAACATCAATAGCCTTGAATGGAAAAGCCTATAAAAAGTACTGTACATGGCCCAGTCTGTCACGGGTAAAGCCCTCCCCAGTGGACATATCTACATGAAGTGCTGTGCAGGAAAGCAGCATCCATCATCAGAGACCTCCACCATCCTCTTGCCATGCTCTCCTCTTGCTGCTGCCATCAGGAGGGAGTTACAGGAGCCTCAGGACCGACACCTCCAGGTACAGGAACTGTTATTACCCCTTAACCATCAGGCTCTATAACAAGAGGGGATAACTTAACTCAACCTATGACTCTCATTCAATGACTCTTCATCTCATTTTCTTGATATTTATTGCTTATGTATTCATTATTAGTTTGCTCATTTACTTTTCTTGTATTTACTGTGACTGCCTGCAAGTAAATGAATCTCAGGGTTGTATATGGTGACATGTATGTACTTTGATAATAAATTTACTTTTAACTTTGAACTCTTTAGTGTTAAAAATATTATGACTGATGAGTCAAATTCTAAGAATTGTTAAGTGGCTGAACAGGCTGATTTATTAAGTGGATCCTGTTTTTAACCACAAGATATTTTCTCTACATTTGTTATCTCTACATTCAGACCAATAAAACAATAATTTATAGTCAAGATCAGTGTAAATAAAAATTTGTTTTCCCATACTGGCCAGGTAATCTGGAATGGAACTTTTAGGTAAGGAAGCAGGTTAAAAAATACGTTAAGAAACTGATAATGTTCTACTCATTGCTCAAGCTGACAATTTGCTTCTCACTATGGAGGATCAGAAAACCAACTGCATAGGTTGGTTTGGTGTCACTTATTGACAGAACTGGGTCAGGTTTGCATATATGCTTCCTTTAAGGACACGTGATCTGGTGGATTTTTAGGATAACCTAGTAGTTTCAAGGTCATTATTACTAAGATGAGCTTTAATTCTTGATTTATTTAATTCCACAGCTCTTGTAGTGGGATTCGAACTTGATCTCAGGACAGATAATCTAGAATCTAGGATTTATGCGATTGGGATTGCGGGGTGTTCTCATTGAACATAGTGGTTGTCTCCCGGGGTCCGAGGAAGATTAAACATTGTGCAGTCATCTGTGGATACGTATGAGACTTCGGAGGTCGGAGGCCGCAGGCCGAAGCACACATGCGGTTGCAGGTTGGACATGGAATGACGGTTGTTAGAACAGGCACACACACAGCTTTGTGGCGTCAGTCTCATGCTGCTGCAAGGCGTTGATTTCGATCATCCTCAAAGTCAGATGCAGCTTTTCTGGTCAGGGCGCGCCACGCAGCCCTGTCGGCTGCGGACTCCTCAAGTTGTCGAGGCTGGAGGTCTGCCCATTTGATATACGATTTCAGATTGTCTTTGAATCTTTATTTGGGGCGACCCTGATTGCGGCTGCCATGCTCAAGCTCACCGTAGAGCAGCTGCCTGGGAATTCTTGTTTCACCCATGCGGA
Organism: Mobula hypostoma; assembly: GCF_963921235.1. Taxonomy (NCBI): domain Eukaryota; kingdom Metazoa; phylum Chordata; class Chondrichthyes; order Myliobatiformes; family Myliobatidae; genus Mobula; species Mobula hypostoma. The sequence goes on from NC_086102.1 coordinate 168,371,550, forward strand.
TTACATGGCCAGTCCAGTGTAGCTGGGCCTGGAGGATCCTTGCCCCGATGCTTGTGCTGTTGGCTCTGACAAGGACTTCCTGGTTGGTGATTCGGTCCTGCCATCGAATCCTCATGATCGACCGCAGAGAGCGCATGTGAAACTGCTCCAGCTGTTTGATGTGCCTGCGGTACAGGGTCCAGGTTTCGCAGCCGTACAGGAGAGAGGTGAGGACCACAGCCTTGTACACCTTGAGCTTGGTTGAAAGCTGAATGTCCTTGGGCTCCAGAACTTTGGCACAGAGTTTCCCGAGTGCCTGCTGGCTTTCCGGATCCTTGCTATGATCTCTTTGTCAAGGGATCCGTCACTGGAGATGGTGCTTCCTAGATACTTGAAGCTCTCCACATTCTTCAGGGCAGTGCTGTCGATGGTGATGCATGGCTGAGGAGGGTGACTGTTTGGTGCAGGTTGTAGGAGAACTTCTGTCTTACCAAGGCTGATTGCCAGGCTGAACAGCTTTGAGGCTGCAGAGAACTTGTCGACAATCATCTGCAGGTGGTTCTCCTGGTGGGCCATGAGGGCACAGTCATCAGCAAACAGGGCTTCAGTGATGAGCCTCCTCAACGTTTTGGTCTTTGTAGCAAGGCGTCTCAGGTCAAACATCGATCCGTCTAGGCGATATCTTATGTAAATACCCAGGTCTAGGTCCTTAACATGTCCATTAGCAATGTGGTTCCATCAGCGGACAACAGTGGAGATGAGCCAGATCTTGAGGGGCCGAAGATCATCTTGATGGAGTTGAAGAGCAGCTTCGAGTTGTTGATGTCAGTGAAGCGTTGCACCTCTTCAGCTTTCCTATCTCACCACAGGTCATGCATCTTGCAAATTTCCTGTTGGGCATGGGCCTGAAGGGACTTGAACCGCTGTTTTTTTGGGAATGGAGCTTGGGTCGTTTTGCCACTCCATGAATGCTTTGTTCTTCCTGGCCAGGAGATCTTTGATGGCACTATCATTCTCGTCGAACCAATCTTGGTGGATCCGGTCCTTGGGGCCGAGGACTGATTTTGCTGTCTCTGTCACCATCTCTCTAAACTGATTCCATTTCTGGGTTGGCCCACCAGTTAGTGGTCCGTTGGCAGACAGCTTATTATCAAGGGTGGTCTGGAACTTGCGAAGATACAGCGGCTCTTGGAGTCTGGCGGTGTTAAAAGCTGTTCTGATGGACTTAGGGTGCTTGGGATGCTGGGGAGCAATACGTAGCTTCAATGTGGTGCGGACATGCCTGTGGTCAGTCCAGCACTCTGCTCCTCACATGGCTCTGGTGATGAGGACATCCCGGATGTCTCGGCGACGTACTATAACGTAGTTGATCATGTGCCAATGTTTGGATCTTGGGTGCATCCATGTTGTCTTGTACTTGTTCGCCAGCCTGAACACTGTGTTTGCGATGAGGAGGTCGTTGCTAAGGAGCAAGACGCCGTTGCTGTTCATATTGCCAATACCATGCTTGCCTAGTACCCCTTCCCAGCGACTGTGAGCGCAGCCTACTCGGGCATTAAAGTCACCGAGCAGGATTAGTTTGTCGTTGGCAGGGACTGAGCACAGAACAGAGCTAAGGTTGGCGTAGAACTGTTCAATGGTCTTGTATTTGCTGGTCATGGTGGGGGCATAAGCGCTGATGACTGTTGCGTGACGTTTGTGGCCGAGGGGCAGACATAGCCACATAAACCTTTCATTGATTCCCACAGGCAGGTCGGAGAGTTGTTTCAGGAAGCTGGACTTGACTGCAAATCCAACTCCATGAATCCTTTCTTCATCTTGCGCTTTTCCTTTCCAAAAGAAAGTGTAGCCGCTGGTGGTTTCAGTCAGGGATCCTTCCTCCGCAAGCCTGGTTTCACTTAGGGCTGCGATGTGCATGTTGTAGCGTGAAAGTTCCTTAGCAACAAGGGCCGTTCTTCTTTGGGGTCTTGCTGAGTTCTCTCTGTCCATGAGTGTGCGGACATTCCATGATCCTGACAGAAGTCTGTTTCTTCTCCTTTGAGCGTAACCGTATTGGCGGATGAACTGCTAGCCGTGGCAAGCTGGCCCGTCGTCTCTCTGTAGGGCAGGTAATGTTTAGGCAATGTCTCTTTGAACACATCTGGTGGGACAGATGCTGAGAGGCAAGTTCCTCAAGCTGGGAAGTCTTAGGACAAGGAGTTGTTTCTTTAGGACAAAATACAATTATGTTTCTTTTCGGAGTTGTAAGTCTTTAGATTTCTCTATTCAGCAAAATGTTAAATATTTAGTTGTTTACTATATTTAATACTACAATTTTTTGGCAGTTAGGAAATTCAGAGGAAGGGGACTGGACTAGAAATAAAAGATCAGCCCAGAACTCATTGATTGGTAGAGCGGGCTTGAGAGTCCAAATGGTTGACTCCTCCATTATTATCTTTGAAAGCTTGATGGGAACCTAATTGGCTGGAGACTGCTGCCAGTGGCAAGCTGCCCACTCTCCTCACTGATATATGTACATACGTTTGTGTGTATGTGTGTGTGTGTGTGTGTGTGTGTGTGTGAGAGAGAGAGAGAGAGAGAAAAAGAGAGAGTAAAGCCAAAGTGTCAGGTGTCCAGCCAAAATCCCGAAGTGCCAAGCCATGTGTGGTATAGAAAATAGAACTGTAAGCACATGAACAGGCCCTTCACGCCTATATCAACTATAATGCTAATCCAAACTATCCCCTCATGGTCTATTATCTCTCCATTCGCTATCTGTTCTTGTACTTGTCTAATTGACTTTTCAACCTTGCTTTCATTGTTGAATGGTCTATGAACGGCATCTCATTATTCTTTCTTTATGCACTAAAATTATTCATTTTTATTTTTGTTTTTACACTGTTCATTCATTCATTAGGTGCCACATTGTATGATGTGCGTGATCTTGACCATGATTGTTCTTGGCAAATTTTTCTACAGAAGTGGTTTGCCATTGCTTCTTCTGGGCAGTGCCTTTACAAGATGGGTGACCCCAGCCATTATCGATACTCTTCAGAGATTGTCTGCCTGGCATCAGTGGTCGCATAACCAGGATCTGTGATATGATCATCCATCTACCACCTGCTCCCCTGCTCCCCTGGCTTCACGTGACCCTGATTGGGGAGATAAGCAGGGGCTACAGCTTGCCCAAGGGTGACCTATAGGCTGGCAGAGGGAAGGAGTGCGATACACCTCCTTTGGTAGAGACATATATCCAGTCCGCCATCCCAAATTACACAAAACAACTCAACGTCACGGATAATGGATCTGATTTTGATTCTGCTTTCACCACTTCCCCTGGCAGTGCATTCCAGTGCAGTACTCTCTCCTTAACAAAACTTGTCTTGAAAATGTCCTTTAAACTTTCCCCATTCTCATCTTCAAGCTTTGCCCTCCAGCATCTCTCATTTTTCCTGGGGAAAATGACTTGACTAGCTTTCTAAACTGTTCGTCATTTTATTTACGTCCGTCTGGTCTTTGCTGTGCTTCTGCTGCTCTAGAGAAAATGACCCAACCTCTATTTGTAGCTAGTGCTCTCTAATTCAGGTAGCCTTTCTGCTGAACTGCTTCTGAACCTTCACCAGAGCTTCCACATCTTTTCTTTAAGGCTGTAATCAGACTTGGCACAGTATAGTCCAAATGAGGTTTCCCTGAAGTTCAGTACAGCCCCAACATGACATCCTGACTTTAATTAGCGCCTGCAATGATGAAGACAAGTATGCTGTGTGCTGCTTTACCACCTTACCTACTTTGTATGCAACTTCCAGAACTATGGATTTGTACCTCAAGATCCCTCTGCACTTCTGTGCTCCTCAGGTCCTTTCATATGCTGCATGCTTCCCTACAACACATTATGTGCCATTTCTCTGGCTGCTTTTCCAAATGTTTCATATCCTGCTTAATCCTTTGACAGCCTTCCTCATTATCCAAAATCCGACCAATTTTGTGTCATCTGCAAACTTACTATTCACCCCCCCTGTATTTTCATCTAGATCGTCTATATGATCACAAACAGAGATTCTGGCGCTGAACACCACTAATCACTGACCTCCAGTCAAAATAACACCCTCCATCCTACCCTCTATCTTCTAAGTCCAAGCCAGATTTGAATCCGATCAACCAAATCTTCATTAATACCAAACCTAAATCTTCTGAATTAACCTAATACGCCAAAGTCCATGTCTTTTCATAGCTTGTAGAGATTTCTTTCATAGTCAGGTTAATTTATTTATCACATGTGCATCGAAACATTTAACGAAATGTGTCATTTCTGTTAACAACCAACACACCCGAGCGTCTGCTGGCAGCAGCTCTCAAATGCACCACACATTCCAGCACCAACATTGCATGCCCACAATACTCAGCAGAACAACACAGAGCACAACAAAACAACAACAAAACAAACCCTTTTCCTCCCTCCCTCACACCCACAAACAGTCCTCCCAAGGACCGGCCTCAGGACCTCTGGCCTCCAGCTCACAGACTCGCAGAACACGGGCCTGTGACTACTCCAGTGAACTCTCAGACTTGTAGACCCAGGGCTTCGGCTGTCAGGTTTCGACATTTGGACATCTGATAGACCTTCAGGCTTTGATCATCAGTATCAACCCCAGGACTATCTGATAACAGGACCCCAACCCCAGGCCTGGAACGCCAGGTTTGCCAATTCGTATACATGGGGGGTGGGGTGTCACTGTGCCTTCTGTCCAGATGGCCATCTGGTCCTGTGACCCACTGACAGGGGATGGGGGTGGGAGGGGGGTCACCAGCCCTCATCCTCGCTGGTCCTTGTCCATAGTGCTTGCCAGTCGATATCCACAGATGTCCTTTGTCACACATCCAAATCACTGGTCTCTGAGCATGGATTGGAGGCCTAGACTCTGGATGCCCTTTGTCCCATGTCTGCATGACTGGCCTTTGAACTTGGAGCAGAAGCCTAGTCTCCGGACAGAACTCTAACTCCCCTACATCCAAGATCCTAAACCCTAACCTGACTTGCAAACTTCTCTGTTGCTAAAACCGTTTCTAGGCTTAGCCATGACCTCGATGGATACCGCAGCTCATTGCTGACTTGCGCAGTAGAATTTGAGTAGCTTTAAAGGTCTACAGGCAGATTCCCCCAGTTTTACTGTCTGGTGAAATATGCCTATTTCATTCTCCATGGATGGGCATAAGGAAATTGTTTCATTAAAATTGGGGGTTGCCAGCAGAACTCACCAATGAAGTTTGACATGTAAACGACTTACTTTTTTCTCTCCCCTCTTCTGTGTGAGGCTACTAATCCAAATTTTGTTTCTTTCTCTACAGATACTAAATTTTTCCAGCTTTTTTCGCTATCTGGAGATGATATATTGGATTTATTTTCAATACAGTGTTAAATTAAAATAAGCAGTGGTTCTTGATGAGCTTTGTTCTGAACTCTTAATTATGAGTTGATTTGTATCCAAACTGAAATATGATTGTATTTGATAAATGAGCTATGCCATTGTGTTCATGATTTTGGTGTATCTCTTCATCTAGAAGTTTTTGTCCACTTTTGAAACTTGTTTTCCTACTTTTGGTAAAGTTAACATTTGATATTATATGGATCTCATTTCCCTAGAGAGAGCTGCTCAAACAAATGTAAGATCAATTTAGCACATCTGGTCTGTATTTCCAGGCAATTAGATACAAACATTAGGTCTGTACCACAGATGGGTTGTATTTAGTTGCCCAAATGAGAATTTTCCCATAAAAAGACAGCATGCAGTGATCATTGATGAACAACGATCTCTCAGGAAAGTACCTTTTCTCATTTGCTAGATTTGACTTGGATAATCTTGATAACTTTAAGTTTATGCACTCTGTTTAATGTTTTCTTTCGATACATAGAATGTTTGCTTTTTTGATATTCGCATCTTACTCTAATTCAGCTTGGAAGTTATTGCAAACTTAGCATGGAAGCAACTTCTCATCCCTTTCCCTCACCCCACATCCCACCATTAAGGATCAGAAGGAAATAATTTCCAACCTGCATTGCGTCTGAGAAGAAGAAAGGCTGATTAAGTAGTCTGGTAGAGAAATTTGTTCCTTAAGATTGTCGTAGCTGGGGCAGGGGTGGTGGTGGGGGGGTGGGGGGCAGGGTGTTGTGTTAAGGTCCACTATCTATTAAATGCTCCCAGTGGTGTGCATCTCAAATAGCTCCTGACAACCAAGCCCAACTCTTGGCCTTCACATGTGGCTTAGGTACTAAGCCTGGTGGAACTGTTTCTACTGACAGGAGAAGGGGCAAAAGGGGGTTACTGGTGCCTTAAAATCAGTTACTTTGGGTTGATGAGGCTTGTCAGCTGTGGTGGGAAGCTCATCTAGAAGGAAAACTCTGATTTCGAACCTCTGCTGCCTTGTGGCTATACGCACTCATGGGGAAGGCTTCACCTCTTTCTCCTTTCCTTCCCAACCTCCCCCACCCCACTGAAGGACTCAAACAGCCTTTCCATTTGAAGCAGCAATTCATTTGCACCTCTGCCATGATGGTGTTCTTCATTCAGTGGTGTCAATGTGGTCCCTCCTACAATGGAGCAACCATGATTGCTGTTTGAAGCAGCTGTGTTCATCTATGGAGTGGACCCTGAGCATCCAGTTGCCTGCCACTTTAAATGTCGTCTTTCTTGTACTCTATCTGCCTGTGGTCATCTTCTATGATAGAATGAAGGCCGATATAAGCTGAATTAACAGTACTTCATCGAGGCTTGCTGCAGCTTTATTCCTGACTCAGTGACAAAAGCAAAAACCTAAGTTAAACTCACTTTTTCAGTTCACTCATCTATAATCATTTTTTTTATTTACACTAGCACAAACTGATATCTAGGCATTTCCTGCAGTTCTGTATTGCGCTGTTTTTACGTTCCTTTGACATTTATCCCCCTCTATCTGCCTCCCCGTTAGTATCCCTTCCCCACCATCTCGGGAATTTAAAATCAGGTTGTTTTCATTTATTCCTAGTTCCCAAATGGTATTCAATTCAAAATGTTAGACTCTTTTTCCGTATATTCAGTCTGATTTAGTGAGTGAAACACTGTCGTAGGAAGGCAGCATCCATCATCAGAGATCACCACCACTCAGGCCATGCTATTTCCTTGCTGCTGCCATCAGGTAGAAGATACAAGAGCCTCACAACTCACACCACCAGGTTCAAGAACAATTATTACCCCACAACTATCAGGTTCTTGAACAAGGGAGATAACTGCACTCACTTGCCCATCCATTGAGATGTTGCCACACCAATAATATCACTTTAAGGACTCTATCTTGTTATCTCATGTTCTCATTATTTATTGCTATTTATTTATATTTGCATTTGCACAGTGTTGTCTTCTGCACTCTAGTTGATCTTTCACTGATCCTGTTATAGTTATTCTTCTCTGGATTTGCAGAATATGCCCACAGGAAAATAAATCTCAGGGTTGTATATGATACCATATACTGTATGTACCTTGATAATGACACTTACTTTGAACTTTGAGTGTTTCCAGTGTTTTCTGTTTTTCTTTTGGACTTCTGGTATCCTGGGTATTTCTTTTTGAGTTTTGTCCCTGATATAGTATTTGATAGTCCTACCTAATTTTTCGTAGAGCAGTTTTTTAAGCAAAAGTACTGAATCAAAATTGTTAGCTGTTTATACATGTTTCAATAATTCATTTAAATTCTATTGCTTCATAAATCAGTAACAAAATATATAAAAGGAAGTGTTTCAGTAAATTGGTGTGTATTCAGTAAATGGGTGTAAGGGCTATTTGTGATTTTGCTTCGTGGAGTAAGAGGAAAGGGTGTACTTCTGGTTTGAAAATACATTAGAAGTGTCCAACTTGAGGTAACTATTATCCCTAGTAGAGAGATGTTTTGCAATTAAGCTATCTATACATGAATAATTTTAAACTCACCACCCTGATTATAACCTGAGGTGGCTGACTCCCTGAAGAAGCATCAAGACATTTGCTATTACTGTGTAAGTTACAATAACATGTATTATGTGCTCTGAGTTTTTCATTTAATCAAGGGAAGTAGATATCTCTGGCAACATTCAGTTAGTGCTCATGCCAAATTGCCCATGAAGGTTATTTTAAGTCATTGCTTTGAACTGCTGCAATCTTCATGATGGTGGTATTCCCTGCATTGGGTAGAAGATTGTAACCTAGCAACTAAAAGGAATGGCAAAACATTTAAATCTCAGTAGTGTATTATAGTTGTTAAGATTTTCAGATTAGTAAATTTATGAGATGCAGCTGGTTTGGTGTGGTGCTTTGGTGCATGTTGTAGAAATTTGATGCTGTGTGTACCATTTACTGGTTGTGATGGGAGCGAATATTTAAGATTGTCGACCTATTGACGATCTGCTTTATCTTGGAGAGTCCCCAACTTTGGTGAGGGTACATCAGAATGTGAATTATGTTCAATCATCCTCCTGATTTGTACCTTGCAGGTGATGAAAAGATTTTGTAATGTGAGTCTATAGCAACAGGATGAAGTTTTGTACTAGTTGTGAAATGGCTCCATTGCTTTGTGCACTTCAGTGAAAGATGTTTGACTGCATTGCAGAGTAGCTGACTATGGCAATACTGGAGACAAAAGAGACTGTGGATACTGGATGCTGGAGCAGACAATAGAAGTCGGCAGTCAAACTGCATCTGTGGATGCAAGGGAATAGTCAATAATTTGCGTCAAGACATGCATCAGGACTGAGAGTGCAGAGAGAAAATAGCCAGTATATAGAAGTGAGAGAAAGGAATGAAAAGAAGCTGATAGGTATTCCAGAATACTAACATTTCAGATAACCCACTTCCCCAGTCCCACTAGACCTCCCAGGGTCTCCTTCCCTTGGTTCATCTTTTTCCATCATTTCACCCATTGCCTAGGATCATCACTGTCTATCATCTGGCCATCGTTTCCACCTTCGCCCCAAAGCCTAGTTTCACCTATCATCTACCAGCTTCTGCCTCACCCTACAGACTCACTACCTCCCCTCCACACTGAAATAGGGTCTTGACCCAAAACATGGACGATCCCATTTCCATCAAACGATGCTGCTTGACACACAATATTCTTCCAACAAGTCATTTTTTGTTAGAAGTACTGAATGCCCCATATGTTAAATAAATTCTGGATCTTAACCAATATTGAGTCTCCTTTGTGGATGCTGAAATGAGATTTTGCATTTAAAGTGCAAATGTCGTGACAGATACTCACTGCTAATATGAGTGCCAGGCAGCTACTCCCAAAACTACACCAAGTTTCACCAAGCCCTTAGATTTGTCAGAGTGCAGAAAGAATAAACAACTGCCTTTTCAGAAGTCTCTAAACATAGTGGCTTGTATCAGATCAGCAAGATACAGTCAAAATGTCTCTTAATTTGTAATTTGTCTGATAATTACTCATATTGGTATGTCAATGTAATGGATACTTTCATTTCCTAATACTTGAACTTTCTCTTTGGGAATAGCCACGTAAAAATAAAGGATCCAATTTCCTATTTCAACCTGTAAGATCTATACTGTAAACATAGGGTTCTGTAGTATAACAGCTGCACAGTGTGGGGTTCTTTCAGGCCACTGTTCAGTCAACAGTGTGTAACATAATGTGCATCCAAATAAGATACATTACACTGTGAACTCCTGTTCTGTAAACCAGTAACAGAAACAGTGTTCAGATGAGCTCCTATTGAATCAATACCGGTGGAGCTCTGTACTGATTACAAATGTTTGCTGGTCCTGTTATTTGCAATGTATTGTTTCCTCATGATTTCACAGTTTGAAAAAAAAATAATGCATCTGTGAATGTTGAAATCCCCTTTGATACTCTGGCCCCCTCCCACCATTTCATGCAGACACTGTGGCAATAATTTACTTTCTGTGTAAATACTGAGTATGGGTCAAGGGGCACTTTAAAATATTTTTTCTGTATCTCATGATGCATTGTATATACTTCTGCAAGTCAGCATTCACTGTACAAAAGGAAAAGAATGGTATTATTCCACAAACCATTTTATTAGTATCCAGCAAAAATGCCACTCAAACATGAAATATAGACTCCATTGATAGTGAGCTGAATTTTGATGTTGTATAGAACCATGTCAGAATTATACTCAATTCCAGAAGTCAGTGTTTGGCAGTCATTCATGTAATATAAAATATTAAAAAAATATATAATGCAGGTCTTTAATAAACTGAATAGTAAGTTGCATACAATGTTATTTCATCTCCCAACTTCATAGACATCAAACCATTGGAGATTTTGTACTGAACAACTGAGCCATACTTTGCAAACAAAGGAATGCAAGATTGTGACCACCTATTTCTGCACTCTTCCTACTGTGTTGCTTATGATTATGTATCTATTCTGGCTGAAATACAAGAGTAACAATAGTTCCGTGTCATTGGTGCAATATATTGTAACTTGCATATTGCAGTTTTCACTTGTATTACTTGCAATATTCTTGTTATTTCTTTTATGACTGCCAATATGTGTATGTTCCTTAAACATATGTCATATACAATATGGTATCCTTATGAACCCACCTAAAAGTTACTTTTATTTCTTACTTCCAATGCAGATCAGTCTTCTTCTTATCAGATTATCTTGGTCCAGTGCACCAGTGCTTGCATATTTGGCTTCAATTTTCTCTATGCCCCCACTTAAGAGTATCTGTAGTGCTTTGCTTCCAGCTGTTGGTCACTTAGTGAGGTTTTTATCTGCATTTGCTCATTTCAGAGCCAGATGTTTATGCCAGCTAAATAGCTCATTAACTGCTTGAGTAGCATTAGGGGATTATTATTGCAGGTGCAATGTAATTGTTTGCTATATTTGTTGCTAATATTACCGTTAATTAAGTGGCATTTTTAACAAAATATGCTTTTCTGTGACTTAGTTTTTCTACTCTCAAAAAAGTAATTTTAACACCATGGTGAATTCCTGTTATCAGCAATTGCAAATAAGAAATACAGGTTTTTGCACTCTGTAGGAGGAATATTTGCAGGAAAACATAAGGCTCTTGCACACACACGTAGTAGAAAGTTGTTGTGTTTTTTTTTAATCAATAATTGACCCAAGGGAACAATAGCAAAACACAGGAAGAAGATTGTTCTGCTCTAACAGAGTGAGAAGATACTCCAGCTATGATCTTGAGTGATTACATGCTGTCAGAAGTAAAACTCTTCGATGATAAAATAAGGACTTCCTTCTATGCAATTTTTTAGAAACCAAATTTCTTTATGTTTTAAAAATATATATTAAGTCTAAGGTAGGTTTTCATGTAATTTGGGCTGTGCAAAACAGTTATGTCAACATTTTAAAAGAAACTGTCAAGTTTTCCAGATGACTCGATGCTATGCCTAATGTCATTTGCTATGAACAGTAGACAAGTAGCCCGCCCAGATCTGCAGCACTTTTCTGGTCCCTGCACTTCAACCATTAAAATAATGGTGAACTTATCTTGCTTGCCACAGCTAGAAATGATCTTAGATCCTTGCTTTTGGTTCCTATTGTATGATATTTGAGTGAGGTATGCTGGCCAAAGATCTTCAGCTGGAGAAGGAATAGAAAAGTTTAGCAAAATAAGGGGGAATGGCAAGAATAGTAATGAGCTAGTTAATTTGCCAGTTGTGTCTCATAAACAATTATGGAATTTGGATGAACGTATCCACACATTTTTTTATATTGTTCATGAGTTGCTTTTCTTGGATAGATTATTATAAATAAGTTTAATCTGAAATAATAAGCTAAAAACTCAAAGGTACAGATAATTGCAGGACATTGGTTTGATATTTCAAATTAGATTTACATTAAAAGTAATACAGTTATCATCCAGATAGTTGCAAGAAAGAAGGTCTGTTTCTGTTTTGAAACTGCCAAAACCTGTGAACAGAAACAGGTGTTTGATGTTTAAGCAAATTACTCAGATCATTAGTAACAGAGTAACAGGTTTTTATGATCCAATCTGTTCATTTGAGATCTGCTCAGATAAAAATATCTTTTGTGCCCTTGATAAACACTTTCCTGAGTATAATATTTGTCATGGTTTATGGTGTGAGGAAGATTTAAAATACTCATATAGAAAATGGAAAGTGTTTTTTTAAAATCTTTCTTGCATAAATTTGTCAATGGACAATAATTAGCTTCACGTTTAGAGCTAATTCTGCCCATATTAACCTGTTTCAGTTTGACCAGCTGTGCATTGAATGACGCACAGGCATAAACCATTCTGTAAACCTTGCAACAACACGACTAATGTTCATTTATTTATAGTTAGCTTGATTTTCGTAATTCCTTTGAGCCCATTTATGTGGTTCATTGTTGTATTTCCATTTTAATAATTAGAGATTGTTCATTTTTCAACTTTATTTCAGTTTTGGGTTCTGAATGTTCCTGACAAGACTAATGCTTGTTGCCCAACTCCTAACAGAACTGGGTAGCTTACTTGGCCATTTCAGAGTGCTTTTAAGAGGCAGCCACAGGGCTGGAGTAACATACAAGCCTGATAAGGAGGGGGAAGGCGCAGCTCCTAAAACTTTTCAGGTTCCTATACCTCCTACCTGTTGGTAGTAATGAGAAGAAGGCGTGTCCTGGGTGGAGAGGGTTCCTAATGATGAATGCCGCCTTCTTGAAGCACCCCCCTTTTGAGGAGGTCCTGTGATAGAGCTAGTTGAGTCAACAACCTTTCTGTTGCCTCTTTTGGCCCTGTGGTTTGAGGCTTCCATACCAGACAGTGCTGAAATGTGTTAGAATGTGCTCCACGATAGATCTGTAGAAATCTGCATGAGGCTTTGGTCTCCTCAAACCTCTGATGAAGCAGAGTCACTGACATGCCTTCTTCCTGATTGCATCAATATGTTCGGCCCAGGATGGATCCAATGAGATGTTGAATCCCAGGTACTTGAAGTTGCTCACCCTTTACACCGCCGGTCCCTCATTGAGAATTGGTGTGTGTTCACCCAACTTCCCTTTCCTGAATTCCACAATCAAGTTCTTGGACTTAAATGACATTTAGTATATGGTTGTCGTTTGACACCATTCAATCAGCCGATCCGTCTCATTCCTGTGTGCCCATTGTCACAGTGGAGTTATCGGCAGATTAATAAATGGGGTTTGAGCTGTGCCTAAGATGATTGTCAGTGGGGAAATATTATTACCGGCCCATACTGACTGTGGTATCCCTATGAGGAAGTTAAGGATCCAGTTGCATGGGGAGGTACAGAGGCCCAGGTTTTGAAGCTTGTTGATTAATACTGAAAGGATGATGGTGTTGAACTCCAAGCTGTAATCAATAAACAACAGCCTGACATAGGTATTGCTATTGTCTAGGTGGTCTAAGGCCGAGTGGAGATCCAGTGAAATTGTGTCCACTGCGGACCTGTCCACTGCATCCCTGCCCACTGTATCCCTGTCCACTGCGGACCTGTCCGCTGTGTCCCTGTCCACTGTGTCCCTGTCCACTGTATCCCTGTCCGCTGTGTCCCTGTCCACTGTATAGACCTGTCCACTGTATCCCTGTCCACTGTATCCCTGTCCACTGTATAGACCTGTCCACTGTATCCCTGTCCACTGCAGACCTGTCCACTGTATCCCTGTCCACTTCAGACCTGTCCACTGTATCCCTGCCCACTGTATCCCTGTCCACTGCGGACCTATCCACGGTAGACCTGTCCACTGTGTCCCTGTCCACTGTGTCCCTGTCCACTGTGTCCCTGTCCGCTGCAGACCTGTCCACTGTATCCCTGTCCACTGTATCCCTGTCCACTGTGTCCCTGTCCGCTTTGTCCCTGTCCGCTGCAGACCTGTCCACTGTATCCCTGTCCACTGTATCCCTGTCCACTGCAGACCTGTCCACTGCAGACCTGTCCACTGTATCCCTGTCCACTGCATCCCTGTCCACTACAGACCTGTCCACTGCAGACCTGTCTGCTGTGTCGCTGTCCGCTGCAGACCTGTCCACTGCAGAACTGTCCACTGTATCCCTGTCCACTGCAGACCTGTCCACTGTATCCCTGTCCACTGTATCCCTGTCCACTGTATAGACCTGTCCACTGTAGACCTGCCCACTGTATCCCTGTCCACTGCAGACCTGTCCACTGTATCTCTGTCCACTGCATCCCTGTCCACTGCAGACCTGTCCACTGTATCCCCGTCCACTGCAGACCTGTCCACTGTATAGACCTGTCCACTGTATCCCTGTCCACTGCAGACCTGTCCACTGTATCTCTGTCCACTGTATCCCTGTCCACTGCAGACCTGTCCACTGTATAGACCTGCCCACTGCAGATCTGTCCACTGTATCCCTGTCCACTGCAGACCTGTCCACTGTATCCCTGTCCACTGTATCCCTGTCCACTGCAGACCTGTCCACTGTAGACCTGTCCACTGTAGTGGTAGGTAAATTGCAGCTGGTTCAGATGCTTGCTTAGGCAGAAGTTAATTCTAGCCATGACCAACCTCTCAAAGCACTTCATTACTGTAGATGTGAAAGGCTTCTGCTCTTAGTGTAGGCAAGGTTTTATTTAACCCTCAATTTTATTTGCATTCTTCCCTTTTAGATATAGTTGCTCTTCACTTCCATTTTGAATGTTAGTGCTCACTTTAATAGCTATATGTGGTGCTGATCCTATTGACTATCATTTGAGAAACTTCCACTACTTTCCTCTTTAATTCTTCTGCTTTATGGTGACATTTATCAGGACTGCTGCATACGTAGGGCCCTTAGTGTTATCAAGGATCCCACCCATCCATCCAGCATCCTCTGACTTTCTATCATCAGACAGGAGACTACGATGCATAAAAACAAGAACGGTTACAAAGAGAAACAGTTTCTTCCCCCAGGTCATTTGGCTTCTGAACTCCCTGCCACATCCTATTCAGTGTCACTGGTTAATCTGTTCCAGTATAATATTTAATTTTAGTGCACTAGTTTGTTATTTATGTGTGATTCATCTGTAGATTTTATCCTTACCTTCATAAGTATTCTTGTGTTATGTTTAGTACTGTGCTTTACACCCTGGATTGGAGTAACATCTTGTTTCTATATACATTATATGGTTATATACTGTACGTTATATACATGTATACAGTTGATTGACAATAAACTTGACTTGACTCGACAACTTTACTAACTTCTCCACTCGAGGTCACTGCTCTGTGACTCCGCGTTGTTGCGGCTGCTTCTGGTTTTGAGTGAATGATAGGACGTATCTTTACTCCCCCTTTCTGCCCACTCACCCAAAACATGCCTTGTGACATTTTATCAGTTTAAAAGTGATATTCTTCATTGTTTTCATTCTAGGTATGGTTTGTTAATTTTCATGCTTTTAAGTGTATCTAAAATTTGCTTTTACATAAACTGAGAAGTTACCAGTCTTGAACACTTTTATGCCTTCTTGATTATTTTCATTTTCCAGATGATGGTTTATATATAATTTTTTTTTGGAATTATATGGAGCTGGTGTTTCCATCTTCTAGTTCGTTAATGTTAATGAAGAAGAAATCACACTGTTTCACTTAAAAACTGCCATACACTTAACATCCTCCATAGCAACAATTGTTCAACATGTTGGCAGCTTGAATACATCAAGAAGAAATTTAATGGTCCATGTGGATGCATAATAGCAATGTAAAAATAAGCCAATTAAGCCGCAGGTTAAACAAACTTAAGAGTTTGCAAAAATCATGAGACTGATAAAGTTGTCAAGAGCTTGAGATTTTAATTCCTGTCATTTTTGACTGTTGCCAATTTGCCCCAGGCAAATCTATCCTTTAGACATCTAGGAAATAGGGGTCCAAGTATTTTTTTGTAAACTTAAATTTATTTTCTAAATTGGACTTTTTGAATTCAGGCTTGGACATGGTCACTCTGTATAAACTCATGAAAGCTTGTCAATGTGAACAATTATTGTAACACAATGTTTGGACTCTGCCCTCATTAGCTACTTAATTTCATGGCATTGAAAATCCTGAATAATCCTCTGTGAAATCAGAGTGCTGGCCACATTAGAATTCCAAAGGTTTGGTGTTGAAAACAATGCTAGCAAGCACGATCTTGGATGGCAGAGATTGGAGATCAATAGTTTGGGCAAAACCCCAAAACAGCTGAAACTTTGTTGAGCACCTTCGCTCTGTCCACCATAAAAGGCAGGATCTCGCAGTGGCTACCTTTTTTAATTTGACGTCCCAATCTGATATATTTGTCCATGACCTTCTCTACTGCCATGATGAGGCTAAACTTTGGATGAGCAACTCCTTGTAGTCGGTCCAAATAGCTCCAACCTGATGACATGAACATTGATTTCCTCAGTTTCTCCCCCCTCCCTCCTCTCTTTTCCATTTCCCATTCTAGTTATCCTGTCACCTTTTTCTTCTCCTTATCTGTCTATCACCTCCCTCTGGTTTCCCTCCTTCTCTTTCTTCCATGGTCCACTGTCACCTCCTATTAGATTATTTCTTCTTCATCCCTTTACCTCTTCCACCTATTCCCTCCCAGCTTCTTTCTTCAACCTCCCTTCCCACCCATCCACCATCACCCTCACCTAGTTTCACATATCACCTGGCAGCTTGTACTCCTTCAACCCCCCGCCCAACCACCTTATTCTGCCTTCTGCCTCCTTTGCTTTCCAGAAAAGATGAAGGGTCTCGGCCCAAATTGTTGACTGTGTATTCCCCTCCATCGATGCTGCCTGACTTGCCGAGTTTCTCTGTTATTTTGTGTGTGTTGCTCAGGATTTGTAGCACCTGCAGAATCTCTATGTTTATGAAACACTATTTAAATTGTTAAATGCAAAATTTGTTGCTTTCTTGCTTATATTGATGACCAAATTTAAAAAAAAATACTGGGTTTTAATTATGGTTTAATAATTCAGCTGTAATAGAAAGATTAAACACTGAAGTATGAAACTTAAATTTCTAAATAAGATTAGAAAATCTAATGAGGGAGTCTACTAATTAGAAAATCATGAGGGAGCAGTCATACATAGTTCTGACTTAGGATCTGAAGGTATGAATTCAAATCCCACAATAGATGAGACATTTATATTCATCTCTTTAAGTAATTGGAAATGAGACAGGTAATATCTTACCTTTTTTTTGAAGGCGATTGATGAAGGTAGAGCTGTGGATGTTGTCAACTTGGATTTTAGTAGGAAACTTGACAAGGTCCCTCATGTGAGGCTCATATAGAAGATTAAGATGCGTAGGATCCATAGTGAATTTGCCATGTGGATTCAGCATTGTCTTGCCCACAGAAGACAGGGTAGTGGTCTATGGGACTTATTCTGGTTGGAGATGTGTGACTACTAGTGTTACACAGGGTTTGGTACTGGGATCTCTGCTGTGATAAGATAGATGGGTTAGTAAGATTGAAGATAATACAAAGATTGGTGGCGCTGTCAATAATGTAGAAGACTGGCAAAGGATGCAGAGTGACATAGATCATTTCAAGATATAGGTGGAGAAATGGCAGATGAAGTTTAATCCAGGTGAATGTGAAGTGCTGCACTTTGAGAGATCAAATGTGAAGAAATAGTATAGTTTTAATGGCAAGACAGTGTTGATGTATGGGGGAATCTTGGAGTCTGATTCCATAGCTTTCTGGAAGTGTCCACACAGGTTGATATAGAACCATTCGAGAGGCGCTTGGATACATAAATGTGCAGGAAATGGAAGGAGATGGACATTGTGTAGTTAGAAGGGATTAATTTAGTTGGGCATTTAATTACTAATTTAATTAGTTCAGCACAACATTATGGACTGTAAACTCTTTTCCTGTGCTGTATCATTTCGTGCTCTATGTTTTAATGATGACTGTGGAACCAGCAATTATTTTGTTCAGTAGTGACCCAGGTGTGCCTAAATTAGTAGAGTTGACCTGTAGAATAAAAAAGCAATAAGTTGTATAGAATCACCCTTCCAAACTTCTCCACGATGGCTCTCATCTGCTGGGTGATCCATATGAGACTGCATTACAATCATATATTAACGGAAGGAAATTATCCTTGATGTCCTCAAAACTGACTCTCAATCTTATGAAATCTAATCAAATAAGTAAGCTTCTTTCTAATTTGTGCTGACCATCCTGCTTCAAATGGTGACTCAGTAATCTTCCATGCTGAGCATAATTTAGATGAAACACTTCATGCCAATTCTCAATTTCCCTTGAAAGGTTAATGGGGTGGACTGAGCTTGGATGAGAATATTGTCATTTCCCCAATTTAAGTTAAGACATCTGTCATCACAAGTGACGTTGTAACACCAACAGGTCTCGACCACCATAGTTGGTCCTCCTTAGTCTTCAGTACATTTCCATTGTCAGTGCAATGGAAACGATCTTATTGTTGAACCATCTCTATCTCTTGCTGAAGATCCCACTATCTCAGAATCCAAATTTTAGCTTTTTTAATTCACTGTTTATGGGTATGTCTAAATGCCTCTTTCTTCTCTGCTCTCTCCCCTAACAAAGCATTACAGGTACAGTACCTACAATTCAAAATAAAACAACCTGCCTCACTAATATCCTGTAAACTTATACCCTCTCACCATAAAGCTATGCTCTCTAGTACTTAACATTTCCACCCTCGGGGAAGCAAAGGCTCTTGACTGTCTGCACTTCAAAATTTTAGAACAAAAAAAAGCAAACTTCTGGAGAAAAACCAGTGAGTTGTGGAGGCAAAGGGAACGTCGACATTTTGCTGGAAGTAGGAGAAAGTCAGCACTCAATGCCTCAGATGAAGAACAGTCAAGCTTTTCCCTTTTAATAAACCTTTTGAGATTTAGTCTACAATTGATTCAACCATGCCAAGGTATATCAGATTGTTTGATCATTGCACATGAAGTATAGAATGGAGAAAGGTTACTTGTACATAAGTGAATTTTCCCATATTTGCTTCTATTTAAATTAATAGTAAGAAAACTCAGCAGGCTTCCTGAATACTGTTCTATGGGTAGTTCATTTTGTCTAGATGCGGGAGAGAAAAAATGTGGATGCAGGTAAAATGATAGTTTGTGAATTATCTGTTTGATCCCATGATAGTTGTTTAATGATACCCTGTAACGTTACCCTGAAACTACAATTTATATTATTTGACCCGTACCATTTTGTTTCACATTTGACATTTCCACGAGGCCAGAAGCATAAAAATTCATCATGATTCAGAGTATTTTATTAGTCACTTATCATGACAATTGCTACTATCATTCTTCACAAGATTTTTATCTAGGTCACTATTAAATGAATTAATCAAGTAATAGTAGCTTATTTTGCATTTATGACAGATTATTTTAGTCTCATTTTGGAGTACATTTTGCATTTATTCACCATTTCAACATAGTTTAAAATCCCTGATTTGCATCTCTATTATTCATGTCCCAGACTTCTATAATCTAGGCAATCATTTTTTTCAGCTTTTTCACTGCATTGAAAATAAGTTCAGTTATGAGTCTTCTCATAACTTATAGCTTATGGGCAACCATACTTATTACTTCCACTTCGGTCTGAGTTAAGCTATTAATCAATGTCTTCTTGAAAATGGGGTGAGCAAAGGTGTGCATATTATTTGAAATATTGCAGCAATATTCATTTATGATGATTTTCAATGATAAAGTTTTTTGGCTTAGGTAGCATTGAAATTTATTTGAGTATTTTGCTTAGCCTCACTGGTTATAGTTTTACATTACTGATGTCATAACCAAGGTGCATATTAATACATGTGCATGCACATCAGTAAAATAATCGAAAATATGTTGAGCTTCTGAAAATCATCAACCACTACATTTCTCTTGATGGAAAATTTCTTATTTATTTCCTTCAGCATTTTTTATTTTCATTTTGCTTTCATTTCAGATTGCAATTGCACATTTAGCAATATGTAACTCTGAATTCAAAGACATGCAGATGAAAAAATAAATCTAACCTTACAAAACAACTTCATAAGTTCTACTTAAGTTGCCCTCTGATTGTGGTTTTTCTCTTTCAGAAATCCACCGCCTACTTTATTGCACCCAGAAAAATGGTGTAAAGGATTCAACAACTTCATTTCACAGTATGTATTTTCTTCAACCCAGGGTTCAATTTAGTTTGTAGCATTGAATTTTGATTAAAAAATGACAGCCAATCTGATTTTGGCTTTATATCATCACTAAAATTTAAAATTAAACATCACTTTTTCCAAATAAATGAAATATTTTATGAGGTACTGTTAGAGGACCCTCAAAGGATAACTGCAATGCATTTTGCGGATGCTAGACAAAGCATACCAGTGATAGGTGAGTAACAGTCAAACTAGGTTTTAATGGTCTTGGTCAAAGATCTCAGCCTGCCAAGTTGTTGTGGTATTTGATTGCATCGGCCATCCACATTTAAGAAAAAATCACACATGGGTTTTCTTCTACTCCTCGGGGAAGAGTGGAAGCAACTCATTCTCAGTCCGAAAATAACAAAATTGATGTTATCAAGTATAGCATACTGCTTTGGTGTGCATGAAAAACATTTTGGCTTCTTAAATATTCATGGCCCTGCATTCAATGAGGTTAAGTATATTCTCAAGCAAGTGAAAATCTGCAGATGCTGTAAGTCTAAACAACACACATAAAATACTGAAGGAACTCAGTCGGCCAGGCAGCATCTATGGAAGAGAGTAAACAGGGGTTCTGATGAAGGGTCTCAGCCCAAAACATCAGCTGTTTACTTTTTTCCACAGATGCTGCCCGGCCTGCTGAGTTCCTCCAGCATGTGTGTGTTGTTAAGTATATTTTGCTTTTTTACATTGCTAATGTGCCTTGAGGATGGTGAGAGAGGTTTGGGTAATGAGGAGCAAAGTCATTCACAGCACATTGTCCAACTTCTGACCAGCTTTCATAACCACGATATCTCTGGGTTGGCCTGATGATTTTCTGCTCAATGATAATCCCAAGGATATTGAGTTCTTGATGATGATGATAGTGGCACTGAACTTCAAGAGAGGGTGATTAGACACATACCTCCCCCTTCCCAGTCCTTGTTGGGGGTTCCTACTGCAGTTCCTTGCAAAGATTATTCTGCTGGCATCTCTGAAATTTGCAAACTCGATCCACAAGAGTCAAAGTCACAAGCGCATGGGGAGCACTGCCTTGCACAACCTAACCAGCTGGTTCCAGCATAAGAGCTTTGGTGTGATAGCTGAAATTATGTTGGGGCCCTTCAGACTTTGCTGAATCCAGTGCTTTCATCTGCTTCTTGTCGCTGTATTGAAAGCTGAAGAGGTCCAGATGGATCATTAATTTGGCACTTCTGGTTAAAGATGGTTGTGAATACATCATTATAATTTTTTACATGCACATGCTGGTTCCCCCATCATTGAGGATGAATGCTAATAGAGCACTTCAATTATTTAAATGTACACTGCCATTCAAGGTTGGATGGGTTAAATCATGCATCATCTGCCCCGGTCTAGTTTATACCAGAACCAGCCAGTTCCGCTGAAAGGTCTTCAACTTTCAACCTTAACCCCATTCCTTCCCACCACCGCTGCCTGAGTATTTCCAGCTCTTTCTGTTTTTATTTCTTATTTTCAGCAAATGCAGTTTTGAGTGTCTCTAGTTTCTACCTCACAGTCACAAGATTCCATTCCTGTCCCTGTTCATATTCATCTCATGTTGTCTCTCCTCCAGACAGATTGGCTGTGATTTATAACCCTTTATAAACCTTTCTCAGCTGACTGCAACCACGAGTCGTTCAGACTGTCTTGGTCTTCAATCTCTTGCAGACATTCCCTGTCATCTCATTATCTCTCCCCAACTTAAAACATGTTTGATTTCTCACTTCTTTTCTGTTCTGATTAAAAGGTCATTTGCCTGAATTGTTAACTATTTCTGTTTTCACAGAAGCTGCCAAGTATTTCCAGTGTTTCTGTTTATAGTTTTAGATTGCTAGATCTGTTGTTGTAAAATAATGAATTTAGTAGAATGATAGTATCATATGGCAAAATTTACTGTCAAGATGGAGCTTGATTTCCATGTGGTTTGAAGCGGTTACTTCTAACAATATTGCAATGGTTAGCTACATTGATGATGGGCTTTCTGTCTGGATCAAGGATCAGATAAAATAATCTAAGCTGAGCTACAAAAGCAGTGAAAGAAGTTTTAATAAATCTTTAGTAAGTGTTTCTTCATAATCACTAAGGTCGAATTCTTCAGATACTGGAACTATGGGTGGTGATGCGAGCAGGGGCTGAAAATAAGAGACATTAGAAGTACTCAATGTTGAGCAATAACATTGTGGGGGGTGGGGGTGGTGAAGAAATTATTGACTCTTTAGGTTGATGACCTTTCAACATGAAAATTGGGAGGAATAAAATGGGACTGGCGTAAGAGTCAGTGAGATTTCAATCGTTCGAATTGCCTGTTTCCATGCTGCACTGCCTGAGTCAGTGGTGGAGGCAGATACACTAGTGAAATTTAAGAGACAACTAGACAGGTATATGGAGGAATTTAAGGTAGGGTGTTATATGGGAGGCTGGGTTTGAGGTCGGCACAACATTGTGGGCTGAAGGGCCTGTACTGTGCTGTACTATTCTATGTTCTATGACCATAGGCCATCAGAGTGAATTCCAGTGTGTGTACTGTAGTGCCTTCTGCTTCCTCATATCCTTGAGCCCATATACCACATGCTCCCACTAAGGGCGAGATCACGAAAGACACAGTAGTGGATCCCTTTGTGGATGTCGCCCTACTGGCCTTTCAGAGAGCTCCTTCGTTCTGGTCCAGGTGCAGACCAAAAATTGATCATCTACCTTGTTCCCACACCTAATGACTAAATAAAGATTAGATATGTAAGCTCAAATGGATTCAGAAGGAGCAGGACTTTTTCAATAAAGGTAAAAATATTTCACAATATAAGTCTGGAATATAGATTCTCCTGATTTCTGAAATTACATGGGCTTGTGCCAGATAATGCTACATTGGAAGCCACTGCTCATGCGGTTGAGTAGTGCAGGGGACCTTCCCAAACTCAGTCCCCCCTGTTGGGTTCTTGCCAAACAGCAAAATGGTGCATAACACAATGCTCATGCAGAAGAAGACCAAAGAAGCAGAAATGTGCGGGATAAATCTGTTTTCCCATACAGTTTGTTTCTTTGCTCTTCTTTCTGAGAGAGGGTTGAAAATAAGTTTGCGCATCCAGTTGCTTCTAATCATTTGTAACCAAACTCAAGAGCTGGGTTTGTACTTTGATGGTTTGACAATTTATGAGTGGATTGTATTGTGCAATTGAATAACCAGAGTAAACTGTCTGAAATGTTCGAACTAGAATGGGAGAAATGTTTCCTTGCTTGACTGGGTAAAGGGGATGCTGATATTGTCTTACCTCCTTAGTGCTCGCAACTAAATGTGGATTTCTCTCAATTAGAGTTCAAAACAACATTACTAGATTAACTGTGCTAATTATGCATGATTTGTTATTATCATGTGTCTTATATACGTTACAACTACCCTTTAATGCCATGTAGATTTTGTTCTTTGCTTAATATGACCTTCTAGTATTCTCTTCCAGAATCAGGTTTAATATCACCAGCATATGTTGTGAAGTGTGTTAACTTCACGGCAGCAGTACAATGCAATACATGATACTAGAGAGAAAAATATCTGTGAATTACTCTGTGTGTGTGTGTGTGTGTGTGTGTGTGTGTGTGCGTGTGTGTGTGTGTGTGTACACACACGCATATATGCATTAAATTAAATAAATAGTGCAAAAGAAGTAGGAAATAAAAAAAATAGTGAGGTAATGTTCATGAGTTCAATGTCCATTCAGAAATTGGATGGCAGAGAGGAAGAAGCTGTTCCAGAATCATTGAGTGTGTGCCTTCAGGCTTTCGTACCTCCTTCCTGATGGTAGCAATGAGAAGAGGGCATGTCCTGGGTGGTGGGCAATGTTCCTTCTAATTTGTAATGACCAGTGTGTGCAAAAATCTTGTGCTGTGCAATTTTTTGCCCAGTGACAACAACACGTGTGCACTGAATTTTATAGAAAGAGGTATTCATTTTAACAGCTAGCAAAACACTATCAATAAGAAGTTCGATCTCCTCTGGATTTGATCATTTTCACTCGTTCATCTGCACTCTCACAAAACATGTAGCAGGCCTGTAGTGGGTAATGAAGGATTTTCTTGCTGGAGCTTTTGCACACCGTCCATATGTGATTTACTTGCTGAATGTCGCCTTAAAAAGTCAAGGTTCCAAATAGCACTCCACTTCTTCCCACTCGCAAATTCTCCGGCAACTTTTACATCACGACAATACACACAAGTTTCTGGATTGTACATAAATATTTCTTGTAGCTGCGTATTCCTGCCCTCATGAGCTTTTGGTGTAGCAGTTTCTACTGTTTCATTAAGCCATTCTACTTTAAAATGAACTATCAGTTCTTTTTCGCTTCATGCCCTTTGCTTCTTTGGAAGTTAACATAGAGATTTAATAATTTCTATAATAAAAAGAATATAAATAAGCCAGATCTGAAATCTTCAGACAAATTATAGCAAACTCCACATTGTCAAATCAGAAACCAGAAAAGGAAATGTGATTGTGTACCACTGTGAAATGTACTTAACATGCCAATGAGGTAGAGGGTGACCACCTTTTGTGCACAGTTTAAATTCCTTTGTCCGCTAGTAGCTAAAGATGTGTGTGCATGCACATGCGCACATCTTAGAGGAAACATATGTGTATGGGGGTCCTTACTGAGGGACGCTGCCTTTCTGAGACTCTGCTTCTTGAAGGTGCTCTGGATACTATGGAGCCCCTAATGGAGCTAAATAATTTTACAGCTCTCTGCAGCTTGCTTCGATCCTGTGCAGTAGCACCCCGCCCCCACAACCCATACCAGATGGTGATGCGGTCAGTTAGAATGCTCTCTACAGTACATCTGTAGAAATTTGTGAATGCCTTTAGTGACATACCACATCTCCTCAAGCTCCCACTGTCTTCCCTTCTTTATACCTTCGATATGTTGGGTCCAGGATAGATCCTCAGAGATATTGACACCCAGGAACTTGAAATTGATCACTGTCTTCACTTCTGATCCCTCTGAGGACTGGTGTGTGTTCCCTCATCTTGCCCTTTCTGAAGTCCACAATCAGTTCTTTGGTCTTACTGAAGTGGAGCACAAGGTTGTTGCTGTGACACCGCTCAAATAGTTGGTATATCTGACTCCTGGACGCCCTTTCGTTACCATCTGAGGTTCTGCCAAAACTGGTTGTATCATCAGCAAACTTGCACGTGTCATTTGAGCAGTGCCTAGCCACACAGTCATGGGTACAGACAGAGTAGAGCAGTGGGCGAAGCACACATCCCTGTGGTGAGCCAGTGTAGATTGTCAGCGAGGTGGAGGTGTTACTTCCAACCTGCACAGGTGGTGGTCTTCTGGTTAGGAAGTCGAGGATCCAGTTGCGGAGGGAGGTACAGAGTCCCAGGTTCTGGAGCTTTTGGACCAGAACTGTAGGAATGATTGTGTTACATGCTGGGCTGTAGTCAATAAAAATCATCCTGACATAGGTATTTGTATTGTCCAGGTGATCCGAGGCTGCGTGGATCCAGTGAGATATGCCATAGACCTATTGTGGCGATTGGCAAGTTGCAGTGGGTCCGTGTCCTTGCTGAGGCAGGAGTTGATTCCAGCCATAACCAACTTCTCAAAGCATTTCATCACCGTAGATGTGAGTGCTTCTGGATGATGGGTCATTAAGTCAGCTCACACAGCTTTTTTTGGGCACTGGTATAATTGATGCCCTTTTGAAGCAGGTGGGAATTTCCAACTAAAGCAATAAGACTGAAAGTGTCTTTGAGCACCCCCGCCAGTTGGTTGGCACAGGTTCTCAGAGCCTTACCATGTACTCCATCAGGGCCTGCTGCCCCTTGAAGGTTCCCCTTCCTTAAAGACAGCTGATGTCAATAGAGGTCACAAGGTCATAATTTGCTGCAGGAATCCTCATTACTGTAGTTTTATTTTCCCTTTCAAAGCAAGTGTAAAAAAACATTAAGCTCATCTAGTATTGAAGCATCGCTGCCATTCACGATGTTGGGTTTTGCTTTGTAGGAAATCGTGGCCTGAAAACCCTGCCAGAATTGATGTGCATCCAACCTCGATCAGAATTGTTCCTTAGCTTTTGAAGTAGCCCTCTACAAGTCATTCCTGGTTTCCTTGTATAGACCTGGGTCTTCTGACTTAAATGCCACAGCCTAGCCCTCAGCAGATGACGAACCCCGTAGTCATCCACGGCTTTTGGTTTGGGCATGTACAGTAAGTTCTTATAGACATACACTCATCCATACAGGTTTTAATGAAGTCAGTGATAGCCCTGTTGTACTCATTCAGACTTGAAGATGAATTCCTGAATACAGTCCAGTCCACTGATTCAAAGCAGTCCATTAAGTGCTCCTGCACCTCCCTCTTTGGTCCTCCCTATTGGTGCTGTGGTCTTCAGTTTCAGCCTGTTCTCAGGGAGTAGAAGTACACACAGGTGATCAGACTTTCCAAAGTGTGGGCGTGGGATGGCACGGTAAGCACTCTTGATGAAGATGTAACTGTGGTCCAGTGCGTTGGCTCCTCTGGTACGACAAGTGACTTGTTGGTAATAATTATTTAGAGATGTTTTTCAAGCTGGCCGGTTAAGACACAAGATGTGCAGTTTCATGCATCTTGATCACATCACTGACTTGTCCGAAGCCTGCTTGATATTGGCCTGAGGTAGGATGTACATCGCTACCAAAATGATTGCTGAAATCTCCCGTGGCAGGTAAAGTGGACGGCGCTTGATTGGGAGGTGTTCCAGGCCTGGTGAAGAAGAGTGGGACAGCACCACCACATTCATACACCAGAAGGAGTTGATTATGAAGCACACTGGTCCTCCCCTGCCCTCGAAAGACTCAACAGTCCTATCTTGGCGATGTATTGTGAACCCATCAATCTGAATCGCGGCCTCCAGAATGGAAGGGCTTAATGAAGATTCTGCGAAACAAAAGATGCAAGTGGTACCAATGTCCCTCTGATACAACACCCTAGCCCCGAGATCTTCCATTTTATTTACCATTGACTGTAAGTTTGCCAGCAAGGTGGTTGGTATTGGGAAGCGAAAGCCTTGATTTCTTAATTGAACCTTTAGTCCAGCTGGGCAACCTCTGTTCTGCTGTCTTAAAGGGGAATCGCGCCAGCAACCAGAGGAGTCCATTCCAGTTCTGATTTTATGTAACGATAGATTGTTAATCGCATTAAAATGACATTACTAACTGTATAGACCTTGGATGTAGTTGTGGTTCTCAGCTGTAGCAGACTGAAATGGGAATATTTGATGGTACCCATCAGAGCTGCTTGCATAAGTTGCCTTTCGATTGCTCCCTGGAAGTGATTTTTCTTCAAAACAAGTAACACGTTTGAAGGCAAACAATCCTCTTCAGTGACAATTGGTAATATATGGTGACATTCACAATCAGTAAGCATCCAACATATTGTGCACTTGACTTGATGCATCATGTTTTTTAATCACCTAATCCATTTTTGTAGGAATATTTAATGAAATCATCATTGCAAAATAAAATGGTTACTCACTTATTTTCCATTATGGAATTGAAGGCTCTATAGTTGTGACCTTTAGTTTGGTTCTATTAACTGAATTGGTGGACTGGACCATATTCAAGAGACAAAAAACAAAAGTAGGAGTATGCCATTTGGCCCTTCGAGCCAGCACCGCCATTCACTGTGATGATGGCTGATCATCCACAATCAGTACCCTGTTCCTAATATTTAGGGATTTGTATTTGGTTCTAAATGACTATGCACCAGCTGTCACTGACTTCATCAAGACCCATGTGGATGGGTGTGTGCCTTCAGTAACATACTGAGTTTTCCCAAATAGAAACCCTGGATGAGACAGGAGATCCATAGTCTGCTTAGGCCAGATTCGTGAGATTCAAAACTGGCGATTGAAAATCCTACAAGGAGTCCAGGTGCAACATACAGAAGACCATCATATGAGTAAAATGGCAATTCTGCATGAAATTAGAAACACAATCGGTTGCACGTCAGCTGAGGCAGAGTTTGCATGCCATTACTTCCTATAGGGCGAAACTTAACAGCAACCTGTGATCTCTGTCTCAGAGACCGATGTCAGAACATCCTTCATGAGGGTGAACCATTGCAAGGTGTCAGACTGCTGACCCTGTATCTGGAAGGGTTGAGCAGCTTAAAGATCCTGGGTGCCAACTTCTCAAATAATCTGACCTGGTCCCAGTACATTGATGTAATCTTGAAGAAGGCACATCAGTGACTACCTCATTTGCAGTATGAGGAAAATTAATATGTCATTTTAGACTCCAGCAAATTTCTGCAGATGTACAGTTGGGAGCATTCTGACTGGTTGTATCACAGGACCCATTGGAGATCATTGTGGACTTCAGGCATGCTAGGAGCAACACTCACGTCCCCATCTACATCAACGGAGCTGTAATGGAGTGTGTATCAAGCTTCAAATTCCTTGGTGTCCACATTTCCGAGGATCTCACCTGGTCCCTGAACTCCTCCATCCTGATCAAAAAGGCACAACAGCGCCTTTATTTCCTGAGGAGCATGAAGAAAGCTCACCTCTGTCCCAGGATACTGACGGATTTTTACCGCTGTACCATTGAGAGCATACTCACCAACTGCATCTCAGTGTGGTATGGCAATTGCCCCATATCGGACTGCAAAGCACTCCAACGTGTGGTGAAAACTGCCCAGCGGATTATTGGCACCCAATTGCCCACCATTGAGAACATCTACTATAAACGCTGCCTGGGCAGGGTGAAAAGCATTATCAAGGATGCATCTCACTCTAACCATGGACTTCTTACTCTCCTCCCATCCGGTAGGCGCTACAGGAGCCTCTGCTCCCACACCAGCAGGCACAGGAAGAGCTTCTTCCCTGAGGCTGTGACCCTGCTGAACCTCACATCACAGCGCTAAGCAGTATTGCACCCATATTGTACTGTGTCAGTACTTTTATATTTGTGTGCTGTAGCACTTACTTTTTATTTGCAGTTATTTTGTAAATAACACTATTCTTTGCATTTCTGATTAGATGCTAACAGCATTTCATTGGCTTTGTATCTGTACTCGGCACAATGACAATAAAGTTGAATCTAATCTAATCTAATTTGCCTATCGCCACAATAGGTGACAATAGGCAGACGCAATCTCAATGGCTCCTCACATGGCTTTAGACCACCTGGACAACACAAACACTTATGTCAGGATGTTGTTCATCGATTATAGCTCAGCATTTAATACCATCATCCCACAGTCCTGACTGAGAAGTTGCAGAACCTAGGCCTCTGCATCTCCCTCTGCAACTGGATCCTTGACTTCCAAACTGGAAGACCGCAATCTATGCGGATTGGTGATAACACATCCACCTTGCTGACGATCAACACTGATGCACCTCAGGGATGTGTGCTTAGCCCACTGCTCTACTATCTCTATATACCCATGACTGTGTGGCCAGCCGTAGCTCAAATACCATCTATAAATTTACTGATGATACAACCATTGTTGGTAGAATCTCAGATGGTGATGAGAGAGCATACAGGAGTGAGATATGCCAACTTGTGGAGTGGTGTCACAGCAACAACCTGGCACTCAACGTCAGTAGGGCGAAAGAACTGATTGTGGACTTCGGGAAGGGTAAGACGAAGGAACACATACCAATCCTCATAGAGAGATCAAAAATGGAGAGAGTGAGCAGGAGTGAGCAGTTTCAAGTTCCTGGGTGTCAAGATCTCTGAGGACCTAACCTGGTCCCAACATATCGATGTAGTTATAAAGAAGGCAAGACAGTGGCTATACTTCATTAGGAGTCTGAAGTGATTTGGCATGTCAACAAATACACTCAAAAACTTCTACAGATGTACCCTGGAAAGCATTCTGACAGGCTGCATCACTCTCTGGTATGGAGGGGCTACTGCACAAGACTGAAAGAAGCTGCAGGGGGTCGTAAATTTAGTCAGCTCCGTCTTGGGTACTAGCCTACAAAGTACCCAGGACATCATCAGGGCTTGGTGTCTCAGAAAGGCAGCATCTATTGTTAAGGACCTCCAGCACCCAGGGCATGTCTTTTTCTCACTGTTACCATCAGGTAGGAGATACAGAAGCCTGAAGGCACACACTCAGCGATTCAAGAACAGCTTCTTCTCCTCTGCCATCTAATTCCTAAATAGACATTGAACCCTTGGACACTACCTCACTTTTTAAAAGATACAGTATTTCTGTTTTTTGCATGTTTTAAAAATCTATTCAATATATGTATACTGTAATTGATTTACTTATTTATATTTTATTATTTTTATTTTATTTATTTTTCTCTTCTATATTGTGTATAGTATTGCATTGAACTGCTGCTGCTAAGTTAACAAATTTCATGTCACATGCCTGTGATAATAAACCTGATTCTGATTCTGACAGTGCTAAAGCATACAATTGCAAGAGTCTGCAAAGGGTTGTAGAATCAGCGAGCTCTATCAGAGGCACAACCCTCCCCACCATTGAGGATATCTTTAAAGTGCAAAGCCTCAAGATGGTGGCATCCATCAATAAAGACCCTCATTGTTTGAGCCATGACAGGGAGGAGGTACAGGAGCATGAAGACTCATACTCAATAATTCAGGAAAAGCTTCTTCCCCTGCCTCGTCAGATTTCTAAACCATCTGTACTCCTTTTTTCTCAATATATTTATTTTGTAATTTATAGTAATTTTATTTCTTTGTACTTTGTACTTTCTGCACCTGCAAAACAATAGTTTTCACTTTGTGTAAGATAGTGATAATTAACGTGATTCTGAATCAATCCATTGAAATGGGTGCATTTGTTATAAATGCATGTTGATGGCTGTTTTTACAAAATTGAAGTACAGTATAAAATATATATGAATGATTTTCTATATATTAAAACATTTCATAATGATGCCTCAAGTTAATTTGGGCATTAATTTCATTGTTTGATTTATTCCTTAGCAATTTCAGGACAATTCATAATTATTTGCCTTTTGAGTAATGTGAATCATAGAAATACAATTGGTCTAGCTCCATAATCTGCCATGCATCATTTCTTGCCACTGAAAGGATATAGATTGTGGATTGAATACAATAAATGCCTTGATGCTACTCAATAATGTCAGAAGGTACTTCATCTAGTCTCTGAGAGTGGTGAGTTCATGCTGAACTACTTAATTGCTGCATTGGACTTGTGCATCAATTGCTGGGGACCTTGAACCACTAAAAAACATCTTCGGGTTTAATATGGTGTCTGATCTCAGGTCAGATTGATTTGTTAATCTGAACCTAGATAGTTTAATTTATTTGTACAGAAAGGGAAATTTTTGATTTTAAACAGCATGATTAAGTGCAGAATCATCTCAGATTTTTCAATATGCTTGGCATTACAAGTGATATAGCCAGGCAGGTAAAAGCAGCAGTTGTTTGGTACAAATCAAGACATCACAAGCAGTATCATGATAAATTTCCAGTTCTTCTGTTTCAATGTTTTCACTTGAAGAATAAGTATTAGCTTGCGTGCCAAAGTTGGACTTTCCTAGTAAATAATAAGTAAGTTTGGTCCAGTACAATGAAGTTTCTAACTGAAATGCACATTGCCTTAACCCACATCTACCTGCAGGTGTCTCCTG
The DNA here is from genome assembly GCF_963921235.1 of Mobula hypostoma. Lineage (NCBI taxonomy): Eukaryota > Metazoa > Chordata > Chondrichthyes > Myliobatiformes > Myliobatidae > Mobula > Mobula hypostoma. The sequence goes on from NC_086102.1 coordinate 168,403,232, forward strand.
TATTACGGGAGGGTGGTGGGGGGCGGGGTAGCAAGGGCAGTGTGGACTGCGTTCCTCAAAAATGATTTTCTGTAACATGAAGCCACGTCACCTGTGAATGTGCCAAGAAATGCAAGTTGAGAAAATACATACATTTTGTGTTTGTTTACTTTTTTCACATAAATTTCAGTAATGATTTGTGAATTGTGTAAAGTTAAATTTCTGTTACCCGAACAGCCATCATGCAGGTGGCGGCTATATTTATCGAACACTGCGCATCTGTTTTAATTTGTTATTTGTCATTCTTCACAGCATTGCACAAGGCCACACACACAAATTACGCAGATAAAAGAGGGGGTAAAATTTGTCTGAAGAGGGTGGGTGAGAGATTACAGTTATTTGGACACTCATTATGTGATAGTGTTTTATGTGAAAGCTGATAATGATAAACTAGAGAAAAAGTGTTGTAGCTGATCAAGAAATGTATTCGAAATTGCATGTAGATATATCAGGTGTGTTTTTTGCATAAAATGAATTTGCTACTAAAGAACTATTAAATTACTGGCAATTTTGAAAAGCAAGGAACGGCAATTCAAAACCATGAACAGCCCAGTTTTGCTGAAAAAGTAATAAATCCTCACTCACTCTGCACTCTGATGCCATATTCCCCTGAATATTTTCTTGCAGTTTATAAACGGAAGTAAATGAGCATAAGCATTTTGAAGCACCCTTGATTTCCAAATGTATTAATGCATCACCATCTGGTGTGGGGGTGGAGGGGAAATGCTGCACAGGATTGAAGTAAGCTGCAGAGTTGTACACTTAATCAGCTCCATCATGGGCACTAGCCTTTGTAGTATCCAGGGCATCTTCAAGGAGGTGCCTCAAAAAGGCGGCGCCCATCATTAAAGACCCTCACCACCCAGGTCATGCCTTGTTCTCATTGTTACCATCAGGAAGAAGGCACAGAAGTGATGCACTATCAATTACTCCAAAAGACTGGAAATACTGAGGGACTTTTATTAACAGTAAATGGACCAACGTCCATGCTGAGTATCTGTCCTGGACTGTGGGAGGAGCAGTGACACAATCATCTTTATTCAGGGGTCTGTGGGAGGAGCCACAGGAGCAGTCAACAGAGGGGCATGTCCAGGCATGTCCAGACGGGTAACGCAGTTACAACATATATATATGGTTTACCCCTCCTTTTTAAAAAAGAGAGTCCTGTGGGGTGAAGTGACTGACAATATTTAAAACAAGGATATTTACAGGTCAAATCTAGCAGGCGGTCGAGTCCGTCGCTGTGATCTATGTAGCACCGGTGGTAATTGCACCGACGATGGTGGTTGTGCTGGCTCCGGCCTGACTTGAGGTGTCAGCACGATAGCCGTCGGTAATCCCTCGTGCGTGTGCGTCGCACCCAGTATAGGAGTGTCATGTGGTGTCTGTGTCGGGCTTGGAATGTGCGGTGTCTCGTGGGTAAATATATCGGTGGATACGGGGTTAATAGTCACCATGGAGTGTTCAGGGTAGGGGCCCGGTGCTCCTACGGGCGCCAGGTCGTGGATGGAGACCGTGTCCTCCCGCCCATCGGATAAAACCAGGTAGGCATACTGGAGGTTCGCATGAAGTAATTGAACCCTCTCGACCATCGGGGAGTATTTATTGCTCCTCGCATGTTTCCAGAGCAGCACTGGCCCCGGGGACGTCTGCCAAGTTGGTAGGGTAGTCCCAGTGGTCGACTTCCTGGGAAAAGAAAAGAGTCGCTCATGAGGGGTGGCATTGGTGGATGTGCATAACAGGGAGCGGATGGAGTGGAGTGCCTCGGGAAGGACCTCCTGCCAGCGGGAGACCAGCAGTCCCTTTGACCTGAGGGCTAAGAGTGTGGCCTTCCACACCGTGACATTCTCCTTCTCCACCTGTCCATTCCCCCAGGGATTATAGCTCGTGGTCCTACTAGTTGCAATACCCCTAGTCAGCAGGTATTGGCGCAGCTCATCGCTCATAAACAAGGACACAGTGATATAGCAGGGGTATCCAAACAGAGTGAAGAGCTTGTGCAGGGCTTTTATAACTGACGTGGTGGTGGTATCGGGGCAGGGGATGGTGAAGGGGAACCGTGAGTACTCGTCGATTACGTTAAGAAAGTACACATTGCGGTCGGTGGAGGGAAGGGGGCCCTTAAAGTCGACACTCAGTCGCTCAAAGGGGCGGGTGGCCTTGATTAGTTGTGCCTTTTCAGGTCAGTAGAAGTGCGGTTTGCGCTCTGTGCAGACTTGGCAGTCCCTGGTCATCAACTTCAAATCCTACTGGCATTATTGATAAAAATTTTAGGTTTAAATCCTTTTCAGAAGGGATTAATAGCAATTATTTATGATATAATTATGAAATTACAGCCAGATATATCTGATAAAGTTAAAAAAGAATGGGAAAGGGAACTTCAACTTTGTCTACCTATAGAGAAATGGGATAAAATTTTTCAATTAGTTAGTACTTCTTCTATATGTGCTAAACATACATTAATACAATTTAAAGTAGTACATAGAGCCCATATGTCCAAAGATAAACTAGCTTGTTTTTATTCCCATATAAACCCTACTTGTGATAGATGTCACTCTGAGGTGGCTTCTTTAACTCATATGTTTTGGTCCTGTCCACCTTTGGAAAAATATTGGAAAGATATTTTTGATATTATTTCAACAGTTCTATGTTTTGATTTAAAACCCCATCCTATTACGGCAATTTTTGGATTGCCAATGGTAGAACACAGATCTTTGTCTTCTTTAGCCTGTCAGATGATAGCATTTGTTACTTTAATGGCTAGAAGATCTATTTTGTTGAACTGGAAGGAGATCAACCCTCCTACTACTTTCCAATGGTTTTCTCAAACTATATTAAGTTTAAATTTAGAAAAAATTAGAAGTGATATTTTTGACCCTTCGGTTAAATTTGAAGAAACTTGGAAACCTTTTATGCAACATTTTCATATGATGTAATCTGACCTTTCCGAATCTTTTTTTTTCCTAACTTAAATTATATGAATAGAGGAGCAGAGTTGACGACATTACTGAACGTGTCTGATTCAAGATATTGGTCTAGCCCTGTTTTGTTCTGTTTTTTTTGGTTTTTTTCTCTTTTTCTTTTGGGGATTTTTTTTGTTTATATATTTTTTTTGTTTTTATTTCTTTTCTTATGACTAATTTCATTATGAGTTTGGAAGTCTATTATTCCTATGTTACTTAAAATCCTTTTTGTATATGCTGATTAAGATTATTCCAGTCTCTTTGTACCAACTTTGTTATTGAATTTATAATTTTGAAAATTAATAAAAAGATTTAAAAAGAAAGTAAGAATTTTATCATTTTTGATTTTGCCCCGCTGTTGGTTACTAAACACGAATGCGACTGCGCGCTGGTCAGTCAGCAGGGTGAACTTTTTGCTGGCGAGATAGTGCCTCCAGTGCCTAATAGCTTCCACTATGGCCTGGGCCTCTTTCTCCACCGCAGAGTGCCGAATTTCAGGGCCTTGAAGAGTACGGGAGAAGAACGCCATCGGTCTTCCCGCCTGGTTGAGTGTAGCAGCCAGTGCAAAGTCAGAAGCGTCACTCTCTACTTGGAAGGGAATGGCCTCGTCCACCACATGCATTGCTGCATTGGCAATGTCCCCTTTAATGCAGCTGAAGGCCGCGTGGGCCTCGGCTGAGAGGGGAAATGTGGTGGACTTGACCAGGGGGCAGGCCTTGTCTGCGTAGTTAGAGACCTATTGGATGTAATATGAAAAGAAGCCCAGGCACCTTTTGAGGGCTCTGAGGGTGTTGGGAAAAGGGAGTTCCAACAGGGGACGCATACGATCGGGGTCAGGGCCAATGACTTTGTTCTCCACGACGCACCCAATGATAGCAAGTCGGGTGGTCCCGAATACACACTTGTCCTTGTTATAGGTGAGATTGAAAGCTTTGGCTGCTTGGAAGAATTTTCGGAGGTTGTTGTCGTGATCCTGCCAGTCGTGCTTGCAGATGGTGATGTTATCCAGATATGGGAACGTGACCTTCAGTTGGCACTGGTCCACCATCCGGTCCTTTTCCCTCTGGAAGACAGACACACCATTTGTGACACCGAAGGGGACGCGCAGGAATTGATAAAGCCTGCCGTCCACCTCGAAGGCAGTGTAAGGGCGGTCCTCCCGGCGGATGGGGAGCTGATGGTAAGCGGATTTTAGGTCTACGGTCGAGTACACCTTGTACTGTGCTATCTGATTGCCCATATCCGCGATGCGGGGTACAGGGTACGCGTTGAGCTGCATGAACCTATTGATGGTCTGGCTATAGTCCACGACCTTCCTATTTTTCTCCCTGTTCCGAACAATGACCACCTGCGCCCTCCAAGGACTTGTGCTTGTCTCAATGACCCCCTCCCTGAGCAGCCGCTGCACCTCCGACTTAATGAAGGCTTTGTCCCCCGCGCTGTACCTCCTGCTTTTAGTTGCCACAGGTTTACAGTCGGGGGTCAGGTTGGCAAACAGCGGTGGGGGAGGGTTCCTGAGGGTGGAGAGGCCGCAAGTGGTGTCGGTAGTGCAGCTGTTGGCATGGTGTTGGGTGGGATGTGCGGGTCGGTGTGTGTGTGTGGTCAGTAGCGGGGTATGTGACGTATTCCTACAAAACTGAGCATTTCTGACAGTGATTGGTGGGAGGGGCCCATCATACTCCATTGTCACACTTTTCAGGTGGCTCTGGAAGTCGAGCCCCAATAGCACAGGGGCACACAGTTGAGGCATGACCAGTAACGTAAAGTCTCGATATTCTATGCCGTGCATCACTAGTGTTGCTACACAACCCCCCCGGATGTCTGTTGTATGTGACCCAGAAGCCATGGCGACCCTCTGGCTGACCGGCCATATCGCGAGTCTGCAATGCTGCACCGTGTCCGGGTGGATAAAACTCTCCGTGCTGCCTGTGTCAAACAGGCAGCTTGTCCTGCGCCCCTCCACCAGGATGCCCATCATTGACCTTGCGAGCTGGTGGGGAGCGCTTTGGTCGAGGGTCATGGGGGCCAGAGTAAAGTCGCTGTCTTGGTCGGGCGCGGAGGGGTGCCTGGTGAGCACCCGTTGGTCGCCTGGTGAGCACCCGTGGGTCGTAGGCGGTTCGAGGTGGCACTGACCGAGATGGCTGCCCCCATGTCTCGCACATGGTGGCGGCGTGCAGGCAAGATGGCGACCCCCATGTCTCGCACGCAGTGCTGCTCGATCCCGCTCGCAGTTTGGACTTACAGGCCTTGGCGAAGTGGCCCTTCTTTCCGCAGCTGGAGCAGGTAGCTTCTCAGGCCGGGCAGCATTTCCGGGGGTGCCTCTCGAGTCCGCAGAAGTAACACTTTGTGGACTCGAGACTGGCAGCAGCCATGGTCGATTTGCCGGCGGGTTGCGGGGTCTGTGGCATCCACAAGGTCGTCGGGAGATCGCGTGCCTGGACAGCGTCAGAGTTGTGCAGAGCGACCTCCAGCGTGTCAGCCAGCTCAGTCGCCGAACGTAAGGTAAGAGCGGCGTGTTCCAGCAGCCGCTGGCGCACATAGACTGACCTGGTCCCCGTGACGAAGGTGTCTCTTACTTGGAGCTCCTCATGCTCTTCGGACGTCAGCCCCCAGCAATTGCAGGCCCGCACGAATGTCTGTAGGGCCCAGACGAACTCAGCGCTTGACTCTCCGGGCTGCTGCTGCCGCATCGCTAAGCGATGTCACGCATAGATGGTGCTTACCGGCTGCAGGTATTGTCTTCTGAGGGCGCTCATCGTGCCATCATAGCTCGGCTGGTCTCTGATCATTGAGTAGACCCGTGGACTGACCCTGGAGAGGAGAACTCTGCGCTTCGCGGTGAACTTGGTCACTTCAATCTCCTCCAGGTATGATTTGAAGCAGGCTAGCCAGAGTTCAAAAGCGTTTCCGGCTTCAAGTGTTTGTGGGTCGAGGTCTAGCTTGTCGGGTCTCAGAACGTGTTCCATGCTTTAAAGTTACTGTTAATAGAATTGATGCACTATCAATTACTCCAAAAGTCTGGAAGTAGAGTAAATACTGAAGGGCTTTTATTAACAGTAAATGGACCAACGTTCATGCTGAGTATCTGTCCTGGACTGAGGGAGGAGCAGTGACACAATCGCCTTTATTCAGGAGTCTGTGGGAGGAGCCACAGGAGCAGTCAGCAGAGGGGCATGTCCAGGCATGTCCAGACAGGTAACCCAGTTACAACCTATATATATGGTTTACCACAAGAAGTGTGAAGCCAAACACTCAACAATTCAGGAACAGCTTCTTCCCCTCTGACATCCAATTTCTGCATGGACATTAAACTACTTATTTAATTTAACCTATATATATGCACACACTTATGTAATTCACAGTTTTTTACTCTATTATTGTTGTACTGCTGCCACATAACAACAAATATCATGACATATGTTGGTGATATGAAAACTGATTCTGATTCTAATATTTGTAATATTGCAATATCCATAATGTGAAAGCCTTATGTGTAATGTGTGCTTGAATAATACACTTAGTTTGCTTACCTTCACTTTATCACTGAGATTAAAATGTCTGCTTCTCAGCATTGCCCGTCTTTCCTTGGTATGATGTTTGGAGTCTTGATATAGTTTGTTTGCTTGGTTTTGTCATTTAGTAGCTGAATAACAGATTGATTTTTTTTAAGTACTCTTTTCAACCTGAGGAAGTTATAACACTAAGTATAGATCTGCACGTTAAATAGTCATCATTTAAAAGTGAAGAGCTCTTCAATGTAAGCCAGGCAAGAGAGAGCATTACATTCAGTGTGAATACTTGAAGGTCCATTGAAGCTTTTGAGTTTATTGTACAGCTTGCTGAATTGTCGGAGAACTAACACAGATTCAATCCATTATCTGATTTTGGCTGCAGTATTGTCAGATGAGATAGGAATTATAATTTGTTCCATAAATTATGGAGGGGGAAAATAATACTTCTGATTGAACATCAGCAAAGTTCATATATTAGGCAGATCTAGATGTATCTGATCTGCTTGAATGTTAGAGCACTGTTCCAAGGGCTGCGTTTTGTTCCATGTGTGAGATGTGGAAATTCTGGGAGGCCTCCAGCCAGGTAAATGCCAGGTATACCGAGCTGCAGTTCCTCCAAAAACGTATTAAGGAACTGGAGCTGCAGCTCGATGGGAGACTGGGGAAATGAAAGATAGGAGTTACAGGGAGGTAGTCACCCCGAGGTTGCAGGAGGCAGGTAACTGGGTGTCTGTCAGGAGAAGGAAGGGAAATGGGCAGTCAGTGCAGAGGTACCCCTGTGGCCGTTCCTTTCAATACTAAGAAAACGACTTTGGATACTATTGAGGGGGATGACCTACCAGAGAGGAGCTTCAGTGTACTGGGTCTCAGGCAGCGAATCTGCTGCTGTGGCTCAGAAGAGAAGAGAGGTGAATAGGACTGCAGTGGTGATAGGAGATTCCTTAGTCAGAGGTAGAGAGATGAGATTCTGTGGAGGTGATAGATAGAGTGTTACCTCCCAGGTGCTAGGGTCAGGGAGGTCTTGGATCAGATCCACGGCATTCTGAAGGGAGAGGTGAGTAGCCAGAAGTCTTGGTACATATCGGCACCAATGACATAGGTAGGAAAGACGAGGAGGTTCTGAAGAGAGATTTTAGGGAGCTAGGTAGAAAGCTGAAAACTGGGACCTTCAGCATAGTAATCTCTGGGTTGTTGCCTGTGCCACACGCTAGTGAAGGTAAGAATCGGATAATTTGGTGGATGAATGCATGCCTGAGGACCTAGCTCAGGGGGCAGAGGTTCAGATTTATGGATCATTGATATCTCTTCTGGGGAAGGTACTCCCTGTACAAGATGGATGGGTTACACCTGAACGAAAGGGGGTCCAAATTCCTTGTGGGCAGGGTTGCTAGAGTTGTTCAGGGGGGTTTAACCTAATTTGGCAGGGGGATGGGAACTGGAGTGATAGGGCTGAGGATGGGGTAGTGTAATGAGACAGAGGCAGTGTGTAGTGAGACTGCTAGCAAGGAGAGGCTGATGAAAGAGCAAAGTTGCTGTTAACAGGATGTGGCAATGTAAAGGGTGGACAAAATTGAAAAGAGTGAATACAGGACTGAAGGTGTTATATTTGAATGCATGCAGTATATGGAATAAGGTAGATGAACTTATAGCATAGTTACAGATTAGCATGTATAATGTTGTTGGCATCATTGAGTCATGGCTGAAAGAAGATAATAGCTGGGAGCTTAATGCCCATGGAAACACATTGTATCGAAAGGACAGGCGGGCTGGCAGAGGGGTAGCGTGGCTCAGTTGGTAAAAAAAAATGAAATCAAATCACTAGAAAGAGGTGACATAGTGTCGGAAAGTGTTGAATCATTATGGGTAGAGCTAAGGAACTGCAAGGGTAAAAAGACCCTGATGGGAGTTATATACAGACTGCCAAACAGTAGTAAAGAAGTGGTCTACAAATTACAATGGGAGATAGAAAATGCATGCCAAAAGGGCAATATTATGAATATCACAGGGGATTTCAACATGCAAGTAGATTGGGAAAATTAGGTTGGTGCTGGATCCCAAGAGGGGGAATTTGTTGAATACCCATGAGATGGCTTTTTTGGAGCAGCTTGTGGTTGAACCCCTCAGGGGGTCAGCTATTCAGGACTGGGTGTTGTGCAATGAACCAGAATTGAATAGAGACCTGAAGGTAAAAGGAAGCTTGGAGGCAGGTGATCATAATATGTTCGAATTCAGCCTGAAATTTGAGGAGGAGAAGTCAATTCAGAAGGTGCAGGATATTTACATCCCAAAGGCGGGACAAGAAGAGTCAAAGCCAAAGAGAGGGCATATAATAGAACAAAAATTAGTGGGAGATTAGGGAAGCTTTTAAAAACCAACAGAAGGCAACTAAGAAAGTCATAAAGAAGCAAAATATGGAATTGGAAGGTAAACTAGTCAATAATATCAAAGCAGATGCAAAATGTTTCTGCAAATATATAAGTAGTAAAAGAGAGGTGAGAGTAGATATCGGAACTGGAAAATGATGTTGGAGAGGTAGTAATGGGATACAAAGAAATGGTGAATGGACTGAGTAAGCATTTTACATCAGTCTTCACTGTGGAAGAAACTAGCAGTATGTTAGGAGTTCAGAAGTGTCGGGTGTGTAAAGTTGTCATAACTAGAGAGAAGGTTCTTGAGAAACTGAAAGGTTTGAACTTAGATAAGTCCTTGGACCAGAAGTTTCTAAAAGAGATGGTGGAGGCTGATATGTCTGTTGGAATTCTTTGAAGAAATAACGATCAGGGTAGGCAAAAGCGAATCAATGAATGCTGTGCACTTAGATTTACAAAAGGTCTTTGACAAGGTGCCACACATGAGGCTGTTTAACAAGTTCAGAGCCTAAGGTATTAGAGGAAAGATACGAGCATGGATAGAACATTGGCTGATTGGCAGGAGGCAAAGAGTGGGGAAAAGAAAGCCTTTTCTGGTTGGCTGCTGGTGACTAGTAGTGTTTCACAGGGGTTTGTGTTGGTACCACTTCTCTTTACATTATGTCAATGATGGAATTGATGGCTTTGTGGCCAGGTTTGCGGATGATATGAAGATAGGTGGAGGGGCAAGTAGTTTTGAAGAAGTAGAGAGATTACAAAAGGATTTAGACAGATTAGGAGAATGGACAAAGAAGTGGCAGATGGAATACTGTGTTGGGAAGTGTATGATCGTGCACTTTGGTTGAAGAAATAAAAGCATAGCCTATTTTCTAAATGGAGAGAAAATTGAAAAATCTGAGGTGTAACGGGACTTGGGAGTCCTTGAGCCATAACATCATAAGACCATAAAACATAGGAGCAGGACCAGGCCATTCAACTGATGGAGTACTGGCTGCTATTCCATCATGTCTAATGATGAATCCCATTCAATCCCATACGCCTGCCTTCTTGCCATAACTTTTGATACCCTGACCAGTCAGGAAACTAACAATTTTCGCTTTAAATATACCCACAGTCTTGGCCTCCACAGCTGTGTGTGGCAGAGCATTCCACAGATTCACTACTCTCCAGCTAAAAAAAATACTGCTCTATCTTTGTTCAATTTTGAGGCTGTGCCCTCTAGTTCTGGACTACCCCACCAGAGGAAACGTCCTCTCCACATCCACTTTATCTGGTCCTTTCAACATTCAGTAGGTTTCAATGAGATCCGCCTACATTCTTCTAAGAACAGACCCAAAGCTGCTAAACGCTTCTCATATATTAACCCCTTCATTCCTGGAATTATCCTCGTGAACCTCCTCTGGACTCTCTAATGACAATACATCATTTTTGAGATATGGGGCCCAAAACTGTTGACAATACTCCAAGTGCAGCCTGACTAGTGTCTTATAAAGCTTCAGCATTATCTCCTTGTTTTTATATTCTATTCCCCTTGAAAAAAATGCTAACATTGCATTTGACTTCTTTACCACAGACTTGGCCTGTAAATTAATCTCCTGCAAGTCTTCCACGGGGACTTGCAAGTCCCTTTGCACCTATGATGTTTGAATTTTCTCCTCATTTCAATAATAGTCTTCACTTTTGTTCTTTTTACCAAAATGTGTTTTCATACATTTCCCAACACTGTATTCCATCTGCCACTATTTTGCCTGTTCTTCCAATTTGTCTGTCCTTCTGCAATCGCATTGCTTCTTCAGCATTACCTACCCCTTCATTTTAGTATCATCTGCAAACTTTGCCACAAAGCTATTAATTCCATTATGTAACTCATTGCCAAACAATGTGAAAAGCAGTGGTCTCAGTACTACCGTGAGGAACACCACTAGTCACTGGCAGCCAACCAGAAAAAGCCCCTTTATTCCTCTATCCATGCCAGTATCTTTCCTGTAATGCCATATAATTTTATCTTGTTAAGCAGCCTCAGATGAGGCACCTTATCAAATGCCTTCTGAAAATCCAAGTAGGTGACATACATTGCTTCTCCTTTAACCACCCTACTTGTTATTTCCTCGAAGGACTCTAACAGATTTGTCAGGAAAGATTTCCCTTCACAGAAGCCATGCTGACTTTGACTTATTTTATCATTAGTCTTCAAGTACTCTGAAACCTCACCTTAATAATAGACTCCAACACTTACCCAACCCCTGAGGGTTCTTTTGCCTTCCTCCCTTCTTAAAGAGTGAAGTGACGTTTACAATCTTCCAGTCTTCCAGGACCATGCCAGAATAAAGTGATTCTTGAAAAATCATAACCAATGCATCCGTTATCTCCTCAGCATCCCCTTTCAGGACTCTGGGTATGTAGTCCATATGGTCCAGGTGACTTATCCACCATAAGCCCTTTCAATTTGCCTAGATCTATTTCCTTTGTAATAGCAATGCCACTCACTGCTGTTCCCTGACACTCATGGACCGTCTGGCATGCTGCTCGTGTCTTCCATAGTGAAGACTGATGCAAAATACCCATTAAGTTCATTTGTCATTTCTTTATCCCCCATTACTAGCTCACCAGCATCATTTTCCAGTGGTGCAATATCAACTCTCACCTCCCTTTTACTCTTTATCTAACTGAAAAACGTTTAGTATCCTGCTTTATATTATTGGCTAGTTTGGCCTCATATTTCATCTTTTCCTTCCTATGGCCTTTTTAGTTGCCTTTTGTTGGATTTTAAAAGCTTGCCAATCATTCAACTTCCCACTCACTTTTGCTACATTATATGACCTTTCCTTGGCTTTTATGCAGTCCTTGACTCTCTTATCAGACATTTGAGAACTTCTGTGGGACATATCTACCCTGAGCCTTGTGAACCATTCCCGGAAACTTCAGCCACCTCTGCTCTGCCATCATCCTCACCAGCATCTCCCTCCACTTGACTAGTGCAAGCTCCTTTCTCATGCCTCTGTAATTCCCTTTATTCTATTGTGATACTAATATACGCGTCTTATGCTTCTCCCTCTCAAATTGCAGTATGAATTCAATCATATTATGATCACTACCTCCTAAGGGTTCCTTTACCTTAAGCTCCCTAATAATATCTGGATTATTACACAACACCCAATCTAAGATAGCCTTTCCCCAAGCTGGCTCAAGCATAAGTGGCTCTAAAAAGCCATCTTATAGGCGTTCAACAAATTCCCTCTCTGGACACCAACTTGGTTTTCCCAATCCCTTTACATATTGAAGTCTTCCATTAAAATTGTGACATTATCCTTATTACATACCTTTTCGAGTTCCCCTTGTACACTCACCCCCACATCATGGCTGCTATTTGGAGGTCAGTTTCTTATCTCTGCCCACAAAGATTTGACATTCTCTGACCCTGACACCCCACTTTCTAAAGCTTGTGCAGGATTTCCTGAAGGTTAATTTGCAGGTTGAGTTGGTGGTGGAAAAGGAAAATGTGATATTAGCATTCATTTCAAGAGGACTAGTATATAAAAGCAAGGATGAAATGTTGAGTCTTTATAAAGCTCTGGTATGATCTTTCATTACGAACTTAAAGAGAAAAAAAAATACTTGGACCTTCAATGTTCTTCTTAATTTCTGGTTTTTTGCCTCGATCGTCTTCAAACAATTCCTGAATATACTCAGTCCATCTGTTCATAATCTCATCTTTTTCCATGATAATGGTACCGTCCTTTGCTTTCAAACATCCACTTGAAGAACAGAGGAGCTTTTTACCAGTGATATTCTTGATTTGTTGATGTAACCTTTTTGGATCAGTAACAGGGATTTTTTCTAGTTGCTCGCGTTCCTAGTTTAACCATTCTTCTTTGGCTTTTTGACATAAGCATTTAACTTTTTTTTATCTAAGGACTTATATTCTATAGGATTTGCTTTCTTCTGTCTCCTTTCTTCCATTAGATTTTTGATTTCATCTGTCATCCGTTTATTCTTTGTCCTTTTTTCTTTTTTAGGAATCACTGACTTTGCTGATTCTACCAAGGCATCCTTTAGAAAGTTAAACTTCATTTCTACATGATTGCTATCATCTTCAACAGGTTCTATTTCTAGACTTTGAAATCTATTCCTTACTTCAATTGTAAATTTTTTAAGAAGAACGTTGAAGGTCCAAGTATTTTAAAATCTGAAGTTTGTAATGCAATAATTAAGGTGAAGAAAGGAAAGGCAGCAGGTCCTGATGAATTAGTAATAGAACAAATTATCACCCTTGAAGATTATGAAATTGAAAAGCTTACGGATTTAATCAATAACATTTATGAGACTGGAATGCTACCAGAAGAGATGAAAAAAACAGTATTTATCACTCTTCCTAAGAAACCTGGAGCAATAGAATATGAATTACATAAGTTTAATGAGTCATATCACCAAGATACTTCTAAGAATTTTGATGACAAGAGCTTAAAGTAAGATACAAGCTGAAATAGGTAAAGAACAATGTGGTTTTGTAAAAGACAAAGGTACAAGAAGTGCAATATTGATGTTAGGGATACTATCAGAATGAGCTATTCAAGTGCAAAAAGATTTGTTTGTTTTATCAACGATTGCAGGAAACTCTAGATCTAGATTTGAAAGACCTCCACCTAATCAGAAATCTGTACTGGGAACAAACTACCACTGTAAGAATAGATGGAGAAGTGAGTCAGTTTATGAAAATCAAGAGAGGCATTAGACAAGGGTGTGTTTCCTCTTCTGATTTGTTTAATGTGTACAGTGAAGCAATATTACAAAAAATAAGTGACATCTTGGGAATCAAAGTTAGCGGTGAAAACATCAATAATTTCAGATATGTGGATGACACTGTGTTAATTGCAAGTACAGAAGAAGAACTACAAAACGTAATTGATATAGTTGTTGAAGAAAGTGCAAAAATGGGTCTGTCTATCAATTGCAAAAAGACAGAATGTATGGTAATATCCAGAAAGAAGGAGAATCCTATCTGAAGGCTGAGAATAAACAGGGAAGACATAAAACAAGTACAGAACCTTTGCTACTTAGGAAGCTGGGTGACATCAGATGGCAGGTGCAACTTGGACATCAAAAGAAGAATAGGGTTGGCAAAAGAAACCTTTACGAGAATGAAGAGTATAATGACCAATAGTAAACTAGGCAGGACAACCCGCCTCAGAGTACTGAAATGTTACGCTTATCCAGTTATGTTATATGGCTCAGAATGTTGGACAATATCTAGTAACATGAGGAAACAAATTGAAGCAGCTGAGATGTGGTTTTTGAGGAGGATGCAAAGAATATCATGGATGAAACGAATATCTAATGAGGATGTCATGAGCAGAGCAAGCACAAAAAGAGAAGTAATGTAGGAGATCATGAAAAGGCAATGTAACTTCATTGGACATGTGATTAGGAAAGTGGAGTTAGAATGCACGGTAATTATGGGAAAGATTGAAGGGAAGAAAGCAAGTAGAAGACAAAGACGAATGATGATGGAGACAGCAGCCAGAGAACTGGAAATGAATACCAATGAACTGATCCACTTGACCCGAAACAATAGTGAGTGGGCCATGGCAGTCAAAGCTCAAACTGGGCATGGCACTTGATGATGATGAGATGATCTCTCATGGAGTATTGTGAGGAATTTTGGGCCCCTTATCTAAGAAAGAATGTGCTGATATTGGAGAGGGTTCAATGGAGGTTCACAAAAATGAATGGAGGATTGAAAGGCTTGTCATATGAGGAGTGTTTGATGGTTGTAGGTCTCTATTCACTAGAATTCAGAAGAATGAAGGATGACTCCATTCAAACCTATGGAATGTTGAAACGTAGATAGAGTGGATTTGGAGAGGATGTTTCCTGTGGTGAGGCAGTCTAAGACCAGAGGACACAGCCTCAAAATAGAGGGGTGACCTTTTGGAACAGAGATGAGGAGGAACAACTTTTAGCCAGAGAGTGGTGAATCTGTGGAATTAATTGCGACAGGCAGCTGTGGAGGCCAAGTTATTGGGTGTATTTAAGGCAGAGGTTGATAGATTTTTGATTGGTCAGGGCATGAAGGGACACAGGGAGAAGGCAAGAGACTGGGGCTGGGAGGGAAATGGATCTGCCATGATGAAATGGTGGTGCAGACTCAGTGGACCAAATGCCTAATTCTGTTTCTATACCTTATGGTCTTACGGACTTTGTATGTCAAGACAGGACTGTTTACTAAGAAGAAGAAGAATAGCCCTTAACTCAGCAGTGGAGTTACTGGGGCACCGTCTTTTGACGGTGTTTCCGTAGCAAGGTATTCTTGTTTTTTTTTATGAGGCCGAGTTGCTAGCTCGAAGCTCAACCCAACTTGGATTCGAACTTGCGAACCTTCGTTCCGGAGTCCGGCGCTGATATTATTGCGCCACCAAGTGGGACACTGTCTACTAAAATGTTACAAAGTTTCTCTTTGTGCTAATGGCATTCATTAAACTGGTTCATGAGAGTGAAAAAGTTTGCATTATTGTAATCTGAAAATGGTGAAAATAAATCAAGTTTGGAGTATTATCAAATAAATTGACAGCAAGAAAGATCAGATATTCGGACCAAAACCTTGATAAGTGACGTTTAAGGAAAAAGGTGAAAATGTAGAAACCACTGAACAGATTTCGAGTTTATGGTTTGGACAACTGAAGGCATAGTTACAAATTATTTATTTATATAAAATCAGTAACACCCAAACTGGCCAGAATTGGATGTGTGCAGAGATCTGATGAGGGTTGCAGTACTTGAGATTACAGTTGTAGTTTTTGATTTTAAAACCTTTTTTCATTGAGACTTTTTTCCAGGCTGGTGATAAAAGAATGCATGAGCAAAGACGTAATAGCTACAATGTAAGATTTGATTAAAAGCAGGGCAGTCAGCCACGAACATTGGAATAACCAGATTCAGGGTAGGTAAAGTGTGAATAACTTGATGTAGGGATAAAGGTGAACTATGTTACGGAACTGTAAGAAAATGGTTGTTACTGGACGGGAAATGTGATTGGAATCTGATGTACAGACCACATGCAAGACTAAAGTGGAAAATGGTGTGTTTTATATGCAGGCTTTGTATCCTCTAACAAATGTGCAAATGAACACAAAGCCCTAACCATAGAGTAGTTCAGTGCATAGAATTTCCAAGAATGATATGTTTGTTGTTGCGAGTATTTTTTGTATTTTGATTAAATTCAGGTAGCTTGAGTTTTGGTAACATGAGTTATTAATATTACGTGTTCTGTAACTGCATACTTTGTATTCTGTTTCATAAATGACTTTTTTCCCCCTGGTTGTTAGGCTTCCAATATTGGCATCTGATTTACTAATAACAAAATGGCAGTTTACATCATTAAGGGATAGGAACACAAACAATGTTATCAGCAGCTGCAAGCTGCCTGCAGATTTTCAAGCCACATCATGCAGAACCATATGTAGGTGTCGGCTCTTGTTCATGGGTAATAAATGGTTTATCTTCGGCTTCCAATTATGGCAGCAAATAGATGCTCAGTGTGACAAAATGAAAATGGTGTTTAGATGCCGAGTTGCTAGATTGCAGCAAATGGCTGCAACCTATGGTTAATGTTGTAACACTAATGAATTCTGAGAATTAATTTTCAGCTCAGGAAGTCTGTTGAAGCCAGCCAGAATGTCAAACAAGATAAGAGACTCAGTGTCACAAGAGTTTGGATTTTTGTTTTCTGCTGTTGGACAATTGTTTCTGACCTCATAAATTAGAGGTGATAGGATGCAATACATCGTAAGATGACTGCCGATGTTGAGTATAAACAAAACAAATTAATAATTACTTCCTATATAATTTAAACATACAAATGCAGTTTTCTTTTAGTTAGAGCCCTTAAAAGAAAATATTTTTCAAAATAATTTGAAGTGAAAACCATTTTTTTGCCAATCGCTGAATCAGAAATGTAACTAGTAAAATGCATGAGGCAGATGAATATAAATTCATCTAAATTTGCCACCCATTTAAATAAAACTAAAAATGAGCTCTCAGTTGTCCAAATGATAAACATTAGTTATGGCATTCAGTAATAGACAGCTGTTAAATTAATTAGAAAATGATAAATTTCTCTGGGTGGACCTGTTGATTCTTTTATCAAATAGATGGAAAAGGTGGATACATCACGTTTTTTTTGCACTTTTACCAGCAAGCTGCAATAAATAATGAGAACACACAGCATCCTGCAAACCCTGCTTACATCATTGCCAGGAAAATGCTGGTCTAAGACATGAGGTAGTGCCAACCAGCGCACAACCAGTGGCTGGTGTGAACATACAGGATTACGAAGAACCTCCTTGGAGAATAAGATGTTAGACCAGTTGAAAAATTGGGCTAAACGAAGGAACAACAAGTGGCTTATCCTTCACTGGTAGAATCATTGTTCAAGGAATGATGTTCTTGCACTCATTCAGTGGTAGGCGAAACTTGTTAAATAATAGAAGTCAAATCCGTTTTTATATCGGATCTTGTTTTATATGCCTTTGTTTAACTTTACACTATTTCCTGAAATAGAAAGCAAGAGCTACTCTGTCAGAATAATTGTGTCAGAAGTAAAGCTAGAGTTGTTCACATACAGTATATCGTATTTATAATTTAAATGCAGATTTTACTTGGAGGTTATTTTTTATAATAGTTTTGGGGGGAAATGACTTTACTATTTTAAGCAGTGGCAAATGATTTTTCAAAATAGTCGGAAATCAGCTTTATAACATAAATTTTATTTACTGAATACAAAGGAAGACTAGCCTTAAGTAAGGAAATGCTGATGTTCCAGCTTATTGATCCAAGTTGCAATTTCAAAGCTACGATAATTTCTTTGGCATTTGATATTTTTGCTTTTTTTATTCCGTCATTTTGGGCTCAATGGCACAATCTTAGTCCATATTAACTCATAATTGTACCTTACGAAATGTTAAAATAATAAAGTGACATTTGTTCTTTCTGTAATTTTTGCCAGTTTTTGAAATGTTTTTGGCTTATTTAAAAATAGTTAAGTATCAAGAAACATACAGTATGTTCAGATAATGTACAATTTTGTATTCCATGCTCTTAGTATGAATAAGACATTTGAATGACATGATTGCCATTGCATGGATAACACAGCATTTTTACCACATGCTTGTTCAGGATTTTAATGTCATTTTATGCCACTTTTTCAGATGCCTAATTAAAGATTTCGAAGAGCGTCCGTCGGTTGAATATTTATTGGACCACCCATTTATAAAGCCAGCTCATAGAAAAGGCGTAAAGCTGCAGGAGCGGCTAGCTAATCTGATCAAAGTACAGCAAGAAGAATGTTCGGCAAAAACTAGGTATGATACTACACTGTTAATGTGCTGGTCTTAAATAAGATACTTCAAAATGGCCAGTAGTATTTGAAAATAGTTTGTAACTGAACAATGATTCATAATCAAGTCATAAAAGCATGTTGTAAAATAATTGATAAGATTGTATTTTTATTACAGTATAGTCTAAGTCAGTGGTAGAAAAATATTTTCCAGTTAAAGCTTTATACCGTAGTAAGTTGTACCATGGAAGTTGTTCTTGGAACCTCCTTACTTTTTATTCTCACAAGGAAAGTATGAAAAAAAATCCACACGGTAGTTCAAAAGTTAGGACCAGAAATGCAGGGGCAACATGCTTAGGGCGCCATGGTGGCATTGTAGTTAGCGCGACACAATTACTGCTCAGAGTGTTCTGGAGTTTGGAGTTCAATTCTGGTGCCGTACTATAAGGAGTCTCTGTACGTCCTTCCCGTGGAATGCGAGCGTTCTCCCGGATGCTCCGATTTCCTCCCACAGTGCAAGGACGTATGGGGTAGGTTAATTGGTCTTTGGAGATTGTCCCGGGATTAGGTTAAGCATGGTTGTGGGGTTACTGGGGTGGCATGGCTCGAAGGGCTGGAAGGGTCAGCTCCACTCTGGACAGCTGAATAATAAATTGTATGCAGTTTGCAACAGCTAATCAATGAAGAACTTAGACTTTTTTCTTCGACTACATCTCATCATTTGAGCATGCAGATCTTCACATGTGTTATATTTTTTAAAAGCACTTTATATAATATAAATCTTAGCATATACAAATTTGCTAATTGTTATTGGTCCAACTGAAGCAACAGCATTAATTAAGCATACTTCCACATTGTGAAATATTCTTATCTGTCCATTATCTATTATGTAGTTATCTTCCATAACAATAGTTTACATTACTAAGTTGTTTACAAGAATGCATTATCTTTGTAATATAAAGCATCGATATGTATACTTCTTTTGTTGAATAATGTTTTCAGTTTGTGTTGCAATATTTGGAATTGGCCAGTGAGTGGCAGAATACAGCTGAGTATAAAGGTTTTCTACTGAGATCGCTTTAATACAGTACTTGATGTTCTTAACTCACTGGCTGAAAGGTAATTTTGCATCCCCAGTGTGAACATTTTAGTTGTGAGATTACAACCACATAGTTTAGTAGTGCCTGAGCAATGCTTGGGCAGGGGTAGGTACCACCGAATGGCTCTTGTATAAATCACAGACTTTCTTTTGCATGCTTGGCAAAGGCAAATTATAAACCAATCAGAATTGGGTTTATTATCACAGACAAATGTGAGGTTTGTTGTTTTGCGGCAGCAGGACAGTCCAAGACATAAAAATTACATATAAATTACAATAAATAAATAAATAATGCAAAGACGAGCGATGTGGTAATGTTCCTGGGTTTGTGGACCATTCAGATATCTGATGGCAGAGGGGAAGAAGTTGTTCCTAAATTGTTGAGAGTGGGTATTCAGGCTCCAGTATCTCTTCCTCGATGGTAGTAATATGAAGAGGCAGTGTCCTGGATGATGAGGATCTTTAATGATGGATGCTGTCTTCTCTCGAAGGTGTCCTCGATAGTGGAGAGGAAAGGTTGAGCCCATGATGGAACTGGCTAAGTTTACAACCCTCTGCAGCCTTTTGTGATCCTGTGCATTGGAGGCTCCATACTAGGCTGGGATGCAAATCTGGGAATATTAATAGTGATGTACGAAGTGTACTGGGGTAATTGGAGAGTCGGGTGTGGACATGGTGGAGAACTGAACTGGAGAAGCTAGAAGTCAGATTGCCAGGTATGCCAGGTATGATGTTGTGGCCATCACTGAATTGTGGCTGAAGGATGGTTGTAGTTGGGAGCTGAATGTCCCAAGGTTACACATTATATCAGAGGGATAGGAAGATAGGCAGAGGGGTGGTGTGACTCTGCTGGTAAAGAATGGCATCAAATCAGTGGAAAGATATGACAGAAAGATAGGATCAGAAGACGTTGAACCCTTGTGCGCTGAGTTAAGAAACTGCAAGGGTAAAAGGACATTGATGGCAGTTATGTACAGGCCTCCCAACAGTGGCTGGGAGGTGGACCAGAGATTACAACTGGAAGTAGAAAAGGCAAGTCAAAAGGGCAATGTTACAGTAGTCATGGGAGATTTTAACATGCAGGTCGATTGGGAAAATCGGGTTGGTAATCAATCTCAAGAGAGTGAGTTTGTTGAATGCCTATGGGATGGCTTTTCAGAGCAGCTTGTCATTGAGTCTACTTGGGGATCAGCTATACTGGATTGGGTGTTATGTAATGAACCGGAGGTGATTTGGAAGCTTAAGGTAAAAGAACCCTTAGGAACCAGTGATCACAATATGATTGAGTTCAACTTGAAATTTGATCGGGAGAAAGTAAAGTCTGATGTAGCAGTATTTCAGTGGAGTAAGGGAGATTACAGTGGTATGAGAGAGGAGTTGGCCAAAGTAAATTGGAAGGAGTTGCTGGCAGGGATGTCAGCAGGGCAGCAATGGCGTGCATTGCTGGGAAAATGAGGAAGGAGCAGGACATATGTATTCCAAAAATGAAGAAATACTCAAATGGTAAAATATTACACCCATTGCTGACAAAGGAAGTCAAAGCTATTGTAAAAGCAAAAGAAAGGGCATACAACAAAGCAAAAATTAGTGGGAAGGTAGGGGATCGGGAAGTTTTTAAAAACCTACAGAGAGCAACTAAAAAAATCATTAGAAGGGAAAAGATGAAATAGGAACGCAAGCTAACAAATAATATCAAAGTGGATTGTAAAAGTTTTTTCAAGTATGTTAAAAATAAAAGAGAAATGAGAGTGGACATAGGACTGCTAGAAAATGAGGCAGGAGAAATAATAATGGGGGACAAGGAGGTGGCTGAGAAACTAAATGAGTATTTTGCATCAGTTTTCACAGTGGAAGACACTAGCAGTATGCCTGATGTTGTAGTGTGTGAAGGAAGACAAGTGGGTGCAGTTACTATTACAAGAGGGAAGGTGCTCAAAAAACTGAAAGACCTAAAGGTACATAAGTCACCCAGACAAGGTGAACTGCACCCTAAGGTTCTGAAAAGGGTAGCATTAGAAATTGTGGTGGCATTAGAAATGATGGTTCAAAAAATCATTGGACTCTAGCATGGTGCCAGAGGACTGGAAAACTGCAAATGTCACTCCATTCTTTAAGAAGGGAGGAAGGCAGCAGAAAGGAAATTATAGACCATTTAGCCTAACCTCAGTGGTTGAGAAGAGGTTAGAGTCAATTGTTAAGGATGAGGTGATGGAGTACTTGGTGACACAGGATAAGATAGTACAAAGTCAGCATAGTTTCCTTCAGGGAAAATCCTGCCTGACGAACCTATTGGAATTCTTTGAGGAGATTACAAGTAGGAGAGATAAAGGAGATGCAGTGGATGTTGTATATTTGAACTTTTCGAAGGCCTTTGACAAGGTGCCACACATGAGGCAGCTTACAAGTTAAGAACCCATGATATTAAAAGTAAGTTACTAACATGGTAAGAGCATTGGCTGATTGGTAGGAGGCAGCAAGTGGGAATAAAAGGATCCTTTTCTGGTTTGCTGCCAGTAACTAGTGGAGTTCCACAGGGGTTGGTGTTGGGACCACTTCTTTTTATGCTGTATATAAATGATTTAAACGATGGAATAGATGGCTTTGTTGCTAAGTTTGCAGATGATACGAAGGTTGGTGGAGGGGCAGGTAGTGTTGAGGGAACAGGTAGGATGCAGCAGGACTTAGACAGATTAGGAGAATAGGCAAGAAAGTGGCAACTGAAATACGATGTTGGAAAATGCATGGTCATGCACTTTAGTAGTAGAAATGTTATTTAGTAGCAGACTATTTTCTAAATGGGGAGAAAATCCAAAAGCCTGAGATGCAGAGGGACTTAGGAGTACTCGTGCGGAACACCCTGAAGGTTGAGTCGGTGGAGAGGAAGGCAAATGCCATGTTAGCATTCATTTCAAGAGGTCTAGAATACAACAGCAAGGATGTGATGCTGAGGCTTTATAAGGCACTGGTGAGGCCTCACCTTGAGTATTGTGAACAGTTTTGGGCCCCTCATCTTAGAAAAGATTTGCTGGCATTGGAGAGGGTTCAGAGGAGGTTCACAAGGATGATTCCAGGAGTGAAAGGGTTACCATATGAGGAGCGTTTGATGGCTCTGGGTCTGTACTTGCTGGAATTCAGAAAGATGAGGATGGATCTCATTGAAACCTTTCAAATATTGATGTGGAAAGGATGTTTCCCATGGTGGGAGAGTCTAGGACAAAACGGCACTGCCTCAGGATAGAGGGGTGCCCTTTCAAAACAGAGATGCAAAGAAATTTCTTTAGCCAAAGGGTGCTGAATTTGTGGAATTAGTTGCCACATGCAGTTGTGGAGGCCAGGTTATTGGGTGTATTTAAGGCGGAGATTGATAGGTTCTCGATTGAACATGCCATCAACGATTATGGGGAGAGGGCCATGAACTGGGGTTGAGGAGGCAAAAAAAGGATCAGCCATAATTGAATGGTGGAGCAGACTCGATGGGCCAGATGGCCTAATTCTGCTCCTATGTCTTATGGTCTTATGTTCTAAGTCAATATTATGGAAGTTTAATGGAGATAGTTGGCTTGTGATGGAATTACAATGAGTGTGGGAGTTTCCCTAAGTTGGGTGGGTTCCTAGCCCCATGCTTTATTTGGTCAGGCAGCAGAACTACTTAAAGCGTGAATCTTGGAACAGCGTGATCTAATATGCAAAGAAGAGGCAGATGAAATATGATATAGGGAAGTGTATTGTCAGGCACTTTGGTAGAAGCAATGCCGGCCTAGACTATTTTCTAAATGGGTAGGGAATTCAGAGATTGTAGGTGTCAAGGGGACTTCGGAGTGCTTGTGCAGAATTTCCTAGACGTTAACTTGCAGATTGAGTCTGCAGTAAGGAAGGTGAATACAATGTTAGTATTGATTTCCAAAGGACAAGAATATAAAAGCAAGAATGCAATGCTGAGGCCTTATAAGGCATTGGTCAGACTACACCTGGAGGATTATGAACAGTTTTGGGCTCTATATCTAAGAAAGTGCAAACATTGGAGGGAGTCTAGAGGAGGTTTACAAGAATGACACTGGGAATGAAAATGTTAACATATGAGGACCAGTGGATGGTTCTGGGCCTGTACTAGGTGGAGTTTAGCAGAATGAGGGGAGATCTCATTGATACCTACTGAATATTAAAAAGCGCAAGGTCTCTTCTGGACTGCTACTGTATCGTTTCTTAGGTAAGATATTAGCACTGTGTGCAGTAATCCGGCTGTGGTCTTACCAACATCCTTTGCAATTGTAACAAATCTTGCCTATTTCTAAACAACGATCACTTTGTAATACTGATCTACATGTATGTGAAGCACAAGAGAATAATTAGACCTGGGGTAGGACTGCTCAGGATCAGGGGAGAAACGTGCAAGAAGGTAAGAGAGGTCTGTAATCAATACTTTGCAGAAGCTCAGTCTTATTAGAGATGGTCAGCATCGCTTTGTGAGGGGCAGATTATGCCTCATGAGCCCGATTGAGTTCTTCAAGGAAGCAACGAAACAAATTGATGAATGTAGATTTTTGGACATGGTGTGTGTGGATTTTGGTGAAGCGTTTGACAAGGTTCCCCATGGTAGACTCATCTGAAGGTTCATGAGGCATGGGATTCATAGGAGTGTGGCTGTATGGATTTAGAACTGACAGAGGGTGGTAATAGATGCAATGTAATCTGCCTAGAGGTTGGTGACTCATCTGTTCTGGGACCCCCACCCCCCAGCTCTTTGTGATTTCGTGAGAAGTGGCAGATGGAGTTAAACCTGGAAAAGTACGAAGTGATATACTTTGGAAGATTGAACTTGAGGGCAGAGTACAAGGTTAATGACAGGATTCTTCACAGTGTGGAGACCAAAGGGACCTTGGGGGTCCACATACATAGATCCCTCACATTCGCTGTGCAAGCTGATAGGGTGGTTAAGAAGGTGTGTAGTGTGCTGGCCTTCATTAGTCAGAGGATTGAATGGTCCAGCTTCTTCCCACATCCCAAGGACATGCCGGTAAGTAAATTTGCTTCTGCAAATTACCTCTAATATTATTTTATGACAATAAAGAATTTATCTGGTAAAGAAAGGCATAAAAGAGAGAAAGGGGGATGGAATGCAGGGTGGCAGGGAAATAAGAAGAGGTGGGAAGGGTCCACTTACCATAAGACCATAAGATATAGCAGCAGACTTAGGCCATTTGGCCTATCGAGTCTGCTCCACCATTTTATCATGAAGGTCCTACTTCTGCCACTCCAATCTCCTGCCTTCTCCCTGCAACCCTTTGGAGGAACTTGACAGAGAAACAAAATACTTAGTGGGAGGAACACAGCTGCCTGCTACACCCCTGACCTATTAGACATGCACATGGCACCATAGTGAAACAAAGTGGCGTTGCTGTGCTGTGAGCTGGCATTGACTTTATGGGCTGAATAGCCTCCTCTGCGTTGTATTAAGAAAGGAGCGTGAAGGAGGTTAAAGGACAGGGATGTTGAAAGAAAACGGAATAGTAGTACGGGGTAGCTTTAACTGTTCATGAAATTGTGCTCCCTGCTGAGGTGCTGAGCCAATGAACAGTGCAATAAGTACTGGCTGCATGCTGCAATTATGTCAATCAGCCAGCAGCTCATAGCTGGTGTGTTGTTTCCATTGGAAGCAATTGGCAATTTGTGATTCCTGTGGCCATTTTTAAATGTTCTCCAAATTAGTCTGCAGTATAAATAATTATAATAACCTCAGGGTTTCTTTTTCTGAAGTGTTATTCTAGGTTCTGGTGAGTATTCTCAGGTTTAAATGAGTATTTTTTAATCTATTTCTGTGCACATAGATTTTTTTAAAAATGCTTTTATTTTCTTGGATTTTTAGAAAACTAATTAGACTTTCTGTATCCTTACCTAGAATAATTTGAAATCATTCTCTATGGTGAGCTGTGAATTCTGTAAGAAACTGTGTACTTGTAAATCAAAGCCACAAGAATGTAATTTAAAATTGATTCTTAAGAAAAATAATTACACATGCATCTAATCAAAAGCTATCTTATACGGTCATAATAAAATCCAGTCTTGTGCCAAATGACCAAATACTAAGAAATCACAAAATAGAGCATAAAGATACATTGGGACTAAAAATCTTGCGCAATGATGAAATTTGGATCTAATTAATGTCCTTGACTTAAGCACTCCTCTCTCCTATTTGAACCTTATATCTCTGAATGCATAGATACCTTTCTCTCTGTACCAATCCCAATTTCACCATCAAATTCACAGATGAGAAGGGTGCTGCTGCAGTCTGGCAGACTGACCTCTACTTTGCTGAGGTCAGGGTGGACTCCCTCAGACACTTCCTCTTACTTACCCCTTGTACAAGACCCCACTAAAGAGCATCAGGCCATTGTCTCCTACACCATCACCAACCTTATTGACTCTGGAGATTCCCCATTCACTGACACCAGCTTCATAGTTTCCTTATCCCGTACTGCTCGTTTTCTCCCTTCTACTCAACATCCACAAAACTGACTGTCTGGGAAGGCCATGTCCCACTGAACTCGTGTCCACATGCCTCAGCTCCACTTTGTTCCTTTGGTTCAATCCCTTCCTATCTACATGCCTGATACTTCACCTGCCCTCAATCACTTCAAGTTCCCTGCCCTGATTTTCACAATGGATAGTGAACAGAGGGATCTAGGAATAATGGTGCATAGTTCCCTGAAGGTGAAATCTCATGTGGATAGGGTGGTGAAGAAAGCTTTTGGTATGCTGGCCTTTATAAATCAGAGCATTGAGTATATGAGTTGGGATGTAATGTTGAAATTGTACAAGGCATTGGTGAGGCCAGGTTTGGAGTATTGTGCACAGTTTTGGTCACTGAATTATAGGAAAGATGTCAACAAAATAGAGAGAGTACAGAGAAGATTTACTAGAATGTTACCTGGATTTCATCACCTAAGTTACAGAGAAAGGTTGAACAAGTTGGGTCTTTATTCTTTGGAACGTAGAAGATTGAAGGGGGGACTTGATAGAGGTATTTAAAATTATGAGGGGGATAGATAGAGTTGATGTGGATAGGCTTTTTCCATTGAGAGTGGGGGAGATTAAAACAAGAGGACATGAGTTGAGAGTTAAAGGGCAAAAGTTTAGGGGTAACATGAGGGAGGACTTCTTTACTCAGAGAGTGGTAGCTGTGCGGAATGAGCTTCCAGCAGAAGTGGTTGAGGCAGGTTCGATGTTGTCGTTTAAAGTTAAATTGGACAACTATATGGACAGGAAAGGAATGGAGGGTTATGGGGTGAGTGCAGGTCAGTGGGACTAGGTGAGAGTAAGAGTTCGGCATGGACTAGAAGGGTCGAGATGGCCTCTTTCCATGCTGTTATGGTTATATGATATCCAGTCCCTGTGCACTTCTATCCCACATCAGGAAGTCCTAAAAGCTCTCCACTGCTTTCTAGAGACCTAACCAGTTCCCTTCGACCACCACCCTCTTCCATCTGGTGAAATTGGTTTCCCCCTCAACAATTTTTCTTTTGGCTCCTCCCACTTTCTCTAAACCCAAGGTGTAGCCATGAGCACCCAAATGGAGCCCCAGCTCAGCTTGTCTTTTCTTTAGTTATGTGGAATAGTCCATGTCCCAGCATACACTAGTAATGCTCTCCTCCTGTGCTATATTAACAATTGCATTGATGCTGCTTCTTGCATCCATGCTGAGCTAGTCAGTTTAATCAATTTTGCCTCCAACTTCTACCCTGCCCTCAAGTTTCCTTGGTCCATTTCTGAAACCTCTCTCCCATGGTATCTTTTATATATCTAATGATTTCTCTTATAAACCTACCGACTCTCACAGCTATGTTGACTATATCTCTTCTCAACCTGTCCCTTTTAAAAATGTTATTTCCTTTTCTCAGCTGCACCTGTTCTCAGTATGAAGGCTTTCCATTTCAAAACATCTGAGATGTCGTCCTATTTCAAAGATCAGGGTTTTTATTGATGTTGCCCTCACCTGCATCTCCTCCATTTTCTGCTCATCCGCCTTCACCCCATCTTCCTGCTGTCGAAACGGATAGGGCTCCCTTTGTCCTTATCTACCGCCCCACAAGCCTCTGTAACCAGCACATCAATCTCCATAATTTGCACTATCTACAACAGGATACTACCACTAAGTATATCTTTGCCTCTCCCACTTTCTGCAGGAATTGCTGTCTATGTGACGCCCTTGTCCACTCGTTCCCCCCCCCCCACTGATCTCCCTCCTGGCACTTATCCCTGCAAGCAGGACAAGTGGTACAACTGCTCTTTACTTCTTCCCTCACCACCATTCACGGCCCCAAGTAGTCCCTCCAATTGAGGCGAGTTTCTCAGCGTCATCTGCTGTATCCTTTGCCCCTGGTGTGGCTTCTACATCAGTGAGACCTGATATAGATTGGAGCACCACTTCGTTGGACCCCTTTGCTTCATCCACCACAAAAGGTGGGATTTCCCAGAGGTTACATATTTCAATTCTACTTCCCATTCCTATTTTGACATGTCGGTCCATGTCCTACTCTACTGTTAAGCTAAGGGCACTCTCAGGTTGGAGAAGCAACACCTCATATTCCATCTGGGTAGTCCCCAACCTAACAGTATAAACATTGATTTCCCTAACTTCCAATGATTTCTCCCCCACCCCTTCTCTCTTTATCCATTCCCCATTCTCCCCTCTTACTCCTTCTCTTCTCTTCCCTTTCTCCATGGTCCACTGTCTTCTCCTATCAGATTCCTCCTTCTTTACCTCTTCCAACTATCCCCTCTCAGCTTCTTATTTCATTCCTCCTCCTCACCCTCCAACCTACCCTCTCACCTATCAATTGCCAGCTTGTACTCTTTCCCCTCACCCTGCCTCTGCATTCTGCCTCTTTCCTCTCCAGTCCTGATATAGGATTTTGGCCTGAAACATTGACTGTTTATTCCTTGATCTAGATGCTTTCCAGCTTGCTAGGTTCCTCTAGCATTTAGTGTGTATTGCTCTGAGTTTTGGAGATCAATTTGTAAACGTAATCAACGTTTCATGTCATGTGAACTGCCAGTTATCGATGGCAACAATGAGTGCTACTCTCATTTACAGCTGTAAAATATTCTTAAAACACTTCCAAAGAGGTTTCAATTTGTCCATATTCTGCTTGAACAAGCACAGCATGCCTTTGGTATCTAGTGATAATGCAGAGTGCAATAGATATTTGTATATCAACAAGGAATTTATGAAGCACAGCACCTTGTCCAGGGATAGAGTCTGGCTAATAAATAATTGTAACGGTGTTTACCGGTTGAGTTTTGGAGTCCAACTGAGTTTTGGTTTTTAAAGCAACATGTCTGCCTCACCTTACAGAAGCCATCCAAATATCTGACTGGTTTCTCTTTATAAAGCTGACTTGATGAATTTCTGTTGAGGGAAATATTGTGGCAGTTCCTTGAATATTTGGCATTGACATTGAACATTTGTTCCAAGTCTCCATAGAAAATTAAGGGATTAGATAATATTGTTAAATAGACTCAGTAAGGCTGTAATGAAAATCTGCAACATAGGTGCCTGACATTGGTAATTGGTTTCTTATTGTCACATGTATTGAGATACAGTGAAAAGATTTTGTTTGCATGCCATCCAGACAGATCCAACCCTGACATAAGTACATAGAGGTAGTAAGAGAAAAACAGAGTACAGAATATACAGTAGAGAAACTGGCAAGAGAACATCTGCAGATGCTGGAAATCCAAGCGACAGACTCAGAATGATGGAGGAACTCAGCAGGTCAGGCAACATCTATGGAAATGAGTAAACGTTCAGTGTTTCCGGCCGAGACCCTTCATCATGGCTGGAAAACAAACATGAGAGGTTAGAGTAAGAAGATGGGGGGGAGGGGGGGCAGGGAAAGGAAAAAGTACAAAAGGTGGTAGGTGATAAGTGAAACTGGGAGACGGGGAGGGGTGAAGTAAAGAGCTGGGAAGTTAATAGGTGAAAGAGATAAAGGGTTGGAGAAGATGGAGTCTAATAAGAGAGGGTGGAGGACCGTGGAAGAAGGGGGGGGGAGTACCAGAGGGAGATGATGGGCAGGTAAGGAGATAAGGTGGAAGAGGGAAATGGGAATGGGGAATGGTGAAGGAGGGAAGGGGCAATTACCTGAAGTTCGAGAAATCGATGTTCATGGAGGCTCTCCGGACAGAATATAAGGTGTTGCTCCTCCAACCTGAGTGTGGCTTCATTGTGGCAGCAGAGGAGGCCATGCATTGACATGTCAGAATGGAAAGTGGAATTAGAATGGGTAGCTACAAGGAAATCTCACTTTCTCTGGCAGGTGGAGCATAGTGCTCGGTGAAGTGGTCTCCCAATCTACATTGGGTCTCATCAATATACAGGAGGCCACTCTGAGAGCACCAGATACAATTGATGACTGCAACAGCCTCACAGGGGAAGTGCCACCTCACCTGGAAGGACTGTTTGGGGCCCTGAATGGTAGTGAGGGAGGAGGTGTAGGGGCAGGTGTGGCACTTGTTTTGCTTGCAAGGATAAGTACCAGGAAGGAGGTCAGTTGAGTGGGATGAGTGACAAGGGAGTCACATAGGGAGTGATCCCTGAAGAAATCAGAAAGTGGGTGGGAGGGAAAGATGTGCTTGGAGGTGGGATCCCGTTGGAGATGGCAGAAGTTATGGAGAATTGTGTGCTGGATGTGGTGGCTTGTGGGTTGGTAGGTGAGGACAAGAAGAACCCTATCCCTGGTGTGGCGGCAGGAGGATGGGGTGAGGGCAGACGTATGTGAAATGGGAGAGATGCAGGTGAGGGCAGCATTGATGGTGGAGGAAGGGAAGCCCCTTGCTTTGAAGAAGGAGGACATCTCATTAGTTCTGGAATGAAAAGCACCATCTTGAGAGCAGATGTGGCAGAGACAGAGAGACTGGCAGTTTTAAAAGTGACAGTGTAGGAGGAGGTATAGTCCAGGTAGCTGTGAGAATCAGTGGGTTTATAAAAGATACCAGCGGATAGACTGGCTCCAGAGATGGAGACAGAGAGGGGGAGGGAGGTGTTGGAAATATACCAAGTAAATTTGAGGACAGGGCGGAAGTTGAAGGCAAAGTTGATGAAGTCGACGAGCTCAGCATGGGTGCAGGAAGCAGCACCAATGCAGTCGCTGATGCAGTGTAGGAAGAGTTGGGGAGCAATACTCCCCATTGCTCTCCCTCCTGGTACTTACCCTCGCAAACGAAACAAGTGTCACACCTGCCCCTACACCTCCTACCTTACTACCAGTCCTGAAGAAGGGTCTTGGCCTGAAATGTTAACTGTTTACTCTTTTTCATAGATGCTGCCTGGCCTGCTGAGTTCCTCCAGCATTTTGTGTGTGTTGCTCTGGATTTCCAGCATCTGCAGATTTTCTCATGTTTATTGCCCATTTCAATTCTACTCCCCATTCCCATTCCGATATGCCAGTCCGTGGCTTCCTCTACAGCCACAATGAGGCCACATTCAGGTTGGAGGAGCAACACCTTATATTCCATCTGGGTAGCCTCCAACTTGATGGCATGAATTTCGATTTCTTGAACTTCCAGTAATTGCCCCCAACTTCTCTCCTTCACAATTCCCCATTCCTGTTTCCCTCTCTCACCTTGCCTCCTTACTGTCCATCACCTCCCTCTGGTTCTCCTCCCCTTCCCTTTATTCCATGGTCTTCTACCCTCTACCCCCCACCACTTCTCCAGCCCTTTATCTCTTTCACCAATCAAGTTCCCAGCTCTTTGCTTCACCCCTCTCCCCTCCCACTTTCACCAATCACCTGCCACCTTGTACTACTTCCTTCCCTCCCCCTCCCTCCCCCTCCCTCCCCCTCCCTTCTTGATCTGACTTCTTCCCTTCCTTTCCAGTCCTGATGAAGGGTCTCGGCCTGAAATGTCGACTGTTAACTCTTTTCCACAGATAATGCCTGGCCTGCTGAGTTCCTCCAGCATTTTATGTGTGTTGCTCGGATTTCCAGCATCTGCAGATTTTCTTGTGTTTGTAATACTACTTATGGTTTTTCATATACACTGCTTGTGTGTGCTGGTGAAGGTGTAGGCAGTGGAAAGTGACAGCAAACTAGCTAGCAGCCATTGAAAGTCGGATAGTGTGGGGCACAGGTTGGAATTTAGAGTAATATTCGGCTGTGGAGTGAGGTTTACTTTATTATTTATTTATTTTATTTTTATTTAGAGATACAGTGCAAAATAGACTTTTCAGCAGCTTCCAATTTAATCGTAGCCTAATCTCAGGACAATTTGCAATGACCAATTAACCTACTACCTGGTGCATCTTTGTGGGAGGAAACCAGGGCACCTGGAGGAAACCTACACATTCCACGGAGGATGTACCTACTCCTTAAAGAGGGCACTGGGATTGTACTCCAAACTCCGACTCTCCGAGCTATAATATCGTCCCACTAACTGTGAGGCCACCTATTATTCTCATGGACATGTGGGTAGGGAAAAGATTAACCTGAGCAGAAGGTCTTGTGAGGCTTGGAGGAACACTCCTGTTCATCTTGGCCAGTGATGGGATAATTATTCATTTAGGATGCCAGTGAGACTACTGAATTTAACAGCTTTATCTGCTTGGCCAGCTGCAGTGCTTACTATTTAGATGAGATTTAAGAGACCTTTGGAGTCAAGGAATGTGTGACAGACTTTTCATTTTGCAATAGATGTTGAGTCTTCTGCTCAAGTCGCCAGGGCTCTTATCCAGCCATCCACAATCAAAGCAAGCACGATTAAGACTGCAGAGAGCAAATTTATAAAATTAAACACAAAAAGGATAAGCTGATGGTGCAGGTTATCAAAATGGGTTATAATAACCAGAGTGTAACATGAAGGAACAAAGATGCAAATATTAGCATTTTGTCCAACTAGAATCAGAATAGGGGAAAGTGTAAAAAAAATTAAGACATTTAATCTGAATGCATGAATTTGTAACAATGACAGACAGAGCTAATGCTTTCTAGTATTAAGTAGGAAGCCAAAGAAATGGTATTATAAAATTCCATAATTAATTTAATCCAAGCTATGTAATTGATTATCCAATCATTCTGTTCATGCCTTTTCCATGTCATTTGTTTTAAACAGGCAAGAGCACACCTGTAACAGAAGAAATCATCACATGAGGGCCTCAGAGAGCAGTGGTCAGAACATGTCTGATGACTTAGTCACCCTTGAATTCCTTGATGAGGTACGGTTTTTAAAATGCTTCTTTGTCTAAGGTAAATATTATCTATCATCGTAAAGAAACACTTCTGTAACATCTCAGTGGTACTGTTTTATTCTGATTAACAAATATAAGAAAAGAGTAAAGACTTGCTGTGGAGATTGGGGTGGGACTGATTGATCAAGGTTGCCCCTACTCACAGCCTGCACAGCATTTGCATTCCTGGACAAGATGGAGAGGGCTTCTGCTAGTCCTTTGCATAATGGGATGCATCTGAAATATAGCGCTTGTCCCTTTCAATCCATGTGGATGCCTGACTAGAATTTATAGACTCCAAGCTTAATGATGAAATGCTGCCTATATTTCCTATAGAAGGGCCTTGGCAGTTATAAGTCACATCACAAAACAAAGGTGTAAGAACAAATAGCTGAAAGCTGACACCAACTTACCTAGCTGGCTGTCAAACCTGTGAGATCATGTTGGATGTTTCTGGTATTTGAAGGAACTCCAAAGCCCTTTTCTTAAACAACAGGAATTCTGCAGATGCTGGAAATTCAAGCAACATACATCAAAGTTGCTGGTGAACGCAGCAGGCCAAGCAGCATCGAATTTAAACGTCGACTGCGCCTCTTCCTATAGATGCTGCTTGGCCTGCTGCGTTCACCAGCAACTTTGATGTATGTTGCCCTTTTCTTAAATTCAGTTTTTGGCATCTGAGTGTCGATGACAAGGCCAGATTTCATTGCTCACTTCCAATTGTCCTTGAGAACATACTGGTAAGTGCTGCCTTAAATCCCTGCAATCTTTCCAGTGAAGGTACTTTACAATTCTGCTGGGTAGGAAGTTTTAGAATTTAGACCTAGCGGTTATGTATTTCTAACAGGATAACGTGTGATCTGGAGGGGAATCTATAGCTGATAATGCTCCTTTGCATTTGCAGTGTTGCTCCTCCTCGTTATCTGGATGTGGGTTTGGGAATTGCTATCTGCAGTGCATTTTGTAGGTGATGTTGACTACAGCTATTGTGTACCAGTGGCAGTAGGAATGTATGTCCAGGCTGGTAGATGTGATTCTAATCAAGTTGGCTGCTTTGTCAAGTTTCTTGAATGTTGTTAAAAGTGTATGCATCCAGGCAAGTGTAGATTATTCCATCAGACCTCCGTGCCTTTCTGTTCTAAAAGGATTATTCAAACTGAAGATATGAAATAGGAGCAGAAGATCAGTATAGATCAAAACTGGTTTGATGTGACCACAACCGTACATTCCCATCTACCCCTGATGATCTTATGCCTCTTTTCTTATCAAATATTTATGAATCTATCTCAGCCCTAAACATACAAAAAGTCTTCCACTGTACACTGAGGAAGAAAGTTCAATCAACACTTCAACATTTCAAAACAATGAAATTTTAAGTTTGGTGCAAGGCTATCAACCTGAGATATTAACAAGATCATAGTAAGATAAGTGACATTCTGAATTTAATGTGCGCTCCTGCTGCATTTTGGCACAATGTTGAGTTCAAAGAATGAGGATAGAGAAAATGCACCTTCCAAAAGTGAAATATCCATCAATAATTGTTAGGAGTTAACACATAATGATATACCAACTGATCTGTGGGAGCTTCTTATTTTTTATATTTATACTGTCACTTTATAACAAAATTGAATGCCAAATTTTGTGCTGTTTACTGCCTATTAATTAGAAATAAAGAATTGTCCTTGCGGATTCTGTAATGCCTGTATGGATTAAAATCTGTAGTCTGGAGAAGTTAGGTTGCATGAAGATTCCTATTGTTTTTTCTCCCTCGTACATTTGCCATTTAATTTTCTATTACTTTCCACTTTAGCATTTACTGAGTGGTTTTACAATTGTAATCACATATGTCTTCTGATTCCTTTTTTTTTGTTTCTTTGTCAATACTCTTTAACTGCAGTGTCTCCTAATTTTGACAAAGAAACTACCAATAAGATAATGACTGATTCTTCTTAAAATGGCAGATTGGCAGATTCAATAAAAAAAACTGAAGTCTGTACCTGGGCATGACTGACATAAAAACTTTTCTATGAAAATGTAAAATAGGTGCAGCTGTTTGATTTTCTGTTTTTGATTTGAACCTCTTCTCATGAACCCTGAAAGGATTGTATCATGCTTTTGAGTGATAATGACTTTTTCTAGAATTTTTTTTTAATTCAAGGCAACTAGTGAGCAGCATCTTTACAATGCAGCTATTTGAAAACCTGAAACTTTACATTTTTTGATTTTCCAAGGAAACCATCATCAGTTGCCTACAGAAAAGGTATTCAGAGTTACAGATATACACGTATGTTGGAGACATCTTAATTGCTTTAAACCCTTTCCAGGATCTATCTATATACACTCCAGAGGTATGATCTAAGTTCTTGTGTATTGCAAAGATTTGAGCATCATAAGGGAGAAGGAATCATGGGAGGAGTTGGGGGGGCAGCATTGGGCATTGATTGGTTAGTTGGTAGGTGTGTTTTTTCTTGTGATACCATTTTTTGACAGAATTGAATCTGTAACAAGATGGAATTTTGCTGTAGAATTCCTCTATCTCTTTATGCCAATGGGACTTTTACAAAAAAAAGAATACGAAGTTATCTCTTCACAAGAGATGCGTGGAGAAGAGGATATATAATCTGGATTTGTGGCATTCATGGGACCTTTCAAGTAATTTTAGACCATAGACCATAAGACATAGGAACAGAATTAGACCAGCTGGACCATCGAGTCTTGTCTGCCATTCAATCATGGCTGATGCTTTTTTCTATCTCCTCCTCAACCCCAGTTCACGGCCTTCTGCCCATAACCTTTGATGCCATATCCAATCAAGAACGTATAAATCTCTGCCTTTAATATGCCCAATAACCTGGCCTCCACAGCTGCATGTGGCAACAAATTCCACAAATTCACCACCATTTGGCTAAAGAAATTTCTCAGCATCTCTGTTTTGAAAGGGCAAGCTTCCATCCTGAGGCTGTGCCCTCTTGTCATAGACTCTCCCACCATGGGAAACATCCTTTCCACATCTACTCTGTCTAGGCCTTTCAACATTTGAAGGGTTGAAAGGGTTTTTTTCCCTCCCCATCCTTCTGATTTCCAGCGAATACAGATGCAGAGCCATCAAACATTCCTCGTTTGATAACCCTTTCATTCCTGGAATCACCCTCGTGAACCTCCTCTGGACCCTCTCCAAAGCCAGCACATCTTTTCTAAGATGAGGGGCCCAAAACTGTTCACAGCACTCAAGGTGAGGCCTCACCAGTCCCTTATAAAGCCTCAGCATCACACCTTTGCTGTTGTATTTTGGACCTCTTGAAATGAATGCTAACATTGCATTTGCCTTCCTTACCACCAACTCGACCTGCAAGTTAACTTTCAGAGTGTTCTGCACAAGGACTCCCAAGTCCCTCTGCATCTCAGATTCCTGGATTTTCACCACATTAGAAAATAGTCTGCACAGTTATTTCTACTACCAAAGTGCATGACCATGCATTTTCCAACATTGTATTCATTTGCCACTTTCTTGCCAATTCTCCTAATCTGTCCAAGTCCTTCTGCATCCTACCTGTTTCCTCAACACTACCTGGCCCTCCACCAATCTTTGTAACAAAGCCATCTATTCCATCATCTAAATCATTTATATACAGCATAAAAAGATGTGAACGCTGCTGGTCACTGACATCAACCAGAAAAGGATCCTTTTATTCCCACTCGCTGCCTCCTACCAATCAGCCAATTCTTTAACCTATGTTAGTAATTTTCCTGTAATACCATGGGCTTTTAACTTGGCAAGCAGCCTCATGTGGCACCTTGTCAAAGGCCTTTTGAAAGTCCAAATATACAACATCTTCTGCATCCCCTTTATCTATCCTACTTGTAATCTCTTCAGATAATTCCAATAAATTCATCAGGCAGAATTTTCCCTGAAGGAAACTATGCTGACTTTGTACTATCTTGTCCTGTGTCACCAAGTATTCCATCACCTCATCCTTAACAATTGACTCCAACATCTTCCCAACCACTGAGGTCAGGCTAACTGGTCTATAATTTCCTTTCTGCTGCCTTCCTCTTTTCTTAAAGAGTGGAGTAACGTTTGCAACCTCCTTTCTTAAAGAGTGGAGTAACCATTTGTAATTTTCAGGTGTACGAATGGTGCTCAACCAGCTAACAATCAGTGACTCTTCAAGTTTGTGTGTGAATAAACCATACAAAGCAGAAAAGGCACAGGAAGAAGACAATTAATAAGTTGATCTCAGCTGAAGATGTTGTAGAGCTTTTACTGTTGTTTAAATGATGGAAAATTCGCAGTATTTCTGTTTGTATTTACTTTCTAGTAGTCTATTCTTAGTGTGATATTTCCAATGTTGATAAGAAGCAACATCTAAAGACAGATCAGTGATTTCCATAGTAGCCGTTGCAGAACCCAGTAAACCAGTGTGGAAACAATTCATCCTTGGTTATAATGACTGCCTAAAAAAAGACATATAACTTATCTGGAATTACTTTCTTGATTTAATATGTTCTCTACATGTAGGAATGTAGTGGCTACTCCAGTTCCTAGTAATGGTGCTAGCTTTAAATTCTTAGTTGGTGTTTCAAAGTTCCTAATTAGGGATTTCGCTCTCCTTACACTTGTGTACAGGAAATGACATTAAACAATCTTGAATTTAATTACAGTTTTCAAAGGTTTATCACGGAGTCAGGCGTTGTTCAAATCCACCACATATCTTTGCCACTGCAGATGCTGCTTACCAAGGAATGGTGACGTTTAACAAAGACCAGGTAAGAATAAGGCCAAATAAAACATCAACATCAGTAAAATCTTTTAATTCTTTCTATATGGGGTGACCAGATTGTTCAAATACTTAACATATACTGCAAGTAAAACAGAAGGTATGTTTTACAATTATAAAAAAAATGGGGGAGAAAAATAATTTTCTGTGGTATTCATGCACCATAGTTGGTTGATCACAGTGTTGCCCATGTACTTTTGCAACTGAAGAAATTGTTAATGTTAATCTCAAATAGACCCTTCTTCCTTACGCCAGTCTTACCTTCCATTACTCATGATTAAGATTTTTTTTAGATTATGAGGACACTCATTTATTGTCATTTAGAAATGCATGCATTAAAAAATGATGCAATGTTCCTCCAGTATGATATCACAGAAACACAAGACAGACCAAGACTAAAACGGACAAAAACCACATAATTATAACATATAGTTACAACAGTGCAAAGCAATACCATAACTTGATAAGAGCAGACCATGGGCACGGTAAAAAAAAGTCCAATTCCTGATAGCCCCAACATCTCATGCAGATGGTAGAAGGGAGAAACTCTCCCTGCCATGAGCTTCCAGCGCCACAAACTTGCCGATGCAGCATCCCGGAAGCACCCAACCACAGTCCGACTCTGAGTCCATCTGAAAACTTCGAGCCTCAGACCAGCCCTCCAACACCGAGCACCGAGCACCATCTCTGCCGAGCACTTCGACCCCGCCCCAGCCGCCGAACAGCAAGCAAAGCCGAGGATTCGGGGCCTTCCCCCCCCCCCGGAGATTTTGGATCACACAGTAGCGGCGGCAGCGAAACAGGCATTTCAGAAGTTTCACCAGATGTTCCTCCATGCTGTCACATCTGCCTCCATCAAATCAGAATTGTGCACGGCCCCTATTTAACAAATATGATATCATTTCACAGGAGAGTCCGCGCGCACTGCACCATCTTCTCCTCCCACCTTGTTTTTAAATTGGAAAAGCCATTGCACTGCGGCAGTTCCCCTCGCTCAGCCTCGGAAGTCCGGATCCATTCTTCCTTGATTTCAGTAGATGACCATGTCATTGTCCATGCCTTGTCATGCCCTTCACTACCCACGAAGCATTGCAGAACTACCTTCCTGCTCATTGGATCTCACTGTCGCTCTCATCTGCCCAGTCCATTCGAGCTGACCTTACCTGGAAGGAAGGGCAGGCATGTCCTTATCTCACCAGGGTACGAGGCCGCCGGCTGCCCCCACCTGGTTTAGCTTGCCAGTCAAAGTGTACCAGGGTTCGGCTACTGTCATATGCAGTCACCAACTTGGAGCCACAGGTGGGAGCTGTGTGTTCGGTGGGGACCAAAGGTAAGTGAATTGCCCTGGAATGGATACAATATACCCCTTCACCAGAAATACTATCTCTCCCTGGACACCCCATATACCCCCTATACCACCTTTATAATTTGCAGACATGCCTGCCCTCAATTGTATTTTCAGTCTCTGACTGTGCAAACCATAATATT
This sequence comes from Mobula hypostoma, assembly GCF_963921235.1. NCBI lineage: Eukaryota > Metazoa > Chordata > Chondrichthyes > Myliobatiformes > Myliobatidae > Mobula > Mobula hypostoma. The sequence continues at coordinate 168,442,033 of NC_086102.1, forward strand.
TATATTAGTTGACTGACAGCTCTTTATTTCTTTCTTGCTTCCTACTGAGCTGAGGCTTTCTCTTTGAAACTTTCTGTTCCCTGTTTTTCTTTCTTCCTTGCTTCCATCTTCTCCTTACCAATAACATTATTTTCAATAGCCAACCCCTAACCCCCACTGTTTCCATTTTTTTACCCAATCTTTAAGTCTGTTTGAATTGAAAAGTTCACATTTGCTTCGACTATCACTATATTAAGCCATGGGAAATCAATTAATTTGCTTTATTATTTTAGTTCAGTGATGAAACACCCAAGATACAATTTAAAATGTCAATCTGAACATTTTGCAGCTGTGTTCCTGCCCCCCAGCAGCATCATTTGTTGATCCAAGACAGAATGCAGCAAAATGCCAGGTTCAAAAGCCTCATAAGTATCTTTCTCTCTGTCAGCCAAAGACAAGCTGGAGAGGATAGGACACTGAATTAAAATTCACACCTTTATTATTTTGGCAGTAGAGCTGTGGGAAACATTGAGCTCATTTCAAAAACTCATACATAATAAAACGATTTTTGCTGTACACATCAAGGCAAGATCAACAATGAGACTCAGGCTGATAAGTGGCAAATATCATTTCAATGCACAAGTGCCCATCAATTACATTCTTCAGTAATCAGAATCAGGTTTATTATCACCGGCATGTGTTGTGAAATTTGTCAACTTAGCAGCAGCAGTTCAATGCAATACATGATAGTACTGAAAGAAAAAATAAATAAGTAAATCAATTACGTTAAGTATATATATGTACATGAAATATTCAAAAAATGGTGTAAAACCAAAATAATGTATGTTTATAAAAAAGTGAGGTAGTGTTCATGGGTTCGATGTCCATTTAGGAATCGTATGGCAGAGGGGAAGACCCTGTCCCTCAATCATTGACTGTGTGCGTTCAGCCTTTTGTACCTCTTTCTTGATGGTAAAAATGCAAGAGGGCATGTCCTGAATGATGTGGTTACTTAATAATGAATGTCACCTTTATAAGGCATCACTCCTTGAAGATATCTTTGATATTATGGAGGCTAGTAACCAAGATGGAGCTGACTAATTTTACAACTTTCAGCAGCTTCTTTTGGTCCTATGCAGTAGGCTCCCGTACCAGTTTTCCATAAGACCATAAGATATAGTGGTGGGTAATTTGATGGAAAGTATTCTTAGAGATGGTATGTATAATTATCTGGATAGACAGGGTCTGATTAGAAACAGTCAACATGGATTTTTGTGTTGAAGGTCATGTTTGACAAATCTGATTGAATTTTTTGATGAGCTTACTAGGAAAGTTGACGAGGGTAAAGCAGTAGATGTTGTCTATATGGACTTCAGTAAGGCCTTTGACAAGGTTCTACACAGAAGGTTAGTTAAGAAGGTTCAATCGTTAGGTATTAATATCGAAGTAGTAAAATGAATTCAGCAGTGGCTGGATGGGAGATGCCAGAGAGTAGTGATGGATAACTGTTTGTCAGATTGGAGGATGGTGTGTAGCGGTGTGCCTCAGGGATCTGTACTGGGTCCAATGTTGTTTGTCATATATATTAATGATCTGGATGATGGGGTGGTAAACTGGATTAGTAAGTATGAAGATGATACTAAGATAGGTGGCGTTGTGGATAATGAAGTAGGTTTTCAAAGCTTGCAGAGAGATTTAGGCCAGTTAGAAGAGTGGGCTGAAAGATGGCAGATGGAGTTTAGTGCTGAAAAATGTGAGGTGCTACATTTTGGTAGGACTAATCAAAATAGGACATACATGGTAAATGGTAGGGCATTGAAGAATGCAGTAGAACAGAGGGATCTAAGAATAATGGTGCATAGTTCCCTGAAGGTGGAATCTCATGTGAATAGGGTGGTGAAGAAAGCTTTTGGTATGCTGGCCTTTATAAATCAGAGCATTGAGTATAGGAGTTGGGATGTAATGTTGAAATTGTATAAGGCATTGGTAAGGCCAAATTTGGAGTATTGTGTACAGTTCTGGTCACAGAATTATAGGAAAGATGTCAATAAAATTGAGAGAGTACAGAGGAGATTTACTAAAATGTTGCCTGGGTTTCATCTCCTAAGTTACAGAGAAAGGTTGAACAAGTTAGGTCTTTATTCTTTGGAGTGTAGAAGGTTGAGGGGGGACTTGATAGAGGTGTTTAAAATTATGAGGGGGATAGACAGTGTTGACGTGGATTGGCTTTTTCCATTGAGAATGGGGGAGATTCAAACAAGAGGACATGAGTTGAGAGTTGAAGGGCAAAAGTTTAGGGGTAACATGAGACCATAAGACCATAAGACAAAGGAGCAGAAGTCGGCCATTTGGCCCATCGAGTCCACTCCGCCATTTTATCATGAACTGATCCATTCTCCCATTTAGTCCCACTCCCCCGCCTTTTCACCATAACCTTTGATACCCTGGCTACACAGATACCTATCAATCTCTGCCTTAAATACACCCAATGATTTGGCCTCCACTGCTGCCCGTGGCAACAAATTCCATAGATTCACCCACCCTCTGGCTAAAAAATTTCTTCGCATTTCTGTTCTGAATGGGCGCCCTTCAATCCCTAAGTCATGCCCTCTCGTACTAGACTCTCCCATCATGGGAAACAACTTTGCCACATCCACTCTGTCCATGCCTTTCAACATTCAAAATGTTTCTTTAAGGTCTCCCCTCATTCTTTGAAACTCCAAGGAATACAGTCCAAGAGCGGACAAACGTTCCTCATATGTTAACCCTCTCATTCCTGGAATCATTCTAGTGAATCTTCTCTGTACCCTCTCCAACGTCAGCACATCTTTTCTTAAATAAGGAGACCAAAACTGCCCACAATACTCCAAGTGAGGTCTCACCAGCGCCTTACAGAGCCTCAAGATCACATCCCTGCTCCTATACTCTATTCCTCTAGAAATGAATGCCAACATTGCATTCTCCTTCTTCACTACTGACTCAACCTGGAGGTTAACCTTAAGGGTATCCTGTATAAGGACTCCCAAGTCCCGTTGCATCTCAGAACTTTGAATTCTTTCCCCATTTAAATAATAGTCTGCCCATTTATTACTTCTGCTAAAGTGCATAACCATACACTTTCCAATATTGTACTTCATTTGCCACTTCTTCGCCCATTCTTCCAATCTATCCAAGTATCTCTGCAGACTCTCCGTTTCCTCAGCACTACTGGCCCCTCCACCTATCTTCGTATCATCAGCAAACTTAGCCACAAAGCCATCTATTCCATAATCCAAATCATTGATGTACAATGTAAAAAGAAGCGGCCCCAACACTGATCGCTGTGGAACACCACTGGTAACCGGCAGCCAACCAGAATGGGATCCCTTTATTCCCACTCTCTGTTTCCTGCCAATCAGCGCACTCTCTGTCCACGTATGTAACTTTCCCGTAATTCCATGCGCTCTTATCTTGTTAAGTAGCCTCATGTGTGGCACCTTGTCAAAGGCCTTCTGAAAATCCAAATATACAACATCCACTGCATCTTCCTTGTCTAGCCTACTGGTAATTTCCTCAAAAAATTGTAATAGGTTTGTCAGGCAGGATTTTCCTTTAAGGAAACCATGCTGAGTTCTGCCTATCTTGTCATTTGCCTCCAGGTACTCTATAACCTCATCCTTGACAATCGACTCCAACAACTTCCCAACCACCAATGTCAAGCTAACAGGTCTATAATTTCCCTTTTGCTTCCTTGCCCCCTTCTTAAATAGCAGAGTGACATTTGCAATCTTCCAGTCTTCTGGAACCATGCCAAAATCTATTGACTTTTGAAAGATTATCGCTAATGCCTTCGCAATCTCCACAGCTGCTTCCTTCAGAACACGAGGGTGCATTCCATCTGGTCCGGGAGATTTATCTACCTTTAGACTATTCAGCTTCCTGAGTACTTCCTCTGTCGTAATTGTGACTGCGCACACTTCACTTCCCTGCCACCCTTGAGTGTCCAGTATACTGCTGATGTCTTCCTCAGTGAAGACTGATGCAAAATACTCGTTCAGTTCCTCTGCCATCTCCTTATCTCCCATTACAATTTCTCCAGCATCATTTTCTATCGGTCCTATATCTACTCTCACCTGTGTTTTACTCTTTATATACTTGAAAAAGCTTTTAGTATCCTCTTTGATATTATTTGCTAGCTTCCTTTCATAGTTAATCTTTTCCCTCTTAATGACCTTCTTGGTTTCCTTTTGTAAGGTTTTAAAAACTTCCCAATCCTCTGTCTTCCCACTAATTTTTGCTTCCTTATATGCCCTCTCCCTTGCTTTAACTTTGGCTTTGACTTCTCTTGTCAACTACGGTTGCATTCTTTTTCCATTCGAAAATTTATTCTTTTCTGGAATATACCTGTCTTGCACCTTCCTCACTTCTCACATAAACTCCAGCCACTGCTGCTCTGCTGTCTTTCCCACCAGTGTCCCTTTCCAGTCAACTTTGGTCAGTTCCTCTCTCATGCCACTGTAATTTCCTTTACTCCACTGAAATACCGACACATCAGATTTTAGCTTCTCTTTTTCAAATGTCACAGTGAACTCAGTCATGTTATGATCACTGCCTCCTAAGGGTTCCCTCATCTCAATCTCTCTCATCACCTCCGGTTCATTACAGAATACCCAATCCAGTACAGCCGATCCCCTAGTGGGCTCAACAACAAGCTGTTCTAAAAAGCCATCTCGCAGACATTCTACAAATTCTCTCTCTTGAGATCCAGTGCCGACCTGATTTTCCCAATCCACTCACATGTTAAAATCCCCCACAATTATCATAACACTGCTCTTCTGACAATCCTTTTCTATTTCCTGTTGTAATTTGTAGTCCACATCACTGCAGCTGTTTGGAGGCCTATAAATAACTGCCATCAGGGTCCTTTTACCCCTGCGATTTCTTAGCTAAACCCATAAAGATTCTGCACCTTCCGATCTTATATCACCTCTTTCTAATGATTTAATATCATTTCTTACTAATAAAGCCACGCCTCCCCCTCTGCCTACCTTCCTATCCTTCCGATACACCGTGTATCCTTGGACATTCAGCTCCCAGAGACATTCATCCTTTAGCCAGGTCTCAGTGATGGCCACAATATCATTCCTGCCAATCTGTAGCTATACGACAAGATCATCCACCTTATTCCTTATGCTGCGTGCATTTAAGTATAACACCTTAAGACCAGTATTTGGTACTTTTCGCTTTGATTTCACTGCAACTTTATTGCACTGCAACTCATCCCAATGGCTACAAATTTGCCCCATCACCTGCCTGTCTTTCCTGACATCTTTACTGCTCACTATCTTAGATTGATTTCTGTTTTCCCCTTCCTCTGCTCTGTCATTCCGGTTCCCATCCCCCTGCCAAATTAGTTTAAACCTCCCCTAACAGCTCTATTAAACTTTCTCGCCAGGATATTGGTCCCCTTCGGGTTCAGGTGTAACCTGTCCTTTTTGAACAGGTCATATTTCCCCCAGAAGAGATCCCAATTATCCAAGAATCTGAAGTCCTGCCCCCTACACCAGTCTCTCAGCCACGCATTCACCTGCCTGATCCGACTATTCTTGCCCTTGCTAGCACGTGGCACAGGTAGCAATCCCGAGATGAGGGGGAACTTCTTTACTCAGAGAGTGGTAGCTGTGTGGAATGAGCTTCCAGCAGAAGTGGTTGAAGCAGGTTCGATGTTGTCATTTAAAGTTAAATTGGATAGATATATTGACTGGAAAGGAATGGAGGGTTATGGGCTGAGTGCAGGTCGGTGGGACTAGGTGAGAGTAAAAGTTCGGCATGGTCTAGAAGGGCCGAGATGGCCTGTTTCCGTGATGTAATTGTTAAATGGTTATATAGGATCAGAGTTAGGCCATTTGGCCCATCGAGTTGCTCTGCCATTTCATCATGGCTGATCCAATCTTCCTCTCAGTCCCAATTTCCCACCTTCTGCCCTTATCCCTTCATGCCCTGACCATTCAAGAATCTATCAATCTCTGCCTTAAATATAAAAAATACTATGGGCTATTTTATCATGTGCCTCCAGCTACCCTGAGACCTTATCCTTAATAATTGATTCCAACACCTTCCAACTACTGAGGTCAGACTAACTAGCCTATAGTTTCCTTTCACCTATAGTTTCCTTTCACCTACATCTCTCCCTTCTTGAAGAGTGGGCTGACATTTTTAATTTTTCAGTCTTCCGGAATCATTCCAGAATCTAGTGATTTTTGAAAGATCATTACCAATGTCTCCACGATCTCTTCAGCCACCTCTTTCATAGCTTTGAGGTGTACACCATCTGGTCCAGGTGACTTATCTACCTTCAGACCTTTCGGTTTCCCAAGAACCTTCTTTCTAGTTATTGTAACTTCACACACTTCATGCCCCCTGACACCTGGAACTTCCAACATACTGCTAATATCTTCCAAAGCGAGTACTGTTGCAAAATACTTATTCAGTTCATTCGCTATTTCCTTGCCCCCCATTACTACCTCTCCAGCATTGTTTTCCAGTGGACTAATATCTACTGGTACCTCTTTTTTATACTTTATGTATCTGAAGAAGCTTTTAGTATCCTTTTTAATATTTTTGGCTAGCTAACTTTCATATTCATCTTTATCTTAATGACTTTTTCTAGTTGCCTTCTGCTAGTTTTTAAAAGCTTCTCAATCCTCTAACTTCCCACTAATTTTCGCTTTGTTGTATGCCCTTTCTTTTGCTTTTATGTTGGCTTTGTTAGCCTTGGTTATGTCAGCTTTCCTTCGGAATACTTCTTCCTCTTTGGGATGTATATATCCTGAGCCTTCCAAAATGCTTTCAGAAATTCCAGCCATTGCTGCTCTGCCATCATCCCTGCCAGTGTTGTTTTTCAATCAATTCTGGCCAACTCCTCTCTCACGGCTCTGCAATTCCCTTTACTCTACTGTAATACTGATACATGTGACTTTAGTTTCTCCTTAAATTTCAGGATGGATTCGATCATATTATGATCAATTACCCCTGAGGGTGAATTTTCCTTAAGGTCTCTAATCAATTCTGGTTCATTGCACAGCACACAATCTAGAATGGGTTCAACCATGAGCTGCTCTAAAAAGCCATCTCATGGGCACCATAATCCGGCACCAACCTGATTTTTCCAACTACCTTCATATTGAAGTCCTCCATTATTACCACATACTTACTACTGTTTGGAGATCTGTATACAATTCCCAACAGGGTTTTTTTTACTCTTGCAGGTCCTTGGCCACAACGATTCAACACCTTCCGACCCTATGTCACATCTTTCTAATGATATGATTTCATTCTTTTACCCGCAGAGCAACGTTTCTCCCTCTGCCTTCCTGCCTGTCCTCTCGATACAATGTGTATCCTTGGATATTAAACTCCCAGCTATAATCTTCTTTCAGCTACGATTCATGATGCCTACATCATACCTGCCAATCTGCAACTGTGCTGCAAGTTCATTTACTTTATTCCGTAAATTGCGTGCATTCAGCTATAACACTTTCAGTCCTGTATTCACCCTTTTCGATTTTGTACATTTTTTATGTTGCAGGTCATCCTGCTGACTGCATCCTTTTTTAGATAATGGGCCCAAAGCCGCTCACGGTACTCCAAGTGAAGCATCACCAGTGCCTTATAAAGCCTCAGCATTGCATCCTTGTTTTGTATTCTAATCCTCTCAAAATGAATGCTAACATTGCATTTGCCTTCCTCACCACAAACTCAACCAGCAAATTAACCTTCAGGGAATCCTGCAGGAGGAATTCCAAATCATCTCCCCATTTAGAGGATTGTCTGTGCCTTTTTTCCTTTTTCCAAAGTGCATGACCATACACTACCCAGCACTGTATTCCATCTGCTACTTCTTTGCCCATTTTCTTAATCTGCCAAGACCCGCATACTCACTGCTTCCTCAACACTATCTACCCCTCCACCTAGCTTCATATTGTCTGCATACTTGGCCACAAAGACTTCAATGCCATCATCCAAAGCATTCACATATAATGTAAAAAGAAGTGATCCTAACACCAATCCCTGCAATACTAGTCACTGAAAGTGAACCAGAAAAGGCTCCCTTTATTCCCACTCTTTGCCTCCTGCCAATAAGCCAATGCTCTACCCATGCTGGAATCTTTCCTGCAATACTATGGGGCTCTTATCTTGTTAAACAGCTTCATGTGTTGAACAAAATGCCTTCTGAAAATCCAAGTGCACAACATCCACCAATTCTCCTGCTTGTTATTTCTTCAAAGAATTTCAACAGATTTGTCAGGCAAGATTTTCCCTTGAGGAAACCATACTGCCTTTGGCCTATTTTATCATGTGCCTCCAAGTACCCCGAGACCCCATCCTGCATAATCGACTCCAACACTGAAGTCAGGCTAATTGGCTTATAATTTCCTTTCTTCTGCCTCCCTCCCTTCTTGAAGCATGGAGTGACATTTGCAATTTTCCAGTCCTCCAGAACCATGCAGGAATCTGGTGATTCTTGAAAAGTCCGAAGTAAAACTTATTCTCAGAGTACATGCATGTCACCACATACGACCCTGAGATTTCTTTTCCTGCGGGCATACTCAGCAAATAGATAGAACAGTAACTGTAAATAGGATCAATGAAAGAGCAAATAGAGCATAGATGAAAACAGACTGTACAAATGCAAATATAAATAATAATAAATATTAAGAACTTGGTATAGCAAGATAAAGAATCCTCAAAGTGAGATCATTGACTGTGGGAACATCTCAATAGATGAGTGTAGTTATCCTCTTTTGTTCAAGAGCCTGATGGTTGAGAGGTAGTAACTGTTTTTCAACCTGGTGGTGCAAGTCTTGAGCCACTTATACCTTGTACCTGATGGCAGCAGCGAGAAAAGAGCGTGGCCTCGGTGGGCGGGTTCTTGATGATGGACAGTGTTTCATGTAGATGAGCTGAATGGTTGGGAGGGTTTTACTCGTTATTTACTGGCCTAACTTCACTACCTCAAAGGCATTGGTGTTCTCATGCCAGGGAGTAATGCAGCCAGTCTGCACATTTTCCATCACACATCTATAGAAGCTTGACAAAGCTTTTGATGACGTGCTAAATCTCCGCAGACTCCTGAGGAAGTAGACGCACTGTTGTGTTTTCTTCGCAATAATATTTATATGATGGGTCGAGGACAGGTCCTCTGAGATAGTGACACCCAGGAATATAAAGTTACTGACCCTCTCCACCTCTGATCCTGCAATGGGGTCTGGCTCATGGACCTCTGGTTTCCCTCTGCTGAAGTCTATGATCAGTTTCCTGGGCTTGTTGACATTGGATGAGAGGTTGTTGTTATGGCACCACTCAGCCAGAGTTTCAATCTCCCTGCTGTATGCAGATTCATCACCACCTGTAATAAGGCCCACAACCATGGTGTCATCAGCAAACTTGTATTTGGTGTTGGAGCTGTACTTAGCTACACAGTCGTAGGTGTAAAGCGAGTAGAGCAGGAGCTAAGCAGGGGTGTACCCGTGTTGATGGAGGTTGTGGAGGACATGTTTTTGCCAATCCAAGCTGGACTGCAAGTGAAAAAATCCAGGATCCAATTGCACAAGTGGGTATTGAGGCCCAAGTCTTGGAGTTTGTTGTTCAGTTTTGAGGGGATGATGGTATTAAATGCTGAGGTGTAAGCCTGATTTATGCTGATGCTTCTACAATCTCTTCAGCTACCTCTGTCAGTGCCTTGGAGTGAAATCTGGTCCAGGTGACTTATCTACCTTAAGACCTTTCAGCTTCCCAAGTACCTTATCCTTCGTAAAGCAACTGCACTCATTTCTTCACTCTGACACTATTGAACTTCTAGCATACTGCTAGTGTTTTCCACAGTGAAGACTGATGTAAAATACTTATTCAGTTCATCCACCATTTCCTTGTCCCTTATTACAACCTCTCAAGCGTCATTTTCCAGTGGTCTGATATCTACTGTCAGCTCTCTTTTACTCTTTATATATCTGAAAAAAAAATTGGTATCTTTTTTGATATTATTTGCTGTCTTACCTTCATATTTCATTATTTCCCTTCTATTTCTTGTTTAGTTGCCTTCTCTTGTTTTTTAAAAGCTTCCCAATGCTCCAACTTCACACTAATTTTTGCTCTATTACTTGCCTTCTTTTTAACTTCTTATTCATCTTAGTAAAATTTTTACAATGTTTTGCTTGCTACCAATTATTTAAAAGTTGTTGATGTAACAATTAACAGGACATAGGGTGGTAGAATAAACAGACACTTGGCAGGTGAAATTTATATACAACAGTGGGAAATGATGTATTTAGTGATTGCAAGAGGCAGTATAAACTGAATAACAGGAAGAGAGATGCCTGGCAGTTTATGTGCATAAATAGAAACGTAGAAAACCTGCAGCACAATACAGACCTTGCGGCCCACAAAGCTGTGCCAAACATGTCCTTACCTTAGGGTTACCCATAGCCCTCTATTTTTCTGAGCTCCATATACCTATCCAGGAGTCTCTTAAAAGACCCTATCGTATCCGCCTCCACTGCCGTTGCTGGCAGCCCATTCCACGTACTCACCACTCTGCTTAAAAAAACTTACCCCTGACATCTTCTCTGTACCTGCTTCCAAGCACCTTAAAACTGCATCCTGCTACTTCCAAATCTTTGAAAGTAACAGGACAGAAGTTGCGTACGGGATTTTCGACTTCACAGAATTATTGAATACAGAAGTGGGAGATCAATGCTGAATCGTTATAAACCTCAAGTTATACAGTGGCTAAGGTATGATTTATTTACTTACTTATTGAGATACAGCACAGAATAGGCTCCTCCGGCCCTTTAAGCTGCACCACCCAGCAACCCCTGATTTAATCCTAGCCTAACATTGCGACAATTTACAATGACCAATTAACCTTCCAACCGGTATGTTTTTGGACTGAGGGGGGAAACCGGAGCACCCGGAGGAAACCCAGACAATCACGGGGAGAATGTACAAACTCCTTACAAGCAGTGGCAGTAAAGTCACACACTTTAGAAAGGATATGAAGATCCCTGAAAGAGGTGCTGAGAAGATATACTGGAATTGCACCAAAAATGTAAAGTTTTAGCAACAATACGTAGATTGCAGAAGTTAAGAAGATTGGAAAAATATGTTGAAAAATATTAGTTTAGATATAGTCAACAAAGAAACACCATTCTCACTGAGCTTGATGGTACAAGGATTGGGTAATAGATTCAGGCAAAATATGAGGAAGAACTATTTTACACAGTGGTAATAATCTGGAAATTACTGCTGATGGAGGGTGATGGAAGTGGAACTGGCAATGGTTTAAAGTGGAACTAGGCTAGACAATTGAGAAATACCGGGATAAAACAGGGAATGAAATGGATTGGATTGCTTTGAGGAAAGATAGCATGGACTTGTGTTCAAGAGCCTCTGGTGTAGTAATGATTCTGATTACACTGGACAACAAAGATTTTGCTTACTGAATGCTTTTGGATGTACCCTGTGGATTTTGGGCTGTTGATCATGAAAATCACCATGGATCGTGTTTGTGAAATTGCCTTTATCTGTTCTTTTAATTTATAATTTGTCAGAATAGCTGATGCCAAGATTAAAGAAGGTATTTTTGTTGGTCCACAAATCAGAAAGGCCACCAGTAACAGGCAATTTGAATAACTTCTAATGGGATCGGAGAAAATTGCATGGAAGGCATTCAAGGATATTGTTGAAAATTTTCTTGGCAACTACAGAGCACCAAACTACATGCAGCTGGTTGATAACATGCTTCAACATACAAAACCATGAAGTACAACACGTTACTAAAGATTCATTTTCTGCGTTCCAATTTGAACCTTCTCTGTAAATCTTGGCACTGTCAGTGACAAGCAGAGTGAAAGGTTTCACTGGAACATCACGGTCATGGAGAAACAAGAACAGGGCAACTGGAATCCATCAATGCTGGCTGATTATTGTTGGGCACTTAAAGCGAGAAGCCTCTGAGTAAAAATGAAAACCAACAAAGCATTTTTAGCTTTGTTGAACTATTGAACAATTGTATAACGTCAGCACTGTTATGCAATTAAGCACTTTATATTCAATAAACGTTAATTTCTTGTTTCTCCAAATTTGTAGACTCAAAAATTGAAAGTACATTTATTATCAAAGAATGTATAAATTATCCACCTTGAGATTTGTCTGCTTACAGGCAGTCACAAAGCCAGAAACCCGAACAACCCAATTTTAAACACACACACACACACACACACCATGCAACAATAGAGTCAAACGACTGCATTCTGAGCCAGATGGAGTCCATTGGCCCAAACCTCAAACTCAGTTCATCATATTAGTGGGGCAAAAAAAGTTGTGAAACTCATAGAGACGATAGCCACTGAAGCAGTTCACAGTCTCGATGCTGCTGGGGGAGGAATGGACATTGTGAGAGAGCGAGTGAAATCAGCCCGACCCTTGTCTCTCGTTCTGAAACTCAGGCTCTCTAGTCTGTCTGGACCGGCATTTCAATTGTCCAAACACACTTGGGCCACATAGCCCAAAGCCGTACTCGATCTCACCAAATTGGACAATTGTATAACGTCAGCACTGTTATGCAATTAAACACTTTATATTCAATAAAAGTTAATTTCTTGTTTCTCCAAATTTGTAGACTCAAATCCAAACTTGCACTCCCATGTGATACAAGTAGTCTGAAATTATATTTGTATTCAGCTTCAAGCAGTCTATCATAAACAAATAAAAATTCTGAGGAAGCAATACTTTTGAACAAATTTGTTGTCCAGTTTTGCTTTCATAAGAACTTAAAAATATACTTCCTTTGCTTGTAGCATTATTACCTCAATTTAATAATCAAAAATATTCCTGATTGAGATTTTTTTTGTAGCACTTCAGAAGAGCATTGCAGTGTTGTACAGGCTGTGCAGAATGTATGTTGACTATTAATCAGCTCTTTTTAAAGTCTCTGTCATTTGTTTTGATCACTCTAGTGTATTATCATAAGTGGAGAAAGTGGTGCTGGGAAGACAGAGAGTGCACATTTGATTGTTCAGCACTTAACTTATCTGGGAAAGGTACGCTTGATAGTTATTAATTTAAATAGATTGCACCCATTGAACAAGTAGTTTTTGTGCCTATAATAATGAAATGGCAACATTTTAAGAACATTTGAATTTGCACTTTAAAATGGACTCAAAACTGATTGGCTTTGACGTATGCTCTGATTTTATTTTATTTTCAAACACGAAAACTGAGTAACAATGTTCACAGGCCATCTGGAGCCTGGAGCAATACTTCTGATGTTTACCATGGTCTTGCTGTGATGTACAACTTGGACAATTAAACCTTTCCTGCTGCTCGCCAATCTGCTACTGCTACTGTCACTTGTGGCCAAATGTGTACCTGCTGTCACTTCTTTGAGTGGACCTGATACCAACCAGGATGACTTCAGTCACCCACACAGTAAACGTTTCCACAGGATTCCAAGACTTGCGCCCTGGTGTAAAAGGAAAAATTGCTCCAGGGTTCAGGTTAATATCTGTGCAGTAAGTTGATAGAGCTGAATTTACATTGTCAAAAGCTCAGATATTGTTCCTTGCACTAACGTTAAATTTCATGCGAATGGTGTGGGAGTTTGAGTGCACAGAAATCAGAGAGAAATATTGGGTGGAACTGGGACGGAGAACTAAAGTGATGGGCAAATGGAAGCCAGTGACCTCACCTGTGGTGAGACTGGAAGCGAGATTGTCACCATCTTACACAAAAATGTGTTGTTTTGTGACTACTGTAAAAAGACAGGAAATTAATATAAGTCCAAAACAAACAAATAAATAAATAAACAAACAAATAAATAAATAGAAAAGTAATAATCAGATAGTGTTCATGGACAGTTCAAGATTCTGATGGGAGAAGGAAGGAATCTGTTCCTAGTTGATTCTCCATTTAGTCTCTCCATTGTAAGGAAGTACGCTATCATGAACCCCAAAAACTTACTAATAAATTAAAAGTAGTTCATTTAAGTCACCATTTCACATTGAAAAAGTGTTGGGGCCCTGTTTGCTGGGACATGATGAAGTAAAATGTCATGTATTGTCGCATAGGAATGTGGCGTATGAAATAAGATGGTGATTGAGGAGTGAGTGAGAATGCATTACAGTAAATGACCACTTGAGACCAATGAAGGTGAAGAGGTGGTAAAAATGTTTAGTAGTGACATCAAGTTGGACATGTTGGAAGGGGCAGTAAGGATCCTTTGAACCTAGGGTTGGTTGTATGGAGAGGATTGTTTTTCCATTGTGGTTTTTGTTGTGCTAACTGAAAGGCAAAGAGGGACGGAAAGTGAAACATGATTTCAATAAGCTTCTTCTTGCTAATGCACTTTTCTTGCTTTACACTTTTCAGGCAAATAACCGTGTTCTGAGAGAGAAAATCCTTCAGGTTAATCCACTTGTGGAAGCTTTTGGAAATGCATGCACAATGATCAACGATAATTCCAGTCGATTTGGGAAATACCTAGAAATGAAATTTACTCCCACAGGTGCTGTGATGGGAGCGAAAATCTCTGAATATCTCTTAGAAAAATCCAGAGTTATTCAACAACCAGCGTATGTGAACTTCAGTTATAATTTTGTTCTCTAGCAATTACTGTTTTCTTAAACTGACCATGGGGAGTTTTAATACTGAAATGAATTGTTTTCCCATGAGTTTCTCTAAAAATTATTGTATTTTGCGCTTTAGCACGATTAAATTCTAATCACGAAAATAATTCAATCTCACAAAATATTGACAAATATTAGACTTGTTTCAAACTGTCCAGAAAAAGTATTTTGCAACAGACACTGAACATTTTTTAATCATTATTTAGTCTTCAACTCAAACTCATTGTTAGCTACAGTCAACCACTGGTACTACTTTTGTTCATCTTTGTTCCTTTCTAATTTTTAGGTTGAAAGTTCAAGTTTTGTGTTGTAACTTTCCAATCTACTTCATCATGCAATGTTTTGAACTCTGGTTTCAATCTAACTACCAGCTCTTTATTGAAAGATTTAGGATGATACAAGAGATTGCAGAAACGGGGATCTGGAACAAATAGCAAGCTGCTAGATGAAATCATCAGGCTGGGATATGTGGATGCAAAGGAAATGTCGACATTTCAAATGAACATTCATTGACATGAAACAATGACTATCTATTTGCCTCTGTGCAGCTTGAATAGTTGTTTGAATTAGGGAGGGATAGAATGTGGTGCAAATAAGGTTAGCCCTGGATTCAGCTGTTGCTATGTTTGGATGAGTTCATTTGGAATGCTTGTTTGCTGATAGTAAAGGTGAGCAGAAGCAACATTAAATGGGCCATGCAGATAGACAGGATAGTCATTTTGGAAGAATATTGAACTTAACATAAGCCATAAAAATGAGCTGGCTATTTGTCCCTTGGAATTTATAAAGCTTACTTAATGGATGATTTGCTTTCTAACTCTACCCATATCAGTTGTATAATGCCAAGAATGTGTATGCGTATAGAGTAACATGGTGGGGGGGGGGGGCGGATGTTCATGTATCCAGGAAAAATATCCCAGGAGTCTTCAGAGGAGCATGGGCAGACTAGATTAAGCCACATACAGAGATTATTGTTAGATGAGCATGGGTTTTAAAAAAGGACTTGGAGAAACAAAGCTGGAGAGAAGTTAAGGGAGCAGTTTCCAGAACCTGGGTTTTTGGTAGTGAGATGATGCCTAATTGTCATTGTAGATCAGACCTATTAAATTTCCCAGAACTTGTTATGCAGATACATAAGTAGGACATACAATAACTAAACTAAGTAGTGGCCATGCAATGTGCATTCGCCAATGCCTTTTTAGTTATCAAGATCATGCAAGATGAAAGATTTATAGGATACAGATACACTCTCGGACCAACCAGGTTAGGTCTTACACAGTGAATCGTAGGGCATTGAAGAGTGTGGTAGAACAAAGGGATCTGGGAATACTGATCCATAATTCATTGAAAGTTTCATCACAGGGAGATAGGGTCATAAAGAAAGCTTTTGGCACATTGGCCTTCATAAACCAAAGTACTGAGTATTGGAGATGGAATGTTATGTTGAAGTTGAAAATAAGTAAAATTATTTATAAGTAATTAAAATTTAAATTTGGTTTGATAATACATAATTTTCTGAAACAATCAGAATTCCTTGTTGAAAATTTGAATTTTGATTTTAGCATTTGATTCAGGTCAAATTTTAACATTAATTTGTAAAATTTATCGTGTTTTAATCATATTAATATCATTTCCTTTCAGGAGTGAGAAAAATTTTCATATTTTTTATTATATCTATGCTGGTCTCTTTCATCAGAAGAAGTTAGCAAAATATAAACTGGTTGAAAATAAATTTCCTAGGTGAGTAATTATCCATTCATTTATAACATCAACTTGTAGCCTATATTTGAGACATGAACTTAAGAGGTGCTCTTGTTGGGTTAAGCCAAGAAGCCTCTGTGCAATGGAGCTGGAGGAGATCAAAATGTAATCTTTTTTTAATTCTTGGGGTTCTGGTGGGGACAGGAATTGCAAAGGGACAGTCAGTGTGAGGGGGAGTTTGATATTTGCCTTGGAACCCACTTCCCAGCCCAAATTAAAATTAGATCTAAAGTTATTATAGCCATCTGAAATATGCATGGGAGACGTGGTACACATTCTTTCCAAATCAATCTCAGTGAAAATAGTAATAGTGACGTGTTAGATCCTATCTAGAACATACAAAATAAAACATGTATAGTACCTTTTTGTTACTTTTTAAAATTTCTGGAGGGTGGGAAGGGGATGTTGATATTTTTGCTGCTACTTGTGTGAAGAGAGTGGAGACGGAGGCTTTCGGGGCTTCGTTGCTTTTGTTATTCATTCTATGGGGTTTCTTAGTTTTGTAGATGTCTGTGAAGAGGACAGATTTCAGGTTGTATACTGCATGCATTCTGTGATACTAATTGTACCTTTGAACCTTTAATTTGAGGAATAAAAAGTTTTCTTTTTGTATCTCAGTTCTTTCTCATCATTTGACTTTGTTTTCTATACTCTCATCCCATAGCAGACTTGTGTTTCTGCATCATCAGAAACTCTTCAGATCTTGGTATCAGTTCTCAAGCAGACATTGATTTTGAAAACATTTCTATAGACTTTTCAGGATCAAAGCTTTTTGGCCCAAATCAGCAAACTGGGCTAATAAAGATATTGTGCACGGCCTAAATCCTGCTTTGACTGAACAATGAGCTAGCCTTGCTAGATGCTATGAAGTTGGCTCATTATCATGCACTCTCTGCAAAACTGAATTGAGCTCCGGGAGATCACTTCAAAGGTAACACTACATGTGCCTGACAGGGAGTGATAATTAGGCTAAAACTATATGAACAAACTTTTACCATTGATTTATGTTAACTTCCATTAACTCAGTATCACTGGCAAAAATGTTAGGTAATGTTAGTCATGTAAATTTTACAGGCATAAAACATGCTAAAGTGTCAAAATGTGCCAGGCAGAATTCTTGTTAGAAGTGCTTCAGATGTCTAATTGGCAACTAGAAAAAAAATGATTCCAGCATCTGTCTGAAACCGCTACCCTTCATCATCCGCCTTTCACTTTTGAACATTTGCGCCACCCCCGCAACTTCATCCCAATCCTACTTTAATAGGTCCCTCCTCAAAAATGGTACAGTTTATAGCGTACTGTTGCTTGATCACACAATGGTGTCTATGCCTTAAGATGGGACCATAATACAAGATGCAACCTTATTCTTCCCTCACTTTGTACTTTTACCTGTAGAGTCATGGAGCACTGCTGCACAGAAACAGGCCATTTGGCCCATCTAGTCTGTGCTGAAGTGTTACTCTGCCTGTACCATCAACCTACACCAGGACCATAGCTCTCCATATCCATGTACACACATACAAATTTCTCTTATAGGTTTAAATCAAAGCCACATCCATTACCTCTGCTGGCAGCTTGTTCAACACCCTCACCATCCTCTAAGTGAAGATGTTGCCCATCAGGTTCCCCTTAAATATTTCACCTTTCACCTTTACTTATGATCTTTAGATCTCATCTCACCCAACCTCAGTGGAAAAAGCCTGCTTGCATATACCCTATCTATATATCTCATAATTTTGTATACCTTTATCAAATCTCCTCTCAATCTCCTATGCTCCTAACCTATTCAACCTCACCCTATAATTCAGGTCCCCAAATCGAAGCAACATTTTCTCTGTTCCTTTTCAAAGTTTCCTGATGCCATCGCATCATCGTCCCTGAGGCCTGTCATGGTCATTCTGTCAGAAACCTCAAAGCAGGAGGCCATGGTAGAACTAACAGTGCCTTGGGTAGACTGGATTGAGGAGGCATTTGAGTATAAAAATGCGAAATATCAGTAGCTGCTACAGCAGTGCCAGGGGCTGGGATGGAGGGCACAATGCAAGCCTGTAGAGGAGGTTTTGCTGGCTGCTTGCTGTGCAGAATCTACTCTTCACTTGGTATTGGGAGCGGGGGCAGGGGCTACAAAGAAAAGAGCCATCAGGAACATAACAGAGGCTGCTGAGCAAGGCTTCTGAAGGCTATGGATCAAGAGGTGTGACCCATGGACTAATGCTGCTGGAACCCAGGACAGGGCCTGATCAGCTCTGGCTGGGTTGCCTGGGCGAATGTATCTGATGTTGAAAGACCTGAAACACCTCATGACCCCAGGTTACATCACTGATGATGTATCCCTGCGCATCTTAGGATGTATTTCAGCATTACTGACATCTTTCCTTTAGGTAGGTGGCCACAACTGCACAAGATACTCCAAATCTAGCCTCCTTAATGACTTCTACAACTTCAACATAATATCCCAACTCCTGTACTCAATATTTTGCTTCATGAAGGCCAATGTCCCAAAAGCTCTCTTTATGACACTGTCTACCTGTGATGCCACTTTCAAGAAATTATGGATCTGTAGTCCCAGATCCCTTTGTTCTACCACATCTCTCCCTACTGTTCGCTGTGTATATCCTACACTGGTTCGTCCTCCCAAAGTGCAACACCTCACATTTGACTGCATTAAGTTCTGCTCTTTTTAGCTCATTTTTTTTGAGCTGGTCCAAATTCCACTGAATCCGATTAAGGTGTACCATCACTGGCATATGTTGTGAAATTTGTTGTTTTGCGGCAGCAGTACTTTGTAATACATAATTTAAAAAACTGTAAATTATAGTCAGAAATACAGTGGATTCTGGTTAATTGTGGCACATTACAACCAGTACACTTTGGCCCAATCAAGCAGTTGTCCCAATTAGCCCAAGTTTCATGGAAATAGTTAAAAAGGTAAAAAAGAAAATGTAAACTACTGTTTAACAAATTATGTATATAATTGAAATACAGAACAAATTAGAACACTATCAATACTACTTCAGTATTAGTTCCTAATAGCTGTTGACGGAGGAATTCATCCAGTGCACACTGTTGTGTTCTTTTGGTTGATTGTAAATGAACAAAATGAGAAATTGATATGTTCTCTGTTTCATGGAGACGTAGCTCACACAGGCTACATTGGTAAGACTCAAGGCCTTCTTGATACATCGGGAGGACTGGCCTGCTGATTTTGAGAAGGCAAAAGGTGGGGGATCTGTTTCTCATGATAAACACTGCTGCAATGTTCTTGTCACATTCTTGTTCCCTCAACCTGGAACATCTAATGATTCATTGCTGATTGTTCTACTTACCAAGAGAAATCTCCTCCATGATCCCGACTGTGGTTTACATACTGCCAAAGGCCAATGTTAAGCAGACACTCAATTAACTGAGTGTTGCCATCAGCAAACAAGAAACAACCTATCCTGATTGTTGAGGGCTTCAGTCAGGCTTGTTTGAAGAAATCTCTGCCCAATTATCATTATCGTAGCACCTGTAGGACCAGGTGTCCCAATATATTTGACCCCTGTTATACTACAATTAGAAATGCCTACTGTTCCATGCTTAGACGGCAGTTCAGGAAATCTGATCACTTGGCTGCCCTCCTACCTGCATACAAGCAGAGGCTAAAGAGCACGGCTCCAGAGATAAGGGTATCAAAGAAGTGATTGTTGGAGGCTGAAGAGCGGCTACGGGATTGTTTTGAATCAGTAGACTGGGCTGTGTTCAAGGACTCATCAGAGGATTTGAACAAATATACCACGGTTATCACATACTTTATAAAAACAGTCATAGTTGAGTGTATGCCAACAATATTATTCAAAGTATTCCCCAACCAGAAGCTTTGAATGAACCAAGAACATAGAATCTTTGTCACGTATAAGCCAACAGCAACATTGAGGAGACTACAGACCGAAAGAATAAACCAAGCTTTTGGACAAGACCAATGTGGTCTACAAAATCCCATGTGGGGATTGCAGCAAATATTAAGTTGGTCAAACTGGGAGAAAACTATCCACAAGGATCCATGAGCATCCACTGGCTGTGAACTGGCGTGAGCAACTCTCCTAGCTTCTACCACTGAAAATCAAGAGGGGCACAAATTCGACTGGGCATCAACGAAAGCCATGACTAAGGCAAACACGCGGCATGCAAGAGAATTCCTGGAAGCATGGTTTTCCTCAAACAATTCTGTAAACAGACATGTAAAAGGTCGATCCTTTTTATAAGCAAATCTGGGCAAAAGTCCCGATCACAACGCACAGAGTTTGCCACACAACCAATCAGTGACACAATGTCCCCATGTCACAATTTAGTTTCTGTAATGATGACCAATCAGCTGATTGATAAGTATATAAAGGCCAAACATTCGGAGGACACACCACAAATGAATAGCTCACTGATGACGTCTCCTCGTATGATGAAATGTTTGCAAGTGGATTGCCAAGATCAGAGAATAGCTCAACCCAAGCTACTCATTTTTAGAGTTATTTCCAACAAGAGGTCCAAGTACGATCTCCAGAAAGCCATCTCATGTGCGAAATGGCAATTCTAGACCAAACTTGAATCTCTGAATGATGCTTGACAGCTGTGGCCATGCTTGAATGCTATCACGTCCAACAAAGTGAAACCAGGCAACAAGGGTAATATCACAACTTCAATCCCAGATGATCTCACCATAAGACCACAAGACAAAGGAGCAGAAGTCAGCCATTTAGCCCATCAAGTCTGCTCCGCCATTTTATCATGAGCTGATCCATTCTCCCATTTAGTCCCACTCCCCCGCCTTCTCACCATAACCTTTGATGCCATGGCTACTCAGATACCTATCAATCTCTGCCTTAAATACACCCAATGACTTGGCCTCCACTTCTGCCCGTGGCAACAAATTCCATAGATTCACCACCCTCTGACTAAAAATATTTCTTCGCATTTCTGTTCTGAATGGGCGCCCTTCAATCCTTAAGTCATGCCTTCTTGTACTAGACTCCCCCATCATGGGAAACAACTTTGCCACATCCACTCTGTCCATGCCTTTCAACATTCGAAATGTTTTTGTGAGGTCTCCCCTCATTCTCCTAAACTCCAAAGAATACAGTCCAAGAGCGGACAAACGTTCCTCATATGTTAACCCTCTCATTCCCAGAATCATTCTAGTGAATCTTCTCTGTACCCTCTCCAACGTCAGCACATCCTTTCTTAAATAAGGAGACCAAAACTGCCCACAGTATTCCAAGTGAGGTCTCACCAGTGCCTTATAGAACCTCAACATCACATCCCTGCTCCTATACTCTATTCCTCTAGAAATGAATGCCAACATTGCATTCTTCTTCTTCATACTGACTCAACCTGGAGGTTAACTTTAAGGGTATCCTGTACGAGGACTCCCAAGTCCCATTGCATCTCACAACTTTGAATTCTTTCCCCATTTAAATAATAGTCTGCCCGTTTATTACTTCTGCCAAAGTGCATAACCATACACTTTCCAACATTGTACTTCATTTGCCACTTCTCTGCCCATTCTTCCAATCTATCCAAGTCTCTCTGCAGACTCTCCGTTTCCTCAGCACTACTGGCCCCTCCACCTATCTTCGTATCATCAGCAAACTTAGCCACAAAGCCATCTATTCCATAATCCAAATCGTTGATGTACAATATAAAAAGAAGCGGCTCCAACACGGACCCCTGTGGAACACCACTGGTAATCGGCAGCCAACCAGAATAGGATCCCTTTATTCCCACTCTCTGTTTCCTGCCAATCAGCCAACGCTCTATCCACGTATGTAATTTTCCTGTAATTCCATGGGCTCTTATCTTGTTAAGTAGCCTCATGTGTGGCACCTTGTCAAAGGCCTTCTGAAAATCCAAATATACAACATCCACTGCATCTCCCTTGTCTAGCCTACTGGTAATTTTCTCAAAAAATTGTAATAGGTTTGTCAGGCAGGATTTTCCTTTAAGGAATCCATGCTGAGTTCTGCCTATCATGTCATATGCCGTCAGGTACTCTGTAACCTCATCCTTGATAATCGACTCCAACAACTTCCCAACCACCAATGTCAAGCTAACAGGTCTATAATTTCCTTGTTGATTCCTTGCCCCCTTCTTAAATAGCGGAGTGACATTTACAATCTTCCAGTCTTCCGGAACCATGCCAGAATCTATTGACTTTTGAAAGATCATCGCTAATGCCTCCGCAATCTCCACAGCTACTACCTTCAGAACACGCGGGTGCATTCCATCTGGTCCAGGAGATTTATCTATCTTTAGACTATTCAGCTTCCTGAGTACTTTCTCTGTCGTAATTGTGACTGCGCACACTTCTCTTCCCTGCCACCCTTGAGTGTCCGGTATACTGCTGATGTCTTCCTCAGTGAAGACTGATGCAAAATACTCGTTCAGTTCCTCTGCTTTTTCCTTACCTCCCATTACAATTTTTCCAGCATCATTTTCTATCGGTCCTATATCTACTCTCACCTGTCTTTTACTCTTTATATACTTGAAAAAGCTTTTGGTATCTTCTTTGATATTATTTGCTAGCTTCCTTTCATAGTTAATCTTTTCCCTCTTAATGACCTTCTTGGTTTCCTTTTGTAAGGTTTTTAAAAACTTCCCAATCCTCTGTCTTCCCACTAATTTTTGCTTCCTTGTATGCCCTCTCCTTTGCTTTAACTTTGGCTTTGACTTCTCCTGTCAACCACGGTTGCATCCTTCTCCACTCGAAAATTTCTTCTTTTTTGGAATATACCTGTCTTGCACCTTCCTCATTTCTCGCATAAACTCCAGCCACTGCTGCTCTGCTGTCTTTCCCGCCAGTGTCCCTTTCCAGTCAACTTTGGCCCGTTCCTCTCTCATACCACTGTAATTTCCTTTACTCCACTGAAAAACCAACACATCAGATTTAGGCTTCTCTTTTTCTAATTTCAGAGTGAACTCAGTCATGTTATGATCACTGCCTCCTAAGGGTTCCTTCACCTCAATCTCTCTAATCACCTCCGGTTCGTTACACAATACCCAATCCAGTACAGCCGATCCCCTGGTGGGCTCAACAACAAGCTGTTCTAAACCAGTATTTGGTACTTTTCGCTTTGATTTCACTGCAACTTTATTGCACTGCAACTCATCCCAATGGCTACAAATTTGCCCCATCACCTGCCTGTCTTTCCTGACATCTTTACTGCGCACTATCTTAGATTTATTTCTGTTTTCCGCTTCCTCTGCTCTGTCATTCTGGTTCCCATCCCCCTGCCAAATTAGTCTAAACCCTCCCTAACAGCTCTATTAAACTTTCCCACCAGGATATTGGTCCCCTTCGGGTTCAGGTGTAACCTGTCCTTTTTGAACAGGTCATACTTCCCCCAGAAAAGATCCCAATTATCCAAGAATCTGAAGCCCTGCCCCCTACACCAGTCTCTCAGCCACGCCTTCATCTGCCTGATCCTACTATTCTTGCCCTCACTAGCACGTGGCACAGGTAGCAATCCCGAGATTACTACCCTGGAGGTCCTGCTTCTCAGCTTCCTTCCTAACTCCTGGAAATCTCTCTTCAGGACCTCCTCCTTTGTCCTATCTATGTCATTGGTACCAACATGTACCAAGACAACTGGCTGCTCACTCTCCCCCTTTAGAATATTCAGGACCCGATGTGAGACATCCAGTAGCTTGGCACCCGGGAGGCAACACACCATGTGGGTATCTCTATCAGGCTCACAGAATCTCCTGTCCGTTCCCCTGACTATGGAATCCCCTATGACTACTGCATTTCTCTTCTCCCTCCTTCTCTCCTGCACAACAGCGCCAGGCTCAGTGCCAGAGACCCGGTCACCATGGGTGTCCCCTGTCAGGTCATCCCCCTCAACAGCATCCAGAACAAGATATTTGTTGCTGAGGGGGACAGCCACAGATGTGCTCTCCACTATCCGGGCATTTCCTTTCCTTCTCTTGACAGCGACCCAGTTTTCTGACCCCTGTAGCCTAGGGATGACTACCTCCCTGTAGCTCCTGTCTATCACCTCTTCACTTTCTCTAATAAGCAGTAGGTCATCAAGCTGCAGCTCCAGATCCCTAACACAGTCTCTGAGGAGCTGCAACTCGGTGCACCTGGCGCAGATGTGGCCATCAGGGAGGCTGGAGGTCTCCCAGGATTCCCACATCTGACACCCTGAACAAAGCACTAACCCTGCAGGCATGCTATCTAATTCTACAGGAATGAAACAGGAAAAATAAGTCTACTCACCCACTTACCTCGCCAAACAGACGAGCTTTTTATACCGTTAGCTCGTACCGTTAGCTGTGGGAGCCCTGCTGTTCCTGTCTGTCCGGGCCGATTTGCGAAAGGGGGTGGGGGGGAGAAAAAAAAAGAGTTGGTGCTTTGCTCTCGCCTCTTCCCGTTTACCGCTGAAGCCCATTGAAGCCAAAGCCCTACATTCTGCTCCCACTCACTCTGCTGCCCGCTGTATAGGGTGGGCTCCTTTTTAAACTCTCCGCGCGGTCCTGTTGACGTCACGCGCCTGCGCAGTCTCGCCCTTCTTGCACTCGAAGAAGTTTTTTAAAAAAACTGCCTTCCTTCAGAATTCAGCTCCCACGATGCTCTGTAGTCCCAATCCAAAAGCTCAATGTCTGTTATGCTCACTTTGACTGTCAAAACGTGGAGGCACCTTCACAAACCCCCACAGCCCCCAATGACTGTGATTGGCTGGTTGCATCATAGCCTTGAATAGAAACACCAATGTCCTTGAATGGAAAATTCTACAAAAAGTACTGGATATGGTCTAGTCTATCATGGATAAATCCCTCCCCACCATTGAGCATATTTACACGGAGGGCTGTCACAGCATCCATCATCAGGGACCCCACCACCCAGGTCGTGCTCTTTTCTCGCTGCTGCTATCAGGAGGAAGGTACGGGAGCCTCAGGACTCACACTGCCATTTTCAGGAACAGTTATGACCCCTCATCCAGCAGGCTCTTGAGCCAGAGGGGATAACTTCACTTAACTTCACTTGCCCTATCGCTGAACTGTTCCCATGACCAATGGATTCACTTTCAAGGACTCTTTATCTTATATTCTCGGTATTTATTGCTTATTTAATTTTTTTTTTCATTTTGTATTTGCACAATTGTCTTTTGCACATTGATAGTTTGTCCATCCTGTTGGGTGCAGTCTTTCACTGATTCTATTACGTTTCTTGTATTTACTGTGAATGCCCACAAGAAAATGACTCTGAGGGTTGAACATGTTGGCATAAATGTACTTTTATAATAAAGTCTCAAATTCCTAATGAAATAGATCCAGTATCTTGCCTTCTTTTTCATTGCATCAAGATGTTGCAAGCTTTGATAGACTTCCTTGCTGACTACTCGGCCCCCAATCTTGCTGTCATCTGCTTCTTTGCTGATTCAGTTTACTACATTATCATCCAGGTCATTAATACAGATGACAAGCAACATCGGACCCAGCACTGATCCCTGCAGCACACCACTAATTACAGGTCACCAGTCGGAGAGGCAACCATCTACTACCACTCTCTGGTTTTTCCCACTGAGCCAATATTGAATCCAATTTCGTACTTCATCCTGAATCCCAAGTAACTGAATCTTCTGGACCAGTTTCCTGCATGGGTCTTTGTCAAAGGCCTTGCTAAAGTCCATGTAGACATTGTCTAGTGTCTCATCAACTTGCCTTGTACCCTCCTTGAAAAGCTCTATATGACTGCTACTTAGAAACACCAAAAGTGTCTGCTAAAATGGATAAACAATTACATCATACATCTCTTTGCTGATTCCATTCTTCACACTGCTGCCTGTCACAATTTATTGTGCTGGTCTTGCACCCAGTTCCTATCTTTCTGTAACCTTGCTGCTCTATTCCTATTTCTCATTGATTTCCAGACCTCTGGTAGTCAATATAAAACCTTTATTCAAATCACAAGCAAGAGAATATCTGCAGATGCTGGAAATCTGAGCAACACACAAAATACTGGAGGAACTCAGCAGGCCAGGCAACATCAGTGGAAAAGAGTACAGTCGATGTTCTGGGTCGGAGCCCTTTGGCAGTACTGGAGAGAAAAAGCTGAAGAGTAAATGCGCTTGAATGGACGGCCCTAAATGTCGACTGTTTACTTTTTTCCGTAGATGTCAACTTTAAGATAACAGTTGTTAAACTATTTCATTTCGAAATGCAAATCTTTGTTAATTTATTTCCCTGTGGAGTGGTAATTCATGATATTCTCTTCTAAATCTGTGGTAATTCTGCACTGATTATACAGCTGCCTTCCTGCCACATTAGTGTCAATTCAGCTTCTTCCAGAAATAAAAATACGGCATGTGCCTTTAAATAACCATGGATTACTCATCTGTAATACTTGAATTTTGGATTGCAAAGTTAACTTTGTGATATTCTGTGACTCCTCTTTGATTAATTAGGTATATTGACAATGACACAAGCAAGAACATGCACGATATTTTAACCAACAGCTTGTACAGGGAACGTTTTGAAGCAATTCAGCATTGTTTCAGAATCATTGGATTTACTGATGAGGTAAGTGAACACATAACTGGCCTAAATAGTTATTTAAATTAAACCCCAAATACGACTGAAGTAAATAGTATTACCTCCTGGGGCAAGGAACTTGATAATTGTTCCTTATTCTCTACTTGTGTACAGCTTTAATACAATAGAACAAGAGAGAGTGAAGAGATGAAATATAAATGAATTCTCTTCTTCACCTGATTTTCAATAATAGAAATAAGAGGTATAAAACTTGTTTGGTTTAATGATAGAGTATTCAATGACAATTGATTCATTGAAAAAGTCCACAATTAAATTACTGCTTTTTAAGATGTTCGTTATGACCTGTGGTCATATTATCCCTGCTCCTGCCACTCCAGAGAATTACATAGGCAGGAGCAGGCATCAGATATGCAAAGGGATTTTAGGGAGCAGGATTTCCAGGGCTGCAGTCTCAGGATTACTGCCCTTATCAAGTGCTAGTGAAGTGACAAATTGATATATAGTGCAGCTTAGTACATGGCTAAGGAGTTAGGGCAGGAGGGAGGACTTCAGATCTATAGATCACTGGGCTCACTTACGGAGCACGTAGGGCCTATACAAGCAAGGCAGTTTTTATCTGAACTGGAGGGGAACCAGTATCCTCGCTGGAGGTTTGCAAGTGCTACTTGAGAGTGCTTAACCTAGAGTGTCGGGGGGCGGGGGGTGGGAATCAGAGCAGCAGGGCAGGAAAGGAAGGGGGAAGATGCCAGAGTAAGAAGGTGGGGGAAGGGGAAGAAGGGCAAGCTAGAAGGTGATATGTGAAGCCAGGTTGGTGGCGGAGGGTGGTAAAGTTAGAAGCTGGGAGGCAAATTATAACAGGGTAATGCGAGAACTCAGGAGCATTGAGCAGCTGCTGTGAGGCAAGTTCTTGTCTAACCTGAGGAAGCTGTTTAAAGGCCAGCTGATAAGAGTTCAGGATCAGCATATTCCAGTGAGGAGCAAGGACAATGGTGGTAAGGGAACCTTGGATGACCTGAGAAGTCCTAAATTTGGTCAGGAAGGAGAAGGATGCATAGGTAAGATCTAGAAAGCTAAAATCGACTGGGCTTTTGGAGAATATAATGATAGCGGGAAAGTGTTCAAACAGACTATTAGGGATGCCAGATAGTCCGTTTGAGCACTTTCTGACATTCCTTGACGATGCCTTGATCAAGGAGAAAAGAGGGTAACTAGGGAAAATCTAGGTACATCCAAGGATAAAGGAGGGAATTTGTGCTTGGAGTCCGAACAAGTGGCTGAGGTATTAAATTAGTACTTTATGTCAGTATTTAAAAGGAGGAGGAATTGGAGGTTAGAAAAGGGAGGGTGGAGCATGCAATTGTGCTGGGTCATTTTGAGAGTAAAGAGGAGGTAATGCTGAAAAGCATTAAGGTGGATAAGTCCTCAGGGTTTGATGGCATAGATTCAAGAATATTAAAAGAAGTAAGGAGTTTGCTGGGGTGTTGACAAAGTTCGCTGTGTCTTAACAAGCAACAGGTAAGGTCCCAGAAGGCTGGAGAGTAGCAAATGTGCTTAAAAAAGGAAATAAGGGTAATCCAGGCAATAATAGACCAGTGAGCCTCACCTCAAGGTAGGGAAGCTCTTGAAGAGAATATGAGGATTTGGCAGTGAATGTTATCTACATTAGTAATGCATTTCATAGAGTCCCTCATGGTTGGTTGATTGACAAGATAACGATGTGTAGGATCCAGGGTGATTTACAAGTTTGGATTCAGAACTGGCTTGCCCTTAGAAAACAGGGGTAGAAGGAAGTTATTCTAGTTGGAGGTCTGCAGCCAGTGGTGCTCTACATGGATCAATGCAGGAACTTCTGTGATATATGTCAATGAAGTAGATGAAATTATAGATAGGTGGATTAACAAGTTTGTGAATGATACCAAAATTTGTGGATTTAAGGACAGTGTCAAGGACTATCAAAGAATACAGCAGAATATAGATCAGTTACAGACAGATTTTCATTGATTCTATTGTATATTTTTATTCTGTGAATGACTGCAAGAAAATGAATCTCAGGGTAGTATATGTTGACCTACTATATATGTACTCTGATATTTAATTTACTTTGAACTTTGACATGGGCAGGGAAGTGGCGGATGGAGTTGAATGCACTTTGGGAGGTCAGATGAAAGGGGAAAGTATACAGTAATGGTAGACTTCTGAATAACCCCTGAAATGATGTACAGAGATATCTTAGAATCCAGGTCCATAGTTTACTGAAAGTGACTACGTAAATGGATAAGTTGTGAAAGAAGGCATACAGCATGCTTGCTTAAATTAGTAAGGATGTTGAGTATTAAATTAAGGCAGTCATGGTGCAGCTATACAAAGCTTTAGTCAGACTGCACTGGGGATACAAATTGACAATAAACTGGACTGGCCAAAGAACTCTGAGGCTGTCTACAAGAAGGGTCAGAGCCGTCTCTTTTTCCTGAGGGGACTGAGGTCCTTTCACATCTGTCGGACGATGCTGAGGATGTTCTACGAGTCTGTGGTGGCCAGTGCTATCATGTTTGCTGTTGTGTGCTGGGGCGGCAGGCTTGAGGGTAGCAGACACCAACAGAATCAACAAACTCATTCGTAAGGCCAGGGATGTTGTGAGGATGGAACTGGACTCTCTGACGGTATTGTCTGAAAAGAGGATGCTGTCCAAGTTGCATGCCATCTTGGGCAATGTCTCCTATCCACTACATAATGTACTGGTTGGGCACAGGAGTACTTTCAGCTGGAGACTCATTCCTCCGAGATGCAGCACAGAGCATCATAGGAAGTCATTCCTGCCTGTGGCCATCAAACTTTACAACTCCTTCCTTGGAGGGTCAGACACCCTGAGCCAGTAGGCTGGTCCTGGACATTTCCATCTGGCATAATTTACATATTATTATTTAATTATTCATGGTTTTATTTTGCTATATTTATACTCAATTCTTGGTTGGTGCAACTGTAATGAAACCCAATTTCCCTCGGGATCAATAAAGTATGTCTATCTATCTATCTATGTCTAATAATGCATGCAGTCTGCTCGCTCCATTATAGGAAGATTGTGGAAACTGTCAAGAAGGTTTGTCGGGATGCGATCTGGATTAGAGAGTTTGGATGATCATGAAAAGTCAGACAAATTTGTGTTTTTCCCCCTGGAACATCAGAAGCTGAAGGAAGGCAGAATAGAGGTTTGTAAACTTATGAGAGGCAAGACCATCAGAATCATTTCCCCAGAGTAGAAATATCAAATACCAGAGGACGTGCTTTTAAGGTTAGGGTGGGAAGTTTAAAGGTGACATGAAGGACAAGTTTTTTTCAAGTAGAGAGCGCCAGTTGCCTGGAGCAGGGGTAGCAGTGGAATCAGGCAGTTTGGTAAGTTTAAGATAGATGCATGAATAAGAAGGGAATGGAAGGATATGGATGATACACAGGAGGAGAACATCTAGTGTAAATTGACATCACGGTTGGCACGATATCATGGGCTGAATAGCCTGTCCAGTGCGGTACTGTTCTATATAACGTATTAAACCACTGTTTCATGAACAAAATTATATATGTTTTGAAAACACATATTCTGTTGGTCTGGAAAGGAAACTGCAAAACATATTTAAATAATGAGTATCTTTAGGGGAAAACAGCATAAGTATATGCCTGTTTTCCCAAACCTTTCAGGAAGTACAGTATTAACCTTTCAATGAAGGTCTCAAAATCCAACTTACAGCATAAGACCATTAAACATTGGAGCAGAGTCTGCTCTTCCATTTGGTATTGGCTGATCCAGTTCCCTCTCTACCCCATTCTCCTGCCTTCTCCCCATAACCTTTCAATTATCTTGTCAACCTCTGCCTTAAAAAAATTCAGTGACCTGGCCTCCATAGCTGCCTGTGGCAACAAATTCCACAGATTCACCACCGTCTGACTAAAGAAATTCCTCCCAATCTCTGTTCTGAATGGACGTCCCTCTATTCTGAGGTTGTGCCATCTGGTCCTAGACTCCCCCACTATAGGAAACATCTTCTCCACGTGCCTGATAAAGCTTCAACATTACATCATTGCTTTTATATTCTAGTCCTCTCAGGATGAATACTGATGCTGCAATCTGCCAGTTAACCTTTAGGGAATCCTGCACGAGGTCACCCAAGTTCCTTTGCACCTCAGATTTTTGAGTTTTCCTCCCGGTTAGAAAATAATCCTACACTTCTATTCCTTCCACCAAAGTGCATGACCATACACTTCCCAATACTGTATTCCATCTTTGTCCATTCTCCTAATCTAAGTCATGGTGCTTTGGGCTCAACATATTTCCAAAGGTGTGCCTTACATATTTTCTATGATAATTACGTTAACAGCTATAGGACTACAGTTAGTCCACCAGAAGCCTTGGGATTTGAGTAACAGGCCTACATTGAAAGCTAAATTGGATCAGGTAGCAGAAAGTTGGAATGGTCCATGTCACAAGTAATCATAACTATTGGCTGTACCTCTCCAAAAGCCAGCAAATTTGAACTCCTCTGCACAGTTCCCGGGCCTCCTGAGAAGTTATTTGACGATAAAAGTGAAGTTCAGATATTTACCCCATTAACAATAAGGAAGTGCTATTTTTCCCCTGCAAACACCAGTAAATGTACATTCCTGTGCTCTTGATTTGGCTAATGGGCACATTTCCTTTTCTAGCCTCCCACACCCCTATTTTAACTGAGAAATGGATATCGGTATTCAAAAGCGTTTTCCATTGGTGATAAAAAGAGCTCACTTAGGGGAACTAACAGAAGACTATAGAGCAAAGCTATGTTAATATCTCCGATCCATTGGAGGTCATTATCCTGAAACTTTAACCTGATTTGTCCCCATTGACATGATTTTGTTTTTGATCTGTTAATAATGCATTGAAAATTGGAACAATTGGTATCTGAGCAGCAATTCCACCTGAAACAATGGCTACATTTACTTCAGCAATTATGAGTACATATCTAGCTCTAAACCAGTGGTTCCCTAAGTCCGCAATATCGACCTCTAGAGGCAGTGGGAATTTCTAAGGGGGCGATAAAAAATAAAGGGGGTGGTGGGGGAGTGCTTGGTAACAAGGGGTGCAGCCGAGGGATTGCAGGCTTAATTTAAGAAATGAACTACATAATATAAGCGTTTGGTCCTCAGCACCTCATAATTGATTACAATGATCACATAATCACCTCATCTCTTGCTAACCAATCATTCTCTTTGACTTTACTTAAAATGTTGTTGAAAAGCAATGTGAGACTTCTGTATTTGACATATTATAAGAAATCTGGTCTGAAGAAATTGTGTTATTTCTGGGCCCAGCCTGCGCATTATTGCTGTTCCCTGCTGTAGTACAGGGGTAGGTAGTATGATTAACATACACTCATTACAATTTCTGTTGATTAGAGTATGGCATTCAATAGGGTAAAGTTCAGAATCTGTCCTTTTGAATGGCCTTGACCTCATTTCTCCAGCCCATGGCCCAACTGAGAAACTGCTGCCAACTTTCTGTATCTTCAGACAGAAATCCATGATGTCATAACTTTCCCCTTTATTGATCGCAGCACTTGAGGTTGGATTTAAACAATAAGTGATTGACTGTGGTCATTAACCCATAACAAAAATGGCAGAAGCAGACCAAACAAAATATATGTGTAGACAGTAGTGTAGAGTAGCTGAACTATGGATTTATACCTGCACCAAGCCAACAACAGCCAATGTGCCTAAAGTGTGACAAAAGTTTTTTTTTCCCCAAATCAGGCAATGGAATCATCCAGACTCCTTGAACATTTGAAGAGACTGCACTTTGCTCAAGCAAACAAGATCTTGGCTTATTTTCAGTCACTTTGTGAAAACACTGTGGTGTGCATGTTCCATTCCAGATTTCATTGCTCATTGCTAAATCTGGAACACCCCAATGAGAAGAGGGCATGTCCTGGGTGGTGGGGGTCCTTAATACAGTAATAGATGCCGGCTTTGAGGCACCGCTCCTTGAAGATGTCTTGGATACTGTGGAGGCTAGTGCCCATGTTGGGCAATTCTCTGCAGCTGACTTTGACCCTGTGCAGTAGTCTTCCCCCCACCATACCAGACCATGATGCAGTCAGTCAGAATGTTCTCCACAGTATATCTTCGGAAATTTGCGAGTGTTCTAGGTAATGTACCAAATCTCCTCAAACTCCTAATGAAATATAGCCTCTGTCTTGACTTTTTTATAGCTGCATCAGTATGTTGGACCAGGAGAGGTCCTCAGATGTTTTAACACCCAGGAACTTGAAATTGCTCTCTCTCCATGAGGAGTGCTGTGTTTTCCCTCATCTTACAGTTCCTGAAGCCCAGAGTCAGTTTTTTGGACTTACTGATGTTGAGTGCAAAGTTATTGCTGTGACACGGCTCAGCTAGTTGTATGTCTCACTCCTGTACGCCCTCACGTGACCATCTGAGATTCTGCCAACAATTGTTGTATCATCAGCAAATTTATAGGTGGACTAGTGAAATTTAAGAGACTACTAGACAGGTATATGGAGGAGTTTAAGGTGGGGGGTTATATGGGAGACAGGGTTTAAGGGTCAGCACAATATTGTGGGCCGGAGGGCCTGTACTGTTCTGTACTATTCTATGTTCTATGTATTTGAGCTGTGCCTAGCCACACAGCCATGGATGTAGAGAGAGTAGAGCAGTGGGATAAGCACATATTGCTGAGGTGCACCAGTGTTGATTGTCAGCAAGGAGGAGATGTTATTTCCAATCCGCACAGATTGTGCTCTTCTAGTTAAAGGATCTAGTTACAGAGGGAGGTACAGAGCCGAGTTCTGTAGTTTTTTGATCAGGACTGTAGGAATAATACTGTTATACGCTGAGCTGTAGTTAACAAACAGCATCCTGACATAGGTACTGTACTGTCTGGGTGATGCAAGGCCTCGTGGAGATCCATTGAGATTGCATCCACCATAGACCTATTGTGGCAATAAACAAATTGCAGTGGGTTCAGGTTCTTGCTGAGGCAGGAGGAGATTCTAGCCATGACCAACCTCTCAAAGCATTTCATCACTGTAGATGTGAGTGCTATTGGACGATAGTCATTAAGGCAACTCAACCAGCTCTCCTTGGCCACTGGAATTGTTGCCCTTTTGAAGCAGGTGGGAGCATCCAACTGTAACATGGAGAGATTGAAAATGTCTTTGAACACCCCCGCTAGTTGGTTGGCACAGGTTTTCAGAGCCTTACCAAGGTACTCCATCGGGGTTTGCCACCTTGCGAGGGTTCACCCTCCTGAAAGACAGCCTGACGTTGGCCGCCAAGATGGGGATCACAGGGTCACTGGTTTTACTTTCCCTTTCAAAGTGACAATAAGAGGCATTGAGCTCATCTGGAAATGAAGCATCGCTGCCATTCATGATGGGTGTCACTTAGTTGGAAATAATGGCCTGCAAGTCCTGCCAGAGTTGACGTGCATCCAATGTTGCCTCCAACCTCGCTCGGAATTGTTCCTTAGCTCTTGAAATAGGCTTCCACAAGTCATATCTGATTATCTTATACAGACTCGGTCGCCAGACTGAATGCCACAGATCTTGCCCTCAGCAGACTACGAACCTCCTGGTTCATCCATGGCTTTTGATCTGGGTACGTACAGCAGGCTTTTGTAGGCACACAGTCATCCACAAGGGTTTTAGTGAAGTTGGTGACAGCTGTGGTGTACTCATTCAGATTTGAAAATGAATCCCTGAATACAGTCCAGTCCACTGATTCAATGCAGTCCTGTATGCGCTCCTGTGGTGCTCCTTCCTTGACCGTACCAGTCCTCACTACTGGTGCTTCAGTCTCTGCCTATACTCAGGGAGGAGGCGTACAGCCAGGTGACCAGACTTTCCAAAGAGTGAGCATGGGATAGTACGGTAAGCACTCTTGACGAAAAGCATCAGGGCGTGCTGTTTCATGCCTGTTGATCATATCACTCAGTTCATCTACAGCCTGCTTGGTATTGGCCTGTGGTGGGATGTACCACCAAGATCATTGCTGA
This sequence comes from Mobula hypostoma, assembly GCF_963921235.1. NCBI lineage: Eukaryota > Metazoa > Chordata > Chondrichthyes > Myliobatiformes > Myliobatidae > Mobula > Mobula hypostoma. The sequence goes on from NC_086102.1 coordinate 168,476,998, forward strand.
AATCTCCCGTGGCAGGTAAAATGGACAGCACTTGATTGTGAAGTGTTCCAGGTCTGGTGAACACCGCCACATTTGTACTCCACGAGGAGTTGATATTGAAGCATCCTCACCACTCTTGACTTTAAAAAAAACTTAACAATCCTATGTTGGCAATGTATTATGAGCCCATCAATCTGAATTGCTGCGTCCAGAATGGAAAGGGTTAAACAAAATTCAGTGAAACAGAAGATGTAAGTGGTCCTAATGTCCCTCTGATACAGTACCCAAGCTCTGAGATCTTCAAATTTGTTTACCAGAGTCTGTGTATTTGCCAGCAAGATAGTCCATATTGGAAGTCGAAAGCCTCTTTTTCTTAAATGCACCTTTAGCACAGCACAACGACCTCTTTTCCTCTGCTATCTTAAAGGGGCAGGGCACCGGCCAGAATCCAATCTATTTCTGTTGATTTTGAGTGGAGATAGATTGTTTAATCACATCAAAATATCATTACTAACTGTCTGGACCTTAGATGCAGTTGTGGTTCTCAGCTGTAGCAGGTGGAAATGAGAATATTTGATGGTACCCATCAGAGTTTCTCGCAAGAATTACCTATATCAGTGGCGCCCAAGAAGTAATATGTAGAAGACGAAAACATGATTCAAGAGTTGTTATTTACAAGGGACTAGAAATGAAGGGGGAGTCAATATTTCAGGTTGTTGAGAAATTTTTCAAAGAGAAAATTCTGCTCACCATCTTTCTTGCTTGTGCCACAGGTGGGGCACCCTAAATGACAGGATGCCACTGTGGTTTTAGCACTTCCTTGAAAAAAGCTGTACCTAACATTTTTGCCATTTACTGTGCAATTCACAGACAACATCTTGTCGCAAAAACCTAAGTGATCAGCTGCACAAATCATTAAATACTGTTATCACAGTGGTTAAAATCAAGTCCCATGCTCTCAATTCTGGTCTATTTTGAGAGCTATGTATTGAAAGTGATGAACAGTTTAAACGCTTGCTTTTGCACACAGAAGTCAGATGGCTCTCAAAAGGAAACTGCCTGAGACACTTTTATGTGCTTTTTCAAACTGTGATAAAATTCTTTGAAGACTTGAATGCCTCATTCAGTAATTAACTCAAGAATATTAGGCATGACATTGCTTATTTGTCAGAATTAGTTGCAAAGTTTAATAAGACCAATCTTCGACTGCAAGGAATTGATGTGAATCTTATCAAAGTGAAATCAGACATCTCCACATTTCTGTTCAGGTTAACCCTATTTAAGTGCAACACTGGCTGTCATGACCTTTTCCAATTTCTGAGCCTCCCTGAGTTGGAAGAGAAAGAAAGAAAATCAAATGATCTTTAAATACACTGTGCTCATCTGGGTGTGCCAAGTATAAACATGGCAGAGATATTTCAGGATCTTCGCTCGATTCAGATTCCAGATTGGGTAATACTGTAACTCCATTCCTGAACACTTGTAATGAGGAATTAACAGGAAGGACAGAGGAAGAAATGATCTCGCTGCAAAATGACTTTGAACTGAAGCCGAGGTTCAAAAAATCATATCAAGACTTGGTTGGATAAAGAAATCTCTGAACGCTATCCAGCACCATGGAAAAAGATCAAGATGTTCTTTATTACCTTTTCAACATCATATTTACTGGAGCACAGTTTCAGTTCTGTCACCCAACTTCTTTCAAAGCAATGAAACAGACTGCAAATTACTGAACGTGGAGATCTGAGACTCCTGATTGACGTTCAGCCTGATGTTGTGAAGCTGAGATCACTGCAACAAATCCATCCATCTCATCGAAAGCTGAAAAAGCAATGAAGCAGGGAATTGATGGACTATGAATGTACACTCCAAAATTGTTGAGAAAATTTGTTTTTGCTGTAATTAATCAAAGAATTAATTTTATTTGTGGCTTTGAATATGTTGATTTGAATAATTTCAGAATTCAGAATCAGGGTTAATGTCATTGGTATATGTCGTGAAATTTATTGTATAATAAAAACTATAAAATACAATAAGAAATATATTTTAAAAATTAAATAATTAGTGTAAGAAGAGAGCAGAAAAATTTAGGTAGGGTATATTGGTTCACTGGCGATTCAGAAATCTGTTGGTGGAGGGAAAGAAGTTGTTTCTAAAGCATTCAGTGGTGTCTTCATGTTCCTCCTCGTGATGGTGGCAATGAGAAAGGTGATGTCCTGGGTGATGGGAGCCCTTAATGATGGATGCCACCTTTTTGAGGCATCGCCTTTTGAAGGTGTCCTCTATGCTGGGAAGACTAGTTCCCATGGTGGAGCTGGCTGAGTTTGCAACTTTCGCCAGCTTTTTCAGATCCTATGTAGCCACCTCTCCATACCAGATGGTGATGCAGACCACTAGAATGATCTCCACGGTGCATTTGTGGAAACTTGTGAGAGACTGGTGTCATACCAACTCTCCTTAAATTCCTGATGAAATATTGTCACTTTCATGCCGCCTTTGTAATTGTATGTTGGGCCCAGGATAAATCCTCAGAGATGTTGACACCCAGGAACTTGAAACTGCTCACTCTCTCCACTTCTGATCCCTCGATGGGGACTAGTCTGTGCTGCCTCGACATCACCTTCCTGAAGTTCTGATCACCTCACTGCAGGAAGGATGTGGATACCATTGAGAGAGTGCAGAGGAGATTTACAAGGATGTTGCCTGGATTGGAGAGCATGCCTTATGAGAACAGGGAGAGTGATTGACCTTTTCTTCTTGGAGTGACAGAGGTTGAGAAGTGACCTGACAGAGGTGTATAAAATGATGAAAGGCATTGATTGTGTGGATAGCCAGAGGCTTTTTCCCAGGGCTGAAATGGCTAACACGAGGGGGCATAGTTTTAAGGTACTTGGAAATAGGGACAAAGAGAATGTCAGAGGTAAGCTTTTTTACACAGAGAGTGGTGGATGCATGGAATACACTGCCAGTAACAGTGGCAGAGGCGGATACAATAGGGACTCTAAGATAGGTGCACGGAACTTAGAAAAATAGAGGATTATGCGGTAGGGAAATTCTAGGCAGTTTCGAGAGTAGGTTACATGGTTGGCACAACATTGTGGGCTGAAAGGCCTGTAATGTGCTGTAGATTTCTATGTTCTATGTCCACAATCAAATTTTTGTCTTACTGATGCTGAGTTCAATATTGCCACAACAACATTTTTGCAATTATTTGTCACTGCGTTGAATTTGCAGTTCCGATTTTCTTTCACTGTCAATTGTATGTCAAAATTCTTTACGGTGTTAATGTAATGGCCGAAAAGGGAGGGGATGTGGTCTGGGAACTGGGGGAGCTGTAACCCAAAACAGTATGGGAATCCCTGCTCTAAGCTAAGACATCTCTAATTGTATTTTAATGGGAAATTTTAGACTTGCTGATTTATTGTGAATTTAGAATCGATCTCTGTGAAAGGTCATCTTCAAACATTGAGCGGGTGCTAATATAACTGTTAAATAATGAATTATTTCTGTGGAGACCAGGAAGTCTCCAAGAAGCAAATTAATCAAATTGCATCCAGATAGTTCTGTTTGAAATGATGAATGTATGTAAAAGTTGTTTCAACAATGTTTAATTCCAGTGATATGTTGATAATAATACAGAAAATGTTGCAAATACTCAGCAAAACAGGCAGCGTTTGTAGAAAAATAAACCAACTTTGCAAATCAGCTGGTTGAGTGGTGTTGCAACAACAACTGTGCAGTCAGTCTCATTAAGACGAAGGAATTGATTCTGGACTTGAGGAGAGAGAAGTTGAGGGAACATACCCGGTACTTATTGAGGGATTAACAGTAGAAAGAGTGAGCAGTTTCAAGTTCCTGGGTGTCAACACCTCTGCAGATCTGTCCTGGGCCCAACATATTGATGCAATTACGAAGGAGACACGCCAGTGGCTGTATTTCATTAGGAGTTTGAGGAGATTTGGAGTGTCACCACAGATGTACCATGGAGAGCATTCTAATTGGTTACATTGCTGCCTAACATGGAGGGGCCACTACACAGGATCAGACCTAGCTGCAGAGGGTTGCATCTCAGCCAACTCCTTCATGGGTGCTAATTTCTCCAGCATTGAGGACATCTTCAAAAGGTGATGGCTCAAAAAAAATGGCATCCATCATTAAGGACTTCCATCATCGAGGACATGCTCTCCATCAGGGAGGAGGTACAGGAGCTAGAAGACACAAACTACGTTTTAGGAACAGCTTTGACCCCTGTGCTATCAGATTTTCCTTCCTTCCCTGTTTCTCTCCCTCCTAAAGCGAAGAGAATATCTGTAATTTTTGTAATTTTTTTGGTGGTATTTTTGCTTTCATTCATGACTATGAGTATTGATGGAAAGGCTTGCACTGAATATTTGTATCTCATTATTCTTAAACTGGATGGCTTGATAGTCCATTTCTTAGTGGATTAAAGAGACCGCTACAATGCCCTGGAATCTGAACAGTAGATCCAGTTCTGTAGGAATTCCTTCCCTGATATAAGTGGACCAAATAGAATTTTGGAACCATCTGGATATATTCTTATTGCCTTTTTATTTCAGAGTTTTGCAACAACTTAATTTCCCAGATTTCATGGAGATCTGAACAGGCTTCCATATCATATAGTCCAAGTCTTTTGGATATTGGTGTAATAGTTAACTACTAATCTTCCCACCCATAAAAATGTTATTCACTTTTCTCAGTTCCTTCGACGCCATTCCACCTGTTCCCAGGATGTGACTTTTCTTTCCAGGACATCAGAGGTGTCTTCCTCTGCAAAGAACGGATTTTCCTTCCTCCACCTTTGCTGCCCTCACCCACTTCTCCTCCCTTTCCCAAACATCTGTGCTCACCCCATCTTCCCGCTGTCTCAACAGTGATAGAGTTCCTCTTGATTTTACCTACCACCCTATGACCCTTACATCCAGCACATCATCCTCCACAACTTCCACTGTCTCCAAAGAGATCCTACCACCAAACATATCTTTACCTCTCCCCAACATCCACTTTCCACAGGGATCGCTCTCTCCATGATTCCCTTGTCCATTCATCCCTCCCCCACTAATCTTCCTACTGGCATTTATCTCTCAGACGGCCTGAGTGCTACACCTTGCCCATTCACCTCCTCCCTCATCTCCATTCAGGGTCACAAACAGGAGGCAACCCTTCACCTGCGAATCTGCTGGGGTCTTCTATTGTGTCCAGTGCTCCCGATGTGGCCTTCGCTACATTGAAGAGACCCATCGTAAATTGGGGGACCGCATCGTTGAGCACCTCTGCTTCATTCGCCAAAAGTGGAACTTCCCGATGGCCTAACATTTTAATTCCGATTCCCATTCCTGTTCCGACATGTCAGCCCTTGGTTGCATATTGTGCCAAAATGATGTCACCCTCAGCGTTCAGAGCAACACCTTATATTCCATCTGAGTAGCCTCCAACCTGATGGGATGAATATCGATTCCTACTGACCAAAAAAAACTCCCTCCCCCTCCCCTCTTCTCCTGTTCCCTACAGTGACCTCTTACCTCTTCTCACCTGCCTATCACCTCCTTCCTCCTCCCTTTCTCCTCTGGTCCACTCTCCTCTCCTATCAGATTCCTTCCGCTCCAGCCCTTTACCTTTCCTATTCACCTGGCTTCACCTATCACCTTCTGGCTGTCCTCCTTCTTCTCCCCCCACTTTTTTATTCTGGCATCTTCTCCCTTCCTTTCCAGCCCTGAAGAAGGGTCTCACCTCGAAACATCGGACTGTTTGTTCAGTTCTATTGATGCTGCCTGACCTGCTAAGTTCCTCCAGCATTTTGTGTGTTACTAGTGTACCATGTTCCATTTTAAATAGGTATTATGAACCTTCAATGGAGTAGTGTTATTGACAGCACAACAATGCTTTTTGAAAAGGAGGTGGATAACACAACCTCCAGTTAAAAATATTTCTATAATATAGGTATTGCTTAACCTAAAGCATTTTAATCCCATTCATGAAATAAAAAGTCTATGTTTGAGAACATGGGGAGCTCAGACTCCTATTATTTGTATTTTTCTATGACCATGAATTATAGGAGTTTGAAAAGAACGCCACTTGTAATTCTTGCACGCTATCAATAAATGTATCCAAAGTTCAGGGAATATGCCAGGAGGAAAGCTCATTAACTTGTAACAGTAAAAAGCTCTCTCATATCATTCATCTGAGTCGGTAGTGATTGGCCTTTCATCAGAAGGCAGTATATGTATTGAACAGGAAGCTTTTAAATCATTGCACTTTGCATAACTGAACTATCTCTCTTTTCAGGAGGTTCATTCTGTGTACAGAGTGCTTGCTGCAATCCTAAACACTGGAAACATTGAATTTGCATCCAGAGCCTCAAAACATCAGATGGATAAAAGTGAAATTCCTGACGGCGAGCCATTAGAAAACAGTAAGTTCTTCCCCCAGAGGTCACTATTGAACTGCACTGAATATCGTAAGAAATGAGAGCAGGAAGAGACTATGTAACTGTGAAAGCATTCTCTAAATTATTATGTACCCCGCTTAGCATTAGTACCCCAAAATATCAATATATTCAGCATCCCACAGCCCCCTAGAGTGGAGATCACAAGACACTCACAATCATATGAGGGAAGATATTTTTCCTCATCTTATTCTGGGTAACTCCAGACTTTCCAGCTGCAAGACAAAGCAAAGAGCAAAGCATCGTTTTTTAGAAATGCAAGTGGCTGCTTTCATGATCTAAGGGTTTTATGTATTTAGCTTGGGGAGATCAAACAGTTTTACATCTCTGGAAAGAACTAAAGCGAAAACTATAAAAGATATTTGTGACTTTGACAGCTGCTGTCAAAGCACGGCCATTTAGTCACACTAAGCAGCAGGTCACACAGGAGAGCAGCACCATTATACTTGGTAAAGAATCTCTGAGGAACCGGATGTATTCAGGGTACTGATTCTTGCCTTCAGGGTGGGTTAAGTCCAGCTTTCTGTAAGGACTCCACTGCATCTGATATTTTAAGAATGCAAGTGTTGATAATACTAATTTCAATGGGTTTCATCTTCTTCCACTTGTTTATCCAAGTAATAAACCATAACCCATGATGAACATTAAATGCTAATTTGACTTAGTAAGGGTGGAGGGAATTCAGAAGTGAGCTATTTATAATCTCAGAACTCTTGACAGCAACAGTAATGGAGTTTATGCCAATCTCCCTGCACAGACTACTGTCCCTTTAAAAATTTGATTTCATTCATGTAAGTCAGTTTGTGAAACCATTCTGGAAGAATTTTGCACAGATTTTACACTTGTTTCTGGGGATTCTAACTATATCAAGTGACTCTGATTTTCATTCAGTAACGTAACGAGTATATTCCAGAGCCAAGTTCCTTTGCAGTTGGTGGAAATGGGTTGTGGGGTCAGGGGAGGTTGGTGGGAAAAGGCAAGCTCCTATTTTGAAATTCAACCTCATTGATTCTTCTGAGCAGCATGTGATAAAATTACAATAGGCACTTGAGAGGGAATACTTTCAAAACTGTGGGCTTCTTCCAGCTGCAGCTCTACTTGGTATTGGTTCTGAAGAGTTTCAAGAAGCACTTACTTCTCATTGTGTTGTGACACGTGGGGAAACAATAGTTCGCACAAATACTGTGGATGAGGCATCTGACGTCAGAGATGCCATGTCAAAGGCCTTGTACGGGAGGCTTTTCAGCTGGATTGTAAACCGCATTAATACCCTTCTTCAACCTGACAAAAGTGTATGGTAGGTGAAAGAATCATATATTAAAAAATGTGCTGAATTGTGAAAAGTGTATGATAACGTCTTTATGATAAAACTAAACTTTCCGGAAAACTTTTTTTGCTTCTAAAGAGGTAGAGAGAAACACTAATCATCCCCTTGCCATTATGGTGCTGTGATTGAGACAAGAAAAGCTTTACTTATAAAAGAATGATATTATTGTATTAAGTGACAACCAAACCTTGTCTCGTTTAAACATACATATATTAAAATCTGTAAGTTTATTTGACCTGGATTAATTAATAATCTTCTGACTGAACCAAATAGTTATTCCAAGATCATATATTGTATAGTGTGAGATAAATGTAAATACTGTACATACTAATGTTGTTCAGTGTGGACACTATACAAACTTTACAGTCCTCCTCCTTGTTTCAAATGTTAATGTCAGCTAAGTTACATCCCATACTGCAGAATCATCTAAGGTGGCGTTTTTTGATTTTTTGAACTAATAAATTGCCAGCTGGGTTACTATGTGACAGAAAGGAACAGATGAGAAAAATTGTCACTGCTTGACACTCAGATTTGACGAGCTTTAATGTAAATTACAGAGTGAAATCGCGTTCGATAATTAACTTCTATTTTTGTGAAATTTATTACATGCCAGTATTTTATTCCTGTGAATGCAAGCAGGCTTGAATTTTAATTATACAAGGAGATGGGAGAGTTTGGGTATTTTAAAATCTCATTTGAAATAAGATACTAAAGGGAGCTGATGTTAAGTTTACAAAGGGGCTTATCAATAGATCCAATCCTTTGTGGTCATAACAATCTTCCCTGGACTTTTTTTTACATGTTGTTTAACAATTGTTTGAACTTGAATTTCCCTTAGTGATTCTGAAAGTGGAATGAATGTGGGGATTCTGGACATCTTTGGATTTGAGAACTTCAGAAAGAATTCCTTTGAACAACTGTGTATCAATATTGCCAATGAACAAATCCAATTTTATTTCAACCAACACATCTTCGCTCTTGAACAGGTCAGTAAAATTAAGAAGGAATCAGATGTCTCTAAGGCAGTAGTAAACTTTGTTTTTTTTTCAATATAAGAACGGATGCTTCCTGTGTGCATTATAATGAAACACCATCACTGTCCAAACAGCTGAATTATTACTTCATTGACCTAATTGGTACTGAATGATGGTTCATTGATTCTATTGCTGTGATTGTACCTGAGCTATGAATAAATGTGAGCTAGTTGAGAATAGCATTGCCGAGAATAGGAGGAATATCCTTGTTTCAAAGCAGTCAGCACCTTGCATTTCTGAGGTGTGGAACCATGTTGGGTCTGGGTGAGCAATGTAACAGCTGGGACTGGAAAAGTTACAGATCTGGATGGTATGGTCACCTGGGAACATATTGGAAATTTCAGTGACGTGAGTTTGATCCTGACTCCTGGCGCTGTATAGATAGAGTTACCTCTGAGGTTTTTTTGTTTGTATCCGGATACTTCAGTTTCCCACACAATCCGAAGACATGCTGGAATGTAAATTGCTTCTGTTGCAGTGAATGGTGATAGGATATTTATTTGTTTATTTATTTAGACAAACAGAACGGAACAGGTCCTTGTAGCCCAGCAAGCCTCACCAGCCAGCAACCCACCTATTTAACACTAGCCTAATAATAGAACTAACATCAGCTTAATAACGTCAAAATGGTTGTTGTGACTCTTCTAGTGTGGTAGTGCAGTGGGTAGTGCTTGTCGTTCTTACTTTCAGCTCCCACCACTGGCTAGCAGTCTCATGAAAAGGAGAGCTGAATGTGTAAGTGTCTCCCTTCCAGTACATAGATTCTCCAGCAGCAAGTCTCATGTAATGCCTCCTCGTTGGCGACACATGGAAACTGAATTCCTCTTGGACTCAGGATGACTTGCAGAGGATGGGGAGGAGGTCTGGCCCCCTGCACACGTAGCATGCAGGCCCACCGGTGTGTGGACATGCCCTGGTGCTCGTGAACCAGATCTCCAGCTATGGGTAAACAGCCCCACTGCCTTATGGGCAGCCTCAGGAGAGACCGAGGCTACGGGAGTAAACCCAGACAGCAATTCTGAAGCAGAGCCCCTAAGGCAGCTGGGCGACATTGAACATCCTTCCGGCAGCTCCTGCAGCCAAACTGGACTCAAATGTATTGCTTCGTAAACTTTTCTTTGGACTGCACTGGTGAGGCCGAGAGGGGGATCTTGATGACTGGGCATCTCAGGATCTCCATACCTTCCACCCAGGGTTATGACGATGAGCATCATCACCCACTGTCCTTTGAGACAGACAGATGCCAACCAGTAATAGGACAATTTACAATGACCTATTAACTTACAAACTGGTACATCTTTCTTTGGACTGTGGGAGGAAACCCTCAGGGCTCATGAGGAGAACATACAAGCTCCTTTCAGATGGTGCCAGAATCGAACTCTGAAACGCCCAGGGTGTAATAGTATGGCCCTAAGTGCAGCACTACCATGGCGCCCTTGTGAAGCGAAGAGTTGATGGAAAGAGGGAATTGAGGGAGAAGAATAAGATCAATAGGTATGCTCAGAATTAGAATTTCATTTAATATCACTGACATACATGAAATGAAACTTGTTTCACATCAGTGTGCAGACACAAAATTACTGTAACATACAAAAAAAGTGCAAAAAGGCAAGCATTCATGGGTTGAATACATGGGTTCAATAAATTTCATGTCCTAGAAGGCAGTGATAATAAATCTGATACTGCTGTCGGGTCTGCCAGAGGCTTAGTGCCCTACTAGCCTCCTGTGTCAGGAGGAAATATGAAAAAGTATTTGAAATATTATGAGCTGAATCAGATGTGGTGCCAGCACTTGGGTGCGGAGCTTGAAAATGTCGCTCAGGTGTTATGGAGGACCTCAGTACTTGTTTTCTTAGTGAGCTTTGAGTTCCCCATATAAACACAAGAGCATGAGAAATAAGAACAAGAGTAGCCATCTGGATAGTTGAACCTGCTCCACCATTCAATAAGATCATGGCTGATCTAGTTGTGGACTCAGCTTACCTACCCGCCTTTTCCCTATGATACTTGGTTCTCCAGCTATACAAATATCTAACTGTGCCTTAAATATATTTAATGAAGTGGCCTTTACCACCTCCCCAGGGAGAGAATTTCAGATTCACTACTCTGGGAAAAGCAGTTCCTCCTCATCTCCATCCTAAATTTACTCCCCCAAACCTTGAGCCTATGTTCCCTAGTTCCTGTCTCACCTGCTGATGGAGCATCTTTCCTGCCTCTATCTTATCTATTCCTTTATCAATTTTATGTTTCTATAAGATCACCTGTCATTCTTCTGAATTCCAGGGAGCACAGTCCAAGGCAGCTCAATCTGTCCTCAAGGCTAACCGCTCGCCTCCGGAATTAACCTGGTGAACCTGCTCTGCACGCTGCGAAGCCATTATATCTTTTCTGGTGACCAGAATTCCACACAGTGCTCCAGGTGCAGCCTCACCAGCCCCTTTACAGTTGCAGCATAACTTAACTGCTCTCAAATTCAACCCCTCTAGCAATGAAGGACAACAATCCATTTGTTTTCTTTATAGCCTATTGCACCTGCAAACCAGACGTCGCGCAATTTATGTACAAGCACTCCCAATTCCCTCTGCCCAACGTCGAGCTTCAGTCTTTCACTATTTAAATAATAATCTGATCTTCTATCTCGCATTTACCAACATTGACTCCATCTGCCAGACCCTTTCCCACTCACTTAACCTGTCTATGTCTCTCTACAAACTCTGTGCACCCTCTGCACAATTTGCGTTTCCCCTCAGTTTAATGTCGTCAGCAAACTTAGACACGTCACACTAGGTCTCCACTTCCAAATTGTTAACTTATATCACGAACAGTTGCAGGCTTAGCTCTGACCCCTGTAGCACTCTGCTCACCACTAATTGCCAACCAGAGGATCACCCATTTATCCCAACTCTGCTTAAAACTGATTAACAGTTATCTATCCATGCTAATACATTACCACCAACCTCGTGCATCCTTATGGCTATGTATTTTATGCAGCATCTTACTGAGGCCCAAGGAAACAACATCCACCTGTTTCCCTCTATCCATTGTATCATTATATCCTCAATGAAATCCAGCTCAAACAGAACTTGCTCTTCATGAATCCATGCTGTGTCTGCCTGATAGATGTCTCACTATTTCTTCCTTAATGATAGCTTCAAGCATTTTTCTGACTACAGACATTAAGCTAGCTGGTCTACAGTTGCTGCCTTTTGCCAATATCCTTTATTAAAGAGTGATGTGACATTTGCTGTCTTCCAGTTCTCTGGGATTTGCCCAAGGGCAAATTATCACACTTGCCTCTACAATAACTTCCACAATTTCTTTCAGTACCGTGGAATGCCTTCCAATTGAGACCAGGGGACCTATTTAACTTTAGGCCCAGTAGTTTGTTCAGCATTACCTCTTTAGTAATAACGGTTGTATCAAGGTTCTCACCTTCCATCGTATCCATAACATCTCTCTTTGGAGTATAAGATGTGTGCTCCACCATGAAGACTGACACAAAATAGTAATTCAAAGCCTTCACCATTGTTGCATTGCTCAGTATTAATTTCCCCTTCTCATCTCCCAAGAGACTTATATACACTTAGGTACCCTTTCCTGCTTGGTATAATTGTAAGAAAATACTAAGTGTTTTTATGTTTTGTGCAAGTTTACTTTCATAATCTACCTTCCCTTTCCTTATTGCTTGTTCAGTGATCCTTTATTGCTTTTTAAAGTTTTCCCAATCTTCCCACTACTTTTGGCATCTTTCAATGTATGAGCTTTTTGCTTGATACCTTTCTTTATTTCCATAGTTATCCAAGGCTGGCTTTCCCCACTCTTGCTGTTCTTGCTTTTAACCTGAATGCTTTTGTTGACCTTTATGAAAAATCTTTTACAGAGACAGGTGTGTAAAAAGGGCCCAAAGGATCATTGGGGACCCAAGTCACCTCAACCACAAACTGTTCCAACTGCTACTATCTGGAAAATGGTACCGCAGCATAAAAGCCAGGACCAACAGGCTCTGGGACAGCTCCTTCCAACAGGCCATCAGACTGATTAATTCACGCTGATACAATTGTATTTCTATGCTCTATTGACTGTTCTGTTGTACCTACTACTTATTACAAGTAACTATAAATTGCACATTGCACATTTAGTTGAAGACGTAACATAAAGATTTTTACTCCTCGTGTGAAGAATGTAAGTAATAAAGTCAATTCAATTCAATTCAATTCACTGTTCCTCAACTAAATCACCATATAGTCTATATTCCTAGTTTATATTGGCCAGCTCCTCCTCATCCTGTTGTAATTTTCCTTGATTAGGCATAATAGATCATACTGTTGCACCCTCCATTTGTATGAGAAATTCACTTATACTGTGATCACTCTTGCCAAGAGAATCCCTAACTACAAGATAATTAATTATTCTTGTCTCATTGCACTGGAAAGATTGAAGAAAGCATTTTCCCTTGTAAGCTTAGTAACATGCTATTCAAGAAAACTATCACAATTCATTCCATGAAGTCCTCCTCAAGACTGCCTTGACCAACTTGATTTTCCCTATCTACGTACAAGTTTAAGTCCCCCATGCTGCTTCATTCTTATATGCATCAGATATTTCCTCATTTGTTGCCTGTGCTGCTGTAGTGTTATTATTTTGTGGCCGACATCCAACTCCCAACAATAATGTTACCCTTCCTCCTTTACTATTCCTGATCTCTGCCTACATTCTGCTCCTTAGTTCTGATATCATCTTTCATCATCGCCTTGATCTCATCCTACTTAAGAGCGCTACCCAACCTCCCTTCTCTTCTTGCTATATTAGCTGATACCCTTGGATATTTAATTCCTAATCATCTTCACCCTGCAATCATATTTCTGTGATGGTCATTAAACTATACCCTTTGTACCGACTTGTGCCACAAGTTTTCTGACCTCATTTTGAATACTAAGGGCATTTAGATAAAGTGTCCTTACAGTCATTCTCCTTTTAGAATGTAGCAATCTTTATGTACTTTACATTTAACTTTTCTGTACTGCACTCTTCTAACTTTTGCTTTGGTCTCTCCTTTGCTTTCCTCCAGCTTTCTGCATGAGTTTCCATCCTTCTGTCATATTAGGTTAAAGTTCCCCAACAACATTGGCAAACAATTCACTGAGGAACTTTGATTCTGGTCCTGCTCAGGTGTCTTTACTAGTCCGACCTCCTCCAGAACTGGTTCCAATGCCCCCAGAATCTAAACCACTCCCTTCTGCTTCATAGCTCAAGCCACATCATATTCATCCTACCTATTCTGCTATTCCTATTCCAGGGGTCCCCAACCTTTTTTGCCCTGTGGACCGGTTTATTATTGACAATATTCTTGCGGACCAGCCAACCACGGGGGGTGGGGGGGTAGGGTTACCAACGGACAAGAGTAGCAGTCAAATATGTTCTGTTTACCCCGAGAAAGACTACAATGACCGTGAAGCCTTGTGCAGGCACCAGTGCGCATGTGTGTACGTGCTGATTTTTTCCCACAAGTCGTTTTTGGCGATTCTGTTCGGGGGCGTGGGTGGTGTTAATCATGACCGGAATATAGGTGATAAGTGGCTAATACACTCAATTTCGTTTCTAAATTCTAAAGAATTTAATATTAAACACACAGCGTATATTTCCCTCGCATGAATATAGTGATAAATCAATTATCAGGGGAGAACAGGGGAGCTTGAAGTAAGTGTTGAACGAACTTCCAGTAGAAGTGGTAGAAGCAGGTTCAATGTTGTCATTTAAAGTTAAATTGGATACGTATATGGACAGGAAAGGAATGGAGGGTTGTGGGCTGAGTGCAGGTCGGTAGGACTAGGTGAGTGTAGCGTTCGGCACTGACTAGAAGGGCAGAGATCACCTGTTTCCGTGCTGTAATTGTTATATGGTTATATAAGTCATTTATAAGTCAATAGCATCATAACATTTTAAGAAATGTTTGGATATTAAACACACAGCACATATTTTCCCCGTATGAACATATAAAATCATTGCAACACACCAATATTGCTGAATCAGTGGGAGCCCTGGGCTTGTTTCCCTGCAAGAAGACGGCCCTATCGAGGGGCGATGGGAGACAGCGATACTCGAAGGGGATTCCTTATGTCCAGTCTATTCCACAATTTAGTTTTCATTGCATTCATTGCAGAGATATGTTGGAAATGGAAGCAACATTTTCAGTGCTTTCGTGGCTATCTCAGGATATTTAGCCTTGACTTTGATCCAGAATGCTGGCAGAAATGTTATGTCAAACATACTTTTCTGCCCGCTGTCATTTGCAAGCTCGAGGAGTTGATCTCCTTCCCGCGCTGACATGGATGACGTGCGGATAATGACCTCGCGTGCGTTCAAGCTCAACAGGGCGTGACAGGGAATGAGGAAGGGTGCAGCTGACTCATATCGCCAAATCATATCGTTTCCTCGCGGCCCGGTAGCACATGCTCTGCGGCCCAGTACCGGTCTGCAGCCCGGTGGTTGGGGACTGCTGTCCTATTCTGACAAGCATTGGCATGGCTAGCAATCCTGAAGATCTACTTTGTAATTTATTTCCTAGTTTCCTAAATACAGCATGTAGAACCTCATCTTGCATTTTCCCCCCTGCAATGGCAAGGATATCATATTAAAGTGCAGAATTCACAAGTAACTTTCAAAAAGTGTTTCCAAAAGTTCATCCTGTTCTTTTTTGAAAGTGCAGAGGATACCTTTGACTGATATTAGAAATGATTTCCATGGCCCAAGGGTGGTAATCAAGGACTACTGTTGTCAAGTAGGTCAAGTTGACAAGGACAATGTATTTTATAGTCCTCAAGCTGGATATATTTCCAAAATTCAATATCATTCCCATGAGAAAAGTTTGCATCATTTTGTGTGAACTACATCTAGTTTAGAAAACTTGGGCTCAATATTTTAAAGTTCAAAGTAAATTTAACAATATATGAGTATTTTAATGTGCAATTAGAATCTTACAGAAACATGCTATAAACGAATTCTTTCTTCAAATTACTAGATAGTTTTACTCTGATTGTTAGATTTAAATCAACCTTATTTTCACATTTGTTGGCATTAGGTTATAACTATTATTAAATAAGTAATATTTCATTAGTGAAATATACAAAAGTATAGGCCTAGGTTATGGTGAGAGTGAAATTATAGGTGAACATAAGCTACTTAACTAGGTACACCTGTACACCTGCTAGTTAGTACAAGTAGCTAATCAGCCAATTATATGGCAGCAATCAGTGGTGTGCAGAAGAGCTCCTCTGAATGCACAACATGTCAAACCATAAAGTGGATGGGCAACAGCAACAAAAGATCACAAACATACTCATTGGCCACTTTATTAGGTACAGGAGGCTACTGATTGTAAATAAGGAGTTAAGTTATAAACTTTCTTTGATCTTTTAAGATTATAGCTAATAATTAGATGCCTTAATCCTTCATAGAAAATATGATTTGACAAAACTTAATGAAGGTTGTTTCATTGCTCTTTTTTCTGGATTTATTTCATTATTTGCATGCTGAAGGGAGAGCATGTTTAAAGAAATAATAGTTTTGAGAGATTGCTCATGAGGGGTAATTTTATTTAAAGCTCAGTGTTTTACTTGTGATTGCTTATAGACTGAATACCAAAATGAGGGAATTGGTGCTGTAAAAGTGGAATACCAGGATAATCGACCAATTCTGGACATGTTTCTTCAGAAGCCAATGGGTTTATTGTCTTTGCTTGATGAAGAAAGCCGATTTCCAAAAGCATCTGATCAAACACTAATTGGTAAGAGTAATATCAGGTAATGTGTATACAGGGGCTTTAACAGAAAATGTGTCCCAAGGAAATGTTTGAGTGAGGAGGAGTTGAGATGTTTTTAAAAGGTGAATCAAGGTGCAGCAATAGAGAAAGGCAGTGTCAACTTTTTTAACTTTCCCCTTTTAGTCATTATCATCATTATGTTGTGCGACGAAGGTGATCATGGTCTCAGGACCATGATTGTTCTTGGCAAATTTTTCTACAGAACTAGTTTACCATTGCCCTCTTCTGGGCAGTATCCTTACAAGACAGGTGACTTCAGCCATTATCAATACTCCAGAGATTGTCAGTCTGGCATCAGTGGTTGCATAACCAGGACTTGTGATATGCACCAGCTGCTCATACGTCCATTCCCCCATCTGCTCCCATGGCTTCACGTGACTCTGATCGGGGAGCTAAGCAGGTGCTACACCTTGCCCACAGGTGACCAGCAGGCTGGCAGAGCAAAGGAGCACGTTAAACCTCCTTTGGTAGAGACATACCACCCAACACTTTCTTCCTTTCTTCCTCCCTTTTTTCATGCACTCCTTAATCATAAACAATTAAAATTAATTGAGATCTTGGTGATGTTGTCATCAAGTTGGCCTTTGTTAGAGATTTCTTGTAAAATAAATATATGGTTATGCATAGCCCAAGATATCGTTCCAGAAGCATTAATGTTTAGCTTTCTCAGTGTGAGAGATCACAGGACCTGAATTAGTTCAGGGAATCCTTTCGATAAGTCATAATGTGGGGAGAAGAAACACTGAATGAATTCAAAGGCAGAGAAGCCAATCATGGTGAGCTGTTTTAAAATGGACAATGCTGACCTTCTCAATCGTTGTAGCGGTGCATCCAAAAGGGGAATATTTTGTTATGCTAATCTGAACCATGCAATTAGTAGAGATTTAAAAATTCAATGGGCAAGGCGCTCAGTTAGGGAGTACAATGAATCCCATTTTATGACCATTTAGGTTAATAAAATATAACCTCATAGAATTCGCACAAAATACCACCCAGAGATTTGAGAGTAAGATGTTTTCATTTGGAATTGATGTTGGGGGTGGGGCAGGGAAAGTAAATAAATCAGCGCATTTTTGTCAACTTGCGTTTCTTGAAGCATGCGCAGATATTACAACTTTGCCTTCCGGATTCTGGCCTACTTTGATTGCCATTGTATTAATAGAACTGGTTGAAATAGTTCTGTGAACAGTGATTCCCCCCCTCCCCCAAGGATGTTGTGATGGCTTACATGACATAGGCAGTGGGCATCTTTTATTTATTTGGCCATACTGTTGTTCAGTTCACAGTCATCAATATTAGTTCCCACTTGTCAGCACAAAAGCAGAGTCACTGTTGGGGAAGTTGCAAATTGCTAGTGCTGACATGGGTATATGGAACCAAATGGGTGTGCTTTGTGGCAGAATTAAGGAAAGTGCATTTTGCAGAATCATCATTATTAAAAAAGAATATAACTTTGATTTGAACACACAGTGTTACATACACAAACAGAGCTTCTACATTTCCAGTGTAAGTATTTATTATATCTGCTGTTTAAATTCTGCTTGTGGAGAGAGTGGAAAATATCAAGTTCCTTGGGGTGCAGATCTTGGACAATCTCACCTGATCCAGGAACACCACTGGGATTGTGAAACAGGCCCAGCAGAGATTCCACTTTCTGAGGAAGCTTAATCAAGCATCACTCCCCATTAACATCTTAACTACATTCTACAGAGGCGTGGTTGAGAGTGTGCTGACCTTTTGCATCACAACCTGGTACTCCAGCTGCAGTGCTGTCGACAAAAAAGCCTTGCAGAGGGTGGTTAGGGGAGCAGAGAAGGTTATTGGGGTCTCCCTACCTTCTGTCCAAGACCTCTTTCAGAGTCGATGCCTCCAGAAGACACGGTACGTCATTAAAGACCCCTCACACCCTCTCCATGAACTGTTTGTTCTTCTGCCATCAGGCAAACGTTACAGGAGCATCAAAACTAAAACCACAAGGCTACTAAACAGCTTCCTCCCACAGGCAGTCAGACTGCTAAATAGCTGCTCCACCTGACTCTGGTTTGGACACTTTTAACTTGCACTGGATACTTATAACTGATTTAACTGGCATGTGGCTGTTGTGTTTTACTATTTATTGTTATGTTTATTATTTAGTGTTGCATTTGTTATGTTATGATTGCACTGCCCCCGAGGAACGCTGTCTCATTCTGCCCTGCAGAGCTGATGTACGGTTAGAATGACAATAAAGTTTTTTTGAATCTTTTGAATCTTGAATCTTTGTACCAGGTAGGAGGTCGTTCCAGGTAACAAACAATGGCTAAGGCCTAAGATAGTCCAGGTCTCACTTGCTGACTGGAATTTGAGTTTTTAACTCTCAACCCTGATCATTTGTCTTCATACTGTCTGGTACAGTGGGCAAAAATGATCAGGGTTAAGAGTTTAAAAAGCGGTCCCTTGATTACAGAGAGAATGAAATGCTAAATAATGTTTAGTTACAAGTTTTGTACTCACCAAAAAGATACATAGCAGTGCTCCAAAATGTCAAGGACTTTCACAAGGTGAAGAAAGTATAAAATGAAAGACTGTGAGATTGACTGAGAAATCTAGTCAGAAGTACGCATTGTCTAGCCTGTAACGAAAAGGAAAATAATAATTCATCTAGTGAACAGAAAAGAATCAAGAAAAATATATTGAAAGTTATTTCCCTGTGAGGTGATAAATCTGGGGCACTAATACTGTTCCATTCCAGATTTTGCAGTGGATCTAAGATTGAATTAGCTCCATCATATTCTATTCCTTATTTTGTTACAGATGCAGTCAAACAGGTGATTTTAAAACTGAAGTAAATCAGATAGGAAAAAAAATCATTGATTGTAAGATCACAAAGAATGTGCAATATACATTCCACTGAGAAATATAAACTTCAGTGGAAGTTATCCATCTGTGGCAAACTAAAGAGATGCTAGATTAAAGGAAGGAATACTATGAAGAAGAGTGGAGATCGTGAAAGTTGTAGGAGCCAGTAAAAATGACAGGGCAAGAAGGTAGAAAATAGGAGCAAAATTGCAAGTGTTTTTAAAAAGATTTTGAAAATTTCTGTAACTATGTAAAGAAGAAGAATGTAACAAAATGCACCTTAGACCCCCTGGAGATAGTTCTGGCCCAGTTTGGAATAAACGGTAATGTTAACTCTGTTTCTCTCTGCTCAGGAGCTGCCTGACCTGCCATTTCCTGCATTTCCTGTTTATTTTTCATAAACAAATATATTGGGTATGTTCTCACTGCAGAGGACATAACATATTGAAATAGTGGGGACACTAACAGTCAACAGCAGCAGAGAACTTATTCATTGGTGTAAGGAAACAAATTGAAGAAATTCTTCTTCATGTGCCTAGCGCATTACACGCTTGGGCGATCATGGCTCTCCACATCGAATGATCCCATGCAGCGTCAATGATATCTCACACACTTAGATCTGTTAGTTCTTTCACAGCGTCCATATATTTTCTTCTTTGCCTTCCTCTTCCGCGTTTCCCAGGGATACGGCCTTGTAATGTAAGGCATTCTATTTCTCCCTTTCTGATGACATGGCCCAGAAATTTAAGTTACCTCTCATTTAATGTTCTCATTAAAGATCTTTTTGTATGGGCACGTTGGAGTACTGTCTCATTAGTTGCCCTATCTCTATATGATATTTTCAGCATTCTTCTAAGAAACCACATTTCTGTTGCTTCTAAGTTTCTTTGGAGTTCTGGTGTTATAGTCCATGTTTCGGAAGCATACAGCAAGAATGACCAGATGTAACATTTTAGTAGCCTAAGTCTTGTTGTCATAGAAATGTATCTGTTGGTAAAAATGGGTTTCATTTTTTGAAAGTTGGTTTTGGCAATGGCAATTCTTCTTTTTATTTCTACTTTACTTCTAGCATCTTGTGATATAAAGCTACGGAGGTAATTAAAGCTGGTCTTTTGTTCAATCTCTTGGTTACCGATGTACAATTGGCAGTTGGGAGTATCTTGCTGTTTTGATATTACCATACATTTGGTTTTTTTACAGTTAACGGTTAGACCAAAATCTGCACTTGTTTGTACTACTTTGTCTGGGAGGATTTGTAGGTCTTCTGCAGCACTTGCTATTAGCGTGGTATCGTCTGCATATCTTATATTGTTGATGTTAGTGCCTCCAATTTTTATCCCATCTCGGTCTTCTATTTCTCTGAGAATCATTTCACTATAGATATTAAACACTTCTGATGAGGCAACGCATCCCTTCCTAACTCCTCTTTGAATTTTAGTCCAATTGCTCATATTATCATCAATTTTTACTGCCGCCATTTGGTTCCAATATAAATTTTGAAGCAGTTGTTGGTCCCTTCCATCAATGTTTAGTTTAAATAATTTTTCATCTTGCACTTTGTTGAATGCTTTAGTGAAATCAATAAAACATAAAAAGACATCATTTTGATATTCGGTTGCCCCTTCTGAAAGCATTCATAGTATGAAAATTGCGTTCCTAGTTCCTCTATCCTCAATTAGCCCATATTGCAGTTTAGAAGTTTCTGGTCTTAACTTGTTTTTAATTCGACTCAGAATAACTCTCAACAAAGTCTTTATTATGTGACTCATAAGACTTGATTGTTCTATAATTTTCGCAGTCAATATTTCCAGGAGTTTTTGGCAGAGTTATAAATACTGATTTCAAGAGATCGTCAGGCAATACACCAGACTCATATCTGCCATTAAACAGTTCAAAAGAATACCTTTTCTCAGATCTTCTAGGGCTTGTATCATTTCCACTGAAATTTCATCAGGTCCAGTAGCTTTACCATGTTTCATGCTTTTCATTGCTTTAGTTATTTCTTCTTTGGTTATCGGTGGACCAGAATTAAGGTGTTTAATATCTGGGGGTTCCCCTCTATTATCCTCAAACAGCTGCTCTATATACTGAATCCACCTCTCACATACTATATCTGGATCTGTTAGTATGGATCCGTCTGCTGATCTTATGCATCCTGTAGAGGAGGTTTTCTTAAATCCAGTAATTTCCTTAATTTTCTTGTGCATTTCCTTGCTGTTGTTAATATGGCCTTCTACTTCATCGCATTTTTGATTCAGCCATTCTTCCTTTGCAATATTGCACAGTTGTCTGATCTGTCTGTCTAGCTATCTGTATTGCATTTCATTATTCTTCACTAACCTTCTTTGTTCCATCAGATCTAGAATTTCTTGGATTATCCATCCCTTGTTGGTGTATTGGATTTCTTGTACCGGGATTATCTCCTCTGCTGGTTGCTGTATAGCATATTTAAATCTGTTTATTTAGCATATTTAAATCCAAGCAGACCATTGCCTTTGTCAGAGCTGGGGAGCAACCAATACCTGCCAAAAGAACATCTGCAGGCATTCTGACCTCTGCAAGGGATTGGCAGCTGTTGGTGGACCTCGAAGGGCAGCTGAAGTTCCCCAACCATATCGCGGCCACCACCCTGCGACCAGACATTGTCCTAGTGTCTGAGTCTACTAAGCCAGTGGTGCTGCTGGAGCTGACAGTCCCATAGGAAGATAGCTTGGAGGAGGCCTTTGAATGGAAGCTCTCCAAGTACGCAGGACTGGTCAGCAACTGTCAGCAGGCTGGATGGAGAGTGAGGTGTCTCCCAGTGGAGGTTGGTTGTAGAGGATTTGTAGCCCGTTCTTTAGTTAGAGTCTTCAGCATTTTGGGCATTGAGGGAGAGAGGAAGAGGAGAGCCATCCGCAGTACCACCAATGTGGCAGAAAGGGCCTCAAGATGGCTGTGGCTCAAAAGAGGGGAGCCATGGAGTCATAAGTAGCTAGCCATCTGGAGGAGGTTGTACAATGTTGAAAGATCCGAAACACCCGATGATTCCAGAAGCATCAATAGATGTATGTACACAGCAAATCTGTCCCAAATAGGTGTTGCTACGTTTTCGTTGAGGTGTTCTTCTACAGCTGACTTGAATTGTTGCTTAAGTATGTTGTCATTTTTATGTTCTCCCAGCATATACTTCTTTCTCTTTTTTCCACATTTCAGTTTCTTTAATTTTGTTTTGATGGTAGCTATTACTGGATGGTGATCTGAACCACAGTCTGCTCCGGGATAGGCTTTAGAATTTGTGATATTATTTCTAAAGAGTTCATTGATGGTAATGAAATCTATTTGATTCCTTGTTCTATCTCCAGGGCTAATCCAAGTACGCAATCTATGTGGATGGTTTTTATACCAAGTATTGGTGATCACTTGGTTGTTTCTGACACATCAAACCTTTCTTCATTTTCATTTTTTTCCCCTAATCCAAAGGGTCCTATTATGTTATTAACCCTTCCCTCTCCAACTTTAGTCATCTCCCATGACTAGTTTTGTATCCTGAGATGACATTGCTCATAAGCACTGTTGAGATCTTCATAAAACTTGTTGATATCTTCTTCATCCGCATCATTTGTTGACGCGTAGGCTTGGATTATGCTAATGTTAAAAGGGTTACCCCTTAATTTAACTAAAAGCAGCCGATCGGATATCACCCAATATCCCATAAGACATTTTGATACTAGTTTGTTTAAAATAATTCTAACTCCGTACATATGCTGTTGACCTCCAGAATATATTATCAGAGAACTATTCTTAGTGAATTTGCCATTGTCGGTCCATCTGATTTCTGACAGGCCTAAGATATCAACTTCCAACTTTTTCATTTCATTGAATGTGTTGTCCAACTTTCCTTTCTGGTAAAGTGTATGGATGTTCCATGTTGCTACCCTTAGTCTTTCCCTATTGCTTACACAGTCTCTGGATGACGGTCTGGTGTCACCTGCGGCACATGACTACCCCTACCGAGCGAGGTGTTGTTCTGTTGATTGGAATCAACCCCGTTCACGCTGTTGGCTGGTTTCCTTCTTTTGTTTCTTTCCATGATTGACTAGGCAGAAATTTCAACAGTGGTTTGCCGTTGCCTTCTGTTGCTTCAGTGCTCATCTAACTGGAGCATTTGACCTCTACTGGTGTTCCCAATTGGGAACCCTACACTAGTCGCCGCCCAACCTTTGCTGTTGTTGTACAAAGACAATCCTTCACCAAAGCTTGGAACCCATCTCCCTGCTGCCGAAGACTTCAGTGATTTTAGGTGACACCACCACCATCGGTCTGGTTATTTTTCTGATGCCAAACACTCGCCATAGACAGAGCTCCTTCAGCGAGACAGGGTGCACCCGGACCTGAGCCCTACGTGAAGGTGGAGTTGTCTTGGGTGGGAGAAGCTATATAATTGCTATTGGTATTTCCAGATATTTAGTCAGGACCTCACCACCCCATACACCCCTGAAGAGATTAAGGGAGTCAAAATCAACAAATTCCCTGCACCTGATAATCTACACATAGCACTCTAAACTAGATAGCTCTCCAGAGATACAATGAATGCGTAAGTGGTAAACATTAAAAATTCCTTAGATTCAATCTGGAAAGCTCCCTGTGGATTGGAAAGCAGCAAGTATAAAAACATCGATAAAGCAAGGAGAAAGAAAGAAAGTATAGATCTATAGAGTAGTTGGGCAGATGCTGAAATCCATTATTAAAGGCATCATAATGAGATCCGAGCATGAGAAAATAGAGCAGGCCATGTGACCCCTGAAGATTGCTCCTCCATTTATTTATGGTATGATTGTTGGCTTCAATTTCAATTAACTGCCTAATCCCCATAACCGCCAGTTCTCTTACAGTTCATTTATCTCTCAGCGTAGAACAAGGGTTCCCAACCTGGGGTCCACAGACCCCTCAGTTGGTGGTAGGGGTCCATGGCATGAAAAAGATTGGGAACCCCTGACCTAGAATATATGGATCAATCCAAGATAGGAAAATCCAAGGATTTACAATCATATGGGAAAAGGTATTCATCCTAATCTTGGGTTTTAATGGATGACCCTTCATCCTAAACTCCTTAATTGTGGATCACCTACCAGGGAAACTTTATCATAGCATTTACGCACAAAACCTTCAGAATCTCATATACTTCAGTAAGATTATCTTTTGTTCTAAACTTTGGATAGCATAATTCCAGTCTATTTTATCAATCTTCATAACTTCTGAAAAATAAATCTCATGAATCTACTCTGCATGCCTCTAGGCAGCTATCTCCTTTCTTACTAAGGAATCCAAAACATTTTACATTAGCCCAGATGTGGTCATACTTCCCAACTTTTTTGTCTCCACCGCTCTTGCAATAAAAGATATTCTCTTTGCTTTTTTAAAATACTGAATAATATTTGCATGCTAATTATGTATTTCTTGTGTAAGAACAACCAGATCTCTCCAAACACCAACATTCACTAGTCTTGAGTAATAATCTGTCTTTTTTTGTTCTTCCTACTAAAGTGATTAACCTTACACTTGAATATATTACACTTTCTCTGCCATCTTTTTGCCTAATCACTTAAGTTGTTTAAATCCTTTTATGTCACACTCTATGAAAGGTCTATTGGAAATTGAAATAAAAGCGGTGGTTCCCTATTTTACCCTGTGATTAGATCCCCAAAGAACATTACACTTGTCAAATACTACTTCCATGTAAAAATCATCACTAATGTAAAGATTAGTCATAAAAGATTAATTGCATTTTGTTTTTCTTTTGCATCTGACTGCTACTTTCTTAGTCATGGAGTCATAGAAGACTACAGCACAGAAAGAGGCCCGTAGGCCTATCTAGTCCATGCCAAATTATTAATCTGCCTCGTCCCATCGGCCTGCACCCGGACCATACCCCTCCCACACATGTGATTACCTAATTTTCTCTTGGACGATGAAATGGAAATCTCATCCATTGCTTTCACTGGCAGCTCATTCCACACCATCACCACCCTCTGAGTCAGGGGTTCCTAACCATTTTTATACTATCCTTTAAGCAAGGGATCGGTGGTACTCAGGTTGGGAAACCTTGAACTGAGTGAAGAAGTTCCCCTGAAACATTTCACCTTTCATCGTTAACCCGTGACCTCTAGCTCTAGTCTCACCCTGCCTCAGTGGAAAAAGCCTGCCTGCATTTAGCTTATCGATACCCCTCATAATTTTGTATGCTTCTATCAAATCACTCCTCATTCTCCTACATTCTAGGGAATAAGTCCTAACCTATTCAACCTTTCCCAATAAGTCAGGTCCTCAAATCCTGACAACGTCCTTGTAAATTTCTTCTGCACTCTTTCAATCTTATTAATAACTTTCCTGAAAGAAGTTGACCAGAATTGCACACAATACTCCTAATTAGGCCTCATCAACTTCTTATACAATTTCAGCTTAACATCCAATTCTTGTACTCAGTGCTTTGATTTACGAAAACCAAAATGACAAAACCTCTCTCTATGACCCTATCTAGATGTGATGCCACTTTCAAGGATTTATGGATTTGTATTTCCAGATCTTTCTGTTCTGCCATGCTCTCCAGTGCCCTTCCACTTACTGTGTAAATCTTACCCTGGTTTGTCCACCCTCGGTGCAACACCTCACACTTATCTACTTTAAATTCCATCTGCCATTTTTAGCCCATTTCCCCAGCTAGTTCGATCAAACTGCAAGCTTTGATGGGCCTCCTCACTGTCCTCCTCATCCACAATCTTTGTGTCATTCGTAAATTTGCTGATCCAGTTTGCTGCATTATAGTCATAGTCATAGTCATACTTTATTGATCCCGGGGGAAATTGGTTTTCGTTACAGTTGCACCATAAATAATAAATAGTAATAGAACCATAAATAGTTAAATAGTAATATGTAAATTATGAAATAAGTCCAGGACCAGCCTATTGGCTCAGGGTGTCTGACCCTCCAAGGGAGGAGTTGTAAAGTTTGATGGCCACAGGCAGGAATGACTTCCTATGACGCTCTGTGCTGCATCTCGGTGGAATGATTCTCTGGCTGAATGTACTCCTGTGCCCACCCAGTACATTATGTAGTGGATGGGAGACATTGACCAAGATGGCATGCAACTTAGACAGCATCCTCTTTTCAGACACCACCGTGAGAGAGTCCAGTTCCATCCCCACAACATTACTGGCCTTACGAATGAGTTTGTTGATTCTGTTGGTGTCTGCTACCCTCAGCCTGCTGCCTCAGCACACAACAGCAAACATGATAGCACTGGCCACCACAGACTCGTAGAACATCCTCAGCATCGTCCGGCAGATGTTAAAGGACTTTACTCTCCTCAGGAAATAGAGACGGCTCTGACCCTTCTTGTAGACAGCCTCAGTGTTCTTTGACCAGTCCAGTTTATTGTCAATTCGTATCCCCAGGTATTTGTAATCCTCCACCATGTCCACACTGACCCCCTGGATGGAAACAGAGGTCACCGGTACCTTAGCTCTCCTCAGGTCTACCACCAGCTCCTTAGTCTTTTTCACATTAAGCTGCAGATAATTCTGCTCACACCACGTGACAAAGTTTCCTACCATAGCCCTGTACTCAGCCTCATCTCCCTTGCTGATGCATCCAACTATGGCAGAGTCATCCAAAAACTCCTGAAGATGACAAGACTCTGTGCAGTAGTTGAAGTCCGAGGTGTAAATGGTGAAGAGAAAGGGAGACCCTTGTGGAGCCCCAGTGCTGCTGATCACTCTGTCGGACACACAGTGTTGCAAGCACACGTACTGTGGTCTGCCAGTCAGGTAATCAAGAATCCATGATACCAGGGAAGCATCCACCTGCATCGCTGTCAGCTTCTCCCCCAGCAGAGCAGGGCAGTTGGTGTTGAACGCACTGGAGAAGTCAAAAAACATGACCCTCACAGTGCTCGCTGGCTTGTCCAGGTGGGGGTAGACACGCAAACAACGGGAATTCTGCAGATGCTGGAAATTCAGGCAACACACATCAAAGTTGCTGGTGAACACAGCAGGCCAGGCAGCATCTCTAGGAAGGGGTGCAGTCGACGTTTCAGGCCGAGACCCTTCGTCAGGACTAACTGAAGGAAGAGTGAGTAAGGAACTTGAAAGTTGGAGGGGGAGATCCAAAATGATAGGAGAAGACAGGAGGGGGAGAGATGGAGCCAAGAGCTGGACAGGTGATAGGCAAAAGGGATACGAGAGGATCATGGGACAGGAGGTCCAGGAAGAAAGACAAGCGGGGGGGGGGACCCAGAGGATGGGCAAGGCGTATATTCAGAGGGACAGAGGAAGAAAAAGGAGATTGCGAGAAAGAAAGTGTGTATAAAAATAAGTAACAGATGGGGTACGAGGGGGAGGTGGGGCATTAGCGGAAGTTAGAGAAGGCGATGTTCATGCTATCAGGTTGGAGGCTACCCGGACGGAATATAAGGTGTTGTTCCTCCAACCTGAGTGTGGCTTCATCTTTACAGTAGAGGAGGCCGTGGATAGACATGTCAGAATTTTGCCTATCACCTGTCCAGCTCTTGGCTCCATCCCTCCCCCTCCTGTCTTCTCCTATCATTTTGGATCTCCCCCTCCCCCTCCAACTTTCAAATCCCTTACTCACTCTTCCTTCAGTTAGTCCTGACGAAGGGTCTCGGCCTGAAACGTTGACTGCACCTCTTCCTAGAGACGCTGCCTGGCCTGCTGCATTCACCAGCAACTTTGATGGGCGTAGACATGGTTCAGCATGTAGACGATGGCATCCTCAACTCCTAGTCGGGGCTGGTAAGCGAACTGGAGGGGATCTAAGTGTGGCCTGACCATAGGCCGGAGCAGCTCCAAACAAGTCTCTCCAGGGTCTTCATGATGTGGGAAGTCAATGCCACCGGTCTGTAGTCTTTGAGGCTGCTGGGGGTGTGGCATCTTCAGCACAGGGACGAGGCAGGATGTCTTCCACAGTACAGGAACCCTCCGGAGCCTCAGGCTCAGGTCGAATACATGAATACATTGAATACATAAACTGCAATCTTTGATGGCCCTCCTCACTGTCCACCTTATCCATAATCTTTGTGTCATTCGTAAATTTGCTGATCCAGTTTGCTGCATTATCATGCAGTTCACTGATATAGAAGACAAACAACACTGATCCCTGTGGCACACCATGTACTACCACTCTCTGGGTTCTCCTGCAAAGCCAGTTTACCACCTCATCCTGAATGCCAAATGACTGAACCTACTTGACAAAACTCCTACGTGGGACTTCATCAAAAGCCTTGCTGAAGTCGATGTAGACAACATCCACTGTCTTGCCTTCATCAACTTTCCTGGTAACTTCCACGAAAAGACTTTTAAAGATTGCTTAGAAATGACAATGCCATATTGACTATCCCTAATCAATTTTTGTCTGTCCAAATACTTATATATTAAGTTCCCTAGAATACCTGTGGAACACACACAAAATGCTGGAGGAATTCAGTAGGTCAGGCAGAATCTATGGAAATGAATAACCAGTTGACGTTTCAGGCCAAGACTTCTCATTGGGACTGGAAGGTATGTGGGAAAAGCCAGAACAGGAAGGTGGGAAGGGAAGGAGAGCAAGCTAGAAGATGATAGCTGTGGGTGGGGGATCAGGGATAAAGTAAGAAGCTGGAAGTTGAGAGGTGGAAAAGGCAAAGGGCTAGAGAAGAAGGAATCTGATAGGAGAGGAGAGTAGACCTTTGGTGAAAAGGGAGGGGCACCGGGGGAGGTGATAGGCAGGAAAGGAGAAGAGTTAAGAGGCCAAAGTGGAGAATTGAAAATGAGGGAAGGGGGAGGGGAAAAATGCTCAGAAGTTGAAGAAGTTGATGTAAATGCCATCAACTTGAATGTTACCTTGACGGAATATGAGGTGTTGCTCCTCCAGCCTGAGAATGGGCTCATCATAGCAGAAGAAGATGCCATGGACTGATGAGTTGACATGGGAATGGGGGGTAGGAATTAAAATGGTTAGCCTCCAGGAAATTCCACTTTTTGTGGAAGGAGCGGAGGAGCTTGACAATGCGTTATCCTAATCTCTGTAAGGTCTCACCATTGTAGAGGAGGCTGCAGCAGGAGCACCAGATACAGCAGGTGAACCCAACAAATTCACTGGTGAAGTGTTACCTCACCTGAAATGACTGTTTGGGGTGCTGACTGGAGGTGTGGGAGGTGAGTGGATAGACGTAGCCCCTCTGTTGCTTAAAATGCCAGGATGGAGATCAGTGGGATGGGATGAATGGACAAGGGAATCACAGAGGGAGTGATCCAGGCAGAAAATGGAGAGTGGGATTGGGTGAGGTAAAGACGTGTTTGGATGTAGGGTCCTGCTGAAGATGGCGAAAGTTGTGAAGAATGATCCACACCTTCAGCAACCTTATTAACTCTAGGGATCTCCTATCCACTGCCACCAACTTCACCCCACACCTCCCGTTTCTACAAGATCTACAAAGCTGCCTGTCCTGATAGGCCAATGTTTCTGCTTGTTCCTATCCCACTGAACTTGTATCTGCATATCTCGGCTCAGTTTTATCCCCACGGTTCAATCCCTTCCTACCTATATCCATGACACTACAGACGTACTTGATATTTTCAATGACTTCAGGTTCTCTGGCCCCAATCATTGTATTTTCACTATGGATGTCCAGTCCTTATACACTTCCATCCCCCACCAGGAAGGCCTCAAAGCTTTCTGTTTCTATCTGGACACCAGACCCAACCAGTTCCCCTCCATCACCACTCTCCTCCGTCTGGCAGAACTTGTCCTCACTCTCAATAATTTTTCCTTCAGCTCCTCACACTTCCTTCAAAGAAAAGGTGTAGCTATGGTCACGCACATGGGTCCCAGCTGTGGCTGCTTTTTGTCAGCTACATGGAACAGTCTATGTTCTTACCCTCCACGGGAATCACTCCCCAACTTTTCCTACGCTACACCGACAACTGCATCGGTGCTGCTTCCCGCACCCGTGCAGGGCTCGTCGACTTCATCAACTTTGCTTCCAACTTCACCCTGCTCCCAAATTTACCTGTTCCATTTCCAACACCTCCCTCCTCTTTCTTGATCACTTTGTCCCTATCTTTCGAGACAGCTTATCTACTGATGTCTATTATAAGCCCACTGACTCTCACAACCTGGACTATACCTCTTCCCACCCCGTTACTTGTAAAAACACCATCCCCTCCTCTCAATTCCTTCATCTCCGAAACATCTGCTCTCAGGATGAGGCTTTTAATTCCAGAACTAAGGAGATGTCCTCCTTCTTCAGAGAAAGAGGCTTCCCTTCTTCCACCATCATTGCTGCCCTCAACCACAACTCTTCCATTTCACGCACGGATGCCCTCACCCCATCCTCCCACTACCTCACAGGGGTAGGGTTCCTCTTGTCCTCAACTACCACCTCACTAGCCTCACGGTCAAGAACATAATTCTTTGAAACTTCTGCCATCTCCAATGGGATCTCACTATCAAACACATCTTTCCCTCCACCCCACTTTCTGTTCTCCACAGCGACTCCCTTGTCTATTCATCCCTCCCGCCACTTATCCTTGCAAGCAGAACAAGTGCTACACCTTCCCTTCACCTCCTCCCTCACTACCATTCAGGGCCCCAAACAGATCTTCCAGGTGAGGTGACACTTCACCTGTGAGTGAATCAGTTGGAGTCATCTTACTGTATGTGGTACTCCTGGTGTGGCCTCCTGTATATCGGTGAGACCCGATGTAGATTGCTTCGCCAAGCACCTACGCTCTGTTTGCCAGAAGAAGCGAGATTTTCCAGTGGCTACCCATTTTAATTGCACTTCCTATTCCCATTCCAGTGTGTCAATCCATGACCTCCCGTACTGTCGCAATGAGGCCATACTCAGGTTGGAGGAGCAACACCATATATTCTGTATGGTTAGCTTCCAATCTGATAGCATGAACGTTGATTTCTCAAACTTCTGATAATGCACCCCCCCCTTACCAGTCCCCATTCCTATTTTTCCTCTCTCACCTTATCTCCTTATCTGCCCATCACTTCACTCTCGTGCTCCTCCCCCTTTTCTTTCTTCCATTGCCTTTTGTACTCCTTTATTCAATTCCTCCTTCTCCAGTCTCTTTCAGTAATCAACTTCCCAGCTCTTCACTTTACCCTTCCCCCTCCCAGTTTCTCCAATCACCTTTTTTCTCTCCCCCCCCCCCAACTAGGTTCTTACTCTGACTCCTCATCTTATTTTCTCCAGTCCTGCTGAAGAGTCTCGGCCCGAAACGTCGACTGTACTATTTTCCATAGATGCTGCCTGGCCTGCTGAGTTCCTCCAGCATTTTGTGTGTGTTGCTTGGATTTCCAGCATCTGCAGATTTTCTCTTCTTTGTGAAGAATGATTTGTCGGATGCGGAGGCTCATGGGGTGGTAGGTGAGGAAGTCTGTCCCTGTTACAGTGGTGAGAAGTTGGGGTGAGTGCAGATGTCTGGGAAATGAAAGAGATACGGGTGAGGGCAGATCAGTGGTGGGGGAAGGGTAGCCCCGTCCTTTGAAGAAGGAGGACATTAAAAGGAAAGCCTCATCCTGGGAACAGATGCAGAAGAGATGAAGGAACTGAGAAAAGGGAGTGACATTTTTACAGGAGGCGGTGGGGTAGGGGTATAGTCCCGATAGCTGTGGGAATCAGAGGGTTTATAAAAGATATTGGTATACAGTTCATCTCCAGAGGTGGAGACAGAGATATCAAAAAAGCTGAGAGAAGTGACAGGAATTGACCAAGTGAATTTAAGGGCAAGTTGGAAGTTGGAGCTTCCAATAACTTTCCCACTACTGATGCCAGGCTCACTGCCCTTTAATTTCCCTGCTTATTCTTAGAGCCTTCCTTAAAGAATAGAACAGCATTAGCTAAGCAATAAACAAGCAGATAAACTACCAAAAAACAAACAAGGTCCACACAGTAATAGCCTCCAATGTGATTTTATACTTAAAATGTGGATTTTAGGCCAACTGGCAATAGTTCCCTGCCTGCTCCCTCTCAACCCGCTTTTTTGAGAATTGTGGGGTGCCTGTTTTGCGAAAATATAACGAAGTCCCAATTTAAAAGAGTTGATCCCAGAAATTTGAATATAGCAACAAATATAATATTACCATATCTAACAAAATCACCATTGTGAAATAAGCATTACTCTTTCTGGTTTTGTGGTTCTCTGGACCACAGTTCCACACCTCGTTGCAGCTTTGATCAAAGTCCCTCTGCAGCTAAGTCCTTGACTTCCTATCGAACTGACCACAGTCAGTAAAAAAAGGCAGCAACATCTCTGCCACGGTTATTCTAAATACTGGTGCTCCACAAAGTTGCATCCTCAGCCCCCTGCTTTACTCCTTGTACACTCATTAACGCGTGGCCAGATTCTTCACTAACTCCATCTACAGGTTTGTAGATGATACCACTGTAGTGGGCCATATCTCAGATAATGATGAGTCAGTATACAGAAAGGAGATACAGAGCCTAGAAGCACGTTGTCACAACAACAGCCTTTCCCTCAATGTCAGCAAAACAAAAGAGCTGGTCACAGACTTAAGGAAGACAATGTGGTGCACATGTTCCTTTTTATGTCAACAGTGTTGAGGTTGAGAGCTTCAATTTCCTAGGAATGAATATCACCAATTGCCTGTCCTGGTCCAAACACAGATGCCATGGCCAGGAAAGCGCGCCAATGTCTACTTCCCCAGGAAGCTCAAGAAATTTGACCTCCAATGCATCATAAAAAGCATCTTGTTAGGATGCAGTATGGCTTGGTATGGCAACTGCTCTGCCCATGACCACAAGAAACAGCAGCGAGTTGTGTAATAAGCTCAGTACATCCAGAGAGACCGAGCTCCCATCCATGAACTTCGTCTTTACTTCTCACTACTTTAGTAAAACAGCCAGCATAATCAATCATTCCCCCTACCCCGGACATTGCCTTTTCTCTCCTCTCCTCTCGGGCAGAAGATGCAAAGGCCTGAAAGTACCTACAACCAGGGTCAAGGGCAGCTACTCTATCACTGTTATAAGACTTTGAATGGTTCCCTAGTATGAGAATACGGACCCTTGACTTCACAATCTATCCTGTATTGATATTGAACCTTATTTTTTTTTACCTATACTGTATTTCCTCTGTAGTTGTTGCACTTTATTCTACATTCTGTTATTGTTTTGCCTTGATGCACAATGTAATGATTTGCTATATATGAACAATATACAAGACTTGAGTACATGTGACAAAAATAAACCAATTCCAAATCCAACTATAGAGTAGAAGGCATCACAGAATGGGTACCTCAGAGCAGTATCCTAGGTCCAATTATCCTCAGCTGCTTCATCACTGGTCACCACTGATCTTTATTATGTTAGAAGTGGGGATGCTTACTCATCATTATACATAGCTCCATTCTGTTCACTATCTCTCAGCAAGTAAAGCAGTGTATACCTGAAAGCTCACCATTGACCAGAAACTCAATTAGTCCAGCCAACAATAACTGAAGCAGAATGTCTTTCCACAAGTCCACGAGATACAAGTCAAAATTGATAGAACACTTCCCACATGCCTGGACAGGTGCAATGCCAATATTACTAAAGAGGTCTGACACCACAGAGAGCAAAGTAGCTCACATATAAGTGCTCCACACACTTCTCTCAATACTAAACCCCTTCACCCCCAGTTGCAGAGTGCACCATCTATAAAATGTACATCTGTTCCTAGCCCAGGCCACTCTGACAGCACCTCCCAAAGTTGTCACTTCTGCCACCAGAAGGATTAGGGAATGCAGTGGATTCCACATCGGGACCAGTGCATTTTGGCCCAATTAAGTACGTGCCCCAGTTAGTCAAAGTTTCATGGAAATAGTTATAAGGTATAAAAAAAGACAAACTACCGTTTAACTGAGTAACAAATTATGCATTTAAATGAAATACAGAACAAATTAGAACACTACCAATACCACTACAGTACTATAAAACTTTGTATTAGTTCCCTAATAGTTATTGATGGAGATATCACTGTATACTGCCATGTTTTTTGATGATTGCATCCTCCAAAACTTATTTTCATTGTAATATTCAAGATAATTGTTGATGTCTTCAAATTCTTCATAATTTCTAACTTGCTCAAGTTGTGAAATTCTTTCATTTTTGTTCCTGGCCTTTTCTCGCAGTTCCAAGCCAGAATGCCTGAAACTGCAGCGAGCAAAACAGTTCTGAATTGTCTTAGATTACTGCTCCCTATCCATCAGTGACAAAAATCACTGCATTTTGAACACAAACACACGCAATTGATGCTATTTAAAAACTGCTTGCTCTAAGCATGGACTAGTGTCTAATAGCCACACAAATGCGCGCGACAGAATCTAGTTAGAAACTGTTTGACAACAGTCTTCTGTCCCAGTTAAGCAGCATAGCACCCCAACTAAACAAAAGGAGTCCCGGTTATTTTGTTGATTTGTTTTTTTGTTCCCTAAGAGTTGTCCCAAATAAGCATCTGCCCTGATGAACTGATGGCCCAAATGAGAGAAATCCACTGAACTTGCATGTTTGCTCATCCCATTTCGACTCCTCCTCCCAACTTTCGCACACGTTGCTGATGGAAGTACATTATTATTTCTTCATCTGCATTCGGTCTAAATCCTAGAAATCCACCCAGCAAAACCGGGTGCATCTCCATCAGAAGATCTGTACGAATTTAAATTATGGCCAAGTCATTTGACAAAATCATATTGTATGGATGAATTAAAGGACTCAGAGTTTTAACCTAGATATCTGGAAATTATCTTTCAGGTTTCTCTGTGGTTTATGGAGATTATGTTTAGTATATCAATTTGTCATTTAAATTTGGCTTCAAATTCAGTCTCCTGTGGATGTACAAATGATGCTAGTTTTCTTCATGATATTTCAGATAAGTTTGAAGACAACCTACGGACAAATTCTTTTTGGAGACCAAAAGGCATGGAATTGTGTTTTGGTGTTGAACATTATGCTGGCAAGGTATGAACAAAGATTTAAAATGACAAGTGTGTAATATCTGAAATATCTATTTATCTTACTGTAATTTTAACATAATTAAAGTGGGAATATAATTATGATTTTAAAACATGTTAAGCATCTGTATGTGGAATAACTCAGCAATAAACTGAGATCAGAAAAA
Source organism: Mobula hypostoma (assembly GCF_963921235.1). Taxonomy (NCBI): domain Eukaryota; kingdom Metazoa; phylum Chordata; class Chondrichthyes; order Myliobatiformes; family Myliobatidae; genus Mobula; species Mobula hypostoma. Next base: position 168,512,621 of record NC_086102.1, read on the forward strand.
TACACAGTCAGAGTAATTTTTGATCTCGATACAGGTTCTCTATGATGCATGTGGTTTCCTTGAAAAAAATAGAGACACACTTCCTGCAGATATAGTAGTTGTGCTTAGGACATCAGAAAATAAATTGCTCCAACAACTCTTTTCTGGTCCACTAACTAAAACAGGTAGGAATGATCTTGTATATCCTCATTTGTTCACTGTTGCTGATAGTGTTTGCTTGTTCATAATATGTTAAATGTGCATTGTGTAAAGGTATTTAATTTCCTGTGGCATTCCACATGAATACAAGTAAAATAAGTTATTTAGTTTTATGGAGGAGGCATCAGACTTTACTAAGGGTGTCCCATGAAACAGTAGATGAATCTGTAAATTCCTCTGGTTAAAAATGGTCACAAAATATAAAATATAAATAGTGAAGTTTATCTGTAGTTATATACAAATGATGCCTACATTTGAATTAATTATACTATTTACTGACATTGCAAGTAAATATACTCACTCAATATAGTTGAAAATAAAAATACTACAGATGATGAATATGTTAAAGAGTAATGAGGAATAATAAATCATCTCTGAAAATATGAATTTATAAATGAAAAATGACATTTAAAAAGACAAACAATATAAAATATTTAGTCATTATTAAAAACATTACTATGTCTGGCTTAATACAACTTAGTTTCTTTCTGAGGAGCACTGCATTTTCAAAATTAATTGGTGACCTTATATTTTCAAATTGCACTGAAGCAAAATAGTTAAATCACTATCTAATATTGTATGAAACAGATCCATAATAAGATCTAACTAAATTGTTGACTAAAACTTCTAGAACCCTAAAGGCTGAGCTAGGTTTGCACAACAATGGGATGGTAATTACCCCGTCCTCCGTTGAACATTCCATTTACATCTGAGCTTGAAAACTCAGGATCTAATTTCAGGCATTATACATTTTCCGAAAAGTGCTATCTGTTTTTTTCCACTCAGCAAGTAGGATTAGGACGAGAATGCTACTGGGCCAGTGTGGAGGCCAGGGAATAGGGGTGCTGCATCTGTGCCTGACACAGATGTTGGGCTTGAAGCACAGATCAGTATTTGGTGGAAGTACTGAGGAGGGATTGAAAGACTGACGTTCTGGACTTAGTTCAGGGTGGTGAAATCAGAAGAAAGGATCAAGCTTATGAGGCCAAGCGTTTTGATGTCATGTTTTTGTGCTGTGGAACAAGAGATAAGATTCATTTACTTGACAAATGTCTTAGCTTCAGTGCAATCTTGACAAGACACTGTTGTCCTGTGAGTGCCGAATGACAGGTTCCCCTGAACCTTCACATCCAGTGCATCATTCTCCACAGCTTCTGCCACCTTCAACAAGACCCTACAATATCCCTACAGTGCTCCTGGTGCAGCCTTCTCTACATCGGTGAGACCCAATGTAGACTGGGGGAACCGTTTTGTTGAGCACGTTTCTTTCACCCACAACAAGCAGGACCTCCCAGTGGCCAACCATTTTAATTCCAATCCCCATTTCCATTCCAACATGTCAGTCCATGACCTCCACTACTGCAATGATGAGGCTACTTTCGGGTTGGAAGGGCAATGCCTCGCATTCTGTCTGGGTAACCTCTAACCCTATGGCATTTCCAGCAATTTCTCCACCCTCCCTCTTCCCTCTTCTTTTATTCGCCACCCTGGATCCCCTCTTACCTCTTCTATTCTCTTCACCTATCGATCACCTCCTCCTGGTGACCTTCCTCCTTCCCTTTCTTCCATGGTCCGCTCTCCTCTCCTCTCAGATTCCTCCTTCTTCAGACCTTTACCTTTTCCACCAATCACCTCCAGCTTCATGCCTCCTCCTCCATCCAGCTTCACCTATCACCTTCTAGCTTGTCTACCTTCCCCCTCCTCCACCTTCCTATCCTGTCTTCTTCCTGTTTCCTTTCCAGTCCTGATTAAAGGTCTTGACCCAAAACGTTGACTGTTTTGTCCCTTCCATTGATGCGGCCTGACCTGCTGAGTTCCTCCAGCATTTTATGTGTGTCACTCTGGATTTCCAGCATCTGCAGAATCTATTATGTTTATGTGTTTGCAGACAGCGGCAAAAACAAAATTTGTCATATGTTTCAAAAGGGATGATTATAGTGAATTAAATGTAAAGACGGTGTTAACCATTTAATTCCTCATTAAATGCATTGAAAGATAAGTTGAGACATCATGACTCACTCTAGATCAGGGGTTCCCAACTAATTTTTATGCCATGGACCTCTACCACTAACTGAGGAGTCCATAGACCCCAGGTTGGGAACCCCTGTTCTAGATAAATTATTGGATGAAATGTGAACTGAATAGTTGAAGTAAATGTTTTCAAGAAGAAGCCAACTTAAAAGTTTTTAATAATACTGTAGGTGATTTGATTCCAGATCAACATTTTTAAGTCTTTTGATTTTGATTTTATTCCGTCCTGTTTTTTTTTCCTAAAGTGAAATGGTTTAGTTGAATGTCTGCAGTATATTACATAATAATCAACATCAGCAGATTGCAAAAATGATTTTCCACAATCACTGGACAGCTGTTTAATTTCTGACAAGCATCAAATGGATAATCTTACCCTATGGAGCTCGTCATATTATGAAATACAGAGTTGCATTAATGGCATTCTCAATAGGTATTTAGTGCATTGTTTTGTACTTGGAGAATAGGAGTTCATGATTTAAGTTTTATACCGAAATAAAGGCAAGCAATGTCCTTTACTCCCTGTTGCCTAAAAACATTTGCTTCAATGGCAAGATTATAATAATTTAGATGTTGATGGATTTATTTGCTCCATTTGAACTAGAATTACTTCTACCATAGCTACTATACTGCCCATGGTCGTACAATACACTGACAGCTTTTCCTTGTAATTAGTCTTATCCTGTAATCACCTCAGTGGGTGAAGATCTGATTTAACTAACTTTATCTGTAAAGATGATTCTTTCAGCAATTCACTTGTAATAAAAGACTTCACCAATTTGGATCTGACTTAAGTGAAAGGTAATTAACAGCCAGTTTCTAATTGCAACTGCATGATTGACTTATTGTTAGTATACTTACCTGAAGAAAATCTGTCAGTCAATATATTTTGCATAGTCAAATAAAATCTGATTTATTTTACTGTAACAGAATATAATTATATTTTAACTTTGATCCCTACTTTTTCTCATAAATTAAACTTTTTTTAAGCACTGAATACCTTTTTATATACCTTTTTATATACCTCTTCATTAGTGTGAGTGACAGATGGACTTCCTGGCCTGTACCTGATTCTTCTTTTCTGGTATATTTCCTAAAGACTCGAATATTAGTAATACTATTTGCTTCATATAAAGCAATTAGAAATTAAAATATTTAGCTCAGATTTATTTCCTGGATCAAGGCAGAGAAAAGCTTTTAGCAATTTTAATGTGTTGTTGGGTTACAAACCATGCAAAAATATGGTTTGGAATCAACCTTCTGTAGGAACCTCCATCCAAATAGTTAAACTATCTCTGGAGCACTTTCTGTAAAGAAAATTCAGTAAACTATTTTTTTTCCATAGAACAGAAAATTTAAATTTAAATTTTAAAATTATATTGCATGACCTACCGCTGTCCAATTAACTGAGTAGTTTACTTGGTATTTCAAAAGTTACATGAAATAATTCTGTCGAGTGGCATTAGTTGTTCCTAAGCCAAACATGTTGGTTTGATAAGAGCTGTCTCATGCTATGCAATGTGAAGTTGCATAGTAGCACAATTCAAGTGTGAAGCTATTTTCATGTTTGAATTATAAAACCTCTTTAACTGTAGACACTTTGCACAGCAAGGCCAGATTTTGCAGCAACTCATCATAAATATATTTTAAATGCCGTCTCCAATAAGACCCACCACTAGGCACATCTTTTCCCCTGTTCCCTTCCTCTCCCTTCTCCACGTTCCACAGGGTCGCTCTCTCTGTGAATTCCTTATCTACTCATCCCTCCTATCTGATTGCCTTTGAGCCACTTATCCGGTAGCCTCCCTCACCACCATTCAGAGTCATAAACAGTCCTCCCAGGTGAGGCAGCATTCACATGTAGATCCGTCAGTGCCACTTATTGCAACTCGTGCTCCCGGTGTGACCTCTTGTAATTCTCTGAGACCCGAAGCTGACTGGTGGATCACTTCGTCAAGCACCTTTGTAACAGGCAGGATCTCCTGTTGGCCAGCCAATTTAATTCCACTTCCATTTTCATACTGACATGTCTGTCCACATGCAAATTAGAGTAAGAACACCCGATAACAACAGGAATTCTGCAGATGCTGGAAATACCTGATATTTTGTTTTGTCAATCTATAAACTGACAGCGTTAACATTGATTTCTCCAACATCCTGTAACCACTCCCCTCTGTCCCCTACCTTTTCTTTTCCCTTGGTCCTGTTCTTTCTCCCCTCCATCCTCATAACTTACCCATTATCCACACTTTCCTCCCTCTTCTTCTCCATCTCCTTCTCTTTATTCCATGGACCAGTATCCTCTCCTATCGGATTCCATCTTGCTCAGCTCTTTGCCCCTTCCACCTATCAGCTGTCAGCTCTTAAGCCTTTCCCACCTACATACCTTCTCATTCTCATCCAGATTCACTTATCACCTGTCGGTTTGTGCTCTACAGGGGGAACATGCCAGAATAAAAAGTTGGGGGGGGTGGGGGAGGTTGGAGGGGCAAGAGGGAAGAGGCAAGCTGGAAGGTGTTAGATGAAGGCAGGTTGATGGGGGAGGATGTTGGAGTGAGAAGCTGGGAGGTGATAATTGGAAAAGGTAAAGGGCTGAAGAAGAAGGAATCTGACAGGAGAGGAGAGTGGACCATGGGAGAAAGGGATGGAGGAGGGACAAACATCTGTAGCATTAGGACCAGAACTGTTTGAATGGGAAACAGCTTCTTACCCCAGGCGTAAGACTACTGAGCTCCCTGCCACCACCCAGGTCTCATCGCATATGAAGCAGCACTTGCATTATACTGTTTACTTTTTAACTTGTATCGTACATGCACCTTATTATTTGTTAATTTATTTGTGCTGATATTTTATGTGTTATGATTGTGAGTTATGTTTACTCTGTTGTGCACCTTGATCTGGAGGAACGTGGTTTCATTTAGCAGTATACATGTGCACAGTTGAATTACAATAAATTGAACTTGGACTTGAAGCTACATACTCTTTTAATGTATTCATTTCATTGGTTGTGGGGTGCCTTGGGATGTAGTGCAAGTGTTACTACATGGTATTAATGCAAGTCTTTCTTTTCAACATATTTGTTGAAGTAAGATTTTCTCACTTACTTGCAAGCTTGCAGAGTTTTTAATTTCTTTTTCTATAAACTTGGCTGTCTGCTGGAGTCTGTATTTACTTCTTGTTACTCACAGCAGAAAGTAAAGGTATGCCAGATGCCCTGCAGGGTAGCAGGACTAACAGCTCACCAACACACTGCGAGGTGTTTATCGTTCACCTAGTAAAGCTAATTAATTGTTTATTATTTGAAGTCTATTTGAAACAACATCAAAGCCAGCTCATTACCATCTCAAACACCTGTCATCTTAGAGCATAATGCTCGGTGCCTTAAAACATACTTAGATGCAGTTCTTTAAATGTTAAAATAAAATAATGACTGCCGAGAAAACAATAGACAACAGACATGCCCACTGTAGCCAGAAGTTTCCTTGTCATTTGTGCCCTTATACCCTTAATAACGAAAAGTTGAGCAACACTTCGAGCAGATGCAGTTTGGATTTATGTGCCTTGATTAGAGAAATCATCCAGGGAGAGTAACTTGGTGGCAGGTAGTCCCAGCCCATGCACGTTTGTGTGTTAAGGACCTTGGATACCATGAGGATACAAGTGCTGTTTGAGTAATGCATTATAATGTATCCTAAGGTGCCGCTGGAGAGCTCATTGATTTCTTGGGAGTTTACTAAAGGGATCTTTAGCAGGAAAGAGAATTCTGGCCAACTGTTTAACTTTTTATGCTCTGTACTCAGTGAACTGTTATAGGCAGCTGAAAGGAAGAGTATGCATGCAATCAAAATAGAGGCTAAAACTAGAGTGCATAGATTTAAGGTGGAGGTGGAATTTAAAAGTGACCTGAGGGGCAAATTTTTCACACAAAGATTTGGAACAAGCTGTAGCAACAGGTCCAGTTACAATGTTTAAAAGTCATTTGGACAAGTATATGGATATAAAAGACCGAGAGAGGTATGGAGTAAATATGACTAACTTAGAGAGGTATCTGGATTGGCATGGACAAACTGGCCCAAAGGTTCTGTTTCCATGCTGTATGTTATGTTACTAACACCATGTATGTTATTCGTGGATGCAGTTAATCCATGTAAGTATTACATTACAAAGATATATCACACATAGTACATTTCTATTTTGTTTTCTTAAGTCAAAATGCGTTTCCCCTGTAAATTTAATCTAATCGTCTTCGTGCAGACTGATGCAAATCCACATTTAACCAATAAATTGATAATTATTAATGGGCTGTGATAAATAAAATGACTCCTCCAAAATGATTCCTGACATGTAGCATTTGATTATCAGTTATGTACATCATAAGCTGGAAATGCTCATCTAAAAGGCTTCATGGTTATGGGGAGTTAGTATGGATTGAGGAAAAATTGCTACTTTACAATTTGTTGGAATTGAAGAGGTGCCAAACTTGTTGATGAAGATACACCAGAAGTATAATTTTGATCTTCTGAAGGCCATTAATAAAGTATCATAAATAGTATTTCTAAAGACATCAGGCTTATGAAATTGATGTCAAACTAATTTTCTATATTGACATTATCTTGATGGTGGGCAGCTTAAAATGGCAAAACTTCTGTCGAGGCAATATTGATTAAACAGGGTTGATTAAACACGGTTGGTTTGGGTTTCATACTGTTTGCAGGATTTGTGCATAACCTGATTATAAACAAGAATAAATGCAAATAAAGAAAGCCCTTCTGCTCTTAGCACATGATCCTGAAATCTACTGAAAGCTCTCCAAAATGCAAATCGTATTTTTCATGAATAATATTAGGATTTATTCCAATATTCCCCAACTATTTTTCTTGAGGTTTTGTGGCTTCCTTGGCTTTGGGATTTGAATTAAGACCATAAGATATAGGAGCAGAATTAGGCTATTTGGCCCATCGAGTCTGCTCTGCCATTTCATCATGTTTGATCCATTTTCCTTCTCAGCCACAACCTCCTGCCTTCTGACATAGCCCTACATGCTCTGACTAATCAGGAATCTATCAGCCTCTAGCTTAAATATAGCCAATTACTTGTCCTCGACAGCCTCCTGTGGCACGAATTCCACAGATTCATCACTCTTAGATTGAAGAAATTCCTCCTCATCTCCATTCTAAAAGGACAACCCTCTATTCTGAGGCTGTGTTCTCTGGTCTTAGGCTCCCCACCATAGGAAACATCCTCTCCACATCCACTCTACTAAGGCATTTCAACATTCAATAGGTTTCAATGAGGTCACCCCTCATTCTTCTGAAATCCAATGAGTAGAGGTCCAGAGCCATCAAATGTTCCTCATATGCCAACCCTTGAAAGTTCAAAGTACAAAGTAAAATTTTAAAATTATTATCAGAGGACACACACGTCACCGCATACAGCCCTGAGATTTTTTTCAGTGGCCATACTTAGCAAATGCACAGAACAGTAACTGCAAACAGGACCAATGGACAACAAACAATGCAAATGCAGATATAAATAAATAACAAGATAAAAGAGTCCTTTAATGAATACAATTATCCCACTTTGTTCAAGAGCCTGATGGCTGAGGGGTAGTAACTGTTCTTGAACCTGGTGCTGTGATTCCTGAGGCACCTGTACCTTTACCTGATGAAAATAGTGAGAAAAGAGCATGGCCTGAGTGGTGAGGATCTTTGATGATGGATGCTGCTTTTCTACAGCAACATTTTATGTGGATGTGCTCAATGATTGGAAGGGTTTTATCAGTGATGTACTAGGATTTTCCCTCAAAGGCATTGGTGTTCCCAGGCTGTATTGCTGGCAGGCAGCACACTTTCAATCACGGAATCATTTTCATGAACCTTCCTTGAGCCTCTCCAAAGTCAACATATCCTTTCTTAGATAAGAAGCCCAAAACTGCTCATAGTACTCCAAGTGAGGCTTCCCAGTGCTTTATAAAGCCTCAACATTACATCCTTCCTTCTTCATTCTAGTCCTCTTTAAATGAATGCTAACATCACATTTGCTTTCCTCACCACCAACTCGACCTGCAAATTAACCTTTAGGGAATCATGCACGAGGACTCCCAAGTCCCCTTGCACCTTAGATTTTTGTATTTTCTCTCCATTTAGAAAACAGTCAATCCTTTTATTTCGTCTATCGAAGTGCATGACCATACACTTCCTGATATTGTATTCCATCTGCTATTTCTTTGCCCATTTTGCTAATCTGTCTCAGTCCTTCTGTAACCTCTCTACTTCCTCAAAACTACCTGTCCTTCCACCTCTTCGTATCACCCACAAACCTGACCACAAAGCCACCAGTTCCGTCATCTAAGTGGCTGACATCTAACGTAAAAAAAAGTGGTCCCAATACAGACCCTTGTGGAACAGCACTTGTCACTGGCAACCAGCCAGAAAAGGGTTTCTTTACTCCCACTCTTTGCCTCTTGCCAATCAGCCAATGCCCTGTCCATGCTAGTGTCTTACCTGTAATACCATGGGCTGTTACCTTGTTAAGCAGCCTCATGTGTGTCATCTTTTCAACGGACTTCTGAAAATCCAAGTTCATAACATCCACCAATTCTTCTTTGTCTGTCCTGCTTGTTAATTCTTCAAAGAATTCCAACAGATTATTCAGGCAAGATTTTCCCTTGAGGAAACCATGCTGATCATGGCCTATTTTATCATGTGCGTCCAAGTACTCTGAGACCTCATCCTTAACAATCAACTTTAACATCTTCCCAACCACTGAGGTCAGACTAACTGGCCTATAGTTTCCTTTCTTCTGCTGCTCCTCTTTCTTGAAGAGTCATTTGCAATTTTCCATTCCTGCAGAACCATCCCAGAATCAATTGATTCTTGAAAGATTATTACTAATGCTTCTACAATCTCTTCAGCCACCACTTCCAGAGCCCTGGAGAGAATACCATCCGGTCCATCTACATTCAGACCTTTCAGCTTCCCAAGAACCTTCTGGCTAGTAATGGCAACTTTGCACACTTCTGCATCCTGACACTCTTGAACTTCTACTCACTGAAGACTTATTCAGTTCATCTGCCAATTCTTTGTCCCTTATTGCTACTTCTCCAGCATGATTTTCCAGCAGTCTGATATCTACTCTCGCCACTCTTTTACACTTTATGTATATGAAGATATTAAAGAGGATATCAAGATATCCACGTGATATTAACAAATGGCTGAAAGCACTGGATACTCCAAAGGCTATGAGCCCAGACAAAATCCCGGCAATAGTCCTGAA